>NC_134235.1:20226383-22726383 GCF_965152275.1 Natator depressus
TAGATAAGCTATTACCAACAGAAGAGTGGGTTTGTGTTGGGCGGGGGGGGAGAAAACCTGGATTTGTGCTGGAAATGGCCCAACTTGATTATCATACACATTGTAAGGAGAGTGATCACTTTAGATAAGCTATTACCAGCAGGAGAGTGGGGTGGGGGAGGTATTTTTTCATGCTTTGTGTGTATAAAAAGATCTTCTACACTTTCCACAGTATGCATCCGATGAAGTGAGCTGTAGCTCACGAAAGCTTATGCTCAAATAAATTGGTTAGTCTCTAAGGTGCCACAAGTACTCCTTTTCTTTTTGCGAATACAGACTAACACAGCTGTTACTCTGAAACCTAACAGAAGTAAGAGTGGCAATACAACAACCCCCCTACAATAGCCAGATGTCACAGGAGAGACCAGATTTCAGGTCCATGACATGTTTTCCATGGCTGCAAATTTGGTACGGCCCTATTTATGATACATTCCTTCTGTGTCTCCACTAACAGTGTGTAGACAGTTTTCTATTTTAGCAGATTAATTTCATGTTTGAACTTATTTGTCAGATAATTTCTGTGAATAATCCTTGGTCAGTAGCTCATTTCTAAGCACATGTGAATCATTCTTCATCTTCTTCACTTTGTCCTGTCAATCGGTCAAGTGTTATCTTCCCAATGGACACCAGCCTTCTTCATCTCCTTCTTCGGTGTGTCAAGCTACATTTTCCTAAGTCTTCCTTGTGGTCTTTGTCCCATGAATACTAGCTCTTGTACTCTCTCGCCAACATATCCCATATCTCGTTGGCTCACATGATCCAGCCATCTCAATCAATACTTCCTCAGCTTTTCAGTCTGTGTGCACCATGGCTCTTACCATGTGAGTGCATAAACTATCAGCTCCCTTCTTACTATCAGCGTCCACATGAGCGCTCTTATTTTGGCAGTGTGAAGTTGTTCTTCTCTCTTCCTCACTGGACAGCATTCCAACCCCTACGTCATGGCTGGCCTAATCAAAATCCTAAACATTTTGCTCTTAGTTTACCTGGCATATTCTTAACACAGAGAATTCCCGCCAATGCCCTACATTTACACCAAACGCTCTTCCTGCAGCTCTTAACATCATCATCCACATCCCCATCATGGCTCAGCACTGAAACAAGGAATTTAAATTGTTGCACAGACTTTCATACTATACCTCGTTTTCCATCCTAAAAAGAGTTGTCATGTTCAATGTGTATTTGAGGATAAGCTTTCACTCCTTAGAGAATGCCTCTTGTGGCTGGGGTAGTACATAGCTTCTGATAGCTAAACAACTAGCACTTGCCTTCTCATGTCAGAGATGTTCTTAACTGAAAGTGGGGGTATCTGGCACCTTATAGCCAGATTGCTCTGGACAGATGGGGCTGGTTAGGCATTATAGGCAGTCCAGCTAGAAGAAGGGACTCAAATTTAAAAGGAAGAACTTAGGCCTGGTCTGCCGATTTATAAAAGTTGTGCCAATCATACATGCTTTGTGCATCTTCATCTTCAGAGAGTATATCAGTTTGTTTCAAATCCTTACTATACAGAATGCAACCGGCCAAATTCTCAGGATCCAAAAGGATAGTGGGAATGCCTCTATGACTTTGATGGAGCTATGCTGACTTACACCAGCTGCAGATGTGGCCCAATAGGTTTTGATAGGACAAAAATCAAAGTTTTGTTTCTGATGCTCAACTGGGTAAGCAGAACTCTTAGATTCAGTCAGGTCTCCAATGTGAAAACCCACAATTATTAGTTTGATTTTTGTTTACCTTGAATATTCTGCAATAATCACTTAACATTTGGTGTTATTACTAATATTCTTGCCTGTAAACTCCTTCTACGGAATGTCCGCAGTGAGCAAACCCAATGGAGAAGTGAAATCATTTACATACTGAATGAATAATCATTGCCTTTTGTGGGGGCAGGATGGGCGATAAAGGGAGCTATTTCCGCAGCTCTAGTGCATATCAATGGACCATATTAGGCAAGATTACTGGGCAAATGGAGGTAAGTGCTAGATAGGTAAATCCCATTGGAGATGATTCTTAAAAGCCTAATATAAACCTATGGACATTCAGCTAATTAGATTGCTCTTGGTTGAGCATTCAAACACTTCCATGATAGTGAAAGATGTATCTCATGCAGTGGTGTGTCCAAAGGACTGAACAGTCACATGACTGGGTGAGGACGCGGGGGAAGGAAACTTTATAACAAAAATTAAGAATCCACATGCTTCTTGCTCCAGAGGGGAGGAACAGATCATGATCTATGTAAGACTGGCTATAGATATATCAAAGCACCAGCAAGTCATTTCAAACACCAGCATTTTATGCTATATGCTCTGCAGGCATGTCTCTTTTGTGTATTATAATGAAACTCTGACAAAGTTTGTATCGAAGGTGGTCATTGGCCTGGACAGTCTCTCATTTTGTCATCACTGAAATCAGCCTGGCAAGTTCAGATCAGTATGCACGGTTGTCACTCATACTTCACTCTGCTTCCAAGAAGAATCCCGTCTTTGGGGACACAGACAGGCAGGTGTCTCCAACACAGTCAAGTTCACAATGGATGGTATTCATCCCAGTACAGAGGGCCAGCAGAAAGGTCTATGTACCATTTCTGTCCCACTTAAGCACAACTATTTACTTCAACTCTCATTTTTATATCTACATTTTGAATCCCTTCTTCTGAATTGCTTTTCCCTTAAGACAAGAAGTGCTAGCAGCCCAACACAGAAATCACTTAGCTTTCATAAATGATAAAGACTCAAAGAGTCTTCTGCAGGAAGTCTTAGGCAAATGGCCTTGTTACCTCTAGAAGAATCCAGTTCAATATACTTGTTCTCACAGAAATAGCTCCTTTTACTACCTGCCAAGTCCAGGAATAAACTAAATCAAACTCCAAGTCACATTTTACCCTTATTTCATGAGTTTTATGCATATGCCATTTGCCTAAAACTTCCTGCAGAAGACGGTTTGAATCTTTATCATTTACATAAGCTAAGTGATTTCTGTGCTGGGCTGCTAATAGTTCTTGGAAACCTGTATTATTATTATTGTGTTTTGTTTTTTAGTCTGTGAGCCCTGCACTAAAATTCACTTAATGGATAATAATTTTGTCTCCTGATAATCAGTTTCAATACTTAAAGTTAGGACATAAATTTTCTAATGTAGGTACCCATCCATAGATGGGCACCTATTAGACACCTAAATAAGTTAGACATTTAAATAAAAGTGCCTTGAATTTCAGAAATGCTGGTTGTAAAACGCTGGAATGATCCAGTCACAGTGTGTTGTTTCTTTACTGTTGTTGATGGCCCTGCTGTTACAGGCTCTTGTTTTCATTTCTTTTGTGTTTAGCGCTTCCCATGTGTTCTATAATTGTCTTCCTTCTAACATAATCTACAGCCTTCTGCATACAGTACAGAACATCACATTACCATCAACATGAAATTTGTTCTTGCCAAACTCAGTGACACAGTCTTTAGGGGTGATTTTTTAAAAGTTTTTGGCATATTTTTATAACTTTAATTACTCACATCTGGAGGCTGAAGTGAAATTTGAGATGCATTAAAACTCAACCCCTTATATTTCCAACCCTGATATTCTATGATTCTATATGCCGTTGAGTACCCTCTATACGCCGGAAGCAGTTTACTGAAGTATGTCTAGCTACGTAAATTCAAAGAACATTCAAAAATTAACAATAACAGGGGGAGTTTGCACACATTGATTAAGTGACACTGGTACTTCCAGTAAACTTTAGTTAATTGTTAATATATGGTTTTATTTTTCACAAAATATAAAAACTCAAGATTCTCTGTAAAAATGCAAATTCTGCCTTTTCTCATGGCAAACAGATTTTTATTGTCTATGCTGGTGTTGTGCTCAGCAACTCTGAAAGCGAGGCCTCCTTTAAATTAGGTGTCTAAAGGTGCCTATCTTTAGGCATCTACATTTTACAAATTTGGCCTTAGTTTCAGGAAATCTGTAGAAGGTTAATCTTAACAATTTCTGGCCAACCCTCTTCTCACCCAGCGCTTGTGGGCCTGTGAATTAGGCTATTCTCACACACCCCAAAAACTCAAACAACTTTCAATCCAAGTTAACGCCCATTAGAGGATAGCCTTTAGGACTTATACTGCACTGGCAGGGTAATAAACTACAGCAGTATAATCAGAGCCAGTGTGTCTAGTAGTGATATCAAGGGACCTGGAAATCCTGAGTTCTAATCTTGACATGTAGCTTTGGGTAAATTTCAATTCCTCCATTCTCAGTTTACTCGCCTATAAAATGTGAACAACAAATTACTCATCTCTATCTTGCAAGGATACTATGCAGTCCAAGTTATAGTTGCAAAGCATTTTGAAGATATCCAATACTAAATAGCATTATTTCAAGACAGAATAGAGGCCCGATGATCTACTGGTTAAGGTTCTAGCCTGGGACTTGAGAGACTCGAGTTCAGTTCCCTGTTCTGTTACAGGCACTTAGGACTTGTCTACATGGCACTGTAGACCAGTCGGGGCGGGGGGGGGGGGGGGGGGGAAGGTGAATTACAGCATGCTCCAGCATGTAGCACTCTAACTGCCCTGTGTAGACTCTGCTGGAAAAAATGAAAAGGTATCTAGTTTGTGTCGATGTAGTCCTGTTTCAAACAGGGCTATGTTACCATGCACTAGGTACTTTTTAGCTTCCACTAGCAGTCCAAACAGGGCAGTTAGAATGCTACATGCTAGAGCACTCCATAATTCACACCCCCTGGAGGGACGGTCTGTGGTGCCATATAGACAAACCCTTAGTCTCTTGGTGTCTAGGTACCCCATCTGTAAAATGGGAATAATGACTCTTCCCTACCTCACAGGGGTGTTGTGAGGACAAGTGCATTAAAGATTTAGGTCCTCAGCCTTCGGGAGCCACATAAGTACATATAATACATCTTTTCTATCTGCTGGATTTTTTTTAGTATTCAACTGCTTGCACATTCCAAAGTTGCAGCCTTATTGCTCTGCAAACTACTTTCTTCTCAGTGGAACACCAGGACATGACATATAGCCAGGTGTTAACTGAACGTGTTCTAATAGGACCATCAGGAGTGAAGTGATTACAGAGATGGACATAAGCAGACATAACTGAACTTTCCAACTTCCCATTAGCATGAAGGGGGCAGGGTGGGGGACTTCACACTTCTTAGCATTATTTTAGTGTCTCTGCAGGTTCTTCAGGACAACATTTTGTCTTTTGGAGACTCTCATGGTCGGCAGAAGAGCTAACAGTTTCATTAAAATTAAATCTTAGATTCTCTAGGATGAGGGAAAAAACAAACATGCAAACAACTCCATTTGAAATGTGCACGTAGGCCCTAAATCCTTGGCATTCATGGATTTTCCATACTCACTGATTCCTATTCTTCTCATTTTAAGACATGATCCTCACACTCCCTGACAGGAACTCTGAATTCATTGTCAGAATCCTCAGACCTGTCACTGGCATCACCTTTATGTTCTAATCTGCCTAAGGGCCCACTGAGCATTATACCCTGCCTAGTGACCTTAGTTAACCCCATCTCCAGCTCGAAAGGCTAACGATAGTGTATTCTAGTGTTTTTTAAGCCATTTGATGGTGACGGTGACTACAGTTTAGTGGAATACTTTTGATTTTAAGTGTCATTATTAATACAGGAAAAGGTGAGTGAAACATTTAAACCCTAAGGACATGTAACATAAGCGATAACAAATGACAGTGTCATTATTTAGGCACTAATTCATATGAATGCAGAATTCCACAGTGCTCTAGGCTGTGTGGGATACTGAGTATAAAATGGTGCTAATGGCAAACCTATAGATATTGTTATACTGATGGCATGTCCCCATGGCTCATGCAGAACAGAGCCCCCCTGTCCCAATGGGAATAGCTAAGACCCCACAGGCCTGGGCCTTTTCTGACCCCCAGTCCCTTCCCTTCCTCTTAAACTTTGTCTCCAGGGTTGGTTTTTTTTTTTTTTTTTGGTTTTTGGGGGTTTTTTTGGAAGGGTGAGAGGCCTCAGTTTCAGATTTTGCCCCGGGTCCCTAAAAACCTCTGTGTGGCCCTGCGGTTCTGGTGTCTGCATTTTTAAAAGGACATTGAAAAACCAGAGAGGGTACAGAAAAGAGTCACTCTTTGAGACACGTAGAGTTCAATCTGTTGAGGTGATGTGATTAGTGTATAAGTACCTTCACAGGGAGAAAATACCAGGTGTTAAAGGGCTCTTTAATCTTTAGCAGAGACAGTCATAACAATGGCTAGAAGCTGAACACGTACAAATTCATATTAGAAATGAGGCACAAACTTTTTAAAGTGAGGTTGTTTTACCACTGGAACAAACTACTAAGTCACGGCTTTTCAGGATACAGTTCTCTGCTCTATAGGTGAGGCTTGCTCTCTTTGATGCTAGATGTATAACTTTGCATTTGACTATATTAAAACACATTTGATTTGAACGGGCCCAGCTTGACAAGTGATCCTGACCACTTTGTAGAGCTGCTGGTCCTCATCATTATTTACCTTTCTACCAGTCTGCATGTCATCTGCAAGCCATGGCTTTATATTTACTTCCAAATAATGAAACTTGAATGGCATCAGGCCTAGTACCATTCCCTGCAGAACCCCACAGAAACGACCTCATCCAGTGATGATTCCCCATTGATGACTTTGGGATCTGTCAGTTAGCTAGTTCTTAATCCATTAACATCTGCTTTATTGATTCTGTATCGTGTTAGTTTTTAAATCATAGTGTCATGCAATACTAAGTCAAATGCCTTCCAAAAGCCAAAAAATACTCCATCTACCCAGTTTTCATCAACCAAAACTTTTCTAATCTCAAAGAATGAAATCAGGTTTGTTTGACAAGACCTATTTTTCATAAAACCATGTTGACTAGCATTAATTAATTATACTTCTGTTCTTTCTGTATTGACACCACATTGGGGGATGACTCTTGAACATGGCTAACAAGAGTGAAAATTCTGCACTTACGTAAACAAAAACATGATGCCATTTATTCATTGCATGTACACACACAATATAAAACATTAGTTAGTCCTAGTAGTAATTACTTAAGGAGTCTAGTCTTCAAGCAGCTCTTAATGAAATGTTCTTACCCCACACTTAAATCAATAGTTAGACATAAATGCCCATTTTATGCTTCTAAAATTCCAACTGGAGTATCCAACTGGGCTTTGGGCATCGTTTTAAGAAGTCCGCATGTGAAAGCGGAGCTCCAAATCCCAATTTCAAACAATGGTAATTGCATTAATCTTTCTGTATTATACTAGCATAACTGTGCAACTCACTCTTGTTCTCGCTGTATCTGTCTTTGTGCCAGAACTTTAGCTACTGCAAAGAGCAGGTTCATTTGCAGATGCAGTTCTGTACCCTGCTGTTTCACAACAGCATTAAATAAAGTTTTTATGCAGCCTCTTTGACTATGTTTTCAGTTGCTTGCTAATCACCCTCTAGCACATAGGGAACAGGGCAGAAAAGGCAAGGTCACTGTAATTGTATAACAGGGTACTGTAAAATGGAAATCATTACTGCTTCCAGAGGTTTTAGAGTGGAACTTCTCAACAAATGAATTGCAGATTTAGGATTTAACTGTACAGTTAGGCATGGCCTGAGGTAAGAAGTCTATCAAATCTGGGAGATTTCAGGCTGCTAAAAGTCCAGTGCCACAGTGGGGCTAAGGCAGGCTCCCTACCTGCCCCAGCCCCGCGCTGCTCCCAGAAGCGGCCGGCACGTCCCAGCAGCCTCGAGGGGAGGGGAGGGGGGGGTCTCTGCACGCTGCCCCTGCCCTAACTCTGCAGATCCAATTGGCCAGGAACTGTGGCCAATGGGAGCTGCAGAGATGGTGCTTGCGGGCACGGGAAGCGTGCGGTACCTCCTGTCTCCACCCCCAGGGGTCATAGGGATGTGCCAGCTGCTTCTGGGAGCGGCACGGAACCAGGGCAGGCAGGAAGTCTGCCTTAGCCCCACTGCACCACTGACCGGGAACCACCTGAGCTAAGCGCCGTTTGGCCGGAGCCTGCACCTTTCACCCCCTGCCCCAGCCCTGCCCCCCTCCTGCACCCAAACTCCCTCCCAGAGCCCATACCCTGAACACCCTCCTCCACCCCAACCCCCTGCCCCAGCTCTGATCCTCCTCCCACACCCAAACTGCCTCCCAGAGCCTGCACCCCCTCCTGCACCGCAACCCCCTACCCCAGGCTCAGCCTGGAGCCCCCTCCCATACTCCTAAACCCTTGGACCCAGCCCAGAGCCTGCACCCCTTCCTGCTCCCCAACCCTCTGCTCCAGCCTGGTGAAAATGAGTGTGTGGGGGGAGATCAAGTGATGGAGAGAGGGGGATGGAGTGAGGGGGAGGGGCGGCCTCAGAGAAAGGGCGGGGCAAGGGTGTTTGGGTTTCTGTGATTAGACAGTTGGCAACCCTACTGTAAATAGTGATTAATAGTATTTCCCTATTTCATATTGCTGTTGTGAGGATAAATACATTGAAGATAGTGAGGCGCTCAGATACTATGGTAATGGGGACCATGTCAGTGCCATAGACAGGTGTCCAAAGATGGACACCTCACCATTCTGAGAGTTTGGCCCCCTGTGGCTGCATTATTGTTAAGGCACAGAGAGATTGTGCTTAACTAAATTATTTTGATTTAAAGGTTACTCTAACACATCATAAACCAGAGCCTGCTGTTCCTTGCAGGCCCCTGAAGTCCAGGACCCTCCCTTCCAAGATAGAGGATGAGCTTTGGCATCTGCATCCATGTTCTTACACAACCACAGCTGTTCCAACAGTGACTTTCTCACACTCACACAGCTCATCAATGGAAAATCATGGTCTAGAATCCGGGAGCCCTAATCACTGCCTCTGACCACTAGACCACACCCACTGAGTTTCCTACTTGAGCCCCTTTTGTATCCCAATCTCTTAAAAATAAAAAGTTAAACTGTCCCCAAAAGGACAGGAACGTTAGCCACCTCTACCAGGTTCTCTGTCCCTCTGCACACAATTCACACCCCTGCTTCTCCAGGAGGATATTGGCCTGGAAGTGGTGAATAATCCTTCATTAACTTCCTTAAATAACTTATTTTTATCGTCAATAGAAGCTCTCATCGGACCTGCCACAGAGGCACTTTAACAGTATGGGCTCTATCAGGGACAAACCTACGTATGCTGCTCCGAGCTACACAAGTTACTTGGCCAGGTCCTCAGCTGGTACAAATTGGCTCTGATGTCAATGGAGCTACAAAGATTTACACAGGCAGAGAATCTGACCCACTACGTCATTTTGCTTACGCATATATATATTCAGGTTAATTGTCCCTGTGCTTGGCACACTCAAACTATATGCTGATCTGGGGCAAGGTGCATCCAATGTATTAAGCAATGTAATCTATTTAATAATCAAGAAGTATATTTTCAATGTAATTAATGTAATCAAGCATATTTAAGCCTAACAATGAAAGACAACGTGCCCGTATGCCACCAGGCCACTCCACATTTCAGAGAGTGAATACAAGTACAGTTCAGAAATACCTGGCAAAAAAATTGGCCCCAATCCTGTGTTTGATTTTGATGCCCGCATTCACGGGACTCTGTCCAAATAGATACTTTTGCAAGACGGGATCCTTACTTAGTGCCAACCGACTTGTAGGCGGTATATGCTAGTGCTTAGAAGGCTGAGCATCTGGAGACCTGGGTGACTCCGCCATTGCCTTGTTGTGTGACCTTGGCAAATCAGTTAGGGACATATTTTCAAAGCATTGGCCTCTTTTTTGTGCGTGTGCCTGAAGTATCTGAGTTGTGGGTATAGGTGCTGACTCTGTGGGTGCTCTGGGGCTGGAGCACATACAGAAAAAAATAGAGGGTGCTCAGCACGCACCAGCCACAGCTGTTTGGCGGCGCCCCCATTAGCTGACCAGGGTACCACCAACCAGCTGATTGGAGGCTGGGGGAGTCGTTTGGGGGAGGAGGGAGATCAGTGAGCAGGTGGAGGCCTTGGGGAGGGGGCAGAGTGGGGGCGGAGCACCCCCAGGGAAAAGAAAAACTCAGCGCCTATGGTTGTTGGTGTAATCAGATGGGCAAGTGACATTATCTGTGTCTTCATATTATTATGAGTGCAAACCTCTGCCACTTATTTGAACCCGTATAGGGTGGGCAGAGAGTGGAAACCTGGTTAAAACAGGGAAGAGTCTGACTCTCATCTCCTGGTGCCTCAGTTATCCATGGGTAACCCACACTAATGGTGTGGCTCTGTGTCTCTCTCTAGTGCTGGAAAGCATAAAGATTTATGACTGGATTCAAGCTTTCAGGGATGGGTATTTACTTCAGGAAGTAGAGGCTATTGCTTTTAGATCCCAGGGGTCAATCCTGACTACCAGTGACCCAGCCATACCCGCCTTCATGAAGCACTTTGGAGGTCTTGGACGGCATATAATTATTACAGCCATATTAGAATCTAACTTCAGGGATTGCCTATCCTCAAAGCCAAAAATATTAGTTCTAGAGTTTATGGAATGAGCAAAAAATAATTCTCTAAAAACCAAAAGATACCTTTACAATGACCCCATCCTGGTAATATATACCCCAATTAAGCAAGGTACTTTAGCATATGGCTACCCTTAAGTACTTGAGTAGTTCCATTGAAATCAATAGTGTACAGTTATTGAAATCTAAGGACTATTTGTATGCTAGACACACCAAAGTACCATGCTGAAGTAAGGCTAAATTACCTATCAGCATAGGTCAGGTGTTCAGTGTACAAACGCATCAATACCACAATTAGCAGAATTGAGAGAAGAGTCTTTCTTAGTTAGCACAAAAATTACACATCTCTCCAGAGAGTTAAGTTCTGATCCTGACTTTGCTCTAAACAAATATTTATTACTTTGTATTTGGGTTTGCAATAAGGGAGCCCTCTGTGAAAAAATATCTTGGGATGATAGAATCTAGCCCTGCAGGTTTCCTGGGGCATCACATTATGCTTTAGTTATAGAAGTAACTGTGAGAAATTACCCTTCACTCTACTTTGAGAGAGAGATCAGTGGTTTGAGCATTGGCCTGCTAAACCCAGGGTTGTGAGCTCAATCCTTGAGGGGGCCATTTAGGGATCTGGGGCAAAAATTGGGGATTGGTCCTGCTTTGAGCAGGGGGTTGGACTAGATGACCTCCCTTCCAACCCTGATATTCTATGATTACATGAATTCTCTTGTCTCAAATTGGGTTTTCAAGCCATCTCCTCCCAGATAACAACTTTTTCTATATTAGATATTACACCAAGGTGTGAGCATCAGAGACACGAGAGGGTAAGCAAGAATCATGTAGCAGGTCAAGGTTAGAGCATTCATTTGGTCAGCTTGGACACTGCTCTGGCCAAGGGAACTATATTATCACATATCTAGCAAGTAGCACGCAGAAAGAATTCTTGATAGAAGCATCCTAACATGGCCCCCGACCACTCCACACAGGGACTAGAATTCTGGATTTCCTATTGGATTTTGGCCCATACTGTTTGGGCTGAATTATAGTTCTAGAACAAGAGAACACAAGGAGCAAGTTCTGTGCTGGAAGATATTATGCATGTGTCATAAATATAAAGGGAAGGGTAACCACCTTTAAATCCCTCCTGGCCAGAGGAAAAACCCTTTCACCTGTAAAGGGTTAAGAAGCTAAGGTAACCTCGCTGACACCTGACCAAAATGACCAATGAGGAGACAAGATACTTTCAAAGCTGGATGGGGGGGCAAAACAAAAAGTCTGTCTGTCTGTGTGATGCTTTTGCCGGGAACAGATCAGGAATGCAGCTCAGAACTTCTGTAAAAAGTTAGTAAGTAATCTAGCTAGAAATGCGTTAGATTTCCTTTTGTTCAATGGCTGGTAAAATAGGCTGTGCTGAATGGAATGTATATTCCTCTTTTTGTAACTTAAGGTTTTGCCTAGAGGGATTCTCTATGTTTTGAATCTGATTACCCTGTAAGGTATTTACCATCCTGATTTTACAGAGGTGATTCTTTTACCTTTTCTTTAATTAAAAGTCTTCTTTTAAGAATGTGATTGCTTTTTCATTGTTCTTAAGATCCAAGGGTTTGGGTCTGTGTTCACCTGTACAAATTGGTGAGGATTTTTATCAAGTCTTCCCCAGGAAAGTGGGTGTAGGGCTTGGGGGGATATTTTGGGGGGGAAGACATCTCCAAGTGGGCTCTTTCCCTGTTCTTTAACATGCTTGGTGGTAGCAGCATAGGGTTCAAGGACAAGGCAAAGTTTGTACTTTGAGGAAGTTTTTAACCTAAGCTGGTAAGAATAAGCTTAGGGGGTCTTTCATGCAGGTCTCCACATCTGTACCCTAGAGTTCAGAGTGGGGAAGGAACCTTGACAGCATGGATAATGGGCACTGAGGGGAGCATGCTATACATTGGCCCTTCCTTACCCTTTTAGCAAGCTGTACCAACACACCCAGCCTAACCCTGTCAGGGCTCGTCTCTGTGCAGGGAGCAGGAGATGGGGACAGCCCAGGATTCTACAGCATGGAACCTTACAGGCTCCAGCTCTCCCACTTAAGTACTTTGCAGCTAGATTATAGCTGCTTCCTGCATGGTGGAGTGGGGAGAGGATCTTTATTTTCTCCTCTCCTGTATCACCACCACCTCAGCCATCATTTGCACTTAGTGAGTCATTTTTGGAGGGGCCCACATCAGGCACCAAATGTGTACAGCATAGAGGGACTGAAAAAAAGAGAGAGCAAGGTTTAAAACTAATCATATTTATTAATTGAGAGAAAGGCAGCTGAAAACCAGGGGCACAGTAAGTAATGCATTGCCTCAATTTTGTACTATATACATCATAATGAGGTTAAAAGAAAGGAACCCTTTCTATCACGCACCAGAAGTAAAATTAAGCAGGGAACGTACAGGAGCTTAACAGTGACTAACAAGTGAGGCTAGTCCACTGGGGGACTCTATCCTGGGATGCAGAATCTCCAAAAGAGATTTGGGGATCATGGTGAATACTTAGTTGAAAATGAGCTTCCAGCGCGATGCTGTGACCAAAAGAGCTAATGCGATCCTGGGATGCATAAACAGGGGAATCTTGAGTACGAGTAGGGAGGGTAATTTACCTCTGCATTGGACACTGATGTGAACACTGCTGGAATCCTATGCCACACTTTAATGGCCTCCACAATTCAAGGAGGATGTTGATAAATCGGAGAGGGTTCAGAGAAGAGCCACGAGAATGATTAAAGGATTAGAAAACATGCTTATAGTGACAGACTCAAAGAGCTCAATCTAGTTAGTTTAACAAATAAAAGGTTAAGGGATGAGTTGATTACGGCCGATAAATACCAACATGGGGAACAAATATTTAATAATGGGCTCTTCAGTTGAAGCTAGACAACCCGAGACTGGAAATAAGGTGTAAATGTTTAATGGGGAGGGTAACTGACCATTGGAACAGTTTACCCAGGGTTGTGGTGGATTCTCCATCACTGACCATTTTAAAATCAAGATTGGATGTGTTTCCAAAAGATCTGCTCTAGGAATTATTTTGGGGACATTCTGTGGGTTGTGTTATATAGGAGGTGAGACTAAATGATCACAATGGTCCCTTCTGGCCCTGGAATCTATATTGAGCTTGGTTCTGTTCTCGTTTCCACTGGGGTCAATCAGGAATCATACCAAAAAAGCCAATGGAGTTATGCCAGTGTATATTAATGGATTAGACAAAATATTTTTGGCTGTATATGTTCTATATAACACACAAAGGAATGTTACGCTATTTCTCATTATATAGAGAAGGAATCTTAACTTGGCTGTGTGTCCCTATTTGTTCTACTCTTCCTCCCCTCCCCCAAACACACCTTCTACATTGTGAATCTCACAGCTAGTACATCTTTGTTTCCTAAAGACATAAGTGAGTAAAGTTGCATAGTCTGAGCAATAGATAGAAACATCTGCTTCTCTCCTCTTCATTTTGTAGCAGCCTCCTCAGGCATATCCTCTAATGCAGTGTTAGGATACAGATATTCAGGCCTGTCTGTAAAGGCCTATATACTCAAAGAATTTAGGTGTATTCTTATCACTTAGCTAGTTATAGAGGTATAAAAGAAAGAATCAAAATCTCTGTCTGCCGGTGTAAGGGCCTTCTCTTACTGTGACAGTCTGAGGCCCTGTTCTTAAGCTATGGCCTTTGGCTAAACAGCAGAGGCAGCCATAAGCTGGGAAGTGAACAGTCACCTCCTCACATTCCAAACTAGTCAAATTGAAATAAGGTTTCAGAATAGCAGCCGTGTTAATCTGTATCTGCAAAAAGAAGGGGAGTACTTTTGGCACCTTGGAGACTGACGGGTTTGAGCATAAGCTTTCGTGAGCTACTGCTTACGAGGGCTTGTGCTCCGGTGAATTTGTTGGTCTCTGGGGTGCCACAAGTACTCCTTTTCTTTTTATTGAAATAAGGTGTTATTGGGCTGTTAGGAATACAATCCTGTCCTGATAATGCCTATCACCTCCAGAGAAAGGGAAGTGCCTAGAAGATGTAAAAGGAAACTTAGTCTGATAGCATCCTGTCTGGCAAGAACTCACTTATCAATAGCTGGGATGTAAAATCCTTATTTCTTTGTTGTTCTATTATTGTAGTCCCCATTTCCCTATTGTTTGTCTGTATAATCTCTGTCTGGTTCTGTGATTGTTTCTGTCTGCTGTATAATTAATTTTGCTGGGTGTAAATGAATTAAGGTGGTGGGATATAATTGGTTAAATAATCATGTTACAATATGTTAGGACTGGTTAGTTAAATTTCAGTAAAATGATTGGTAAAGGTATAGCTAAGCAGAACTCAAGTTTTACTATATAGTCTGCAGTCAATCAGGAAGTAAGGGGGAATGGGAATGGAGGTGGGGAAATTGGAATCATGTTTTGCCACCAGGGGAGGGGGGGAAATTGGAATCATGTTTAGCTAAGGGCAGGAATGGGAACAGGGACACAGGTAAGGCTCTGTGGTGTCAGAGCTGGGAAGGGGGACACTAAGGAAGGAAACTGGAATCATGCTTGCTGGAAGTTCACCCCAATAAACATTGAATTGTTTGCACCTTTAGACTTTGGGTATTGTTGCTCTCTGTTCAGGCGAGAAGGACCGGGGAAGTGAGTGGGTGACATGCAATCATTCTGAAAGAGTTCAGAGTAGCAGCCGTGTTAGTCTGTAGCCACAAAAAGAAAAGGAGTACTTGTGGCACCTTAGAGACTGTTAGTCTCTAAGGTGCCACAAGTACTCCTTTTCTTTATTCTGAAAGAGGTCATTCTTCTCATTAAGCTCTTAAAATACTGTAGCATCTATATTGGATAAGAAAACACTTGGAGAAGAGAAGGAAAAAATAAGGTCATTACGCTACATCTCTTATGGAAAGTCTGGAGGAATGATCAGAAAGGGTTGTGAATTAATGAGCGTACTCCCTTAAAAAAAAATGAAGTGATAGAGCAGCCATCATCTTGGATTCTCCTTTTAAAGTTTCAGAACAGTCACTAAGCTTAAGGATCAAAAGTAATTGTATTATCTTCCTGTTAGAGAAAAGTAAAGCAATTTGGTCTTTGATGTTTCATTGTCTCATGCTGCCTCTTCTGCCTGCCCTCAGGACTGATCCTGTATGGTGCTGGGAGCCTTCCAAGAGACCTCAGCATCTTTCAGGATTGGGCTCTTTTTCAGGGCCAGAGCATGGGGGTCACCTTATTTTTGCTAGTTCTAGAGAGGAAGGTTGATCTTGTGGTTATGGCACTGGACTGGGACTCGGGAGATCTAGATTCAAATCCTGACTGTGCCATTGTTTTCCTCTGACATCTTAGGCAAGTCATTTAACCTGTCTGTACTTCAGTTCCCCGTCTTTACGTTAGGAATAACAATACTTTCCTTCTCCAACCTTTGTCTATTTAGATTATAATCCTTTTTGGGCAGGGACTGTCTCTTACTGTGTTTGCGCTCCTTAGCACAACAGGGCCCCCATCTCAGTTATTCCCGCTAGGTGCTACCATAAAGCAAATAATAATATTCTGAATTTCTCTTGCCTGTATCAGTCCTAATATAGGTTCAATCCTGCAGTCCCTGCACAGTAAAACTACTAAGATCAGGCAAAGAGGGACTCTTTGGGGACTGTTGGCCCTGCTAAGGAATATTTAACATTTCCTTCTATGGTGATCTAAAGGGTTCTCATTTCTCTCTCCCTGTTTTATGAACTACAGAGCCTGCAAACATTGTTTGCAGAAGAGAGCATCAAGATTTAAGACATGTGCATTGCCTGCTGGTTTTACCTTTATATAGCAAATCAAAAAAACACCAAAGTAAAATAATCCAGCAAGGGACAAATTGATGTACACTTGGATGTACACATGTGACTTCACTGGGAGATGATACAGTGTACACAGGCAGAATTTGGGTTGATCTGTAGACTATAGAGCATAGTCACTTTGAGGTTTAATGCTTTATTTGTGGGTTTGCATAGATGCTACTGTGATCTCAGTTTGTTAGATGTTTTGCAGGGACAGAATTTAAAAGTCCATGTAATTTCCACACAAATACCCAATGTACACACACATATTTGTATTTCTCTCTCACACACACACATACAGTTATGTGCATTTTCCCTGCTGATGTTGGCGAACTTTCAGGGGATTGGGGCATTTGCCTCTGCACTACCCTCTCCCCATCTTTTCCCTCCTATAAAAGCCCAGCACCTAGAGCAGTGGCTCTACCTTTCCAGACGACCGGGAGTCTGATTCGTCTTGCGTACCCCCAAGTTTCACCTCACTTAAAAACTACTTGCTTTCAAAATCAGACATAAAAATACAAAAGTGTCAGAGCACATTATGACTGAAAATTTGTTTACTTTCTCATTTTTACCATATAATTATCAAATAAATCAATTGGAATATAAATATTGTACTTACATTTCAGAGTATAGTGTATAACACACAGTCAACCTGTGGAACTCCTTGCCTGATGAGGTTGTGAAGGCTCAGACTATAACAGGGTTTAAAAGAGAACTAGATAAATTCATGGAGGTTAAGTCCATTAATGGGTATTAGCCAGGATGGATAAGGAATGGTGTCCCTAGCCTCTGTTTGTCAGAGGGTCGAGATGGATGGCAGGAGAGAGATCACTAGATCACTACCTGTTAGATTCACTCCCTCTGGGGCACCTGGCATTGGCCACTGTCAGCAGACAGGATTCTGGGCTGGATGGACCTTTGTGTGGTCCACCCAGTATGGCCATTCTTATGTTCTTATATAGAACAGTATAAATAAGCCATTGTCTGTAAGAAATGTTAGTACTGACTTTGCTAGTGCCTTTTATGTAGCCTGTTGTAAAACTAGGCAAATATCTAGATGAGTTGATGTACCCGCTGGAAGACCTCTATGTACCCCCTGGGGTACACGTACCCCCTGGTTGAGAGCCACTGACCTAGAGGAACTGCCACAAACTCCCAGTAAAAGGTTCACTATCTCCAGAGCATCCCCTCATGGTCTGAGGGGGCCTTTCAGGCATTCTGCCCTCAACTCTATCTACCCAGGTCTCCTCAAACTCCACACAGACTTTTTACTTGGCTAATAACACCCTGTTTTATTATTTGGAATAATCTGTGATAATAAAGTCTTCGAAGTGCAAACCAGGCCTTCCTGCCTACAGCCTTTCCCTGCTTTGGCAGGCCAGTCCCCAGTTCTACCTTGCTGGAGTAGTTTCTCCCCTGGAGTCATAAGGTCTCCTGCAGAAGACCTTATTCCTCCTCTCTCCAGCCCTCCGCCCCAAGGAAGGCTATCACCACCCCATATCTCACTACCTGGGACTCTCCCTTATCTATCCCAGAGGCCTGATGGAGTTACATGACCCATTTTCCCCATGGGGGGGGGGAACACAAGTTAGCCCCACCTGATAAACCTAAGACCCACCTCCTCTTAAAAGGCCAACTGCTTGTGACACTCATAGAATATTAGGGTGGGAATGGACCTCAGGAGGTCATCTAGTCCAACCCCCTTGCTCAAAGCAGGACCAATCCCCAACTTTTGCCCCAGATCCCTAAATGGCCCTCTCCAGGATTGAACTCACAACCCTGGATTTAGCAGGCCAATGCTCAAACCACTGAGCTATCCCTCTCCCCACTCCCTTATTTCTATTGCAGGGTTAGATCTTCCACTCTGTAGAAGAATGAGTTAGCAACACAACTGGGTCATCCATTTGCAACAAATCATTGTTTGTTTTATTATTAAACAAAATTTGGCCCTTTTCACTCATTGTAAAAAAAAAATTAAAGTGATATTTGACTTTTTTTTTTTTAATTTTTGCTGAAAAGTTTAGACAAAAAAATTTCACCCGGGTGATCGTTTGACTAACTGCTTTCATTTCATTAACTTTTGACTGATCATTTACCTTCTGGAGGCAAATCTTGGACCAGGTGGAGATGATAGGAGTTTTTCCATGAACTTCAATGGGGCCAGGATTCACCCCAGGGGATTTCCACTTGCATCCAAAAAGAGAAAGTTTGCAGTGCTGCCAACACATGATTTTAATCGCTAGTCTCATGCTCTTTGGTGTTTCCTTAAAGCTCCAGCTCTTGGAATTTGAGTATGCGAGTTTCTCAGCTTTCATTTAAAATAATGAGCTGTTCTTGCTTTCTTAGTTGTGGAGAAAAGTTTGGAAATATGAACCCTAAAGGTTTAGAAGCCAGAGGGCAAATAAAATGAATCTAAAATGTAATATCTTAGGAAAAAAAGCAACCTCATGAATTTTAAAACTAAGTTCATTAGAGACACAAGGTGGGTTAAGTAATATCTTTTATTGGACCAACTTAAGTTGGACCCACCTTTTCTCTCTAATATCCTGGGACCGACATAGAATAATAGGATTAGAAGGGATCACAAGGGTTATCTAGTCTAACCCCCGCCAAGATACAGGATTTGTTGTGTCTAAACCATCCAAGACAGATGGCTCTCCAGCCTCCTTTTGAAAACCTCCAGTGAAGGAGCTTCCACAACTTCCTTAGGCAGTTCGTTACATTGTCCTATTGTTCTTACGCTTAGGGAGCTTTTCCTGAGATTTAATCTAAATCTCCTATGTTGTAGTTTGAACTGTCCTGTGTGGCAAGAGGGCAATTTTTCTCCATCTTTTTTATGGAAGTCTTTCAAGTCTTTTAAAACCGCTATCTTGTCCCCCCATTAATCTCCCCTTTTCCAAACTAAACATACCCACCTCCTTTAGCCTTTGCACAAGTAGCTTGCATTCCATCCCTTTGATCATCTTTGTCGCTCGCCTTTGGATCCTTTCCAGTTTTGCTATGTCATTTATATACAGCAGTGACCAAAACTGGACACAGTACTCCAGCTGAGGCCTACCCAGTGCCAAGTAGAGCGATACTATCACCTCCCATGACTTGCATGTTATGCCTCTTGTTATCCCCCATTCTGAATATAGCAGAAGGGTATACTACTGATCACCTGACCAGGATGTTGATAATGACTGTGAAATGCTCAGGGAAATTAGAGAGGCTTTAAAAATAAAAAACTCAGTAATAGGGAATTTCAACTATCCCCATGTGACGTTATCCGATTAAAATAGGACCATATAGATCATTGTTGCAACCACTGTTATATATTTGCAACAAATCTGGTGCAAAATGTGGCATTTAAGATGTCTATGGAAAGGTTACGATTTGCTGAATATGATTATGCTATTGGTATGCATGTATCATTTTTGTATTTGAAGTTATGATTATTGGCTCATTACCGGTATTTCAAATGCTTACTCCTGGGGTAATGCCCACAAGGCAGTTAGCCAGCACATCTTGAAGAGACTATTGAAATTAAGTGGCTCATCAAGGGACACTGAACTCACAATGGACAATAGGAGATGCCTATCTACACTGAATGGACTTTCCTGTGGATGTTCCATCTGAAGTATAGGTAATGGGCACTGCTGTGACTAAGCAAAATTACGCATGGACATGTGGTTTGACCATGTGACTCCAAACCCCATGTTGTCACCTGTAATTTTCCATTAGCTGTGCTGAGGGCTTTTTTTTAAAACAATGGGTTTCCCACCACATGGCAGAAGTTATAAAAGGCCCTGGAAACACCTCTATTTTGCCTTTTTCCTGTTCAAAGCTTTGGACAATGGACTTATACTAATGGGAGCATTCTAACCAAGGGACTGAGGTCCTTCCAATGATTTGGAAGCAGTCAGAGACTCGACTTAAGCCAGCAGTTTATTCCATCACTTCTACAAGCCTGAACCAAGAACTTTGCATTTATTGTATGTATTTGATTCCTTTAAGCAATTTTAACTCTCCGCTTTCTTTCTTTTTATAAATAAACCTTTAGATTTTAGATACTAAAGGATTGGAATCAGTGTGATTTTGGGGTAAATCTGAGTTCCATATTGACCCGGGTGTGTGGCTGGTCCTTAGGGATCAGAAGAACCTTTTATTTAATGAGACTGATTGTAAAGAACCACTCTTCATTAAATCCAGTGTTTTTGGTGGTGCTACAAGGACTGGAATATCTAAGGAAACTGCTTTCCTGACTTCTTGCTAGCCAGTGTGGTGAGACAGAAGTTTTGCTGATTTGGTATATCTCATGGGAGAATAACCTGCAGTTTTGGGATGTGTCTGCCCTATTTCTCAGCAGTTTGTCCTGAATTTGGTATTCTCGGTTATGACCCACAAAGGCACGGTTACACCCCATATTGACTGGGTACGTCACCTCAGGATGGAATGCAGAGAAAGTTTCTTGACATCTTAAATGACTGCTTCTTGAAGCAGCTAGTCCTGGAACCCACAAGAGCACAGGCAATTCTTGATTTAGTCCTAAGTGGAGCACAGGGTCTGATCCAAGAGGTGAATATAACTGAACCACTTGGTACTGGTGACCATAACATAATAAAAATTTAACATCCCTGTGTGTTAAATACCTAAGCAGCCCACCACAGTAGCATTTAATTTCAAAAAGGAAAACAACACAAAAATGAAAAAGTTGGTTAAACAGAAATAAAAAGGTACAGTGCCAAAAGTGAAATCCCTGCAAGCTGTATGGAAATTTTTTAAAGACACCATAATAGAGGCTCAATTTACATCTATACCCCAACTTAAAAAACACAGTGAGAGGACCAAAAAAAGTGTCACCATGGCTAAACAACAAAGTAAAAGAAGCAGTGAGAGGCAAAAAAATGATCCTTTAAAAAGTGGACATTAAATCCTATTGAGGAAAATAGAAAGGAGCATAAACACTGGCAAATGAAGTGTAAAAATATAATTAGGAAGTCCAAAAAAGAATTTGAAGAACGGCTAGCCAAAGACTCAAAAAGTACAGCAAAGTTTTTTTAAGTACATCAGAAGCAGGAAGTCTGCTCACTAGCCCACTGGTTGTTTGACGATCGAGATGCTAAAGGAGCACTCAAGGAAGACAAGGCCATTGAGGAGAAACTAAATGAATTCTTTGGGTCGGTTTTCACAGCTGAGGATGTGAGGGAGATTCCCCAACCTGAGCCATTCTTTTTAGGTGAGGAATTGTCCCGAATTGATGTGTCATTAGAGGAGGTTTTGGAACAAATTGATAAATTAAACAGTAATAAGTCACCAGGACCAGATGGTATTCAGCCAAGAGTTCTGAAGGAACTCAACTGTGAAATTGCAAAACTATTAACTGTGGTATGTTACCTATCATTTAAATCAGCTTCTGTACCAGATGACTGGTGGATAACTAATGTAATACCAATTTTTAAAAAGGCTCCAGAGACGGTCCTGGCAATTACAGGCTGGCAAGCCTAACTTCAGTACCAGGCAAATTGGTTGAAACTATATTAAAGATCAGAATTATGACACACATATCATGTTCATCAGTATTTCTTCACACAACTGCACAGTCAATCTTTGGAACTCTTTGCCAGAGGATGTTGTGAAGGCCAAGACTATAATAGGGTTCAAAAAAGAACTAGATAAATTCATGGAGGATCAGTCCATCAAAGGCTATTAGCCAGGCGGGCAGGGATGGTGTCCCTAGCCTCTATTTGCCAGAAGCTGGGAATGGGCAACAGGGGATGGATCACTTGATGATTACCTGCTCTGTTCAATCCCTCTGGGGCATCTGGCATTGGCCACCGTTGGAAGACAGGATACTGGGCCAGATGGACCTTTGGTCTGACCCAGTATGGCCATTCTTATCTTTGCTGTGGAAGAGTCAACATGGTTTTTTAAAGGGAAACTATGCTTCACCAATCTACTAGAATTCTTTGAGGGGGTCAACAAGTATGTAGACAAGTCACCCAGTGACTATAGTATACTTGGAGTTTCAGAAAGCATTTGACAAGGTCCCTCACCAAAGGCTCTTAAGCAAAGTAAGCTGTCATGGAATAAAAGAGAAGGTCCTCTCATGGATCAGTAACTGATTAAAAGATAGGAAACAAAGAGTAGGAATAAACTGTCAGTTTTCACAATGGAGAGGGGTAAATAGTTTTGCCTCCCGGGGTTTGTGCTGGGACCAGTACAATTCAACATATTTATAAATGATCTGGAAAAAGGGGTAAACAGTCAGGTGACAAAATTTGCAGATGATACAAACTACTCAAGATAGTTAAGTCCAAAGCAGATTGTGAAGTGTTACAAAGGGATCTCACAAAACTGGATGACTGGGCAACAAAATGGTAGATGAAATTCAGTGCACACTGGAAAACATAATCCCAACTATACATATAAAATGATGGGTTCTAAATGAACCGTTACCACTGAAGAAAGAGATCTTGGAGTCATGGTGGATAGTTCTCTGAAAACATCTACTCAATCTGCAGCAGCAGTAAAAAAAGCAAACAGAATGTTGGGAATCATTAGGAAAGGGATAGATAATAAAACAGAAAATATCATATTGCCTCTAGATAAATCCGTGCTATGCCCACATCTTGAATACAGATCTAGTTGTCCCATCTCAAAAAAAAAAAAAAAGATAGAATTGGAAAAGGTACAGAAAAGGGCAACAAAAATGATTGGGGTATGGAACAGCTTCCATGTGGGGAGAGATTAATAAGACTGGGACTTTTCAGCTTCAAAAAGAGACAACTAAGAGAAGATATAATAGAGGTCTATAAAATCATGACTTGTGTGGAGAAAGTAAATAAGGAGGTGTTATTTACTCCTTCTCAAAACACAAGAATTAGGGGTCACCAAATGAAGTTAATAGGAGGCAAGTTTAAAATGAACAAAAGAAAGTATTTCTTCACACAACTCACAACCTGTGGAACTCCTTGCCAGAGGATATTGTGAAGGCCAAGACTAACAGGGTTCAAAAAATAACTAGAGGAGTTCATGGAGGATAGGTTAATCAGTGGCTATTAGCCAGGATGGGCAAGTATGCAAAACCATGCTCTGAAGTATCCCTAGCCTCTGTTTGCCAGAAGCTGGGAATGGGTTACAGGGGATGGATCACTTGATGATTACTTGTTCTGTTCATTCCCTCTGAAGCACCTGTCATTGGCCACTGTCAGAAGACATGATACTGGGCCAGATGGACCTTTGGTCTGGCCCATTGTGGCTGCTCTTATGTTATTATTTGTGCATTTGTTTTTTCTTTCCTACACATAGCACCTTACATTTGTATTTGTTGAATTTCATTTTGTTGTTTGTGGCCCAGTTTTCCAATTTATCAAGATCCCTTTGAATTTCAGCTCTATCCTCCACAGAGTTTGCAATCCCCACCACCTGTGTGTCATCTGCAAATTTGATCCGTATGCTCTCTATTCCTACATCCAGGTCATTAATTAAGATGTTAAACAACACTAGACCCAGAACAGAGCGCTCTAGAATTCCACTTGAGACCGCCTTCCAATCTGACATCATTCCATTAATAGTTACTCTTTGTTTGTGGTTGTTTAACCAATTATGTTTCCACTTAATGATAGTTCTACGAAGCCTGCATTTCTCCAGCTTACTTATGAGAATTCCTTATAGGACTGTGTCAAAAGCCTTGCTAATGGCCAGGTATAGTATGTCCACTGCGTTCCCCTTATCTACCAAGCCAGTTACCTTGTCCAAGAAGGAAATGAAGCTGGTTTGGCAGGATTTGTTGTCAGCAATCCATACTGGCTGCTAATGACCAGCCCTCCATCCTCCAGGTATTTGCAAATTGAATGTTTTATACATTGCTCTAGTAACTTCCCAGGTATCATGGTCATGCTGAGCTGTCTATAGTTCCCCAGCTCCTCCTTTTCAAAGGTTGGCACTATGTTAGCCCTTCTCCAGTCTTCTTGGAGCTCTCCTGTTTTCCATGAGTTTGCAAACATTGCCAGTGGCTCTGAGATTTCTTCAGCACCCTTGGATGAATAGCACCAGGCCCTGCTGACTTGAATTCATTGAAATTAGCCAGAAGATGTCTGATGTGTTCTTTACTGATCTGCATCCCTTCCCCTTCATTGTCTATGTAACTTTGCTAGTTGTCCTGTTGTGTCTTATTTTTTGTGTGAAGACTGAAGCAAAGTAGGCAGTGAGTAGCTCCACCTCTATCTTCTGCTAACAGCTCGCATTCTCCAATCAGCAGCGGACCCACACCGTCCCTGATCTCTTTTTTGTCTGATATATTTGTAGAACCCCTTCTTGTTGTCTCTGAAATGGGGCCACTCATTTGTCAGGAGTGCTCCTGCCAGCTGGTGTGTGTGCCTGCACTCTCTGCTTTGCGCTGTTTATCTGCAGTAACTCCTACTGGCAGTTAACTTCTTGAGCAGGTTTTCACTAACTCAGCCCTCCAGCCACGTCACACACAGTTCATATGTGTATAACGAAACAGACCCCTTCTGGGGTACAAGTCCAGTGGGGCTTATCTCGGTGCCCTCAGTAAAGTCTCCATCTGCTGCACTGCCTGGGTTCCGTCCTTACTCCATCCAACAGGGCTTATTGCAGTACCCTGCTTGGTGTTTCCTGCAGCCCTGTCTTAGTCTCCGGTCTCAAACTGTTCACTGGACCTATCACAGTACCCTCAGTTATCCTCAGCCTCTTCAGGGCAGACTCAAGGATTGTCCCTGCTCTGATATGGAGCAATGCCTCCAGGGCTTCCTGCCTGGAGACAATATCTTCACTTCCCTTAAGTCCACAGTGATCCCAGCTCTCCAGCTGAGTAATTCTTACAATTCAACCCCCAATCAAAAGTCCCACCAATAGGGACCCTCTTCTGGGTCCTCAACCCTTTCTCTGGACCTCTATAAACCCACTTGTTCAGGGCTTATGCCACTTCCCCAGTGGCTGGGAGGGGGAAAAGAGGAGACGCAGGCCTGCCCACTACTTCAGGTCCTGACCCAGGGACCCTATGAATAGCAGTCACATGCTTTAACTATCCCTTTAACTATTTGCTGAGTTTTCCTGGGCCACTTCCCACAGCTTCTTCAGCTTTACCTTCACCCTTAGGTCAGGGCTGAAGATCTCACTTGCGTCCCTGCAATCAGCCAGGAGCACCTTCCTTGCTCCCCTGGTCCCTGCCAGCATCTGCACTGTCCAGGTCCCAGAACTGCTGCAACCAGCCAGGAACATCATTTTTACTCCTCTAGCTCCAGCCAGCAACTGACTCTACTCTGTCTAGCAGTTGCTTTTATATGAGCCTGCTGGACTCTGATTGGCTGTTCCCTGGAGACTCTCTGATTGGTTGCTTACTGGCAGCCACTCTAGGCTCCCTAGAGGAATCACCTCTGCTGCTCCTTTCTGGGGTGGGGTATAGTAGGACTGCAAGGCCTCCAGTAGGGGGCTTTGAAGGGCCTGGTATACCCAGTCACAATCTCTAACTTTTCTTGCCAATTGTAACTCTTTCTTTTCCTGATTTTGTCTCTACACACTCATGCTATTCCTATATATACTTCCTTGGTGACATGGCCCTCCTTTTCATTTCCTGTATGTATCCCTTTTGGTGTTTAGATAGCTAAAAAGCTCCTTGTGCAGCCACATTGGTCTCCTGTGGCTCTTCTTATCTTTTCTCTGCATTGAAATAGCTTGATGTTGAGCCTCTAGTATTATTTATTTTAGAAATGGCCAGCTCCCCTCAACTTCCTAACTGGTCTCTCCATGGTACCTTGCCTACTATTTCTCTGAGTTGGTTGAAAACTGCCTTTTTGAAGTCCAGTGTCCTTGTTTTGCTGTTCTCAAGTCCTCCTTTCTTTAGGCTCTTGAATTCTATCAGATCATGATCACTCCCAAGTTCCTGACCACCTTTGTCAGGGTTACAACACTGCATATAAACCAAGCTCATGATATTTTGGAGTGTGAAGATACTGAATTTTCTACTGTAAGAAAAACTCTCTCATCAGAAAATAGTTTGGATTTGTTTGGATTGTATATTTTGTCCATGAGTATAGCAGATCACAGACTCACTGCCACAGCACCTCCTGCTGGCCGGTGTCTCTCCTGCCTCAGGCCCCATGTCCCTCTCAGACCACGGTGCCCCTTTCAGTTGGCGTTCTGCCCACAACAGTACCCCCACACTCTAGGTCTCCCCTCCCAGGGGAATCCCTAACCCTCTAAGCCCACCTTGCCTCAGTGGCTACACTACCAGTCATCATCTAGCCCCCTTTCTCTGGGGCATACTGCAGTCTGTAATGGCCACTCATCACTGGCAATGGGGGTAGAACAGCTGCCTCTGCCTATCCCCGGGCCGCACCTCTGCAGCCTCAGTACCAATGTAGACCTTAACAAGGCCTCAGCCTGGGAGTTGCCAGGTTGGAGCTCCCCAGCTCCTCTTGCCCTGCTTCAGGTACTCAATGCTCCCAGGCAGCTAGGTCCTTCCTACTCCAAAACTGGAGTGAGACTCCCTGTCTCCTGGCTCACAGCCCCTCTTATCAGGGCCAGCTGTGCCCTGAGTGAGCTGGCCACACCTGTGGCCAGCTACTCAGCCAGCCTCCCTCAGCTACTCTCCTGGAGTGGGGTAGCTGCCCCACTACAATGAGCTATCATGCTCCAAAATTCCATTTGCATGCAGGTTCATGACAAACATTAGAGACAGAAAAGGGATTAACAAACATGGTGAACTGCAATTCAGGATTCAATCTAATATTCACCACTCTTCATTCAGTGCTGCTCAGCAAGATCTAGCCACATTGCCAGTTCCCACAGGTTTGACGGAGGCTGTTATCCCAGTCATGACCTCCACACAGCCCTGGCCATGCAGTGCTCTTGCTCTGGAGGGTGCTTTCACTGCTTCCAAGGAGGAGGTAGTTGGGAGTTGCTGTTCTCCAGTTCTGCCCCCATTCTCCCTCCACTGTGGAGGGGAGTATAGGGCCCTAAATTAGGACCCCTGGCCTGAGCAGGTTGAACTAATCAGCAGAAAAGTCAGTCTCCTACAAAAGCACAAAATACAGAGACAAACTCACTAACCTTGTACATGGCAACAAGTTGTTGAGCCAGCCACTTGTGGAAGAGGGGAGTTCATTCTAAGGAGTTCCTTACCTCCCACCCTTCACTTCTTCCCTTGCCATACAACCCATGACATGTATAACTGGGCTGTAATAAATTCTTTTCATGGGGATTTGCGTGGGTGGGTGTACAATGGACTTGGAGACTGAACTTTATTGGTCATAGTTTTTAGAAGGGAGTTGAGGGGGCTCCTCAGGTTCCTGCTCACCACATGGGTGGGACTCACGGGCCCCTGACAGCTATGAAAGAGGGAACTCTTCATACATATTCCCCACAACCTCAGTTACCTGGGTTCCAGGCTGTATGGTCCCTCATTTCCTCTCCATAGCCAACCTCCAAAACAGCCCAGCACTTTAAGGCTGCATTCTCTTTAAACTACTTTCCTGACTGACTGATGCTGCCAGCTGGTAAAAGAAGCCATCTCTCATGTCAAGAGATGACTCCCTGATCATGCTCAGTGAAATTTCCTCCTGATCTCAGCTCCAAGAGCTACATTATATATCTCAGCTGAGCTGGGAAAGAGGCCATGCAAAATGCTTAATGGGGCCCTCATTGGAAGCAGGAGAAGAGATCTGAACTGGGTGAGTGGCCTCCACTGCTATTTGGCAACCTAGGAGATTCTAGTATCATGGGGTAGCCATGTTAGTCTGTATCCACAAAAACAACAAGGAGTCCAGTGGCACCTTAGAGACTAACAGATTTATTTGGCCCTAAACTTTCGTGGGTAAAAAGAAGTGTTTTTTTACCCACGAAAGCTTATGCCCAAATAAATCTGTTAGTCTTTAAGGTGCCACCGGGCTCTTTGTTGTTTTTCTAGGAGATTCTGGAGCTTTGGTGATAACAGAGACAAATATCTGCTGGACTGAGCCCTTGTCTCTGTGCAGACTCACAAGGAGCCAGAAAAAGTTAGTGGATGAGGTAGTGGAGGAGCACTGCTTGTAGCTAATAAAATACTGAAAGTGCAAATATTGTTGATACACAATGGCAGTAAATTGCGAACGCAGGCCTCAGGAAGGGCTGCACAATAGCCGAGAAATGTAAACTGTCAGCGGTAGCTCTTCAATAAGGAAAGCCATGACTGTTATCGAGACGGACTGCGAGGTGCCACAGTGCTCATCAACAACTGCTCCAATTCAGGTCTGGAAAGAAAATAATGACTCCCCAAAATGAATAAATAAATAAAGCGGATGAAAAACTATCAGGATTAACAAAACAAAGACAACCTCCCTATTTTTCTGTTTGACAGTGACAAAGCCATCAGGTCTACCTAAGAGATGTGGCTGAAGTTCCTGGCAGTTTAAGGACTTGATTCGTATTCACATTAAGGCTCTCTTTACTGCCCTGCTTGTATAAAGGGGCATAAATAAAATTTACACCCTCTCCAACAATACCGAGCTTTTACATAGTGAAAGCTATCGTTAGACCTCAAAAAGCTTTGCAAAGGAGGTATCATTATCCCCATTGGGTTGGGGAAACAGAGGCACAGAGGGAGGAAATGGTTTGTCCAAGGTCACCCAGAAAGCCCGTGGTGGAGTTGGGTGCAGAAGCAAGGTTTTCTGACTCCCACTCCATTCCTCCAGTCACTGGACCAGGTTTAAGGCTCTTTTATATTGTCAGCACAAAGTAAAGGCATTTGGGGGCTTTCATGATGCTGGATCAGGGCCTTAATGGGTTGTGCTGGTGGCTTTCTGCTGACAGAACTTTAACCAGTACAGCTTTCTAGTACAGACAAAGACAAAATGAGAATCACCTTCCCTCTGTCAAGGGAGTGAGGCTGCTGGAAGGGAATAGTGGGTGGAAAAAGAATTACAGTAGAATAATACTAAGGAAAAAAAATACAGGCTACATTCTCACACTGAGCCCAGCAGTGAGTTTAATTAAATACTACACATATTTACTTACTGAAGAATCCTGTTTCATTAACATAAACAGATAAGAGAGCACTAGTGCATGACAACCCACAGGGCACCGGGGAAAATCTGTTTTGAATTTTTTACATCAATCAAGTGATTCATATACAAGGAATTTGCAACTGATGCCTTGTTGAATAGAGTCTAGTGGTTTTTACACCAGGGTACACCACTAAAAACCTCTCATTAATAGATAATCAGCTTCTACTGATCAGCAACTCGGCTAGGTTCCAAAGCATCTGTTTCCCCTGTACTGTGATTTGGTTCTGTGAAGAACGATGAAAATAGATTTTATTATTTCTTTACTCATTAACCTTATTATACCACATCACCCTTGGCAACACACTATTTTTTAAAGAGAAGGTCGTATACATTTTTATACATTCTAAGTGAAAAAAGTCAGTCCTGTAAGTGATCCTACTACTCATCTTGTCCATTATATCATGACGTTTGTGCTAATCATAGAATATCAGAGTTGGAAGGGACGTCAGGCAGTCATCTAGTCCAACCCCCTGCTCAAAGCAGGACCAATCCCCAATTTTTGCCCCAGATCCCTAAATGGTCCCCTCAAGGATTGAATTCACAACCTTGGGTTTAACAGGCCAACGCTCAGACCACTGAGCTATAATAGCAAAAGTGCTTCTAAGCAAATACTTCAAAAATAAAAGAAAAATCAGGAACATTATTTTTTGTGGTTAAATTGAGTAGTTTATCACTAGGCACTTTTAGACTTTGTTTTGTTTTGGCTTTTTATTGCGAACGCCACATAAGATGATAGGTAATTAGCATGAGAGAAATTCTTAAGGCATGTAAAACATTGATCACTTGTTTTTTGGAGTGATAGTCTGAGAATTGCTTAAAGCCTTTTCTCTATTGCACAGTAATACACTTCAAAATGCACATGGTTGTTTTTTTTTTTTTAAAGGTGTTAGCGATGTATGTATCTGTATGGCAGTTTCCCTTCTGTTATAAGTTACGGCACCTCAAGCTATTTGTGTTAAGAATGCTCGAGCTGCATCTGTATTTTGTTTATATATTTAAATTTAGAGGTGAAGTAGCCAAGGGCTAATCATGCCTGTATCAGGTTTAGCAGTGTCTTATTTTCAGGCCCTATTAAACCTGACAGAGGGTGGGGGAGGAGAAATTAACAAACAAAGCTCAGCAATTTTTGAAGTCAAGCCTCATACTCAGGTGCCTACGTACAGATTTAGGAGCCTGACTTTACTTCGTTGTGGCTTTGCTACAAGCGCTGTGCACTGTCATGGAAGCAGAACTGGAGAGGCATATTGTGACTCAGACTGCCACATTTCCCCTTGCTCGGAGGGAGAAACACCCAGCCTCAGCTCTATACGTGGTGCAGGGCACAGATCTTGGAGTGCCAGAGTCACTCGTCCTAGCTTCTGTCCCTTCCTCACCCCACCCACAGGCACAGTGGGGAGGGAATGTAACAGCGCCATGGAGATTACATCTCTCCCTGCACTGCTACCTACCACATGAATAGTCCACACAGGAGCATAGCCTTGTGCCTCATTACTCCCTGCGCAGCCATGCAAGCTGGGCTGCTCTTTGGCCCTTTGTTATTATGATCAAACCTTTATATCATGGGTTTGCCCAAAGGCCGCAGACTTGGAACTTCGGGAGCACATTTTTTAAAAATAAATCTTGGCTTATATTCACGCAAGTGACCTTACAATAAATGCATTTCCTTAGGTTTATAGCATTGAAGCAGACGGGCTCTTGACAGCTTTGAAGCAGCTGTAGTTACAGAAATAAAAATACACAGATAGATGGAACAAATTAATCCACAGCAGATCTTTGCCCTGCTCAGCTGGGGGAGAATTCTGGGAGAATCCCAAATGGCAAAGGTCTGGTTTAGCTGTGTAATTCCTATACCACTTCCTGCTTCCAGATCAAGGGGTCAGGCCAAGCCATTCACAAGCTCTGGCAATTGCTGGTTGCTATGCCAGTTGCTCCTTGCTATAGGCAGATAGGTGCAAATTAGAACAGCCCTAAGACTCATAGCTATCTTTGCCTGTCCTTGAGCTGCACTGAGCAGAAGTCAGAGACAGCCCAGGGATTGGGCCCATCACATTCACCTGTCATGCCACGGAGGTCAGTGGAACTCCATGGAAGCTCTTAAATTCTGGCTTACATAAATTTCTGAACTGCAACATCCAGTTTTTAATTTTCATTGGCCCTGGCCCTTATTAATCTCCACCCCAGCCAAAAACACTGAGGATAAAAAATACATCAACTCTGCAGCCAAAATACTTCATATTCAATACCTTATGCTATAAGAATGAACTATTGGGTTAAACCGTCATTCATTCAGAGAAATCCATACTAAGGATGGACCTCTCTTCAAAACACCCTCTAGTGGCTAAATCCGTCATTTCAGGTTTTTAGTTTGATTTCTACAAAGATGCATCCACTTAAGAAATATCTCCATTTGAGTGAATTAATGTACTGTATCCTACAACAGGATCTTTCCCCAGGCTATAAATGATAAATACGTTTTCAAAAAACAAATTAAATATGTAGCACTAAGAAGAAGAATCCATGCCAGCATAAACACATGCTTTGTGTGCACAGAGCCTTTGTAACCGTTGTCCATTTTCTTGTCTCCAAATAGGGCAGAGATCTGTTCATTTGTGACAGCACAGATTCATCTTTGGTGAAAACAGCTAGTTAGGTTATATGATTTAGGTACAGAAAACGGCATCATTTTAATACCGGCACTAAATCCAATAGCTCTAGATAAAGCTTGTTCTTTTAACCCTTATCATATGGGAAGATCCAAATGCCGTGGACCTCATTCACGACTTAGTTATGCTGGTGTAACTTCATGGAGGTCAGTGGTGTTCGTTCTGTTACACTGGTGTAAGAGTCAGGCCCTAGGTCTTCAGACACGTTTCCCTTCTCCAGGAAGGGGAGTGTTTTACAGCTCTACATGACTTTTTCTCCTGCTGCAAGACAACAAGCGACTCCTGCTCATTTCATTCACTACAGACTTTTGCATGACGGATGACGATGGTAAAATGGGGGCTGTATTCTGTCACCAATCAGTGGGTCAAGGTTTACATAGCATGAGTAAAGATGACAGAATCTGGCCCTGGGAGAGCTTCTTACAGCTTAGGAGGAAAAAAAAACCCCAAACACGTACAACTTGAGTTTCAAAATTCAACGTTTCCAGCCCATCCCATAAGAGAACAATGGAATCTTCCACTCACAGTCCAAGATCCCAAGACCAGAAGGGACTGTTGTGATCTACTCTGACCTCCTGTAGATTGAGCTTTGTTGGTAATGTGCATATTGCAGCACATTTGAAACATAAATCCCTCCGCTGCTCAGAGGCTTAGGACAATTAGATAGGAACATAGGAACTGACAAACTGGATCAGATCCCCTGGACCATCTAGTCCAGTATCCTGTCTCAGGCAGCGGCCAGCACCAGGGGTAACATTTTCAAAATGACCTAAGTGACTTAAAAGCCTAAGTCCCAATTTCATAAATGACTTAAGCCCAGATCTTCAAAGGTATGTAGGCACCTAATTCCCATGGAAAGGATCTGAGCTGTAGGATCCTAAGTGTCACTGAAAAAAATCAATGTGACTTTCGCTCCTAAGTGCCTAAGTCACTTTTGAGAATGGGACTTAGGCTCCTAAGTCTCACAGGCACTTTTGAAAATTTTACTTCTGATGTGTAAGAGGAAGTTGCAAGAAACCCCTTGGTTGGAACATGAGATTATCTGCCCCTCAACAAGGTCTCATCATAACCCCTATTATTTTGAGATTGGTTTAAGACAGGAAGCACAAGGTTGTATCGCCTTTCCAAAAACTCGGATGAGTTAAAACCTAACTAAATTTAAATGATTGCCTGTAACATATTTTTTACAACAATTAGAAAGAAAATCTGTTCTATCTTTTCTTGCATCTGATAGACTAATTGCCAGTAATATTCATACAATTAAAAACAGCTAATTAGGCCATGATCTGATATTGAAAGGCATGACACAGTATGCTCCAGTGTAGGGCAGCATAATCTTGGGTCAACATTCCGACAGCATCGGCATTAATCAGCATACAAGCAGCCACATTCTCTGGAGAGTCGACCAGACACCCTTCCTCATTAGGCCTTTACTAAAGAAAATACTGAATCCTCAAATCAATAAGAATATTTGATTGAGCTATAAATACAGCAAATGGAACAATCAACTTCAAAGGGCAGCATGGCCTCATGAATAACAGCTTTCAAGAGCAATGTTAGCTCCAGCCAGCCTTCTTGGTGTGGCTCTAAATGGCATGTTCTATTTAAAGGACATTTTCACTGCATTGCAGACTGATACAATATTAGTAGCAACGGTGTCTGTCATCTGTAGCCATTCGCCAGTTGTCAAAGATTGCATAGCTGCTGTTTGGAATGCCTTTGAGAAGCAAACTGCATATGTTTCCTTCACACTAGTGCTGCTTCAGTAACATGGCCATTATTTACTGCTTTAATTTTGAAACTATTGCCTGTTTAGGAAGGCTCAGTTTAAATCATTGCTATATATATATTTATATGGCTGGCAACACAGTTATAGGAAAGGCCTCCTATCTCCATTGTCACATCGTATTGTCTCTCGTCTTACATGTAGGTCTTCGTTAGGCAGGCCACTTGTCTGGTTTTAAGCCAGATGGTCCTGTTTTTTCACAGTTTGTCCCCTGTCCGGTGTTGATCTAAAACGGACGTGGTTTTGTCAGGTATCACGCCACAAGGGTTAGAGGACACCGTTTTAAGAGGTGCACAGCTCCGCACCTGCCAGTGTGCAAGGGGCACACTGGGTGGGGGTGGGGTCATGCAGGTGGCAGCAGGTCCAGGCCATTTCCAGAAGTACCAAAATGTCCAGTGTTCTGGGGATGCCCTCATTGGCCACCCTAATCCCAGTCCTGGAACTAATACCTATACTGATGCCGAGCCCCATTGACTCCACTGTGACTCCTTCCAAGTGTCTCAGTCTGCCCATGTTTCATCAATTGTGGGACTTAGATTGTAAACTTCCCTAGGGGAGGGAATGTGTCCTTTTTTTTTTTTTAGTTTGTTGATCAAGCCCCTAACACCCTTTGGGGCACTTTGAGCTCCGTCTGGTGCTGAGTGCTCCTGGGAGGTGCCGTCATCCATCACACTGCTATCAGTGTGAGTTGAGGGCACCCACCACCTCACAGGCTCAAGCCCATAGTAGGTAATTTAATAATATACGAAAGCTTATGCCCAAATAAATTTGTTAGTCTCTAAGGAGCCACAAATACTTCTCGTTCTTTTTGCTGATACAGACTAACACAGCTCCAATGTTCCCTCTAATTTTTGACAGGCCGTGTGTGCAAAAAATTTCTTCTGTGCAGATTTTTGACAGGCTGTGTGCGCAAAACATTTTTTCTGTGCAAATTGTGCTTCTGTGCAAATTTTTGTGCATGCGGTGTTTTGCCGTGTGTGCGGGGTTTAGGATCTGTGTGCGCACGCACATGTGCACAGCTTAGAGGGAACAGTGGCTACCACTCTGAAACTCAATTGGAGTTACTCTGAATTTACACCAGGGTAACACAGTAGAACCAGCCCCTATGATTCTGTATGGTTTAACTGATACTCAGTACCTGATTTCAACATATGCTTTTAACATATCTTAAAATACACTTTGCTTTAGATAAATAACTATGTAACCTCCTATGTTTTCCTCCCCACTTTCCCTTTTTCTCAAGTTCTCTCCTAAAGGCAATATGAACCCAATCATGTTCATGTTCAAGTCGACCATTTGGATACTCACTGTTTGAGTGGGTTCATAATTAAACAAAACAACAAAGTTTGCCCACCCCTGCCGTGTTCAGCCTGTAAATTGTACATTAGGAATAAGAATCAATTATAGTTGTTTGGCTGCCACCATAGTTAACAAAATGGCTGAGGTTTTTTTTTCTTAGCAGAGAATGACTATACAATTAAACAAGAAGCCTTTGATTGTTTAAACAGTGATATCTATAGAAAAGGTACTGACTAAAAGTAGGGCTTTTTGGAAAACCATTGTGTTGGTTGCCAATCAGTGGAGATATTCCACAAAAGCTTGAAAAGACGGAAAAGCGTTACCTGCGGGGAACTGTTCTTTTCAAACATCTTCTACAAGATTTTGACTCTCATTTCTCAGAAGCTTGTAACTGAGCAATTGTGGTAATAGTGTTGGTTTCAACAACTTCCCAGCACAAAGGAAAGCACTTTACGTGTAAAAAATAAATAAAAAACCTTTGGATAACAGTGATGTCTGTAACTGGAATGGCTGTACGTGAGTACTGACAACCCTTTTTATACCAGAGTACCCTCTTTAATCCCCAAGTGTTTAGCAGCATCATATTCAAGGAATTGTTTATTATAGCAATAAGCCACTCCAGGACTGTACATTACTACCCATTGGCACACAACCCCATCACCATAGCATTTGGGCACCTCACAATCTTTAATGTATTTATCCCCACAACACCTCAGTGAGGTAGGGAAGTACTTTGTCCCCATTGTACAGATGGGGAACTGAGGTACAGAGAGACGAAGTGACTTGCCCAAGATCGCACAGAAAGTCTGTGACACAGCAGGAAATTGAACCATCTTCTAAGTCTTAGGTTAGTGGCCTTAACCACTGGATAATCCTTTGTCTCTGCCTCACATGTGTTCAGCATTGTGCATTCATCCGCCCGAGTAATGCAACAATAGCTGACTAATGCACAGATTGGAGTGGCTTGTAGAGTATAGCTCAATCATTTTACATTTCATTAAAAAAGTAAGTTTGATAGAGGTTTATGCAATGTATCCTTTCCCCAAAGAAAAGTAATTACTATGTAAAAGGAATGAGAAAACAGAAGGTAAGGGAGATGTGGCAACAATAATATGTGATCATGTTTCATAATGCATAGGCACAAAGGTGAATAATTCAGGTTGTCCACACAACCCTAAATCTACTTTTTTCTAACTTCTGAGTGCTTGACTTTACAATCTTAATGACAGGTTTCAGAGTAACAGCCGTGTTAGTCTGTATTCGCAAAAAGAAAAGGAGTACTTGTGGCACCTTAAAGACTAACCAATTTATTTGCGCGTAAGCTTTCGTGAGCTACAGCTCACTCCATCGGATACACACTGTGGAAAGTGAAGAAGATCTCTCTATATACACACAAAGCATGAAAAAATACCTCCTCCCACCCCACTCTCCTGCTGGTAATAGCTTATCTAAAGTGACCATTGTCCTTACAATGTGTATGATAATCAAGTTGGGCCATTTCCAGCACAAATCCAGGTTTTCTCACACACCCCCCCCACACACACACACAAACCCACTCTCCTGCTGGTAATAGCTTATCTAAAGTGACCACTCTCCTTACAATGTGTATGATAATCAAGGTGGGCCATTTCCAGCACAAATCCAGGGTTTAACAAGAACGTCTGGGGGGGGGGTAGGAAAAAACAAGGGGAAATAGGCACCCCTGTGACTTAGCCACTCCCAGTCTCCATTCAAGCCCAAGTTAATTGCATCCAATTTGCAAATGAATTCCAATTCAACAGTTTCTCGCTGGAATCTGGACTTGAAGTCCCCTTGTTGTAATATAGCAACTTTCATGTCTGTAATCGCGTGACCAGAGAGACCGAAGTGTTCTCCGACTGGTTTATGAATGTTATAATTCTTGACATCTGATCTGTGTCCATTTATTCTTTCACGTAGAGACTGTCCAGCCTGACCAATGCACATGGCAGAGGGGCATCGCCGGCACACGACGGCATATATCACACTGGTGGATGTGCAGGTGAACGAGCCTCTGACAGTGTGGCCGATGTTATCAGGCCCTGTGATGGTGTCCCCCGAACAGACACGTGGGAACAGTTGGCAACGGGCTCCGCTGCAAGGATAGGCTCCTGGGCCAGTGGCTCCGCCATGCGGTACGTGGTTGCCGGTGAGCATCCGCTTCAGGCTGGGGGGCTGCCTGCAGGCAAGGACCGGCCCGCCTCCCAAGACCTGCAAGAGTGCTGGGCCACCCCCCATGACAGGCTGTAGATCCTTAACAATGCGCTGGAGGGGTTTTAGCCAGGGGCTGAAGGCGACGGCCAGCGGCGCTCCGCCACTTTCTCCGTCAGGCCTGTCCTGCAGTAGGTGACTTCTGGGAACTCTTCTGGCTCTATCAATCTGTTTCTTCACTTCAGCAGGTGGGTATTGTAGTTGTAAGAATGCTTGATAGAGATCTTGTAGGTGTTTGTCTCTGTCTGAGGGGTTGGAGCAAATGCGGTTGTATCGCAGAGCTTGGCTGTAGACGATGGATCGTGTGGTGTGGTCAGGGTGAAAGCTGGAGGCATGTAGGTAGGAATAGCGGTCAGTAGGTTTCCGGTATAGGGTGGTGTTTATGTGACCATCATTTATTAGCACTGTAGTGTCCAGGAAGTGGATCTCTTGTGTGGACTGGACCAGGCTGAGGTTGATGGTGGGATGGAAATTGTTGAAATCATGGTGGAATTCCTCAAGGGCTTCTTTTCCATGGGTCCAGATGATGAAGATGTCATCAATATAGCGCAAGTAGAATAGGGGTGTTAGGGGACGAGAGCTGAGGAAGCGTTGTTCTAAGTCGGAAGCGTTGTTCTAAGTCCAGACTCCAGCGAGAAACTGTTGAATTGGAATTCATTTGCAAATTGGATGCAATTAACTTGGGCTTGAATGGAGACTGGGAGTGGCTGAGTCATTGTGTAGGGTAGCCTATTTCCCCTTGTTTTTTCCTACTCCTCCCCCCCCCCCCGACGTTCTTGTTAAACCCTGGATTTGTGCTAGAAATGGCCCACCTTGATTATCATACACATTGTAAGGAGAGTGGTCACTTTAGATAAGCTATTACCAGCAGGAGAGTGGGGTGGGAGGAGGTATTTTTTCATGCTTTGTGTGTATAGAGAGAGATCTTCTGCACTTTCCACAGTGTGCATCCGATGGAGTGAGCTGTAGCTCACGAAAGCTTACGCTCAAATAAATTGGTTAGTCTCTAAGGTGCCACAAGTACTCCTTTTCTTTTTACAATCTTAATGATATTGCTTCAACGCAGAATATTTTTTGGGGGGGGAGATGTTTGGGATACGGTTGGTTTAAATTAAAAGAGATGGTATTCTCAGTCCCTTTGCTAGTGTTTGGGCTGCAAAACTGACATTCATTGGTTCCCAAGGGGAGGCAGCATAGTTTAGTGGATAGGGCACTGGAAACAGAGGTAGGAGACCTTTATGCTGTTCCTGCCTTTGCCACTAAACTCAGGCAAGTCACTTCAGCCCAGATCCACAATCCATTGATTTCAATGTAAATTTGTGGATCTGGACTTTCATCTCTCTGTGCCATAAAAAGGCCAACGACTGACCAGCCAAAAGTAAGCATGAACTATCTAGATGCGGTCCCTCTAGGTAAGGTTTAAGGCATATAGATGGGAAAGCTTGCATTATTGCTGTCTTTATTGTACCTGTTCCATAAAGAAAGAGAGGACATTGATCTCTAGGCAGTGAATATAATGCCTTGCACAAGCACTGAGGTTCACATGTAATTGGGGGCGCACATTGGGACAGTGCTTAAAAAAGGGACTCTCATGCAGAAAAGAGAAATTCTGGTCATGGTGGACCAGTGGCCACACATTGCACTGCTATCTAAGACTTTCCCCTGCCTGCCTCAGGGGCAGAAAATATGGGAAAGCCCTATGAAAAAAACTGAGAAAAGAACAATGCAAAAGCCCCATGGTTGGAAATTTCCTTGTAGAGCTACTTCACCCTTCAGGAAGAGTGGTTTTCAGTTCCATCCATTTCAGGGAGTTTTTGTGTCACTCTCTTCTCTTCAGAAGGATGAATATTCATTCAGAATTCAACCATGTGGAAAAACTAATTATTGAGAGAGTGCTGAAGGGCTTTCATGAAACTAACAAATTAGCTCAAATTTGAAGAGAATGTCAGTTAATTTGTGGCTTTCTGAATACATATTTATCCTCCTCACTAAAAGGCCAGCTTTATTAGAGTCTCTAAGAGACTGGGTTGTTCAGTTCCTTCAAGCTTCTGACCTGCCAATAGATTGATTCACTCCCACATATTTACTTGGAAATATTTGAAGAGCTGGCTTCCCTTAATTTCTGCTTTTAAATCCTATACCCCATCACGGAGATTTTTCCACTTGGTATCTTTTCATTCATCATGGTAGCAGATGACAGAACGAGGAGTAATGGTCTCAAGTTGCAATGGGGGAGGTTTAGATTGGATATTAGGAAAAACTTTTTCACTAAGAGGGTGGTGAAACACTGGAATGCGTTACCTAGGGAGGTGGTAGAATCTCCTTCCTTAGAGGTTTTTAAGGTCAGGCTTGACAAAGCCCTGGCTGGGATGATTTAACTGGGAATTGGTCCTGCTTCGAGCAGGGGGTTGGACTAGATGACCTTCTGGGGTCCCTTCCAACCCTGATATTCTATGATTCTATGATTCTATGATTCATTCAAACAATTGAAACACAAGGGGTCTGGCTCTCCGCTAAATTAAGTAGAATTTACACTAGTGTAACTCTGTTGACATCAGTGGAGCTATTCATGATGCACACCAAGTAAGAGAGAAGAACCTGGTCCTTGATCTTACTGTATGTCCATCTGCACTAGAAAATATAATCCTGCAGTGTGCTTCTCTAGTACATACAAACTAAAGGGTGCCCTTGTGCCTTCTCTCCCCAGAGTTAGCTAATAGGTCGCTCTTGGAATGTGTGGGCAACTTCAGCTATCCTTACCCTATCTTCTGTAATTCTTCTTTCTCTTTTGTGCCTCTTTACTCTTATGTGTCTCTATCTGTGTAATTTTACCTCTCTTTGTTCACACTTTGCTTCTCGCACATCAGTATCAATACAGATCACAAGAAAATGAAATACTCTGCTGACGTCTTTCTGTTGACACATGTAAAGCACAAGTACAATAATGCTCAGACAATAAGAACATGTTTCAAATAAACCAAGTTATAAATTGTTACATCTTAAAAAAATAAACACATACACATCTATCACCACCATAAAGAAGGGCTGTAATGAAGGGCCTACCAATATTTCCATAACTGTGCAATAGGCATCTAGGCTGAAATCCTTGCCCTGCTGATGTCAAAGGGAATTTTGCCACTGACATCAATGGGGCCAGGATTTCACCTCTATATTGTAACAATAATTCCTAAATGGTCAGTATAAATAAGAATGGAGAGCACTGTGAGGTGTTAGAACAGGATGTTGGGGATCAGGCTTCCTAGGCTCTATTTCTGGATCTGTTCTGCTCATTCTGCTACTTTAGGCAAATAATGTGAGCCAAAATTCTCAAGTGATCACTATTTCCATGTTCCCCAGTCTTTGGGCACCTAACTTGATACCGCTGGGGCCTTGGTTTCAGAAATGCTAAGCTCCTGCAGCTCCCACTGACTTCAGCCAGAGCTGTTGGTGCCCAAAGCCTCTGAAAAAAAATCAGACCCAAGAACTTTAGTATTTTTATTGTATTTCTTTCTACTTGTAATCACTTAAATAAGCACCCATCTGCTACTCTGGGCACCTTTGACTTTTGTGGCGGTTCAATGATGAGACAGAACACAGATTTATCCAAGCAAGCAAGCTGGTCAGCTGAAATGGGCTGCCGCCTGTCAGCTTTCCACCTTCCCTTTTATTATATTTCTCCCCCCTGCGCATTACCTACTTCCACCGCAAAAAGACACAACAAAGGAATACATGACTTTGATTAATATTCTTATTTTCCAGCCTCTATCTACTACAATCCTAATTCTCAGGCCTTGAGGCCAGGCCAAGGAAGCTTCCCACGATTACTGTCCTTTAATTAACTTCCCAGGGTTCATATCTGGTCCTCGTCCTTGGATGGAGCAATGTGTTGCTCCTACACAACGGTCAGGGTGTGCCCTGACTGTTTCCAGGTGGATGGACTAAACATGAACCCTTCATTCCCCCGATTTTTGTTTAATTATACTCGGCCATCTCATGGTAGCCGTCAATTTGCTTTTGCAAGCAATTTAACTCCCAGACTGACAAGGACATAACTCGGGGAGCTTGCCAGGGCGAATCTCTACAAAGCCTTAGCAAAGAGGGAATACATTGTACGCAGCAGCAGCAAAAAATAAGCCCAATGATCACAAACACAGCACAACCGAAAAGTTGTCGCAGCCATCCTAGAGATGGCAGCCAACCTGTAAGCCAATTCCAAAAGCCCTCAAACCCCACATCTTGACGTATGTGTGCCGTAAGATTGGCCAATTCGGCCAGTCTAGTTTCTATGGAATGACTATTATCAGTTAAATTAAAACAACACATATGCCGAAACGTGGAACAGCCTAGGTGATGTTTCAAGAGCAGAAAATCAATGGCTGCTCTGTTATCCAAAATTGCATCCCTTAATTCGTGTTGCTCTGCATTAAGTAGGGCAATTGCCTTGGATGTTGTATTAATTGCCTTCGCTGCAAAGCACGCCAGGGCATTTAGGGTTCTGGCTGTATAAGTGGCAAGCCCGGGGACCCCAACAATGGAGGCCGCTAAAGCAGTATACTCAGCGCGACTAAAAAGCTCAACATCTGCAACACAATTATCTGAAAGGGGTACACTTCTTTTACTGTGCCTTTGGCTGGCAAAAGGCAATATAAGCGTCATTCTACTAAGACAGCAAAGGGTGCCATCACTTAAATTTGCAGGAATATAACTAAAGGTGCGTGAGCCGCAGGTAAAAAACCACCCTGATGGTAGGATGATATGGCCATAATTGTATGAAACATTCACAGCGTGGGAACAATTTAAAAGGGGTTGAGGAATTTGCCGACAGCCCAAGGGCACCTTTGTACTAGTGCAGTTAAGCACACGCGCACAGGTGACATTGTTGGCCCCGGCCGGGTACGGTGTGTGGAGGGATATAGCCGTGTGAGGCAAGGTATAGTTGGCCGGGCCCCAATTAGCCATGCCAGAGTACTGGGAAGAGAGATTCGCGTAAGCAGCGAGCATCGTCTCATTCCCTATCTCCTCAGGGTGATGACATACTGGTATAAGGCATGTACCTAACAATTCTCCGGCTGCTACAGAATCAGACAAACAAAAGTGGGTAACATTTGCTATTGAAGCCAATCTTTCCCATATGTTATATGTCATTCGGGCCCGTAACGGGGGAAGCGCTCCCGAGCCAACCCCTACAGGAAATAGCAGGCACAAAAGGCATACAATCAGCACAGAATTAGCAGTGATTTGGGCGAGAATCGCCACAAACAAAGTCTCAGGAGTCTCTGGCTGTTGATTTGCTGCCAGTCTTCATTGAGCCGCCGCGACCAATGCTTTTACTCCTCCCCATGTCACGGGCTGGCTTGGGACGCTACGCCTCTTCCATTTCCGTCCCGCCGTTGTCGACCCGGGAGGTACCACGTTCTCCTCCAAGGTCAGCTGAAACTCCGGTATGGGGTTCGACAGCCCCTGGCGCCATGCCATGCTGTTTCAGTGCCGGTCGCACACACCGGGCTGGAACCCACAACGGTCCTGCAGGGAGAGACACAGCAGCATATCCCCGACGCCAAGTGATTAGAGGTACTGGGCCCAGCCACTGCGGATCGGGCAGCTGACGGTAAAAGACACGCGGTCTTTCCAGTACCTCAGATTTGTGAAAATGGCGATCCGCGGGGGTCTGCTGATCTGCGTTCAGCGTTAAATTATTTAAAGTAAACAAAAGGATATGCATTTGTTGTTGAATGTCTCCTAAGGTTCGGAGACGCAGCTCCCCTTGTTTTAATTGTTTATCAAGCAAGGTTTTGAGCGTGCGATTGGCACGTTCAACAATGGCTTGGCCCGTGGAATTATAAGGGATCCTGTGTTTAAAACGGACGTCCCACCGGGCACAAAAGGTGGAGAGGGCTGTGGAGCAGTAGGCTGGGGCGTTATCCGTTTTAATCTGGCTTGGGCGACCCATAACAGAAAAACAGGCTAGCAAATGGTGAATTACTTTGGCAGTGGCTTCCCCACGCTGCGGGGTTGCCCAAAGGAAGCCCGAATAAGTATCAACGGAAACATGTAAAAACGAGTAGGGGCGGAATTGTGGCATGTGAGTGACATCCATTTGCCACAGCTGATTCGCTGCGGTACCTCTAGGGTTAACGGCATAAGAAAAAGTAGGAGCAGCAGCGGCACAGTGGGGGCAGGAACGAACAATGGAATGTGCATGATCAGCAGGAATGTGAAACTGCCGGGCCAAAACAGAGGCAGACTGATGAAATAAGACATGGCTTTCAATGGGGTCAGAAAAGAAGGAATTTACCTGACCACGTAATGCGCGATCGGCGCGCGCATTGCCCTCAGTGAGTGACCCAGGCAAAGGGGTATGACTGCGAATATGAGCAACAAAATAAGGGAAATTACGAGTGGAAATAAGATATTGCAAAGACAAAAATAGGCGAAGGAGGTCCGCATCGACCTGAGGGGTAATGAGGGCAAGGGGTAAATGATCAATCACTTGATAAACATAATGGGTGTCCACAATTAAATTAAAGGGACAATCAGCAAAAAGTTGGAAGGCCAAAATAACAGCAGCCAGTTCTGAACGCTGTGCGGAACGCTGAGGCAGTGTAAAACGAGAATGCCAACGAGGGGGGTCACCGGATTGATAGGTGACTACACCTTGATGTGGAGAGCCATCAGTAAAAAGAGTAACAGCAGAAACAATGGGTTGAGAGCGGCTAAGACGATGAACAATTAGAGGCACCTTTTGGGTAATTACCAACCGAGGATCTTTTGGGGGATTATAAGAAATTTCTCCCACATAATCACAAAGAGCAACCTGCCAAGCCAAAGAGGTGTGGCACAAGGAATCAAATTCACTACGGGACAAGGGGAACACTAAATCAGTGCCAGTGAGTTGCACTGCACGGTGGCGGGCTTTACGAACAAGATCAGACAGGGCATCTAGATATGGGTAAATATTCCGAGGAGGAGTGGAGGAGAGGTACAGCCACTCTATGATAGAGACGGCTGTATTCGTACAGGGTACAAACAGAGCCGCAGTGGGTGTATGAGGGGTGGCAAGAAGAATCAGCCATAGGGGACGGACCTCAGGGGGTCTGTCCACAAACTGCTGACTCAATGCTGCATTAATTTGTCGAATGCAGGCAATGTGCTCTTCAGTGATGGCAATAACTGCACCCGGTGCTCGGGCTCCACGTAGGAGCCCGAACAACGGCTGCAGCATTGAGGTGGGGAGACGAAAATAGGGCCGAATCCAATTTAAATGACCCAAAATCTGTTGTAATTTAACAAGGGTTAGGGGTTGAGGTAGAGTTAGTGCCGGACGAACCGGAGCAGCATAGGTTTGTAAAACCTTATGGCCGAGGTAGTGGTAGGGATAAGAGCGTTGGATTTTTTCTGGTGCCACCAACAGGCCATTTTGGCCGAGAATTTGAGACAAAGATTCAATCTGTTGTTCCGTGACCTGGGGACCACTAAGCAAAATGTCATCCATATAATGGTAGACCTTTAGCGTAGGGTACCGGGCACGAAAAGGGGTGAGGGCCCGATCCACAAAAAGCTGACACAAGGTTGGACTATTTTGCATTCCCTGGGGTAAGACCTTCCACTGATACCTTTGAGAGGGTTGCTGATTATTATATTGTGGCACCGTAAACGCGAATTTTTCACGATCTTGTGGGCAAAGGGGGATGGTGAAAAAACAATCTTTTAAATCTAACACACAGAGCTGATCGGTTTGAGGAATTAAATTTGGATTTGGTAATCCATATTGCAAGGGGCCCATAGGTTGGATGCATTTATTTATTTCCCTTAAGTCATGTAACAGCCGCCACGCACCAGATTTTTTCTTAATAACGAACACCGGGGTGTTCCAGGGACTAGTAGAGCTCTCCAGGCGCTGTGCCTGCAAATGCTGCTGCACAAGCGAATGAAGCGCTTTCAGCTTTTCTAGAGGGAGGGGCCACTGGTCAATCCAGACGGGCTCTAAGGATTGCCATACCAAGGGCAATGCGGAGGGCAATGTGGGTGAGGGAGGGTTTTGAGCCATTAGATATTAATATCGAGGGTGGTGTCCAGCTTTGTAAGTAAATCACGGCCCCAAATATTGAGGTGGACAGGGAGCACAAAAGGGCGGATAGTAGCAAGGGTACGGCCTCCCGGTGTAGAGACTGTGACCCAAGACAAACTCTGTCGCCCGGGTTTACTACCCCCGATCCCCCACAACTCTTTAGAAGGAACCGTAGGCCAACTAACCGGCCACTCTGGATCACGAATCACCGTAACATCAGCTCCAGTGTCCACCAGCCCTGTGAAAGGAACATCATTTAAGAGAAGTGTTAACTGAGGTTTCGAGGGGCGGACTGACATTGTCAGAGCAACAAGTGGAGAGGACGCGCTGTGAGACGGCGAGTGAGACAACGTTGATCCAAAGCCGCCTCCGCCCCGAGTTCGATCCTCGGCAGCTGGCACCTGATAGGGGACTAAAATCAATTGTGCAATTGATCATCCACGCAGGAGCGACTGTGGAAGATGAGTCCACACCTGAACCTTAATAATGCCGGTGTAATCGGCATCAATGACCCCGGGGATGACAAAAAAGCCCTGTTTCCCAGCATGAGAGCGAGGGAGAACGAGACCCACAAAGCCGGCAGGGAGAGGTCCCGTCACCTGGGTAGGTATGGCGCAGACCTCCCCTGGCAGCCGAAAATCAGTGTCCTCCTGCATGATCAAATCAAGCCCTGCACTTCCAGCAGTCGCCGCCCTCATAGAGTCTATGGATTTTAAGGCAGAGGAACGGTTGTCTGAGTGGGAAACACCCCCGTTTGGCCCTGGGTTCGGGGGGAACCCGTCGCGTGGTTTCCCGACCCGCTACGACGCTGATTAGCCCAGTGATAGCCCTTCTGACATTTGGGGCACTTCTTAGAGGGTCGGGCGGGTGCCTTTGATGAGCGGCACTCCCGCTGAAAGTGACCCTCCTTACCACAGTGGTAACAACGCTTCCCCTCCTTCCCGGTTTTTCTCAGGGCAGCAGCCAGAACTCCAGCTTTATGGGTTTGTGTGCCGATGTTTTGGCACGCCCGTAGCATGTCCGAGAGCTCTAAAATGCCAGAGGCTTGCGCCGTCTGGAGAGCACGGCGGCAATCCTCGTTCGCATTCTCAACCGCCATTTTTAACAGGATCTCCTGAGCTGCCGCAGCATTATCCACCTGTCGGAGGATAGCCTCCTGCAATCTGTTGGTAAAATCCAGAAAGGACTCTGATGCACCCTGACGGATACTGACAAAGCTTTTAGTAGGCTTGCCTGAATCCGGGACCTTCCGGAAAGCATGCTGGGCGCAGGTGGAAATAAGGGGGAAGAGGGCCTGAGGGAGTTGAGTCTGCATCTCAACGGTAGCAAACTGTCCCTCCCCTGCCAAGTGCTCAAAAATAATACCTTCCGCTCTATGAATCTGGGCCTGGCGTTCCGCCTCCTACCGATACTCACTAATCCAAATAACATATTGACTGGGTGACAGCATAATGCACAACAGCGCCTTCCAATCTTCAGGGATCAGGGTGTACCCAGTACCTAGCCCTTCAATGAGACCACGCACAAACGTGCTAGTCAGACCGAACTCGCGAATCGCTTTCTTTACCTCTCTGATCACCGAGTAAGGCAAACTGACCCAGGTTCCAACCGGGTTGCCCTGGTCATCATTCTGCCAGGTCACCGGACAAACCAAGACCAGCTCAGCCAGCTCCTCTGCTGTAAGATCTGAGCGAGCCTTCGCTGCGTGAACCATTTGTTGCACCAGCGAAAGCCTCTGAGCAGATGCAGACGACCCCCTGGGGGGCCCCGAAGCATGGGGTCCCAGGGGGGGATGGTAATCACACACCGGCTCCGGCGGGGAAGGTAAGGGAGGCGGTGGTAATAAAGGCACTGGGGGCGAAGCAGGGAGAGGGATGGCTGCAGGAGCCGACGGCGGTGGCGAAATCGGCAGCCCCTCTGTTGGTGTGGGAGAGGGTTCTTCCGAAGCGACACACTGTGTTGCATCGGTAGGAGGGGGGGTGGCTGCAGGAGCCGACGGGCGTGGCGAGATCACCAGCCTCGTGAGGGAGGGCCTGTCCGAGGCAACACGCTGTATCGCATCGCGGCAGAGGTGCCAGGCATGTAAAGCCTGCACGGGCGCCCGAGGCTCTTCATGCAATGTCTGGCCCAACCGCTCCCAGTCCGCTAGCTTAAGGGTTCCGGCTTCAGGGTACCACGGGCACTGGGCACTCACCTCCTGTAGCAGGAGAGTGAGTTCTCGAGCGGGGCAGTCATGCTGAGCCTTACGCAGCAGATACTGTAGCTCATTGCGGTGTTGCACTTGCAAAGCAGAGAGGGAGCTTCCCATACTTACCACAATGAAAAATACTCACCGGGATCCGCGAAGCGGATGAGTGACGCGTCTGAAACCCTTGCCGGGCGAGGTGAGTGCTGAGGGCCCCACGTTTGGGCGCCAGTTGTGGCGGTTCAATGATGAGACAGAACACAGATTTATCCAAGCAAGCAAGCTGGTCAGCTGAAATGGGCTGCCGCCTGTCAGCTTTCCACCTTCCCTTTTATTATATTTCTCCCCCCTGCGCATTACCTACTTCCACCGCAAAAAGACACAACAAAGGAATACATGACTTTGATTAATATTCTTATTTTCCAGCCTCTATCTACTACAATCCTAATTCTCAGGCCTTGAGGCCAGGCCAAGGAAGCTTCCCACGATTACTGTCCTTTAATTAACTTCCCAGGGTTCATATCTGGTCCTCGTCCTTGGATGGAGCAATGTGTTGCTCCTACACAACGGTCAGGGTGTGCCCTGACTGTTTCCAGGTGGATGGACTAAACATGAACCCTTCAGACTTTATTTAAAGTTAAAATACAACCAACAGCAAACAAAATGAGCAGTAACCCCTCCAAAAAAAAAATCCATCCTCAACACCACCCAATACCTGGGACTTTCTCCACCAAACTTGTCCTTCCATAGACAATTGATCTCATCATAAATTCATAAATTCCATGGCCAGAAGTGACCATCTAGTCTGACCTCCCATATAATACAGGCCACAGAACCTCCCCAAAATAATTCCTAGAGCAGATCTTTTAGAAAAACATCCAATCTTGATTTAAAAACTTATCATTGAAAGAGAATCCACCTCGACCCTTGATAAATTGTTCCAATAATCAATTACCCACACTGTTAAAAATGTACACCTCATTTCTAGTATGAAGCTTCAACTTCCAGCCATTAGGTGTAACATGGTCCTTCTCTGCCAGATTCAAGAGTCCATTGTCCAATATTTGTTCCCCACGTAGGTACTTACAGAATGTAATCAAGTCATCTCTTACCCTTCTCTTTGTTAAACTAAACAGATTATATGCCTTGCATATATCGCTATAAGGCATTTTTCTAATCCTTTGACCATTGTTGTGGCTCTTCTCTGAATCCTCTTCAATTTATCAACATCCTCCTTGAATTAGGAAAAACCAGAACGGGACACAGTATTCCACCAATGGTCTCACCAATGCCAAAGAGAGGTAAAATAATCTACTCCTACTCCAAATTCCCCTGTTTATGCATCCCAGGATTGCAATAGCTGTTTTGGACGGAATGTCACATTGGGAGCTCATATTCAGCTAATTATCCACCACAACCCAAAATCTTTTTCATGGTCACTGCTTCCCAGGACAGAGTCCCCCATCCTCCACGTATGGCCTACATTTTTTGTTACTAGATGTACACATTTACATTTATCCATATTAAAACTAATTTTTTGTGCATGCCCAGTTTACCAAGCAATCCAGATAGCTCTGAAATCAGTGACCTGTCTTCCTTATTATTTATCACTCCCCATTTTTTTATGTCAGCTGCAAACTTTATCAGTCTTGATTTTATGTTTTCTCCCTGGTCATTGATAAAAATGTTAAATATGTAAGCGGGGGAATAGTCCCGCTACTGTGAGGAACTTTCCTGGCTTCTGCACTACCCCGGTGAAGTGGGCTAGCGAAAGGATCTGAGTCCTTCCTCCCACTTCCTTTATCCAGAGGCCTCCCTGCTCTTGAGGACTCCCCTTCCACTCTCCTGTCCGGCAGAGTCCTCGTAACCCCAACAAGGCTGGGCCCAGGATTCCTGGGGGGCTCAACCCCCAACCCTGCTGTGGTCACCTAGGACAGGGGCTAGGGTGTCCCCACGCCGGGGTACTCTCTCTGCACTGGGCACTTCTCTTACCCACTGACCATTACATACAAGTTAAAGCAAATGCAAGTTATTTAATCAACAATTAATTTTAAAAAGAATAAGGGAAAATGGGAAAGGTTAAAGGAAACACATCACCCCGCTCCGTGGCAGGGAACATCACAAACAGTGTCTCTGGAATGTCAGGGCAGTTCACAGTCTGTTCCTTGTGAGTCCCAGGCCTTCTTCTCAGGCCCTGGCTGTGCTGCAGGGATGCTGTGGGTTGGACACTCGCTCTGGTGGTGGCCACGCGCTCTCAGGCTCTAAGTGGTAGGACCCTTCTTCTCAGTGTCGCCCCCGCCCTGTCGGGGTTATGATCCAAGCCTGGCCTGCAGAGCCCCTTGGCTGAGGCGTCTCCCTGTGCTGGGCCTGCTGCCCAGGGTCCCCCTCGGTCTCCCCAGCTGCTCACCGCACACAGCTCCGGACTGCTCCAGCCCCAGCCCCAGCTCCACCACTCTGTCTCTGCTGCTCTGCCTCCAGCTCCCTGGGCTGCTTCTTTGGCCCCTCTGGCTCCGGTTGCTACAGCTCTGCTCCCAGGACAGGTCTGCTCTGCAGGCTGCTTCTGTGACTCTGCTCCCAGCACTGACCTGCTTCCTGGGCTGCTTTTCTGGCCCCTCTGACTCTGGTTGCTTTAGCTCTGCTCGGCAGGACAGGGTCTGCTCTCTCTGGGCTGTGCCTCTGGCTTTGGGGCTGCAGCTCTGCTCCCAGCACAGGGTCTGCTCTCTCTGGGCTGCTTTTCTGGTCCCTCTGGCTCTGGCACAGCTCTGCTCCCCAGCTCAGCTTGGTCCCCATTTTCTCCTTCCCTCGGCCCCACTCTGTCTGACCCAGGCAATTCCAGCTCACACGGAGGACGGGACCTCCCTGGCCTCCTGACTCCCTGATTAGCCTGCCCGCCCTGTCATTCAGGCTGACCTGGAGCATTGGCCTCTCCCCATTGTTCCTGGGGACTGTCAGTCTCAGGGTCCTGGTTTCCCATAGACCCTTCCCCTTTTAGTACTGGGAGCTAGCCAACCAAAACAACCCCCACTGAATGTTAGTAAGGGGGCAACAGTCCCCTTACAAATAGCATTATATCATGCCTCACTTGGTTCAGACACTCAGGCAAAAAGATGGATCTTGCAGCGGGTCCTAAAGGTCAATAATCCTGGAATATTTCAGACTAACAATGGAAGGTGAAGGACCCTAATGAAGAATACCTCTACCCCTTTTGTTGAAATAAAAAGCATCACCACTGATCACAGCTGCAGCAGCATTAGACAGGGATAGGGTTGCCAACTTTCTAATCTCACAAAACTGAACACCATTGCCCCACCGCTTCACCGAGGCCCTGCCTCCGCTCACTTCATCCCATCTCCCTCTGTCGCTCATTCTCCTCCACTCTCACTCACTTGCTCATTTTCACTGGGCTGGGGCAGGGAATTGGGATGTGGGAAGAAGTGAGGGCTCCGGCGGGGGTGCCAGGGTCCCTTTTTGACCAGGTTTTCCGGCTGAAATCTGTACACCTGCACCCCTAAATAGGGAGAGAGATGGTTTCTCATATAGGCAGGCCCAGACCATTTTGGGCTGTACTGGTTGTCTCAAGTCAGCACCCAGAGATGGAAATAATCAAAGTTAGTGGATGCTTTATATAGTGCCTATACCCCTTGGCACCTCACAAAAGTACTGTGAGTTTTCATTGTTAATTGATGTTTTCATAGTTCTTTGAGAACTGAAGATGAATGATGCTTTATAGGTGAAAAATATTATTATGCACACTGAAACATTTAACATACACTGCGGAGAATGAAGGAGTTGTGTGTATTATTTTTTATAAATACGCAGCTCAGTTTACCTGTTTGATATGAATCTGTCTGACTGAATAGAGTTCAATCTCAGCCAGTTGGTGGGAAACAAACAGAAAACAGAAAACAAAAGTAGGCAACATAAGGCACAGTCCAAAGAATGCCAAGAGTTCTTGAGGAAACAATGAGAACATCATTAAATGAGGAATATCCCTACCTGTCTCCACTGAGGCTGGCAAGATTTATTCTTCCTAATCCCAAACGTAGGGTCAAAGGGGATACTAAAACCTTAGAGATGCTAGCCTAGGGAGGAAGGTGGTGGAATGGGCTGTCAGCATCAGCTGGAGTCTGTCAGAAAGAGAGACAGAAACTGCAGCAAGTAGACTGTCTCTCCCAATCCAGAGAGGGAGGTAGCTGGGCTGAAAGGAATGTACCAAAGCATGCAAGGTAAGATTAAGGCCAAGGTAAGGGGAAATAGGTATATAGGCCTTTATTATTTTTACCCTTTGTGCTGTGTGCTATGTACCTTTGGGTAAATAAATAGTGCTTTATTTTGAAGATGCTGTTTTTAAGTCACCATAACCAGCAATCACAGGCTCCCCGAGGAGAAGGACTGACAGGTGCCTGTCATGTTAACACACCTGGTAAACAGAGAAGGTGTTGCAGCTAAGAGATCCAGTGTACAAATGGTCAGAGAGGGATGTATGTAATGCTCACAGAGGGATGTATGTAATGAAACTTGACCCCAAAGGGATGTACTTGAGAGGCATTAAAAGAAGTCTAGAGCTCAGCTCGCCCTGTAAATGTGATATACACATTCAACCTACATAGACTATTCATGGATTCATAGATCTGAAGGCCACAAGGGACCATTTTGAGCATCAGGTCTGATATCCTGCATAACACAGGCCATACATTTTCATCCAATACTTGTGGATGACCTGGAGAATTCCTATAGAAACACAAAAAGAAAAGGAGTACTAGTGGCACCTTAGAGACTAACCAATTTATTTGAGCATAAGCTTTCGTGAGCTACAGCTCACTTCATCGGATGCATTCAGTGGAAAATACAGTGAGGAGATTTATATACACACAGAACATGAAAAAATGGGTGTTATCATACACACTGTAAGGAGAGTGATCACTTAAGATGAGCTATTACCAGCAGGAGAGTTGGGGGGAGAAAACCTTTTGTAGTGATAATCAAGGTGAATAATGAAGTGAGCTGTAGCTCACGAAAGCTTATGCTCAAATAAATTGGTTAGTCTCTAAGGTGCCACAAGTCCGCCTTTTCTTTTTGCGAATACAGACTAACATGGCTGCTACTCTGAAACCTGTCATTATAGAAACACATGCAGTCTTCACTTAAAGACTTCAAATAATGGAGAATACATCAATGTAATAAGGAATAAACAGAATAAACCAAGAAAGAAATTACTCAGACTCAAACATGATTCTGAAGCAATAAAGGAATTAAACAGTCAAACCACATACATGGATTTCCCTCTCATTATAACTGGCAAAAAGTAGGAGCTATGCCTGTGACACTGTATTGTCAGTGACAAATTCTGCTCCTACTCAGGCCTAATCTACCTGAAGTTATCAAGGCACACATTTTAGTTCAAAAGATCAGAACTATCCCTTACCAGTCACCAGTGAAAGGAGACATCACTGTTGCTTTTAGCCCTCATGAAGAGTAAGTGGAGCAAATATATATATATAGAATCATAAAAGATTAGGGTTGGAAGAGACCTCAGGAGGTCATCTAGTCCAACTCCCTGCCCAAAACAGGACCAACCCCAACTAAATCATCCCAGCCAGGGTTTTGTCAAGCCGGGCCTTAAAAACCTCTAAGGATGGAGATTCCACCACCTCCCTAGGTAACCCATTCCAGTGTTTCACCACCCTCCTAGTGAAATAGTGTTTCCTAATATCCAATCTAGACCTCCCCCGTTGCAACTTGAGACTATTGCTTCTTGTTCTGGCATCTGCCACCACTGAGAACAGCCTAGCTCCATCCTCTTTGGAACCCCTCTTGAGGTAGTTGAAGACTGCTATCAAATACCCCCTCACTTTTCTCTTCTGCAGCCTAAATAACCCCAGTTCCCTCAGCCTCTTTTCATGAGTCATGTGCCCCAGTCCCCTGATCATTTTCGTTGCCCTCCGCTGGACTCTTTCCAATTTGTCCACATCCTTTTGTAGTGGGGGGAACAAAACTGGACGCAATACTCCAGGTGTGGCCTCACCAGTGCCAAATACAGGGAAATAATCACTTCCCTCGATCTGCTGGCAATTCTCCTACTAATACAGCCCAATATGCCGTTGGCCTTCTTGGCAACAAGGGCACACTGCTGACTCATATCCAGCTTCTCGTCCACTGTAATCCCCAGGTCCTTTTCTGCAGAACGGCTGCTTAGCCAGTCAGTCCCCTGTCTATAGCGGTACATGAGATTCTTCCTTCCTAAGTGCAGGACTCTACACTTTTCATTGTTGAACCTCATTTTTTTTGGCCCAACCCTCGAATTTGTCTAGGTCACTCTGGACCCTGTCCCTATCCTCCAGCATATCTACCTCTCCCCCCAGCTTAGTGTCATCTGCGAACTTGCTGAGGGTGCAATTCATCCCATCATCCAGATCATTAATAAAGATGTTGAACAAAACCGGCCCCAGGACCGACCCCTGGGGCACTCCGCTTGATACCATCTGCCAACTAGACGTAGAGCCGTTGACCACTACCCATTGAGCCCGACAATCTAGCCAGCTTTCTATCTACCTTATAGTCCTTATAGACTGAGAAACAATTATTGTGTAGTAAGTTCAAAGAGGATTTAGAAGATTGTACCCAGAAAAGCCAACTAGTTAATTTCAAACAACCTCAGAGGATAAGGAGCTACCAACATTACCTAGTCAGCCTCATCTTTTTGCATTGATCAGTATTCAGGATTCATGCTAGTTGTCCTGGAGAAATTCAGTATTAACAGCAAGTAATGCGTGAATTTGCTACCGCGCTAGATTCCCATCTGTCCTGGGAGTTACAGATTGCCCACATGTGGTAATTAGTGCGCTAGCACACGCTGAGGTTGGAAAAACATTAAAATGTTTCCATTCACTTAATATGCAGGTGGTGTGCACTGCTCAGTATGGAATACCCTAACTAAACACACTTGCCAAATTCCCAGGACCTCATCATGATTTACTCAAACTCCAAAAAACAAAACAAAACCAAAGTTTCTTAATCATTGGAGGGTATTGAAATTCAAGGAGAATAGTAGCTGTTCTCAGCACAGCTTAAGGACTGAGGTACATGACTTACACAAATATATATCTGATGGGAGTCTAGCAAGTGAATCCCCATGCACAGTGTTGAAAATGTACATCTGCCTTCCAAATGAAGGTTTACTTTTAAATGAGTTAATTATTTTTCTTTTCTTGCAGATGATAAAGCTTATCCCTTAAATGCTCCTGAACAATATTCCATGTCTCCCAAGTCCAAGAAAATCCTATGATGCCCTACATTTATGCAGTGCCTTTTGCCTCAAGGATTCCCAAAGGGATATAAGAATCACTTCACCACTGAAATGCAGCCACCTCTGAAGTGGAAAGCAGCAGCCATTCTGTACTAGGAAAAGAAATTGTGACCAAGGACACCAGAGCCAATCCATTCCCTTAGTCATCAGCATGGTGGTCTGGGCATTATAAATCATAGAATCATAGAATATCAGGGTTGGAAGGGACCTCATGAGGTCATCTAGTCCAATCTGCTGCTCAAAGCAGGACCAATCCCCAACTAAATCATCCCAGCCAGGGCTTTGTCAAGCCTGACCTTAAAAACCTCTAAGGAAGGAGATTCCACCACCTCCCTAAGTAACCCATTCCACTGCTTCACCACCCTCCTAGTGAAAAAGTTTTTCCTAATATCCAAACTAAACCTCTCCCACTGCAACCTGAGACCATTACTCCTTGTTCTGTCATCTGCTTCCACTGAGAACAGTCTGGATCCATCCTCTTTAGAACCCCTTTCAGGTAGTTGAAAGCGGCTATCAAATCCCCCCTCATTCTTCTCTTCTGCAGACTAAATAATCCCAGTTCCCTCAGCCTCTCCTCATAAATCATGTGCTCCAGCCCCCTAACCATTTTTGTTGCCCTCCACTGGACTCTTTCCAATTTTTCCACATTCTTCTTGTAGTGTGGGGCCCAAAACTGGACATAGTACTCCAGATGAGGCCTCACCAATGCCAAATAGAGAGGAATGATCACGTCCCTCGATCTGCTGGCAGTGCTCCTATTTATACAGCCCAAAATGCCGTTAGCCTTCTTGGCAACAAGGGCACCCTGTTGACTCATATCCAGCTTCTCATCCACTGTAACCCCTAGGTCCTTTTCTGCAGAATTGCTGCCTAGCCACTCGGTCCCTAGTCTGTAGAGTGCATAAAATTCTTCTGTCCTAAGTGCAGGACTCTGCACTTGTCCTTGTTGAACCTCATCAGATTTCTTTTGGCCCAATCCTCTAATTTGTCTAGGTCCCGCTGTCATGGCCAGATCTTCAGCTGATGTAAATCAGTGTAGTTCTAGTGAAGTTAAAGGGACTATGCTGACTTACATTGGCTTCAATAGAGCTATGCCACTTTACACCAACTGAGGATCTGGATACATGATACTCATTTTATCTACTCTGTAAGGATGAAGGAGTTAGCTAACACTGCCATGATTCAAACCTATGGTGTCGCTGAATTTAGGAATTTTTTGGAAATCAACATCAGATCTCCTCAGTGACCCATCTAAAGTCTGAGTTCTCCCCCGCATGGTGCACATCACACGACTCTGCCATTGAGTGTTAAACATATAATTTGTCAAGTGAGAATGACAGTCACAATGTCTTTCAAGAGATAGGCTTTTGAATTATCTGGGAAGCTGCCATATTGTGGCATTAGACCTAGATTTATAGGGACACTTTAAAATCTGAATGCAGTAAACCAGATTTTACAGACAGTGAAGGGTAGGCGATAATTTCATTGCATAATTAAACAGTTGGTGGTGTCATTTAGGTAACATACTCATTTTTCTTTTATGTGATATATAGTCCATTTTCACCATCCCTGTTTGATTTTTGTGCCACTCTAGCACTTGGTCAAAGAGCAGAAGCCTGCTTGTAGCTCACTGTCAGAATAAGGAGTACATTTCTGAGACTGGAAGCATGCATTTTTCATAACACAAATATTTATAGTTATTTACTTCGGGCCAGATGAGGAACAATGGAAACACCATCTGGATCAGACCTCAGGTCCATCTAGTCCAGTATGCTGTCTCCAACAGTGGCCAACATAAAATGTTTCAGAGGAAGGTAGACATAGTAGACTAGGGAGATGTGGCGTAATCTCCCCCAACATCAGGTCTCCTCCTCATCTCATAAGGTTTACTATCCCTTCCACAATTGGTTGCCATTAATTATAACAAGTCTGGATATGTTTGTTATCCATATAAATATCCAGTCCCTTTTTGAATCTTGCTACATTTTTCGCCTCAACAACATCCTGTGGCCATGAATTCTGTCATCTAATTGCATGCCGTGTGAAAAAAATATTTCCTTTTATCAGTTTTGAATTTGCCGCCTTTTAATTCCATTGAACTTCCTCTTGTTCTTGTGTAATGAGGCAGGGAGAACAGAAGCTCTTGATCTACTTTTGTAGGGTGGCTACCTTTTTGTATATTAATGAAATAAAATTAAGTCCAAATCTCAAGCCAGTGTAGAAGGAGAACTTTCTACATTACAAATACTTATCTACTGTGATTTCCATGAAAAGGCTGGGCAACTAAAAATTAATGGAGGAGCAATCAAAAAAGGCACACTCTTAGGTTCTGCAAATGGCAGCATGTCAAATTGTGAACCCTTTATTCTCAGTGCTGGCCAGTTACTCATCCAAGTAGTCCCACTGACATTAATAGGGACATTTGGGTGAGGAACTGTGCACCAGTGAAAGGAGTTGCCCAACATAATCAAACATGAAACAGATCAATGTGTAGAAGAATCTATATCCCAGGCAGAGGCAACCAAAATTGATTCATATCTCTTTGACTAGCTCAAAAGTGTTGTCATCTGGCCTGCTATTCCAAAGAAAAAGAGAGAAGTGTTCTTCGCTTTCCAAAGTACTTTCATGAAGTGCAAGAGATGGCACAAAAAGCCAGCTGCTCTCCAGGTACAGTTTGAGGGTAGGCTAGTGTAAAAAGGTAACAGATGCAATAATTGCTCTCACTACCTGTGATACCAGTAAGAATTTTTTAGGGTGGGAAAACACCATCAGAGATGAAAGGAATGACACTGGCTTCTTCATAGTTATAAACATGTTAAGCTACATTTGATGAAGCAGAGAAAACAAAGTGAGAAACAAAGATAACCTGTAGGGCTGACATGTGAAAAGTAAGTTTGAGCTCCTACTGCTGTACCAGAGCCTTATGCATGGTCCAGTGAAATGAACAGGACATGTTCAATGACCTGGTTCAATGCTTCAAGCCTCCATAAGCTTAGTAGTGCATGACATATTCAGTGTGGCCAACTTGCACAATTTTATGACGAGTCTTGCGATATTTGGCATTTTCCTTAACCCCCAGCTGCAAGTGGTTACAGCTTTATTTTTTTAAAATACTAACTTTCTAGTTCTCATGGTTGCAGAGAAAAATCTTGAATACGTGAACTCAGTGCACCCTAAAGGACTCAGAAAACAAAGCTCAACATTTTGGGGGGGAAAACAAAACATGATTTTAAACCAATCTCATGATTCTGAGGAGCCTGACTCATGATTTTTGAATGCATGACATTAGCAATACTATCTGCTCAGAATTCCCTGGAACAGTGAGGATGTCAATCTTAGAGGATTTGTTTATCTTAAGTAGCGTCCCTACCCACTCTAGTAATAATAATAAAAAAATCATAATTTTAATTTCTATAGCCCTTGCATTTGAGATATTAAAGTGCAGTTCTACTCTGAAAAGGGACTGTAAAAATGCCACCTTCTTACTCAACACTTCTGCTCCTAAGCTGCATCCAAAGTCACATCTGATGGCTTTAGTGATAAATATAAGTTTTTAGTGTTTTTTTACCATTAAGAGTCAAAATGGCATAAAGAGACAAAAAGCCAGGTGGATTCTATTCCTTCTTGTGCACCTTCCACAAGATTGCTCACTAAATGCCAATCAGTTCCAGCTGTGCAATTCCACAGAAGTCAATGGGGCTGCACAGGAGTTGCTGACAGCATAATTTGGCCTGCAGAACCATTACAGCAGGTGATGGATGGATGAGAAGGAAAGAACTTAGGTTGATTCTGGCAATCCAGGTTGAGTTTGCAGCGCTGGACGCTAAAAAAACCAAAGTCAATGGAACTATGTCAGCCTGGAATTTGACCTTGTATCTTTATTGGTAGAGAGAGCACCTTTGATTTGGAATTCACTGGGAGACAAGAAACAGTGCCAGCTTTACCATTATTTCTCAGAGTACAACCACATTTTAAAGTGCTCTTTTTTGAACATTCAGGTATGATCTCTTCCTTGATTGTCAGGAAATGGTAGTTATTCTATGTGTCACTCAAAAGTGGTGTTTCCTAGCAGGGCAATAGGGTATTGGATATGGCCTATGAATACCAATGTTAACGTATGAATTCCTGCTAGACTACTAGTGATTGTGAACCGTGCCCTGAGAGATTGCATTCAGTCCACCAGGGACTTCTGGTCTGCTAAGTGATTTTACATGGAAGGTGCTCAGACAATGGGGTATTGGGCAGCACTATGAATAAAAAAGCCTAAGGCAGATATATTTTACTGAAAATATTATTTATTTTGGCTTCATAATCTGAGATTTGTTCTAGGCATCAATAATTTGGGCATTGTCAGTGAAGTCCTTCCAAGGTTGCACGCCTCCCGTTTGTTAACTAACTAAACTTCACAAGCCACAACACTGGGTTGAAGTTGGCAATGGTTGTGATACTATTTAATAGCTGGGCAAACTAGGACAGAAACCAAATGACCTGTCAAAGACCATGTAGCAAGTCAGTACCAGAGTTGAGAACTGAACACAGGCATATTGGCCCCTATGTAACCATCAAAACTTATGGTTCATTAGAGACTATCTTATTTGCATCTATCAGTTTCTCATACTTTGCCTGCGTGTATGGAGAGGTATTTCCAGTAGAGATAAGGAGGTTTTAGTACCATTATACAAGGCACTGGTGAGACCTCACCTGGAATACTGTGTGCAGTTCCGGTCTCCCATGTTTAAGAAGGATGAATTCAAACTGGAACAGGTACAGAGAAGAGCTACTAGGATGATCTGAGGAATGGAAAATATGTCTTATGAAAGGAGACTCAAGGAGCTTGGCTTGTTTAGCCTAACTAAAAGAAGGTTGAGAGGAGATATGATTGCTCTCTATAAATATATCAGAGGGATAAATACTGGAGAGGGAGAGGAATTATTTAAGCTCAGTACCAATGTGGACACAAGAACAAATGAATATAAACTGGCCACCAGGAAATTTAGACTAGAAATTAGACGAAGGTTTCTAACCATCAGAGGAGTGAAGTTTTGGAATAGCCTTCCAAGGGAAGCAGTGGGGGCAAAAGATCTATCTGGCTTTAAGATTAAACTCGAAAAGTTTATGGAGGTGGTATGATGGGATAACATGGTTTTGGTAATTAAATATTCATGGTAAATAGGCCCAATGGCCTGTGATGGGATATTAGATGGGGTGGGATCCGAGTTACCCAGGAAAGAATTTTCTGTAGTATCTGGCTGATGAATCTTGCCCATATGCTCAGGGTTTAGCTGATCGCCATATTTGGGGTGGGGAAGGAATTTTCCTCCAGGGCAGATTGGAAGAGGCCCTGGAGGTTTTTCACCTTCCTCTGTAGCATGGGGCATGGGTCACTTGGTGGAGGATTCTCTGCTCCTTGAAGTCTTTAAACTACGATTTAAGGACTTCAATAGCACAGATATAGGTGTGAGGTTTTTTGCAGGAGTGGTGGGTGAAATTCTGTGGCCTGCATTGTGCAGAAGGTCAGACTAGATGATCATAATGGTCCCTTCTGACCTAAATATCTATGAATCTATTGTACTTGTATCGTTTCCAAAGTAAAGTGGTTTCTGTAGTATATTAGAGTAATGGGTAACTTAAGCTCATTTGTATCTAATTAAGCATCAGGTTCAAGGAGAATGTGAATAAAGAGATGTGCACTGTGAAAAGTATCTTGTGTTTTTAGGGTGGAATTTTCAGAAGCTCTCACTGGTGGTCTAACTCTGTTCTCACTGAATCAATGGTTATTCCAATTCTGAGCTCTTTTGAAAGTCCCAATCTTAATATTTGCCTATAGCATGATATTGTTTCCGTGTTTGGCTTTGTATATTTGTTATTACTTGTTTGTATGAATGTGCCTGGGTGGCTCTGTTGGACAACTGTCTATGTAACAGGTTTCAGAGTAACAGCCGTGTTAGTTTGTATTCGCAAAAAGAAAAGGAGTACTTGTGGCACCTTAGAGACTAACCAATTGATGTGAGCATAAGCTTTCGTGAGCTACAGCTCACTTCATCGGATGCATACTGTGGAAAATACAGAAGATGTTTTTATACACACAGACCATGAAAAAATGGGTGTTTATCACTACAAAAGGTTTTCTCTCCCCCACCCCACTCTATGTAACAGTTGCTTTAAAATCAAGAAAGATTGCTTTCTTCTGAAGAATAGACAATAAGCTCTCCAGCATTAGAAGGTATAATTGTGAAACTTGCAGCTGGCCAAGGTCAGCATTAATTTAAGCACAGTGGCTGAATTCTTGGCATTGCTGTTACTCACAAGAATATATGAGCTGTTTTCACTTCTTTCTGGGGTGTCTGGATGCCTTTCCTACCCCAATGATATCAAATGTAACAGACAATGCCAGGCTCTTCAGTGCATCCATTAATGCACCCACAAAAAGTGAAGCCTCCTCTGTTCACATTAGAGATGGAAATTGTTTCCAAATTTAAAGGTGACAAATTTTCTCATACAGAATTTTCGACAATTTTTATGAAAATATTTCACCATTTTGCAATCATCTCTATTTCACATTGGGCCCAATCCAACTGCCATAAAACCAATAGATATTTCCCATTGACTTCAGTGGGAGTTGGATTAGGGCCATATCAGGCCACCAACCCTGTCTGCGAATACATAATTGTCTGTAATTACCGTTTCATTTGAACAAACAGGCCCATAAATGTGTGAAACCACATTTTGCGAACAGAGGAGAAGCAAACAGAGGGAGTTTGCCGGGGGGAGTTCCCACAGAGTTTTTGCCCTTCAGACTTCTGTGAGCAGTAAATACAACATCTGAAGAGGCTCTTACAAGGACAACAATATGGATAGTGAGCGATCAGCTGTTGTGACCTGCACAGGATGTGCCGTGTTTGTCATTCTCCCAGAGGGTAGAAGAGAATTTGTCTGTATGAAGTGGAAGCTGGTCTCCATATTCGAAGAGAAGGTTAAAGGACTAGAGACCCAAGTATCAACCCTGCCTTGCATCAGAGAAAATGAAGACTTTCTGGATAATAATCAGCATTTTGTACTGCAGGCACAGCATGCTGAAGAATCTGAGAGGGCAGTGCAGAACAGGAAGAATATTGGCAGCCTGTGAACTCCAGAAGAAGAAAGAGGAGAACCCATGTACCCCCAATGCAGATAGAGGTAAGAAACCATTTTCAGGCTCTCTAAACAGGTACTACTGCGGAGAACAGTTTGGAAGAGTCATTTGAGGGAAGGGATCTAGAAGGAGACCCAATAGACCGGAAGGCATGGGATGCATTGTTCTGGGATGGGGGTTCCACGACCACCACTCTCAAGAGGAGGAGATGGGTGGTGATGGTTGGGGACACCTTTCTAAGGGGGTGGAGTCATCCACTTGCTGTTCAGACCAGGAAACTCGAGAAGTGTTCTGCTTGCCTGGAGCTAGAATTCAGAATGCGATGGAGTGTCTGCTGAGACTGATCAAGCCCTTGGACCTTTACCCCTTCTACTTCTACATGTGGGCACCAGTGATATGCCAAGAATGACCTTGAGCAGGTCACTGCAGACTATGTGGCTCTGGGAAGAAGGATAAAGGAGTTTGAGGTGCAAGTCATGTTCTTGTCCATCCTTCCTGTTGAAGGAAAAGGCTCAGGTAGGGACCATCGAATTGTGGAGGTAAATGTGTGGTTACGCAGGTGGTGTCAGAGAGAGGGCTTTGGATTCTTTGACCATGGAATGTTGTTCCAGAAAGAAAGATTGCTAGGAAGAGATGGGATCCACCTAACGAAGAGAGGGAAGAGAATCTCCTCAGGCAGACTTGCTAAACTAGTGAGGAGGGCTTTAAATTAGGTTTGCCAGGGGATGGAGACCCAAGCCCTGAGGTAAGTGGGGAAGTGGGATATTGGGAGGAAACACAAGGAGGAGGGTGCAACAGGGTAGGCCTCCTGATTCAGACTGAGAAAATAGAGCAATCAGTCAGTTATCTTAGATGCCTGTATACAATCACAAGAAGCCTGGGAAACAAACAGGAAGAATTGGAAGTCCTGGCATAGTCAAGGAACTATGATGTGATTGGAATAACAGAGACTTGGTGGGGTAACTCACATGACTGGAGCACTGTCATGGATGCGTATAAACTGTTCAGGAAGGACAGGCGGGAGGAGAAAAGGTGGAGGAGTTGCACTGTATATAAGAGAGCCGTATGATTGCTCAGAGCTCCAGTACGAAACTGAGAAAAGCCTGTTGAGAGTCTTTGGGCTAAGTTTAGAGGCAAAAGCAACAAGGGTGATGTCATGGTGGCCGTCTGCTATAGACCACCAGACCAGGAGGATGAGGTAGATGGGGCTTTCTTCAGACAACTAACAGAAGTTTCCAGATCACAGGCCCTGGTTCTCATCGGGGACTTCAATCACCCTGACATCTGCTGGGAGAGCAATACAGCAGTGCACAGTCAATCCAGGAAGTTTTTAGAGAGTGTTGGGGACAACTTTCTGGTGCAAGTGCTGGAGGAACCAACTAGGGGCCATGCTCCTCTTGACCTGCTGGTCACAAACAGGGAAGAATTGATAGGGGAAGTAGAAGTGGGTGGCAACCTGTACAGCAGTGACCATGAGATGGTTGAGTTCAGGATCCTGACAAAAGGAAGAAAGGAAAGCAGCACAATAGGGACCCTGGACTTCAGAGAAGCAGACTTTGACTCCCTCAGGGAACGGATGAGCAAGATCTCCTGGGAAGCTAATATGAGGGGGAAAGGAGTCCAGGAGAACTGGCTGTATTTTAAAGAAACCTTATTGAGGGCACAGGAACAAACCATCCCGATGTGCAGAAAGAATAGCAAATATGGCAGGCGACCAGGTAGGCTTAACAGAGAAATCTTCAGTGAGCTTAAACACAAAAAGGAAGCTTACAAGAAGTGGAAACTTAGACAGATGACTAGGGAGGTGTATAAAAATATTGCTCAAGCATGCAGGGGTGTAATCAGGAAGGCCAACGCACAATTGGACTTGCAGCTAGCAAGGGATGTGAAGGGTAACAAGAAGGGTTTCTACAGGTATGTTAGCAAGAAGAAGAAGGTCAGGGAAAGTGTGGGACCCTTACTTCATGGGGGAGGCATCTTAGTGACAGATGATACGGAAAAAGCTGAAGTACTCAATGCTTTTTTTGCCTCAGTCTTCACAGAGTGACCTAGACAAATTGGAGGATTGGGCCAAAAGTAATCAGATGAGGTTCCACGAAGAAAAGTGCAGAGTCCTGTACTTAGGACAGAAGATTCCCAGGCACTGCTACAGGCTGGGGACCAACTGGCTAAGCAGCAGTTCTGCAGAAAAGGACCTCAGGATTACAGTGGATGAGAAGCTGGATATGAGTCAGCAGTGTGCCCTTGTTGCAAGAAAGCTAACCGCATATTGGACTGCATTAGTAGGAGCCACTGCCAGCAGATTGAGGGAAATGATTATTCCCCTCTATTTGGCACTGGTGAGGCCACATCCGGAGTATTGCATCCAGTTTGGGGCCCCCCACTACAGAAAGGACGTGGACAAATTGGAGAGAGTCCAGCGGAGGGCAACGGAAATTATTAGAGGGCTGGGCACATGATTTATGAGGAGAGGCTGAGGGAACTGGGCTTATTTAGTCTGTAGAAGAGAAGAGTGAGGGGGGTTGATAGAAGCCTTCAACTACCTGAAGGGGGGTTCCAAAGAGGAAGGAGCTAGGCTGTTCTCAGTGGTGGCAGATGACAGAACAAGAAGCAATGGTGTCAAGTTGCAGTGGGGGAGGTCTAGGTTGGATATTAGGAAAAACTATTTCACTAGGGGGGTGGTGAAGCACTGGAATGGGTTACCTAGGGAGGTGGTGTGACACCCCAATGGCCCCCTTCCTCAAGGGGTCCCCTGGAGAAGGCAGATCAGCATTGTATATTGCTAACGCTGTTGTAAGCATTGCAGAATATTTTGGGAAGGGTCAAAGGTGTGAGTGAGTGTGGAATGGAAGATTCTTTTGCAGGCTGCTAAAGGCCAAAGGGGGAAGGAAAAAGAGAGCAGAGAATGGGTTAACTCAACAATGCAGCTAGCAAGCTCAGTCCGACAATAGGAGCTGGTCCCAGTCCAAGGTCACGGCACTAGACGAGAAATTATCTCACCCAGCCACAGCCAGCCATGAGAAGGAAAAAGTACACTGAACCAGGGCTACAGAGATGGAAAACACCGGCGAAACGACGAGGGGGGGAGCAGAGCTTCGCGTCCCTGGAGCCGTTGTGTTTTGGGAAAGTGGAGAAGACCACAAAAAGCTGGTTTGGACTGGCACAAACAGCACCAGGAACAGAAGTCGCGGAATGGAACACCCCCAAAGGAGCCCAGGACTTAAAACGCTCCTGAGAGCTGGAGCAATTCGGAGATTGGCAGCGAACCCTGGATGACCTGTGCACACATGACAGAACTCCCTCCACCCCTCCACCCTTCTTCTTACGTTACACCCAGGCCTGGCCAGCCTCAGGTAGTGCAGGTGTGAGTATGAAAGTGGGTTAGGGCTTGGGGCACTAATGCTTTCTTCCTTCCTCCGAGTGACATGGGGAGCACCCACTCTGCTGTTATTTTATTATTTTATCAATAAAGCTTTAAAATTTAGACCCTTGGTGTGTTCCGTCATATCCTCCCTAAAGATCCTGCGGCCTCAGCTTGATCAACTGATGCCTCAGGCAGATTGGTAACAAAAATCTGTCACAAGTGGTGGAATCTCCATCCTTAGAAGTTTTTAAGGCCCAGCTTGACAAAGCCCTGGCTGGGATGATTTAGTTGGGGTTGGTCCTGCTTTGAGCAGAGAATTGGATGACCTCCTGAGGTCTCTTCCAACCCTAATCTTCTAAGATTTTCTTTTGAAAACACATTGTGAGGGAAAACTCCAGAACAACCTGTACTCCAGCTTCCTGACCTCCTCTCTACTGTTATTCCTGGGAGCAACATAATTTATAGCATCCTCTGGGTCCTTTGTGTGTTCCTCAGTCCCAAGCATAAGAATGATCACTTGCATGTATTGAAACATATATCCCCATCTTAATATGTTTCAGATGATTTGTAATATTAGCAGTAATTAACATTAAAAACCAAATTTCCATTAACTGAGCTTTTTTCTACTTGTCTTAGTATTTATTTGCAGCTTCTTCCCTCCCCCGACAATATAAAGTAATTTGACATATGAGCACAAGAAAGAAAAATTACAACATTGCAAAAAATAATCCCACTACTAATATAATTTCCTGCATATAGATATACTGTGTAAAAAGAACAAAATAATATCCTCTACGAATTCTTTTCTGTTACCAGAAAGATAACACAGTTGTCAAAGTTATAACATTGCATTTATTCCTGTGGTTTTGACCTTAGAATAGATTAATTGACATTCTAGTTTGTTCTTTCTCAAAGACAAAAACTCCTTGTCTTCATTTTTGACAGAAATCCTCCTATAGTTTTGGACTGGCAAAGAAGAATGGAAAAGTGAAACAGGATTTATTCTAGCTAGACTAACAGATCTGACACCCATGTCAAACATTATTACAACCTATATGCCTCAAATGAACTACTCTCGACTGGAAATTAAATACTGCACAGATTGAAGTCAAGCATTACAAAAACAAAATGTTTCACAGCCCACATACTTTCCTCTATATGTTTTCAATGATTCAGTAATGAGCAGCATGCTGAGGCAACCTTTGAAATGCTGCAATGATGTGCAAAGAGCACAAAACAAAAATAATATATTTATAGGCTGAAATTTATTCCATCCACAGAATAAATCCTTAGTAAATCAGGCTCTATGTGAGGGGAGCAGGTGCTTGAAGAGAAGAAATACACACATGCACACACACACACACACATGTGCAAGGCTGTCCTACACTGCTCTGTGCTCAGTCTGCTGCACAACAGCCAGATTTCCTCCATGCCTATTTGTCAGAGCTCTAGGATTATGGATCTTCATAAATACAAGTCTACAGCCCTTCCACTGGCTCCTCCCCACCCCCATAAGGGCTTCTTGTGGGAACTAGTGTGGAATCCAATTCTGCTGTGCATAGCAGGTGGACAGGTACTTCTGTGCTGCCATTCAGCCAAGAGAACCCCTCATTGTCCCTATTAAGTGGTACAGAGAGCCTTGTACCAGCCGTGTGTTCCCAAGGAATTTCATACATACTGCCTCTATTTCTAGGGCATGTCCTTGCAAACTCTTACTCATATGAGTAGTTCTTAGCCTGGTGAGTAAGGCCTAGTCATAGGAGTTTGCTGTTGTCCCTCTGCTGAGCAGTACCTGACTTCAGGGCTTTGCATATCAGCTTCCCATTGGCGGAAAATCAGAGACACAGACCCTAAGAATCTTCTTAGTGTGTCTTGTCTTATTTACATGATATAAGCCAGTTCTGGAACAGCAGTGATCTCAAACAGCATGCAGGCAACCCCCCATTTCAAACAACTCATCCCAAAGACCAGTGCTTGATTCCAAGGAAGCAACTCTGTCCCAAAAATTTACTCTAGTTAGATTTCAGAGTAACAGCCGTGTTAGTCTGTATTCGCAAAAAGAAAAGGAGTACTTGTGGCACCTTAGAGACTAACCAATTTATTTGATCATGAGCTTTCGTGAGCTACAGCTCACTTCATCGGATGCATACTGTGGAAACTGCAGAAGACATTATATACACAGAAACCATGAAACAATACCTCCTCCCAGCCCACTCTCCTGCTGGTAATGGGATTAAGGCAGAAGCCCCCAACAAAGAACCTAAATCAAGTTCAATGCTGACAAATGAATGCTTCAGCATGTCTTCACAGACTGTGTACTGCGGCATGCTAAGAGAACTCAGACTGTATGTGAGAGCACCACCTGATGACACCAACCCTAACAATACTTAAAATGAATAAAAACCATCCATTGTGTTAATATAGTGCTCGAGCCTGCAGGACACTGAAGACTCTGGTCCTGATCTACCGAAGCACATAAGTATGTTTAAAATTAAGCAAGTTATTTGCCAGATCATGATCTTAGTTGCTCTGTGCCTCAGTTTCTCCATAAGTAAAACTGGGCTATTAATATGTGCCTGTGTCAGAGGGGTGTTTTGAGGACAAATGCCTTAGTGTTAGAGAGATGCTCAGGCTCTCTCATGAGGGAAGCCATGTAGTAGAAGCACTGTAGCCTAGTGCAGCGTTTCGCAAACTGGGGTCCATGGTCCCCTGGGGGTCCCTGAGGGTACGCCAGGGGGTCCGCAGACCCCGTTAATCAACTCCTCCCTCCTCCTTCCCTCAACTCCTCCCCCTCCCTCCCAGCACTTCCTTCATGCTGGGGAACAGCTGTTCCCCGGCGTGCAGGAGGTGCTGGGAGGGAGGGAGAAGAGTGGGCATAGCCTGCACCGCTCCTGGAAGCAACCAGCATGTCCCTGTGGTCCAGGGAGGGGTAGGGGATCTCCGCACACTGCCCCCAGCCTGAGCGCCAACTCCGCAGCTCCCACTGGCAGCAATTCTGTGGGTTACGTGCCTACAGGCATGAGCATCACTCGGAGACCCTTGGCCCCCCGCCTAGGAATCGCTGCCAGCGATGTGCTGGTCACTTTTGGGAGCCGCCCAAGGTAAACGCCGCCCCCCTCACTCTACCTTCCGCACCCCAATCCAGAGCCCACACCCAAACTCCCTCCCAGAGCCTGCACCACCTCCCACACCCCACCCCTCCACCCCAGCCCTGAGCCCCCTCCCACATCCAAACTCCCTTTCAAAGCCTGCACCCCCTCCTACACCCAGACTCCCAGCCCACAACCTGCACCCCACACCTCCTCCCACACCCAAACTCCTTCCCAGAGCCCACACTCACTCCTGCACCCCCAACCCCCTGCCCCAGCCTGGTGAAAGTGAGTGAGGGTGGGAGAGAGCAAGCGACGGAGGGAGGGGGGATTGAGTGAGCGGGTGTAACGAGACTGGGTCTGGCGGGACCCAACTGAGAGTGCCAGTTCAGGACAAATTGCTTAAAGCAGGGCAGTTACAGCCCAAGGCTGAGGTTTCTATGCACACCAAGGCAAATCACACCAGCCAAACAGGGAAGACTTGGTTTCACCCCACTGGCTAACCACAAGTCACACAAGCAATTCCTTTAGACACTCCAGTTTCCCAGTATCACCACTAATGCCACTTGTTATGGGGACAAATGGTTATGAAAACCAATACCCCAGTAAAAGAAAAAAGGTTCTCTCGATCCCAAAGGACCAAGCCCCAGACCCAGGTCAATATACAAATCAGATCTTACCCACAAATCACACTGTTGCCAATCCTTTAGAATCTAAAATCTAAAGGTTTATTCATAAAAGGAAAGAAATATAGATGAGAGCTAGAATTGGTTAAATGGAATCAATTACATACAGTAATGGCAAAGTTCTTGGTTCAGGCTTGCAGCAGTGATAGAATGAACTGCAGGTTCAAATCAAGTCTCTGGAGTACATCCACAGCTGGGATGGGTCATCAGTCCTTTCTTCAATGCTTCAGTGTAGCAAAGTCCCTTTAGAGGTAAGAAGCAGGATTGAAGACAAGATTGAGGAGCTGCAGCAGCTTTTTATATTCTCTTGCCATGTGGTCTTTCTTTCTTTGTTCCAAAGACAAGCTGTCCATCACATGGTCTGGAAAAACCTCATAGTTCTGTCCATAGGCAGCTCCCTGTATACCTTGCTGAGTCGCAAGGCGTGTCTGCCTTCTCTCAATGGTTCAGTTGTATAGCTGATGGTCCTTAATGGGCCATCAAGCAGGCTAGGCAGAGCTGACACCAACTTGTCTGGGGTGTCACCCAGAAGCATAGCATAAGTTTGAGCTACAGACTGTATAGAGCCAATCTTATAACTTTAAATACAAAAATGATACATGCAAACAGATAGCATAATCATAACCAGCAAACCATAACCTCATCTTAAACACCTTATTTGACCCCCTTTATACAAGATTTGGTGCCACTACAGGACCTTGGTTGCAACAATGTTCTATATGGTCCCAGTTAAAGTCAATAACGTCACAGCGGGGGCATGGCCTCAGGGAAGGGGGCAGGTCAGGGGTGTGGCCTCAGGCAAAGGGGCAGGGACTGAGCAGTAGTGGGACTTGGGAGTCCCTGAAAATTTTTAAATCAAAATGGGGGTCCTTGGGTAGCTAAAGTTTGAGAACCGCTGGCCTAGTGGGTAGCTCAATGGAGTAGCACTCAGAAGACCTAAATTCTCATCCCAACTTTGGCACCAGCCTGCTAGTGCAAGCCTGTGCCCCATCTGTAAAATGGGGACAATGATATTGACCTCCTTTGTAAAGCACTTTAAGATCTAGTGAGGAAAACCACTATACGAAACCCAGGTATTATAATTAAATACCTAGATAAGACAGAAACTGGAATCCCACTCCTTTCCCCGACTGCACTGCAGAGGGCAGGACCCGGCACTGAGAATTCATGAACAGAATCTATCCGTGCAGCTTGAAAAATATATGGCCTGCTAGTTTGGCAACATATGGAATGAGGAGAAAAATCTGTTCATTTGCTTTCTTGAGAACACACACATTTCAGCAACAACTGGGGTCTACACAGTTCAAAGAAAAACTTCTGGTCCAAGGAGATGCCAGATTTTAGAGTACAAATTAAGAATAGCAATCGGATGGCAAGAGCGCTGACCGGAGAACAGGACAGAAGGGAATAGGAGCTCGAATTTTACCTTTAGGAGACCAAAACTATGACTGGTTTTAGGTGCATTTGCAGCGAGACCAAAATCCTCTCCTCGGTACTTGTCCCAGCAAGCCCCTACCAGCAGTGGCAATGGCAAGCCAGGCTGCTGTGCAGTGGCCCCCTAATTTCATGGAGGGATGGATCAGACTACCCACATAACAGCGGATTCTTCAGCCCCAGCCCACACCTGCCTCCTCTGCCCCCCTTCCCCAAGATTGCACCGGTTCCATTGTCCTTGGTGACCTCAAAAGCCTCAAGAGAGACAAGGATTTGCTCCTTAATCTAACATCTTTCATAAACAGTAACAGCCCTGGAGAAGGAAACTCTCTATTTATCCACAGGACAGGTACAATGTGAATGGCACCAGTGTCAGTTCCCCAGCACTGTCCCTCAGCCCTAACCAAGATGAATTATCCAAGGTTGAGAAGGTCAGTGGATGGGAAACAATTTGAATCTGTTAACAGGTCTGCTTAGGCCGACTGCTCCATGCTGCTGTGTGCCAAACAGGTAAGGGGAGGTGCCAAAAAGAATCAAGGCTGAAGGAGGAGCTTTGGAAAGCTGATCAATACTTCAAGGAACTAGCTCCTCCTTTCTCTATGTGGGTAGATTTTTGACACATTTATGTCTGATGTGGAAAGATGGATTCACTTTAGCAGAGCACAGTTTTTGTAGAGCACACAGAATTCAATTAACGTATTTCACAATTATCTGGATACCTACTTAGATCTTTAACCTCACATCACAGACATGCAAAAAGAGAAACTTGGGGGCAGGAAATTCAGCCCAAAATATCTGAATCAACTCCTCCCTCCCCCCAGCTTAACACAGAGGGAGACTTTGTAAGAGAGAAATTTTGCAGACACAAAAGACTGAAAAGAGGGCTCTGAAAACTTGGCACGACCCTAACTGTCATGGGGAAACTGAGCTTCTCTGATAAAAATGATATAGTCTAGGGGGCAGGTGCTGCTCTCAGTTACACCAGTATAAACCTAGTATTAATTCATTTATTTTTGTTGACTTCAGCTTGAACAAGACAAACCTTTGAAATTAAAATATAACCACCAAAGCTTTGAAAGTTTGTAAGCATGTGTGAGGTTAGTAGTGAGTTGACACTTCTGCTTTTCTGCTAAACCAGGTTGGTTTCACCTCTAACCCACCTCATCTGTTTGTCTATTTCATCCAGTTGTAGCATTCTGCCTGTCACGAATTGCGAGCGCTTTGGGGTGTGGGCTGTCTAGCACCTAGCACAATGGAGCCCTCATCCTTGACTGGATTTTCTCTCTGTTACTGTAATATGAATAATAAAATCTAAGGTTTAATTCTACTTTTAAGGGCAACAGCAGAATTTCCATCAATTTCAATAGGAGCAGGCCCAGGCCCTTATTATCAGTACACAAAATCATTTACTGCCTGGCATATTTAGTACAGTGTTACATTTTCTATGAAACATGATTCCACTATCTCTGTGTCTCAGCCTGCAAACTAAGCCCCCTTTCTTTGTAGTCATACAAGTGTGCCATTTTCCCTTTTTATAGCAAGCTTGAAGCCTTAAGAAAATCAACTACTCTGTTTTGATTAAACATATTCAGAAGGAATTTCCTTCTGTCCCCTAACACTGAGACATTCCTGACTCTAAGATGCTTATAGAGAACAAATTTTCCTAAGGCTGCAGAGAATGACTCATGCTACAGATATGCCAGATCAAATAAAGTGAATAATCAGCAAGTTGGCATATTTGCTGGTCCAAGAAGAAAATGCTTAGTTTGTTAATCTCATGGTGCCTACCCACAGCGATAATTTTCAGCCAATTATTTAGTATCACTTTGTACTGTCCCATGCTATCTTACCACTTTAAAATCATATGAATTAGCAAGAAACAAATAGTATATGTATTGCTAAAAGGGCTATTATGAGCTCTTCCCTGAAAGGCGCTAGGCTTTCTGGCTTGAGCCCCACAGATCAACTAAATCCATTATTAATTTCATGCCCAAGTAGTCTTATTGACTTAAATGGGCATCAATCGAAAGTGGAGAGGCTCAGCACTAGGGCTGGTTAGAAGACGAGAATTCAATTTCACAATAATTGTTGAGGTTTTGGCATTTGATTTCACTGCACAACAGGATGAACCTGAGACCTTTTGAAGTTTATCATGAAAAATCAGAGTGACTGTGAGCCACCCCAGAACAGCCACTAGCCCACTGGATTGGGCCCTCAGCTGGGATGTGGGAGACCCAGGGTCAAACCTCCTGCTCTCCTTGATTCAAAGCAAGGACTTTAACCCAGTTCTCAGACATCTCAGGTGAGTGCCCTAAGCACTATTGACTATTCGGACTATTCGGGGGTTTCTCTCTGTCTCGTTTGGATCAGAAATTCCATCCTGAACCTGTTGAAGCCGATATGTTTCCCCAGAAAGTTCTGGTTCCCATGAATCAGCATTTTCCAACAAGAAAAAGTTTAGTTGAAAAATCTGTAACCTGCTCTACTCAGCACCTCTGAAAGTGAGGCCTTCAATGACTTGCCCAAGGTCACACTGTTATGAATCCATATGCTGCAGACATAATTACTAGATATATCACTCTCATGCATGCACACACAGGAGCTGTGACAAGAACCCGGGTCCTGCGGTTCCAGAAACACAGGTTTCCACCACTTGATCTAAAGGAGATCTCCAGCATTGGGCTGCAATGGCAGGACCCCTGTGGTCTCCTTTGGGATAACAGTAACATGATCTCTCTCTCTCTCTCACACATGCAAAATATATTACAGCGGGAACTTGGGCAAGCCAGTCAACACCTCTGTGCCTCAATTTCCCCATCAGTGAGAGCGGGATAGTTCTAATACATACTTATCTCCTCCACGGGGAACACCATGAAGATTAATCCATTAAGATTCCGTATCAGGCGACAAATGAGGACAATTAATGTTTTCTGTATTTCTATGTGTTGTAGGATTTGATTAGGCAGCTTCTGGATATGCAGTAGCTTAGGGATTTTGTTTTTCTCTTCCTGTATTTGTAAGGGATTTCCCATTTGTTTTCTCCCCTCCCCCAACCTCTCAGGCCCACCATACCCTATTGGCAAAACAATACTCTGGCAGTAGAGGACAAAGCATTGATCCGACTGCATGCAAAATATAAAAAAAGAAAAACAGCTCTTTAGAGCATGTGCCTGTGTTTGCTTTGTCCTCACTGACTAAGGAAGCACCATGACCCAGGAAAGATACATACCAAGGGATGGAGCTAAATAATACCTAGCATGATTCATTCATTTAGGCTCTCAAGCTGAATTTGAACTGCAAACTGACAGGTGAAAGATGGTATGTTATCAACCAAGTCACACTGTCCTGATGCTTGAACTCAGCAACCTTCTAGTACTGCTGCCAGTTACTGAATGCCCATGTTTTCTGAACGAGCACAGGAGTAGTTATAAATATGCTAATACCTTTATTCTGACAAGATATTTTTCCAGGAATAATTAGATTAATCTTTAATGTATCTGCATTAGAGTTACCTCAAGGTCAGTTGTGGAGGTGTAGTAATTATTAACTTAACTATTAACATCTCTTGGAGAGCTAATTAGCTGGGCACCAAACAAAATGCTCTAACGCTTGAGGTCTAGAAGGGCAAAAGGCAAAGATTACTTTAATGTTTTAGGTTAAATATTCAAAGCAGTGGAGTTTGCCTTTGGGACTCACGGACCACTGCCCCAGCCAGAAAAATGAGAAAGAAAAAGAAATCAAAGGAAAATGCTGTACATTTGCTGGTTTCCTAATTCTATGCACTGTTAATAGCTCAGCCTAGCGCCTCACTCTTTCAAATGAAAGATGCATGCAGGGGACAACAGTGCCTGTATCTCAGACTCTGCAGGGCATTTCCACCAGGGGGCTCTACCAATACTGAAGTTCTTTCAACAAGGGCTCCTGCGCTCAACTGAACAAACAGCCCCAGTGCAAGACTAAGGGGCATTTTCAAAGTTCCCTTTACTAGATCCTGATCCTAAGCGCTGTGGCTTCCTTCTGAATTGGGACACAGTACCTGGGTGACACTCTGTGCCTTGGGGGAACACCTTGCACCCCCATGTTCATCCTTATAATATGATTGTGTGGTATCCAATGCAAAGTTTGTCATGTCGGATGTCTTCAGAAGGCTCATGAGGCACTGAGCATTACAGTAATGTTATGTGTTGTAATTACATGTATATCATTATGAGGCTGAAAATGTGTCCTCGTGGCTTAAAACAAGCCCAGGCAAAACTCTCCAGGAGAAGAAGGGCAGTTCACACCTCATCAGGGCATGTATGGGACAAACCCAGCCCAGTCTCACAGGAACAAAGGACACTGGCCTAGGCAGCAACAGAGGATCTGTTGGACTCTTGAGTGAGTCATCCCCCTTCCCTTGGTCAGTTCGGGACTACGATGTTCACCTGACTTCTGAAGGGGGAGGGAGAAGCCAAGAGGGAAGAAAAAACATGATATAAGGGAGAGACATTTGCCATGCTCTCTCTCTGCCCCTTTCATCTACAGACACCACCACCAAGCAACTGAAGCGCTTATCAAAGGGGACTGCCTGGCTGAAGGGCAACTAGCCAGCCTGTGGTGAAAAGCACCTAAGTTTCTAAGGGAACTGGAAGTGCCAAGCAGGGCCGGCTCTAGGTTTTTTGCCGCCCCAAGCGAAAAATTTGCCGCCCCAAGCTCCGAGAGCGCAACTGCCCAAGCCAAAAAAAAAAACTGTGCCGCCGGATTGTGCCACCCCTGGAATTGTGCCGCCCCAAGCATGTGCTTGCTTTGCTGGTGCCTGGAGTCCAGATCATCTTAGAATGCGTTTTGCTTTTTTTTCATTTGACCAAATCTGACTTGTTGTGATTTGACTTATAATCACTTTATATCTATCTTTTGTAGTTAATACATTTGTTTGTTTATTCTACCTGAAGCAGTGTGTTTGGTTTGAAGCGTGTCAGAGACACCCCTTGGGATAACAAGCCTGGTACATATCAATTTCTTTGTTAAATTGATGAACTCATATAAGCTTGCAGCGTCCAGCGGGCATAACTGGACACTGCACGATGGAGGTTCCTAGGGTTGTGTCTGGGACCAGAGATATTGGCTAGTGTCATTTGGTTGCACAATCCAAGCAGCGGCTGGCCAAAAATGCATCTCTCACATAGCTGGGAGCAACTTACATGTCAGAGGCTGTGCGTGAACAGCCCGGGAGTGGGGGTTCTCACAGCAGAGCAGGGTAAGGCTGGCTCCCAGAGTCGAGGATTGGAGTGTCCTAGCAGATCACCAGTCCAGATAACACCAGGGGAATGTCACATATAGTTATTAGCAGGGCACAAAATGATTGGTCTGACAGGAGGGGAAATGAAATTTCTGCCCAAAGGACTTTTGCAGCATGGAGCTGCAGCTACACAGGTGGGTGTGGAATGGGCAAGGAGTTGGAAGGCCATTTCAGGCCACTTGCTCTATGAGGTGGGAGACAAGAAAATCTTCTGGCAAATTGGGCCCATTGTACCGGGATGGGAGGGGGGAGAGGAGGAACACCCATGGAGTGGGACAGCTGCCTAGGATTCCTCACCTGTTCTGTCAGAGCTGGGAGTCTCATTAGTATCAGGGGCCTCATTAGTACCAGATTCCAGGGTAGGAGAGTAGCAGGAGAAGAGCTTTCACATCAGGCTATGGGGCATGAGGATCTTTGTCTTAAATAAGAAACACTTGCATATACTCATCTAGGCTTATAACTCTGCACGGGTACAGCTGTAACGCAGAGTGAAGATGCTACCTACACCGACAGGAGAACTTCTCCCATCAGCCTACTTAATCCAGCTCCCCAAGAGGCAGTAGCTATGTCGATGGTAGAAGCCTTCCTGCTGACATAGTGCTGTCTACACCGGGAGTTCAGTCAGCATAACTGCATCGCTCAGGGGTGTACGGTGGCCCTGAGTGACTTAGTTATGCTGACATAAGTTCATAGCATAGACCAGGGCACTGTATATCATCCCTTCCATATAATCAATGTAAGCTTTTGGATGCCCACATGCTGCTCTTGTGGTGTTCTTTTAATTAAAACCAGAAGAGCTTGTATTTGGCAGTTACTTTATTGAATTCTTACTTGACATCACAGAAATTCAGAGCTGCTCTTAGTTGCAGTCTGAAGCTCTCTGCCTTGCTGAGCCGCCAGATCCCTGCCTTCCAACAGAGAAGGACATCTTTTGACCTCGGTCACCACTTCGCACACCTTACACAGCAGCAGCTACCCACACAGTTCCTCTTGGAGGTTAATGGAAGCCCCATGCATGAACATCCAGGGCAGAATTTATTCATGACTGTTGCTTTGCTCACTGTGCTATATGTGATGACTGTTTTATAGTGAAATGGGTATTAGCATGCATCACAGGCCAATGTACAGATGACAGAACATTTTCTGGTTAAACATATCTTTGAAGGAAAATGCCTTTCCAAATGAATGGAAATGGTGCAAAAAAAATCAGTTTTCATCAAAAACTAAGTATATTGTTTTTGGTGTGTGGGGGGGGGTGGGAATTCAGGATTTCAGTCCTGCCCTGTCCAAGCCAAAGGGAATTGACTAGGGCCACAAAGACAACTGACTTCATTTGTAGCAAGATCACGCCTCAATGACAGGGATAATTTCAGAAAATATAGTCCAAATTAAAGTGGTGCTCAGATTAGTCTCTCAGGGTTGTAATTTTTATGTGTTTATTAATTTGTTTATTGAAACAAGAGGCCCTTTAATTCCTGAAGAGTCAAAGTAAAATTTTGATCATATGTAACTAATCTCTTGATTTACAAGTTTTTCTGAATAGGTCGTGGGCAGTTAGTTAATCATTTAATGTACCTCTGAGGACAGGTTCATGAATGGCACATAAATAAGACACTGTCCAGCACAGCATAAAACAAGAATGAAAATAAAAGGAAGTAAATTGTGGGGCTTCCTATTAGCTGTTTTTTAGAGCATTGTAGGGGCATTCAATCTCGAGCTGCTTTAAAATAAAAGCAATATACATTTTAAACAAATTGAAATATTTTATTTTTACTGGTTTACATAGCATGCAAGAGAGAATCCTAGCCCTAACAATAATGTGCTTGCTGAGCACACTTCATGTCAAAGAGGTCCTAAGATGCTTTGCGATAATATAATAATAAAAATATTACCAGCTTAGTGAGGACAAAGCTTTTCTAGGCACATTGAAGGCCATGATTACTTTTCCACCCACACAATTGCTCTTCTTAAGTATATTATTTGTATTGCAATATTGCCTAGAGATCCCAAATGAGTCAGATCCAAAGCCAGAAGGGACCATTTATTCTATTCTAATCTATTCTATTCTATTAATCTATTCTGCCCTCCTGTATAGAGCAGGCCATAGAACTTCCCCAAAATAATTCCTAGACCAGTTCACTTAGAAAAACATCCACACTTGATTTAAAAATCATCAGTTATGAAGAATCCCTCACTGCAGCTGGTACATTGGAACAATGGTTAATTATTCTCACTATTAAAAATGATGCCTTATTTCCATCTGAATTTGTCTAGCTTCGACTTCCAGTTATCGGTCTGTGTTATATCTTTCTCTGCTAGACTGAAGAGCCCATTATCAACTATTTGTTCCCCATGTAGATACTTATAGTCTGCAATCAAGTCATCCCTTAAGCTTCAATTTATAAAGCTAAATATATTGAGACAGGGACCCCTTTGTACTAGGCACTGTACATACATATATCAAGAGACATCCTTGCCCCCAAAACCTTGTAATCTAATAGACAAAAGAGTCACAGAGCAAGTTAGTATACAAGCTGAGAATAGAACCCAGACTTCTGGCATCCTACTCTAGCAGCCTACCCACTAAGCTACAGTGCCACTAAAGAAGGGCCTTTGATATAGGGTTGCCAATTTAATCACATGACAGAATCTTTAATTAAAGATTAATCTTTAATTCCTGGAGCCTCCAGCCCAATCCTGGAGGGTTGGCAACCTTACTTAGGTACCATGGATACATTGTAACAGCAGTTCACTATTTTAGGCTCAGGCTATGTCTAGACTACCGTGGGATCGACGCTCTGGCGGTCAATGCACCGGGGGTTGATTTAGTGGGTCAAGTGAAGACCCGTTAATCGATGGCAGAGCGCTCTCCCAGTACTTCACCAGGAATGAGAGGAGTAAAGTAAGTCAACCAGAGAGTGTCTCCTGTCAACCCAGCATGGTGTAGACACCACAGTAAATTGACTTAACCTACATAGACTCCAGCTACATTATTCATGTAGCTGGAGTTGCGTAACTTAGGTCAATTTACCACAGTAGTGTAGACATAGACTCATAGTTCTCTGTTCCCAGCCAATGGGAGCTGCAGAAAGCAGCACGGGCTGCAGGGACATGCTGGCTGCCACTTCCCGCAACTCCCATTGGCTGGGAACAGCAAACTGCAGCCACTGGGATCTGCAGGGGGGCCGTGCCTGCGGACAGTCAACGTAAACAAAACATATGGCGGCCTGCCAGTGGCTTACCCTGATGGGCTGTGTGCCAAAGGTTGCTGACCCCATGCTAAGGTTTCAGAAAGGCCTCCTGTTAGCTGCTTTCAGCAAAAAGGATAACGATTGGTATTCCAGCCGCATGCAGTGGTCTCAGCATGTTACTGGATAAACAAAATGTCCTCCTTTCATCAGCATTGGGGAGAGTGCTGCCATAACTTACAACAAGCCAGAATAGGGAGTGTGAAAAGCTACTTTGCCCCCAATGCCAACTTTCAGTTTGTCTTCTGTGCAGTGCTCCTTTAAAAGTAGAGGGGTCTCCCAACCGGCTGCAGGGGCAACCACAGCCCAGCTGCTATTTTCTGTTTAAGTTCAGATACAGAATGTTACAGAACAGTTTGGTGTCTCTTTCCTGGAGTCTTTGGGTGTGCTTCTTCATTTGCTTACATCATGTTCAACAGTTGGATTCCCTGAGTCACAATGTGGTATCTGGGGCCCTTCACATTTATTCTCTCTCTTGGTTGTTGTCCTAAACCTGAACTAAAAGTCAGTCATTGACGCTGAAAACACATTTTGCTCTTTGTTTATGGGGAAACCACAACAATATGAAAAACTCATGTTTGACTTTTCCTTCTGAGTCATTGACCTTCTGTTAAGGTAGCACTTGGTCAGCCTTTACTCTCTGTGACTAGAAAACTGCCAAAGCTACCAGAAAATGCATATTGGTGCTGTGTCTTTAACACACTGCCCTGCAAATCTTGAAGCAAAGAGCACTGAAGGAATAGTTTATTGGCACTACTGGGTATTGAGGCACTAGGATGGATTCTGCAGAGCCTTGTGCCTTGCGTAGTGGCCATTTACACTCGTGCCAAGTGAATGTAAAATGCTACTGATTAGAATTCTCCACTCACGCTGGTGCTTTGTATCCACTCACACTGACTGGTTCAGGGCCATTACAACAGCCTGTACTGCTCTGGCCAACAGCACATAAGTGGCACGTAAATGGGCTACAGCCAGTGTTACAGCCTGAGGCTGTAATAATTGCTGCTGAGTGGCTGCAAGGCTGACTGCTCTCCAGCTCTGGGCGCGGCAAAAGTCGGTGTCACACTTCCCACCCCCACACGTGTCTTCTGTGACAAACTTATTTACAGGGCGCACACCAAGGTTATTTGACTTGCCATGGTCAAATTGGATCAGTATTTAACTGGGAATACAACCCAGAAGTCCTGACCCCACATCCCCTGCTCTAACATGTAGGCACGATTCCACTTTAAATTGTTATTATTTCCACATATAATGTAATATTCTATATATATTTCCTGATTTAAGGCTTGATCCTAGTCTTATTGAAACCAATAGTTTTTCTAATGACTTCAGTGGAAGCAGAATCCAACCCTTAGATTTAGGTTATTGTAAAATACAGAGGGCCTGATTCTCATTTATGCTCAAGCCCATCTACATCACCTGAGCAGCATAAGGCTCATAGGCCTTAAGGTGTGTATAACTGTAACTTACTCCCTTACCAGCCTCCCCCGGCCTTTACATGTCCAGAGGATTGTAAATGAGCCTTGATCAGACACAAAGCATGTATGTAGGTTTGGAAGCATTAGATATTTGTTGGTAAGTGTCGATAAACATCAATTTCACCATACACACACGAAAAAATATTTCTAGTGATAATAACAGAAATATACAGCTAGGCAAAGTAAAAAAAATGCTGTCTGAGAATTTAGTTTGACTTAAGAATATGTAGTTTATATATATTGACCTGTGATGCCACTTTGGTTTTAACAGTTATAAAAAACTTTAACTCTTTGACTCTCAACATCTGTCATTAAATGGTTATCGTCTGACCCCTCCCATAGTTTCTTGCAACTGTGAAAATTTAAATCTATAAAATAAAAATGCTTATACTATATTATCCATCAAAATTATAGAAAAAAACCTGAATTCTGCCAAGCCCACATACAAGAATAGAACAACTGTCAAATTGTCCTCATGAAAAACAAAAGATACTATAAAAAATGCTGAAGCAAGCTACACAGCCAAAGTTTTAATAACTATTGAACCAAATGAATTAGAAATTCCAAGCACTTTTACAAGAAGGAAATTGTTCTTCCTTTATTAAACATACATTATACTTGCAGGTGTCAGAAGGGACTTCCTATCACAGATTTCGAATTCAATGTTTGATCTTTCCACTCAGATTTAAGCTGACACACTGGCATCTTCTTGTCTTTTCAGTTAATAAATGTGTCTCTTGTTCTTCTCCTTAAAGGAAAGGTCATTGTTCTTCACTTAGGTAAAGTCATTAAGAAATTAAAAGCTCATCCTTTCAGTTTCTATAACTGGAATGTCACTAAAGGAATGTCTCTTGTTTTCACTGGAGCTGCAGAAAATATTAATGCAGGCAATCAGAGACAATAGAGATGAAAAAGACTTATTAGGCCATCTAATCCATCTCCCTACCACTCCCTATTCCCTACAGTATATTTTCTAGCGGTTTCTACAGGCCAGTTTTAAATGACTCAAACAGTAGGGTTCCCACCACTTCCCTTAGGAAATTATTCTGCAGTGCAAGATTTTAGTGTTAGGAAATTCTCTGGTTAATTTAATCTCATTACTCCTAGTTCTAAACTCTTATACCCCTGTAAGTAAATTTCCTCCCACCAAGGTGATCACTGATTCCCCATGTATTGTGCGATTCTATCAATATGGTAAAAAGTTATTTCCCTGGGTCAGCTCCTTCTTGCCTCCCTAGCTGATCTACACATGGCAAGCCATTATTTAGCCTAGTGGACACCACTGTTTAGTTCTCAGGGTAAATGACAATGTTGCTTATTGGATATATCAGTGAAAATAATGAAATTTAAGGGACTTAGTTTAAGCTTAACAGTGTTTCTCTTTCAGATGCCAATTGGAGCCCTTAAGTGAGATTAAATTTGTCATGGGGGGAATAAAAATTTCTGATTGTTTTATTTTTTGTTTGTTTGTTGTTGTTTTTTAAACAGAGATTTTTGTAGAAAATGTGTCATCTTGTATTAAACTCTATAGTTGCTTTTTCAGCTCAGATTTGTATCTGGAACACTTCTGGGCTAAGATTTAATATGAAAGTTTTGACACAAGATTCAAGGGTCTATCATTATCTACAGATAACTACAAAGAGGATAGCCTGATGCCATTCTAACTGATTTGTTTGCACCCCTCCCTCCTTAGGGATCACTACAGTATTTCCCTTCCCCAATACTTTGGGCCAAAATTTGAGCTGAAGTGTAATTTAAACTCAGCTAGAATGCCTTACACTCTGCCTTATGACTATTTAACTGGTTTAGGATGTTCACTTTTTATGTAGGGCGGGGCACTATTTTAGTAATTTACCCACTCCTCAGAATAGCCCTAAGTGTATGTGAAACAAAAACAAGTGTCAAGCTCCTGGGAAAGAGAAGGGTTGAACATATCAAGGGATGATTCTCTTTAGCTCAATGAATAGCATCAACATGTACAATAGTTGAATTTTCTTTCATTTCAGTAATGTGATATTCCACTGCCGACAGTCTTGTAGTCAGCAATCCAATCCAATAAACCGGTGATATGAACATAAAAATGAGCTAGAGTCAAATAACCATAAAATGAGAGAGAGCTACAAAAGGCCCTGATAAAGCATTTTACAGAGCTTTAATGGAGAATACATTAGGAAGAAATAAAAAAGCCATGAATTCTGCCTCCGTCACAGGTATTTTCCCCATTGTTGTTTCCCCATTGTTTCTATTTAGTCCCTTCCCCTGACAATGCGAGCTTATTCCCTAGAGAGTACGGTGCTTTTTCCATCTTCTCAATAGTAAACAAGATCCATTGGACTATGCTATAGGCTTCCAGGGAAGTGATGGAAGCCCCACTGTGACACAAGTGTTTTGAGTGATTCAAGCAATGGGGCTGCCAACATTCCTTGGAGGGCAATGTCAGAGTAGAAGAGTTCTAAAAAAAAAAAGGCATGAGAGCCAGGCTAAATATTCCATCTTTAAATGTGATCACAGTGGCCCGAGTTATACCTCTTTGCACTAGCCGAAGCAATTCCCATTCCTCTGTGGAATTTACTCCCTTCAGCCACATGTGATCTGTTCACCATCAGGAGAATGTGGGGCAGCCCAAAACAATATGGCTATATTTGCAAACATGCATGCTAACCTGTGCACATGCTTCTTACACATTCTCATTTTGGACACACAGATTCCAGTGCATTTATATAAACTCCGATTTGCATGCTCAGATACCTCTATTCATATGCAAGTCAGGATTTGTACACAAAACAAAGTCTGTGCAGGCCAAGAAAATGTATATATACAGATCTTAAAAGTGAGCTCTGTTTTTTTAGCCATTATTGGAATCTACTTCTTCCCTCTTTGGTCCGAAGTTCCACATTTGATGCTTGCTGTGAGTTTACTGTTCTATACTGTGATGATGAATATCATCATGATAGCACATTGCCAGGGGAATGAAGCTTTTCCAGTGAAATTCTTTAGACAGACTGCAAAAAAACATGTAATACTACTGCCAATGACTAATGGGCTCAGATCCATGTCAAGTCTCGCTACAACACCAAAAATATGGGTCTCTCTGGCAATACGACACACAAACACATGGCCATCCTGAAAGGATGAAAATGAATCTTCAAAAAGCTAAGCACACAAATGAGTAGAAAAGCTGCCTTAGAAAATTCAGTTTGAAAGCGCTGCACTAGAATTGCATTACCTTGTCTGATACATGCTTTATTACAGGGTCAAATAGTTAGCTGGTATAAATTAGTATTGTTCCATTGCTGCCGATTTACATCAGCAAAGGATCTGTCCCACAGTGCTGTGCTTTTATTTCTAGCACAAACTGGAGTTGGAACACATCAAATTAGGAAATGTGGCAAAAAGTCTTATTTCATACAGTCATAGAATCATTGGATTGGAAGGGACCTCGAGAGATCATCTAGTCCAGTCCCCTGCACTTATGGCAGGACTAAGTATTATCTAGACCAGGGGTCAGCAACCTGCGGCTCTGTATGTGTTCTTTGGCTGCCCCCTTGTGGGAAGCCATTCTTTGATGGGGTGCAAGGTGGAGGCTCTGGCCGGGAGGCGCTTACCTGCCCTGCCTGCCTGCCCTGGCCCCACGCTGCTCCCAGAAGCAGCTGGCTGCTGGCATGTCTCTGTGCACCGCTTGGGAATGGGGTGCAGCGGGTCTCCATGCACAGCTCATGCCCGCAGCTCCCACTGGCCAGTTCCCAGCCAATGGGAGCTGTGAGGACGGTGTTGGGGGTGGGGGCATTGCGCGGAGCCGCTTCCCCCCTTGCCAGTGGTGCATAGAGACATGCCAGCAGTCAGCCGATTCCGGGAGAGGCATGGGGCGTGGGCAGGCAGGTAGCCTGCTGAGCCCTGCTGCGCCACCAGCTGGGAGCCACATGTGGTAAGTGCCTCCTGGCCAGAGCCTGCACCTCGCACCTCCTCCCGCACCCCAACCCCCTTCCCCAGGTCAGAACTCACTCCTGCACCCAAACTCCCTCCCAGACCCTGCACCCCCTCTTACACCCTAATCCCCTGCTTTGTAATCAAGGCAGACTGGCACCCCACAGAAGAGATGGGAGGTTTGCCTGCAGGGGATTTGGAGTCTGATACAAAGCCAGGGTGAGGTTCTCATAAGCACATAATCCACCGCAGCACGGGTGTTGTTATTGTGTCGTCTCAGGTACGCAATGCTTCTGGCACCCCATGATTCAAAAGGGCAGAGACCACTCAGCCCCCAGGGAGCACACATATTGTACAGTGACATCGCATTACTGTGACCCCCTGCCAGGATACTGGTCTTAATCAGAGCTTCACCTGAGGGTCTGTCACATCACTGCAGGCCCTGTAGCAAATGCATTTTAACAAACCCAAATCTGAATGCAAGTATTTGCAGGAGAGATGGGTCCAAACTTATTTGTATGTCAGTAACATCAGTAGGCACCAACTGAGATCAGATCCCCATTGTGCTAGGTGCTGTACAAATGCAGGGGGTGTCCCTACATTGCAATCAGAAGCGTGATTGCTGCTCTGCTAGCTTTAATCTAGTTACCCTAGCTAAAGATATCAGTGAAGATGCAGCGGCATGGACCCAGCATGGTCTAACACTGTGGCTACATACCCAGGCTGTGGGCAGTCTGGTACAGTCCTCACTGAAGCACCTAGATTCTAGTTGCATTAAAAGTAATGGTGAGTAGTAATAACTTTAATATGTTCAATTATTATTAGTTGATAAATTCTAACTCTATCAGTAGCTTTGCGTGTGATGCGGCTCTCGAAATATTTTGGTCAAAGACAAAAACAAAAAAATGGCTCCTCTTCTTTGAAAGGTTGCCGACCCCAATCTAGACCATCCTGGACAGGTGTTTGTCCAACCTGCTCTTAAAAAATCTCCAATCATGGAGATACAACAACCTCTCTAGGCAATTTATTCCGGACCTTAACCATCCTGACAGGAAGTTTTTCCTTATGTCCAACCAAAACCACCCTTGCTGCAATTTAAGCCCATTGCTTCCTGTCCTATCCTCAGAGGTTAAGAAGAACAATTCTTCTCCCTCCTCCTTGTAACAACCTTTTATGTACATGAAAACTGTTATCATGTCCCCTCTCAGTCTTCTCTTTTCCAGACTAACCCAAACCAATTTTTTCAATCTTCCCTCATAGGTCATGTTTTCTAGACCTTTAATCATTTTTGTTGCTTTTCTTCTCTGGACTTTCTCCAATTTGTCCACATCTTTCCTGAAATGTGGCCCCCAGAACTGGACACAATACTCCAGTTGAGGCCTAATCAGCATGGAATAGAGCGGAAGAATTACTTCTCATGTCTTCCTTACAATACGCCGGCTAATACGTCCCAGAATGATGTTTGCTTTTTTTGCAATCCCTCCCAGCTTGGTATCGTCCACAAACTTTATAAGTGTACTCTCTATGCTATTATCTAAATCATTGATGAAGATATTGAACAGAACCAGACCCAGAACTGATCCCTGTGGGACCCCACTCATTATGCTCTTCCAGCATGACTGTGAACGATGGATTACGACTCTCTCAAAATGATTTTCCAACCAGTTATGCACCCACCTTATAGTAGCTCCACCTAGGTTGTATTTCCCTAGTTTGTTTAGGAGAAAGTCATGCGAGACAGTATCAAAAGCCCTACTAAAGTCAAGATATACCACATCTACCACTTCCCCCCTATCCACAAGGCTCAAAGAAAGCTATCAGGTTGGTCTGACATGATTTGTTCTTGACAAATCCATGCTGACTGCTACTCATCACCTTATTATCTTCTAGGTGTTTGAAAATTGATTGCTTAATTATTTGCTCCATTATCTTTCCGGGTACAGAAGTTAAGCGGACTGGTCTGTAATTCCCCAGGTTGTCCTCATTTCCCTTTTTATAGACAGGCACTATATTTGCCCTTTTCCAGACTTCTGGAATCTCTCCCATCTTCCATGACTTTTCAAAGGTAATTGCTAGTGGCTCAGATATCTCCTCAGTCAGTTCCTTGAGTATTCTACAATGCATTTAATCAGGCCCTGGTGACTTGAAGACATCTAACTTGTCTAGATTTGGTTTACTTTGGATTAAATGCAGACTGACATCTGAAGTTAGAGATGAGTTAACATTTTATGTTATGCTCTCATGCAAATAAAGAAAATAACCACCACCATTATATTTCCATGATTATGACAGCACTATCCATGACAATAGGATATACTATAGAAGCTGATATGACAATTATATGATCAGCGGATACCTGCATAGGCTGAAGCTACATTGTGATCCATCTTTCCCCAAAAATTTCTATCCGTCCAATCTCCCTCTTTGTTCTAAAGCACAATCATTAGGGTTTGGGGTTTATCATGGCCAGGATTCTATAACAAAAAGTCCCACAACTCTTAGGGAGTTGCATTTGTCACCATTAGCCAACCCACTGGGCTCTGTTTTCCTAACCTGATGGCTTTCAGGAAAACTCTATGTTACAGTGATTGCAGAGCCACCAGCAAAAATAAAATAAAATAAAATAGCAAATTAAAACTGAAAAGAAATAGCAACAGAGTGCAGAAAAAAACTATTTTCTCCAATCTCTGTAGGTCCCTCCAATTTCATCCCCGCAGATCAGAGTAAAAGAATAAAATAAAAACAATGTTATATCCATTTCTTCTAGGTACTAGTCTGTTGCAAGCCTGTCTAAATCACAAGTAAACTAAAAAAAGCATGCCTTTCTCAGGCTGTCAGAGGTAATAAACCTGAAAGCAGGTCTTTATCTTAATGTGAAGCCTACTGTTGCATTTAACTTTAAATCAGCACAGGACTTGCAGTTAAAATAAAAATTTGGTTCATGTTTATTGGTCCTGCAAAGCCCTAGAGAATATAAAATTGAAAAATTGGACATCCAGCCGTGGCAAAGTGCAGGGAAGAACTTAGTATTGTTTTACTTATTCAGTACTTTTGGGGAAGTATTATGGGCCTGATTCTAAGCTTATGTGGGGTAAATCCCATGAAAGTCAATGGATGGAAGCTTGCACACATAAAGACACTTTTATACAGTAGTAAAACATACCATCAATTGTATGATCATTCACGCAATCAGCCTTGTGATCAGCCTCAGTCAGCCTTGTGATCATGCTCCCCTGGTGTGATTAACAAGGGGGTCGGGCTGACCTAGGAGGGAAGGCCTTAAAAGCCAAAGGCTATGCAACCAAAGGGAGCTACTGAACAGGGGAGTTTGAGAGAGGGAGTTTTTGTAGGAGGAAGGTGTAATATAATCATTATCATTAGGAAGGGCTGCATAGCCAGTGCCAATGCTGCTCCTGTCTCCTCCACCTGCACCTGTATCCAGACAGAGAACCTAACCATGGATGCCTCTACCCAGATCCTGGTGTGGATTTGCAGAGACTGTGGCCTGCACTTCCCACTCCCAGAAAGCCAGGCTGGGAGAGGTGTGAGAGGTGCTGGTGGAATCTCTCAGGAAGCAGGTGGGAGAGGTCCAGGAGGAGGTGGCTAGGCTGAGGAGCGTTCGTGCACATGAGGAATTCATTGATAGTATTCATATGGAGACTTCCAAGGCTGAGGACGCTATCCAGCTAGAGAGGATTGCTGTCATGCCACCGGGAGAGGAGGATATGGCTCTAGTACAGGGAGGACACTGTCTGCTGGTTACTCCTGGCAGCAGGCAGTGTTCCAACCCTACTCCCAACCGCCCCACGATGGTGATGGCGAACTGTTATGCTGCCCTGGCAACGAGAGATGAGGAATCACCCCCAAAGGTGGAAGAGGAGAACCATGTACCCCCAAGGCTGGGAGGATCACAGCCACCACTCCCAGGGGGAAACGTAGGGTAGTGGTGGTTGGAGACTCTCTTCTGAGGGGATGGAGGCACCCATCCGTCACCTTGACATGGCATCCCAGGAGGTATGCTACCGGCCAGGGGCCCATATCTGAGACATTATGGAGGGATTGTTGAGGATCATCCAGCCCTCTGACTACTACCCCATGCTACTCATCCATGTGGGCATTAACGATACTGCAAGGTTTGACCCTCAGCAGATCAGAAGTGACTACAGGGCTCTGGGAGTAAGGATGAAGGAGTTTGGAAAACAGGTGGTGTTCTCTTCGATCCTTCCTGTCAAGGGTAGGGGCCCAGGCAGAAACAGATGCATCCTGGAGGTGAATGCCTGGCTGCGAAGATGGTGTCACCAGGAGGGCTTCGGCTTCCTTGACCATGGGATGCTGTTCCAGGAAGAAGGGCTGCTAAGCAGAGATGGGGTCCACCTACTGAGGAAGGGGAAGAACATATTTGGCTACAGACTGGCTAACCTAGTGAAGAGTGCTTTAAACTAGGTTCAAAGGGGGCAGGTGACTAAACCCCACAGGTAAGTCAAATACATGGAGACCTGGGAGAAGGGTCGGAAGCTGGGGGGAGCATGGGCTGTTATAGCAGAAATAAGGGAGAGACAAGACAGAACTGGGAGGGGGGGAATCAAATCAGTATTTTAGATGTCTGTATGCTAATGCAAGTACGGGGAATAAGCACGAAGAACTCGAAATGCTAGGAAATAAACACAACTGTGACATAGTTAACATCACAGGGACTTGGTGGGATAATACGCATGACTGGAATATTGGTATAGAAGGATACAGCTGGCTCAGGAAGGACAGGCAGGGGAAAAGGGGAGAAGGTGTTGCCTTATATATTAAAAATATATATACACTTGGACTGAGGTTGAGATAGAAATAAGAGATAGAAAGTCTCTGGGTAGGATAAAAGGGGTAAAAAACAAGGGTGATGTCATAGTAGGGGTCTACTACACACTACCAAGGCAGGAAGAGGAGGTGGATGAGGCTTTTTTTAAACAACTAACAAAATCATCCAAAGCTCAGGACTTGGTGGTGATGGGGGACTTCAACTACCCAGACATCAGCTGGGAAAATAACACAGCAGGGCACAGATTATCCAACAAGTTCTTGGAATGTATCGGAGACAATTTTTTATTTCAGAAGGTGGAGAAAGTACTAGAGAGGAGGCTGTTCTAGATTTGATTTTGACAAATAGGGAGGAACCAGTTGAGAATTGGAAAGTGGAAGGCAACTTGGGTGAAAGTGATCATGAAATGGTACAGTTCATGATTCTAAGGAATGGTAGGAGGGAGAACAACACAATAAAGACAATGGATTTCAAGAAGGCAGACTTAGCAAACTCGAGGAGTTGGTAGGTAAAATCCCATGGGAAGCAAGTCTAGGGGGAAAAACAATTGAAGACAGTTGGCAGTTTTTCAAAGAGACATTATTAAGGGCACAAGAGCAAACTATCCCACTGTGTAGGAAAGACAGGAAGTATGGCAAGAGACCACCCTGGCTTAACCAGGAGATCTTCAATTATCTAAAACTCAAAAAAGAGTCTTACAAAAAGTTGAAACTCGGCCAAATGACAAATTACAAATATAAACAAATAACACAAGTATTTAGGGACAAAATTAGAAAAGCCAAGGCACACAATGAGATCAAACTAGCTAGGGACATAAAAGGAAACAAGAAAACATTCTACAAATACATTAGAAGCAAGAGGAAGACCAAGGACAGGGTAGGCCTGTTACTCAATGAGGAGGGAAAGACAATAACAGAAAATGTGGAAATGGCAGAGGTGCTTAATGACTTCTTTGTTTTGGTGTTCACCAAAAAGGTTGGTGGCAGTTGGATGTCTAACATAGTGAATGCCAGTGAAAATGAGGTAGGATCAGAATCTAAAATAGGGAAAGAAAAAGTCAAAAATTACTTAGACAAGATAGATGTCTTCAAACCACCAGGGCCTGATTAAATGCATCCTAGAATACTTGAGGAAATATCTGAGCCATTAGCAATTATCTCTGAAAAGTCATGGAAGACAGGAGACATTCCAGAAAATTGGAAAAGGGCAAATATAGTGCCTATCTATAAAAAGGGAAATGAGGACAACCTGGGGAATTACAGACCAGTCAGCTTAACTTCTGTATCCAGAAAGATAATGGAGCAAATAATTAAGCAATCAATTTGCAAACACCTAGAAGATAATAAGGTGATAAATAACAGTCAGCATGGATTTGCCAAGAACAAATCATGTCTCACCAACCTGATAGCTTTCTTTCACAGGGTAACAAGCCTTATGGATGGGGGGAAGTGGTAGATGTGGTATATCTTGACTTTAGTAAGGCTTTTGATACTGTCTCGCATGACCTTCTCCTAAACAAACTAGGGAAATACAACCTAGATGGAGCTACTATAAGGAGGGTGCATAACTGGTTGGAAAATTGTTCTGAAAGAGTAGCTATCCATGGTTCACAGTCATGCTGGAAGGGCATAATGAGTGGGGTCCTGCAGCGATCTGTTCTGGATCTGGTTCTATTCAATATCTTCATCAATGATTTAGATAATGGCATAAAGAGTACACTTATAAAGTTTGCGGACGATACCAAGCTGGGAGGGATTGCAAGTGCTTTGGAGGATAGGATTACAATTCAAATAGATCTGGACAAACTGGAGAAATGGACTGAAGTAAATAGGATGAAATTCAATAAGGACAAATGCAAAGTACTCCACTTAGGAAGGAACAATCAGTTGCACGCATACAAAATGGGAAATGACTGCTTAGAAAGGAGTACTGTGGAAAGGGATCTTGGGGTCATAGTGGACCACAAGCTAAATATAAGTCAACAGTGTAACACTGTTGCAAAAAAAAGCAAACATCATTCTGGGACGTATTAGCCGGCGTATTGTAAGGAAGACATGAGAAGTAATTCTTCTGCTCTATTCCATGCTGATTAGGCCTCAACTGGAGTATTGTGTCCAGTTCTGGGCACCACATTTCAGGAAACATGTGGACAAATTGGAGAAAGTCCAGAGAAGAAAAGCAACAAAAATGATTAAAGGTCTAGAAAACATGACCTATGAGGGAAGATTGAAAAAAATTGGTTTGGGTTAGTCTGGAAAGAGAAGACTGAGAGGGGACATGATAACAGTTTTCAAGTACATAAAAGGTTGTTACAAGGAGGAGGGAGAAGAATTGTTCTTCTTAACCTCTGACGATAGGACAGGAAGCAATGGGCTTAAATTGCAGTAAGGGGGGTTTAGATTGGACATTAGGAAAAACTTCCTAACTGTCAGAGTGGTTAAGCACTGGAATAAATTGCCTAGAGAGGTTGTGGAATCTCCATCATTGGGGATTTTTAAGAGCAGGTTGGACAAATACCTGTCAGGGATGGTCTAGATAATACTTAGTCCTGCCTTGAGTGCAGGGGACTGGACTAGATGACCTTTTGAGGCCCCTTCCAGTCCTATGATTCTATGATTTTATGCTTATGGACTCTAGAAAAAATAGAGTTCAAGTCTGTTCAACAATTTAAATAACTCTGTTCAGTGTTGAGCTATGATGGGAATGTGATCGCAGATGTTAGAAATCGCATGAACAGATAACAGGAATTCTTGGCGATAAGAACATGCCAAGTAAACTTAAGAACGTGTATAAAATCATGATTAGGCCAGCCATAACTTATGAGTCAGAATGCTGGCCAATTTTGAAATCAAGATTGGATGTTTTTCTAAATGATAAGCTTCAGGTCAAACAGGAATTATTTCGGCAAAGTTCTGTGGTCTTTGTTATACAGGAGGTCAGAATACATGAGCACAGTGGTCACTTCTGGCCTTAGAATGCATATGTCTGTGAAATCAAGTCTTTTTGCTCCAAGTAATACAGGCTCCTGCCTCTTGAGCTGAAGGACTACATTGTCACTAGCCCTATACAGCCACCATGCAAAGGAATAAGGGGGTGTAAGGTGACTCCTTATTCCTTTTAGTGTGGGCTACCTATGCCTCAGGTAGCAGCCTTGGTGAATGGGGAGAGACAAGCTCTAGACTGCACAGTCACTACTTTCTTCAAGCACAGGTGAGGAAAGGGTTTCAGGACTGACAGGAACTTTGCTGTGCTTGCTGTCTAGTGACATACATTGTAGTGGATGTAGGTCCAGTCCAGTTTACTTCCCCTGCAGAGCTGGGGAAAGACTGGGAGTCAGATTGTGATTCTCTGAAGGATGACCCATCACTCTCACGGATCTTGGGAGACAGGCCAGTCCTTGCTCACAGACAGCCCCCCAACCTGAAGCAAATACTCACCAGCAACCACACAACAAAAGCACTAACCCAGGAACCTATCCTTGCAACAAAGCCCATTGCCAACTCTGTCCACATATCTATTCAAGGGACACCATCATAGGACATAATCACATCAGCCACACTATCAGAGGCTCGTTCACCTGCACATCTACCAATGTGATATATGCCATCATGTTCCAGCAATGCCCCTCTGCCATATACATTGGCCAAACCGGACAGTCTCTACATAAAATAAATGGACACAAATCAGACGTCAAAAATTATAACATTCAAAAACCAGTAGGAGAGCACTGCAATCTCCCTGGACACTCAATAACAGACTTAAAAGTGGCCATTCTTCAACAAAAAAACTTCAAAACAGACTCCAACGAGAGACTGCTGAATTGGAATTAATTTGCAAACTGGACACCATTAACTTAGGCTTGAATAAAGACTGCGAATGGATGGGTCATTACACAAAGTAAAACTATTTCCCCATGTTTATTCCCCTCATACACACACAAACACACACTGTTCCTCACACGTTCTTGTCAACTGCTGGAAATGGCCCACCTTGATTATCACTACAAAAGGTTTTTTTTCTCTCCTGCTGGTAATATCTTACCTTACCTGATCACTCTCATTATAGTGTGTATGGTAACACCCATTGTTTCATGTTCTCTGTGTATATAAAATCTCCCCACTGTATTTTCCACTGGATGCATCTGATGAAGTGAGCTGTAGCTCACGAAAGCTTATGCTCAAATAAATTTGTTAATCTCTCAGTGCCACAAGTACTCCTTTTCTTTTTGCGGATACAGACTAACACGGCTGCTACTCTGAAACCTTACATTGTGTAGTTAACCTTGTAATACATTTTCATGAAGACCAAAAGCCCATGGAAAATAATGGGATACCTATGCCATTGATTTCATTTGGATGTTACATAGCAATATTAATAAACCTGGTTTTACAGGCTTGTGTAAGATTCTTAAGGACAAAGTGATAGCGTTGCAGCATTGAATGTAGCTTTGACAATATTTTTATTACAATAAGAACTACATTTATCAAAATCATTGTTATATGTTCTCAGAAATGCTGATAACGTCACTGTATTAGTTATTATAAGAGTGCTGCATTAATTATTATCTGTTAAGCTCACAACTATATATTTAGGTATACATGTTAAACACTGTGCATTATTTTGCTCTTGTATTTAGTTCCCAGCAATTAAATCAGACTTTGAAAAGTCTGGAGGCTGATGGGTAATAAGAAAAACTAACCAGCACATATTTTAAGCATGCATGAAGTTTCAACACAAGATTTTAGATAAATACTTGCTGTGGTAATCTATTTTAGCTGTTTTGATGTTGTTTTGTCAAAGCACTTTCTGTAACCTGCTCAGAAGTGGTTAGGAGAGCTGCATCCTGGCAATCAGGTGGGGAACAGAACATCACCCAAAGACTGGCACTAATAAGCCTCATATTTCAAGTAGCTGCATCAGGAAGAAGCTCTTAATTCAGATTTCAGCCTTTGATTGTATTCAGACTTACATATAAAATTGGGTATTTACTGGAGACAGAAAGGAAGAAGGGGGAAGGGGAAGGGAGAAAGAGAAGGGAAGAAGAAAGATACATAAGCAAAGGCCTGCATTCTGGCTAGCTCTCTGTATGGGCACATAAGGATCAAGGATGGCCAGAACTACAGCCCCTGCATCTAGAAGACTGCAGGATTGCTACCGAGATGCTCCTAAAAGGCAGAGAGTAGGCAGAGCCATGACTCCTCTCCTTTATGTGTCAATGAGCCACATTAGCCATCTGAACCGCATACTCCATGCTGCACCCCGTATGCACGTGTAGCAGTTTGGATTCTCCTCCATGTACTCGAGGAGGAATATTTCTGGAGCACCCCAAGGGCTCAAAATCTTCACAGTGCAGAGTTTGGCCTAAATGACCTTATCTGGTCCAGAATAAATAGAAGCAAAGCCCAGTGGTGGATAGCAGAAGTCTTTATGAAAAATTTTACTGGCAGCCCAAATTTGTGTTGCGCATGTGGATCCCACAATGATTAGGCAGAAGACAGTTAAAGTAACCACGTTGCCCTTCCAGTTCTCTGATTTACTGTACAGTGCACTGGAGGAAATAGTTGCAGAGTTGGTCAGTTGCAGAACTACCTGCTTCTCTGAAGTGAGCTGTAGCTCATGAAAGCTCATGCTCAAATAAATTGGTTAGTCTCTAAGGTGCCACAAGTACTCCTTTTCTTTCTGCTTCTCTGAGTGATTTAATCTGAGCCAAGGTTCTCAAGCACCTTGTGACATACTGAATCAGTCTTTTGTCTTTATTCACAGACAGATGATTCCCAGTCTGTTATAATGTTCCCTTTTACCTCCAAGTGGTTTTGATTGTTTGCAGCTGTTTTTGATGGTTTCTATTGACTGTTCTGGGATGGAGCAAGAGTAGACAATTGAAACTTGCATTACAATCACCAGCTGACCAGGGCAGGGTGACAACTCCTCCTGCTTGAATGGGCCATCACCAAGTTATCTGATTCTGTGGTGACTTTTACTCCAAGACCATAAGGCATAGTTTTCAATATAGTTACATTATTCCCTAAATATTACCCATCCAGACATCTCACACTAATTGTGAGTATTGATAAGTTACAAGCTTTCAGTAGAGATCACCCATGCTACTCTTCACAGGTAAATACCATGAAAGTGGTGTATTAGGTGTAGTGAGTTTGTCAGCTCTGAGGCAGGAGTTGCTTGTAAAGAACAGAGAACCCTTTGCCCATTAGCACCAATGGGCATCTGTGTCACAGATTCATAGATATGGCAGCTGGTGCTTCAGAGACATTTAGGATGAAATTGCTATCTGCATGGACCATGCAAACTCAGAAATCAACACGTTGCTTACTAGTTAGACAATGGCCTATGCTCAAGATTACTTTGAATTCATATAAGGGACTATATGCTTTAAGTCTACAATAAAAAATAACAGGGCTTAACCCTGCTTTGCACAGGAGCAGTGTTGTGCACATACACTCAGCAACCTGATGCTACTTTAATGAGAGTGGTGCCATGTGAACACTGAGGGCTTGTCTTCACTACGGGGTAAGTTGACCTAAGTTACGCTACTTCAGGTACGTGAAAAACATAGGTGGAGTTGAGGTAACTTAGATCGACTTACCCTCAGCGTCTTCACAGCACTGAGTCGACGGGAGACGCTCTCCGGTCAACTTTCCTTACTCTTCTCGGAGAGCTGGAGGTTCGACCGGAGAACATTCTGCCATCAATTTAGCGGGTCTTCACTAGACCCGCTAAATCGATCCCTGCTGCATCAGTTGTAGCAGCATCGATCTTCCCGTAGTGGAGACCAGCCCTGAGTAACTCCTGGCAACTAGGAAGAGCTCATCCCTAAGTGCCTGGTTAGCAGGAAGCAGTTTGCATTTTAAAAGTTACTCAGACACACCCATCCCCTGTCCACACCCTGATCTTTTCTTGATTCAGCACAATTCAGTGTAGGGAGCAGATGCACAGGGAGCTGGAGACTTCCTTCCACTCAGTGCAGAGAAATATGCCTGGCTCTTTACTTAATACTACATGATAAAGTTAAGCTGGGTGAAATTTTTTGGCCATTTTATTTCAGGGAAGAACAAAGTAGATTAGGTGATGCCAAGGAACATTCATCAAATTCCCAAAATAGTTTCCACTGGGAAAAAAATCCCTCCTTCCCCCCAAATCAAAATGTTTGGATTTTTTTAAAACCAAAACAAATTTTTTGAAGATTTCTTCAATTAAAAAAAACATTAAAATATGCTCAAAATAAAAAACAAACATTTCATTCAACCCCCAGACTCCACACACACTTTCAATTTGCCAAAAATTTTGAAGAAATTTTGGTTTGGGAGGTCAGCCCAAAAATACACACCCCCCCACCCATTTTTCAGAATTGCCAAAGAACCAAAAAATCCATTATTCACTGAGCTATAATCTTAGATTGTATTTGGGCTTGGGTGCAACAAACTAATGATCACAGTCAAAACCTTTAGAGGTCTGAGTCCAGTAGAACTTGTGTTTGATGCAGGGGGAAGAGGGAGGCTTGGAGAGGGACAGAATAGACCAGATTCTCAGCTAGTGTAAATCAGCATAGCTCCATTTAAGTTAACGGGGTGACACAGATTTACACCAGCTGAGGATGTGGCCCACTATTTCGCCACACCATTTTTAAATGTGTGTTTTAGTTTTGATTTTGCATAAAAATATGGGAAACGCTATCTACTGCCATGTCTGGCAACTTCAGTGGTCTTGGATAAGATTCTTCAATTTCCTACCTCAGTTTCTGCATCCATAAAATATAAATATTCAGCTACTGCCCAGATGAAAAGCACCATATAAGTGCTTAGTGTTATTATGGATATATTGATTTTCATGTGTACTGATGGAAGGGATTACTCCTTTAACCTTTCGGCCAGTTGGAGTCGGCAGCAACAAGGGCTGGATTCAATATCTAGGGGTTGCTTTTGAACAATGCAACAGAGAACCAGCTCAAGCCCCCACCCAGTAAACTGGGACAATTACACATCACCCCCTGGGTGTCTCTAAGAGGCAACACTTCCCTTCTTGCAAGCACAGAGTCTGAGTGTAGAAAACAAAACTTTAATAAAAAGGCGGAAAGTAACCTGGCATTAACTTGGGGAAACAGTGCAAGGAGAATTAATAAGCATAAAACCATGAGCAAAACCCACATCCCAAAGTATGTTGGGTAGTATCCTTTTGCCTCAGGTTCTTAAGTCCAATGACCAAAAGCTCCTTTAACATGCCTCTCCCTTCTTTCTTCACTGCACCCCACTCACAGTTGTCATCCATAGTCAGTGAAGACCCAGAGTTCAGAGGTATATCTGCATGAGCTCACCTCCTACCCTGCTGTCAGGAGAGTTTGGGGGCAACAGGGCAAAAAAAGGCAGCTTGTTTACTCCATTGTCTGGGCACTTGCTCCAGCACCAACTGCTCTGCTAGTAACCCTACAAGCTGCTCCCTACTCCTCTCTGTACCCTCTGGGTTATTTTGAGATCTCACTACTTAACATAGCTCCCACTGATTTCAGCTGTTAATGGGGGAACCTCACTACTAGTGCAGGCTAGGTGGTCTTATGCATTAAAGATACTGTCCCAAAGCAGGTTTAATATTTACACCTAATTATCAGTGATTTCAGCTGTATTAGTCTACCACAAAGCACTCTTAATTGAGTATTAATCAGCTCTGTTATTAAACAGTGAAAAGAGCAAGGATTAAATGGTATCTAGATCATTTAAGCAAGACCCTACCCCAAATACTTATTTGCCCCCTACTCTTAACTCTACTAGCTGTTGGCACCTCTGACCCCTGCCTAGCGAGTGCAATTTTGTTGTGGGTGAGTCCCTCAATCAGGGTATGCCAAGCACAATTCTGATGCCCTTGATTCACACAACAAGGATAACAACCTTTATTACCTCTGCCCCAATAACAAAGTGACTTGTGACCCAAAAGTCATCATTTGGGCACAGCATTCCCATCATGCTGTGCACATAGGCATAGTTGGTATGTCTATGCAAACAAGGTTGGTTCATGAAGACTTCTTCCCCAGCTCCTCACTACATGTCAGGGAAGAGCTCATTCAGACACTGCTTACAGTCAAAATATGCAATGGCAAAGAGTTGGGTACAAAGAAAGCAAGTGTTTATGATCTGATGAACTTTAATGGATAAGAATTCACTGTGCACAAGTTAATTACACTAGCTACAGTGTTGTGCTGCCATTAGAGAAGATCTTTTCAAATAACTTTATTTCTCCAAATGTAATTACTCTCCGTATGTATGAACCACAATCCTCCAGTGTACTTACTGTTTTTCATTAAAGGGTCTCAAAGCACTTCACAATTAATTAATTGGCACAGCCTCCTTGTGCAGCAAGTACTATATATGTGACACTGAGTCAGAAAGGGTTACGCAACTTACAGGCCATATGACCCAAATTTTACCTTTAAAGACATATTAGAAAAGTATGTAAATGGTAATTAGGGCTATTCCCTATCAATAGAAAACAAAGCCATGTTAGATAGACTAGAGCTTTGAAATACAACTCTGTATTGGTAGAGAATTGGAAGTAAATACTAACTATATTTGTTTACTTGTATCTTGTTAGATGTTACACATGTAACCAGACAGTTCCTGTCTGTTACTATAGTCTATCGATTTAGAGATCAAAGGGGAATATTAACATTTAGATGATAACATTGTCTATATTTCTCTTGGAAGTTTGTAGTAAACTGTCTATGAGCTGCTTAATGGATAATTACACCTTATGTTGATGAATGCAAATAAATATGTGTGTATACATAGGAAATAGGAGGTTTTACTTCAAAGCCACAGTTGATGTTATCTATTCTTCAACCAAGGAATACCAAGGAATACCTATCAATAGTCTGCCAGAGATCTATAAAAGAACCCCGATCCTGTTGTCTCAGATCTGCTTAAGCTTGGTCAGGGGAAGCTCGAGTCATTACCCTAATTCTCATGGAAGAATTTGAACAAACTCTATATAGGGACTGCCTATTTGAACTATAACTTGAAGAATTGATTCTGTAAAGAACTTTTTGCAACTCAGCAGCTCACCATATCTATTATAAAACTGACCTAAGAACCCTATTCACATCTGTATGTATAATGATCTTTTGACCACAATACTCTCTCTTTTTAAAAAAATAAATATTAGTTTAGTTAATAAGAATTGGATGTAAGCGTGTATATGGGGAAGATCTGAAATATTCATTAACTTGGTGGGTAATGTGTCTGATCTCTTGGGATTGGTAGAACTTTAGATATGATGAACAAGATTTTCAGTAATCCTCATCATATTTGACTTGGTTGCCTGGGTGGGAGCCCAAGGCTGGGTTGCTTTAAGGGAGCTGTGTTTCTGGCTTCTGGGTAACCAGTAAGGTATTGTAGAAGCTGTTTTATTGCTGGTTTAGTAAATCTAATTATTAGAATGAACACCAGTTTGGGGGATTATCTGCCCCATTCATTGCAGTTTGCCCTGATTAAGCATTCTTGGTGTGGTCCCACCAGGCACCAACAGTCACAGTATTATACCCACATTATGCATGGAGAAACTAAGGCACAGAGACATCAAGTGACTTACCTGCTCTCATGCTCAGCAACATAGAAGAACTAACAGAAGCCAGGAGTCCGGACTCATACTCCCCTGTTCTAGCTCTAACCACTACACAATGACACTCCTTACCCATTATATAGCATTATCAATAATATGAACAATTGTGAAATAAAGCAGTCTCTTCTTTTTAAGCAGCACTGCTGATAGAGACCTGACTTTGTGTGTGTGTGTGTGTGTGTACATGCACAGCTTCTTCCACCTAGATTTTTGGCCACAAAGAAAAGTGTGTCCTTGTATCAGTTCACATTCTCTGCTATTCAGGGACATGAGGATATGGTACAATTACCATTAAGACAGACAATACACCATGATTTTTTATTTGGGCTTCCCTCATCTGTAAAGGTGAGACGAAGCCATATCCTCCTGGCCTTCCATCTTTTGTGGTTTCTCCTGTGTCTTTCTTTTCCTAGGAGTAGCATGAAAGCTCTTTCAATGAGATCCCCATCTTTCTGTCCAATGCCTGATAATCCGTTCACCCCATTTTATCCCTGATACTGAAACCCTCCTTTTTGAGTACACTAATCAGAACCAGTGCCAGTTGTGGTTTACTCTGTCTATACTAGGGCTTTGTTGACAGCCCTTGGAATATTTGGTGTTTTTCTTAAAGTGCCCAGTTTATGGAGACAAGTAATTACCTGAGAATTTCATCTCTCTCTCTCTCTCTCTCTCTCTCTCTCTCTCTCTTTTTTAAAGAGTAGGATTCTAGCCCCCTTGGGTTACCTTGAAAATATGAAGTAAGTGTAACCTAGAGGTTCAGAAACCCAGAAGACAAGTTTAAAAGAACCCAATATTTATTTATTTTAAATATTGTGATCTTTTGGGCCTTCCTCCTGACTTCTAAATGCCTGGGGTTGGCAATACTGAGCTATACCATCAGTTGGCCACTAATAGTTGGAATTGGGGCAAATCCCTGTATAGACAAGGCTTAAGGGAACTGAGTATAATTTTTTTTAGAAACTGGGAACTGGAGCCTGGCTTGTACTGTGTCCTGACTTTACTTTGGGGAATTAAAAGCTGATCCCTTCATGAGACTCAAAGACTGGATTAGTATTTATTCAACCTGGGGAATTTAGTTCTCTAATTGCAGAGGACTTGGCATAATCTGAGTTGGAACTTTACTAAGTTAACAGTTGGAAAAGTTGAAAGTAAAACTAAAGTTCCCATTTGATGTGCAGCATTGCTTACTGAGATTAGCTGTTATTAATGAAAGCTACATACCAAATGCTATAAAAATCTTAAGTCTAGGAGAAAGAGAATAGAGTTTTACTTACAAAATAATGCTTTTTATTTAGAGATTTTGAGCCTTATATTAAGAACTTAAAAGTAACTGATGAGGAAAACCTCTAACTTTGCTTCCTGTGTGGATAAAGTTGAGAAGCAAGCAACACATTTGCAGTGGAAAATTGCAATTATTCACATGATCAGCTCACTTCCAGCCTTCTCCCCAACTCTGCATGCTAAGTTGTTGAGCCCAAGTTTTTCTTGGCATACTTTTAGGGCTAATTTGTGCTGAGAATGGATGACAGGGGATGGATCACTCAATAATTGCCCTGTTCTGTTAATTGCCTCCGAAGCATCTGGCACCAGCACTGTCAGAAGACAGGATACTGGGCTAGATGGACGAGTGGCCTGACCCTGTATGGCCATTCTTATGTTCAAGGCATAGCAGGTGGCGTACAGCCATCCCACCAGCAAAGGAGCCTCAGAAAGCATCGTGCCTCAGATAGGCACAGTGTCCATTGGAGTCTGCAGGGAGTGTGGCTGCTGTGCCACCCTTGATCTATGAGAACATGCTGAGCCCACCAACATGGGGTCAGCTGTGGTAGCCTAGTAGCGGTAGATTTGGAATCCTTGCACTCAGGGGAATACAAGGACTGTGACTGTGCATGTGCAAGAAGTGAGGGAAAGCTTCCTGCCCCTTGTTCCTCCAATCTTTGCACACGGTCCTCCTGTTACCAGAGAAAATTCTCCGGACTCTACTTTGTATTTCTGACCTCTATTCTGAATAAGTAAAAATTACTCCACCCTGAGCTGGACACTGCAGACCCTGAGCATGCTCAGTGAGAACTTAGGATTTCTAAAATGGCAGCCCTAGCAAAGAGCCAAGTATGTTTGCATGGACCAGTAGAATCACAGCGCTGAGGTAAATGACAACCGTGAGCATGTGCAAGATTGGTGGCTACTGAGCGTGTGCAGTAAAAGATCCTGTTGGGTTCTGGGAGGTGGGCGGGCACAACCCTACCAATGGCTTAAGGCCCCTCCCCTAGGCTATGGGGAGGAGCCACTGAGCCCAGGCCTCAAATAAATATAGAGGACAACAAAAGAAAAAACAGGGACTGGTATGAGGGTCAAAGGGTCAAAAGCAGGGAACCTGAAGGGGACACCATGCAGTAAGGGGTGACAGAGAGGTCAGTTAGCTGAGCCGCTAGCTGGTCAGAGCCCACTCATACCAGTCACAACTTGTTTTAAAGGTCAGAGCTGTCAATCAGAATTCTGTGGTAACGGTTAAGACTGGGCATGTGAGAGTGAGGTAATTGTTTCTAAGAATAGGTATATTAAGAGAGGTAATATTAAGAAAAAGTATATTAAGAGAGAGCTACAATATAGCCTAAAAAGCCAGCTGCCAGCAACAGCTTAGGACTCCAGAGTCTGCATCTGAGAGAGAGATCAGCATTCGGACAGAGCCGAGAAACCAGCAGAAGAAGACAAAGAGAAAGACTGCTGCAGAGTGGGAAAAGAAAGCTGGAGTGGAGCAGAGCTGACTGACCAGGAATTGAACAGCAGCAGCGATTTTTAAAAGGAAACATCCATGGATTTACAGAGTAAGCTTGATATTCTTTGAATTATAGTTTAGTATAAATATACAATAGTGTGGGTTAGTGTGTGTGTCTGATAAGAATGCATAAAATTCTGGTATTAATTGCAAAGTATCTATGTAAACTTTAAAGTAATTTAAGATCTGCTGTCAGCAATTTGTTACAAACTGGCCACTTGCAACAAATTGCTTCACTGAGAATCATTTAAACTATATGCTATTGTAGTTTGAATGCACTTTATCTTGCACTAAGGGATTTGTGTCGCAGGGATTTTGTGCCTTGTTTGGATTTCTGGATAAGATTGTAGTAGGGATTATAAATTACATAAATAAAAATATACTTTGTTTTGGAAAGAAGACTGCCTGTGTCAATTACTTTATGGGAAGGTTACATCCATGTCCTTTAATGTTTTCTTAACAACCCCAGGAACTCATACCTTGGGAAGAACAGACCAAGGGGTAACAGACAGTTATTATAGTGGTGTCCCAAAATTCATTTTTCAGGGAAGCACTGTTGGATCCACCTTTGAGCTCTTATTGCATATGTAACCCTTCTGCCAGGCCAAGTTGATAGCAGCAAGGGCCGGGTTCAGTACACAGGGGTTCCCTCTCATCAAAGCAAATACAAAACTGGCTCAAGCCCCCACCCAGTGACCTGGGAAAATCTTACACACCCCCTGGGCGCCTCAAAGAGGCAATACTTCCCCTCTCGCAAGCACAGAGTCTAGGTGTAGTAGAGAATCTTTAATAACATGAGGTAAACGACATCAGCATTAAATTGGGGAAACACCACAACTAGTGTTCCTTAACCAAACCATGAGCAAAGACCCACCCCAGAAAATTGGGCCACATCCTTTCTCTCGGGTTCTTGAGTCCCAGAACCCAAACGTCTCTTGAGTCCAGCAATCCACAAATCACCCAAAGTCCAAAAAGTCCAGCCCCAGAGTTCAAAAGTTCATCTACATAGTGTTACTCCCCAGTCTGGCTAAAATGTGCCTGTGTGTGGGGGAAAGAGGTAAGGGGCACCTTACGTGTCCTGAAGCTGACTGCCCCACAGGGCTCTGCTCTGCTACGCTGTCTCACGAATGGCTCTGCTCCACCACGACCGGCTCTGCTCTGCACAGCTCGCTGTCTCACGAACAGCTCTGCTCAGCTCGCCGTCTCATGAACACACCGCTGTCTCACGAACGGCTCTGCTCCACCACGACCGGCTCTGCTCTGCACAGCTCGCCGTCTCACGAACACACCGCTGTCTCACAAACGGCTCGGCTCCACCACGACCAGCTCCACTCTGCACAGCTCGCCATCTCACAAACAGCTCTGCTCAGCTCGCCGTCTCACGAACACGCCGCTGTCTCACGAACGGCTCCGCTCCACCACGACCAGCTCCGCTCTGCACAGCTTGCTGTCTCACAAACAGCTCCGCTCAGCTCACCATCTCACGAACACGCCGCTGTTTCACGAACAGCTCTGCTCTGCACAGCTCACCTCGCCGTCTCACAAACACTCTGCTAGCCTATCCACGAACAGCACCACTGCACGCTAGATCTTCCGGCTCCCCACTACTTGACACAGTGCTCAGTGATTTCAGCTCATAGTAGTGGGAGCCTTAGTGCTGGTGCACCCTAAGGCCAAAGTGAATGCAGCACAGTAACTGTAGCAAGACTCTTAATAGACCCAAAATTAGCTCTGACATTCCACAGTGGAGAGAGACAGAGGTGCAATTGGTGCTTCGGGCCCACACCACCAGGTACTAATACCTGTCTCAAGTCTCTCTCCATTCACAGAGTTTTGGAACCCATGTCCCTTGCCTAGCGAGTGCTACTCAGTCGATGGTGAGTCCCTCCATCATAACAAAAGGCCAAGTACAGTTCCAAGCACAGTTCCCATAATCAGGGTAATAACAATTTATTCTTCCCGCCCCAATAACAAAGACACTGGGGATCCCACACTAGCCAAAGTGACCATTTGGGCAGTTATGGCCTCATTCTAGGCAGGGTGGGTGTGCCTATGCAAATTGAGATCAGCCCCTGAAGTTCTTTTCCACAACTTGCCACACCTCACCACCAGATGTCAGGGTGGAGCCCATCCTGACTCTGCTTACACATATAAAGCATTTGATGTGGCTCTCCACAAGTTTTCTTCAGTAAAGTTTCTGCCTGTGAATGTTCTACACCTGCAAAGACCCCCAACTCATCTTAACACCATCACTCATTTACATAATCTTCTTATATTAATTTATATTTACTTGCAGCATGGGCAGCCAGGATTTGTGACCCTCCCTTTCCCATCCCCCACCCAGAGTCACAGGAAACTGCCTGAAAACACTAGGCCCCAGCAGCAGCAGCCTAGCAACACTAGGCCCCAGCAGACTTCACCTCTGCCATGTATGAAGTCCCTACATGGCAGAGGTGAAAGTAAGCCGGTACGCCCTGGTACGTCATACCAGCAAGAGCCCGTGCACCGTACTGGATCAGCTTCCCCAGGCGGCAATTTAAAGGGCCTGGGGCTCCCAGCAGTGGCTGGAGCCCTGGGCCCTTTAAATTGCCTCCAGAGCCCTGCTGCCAGAGCCCTGGGGAATGGGAAAGCTGAGAAACAGATATTCAAACAAAAACAGTGAGAATTATATTTTGTGAAAGCATCTGGGGAGTATGGATTTGGATACCTTTAGCTCAGAGTCCAACCTGAGAAAAAATCAGCAGTCTATTGGTGAAATTGTAAGACCAATGCACAATCCTGTGAAAAAAAAACCCTAATTATCCTTGCTATTAGCAAAACATGGGCACCAGCAGCAGGGAAATTTCCCTCTCACCTCCCCCAATGTACCTCAGCCCTGATTTGGAAGGACCACCTCCGAGGCTCATGGGATAGTTCAGTTTTCATAGCCATTCAGTCTTTGGCCTCTTTACTAAGAGTTATTTACATTTAACGTTTAAGTTATTTACATTTGGGCTTTATTGTTAGAGCTGTTCAACTGACAGATAGCTAAGAAAATGATAAAGAATGGTGATGTGTATGGGGGAGTGCTATTGATGCTGGAGATAGTTATAGACTGATGTCACTGTTATAGGATGACAAATCCCTGGCTCTTCCATTGCCATATCGTTGTGTGTGTCAACTTTCTCTCATTTCCTGGGACTAGGCTCTTGCCTCTTTGATTTGATCATCTCATTCAGGTCTATTATACCAAACCAGTGACCAAATGTCAAATGAATATATTGAACGTACCTTTGGTTTTAGTTTTACCTTATTGTAATTAGTATAGGGTTTCTCCACACACACAAAAAGGTTACTTTATAAAAGGAAATAATGGAGAGAACCAAATGGTTATATTTAATATAAATATGTAATTTTAGAGGGTTAAATGTCAGACATGACACAAACAAATTATGTTTTTCGGTGAATGGCTGCTGGTGAAAGATGACAAGTTTTTTGTGGCTAACTCATTGATGGAATCTTCAAGAGTAACAATGCATTCAGGAACATTCACCCTACTCCTTACCTGCAACAAAAGTTCAAGAATGGGTGAAGGCAGAATAAGATCATTAATACCTTGTGAAATAGAGGCTGCAGATCAAACCTGAAACCTTCTTGAAAGTCTAGGGGTAATCACCTTTCCACTGATTTATGGCACAACCTTCAACAGCTAATAAGAGTTGTGATAAGATTCATAATAAAATAAAACTCGTCAAAACTAGCATGGTTTGGGGTTTTGTCATATTATAAACCCAAATCTTAATTACTAATAAATATTAGTATCATAGTAGAACCTAGAGATCCCGGTGGAGATTGAGATCCCAAATTCACCAGGGACAGTACAAACACTAAGTGACAGAGAGAACCCAAAAGCTTACAATCTAAATAGACAAAACAGAAATTGGGTTGAGGAGAAATGTAGGCAAAGAAAAGAGAGAGCTGGTCAAGTTCACATAACAGGTCAGTGGCAGAACCAGGATTCGAACTCAGTGCTCCTGATGCTTAGCTCTTTGCTTTATACACTGGCCCATGCTACCCCTGTTGTTGACTGTTCAGGGAGTCTTGGCCTGGACCTGAAGCCAAGAGAACTTCACCTTAGAATTTTGAGTTCAGTGTAACCCAAACTCTCCTGCCCGTAGATTTCCCATCCCATTCAAACCCTTAGTAATCCTCCAGGTGGTCATGCAGAGAGATAGTGAGCACAGGAAAGACCTGGTTCCAGCCTGTCTCTGGCACCAGCTGTGTGTGTGCTCAGCTGCTAATGCAGCCTCCAGCTCCCAAAAGGTGAGGCTGAGGAGTCGAGTAGGACCTATCATAGCTAGGTCCCGGGCAGCTAGCTCTAAGGTCAGCTGGGTCAAGATACCAGGAGGTCAGAAGCAGGAGACAAGCTGGAAATCAGAACCAATCAGGAGAAAAACTGGATGTTAGCAACTACAAGTCAGATGCTAGGAAATCAACCCAGAGGAGCACCTGACACCAAGCTGTTCGGACAGCTTCCTGTTCCTACTGCTGGTTTATGTAGGGTCAATGGGCTAATCAGCTGCTCTGGGACTCTGCTAGTCAGACTTCAGGGGTGGAGCCTCATACTGGGGCTAGGTTTATAGGTTTCAGGTAAGCTATGGCTTCCAGGTGGCTGGTTAGCCTATAGCTGCTTCTATGAACCCTCCCCCTAGGCCTGGGTTCAACAGAGCTGCTAGTCCCCTAGGAGCCCAGAAGTGGAGCTCCAGGATTCCCTCACTAATCTGTAAGAAGTAGCAATTAGTAGAACAGGAGTTTGCTATGACATGTTTAGAGGCCTTTCCTGACTCTGCCCTTCCTTATTCAACACATTGTCCCTTCCACCACCTGCCTTGCTCTCCAGTGATGGCGGCTTATCTGCTCCTCCTTCCCATAGACATTTTTATATTCTCCCAGCACTGTCCCACCATTCCTGAACAGATCCATAAAGCTACTGCCCACTCTCCCTTTCTCAAGGCTCACTTCTGCCTCAGTGCATACCTGAAATTAGCCAACATATGATGGATAGGAGGCTGAGGGGCAGCTGATGATTAAGTACATATTGATGAAACACAAAAATAGTTTCTATCTATGTATCTATTTTGATTGTCTCTCCTCCCCCAAACCCTTCAGATATTGCTCAGCACTGGGGCAAGGACTGCACCTGCTTGTGCCGAGCCTGGTATAAGGTGGCACTTAGGGCTAGTGTAATAAAAATGATAATAAATATGTCTAGTGTTTGGTTTTAATATGCTGGAGGAGTAAGGGGCCTGATCCTGCAATCCTCAGACAGGCAATGCCTCCATTGACTAAAATGGGGATTTTGCCTGCACAAGGAATTCAGAAACCACTGGGAAGTCTAACTTGCTTTTCATCTTAAGGAAACAAAGAGCTATTTGATCAATATGCAGCTGGTGTGTGTGAGCATTTTTTGGTCTTGGCAACATAGGGGCTTATCTCACAGTCTGCATGCAACCAACACTCCCATCAACCTCAGTGGGAGTTTTACCAGCACAAGGACTACGAGACCCTAAGTACAATTCTGAAGCTTTCCAGGGCATGTGAGCATCTTTTAAGTTTTTTGAAGATTACTAGGGCATGTTTAATGAAGATGGCGAGAAAAGGTTTTTTAATGAACAGACAGAATCAACAGCGAATTGACTGGTAGTGACAAGTAACAATGAATGAGCAAAACATACTCTAATGAAGGAACCATTGAAAATGAGGTTCAAAAGTTTGCAGTACTGGTAGGTTTTGTATATGCTAGTTAAGAAACACCACGTGACAGAGCTAAGATCATCTGGACCAAAAGGGATAGAAGTACACTGCACAGACAGTTTGGGCAGGGCAAAACATGCAGATTGGATCAGTTAAGTTTTGCAAGTACTCAGACTGTCTGGTGTAAGACTTTACACATTGTGTCAACTAAAATAGAGTTAAGTGTTTTTAAATGCTGGGAACAAGATTTATTCTAATCCTCCAAAAATGAATCTACTTGCTGGGATCCCTGTGGAATCAAGGTTGAGTAGTTAGTGTGTGAGAGTGTCAAATATTTTTAACTTTCACTATTTAGAAAAAAAATATTACAATCAACTCATAAAGATGCATGCAATAAATAACATATTTAATCAACCGAACTAAGATGTATATATTTTATTTCTATCTATAGCATATATCAATTATGTATTCATTGCAGAATAAAGAGGTGCTAATCTCTTCCACGATAAGGTTGAAACAAGCCTCCAATTATAAACCCATTTTGACTCCTCTCCCCAGCTTTGTCCAAACTAAATTAATCCACTTGCAGTCTGGAAGCCTTAATCTAAAGGCAGAATTTTCCTAAGATGTTTTGAGGCAAAGCAGAATAGACATTTAGGAGATATAAGGGGGGAAAAACAAAATGGGACCAATTTACTGTTGCCCTGAAACTTGTGTAACCATGTACACAAGTGCACACAATGGAGTCTGCCCTACCAGACAAGAAGCTGGAGTTCTGCTCTCTGAATCCACAGATCCCATGAGAACCATGAATATCTGAGAATCTGAAGGATGCGAGGAGTAACAGAGGAGTAACAGCAGATATCCATCAGGGATCTGTGGAAATTCATACATATACAATGGTGATAAACAACATTCAGAACATAGAAATACGAAATAGTTTTGAGTCGATTTGGGGGTTAATTTTTTAAAGCAATTTCATTCACTACTGATTCACTCACTATTTCTGCAGAATTAAGGCAAGTCCTGTTTTTGTTGTTAAGGGCTAGTTATATGGTAGCAACAATGACATGAATCTTAATATTTGTCAACAGAGACTATATGGGCAGTGTGACTGGGTGTACCAGGCTCTCGTGGCAACCTAATGGAGGCCCTGCTGCTCAGTTAAAAGAGTTACTGGTGAGGAAAAGAGCAGCCATTTTGGAAACCCGCAAGATCTGGTCGTCCAGCAGCCAGAAGGGCTGGGGACCAGCAACAGCCAAACAAGGCCCAGCAGGCTGAAATAAAAAGGAGCTGCCTGAGGACAGCAAGTCATTTCCTAGCTGGAGCCAAAGAAATGCCAATGACTGTCCACTATTGGTGGCAAGGATTAAGAAGGAACCCGGCTGATTCAATCCCAGAGAGGGAATTTAACCAAGAAAGGGGAAGAGCCTATCTTGTTTATAATTGGCCCTGAAGGGCAAGGAACTGTTTCTATTTTTTTAATTTGAGTTTGTTATACACTGGAAAGGCTTTTGGAGTATGTGACCCTGTTGTTTGGCTGAGTCACAGACCCCCAGAGGCCAGTTGACAACCTGCAGGAGGTGCTGGTAGCCAAAGAGAATGGCAGCACCAAGACTGGATAGCAAAGGGGTCTCAAGAGTGAGTGAATGCAACCCTCCACAGGTAGTCACTAGTTGTTCTTGTTAGTCAGCTCTCTGCACATACCCACACTGTGCATGGGTCAGCCAGTTTGGACAGAGTTAAAATCAGTCAGCCATTCTCCAGACATGAACACAATCAAATACCTGCTGATTTTTTGTGGTTCAAAACAGTTCGGTTCATTTTTATTTTTTTTTTTTCCTATGCCTTTGCAGTTTGTGGTTTTAATAGGAAGACCTTTTTGCAAGGCTGTGTCTAACGTAGTCAGAACAAGGAAGTGCTGGAAAGATCAGGCTTTCGGTAAGACTAGGAAGTCTTGTTATAATTTTGACTGTAGTAGTCAAGCAGTGAGCAAACTTAAACTGGATTCTTTATTCAAATAAACCCTAAAAGGCAAGAGATTTAACATTTGTTTCACTCTTTCTTCTCTTTCTATCTACTTGCCTAGGAATTTATAGCCTTCATTGCTGTATCTGAGAACATCCTGCCTTATTTCCTAAGCCCCTTCCAGTGTTCTTAAGTGTATACCGAATTTACGAACTATAGCTGAATTCAGCTAGTATTAGTTACAACAGTCTTCCATCCCAATCTCCAAAACAAAATGACTTGGATAAATAAGTCCAGATAAGTACCTCAGAATCTTTTCAGATTCACCCAGCCACAAAACCCCATAATTTTTTATAGGTTAACCAACTGAGACTCAGTTTTGATAAATAGTTAGAAACTAAATATAGCACACAGTGAACAATTTAAACAATTAAATATGAGGCATGAGCCAGTAAGCAAGTCATGGTGTGTTGTCTTCATCTCCATTGCTTGACAGAACACAACAAAAACTCGAGTTTTGGGGTACATCGAAGAAATTGAATGCTGAAAGACCAGGAAGTGCCTTGGTATAACAAGTAGTTCTCCATCCAAGACCGTTGTATGTAGCAGGGTTTTATTCAGAGGGAAGATAAGAAAACAGAGATAAGCAGGATTTCATCCCTCTGCTTGGCAGGCTGGCATCCATCACTGCACCAACATGGGAAGATGGATGTCAAATAATGCTAACAATACTTGTGAGAAATGATGGAAAAAATGCAGACAAAATCTATGATTGCTGAGCATTTTTTCATATATATATATAAAAACAGATCATCTGTCAGTCAGATGCATCTCATTCCCTGTATGGCTGTACCATTTATTCTGGTAACATATCTTTCAGCCTTACTGCTGAACCTTTCATACTGATTTTGAATACTTTAAGCATCTGTATGCAGAGACAAGAACTAAACACTGAATCCCCCACTTTACAACACAGAGCCGCTGGACAGCAGAGGTTTAAAACTCAGTGAAGGAGCAACCTAAAGCTGCAGCAGAGACCTTAAATAATATGATGGTGCAGTGCAGAGGATGGAATGTAAAGCTGCCTCATCGAAAGCAGACTCTTGACATGTATAAACATAAAAGCCGATGCTTCATATACTCCTCAAAGGGAAAGTTTTTTCCTAGCCTGGGGGGGTCACAAACAGATGTTGGAGGTTGCAACCACACTCCGTCCCCACCATATTGCTAAATGGGAGGGTGGCTAAGAGGGGCTTCCCAGGATGGAAAACGTTGAGAACCACTGACTCAGAGGTTGGCTTGTGCCCTTCCCATTTGAAAAAAAAAGTTTTACTGCTTTAAGTCTGGCTGTTTTCATTATCCATATAAATGCCTGGTTCCCCAAATCCTGCTACTCTTGTGGTCTCATAATTATTTCATGGCAATAAATTCCACAGGCTAATTGTGGATTGAGTGAAAAAATATCTTATTAGTTTTAAATTTGCTGCCTTTCATTTGTATTGGCTGTCCCTTTGTTCCTGTAATAAAAGAGAGTGAATTGAAGTCCCAGATCTACTATATTCCAGTCACTATTCTGAACATCCTGGGCCCCCTTATGTCCTCTCTAACCAGTTTCCCCTCTAAAATAAACAGTCTCATCTGCAGTGGGATAAGCAAGGGTTTCAGCATGTGATTGTGTTGCATGTTAAACCCAATTGAATCCTCCTCTCTTTTGCATTTGCTCTTTTCTAACCTCTTCCTGAATGCAAAAATATTTTCCCAAATTCCCTTTTCTTCTTTATTCCATTTCCCATGTTGATGAAACAAATAGATGAGGAGGAAGAGGTGTTTACAAGTTTTCTAAATTTAAAAAATAAGTTCATTTATTCTTTAGATTTATAACATAGCAGTAACAAGAAGCTCCTAACTGAACACACAAGGCCTCTGACACATACTTTAAAATCTCAATGGGCTAGAATTTTATTCACACAAAGACCTTGCCAGAGTGGTGTAAAGTTGTGGTGGTCTTCTTACAGCAAATGAGAATAAGGCCCAACAAATCAAAAAAAGCAGAAGCAACTCTTTAGGGTATTAAAATACAGCAATAATGGAGTAGCACAAAAATACACCAAATTCCCCCACTTTTTTTCTTTAAACATCACCTGCAACAATATTTGCTTTCTTTTTAGCAGCTCTCCTAAGACAACATGTCTTGCGGTGTGCCTGGAAGGTCATCAGAACTGAGCTATTTCTGACCAGGAATTACAGGAAGCAAATGTAAAGCATAGGGAAGAAGGGTCAGGACAACCATTGCAATTGTTCCTCTTCATTATTACCTATGACTTGTTCTGGAGAAAACAGGGCCAAGACAAAATAGTCACTTGAATGTATGGATGGAGAGCTGATATAAAAGAGAGGCTTTTACTTTTGTGGCATATTAATGCCATTTTGAGGTACATAAAGCCTATACAGATGGGGCAAATTTCATCCAAACAATGTTCTTGCAGAGTCTCATAGACTCATGAGAAAGAGCCAATGGGGGAATGCCAGCTACGCAGCAGTACTGAAGAGAAGAAAGGAAAGCTCAGAGCATAAAGATCTGGTTGAGGAGAGAGACAAAAAGGATGAGTGTGCTTGCAAATGAAATGAACTAACAGATTAAATTTGGGATTTGAAAGTACTAATAAGGGAAGAAGCACTGAAACCTCAAAGAATGTTATTAAAGGGCTTATGCAGAAATTGGAGAAAATTGAGCAAAAGAAACCAGGAGGCTGGCGGCATCCGCACAGAGAGAAAACGGGAATAGAATAGGCAAATCTAAAACTCAGCTCTTCTGTAACAGAAGCTTGAATTTTAAAGTATCTAGGAGGTTTGTAAAGGATGGGAATAACATCACGCCTTCCTCTCGATAACTCCTTACCCTGGGGGCCATCCTGCTGGGCTCTGAGGCGGGGCACTACTGGAGATTCTGACGCTTGCTGCTCTTGGATTCTGGAAGTCAGTTTGTAGAGTGGGACAAGTTAGGCTGCTGCAACGTTGTCCCTTATTAATATTAAAGATGCAAAAGCTTGCTAGGCCCAGAACAAAGTGCAGATAAAGACAAGTGACCAGATACCCTGAGACATTAGGACCTTTTTGCCCTGTTCCACAGGTGGGGGGAAGCATGCCTAAAACAGCTTAACTAGCCACTCAAGGATTCCCCCTGCCTCCTCTGGTGGCATACAGCTGCTGTAGTGGCTTCAGAGCCATCCCCTCTACTAGAGGACTCCATGACCAAGGAAGAGGGAGTGTGGATGGGGTTTCCCTGTGCCCAGCTGCCTTTGTGGACCCTAAAGGCTGTTAGGTTGAGTACAGCAGGCTTTAACCTATGCCAGAAACTAGCCTGGTGTCGGGATAGTAAAGTGACTTAAAGCCACCAACTGCTTCCTCTCCAGACTTGCAACCCAGATGACAGATTACTAGCCCCTGCCCTGAACAGCCTACCATTTACCCACAATAGAGTCCATTGACGCACAAGCTCTGCTCACAGGATCTGGCACAGAAGTCAAATCAGTAACGTTAAGGGATAGATTGAGTCCAAGCATAGCCCTGAGTAGGGGTCATGGCGCACATAGCAAAGCATGCACATAGATATGCTCTCCCTAAGGGAAGCACAAGGAGGCCGTGGGCCTCAGAGACACAGTGCTTCTGGTGTACCATTGCTGTGCTATAGGGGAGCAGGAAGTCAATTGCTACATCCTTTAAAAGGGTGCCGCATGCTTTCCCCTGTTCATGCAGCCAGCTGTGCTGGCCGGCACTCAGGGACTGGTGCAGCCCAAGCATTGGTTCCACAAGCCTGCTCTCTTCCCATTACCTGGAGCTGTGATCCAGGCTGTGCTACTACAGCTGCACACAGGGCTAGCACCTGAGGATACAGTCCCCTGTAGAGCTGCATTCAGCCAGGGCTCTTTCTAATTGCCTCCCCTTTTATTTCTAAATGCTTGGAGAAGAAGGAATGACGTCAATTTGATTGAGGGGGGGAAATGCAATCAATAAAAATGTTAATACATTCCTCTGTTTCCAGTTAACTCATAGGGGGGTTATGAAACACTAACCTCATGTTAAACTCCTTTTAAGAATCTCATTGAACATCCTCCTCTAGAAAAAATGACATTGCAATTAAAAAAAAAAGATTCAGGACTGTGTAGGGTGTAACTCGAATAAAAGAGGGCAAAAAAAAAGAATTGGAGTGTTCAGTCTCTGTTACGAGCTTCTAACCAGCAGGGCTGAACTATTACAGATAAGCCCCCACACATCATTTGTTGCTGTTGAGTCCATGGGAACAAGTAAAGACTATTCCTGCCCTGGAGTGCTTACATATTAAAGGCTTTTCATTGACATCAGTAGGCTTTGGATCAACCTCTACGGTTGTGAGGCGGCGTAGTCCACCAATGCCAGTCAGGAAACAAGCAGTTAAATCATTCAATACCCCTTCTACGTTCACGTCCCCAACTACCTTCCTTCTTCCAGCAGCACTGCAGCCACTTCTTCTCTAGCACAGCAGGTTGCAATTCTGTGAAGAGCCACGAATGGCCCGATGCCTTGGATGTCCTGGAACACCAGGCAACAGAACCCTTGAGAGCCCCAGTCTATGTGCACTGAGGGCACTGATGCTTCATAGAAACGTAGGACTGGAAGGGACCTTGAGGAGTCATCAAGCCCAGTCCCCTGCACTGAGGGCAGGACCAAGAAAGCCTAGATCTTCCCTCCGAGGTGAATGTCCAAACTGTTCTTTAAAACCTCCAGTGATGGGGTTTTCACAACCTCCCTTGGAAGCCTGATCCAAAACTTAACTACCCTTATAGTTAGAAAGGTTTTCCTAATATCTAACCTAAGTTTCCCCTGCTAAAGATTAAGCCCATTACTTCTTGTCCTACCTTCAGTGGACATGGAAATTAATCTCAGTTTTCTTTATAACAACACTTAACATATTTGAAGACTGTTATCAGATCTCCCCCTAGTTGTCTTTTCTCAAGACTGAATACTGAGCCTTTCCTCATAGGTCAGGTTTTCTCCACTTTTTGTCATTTTTGTTGCTCTCCTCTGGACTCTCTCCAATTTGTCCATTTCTTTCCTAAAGTACGGTGGATATAGAATTGGATACAGAACTCCAGCTGAGGCCTCACCAGTGATGAGTAGAGCAGGACAATTACCTCCTATGTCTTAGATACAACACTCCTGTCAATACACCCCAGAATATTAGCCTTTTTCACGAGTCACGTTGCTGACTCATATTCAGACTGTTATCCACTGTAATCCCCAGATTCTTTTCAGCAATACTACCCTCTAGCCAGTTATTCCCTATTTCATAGTTGTAAATTTGATTTTTTTTTTCCTTCCAAAGTGAAGTACCATGCACTTGTCTTTATTGTATTTCATCTTGTTGATTTCAGACCAATTCCCCAATTGGTCAAGGTCCTTTTGAGGTTCTAATCCTGTCCTCCAAAGTGCTTGCAACTCCTCCCAGCTTGGTGTCATCTGAAAATTTTATAAGCATGCTCTCCATTTCATTCTTCAAGTCATTAATGAAGCTATTGAATAGTACTGGACCCAGGACAGCTGACCCCTGTGGGACTCCACTAGATACACCCTCTGAGGTTGACAGTGAAGCATTGATAACTACTTTTTTGAGTATGGTCTTTCAACGAGTTGTGTGCCCACCTTATAGTAAATACATCTAGACTGTATTTCCCTAATTTGCTTATAAGAATATCATGTGGGACTGTGTCAAAAGCCTGACTAAAATCAAGATGTATCTCCTGCACTCCTCCCTCAGAGCCATCTTTCTCTCCCTTTGTTCCATCTCTCACCTATACCTTGTGCTGACCTGCCTCCCTCCCTGAACCCCCTAGGTCTCTGAGCTGAGCAGAGCTGGTGAATCAGGGAGATGTGCTTAGGAAAACAGGAGTGGCAGAGGGAAGTTGGTGAAACTATTAATTTGTTGTGAATATGGGGGATAACATTTTATGGGTCTAGTTTTGAAAGCCTAGTGTGCATGTGGAGATGAGTGTAGAGTTTGGAATTAATTAAAACAGGCTGATTCTTGCTTGCATATTTATACCTGCCTCTGGAAATTTCCACTACATGTGTCCGACAAAGCGGGTATTCACCCAAGAAAGCTCATGCTCCAATACGTCTGTTAGTCTATAAGGTGCCACAGGACTCTTTGCCGCTTTTACAGATCCAGACTAACACGGCTACCCCTCTGCTACTTAAAACAGGCGGTCTGTCCACACCTGCATTCAGCCATGTGGAATGCCACCTGGTCCTCTTGCCTCTGGTGGTTACAGACTGACAAGTTTCCTCTCTGGTTTTCACAGTGTCTGGTTCCTTGGTTGCCAGTTCATTGTTCTTGAATGTGGGAAGGTGATGCTTCCCAAATCTGGCTCTCCAGGAAGTCCTCAGCCTCTCTGATGTCTTGTGGCCTCTGTACTTGTCCTTCCAAACCCAGCATCTTTTCTTCCAGCACAGTCAGCAACTTGCACTTCAAACAGAGTGTAGACAGGTCCCATCCCAGGGCACCCCCTTGCAGCCTAAGGTGGCCCTGCAGATACTTTGCTTGAATTTCCCTCTGAAGTTCCAAAACTCACACTGAGTCCTTAAAATGATATTCCCCATCTCCTGTCAACCTCCACCCCAACCCTGCTTTGCCTCCAGAATTTATAATGGTGTTAAATATATAAAAAAGTGTTTTTAATTTATAAGGGGGGGGGTTGCACTCAGAGGCTTGCTATATAAAAGGGGTCACCAGTAAAAAAGTTTGAGAGGCACTGATATAGAGGGTAGAACTGTATCTAGAACGGAACCTTCACACACTCCCTCCAAAACTACCTTGGCCGCTTCTGTTCACTTGCTCAGGAGTTTGCCTGGCAAATAAGGTTGTCAACACCATCTTTCAAAAATATGGGGCAGACCTCAGATGTCCTCATAGAGGAGGGGGCTTTGCTGGGGGGCACAGACAGGGAGTATCTTCCTTCAGTGGGGGGAATGCTTTTGCTGCACACCAGGACCCAGAAACCTGCCCAGCCAGCCTTCACTCCTTCCCGTTATGGAGCAGCTCCAGCCCTTTGCCCCAGCTCCCTGTGCAGCCCAGTCCCACGGCGAGCCCCACTGCTCCATATATGTGCCAGCTCTGTAGGAAAGGCACCCCAATTCACTGAATAGACCCACCTCCTAGCAGATAGGGTGACCAATCAAAAATTGTACAGAGAGAAGAAGCAGTCATTGAATGCTGCCTGTTTCATTCTTCAGGATGTGTAGAGGTGCCCCCAAGAAGGGAGAGAGTGGGCAGAGGAGGAAATATGGGATAAAAAGCATCCCATAATGATTTTGTATGGAACCGGCAATTTTTTATTTAAATAACGGTCACCCCTTATTTCTACAGGACTATTGACAACCTTACAAGCAACTAACCTTTATACTAAGCCACACTTAGCCTTACACTAAGCCTACCTTTAGCCACCATATGTGACAATTTCCACATATGTTCATATATACCATTTCAGCCACAAAATACAACATCACTTTTTTTAAAACATTCAGTGTCTTTATGTTTGAACTCCCAGGGAACCATTTGAAGAAAATTAAAAAGAACTGCCAAAAAATACAGCCATCATCAAGCTCCAGCCATAAACTTTAATTGGAAAACAGATATTAAGTATGTATCTTTATTATAGTTTGAAACCATGAATAATAGATGGAGCTGGCTAAGGGCTGAGCTCTGAACAGTGATCACATTGCTTTATTATTCAAACGTAAATGAAAGTGCATTGTATTATCAATTAATGTTTGGCTCTTTTCTAAGAAATACATAAAATCTGCCAGGCCTCAGCTGGTGATTTCCATATTTAAGTATGTTTAATCTCAAGCTTAAAAACAAGGGTTGGAAGAATAGTAGTAGCCAAAGCTGTTGCCAAACAACTTATCCCTGGATTTAGCATGATCATGAAAGGAAAAACTACAAGGAATTTAATTAACTAATAGCTTGCTCCTGCCAAGTGCTGGCCATTTTCCTTTAATTCAGAATCGATAGCTGAGGAATGACCCACATTAAGGTCAGTGTTTGGAAAAGTCAGCACTGTATACCTTTTGGAGACTGCTACTGTACCAACTCTTCGAGCAACAGCTTGGGCATTCATGTTGCATGTTCAGGTTTTAGGGCAACATCCCTCTGCCCTCACCCGGCCCAAGTAGCTGGACATGATGGGCAGATGTGAGATGAGGCATGGAAACCCTCCCACCCTGGGAAACTGCTCCAAAAAAGCAAGGATATATAGCCATAGGCTTGCCTTTGAACCAGACCAGAGTCCAGATAAACCCCATCAAAATGTCTAATCGCTATTTGCCTGGATGGACGTTGCTCGTCAGTGTGTAATCTAGAGTTGGTGATGTGTTCTGGGCTCCTCAGAGAGAGTGAATGATGGGAATGCTGGGTGCTGTCCTCCTGACCTCTGAAATGTCAGGAGGAAACAGACAAAATCTTCCCAAGCATCAGTGGCTCCAGTGGTGTTAGCAGGGAAGCATCATAAATTCATCCCAGTGTGGAGAAAAATCAACAGGTGCCATGGGGACACGAACCGTCAGACAGGGGAGGGACAGAAATAGCTACGAAGATAAAGCAAAACAAAAAAGACAATCTTTTTATGGTAAACCTGCTGACTGCAGAAAATGGATTCAAAGACATAATGGAGACACAGTAAGCATGCAAAGAAAGCCCTTTTTAAAGCCTAATGAAAAACAAAGCCCAATCATATGGGAGCTGAAAACTGACAGCATCTCACCACTGGAGGCTCAGCACACCAAATTCAAAAGCAGCACAGCTCCCAGCAACTATACCCAAGCACTTTTCCACACACACAGCAGAACACACTCAAAGCTAACCACTCAGACTGCGTTCTCTTCTTCTGCTCTTCTACAGCAGAAAACAGCTACTACAGAACAGTGTTTTCTACCACTCTTATGCTCAGAAGGAAACACTACAGCTCCTCATCAAGGTTAGTAAAACTAGCCTTTAACACCTACCCTTCTCTACTCACCAACTACAGAAATGACCCCAGAAAGCACAGCCTTAGCCAACAAACACCCTGCCAGTCACAGACCATTCCAGCGCATTGTCGTCTCACTGGTGGTTGCTACAATTTGGCCTATACAAGACAGAGAGCACTATGAGAAGCCCAACATGAGCAGATTCTGGCTCTCAACTCTGCCCTCCATGGCCCCCTTCCATAGGCTGCCTCTCAAAGCAAAGCTGCTCAAAGTAGCCATCCCCTTTCATTTGCATAAACTGAAGACACAGACAGGCCACTCTGCCAATCTTCTCCTTTTTCTTGCTCCGCCGAGCCTAAGACAACAATCCTCTAGCTGGCCAAGCCAAGAGCTCTCTAGAAACTATAACCTACACAGTTTTGGACACCTGGAGCATGTTTCTTTGGCACCAGTGACCATAATGGTGGAAGTCAGCCGTGGGGAGCCAGGCTCTCCAACAAGGGGTGTTTCCTGAACGTGAGGACCAGTCTCATCATTCTCCAGGGAGCAGGAACCCCCTGGAGAATTTTTTTGGGACCCACCCCAGAAGCTTTGACTCAAAAGTAGTGTTCTGTTTTTCAGTTTTTATTGATATGCACTGATAAGTTACCAGGTTTTTTAATTAAAGGAGTTCAGATTTTACTGATTTACACCCATTTATCAAGCCACTCAATATTTTTGGGGTATTTATTTTTGTTAAACACTAATGCTTTACACGATTGTTGTGTCCTGAAGCTCTGAGATAGAAGCAGTCTTGCAGTGTAAAATACAGAACACACACACAGTGGAGGTCAGAAAAAATCAAACAATATTAATATCACGCTATGATTGGCTCACAAGGAGATGCTGCCCACCTATTTCTTTGCATCTATTTAGTGTGGCACTGAATTTAATCAATCCTCCACAGATAAAGATAAGATAAAAAGGTAAACATGGAACAAAACCACAAATCTATGCCTGAATATCAGCAAGAAAATCAGCGCATAGAAATTTTCAAGAAAAGTAAAGACAGTAGTGAAGAGGATGCATTGTGCTGCAAGTACTGCAGCATTGAGATCAGTACTCACGCTGACAGAATAAAAAGCAAGCAACACAAGAAGCTTAAAGAAGAAAGTGAGTTTTGGGATAAACAGTCAGTATCAGGAGCTTTCACCAGGGCATTAATGAAAGAGAGAATATAGCCATGAATTTGTGTGTGCTCTTTGTTTTGCTGGACAATCACTATTAATTGCAGAGGGGCCTATTAATGACTTTATGTGACAATACTGTCCAGCAGCAAAAACCCTTCCTAATGTAGACAACTTCACTCGTAAGTATCTGAAAGAAAATGACAATGCTTTAGTAGCTAAAATGATAGAACGAATTGCTGGAAATGTGGTGTATGGTCTGATTTTTGATTAGTCTCCTGATGCTTTCAACTGTCTGATTCTTGGCCTTTTGTTTTTGTTTTTTTATTTCAAAGTGAATAAATCTGCATTGTTTTGTGCTGAGGTGACATTCATCCCCTCTGCTGACACTGATTTTGTCGACACAGCAATAACTGACCTGTTTGAGATGTATCAACTAACTTGGGAAAATGTGGCCACAACTAACATCGATTCTGCTTCCAACATGGCTAAATTTACACAGGAGATTAAACTCAATCAGAAACCGGAGCTGCTACGTATTACCTGTCCTGCTCAACGCTGTGCTGTCAGCAGCTACTGTTACAGAAGAAATGAAAGAAGTGAATTTTTGCATCATTGGATTCAGGGCCATTTTCAAGCATGTGAACAAGTTGAAGGCTTTGTTTTACACAGTGCGAGATGAGTACAGAGCCAACTTCTGATTACCCTCCCCTGTTTTGCCACATGGGTGGATGAGCTTGTACTTTGCTGCCAGCCATGTAAATAACGTGTGGACTGTGCTAATGCATCTCCTAGACCAGTGGTTCCCAAACTTGTTCCACTGTTTGTGCAGGGAAAGCCCCTGGCGGGCCGGGCCAGTTTGTTTACCTGCCGCGTCCGCAGGTTCGGCCGATCGTGGCTCCCAGTGGCCATGGTTCACTGCTCCAGGCCAATGGGAGCTGCTGAAAGCGGCACGGGCCGAGGGACTGCTGAATATTCTTTTTGGAATCTCATCCAGGTGTTTCATCCCCTTCCTCAAAGTGAATTTGGCAGTAGACTATGACCATTACGCCAGAGTGGCTCAACTATTTGCCACTAAAGATGAAGTTTCAAATCTGAAAAGGGAATTTACTACTTATATGAACTTGCCTAACCCCGACAATGCGAAACTGGATGTGCTGGCTTTTTGGAACAGTCATCAAGACACACTGCCCAACTTCAGCAAAGTGGCACGGTGAGCTTTGAGTGTACCCACTGGATCTATTGATGCAGAGCACTTATTTTCAAAGTTGGACGACCTCTAAGCCAGCAAGAGGATACTTTGAAGATACTTTGACGATACTTTGTGCGTATACACAAACCAGAACTTTTGAAAAAAAAACTACCAGCTCTGAGACAGACAAAATATATTTAGTGCATTAAAAAAAGAAGTTTCAATTATACAGTAGTAAAATGTGTATATTACAAAAGCTTTTTTCTTTCTTTCCCTCCCCCCTGATTTTTCATGGTTTTCTTATATTTTTAATTTTTAACATGATTTCATCCCAGGTTTAATGTTTGGAAAATAAACTGAAAAATTCCCAGATTTTTTTTTTACAAATAAAAAAAGAAAGCATGGGATTCTACTTAAAAGCCAGGATATATACCAGAGGCTTTCCTTTGACCTGGACCAGAGTCCAGATAAACGTCACCAAAATTTCTAATCACTTTTCACCTGGGTGAAAGTCACTCAGCAGTGTGTAACCTAGAGTTAGTGATGTGTGCTATGCTCCTCAGAGAGTGTGAATGGTGGGAATGCTGGTTGCTGTTCCCCTGATCTTAGAAATACCAGTGGGAACAAACAAAAACTTCCCAGGCATCAGTGGATCCAGTGGTGTTAGCAGTGAAGAATCATCCATTCATTCCAGTGTGGAGGACAATTGACAGGGTACCACAAAGAGACAATCTGTCAGATTTAGCAAAGGAACAGAAATAGCTATGAAGCAGATCAAACAAGAGAATAAACACAATCTTTCTATGGTAAACCTGTTGACTAGAGTTTGGAGCAAAAACATAAAAGAGACAGTACGCATACAAAGAAAGCCCTTTCCTAAAAACTATTGAAAAACACAGCTGACTCACACAGTACCTGAGAGCAAACAGAGCTTTTCATTGCAGGGGACTCAGCACACCTAACCCACAAGCAGTACAGATCCCAGCACCCACACCCAAACTCTTTTTCACACACCCAGCACAATAAGCTCAAAGCTAACCACTCAGACTGAGCTCCCTTCTCCTGCTCTTCTGAGGAAAAGCAAGACACTCTTCTACAGCAGAAAGTAGCTGTCACAGAACAGCACTTTCTACCACACTCATGCTCAGAAAGAAACACTACAGCTCCTCATCGTGGTTAGCAAGACCAGGCTTTTACAGCCACCCTTCTCCAGTCACCAACTAGAGAAATGACCCCCTGAAAGCATAGTCTTAACCAACACCCACCCTGCCAGTCACAGACCATTCCAGCACATTCTCCTATAACTGCTGGTTGCTACAATTTGGCCTTCGCTAGACAGAGAGCACTATAAGAAGTCCCAGGTGAGCAGATCCTGGCTCTCAACTCTGCCCTCCATGGCCCCCTTCCATAGGCTGCTTCTCAAAGCAAAGTGGCTCAAAGTAGCCATCCCCTTTCATTTGCATAAACTGAACACACAGGCAGGCCACTCCACCAATCTTCTCCCTGCTCCCTTCTCTGCAATGCCTAAGACAACAATCCTCTAGCTGGCTAAGCCAAGAGCTCTCTAGAAACTATAACCTACACAGTTTTGGACACCCAGAGCATGTTTCTTTGGCACCAGTGACCATAATGGAGGAAGTCAGCCGTGGGGAGCCAGGATCGCCAATGAGGGATGGTTCCTGAACCTGAGGGCCAGTCTTGGGGCCCCCACACCCCTTAAACATCCCAGATGCAGGGTGGAAGACAGTGAATCTGTCACAACCCCCACCTCTCATTTTCCTTTCCATATCCTCCACCCCTTCAGCTACCAAACAACCTTCCATGTTGCTACAGTGGTTTATTCCTGTAAGAAGTTTTTGTGCAATTGGTGGAAGGATTCACATAGAATCATATGATTGGAATTGACCTCAAGAGGTCTTCTAGTCCAGTGCCCTGCACTCAAGGCAGGACTAACTATTTTTTAGAAAAAAGAAAAGGAGGACTTGTGGCACCTTAGAGACTAACAAATTTATTTTAGCATAAAAATATGGAACGCTTCACGAATTTCCATATTTTTATGCTCAGATAAATTTGTTAGTCTCTAAGGTGTCACAAGTACTCCTTTTCTTTTTGCGGATACAGACTAACACGGCTGCTACTCTGAAACCTATCTTTTAGACTATCTCTGACAGGTGTTTGTCTAACCTGCTCTTAAAAACCTCCATAGGCAATTTATTCCAGCTCTTAACTACCCTGAAGTTAGGAAGTTTTTCCTAATGTGCAACCAAAACTGCCCTTGCCGCAATTTAACCCCTTCGTTTTTTGTCCTATCCTCAGATGTTAACAAGCACATTTTTTGCCCTCCTTCTTGTAAGAACCGTTTATGTTCTTGAAAACTGTTATTATGTCCACTCTCGGTCTTCTCTTTTCCAGACTAAACAAACCCATTTTTTTTTCAATCTTCCCTCAGAGATCATGTTTTCAAGAGCTATAATCATTTTTGTTGCTCTTCTCTGGACTTTCTCCAATTTGTGCACATCTTTCCTGAAATGTGGTGCCCAGAACCGGAAACAATACTTCTGTTGAGGCCTTATCAGCATGGAGTAGAGCAGAAGAATTATTTCTCGGGTTTTGCTTACAGCACTCCTGCTAATACATCCCAGAATGATGTTCCCTTTTTTTGCAACAGTGTTACACTGTTGACTCATAGTTAACTTGTGATCCACTATAAAAGCAGATTACTTTCCACAGTACTTCTTCCTATGCAGTAATTTCCTATTTTGAATATGTGAAATTGATTGTCCCTTCCTAAATGGAGTACTTTTCATTTGTCCTTATTGAATTTCATCCTGTTTATTTCAGACCATTTCACCAGTTTGTCCAGATCATTTTGAATTTTAATCCTGTCCTCCAAAGCACTTGCAACCCCTCCCAGCTTGGTTTCATCCACAAACTTTGTTTATAGGGCCATTATCTAAATAATTTATGAAGATATTGAACAGAACCAGACATGGGACCAATCCCTGTGGGACCCCATTTGATATGCCTTTGCAGTTTGACAGTGAACCACCGATAACTGCTCTATGAGAATTTTTTTCCAACCAGTTATGCACCCACCTTATAGTAGCTCCATCTAGGTTCTATTTCCCTAGTTTGTTTATGAGAAGGTCATGCGAGACAGTTATCAAAAGCCTTACTAAAGTCAAGATATACTATATCTATCGCTTGCCCCCTGTCCACTGGCATGTTACCTTGTCAAAGAAAGCTATTAGGTTGGTTTGACACTATTTGTTCTTGATAAATCCATGCTGACTGTTATTTATCTTATTATCTTCTAGGTGTTTGCAAATTGATTGCTTGATTTTTTGCTCCATTATCTTTCTGGGTACTGAAGTTAAGCTGACAGGTCTGTAATTCCCTGGTTTGTCCTTATTTCCTTTTTTATAGATTGGCACTATATTTGCCCTTTTCCAGTCGTCTGGAATGTCTCCCATCTTCTATGAGTTTTCAAAGATAATCGTTAATGGATCAGATATCTCCTCAGTCAGCTCCTTGAGCATTCTAGGATGTATTTCATTAGGCCCTGGTGATCTGAAGACATCTAACTTTTCTAAGTCATTTTTAATTTGTTATTTACCTATTTTAGCCTCAGATCCAACCACATTTTCACTGGTGTTTGCTGTGTTAGACATCCAATTGCTACTAAAATCTTTGGTGAAAACTGAAACAAAAGTCATAGAATCATAGATTTAGAAGGGACTTCAAGGATCATCTAGTCAAACCCCTTGCCAAGATGCAGGATTTGTTGTGACGTTTGGCACTTCTCCCATTTCCAAGTTTTCTGTTATTGTTTTCCGCCTCCCTCCCCCCCCCCCCCCCCATCGCCCGGCACCCCTTGATTGAGTAATGGGCCTACTCTGTCTTTGGTCTTCCTATTGCTTCTAATGTATTTGTAAAATGTTTTCATGTTACCCTTTATGTCTCTTGCTAGTTTAAGCCCATTTTGTGCCTTGGCCTTTCAAATTGTCCCTATATGCTTGTATTGTTTGTTTACATTCATCCTTTGTAATTTGATCTATTTCCCACTTTTTGTAGGACTTTTTTTTTTTTTTTGAGTTTCAGATCATTGAAGATCTCCTGGTTAAGCCAGGTGATCTCTTGCCATACTTCCTATGTTTCCTATACAATGGGGGAGTTTGCTCTTGTAGCCTTAATAATGACTCTTTGAAAAATTGCCAGATCTCTTTTTCCCCTTAGACTTGCTTCCCATGGGATCTTACCTACCAACTCCATGAGTTTGCTAAAGTCTGCCTTCTTGAAATCCATTATCTTTCTGTGCTGTTTTCTCTCCTACCATTCCTTACAATCATGAACTCATCATTCCATGATCTTTTACCCAAGCTGCCTTCCACTTTGCAATTCTCAACTACTTCCTCTCTATTTGTTAAAATTAGATTTAGAACAGTCTCTCCCCCAGTAGCTTTTCCCACCTTCAGAAGTAAAAGAAGTTTCCAATACATTCCAAGAATTTGTTGGATAATCTGTGCCCTACTGTGTTATTTTCCTAACAGATGTCTGTGAAGCTGAGGTCCCCCATCACCATCAAGTCCTGTGGTTTGGATGATTTTGTTGTTTAAAAAAAAACCTCATCCATCTTTTTTTCCTGGTTAGGTGGTCTGCAGTAGACCCCTGCCATGACATCACCTTTTTTTCCCCTCTTTTATCCTTACCCAGTGACTTTCAACAAGTCTGTCTTCTATTTCCCTCTGAACTGCAGTCCAAGTATATACATCTTTGATATAAAGAACTCCTCCTCCCTTTTTCCCTGTCAATCCTTCCTGAGCAAGCTGTACCCTTCTTTACCAATATTCCAGTCATGTGGACTATACCACGAAGTCTCTGTCATGCCAACTATGTTATGGTTGTGTTTATTCACTAGCATTTCTAGTCCTTCCTGCTTATTCCACATACTTCATGTATACCTGACCACTCCTCAGAGTTCATTGTCTATTAAAAACTGGGCAATTGTGGGTATAATCAGAACATCATAATGAAACATGTGTAAGGACATAGAAAATAGCACACCACTTTTTGGTGAATCATGTTTTCTGGGCTTTCAAATGACAACACACCATGGATGATTACATGGGTACATTTCTTCTTTCAACATAAAACAATGCTACTAGGAAAGAAATATAAACCAGCTAGTTTCTGCAGCAGGACAAAGGTGCAGAAATTGGTACTGCTCCATTAAATATTCTACCTACAGACATTAATTTAAGGATATTCAACAAACATAAGCTTCACTTTGACATAAGTTTCCTTCTTAAACACTAGTTCCCTCTATTAAGAGGCTATAAAGTAATTCAACAACAACCACTGCCACCTATGGGATTCGCCAGCAAAGAAATAAAGGAGAAGGTTGTCCTAGGTGGTGCTTGTCTTCTTGAACCATATGCCCAACTCATGTTTAGGCTGTAAAAAATGTTTTATTGTGAATATATTGAACAAAAGATGTAATTGTGTGCCTAACAGAAAAAGTCTCAAAAAAGTACTGAGTTTCTTTCAGCAGCAGTAGAAAGCTACCATATTACAAACTGAAACTTTGCCCATCTTAGTGTCAACAACCCAGCCACCATCTTCAGAGACACAAATTCAACTACAAGGGCAACTGGATAGTGAAATAAATGGGTGAAACTCAAAGGGTTCAAAGATTCAGGTTTGATTCAGATGGACACACACTTATCAATGAATATGCAGACTCCTGGTTGTGTTTACAGTGAGAACTTGTAAGCATTTGCTTGCATTCATGGAACTTCACCAGTTTTACAATGATGTAAGTTGGGATAGTCACTAGGCGGCCCACAGTCCAAATCCAGATTGTCAGAGGCTTTTAGCAGATGGCTGGGCATGCCGGAACTCAGGCCTTCAACCTCGCAGGGACACAGTGCTTCAGCCCCACCTGAGGCACTCTCGGGCTTGCAGCTTCAGCCCCATGGGGATGGAGGGGGGTGTTTCAGTCCTGGTGTGCCTCCTGTAGGGCTGAAGCCCCAATTCCAAAACCAAAATAATTCAATATAAATCAAAACAAATAAGCCAGGTCCAACAGCTTCTTCCTCAGCAGACATCCACCCTTGCCCACACAGCAGGCATTTCCAGAGAGATCTTCCACTTAGCTGGAGTGGAGAGCCACTCTCCAGGTCCTTTCCCGTAACCCAAAGCTTCTTACAGGAATCTTCCTGCTCCAGTGCTTATGTCAGTGCAACTTATATCACTCGAGAGGAGGGGGGGCAGTTCACACCCTGGAGTGACATATGTTATGTAACCCTTCTGCCAGGCCAAGTTGATAGCAGCAAGGGCCGGGTTTAGTACACAGGGGTTCCCTCTCATCAAAGCAAATGCAAAACTGGCTCGAGCCCCCACCCAGTGACCTGGGAAAATCTTACACACCCCCTGGGCACCTCAAAGAGGCAATACTTCCCCTCTCGCAAGCACAGAGTCTCGGTGTAGCAGAGAATCTTTAATAACATGAGGTAAACGACATCAGCATTAAATTGGGGAAACACCACAACCAGTGTTCATTAACCAAATCATGAGCAAAGACCCACCCCAGCAAATTGGGCCACGTCCTTTCCCTCGGGTTCTTGAGTCCCAGAACCCAAACATCTCTTGAGTCCAGCAATCCACAAATCACCCAAAGTTCAAAAAGTCCAGCCCCAGAGTTCAAAGTTCATCTGCAGAGTGTTGCTCCCCAGTCTGGCTAAAATGTGCCTGTGTGTGGGGGGAAAGAGGTAAGGGGCACCTTACGTGTCCTGAAGCTGACTGCCCCACAGGGCTCTGCTCTGCTACGCTGTCTCACGAACGGCTCTGCTCCACCATGACCGGCTCCGCTCTGCACAGCTCGCCATCTCACAAACACTTCACTCCACCGTCTCACGAACAGCTCTGCTCAGCTCGCCGTCTCACGAACACTCCGCTGTCTCACAAATGGCTCCGCTCTGCACAGCTCGCCTCGCCATCTCATGAACACTCTGCCAGCCTATCCACAAACAGCACCACTGCACTCTAGTTCTTCCAGCTCCCCACTACTTGACACAGTGCTCAGTGATGCCAGCTCATAGTATTGGGAGCCTTAGTGCTGGTGCACCATAAGGCCAAAGTGAATTCAGCACAGTATCTGTAGCAAGGCTCTTAATAGACCCAAAATTAGCTCTGACATTCCACAGAGGAGAGAGACAGAGGTGCAACTGGTGTTTCGGGCCCTCACAAAGGGGCCCACACCACCAGGTACAAATACCTATCTCAAGTCTCTCTCTATTCACAGAGTTTTGGAACCCATGTCCCTTGCCTAGCGAGTGCTACTTAGTTGATGGTGAGTCCCTCCATCATAACAAAAGGCCAAGTACAGTTCCAAGCACAGTTCCCATAATCAGGGTAATAACAATTTATTCTTCCCGCCCCAATAACAAAGACACTGGGGATCCCACACTAGCCAAAGTGACCATTTGGGCAGTTATGGCCTCATTCTAGGCAGGGTGGGTGTGCCTATGCAAATTGAGATCAGCCCCTGAAGTTCTTTTCCACAACTTGCCACACCTCACCACCAGATGTCAGGGTGGAGCTCATCCTGACTCTGCTTACAGTTACACTGACGTAAGTGGTGAGTAGATACAGCCAAAATGTCTGCAGTGTGTGTGGGAAAACCTAAGGCATGGGCTCTGGTGTAGAGCTGGGCAAAAGTTTTTCACTAATTTTTTTTTTCACCACAAAATGCAGATTTGACCAAAATATTTAATGAATTTGTGTCAATTTCACCAAATTGTTTTGGTCAAAAAACCCTAAAAACAATGCTGAAAAAAATTAACCATTTTGTTTTGACCCTTTCAGAATGAAATGTCTTGATTTTTCAGTTTGAGACGACCTTTCATTTTGAAATTTTCTTCAGTTTTAATTTTATTTTAAAGTAAGAAATCTTCAAATCAAAACAAAACACTTTGTGCTAGGGCAAATGAAACATTTTATTCAACCCAAGGAGATTTTTTTTACTTTTTGGTTCATAAACATTTCTCTGTTCAGGTTGATCCAAAACCAAACATTTTCAATATTTTAGAACTGCCAGTGAATCAAAAAAAATCAGTTATTTGCACAGCTCTACTTTAGCTGCTAGTTTCCAATGGGAAATACTGTTTGTAGCATGTGGATGGGTAGGTTGTTTTATTCTAATTCTTCATTAGGTTTTTAATTAACTGCTAACTCTCTAAATGAACACATTATTGATTGTGTTGTATCTGATGGCACTACTAACCAGGAAAGGATGGGTACAATTTGGGCGGAGTTTATCAGCCAGTGTAAGCACACATTTCCACACGCTAAATGCAATCACATGCAACAAAATGCTGCAGAGCAAGATTCATCTGACAATCTTCCACCCACAGTTGCTCTGGTCAGACGTTCTGGGTGAGATACTGCATGGGGAAATGGGTTGTAAAAGACTAATGATGATGATATTTAGTACCCTCAAAGAATTATAGGACAAGTAATTAATCCTGAGAGATAGATAAGGATTGTTATGATCTCTAAGGAAGGCTGGAAGACAGATTGTGTCTGGCTTTACACAGGCGGAACCACACACTGCGGGAGACACAACTGGCAACTACAGTGCCTCCATATGACTTGTACTGGTGGTAGTTCTAGTCTTCCCCAAAAAGAAGGGGGGAGAGGTGGGTGGGGTCATGGATGTAACTCAATCAACTATAGCCACTGGAGCTGGCTAGTCACAGAGTGGAGCACATATTATGCCCCCTTTTGGCACAGCAGAGCTGCCACTGAGACAAATTCCCCAGGAGGAAGTACAGTGGCCAGAATTCCTCCTGGCTAGTTTGTGTTTCACGAGCAGCCTTTTATGAAGACTCCAGTCCTATTGCAGCAGATCCCCTTCGCGCACCCTTCCTGCCCGGGGTATGGCTCTTAGCCACAATCAAGTTCAAGACAACCCAGCACACTGGGTACTGAGCTCTCATGAGAATCTCGCCACAAGTGAGACAATGTGAGCTGTTGGGTGCTGAGTGCTTCTGAAAATTGGGCCTTATCTAAGTGCATAAATGGGAATGGAATTGATGTTCATCCCTAAGTGACTCTCCCAAGGCCACGCAGAGTAATTGGAGACAAACTACAATGGGATTAGAAATCAGGAGTTTTTGCTCTCCAGCCCTTTGCTGAGATTACCTCTCTCCTCCCCTGGAGCTGTGTTACTCCAAGGCATTTTGAGCAGTGTGGGAAATTAGATACCCATTTTCCATCATTGTTGCTGGAAGTGATCCAGCCAGCTGCCATGTTGAAAATGTAACCCTGTCTGAGAACAAAGAAACATTAAGATGACTTGTAGACATCATTTGGAAATCAACTGCTGAGTTCTAACAGAAGGATCCTATTTAAAATTTGCCTGCCCTAATTGGAGAGCTGGACAGAAAAATTTCCAAAAAGAAAAGTAATAGTCCAAGATGATATCCACAGCCCCAAACCTACCTTGATCATGATTCATTTTGCTTCCTAACAAGATACATGGAGTATTGGTCCTAACCACCAACAGTACCAGAGTTTGCAACGTGCTACACTGCCTACTTTAGTTACTCCCTGCTGAGAAATAAGTTCATTAATGTTTATCAATCAGCAGTTGTCTCTGCTTTTTGTCTGCCCTTGTCACCCAGTTCACCTAGTTCCTGCCTTCTCCAGTATTACCTTGTTTGTTCTACATAATTACTTTTTTTTTTATGATCTGTTCCCTTGGCAGAATCTTCTATATCGGCTTGTCAATTATATTTGTAAGCTTTTGTGAAGACAGAAGTATGCTTGCTTGGTTTAGGCAAGGTTAAAGAAAGCACACTTAAAAATTTAAGGATTAAAGGAAGGTTTGAGTTGTATGAATTCCATCAAGCCATAAAATCAATATGCTGGAGGGGTTGGGGGGGAGTGGATAACTGAGATTTTCTTGACTCACACAAGGAAGGGACTAAAGAAAACATCAATGGGCTTTCAACATTTGACTTTCATCCTTCCTTTTGGAAGTTCTTTGTACACTCATGTTTACCATTTTTTCCCCTCTTGCCCATTCTTCATTTTCCTCTGGGGAGGAAGCTCAAGAGATGAAAGTTTGGGACGAATTTATATTCTCAGTCTCTGCATCATGTGGAAATAACTAAATTGATACAGCAGTAGTTTGACTGTTTCAGCAAGATCAAAATGGATTTTTCTACAGCCTAACAGCTGATTAATGGTCTAATGTTTGTCTTCCCCATATTATGACTGGCAAATATAAGACACTGGCATGTTTTCATATAATGTTGTCAGGAAATATTCAGGTTCAGTCAAAAATCTTTTGATCATCCTTGTTTGCATTATCCAAGGAGCCAAGAACTTCAAGACGGTCTTCTATGCATCAAAGATTATGCAATGCTGCTATTACACATAAACTGCCATTCAATAGTCAGGCAGACTATGAGGAAAGATGAATAAGAAGAAATGTTCGATTGAAGCAAAAAGTAATTAAACATGAAAAAAAATTAAAAAGTAACTGAAAAGTAATTAAACTCCCTAAAACATGACAGCCGTTGTTGCTGGACTCCCTTTTCACATTTCTGTGTTGCTAATTTAGAAAGGCACCTAGTGAAGGTACATCAGTGTAATTCCCAGGCATACCAAATAATCCTGTTCCCACTCAAGAAGAGAGCTTTTCCACTAACTTCAGTGGGAGCAGCATCAAGCCCAGTGAATAGGTTAAACCATGCGATCCTCCAGAGTGCATGACCGAGAGATAGGGCCCCAAAGTCCTGTTTATTCAGTGCATAGGAGGAAGTCATAATTGGCTAGGGCAGGAATGGGCAGCTACGCTGCCTCCAGTGTTAGGTGGCCTTACAGAACATTTCTAGGCAAGGTCATGGCCCTTCATGCCATGGTACCAATAAGCAGCTGCAAGGGGACCACAGACTACACGTCCATCCAGCAGGGACACAAAGAGACACTGCAAACCATGCTCCCCACAGACTCCCATGACTTCTACAGTCGTAATGCCGCTCTCCAACCTACCCTGGGGCACAAGCTGCTCCCTATCCCCTCATATGCTACAGTGGATAAATCCATAATCCAGTTTAAGGTGACATATTTATGGGATTGCAGATATTTACCAGCAGATCCCTGTCTGAAGCAATCAATGTACAAAAAATCCTACACATTTTGCATGAAATTCACCCTGTTCAGAGAGACCAGCATAAGGCTTAAGTACTGCTTCAATCCCACCTAAAAGGGACATAAACCTATAGGCCCCAATCCTGCAAAATCTTATGCATGCACTTAACTTTAAGCATGTGAGCAGTCTGGATGACATCAAATAAAGAGTTCAAGAAAGCAGATCATTATGCAGTATTCATCATAGGAAAGGGCAGTATGGTAAATAGATTAGAGCATTCAGTGATGAGGGGCAGGGAGGTCAAGGCAAGGATTGAAAGACATCTGGCCAGGTGAGATTTGAAAAAAGGTGGAAGTCAAGTCAAATGCCCTCAGCCTGGCATGTGGACTTGGGGGAAAACTGCAGAGAAGAGCCAGGCAGACTCCCGATAGAAGCAGCTAAAGTGGGACTGCTACACTGGGAGGGGAAGGGGAAAATAGGGTGCAGCTTGGCCACCCCTCCCCCAAAACCTCCGTGAACCCAGAACTATGCAGAGGACTCTGCCGACACACACTCTGGGGGCACTGGGACCCTGGTGGTGCCTAGGGTTGCCAACTTTGGTTGGCCGTATTCTTGGAGGTTTCATCACATGACATAATCTTTAATTAAAGATTCTTGGAGACTCCAGGACAATCCTGGAGGGTGGCAACCCTAGTGGTGCCTCCCCTTCCTGAACCATGTATCCTGGAGAAAAACTGCAGAGCCAAGCCAACCAGAAACTCCAGCCGGCAGAAGTAGAGGCAGCCAAAGCAGGGACCTTTGGACATTCAGAGAACTTTCAACAATTCTTAGCAGACTTTCTTGTAGGAACACCCGGTCGAAAAGGGACCCCGCCGGCTCCGGTCAGCACCGCAGACTGGACCATTAAAGATCTGGTCGGCGGTGCTGCGTCGCTAAGACAGGCTAGTCCCCTACCTGTCCTGAGGCACTGTGCTGTGCCCCGGAAGTGGCCAGCAGGTCCGGCTCCTAGGCAGGGGGGCCACTGGGGTCCGTGTGCTGCCCCCACTCCAGCGCCGGCCAATGGGAGCTGAGGGAGCGGTGCCTGCAGGCAAGAGCAGTGCGTGAGGCACCTCCTGTCCCCCTCCCCTGCCTAATAGCGCTGGACCTGCTGGCCGCTTCCGGTGCACATGCAACACGATGCCAGGACAGGCAGTCAGCCTGCCTTAACCCCTCCCCCCACTGCACTCCTGACCAGGAGCTGCGTGAGGTAAGCCCGCACCCTAACCCCCTGCCCCAGCCCTCAGCCCCCCAAAACCTGGAGCCCCCTCCTGCACCCAACCCCCCTGCCTCAACCCACAGTCCCCTCCTGCACCCCAAACCCCTCATCCCTGGCCCCAGCCCAGAGCCCTCACCCCCCACTCACCCCAACCCCCTGTCCCAGCCCAGAGCCCCCTCCCGCACCCTGAACACCTCATCCCCAGCCCCACCCAGAGCCCTCACCCCCTATTGCACCCCAACACCTTGCCTCCACCTGAAGCCCCCTCCCACACTCCAAGTCCCTTAGCCCCACCTCCCAGCCTGGAGCCCACTCTTGCACCCCAAATCCCTCATCCCCAGCCCCAACCCAGAGACCGCACCCCCAGCCCCAACCCAGAGACCGCACCCCCAGCCCAGAGTCCTCACCCCCTCTACACCCCAACTCCCTGCCTCAACCTGCAGCCCCCTCCCACACTCTGAATCCCTCAGCCCCACCCCTCAGCCTGGAGCCCCTTCCTACACCCCAAACCCCCAGCCCCAGCCCAGAGCCTGCACCCCCTCCTGTACCCCAAACCCCTGCCCCAGCCCAGTGAAAGTGAGTGAGGGTGTGGGAGAGCAAGCCACCAAGGGAGGGGGAATGTAGTGAGTGGGGGCGGGCTTCAGGGAAGGGGCAGGGCCCCACGAAGCGGTGGGGCTAGGGTGTTCAGTTTTGTGTGATTAGAAAGTTGGCAAGCCTACTTGGAGGGAATCCCAGCATTTCTCTGCCCAGTGCTGACTGGATGTTTGCTCCAGACCTTCCCTTTCTGTCTCGTCACTTGAGTTTCACTCCTTACCTGTCCCGCCTCTTACCCTTTTCTTCTCAGCCCTGTCCCTTGTAGCCAAGAATGAAAGATATTAAGTATATTTAGGATACAGAGGTGAAATATAAGTATTAATTAATGTTGTAACACAGGGCCTACAGGCCTCAGACCTGCAAAATATTTAGCTTAGCCACACAAAATATTTAGCTTAGCCAAGGCTGTAGGCCTGAAGCAGATTGGCATGACTAGTTGACTGAAAGTCAACCTTGTACCAGTAAAGTGTATGATTACAGTAAAAGATGTGTTAAGTGCTGATGTTCTGAAAATTATGCAGCAATAGTCTGAAAAATATACTGCAGTGTGCCAGTTAATACTGTAGAATGTAACATTTCAGGGGATTCTGTAATAACCTTAAGTTGCTATGGTAGCTCATTGATGTAGATGTTATGAGACTAAGGGGAACTGAGGGCAATAAGAAATGAGGCAAACCTAAATTAGTGGGGTGTGAAAGTATGGATATGGAGAAAGGGATTGGAACCCTTATGCATATGTATAACCTGAAAGGGAGAACTGGCGTTCACATGGCACTGTTGTAGCCGGTGCTGTAAGGTATTTACACGCCAGATAAGCTAAACGTTCCTATGCCCCTTCATGCTTTGACCGTAATTCCAGAGGACGTGCTTCCACGCTGATAATGCTCATTTAAAAAAAAATGTTAATTAAATTTGTGACTGAACTCCTTGGGAGAGAATTGTATTTCTCCTGCTCTGTGATTTTACCCACATTCTGCCATATATTTTGTGTTATGACAGTCTCGGATGACGGCCCAGCATATGTTGTTTGATTTAAGAACATTTTCACTGAAGATTGATAAAACACAGCACTCGACCCCAGGTTTAAGAATCTGAAGTGCCTTCCAAAATCAGAGAGGGACAAGCAACACTCTGATGTAGAAATTATAGAACCCAAATTACCATAAAAGAAAATAATCCTCTGTTGGTGGCATCTGACTCAGATGATGAAAATGAAGGTGCATCGATCCACACTTCTTTGGATCATTATCAAGTCCAGAACCCACCTGTTCTCACTTTTAGGTGACATTGTAAATAAGTAGTGGGCAGCATTATCTCCCATAAATGTAAACAAACTTGGTTGCCTTAGCGATTGGCTGAACAAGTAGGACTGAGTGGACCTATCGGCTCTAAAGTTTACATTGTTTGCTTTTTGAGTGCAGTTATGTAAAAAAAAATAATTCTACATTTGTAAGTTGCAATTTCACATTAAAAAGATTGCACTACAGTATTTGTATGAGGTAAATTGAAAAATACTATTTCTTTTGTTTTTCATTATTACAGTGTATTCTGTGTTGTAATTAAAATCAATACATCAATATATTTGAAAATGTAGAAAAACATCCAAAATATTTATAATAAATTTAAATTGTTTAACAGTGCAATTAATACTGCGATTAATCATGATTAATTTTTTTAACTTAGTTAATTTGTTTTGAGTTAATCACTGGAGTTAACTGTGATTAATTGACAGCCCTACTACAATGGCATTTTTAGGAACACATGCAGAGAAAATACACAAAAATCAAGACGTGTCGTCGCTTCCAAGAACTCAAACAGTCTAAAGCAATAACACACACTGCTGGCATGTATAGAAGCTCAGCAACAGAGCTGGGGCCCTGAGAATAGAGGTTGTTTACATGCAGATGCTACGTGGACAATGTATTCAAGAAGGCAATTCTGAGATGTGTGTGACTGGTATTTCCTCCTGGGTGGGAGGAAAAAAAAAATCTTGGATGTGCTGTGCTGCAGTGTTCGTTGCAATCTAATCAGGAAGAGGATTTGTAGCAGCTGTGAGAACAGCTATTAAACTTGAATCTTATGGCTAAACAAAAGAGGTGCTTGTTGACAGCAGTTGTCAGATGGGAAGAGGCCAAAAACGATATGAGCCGCTGGTGCAGATGATACCTGGCAGAAAAATTAGGTTTAAGTTATTCCTTTGCTTGGGAAAGCAAATCCACCTGGAACCAGGAAAGCTATATGGCTGGCTTCCAGATTAGCATTTGGTGACAACATCCTGGGTGAAATTAAAATAAAAAATGGAAGTGTAACATCCACACATTAAAAAAAGGGGCGGGGGGGATGGACAAAGAGGTTAGAAATATCTGTGATTCAATTAAAAATTCTGGACCAGTTCCTGAGCAGCAAAAATTGACCATAGCTGAAGCTGAGTTCCACCAGCTGAGAATCTGATCCATTATCTTGAGAAGTTTAATATTATTTTATGTATATCAAAGAATCATAGGACTGGAAGGGACCTCAAAAGGTCATCTAGTCCAGTCCCATGCACTTATGGCAGGACTAAGTATTACCTAGACCATCCCTGACAGATGTTTGTCTAACCTGCTCTTAAAATCCCCAATGATGGAGATTCCACAACCTCCCTAAGCAATTTCATCCAGTGCTTAACCACCCTGACTGTTAGGAAGTTTTTCCTAATATCCGACCTAAACTTCCTTTGCTGTAATTTAAGCCCATTGCTTCTTGTCCGATTCTCGGAGGTTAAGAAGAACATTTTTTCTCCCTCGTCCTTGTAACAGCCTTTTATGTTCTTGAAAACTGTTATCTTGTCCCCTCTCAGTCTTCTCTTTTCCAGACTAAACCAACCCAATTTTTTCAATCTTCCCTCTAGGTCACGTTTTCTAGACCTTTAATCATTTTTGTTGCTCTTCTCTGGACTTTCTCCAATTTGTCCACATCTTTCCTGAAATGTGGCGCCCAGAACTGGACACAATACTGCAGTTGAGGCCTAATCAGTGCAAGGTAGAGCAGAAGAATTACATCTCATGTCTTGGTTACAACACTCCTGCTAATACATCCCAGAATTATGTTCGCTTTTTTTGCAACAGTGTTACACTGTTGACTCATATTTATGCTTGTGGTCCACTATGACCCCCCAGATCCCTTTCTGCAGTACTCCTTCCTAAGCAGTCATTTCCATTTTGTATGTTTGCAACTGATTATTCCTTCCTAAGTGGAGTACTTTGCATTTGTCCTTATTGAATTTCATCCTATTTACTTCAGTCCATTTCTCCAGATCATTTTGAATTATAATCCTATCCTCCAAAGCACTTGCAACCCCTCCCAGCTTGTTATCACCTGAAAACTTTATAAGTGTACTCTCTGTGCCATTATCTAAATCGTTGATGAAGATATTAAACAGAACCAGACCCAGAACTGATCCCTGCAGGACCCTTCATTATGCCCTTCCAGCATGACTGTGAACCACTGATCACTACTCTCTGGGAATGGTTTTCCAACCAGTTATGTACCCACCTTATAGTAGCTCCACCTAGGTTGTATTTCCCTAGTTTATTTATGAGAAGGTCATGTGAGACAATATCAAAAGCCTTACTAAAGTCAAGATATACCACATCTACCACTTCCCCCCATCCACAAGTCTTGTTACCCTGTAAAAGAAAACTATCAGGTTTTGTTTGACATGATTTGTTCTTGACAAATCCATGCTGACTGTTATTTATCACCTTATTATATTCCAGATGTATGCAAATTGATTGCTTAATTATTTGCTCCATTATCTTCCCAGATACAGAAGTTAAGCTGACTGGTCTGTAATTCCCCGGGTTGTCCTCATTTCCCTTTTTATAGATGGGCACTATATTTGTCCTTTTCCAGTCCTCTGGAATATCTCCAGTCTTCCGTGACTTTTCAAAGATAAACACTCTTTTTCCTGTGAGAATCCAAAATACAAGCTGTTTACATACAGCACAGCTAAAATGCAGCCATCACTGGAGTGAGAGGGAGGGAACCAACTGGCACATATAACAGTGGTGAGAGGGGAAATACTGGGTGAGGACAGGAAGGGAAACCCAAATTCTTACAAAAATGCCATGGCATCTTTAATATCCATTCTGTTCTTTTCTAGTACAGTTCATCCCATAGTATCCTTGCACCTTCAAGCAATACTAGGGTGTGTCATGTGTGGTTCCACGCAGATTAGCTAGGACATCAGGGCGTAATTCTGATCTCTCTCATAAATTTTATGGCATTTTTTAGTTTGATGTGAGTGATAATCCTGATTTGCGTTTAAGTGAGATCACACTCAGACCACTGTTTTTTTGGCATTATACTGAAGGCAGTGAGAGTTAGTGTATCTAATTAAATTAGGTTGCCCATTATTTTCCTTCATGTGCCTGTGGCTCAGTAGTATATATCTACCTACAACTGGGGCAATCCAAGAGAGTTCTGTTTCTGCATTGTCTGCAACTCAAGTACAATGCACTGGTTCTGCCCTGGGTAACATGCACTACCTAACCATTTTCAGGCTTCTTTAGGTCTACATACCGCAGCACAGCCAATAAAGAAAGTACGGCATTAAATGCACAGGCCTGTGAGCTGGGTGGGAATTTGGCAATTAATTTTCATGTCAGGCATATTGTAAATGATAAAGGTTGCTGGTCAATGATGTTCTCTTAAAGAATGAAATAGCTAAATGGATATAATTCCACAAAACCTGAGAAAGGACCCAAATTTGACCTATTTTTCTGATATCACTTTGGGAAATCAATAGCAGCTGGGTTGTTTTAGTCTCAAAATAAAAATCCCACATCTGTTTTTCTTTCCAATGACAGCTGTCCAGTACCATGAGCCACTGTACAACAATGAGCTGCCAGGCCACTACAGTGCAGAATGTAGGAATCAACGGAGTCAGGAAATTGCAAAGAAGCAACTGTAAGTAATTCCTTTGCTTTTAGCCACAGAGTATGATGGGGAAATACCTATGCCAGGGTACCTGCTTTTTACAATAGAGGCAGTGTGTGTAGGGCACTGGACTGGAACTCAGAAGATCTGGGTTCTTCCTGGCACAGTCACTGACCTTCTGTGTGACTTTGGGTAAGTTGGTCTCAGGGCCATCTCTCCCCTCCCATCCTTTGTCTATTGAGACTGTGAACCCTTTTCAGCAGGGACCATCTCTTACTGTGTGCGTACAGTGTCTAGTAGCTCAGTGGAGTCCTGGTCTCATTCGGGGCCTCCGGTTGTTACTGTAATACAAACAAATAATAATAATGAATGGAGCAGTAGAGACGTCAGAGAGATGTGATGGATCTGCACAATAAATAATATTATAACAAACCGTCGGGGCCAGACTGTATAGCAACAATGCTATTTATCATTAAGAAGTTTCACACTTTAATACAAATCTAAATTAAAAATAAAATCAAGTCCCCAAGTCAAATTTTGGTCTCAGTGACAGTAGTTTAAATGTAGAGTAACTCCAGTGAAGTCAATGAAGCTACTCTGGATTGAATGAAGAGCAGAATTTGCCCCATATCTAGCAAATAGTTTTGTTTACTTTGTAAGTCCAGGTAATACATATTTATTTTATATATAAAATATGCTAATTTTCCATGTCCCATCATTCATCTGGTTGGTTTTTTTCTTCAAATTTATTTGTATATTTGAAATAAATCCTTCATAAAAAGGACCAGATTCTCAGCTGGCATAATGCAGTTATGCCAGGTTACACCAAATGAGGATCAAGCCTCTGGGGCCAAATCCTGAGGTTCTAACTCCCATTGACTGTAGTAATGTCAATGCAAGGAAAGACTGAATAAACAAGAAGCAAACTCTGAATATGAATCTGTAGATTTGGCCCATTAGTTCTTGTTTGACAGTAATTTTATTGCTTTTATCCCCAAACTTCCATTTATGGCGGCTGCTGGAAATGCATCAAGAGATTCAAGAGGCTTCTTAATTGCTATAATTCCTCCCCTCCGCCCCCAAAAAATAACAAACAAAAACATTATGTTTCTATTATCCAGGGCAAGTGATCAATTTCATTTCAACATTATGTATATGTCACATAGTGATTCAGGCCCTGGCCTTGCATCTGGAACTGCAAGCGTAGACTCCTTCACCCAACACGGAGTTCAGTGGAACTCTGTATAAGCGCAAAGGTCTATGCTAGCAGATCACAATATAGGCCTTGGTCTTCTTAGAACTGAAAAGGCACTATTAGATCTAGTCTTCCACTGCCAATATAGGAATGCTCCCTACAGTATGTTCTCCAGTTTTTACTTTGTCTAGTTTTAAAGGACTCAAATTATAGGGCTTCCACCTCTTCCTTACAGACGCTATTTCACAGCCTGCTACTGTAGATCTCAACAGCAGGAAGTATTTTCTTACATCCAGACAGCCCAGATTTTCCTACAGCTTTGGGTGAGATTGAATTTTGTGTGGTGGTCTTCATAGCCCTTTTTTCTGAAGATTTTCAGAGTTTTAATCACAGCTTTTAATTATACCAAATGAATGATTTTTCCCTAGGTTATTGGTATATGAATTGACAGCATTTAACCATCCTCCTCCCCCCCAGACAAAAAATGTTTTGATTTGTCAAACAGTGATTTTTATAGTACTAACTCATTGCAGAGGCTTTAGATTGCTGATTCTATTTTGTCTTTGATTATGCCAGTCAAGCTAGTCAGTTTGAGCTGTATATAAATTGTTGGTTTTTCTGCCTCTAATTCCAAGAGGCTAATAAAATTTTGGAAAGCATGTTGACAAGGGAAGTATATTTGATTTGTCCAATATATTTTATAATCTGATGCTTTTCCAGCTTTTGATATAATGCTGAGTGATTTTGGTGGTTTGGATATTATATTTTTAATTGTAAGCAGAATCATCTGCATACATTAATAATACGTGGGCATCTGTCTTGTCCTTTTTGTATGCTTTTTGGTTCCAGCAGTATGTGTTCACATTTCGAGTTCTAAGATGAATAATTGTGTTTTTCTGTGTATTGTTAGTGGCAGACATTTTGCTATCATGGTTCATGACAGATGGGCATGTGTATGATGCTATTATAAACTTTCCAAATTTATATTAAAAACTGCATTTATTGAGCTTGTAGTATAGATAGACTAGATAGACTCAAAAGATTTATCAATGTTTAGTGCTTTTGTTGCTCTTGATGTTTCTCTCTTTCCTCCTAATATTGTATCATTAATGAGAATCACTAGATGTAGCTATTACAGATATTCTTGCTAGGTATGTTTGACATAAGTGACTTGAGAGCACAACTCTCATTGAGTATGTCTACACTGCAGCTGGCAGGTGTGATTCCTGGGGTGGGGACAGACAAACTCCCACTAGCTCAACTAAAGCTAGCCAGCTAAAAATAGCAGTGTGGACACTGTAATACTGTCAGCAGCTTGGGCTAGCTGCCTGAGTCCAAGCCCACCCATCCCCCTGAGTCTGAGCTCAGGCAGCTAGCCTGAGCCATCAGCAGCACCACAATGTCTACACTGCTATTTTTAGCTGAGCTACCATGTAGACATATCCATTGCCTTTTCATGTAGTTTATGCTCAGTATCTAAAAAGAACTGCATCACAGTTGTGAATAAGCATTTCATCCAAGAACTAAATGCTCATACATTCAGGGTGGGATTTTCAAGAACATCCAAAAAACTTAGATGCACAAGTTCTACTTATAAGTCAGTGAAGTTAAACAGGTAGCCTTTGAAAGAAATGCTTATTGTCAGCTATGAACTTTGTTATTTAAGCTAAGCATACACCAAATAAAACCTCTCCCTTGTGCTGGAATTTCACCTAAAACTCATTCTTAGGTGTAGTTGTTGCCTACTGGTTTATATCCATGCTATCGAAATAAAACAGTACATCGTGTTGAGACATTACAAATGTAACCCTTCTGCCCATCAGAGTTGGCAGCAACAAGGGCCGGGTTCAGTATCTAGGGGTTCCATTCCAATAAGACAATGCAAACCTGGCTCGACTCCCACCCAGTGACCTGGGACAAATATATACCACCCCTGCTGGGCACCTCCAAGAGGCAATACTTCCCCTCTCACAAGCACGGAGTCTGAGTGTAGCAAAAAACCTTTTAATAACAGAGAGAAACAATGTGGCATTATGTTGGGGAAACACCACGAACAGGATTCATAACACAACCCATGAGCAAAAACCCACCCCAAGCAAATTGGGGCATGTCCTTTCCCTTGGGTTCTTGAGTCAGCAACCCGAAATCACCCAAAATCCCAAAAGTCCAATGGCCCAAAAGTCTCTGTCCCTGGTCAGGGCAGCCCCAGAGTTCGAAAGTTTATCTGCAGAGTTTTACCTCCCAACCTGGGTGGAGATGGGGAGGGAAGAGGTAAGGGACACCTTACAGGATCTGAAGCTGACTGCTCCACAGCTCCATAGAGCTTCACTCCGCTCCGCTCCACCAGCCGGTCCACAAACTGCTCCGCTCAGCTCCGCTCCGCGTCCCACAAGCAGCTCCCGCCATCCCATGAACTGCTCCGCGTCCCACAAGCAGCTCCCGCCGTCCCATGAACTGCTCCACCAGCCGCTCCAGCCATCCCGCAAACTGCTCCACAATATATCTTCAGGCTCCCCCACTACTTAACACAACACTCAGTGATTTCAGCTCTTAGTCGTTTTTAGCTCTTTTGTGATTTCAGCTTGTAGTAGGGGAGCCTTAGCGCTGGTGCACCATTAGCCCAAAGTGAATTCAGCTCAGCAGCCTGTAACTAGACTCCTAATGGAATCAACATTAGCTCTGATATTCCACAGTGGAGAGTGGAGGAAGTGCAATTAGCATGTAAGGCCCTCACCAGGGGGCCTATGACACCAAGTATTAATACCTGTCCCCAACCTCTCTCAAGTCACAGAGTTTTGGAACCCATTTCCCTTGCCTAGCGAGTGCTACTTAGTTGGTGGCGAGTCCCTCCATCATAACAAAAGGCCCAGTACAGTTCCAAGCACAGTTCCCATAATCAGGGTAATAACAATTTATTCTTCCTGCCCCAATAACAGAGACACTGGGGATCCCACAGCAGCCAAAGTGACCATTTGGGCAGCTATGGCCTCATTCTAGGTGGGGTGGGTGTGCCTATGCAAATGAGATCAGCCTCTAAAGTTCTTTTCCACAACTTGCCACACCTCACCACCAGATGTCAGGGTGGAGCTCATCCTGACTCTGCTTACAGAAATATGTGCTTGTTGGCATAAATTTTGTTTGGTCTTGGTTTATTAAAGGGAGTTTTACTTAACCCAAGTGAAGACTGCAGGATTTTTCCCTATTTTGTTTAGTCTAGTGTGTATTCCTCAAAAGATGGTTGTTGGGAAAATCGGGTTAAATATCATTAGGGAGACCAGATAGCAAGTGTGAAAAATCAGGACACTTTTTGTGGGTGTGTGTGTAATAGTTGTGTGTATAAGACAAAGCCCCTAATATCAGCACCGTCCCAATTATATAAGGACGTCTGGTCACTCTAGATATTATCATCAGATTGCTCCAAATCATTTAGCTTTTTGCTCCCTGAAGGGCTGCCATAACAACAGGGCTTAGTAGATTTTCCAGTTTCCAATACTGTTGCAGCATTTCATTACATTCAGTGCCATGGGTTGCATCTTCAAATCAATCTTCGCTGCACTCAGAACTCTTCAGAACCAGAGCTTCCCACACACTGTCAGGGCTTCTAATGTTCTCTTAAAGCAAGAGAACAGATGAAGTACTACGCTCAATAGCAGTGTGTAGAGCAAAAGCATTATGTGTGATCACCTCATTCTGTAGTGCGCATTCCTAAGATTACTCCTCCTAGCACATATGAACAAAATACACCCTGTAGTCTGACGTTTCCAACACTTTCAGTCACATTTGTCTGAGCCCTGCAAACAATCTCACCCTCTCGCTCTTCCTTTATAGACAGACACAGATATACAGAAGCACTGACTGTACTATGCAAGATGTTAAACTTTATGGCACCCTTGCAAAATTTTCATTCAGAAAATCCAGGCACAATATCTGCTCACCCACCTTTACCCTAATGATGATATTTTACTCACCTAAGGTGAATAACCTTTTTCTTGGGTGGGTGAGTGGGAGAGTAGCATTTTGCAAGGCTGCTGCATTGTATGGATACATTCTGTCTTTAGACAAGCAGAGCAGGTTTCAGAATAGCAGCTGTGTTAGTCTGTATTCACAAAAAGAAAAGGAGTACTTGTGGCACCTTAGAGACTAACAAATTTATTTGAGCATAAGCTTTCGTGAGCTACAGCTCACTTCATCGGATGCGTTCAGTCTATGCCAATAGGCCAATTGCCATTGTAGGAAAATTTGCAATATTGATGAACTTACTTCAGGGGCCCAAGGTCTCACATTCATCTTCCTTTTCCCTCCATTGAATCAACTGAAGTGAGCAAGAGTTGCCTTAGGGCTTAACAGTACATGAAGTGCTTGAAGCAGATGCTACCATCTGTATCTAATTTAAAAATGCCGGCAAGGAAGAATATCAAAATAAACTCTGGGAGTAATTCAGAGTAAGGGTGAGGTAGGAGCTTATTGATTCAGCTTGTTATGGAGGAGTGATTAGAATTAGTGACAGTGGTCCCTCTCCCATTGTGGGGAACATCTGTGAGTGATTTACTTCCAAATGTTGATGGATGGATGGTTATAACTAGCAAGAACCATCCTAAATATTTGTTTGCCACTGCTGACTGAACATGTCATATGCCAGCGTCTTGAATCAGGATACTTGAAAGACAGCTGGGTATGACAGGAGAGGGTGGTGGTTGAGAGAATGAGTATCCGTTCCTCAGCAAATTGGAGAAGAAATTATTTTCACCTCTCACTACTTTCCTTTTACCCTTTATGGTCAAATCCTGCTCTCACTTGGAATTACACCAGTGTAGATAGGACCAAAAAAAAAGGGGGGCACTATTCCTCTAATGTGGGTTTGTCATAAATATAAAGAGAAGGGTAAACCCCTTTAAAATCCCTCCTGGCCAGAGGAAAAATGCTCTCACCTGTAAAGGGTTAAGAAGCTAAAGGTAACCTCGCTGGCACCTGACCAAAATGACCAATGAGGAGACAAGATACTTTCAAAAGCTGGGAGGAGGGAGAGAAACAAAGGGTCTGTGTGTCTGTCGGTATGCTGCTTTGCCGGGGATAGAACAGGAATGGAGTCTTAGAACTTTTAGTAAGTAATCTAGCTAGGTATGCGTTAGATTATGATTTCTTTAAATGGCTGAGAAAAGAATTGTGCTGAATAGAATGACTATTTCTGTCTGTGTGTCTTTTTTGTAACTTAAGGTTTTGCCTAGAGGGATTCTCTATGTTTTGAATCTAATTACCCTGTAAGGTACCTACCATCCTGATTTTACAGGGGTGATTCCTTTACCCCTATTTCCTTCTATTTCTATTAAAAGTCTTCTTGTAAGAAAACTGAATGCTTTTTCATTGTTCTCAGATCCAAGGGTTTGGGTCTGTGGTCACCTATGCAAATTGGTGAGGATTTTTACCAAACCTTCCCCAGGAAGTGGGGTGCAAGGGTTGGGAGGATTTGGGGGGGAAAGACGTGTCCAAACTACGTTTCCCAGTAAACCCAGTTAGAGTTTGGTGGTGGCAGTGGTTATTCCAAGGACAAAGGATAAAATTAATTTGTACCTTGGGGAAGTTTTAACCTAAGCTGGTAAAAGTAAGCTTAGGAGGTTTTCATGCAGGTCCCCACATCTGTACCCTAGAGTTCAGAGTGGGGGAGGAACCTTGACAGGGTTACAAATAATTCCCATTGAGAGTTACTCATAGCCTTCAGCATGAGAATCATGTCTAATTGTTGTCTCAGCTGTACTGTTTTGGCCCCATCTAATATTTTGTTCTCTTGACCAGGTATAACCTGTTGGCAGCAGTTACATCTAAAAATAATCTAGTCAGAAGGAGATATTCAGGCAGAACAGACTTTGCTGGAGATAAACTCAGTTGTCAAGCAGCATTTTCCCCAAGATTTAACTTCAGGATAACCCACTTTGTTCATTTGAATGTACTATCTGTAATAGCACCACCTGGTGACTTCCAGTAATGTTACATCTGCTTCTTTAAGATCGGAGAGGTGTTAAGTAGTCCCAAAACACTTTCTGAAATAACTCCCTAAGAGAATCACACACACAAATTCCAAAATAAAACATTCTAGATACACTTTTCTCTCTGAGTTTACAGATGATATTTTGAAAAAGACAAGTCTCTTCCGTGATGAAAATTGACTTCTTGACGGCTGAATTTTTTCTTGCATTCTGATGCTGCTATTTCTTTTTTATTCCTGTGATTTTTAGGCCTCTGTTCCATGGTGTAACCATGGATCATTTTGACCCAGATTCTGACAACTTACTCTAGATGAATCAGACTTAGGGCTACATGCACAAAAGCACTTAGGCACATAACTGCCACTTTAGGTGGCTAATCCCAGCATTTAGGTGCCACTGAGGTCCTCAAAACCCCTGCTCAGTTGTCACCTAACTCTGTAGGTGTCTAAAGTCTCTAGGCACCTAAATGTCCACTGGTGATGTCCCCTAAGTGTCTAAAAATCTGAGCATCCACACAGCCATCTCAGTCTAAATGCCCAGGTGCCAATCATCTAAACACAATGTTGTCCTCAAACTAAGCATTTCCCCTATCTATCGATCCAGTTAGCTGTCTCAGAAGCTGCCTACCAGATTGTACCGCTCACAAAATGCCAGAGAAGGAGGTACCCCCTTTACAACTTTCAGGCCAGTCATTAGAGCTTTCACCCCAGATGTGGGAGACTCTGGTTCAATTCCCTTCTCTGCCTAATTTGGCAAAAGAACATGAACTGGAGTCTTCCTACCCCCAGGAGAGTACCTCGACCACTGGGTTGTGCAGATTTGCTGGGTCTCTTCAGTTGAAGCTGTTCCAATGTATATAAATCAGGGGTTGGCAACCTTCAGCACGCGGCCTATCAGGGTAATCTGCTGGTGGGCCATGAGACATTTTGTTTACACTGACCAGCTGCAGCCATAGCTCCCCACAGCTCCCAGTGGCCGCAGTTCACCATTCTCAGCCAATGGGAGCTGCGGAACGTGGCGTGGACTGCAGGGATGTACTGACCGCTGCTTCCCGCAGCTCCCATTGGCCAGGAATGGCAAACGGCGGCCACTGGAAGCTGCGGGGGGATGTGCTTGCGGATGGTCAACGTAAACAAAATTTCTCACAGCCCACCAGTGGATTACCCTGATGGGACGCATGCTAAAGGTCGCCGACCCCTGGTATAAATACTTAAATGTGCATTGGGCCAGAGAGAGTCAGAATGACTCTACAGCCCATTGGTTAGTGCACTTACCTGGGATGTAGGAGACACAGGCCTCCTACTCCAAAGCTTATTTAGTTATTTATGCACAGTGGAACAGCTTTAACAAGAGAGAATGAAAGCAACCTGAATAGCCCAAAGGGTATTCTCCTGGAAGTTAGAGAGAGACCCAAGTTCAAGTCCTTTCTCTGCATCAAGAAGGCAGGGGAGGAACTGAACCAGGGTCTTCCACATCCTGGATGCGTGCTGTAACCACTGGGCTAACAGTTAAAGAGGGACGCCACCGCTACCTCTTCTAGCAGTGTCATTGTTTGCAAGAAAGGGCTTAGCTCTCTAACTCCAGGAGAGGATTCTGGCTGTGAATCCCAAGCAGATGGAGGTGCCTAGCTCCAACCCATACGTCCATGTGAGGGGCAGGGTTTAGATTACATCACTATTCTTGGCATTTCCTATTGGCCAGATTAGGTGGCTCCATGCTGAGCATGCTGCCTTCTGTGGATCCCTTCCTAAGGCGCCTAACTATCCCCATGTATTGTACAGGGAGCCTACGTGCCTAACTCGGGACTGTGAATTCCACAGGGTGGCAAGATGCCTAAAAGTTAGGAGCACTGCAAGTTCCTATGTCTCCTTGTGGATCCAGCCCCTACTCTATAAATAGTAAAACTCAAGTCAATTGGGCCACTAGTGGAATAAAATGCTTCCTAACATGAGCAAGAGTATCAGACTCTGGCCCTTAGTATCAGTTACTTCCATGCATTTTGCACTGAATAGGGTCAGTCATTTTCCTTTTCTTCTGTTTGCCAAAGAGCAGTTCTTCTGAGATGTGAAGTCTCTATTGCTTTCTCATCATGCGTCCATTCTTTCCTCTCATCCTGTGTGGTGGAGAATATTCAGGTAACTTTGTCTGAATATTGCTGTTGAAGATGATACTTGCCATGGACAATCTGGTAGTACTAGGAGACATAGCTCTCTAATGGTATAGAAATGTCTACATGTCCTGTCTCCAGGTCTTCGCAATGTGCAGCTAGAATACCTTTCCTAATAGGCTTTCTGTGGTAAATCACTTGACTTGTTCATTTGCCTTAGGCTAGAATCTTATTGTGGTGAAACCCTGCATATCTGGCAAAGTTCTTAAATTTCTGCCCCTGAAAGGGAATGGTAGGCCATCTCCATTTTCATTGTCTCTGGAATTCTAAGTATGGAAAGTGTCATATCCAACAGTTGGAACCTCATGTTGGCTGCTATAGAATATACTATTTCTACTTCAAAGTACTGTGAACACTCACCAGCTAGAATCCCTTTTGGGAAAGGGCTACACAATTCTGCACATAGTTCCAAAGATTGATCAAACTATCCCAGAGGCATTCTCATTTTTGCGACTCTAATTTTATGTTTGTCGTGGCAGCAAGACACAGAATCCAAACTTTATGCTACTTGTAAACTAATGCGTCCATCAGGGAAAACCAGATCCTTCACTGAAAAAATGTTTTTTCTCTCTATAATCCCTTGGTGCCCACCTTGTAAATGAGGCACCATTTGATTCTGTGATGTAAGTGAAGTCAGGATTAGGCTCTGACTGTTCCACTGTAGTTGACAGCTGTGTAGCTTTCCACTGTGTTGCAGAGTTTAGTTGTTTTTTCCTTTGTTTACACTAGCCAAGATTTTCAAAAGTGACTCACGATTTTGGGTGCCTCAATTTTGAGGTGTCCATGTTGAGACATCTCAGAGGGGGCTGATTTTTCAAAAGATGGGCGCTCAGCACTTTCTCGGGATCCAGTTGGGTGCTGAAGAACTGAGGCACCCAAAATCACTAGTTACTTTTGAAAATCTTGGCCCTTGTTCCTTTTTGTGCTCTTCTGGTTCCCACTCCCCCCCCTTATTTTGCTGCTATTACACAGACATGGAAACTGCTACAACTCCTGTATCAACTGAGCTTTATTCTTCAACCTGACCCCCACTTGCTGTATCTGCCTCATACCTGTAAAGCATAAGGCTGACTTTCCTCAATTCTCATTTAAAAAATAAAACAAATAAAACTTTTTTTCCCTGTGAAGAAAGGCAAAAAACAGGCATCTCCCACACTTATAGACGTTAAGTTATATTCCCACAGGTCTCTTGGCAAATGGCATGAAAGGACATGATGAAAAATTTGAGGAGTCTTGACTGAGTTTTGGTAATGATATTATATACTTTAAAAAGTTTGCCTGAGAGTAGAAGTGATTCTGTAAAGGAGCTTCTTGCCTTAGATATGGAACAGCTTGACAGGGAGAAATGGTGCTTTGAAGAATACCGCTTCAGGACAAAACACTATCATATGAGAGAGAGAGAGAGAGAGAGAGAGCCCATCAGACAGCTCTATTATGCCTCTTGCGAGGCTGAGGCACTCTGTGGAGGTGCTTGAGCAGCAGCATCTTGAGGCATTATGTTTCCTGGGTTTTGGGGGTAGAGCCCTGGGAACACTGCTTGCTCCCCAGTGCAGCTCTAGTGGTGCATCGGGGGATTCTCCTCACCCCAGCAAGCTGTCCTCTCCCCTTCATGCTCTTCTGGCTATCTGTAGGTGGTGTACTGAGGCAGGATGGGCTTTCTGCACCTCCCCCCCCCCACACACACACACATGCATGCGGCAGGGGAGGTATAATTTAGCTCAATCTGTGGGGGGGAAATGGCCCTGGGAAGCCATTCTCATGGAGCCTAGCTGTCCCCACTTGCAGTGGAAAGCACACGTGCAACACTCAGTGCTCAGTACCGTGCACCAGAAGTCTCACAAGTTATACATAATCACACACACACACGTTTGTGAAGAATATTGACCGTGCAGCCAGCACAGGCTAAAGCTTAGCATAGTCTACTCTGCCCCTCTAGGATCAGGAAAAAAAGGGCACAGAATGTCTCAAGGGAGTAATGGGCAAAGAAAATAACAAACAAACCCGGTAATCTGTTTAGCCAGAGACAGACCTCTGTGCATGGAAAGTGGCACAACGACATGAATATATCATAGCAAACACCAGTCACAGGCTACCGCCCTCAAGGATGAGTGTAATAAGCCTGTAAACAGCCTGGAGCAGAATAAGTAGGACGGGGGGATACCTAAAGACACATTAGAATTCGAACCCAACCCAGTGTGATATGGATGCTGGAAATAAATGATCTGCTGGCAATGGGTATGAGCCTGTCATAAATATAAAGGGAAGAGTAAACCCTTTAAAATCCCTCCTGGCCGGAGGAAAAATCCTCTCACCTGTAAAGGGTTAAGAAGCTAAAGGTAACCTTGCTGGCACCTGACCAAAATGACCAATGAGGAGACAAGACACTTTCAAAAGCTGGGAGGAGGGAGAAAAACAAAGGGTCTGTGTCTGTCTGTATGCTGCTTTTGCTGGGGACAGAACAGGAATGGAGTCTTAGAACTTTTAGTAAGTAATCTAGCTAGGTTTGTGTTAGATTATGATTTCTTTAAGTGGCTGAGAAAAGAGCTGTGCTGAATAGAATGACTATTCTTGTCTGTGTGTCTTTTTTGTAACTTAAGGTTTTGCCTAGAGGGATTCTCTATGTTTTGAATCTAATTACCCTGTAAGGTATCTACCATCCTGATTTTACAGAGGTGATTCCTTTACTTCTATTAAAAGTCTTCTTGTAAGAAAACTGAATGCCTTTCATTGTTCTAAGATCCAAGGGTTTGGGTCTGTGATCACCTATGCAAATTGGTGAGGATTTTTACCAAACCTTCCCCAGGAAGTGGGGTGCAAGGGTTGGGAGGATTTGGGGGGGAAAGACGTGTCCAAACTACGTTTCCCAGTAAACCCAGTTAAAGTTTGGTGGTGGCAGTGGAAATTCCAAGGGCAAAGGGTAAAATTAATTTGTACCTTGGAGAAGTTTTAACCTAAGCTGGTAAAAGAAAGCTTAGGAGGTTTTCATGCAGGTCCCCACATCTGTACCCTAGAGTTCAGAGTGGGGAAGGAACCTTGACAGAGCCCAAGCAGGAATTTATCTGTATGAATGAGAACCATCCACGCTTACTCACAATCCACATAAAGTGGAGAAACATGGCAGTGTGTGCCCGAGTGCATGTGCTGAATGAATACAGGCCTTGATCAAAAGGCACTGTAAAGATGTCAACACCAGCTAGATACAGAACATCTCTTGATTCCAAAGCTGTGGCCAAATGGCCAAAATGTTCTAGTGCCTGGTATGATTATCTCTGCAATAGGAAAGGGAAAGGAAGTACTTCTGTACTTTTAAACTTGTAAAGCATTTTTGAAAGACTGCTTGTAGAAAAGACGCTATATAAAATGATATACTATCACACAGAATGAAGAGTTTGCCACAGCAGATCTGAACATCAGTTCACCTAGTTCAATATAAGCAATAGCCTTAGCCCCATTGTTCTGCCCTTCTGGCAGAACACTGTGGCACTCATTTGACAGGACTCCTTTGCAAGGAAGTCTTTGCCATGTTCATTTGGTGTCTGAAACTGTGATGCCCATGGTGAACTGCATCTTTAAATAGTTAGCTCTTTCCCATGTATATGTTCTTAGACCAACCCAGACAGTCAGAGAAGACACATAACATGCGTTTTCTCAAGGGAAAGTTACTTTTGTTGTTCTATTAATCTAAAAATATGTTATTCAGACCGAAAGGATCTGTTTGTTCTTTGCGCATGGTAAAACAACATGTTCTATATCCATCAACAAGTAAAAGGAATCTGCTTTAGACTTTAGATGTTTCTTAAAGATTGCCAGTGTTCCTTTAATAGCACTGCAACTTTAATTCACCACTGATCTTCAGAGCATCTACAAGAGCATTCCAATAAAGCTGGATTTACCTTGCCCCCAAGCAAAGTATAACCTTTCTCCCAATACATTATCAGCAATGCGTACACATCAGGAGCTTGCAATGTATTTTTGAAATCCAGTAACACACTAGAGCTGCTACATAGATTAGTTAGCAAAAGGAACCAAAGCAGATTGAATTTGTCAAATGATTTGTTCTCTACACAGAATCTGACATGTCAGGATCCTGTTGTTTTGCTGCCAGGTCATGTTCTTACAATATGTTTATCCTGAACATATAATTAAAATATAATTAGCCCTAGTTTTGCTTTTCCTCCAGCATCTTTATTCATATGCTATAAAAATACATGGAAGATGGGTTTTTTTCACCCCAAGGCCACCCATTTTATAACCAAATCACAATAGAAGTCATTGCATGAACTCATGTGCTGGCTGTTAATCAACGGAAATCAATAGTGTTTCAGATGGTATAAAATTTGACACGGTAATAAACAGAAATGAACCATATCCCTCGATGCAAACATCCCCAAACATTGGGAAAATGTCTGGATCTGGATGCCTCCAGATTTGAACCTTGTGGCAGCCTATATAATAGACTGAACTGAGATCCCTTAACTGAAAATCCTCAAACTTTGGGAACTTTCATATTCTATCCAAACTTCTTGTCGTTCACCCATCTCTAACAAAATGCACTATAAGCTTCACTGTTAATTAGCTCAGTCTAACTAATCTTTAATGCCTTATCTGAATGACATTATGTTTGCATCCCAGTTATACCAGCATTCCACTGAAGATTGGTCTTTAGGATTTAAAATATTGAACATGACAGCACAGCACCATCATCCCTGATTTGATTGCTATCTTTTTGTCTAGAGTGCTGCAGGCTCATTCATGCCTTTGATGCATTGTAATTAACAAAGTGGTTGTCTTGGTGAAAAAGATAATCACTGGTCTATTTTTCTGTATCTTTTGAATAACAGTTATTCTGCTCTATTTTTCCATAGACTTATTTTTTCCCTAACATAAAGAAAGAGAGATCCCCCTGCCCCCCACCCCCAGCAAGGTAAACACAGTCACAACACTTATCACAGAGAATTATTTCCTACATTTTGCTTACCTGAAAACAATGAGCAAATGTATTCAGTTACACCTGTACAAAACCACTGCTATCAATCGAGGCACATGTATTAAACGTGGCCCAGAGTCCTTGTTACAAATCCAGTCTCCTTATTGCTGCATTCCCGTAAGTTTAAGACAAATCCAGCTCTTGGCTGAATTATTGTAATTTCAAAATGACACTTCTGAAGTTAATGGGATTACTGAGTTTACACCAATTTGATGGACAGCAGGCAGGACCATCAGTGTCCAATTTCTCTCTCACTTACACCAGTATAAGCTAGGAATAACTCCACAAACATCTATGATACTTCACTAGTGTAAAAACCTGTCAATGTGAGTGGGGAAGAAGCAGACCCTTCAAATTTAAAATGCACTCTAGATCTTACATTCCCATGTGAGCAGAGGTGTATCACTCTCTGCAAAGAGAATTCAAAACCACAACAGATTTAAAGCCCCCTATTTAAACAGAAAGAAATTCAAATTGAAGCCACGTCCACAAACTAAATAATACATAACATTATTATTATTATTATTATTAATATTAATATCAGTGTTGTAGTAGCACCTAGAGCAGAGGAGATGCATGAGATGGGGGGCATGCAGGTTCACATGCCCCCTCAGATTCTGCTTTCTGCATTCCTTTCCCACTGCACCTAGAGACAGCAGGGGACTGGGTGGGCTAAGTCCTGCTTGTTTCCTAACAACTCAGCACCTTTCCCTCTCCATCGGGGCACGAAGCAACTGATTTAATGGAACCACAGTCTGCACTGAGCTCCCCTCCTCTTCCCCTCACTCCCTGGGTTGGGCTGTCTTCCACTACTGCTCCCAGGCTCACATCCCGCAGGCAAAACAGTGGCCGACCCGCAGCATTGCCTGCCTCTCCCAGCCAGCCCACTGGCCAAGCACCTCACAGGACAGAGCTTCTCACCTGTGAACAGCTCTGCTCCAGCTGCCAGCAAAAGTCCAGCCAAAGTCACCAGGCAAGTTTCAACTTTCCCCATGTCTCTTCCCCTCCTAGAGGCAACACCAGCCTTTAAATTGTGCCCCTCCCCTACCAAGAGTTACTCGTCGTCTCTGGCTTAGAGGTTCCAATCAGGGGTCAAGGTCCCCATTGTGCCAGCTGTAGTACATGCAAGACAAGCATTATCCATGCAGTCTTACCATATGATCTGAGAACAGGTGGATATATGAAACAAATAGGGGGAAAGGTGGGAAAAAGACAAAGCAAGAGAGAAGCAATCTTGTTTAGTACAGTAGGCAGGAGTCACAGCACACCAGCTATTTAGCTATTGCTGAGTGTTTTGTAGGCCTCATGGCAGGAGATGGTTTTCAAGGAAGATAATGTGATGCCTTTATGGATTTTTACAGGGAGTGCCTCCCACGTATGATGGGCAGCTTGGGAGAAAGGTGAAAGCCTGGAGGGTAAATTGGATTAATTGGCAATGAAGGCTGGCATGCTTGGCACAGCAGTGGCAAGAGCTGATGGCTCAGTAACTAAAGAATTAAATCAAGTAAAGTTTATATTAAAAAACTTTAAAGTGGCAGCATAGGAGCTCGCTCATGCACAGCTGCCACCATGTGCTCATCCTCCAATTCTTCTCCGCTGTGGTAACTGCTGTATGACACCTTATGGAATCACAACTTTAGAAAGTATTCCTTCCCACTGTACTCACAGGGCATCCTGACTCTAGATGGAGAGGCCCCCGGGTGTTGTCCTGACACCAAGAGGAGGAAAATGGACGCTCCCTCCTGCCCTCTTCAAGGATCTCCAACCTAGCTCAAGCCCTGCTAGCATGAATTTGTCTACCCACACTGGAGAGCTCGCTCCTAGCTGCAGTGTAGACATTCCCTCATATATCTTGGCTTATTCCCAGCATCCCTTGTAGAAACACCTTCTAACCTCCAAGCTTCCCCCGGGCTAAAAAATCTCATTGCTACCGGAAATAGGGTCACGCTGGACCAGAGTCTGCCTTCAAGTACAGTACCCCTTTTCATACTCCAGGAAGAATTGGCACTGCTGGGTGATCATATGAGGTTATGTACTAAGAACAAAATTCACCCATATTAACAGGGGCCGAGAAAGCCCACAGTGCAGAGCAAGTGTCACAATTCTGCTGTGCAGTGCATGGGTGGCTGCAGCGAGGGTATACAGTGTGTCTTTGCACATCCCCATTTGCTTGCTGCAAAGCTGAGCTTCACAGTGGCCAGCTCAGAGGGGGTGGTTAAGGGCAGGCCGGACAAGGCCATGTTCATGGACAGTGAGCCATTGGTCACACAGAGCTGATAGCCATAACCCGCAAATTAGGGGATATACAGGTGTAACAATCCTTATTTCAGCCCAGGGGCTGGAGCGGTCGCTGTGGAGAGTCTGCCCCACAGTCTATGAGAGCTGTAGCTGAATTCCGTCCCCACAGCCCCAGAATAGACTTCCCCCACCGAAAAGCCATTTCTTCATGCTCTGTGTGGTGCCTGTATCTGTGTAGGGGAGGGAGGAAACTTCACACTAAGATGCCAGTCAGTTTGAATGGGACACCACAGAACCAATTGGCTGGTGTTTTTCCACTTCCACAGTGTGTGTCCATTTCAAAAGGGTTAATATTGCTCATGCTGAAATAAAAACATTTGCCATGCTGTCTAATCAACCTCAGAGAAAGTGCCTTTAGCACCCACCTTTTTTTCCAGCTGCAATGAAATTGTTTAGAGACCTTATTTTCAGATGAATCCCCGCCTATTTTTTAAATGACAACCGCACTCTTCAAGGGAAACATTAAAGGCAGCCTGAAATAAATGCTTTCACACAGATAAATACATTAACTAATTAATTTGAAGTATTAAGCTCTAAAATGATTTGGGATAAAACTTGATCCTCACAGAGACCCCATAAAAAGCCTTCCTTGCCTCTGGACCTTATCACATCTCTCAGTGGGGGTGCACACATCCCTGAGCTATCTTAGCATGAGCTGGCATGGAAGGGGCAGGACAGGGGAGAATCTATGGCTAACACTATTGTTGGCTGAAATTTTTTTGAAGGAACAGTTTTCTGTCCGAAATCTAAATGTTTTGAGGGAATTCATCAATTTTGATGAAATTTTCAATGAAAAAGGTTCCGAACGGTTCAAAATCAACCTGGATTATTTTATTTTGTCCCGACGTTAGCATTTAGTTTTGTTTCAACTCTTTCATTTCATTCCAACTTTCTCATTTCATTTTTTACTTTCTTTTTTCATTTCAACTCAATGGGGAAAAATTTCCATTTCAGGGTGGTGATTCTTGTCACATGTTGCTCTGGGTGTTCTTTCATTGGATCAGGGAACGCCATTTCAGGCTGGTTCCGTTTAGCCACATGAAGTCACAGTGTGAGTGGCACCTCTCTGTTCCTGGTCACACTCCCTCGATTAGGATTTGAAACTGGATTCCCAGCAACAGGTACTGTGTCACTCTCTTTTACCCCACAGCTGATGGCTACTGCTTTGAAGCAAGACATATTCATTGATCCCACCTCACATAGCCTGCCCCCGTGTTTTGAATGATGAAAAGAGGGAGTTGGAGGGAATTCAGGTCGGACTCCCAAACAAATAAAATTAATTTTTCTAGTGCTGATCCCAATGCAAGCGGTGTTGCCCCATCTCTCACACTCCCCATCTGACAGCTGTGTTAGAAGAACCTGCACACCTCAGTGTGAGATTGCTTGGAAGCAGAATTCTTCTAAGTAGCAACTTATGGTGGGGAAGAAGACCAACTCTTGAATCTTGGGCTTGCTCAGTGGAGAAGCTGTTGTAGACGCTCTGCACCATGAACCCCAGGAAACAAAGGGAGGAGAACCAGATTTCCTTGAGGAGCGGGAGCCAGCAGAATGCACTTGGCCTGAGGCACACAGCTCCCCCCGAGAAGAGTATTCCTCTGAGGCACCATCAATCACTCAGGGTGCAGGAGGTGGTGATAGCAATGATAATGAGCAGGAGGAGGTTAGCTCAACTCCATTTAGTCCAGCACCACATGAGGCGGCTTCACTTCTAGAGGCTGACCCCGGCAGGCTAATGTCCAGAGACCATCATCTTCCTCTAAAACTTTGCTCCACTAGTTCAGCTCTGGAGAGGATGCAGTTGTTAGACACAGCTACTAGGTGAGGGGGAGGATCACTGCCTCCATCTCTGCTGGACAAGGTTTCGGTGGGAACACTTACGGGGAAGCTCCCACTGTATACAGAGGAGCTCCTTTCAGAGTGGTGCCAGATAATCGTATTTGGTTGTCAGATGTTGGCTCGCTGCATGGAGTGGTGGGGGGGGTCCCTCAGGCTCTCCCTCACTACCCCTTATCTCCCATAATAGGGATGGGGAGGATTTATTTATTTGTTGTTTATTTAATTTTATGTATGTCAATCAGTCCTACCTAACCAACCCACCTCTCACCCTTCCCCTGACTAACCGATGCATTAGAAATTGAAGCAAAATGGCCACTATTTGGCTTCCTGTTCCAAGTCAAATATGGTGGAAACATTTAGTTTTGACGTTACTGAAATGAAATAGCTTGATGTTTCCGAAGTGACATATTTTGGAATATTTCATTTTGAGAAAAACTTTGAGCTTGCGGCTTTGTGTCCCAAAGGGAGACCAAACAACATTTTAAAATCTCAAAACTTCTTGCAGGACAGAAATTCCATTTTCTGGCCAGTTCTAGTTATCACAGACCCAAACTCATGAAGGGGCAGCATCCATTATTCCAGCTCAACCCATAGCCCCAAAGCCTGAGCACAGTAGGCAGATGAATTGTCCTCTTCCTCTACTGCCCAACCACCACTTAGTTCCCCGGACGAAGCTGCTTGACAGATGGTTGTGCAGAGAATTTGGGGGTGCACTTAAAAAATCAGCTAAATCCATTTCGGATGGACAGCATTTTAAAATAATGTCCACTGCAGAATCTTTGCATCTCCTGCACAAGTGGACGGACATACACATTTTTATAAATCAGCCACCAAGTAGATTCGTGGGCTTTGTCTTTGGTAGGGATAAAATACCCTGCTCCATTCCTATAGCTGCTTCTCATGATTACTTATATTACAGTGGTACCCAAAGGCCCAGTCAGGAATAGGCCCCCTTTTGATAGGTGCTGAACAAACACATAAGACACAGGGCTTTATGTTTTATCATTTCTTAGTAATGACTTTGGGGCACAACTTCCAAAAACTGCTGGGCTCAAACCTTGAGGGGTGGAGGGGCAAAAGCAGCTCATGTGTGAATCCCAACATGGACTGCCTAACTGGGAATCCGAGGAAGAGCTGGAGGCACCGTTATCAACTGTTGAGAGGGTGTCCATGGTTGGCAAGTGGGTCACGGAGGCTTGAGCTTCCAGACCGGCCCCTTTCCTAAGAGGGGAGCTCAGGCTTATTAGGATGTAGATGAGGAGTTGGCACAGAGCTACAGCCTCCTGAAAGCAACTATCTTTGGATGGGATTTTAAGAGGAAGAAATCACTCAGTTTGAGGAGGAGACAGCGGCATCTGCAAGGTACCCCACAATAACATGTTACAAGGAGGTAACAGGCGTTGTGAACGAATGTTTTTTCCAGTGTTGTAATTACAAATAGATACCAATACTCGAGAATAAAAAGGATTTGTGGACTGGATGATGATGATCTGTATGACAAAGCAAGCCCTAGTAAAAAGGATTAATATTTTTTCCTCTGCTCTATGACATACCAAGATTTAATACCTGGAGCTATTATTTTTTCTGTTTTAAAGGAAATCCTAGTTAGGAGTTCTTGGTCAGACCTGACCTTCTGCAAACCACTGATCCTCTGCACCAGTTCTGTGTGTGTGATGACATGTGGGACTAATGCATGGGAGGAAGTAATATATGAGGTGGACAGATCTATAGAGTGTTAGGGCCAACCTCTGAGATTAGGAATCTGTTTTCTCTCTCTCTCTTTTGTGTTCTCCAGCTGGAGCAGTTCAAAATAAAGATGCCCAGGAGAAAGGAATTTTCAGCTAAAGCAATCCCAGGATTTCTACTTCAGTAAGGCTTGTGGCTAAGCTATATAGTCAGAAGGACCATAAAACCCCATTAGTTAAACAGGAAAATGTGGGATTTGATTCAGTGATTAGCATAGCTCCAACAATCCCAAAGAGCTGCACAGTGGCAGTTCATGTGGTAACGGTAGCAAGCCAGTTGATGGTCCAAGAATCACAGCAGCAATAATATGAACAACTCCAGAGACTAGCTACTGGGGCAGCTTTAGGTGGGTCCCATGGGTGCAAACTGCACCCACAGAAATCAGGCTGGATCAGCTCAAACTTGAGCGGTGGTGTTTCAGTGGAGTCAGTCTTCTAGCAATACACTCGACACAACTGATCCCAGCACAGACTGCCTGATTTACGGAACTTCTTAATTGGTGGAGAAGTGGAGCTAGCTACCATTATGACACTCTGTGCCCCCAAAGAAACACCCTGGCACCCACATATTCATATTTTTTGTACAAAGTATGTCTTCTGAGGTATCATGCTAAAAGTCTTGATCTGTTGAACATTAATATCCTGTTGGATTGTATGTGCTATCATTGTATGTGAAGTTATGAAGTTTTGTGTGTTACTGAAATATGTTATAAAGTTGGAAACACCCACAACTGGCCTTTCAGGTACAACAATGAAGAAGTTAGACAGTGCTAATGGCCCCATTAAAGGGAATCCACATGCCCAATGACTATCTCAGGGACTGTTTGCAATGTAGGCTTCCCAGAGGGAGCACGTAGGCAATGGAGGATGCTTGACCTAGGGGGTGGACCCCTACGTCATAAGCAAAGATCTTTCCAGCAAGCTGCAAGAAGCAATAAAAGAAGGGAAGTGACATCATCACTTGGCCTCACTCCCCTTGCAATTCAACACCTGGAAACTCCTTAGGAACAAAGACTGAACTGGGGAAGGGGGTTCCAGGGGGGAAAGAAGGCGGCCCTGCCTGTGTATGGAAGATTGGAGGACTGTTTGTACCATCAGAGTGAAACACTGCTTAATTCATATCCAGTCTAGTTTATAGAACTTAGATTATGTTATTTGTTTTATTTCTTAGGTAAACTGCTTTGATCTGTATGCTCACTACTTATAATCACTTAAAATGTGTCTTTCTGTAGTAAATAAATCTGTTTTATATTTTTCACCAAAAACAGTGATGGGCATGGGAAAGCTACTCAGTGAATAAAAACTGGTGCATGTCCTCTCCACATTGAGGGAAGGGCCAACTAGGTATTAATTTTATACTGGTCAGGCTTTTGATCCTAGCAGGATGGTACAGTCCAGGGGTGCCAGCCTAGGGCGCTTTGGGGAATTGGCTGGAGTCTCTCTATTCTTAGTTCATGAATGGCTGAGGAGAAGCATTCATATAACTGCAGCTGGGTGGGTCCTTGCCTGTGTAAATGTTTGTGTGAGTGCAGGACCGGGAGCAGTTTGCAGCTTGTCACAGCATAAGAGGGGTCCCAGATTGGTATACCAGGCGGCTCAGCGGCACCCCAGTTCCAGGTTGCACCCTGCTCACTCTGCTTGCTCCTGCCTCACCTGCTCTTGTGCCTGCTTCAGCTCCTGCCCTTCTCCATCCTTGACACCCCTGGCTCTGCTCCTCAACCACATCTCTGGCTCACTCCTTGGCTTGGGCATTCGGCTTCTGATCCCTGGCTCTGCTCTTGACTATGCCCCTGGGTGTCCTGTGGTCCTGATCCTTGCCTCAGCTCATTTGGCTTGAGGGGGTGACTCCTAGGCTCAAGGAGAAGAGCGAATTGTCCACATTTTAAGGAGCCAGGCAATCATATGGCATATTTCTAATGTTATAGCTTCAAAGACAAATATAAAAGGGGAAATTCAATAGCACTAGTCATTTTCTGTTGGAAAATGCTGTTTCAAAATCTTAATGTTTTGCATGAAGGTGTTGATTTTGATGACATTTTCAATGGAAACATTTTTGAAACAGTTTGAATTAAAATGGAGTATTTTGTTTTGCCTTTCTCACTTTGATTTAGCTTAATTTGTTTAACTTGTAATTAATTTTAGTGTAGCTTTATTATATTATCTTTATGGCTCTATTTAATATTCAAATTTATTATAGTATAATGTTTAGACATTAAATGTTTCAGTAAGATTGTTTGAATGTTTCTGAAATGAAATAGTTTGGAATTTCTGGTCCGTGGCAAATGTCAATGTTTTGGACTGATCAGGGATGAAAGCAAATTTCAAAGTGTTGAAATTTTGTCCCTCAAAACCGAAATTCCATTTTCTCCCCAGCCCTAAAACAGAAGGATTCAGAGAAAGAGGAGAATCTGGGCAAGAAAGCAGCCACCAGCAGAAATAATAAATTCTTTTATTTTCTGGTGCAATCAATTGATCTTCTACACATCTCCTGCATACATGGTGATACTCAGTCTTAATCCAGAGCGGCAGACGCAATGCAAATGAGGAATCAAGTACTGAAGACAGTGAGATTGGCAGAAGCTGGGTGTCATGAGGGAAAATATGCTGCTCTGTAATTTATCACTTTTTTCTTGAATCCGGTGCTGGCGTTACAAATTTACCTTTCACATTTCCATACTTTGAGCATTTAATAACCCAAAAAGGAAAGTAGCATAAATAAATAAAATAAATAAAATGGGGTGGGTGGGGGCCAGGATGTGCTCTGAGAAAAAGCCTAAAACTTTAAAAATGAAAAATGCCATGGAGTACACTGAAAGTGTTGAAATACATTGTGTGTATAATTGATACACCAAGACTCCACTTCAGGGGAAGAAAGTCTTGTGGAGCCTCTTCAAGTTCTCTGTGTCTGTTTTATCTGGGAGTTAAGTTATATAATTAGTGCCCACTTCAAAAACTAAACTTTCTGAATAATTTATATGACATGGCAACATGGGTCAAGGTTAGGGGAGCCTGCAGCTAATCTCTGCATATCAGAAAAAGACAGAGGAATCTATTAAATAAAAAGATGCCACTTTGGAAAAAAACTCCTGAGGAAGAATAAAATACAGAGCTGGAAAAGGATGAAACTACAACAACTGGCATCACTCACAAAGCGCTGTTCTCTCAAGGATTCGACATTACAGTCACTGGGAAAAACTAACAAGTACAATTATTTTCAACTGGTCACACATAATTAATTGGTTGACATGGCTAAATCCTTGACAGAATAATGAATTGAAGCCAAAGGCAATCTTTATCTGTCATTCTGATTGAACAGCCTTAACAATGAAGTTATGTATTGCCGACACCGTAGCAACAGGCTAAAATCTTTGCTCCCAGGACAAGCCCAAACTTTTTTCAAAGTTAAAGCTTAACTGAAAGTGAGGTGCATTCAGCTAGGCACATGTGGTGCTTATCCTACCAACATGCAGGCTGATAAGCTACATTTTCAGACAGAGTAGTCTGAGCACAGGTCTAGGAGCCAGGAAAATTAAATTCTCTTCTCTGCTTCCACACTGACTCACTCTGGCCTTAAACAAATCATTCAGAACCTGATCTTAACTTCAGCTGAAACCAATTGTTAACTTCAGTGATGCAGAATCCAGCCCTTAACCACTCCACATTAATTGTCCTCATCTGCAAGATGGAGATAAAACTATGACCTTACAGGGATGTTGAGAGGATTCACTAGTCAATGCTATATGCTACGTGTTACGAAGTGATGATACCGATGCCATTATTAGATGTTGCCAGTCTTTTCTCTTTATCTTACTGCATCATTGTATTGTAAGAAAATCATTTCATCACAAAGTGGGGATGTAGTGCAGTGTAGCAGAGGTAGCAAAATGGTGATGGAAAAATCAGTGAGTTTTGTCACCTTAAGCATATGGCATGAGTTCAGTGTTGTGCTGTATTTTGCTGTGCATCTAACCCTATTACAACATAGACACACACTGCAGTCAGATAGCCTTAAAAAGAAAGGTGAACTGATTTAGTCCCCTCGGAGGAATACAACTGGTCAGAAGAATGCAGCACTTCCAGACCTGACCACAAGTGATCCACACATTTATGACATCCAGACATGGATACTGAAGCTCCTTAGTTTAGGAATGAAGTCACACACATACAACTGTATCATGTTTTAACTGGTGGAAAACCAGAGCAACACATCTGGTTAGCAATGCAGGTCACTGTGAGCAGAGCAACTTGGTACTCTGCCCTCTGTGCTGGCTCCCCATGGAATACACAGTCCCGTTTGAGGTCGATGTCTTGATATTCAAAGGCTTGCATTGCATTGGGCCTGAGAGATCACCTCTCCCTCTTCAAAATATGACTTCTCATGACAGCTGTGTTCCAACAGAACCTTGAAATTGTTGACCAATAATAGGAGACTTGTGCATGCTGGAGACAGAACTGGGCCAGGATGATGGAACCTTGCACGACTTAAGTCTCACCACATGCAGAACTAAGTGAAAAACTAAATTTCTTTGATTTGGCTTCCCCACAATAATCTCTTCTAATAGACACACAACACACCCACTTTAAAAGAATAATCCTAATCAAGCTATATCTCCTACAGGCTAAGAAGGAAGAAAGAGTGAATAAGAGATTGTCATTATTATTTCTACTTTTAAAATCTTTCAAGACACTCAGATATTACATTGGTGGAACTATATAAGTACTCCTAGATTGACAGTTCTCCAGGAGACAGGCTGTTTTTCCATTGTTTGTCTGTACAGTGCCTAGTACAATGGGACCCTGATTGGGGTCATTAGGATGTAGTGTAATAGCGAATAATAATAGATAGATTCAGATTTAAAGATCTTTCACTATGACATTTTAAAAAGGAAGAGAAAAGGAGATATTAGAGATGAGCCTGAGCCCCAGAATTTGGATTGGATTTTGACTGCCTAGTGTTTCGGGGATGTTTCAGGTATCATAAAGATAAAAGTTGTGAGGAGCCAGCTCATGCAGATCTGGACTGAAATTCGGACCTTCTCCAGTAACATCTAGCCAGGGGGATTTCTTGGGGCTTTTTTTTCCAGGGCAAGCCAATTATTTTATCAGCTGAAGAGTGCTGGAAGAAAGTTGACGGCTGTCAAAACCTAGTCATTAGAAAGCCTATTACAGAGTTTATCATTGATGCTAATCCAAAATTACTTTCCTTCTCTATCAGAGAACAAGAGATTCATCGCATGACAGTTTGGGAGACGAATAAAACGTTAACCATGTCAGGATTCCTAAGGCACTGACAGAACAACTTTGGTCAAGTTTTTAGTAAACATTCTGAAGTCTGAGTTGGTCATAACAGCTGCATATTTAGAAGGGAAACCAAATCATAAGACACATTCTTTACCAAAACTTCTCTTTAGCTTCATTTTCATGCTCTGTTGAAACAAGGACATGCAAGCAACTGCATGCTGTCCTCATTGATTTTAATTATGTTTTAGCAATAGGAAACAGACAGCAATCGTGTCAGGAGCATGTACCACAGAGGTATACTTGATTGCTGTTGAAGTTCAGATGTACCAGAGTGACTGTGTTCAATGTTAGGCAGGGGTGGTAGTCTCAGGCGCTAAAATTAAAATGTCCAAGGGAAAATAATAGACCTGGCCGTTAAAGACTTTAGCCTGTTAATTTGGAGGGGGAAATCCAGGCTTCCCTCAGTTCTCTAAGCCAGGGCAGCAAGTCTTCTGCCACAACCCTGGTGGGCTTTCAGTTCTTTCCTAAACAAAAGAAATAAAGCAATTGCTTCTCCAGGCCTTTTTGGCAGAGTTCAGAGTTTTAGGCAGATGAGCAGCATTGATGCTGCAGGCTCTATGCTGGATATGCTTCCCTTTCTGTACCTCTTAACACAACAAGTAGATGAGCGAAGATTTGTTCTCCTTCTCTGCTGAGAATCCACTCTCTGTTTCCTATTTCTCCTGGACCCAGGTGAAAGCATCCGCCCCCTAACAGTCAGAGAATCAAGGTGTGGTGGGGCAGGACCACAGCCTGGCTTTCCCAGCTGGGGAATTGATCCCTTTGTCTCTTATTCCTTGTGTGTTATGTACACTGTAACGCAGGCTGTTAGCAGGAAGAAGCTGACTGACACAGTCATTTAGCCATATCCTACTCTTGATCTTTGTGTAAACCATCATTGATGTAATGGGAGTCCCATGCATGGCACATGTTTCTGTAAGAGTGACAATGGTACTGGGATTACAATGACTGTCAAGTGGCATGGTAAAGGAAGAGTTGCTTTCTCCTCTGCCAGTGAACAAAGAACTTGATTAGAATAAGGAAAGTAGTATTATCCCCAAAGCTCCATTTCTCTTTGCTTCACAGAAGTATGTATCTCTAGTAACTTCCCCAACTTCCCCTCCCGACTGGCTTCCTGTCATAGATATAAAAAATACTCCCATTTCAGAGACCCACACAGCCTTTTCTCCTCATGCCTTATGGATCTCTGTGCATGAGTGTGTCTCATTTCCAATGTTTGCCAGCTCCTTAGATCTAGATGTTGCAGATCTACCTGTGGCTTCTAAATTTGCACTCCCCCCTTCACATTGCTACTGTGATTAAATCATTGTATATCTGAGGTACATTTTTGAATATGGTCTTAGCTGAAGGTCTCTTGTACTGGCTGGTTCACACTGGCTAACTCCTTACTTGATCTTCTAGTGAAGGTCCATATGTATTCTGCCTCTGGTGCAAGATCAGATTCTTCTGGCCAGATGTGTCTATTGGAGCCATGCCCCAGATGCCTTTGTGCCGTCCCACCCAAAGGCATAAACTGTCGAGTGGGCCAAACCATCCCTTCATTCCTCACGGGGCTGTGAGATGGAACCCTTCTTGTGCATGCTGTGTGATTTAAATCCCTTTGTATATAGTTAGTAGTAGTGTAAATAGTATCATTGTAGCTCATGTAGTGTTAGGATTAGTTATTACTACCCATCCACTATTCAAAACATTTTTCCCCCCTTCAGAGTTAGGGTCTTCCCTGGTACTAGGTTTTAGCCCCTATGTCTGAAGTGAAGTCCCCAGGCTTCAAAACTTGCTCCTCTTCTGGCTATCCAGCTGATAGATGGGCACTCAAGGTAGGCACTCCCCAATGGGTGTTCAATGTATCATTCTCTCTCCAAAAGAGCTCAGAAGGCTAGAGAAACCCAACTTAAGCTTTTTCTCCTGGAGTACTCAATGAGGGCATCCTCAGCTCCAGAGAAAAAAACCTGTAACAGACCCAAGCAGACTTCATCTCAGAGTGCTCCTATGAGCAGCGGCTTAGCCCTGAGCTCCTGGCCTCATTCATCCAAGAAGGTGTCATCATCTGAGAGCAGCCAGGTCCTCCTCCATACAGTCCTCTGAAAGGGGTAGGAAGGAGCATTGAGCACAGACTGAGGTCATCCTCTGAGCGCTCAAGTAGAGACAGGCATACATAGATGGTCTCAAACTGCTCAATTAAGGCTTGTTCATGACACAAATAAGGGTTCCCCTGGCACCTTCACAGAGACAGGTCACCTACCACTGTTAGCCTTGAATGGAGATCAGTCCTTCACCCAGAACCAACTGTTCAGTACCATCACTGGTGCACAAGGTGCTGATGACCTCACTACCCATAAGCCCGGTACCGGCTACTACAAAATGGTTGCTCTTGACATTGACCTTCTCAGCACTGTTTTTTGGCAGTGAGTGATTTAAAGATGACTGCGCAGCCTCAGTCACCAGTACTATCCACTGTGAGAGTGCCGTGCATGGTACTACCTTGATACAAGAGGCTTTTAGCTGCATTATCCTGTGTAAGAAAATCAGCAACGCCAAGGAGAGGAATCAGCCACGCAGCTGTAAGCATGCAAAGAGGGAGAAAACATCCTAACTTTCACCTGTCCCAATTAGCATAACAAAAGTGGTCACAGTATCATGACGCTTAAACATGCACAAAAATGTAGTTAGTTGGAGATTTAAGGCTTTTTATAAATATTAAATAGTGATAGTTTAAGGTAAGGTTAACTAGAAATCCAAAGTGGTTGCAATGATTTTACCTTAGAAAATCAAAATGGAGGACTTAGGCTGAACTGAATGCCTACAGGTAACTGGGGTGAAGTAAAGTGCAGCAGGGTGAGATTAAATTCACTCCAATACGTGAAGGGAAGGGTCAGTCAAGTGAGAAGGAGCTTCTCAGTGAGGTCCGGCTCTGATTGGCCAAACAGGTATCACCTCACCAGGAGGGGACTATGCTAATTGTTAGTGTTAGGGGGTTTATTCCTTCACCCACTTACTTCCCTGGTCCTTCTCGCATGAACAGAGAGCAACAATACCCAAAGTCCAAAGGTGCAAACAATTCGATGTTTAGTGGGGTGAACTTCCAGCAAGCATGATTCCAGTTTCCTTCCTTTGTGTCCCCTTTCCCAGCTCTGACACCACAGAGCCTTACCTGTGTCCCTGTTCCCATTCCTGCCCTTGGCTAAACATGATTCCAATTTCCTCACCCCCATTCCCTGTTCCCTTTCCCCCACCCACTTCCTGATTGACTGCAGATTATCTAGTAAAACTTGAGTTCTGCTTCGCTGTACCTTAACCAATCATTTTACTGAAATTTAACTAACCAATCCTAACATATTGTAACATGATTATTTAACCAATTATATCCCACCACCTTAATTAGTTTACACCCAGCAAAATTAATTATACAGCAGACAAACAATCACAGAACCAGACAGAGACCATGCAAACAAACAATAGCAAAAGTGGGAAATATAATGACAAAACAATACAGAAGTGAGGATTTCACATCCCAGCTATTGATAAGTGAGTTCTTGCCAGATAGAACTATCTATCAAACTAAGTTTCCTTTTACATCTTCTAGGCACTTCCCTTTCTCTGGAGATGAGAGGCATTATCAGGACAGGATTGTATTCCTAACAGCCCAATAGCACCTTATTTCAATGTGACTAGGTTGGAATGTGAGGATGTGACCGTTCGCTTCCCAGCTTATGGCTGCCTCTGCTGTTTAGCCAAAGGCCTTAGCCTAAAAACAGGGCCTCAGACTGTCACAGTAAGAGAAGGACCTTACACCAGCAGACAGTGATTTTGATTCTTTCTTTTATACCTCTATAACTAGCTAAGTGATAAGAATATACCTAAATTCTTTGAGTATAGGCCTTTACAGACAGGCCTGAATATCTATATCCTAACAATTAGCATTGAGAGAGCAACCAATCAGAAAAGGTCAAAATCGTGTATAAGGCAGAGAGCTGACAGGCTTTAGTGTGGGTGTTTAGCAGTTGGAGCAAATTGGGTGGAGCAGATTGGAAAGTGGAGATTGGAGAAGCAGGCAGAAGAATCCATCGAAGAGCTGAAATCATTTTGACAGAGCAGAGGGATTTGAAGAAGAATAGGAAGTATAATCATCTTGAAATATAAAGAATGCATGGGTATGGTTGTAAATAAAGCAGGATGTCTCCGTCTGAATGGATTTTACCCCACCCATTCTATGATTGTCTGATCACCACTCATAGAATGCTATTTACTTAGTAATGTTATTTAATGTGTAATATTGTAATGTTGTCTTATACATATGTATAAGGGATTTGTATGTTACACTGTAATAGGTTTTGTACTATATTGCAACATTGCATTGAGGCTTTATACATATGTATAAGGGGTCCATGTGTACCGTATTGTATGACATAGTATCTGCTATAAGGGTTGTGTAGTTCAGTGGTTCTCAATCAGGGATACGTGTACCCCTAGGGGTACTCAGAGGTCTTCTAGGGGGTACATCAACTCATCTACATATATGCCTAGTTTTACAACAGGCTACATAAAAAGCACTAGCAAAGTTAGTACAAACTAAAATTTCATAGATAATGATTTGTTTATACTGCTCTGAATACTATACACTGAAATGTAAGTACAATATTTATATTGGAATTGATTTGTTTTATAATTATATGGTAAAAGGAGAAAGTAAGCAATTTTTCAGTAATAGTGTTCTGTGACACTTGTATTTTTATATCTGATTTTGTAAGTTTTTAAGTGAGGTAAAACTTGGGGGTACACAAGACAAATCAGACTCTTGAAAGGGATACAGTGGTCTGGAAAGGTTGAGAGCCACTGGTGTAGTTCATTGCATCACCTTACTGTAGCTTGTGTTATTGCATTATTCTGTTGATTATTGAATATATTGTAATTGATTTATGTGTTTAAGTAACCATTAGTATGTTTTTGATAAATTACTGCTTGAGTGGCAATCCTTGAGAGGAGGGCTGTATCCGTATCCTCCCAAGGGTAAACAGAGCTAGTCTGTTCTGGGGAGTCCTAAGGGTCAGAGACAAACTCCCTGGTAAAGCCTGGGTAATTCCCCTAGGGCAGGCTGCCTCCTGTTACGCATTGAAATGGGTCAAATTGACAATTGGCTTACAGTCATAGGCAGTCCATTATTGGGGTGCCTTGGCTCCAAATTTTGGGATAACAAACTAACCACACTGTGACAGGGCCTAGCACGTCTTCAATACCGATAATAAAGGAGTACTTTAGCTCATCCTCAAACTCCTGTTAGAGTAGCCCTGCCACTAGAGGGGTACTTTTTTGCACCTCTCCCTCAGAGCACAGCAGAGAGTCATCCCCTACCACTCATCTCAGCCCCACTCTTTGACTCCTACTGGTCAGATAGAGAATCTAGGGCCAGACATTATGGACAGAGACCTAAGGGATCTAGGAAGGAGAATCCACCTTAGTACACACCCTGAGGCCCTCAACCCCTTACTCCTACAACATTCAGTCCTGGTCCTATTTGGCACCTTGGGGCATGCAATCTACAAGGAAACCAACTCCTACGGCCCCTGAAAGGCTAGAACTGCCTCTCCTACAAAGTCATCCTCCCCAGGACGCACTTCCTCACACTGCAGCAAGATGAGCAATAAAATGAGGAGGAGCATGCTCAGACAGAGGAGCAGTTATTTCCAGCAGCCATTTCCTTGTCATCCCTAGATGAGGCAGTAGTTTCACAGGGTTTCTTACAGAACCTAAATGGTTTATTGGCTGCACTTCCACTTAAGAACCCTTCATGTTTTCACATGGAAGCCTTGCAGGATGTTATAAAAAGAACCTTTAAATATGGTTACATTTGCAGCCATTATTGGTTCTATAAATCTTTCCCTGCTCTGGGTAACATCACCTTTCCTAAGATCACACCACCCCCTTACATAAGATAGGTGCAGTGACGTTTTGCAGTGAGCAGATGTCCCCATTTCTCCTGGTTACTGAGTATTTCTGTTCTCTCCTCTTATGTTTTGCTGCCTTTCTGGTTTTGGGGTCATCAGTAAATTTGATCCCAATTAAATTTACTTCCACTTTCCTCTTGATCCATGAGAATAATGTAGATTTGCAAACATTATTTGCAAATAATGTAGATTTGCTGTCTTCCATTTGATACTGGTGCCCAATTGTGGGTCTTTACTCTCAGCATTTCTCTATTTTCAATTCTGTACATTTCTGGCTGGGTCTGAACCCTATTTATGTGGAATTTATCAAATTAATGTTTTTACTAGTGACTATGTTCTTCACTGCATTCTGTGTATCTATTAAATCAGTCACTGCCTGTTTTTAGCATTGTAACTCTTATTAGTGTTGCTTTTCTGTTATTAGACACAACTCTCTCCAATATTAATATACCAGCTCCTTTATTTTATCTCCAAATGTTTCCCAAAGGATTGTTACTTGGCAGATATTCTCTGGTTATTCTTGTCTACATTTTCTAAAGAGATCTACCCCATTTGTCTTTTCTTGAACATCAGTTTCCTTTCCTGACTCCCATCTCAGGGTACAAACAAGGTGCAGATGTCAGAGAGCATTTATTATTGTGCAATAGCCTTGTTGCAGCATGCACCAGAAAAGAATCATAGAATATTAGAGTTGGAAGAGACCTCAGGATGTCATCTAGTCCAACCCCCTGCTCAAAGCAGGACCAACACCAACTAAATCATCCCAGCCAGGGCTTTGTCAAGCCGGGCCTTAAAAACCTCAAAGGATGGAGATTCCACCACCTCCCTAGGTAACCCATTCCAGTGCTTCACCACCCTCCTACTGAAATAGTGTTTCCTAATATCCAACCAGGGTGACCAGATGTCTCGATTTTATAGGGATGGTTCCAATTTTGGGGTCTTTTTCTTATACAGTCTCCTATTAACCCTCAACCCATCCCAATTTTTCACACTTGCTGTCTGGTCACCCTATATCCAACCTAGACCTCCCCCACTGCAACTTGAGACCATTGCTTCTTGTTCTGGCATCTGCCACCACTGAGAACAACCTAGCTCCATCCTCTTTGGAACCCCCATTCAGCTAGTTGAACCCTCCTCACTCTTCTCTTCTGCAGACTAAATAACCCCAGTTCCCTTAGCCTCTCCTCGTAAGTCATGTGCCCCAGCCCCCTAACAATTTTCCTTGCCTTCTGCTGGACTCTCTCCAGTTTGTCCACATCCCTTCTGTAGTGGGGGGACCAAAACTGGACACAATACTCCAGGTGTGGCCTCACCAGTACCCAGTGGAGGGGAATAATCACTTCCCTTGATCTGCTGGCAATGCTCCTACTAATGCAGCCCAATATGCCTTTGGCCTTCTTGGCAACAAGGGCACACTGCTGACTCATATCCAGCTTCTCATCCACTGTAATCCCCAGGTCCCTTTCTGCAGAACTACTGCTTAGCCAGTTGGTCCCCAGCCTGTAGCGGTACATGGGATTCTTCCTTCCTAAGTGCAGGACTCTGCACTTTGTCCTTGTTGAACCTTAGATTTCTTTTGGCCCAATCCTCCAACTTGTTTAAGTCACTCTGGACCCTATCCCTACCCTCCACCGCATCTACCTCTCCCCACAGCTTAGTGTCATCTGCAAACTTGCGGAGGGTGCAATTAACCCCATCATCCAGATCACTGATAAAGATGATACAGGCCCCTTTGTGTAATAATACCCCCCACTCTGTGCTCAGACAACCCTGTGGTCATCCCAGCATTCAGCTATATACAAGCCCTCACAGCATGAACATTTTATTGCTGTTTGATATCTAACCTCTTACATTCCTAAGTACAAATATGTCAAATCAAACAATGACATTATGGGTATACCTGTCAGATGCCAAAGTACAATACCACTAGCCTGATTCCTAATGGGAGTTTCAAGTGTCTGTGTGGGAAATCCATGTTGCTCAGTTTCATTCTAGGTCTCCTTTGAGGTTTTGCATAAACTCCTTTAAATTTTTATCAATGGGATCTGGATTTTGAGGGCTCTGTGATATATGATCTGGCAGAACCTCGACTGGATTCCATTTTTCTGCACTCTGATCATTCCCTAGGACTGGTCACTCAGTTTTGCAGATCTCTCCCAGGTTAATAGCAATCCCTGTCTCAGAGATTAGGTACAATATATATGAGAACTGATGCCCAAACAAACAATAGGTTTTAGCTTTAATTTAGCATAATTGAGTGTAGAAAAACTCACCAGAGCCTACTTAGCATTGCCCGTACACTTTTTCCAAGAATAGCATCATCCAAGAATAGCCCTGCTTGAACTCTGTCCAAGGTGTTGGAATGTTACTAGGGCATTGCAAAGTCCAAATAGCCTGATATTCCATTCAAGAAAGTCCTTTTGACTACAGGATATGGCTGCTTTATGTACTCTTGGGGTCCCTGTGACCTATCAGTAACCAGATACCAAATTCAGAGTAGAAAACCAGTGACTGTTAATGTGTTGAGGGTGTACTGCATTTGTGGTGATGGACAGACATCTTTAACTGTACCATCAATGAGAGCCTGTTTTTCGATACACATGATGAAAATTTGGTCCTTTTTATCTACCATTCTATACTATTCTAGATAGATTTTTATGCCACCCTCAGCACTGTAGCATCTGAGTATCTTTAACTCCACATGATCACTAAGGCCCTTCATTTTCAATTTTTACTGATTTCCCCCAAAAAATTTCTGGGATTTAAAAGAAAAAAACATTTTCACTAAATTTTGGATGCGCCAGAACTTCCTGGACTTAGCTCCCCATTCCAGAAGGACAGAGGACAGCTCAGTCTCCTCTCACAGTGTTCCTGCTCAGAGGAGGGTAACTTCTGGTTGGTGGCTGCTATGCTGCAGTGGGGGAGTGATATGGGCAAGGTCACCCCACACACACTGCCCCACCTGCCCACCCCCACATGAGTACTGGGCATCCCTTCACCTGCCGGGCACCTGCCACCTGCTGCTTTCCTTGAGTACTGATTGAAACTTTCAGCCATCATATGAAGTGCAGAAGAAACTGGAAATGTGTTCTTCAACAGAGAGAATGTTCTCTAACAAAGGTGTATGGCATTTTGATCAACAGTGTCTCTGTGGAACTTTAGCACAAAGCACATCTGGGGAAAGTCCAGAAAAAAGCAAATCTTTTCATGTCCATTTTGCCAGTCAGTGAGCAGGATATGCTTGGAAAGGCTTTCTAAAGACCTTAACGCAGAGCTGTCAAGGAAATGGAAAGCTACTGTCATCCATAATATGTCCCCTGAAGCTCTTTAGAGCAAGCCATCATTCTGGAAAGTCATTGTGCTATTTGATCTCCCATTGCAAAAGGGTGGCCTCTACTGATAAATGTCATGATTATTTTTGAATTAGATTCCCCATTGTGGCTCCTAATGAAAAAATGGCTAAACTGGAAAGTGAATTCCATGCGCACATGGTGATGCTTTCTCTAGAAAACAGCAACATCACTCCATTTGAAATATGGAAAATCCACTGCACCGAATTCCCAAAGCTGAGACATGCAGCTTCTCACATCCTCACTGTCCTGCCTGGCTCAGCTAATGTGGAGAGAATATTTTTTGTGAATTCAGCTACATCCAGGACTGCAGGAGGGTGGACCTTGGAAAAGACACCAAAAAAACTAAACGGGTGTGAGCCTACACCACCCAAAACTTTTGGAATTCACACTGAAGCTCCTTCTATTAAGAGTAAGGAGCAGAAAACTGTTTTGAAAAGAAGCTTGATTTCTGCAATGGGGATTAGAGAAATGGTTTCATAAACTCTTCCTTTTCTCTTGTTGCTTTTTTTCTGAACTTCTGTCCCCTGGAATTTATCTATAAAACCGGGAAGTTAATTTTTTGCACTGAATATCACCCATTTGTTGTAATAAACACTGATAAACTTCAGGGAAATTTTAAACAAGATAAAAACCAGTAACAAAGGGCCTTAACCATCACAAATGAGGAAGCCCATGTGCTGTTGCTTCTCTGATTCTAAGCTATACTCAGTCTGATCAGCTATATCTTTCTGTTTTTGCTTAGCCACAGTTTCACAGAGAGCTCTTCTAGTTGGTATGCCATGCTGCACTAGTCAAATCTCAAGGTCCTGTGGAAAACACATCAATGCATATTTTTGGAGCACCTGAGTCAATTCCAACTGTTCATAGCACCAAAGTTCTGTGGAACGGCTTTCCATCATTGTGTTCACTGGTGATCTGGCACAGCAGATTGGTTATCTTAGCATGTTGCTGAACAGTGCTGACAACTGTCCCTTCTATTGACAGGTGCAATGAAATACTTTCCACTCGTTCTATCTCCCTAGCCGTAGCACCCTTCATTAAAGTTTATGGCATTGGTCACATCTTGTAGATTCCAAAAAATGTTCCTCTAAGAATCTGGAGTTCTGGTTTTTAGTACAGTGAAACTCTACGTAAAACCTTAAGGAGTGCTGAAAAGAGCCTCACCTTTTACTTGGCCCTGGCAGTAGACATTTCTAGGTACTACCTATTCCTCCCACCCCCACAAAAAAAACCCAAAACTACAGTTCAGGCTGTGCAGAGTTGTGGGTTTTTCGTTTCTAGCGAGTGTAAAATTAAGATACTATCTTCCCATAAAGATTTATTCTCTGGATCTCCAAAATTTAACCATATTGTGGACTATATTGTTTCTCTGCAGTAAGAGTAACAAGGCAATTTATATTGGCTGTTTGCCAGTTTGCACTGGCAAACTAATCTCGCCACCCATGTGCACTGTGTGGCCTGGCTAATACCCTAAAGAGATATCTCCAGAGATCTCTCGCTGACATTTTTGTCAAACTGCAGTAATTTTGGAGGGGCAGCACATTTCTCTCTGCATCACGATCAGCATAGAACATTTTTCTATCATGAAGGAAAATATGAACCCAACTGGCTAAGCACTGCCCTCTCCATGTCAGGGCAGCAGTATTAATCCAGATTTAGGTTTTTATTCTATTTTTATTTAATCTCACTGAAAAACTTCAGTGAGGGTTTTTGTGATAATACCCTACCCCTGAGTTATGTGACAAATAATCCTAGATCAGTCCTTGTTTCAGCTAAGAGGTAATTAACATCCAAATATTTTGAGTCCTCTCTCTGACATTGTATTTACCTAAGAAAGGGTTTTGATTTTGGCTTACCCTTAACCAGTCTAAAATCAGTGGACACATGTTGAACCTTTAGCTAAAATCAGCGAGACAAATTGTCTCAAATTTTCTTTCCCTTTGAGGGGATTTTCTGGGCCTCACCACTGGAACTAAATGTTCTGGCACACCCTTCCCACCCACTTGGATAAGCCAGCTGATCCTTTTCTCATTTTACCTCGTAGCTTCAAGCTTCACAGGTTTTGGCTAAAGTGCATGGCAACCTATCCTAATGTGTGTGTTAACTTCTGATCACCTAAAGTTTCCTGCTAATGTTCAGGCATATCTCAAAACACATTAGAGGCCTTCTGATAACTATCCCAAGGGAGCTGAAGATGAGATGAAGCACTCCAAGACTGAGTTCGCCTCCAACACAATTCTATTGTTAAAGGGCACAGCATGGTTGGAAAGCCAAAATTGGCTTCCAGCTCTGAAACCATCTATTGTAATCCCAAGCATCAGATTGAGAGATGTAGGGAACACCAGTCCCTTGCAGTTTTAGCTACGTGGCCTTTGTACCAATAGCTGGCCTTTACACAGCTTTCAAACCAATAAAGGTGTGATCCTGTGTCAGTGAGGATTCTTTCCTCAAAGGCTGAGTTCTGATCACTGCTAGCCCTATCATGATTAAGCCCATGTCTGTGCATGATTTGGAACCTTGGTTGGGGATACTCATGGATCCAAATTAAAGAGGCATGTGCAAATTTACAAAACAATTGTGAAGTCTCCCACCAAAAAAATACCCGTATACCTCCAAAAATATTTCACTTCAGATCTTTTTATAACTTTTTAAAACTAAGGGTATATGGTTAAGCAACATTTATCAGGATTAAGTCTGGATAGAAACTAACCCGACATGCCTCCTCCTTCTCAATCCCTAGCCCTCAACACCAGAGGGAGAGAAGGGAACCCAGAGCTTCCTGGTGTTCAGCAAATACATTCCCTTCCTACCCAAAAGGTGAACTCCCTCTACAGGCCCAAGCAGGTAATATGTTGCAGGGTTGAGTCATCATCACTCTGTCCAGGGACCAGGCACTCCTATCTGCCTGGAGGCATAGGTGCTGGAACTAAGGGTGCTGGGGGTGTGGGAGCACCCCCTGGTTTGAAGTGGTTTCCCTTATATACAGGGTTTACAGTTTGGTTCAACAGCTTTCAGCACCCCCACTATACAAATTGTTCCAGCACCTATGCCTGGAATAAGGTTGCCAACCCTCCAGGATTGTCCTGGAGTGTCCAGGAATTTAATCTTTCATTCTCCACTCCCTTGCCACCTAGGTTGTTGAGTTCCCTAAGGGTGGGATCCACAAAGGGACTTAGGCATTTCTGTAGTGCCTAAAATATCACAGGAACAATACAGTAATCCACAAAGCCTGAGTTAGGCGTTAGGCTCCTCTATAATGCATGTGGAGACATAAGCACCATAGAATGAACTCTACAAAGGCCAGCATGCTGGGTGGGGAGCAGCTTAAGATAGCCAACGGGAGATACCAAGGAAAGGAGTGCGTGCTAAGCCCGGCCCCTCCTGGAGATTGGCATCAAATTCTGGGCTGCACAGAGCCCCCTGGCTCTGTTAGTGATCCACAAATTGGACGCAAAGAGAGGCACTGAGCCACCTTAGACTGCGTGCAGGACCTGAAACAGAACAGCCAGGAAGCAGTCCTCTCTTATAATCTTTATCTTAGCGGTTAGGTAGTCACCCAGGATGTGGGAGACCCACCTTCCCCCCCCGATTCAAGTCCCCTCTCTGCCAGAGGAGGAGGGATTTGAACAGGGATCAGCCACCTCTAAGGCAACTGTCTGAGGTGCATCTTCCTCAATCTCTCCACTTGAAGTTCTTCCACTTTAATTAAACAATGGAACATAGGTGCTGGGACTAGGGGTGTGGTAGATGCTGCAGGCCCCCCAGCTTGAAGTGGTTTCCATTATATACAGGGTTTACAGTTTGGCTCTCAGCACCCCCGCTATACACATTTTTCCAGCACCCATGCAATGGAATACTTAAATATTAATTGGGTCAGAGAAAGCATTAGAAAGACACTATTGCCTAGTACTGTCATCTCATGTGAGCGGGGCAGATTCTTATTCATATCCCTTTCCCCCCCTTCAGGGGGAGAGGAACTTGAATAAGGGGATTCCATATCCTGGGGGAAGTACCCTATCCACCCAGTTTATAAGGGAGGACCTTCCCTCCCCCTCAACTGTTTTGGGTGAACTCACCTGAGGAGCCTGATCTGGTAGCCATGCTCAGGTGCCACCTAGGCACTTACAGGGTTAGGCAGCAGCTGACCAGGTGTTTTGCCTAAAAACAGGACATAGGCACTTAAATACCTTTGTGGATCCCAGCCCAAAAATAAGGTCTTTAAAAGAAAGTTTTCCTCTGCCTAAAACCAGATTCCTTTGTCCTCCACTCAGCCATCCTCCATGTTCTGCCTTTCTTCAGCTTCAGGATCCTGGCAGAGCAGGCTGACAGCCTCCATTGGGAAGGGAAAAACTTCTGTCTCTGTGATATCCTTATTTGAACCAGCTCAGCTATAAGGTAAGTCCATGCTATATTCCATGCTATTACATTCTGTAGAATATTGTACTCCTGGAGGAGCCATCTTTTGTGGGGACCATAGAAGAGAGCTCCTAATCACCTTTGATCCCATGACACTTTTTTGAAAGAGTGGGGCATTAGCCCTGGCATTTTAACTACATTTCCAGCATGTACATCAGTACTTGCATTCTGCCTACTCTGACAGGGTTAGGACTCACCACTGCTGGCACCTCCTGCTGGTTGCTCTGAGAATTAGCTCTGTCCAGTCATGGAGCACCTTTTTCACATGGTGCCTTGCCCCTCATCTGCTCTGCTGCTTTGGGGACCCTCATTGCTCCCTGCTCAGCAGCATCCTCTTCAGGACACTGCCCTCCGGCAGTGCACACTGCTCTAGTCTCACCCCCTTCCAGGGGTTTGGTGTTATCAGCAGTCCACAATCTGCACCTGTTGTAGTGGCCAACTGCAGCCTCTAAGTCTAGCCCCTTATCACAGGGCCCAGCCACAGCCTGGATCAGGCCACACTCCTCTTCAGCCTGAGGTAGCACAAGGGGAATGGGGGGACCCAGGCCCACCTGCTACTCTGGGTCCCAACCCACAGACCCTCTAGTGGCAGCCTCTCCACCCTCCTTCTCTCCCCTTGCCCTGCTATTGTCCCTGGGACACTTCCCCTGCAGCCCTATGCACCTGCCTGGCCTAGGCCAGCAGCCTGGGGTTTTCTTTAGCCAGAGCTCCCCAGCTCCTTCTGGCCTTCCCCAGCTCTACTCTGTCCAAGGTAGTGCCTTCCAGCCAAGGAGCCAGTCCTCCTCCCTTGACCACCAGGGAGAGACTACCTATTCCCTTCCTGTGCAGCCTTTATATATGGCTGAGTCTGGCTCTCATTGGCTGTCTCTAACTCAGCCTCTGATTGGCTCCCTAGCAGGCCTTCTCTGATTGGCCGCCCACCTGCACCACCTCCCTGGCCTGCTGAAGCCCCACCTAGGATAGGAGTGGGACAGCCACCCCACTACACCTACCTACAGGTCAGAGTCCACAGCGCTCTTAGGCACCAGTAATTTCCAACCTGCTGCCCAGTGACCACCCGTTAACAGTTACCAGAACTAGAAACTCAACTCTGACAGAGGACTCCAGTCCTGGGATCTGATTGGTGGAGCTCCAGGGGTCCTGATTATTTCCCTGTGTAAAGCATGGCCCCTTTAAATTTTTGTCCTGGAGTGAGGGGGGGAGTGCTAATTGTTCTGGGAAGAGGAAGTGCTGTTTTTGAGGGGAGTGGAGAGAGAAGGAGAACAACAAGGTATGTATATCTGGAGCTCCACACAGAAGGACTGCAGCAATAGGGTGGCCAGGTGCCCAGTTTTTGACCAGAAAGTCTGGTTGAAAAGTAGACCCAACAGTGTCCAGTCAGATCTACTGATGGGACACCCGAAGTCCGGTTACTGGGAGGTGGGGAGGCGCCAGGTCATCATCCGCTCCAGCCCCTACTCAACCGAGGCCACCTCCTACCTTTCTTGGGCGACTGCAGCTCCCAGCCCCGGCTCCGCAGGCAAGCCCCTCCGGACCCAGGCTGCAGAGGGTGGGAGGGGAAAAGCAGCAAGCGACAGGGGATGGGGGGGAAGAGAAGTGGATGGGGGTGGGGCCTCAGGGGAAGAGGCAGGGCAGGGGCGGGACTTTGGGGGAATAGACAGGGCAGAGGTGAGGCCTCGGGGGGAAGAGGCAAGGCAGGTAGAGTTCCAGCACTCCTGCTGGAGTGTCCAGTTTTTAAATATTATTACCAAGTTGGCAACCCTATGCAGAAAGCAGGCCCTCACAAAGTAAAGCATCCGAGAACATGCCCGAAGCCTGGGAGGGACAGAGCAGTCGATTGAGGACACCCCAGGACAGGAGCCAAGAGGAGCACTGTGCCAGGGAAGAAATGTCCCAAGAAGAACAAACCAGAGTTGGACCCAGTACCATTGCTGCCCAGAGCTGTGAGTACTGGGGCATGACACCTTGTGTTGGGAATAAAGAGGGAGGCTGTTAGCTAGTTAAGTGGGGAGGTTGTCGCTCTGTGCCCGTTTGCAGAAAGTGGCAGAAGAGGGCACCAGGGGGGTTTGTTGGGGAAAGTTTACTGGTGCCCAAGATGACCAGGAGCACCCAAGACTTAGTACTGGACTGCAACTTTGCCCAGGACTCCTAAACGCTGAATGCAGATGCATTGCTCGGTGTCTGCCATTTCAGAGGACACCACTGGGCCTGTGGGGGCCTCGTGTTGAATGCAACCCAGTTTTACCACTCCTCCTATCTTTCCCCCTGATGTTTTTCTCCATTCATCCCTCTGTAAATAAATATTTCCCTTTCCTGTATTCATTGTTCTATTCCGGTCTGTGTGTGTTCAGTCCAGAGGGTTTGGAACAGGTGCCCCTGGAGTGGAAGGGACTTTCCCTGCTATGTTCCTGCATATGCCTTTTCTTGCTCAGAACTGTCTGCAGAGCAGACTCTATCCTGGCCATGAGGGTGCTAAAGTTACACCTATCATAGAATCATAGAATATCAGAGTTGGAAGGGACCTCTGGAGGTCATCTAGTCCAACCCCCTGCCCAGAGCAGGACCAATCCCAACTAAATCATCCCAGCCAGAGCTTTGTCAAGCCTGACCTTAAAAACTTCTAAGGAAGGGGATTCCACCACCTCCCTAGGTAACGCATTCCAGTGTTTCACCACCCTCCTAGTGAAAAAGTTTTTCCTAATATCCAACCTAAATCTCCCCCACTGCAACTTGAGACCATTACTCCTTGTCCTGTCATCTGCTATTACTGAGAATAGTCTAGCTCCATTCTCTTTGGATCCACCTTTCAGGTAGTTAAAAGCAGCTATCAAATCCCCCCTCATTCTTCTCTTCCGTAGACTAAACAATCCCAGTTCCCTCAGCCTCTCCTCATAACTCATGTGTTCCAGACCCCTAATCATTTTTGTTGCCCTTCGCTGGACTCTCTCCAATTTCTCCACATCCTTCTTGTAGTGTGGAGCCCAAAACTGGACACAGTACTCCAGATGAGGCCTCACCAATGTCAAATAGAGGGGAACGATCACGTCCCTCGATCTGCTGGCAATGCCCCTACTTATACACCCCAAAATGCCATTGGTCTTCTTGGCAACAAGGGCACACTGTTGACTCATATCCAGCTTCTCGTCCACTGTCACCCCTAGGTCCTTCTCTGCAGAACTGCTGCCTAGCCATTCGGTCCCTATTCTGTAGCGGTGCATGGGATTCTTCCGTCCTAAGTGCAGGACTCTGCACTTGTCCTTGTTGAACCTCATCAGATTTCTTTTGGCCCAATCCTCCAATTTGTCTAGGTCCCTCTGTATCCTATCCCTACCCTCCAGCGTATCTACCACTCCTCCCAGTTTAGTGTCATCCGCAAACTTGCTGAGGGTGCAATCCACACCATCCTCCAGATCATTTATGAAGATATTGAACAAAACCGGCCTGAGGACTGACCCTTGAGGCACTCCACTTGATACCAGCTGCCAACTAGACATGGAGCCATTGATCACTACCCGTTGAGCCCGACAATCTAGCCAACTTTCTACCCACCTTGTAGTGCATCCATCCAGCCCATACTTCTTTAACTTGCTGGCAAGAATACTGTGGGAGACCGTGTCAAAAGCTTTGCTAAAGTCGAGGAATAACACGTCCACTGCTTTCCCTTCATCCACAGAATCAGTTATCTCATCATATTTGATGCTGCTATTTAAACCATGGAGAGGAACAGGAAGTTGTCTGTGCCCCGGGTTTTCCCCTGCTTAGGAGTGCTTCTGTTGTGCTATCTGCTCGTGCTGTCTGCTCTGACCTACTGGTATCCTGACCCAGCCCCCTGTCTCAGACTTTGATCTCCTGGTACCTGACATCTGAGTCTGCCCTCTGGCACTTCTGCAGACTCTGATCCCCCAGTACCTGACCCGGCCTGGCTCCTGACTACAGCTTCCGCCATTAGGTCAGACTGCCTGCATCCCGGTAGTGACATGACATTTCTGCTTCACTTTTAATTACATTAGCTATCCTTGGTGTTCTGCCATAAAACCTAACTCCTGACTTATGTTGTATTGTGCACAAGACTGACTGTGTCTCAGTGATGGGAGAAGTGGTTCTCTACATACAATCTGTAGAGCAGTTTAAATTTGTCAAGTGCTCTGTAATCCTCCAGAATGGAAAAAATACCATATAAATGTAAACCACTCTGTTATTGTTTATTATTCCATGCATGGTAAGTACCCCTGGGATGTTCTCTTTGCTGTGCATTAGATGTAGTGTGTTATGATGCTGATATGCTACCCAGCATTGCACCTTGCTACAGCAAAAGGAGCTTCACGCATGAAGAAATTAGATAAATAAGCCAGCTCTCTACCAGCCAAGCATTTTGCATTTCTTATATCTTGTAGTTTTTGCTTCTTAAGGTGTCAGGAACTGACACTCTCATATTCAGTGAATGAAATTCCTCTGCTTTGTCTGTCTTCCTTCAGTCATTGGTGCTCAGTTCAACATGGATGAAAGTAGCCTGTGGTTCTAAATATGTGGGGTGTGCTAGCCTTGAAGCTCTCCTCTGGGAGTGACACTGGTGAATTTTTTTTTCTTGCCAAAGAAGGGACAAAGGAATGGCAGAGAAATATACATTTCAGTTTTAAAATGAGGTTCTATGATGTATTGGAAAACATCTCTGGAACACTCGGTTTTGTTTTGCCATCCCTGGCCTGTGCACGTAGGTGAAGCAGTCAGTCTCTACTTCATACAGGTATGTGTTTCAGATGTGGTCTTATCACGTGATGATCCAGGCTTTCATCACTACTAGCCTAGCCCAGCGACCTCCACCCAGGGCTCAGAGTGAAGGCGGTATGAAAGCTTCAGCTTGTTCAGCAGGCAGATGGCAATCTTTTAGATCAAACATCCCATGAAATTAGAGTCTATCACATGCTGTGCTTTACAATGACTCTTTACCTCATTTCAAATTAGTTTCAAGGTCCTCCTTCTTATCTTTAAAGTCCTCAATGAAATATTGTTGGGAGAGAATCTGAGAGAAACCTGTCCATGTCTCAGTGCAATAGGGAAGTTGCAGTTGATGGCCCACAGGGTTAAAAGACCATGGGGAAGAGTGTTCTGGGTGGGGTACATAAGAAAGGCCATACTTGGTCTGACCAAAGGTCCATCTAGCCTACTATCCTGTCTTCCGACAGTAGCCAATGCCAGGTGCCCCAGAGGGAATGAACAGAACAGGTAATCATCAAGTCATCTATCCCCTGTCGCCCATTCCCAGGTTCTGGCAAACAGAGGCTAGGGACAACCATCCCTGTCCATCCTGCCTAATAGCTGTTGATGGACCTAACCTCCATGAATTTATCTAGTTCTTGGTTGAATGTTGGAATGGGTAATGTTGACTATAGAATACCCTGCCAGCAGGGAGCATGATGCACCTACCTCATGGCACTTTTAGGGAGCAATGTAATAGTCCTCTCTCCCGGCCTGATCCAAAGCCCATTGAAGTAATTGAAAAGATTCCCACTGACTCCAAATGGGCTTTGGATCAGGCCCGCTGTGGGGCTCTTCACCCTGTTACTGTGAATGCAGCTGCTTGAAGCATTTATATGGGAGACAAATAACAAGAGGGCTCCCACTTAATAAATGATTCTAAAACAGGGGAACACAGTAGGGGTATGGTCCATTTGGATGGAAACTATAATTATGAGTGTGCCTAGAACTAAACGCAAAACTCACCTCTTTGACTCTGCTTTCCCTCAACAATTTACACACACAGACACACACTTATAAAGGAATACAAAACCCACTACTATTCAGTTTCTTTCTCCTGAAGGCTGAAAAGGAACACAGATTATTTCTACCATGAATAATATAATAACCATTGTTGTATGCAGTGTTGTTGTAGCCATGTTGGTTACAGGATATTAGAGAGACAAGGTGGGTGAGGTCATATCTTTTATTGGGCCAACTTCTGTTGGTGAGAGAAGTAAGCTTTCAAGCTTACATAGAGCTCCTCTTCAGGTCTGGGAAATGTATTCAGAGTGTCACAGCTAAACACAAAGTGAAACAGATTGTTTAGCATAAGTAGCTAGGACATATTTCAAAGGATCATATAAGGTGAAGTGATCTGTTAACACCTCTACAATCACAAGGGGGTGCGGGAGGGGAATATGCCAACCTCTTCATGGGCCACCTTGAAGAAGAATTTCTGGACAAATACACCACAAAACCAGTGATATTCTTGAGACTAGTTTCATCTTCTGGACGGGTGACCTAAATTCCCTCTTAGATTTTCACCACAACTTCAACAACCACCACCCATCCATTAAACACTCTCTGGAACACTCCCACACTAGCATCAACTTCCTGAACACCATAGTCAGTTCAACAATGGAACTCTACAGATCACTATATACAAGAAACCCACAGATCACCACACCTACCTTCACAGATCCAGTAACACACCAAGAAATCTGTTATCTACAGCCAGCCACTCATATACCACAGAATATGCTCTGAGGAGAAAGTCCAGGATATGCACCTTAACACACTTAAACTGCCTTCACCAAACAACGACACTCCACCAGAGGGATGGAGATTGCATCATGGAACGGACCACCCAAATACCCTAAGAGAACCTGCTTCAATACAGGAATAAAACCCCCTCCAATCACACACCCCTAGTTGTCACCTACCATCCAACACTGGAACTCATATGGGGTATCATCAAACAATTACAACCCAAACTCAATGGGGACCACAGCCAGAAAGAAATCTTTCCTGGACCCCTCTTCTGGCTTTCAAACATCCCTGCAGCTGCTCCAAGCTTATCATCAGAAGCAAGCTCCCCACAGATTAGGACACAGCAACTCAAAGCAGCACCAGACGCTGCCAGACAACAGATGTAAAACCTATAGACGTATCTCCACTGCTAGGATGATAAACCCCCCCATAACACACCTTTCAAGATTCATGGGTCCCACACATGCCTGTTACAACATGTGGTGTACCACATCCAGTGCACTAAATTCCCCAATAACAACTATATGGATGAAGTGTATGACTGCACTCTCGAATGAACTCACACAGGAAAATGACACGCACAAAAAACGCCATATCATCTGTGGATGAGCCCTTTTTAACAAAGCTATCACCCTGTATCTGACTTCTCAGTCCTCATCCTCAAAGGAAAGCTGCACAACACCTTCAAAAATTCATAACTTTGCTAGCCACTAAAAATCATGGACTGAATAGACAATGGATTTATTGCTTATTACAACAATCTATAACCAACTACCCTCTCTCCCCACACCCCGTGACTGGAAAGCTTATCCCGCCAACAGAAGTTGGTCCAATAAAAAATATTTCCTCACCCACCTTGTCTCTCTAATAATATAATAACATAGATATAATCTGTTTTATAAATGTCAGGGAAGGAATATGTGCAAAAACGAGGGAGTACAAAGAAGGGAGTGGTCAGCCTGAGAAATGTTCTGGATGAGTGTAGTGTTTAACTGACAGGGTTATGAGCACTTAATCCAAATGTAACACATTTATCCCAGGTTATCTATCTAAGGTATTTATATGGCCCCCATTACCTGAGGATCCGAGCGTCTCACTCACTATCTGTGAGGTAGTGATAATCCCCATTTTACAGATGGGGAACTAAGGAACAGAGAAACTAAATGACTTACCCAAGATCACACAGGAAGTCCAGGGAATAGAATTCAGGTCTCTTAAGGTTAGACTAGTGCACCTAATCACTAGGCAAGCCTTCCTCTCTAAAGGGGACACCAAACAATTTTTTCCCCTCACTGCCAAAAGCTACATTTACTTTAATAACATTGAAAACCGCAAATATCTTTAAAATATATAAAACTATATGCAAGGTAAATCCCACCAGAGTTGATTTTCATTTTGGATCGTGCAACACTGCTCCAGCAGAAACATCCATAGGGAGCTCATTACAATAGTGGCAGCAAAATCCTCCCATCAGAGCCAGCCCAGGTATGGCAAATTTTATCTCAGTCTGAGTATGAAAATGCTCGTTTTCCATATGTATCCATGCTCTAAAATATATATTTGCAGTGACTGAGCCCTTGAGTATCTGTATTGATGACACTTCTGAAAGAGGGTGTGCTTTGTCCAAAAAAGAATTTTTTTACCTCCATTCCACCTCTGTCACAAGTTCTGCTGAAATGAATTGCCTGGGAGGTGCAGAATTCAGTGTGACTCTTCATAGGTTCTTTTAGGGTGTCCATAAAAGATGTACAATAGATAGTCCAGATGTGGTGCTACTAGAATGAAAGATGTGCTGTGTGTGTGTGTATATATATATATATATATATATATATATGCATGTACAGCACACATCTGTTAATGCGGAGCTCGTAAAGCAAACATAAGCCCATATGGTGTATGATAATAGGTAATTGAGGGGGAGCAGGTATTGGATCAATGTTTTCTGGGAGTTGCCTCTGCTACCCAATGAAGCAGAGTCCATTGGTACCCTATACTTTGGCCTGCCACATCTTTGGCCTTCATGTTCCATAGTCTGATGTTTTAGAGTTATAGGTACTCAGGAATCCAACTAGCTTTGTTGTATCAAGATAACCTGTTGGAAATATAAAGATTCCCATTGGCTTCAGTACCTGCTGGATAAGGCCCATAATGAGTGGAAAATATCAGTGCTGAGCAAACCACAGAGGTGGCAAAATGCCTCATTCCAACCTTGAGCTCACTCAAAGCAGTCATTCAATTACACAGGAATAAAGCACTCTATTGTATTACTCCATTGCTGCCTGGCTTCTCAGAGCTCATGGACCAGCAGAAATTGATATTCAGAGCTGAGTATATTTGGTCTTACTGTGAAATCATACGTGGAGCTCTTTTCTCCCATTTCAGGACATGTGTAACTCCTCCCATTGAAGAACAGGAGTAACACATGTCCTGCACTGGGAAAATCAGTCCCTCAGGAAATCACCACCACCTGAAACAGAATGAGCCCTGAACTTGAAAGGGAGAGGAGTATAACAGAATGTACACTGGCCCTTTAAAGAAACATATAAGCCAGACTTGGCCCCAGGTGCTGCTGTGCACAAACAGGGCATTGTGGGGGATATAGTCCAAAAGGAACGCTGGGAAATGTAGGCCAGGAACTGTGTGGCTGGCATCAGATGACTGCATGATTACATAATGCAAGCTTTTGACTCTGTTTAGGGAAGTCCAAGATAAAAGGAAGATCTTGAGTAGTTCCTCTTCACTGAGGGAGCTAGCCCAGGCGGGACTGTGGTGAAAAGGGCCCATGATGAGGCCTACAGAGAGGCAGGAGATAAGACAGGGAAGGGTAAAACACATAAAGGAAAATGGCTGGGGCAACAAGATGAGGTCTGTTGTTAGATCCTGTCTTGTGCTTGTTCAGGGGGTCGCAGGATGGAACTTCTAAGAAGGGTGGGACGAGGTCCCTACTCATTCCCCTGCATCATCTCTGCCTGGGGCGGAGCTGTGGGGGCGGCGTCTGTGGGCGCGAGGGCAGTACACGGAGCCTCCCTGGCCGCCCATGCATCTAGGAGCTTCAGGGACCTGGCGGCTGCTTCCCGGGAGCTGCGGTAAGTGCCACCGGGACCCCGAACCTTCCTCTGCAGCCCAACCCCATGCCCCAGCATGGATGGGGCCTCCCGCACCGAAACTCCCTCCCAGAGCCTGCACCCCCGCAACATCCCAAAACTCTGCCTCAGCTCCCTCCTGCACCCCAAACCCCTCATTCCCAGCCCCACCCTAGAGCCCACACCCCCAGCTGGAGCCTGCACCCCCCCACACACCCTAACCCCCTGTCCCAGCCTGGAGCTCCCTCCTGCACCCCAAACCCCTCATCCCTGGCCCCATCCCAGAGTCCACACCCCCACTTGGAGTCTGCACTCCCCCACACACCCTAACCCCTAGCCTCAGCCCAGAGCCCTCTCCTGTACCCTGAACCCCTCCTTTCTGACCCCACCCAGAGTCCACACCCCCAGCCCAGAGCCCATACCCAACCCCCTGCCTGAGCCCGGAGTCTTCTCCTGCACCCCAAACCCCTCATCCCTGGCCCCACCCCAGAGCACACACTCCCAGCTGGAGCTGTCATCCCCCTGCACCAGCCCGGTGAAAGTGAGTGTGTGGGGGGGGGGGGGAGCAAGCAATGGAGGGAGGGGGGATGGAGCATGTGGGGGCGGGGCGTCGGAGAAGGGACGGGGCAGGGGTGTTCGGTTTTGTGCGATTAGAAATTGGGCAACCCTAGCCAAGAACCTGTTTATCCCTTCATAACAGGGTAAGAGGCTATTTAGGTTTGGTGAGGCTGAAGGACTACTGAGCTCTGTATCAATGGGATGAAAGACTGTTGAACCTAGGCCATTGAAGGACCATTATGTGTCTCAAGACTTCCCCTCCCCTCCCTGGCTTCAGGGCCTGAGCTATTATATAGCCACAGCTATTTCTAGAGCACTAGCAAGAGCCCTGCTTGTGTGAGTCTGTGGACCTGAGCTGGAAGGCTCGCTCCCTGTTGCAGTGTAGACATGCCCACGAGAGAGAGAAAGGGATAAAAAGTCACTGTAGAGGCTATATTATCAAACTAAGGGAGTACACAACATTGAATATTCACCAAAAAAACTTTTTGTGTATAGTGTGTTTTCTCTGATGTTCATGTTCTTCACACAAGCCATCTTGGGCCCAAAACTGAGAACAAAGAGGCCCTGTACATCAGAATCATACTTGGGACGGAATTGTTTTGAGTGCCCAAGAGAGTCCATTTATTTCTAGTTACGCTTGTGTGAAAAAGAGTCAAGCTCTTTGGTTTGCAAGTTCAGCTGCCACAGTCAAATCTGCCTTCGTATTCAGGGGGTCTCCTCCACCAGCAAATGTAATGAACATCTGTCAGTATACTATGATTAATAAGCAAAGGTACAGTTGCAGACACATCTCTCTTGATTCCTGGCCAAATAGGCTAGTTAAGGCTTTGCCGAATAACCTTAGTTTAATTTGGCCAGTCTGCTTGCTAACTGCATTAATTGTTACAGTCCTTCTTATTTGACATCTGTACCAGTTAATCCAAGATATCTGAAGTTGGATCTCTCCCAGGTGCAGACCCTGCAAAAGTTGCAACAGATTTATAATCTACCTTTTCATGAGGAGATCCTGAAAAATGTAGTGTCTTGCAAAAATCTTTTCCTTTAGTAATATATTGTGGAAGTAAAATGTGCTTTTGGGATGACATGGTGTAAAAAGCAAACAGCTCTGATCTTCCTCCACCTCAGACTTCATGAAATTCAGTTAAACCAGAGCATCCAGAGTCTGAGCGACACACAACAAACTCATGAGAAACTCTTAGAAATATAATCCTTATCTTCTGGCTTCTCATCCTAGGCTGATTTTTCTTTTCATGCTTCTTGAATTCAGGTCTTCCCTTTGTGATAGAAAATACTTTCTGGGAGCATTTGCAGCAGATTTCCCTTTTAAAGGGACAGGCATCTGGCTATCTCCAGTCATTGTGCAAACACTTTTTCATTATTTCTCTGGAAACTCAGCTGCAGAACCATTTAACTGAGATAGTATTTTGGGGAAAAATATACTCTTGCTTTACTACTACCTGTACAGAGTGCAGTCCTAGTCCTTATTTTGGGGGTGGGGGCTCAGGGAGGATGCTGTCGAAGGATAACTACCCAATATCTATCTATGTGTGTGTGTGCACGTGAGAGAGAGATGCATAAAAAATCCAAAAAATTACCATAGTAATTAAAAACCCATTTGAGATGCAGTAAATAAATCATAAATTCCAACTCTTATTGCAACATGAAACATTTATATACAGCTTGTAACTTGGTACACATTAAGAAATATAACAACCCACAGGAGTCTGGTAAGGTTAAAACCTGATAGCAAAACATGACTATTAAGCCAGGTGTATTAAGATGTTATGAAAACATTCAAAAACTGAAAATCATCCCTTCCCCCAACTCATGTTAAGTCAGTCTCCACTAGCAGAGGGTTGGGTTGTCTTTGCTAAGCTTGTTTGAAATCTGTTTTAAGCACTGAACAAAGCACACAGTACATTCTGTAGATGGTGAGCCAGGCTTTCCTAGACTTGGAGGATTGTCACTTCCATACCTGGTTCTGACCGTTTTTATAACGATACCCAAGTGTATGTGTAAGTGTTTCCTCTGGATCCTGATGAGACAATATTTTTGACCTTCTTCTTGCCTTATTGAGATAGCAGCCTGGTTGACTGTTAACTTTTTGAAGTTGAATACTAGGATTTTGGGGGGATTATTTTTTTGTATCTTGTTTTTTGGGGGGATTTTCTTTTTGTCCTCTCAAATTACTCTTTGGATCCTCTTCTCCGCTTCACTGTCAGCTTCAATGAGATCAACTTTGTTCTAGTTAAGAAAGACAAACTTAAAATTTTTGTGTTTTCTTTAAAATGCTATTAGAGAAGCATGTTAATAGCATTAAAGCATACCATATAAATAACTCTTCTAATGCTTGCTACCACTGAGGTGACTCTGGGCCATGCTTTTTCTTTTCCATAATAGATATTACATTTAATGATTCACTGCTCCATCTCATTTCACACATACTGTAAGTGGCACTCACCCATGGTACTTCTACCAGTACTGGTATTCAATCTTGTGCCACCGATATTTGATTGGCCATACTTCCCATGTGTGGAAGTCTTTGCAAGCTCCATCCCTCCTTTAATTATGAAATCAATTTCAATCTGAAATAGAATTTTGCCTGACCAGTCTCATCTGATGTAGCATGAGCTGCAGTTTGTGGGTTAGAAAGTCAGCAATTGGCAGATGTCACACAGTGATCTGTCACAGGGATCTGGCTGGTGAGTTAGAGGTCTTAATCTGGTAACGTAGCACAGTTGCCTAAAAGCCAAAGAATCACTGATCTGCACCTTCTGTAAAATTTGACCATCGAACTTACAGGAGACTGAACTTTCTCGTCACATCATCCATTAAAATACATGCGTTAACGTATAGATGAACTGATGCCAAGATCAATGGCAAGATGAGAGTGATCTGTTTGGAGTTCAGGCCTGGTACGTCTCTAGTGATGTTGGGTGATTGATTGAAAAAAAGCAGAAGTGATATCTGCTCCTTTGATTGAAAGAGTTTTCCTTTCTTTTGTTGCATTTTGCCTTTCTTTTGTTGCTTAAGTTTACAATCTGATTGGGTTTCTAGGACCTGATAGGAGGCCAGATAATAGGAGAGACCAATAAAACTTAATTCAGTCCTACACTGAGTTTTGCTGGCTAGGACACCACCTTTTGAGTTCTAATTTGAGAAAATTCTGCTCTGAGGAGATTTAAGTGTTTTTTATCTTCTAATTTAGTTCTGATAGGATGAGTCCAGGAACATGTTCATACGTTGGCCCTAATATATCTGGCATAGATTGTACCTTAGGCTTGACTCTGAACAAAATGTGGCATGTAAGCTGCACATCATGTCAAGGGCTGCTCTGGAAGGCATTGGGTACCGGAAGAGTGTCTGAGGTACAAATGACTTTGTTTCCCCCACACACACACACATTGTTCTTGGGCAAAGAAGGTGGGGGGCTAAGTGGGACTCTCACTTCCTTTTCTACATGGCTATTAAAGGCTAGATTGTGACTTAGTAATGGCTCTTTTACAATGCTAGGTATTTTCAAATCCATGTGACCTTTTTTTAATAAGTGGTTCATTCAGTCATGATCACACCTGACAGAGGGTTTGATCCAAAGACTACTTAGGTCAATAGAAGTCTTTCTGTTAGTTCAGTGGGCTATGGATCAGACCCAAACTAATGAAAACTATCTACCAATATCACTAGAAAGTTTCATTTGGTCTCCTCTGCTTTAGGGGCACCTGCTGTCTCGCCAGTGATGATATATTTTCCCACTTAAAAGGATAGTTTAGTGTCAGGCAGAGTCTTCAACAGCTGTCTGCAACTTAGGGCTTTTAGTTCTTGCCTCGTTTTCCATGAAGATTCTCTATATGCCAAATAAGAAAACAACAACAACCTTCCAGTAAGATGAAGCTAAGGTTGAAAGTACATATCAGTAACTGAAAGATGATAAAGCATTACAGAGATGTTGGAACTATCCCAAAACATTACCAACTCAGCAAATTCTAAATTAAGGTTACACTTAAGACATCCAAATATGCTAGGAGATGAAAATGCACAAATAGGGCACCCAGACTACCTTATCTCTGCTCTGTCATGACACTTTAGAATACCTGTAAGACTAGGGGATTTTAGTGTGTCTGATGCAATTGACTTTTAAAGACACATTAGTCTTTTTATATTTCCCCACTCCAGGGTGAGCCAAGATGGTTTAAGTGCCTTATCTGTATATTTTCATAGCTTAATGTGTTTAGACTTCTTTATATTGTAACCTGTTCTCTGAATTTATTTTTTAGCATCCCTGTCTGGCAATGAGATCTGCTTCTGTGCTTAGCCCCATTGACTTCAGGCTTGGGGCAGACACAGGGATCCCTCCTAACGAAGAATAGTGTAGGATGTGGCCTTTGACTGCAAGCTCTCCAGAGAAGGGGCTGTGGGGCAGATCCTCAGACGGGGTAAATGTCAATGGAGCTATGACCACTTACACTGGGGCAGCACTTTTGCTGGTGCATATTCTTAGTAGTAATGAGAGAGCAAAATGTATGTGTCTGCTGTGTAGCAGGATGCTTGTGAATGTAAAATTGCAGTTGCCAATATAGCAGAGAATAGGGCCTGTTTAATTTTAAAGGTACAGCAGAAGGGAAACCAGTCAAACAGATACAGGGCACAGACACCACACTTATCTTTTGTTTGCTACCAAGAACACTACATAGTGGTTGTCTCTAACTAGAACATTATGCAAACATGATTCAAGACCCAATATCAGAGATGCAGCTTGGAGACTGTTTGTTTGATTTTCAGCACCTCAGTGACATGCAAAACTGTGTTCAGTGAAACTTTTGATGGAAAACTGAACGGCAGCACTCAACGGCAGGGTGGGGTGGGGGGCTGAGAGGCCTTGTCAGACAGTGGCACCCTTGAAGTGCAAGAAGCAGGAGTCCGAAATGTGTCAAGAGGGCTTCGCAGAAGCTTTCAAATATTTCCTAGTCTGTAGGTGACAGGAAAGTTCAAATGAACTTCTCCCAGGAAAAATGGCAAAATACCAACGATCCTGAAAGACATAGCAAGCTAACATGAAGGGAGACCAGTGGCCTTAGGGTCAGAGCCTACACCTTTGAGGCTGCTGGGAGTTTTAACATGGGATTCATTAGGAGCAGAATTGCATCCATAGTGCTTGCTCAGGTTGACCCAGCTGTGGCACTGCTGAGATACTTGGGTTGCCCCTGGTAACTCAGATGTATTGATCTAATTGAGTAAAACGTATATGGCTGTGACTCTCTTAATATCCTTCTGGTCAGAACCTCTAGCACAGAATAACTGAGTTACCTCGAGCTATATGTCCTCTTTGAACAAGGAGTATTAATGGCTTCATAAGGATGAAATAAAACAATTCATTTGGTGTCTTGATGTTGTTCAGCATTTGCTCAAACGCCTTGATGTAGAAATAAGATTTACATAATTATGAACTCCCCCCAAAGGGTTAAGACAGGGGGGAAAAAAAGAGAGCATTAAAGATTCTCTTCCCTAATCAGTATTCTTTTATCTGCCACCACACTGGATTATATGTGTCTGTGGAGAATTACAGGAATTTATAGTGATTCTTCCATATTACTGTGACTACTTCTGAATTCCTCAGGAACACCAGGAATAAAGGCAGTTTTTTTTTAACTCTCTGCTTTTCATTCTGACCACGAAGAGAAGATAAATAGGTTAATGGTGGGGAAAGGGTCTCTAATTTTCTACTGACCCATTGTGTATCTCTTTTAAAAGATTTGCTAGTGGGAGATCACTGAAGTTAAATAGTTTAAAAGCCATTGCTTTCAAGATACCCATTTTAAACAAAACATCATTAATGTGCTGACCCAAGCCAATAATTGTATTTTACTCTTTCACAGCTAATATTGCAGGCTTTTAATGCCAGCTAGAAATGAGCATTAATATTGGATTATCAAAGTATTTGTAACACAACTTCAGGAGTCCTTCAAATACTGCATCGTTATAGTTTATATAAAACAGATATGTGCATTAAGGGCCATACTGTGATACCTTTACTCGCATTAGGTGTGGACTAGATGACCTCTTGAGGTCCCTTCCAGCTCTACATTTCTATGACTATTTTGCTCTACAAACAGCCCTCATGGAAGTCAAATTGGGGAGTAATACCCCTACCCTAAGTAAGGGTGTTGCAGTCTTTGGCCCTAATGCAATATATTAATAATATAGTTAGTGTTTAGGATACACTTCTCAAGAGTGGCAAACCCATGATCTCAAATGAGTGCTCATAAAAACTAACACCATGTTGCCCCACCATATATTCTGTAGTTGTCATGTGTTACAGAAACTGTTTTAGCAACATTAAGACTTCTGTAAAGATTTTGTTTAAAATGTTGTTGGGATTTGCATCCATTGGCTTCTAAAGTCAGGTGTATTAGTTACCATCACAATTCAGAGCATGCCCGTGAATCTGAATCATTCTTTTATCCAGTTTGGGCCTCTGGTCTGGTCCTCATGTAATAGGTGATCAGCAGACAAAGGCTTTCTTGTCAGGGCACAGCTTCAAAAGGATGGGTCTGGAGGTGAGAAGTTCGCTTCCTCCCAAGTATTTCCCAGGAATCCCACTTAACTTCATTTGTCTGGCACATTGGTTCAAAGAGGCCTCTGAAGCTCATAACATTTCCCAAGGTTTATGTTAGTCAGATCTCCTCCCTAGAGACGCTACATATAATCCCACCAGTAATAAAAAAAATGCATTTTTAATACAATGAGCTCCTAAAATACATAAACTTAATTCAATAAGATTTGCCCAGAGTATTGCAAAAAATTGCCATATCTGTCACAGCCATTACTAAACTTTCAACATTACGGTATTAAAGTTGGAAAATCTTAGCCTAGGTGTCCAAAGTGACCACTGATTTTGGGGTGCCTCAACATTTTGGTGTCTCTAGATGGATATCTTATAGGGGCACGATTTTTAGAAAGTGCTGAGCATCCGTCCCCTGAAAATTGGGTCCTTTCAAGGTGTCTCAATCAGGGGAACAAGCAAGGCAGTGCTTAATGAATGCAGATAGTCCTCTCCTCCCCTAACCATAACTCTCCCTGCCTTCCCCTACTGCTTAACCCCCTCCTTCTGCTCCTGCTTCCTCTAGCCCTAATTGTCTCTCCTGCCCTACACGTATCTTCTCCCATCTCCCCTACTTGTTGCGTCTCACCTCCCCCACCTACTCCCTCTTCAGCACCCACCACAGCACCCCTTCTATCCTGCACTCCCCTTACACTTCCATCTGCCTTCTGCCCTGGCCCCCACCTACAGTTCCTGCCTCACTGCCTCTCCCCAGCCCTCTGAATCCACCTAACACCCTCTAACTCCCCTGCTCCACTCCTGCTTCCCCCTGCATCTAACACTCCCTCTGCCTTCCTAGCCCTGCCTCTGCCCCATCTCTGTCCCTCCTTTCCCTCTGACTCTCCGCCCCTCCACCCGACCCGCAGACTGCTCATCCCCTGGGTCTACTGTGGTGACAGCTCCTGTTCTGTGCCCCTTTCCCCCTTTGTATGTTCCCCAGGCCCCAACCCTCCAGCTTGCCGTGGATCCCCCAATCCCTGACCCATTTTCCCATCTCTTTCCCCAGCGTGCTGCTAGAGGAGGAGCAGACAGGATGGGACATAGCAGGCTTGAGCTGCTCTCTGCAGAGTACAGGCGCCAGATTTCTAATTTCCCCCAGGGTGCTCGATCCCCGCTCCACCCCAGGCCCCACTCCCACCCTGCCTCTTCCTAGTCCCCGCTCCACCTGTGCCCCACTTCTTCCCACCCCGTTATGCCCCCTCCCCTGCCATCGCCTCCTGCATGCCACTGAACAGCTGATCCATGGTGGGCGGGAGGCACTGGGGGGAGAGGGGAAGAGCTGATCGGTGTGGCCACCGATGGGTGCTGAATGCCCACTATTTTTTTCCCTTTGGTGCTCCGGCACCTATGCTGCAGAGCAACTGGCCAGGACACTGGGCAGAGTCTCTTGCTTCCTGCTGAGATGAACAGGCTTCTCCTGACCGGGGCGTCATAGAATCATAGAATATCAGGGTTGGAAGGGACCCCAGAAGGTCATCTAGTCCAACCCCCTGCTCGAAGCAGGACCAATTCCCAGTTAAATCATCCCAGCCAGGGCTTTGTCAAGCCTGACCTTAAAAACCTCTAAGGAAGGAGATTCTACCACCTCCCTAGGTAACGCATTCCAGTGTTTCACCACCCTCTTAGTGAAAAAGTTTTTCCTAATATCCAATCTAAACCTCCCCCATTGCAACTTGAGACCATTACTCCTCGTTCTGTCATCTGCTACCATTGAGAACAGTCTAGAGCCATCCTCTTTGGAACCCCCTTTCAGGTAGTTGAAAGCAGCTATCAAATCCCCCCTCATTCTTCTCTTCTGCAGACTAAACAATCCCAGCTCCCTCAGCCTCTCTTCATAAGTCATGTGCTCTAGACCCCTAATCATTTTTGTTGCCCTTCGCTGGACTCTCTCCAATTTATCCACATCCTTCTTGTAGTGTGGGGCCCAAAACTGGACACAGTACTCCAGATGAGGCCTCACCAGTGTCGAATAGTCGGAGCTTGGTTTCTGCCAGTGATGCACCAAGCCCAGACAGAAGGACCTGGCGTGGTTGTGTGGACCCCACCCTAACAGATCAGTAGCACCAGGGCTCTGATCACTTTGGTGGCCTCCCCGTCTCTCCATGGCCCATCCCCTCACTGCAACCCGATTCTCCCTCCACCCCCGTAGGACGTTGGCACCTGCCTCTGCTGCAGGTTATGCAGGGAGAAGTAAGGGGCCCAAAGCTGGGGGCCGCCAGTGCCTTTGAATGTCAAAAGTAGTATAGCTCCTAAAAGTAGTATGGGTCTTCTTTTGCTTCTCCTGTAATGTGAGCACTGGTCTCAAGCTGAGCACTAGTCCCTTTTGAAAATCTCGGTCTTATTTTTATTTGAGGTATCTAAATATAGATTTATCCTGATTTTCCCCCCGAGATAAGTGTACAAAACTCAGCTTAGATTTAGCTGCTTAGTAGCTCTGAAAATCAGGCTACTTCTGGTTTGAAAACTTTGGCCTTTGACTTCAACTATCTAACTTCTTTAAAGAACCTAAAATAGCTTTCCTAGACTTAAAAATGTCACAGCTCTAATTTGCAATGGTATAAATGACTCCTGCAGGGCCATGAGCTACTGGACTTTGAAGCTGTAAGACTTTAATTTATAGAAAGTCTGTGATTGGTAGAGGAGCTGAATCTTATCTGACGTGAGCCTCTGGGTAGGTTAATTTGGAAGCAAATTCTGTATTTGTGGGGAGAAGGAGAAAACATTTCAGTAGCAGGCTGGCTACATGACGTTGCTCAGATTTTGAAATATTTGCAGAGAGAGAGTAGAAAACGATACATCTTATTCATCACAAGGCTCGACTATTTACTAGATGCTTTCTCTATCAAATAGATACAATCTCCATGTACTTGATATATTTACTACATATAGTCTCATACTTTTATATTTAAAATAACTTTATTATATCAATTTCTGAAAATGCTAATATACAGCTAATATACGGCTCGATGTCTAGCGGAGTGCCCCAGGGGTCGGTCCTGGGGCCGGTTCTGTTCAGTGTCTTTATCAGTGATCTGGATGATGGGGTTAATTGCACCCTCAGCAAGTTTGCAGATGACACTAAGCTGGGGGAAGAAGTAGATACGGTGGAGGGTAGGGATAGGGTCCAGAGTGACCTAGACAAATTGGAGGATTGGGCCAAAAGAAATCTGATGAGGTTCAACAAGGACAAGTACAGAGTCCTGCACTTAGGAAGGAAGAATCCCAGGCACCCCTACAGGCTGGGGACCGACTGGCTAAGCAGCAGTTCTGCAGAAAGGGACCTGGGAATTACAGTGGATGAGAAGCTGGAGAAGTCAGCAGTGTGCCCTGGTTGCCAAGAAGGCCAAAGGCATATTGGGCTGCATTAGTAGGAGCATTGCCAGCAGATCAAGGGAAGTGATTATTCCCCTCCATTTGGTACTGGTGAGGCCACACCTGGAGTATTGTGTCCAGTTTTGGTCTCCCCACTATAGAAGGGATGTGGACAAATTGGAGAGAGTCCAGCGGAGGGCAATGAAAATGATTAGGTGGCTGGGGCACATGACTTATGAGGAGAGGCTGAGGGAACTGGGGCTATTCAGTCTGCAGAAGAGAAGAGTGAGGGGGGGATTTGATAGCAGCCTTCAACTACCTGAACGGGGGTTCCAAAGAGGTTGGAGCTCAGCTGTTCTCAGTGGTAGCAGATGACAGAACAAGGAGTAATGGTCTCCAGTTGCAGGGGGGAGGTCTAGGTTGGATATTAGGAAATACTATTTCACTAGGAGGGTAGTGAAGCACTGGAATGGGTTACCTAGGGAGGTGGTGGAATCTCCAACCTTAGAGGTTTTTAAGGCCCAGCTTGACAAAGCCTTGGCTGAGATGATTTAGTTGATGTTGGTCCTGCTTTGAGCAGGGGATTGGGCTAGATGACCTCCTGAGGTCTCTTCCAACCCTAATATTCTATGATTTCTCTTTGCAGTGGTGATTTAGCTGTGTTGATCCCAGAGTGTGAGAGAGACAAGGTGGGTGAGGTAATGTCTTTTATTGGACCAATTCCTACTGATGAATGAGACAAGTTTTTGAGCTATACAGAGTTGGGCCAATGAAAGATATTACCTCACCCACTTGTCTCTCTAGCACATCTATCTATGATTGTTCTACATGTAGAACAGACACTTGGCCAGTACATTTACAGACAATAAACCTCTGTAGTTCTTTTTAAAAAGATGTGGGGAATTAATACAGAGTGTACAGTACAAAAATTTGCAAAACATAGTGTCACAATTTCAGGGCAACTAACCTGTATCTAGTGGTGAGCTGGAGCTGGTTGGCACCGGTTCACTGGAACCGGTTGTTAAATTTAGAAGCCCAATTTAACAACCGGCCAAAAGTGGTGCCTTAGGCGCTGACTCCGTGGGTGCTCCGCGGCTGGAGCACCCATGGGGAAAATTTGGTGGGTGCAGAGCACCCACCGGCAGCACCCCTCCCCGTCCCCAGCTCACCTCCACTCTGCCTCCGCCCCTGAGTTACGCTCCGCCCCGCTCTGCTTCTCCAACCCCCGGCTTCCTGCGAATCAGCTGTTTGCGCGGGAAGCCGGGGGTGGGGCTGAGAAGCAAGCAGCGGCTTTGCGCTAAGGCCCAAGGAGGCGGAGCAGAGGTGAGCTGGGGTGGGGGGGGCATGAGGAGGGCCGCCTACACCACAGCAGGTAACCCGGGGGGCGTGCAGGGGAAGCGCTCCCCGCCCCAGCTCACCTCCGCCTCCCTGGACCTGAGCACGAAGCCGCCGCCTGCTTCTCAGCCCTCCCAGACTTCTCGCGGGAAGCTGGGGGGTGGAGAAGCAGAGGGGGGCGGCGCATTCAGAGGCGGAGCGGAGGTGAGCTGGGGCTGGGGGCGTGGCAGGGAGCTGCCAGTGGGTGTTCTGCACCCACCAAATTTTCCCCGTGGGTGCTCCAGCCCCGGAGCACCCACGGAGTCGGCGCCTAAGGCGCCACTTTTCATGTGATCAGTGGGGGGAGCGGCTGCTCCACCTGCTCCTCCCCAGCTTCGCTCACGTGCCCCTAGGAGCCAGAGGGACCTGCCGGATGCTTCCTGGGAGCCGTCCCAGATAAGCACCGCCGGGACTCCCCACCTCGGCCCCCTGGCAGGTCCCTCTGGCTCTTAGGGGCAGGGCAGAGGGGGCATCCACTACGGTGGCCCATGAGACCCTCCTGCCCGATTCTGGGGGCAGTCAGGGGAGGGGGGTGGATGGGGCAGAGGTCCCAAGGGGGGGGTTATGACCCCCTCGTGGGGTGAGGAGGGAACCAGTTGTTAAGATTTTGGCAGCTCATCACTGCCTGTATCCCCTCAGCTCTGTGGTCCACTCCAGGAATATCCAGTCTGGTCTTAGGCCTCTAGTTGGCACAAGAGTGGGCAAGGACCCTTGTCTCACTGGGCAGTTTAAGGCTGCACAGCTGCCTGCCTCACACTGCGACTTCCCCCAAATTCTTCTCTCATCCACCCACCTTTGCTTATTAATAAAATAACAGTGCAATAAAATCAATAAGACAGTAGGGGGCAGCACAGTACAGGAAACAAAGCATGGGACGTGAAGTCAGGAGGCCTAGGTTATGTTCCTGGATCTGACACTGACTTCCCTTGGGGACACTAAACTTCTTTGTGCCTCAGTTTCCCCATCTGTAAAAAAGGTAATGATTATACCTCTACTTGTAGAGTACTTGGGATCTATGGATGAGAGTTATTTAAGAGCTGGCACTGTACAAAGTAGACTGCCAGCAGTTTCTATGCTAACAAAACTTTAGATGAGCCAAAACCTGGAGACTTTTTTTTGTTTTTTAATCCAAAGGTCAGCTACCAGTATATGTCATTCAAGTCTTACTGTGATAAGGAAAAAGAAGAGCAGGATATGAAACCACCGTGGAAGGCATCTATACAAATGAGCAAAGATAAAGGAACTGATGTTTCCACAATTTTTTTTTTAACTCCACTGCCTTTAAGGGAGTCACTCCTGATTTACATGGATGTAAATTAGATTAGAATCAGGCCCACAGGATCTATAAAGAAAATCTCATGAAGCTGAAAATGCTCTACATCCTCTTTTGCTGGGGGGGGGGGAGAGAGAGGATGTAAGAAGGGAAGGGAAGTTCGGGTCGTGTCCATCATGGTAGAGAAGGAGCAGCTGGCAGTTAATGATAAGTCAGATGATTTTATTGGGGCTGCTGGGGGATGGATAGGAATTCTCTCTTGCTCTCCAGTTCCCACACTACCACTGTGCTGTTTAGATTCATCACAGCTAGTATCATTCCTCTATCTTGCATGGACTAAGCATTCATGAAGAAGGCTGCTGATTACACTACACTTTAGTGCAGGGGTTCCCAAACTTTTGTCCCTGATGCCCACCTATGCAGCAGCAATAGGCACTGTGATCCACTATGAACATGCCTCTGGCAGGGAGAGGGGGCCCATGGGGCGTGCCTACCCCCTCACCTCAGGAGGGACCAGGGTCAGCGAGAGGGTGAAGGGGCCAGGCAGGTGTTATAGCCGGTCCCTGCCGATACTCTCTGCCACAGTAGCACGCTGAGTGCCTTGAGTTGGTCACCCAGCAGACGTGCTCGCCAGCCCAGCACCCTGGCGTGACTCCCAGATACCTGGGAACAAAGAAGAGTTCAGGGCCAGGAAGAGGCAGGCACCGGGGCCGGGCATTACCTTGACAATCCCAATCACGGCATAGTCCAGGCAGAAACGGAGCAGCACCGCTGAGCCCCAGTCCCTGGGGGGAGGAAGCAGGGCCGATATTCCAGGGGACCCAACAGCCCCAGATTCCGGGTTGCGGAGGCTCAGAGTGGGAATGGCCACGAACCCGCCAGCCTCTTCCAGCTGTGCTGGGAGCAGCTGCCTCTTGGAGCCAGCCCCTTCTCCTCGCCCACAGTCCAGCAGCTCCGCTTCGCCCTCTGCTGCCCACTACGGGGGCTGGGCTCCTCCGGCACTGGACAGGGGCTATTGCAAGCCACCACTCTGCCAACATACACAGTTTGGGGGGGCAACGCCCCTCCATGGCCCTTCAACTCCACCCACGGCGGCCCAGCTGGGACTGTGTTACGGGCCACCTTTGGGCCGTGGCCCACAGTTTGCTGTGCTTTAGTGGATATGAAAATTCACTGTTTTGTTTAAAGGGACCCTGCTTAGTTCAAATTTTACATTAAAATTTAGCTTTAAAAACATAGACAAAAGCTAATATTAATATCAACTTTTTCTTTAATTTCAATGAAAAATTAAAACAAAAAAAATTACCTTGCCTATCCAGCAAGTACCTAAGACAAAGAGTGAAAATAATTAGCAACTGAGTATAAACAACACTGAAAATGACTAGTCCATTTTCTTTCTCTGAAGAAATGCAATAAATGGTAAATATAGGACCCCCTAAAATCTCTGATGTGAACCCCTCCCCACCCCAATTTTGGAGAAGATTTAGCATCTCAGCCCAGATCTAAATTTCACAGTTGGCCCCTACATCTGTTTTTAAAAGAACCTAAACTCCATTGTCCCACTCCAAAGTTAGGTGATTTGAAATTTAAATCAGATGCAATTTTTGCAGCTTGGGCACATCGCTAAAAAAAATGCAAAGTACATTAATTTTTAAATGTGTCTCTGTTATAATACTCTAAAGTATTAATTGTAATAAAATAAATATGTATTTTTTAAAAAAAAATCTTTATCCTGACATCTCTTCAATATATAAGCAACAACAACCATAAACTCTAGGTCAACCCATATTTGTGAAACTGACTTCCCTAGAAGAACCCCAAATCTTTTCTCAAATACTGCAGCGAGTCTCCCTGCTGTGTGTTATAATCATTAGAGTCACTCATCAGCAAGTGTCTCCATGATTGAGGCTGCATCCATTTTTACTGAGATGGTCAGAAATTATTTACGCTAATATAGCATCTAGCATAACAGCCACAGAACAATCTTATTTCTTAGATGAAGTTGGTCCTTATTAAAAGTATGTGTTTTGGTCTTTATTAAATTCCACTCCCAGGAAGGGAAACTGGAGTTCTTTCTAAAGCCCAGGCAATGGCAGTTCCAGCTTCCACATCCCACACCGCAGTGTGCTTAATTCTAGAGCAGGGTGGGATGGTTTCAGTGATGACAGTAAAGATTCTGCTGTTGCAGCGGCTGGGACCTTAGCCCACTCAGGGAAATGAGAAAGTAAAGTAAATGTATCATTATCCCAATTCTCTATCCCATTAGCAGCTGTTCTGTGTGAAGCAGCTGCCTCGGAGCCCCAGGATGTGTAACGCACATGGGCATGCTCCAGTAGGAGGCTCCAAACCAGCAGCAGCTTAACTGAACAACTTGGCAGCCACAACAGGGCACAGATGGATATTTTAAAAACTGCCCTTTAACTAACGAGCACATGTGCAGCTATGGCAACTTACAGCTAAAATGGTGACTCAGAGCCACCACTGGGCAAGAAGCTGAACCCACCCAAGCCAGCTGCATATGTCCCTGCTAAACAGCGTCAGAGTTTGGATTTGGCATTTGTAGGCAGAACGTAGTAGAGGGTGACACTGAAGTTTGTGCAGCCTCATTGCAGTGTATGTTTGCTGGCATTCAAACAACATCCGTTCTTTATCTCTCTGTGTTATCCTCAGGAGAGTGATATCATTCATGGTCACCTGGTTGAAATAGGGTGCTTTTTCTTAAGGGGACATGTAGAGGTGCCCGTTCCTGCTGGGCTGTTTGCCTGTGGCTGAACAGAAATGTTCCCCGCTGTTAGCCGGGGGGACGGGGGCGGGGCTAGCCATGTAGTCGGGGGGAGGCAAAATGCGACCTTGGAACGAAAGCATATGTGCTGTGTATGTAATGTTAACAGCAAGGTTTACCGTGAAAGAGTGTAGCCATTGTTCTAGAAAATGTCTTTTTAAATACCACTGCCTCTTTTTTTTTTCTCCACCAGCTGCATGTGTTTCAATGATCACAGGATCTTCTCCTTCCCAGAGGCTAGTGAAGATTAGAAGGTGAAAAAAATGCACTCGTGATGAAATGTTCTCTGAGCTCATGGTGTCCTCCCACACTGACATAGCACAGACGACTGCGTGGAGGCAGACAATGTCAGAGTGCAGGAAAGCACAATATGACCGGGAGGAGAGGTGGCGGGCTGAAGAGAGTAAGTGGCCGGCTGAAGAGAGGGCTGAAGCTCAAATGTGGCGGCAGCGTGATGAGAGGAGGCAGGATTCAATGCTGAGGCTGCTGGAGGATCAAACCAATATGCTCCAGCATATGGTTGAGCTGCAGGAAAGGCAGCAGGAGCACAGACCGCCGCTACAGCCCCTATGTAACCAACCGCCCTCCTCCCCAAGTTCCATAGCCTCCTCACCCAGACGCCCAAGAACGCGGTGGGGGGGCCTCTGGCTACTCGGCCACTCCACCCTAGAGGATTGCCCAAGCAACAGAAGGCTGGCATTCAATAAGTTTTAAAGTGCTGTGTGGCCTTGTCCTTCCCTCCTCCACCACCCCTCCTGGTGCTTCTCTCCTCCACCACCCTTCCTGGACTACCTTGGTAGTTATCCCCCTATTTGTGTGATGAATGAATAAAGAATGCATGAATGTGAAGCAACAATGACTTTATTGCCTCTGCAAGTGGTGATCGAAGAGAGGAGGGGAGGGTGGTTAGCTTACAGGGAAGTAAAGTGAACCAAGGGGCGGTGGGTTTCATCATGGAGAAACAAACAGAACTTTCACACCGTAGCCTGGCCAGTCATGAAACTGGTTTTCAAAGCTTCTCTGATGTGCACCACGCCCTCCTGTGCTCTTCTAACCGCCCTGGTGTCTGGCTGTGCGAAACCAGCAGCCAGGCGATTTGCCTCAACCTTCCACCCCGCCATACACGTCTCCCCCTTACTCTCACAGATATTATGGAGCTCACAGCAAGCAGTAATAACAGTGGGAATATTGGTTTCACTGAGGTCTAAGCGAGTCAGTAAACTGCGCCAGCGCACTTTTAAACGTCCAAATGCACATTCTACCACCATTCTGCACTTGCTCAGCCTGTAGTTGAACAGCTCCTGACTACTGTCCAGGCTGCCTGTGTACGGCTTCATGAGCCATGGCATTAAGGGGTAGGCTGGGTCCCCAAGTATACATATAGGCATTTCAACGTCCCCAATGGTTATTTTCTGGTCTGGGAATAAAGTCCCTTCTTGCAGCTTTTGAAACAGACCAGAGTTCCTGAAGATGCGAGCGTCATGTACCTTTCCCGGCCATCCCACGTTGATGTTGGTGAAACGTCCCTTGTGATCCACCAGTGCTTGCAGCACTATTGAAAAGTACCCCTTGCGGTTTATGTACTCGCCGGCTTGGTGCTCCGGTGCCAAGATAGGGATATGGGTTCCGTCTATGGCCCCACCACAGTTAGGGAATCCCATTGCAGCAAAGCCATCCACTATGACCTGCACATTTCCCAGGGTCACTACCCTTGATATCAGCAGATATTTGATTGCATTGGCTACTTGCATCACAGCAGCCCCCACAGTAGATTTGCCCACTCCAAATTGATTCCCGACTGACCGGTAGCTGTCTGGCGTTGCAAGCTTCCACAGGGCTATTGCCACTCGCTTCTCAACCGTGAGGGCTGCTCTCATCTTGGTATTCTTGCGCCTCAGGGCAGGGGAAAGCAAGTCACAAAGTTCCATGAAAGTGCCATTACACATGCGAAAGTTTCTCAACCACTGGGAATCGTCCCAGATCCGCAACACTATGCGGTCCCACCAGTCTGTGCTTGTTTTCCGAGCCCAGAATCAGCTTTCCACCGCATGAACCTGCCCCATTAGCACCATGATGCCCACATTGCCAAGGCCCCTGCTTTGAGAGAAGTCTGTGTCCATGTCCTCATCACTCACGTTACCGCGCTGGCATCGCCTACTCGCCCGGTATCGCTTTGCCAGGTTCCGGTGCTGCATATACTGCTGGATAATGCGCGTGATGTTTAATGTGCTCCTAATTGCCAAAGTGATCTGAGCGGGCTCCATGCTTGCCGTGGCATGGCGTCTGCACAGAAAAAAGGCGCGGAACAATTGTCTGCTGTTGCCCTGACGGAGGGAGGGGCGACTGATGACATGGCTTACAGGGAATTAAAATCAACAAAGGGGGTGGCTTTGCGAGAAACTGAATGGCCCCCTCAAGGATAGAACTCAAAACCTCAAGGATAGAACTCAAAACTGGGTTTGGCAGGCCGTTGATTTCACAGAGGGAAGGAGGAGAAAATGAATACAAAACAAATCTGGTCTATTTCTTGTTTTGAGCCACTTCCTCTATCTTTATACATCTTGCTGGCAGCAGACTGTGCAGTATGACCGCTAGCCGTCATCATCTCCTGGGTGCTCGGCAGAAGACGGTGCAGTATGACGATTAACCATCATCTTCTGCTGGCTGGAGGTTAAAAGACAGTGCACTGCCAGTAGGACTGAATCGCCACGAGACAAAACTTAAAAGGGAAATGACTTGGCTGAGTCACTCCCATGTTTGCCCAGGCGCCCGATTAAAAGAGCACCCAGGACTACGTCGATGACGGTTACCAGTCATACTGCACTGTTTGCTGCCAAAAGGCAATTAACTGCTTCTGTGTAGCAATGCAGTACCACGTCTGCCAGCACCCAGGAGACATACGGGTGACAGTTTGCTGAGCGGGCTCCATGCTTGCCGTGGTATGGCATCTGGACAGGTAACTCAAGAAAAAAGGCGCAAAACGATTGTCTGCCCTTGCTTTCACGGAGGGAGGGAGGGAACGGGGGCCTGACGATATGTACCCAGAACCACCCACGACAATGTTTTAGCCCCATCAGGCACTGGGATTTCTACCCAGAATTCAGATGGGCGGCAGAGACTGCGGGAACTGTGGGATAGCCACCCACACTGCAACGCTCCGGAAGTCGACGGTTGCCTCGGTACTGTGGACACACTCCCCCGACTACATGCACTTAGAGCACTTGTGTGGGGACACACACAATCAACTGTATAAAACCGCTTTCTACAAAACCGACGTCTATAAATTCGACCTAATTTCATAGTGTAGACATACCCTTAGAAACACTGCTCTGTGGGTGAGTGTGTAATCCAAAGGGACATAATAGAGTTTGGAAAGGTTGTTGAGTCAATTCCCCTCACAGGATAGGAGATTGTCCCCTAAGAAGAGGGACACATCATATGCTACAGTAATACCACACTTGACCTTAACCAAAAGGTAATATAACCCTTCTGTCTGGAGGGCCAGGGGTTCCTCTTAAAATTTGCAAATACTTTGGCTTGACCCCCTCTGTCCCGCAGAAACCAGAGCAAACAAAATACCTTGCCTTGGGCCTCCTTATCAGGCAATACTTCCTCTCCTGCAACCACTAAATCTGTGTATAGAACAAGGAAAATTATAATAAGGCAGAAAGGAACCAGCATTAATGTGGGCAAAAACAACAATAACAAATCAACAGTACATATAAACAAATAATGAGTAAAACACCCACCACCCATCTTTAGCAGTAAACATTTGCCTCAGTTCCCCCCATCTGCTGATGTGAGTGTCTGATAAACAAAAGTTCCCTTTAACACACCACTTCCTCCCCTTCCCTCCACTGCACCTCACTCATGGTTTGTTGTCAGTGCTTAGGGAAGCCCTAGCATCGCTGATTGCACTCAGGCAGGTCCACCTCTAGTTCCTAGAGATGCTGTCTGACTTCCATGACAAGATGCCTTGATGCTTCCTCTGTGCTCGCTTACCGTGGATGTGCATCTACACCATCTCTTACCACAATGTTGTCTCTGCAGTCAGTTCAGTTCAGAGACTCTACCACATCACCTAGCTTTAGCAACTGAATGTCTAGGGCCCCCTCTGCATTACCTCTCACAGCAACACCCCCTCAATGCTATCTCCTGCTATAATACCAATTGTAGTTCCTCACATACCATCTAACTTTGCTATAAGAACTTCTCTTCCAGTAATATGAGATGGGAGGGTCCTTTCCAGAATTTGTTCAACTCTACTATTATACTGTGGAAGAAGAAAATTCACTAGTGCATAAAAGTGTGTGTGTGTGTGTGTGTGTGTGTGTGTGTGTGTGTACACGTACACACACATACATTCTTTCTTCTCTCTGACTTGTGTCCAAGTTCCTTTACCCAGCCATGCAAGACTGAGACTTTAGTTATAGTGACTTCTCACTCAGGACATATTCAATACATATCTGCTGCTCTTTTGTCACACAATAAGATAACATTTCACTACCCCTACACCCAAAAGTTAAATGATTTTTTTAAAGGGACCATAATGTTCACACTGGGATAAAATAGGTAACACTCATGCAATAAGGTCTGACTCATTCTCTGACTCTTTGTCCAGTTCACCAAGGGATGACAGCAGAAAGCTCCTCCCCTCTAGAGATTTAGACCACATAGTGTTACAGTAAAATTAAAATGATTCTTGTAAAAATACGCCCTCCCCTTTCAGAAACAAACGTAGGGACAGAGAGCATAGCCAGGTTCTTATTTGCCCCTCCCCCAATCACCACAGTAATATCTCAGTGTCTGTTTGCAGCTGGGGTTTAATCTTTAGTAGACACATAAGCATCACAAATGGCATTGTCTTAGAATGGACTCCCTTGATTGTTTTTGCTAGTTCTCAAAGAGACGTTCTCATCCTCACTGTAATTCATACAAAAGGAAAGAAAAAAGGATCCTCCTAATTAGCACTTAAACTTGCTTTTGTCCCGTATGGAACAGCCTGTGAACAGTTATAATTAAAGCTGAGCTCTGACAATTCGTGCAATGCAAAACTTTTACAAGCAGAAATCAGAAGTCACACTTTGTGATTCTTCTGAGCAAAGTTTCGTGAGACTTCTCATTCCCTTGGGGTGGCTAGTATGGATCATTCCACGGAGGTGTCTAGCCTCCTCTAATTTTATCTCAATAGCATCGTACCTAAGCCTTTAGGTGTATGATACTGTTCTGACTTTAGCGTAGCTTTTCCTTTTTCTCTCCCTCAGTATTTTAGAACAAAGCTGTACTATTTTCTGCTTCTATTAAATTGAATCCCTCCAGCCTGACTGTTGGAGAATATCTCCAGGCTCCCTTAACCATGCCCCGTATTGCTATGCCAATAAATAATTCAGGAATCTTAGTTTTTGAAGTGGGCACTAATTATAGAGCTTAGCTTTCATCTAAAAAAGTAGACAGGGAAATTTGACTAGAACACCTTTCTTGTATTTGAGCTGAAATCTTGGGGATGAACTTTGAGAAGAGGAAAATGTGACTGAAGCCAAAGCACAGCTGTAAATGCTGATTTCAGAATATGAGCCTAATTTTTCATTGGCTTCCAATGTGTTTCATCATTTACTCCTAGGCAAATGCAGGGTAAAATGCTATCACTGATGTAAGCCAGGGTCTGAATGACCTCTCCTCTAACATCTAGTGATGAACTGGGGGGGAATGAGGAGGGACTTCAGGAGCTGACTGTACAGGATAGAGCTGCTTTGCCAAACCGATCAATTTTGGCTGTTTTGGGTTAAAATTCACTTTAGCGTTGAATGCAGGGGTAATGACATGTTGTTATCCGGATTGTATGAGTAAAGGGCAGCAGACTGGATTTAGCAAGCACCAACTGAGGAGGTCACCCTAACTTTAAACTCACACGCTAGGTAGGTGGTAGTGATGCCAAATCCAAGTAAGAGTCAATGGGTGGGGATAGGGGTTCTTATTTGATGGTGTGGCCTTGTTGAAAAGGTCCTGTAAGATATTTGATACTCCTCTATCCAAAGCTGTTTAAATTCTTTGAGAGTCTTGGTTCTTTCTTAGTGATAATCTAATCTAACCTAATGTGACTAAGCTTTAGACTGTAGCTGTGTAAAAGACAATGTGGAAGAGGTAACCACAGAGATCATTAAGGAGCTGATATCACTGAGAACATGATTAAGTGATAGAACCTCAGGACTCAGCAATGTAGCAAGAGGTAGCAGTGACAGAAACAGCTGCAGAGACACTGATGAGCACAAGTGAGGCATCACTCAATCACCTGCTCCCGTCAAGGATGGGAGGTGAACCCCCCCTCCCCCATACACGTCCCCAGATTCTAGGGATGTTGCTGACCCTGGATAACAAACTCTGAGTGGGGTGCAGCAGAGGGAAAAGAGAAGAGAAGAGAAGTCATGTCCCTTTGTTAGACTTTCACACCACAAGGTGGGAAACTGAGGCAAAGGACACTGCCCCAACGGTGGGGTGGATGTTTACTTGCGGTTTACATGCTTTTGAATCACTATTGCAGTGTTTTCCAAAATTAATGCTGAGTTTCCTCTCCCTTTTAATCAAAGTTTTATTTTGTTATACAGAGACTCAGGGCAAGTCTACACAAGAGTGATACAGCGCTCAGCTGTACCAATGCAGCTGCACCTGGTTAAGACTCTCTAGGCTGACGGGAGAGTGCTTGCCTGTCGGCAGAATCACGCCACCTCCACAAGAGGTGGAATCTATGTCAGTGGAAGACCTTCTTCCACCGACATAGCGCCGGTGTGGACAGCGCTTAGGTCACTCTAACTTGCGTTACTCGGGTGGGTGTCTTATTCACACCCGCAAGGGACGTAAATCACATCAACTTTAGCGGTAGTGTAGATCAACCCTTGGTGCTTGTGACTGGGGAAGAGTTGCCTCTTAGAGGTGCCAAGTGGTGGCGTTAAATTTTCTCAGATTATGGGGCCAGTTCTGTTTTGTATTGTTGAGAGGAACCCCTGGATAGTGAACCCAGCCCTTGTTGCTGCTGGCACCACCTGGCAGAAGGGTTACACTTAGATTTAGAGAGTTTTTCCACCACCTTCTACAGGTATAAATAACAACACAAGGCACCGAAGAATGAAATATTGTATGTCTGCATGATTCACAAGGTCATCTTCCAAGTATTTGCCTGTCAGCCTTAGAGAGGTTTCTCTAACCTTTTGCATTTTTCCTTAGTCCATTGGTGTCTCTCTATATTCCATATTTAGCACTTTGGAATGGAAAAGCTTAACCCTTTCTGACTATAATGCTTTATGAAGCCATAGGCCAAATATCTCCAAACACTGAGGGACACTCAGAATTGAAACCTTGATCCAAGACCCGTTCTTGCAAATAGCCTCTCTTTTTACACTGTGCCAAACCAAAACCTCAGATCCAAATGTTCCTTTAAAACTCCAAGGTGTTCAAATTAGGACATGAATTTTGCAGCTTGGGTTTGTCACTAAATGTACGGTTTAACGGGCATTTGGTTTTATGTTAGCATTCAGCGACTGCTTACTCTCCGGAATTATTAGCACTTTCAGTGTTCAACTATTGGCCTGTGCTTTTTATTTATAGAACATGCCAACATGCAGACTTTTATTCATTAGAAACTAGATTAGAGCACATACTGCACTGCATTACTAAGTAGGGTTATCTAAACTTAACTTGTGCTATAGGTGGGTGGAATTGTTATGCATAAATTGCAATAAAAACCTGGGTAAATTAGATTAGCCCTAAAAGTCTCCTTTTCCATTACTGCCATTAAGACGTGAGTAACAGTGCATCACATAGTGTATGCCAGTCATTTTCTATTACACCAAAGCACTTTCCTCCCTCTCCCTAGTTTGCTTCACTGTTAGTAACTCCCTAGTTTCTCTTGATGCATCTCAACTGCCTAAGGATTCAATGAACCCTGCATTGTGGGCAGTTTGTAGCTGCACAATCACCATCTGATTCATAATCAGAATCCACAAGATGAATCTGAATTCATTAGCTACCAATCTTCCCCTGTATTGTGTGTGCAGAATCTGAAATGGCAGATGTAGCCGAGTTCAGGAGTGGGCTCTACTCAAGTCAGCTTTTCCACTGCTCCCACTCATTCATGTCTGTTAATTGAGCCTGTGAGAAACTACGGGCACCAGAAAAGCCCCTTCAGCCCTGATCAACAATGTCTACCCAAGGGGTGTCTGCTACACAAACATTGTCTCGAGAAGACCAGTGTGGAGCAGTGATTGCATGGGGTGGGTGTAGGTCAGCCCAGAATCTGGGCCTCTGGCCTTACCCTATACTGTGTTGCGTGATGTTAACAACTATTTCTCCACAGTATGCCAACATTTTTATGGCTGACTTAGAACAACGCTTCCTCAGCTCTCGTCCCCTAACGCCCCTACTCTACTTGCGCTATATTGGTGACATCTTCATCATCTGGACCCATGGAAAAAAGCCCTTGAGGTATTCCACCATGATTTCAACAATTTCCACCCCAACATCAACCTCAGCCTGGACCAGTCCACACAAGAGATCCACTTCCTGGACACTACGGTGCTAATAAGTGATAGTCACTTAAACACCACCCTATACCGGAAACCTACTGAACCGCTATTCCTACCTACATGCCTCCAGCTTTCACCCAGACCACACCACACGATCCATTGTCTACAGCCAAGCTCTACGATACAACCGCATTTGCTCCAACCCCTCAGACAGAGACAAACACCTACAAGATCTCTATCAAGCATTCTTACAACTACAATACCCACCTGCTGAAGTGAAGAAACAGATTGACAGAGCCAAAAGAGTACCCAGAAGTTACCTACTACAGGACAGGCCCAACAAAGAAAATAACAGAACGCCACTAGCCCTCACCTTCAGCCCCCAACTAAAACCTCTCCAGCGCATCATCAAGGATCTACAACCTATCCTGAAGGATGACCCAACACTCTCACAGGTCTTGGGAGACAGACAGCCCCCCAACCTGAAGCAAATACTCACCAGCAACCACACAACAAAAACACTAACTCAGGAACCTATCCTTGCAACAAAGCCCTTTGCCAACTCTGTCCACATATCTGTTCATGGGACACCATCATAGGGCCTAATCACATCAGCCACACTATCAGAGGCTTGTTCACCTGCACATCTACCAATGTGATATATGCCATCATGTGCCAGCAGTGCCCCTCTGCCATGTACATTGGCCAAACCGGACAGTCTCTACATAAAAGAATAAATGGACACAAATCAGATGTCAAGAATTACAACATTCAAAAACCAGTCGGAGAACACTTCAGTCTCTCTGGTCACTTGATTACAGACCTAAAAGTCGCAATTCTTCAGCAGAAAAATTTCAAAAACAGACTCCAAGGAGAGACTGCTGAATTGGAATTAATTTGCAAACTAGACACCATTAAATTAGGCTTGAATAAAGACTCGCAGTGGATGTGTCATTACACAAAGTAAAACTATTTCCCCATGTTTATTTCCCCCTCCCAACTGTTCCTCACACGTTCTTGTCAACTGCTGGAAATGGCCCACCTTGATTATCACTACAAAAGGTTTTTTGTTTTTTTTCTTTCCTGCTGGTAATAGCTCATGTTACCTGATCACTCTCGTTGCAGTGTGTATGATAACACCCATTGTTCCATGTTCTCTGTGTATATAAAATCTCCCCACTGTATTTTCCACTGCATGCATCCTATGAAGTAAGCTGTAGTTCATGAAAGCTTATGCTCAAATAAATTTGTTAGTCTCTAAGGTGCCACAAGTACTCCTTAACTATTTCTTCCTTTGTTTGTGCTGTGATCTGGGGATTTGCTTTGGGCCTCTCTATAGTAAGAAAGTGGCTCAGAAAAGATACATGTGCTCACAGCCCAATTAGTCTTCTATCATTGCTGAAGACTGTGTATCAATTGATGCCCCTTGGCAAGCCCCACAACAAAAGAGTGTGTGTTTTGGAACCTTCTTTTCAAATGGCAGAGTGGCAGATTGCTGAGCCAGGTCTTCTCTTGGAAAAATTCGTTAAAGGGCAAGGAAATACCATCTGACTAAAGCATGACAAAGAACCAAATCAACTTTGTCATCACACAGCAATGCTGGAGATCAAGTGTCCAATGGACAAAGACTTTCCCGAGTGCAGATTGTGGGTCAGACCATCAGCTATTCGCCTCAAACATCAAAGTAAAACTTAAAAAGATACAGTGTTGGACAGGTCCATTGTGTTTGGACTTGTCCAGAATCAACAAAAATTATGGAACTTCTCTCCAGAATGGATTTGAGGCATTGGCACCGGTGACAGAGGAGAATAATCTCAAGCACACGTTCTGAAAAGTCAGTATCAGACCACACCATGATTAACGGGGAAGGTATTTGAGCTGGCAGAAAAATGACGCAGAGTGGACGAGAACAGCTTAGAGATAGAAGAACATAAGAGAGAACTATAAGATGAGCAGACAGATTCAAAGGCAGACTAGACCAGACAAGAGCAGATATATAAGGGCAAAATGTCTCGAACTTGAGAATTATAAAGGGAGTAATAATACAAAATGTATGTTCAAATGGTTGGACTTCTTACCAAAAGATTTTCCCTGTGATCAAACATAATAAAAGAACATGATGGCAGAGTGCCCACTGAGGATGATGATATTAAATGCAGGTGGCGAGATTAGTATGCCTCACCAGAGCAACTCATTCTACAGGACAACAGAAAAGAGAGCACGGAGCCAGAGCCATCATTCCCGTGACAGGAAGCAGGGCATGCTATTATGAAAATGAAGCCTGGGAAAGCATCAGGATAGATAATGTGCCAGCAATATTATCAAAAGCAGTTGGTAAATGCAGTACGGATCTTATGTGGAAAATTTGTAATGATGTATAGATGACTAGATTTTGGCCAGAGGACTGGACAAAGGGAATTTTTCTACCCTTACCAAAGAAAGGAGACAGAATGTAGGAACTATCGTGCCATCTCCGTATCGCATGCAGATGAAGTTCTGCTCTACATAATCCAGAATCGCATGAAATGCAGAGTAGAAGCAGAACTACCACCACAACAAGCTGGTGTCAGAGAGGGCCAAGGCACATGTGACAAAATCACAAATATCTGTGACATCATTGAAAAATCCAGAGAGCACAATCACCTTCAGATTATGTGCTTCATCGACTACTCAAAAGCATTTGATACCGTCTGACACAACCTTCTTTGGAGGACACTGGCAGACACGAGTATTCCAAAGCATCCCAATGAACTCATCGCAAGCCTCTACCACCAACAGACCACAGTACGAACAGTTGTAGGCAACAGTGAGTAGTTTTCCATTGGGCAGCTGTGAGAAAAGGGCGTATTTTGTCCCCAAGCCTCTTTAAGATACACACAGAATTTATTACAAGACAAGCCTTGGGAGGTTTTGACAAGTGGAAGGAGCTGGGATTTCCATTGGTAGTCACCTCTTAACCAACCTCAGACATGCTGATGACATGATGCTCTTTGCTACAACCACCAATGCAAGGCAACAAATGTTGGAGTCTGTAAAAAGAGTTAGTGAGGAATATGGACTATTCCAGAATCTAATGAAAACAAAATGAATATTTGCTGACACAACTAACAAAAACAGGATGCAAGTGGACATCACAATTAATGGACAAGCTGTAAAGGCAGTAGATTAATTTAATTATCTGGGATTATATACGATCGACCAATGTGACTATTCCAAAAAAATTAGAAGAAGACTTGGGATGGCTCACTCAGCTCTGGCCTCCCTTCAGAAACTGGAAAAACCATGGCATCTCCCAAAGAATAAAGATGTGATTGATGGAATGCCTAATTTTTTCCATAGCCATTTATGGATGTGAATAGTGGGAAGTTAATGCTGCTGACAAAAAGAAAATTGAAGCTTTTGAAGTGTGGCACTGGCAAACACTCTTGCATATCTCCTGGATGGAAAAAAGGGTGAATGTTTATGTGAGAAATATGACTGGAGAGAAACAGACCTGGATAGTGGAAATCAACAGATGCAAAATTATGTACTTTGGTCACATTAGGCATAGGGATGGAAATCACCTCAGAAATAACTTTGAGAAAGTTATCATGGAAGGAATGGTGGAGGGTCATCATAGTACAGGGCAACCAGCAAGGAGATGGATGTGTGGACGGATGGATGGTGTGCAGAAGAACACTGAAAGGTCACTGCAGAATGCTTGAGGCTAGCGATGGAGGCTGAAGGCTTCTGAAAATTCTGCTATGATGTCACCGACCTTCAGACATGAATACATTGAGTTACACTTACTAAAGCAGTGCCTAGAAATATCCCCTCCATGTTCCTAACCAGGACTTTGGAACAACTGAGGACCAGGTGGATTTATTTCAATCAGCAATTTAAATCATGATTTGAATCACCAAGTGGAAAGCCTAGATTTAAATCATCAATTTTAATCAACTTTTCCATTTGTATTTCAGTTATTTTCCTAAGAAAGGTGTATTCTTGATATAACCATTACAACATTTACTTACAACTAAATAGAGCCTCTACACTAGATTTGGTACATCTTTTTGCTACATAGGAGGGTACACTATAACTATATAGATTTATTTAAGCAATTATATAGCTTAATATTATCAGATTCTTACTAATTGTACATTTTTAGTATGTTAGTAAATGGGGAATGATATATTGCTTATTTACAAGATAATTAACTTTTTGTTCATGATTTGTGTCAAGCTGCATTAGGATGGTAATTGGAATTTAATTAAACCCACAAAACAGCATATAAATTTTTATTTTAAAAAATGACCTTAAATTTTATGGATATATAAACTTCTCTTCTCAAAACATATTTCAAATTTACAGCTAGTTGATTTATTATAGGAGCAGAAGGATTAATTGTAGTCAGTGAATTAAACCAGTGAATTCCAGGTCAGCCTAGTAAAATTTTCAAATATGCCTAAGTGAATGTGACTGGAACTTAAGTTCCTACTCGCCTAAGTCACTTGAAAATGAGACAACTACTAAGGTACTTAGGCTCTCCTTCAAACTTTTACTCATAGACTGGAACAGAAAGACAAGTTTTCCTGGTTTTTCAATTCCCAATCAATTTCTCAACATTGAATGAATTAATCCAAATAAAGAAAATATTTTTTTCTGTGCCTGCAGATGAGGCTACGGCTGTCAAAAGCTAGCGTAGCTAGTGATTTCCAACAGTTCAGTGCTGCGACTCTCTGTAAAACATCAGCAAACATATACTGCTTGAATGGTTCATCTCCAGCCCTGAAATTTATTATGGTTGGCATGTTTGATGGGTGATTATTAAATGCCAAGTCATAGCAGCAGCATCTTCTACAGCAGTTAGGCATCTCCCCTGGTACTTTGGGTTGAGAATATTGGCAAGAAAATGAAGTGGTGTAAATGCTTGATCAATCCACTTCTTTACAGCCTGCAATTTAACTTTGTTGTTGGGTATTTCTTTCTTCAGTGTCTCTTGATGTTCTTTCCTAATTTCAACTGCATCAGCAATACTGAAGTAATCTTCTTGCAGTCTGTCCAAGGCTATGGAAATATGTTTGAGTATATTCAGCATATCTGCTTCATTTCTCTTTAGTTTGATGTTGACAACTTTGGCTGTGATAGTTCCATCTATTTTGTCACAATTTTCTTCACAAATTATCATCAGAATAGGTCAGTTCTTAATAAATAGCACAAAACACTCAACCACTGAATTTCATTGTACATCCAGGGGGAGAATTAGTTTGGATCCTCCTGCTCTCTTCAGTCAAGCTGAAGTAAAGTGATTGTTACGGAAGTATTTTGCAATTTCAGCAACATTTTCCTTTATTCCTGGAGTTACACTTAAGTCTTTGGCTAAAAGATGCATCAAATGAGCACTGTATCCATATGTTATAAGTTTCAGGTTCCCTTCCTTATCTTCTTCAAGATTTCTTCTCATCTTTGCTACATTTGCAGCATTGTCTATGACAAAGCTACGCAGTTGACACTTGAATTTTTGTTTACAGTTTGTTATAGCTTTTACTGCTACTTCTTTAAAGTATTCTTCTGTACGGGCATTTCCTGTTGTATCAATTGTTTCTATAAGATAGATAGCCCCATCTTCTGTTGTTACACAAGCATATATTACTGGATCATTGTGTACATTGCACCAGACATCAAGACTCAGATTAATGAATTTCCCATCAATTTTTTTTTCACACACTGTATCCAGCAGCCTTCCAGCAATGAGTGTGGACTGGTCATAATGACTGAACCATGTCAATGAAATGTTTGTTCTGAACAAGACAAAAAGAAGAATTTGTTGCATAAATGAACTGAGCAATCTTTTCATCTGTTGAATCTATCTGGCATTTGCTGGTCCTGATTATGAACTCATCCATGGTTTTACTGGACGATGAAGAAAGTTTATTTTTATACAGATAATTTACTGTACAGTGAGTTGGCAAAATTTGGAGATGATACAAAATTACTCAGGATAGTTAAGTCCAAAGAAGACTGCAGTGAGTTACAAAGGGACCTCACAAAACTGGGTGACTGGGCAACAAAATGGCAGATGAAATTGAATGTTGATAAATGCAAAGTAATGCACACTGGAAAACATAATCCCAACTATACATATAAAATGATGAATTCTAAATTAGCTGTTATCACTCAAGAAAGAGCTCTTGGAGTCTTTGTGGATAGTTCTCTGAAAACATCCACTCAATGTGCAGTGGCAGTCAAAAAAGCTAACAGAATGTTGGGAATCATTAGGAAAAGGATAGATAATAAGACAGAAAATATGATATTGCCTTTGTATAAATCCATGGTACGCCCACATCTTGAATACTGCATGTACATCTGGTTGCCCCATCTCACAAAATATATATTGGAATTGGAAAAGGGCAACAAAAATTATTAGGGGTATGGAACAGCTTCCATATCAGGAGAGATTAATAAGACTGGGACTTTTCAGCTTGGAAAAGAGACAGCTAAGGGGGGGATATGATAGAGGTCTATAAAATCATGCCTGGTAAGGAGAAAGTAAATAAGGAAATGTTTCAGACCCATCGAGTTCATAATCTCACACAGTTATTAATTGTCTAGACATAGTCCCAATTCATCGCAAAAGAACTAGCAGCTCAACCTCCAGAAGTATTATCCTACTCCCAGGCCTTCCCTTACGTAATATTTTAGAACATGTTTTTTACTGCTGAGACGTTTACACATAGACACATATCTGGGTAAGATTTTCCCTCCTCCATCATACTAAGAATGGCCACATTTTTCTCTTTCTGGATTGACAGATCACTGCATTGATATTTAGTTATATTGCAGCAGTGCCTAGCTGCCCCAGTCAATATCAGGGCCCCACTGTCTTAGGTACTGTACAAACATATTAAAACACAATCTCTTTCCCAAAAAGCTTTCAGCTTAAATAGAAAGGATGTACAAGGGGAGTAGTATTATCTCCATTTTACAGATGAGGAACTGAGACACAGAGAGATTAAATGCTGGGAGTAAAGTCACACAGGAATTTTATCACAGAGCCAGGGACTGAACCCAGGTTCCCTGAGTCTCAGTTCAGTGGCTTAATCACAGGATCACAGGACCATCCTTCCTCTGATTGGTTTTGATTAATTGCCCAAGTAGGACAAGGTGCAGAAAGTAAAGAAAATTCACCAAGACTGAAAAGCTGGTTATGTCTGAATAAGGATTCAGTTTTGTGGTCTAAACTGTTGTTAGTAACAGAGGCAGGGAACATTTGGTTGTGTTTACAAAATAGAGTTTTGAACCTCATATTCTCCCTGGAATAAACTGACTTCTATTTTGCTATTTTATTTTTTTGTTTTCATTCGGTTAATGTTGAAGTTGTAGTGTATGAAACTGCATATTCACAGCAATAGAGCTGTATAGAGTATCCTACATTACAGAGACACATGTCGACTGGCAGAGTTATTAGATAGAGCATAGTCACCTAGAAAGCTTGACAAAAACACATCAGCCCTGGTAACTGAATCTCAAGAGCAATCACTTTGAAAGGATTCATGCACTTTGGCATTGAGCTAGCCCTGGTCTACACTACAAGTTTAGGTCGAATTTAGCAGTGTTAGATCGATTTAACCTTGCACCCGTCCACAGGACGAAGCCATTTTGTCAACTTAAAGGGCTCTTAAAATCAATTTCTGAACTCCTCCCCGACAAGGGGATTAGCACTAAAATGTACATCGCCGTGTCAAATTTGGGGTAGTGTGGACGCAATTCGACGGTATTGGCCTCCGGGAGCTCCATTGTGACTGCTCTGGATAGGGTATGTCTACACTACGAAATTAGGTCGATTTTATAGAAGTCGATTTTTAGAATTCGATTTTATAAAGTCTATTGCGTATGTCCACACTAAGCACATTAAGTCGGCAGAGTGCGTCCTCACTACCGTGGCTAGCATCGACTTACAGAGTGGTGCACTGTGGGTAGCTATCCCACAGTTCCCGCAGTCTCCGCTGCCCATTGGAATCCTGGGTTAAGTCCCAATGCCTGATAGGGCAAAAACTTTGTCGCGGGTGGTTTTGGGTACATGTCGTCGGGCCCCCCTCCCTCCCTCCGTGAAAGCAACAGCAGAAAATCGTTTCGCACCTTTTTTCCAGGGTCCTGTCCGCCGGCCCCGCTCAGACCGCTGCCTACCTGGATGATTGGAACTCCAGGCAGGCAGCGGGCTGAGCGGCTCGGCGGACAGAGCCCCAGACTGGCAGCAGGCTGAGCGGCTCAACCTGCTGCCAGTCTGGGGCTCTGTCCACCGGCTCCTGCCAGCTGGGGTCCCGGCCGCTGGCCCCGCTCAGCTCACTGCCATGGTTGCCATACCATGGCAAGCATGGAGCCTGCTCAGCTCACCGTCACCGTACGTCTCCTGGGTGCTGCTGGCAGATGCTCCTTGCCTTCACAGCAGATGGTGCAGTAGGACTGATAGCCATGGTACATCTCCTGGGTGCTCCTGGCAGACCTCGGTGAGATCGATCGGGGCGCCTGGACAGACATGGATATCCTCCTCTTAGAGCACCGAATGAGAGTGACTCCAGGTCATTCTCTTCTTTAAGTTTCATCTCATGGAGATTCAGTCCTGCCTGGAATATCATGCGAGCTGGAGGCTTCTGCCTCAGGCTGCTCTCCCAGCAGCGGTCACACGTACCCCAGCCTGCCCCTTGCTCCCATGGCTCATGAAGCCTGGACAGTAGTAAGGAGCAGTTCAACTTGTGGAATGACAAATCCAGAACAAAGGATTGCACTCTGTGGGCCATGTTAAGATTATTTCAGAGTCCTAGATAGCATTTAGTCCCTATTAAAGGCTTCATGAAAATTTTCCCCCGCCCCTAATAAAAATGTTAATTTATCAGAGCAGCTGAAAGAGTAAGGAACCCGGGACTATAACTTAGAGAGAGCTTCCATATTATTTAACTCATAATTGATATAATTCAAAGTAAAATTTCACAGTGCAGTCTGTTCTAAGACTAAAAATGCAGGAGGGGAGTCAGAGAAAGAAACAGTGACCTGTTTCCACCCGGTTTTGAACCAGGGCCCTTTCATGTGTTAGGCAAATGTGATAACCACTACACTACAGAAACCCAACTTGAATGGGGTTTCTCTTTTCTTGCCACAGACTTTGCTGAATGCACAGGAATGTTTTCTCTAGCTACAGAAACTACCTAATGCAATGTCTATATCTATGGCCTTCCGGCTCACAAAGCGGGCATGCCCCTGCCCAAGGCTGACACAGCGCGGAGTGCGTGTGACACAGTGACCTGGCTCAGGCAGGATCGCTAGTGAGGCATGATGCTTTTGCTGTTAAGCAAACACAGCAATTCTTTCCTGGCCTCTGCCACTGAATGCCTCCATGCATTAAGCTGTGCCCTATCAGTGCGGGAGGACTGCATGAGCTCAGAAAACATGTCATCGCGAGTGTGTTTTTTCCATCTTCTAATCTGCGATAACCTCAGGGATGGAGATGATGGGGGAGCACAGAAACATTCTATGCTCTACGATTCTGGGGGGACTGCATGGTCACCTGTGCTGCTGAGTTCGCCACGCTGACCAAACAGGAAATGAAATTCAAAAGTTCCCGGTGCTTTTCCTGTGTACCTGGCTAGTGCATCGGAGTTCAAAGAAGAGACAATGCTTGATGCTGCTGACTCTTTAGGTGCTTAGCAGTGTCATTATCACCTGATGACTTCTGATCTCTCTCAACCTATACACAGTATATGCTGACTTGGTTGAAGATTTTCAGTCCATCTTTTCTGATTCTTCCATGGATGTTTTTACCACACATGGGTTTTTTTGGCTCAGTTCACGGAGGTGCAAGTCTTTTCTTTCTTCTTCCTGGTGATCAGCCAGTATCTTTCTATCAGGTGAGCCTGTAGTACGCAGTCTATAGTACGCAGCAGATACTAAGGGTTCAAGTAAACCCACCTAAAACAACATATTGAAGTGATGAATGAGGCTAGGTAGGAAGAATGAAACAATCTAGAGCAGTCTAAGGTGCCTTTGTCCAGTTTTTCTTTCTGGGTATGTCTACACTACCCGCCGGATCGGCAGGCAGATTTATCACGTCTAGTCTAGATGCGATAAATCGACCCCCGAGCGCTCTCCTGTCGACTCCTGTACTCCAGCGCTGTGAGAGGCACAGGTGGAGTCGACGGGGGAGCGTCAGCAGTCGACTCACCGCGGTGAAGACACCACGGTAAGTCGATCTAAGTACGTCAACTTCAGCTACGTTATTCACGTAGCTGAAGTTGCTTAACTTAGATCGAACCCCACCACACACACACATAGTGTACAGCAGACCTCTGGCTCTCACCCACAGTCCCAAAGTGCTGCTAAAAAGAAATGATCCAAGTGATGCCAAGAGCCAGAGGAATATGACTGCCCATGCTGCACACTGGTCCACTCGTCTTTCAGCAATTCTCTTAAATATCAGCATTGTTTTATTTCCTTTGGAAAAAGCCATTTAAGAAAACAAGCCAAAGCCACTCAAATAGCACAGCAGCTGGCTCTCTGTAGGTCAGCACAAACGGCAGGAGCAATCTGGGCTTTGACAGCTCCCTCACAATCCCTGGCTTGTTTCCCTTTCCCGTGGAGATGGCAGCTTTGTATGCAGTGTTTGGGTCTCATGTCCTCAAGTGTCTAACTCCTCCCCTGTTGCTTCTCCTCCCGCCAGTTAGAGCCATTAGCCTAATTTCTCTCTTCACAACATAGGCTTTGTATCTCTCAGGAGATATATTTGCCCAGTTACCGCTGTGCAAGCCCAGTCCAAGTTCCTCTGCGGCACTTAGAGTCCCTCATTTGGAGACTGTGCTGGAGACAGAGCAGCCATGCAGGGGTGGCTTTGTACCTGTGTGATGCGGAAAGGGTCTCACAGCACAGGCCAGCATGGAGGACAGTGATGGAGATCTGGGGAAGGATCCATATTTGCACAGATCCTGTGGCCCACACCCTATGCCACTGCTGCATAGCAGCTCCAACTGCTACTCCAGCACATAGACAGCCATACTCCACGCTTGAATTTGGGGTGGGGGATGGATTTCATCTTCCTGACTGCTCTTCTTGCAGCTTAAATCTTCCTTCTTATGCTCAGCCACTCACATTGTTATACAGACTGATTCAGAAAGGGGAACAATTCATTCCTTGTAAGCACAATGTTAAAAATGCTCCATCCCACCCCACTGCATGGCATCTCCAGTCAGCACACCTGACCAGGCCGCTAAAAGTCTGATTGGCCACAGCAGCCAGCTCCGCACAGCTCCTGGAAGCAGACAGCATGTCCCTCCGGCTCCTAGGCACAGGAGCAGCTAGGGGTCTCTGCACACTGACCCCGGCTGCAGGCACTGCCTCTGCAGCTCCCATTGGCTGCGGTTCCCAGCCAATGGGAGCTGCGAAGCCGGCACTTGCGGCAGCGCCTGCACCTTGGGCAGGGACAGCGTGTGGAGCCCTCCTGGTAACTCCTGCGCCTAGGAGCTAGAGGGACATGCTGGCTGTTTCTGAGAGCCTCCTGAGGTAAGCACCACCCAGAGCCTGCACCCCAACCCTCTTCCCATGCCCCAATCCCCTATCCAAGCCCTGAGCCCCATCCCGCACCCAGACTCCCTCCCAGAGCCCGCACCCTGCACCCTGTCAGGGTTCCTTCCCCACTCTGAACTCTAGGGTACAGATCTGGGGACCCACATGAAAGACCCCCTAAGCTTATTCTTACCAGCTTAGGTTAAAAACTTTCCCAAGGTACAAACTTTGCCTTGTCCTTGAACAGTATGCTGCCACCACCAAGCGTTTTAAACAAAGAACAGGGAAGGAGACCACTTGGAGACGTCTTCCCCCAAAATATCCCCCCAAGCCCTACACACACCCTTTCCTAGGGAGGCTTGAGAGTAATATCCTAACCAGTTTGTTACAAAATCATCAAAGACCCAAACCCCTGGATCTTGGAACAATGGAAAAATCAGTCAGGTTCTTAAAAGAAGGATTTTATTTAAAAAAAAAGAAAGGTAAAATCATCTCTCTATAAAATCAGGATGGAAAATACTTTACAGGGTATTCAGATTCAAAACACAGAGGATCCCCCCAAAACCTTAAAGTTACAGAAAACAGGAATAAACCTCCCTCTTGACACAGGGAAAATTCACATAAAACAAAAGATAACAAGATCCGCCTTGTCTGGTTTACCTATACTGGTTGCAATATTGGAGACTTGGATTAGGATGTGTTGGAGAAGATGGATTTCTGTCTGGCCTCTCTCAGTCCCAAGAGAGAACAAACATGTAAACAAAGAGCACAAACAAAAGCCTCCCCCCCCCAAATTTGAAAGTATCTTGTTCCCTTATTGGTCCTTTGGGTCAGGTGCCAGCCAGGTTAGCTGAGCTTCTTAATCCTTTACAGGTAACAGGATGTTGCCTCTGGCCAGGAGGGATTTTATAGCACTGTATACAGAAAGGTGGTTACCCTTCCCTTTATATTTATGACGCACCCCCTCCCGCATGCCAAATCCGCTGCCCAGCCCTGAGCCCCCTCCCGTACTCAAACTCCTTCCCAGAGCCCACATCCCCTCCCGTACCCCAGCCCCCTGCGCCAGCCCTGAGACCCCTCCCATACTTCAAACCCCTCGGCCCCACCCCCAAGCCTGGAGCCCCCTCCTGCATCCCAAACCTCTCATCCCCAGCCCCATCCCAGAGCCTGCACCCCCAGCCGGAGCCCTCACCCCCCAACCTCCTATGCCAGCCTGGATCCCCCTCCTGCACCCTGAACCTCTCATTTCTGGCCCCACCTTGAGCCCACGCCCCAGCCGAAGCCCACATCACACCCCCTTGCCTCAGCCCAGTGAATATGAGCGAGTGAGCAAGGGTGAGGGAGAGCAAGCAATTGAAGGAGGGGGGACAGAGTGAGTGAGGGCAGGGCCTCGGGGAAGGGGCAGGGAAGGGGGCGGGGCAAAGGTGTTCGGTTTTCTGCGGTCAGAAAGTTAGCAACCTTATCTCTGTTCCTTGGTGTGTAATTGCTACACTAAGGCTATTTCTCCATTGCAGGCAGGGGTGAGGAGTGCTGCTCGTGTAGATGTACCTGCGCTAGCTTTAATCTGACCAGCATGCTAAAAATAGCAGTAAGGACATGGTGGTGCAGGCTGCAGCGCATGCTAGCAATGCAAGTATGTACCCGGAGGGCTGGGCCTCCTTGCTGTTATTTTTAAAGCTAGCCCAGGTACGTCAAACAAGCTGAAAATTACACTTCCGGTTGCAGGATAGGGGTAGCCTAAGATGGAGACAAGGGAATCAATCAGGAGCTAGCTGCATAAACTCTTCAAAACAGACCACTCTGAGCAAACCATACAGTAACAATAAGATAGGATGCATATTAGTAGGCTACTGGTGCGCTTTGCAGGTAGTCTGTCTTTGGCCTCGTGTCTCTACAGGTATGTCTACACTACAAAAAAAGATCTGTTCTTAGCCCAGGTTATCTAACGTGCTAAAATCTCACTGAAGACACAGCAACTTTGCTTTTAACTCAGGTTAGCAGCTCAAGTTAACACCTATATGGGAGCCTGGGGTTGAATTTGCGCTGCTAATCCAAGTTAAACTCTCTGTGTCTTCACTGCTATTTTAATATGGGTTCACTAACTTGAGTTAAGATCATGCTTTTTATTTTTAGTTAATCCATTTATTAATTAATTTATTAGCTGTGTAGACATACTTTACAAGACACCCAAGACCCACCAGAGCACATCTTCTTCTGGCTGATTATGATGTTTACGCCCTGACTGTTTTGCAGAAAGAGATGTGTAAGACTCCTTTAGGAGCTGGCTCTGGACAGAATGCATTTACTGCAATACTCGTTATTTTCAAATAAAAATACCATTTACAGCAGAACGCTTATTTTACAAACGAATCAGGTACTGAGAAAGTCATAAAATCAAAAGTCTCCGAATGATGGTAGATATGGTGCATAAGCAGAAGTATGGAGGCCTGCGTGGCTTTCTTCTTGTTCTTCAAATCACCACAAAGTGATTTCCAGTGCACTGAAGGCATCGGAATGTGACAGGATGTTGACTTGTTCTCCATCAACGTCACTGTGATTTCTCCCCTCTCCTCCCCCCACCCCCTGGGCAGGAAATTGGTTTGTACAACTGGCCATTTGTAAGACTGGTGTTCATAAAATCAAAGCTGTACTGTATCTCTATTCATGGTATAATAATTAGCGGGGCTACACTGTCAGGACACCTGTATTTGGTCACTGACTTGCTGTATGATCCTGGGAAAATCACTTAGGCCGCATTTCCACAAAGCACTTGAACATTGACTTTAAACACTTCATTGACTTCTGAGTAGTCCCCTTGCAGTCAATGGACTGCCCCTGAGCTTAAAGTTAAGCACATGCTTAAGTGTTTTGCTGAATGTGAGCCTTAACCTCTCCCTGTTTTAGCTTTCTCGTTTGTAAAAATGGGAACAATGATATTTTTGTGTCTTTTCAAGGAATGTGGAGATCCTCAGATGAAAAGTGCTACATTAGCATATTATTGTAATAAACGGGCACTGCGAACTCCAGCAAGCAGGATGGTAATGGATATCCATAGCTGTATAATTATGGCAGATCTATCACTGGGGTTAACACCACCAGCCCAAGTACCCAAACACAGAGTTTGAAGTCATTTTAAATGTCTCTGCCTCTTGTTTTTAATCTCTTTACAATATAGTTTATTCTCTGAATACTGTCAGGTGCTCTGCGGTGTGCATCCTCCCCTAATCCAATTTCTCGGGTGGTTGAAGGCCCTCAAGCCTTGTATCCACAGTGTACCAATACAGTTCAACCCACCAGTGCCTTACTGCTCAGTCATGCCATTTGGACTTCCTGATACTATATACTGAGACCCTGTGGGAAACCCAGAGGCTATCAGCATGGTGCTCAGAATGGTTCCAAAGGCAAGGAACTGATCGTTCTGGAATGACAAGCATACGCTCCTCTGGCACATGGCTGCTGGGACTCTATAGTTGAAGCTTGCTATGTTGGTTCTGTAGCCCCCTATCTCTGATAACAGCTGCTCAAGATTAAGGAAATAACATTAAATGTGCGGCTGGCACTTTTAACTCAACCCTCTTATATGTAGGTATAACTGCACATACAGCGTCTATCACAGGATTCCACAATGCTGGGAATTTCGCGCTTCAATAATTTACTTTTAGACAATTGTACAGGAAGGACCAGAATGTTAGAGAGATAAATTTGGATAGATCCTACATCAGAGGCTTCCAGCAACACCAACCAATGCGCTATTCATAGAGAATTATTTTAAGTGTAAACATTTTTGAGCTATAAGACCCATGTAAGAGACTTTGTTCTCTGCAAATTATAATTTAAGTCAACGTGCCCAATTCTGATCTCAGACGGGCTTTGCAGCAATGAAACTTCATTGGTGTAAGTGCATTTACTACTGATTTACACCAGTTACTTCTTATTTGCACCAGACTTACAGAGATCAGAATCTCTTCCCGTGCTTTTATCACTTGGAATTTGAATTGGTGTGAGTGAATGGTTGTAAACTAATCAAAATTGCTCTGTTGTGTGTTTATATATATTTGTGGTGAATTTTCTTTAAACTGTCACTCAAGACACTGCTATTCCTGAGATCAGATGAACAATGTAAGTGAGATCAGAATTAAGCCCCATTTTTTTTTAGGCATAGTCATAATGAAATTATCCACTGCCTGCCTTGCACACAAATACTATAGCAGACCCCATCTGGTGGTCTGATGTGGTCGCCCCATCTCAAAAAAGACATATTGGAATTGGAAAAGGTTCAGAAAAGGGTAACAAAAATTATTAGGGGTATGGAACGGCTGCCATTTGAGGAGAGACTAATAAGACTGGGACTTTTCAGCTTGGAAAAGGCACGACTAAGGGAGGATATGATAGAGGTCTATAAAATCATGACTGGTATGAGGAAAGTAAATAAGGAAATGTTATTTACTCCTTTTCATAACACAAGAACTAGGAGTCACCAAATGAAATGAATAGGCAGCAGATTTAAAACAAAGAAAAGGGAATATTTTTTCACACAACGCACAGTCAACCTGTGGAACTCCTTGCCAGAGGATGGTGTGAAGGCCAAGACTATAACCGGGTTCAAAAAAGAACTAGATAAATTCATGGAGAATAGGTTCATTAATGGCTGTTAGCCAGGATGGGCAGGGATGGTATCCCTAGCCTCTGTTTGCCAGAAGCTGAGAATGGGTGACAGGGGATAGATCACTTGATGATTACCTGTTCTGTTCATTCCCTCTGGGGCACCTGGCATTGGCCACTGTCGGAAAACAGGATACAGGATGGGCTAGATGGACCTTTGGTCTGGCCCAGTATGGCTTTCTTATGTTTCCATCAACATATCTGAGTGCCTTATCCACATAACACTCATATGAAGCAGGAAAGTATTATCCCCATTTTACAGATGAGGAACTGAGGTATGAAGTTTATCAAGGTACTTTTGAATCATATCACATCTAAAAGTTAAAGATAGCTTTAAAGCTTTTCAAAACTCTTCTAAAAGCCACATATCAAGAGAAAACATAATTTCTGTTAATGGGTCAGATGGATACTGGATATACAAACCATAACTTTTTATCAATGACAATTACAGCACGTGCAGGTCCATCTGTGCACCATTAAAACAGTGGCTCTCCACCTTTCCAGACTACTGTACCCCTTGCAGGAGTCTGATTTGTCTTGCATACCACAAGTTTCACCTCACTTAAAATCTACTTGCTTACAAAATCAGACATAAAAATACAAAATTGTCATAGCACACTATTACTGAAGAATTGCATGCTTTCCAATTTTTACCCTAATTATAAAATAAATCAATTAGAATATAAATATTGTACTTATATTTCAGTGCATTTTATAGAGAGCAGTATAAACAAGTCATTTTCTGTATGAAACTTTAGTTTGTACTGCTTGATTGCTTTAGTTTAGTTCGCTAGTGCTTTTTATGTAGCCTGTTGTAAAACTAGACAAATATCTAGATGAGTTGATGTGCCCCCTGGAAGACCTCTGCATACCCCTAGGGGTACGTGCACTGCTGGTTGAGAACCACTGCATTCGAAGACTCCCCACTCTCACCCAAACTGGAATTGCCTGTGAAATTGACCAGAACAGGGTTTGCAGTTGGGTTAACAAGCTTTTCTCTCTACTTGGGGAGCCCCATGGTAAAATTATTCCACATCAAAGGGAATTGTTTAGATCTCAAACAGCTCCTTGACTTCAAATACTGACTATGTGCCAAAGCTACCTCTGGTATAAGCCACTCCCAGTGAAGTTTCTTGGTCTCTTTTTTGAACTCCTAGTTAAAAACACAGAGCCCGGGTAATCTTGAATGTACCTGAAGAAAAGATAACTGTGGTCTTATAGATGTCATTAAGGTACTAAACAGATGCCCTCGAGAAAGCTTCCCCTCCACTGTCTGAAGACTACATGGAACTCACTTTGAAGCTTGTAAATACAATAGGACAGATACTTAGCTCGGGTCAATCAGCGTTATTCCATTGAAGTCAACGAAGCACCATATGATTACAAAACCAAGTCTGAGGAGCTGGTCAATGTCTTAATTAGGTCAAGGGATCAGTGCTGAGTCCTGTCAAGCACTCACAGGGGCTGTTTGTACAGAGGCATCCTAACTTTTGCAGGATTAGGAAGAGACTGGAGTAAGGATCCAAGTCTCATCTCTTCTCACAGTATGTGGGAGAACACACCCAAAGAGGGGAAATTCAGTAGTGGAAAAGATGACAGATTCATGCTTTTTCACAAGCCTTGATGATTTTATCGTACAGCATAAAGTAATCATTTCCTTACAAGAGAATGGCTGGCTGTTTTGGACATGGCCCCGACCTTTCCACACACTTGAGACCTAGTGTGAAACTTAATCAGAAGTGCTTAACAGCAGATGTCCAGTGTTAAGGGTTTATTCCTTCACCCACTCACTTTCCTGGTCCTTCTCGCATGAACAGAGAGCAACAATACCCGAAGTTCAAAGGTGCAAACAATTCAATGTTTATTGGGGTGAACTTCCAGCAAGCAATGATTCCAATTTCCTTCTTTAGTGTCCCCCTTCCCAGCTCTGACACCACAGAACCTGGCCTGTGTCCCTGTTCCCATTCCCACCTTTAGCAAACATGATTCCAATTTCCTGCCCCTTAGCAAAACATGATTCCAGTTCCCCCTTCCCCATTCCACCTCCCTTCTTCCTGATTGACTGCAGCCTATATAGTAAAACTTGAGTTCTGCTTAGCTATACTTTTACCAATCATTTTACTGAAATTTAACTAACCAATCCTAACATATTGTAACATGATTATTTAACCATTTATATCCCACCACCTTAATTCGTTTACACCCAGCAAAATTAATTATACAGCAGACAGAAACAATCACAGAACCAGACAGAGATAATACAGACAAACAGGGAAATGGGGACTACAGTGAGCTGCAGCTCACGAAAGCTTATGCTCAAATAAATTTGTTAGTCTCTAAGGTGCCACAAGCAGTGATGAGCTGCCAAAATCTTAACAACGGGTTCCCTCCTCACCCCACAAGGGGGTCGTTGCCCACCCCCGCCTCCCGGGACTCCTGCCCCATCCAACCCCCCCCACGTTCCTTGACACACACCCCCCCCAGGACCCCTGCCCCATCCACCCCCCTCCCCTGTCCCCTGACTTCCCCCAGAACCGGGCAGGAGGGTCTCATGGGCCACCATAGTGGGTGCCCACCCCACCCCTAAGCGCCAGAGGCACCTGCTGGGGGGCGAGGTGGGGCGTCCTGGAGGTGCTTACCTGGGGCAGCTTCCAGGAAGCATCCGGCAGGTCCCTCTGGCTCCTAGGGGTTGGGGAGCGTAGCCAGGGGGGAGCAGGGGTAGCAGCCGCTCCCCCCACTGATCACATCAAAAGTGGTGCCTTAGGCGCCATCACCCTGTGTGCTCTGGGGCTGGAGAACCCACGGGGCAAATTTGGTGGGTGCAGAGCACCCACCGGCAGCTCCCTGCCCCGCCTCCAGCCCCAGCTCACCTCTGCTCTGCTTCCGCTTCCTCCCCTGAACGCGCTGCCCTGCTCTGCTTCTCCGCGCCCCCCTTCTCCCGCTTCCCGCCAATCAGCTGTTCAGCAGGAAGCCGGGGAGGTCTGAGAAGCAGGCTGCGGCTTCCTGCTCAGGCCAAGGGTGGCGGAGGTGAGCTGGGGCGGGGAGCAGTTCCCCTGCATCCCCCCCACAGGGTTATCTGCTGTGGCGCGGGCAGCCCTCCTCGCACCGCCCCCCTCGCCCCACCTCACTTCCGCTCCACCTCCTTGGGCCTGAGCGGGAAGCCACTGCTTGTTTCTCAGCCTGCCCCAGCTTCCCGCCGAACAGCTGATTCGCGGGAAGCCTGGGGTGGGGGGCGGAGAAGCAGAGCGGGGCAGCGTGTTCAGAGGAGGAGGCGGAGCGGAGGTGAGCTGGGGCCAGCGTTGGGGCAGGGAGCTGCCGGTGGGTGCTCTGCACCCACCAAATTTTCCCCTTGGGTGCTCCAGAGCTGGAGCACCCATGGAGTCGGCGCCTAAGGCGCCACTTTTGGCCGCCATTTTTGGCCGGTTAAATTTAGAAGCCCTTTTAGAACCGGTTGTCCCTCGCAGAACAACTGGTTCTAAAAGGGCTTCTAAATTTAACAACTGGTTCTAGCGAACTGGCTCCAGCTCACCACTGCCACAAGTACTCCTTTTCTTTTTAAAGAAATGAGGATTTCACATCCCAGCTATTGATAAGTGAGTTCTTGCCAAACAGGATGCTATCAAACTAAATTTCCTTTTCCATCTTCTAGGCACTTCCCTTTCTCTGGAGGCGATAGGCATTATCAGGATGGGATTCTATTCCTAACAGCCCAATAGCACCTTATTTCAATGTGACTAGGTTGGAATGCGAGGATGTGACCGGTCGCTTCCCAGCTTATGGCTGCCTCTGCTGCTTAGCCAAAGGCCTTAGCCTAAGAACAGGGCCTCAGACTGTCACAGTAAGAGAAGGCCCTTACACCAGCAGACAGAGATTTTGATTCTTTCTTTTATACCTCTATAACTAGCTAAATGATAAACATACACCTAAATTCTTAAAGTATAGGCCTTTGCAGACAGGTCTGAATATCTATATCCTAACATCCAGGTCCACCGATTGCTATTTAGGGGGCAGAGTCTTGATGGGAGTTAGGGGCCTAAGCACTTTTGATCATCTTTAGGTGCCTAAATACCTTTAAAAATCTGGCTGTAGATGACTAAGTGCAAATCTGAGAACTCAGGGACAGATTCTGAGCTGGAATAAGTCACCATTGCTCCACTGGACCCACAAGAGCCCATTTTCAGTGGATCTGACCCTCTGTGTGGAATTGGATAGACACCAGCTGTAAATCAGGCTAAGTATGACAATTGAGTCCTCTGTGTTGAACTTCACCTTGATTAACTCAAGTAACAGCATTTACTTCCCTTCTTCGCACTGAAATGTTCTCAAACTCCAGGGCCAAATGATTTTATGATACTGGAAACTCATCCCAATCTCATCACTGGTGGTAATGGTGGTAGAAGCCATCCCTGTAGTCTCATGTACTGCCATTCAATAATCCATTATTAACAGTTGGAGGCAGTGATCTAGGCCTTCTGATTTTTCACTTCTGAATACAGCTAATTAGTCATGATAATTAGCAGAATTATAGCTCTCTGTTCCCCATTTGGGAGTAGAATAGTCATAATCTTATCACTGCCTACTTTACACTGTATCCCCACATCCTCAGAAACCGAAACCAACACCTCAATTAGAACCGAAGACCCAAGAGAGCTACAAAGGCAGAACAAAATAGTAATTTAGCGAGGCAGTGTTAACACAATTTCTGCTTGTGGTGTATAACTTGGTTAGAATGTTAAATAAGACGAGTTTGTATGACGTGGGCCCACTCCTGAAAATACTACTAGCTGGAGTACTCAGGGTAGTAAGCACTCCGCTGGGCACACTTCCAGGATCAAACCCATAGACAGCAGCCTGCCATCATTAAAGTCAAGGGAAAAACTCCCCCTGACATCAGTGGGACTGGAATCAGGCCCTTTCAGAGATGAGAAAGGACCATGAAATCTCTAAACACACCCAGAACAATATTTTGTTTTGATGGATTTTGACTACTGAGACGTAGGGTTGCCAACTTTCTAATGGCACAAAACTGAACACCCTTGTCCCGCCCCCTGTCCTGCCCCTCTCCTGAGGCCCTGCCCCGGCCCACCCCTTCTGAGGCCTCACACCCCGCTCACTCCATCGCTCACTCTCCCCAGCCCTCACTTTCACCGGGCTGGGGCAGGGGTTTGGGGTGTAGGAGAGGGTTAGGGCTCCAGCTGGAGGTGAGGGCTCTGGGGTGGGGCCAGGGATGAGAGGTTTGTGACGCAGGAGGTGGCTCAGGGCTGGGGCTGGGGGTTGGGATGTGGGCTCTGGGAGGGAGTTACGGTGCAGGAGGGAGTTCTGACCTGGGGCAAGGGGTTGGGGTGCTGGAGGAAGTTTGGGGTGTGGGCTCCAGCCAGGTGGCACTTACCTCAGGCGGCTCCTGGTCCACGGCACAGCAGGGCTAAGGCAGGCTCCCTGCCTGCCCTGGCTCCACGCGGCTCTTGGAAGCATCTGGCATGTCCCTGCAGCCCCTAGGCAGATGAGTCAGGGGGCTCTGCACGCTGCCCGCACCTGCAGGCGCCACCCCCGCAGCTGCCATTGACTGCGTTCCCGGCCAATGGGAGCTGTGGAGCTGGCTCTCGGGGCAGGGCAGCGCTTGGAGCCCCCTGATCACCTCTGTGCCTAGGGACCCCAGGGACATGCTGGATGCTTCCGGGAACCGTGCAGCACCAGAGCAGGCAGGGAGTCTGCCTTAGCTTCGCTGCGCCGCTGACTGGACTTTGAGGCTTGGTCAGTGGTGCTGACCGGAGCCACCAGGGTCCCTTTATGACCAGGCGTTCCTGTTCAAAACCAGATACCTGTTAACCCTACTGAGGTGCGTTCCAAAATATGAAGGCTTTGATTCCATTTTGATTCCATTTCCCCTGTGTTATTTAGCGCCACAGTAGGGGGAAGATGCATTAGCCCCATAATGCAGACACAACATAGACTAGCTCACTTTAAAGCAGCATGAAGGCCCTGGAGTCCAATTCACAGGTAATCCACATTTCTGACATTGTTTTCTTCTTTATAGCATCCCTCTCATCCCAACAAATTGGCACATAGTCCCCTCCTTCCCCCCTTCACCCTCCAACATGAGATTCAGGTACAATCCACCATCAACAACAAAATATTAGTGTAAGTTGGGTTATGCTTTTCCCAACACTGCTGGGTATTCCTCCACTAGCCCAAATGTCTCTTTTAGAGGTATTATGCACTGCTGGGGGTGAAGTGAACTTTTCAGTGTCTTAATTTTTAAAAGATCCATAGGGGCCTCATAGAAAACTTAAAATGATTTGAGAAGTAATTTATCATGTTTCATAAATGTGCTGTATTTCTTTTCTCTCTCTGTTTACCAAAAAGCAAGGATGTGTCTATTATAAACAGGATTGCTGATTCTTTGGAGCTTATTTGCTTCTGCCCCTGATGCTTCGCTGGATGGTATGCTATACCTCTCTGCTTGTGACATCGTTTCCACAGCAACCAGTGCTGATGTTACAGGGGGTTATTATAAATGCAGATGCAAAATTAGGTGCAGGAGAAATTAAGAAATAAAAGAGGGCCAAATCCTGAAGGCCCAACTCAAGTTAAGCTCAGACTGAGGTCCATGTGCAAGTAAGGATTGAGTGCGAACTTGGGTCAAGCTCACACCTCCCTTGTGGGACCTTCTGTGCATAAATGTTGCACGTCCCAGATTGGGCAGACAGCCTCTGCTGTATGGCCCTCACACCCCTTTCTTGGATCACTATAGAAGACTCTCTGCAGGGTGGAGATCAACTCCAGGGCAGGGTTTGGGGGGGGTCTGGGTTGGAAAGGTTGGTGTTCAAGTGGGAGATGCACACACCTCCTTCCTACTAACCCCACAGAGAAAACCTGCGAAATTAATACAACCCTCATCAGGGAGCCACGGCTTGCAGCCATAACCAGTGGAAGCTCTGACAGCGTTACTCCATTGGTGCAGAATAAATGGGCCACTCATGTGGATCTGCAGGAAATCAATTCATTCTGAGAGCAGGCCCCCTTAACTCAGCCCATGGGTGGGAAGGCAAGCATGGCATGAGGGAACTCCTGTGAGATTTATATGGAAGGTTATCCCCTCCCCTGATCTCTCTATCCTCCGGTATTTCTTGGCGCTAGGGGTGAAGGGTAGGGAGTGTGACTTACCCTGCGTAGGGCAGCAGGATTTGGCCAGTGCTTCTAGGGAATTTGGATGTGCTCAGGCTGAATAGAAATGTGAACCACAGTGTAAGTTTAATAATGCGGTTCATGTTCCCCAAAGAGTCCGTTAAGGAAAACTCACACGCTGCAAAGCATGTAGGCTTTAAATAATAATAGGTATTCCTCAGATAGGCACCTCCTAAAAACCAGCCACCCCCCCACAAACTGCAATCAAATGGCAGCTGAAGCTACAAAATGAGTTACATTATTTACCACCAACCATTCCATATAATTATGGAAGCACAATTACTTAAACATGTTTGTGATGTAAACAACTGTGCAAATTGCATTTCTAACTGCTATGACTGTACCCACAGCATAATTAGAAGTAGATATTTATTACTCAGTGTAATAATTAGAAGTAATTAACTACTATAAGTAATTAGAAATAGTAATTCATTACTTAATGTAATGAGCTGCTTTTCCTATGTGTGTTCTGTGTCTGTGTGTGAATATTTAATAGCTGATCGTTACTTCAAAAAGGCAACTGTAATTTATTCAGGACTTCCAAAGCTGCCTTGCAAATGTACTGCATCCCTCTCATGGAGGAGAGAGATTTGTCATAGCACTGAACATAGCAATTTCCATACCGTATCTCACGGAATGGTGTTTGTTCAGGAGCCAGGCATCGTCCTCTTGCAGTTCGTTTTTCCCTTGTAGGCTCTAGGAGTGGTTTGGTAGCCACCTCTGAAGGGATGGTGACAATGAAGATATCCCGCATGTTAGCGCTGAATTGTCAGTTTTAGCTACGGCCCTTAATTGGTTGTGAAGCAATAAGGGGAGTGTGACGGAATAGATTTCAGAGTAGCATCCGTGTTAGTCTGTATTCGCAAAAAGAAAAGGAGTACTTGTGGCACCTTAGAGACTAACCAATTTATTTGAGCATAAGCTTTCGTGAGCTACAGCTCACTTCATCGGATGCATTCAGTGGAAAATACAGTGGGGAGATTTATATACAAAGAGAACATGAAACAATGGGTGTTACCATACACACTGTAAGGAGAGTGATCACATAAGATGAGCTATTACCAGCAGGAGAGCGGGAGGGGGGAAGAAAACGTTTTGTAGTGATAATCAAGGTGGGCCATTTCCAGCAGTTGACAAGAACATCTGAGGAACAATGGGGGAGGGGGGAGAAATAAACATGGTTAGTCTCTAAGGTGCCACAAGTACTCCTTTTCTTTTTGCGAATACAGACTAACACGGCTGTTACTCTGAAACATGGGGAAATAGTTTTACTTTGTGTAATGACCCATACACTCCCAGTCTCTATTCAAGCCAAAGTTAATTGTATCCAGTTTGAAAATTAATTCCAATTCAGCAGTCTCTCCTTGGAGTCTGTTTTTGAAGTTTTTTTTCTTGAAGATTTGCCACTTTTAGGTCTGTAATCAAGTGACCAGAGAGACTGAAGTGTTCTCCAACTGGTTTTTGAATGTTATCATTCTTGACGTCCGGTTTGTGTCCATTTATTCTTTTACGTAGAGACTGTCCAGTTTGATCAATGTACATGGCAGAGGGGCATTGCTGGCACATGATGGCATATATCACATTGGTAGATGTGCAGGTGAACGAGCCTCTGATAGTGTGGCTGATGTGATTAGGCCCTATGATGGTGTCCCCTGAATAGATATGTGGGCACAGTTGGCAACGGGCTTTGTTGCAAGGATAGGTTCCTGGGTTAGTGGTTCTGTTGTGTGGTGTGTGGTTGCTGGTGAGTATTTGCTTCAGGTTGGGGGACTGTCTGTAAGCAAGGACTGGCCTGTCTCCCAAGATCTGTGAAAGTGATGGGTCATCCTTCAGGATAAGTTGTAGATCCTTGATGATGCGTTGGAGAGGTTTTAGTTGGGGGCTGAAGGTGATGGCTAGTAGCGTTCTGATATTTTCTTTGTTGGGCCTGTCCTGTAGTAGGTGACTTCTGGGTACTCTGGCTCTGTCAATCTGTTTCTTCACTTCAGCAGGTGGGTATTGTAGTTGTAAGAATGCTTGATAGAGATCTTGTAGGTGTTTGTCTCTGTCTGAGGGGTTGGAGCAAATGCGGTTGTATCGTAGAGCTTGGCTGTAGACGATGGACCGTGTGGTGTGGTCTGGGTGAAAGCTGGAGGCATGTAGGTAGGAATAGCGGTTCAGTAGGTTTCCGGTATAGGGTGGTGTTTAAGTGACCATCGCTTATTAGCACCATAGTGTCAAGGAAGTGGATCTCTTGTATGGACTGGTCCAGGCTGAGGTTGATGGTAGGATGGAAATTGTTGAAATCATGGTAGAATTCCTCAAGGGCTTATTTTCCATGGGTCCAGATGACGAAGATGTCATCAATGTAGCACAAGTAGAGTAGGGGCATTAGGGGACGAGAGCTGAGGAAGCGTTGTTCTAAGTCAGCCATAAAAATGTTGGCATACTGTGGGGCCATGCAGGTACCCATAGCAGTGCCGCTGATTTGAAGGTATACATTGTCCCCAAATGTGGAATAGTTATGGGTGAGGACAAAGTCACAAAGTTCAGCCACCAGGTTTGCCGTGACATTATCGGGGATACTGTTCCTGACGGCTTGTAGTCCATCTTTGTGTAGAATGTTGGTGTAGAGGGCTTCTACATCCATAGTGGCCAGGACAGGTGTTTTCAGGAAGATCACCGATGGATTGTAGTTTCCTCAGGAAGTCGGTGGTGTCTCGAAGATAGCTAGGAGTGCCAGTAGCGTAGGGCCTGAGGAGGGAGTCTACATAGCCAGACAATCCTGCTGTCAGGGTGCCAATGCCTGAGATGATCGGGTGTCCAGGATTTCCAGGTTTATGGATCTTGGGTAGCAGATAGAATACCCCTGGTCGGGGTTCCACTGTACCTCAGATGTTCTTGTCAACTGCTGGAAATGGCCCACCTTGATCATCACTACAAAAGGTCTTCTTCCTCCCCCTCCCCGCTCCCCCCGGCTCTCCTGCTGGTAATAGCTCATCTTACGTGATCACTCTCCTTACAGTGTGTATGGTAACACTCATTGTTTCATGTTCTCTATGTATATAAATCTCCCCACTGTATTTTCCACTGAATGCATCCGATGAAGTGAGCTGTAGCTCATGAAAGCTTGTGCTCAAATACATTTGTTAGTCTCTAAGGTGCCACAAATACTCCTTTTCTTTTGACGGAATAGAAGCTGCTGTGTATTAATCTGCGGATACCTACACATAAAAATGGTCTGAATATTGAACGTGACCTGTTTAGTGAGCTAAGCATTCCAGTGGTGGGATATCAATAGAGGAAATTCTAACTTACAACGGGCTCTGGGAAGAGCAAATAGGAAAGCAGCTCAGTAGATCTAGTTAAGGACACTGCAGCACACACTTGGAAGACAAAGGGAAAAGCTGTTTCTTTGAAGGATCCTGGCTCCAACAAGTTGCAAGGCTTGTTTTGCCCCAGCAAGGAGCCTGGAGATCCAAAGGACACTACACGGTTATAAAGCCTCTCTCAAGGGAAGAAGTGGGGAGGAGCACTTGTCAGCCGCTGTCTAGGGAAGACAGGCTGACATAACGTATGCCACAACTGCAGCGAGGAGCATGCTTCTTAGGTTAGGGAGACCGACACGTGCAAACTTTGCCCAAGCTAGCATGCTAAAGCAGCAGTGTAGCTAGGATAGCATGGGCAGAGGCTCAGGCTAGCTGCCCAAGTACATATCCCGGGGCTCCAGGTGGGCTTGCACTCATGCGGCTAGTCCAAGCTGCCACCCATGGTGCCCTGGCTACACTGCTATGTTTAGTGCGCTAGCTCAAGCAATACTGGTATGCGTAGGTGCCATCTTTCTGAGTTGCCGTGGGGGGGTGGGGGGGCTTGACACCCTGCTCCACCCCAGGCCCCGCCCACACTCCACCTCTTCCTCCAAGCCTCCACCCCACCCTGTCTCTTCCCGCCCCCATCAGCCTCTTCCCACCCCCGCCTCCTGCACACCGCTAAACAGGCGGAAGGCGCTGGGAGGAGGGGGAGGAGCTGATTGGCGGGGCCGCCAATGGGCGGGAGGTCCTGCGGGGGAGGGAGAGGCACTGATCCATGGAGCTGCCGGTGGGTGCTGAGCATCCATTATTTTTTTTCCATGGGTGCTCCAGCCCTGGAGCACCCATGAAGTTGGCACCTATGCTAGCATGTGTCTGTTCCCCTACTGGGAAGCATGCTCTCCAGCTCACTGTCAACATATCCAGAGAGAGCCTCTGGGAGGGAGTATAAAGAAGTCAGGTCTTCCCACATCCACCGAATGGTAAGCCTTAGCAGAAAGCTAGATCTGTGTACACTGTTTTCCTGATTTTTTTTTTTCTGAAATGCTCCTGTTCTGGGTAATTAATACTTTGCTTTAAGGAGGCTGCCTGCTCGGCCTCACCTCCTCTCCACTCTTCCCTGCTCTCTTTGGGGCAGGAACACAGCAGCAATCAGTCCCTGCAGGGAGGAGAGCCCAGGAACTGCAGCTATGGCTGCTCTCTGCAGGCTGTGTGCTCTCTCCCAATCTGCCACAGACTCCTCAAAGTCTGAACACCACGTCCCCTGCGCCCAAGTTTGTGGATGGTCAGTTCCAGGGCTGAAGCTGAGTGATTAGCTCCTCTCTCTGTAACAGGTTGAGCCAGAAACCCAAACCACCACAAACTTTGGAAAATCATAGAATATTAGAAGATTAGGATTAGAAGAGACCTCAGGAGGTCATCTAGTCAAACCCCCTGCTCAAAGCAGGACCAATCCCCAACTAAATCATCCCAGCCAGGGCTTTGTCAAGCCAGGCCTTAAAAACCTCCAAGGATGGAGATTCCACCACCTCCCTAGGTAACCCATTCCAGTGCTTCACCACCCTCCTAGAGAAATAGTTTTTCCTAATATCCAACCTAGACCTCTCCCACTGCAACTTGAGACCATTGCTCCTTGTTCTGTCATCTGCCACTACTGAGAACAGCCTAGTTCCATCCTCTTTGGAACCCCCCTTCAGGTAGTTGAAGGCTGCTATCAAATCCCCCCCCCACTCTTCTCTTCTGCTGACTAAATAAGCCCAGTTCCCTCAGCCTCTCCTAAGCAGGGGCATCCTTACCCATACGCAAAGTACGCAGCTGCATAGGGCACCAGGAAATTCGGGGCACCAAATTTCCTGGTGCCCTGCGCAGCTGTGTGCTGCTCCAGCCCCTGCTCTGGCTCTTCCCCAGGACCCCGCCCCTGCTCTGCCCCAGTCCTGCCCCCACTCCCCTGAGGACTCCAGAAGTGGCCAGGCCTGCACTCACCGGTAAGTGGAGCAACCTGGCCCCAGCCTGCTCCGCTCCCCTGGCTCCCAGCTGTGCTGCCGCCAAGTGCTGGGGGGAGGTTCCCCGCTCCCCGCAAGCCTGGGAGCCAGGGGAGCAGAGCAGGCTGGGGCCAGGTCACTTCACTTCCTGCAGGAAGTGGCCAGCCTTCCCATCCCCGTCCCCCACACAGCCCCCCCGCGGAGGCCTGGTGGGCTGTGTAGGGCACCAAAATAGCTAGGGACGGCCCTGCCCATAAGTCATGTGCTCCAGCCCCCTAATCATTTTCATTGCCCTCCGCTGGACTCTTTCAAATTTGTCCTCCTCCTTTCTGTAGTGGGGGGGGCCCCAAAACTGGACGCAATAGACTAGATGTGGCCTCACTAGTGCCGAATAGAGGGGAATAATCACCTCCCTTGATCTGCTGGCAATGCTCCTACTAATGTAGCCTATATGCCATTAGCCTTCTTGGCAACAAGGGCACACTGCTGACTCATATCCAGCTTCTCGTCCACTGTAATCCCCAGGTCCTTTTCTGCAGAACTGCTGCTTAGCCAGTCGGTCCCCAGCCTGTAGCAGTGCATGGGATTCTTCCGTCTGAAGAGCAGGACTCTTCACTTGTCCTTGTTGAACGTCAGATTTCTTTTGGCCCAATCCTCCAATTTGTCTAGGTCACTCTGGACCCTATCCCTACCCTCTAGCATATCTACCTCTCCCCTCAGCTTAGTGTCATTGCCGAGGGTGCAATCCATCCCATCATCCAGATAATTAATGAAGACGTTGAACAAAACCAGCCCCAGGACTGACCCCTGGGGCACTCTGCTTGATACCAGCTGCCAACTAGACATTGAGACGTTGATCACTACCCATTGAGCCCGACAATCTAGCCAGCTTTCTATGCACCTTACAGTCCATTCATCCAATCCATACTTCTTTAACTTGCTAGCAAGAATACTGTGGGAGACCATTATCAAAAGCTTTGCTAAAGTCAAGGTATATCACGTCCACCGCTTTCCCCATATCCACAGAGCCAGTTATCTCATCATAGAAGGCGATCAGGTTGGTCAGGCATGACTTGCCCTTGGTGAATCCATGTTGGCTGTTCCTGATCACCTTCCTCTCCTCCAAGTGCTTCAAAATGGATTGCTTGAGGACCTGCTCCATGATTTTTCCAGGGACTGAGGTGAGGCTGATCGGTCTGTAATTCCCGAGATTTTTCTTCTTTCCTTTTTTAAAAATGGGCACTAGATTTGCCTTTTTTCAAGCATCTGGGATCTCCCATGATTGCCATGAGTTTTCAAAGATAATGGTCAATGGCTCTGAATCACATCAGCCAACTCCCTCAGCACCTTTGGAAGCATTAGATCTGGCCCCATGGACTTGTGCATGTCCAGCTTTTCTAAATAGTCCTTAACCTGTTCTTTCACCACTGAGGGCTGCTCACCTCCTCCCCATACTGTGCTGCCCAGCGCAGCAGTCTGGGAGCTGACCTTGTCTGTGAAGACTGAGGCAAAAAAAGCATTGAGTTCTTCAGCTTCTTCCACATCATCTGTCATAAGGTTGCCTCCCCCATTCAGTAAGGGTCCCATGCTTTCCCTGACCTCCTTCTTGTTGCTAACATACCCATAGAAACCTCTCTTGTTACCCTTTACATCCCTTGCTAGCTGCAACTCCAATTGTGGTTTGGCCTTCCTGATTACACCCCTGCATGCTTGAGCAATATTTTTATACTCCTCCCTAGTTGTCTGAGTTCCACTTCTTGTAAGCTTCCTTTTTGTGTTTAATCTCACCGAAGATTTCTCTGTTAAGCCAAGCTAGTCACCTGCCATATTTGCTGTTCTTTCTGCACACCAGCATGGTTTGTTCCTTCACCCTCAATAAGGCTTCTTTAAAATACAGCCAGTTTTCCTGGACTCCTTTCCCCCTCATATTAGCCTCCCAGGGGATCCTGCCATCAGTTCCCTGAGGGAGTCAAAGTCTGCTTTTCTGAAGTCCAGGGTCCATATTCTGCTGCTCTCCTTTCTTCCTTTTGTCAGGATCCTGAACTCAACCATCTCATGGTCACTGCTGCCCAGGTTGTCACCCACTTCAACTTCCCCGACCAATTCTTCCCTGTGTGTGAGCAGCAGGTCAAGAGGAGCACAGCCCCTAGTTTGTTCCTCCAGCACTTGGATTAGGAAGTTGTCCCCAACACTCGCTAAAAACTTCCTGGATTGACTGTGCACTGCTGTATTGTTCTCCCAGCAGATGTCAGGGTGACTGAAGTCCCCCATGAGAACCAGGGCCTGTGATCTGGAAACTTCTATTAGTTGTTTGCAGAAAGCCTCGTCTACCTCATCCTCCTGGTCTGGTGGTCTATAGCAGACGCCCACCACAACGTCACCCTTGTTGCTCTGCCTCTAAACTTAACCCAAAGACTCTCAACAGGCTTTTCTCCAGTTTCATATTGGAGCTCTGAGCAGTCATACTGCTCTCTTATATACAGTGCAACTCGTCCACCTTTTCTCCCCTGCCTGTCCTTCCTGAACAGTTTATATCCATCCCTGACAGTACTCCAGTCATGTGAATTACCCCACCAAGTCTCTGTTATTCCAATCACATCATAGTTCCTTGACTGTGCCAGGACTTCCAATTCTTCCAGATTGTTTCCCAGGTTTCTTGCATTCACGTACAGGCACCTAAAAGATAACTAGCCGATTGCCCTACTTTCTCAGTAGGGATCAGGAGGCCTCCCCTGTTAAACCCTCCTCCTTGTGTTTCCTCCCAGTATCCCACTTTCCCACTTACCTCAGGGCTTAGGTTTCCATCCCCCAGCAAACCTAGTTTAAAGCCCTCCTCACTAGGTTAGCACCCCTGCCTGTGAAGATGCTCTTCCTTCTCTTCGTTAGGTGGATCCCACCTCTTCCTAGTAATCCTTCTTCCTGGAACAACATCCCATGGTCGAAGAATAAGCCCTCTCTCTGACACCACCTGCACAACCACGCATTTACTTCCACAATTCGATGATCCCTACCTGGGCCTTTTCCTTCAACAGGGAGGATGGACAAGAACACGACTTGCACCTCAAACTCCTTTATCCTTCTTCCCAGAGCCACATAGGCTGCAGTAACCTGCTCAAAGTCATTCTTGGCATATCATTGGTGCCCATGTGGAGAAGTAGGGAGGGATAGCGGTCTGAGGGCTTGCTCAGTCTCGGCAGACACTCCGTCACATCCTGAATTCTAGCTCCAGGCAAGCAGCACACTTCACAAGTTTCCCGGTCTGGATGGCAGATGGATGACTCCATCCCCCTTACGAGGGAGTTCCCGACGACCAGTACCCATCTTGGCTCTTTATTTGATTACCCAGACCTAGCACTTCTCCATGCAATACCCCCCATCCCCAGACAGACCTCCTCTGTTACACTTTCTCCACCTTTGTTTCTCATTGGTTAGGGCATAGCTGACATGGGTAAAGTCACCCCTGGGAACAGAACAGATGAAGCCCTGAAGGACACTGCCAGTGGCCCTAGCTTTCTATTGGCGAGGGATGTCTAGAGGGAGATAATGAAGACTGTCCCTTCTCCTCCAGCACCACAGCTCTGAAAACATGCAGCATTTGTGTAAGAGACCAGTAAGGTGTTTTGAAAACTGTGCTAAATTGTAGGCTGTCATTTTACATTTCACGGGGGGTTCCTGGCTCCTGCTTGCAGGCTAAGCAGTGATGTAGGGAAGTATGTGTTCTGGGTCTAACAGAAATCAGTATGCAGAGAGACAGCCTAGGGTAAAGTGGTGGGAGATGTGCCTTTCTGTTTTAGGTGGCAGCCTGCTTTGTCTGTCTGTCTCTGTCTGTGTCTTTGTTGTTGTACTTTATATATAGTTTTACATATCTGGTTGTAGGTTGGGCATAGGGTTGCCAACTTTCTAATTTCTGAAAACCAGACGCTACAGCAGGAGAACTGGAACCTCCCCTGCCCCTGCTATGCCTCTTCCCCCAAAGCCCCGCCCTCTGTCCCACCTCTTCCCCAAGGCTCTGCCCCTGCCCCGCATCTTTCCCCAAGGCCCCACCCGCTGCCCCTTCCCCCAAGACCCTTCCACTTACTCCTCAGCCTCCCTTCCCTGCTGCTCTCCCCACTTTACCTTCCTTGTTGCTCAATCCTCTCCACCTTCCTCACCCCCCCCCCCACACACACACCAGCTGGGCTTCCTCTGCTCTCGGGCTAGGACAGGAGCTGCAGATCGTGATGCGGAGCCTGCCTGCCCATGAAATGCAAATTGGAGGCGGCTCCAGCTGAGCTGGAGCTGGCACAGTAACTGGACTTTTGGTGTCCGGTCAGTACATCTGACAGGACACTGTACAGGTCCCCTTTTGACTGGAAAGTCCAGTCAAAAACCAGGACACCTGGCAACCCTAGCCGGGCACATAACAATCGGGGATGAAGATTGGAAGCTGTCACAGACTGTAAACAGGAATCTAGATCTGAGGAGGCAGGAACTTGAAACGCCATATCTATTAACCAAGGGACTCCTAGGGATGAGAAGGACAACTCTAGCAGGGCATGTTTCCTCTGTTTGCAGCCTCTTGCTGTCTGGCTAGGTGTGATGCAGCATTCTCCACCCCACCCCACCCCCCGGCCCCCAAGAACTAGTTGCTCACATTCCACCCTTCACACGACCCTTTTTGTATGACTGGCTGCTCATTCCACCATGACAATGAATACAGACCAACAGGTTGTGATGTTAGGGAATGAGCCACTGGGGAGGCGGAAGGGCATATGGTTAAAGGGGGGAATCTATCAGATTAAAAAAACAGTTACCTTTACATTTAAAAAAGAGAGAGAGAACAACAAATTCAAAGCCCTTCTAATGCTGAGCATCCTTTGGCAGCAGCTGGAGGATTGGGAGTTTGAAACAGAGCAACAATCTTGCTTGGAAACATTGAAAGGAGAAACTAAGGAAGCTGGCTGGCAGAAGAGAATTCTTTATCCCTTTATAGGCCCTTCTTTTAGGTTAAATTTAAAAAATTATGTTTAAAGGCTTAGAGGGTAAAGAAAACATCAGGGGGGAGGTAAAAGCATCCACCATGACGCTTTTCTTTTCTTTTTAATTTCATTTTTACTCGTTTTTGGTAATTGCAGAAAATTGGCATCTTTGCTAAAGATGCACTGGGCTCGGGGAACGTTTACAATCAGAAAAAGAGCACAGGTGTCATTTAATGGTTATGCCTGATGCTCGGAACTGCAGCTGTGTGTATGTGGTTGTCTGACATTGAAACAGAGAACTGGAATTATTGCCAGATAACAGGAGGGCAAGCATATAGATAAGTCAATATTTGTCTTTTAGGAACACCCATAGTCTCCAGTTAGGATCACAGGTCCTGTGTAATCAGTCAGTCCCTGCTTCATCAGTGCAGACACTCACAAGCTATTTGTGCTGCTCCTTACCTCTACCCTTATTTGTCTCTTGCTGGCAAAGGGAAGCACTTTTATATCCCCACCTCCTTTCCCAGTATGCATTGTTTCCAAGCCTACAACTTCCAAACCACCTTGGTTCTGTGCTGGGACAGTAGCCTGGCTTACAAGGAACATCATTTCCTGCATACCATATTTCTGTGGTTTTGCAGACTACTTAACGAAGACCTGGTCTACACTTCAAAGTGAGGTTGAAGTCAGTAGCCTTGCATCAACCTATTTGTACATGTGGTTACATTCCAATTTGTCCCTGACCAACATAAGCGCCCCATTAAGGCAACACAGTGAAAGCACATCACTGAATGGTGTGGAGCCATGGTCAACCTACTGAGGTCAACCCAGTGCAAATGTAGACACTGAGTGACCTGTACTGACCCAAACAGTCCTCCAGCAGCTGTCCCACAATGCCCCATTTGCTGTGACAGTGACCACTCTGGTCACAATTTTAAACTCCACTGCCCAGGGGTCACTGGGCCACATCCTTACAGAGCCGTGAGAAACAGCAAGGAAAACCACAGCTTCACGCACACCAGCCATGAGTCTCATACATCAATGTACGTGCAGCTACAATGGATTGCGTTTGTGCATTGAAGTGGACAGAAATGCTTGGTGCCTTGCCAATTTTAAGGTTCCACCCTTAACTTGTTAAAAATTTGCATTACATTGCCTGTATTTTTGCAGTCTTTCTGCACTATTTTTCCCACTCAGCAAAGTTCACATTATCTTTATTAGTTCACAACAAAAATTGCAGAATGCATAGCAGTGCTCAAAGCAAACGGTACTTGTACACGCACAGCAAGCACCACATAATTCATAAGTTCAAGAAAACACCCACTCACATTTGCACATGTTCAGCAACCACTACACAGTTCTTAGCAGCACCCAAAGCTCCAGGCCCGGAGAACACGACTGCAACTGACCGTTACAGTGCTCTTTCAAAGTCTCCCTCAGCCACATAGCTCCACATTGGGCTCTTGTAATGGCCCTTGTATCTAGCTGTTCAAAGTCAGCAGACAGCCACTTCCCCTCTGCCCCCCGACCCTAGCAGCAGTTTTGCCTGACAGATATTATGCAGGACACAACAGGCAGCTATAACCATGGGGATATTTTTCTTACTGAGATCCAATCGAGTGAATAATCACTGCCCGTGTCTGTTCAATCTACCACAAGCACATTCATCCATCATTCTGCACCTGCTGAGCTGTAGTTGGATATTTCTTTGGTGCTGTCCAGGTGGCTGGTGTACAGCTTCATTAGTCAGGGGAGCAAAGGGCAGGCTGGGGCCCCCAGAATCACTACTGGCATTTCAGTATCATCACACGTAATTCACCCGTCGGGAAAGAATGTCCCTGCTTGCAGTTTTCTGAACAGTCCAGTGTTCTTGAAGATGCGAGTGTCATGCACCTTCTTTGACCAATCCATGTTGATATCGGTGCAATGACCCCGGTGATCCACCAACACTTGCATAACTAAAGAAACAGCCTTTTCTGTCAATGTACACTGGGCAAGGTGGGCTGGTGCCAAAATAGGGATATGCATGTCATCCATCATCCCACCGCAGCTTGGGAATCCCATTGCTGCAGATCCATCCACTGTGTCCTGCACATTGCCGAGAGTCACAGTCCTGCACGCCAGGAGATGATTAACGGGCCTACACACTTCCATGACAACAGCCCCCACTGTGGATTTTCCAAATGCAAAATGATTTCCCACTGATGGATAGCAATCTGGCATTGCCATCACCACTCACTTCTCCAGTGTCAATGGAGCTCTCATTCTGGTGTCCCTGTGCTGGAGGTCTGGGACAAACTCAGCACACAGATCTAGGAATATGGCCTTTCACATCCAAAAGTTTTGCAGCCACTGCTCATTGTCCCAATGCAATAGCACCAATCCGTGCTCATTTCTCAGGCTCAGAAGCGGTGCTACATCCTTAGCAGCTGCTCCAGGAAGATGACCAACAACTTTGAATTGTCTTTTAGCAAACGGTCCTCGAACAAATCCTCATGTCCCCATTGTTGTGGTACTTCCTGCAGGTCTGCAAATCCAGGAGAATCATGAGTCCTGTATTTGCAGCATTCATGAAATTAGTGCAGAGCTCTGCAGGCTCTATGTATCTGCCAGATCTGCAAAAGTGCCACGCAGGTTTGTGGGATTTTTTTTTTAAAAGGCACAAAAATTATGGGATATGGATGGCATGATGGGATGGTGAAAATTGCATGCTGGGAACTTGCCACTAGATCCCAGCGAGCCCCTGGGCAAGTCATTTCTATCCCACAACACATTGTGAAAATTTCCCAAAAAGCACTGTGCTGGACGGCGGCACATGGCACACTGGGATACCTACCCATGGTGCACCACAGTTTGCAGCAACACAAGCACACCTGGTGAGCATGCAGCCAGGTAGCTTACACACATGAGCAATATACAAATTCCTCTGGCTATCTGCCGATGACTCAAGTTTGTAGTTTGGACAAAGCCAAAGTGTCACCATGATTAGCCGCCTCCTGCAGGCTTTTAAAGGAATAAAGCAAAGATCATCAATGTAGTTTTCACTTTGATGGAACTAGGCTCTTTCCCCTCTTGCCACTGGCCTTGAGAGGGAAGGAATATGGCTGGATAAATAAGAACCTTTAGCTCCTGTGGTGCCAGCTAGAGCTTCTACTGCACCTGTTGCTTAGTTCTAACCAGACGTCCTGCAAGAGGCACAGCACAGAAGGTACAACATAAGAGAAGGGGAGGCTATATGCCCTTCTCGTCCTGGGATGCTCTGGGCACTCGAGGGTGCCCCTGTGTAGCTTAAGCAACCCTGGAGCCCTGTCTAAATTACAGCAGCCTCCCAGGTCTGCCTTATAGGAAGCCATACTGAATGGAATCTCTGCCTCCAGCCTCCTGCCTCCAGCCCATTTCCTAAGCCAGCCTTGTGAGGGGGTTTTAGAAGGAGTAATGGTCTCAGAACAAGGAGTAATGGTCTCAAGTTACAGTGGGGGAAGTTTAGGTTGGATATTAGGAAAAACTTCACTAGGAGGGTGGTGAAGCTCTGGAATGGGTTACCTAGAGAGGTGGTGGAATCTCCTTCCTTAGAGGTTTTTAAGGTCAGGCTTGACAAAGGCCTGGCTGGGATGATTTAGTTGGGGATTGGTCCTGCTTTGAGCAGGGGGTTGGACTAGATGACCTCCTGAGGTCCCTTCCAACCCTGATATTCTATGATTCTAAGGCAGCTTTAAAGCTGTCTTCCATGGTGCCTATACTAGGGGAATCCTCTCCAGCTGGATACAGGGCTTCTAGGGCCCCTTTACACCACTCTGGTCTTTTTAACAGGCATAGAGAGGCTGACGCAGGGTGAGGAGCTCACCCGCAGACTGCTTTTTCCCCCAAGCTTCAGGAAACGTGGGTAATCATTCACCCAGCTTCACCCTTCTAGCAGGCAAAGCGCTTTCCCCACCTACACACCTGGGTAGGAATCTGACTGGCAAATGTTGTGCCTGTACTAAAATTTTGACAGTAGCTTTTCTTGAATATCAGTAAGGCTGTCAGAAGCCAATGCGATATTTTTTCTTCTTTTCTTAAATAATGTGCTGTGAAGGGGTATGTTCAGCACCAGCACTGCCTCATGATCCGACAGGGAGGTGGCAGATTGTCTTCCTCCCAGACATCCCCCTTTCAGACTGCTATATCGCCCTGTGGTGGTCTGTCTTTCCAGAGACTCTGCCCTCCAGCCAGGTCACATATTCAGGAGACATATAAAGAGTCTAGCAATGTAGAAGCTTTTGGGATTAAGTGGAAGGCCTCAAAGCTCCCCATCTTGGGTTACAACTTTGCAGCCCAGACCCTTTTATCTTCAGGGTCTTCTACCCTGAACTGGGTTCTCCACATCAGGGATACACTTCTCTAGTTTTCCCTCTTTAGACGTTGGTAGGGGAGCCCGGGCCCACCTTCTCCACTGGGCTTTGATCCAGGACATAATGATAGGCAGCTAAGTCCTGCACCCTAGGGTGTTATGCAGCTGTCTCCCTGGGTCACTCCTAACTAACCCCTTCTCCTCTCACAGGGTAAAGAATCTAAAACACAAAAATAAAGTTGTAACCTTCTGAGAGTCACATGTCCCTTCTTTGTAGGCTTGGCCAGGTCACGACAGCTAGACCTCAGGCAGCAAGTGCTCTTGAGGTGCTCCTTCTCAGGAGCTCACAGTGCAGGTCAGCTCACCTCCACTGACTGACTGCTACTGAGCTACTCTGCTCCCCTTTTTAAGATCCTTCTCCAGCCTGTGCAGCCTTTGCAGGTGAGTTGGGGGTGGGGCCATCTGGGCCCAGAGCAGCTCTTTAACCCCTTCCTTTCCCTTGATCACCCTATCACAGGTGATCAGGGAAAAATGGTTGTAAAAAGGTAGGTGGAAGTTGACTAATGGTTTTAGTCATATTAGTTGTGAAATTACCTTTTCTACCACTGATGACAGTCAACAGAACTATGAACTCCAAAACAAAAAAACAGCCAACTCTCGTCTTCTTGGTGGTACAGTAGAAGATGGAAATTTAGCCCTATACAGAGGACTAACACAGGGTCCACACACCAAACAAGTCCTACTCAAATACTACTCAGAAGGATCAAAGAGTTCTTCTGTGGGGGAAGATTTTCAAAGGACAAATGGGAGTTAGATACCCATCTCCCACTGAAAGTCAATGGAAGTGTGACAGAGTGTACTGGCCCCTCACTGGAGCAGAAGGGGTTAAAGCAGCGCTCTCAGCAGCTGAAGCCACGCCCCCTTGACCCTGCTGGTCATGCTCCAACTGCTGCTGCAGTATAAAAGGGAGCAGCATAGCTCAGTCTGGGTGGTCTGCTGAGGAGGAAGGACATTTGGTAGGGGCTCCAGCCCAGGAGCTGTTACTGCCCTTACCTACTGGAGCTGAAGAGCTTGAGACCTGGACCAGAGGCCTGCCTCTATCAGAACCCCAGGGAGCATCCACCACTGGGGAGCCTGGAGGCCCTGATACCCTATGAACTGCTGCTGCAGGAAAGCCGGTAGGAAGTGACCCAGGGAGGGTGAGGGTGAGGGAGTGGTACCTCTCTCCCTCGTGAGGTCAGTGTGTTTCAGTGGGATTCCCTGCTGACCCAGTGGCAGACTGTTCTGCTGCTGTTAGGGCCCTGGGTCAGGGCACGGTGGAATCAGGTGGGCCTGGGCCTGCCTACTAGGCTGCCACACCCCAGGTGATGGATGCCAGACACTAGGCCACCCTATGCTGCCTCTGAAGGTGGCAGTATTGACTCTGGCTGCTAGGCCACCCTACCCTGCCTCCAAGGGTAATTGTATTGACTCTGGCCATCGGGCCAGGCTACCCTATAGTCAAGGGTGGTTGTATTGACTCTGGCCATCGGGCCAGGCTACCCTATAGTCAAGGGTGGTTGTATTGACTCTGGCCATTGGACTGCGCAGCCCAGTAGCTGAGCACAACTATATTGACTTAACCGCTGGGCTACCATGCATGTACCCCACCCCAGAGTGACGGGGGTACTGGCCCCATGACAGGAAGTTAGGCAACTAACTCTCACTGCCTTCTCTGAAAATCCTCATCAGGATGCAAATGTCTTGGGCTGTCCCGCTGCACAAGGCTGAATTTCACCCTAAGTAGATTGGAGAATGGTTTTATGAACTGTAGTATTTAAATTTATGAAGCTACTGTGTTTTAGATTGAATTGTTTTCTGTCTACACTATCGCCTTCCACTTGAGATCTCTGCTTATCAGCTAGATGGAGCTAAATTACTATTGTTATATAATTTTTGCCCATATTTTATGATTTGTTTGATTTATGTTCTTTGCCTGTGTTCTCCTTGGAAAATTAATTTTAAAAGTAATGTATAACCTACCCACACATGACAGATTATCCCAGGCAAGGTCAGTGAATACAAGTGATTTTATTTCAAAAACATATCTGAGAAGAATTAAAATGTACACATGTATTAATGGTTTATAACAGTCTAATATATTCCTTCATTTATTCAAATCAGAGTTTACATTCTGGGATTATAATATAATTAGGGACTCCAATGTTTGATGTACATTTTTTTGGTACTTCAATACAAGTTGCCTATTCGGGGTTTAAATATTTCTTGCTCTTAAATGAACAACAAAATCTATTTAACCAGTCAATTCTTGTATCACAAAGGGACAACAGGGTTTGAAATTAATATTACAACATGACTCAGCTAGATACAGTGGGCTCAATTCTTGTATCAGTTGCAACAGTGAGAATCTGGGGTCAATGGCGTTGCATTATATTCATGCAAATCTTTGTAAAAATGGGCTCTTACTATTACCCCATGACTGTTTTGTTCAGAACAGTGCCATCTGTTGTGGAATTCCATTAACTTCAACTCCCCAGTGCTTAGCTGGTGTAAAGAAGAAGAATTGGGCTCTCTGTTTTTCTGAGAAGGAGACTTTGGCCTGGTCTACACTACGCGTTTAGGTCGAATTTAGCAGCGTTACCTCAATTTAACCCTGCACCTGTCCACACGACGAAGCCCTTTTTTCGACTTAAAGGGCTCTTAAAATTGATTTCTTTACTCCACCCCCGACGAGGGGATTAGTGCTGAAATCGGCCTTGCCAGGTCGAATTTGGGGTAGAGTGGACGCAATTAGACAGTATTGGCCTCCGGGAGCTATCCCAGAGTGCTCAATTGTCACCGCTCTGGACAGTGCTCTCAACTCAGATGCACTGGCCAGGTAGACAGGAAAAGGCCCGTGAACTTTTGAATCTCATTTCCTGTTTGACAGCATGGCAAGCTCACCTGCACAGGTCACCATGCAGAGCCCATCAGCACAGGAAACCATGCAGTCCCAGAATCACCAAAGAGCTCCAGCATGGACCGAACGGGAGGTACAAGATCTGATCGCTGTATAGGGAGATGAATCCATGCTGGCAGAACTCTGTTTGAAAAGACGAAATGCCAAAATACTTGAAAAAATCTCCAGTGGCATGAAGGACAGAGGCTATAACCCTCAGCAGTGCCGCGTGAAAATTAAGGCGCTCAGGCAAGCCTACCAAAAAACCAGAGGCAAACGGCCGCTCCGGTTTTGAGCCCCAGACATGCTGCTTCTATGATGAGCTACATGCCATTCTAGGGGGTGCAGCCACCAGTACCCCAACCCTGTGCTTTGACTCTGTCCAAGGTGTGGGAGGCAACACGGAAGTGGGTTTTGGGGGTGAGGAAGATAGCTCACAGCAAGGAAGCAGGGAAACTGGTTTCCCCAACAGCCAGGAACTGTTTCTCACCCTGGATCTGCAGACAGTACCCCCCGAACCCACCCAAGGCGGGCTCCCAGACCCTGAAGGCGGAGAAGGGACCTCTGGTGAGTGTACCTTTGTAAATATTATACATGGTTTAAAAGCAAGCGTTTAATGATTGATTTGCCCTGGCATTCGCAGCCAGTACAGCTACTGGAAAAGTCTGTTAACGTGATGGGGATGGAGTGGAAATCCTCCAGGGACATCTCCATAAAGCTCTCCTGGATGTACTCCCAAAGCCTTTGCAAAAAGTTTCTGGGGAGGGCAGCCTTCTTCCGTCCTCCATGGTAGGACACTTTACCATGCCAGGCCAGGAGCACTTAGTCGGGAATCATTGCAGAACAAAGCATTGCAGTGTATGGTCCCGGTGTTTGCTGGCATTCAAACAACATCCGTTCTTTATCTCTCTGTGATATCATTCATGGTCACCTGGTTGAAATAGGGTGGTTTCAGTAAGTGAACATTCAGAGGTGCCTGTTCCTGCTGGGCTGTTTGCCTGTGGCAGAACAGAAATCTTCCCTGCTGTTAGCCACGCGGTGGGGGGAGGGGTGAAGCAATCATCCCAGAGAATTGGGGGGGGGGGTGGTTGGGGGGGGTTAGTTGGGTTTCTGCTGCATGTGAACCTGGAAACCGCAGCCCCTCCTTTTAAACTGCCAACCCATTTTAAATGGCCAATCCAATGGCTACTTCATATGGGAAATGAGGGTGCTGCTGTTTGAAACCATTCCCACATGTTATGAAGGTTAAGCCAAAAGACTGTGGCTTACGTGGCTGCCTGCAAGCCGAATTCTGCTGCCCGGCCCTGCATGAGTGATCTCTCACACCAAACCGGCATAAGAGGCAAAATGCGACCTTGTAATGAAAGCACATGTGCTATGTAATGTTAACAGCAATGAAATCATGAAAGACTGTACCCATTGTTCTATAAAATGTCTTTAACTACCACTCTCCCTTTTTTTTCTCCACCAGCTGCATATGTTTCTCCTTCCCAGAGGCTAGCGAAGATTAGAAGGCAAAAAACACACTCGCGATGAAATGTTCTCTGACCTCATGCTGTCCTCCCACACTGATAGAGCACAGCAAAATACATGGAGGCAGACAATCTCAGAGTGCAGGAAAACACAATATGACCGCAAGGAGAGGTGGTGGGCTGAAGATGGCGTCAGCTTGCTGAAAGAAGGCAGGAGTCAATGCTCAGGCTGCTGGAGGATCAAACTGATATGCTCCAGCGTATGGTTGAGCTGCAGGAAAGGCAGCAGGAGCACAGACCACCGCTACAGCCCCTGTGTAACCAACCACCCTCCTCCCCAAGTTCCATAGCCTCCTCACCCAGACGCCCAAGAACGCGGTGCGGGGGGCCTCCGGCCTCCCAGCCACTCCACCCCAGAGGATTGCCCAAGCAACAGAAGGCTGGCATTCAATAAGTTTTAAAGTGCTATGTGGCCTTGTCCTTCCCTCCTCCACCACCCCACCCGGTGCTTCCCTCCTCCACCACCCCTCCCGGGCTACCTTGGCAGTTATCCCCCTATTTGTGTGATGAATGAATGAAGAATTCATGAATGTGAAGCAATAATGACTTTATTGCCTCTGCAAGCGGTGATCAAAGGGGGGGGAAGGGAGGGTGCTTAGCTTACAGGGAAGTAGAGTGAACCTGGGTGGCGGGGGGGTTCCATCAAGGAGAAACAAACAGAACTTTCACACTGTAGCCTGTCCAGTCATGAAACTGGTTTTCAAAGCTTCTCTGATGCACACTGCGCCCTCCTGTACGCTTCTAACAGCCCTGGTGGCTGGCTGCGCATAATCAGTGGCCAGGCGATTTGCCTCAACCTCTCACCCTGCCATAAATGTCTCCCCCTTACTCTCACAGATATTGTGGCGTGCACAGCAAGCAGTAATAACAATGGGAATATTGGTTTTGCTGAGGTCTAAATGACTCAGTAAACTGCGCCACTGTGCTTTTAAACGCCCAAATGCACATTCAACCACCATTCTGCACTTGCTCAGCCAGTAGTTGAACAGCTCCTGACTGCTGTCCAGGGTGCCATAATGCTTCATGAGCCATGGCATTAAGCGGTAGGCTGGGTCCCCAAGGATAACTACAGGCATTTCAACATTCCCAATGGTTATTTTCTGGTCTGGAAAGTAAATCCCTTGCTGCAGCTGTTGAAACAGACCAGAGTTCCTGAAGATACGAGCATCATGCACCTTTCCCGGCCATCCCACGTTGATGTTAGTGAAACGTCCCTTGTGATCTACCAGTGCTTGCAGCACTATTGAAAAGTACCCCTTTCAGTTTATGTACTCGCTGCCTTGGTGCTCCGGTGCTAAGATAGATCACAGTAGCCCACACAGTAGATTTGCCCATTCCAAATTGATTCCCGACTGACCAGTAGCTGTCTGGCATTGCAAGCTTCCACTGGACTATCATCACTCGCTTCTCAACTGTGAGGGCTGCTCTCATCTTGGTATTCATGCACTTCAGGGCAGGGGAAAGCAAGTCACAAAGTTCCATGAAAGTGCCCTTATGCATGCGAAAGTTTCGCAGCCACTGGGAATCATCCCAGACCCGCAACACTATGCGGTTCCACCAGTCTGTGCTTGTTTCCCGAGCCCAGAATCAGCGTTCCACACCATGAACCTGCCCAACTGACACTATGATGTGCACATTGCAGGGGCCCATACTTTGTGAGAAGTCTATGTCCATGTCCTCATCACTCTCGTCACTGTGCTGCAGTCGCCTCCTCGCCTGGTTTCACTTTTGTTGCAGGTTATGGTTCTGCATATCCTGCTGGATAATGCATGTGGTGTTTATAGTGCTCATAATTACTATGGTGATCTGAGTGGGCTCCAAGTTCCCAGTGCTATGGCATCTGCGCTGAAAAAAGGTGCGAAACGATTGTCTGCCGTTGCTCTGATGGAGGGAGGGGCGACTGACAACATGGCTTACAGGGAATTAAAATCAACAAATTGCTTTGATTTGGTGGCTTTGCATCAAGGAGAAACAGAATGGCCCCCTCAAGGATAGAACTCAAAACCGGTTTAGCAGGTCGTTGATTTCAAGGAGGGAGGGGGGAGAAAACGAATACAAATGAATATAAAACAAATCTGGTCTATTTCTTGTTTTGATCCACTTCGTCTATCTTTATACACCTTAGGCTAGCAGCAGACAGTGCAGTATGACTGCTAGCCATTGACATCTCCTGGGTGGTCAGCAGAAGACGGTGCAGTATGACTGCTAGCCATCATCGTCTCCTGGCTGCTTGGAAGAAGATGGTGCAGTACGACTGCCAGCAGGACTGAATCTCCATGAGACGAAACTTTAAAAGGGAAATGACCTGGCTGAGTCACTCCCATGTTTGCCCAGGCACCCCGACCGACCTCACTGAGGTTGGCTAAAAGAGCACCCAGGAGTACGACAACGATGGCTACCAGTCATACTGCCAAAAGGCAATGAGCTGCTGGTGTGTAGCAATGCAGTACCACGTCTGCCAGCACCCAGGAGACATACGGTGAAAGTGAGCTGAGCGTCTGCACAGGTAACCCAGGAAAAAAGGCTTGAAACGATTGTTTGCCGTTGCTTTCATGGAGGGAGGGAGGGAAGGGGGGGCCTGACGATATGTACCCAGAACCACCCGCGACAATGTTTTTGCCCCATCAGGCATTGGGATTTCAACCCAAAATTCAGATGGGCGGCGGAGACTGCGGGAACTGTGGGATAGCTACCCATAGTGCAACGCTCCAGATGTCGAAGGTTGCCTTGGTACTGTGGACACACTCCGCCGACTAAATGCACTTAGAGCATTGGTGTGGGGACACACACAATCGACTATATAAAAACGCTTTCTAAAAAACCGACTGCTATAAATTCGACCTAATTTCATAGTGTAGACGCACCCTTTGAGTTTTATTTCTTGTAAACGAAGGAACAAATCCTGCAGGCCTCGTTCAGGCACCACTGTTTAGGTCCCAGTCCTGCTGCCACTGCAGTCACTGGCAAAACTCTCATTGACTTCAATGACTGCAGGATCAGGCCCTCATTGAAGTCCCATTATATCAGTAATTCCAAGCAATGGGCCTGATTCTGAAGTCACACTAGCATAAAGCAAAACTATCTCCATTACCATCACTATAGTGTGAAACCAGCATAAGCAAGAGGAGAATCAGACACATTGTTTTTTTAGTTTTAATTATAAACTAGGTTATGAGCTTAATTACACTGGTGTAAATTTGGATTAATGCCATTAAAACAATAAACTCAGTGGAATCACTACATATTTATGCCAGTGTTACTGAGATTAGCACTGAATGTGCGTCTTCACTAGTCATAAAGCAATCAGCTCATAACGAACAGTAATGGGATTTGTAGCCATTGTAATGCACCAGGGTGTGAAACAAGTACCTCTCAATGACTAACATTACAAAAAGGGACCACATTCTGATCTAGCCCTTAATAAGGCCCCAATCCTGCCAAGACATAGGGCTTGTCGACACTTACAGTGCTGTACCGGTGCAATTGTGCCACTGTAGTGCTGAGTGAAGACACCACCTATGCCACCAGGAGAGCTTCTCCCATCGGTATAGTTACTCCACTTCCCCAAGAGGTGGTAGCTATGTCGACGGAAGAAGCCCTCTCGTTGACATAGTGCTGTCTACACTGGGAGTTCGGTCAGTATAACTGTGTCACAGTTATACCGACTAAGTTTGTAGCGGAGACCAGGGCTTAGGCTCTGCCAAGACTTAGGTCTGGTCTACATTACTGACTTATATCATAACTACGTCATTTGGGTGTAAAAAATCCACACCCCTGGGCAATGTAGTTATACTCACCTAGCCCCGGGTATAGACACTGCTAGGTTGTGGGAGAGCTTCTCCCGTCAACATAGCTACTGCCTCTCGGGGAGGTGGATTAACTACACCAACGGGCGAGCTCTCTCCCATCGGCATACAGCATCTTCATTAAAGCGCTACAGAGCCAGAGATTGCTGACATTTTTCTTTCAAACTTTATTTTTCTTATGGAAAATTGGTTTTTCAACTAAATGGATTATTTTGAAAAAAAAATATTCTTTTTTTAGATTTTAATTAATAACTGAAAATGGCCAAAACCAAAAAAAGTTTGGGGGTTTTTTGGGGTGGGGGGAGTCTTGGAATTTTTATAGGTTTTCATTACAAAAATAACTTGATAAAATGAGATTTTTTTTGCCAAAATTGTTCATAAAATACAATATCATATCCCAACTAGCTTTAATCATATACATCTCCAGCAGTGTTCCCTCTAATTTTTCCAACACACGTGTGGAATGAATTTTGTTGTGTATACCAATATGGAGGTGATGCGTGACACATCACCTCCATATTGGTGCACCTAAAAAAATGCATGTGGCAGGGGTGGGGCCGAGGGATTCGGAGTGTGGGAGGGGGCTCAGGGCTGGGGCAGAGGGTTGGGGTGTGGGGGTGAGGGCTCCGGCTGGGGGCGCGGGCTCTGAGTGGGGCCAGGGACGAAGGGCTCAGGGCTGGGGCAGACTGTTGGAGGGGATGCGGGCTCTGGCTGCGGGCTCTGGGGTGGGGCTGGCGATGAGGGGTTTGAGCTGCAGGCTGCCCTGGGGCTATGGCGGGGAGAAAGGCCTCCCCCCAGCTTGCTCTGCCCACAGCAGCACATGGGCTGGGGGGGTATAAGCACCTCTCCCCCGTCCGTGGCAGGTCCGGGCCGGAGGAGGGGTGCCTCTCCCCTGGCTGCGGCAGGACAGAGCTGGGGCTCAGTTGGGGAGGGGCACCTCTCCCTGCCGTACCATGAGCGCCTGCACGGCATTTAATAGGCTGCTGCACAGCCATGCAGCTTAGAGGGAATTTAAGATCTCCAGCCACTATCAACACCAGCGGGTGTCCTCATGGAGTTTTTTGGACCCCTCCTCTGGGATTTTCCTTGGAAGTGGAGAATCCAGCCCACTGTTTTCAGATAGGAAACAAAGGGTAGGAATAAATGGTCAGTTTTCACAATGGAGAGAGGTAAATAATGAGGTCCCCCAAGGATCTCTACTGGGACCAGTGCTATTCAACATATTCATAAATGATCTGGGAAAGAGGGTGAACAGTAAGATGGCTCAAGTTGCAGACAATACAAAATTATTCAAAATAGTTAAGTCCAAAGCTGACTTTGAAAAGTTACTAAACTGGGTGACTGGGCAACAAAATGGCAGATGAAATTCAGTGTTGATAAGTGCAAAGTAATGCACATTGGAAAAAATAATGCCAACTATAAATACAAAATGAGGGGTCTAAATCAGCTGTTACCACTTAAGAAACAGACGGTGGTGTCATCATAGGTAGTTTTCTGAAAACACTGAGTCAGTCTGCAGTAGCAGTCAAAAAAGCTAACAGAACATTCAGAACCATTAGGAAAGGGATAGATAATAAAACACAAAATATCATAATGCTTCTGTATACATCCTTAGTGCATCCACACCTTGAATATTGTGCAATTCTGGTCGCCCAATCTCAGAGAAAACATATTTGAATTGGAAAAGGGGCAGAGAAGGGCAACAAAAATGATCAGGGCTATGGAACTGCTCCCAGATGAGGAGAGATTGAAAAGGCCGGGACTGTTCCATGTAGAAAAAGTAGAGAATTAAGGGGAGAGATATGATAGAGGTGTGGAGAAAGTGAATAGGAAAGTGTTATTTACTACTTCGCGTAACAAGAACTAGAGGTCACCTGGTGAAATTAATAGGCAGCAGGTTTAAAACAAACAAAAAGTACTTCTTCACATAACACACAGTCAGGGACACAACCCCATGCCCTGGGTCTCCCTAAATCTCCAACTGCCAGAAGCTGGGACTGGATGACAGGAGTTGGATCACTCAGAAATGCCCTGTTCTGTTCATTGCGTCTGAAGTATCTGGCCACAATCAGAGAGGCAGGAGACACTGGGCTAGATGGACTATTGGTCCGATGAAGTGAGCTGTAGCTCACGAAAGCTTATGCTCTAATAAATTTTTTGGTCTGACCCAGTATGGCAGTTATTATGTTCTCATGTGTTTTAAAGAACCGTGGAGAGAGATGAGAGAAAGGTCCAATAGAAAGCAAGTTCAGTGCCACGGAGGGCTCTGCAGCTAAATGGTGTTCAAACACTAGCTAGCAAATCACAGAAGACAACAGTATTCACATAACACGACCATGCACCTTTACCCAGCGACACTCATAACACAGAAAAATGAATATCATCCCTGGCTGTCTATTTTGTTAAGAATGAAGCAAGCCTGCTAGTTCTGCTAACCCTGTTCTGCCTGTGGAGCAATCATTTGGTACAGCTGACTAGTTGCTCCACTAATCTTGCTGATTAAAACCCTTTTTTATTGCTGTTTAACACAGGCCGTATTTAAAAGTATGACAAGATCAGGTGTTAGCCACAGTGAATATCAGCCTTTGCAGGAAACCAGGCCTGACTTCTCTTTCTCTTCTCTTTCAACCCATCTTAATCCAGACCCAACTCAACATTTACCTGAAATCCTTGGACATTTAGCCATGCTCAGTTTCTGTCCCTTCAAATCCAACACCAAGCCCAGATAATTTTCAATTTCAAATGGTCATTAATCATAGCATAAGTTAATATGCTGCCCCATGGGAGGAAAACAACGAAACAAAGTTTTATCCTGCAGCCAAACCACCTCTAGCGGTGACCTGGTCTCATAATTAAAGCAGAGTCAGACTTGGTCAGTGCTTGGATGGGAGAAAACCAACTGTCTGAAAGACACTCTAATTTATGCTCAGTGGCCCCAAAGGGTTGTACTGTTGACTTAATATCACTGGGATGTTAGGACACCATGAACACAAGTCCATTTTCCCAGAAATGCCACCAATGCAGGGGGCAGGAAGAGAGGGTGTAGAAGACTCTATGGCACCTCTGCTCCACACAGGGAATCCCCAGACACAAGAAGGGGATCTGGCTGCTCTGTGCCACTATAATGGTCCCTCATACGCACATTCCCAGCATGCAAGCAAATTATAATGCATAGTGAAGTTCCACAAACTGTAAATTGACTTTTTGCCTAAGTTACTGGAAAGCCCGATTTTTTTGGTTGCACAGCTCTGATCACATATGTATGTTCCTCCAAAACAGACAGCAGGCCACGGGCTTTTCCGCACTGAGACACTAATGGGTTGCCAGGTGTCAAGTTTTCAACTGGAACACCCTGTCGAAAAGGGACTATCCCCCTCCCGGTGAAAATGAACGACTGAGGGAGGATGGGGGAGAGTGAGTGATGGTGGGAGGGGGGATGGAGTGAGCGGGGCAGGGCCTCGGAGAAGGGGCGGGGCAAGGGTGTTGGGTCTGTTCCCAGAAATTCACCTTGATTATAAGGCCAGAGGGACCCTTATGATCACCTAGTGAGACCTCCTACATAACACTGACCTGTGAATTTCACCAAGTGAGTCCTCCAGCAAGCCCATAACTTGTGGATGAGGTAGAGCTTTCCACTGAAGCCTTTCTTAACAGAGCCCAGAAAGTGAGCTTAGTGTTTAATCCTTCCCTAAGAAAATGAAATTGAATTGTGCCAAAGATGTGACAGAACTTTACAGCAGCAAACACAGTCCAGTGCCATCCTTGCAAGGTGTGGATCATAGATCTAGTAGCTCTGCTGACACCCTTTGCTTATGTTCAGGGAACATATCCGATCTCCAGGCTAAAATTGAGATCTGATGTTACTTTTGCATAACTCCAGTACAGGTCTAATGGTGCATGAACTACTAATTTAACTAAAAGAGTCAGCAACATAGCAGTTATAAAATGCTCTGCATAATTGTTGTCCTTAGCATCTAAGCTATCACCCACCTTCCCCAACCACAAATCACTCCTAGGATAATGCCCCATTCTCCTGCCTTCCACCAAGGAGATTATAGATATTTTTAAAATGCCAAAACATCCTGGATAGTGAGTTCAAAAAAATCATAGGATAACAGAAATTAGGGATGGTAAATATCTACTAGATCATCTGTTGGCTCCTCCTACCACTTCGTGATTGTTCCCATCACATAAGGACCTGATACAAAGCCCACTGAAGTCAATGGACAGATTCACAGGACTTCAAATGAGACCTTAAATGGCCAGTTTTGCTCCCACTGAAATCAATGGGAACTTTGCCATTGATTTCAGGAGGAACAGGGTCAGACCCTAAATCAGTGGTCCCCAAACTGTGGGGCATGCCCCTGAGGGGTGTGTGGAGGAATATTCAAGGGGGGCATGCACCACCCAGCCCTACTCTGCCCCCAGCCCAGCTCCACCACCCCCCGCTACAGCTCCACTCCGCCCCCTGTTCTGCCCCCAGACCAGCTCTGCCTCTAGCCCCAGCTCCTCCCCCATCCCCAGTTCTGCCCCCAGCTCTGCCTTCAGCCCAAGCTCCTCTGCTGAGCCAACTATGCAGTTATGGGGGGGCGGGTGCAGACAGATTCCATTACTGGTAAGGGGGGGGGGAGTGACAGGAAAAGTTTGGGCACCACTGCTGGAGAGCATTTTGGGTGTCCATTTTTAATTTCCAATTTATTTCCAATTCAAATTGAATATTCCAAAATCGTCACATTTTCTAATCTGCCTAATGTCAGTAAGTTAAGACCCCACATCACATGGACATAAATGTTAATGCGCTGGAGGTTGTGTCAGGAAACAGTGACTTCTTGTGCCAGGGTTAAAAGCTGTGTAACAGAGAATCTGAGAGGTGAGCCTAGTCCTCAAATAAGATCTAATTTATCTCAGTATTTACATATAAACACTGAGACAGAAGGGCTGCAAATATCCCACATCACAGCAGCTGCTGAATATGCAGCACAGTCCCATTGCTGATCATTTATGTTCAGCAATCTATTCTGATTTAAATATTTTAGCTTGTTACTTTGCTTCTGCTTGTTACAGCCATAAAAAGGTTGCCGTGCAGTGTGAACCTAAGAGCCAGTTTGCAGGAACGACTGGCAACGTGGAACCCAGAAGTGAGAACATCTCAAGCTGTTCAAGTTCTATCTAAGGATAGCAGAGCTTTCTGTGAGCATTACAGCTGGAGTAGAGATGTTTCCATCTGCACAACCACAGGTGGCTGTCCAATTAACCGAGTGCATTTCCAGAGCTGTGAAGAGCTATCTAATAGGATCTCCAGCATTGCTACTGTACATCTGTTCAGGCTACAATTAACTAGAAACAAATCTGTTTTCTTTAAACTAAGTATTTCAACTTGCAGACACACCTGTTTCAACAAAATTAATGTCATGCATATATTAACAGTAAATTATCTGAGTGCGAACAAAATGCTGCACTGAACTACAGACCAATATCATTTCAGCGCTACTATGGTTGAAGCTCAGTGTTTCTTTTATAAATCCCTACTTTCAGTGCTTTGCAAAAGGAAAGGGAAAATGGTTGTGATTAAATAAAAATAAACACAAGTGTTTGCCCAAGATGCAAATTGACCCACACCAGAACTTTCTTATTTTGAGGTTCAGAACAGCAAAGAATAAGCTATAGAACTCATGGTCTCTGTGACTAAGTATTTCCTCCATTTTCTGGAGTACCATATAGCCATATAATACTGGACTCTATAGTCACACAAGAGCAAATCTCACAACAGACCAGCATATCCTCTAGAGGAAAGGACATGAGAACATGAAGATTTATTTTTAGAGACTATCATAGGGTCCAGCTCATTAATCCATTGGCTTCAGTGGGCTTGTAAAGAGGATGGATGCTCCACTGGTTAGGATGTTAACCTAGGCCTTGAAAAATACAAGTTAAATTCTCTCCAGCACCAGATTTCTCATGTACCTTTGAGCAAGTCACATAGTCTCTCTGCGCCTTAATTCCCCATCTGTGAAGTGGGTATAATGGTACTTCTCTATGGGGGCGGGGCTTGGAAGGATTAATACATTAACCATTGTGAGAGGCTCAGTTGCTAGGGTAATAAGGGCCTTCTAAGGATCTTGATCCAACAAGCTTCACTTCCTACCCTCAGGTGTCATTACCATCTACATTTCCTTTTGTTTTACTGATCAGTACTTCACTGAGGAACTAGAGCTTGTGAGGTTTATCCATCACAGTGAGCTGCATAGACTGGCTGCCAGCCAGGATGGAAGGGAGGCAAGAGGGAAATGCACCTGCACCACTGGGTGGTCTTGAAAAGCCAGCTATCCCAGTTTGTGCACTGCCCACCTGCAAGGACCTGGAGAGACTGCTGAGCCCTCTTTCCTTGCAGGAGGGGGAAGCCTCTGAACAGTCGGTTGCCTTTGAGAATCCCCCTCAAAGCCAAGACTGATAAATTACTCAGTGCAATCTGAATGAGCTATTGGGAACCGTTCAAAATTGCCGTGAAACTAATCTCAATCCAAGAGTGCCGGAGGTATATTCAGACTGGAATTTTTTTTTTTTAATGCTGTCACTCAGAACCCTCTCTTCTATACCATTAATTTAACATCAGACGAAGGATGCAAACAACTGAAAAACAACTTTAAAGATGTTAAAATGTTAAAATATTTACTTTTACATTATGTAACTGTTGAAACATTTCGCGTCCCTAGTGGCAGCAACATGTGCTGTATTTGTCAGTAGCTTACATGGTAATTTTGCACCAAGTGTTGTTAGGCATCTGTATTTCAGGGTGGCTCAGAGGCATAAGACACATACAAATTCAGCTCATATGCGTAAGCTTCCCCATTGCACTCTGCTGCTGAAAACAGAGGGCCAAATTCAACCCTGGAGCAAGCATTCCTGTAATTAGTGAGAGATATACCTCCTTCCTCCAGGCCTTATAGCCAATTCCAAGAGGTATGCACGAGCCGTGCATGCTGTATTATATAACTGAGAATGTTCGGTTTTGGTTGTCTCTGCCCCATTTCTATAAAGGCTGCTCTGTCTTCATGAGCGCTCCTGTGTGTGAGATCAGAAGTGACAAACGCAGGGAGGAAGGCAAAGCATCACTTGCCATTTGTCAGCACACGCATCTTTCCCTAGCCGACTGTGGGGAAAAGGCAGTGACGAATCCCCAAAGAGGAAATCAGAGCAGCAGCCGTGTTAGTCTGTAGCCGCAAAAAGAAAAGGAAGACTTGTGGCACCTTAGAGACTAACCAATTTATTTGAGCATAAGCTTTCGTGAGCTACAGATGAAGTGAGCTGTAGCTCACGAAAGCTTATGCTCAAATAAATTTGTCCGTCTCTAAGGTGCCACAAGTGCTCCTGTTCTTTTTTCAAAGAGGAAATGGTGCTTGTTGTCTTTTCTCAAAACACCTGTATGGAGTTGTATCAACTAAATCGGAGAAGAGCCCTGTTTTCATCACTGTGTTTCTTCTATAGAAATTAACGTCCCTGGCGCTTAATTGTGCGGATAGGAAGGGAGCCAAAACTGCAAAGAGAAACAAGGTGGTTCTGGCCTCAGACATATGCTCCTTTTATTTTAACGAGGGACTGCTACCAAAACACCCCTCCCCCTTATGGTCCAATTGTGCAATGGGGTTGAGTGCCTGCTTAGAGGTGCTGAGCACTCTTGACTTGCATGCTCGGTCCATTCGTCTGTGCCAAACCTCATGCCTTGGGGATGCCCGTTTATGGAGAGGAAAGGCAGTGACGAATCTACTCGCTTGTTTTCCCACTGGAAGAAAATACATTGTCTCCAAAACCAGAACCAAAGAGGGAAGCAGCACTCCTTGATAACGGTAGGTTAAATGTGCGCCTGCTGGGAACGCTGGGGTGTTTATTTGTTGTTGCTGAGAAAAGGTACAAGGTATAATCAGTAGTAATGTGTGATCAGAGTGTGAGATAGAGCAGGACTGACCTGGGTACTTTGAAGGGAATGAATGTGCACGCATGCACACACACACACACATACACACACAGACACATGCCTTGGAGAGCAGGTTTAGAGGCATCTGTCCCCAGGAATATGTTTTGCAGCTACTTGACACTTGCTGCAATCTGCTGCATTCCAAACAAATTGCTCTTTATAGGTTTTATTTTCCTGATCTTGTGTGGCAGTATCCAGAGGGAGGGCGGGGAGATGAACTCCATCAGAGAGGGGGAAAAGCTCATTCTTTCCTTGAGAATGCTGTGGGGGGGTTAACAAGCCCCTGAGAGCTCCCTCCAGTAGATCACTGCCACACCCAAATTCGGAGGATGAGATGCTCCTTGGGTCCAATTCTGCAAGGCCTTGAGGTTGCTCTCATGAACACTAGCTAATTCAATGGGAGCTGAAGCTGCTCAGCACCTTGCAGAGCGACTTAAAGCCAGGCAGGATCAGTGCCTTAGATGTAACCCAAAATCATGCTGCAATTTCCTAGTTTTTCTACAGTTTCATGGGATTTATTTGTTTTGAAGTTGTGAGTGCCCCCTCGTAGAGTTCAAGCCATGGTTCACTGATCTGGAATTGCAGTTTAACACTACAATGCAAAACAACAATTGGGAGCTTTCATGGTACTTTACTATCTAGGTCGGAGTTCATTAATTTGAAAACACTGTATTTGAAAACACTTCGGCCGTGCTCTCCATTTTACCGGTATATTTTATAGCTCTGGGGGCATAAAAATAACACCAAATCCACTACCTAAGCTCATTCCATGTACAACATAAACTTACAAATGAATTCCTGCTTTAAATACAAATGAAGGCTTCCACCATCACTATCAGCGTTTGCAGGGCCGGATTAAGGCAGGGGCTTTAAGGGTTGCAGCCCAGGGCCCCGGCTCAAGGGGGGCCCTGCAAAAATAAATCACAGGCAGTGATCTCCAACTCCAGGCCCCTAAAAGTCCTGCAGCGCAGCAGGGCACTCAGGCAGGCTGCCTGCATGTCATAGCCCCACGACACTCCCGGAAGCAGCCAGCTGCTAGCACATGTCTGTGGCCCCTGGCGGGGGGTGGCTCTGCGTGCTGTCCCCAGCACTGTCCCTTATGGGGGTGGCGCTTGCGGGCGCAGACAGCGCACGGAGACATGCTGTCCACCTCCCCCCAGAGGCTGCAGAGACGGGCTAGCAGCTGGCCACTTCCAGGAGCGGCGTGGGGCCACGACAGCCAGGCAGCCTGCCTCAGGCCTGCTGCACCACCACCTGGGAGCCGCCTGTGGTAAGTGCCTCTCGGCCAGAGCCTGCACCTCGCACCCCCTCCCGCACCCCAACCCGCTGCCCCTGGTCAGAATCCCCCTCCTGCACCCAAACTCCCTCCCAGACCCCGCAGCCCCTCCTGCACCCCAACCCCAGGTCAGAACCCCCTGCTGCACCCAAACTCCCTCCCAGATCCTGCACCCCTCTCCTCCACCCCAACCCCCTGCTCCAGATCAGAATCCCCCTCCTGCACCCAAACTCCCTCCCAGACCCTGCACCCCCTCCTCCACTCCAACCCTCTGCCCCATCCCCCTCCTGCACCAAACTCCCTCCCAGGAAAAAGGGCCCCCACAAAATCTAATAGCCCCGGGTCCACAGGAGAGTTAATCCGGCCCTGAGTGTTTCCCTAGTTTATACATTATGCCTTCCCCCGTCTTCCTTCTGATTCAGCTGTAAACATGAAAATAGTGCTACCATGTGCACGATACCATTGTGTTCTGACAATTTAGAGCCAATCAGACTATGATCCTTTATCCTGACACATTTCCTTTGTTGTACTCCCCCCGCCTCCCCTCTCACTTTGTATTCTCAAAGTTGCAAGGAAAGCCTGGTGTGTCCGGACCGCATGGGTGGATTTATCCTGTCATAATGAGTAGGCCTCACAGGATACCATGACCCTGGGGGAAGGCAGGCCTAACCTTTCAGATGTCTCACCCTGTTTGGAGCCTGCAACAATTGCTCAAACAGTATAGCAGCTCATTAAGCAACGAGTACAGAGAGGTGAGACTATAACAAGTCCATCCTCATGCTGATTCTGCCTGTTTTAATCTCTTCCCATGGGGTTGGGTGGGTACGCCTGGGTCATTAAAACTGACTATTCAGATCCTGTCTAATCGGAGTCCTTAGCATGAGATAAAAAGTAGTAAAACAGATTGCTTTGAACCAATGGGAAAATAGCTCTTGGAAAGGCTTCAATACTGTTTCCTCAGGACAACTTAATACAGAAAAAATACACTACGTAACAATGTAAAGGATTTACTTATGTACCAAAAAAGTACCGTACGGCAGCTGCTATTTACTTGGCGATGGCCTTGAAGTAAGCACACCATGCTCATCGGGGTGTATTTTTCTCAGCTGAGTCCATGTATAAAGTGACAAGTTTTGCTTTTAAGTTCTATGTTAGCCCAGTAAAGTGCCAGAATCACCTCCAATCAGATGACAAACAAGTCACCAAAAACATAGTCCAAACCCCGGTTTGTTCTTGTCTTGATGTATTGGTTCATAAATTTTAACCTGCAGTATAGGGCAAAGCTTCACACTAGTTCAGAGTACAATTAATCCCAGGGCCAACCAAAGGATTACAGACTGCCTAAATTTTACATAAGCCGTATTTTGGGTTTTCTGCAGTTGTGTGTAGGCCTTTTTGCTGGCCGAATTCCACCCAAGAGAGGAGAGAGAGAAAAGATAGCGATGAGCAGAACACAATCCTTGGGCCCTGATCCTGCAATTAGCTCCATGGGCGCCGCCCCTTGTGCCTGTATACGGAGCCTTACAGACATCATTAGAGTGCCATGCAGTGCATCACCTGCATGGAGCTGAAAGATCAGGGTCTTGATGAACTGCAGAAGTAAAGTTGTTTTAATACTAATCGGGTACATTACATTAATGGCTGTTAAACTTAATTTTACAGCTTTGTTTTGTTTTTAAATTGACGATAGATCTGGGCTGACACTGGGGAGAGTGGAATTATTCACTGACGGGCCAGGACAGTTTGTTTAACTGCAGCGTCCGCAGGTTCGGCCGATGACGGCTCCCACTGGCCGCGGTTCGCCGTTCCAGGCCAATGGGGGCTGTGGGAAGTGGCGTGGGCTGAGGGATGTGCTGGCCGCCGCTTCCTGCAGTCCCCATTGGCTTGGAACGGCGAACTGCGGCCAGTGGGAGCTGCGATCGGCCGAACCTATGGACTCTGCAGGTAAACAAACCGTCCCGGCCTGTCAGTGGATTTCCCTGATGGGCCGTGTGCCAAAGGTTGCCGATCCCTAGTCTAGATAATCAGAATGGTCCCTCTGGCTTTGAAATCTGGCGGTGTTGTTCTTAGTTTGGCCAAAACCCCACCGGATTTGGCATATGCCGGAAGAGCTTGACAGCTAATCAGAATACATGATTATTAGATAAGCCGCAGAACTGTTATGAATAAGCGGAGGATGGCTCATTCATTCTCTATAAATGATGGTTTAGCTTTTATGACCCCCAATAATTAAAGCATTAGCCATTTGTCCTTTATGGCCAATATATTACAGTTTATTTTTCAAATGCTCAAAGCAATTAAAGATGATGGATGGGAGAAAGAAAGAAAATAAAGAAGTTAAGCAGTGAGATAATTTTCTTGAGACAAGACACTGTACCTGGCACTGGCGTTCAGTTCACTATCTGTGGACAAATCTTGCTTGGGTTACTGACACGAATAGTCCCATTGATTTTAGTGCGATTACTGTCTTCAGGGAGTTCAACCCCACAATGAGTCATTTGTATAGAGACTGGAGCATGGACTGGCAGAGGAATGGATCTTTCCTGGCTTTCATTTTTATTTATACAGTAACAGCAATTGACATTTAGGTCCCTTGTGCTAGGGGCGTTACATGCACAGAGGAAGAGACAGTCCTGTCCCAAAGATCTTTCAAATTAAATAGACAAGACAGAGTCAAGTAATATTATCCCCATTTTACAGATGAGTAACTAAGGCACAGAGAGATTGACCAGGGTCACACAAGTTCATGTCAGTGCTGAGAATCAAACCCAGAATTCCTGGGTCTCCATCAAGAGCTTTAATCACAGGATCATGCTTCCTTTCTAACATCTATGATTTATGCCATGAATACCACATTGTGAGTTATATCACTTATTTGTAATCCCAAATGCCCTGCATTTGAAAAGCCGGGGTTACACATTTGGTCCCCTGGTAGGTTGAGAGCTAAGTTGAAGCATAATCTAGGGGCTGCAATTTATGGACCTTAATTGATTAATAGACAATAATTAATAACTTCACAGATGTGTCCTCTACAGTTGTAAATTAAGTTATAAATAACAGCAATAAAACTAGGGTGACCAGATAGCAACTGTGAAAAAACGGGACAGGGGGTGGGGTAAAAGGTGCCTATATAAGAAAAAGTCCCAAAAAACAGGACGGTCCCTATAAAAACGGTACATCTAGTCACCCTAAATAAAATGAGCTGTAATATGTTCATACTGGAAGGTGCCTTCAACAAAAAGGATAGGCCATGCCCTTTGTGCGTGTAATAAAACTGCTGTTTTACATTCCTGTACTGTTTTTTATCCTATAATCCCATAAAAATATACAGATACAAACAAATACAAATGCAAACAAATACCCCTCACCCCTCCAGTAGCTAATGGGGGTGTATAAGTGATCTTGGCTGCATTTGGCAGGTAGGTGAAGTGAGAGCAGGTGACCAACTTTTCCAAACCTGGGTTCCTAAATTTAGGCACCTAAACAAGACCACTGGGCTGTTCCGAAATGCTGAGCACGTGCCACTCCCACTGACCTCATTGGGAGTTTACCTGAATAATAGATCTGAATCAGAAACTGATAACCCAGTTCAGCAGCTGGTGCTCCGAACAAGCCTGCTTGCAGGGGAAGGCACTCTTTGCATTTGTACAGCACCTAGCGCAATGGGGTGCTGGTCTGTGACGAGGCCTCCAAGGTGTTACAGTAACACAAATAATAAATAACAACAGAGAGGGGGATTGAGTCAGACCCTGAGCAAGGATCCTCAGGCTATGGCCCTGTTTATTTACTGGTAACTATTTCTGTAGCAACGTAAGCCTGCATGGCAATTTACAGACAGAGAGGGAATTCCTGCCTCAAAGGGTACATGTACATCGCACGTGACAGCAAGTCTCAGAGCCAAGGTCTGCAGACTCAGGCTTGCGTTCCAGCGCTAATAATAGCCGGGTAGCCATTTGGAAACTCAGGCTCTGAAGCTCCCCCCTTCCCTAGGGTTCCGGGCCCAAGCTCCATGGTGCATTGCACTGTACACTGACCCAACCCCTCCTGGTGAGTACACCCTGCGCCGATGCAAAGAGCCAAGTATGCACGCACACAAGCGATATACTAACTGCGGCTGCTGTATGCCAGTGTAACTTGTGGTGACAAAACCTTCCCGTGTAGACATGGCCTTAGGAGTCAAAAGTTGTGCCTCTTTAACAATACCCATACGGGTAAACTGGTACAACCCCTCTAGTGTGTATGAAGTTGTACTGATATAAAGAATTATTAATAATTATCTCATATATTACTGTAGCACCTAGGAGCCCTAGCCATGGACCTATGTGCTTACAGTAATATGAGAATGAATGAGCTATTCTCATATAAGCACATTTATACAAGTATAACTATGGCGGTAAAAAAATCTCACCCCAAACTGACATACTGGTCTAAACGTTGCCTGTACACCAGGCCTCAGTCTCATTGACTTTAAGTGAGTGGCTCCAGGATGCCTAAACTTTGCAGTGCTGAGCTTACATCTCCTTTGTGGATCTAGCCCTATATGCCTAAGTCACTTATAGGGTGACCAGAAGTCCCGATTTTATAGGACAGTCCCGATATCTGGGGGTCTCTCTTATACAGGCACCTACCCTCCACCTCCGTCCCAATGTTTCACACTTGCTGTCTGGTCACCCTAGTCACTTAGGTCTTGCAAGGCTGGGCAGAACAATTTGAGAATACTTTAAAAATCTGGGCCTAAGGCCATGTCTACACTACAAAATTATATCGACCTAATTTACATCCGCATACAACTGCTACAGTTATAAAATCACTTACGTGTGTGCACACTTAGCTCCTTGTGTCAGCAGTGCGCCTCCTCACTAGAAGCAGTTGTAGCGATTGTATTGTGAGATGGCTCCTGAAAACCTCCTCACGAGAAGCACTTGTACCGATTGTGTTGTGAGATGGCTCCTGAAAGCCGGTAACAATCAAAATAAGCAGCACAGTGTCTACGCTGGCACTGCGTCAACATAATTACATTGACTGTGGCTCTGTGCTCATCGGTGTTGGAACTCAGGGTGCAGCACCCCCTGGCGTGAAGTGGTTTCCCTTACAGACAGGGTTTACAGTTTGGTTCAATGGCCCTCAGCACCCCCATTATAAAAATTGTTCCTGCACCCCGTCTATACTGCTCGGGGAGGTGATGTTACTAAATCAGCGTAAAGAGGCACTTACATCGACAGGCGCCATATTTAAGTGAAGACACTCCCACAGCGAGGTCGACTCAAGGCAGCTTCTGTCAACCTAACCATGTAGTGTAGACCAGGCCTATGTCACTTTTGGAAATTTTGCCCCCCTCTCAAAAAGAGAAGACATAGATGAGGTTCAGAGGCAGGTCGCTAAAACTTTTAGAGGCTTGTAGGTCATCAGTCTGTGGGGAGAACTGGGACTGTGGTATATCAAGGAAAAAATAAGAGGTATGGATAACAATAAAGAAAGTAAATTGGTCACTACTACTTGTCCTCACAGAATACAGGGGGGAAAAAAAAGGACAGTCAGGGAAACTGAGAGAAAACGCATTTAAAAACGAATAAAGGAAATGGTTTTTGCCCCCCATGTTTGTGGAACTACTGGCCACAAAATATCAGTAAAGTATTTAGCAGGATTTAACATTTCATCCCAATTCAGCAAGATACCTAAATATATGCATAATTTTAGCACAACAGTTGCCCAATTTAGGAGAAAATATCCAGTTATATTAGACAGGATTAAAAAACAATGTTAATGGATTTTGTGATGCTGGCTGACCAGGTGTCAGCTCATGCCAAAGCCCCTAGATCTCAGTTGAACACTGAGGGCTAGTCTACACTGGCAACGTTAAAGTACTGCCGTGGCAGCGCTCTAACGTGGCTTGTGTAGTCGCGGCAGAGCGCTGGGAGAGAGCTCTCCTAGCGCTCTAAAAAAACCACCTCCACGAGGTGCGTCGCTAACAGCTTAGGTCGACTTACCCTGGTGTCTTCACAGTGCTGTGTCGATGGTAGACACTCTCTGGTTGACTTCTCTTACTCTTCTGGGAAAGCTGGAGTACCGGGGTCGACCGGAGAGCGCTCTGCCGTCAATTTAGCGGGTCTTCACTAGACCCGCTAAATTGACCCCCTGCTCCATCGATTGAAGCAGCGTCAATTTCCCCGTAATGAAGTCCAGCCCTATGGGCAGGTGCACACTTAAAATTAAGTGAAGATGCTCCTGCGCCGACGGGAGAGAGCTCTCCCATTGGCGTAGTTAATCCACCTCCCTGAGCTGTCGATGGGAGAAGCTCTTCCATCAAAATAGCACTGTCTACACAGGGTGGGTAAGGTCAGTATAATGACATCATTCTGAGGGGGTGTGGATTTTTCACACCTCTGAGTGACTTAGCTATACCAACATAAGTCTGTAGTGCAGACCTGGCTTAAGTATCAGCAAAGCATGCCCAGTGCTTGGCCTGGGTTAGACCTACAGGACATATAGAGCTTGCTTATTGTAGAAGCTTCTAATACTTTTTGAAATGTGAGATTGGAACTCATTTGTGTGTGGTTATGTTTACCTGCTTTAACCTTGTGAATAACTCTCTTGTTTCCTTTTCCTAGTAAATAAATCTTTAGATAGTTTATTATAGAATTGGCTACAAGCATTGTCTTTGGTGTGAGATCTAAGGTGCAATTGACCTGAACTAAGTGACTCGGACTGAATATTGCTGTGATCATTGGTGTAAGGCACCATCTGTCACAAAGGTAAGCTTACCTGGGTGGCGAGACAGATCGGAGTACCCAAGGGGGTTGTCTATGACTCCATGTTAAGGCTGGTGTAGTGCCTGAGGAGTTCACATTTGGTTGGTGAAATCTAAGTATAGAACTCACAGCCAACTTGGGTTTTGTGCCCTGTTTCTGAACAATTTGCCCTGAGGCTGGTACTCACTGTCTTAAGCCACTGTAGGACAGTTTGACAGATGTAATCTTTGTACTCCAGGGACCAAACCAACCACTGATTGACAGGAGTTAGGAGGAAATTTCTTCTCAGGGAAGGTTATGCATTATGGTACCCTACAGGGTGTCTTGCACCTTCCTCTGAAGTATCTGGTACTGACCACTGTCAGAGACAAGATACTGGACACACTGGACCAGTGATCTGATCCAGTATGACAATTCCTGTCAAAACTATTTTACAAATGCTGAAAACTTTAAGGGATATTAGCTACTGCAGTCTATCTATTCCGACATACGAGTTGGCCACATTCTGTTCTCGCTTGCACTGGCAAATGCCAGCAAAAAAATCAACGGATTAAATATTAACAATTCCTTATTTTTGTACAAGTTATAACAATGATTTTTTAAAATTAGTTCATCCTATTTGGCCCATCTTTCCTCCAGCAGTTCAGATGTTAATCCAAGTGACAGAAAACAGTGTAAATTGAAGTCAGTCAGAGCTAGGTCCAATCACCAGCTGATGATTTGTCCCAATATGGTATACATACCATAATTCACAAGCTATGCTGTCTCAATGCCATGATTCTCAAGGATTTCCTTAACTATTAAAAGAGATGGTGACAGTAACTTTTCTTGCCAACAATTTTCTTTGAAGAGAACATTAGAAGCTAAAATGCAACAATGCTAAAATTTCAGGGTAAAATCCCCCCAAATTCTTTTGAGTAAAGGCTCAAACTCCAATTCTGCAAGGCATTGCAAACCTCTGCACTCATGTGTAGCCCCACTGAAATCAATGGGGCTCTGCAGGGCGACAGGGATCTGATTGCTCAGAGCTGCAGGACCTAAAGTATTCAAGTCTCTTCTGCCCATGCCCATCTATCCAAGGTACTTGACTGATCCCCATATCCAAGTATTGGACATCTCGCAGTATCCCGGTGAGGTAGGAAGTGCTGTTATCCCATTTTACAAACAAGGAACTGAGACACAGAGACGAAGGCCCAGATCTCAAAGATTTTCAGGCACCTAACTCCCACTGATTTCAATAGGAGTAGACACCTAAATACTTTGAAATTCTGATCCCAAGTGACTTGCCCAAGGTAACAGAGCAGAGAGCTTTAACCCAGGTCTCTTGTATCCCAGGCTAGTGACCTAACCCCTAGACAATCCTTTCTCTCTATGGAGAGTTTAAAGTCCATAATCTCCTGGGGCTCGTCCCCAACTACTATCCTATTATTTCCATGCAATAATGGAAAGTAGTGGGGGATAGAAATGACGTTTTTGGGGTGGGCTTTTTGGTCTAACCCCCATTCCAGCAATAAATAACTTCCCGGCTGCTTTGTTGAGAAACTGAAGCTCTCTAGTTAGCCTGAGAAAAGTTCTAATAACCCAATTTGGTTGAGTCTTCTGATCATTTGAAACTAGAAGTTTCTTCTGCCTTGGTTCCTTTTGTCATCAGGAGACAATAACAAATGCTGCCGTCTGCATTCTGCTTTCAGGCTAATGGAGGGGGAGAAAAACAGCTGTCCTGGTTTTGGAGAGACAATTATTTGCTGTTCTAATTCTTTATTTTATCGCTTCCTCTTTATTAATCGATAGTAAAGTAGGGGGCATTTCTTCTGCCTTCTGCTTCTATTAAGAGAAGGAAAGTGAGTGAGGGGACAGTGCATTTCATATTGTTCCCTAAAACCAAAAGAGTTTGCATTTGTTCCTAAAACAAATTTAGGTGCTGTGTATTCCCATTAGGGTACCCTTGCTATTATTATCAGTTACACTTTTCTTCAATGTCACCTAGCTTTGTGCTTCAGAGAAATCTGCCAGCCCCCTCTGTGGTCTCCCTATTTATAACCTCAAGCTACAAGGAGGCTGGCTGAGTTTAAGAACAATGGCTGGTTAGAAATTCTCCCTACAGTCCTTATCAGTTCATGTGAAGTTGAGTTCCCACTGTTAAAAGAACCCTAATTCCAGCCCTGTGCTGGCAATCTCGCTGTGATCCCACCACAGCAGGTAGTTGACTAATTACTCCAGTCCATCATATAGCATTTGAGTCAGAATGTTTTTAAAAGTAACTTCATGTTGCTGTGAATCTTGGAATTGTGACTGTGAAGTGAAACTATCGTAAAATGAAAAGGAGGACTTGTGGCACCTTAGAGACTAACAAATTTATTTGAGCATAAGCTTTCGTGAGCTACAGCTCACTTCATCGGATGCATTGTAAAATGAGTGTTTTTTCTACTCTGATCTGAAACGTCTGACATATCTGCAGATTACTTCACTTAAGCCCGAAATCTGTCCTCCGGCGTTTGATTTCCCTCTCACTTTGCTGGTATAAATCCAAAGTAATTATTTAATTCAGTGGTTTTCATGTTACACTGTTGTAGAAGAGACTAAAATCAGGCCCAGTTTTTTCCAAATTTATACTGGTGTAACTGAGAAGAGAATTTGGCCCTTCGTACCTACCACTCCCCACGCCAGAGACCCCCAAGATTGTCTGGGTACTTTTACTTGTGCTTTCAGGACAAAACTTCACTAACTTAATCTTTTCAAAATGTATTGAAATGGACAACCGATGTTCAGTTTCTTTCTGGATGCAGTACTCCATGCCTCTTGAACGATTTCACATAATCATTTGAAAACAGCTCCTGGTTTATTATTCTTGTTTGAATTTAAATATTTAAAGGCCAAGCCATGCAAAGGTTTTCTTCAATACACACAGGTTTACAGAATACCCCAGATCATTAAAGCCCAATCCTGCAAGGTGCTGAGCACCTTTGCCTCCCGTCATTACAGGATGAGATGCTAACAGCGCATGGACCAGATTTACTTGCTGATGAAACCCAGGCTGATGGCCCCTGGTAGTCTATTGGGATGAAAGTGTGATGTGGTGAGTCAAAGCCCTGCAATCCACCCACAGCCTTGCTCTGCTAGAGGACTGGTAGGTGAGGTAAGGGCATCTGGAATCTATGGTGATTCCCACCAGGAAACCAGGGAGGGGTGAGAAATCGCCCTGGGGGTTCAGCTGTTCCTGCCCCTAAAAGGAGTAAATAAAGCCCCATGTGCCAATTTAATCATTACAAATACATGATAAACAAAACCTTTGCAAAAAATCCAGCTCCTTTTGCGCCAAACAGCTCCACAGTAAGAAATAAGGTGCTGTAAAAACAAAATGAAAATTTCTCGTCTCAGTATAATGCAGGGATCGGCAATGCTCCTTTCAGGTTCATACGGTTGGAAAAAGGTTTAGTGGAAGTCAGGTCACTGAGCCTGTCTGTGCTCTCAGACACTAGCATAGATCAGGGCCAACTCCAACAGAGTTACCTGGGGATAAAATCAGTGTAAGCAAGGGGAAAGCCCAGTCCATTCCCTTTATAGAAAATTAAGTGCAACTCCTTTAGAAGAGGTGCTCCTGAAATATCACACTGAGCCTCTAGGGGACTTGTCCCAGGACTACAGCGGCAATGGCTACATAATTCCATTTCTCAGATTGCCTAGGGTCCAGCATGACGCTAGAACTGGCTAGCACCACTACCAATCATAAGCCAGAAATCAGAGACAAAGGTTTGGTTTAACTTTCGGGTTTGGATGTGTTTGGAGGTAGCAGGGAGAGAAGCATCACAGCCAGGGAGGCCCCTTATACCCTCCACGCTCTTACCCAAGGGAAAACTTTGAGTCCTTTGGGGACTTCTGAACAGTGTCAGCTCAGCAGAAACCAGAAACCCAGGATTGCTGAGGAGTCAAGGTCAGGCTACCAAGAGCCAGCCCAGCAGCACATTTAAATCCAGACCAGAGAGCCACAAGGACAATCTTACCATCCTTGGTGTGGATGCTTTGTGTGAACATCCATGTTTATTTATTTGGATGTTGTGTTTTAAGCCAGCCACCAATTTCAGCTCTGCAACACCTATCAAAGACTAGGAGTACTTGTGGCACCTTAGAGACTAACCAATTTATTTGAGCATGAGCTTTCGTGAGCTACAGCTCACTTCATCGGATGCATACTGTGGAAATTGCAGAAGACATTATTATATACACAGACACTATGAACCAATACCTCCTCCCACCCCACTCTCCTGCTGGTAATAGCTTATCTAAAGTGATCATCAAGATGGGCCATTTCCAGCACAAATCCAGGTTTTCTCACCCTCCGCCCCCCCACAGACAAACTCACTCTCTTGCTGGTAATAGCCCATCCAAAGTGACCACTCTCTTCACAATGTGTATGATAATCAAGGTGGGCCATTTCCTGCAGAAATCCAGGTTCTCTCACCCCCTCACCCCCCTCCAAAAGCCACACACACAGACTCACTCTCCTGCTGGTAATAGCCTATCCAAAGTGACCACTCTCCTTACAACGTGCATGAAAATCAAGGTGGGCCATTTCCAGCACAAATATAGGTTTTCTCACCCCCCCACCCCCATACACATACAAACTCACTGTGTGTATGGGGGTGGGGGGGTGAGAAAACCTGTATTTGTGCTGGAAATGGCCCACCTTGATGATCACTTTAGATAAGCTATTACCAGCAGGAGAGTGGGGTGGGAGGAGGTATTGGTTCATGGTGTCTGTATATAATAATGTCTTCTGCAATTTCCACAGTATGCATCCGATGAAGTGAGCTGTAGCTCACGGAAGCTCATGCTCAAATAAATTGGTTAGTCTCTAAGGTGCCACAAGTACTCCTTTTCTTTTTGCGAATACAGACTAACACGGCTGTTACTCTGAAACCTATCAAAGACTGAGCCTAAACTCACTATTTGCCTACGCTGGTGCTGGGAAGGAGCCCAGGCTGGTTTGTGCTGGCTGTAAATGTTGGGTGGGGTAGAGTTTGTGTATTGTTGCTTTTGTCTTTTATTATCCTAAACCCTTTTCCATTGTTCCCTATCTGGAGTTCCCCATAGCTAATAAAGCCCCACTTACTGTTTTACTACTCTGGGAATTGTGATGGCTATTTTATTATTTGCGCTCTAATGGACAATCCTCTGTATGAGAGTGGGTGTTAAATATTTTTCCAAGGGACAAGCCCTCTATACTTTCTGCACTAGGAAAGATTTTCTTGGGAGGAGTCACCACGCGCTCTTATAGGAGAATCCAGGACCCATACCCCTTAGGAGAAAAGGGAGAAAGCTGCAGTCATGCCCCAGGGCCAAGTTACCTATGTATGTTTCATTTCCCCCATTTATCAAGCACCATTCCTTTTGCTTATTTGCATTCCTGTATCTCTCCAGTGGCCCCAGTCGAGACTGAGGCCTCATTGGGCAAGGCACTGTATAGATCACATACCAAGAGATAGTCCCTCCATGGAAGAATTTATAATGTAAAGCTCCAGTCCTGCATCCTGCTGCATGTGGGTGGAGACCTGCATCATTACAGAGCCCCACTGATTTCACCAGGACTCTATGCAGGTTGCAGAAATGTTCATGCAGAGTCAGCTGGAGGATCAAAGCCTAAATGGACAAGACAATGGGATAAAGAAAGGAAGAAGACCAAGCTCAGATCTAGAGCCAGTTGGGCAATATTTTTTCTCCCCTTCCTCCCAAAAAAAGTTTCAATGAAAATAAGTTTTTGTTTGTGTGAATTGTGAAGAGGTTTTCATTGACCCTCCCCCCCCCCTTTTTTTTTTCAGTTTTTGTTTTTCTTACAAAAGCCTTAAGTTTTCCACCCAGCTGTATTCATATCCAAATCCAGTCCTTTGAATCAATATTCATTGATTCTCCGCTCACAACACTGGTGCAAAACTTGCATTATTGCAGGGATCACCAGGTTTCCAATGAAGCGCTTTACTACCATTAAGACACTGTACATTGCATCTTCTCCAAGAGCTTGTTTAGAGATTTTGTTCATTCTAACAGTGCAAGGACTTCTGCACACTCCTAGTGTTTAGGTTCACCTAGGCCTAGATGGTGTGATGTCTTTGGCCGTGCAGGGGAAGAATGGCAAGCAGGGACTTCCTCCTCTTGTGCTACTGCACTTAGACATCTCACGTAGCAGCCCCTTGGCCTTTTCCCATCTCTGTCTCCTCTGATTCTCAGGAAAGAGCCATGTGTCCTTCTACTCAGAGCTACTGCATTGTACAGGGACATATTAAAATATTACATAAACCCTTCGCACACTTCCAGTTATTAGGGGAGGGAAAAGAGGGCAATAGCTGGGACAAGAAGATATAAATTATCTTTGCTGCAGCTGGAGTGAGGCAGGGAAGTGTCCGAGGCCCCTTGCGAGATTACAAAGCACTAATTCTCTCTAGACTACATGGTGATCTTTCATTATGCCTTTGCTTGCCCACAGTTCTACATTCAATTTCAGTTGGATGGCATGAAGGGATTAGGAAAGTTGGAAGAAGTGAGGATTCATATTGAAGCTCTACCAAGGTTAAGACTAAATACTCAGAAGAAGAAAAAGCTTTTAAAAAAAAAAAAAAGGTACCAAGCAGGCTTTTAGTCCATCAGCACCGAACGTTCATGGGAGATACCTTGATAACTGTTGAAATGCCATTCCCAACTCACATGCCTCTGTCATTTGGGCTAATTAGAGTGGTTTGCTTGTACACATATGTAGGTAAGGTGGTGACAGGGTTTCTATTATAAACTCAGTATTTAGAATTTGGCAGTGAAAAATTGCTTTGGGCTAAAGCTTACATGGTAAGAGTCTTAAAAAAAACCCACAACAGGATCTTACAGCCGCTGGAAGCTATTTTGTGCTAGGGAAAGTAAAATCAAACAATTTGGCAAATCACTTTGAGGATTTTGTTCTTTTTTTAAAAACTGATCATTCCATTTTTTTTTAAAATGGCTACTGAACTGCACTTTCCATAATGATTTTTTATTAGACAAACATTGCAAAAAATGCATCACTACATTTTCAAAGGCTTGACTGTAACAGCTCTAAAAAAAAGCCAATTGATCCTAGGAGACAAATAGGTTATATTTTTAAAAAATGTTTCAGCTCATATAATGGTCCATTAATGCCTCAAAAGCTATTTTCCAGGTTTAGCTTTTAGACCATTTTAAAATCCACCCAAGGATTAATCTTTTTATGCTTACAGGTGTTATATGTAAGTCAGCATAATCCAAATATGACAAATAACCGTATGCATCACACTTTCCAACACTGCTATCATTTTCCTTAAGTCAAAATCCACCAATTCAAACACCATTACCTAAATCTATGCTGATGGCAAAGCTCTCTCAGCAGCAGGGCCCAGACTTGGAAACTCACTTTCTGTAGGAATGCAGTGAAGCACAAACCCAGCCACTTTTAAAAAGAGCTTGCAAGATCCATTGTGTTTACATTGTGGTTGCTTAGATGACCTGGGCAGACAACAGGAGTCATGCTGAGTTTGGTCCCTCTGACTGTCTCTGACTGAGCTCTTGCATGTCTCAAGCTGTGTGATGACCAGTCATAATGATGATGGGCGCTAAATAAATGCTTCTAAATTGTTTCTGTGAAGCATCAAGCCCCAACATATTCCTAACTAGCAATCTAAGAAAACACTTCAGTGTAGCTTTTGTAAGGGGAGTAGTCAGTTCAACAAAAATAACATTTTACTCACAAAAAGAAAAGGAGTATTTGTGGCACCTTAGAGACTAACCAATTTATTTGAGCATAAGCTTTCGTGAGCTACAGCTCACTTCATCGGATGTAGCTCACGAAAGCTTATGCTCAAATAAATTGGTTAGTCTCTAAGGTGCCACAAAGTACTCCTTTTCTTTTTGCGAATACAGACTAACACGGCTGTTACTCTGAAACCTGTCATTTTACTCACAGGAGTGCAGGCTGGGAACTTGCTGCTTTACTCAGCTGCATCACAACAGAGTCAGGGAAAAACTCCCACTTACAAAATAGAAAGTAAGAGTGTGGTGGAGCCTGGCTCCATACCATAATAGTGTAGGTAACCCAGTCAATCCTATTGTGACACCGGCATACCAGGTGCCAGACCAAGGCTGTCAGTGTCAGCTGAGCACTGACAAATGTGTAGCTAGAAATCAGACAAGTTCACCGACATGTTAGTATTGTTCAAAATAGGTGTTAGACTTGTCAGGATGTGTTCAGTGTTAAGACTCTATAAAATGCTTCTAAATTGCTGCATGCATTAATCTTATTTGTGATGTCTGTATCCCATGCCCCAAAGTAATATGTAAGTTTTGCTTTATAAGTGTAAAAATGCCTGCTCTGAAATTGTAAGCTCAGACAAGAGGAGTGCTTCCCCTCACCATCAAGGAGGAAACTAAGTGGGACATTGTGAGACATCACATTACAAAGACTTGGCTAATTCCTACTCAGACTATGTGGAGAAGGTCTTGTCCCATCAGCTGAATTCTGGAAGAAAAAGAAAGAAAGCTGACATGAAAATTTTTCATCTCTTTGCTGTTTGGATGTCTCACAGGGCTGGAGCTAGGAAACAAAAGCAGAGATCCCCCAGGGTCAGCCTGGGTTAGCTCAAAAAGACATTTAGTGCTGACAGATTACTGTATCTCTCTCTCACCTTTTGAAACCATAGACTGTAACTCATTTGTAATATGTTGCCTGCTTTAACCTGTAAATAATTCTCGTTTCTTTTTCCTAGTTAATAAACCTTTAGTTAGTTTATTACAGGATTAGCTAAAAGCATTGTCTTTGGAATGAGATCTACAATACAAGTTGACCTGTGGTAAGTGACTAGTCTCTTGGGACTGGGAGCAACCTGAATATTTTGTGATCTTTGGTGTAAGTGACCATTTATCACTAAATCCAGATGGCCTGGGTGGCAAAATAGCCTGGAGTACCCAAGGGGACAGTCTGTGACTCCAGGGTGAGACTGTTACAGTGCTTCAGGAGTTCACATTTGTTACTGAGTTGGTGGAATCTAATTATGAAACATAAAACCAGTTTGGGGTTTCTGCCCTGCTTTTTGACAGCCTGCCCTGAGGTTGGCACTCACGATCGTGAGCCACTCCAGACAATGTGACACCTGTCAATCACTTAACTACAGTAACTTTTTTTTTTTACATTAAAAAGTTTTAGCTTACTCAGTCGACCCCCGTTTATCTGACCCTCCATTATTTGGCTCTCCATAATAAGCAGCGCACACAGGTCCAGAAGCAGGCGATCTCGCCTGTGGCCACTAGATGGCGCTGCAGCCTCACACTCTCCCCTTCTCTAAATTATCTGAATTTTTGATTATCCATCTGGTCCCAGTCCCAGTTAGATTGACTAAATGGGGTTCTGCTGTATGTTTAAGTGTCGCTGCTGAGGGAGGCTCAGTTATAAAATATTTACTATATGTGCCAAAAGGCTGTTTAATATGCCTGTCATTTATCTGACTTTTCAATAAGAATATAAACATACAAAGCAAATGTATGTGTTCCATGTTCATTTAGTCAGAAATTGAATATGAATTCAGGCTCTGACCCTCCAAGACTTTTCTCTCTCTCTTCATCCCAAAGCTCTAAGCCTGTCATTTTGCAGACACAGGAGCAGTACTGAGTTGCTGTTCAATCGCGTACCGTGTTCCTTGATTAAGCACAGCCTGGTCACGTCCCTGCGTATGATGTCCCGTCATCTAGTCAGTGGTCACTCCCTAGGTCTGACTAACCTTGGTTGTATTTGCATTATCATCTTTGGCATCCTGTCATCTTTTTTTATCTTCTGCAATGTCCCCATCATTGTAATCTTTTCTGTTGTAGCCAATCCTGTACCCTGAGTTCACATCATGCTCTCCTTCTAACTTCTTCATTGGTCTTCAAATCATACCAGTGCCCAACTTCTCATCTTCCAAAGAACTCATCTCTACTACCTCCAGCCTTCTGATGTCTGTTTCATTTTGTGCAGCTGCTTCCAGATCATAGAGGAATACTGTTAGTACACTGGTTTGATACATTTTCACTCTGATACCAAACATAATGCTTTTATCAGTCAGCACATCCCTCAAGTGCAGTACTTATGGCTAAGGCACAACTCCTTTTAATCTCATTCTTGATGGGACCATTGGTACTGTTCAAGATTTCTACGTACACATAAGATTCTACTTGTTCTATAACTTCACCTCTGCTGCATTCCAACATTGTCTCTATCACTTCCTTTCCAAATTATAACCACTTCATCTTTTTGGAATTTGTCCAAGTTGCCCACACCAGTTTTCCAAGGTCGAGAACAGTTATTACTCATTCAGATGTGTCTGCCAGGTGTATGACGACATCTGGATAAGCCAAGGTGTTTAGCTCTAAATCACCAGTGTCACACTCTCCAACTCATCTAACATTCTTAGTGCCCAGTTCAAGAACATGATGGAAAAGTGACAGTGATTCCATGTCCCCTTGTTTTACATCAAACTTTGACTTGAACCAGTTGCTTAATTTTCCACCAAGTCCTACAGTACAGCAGGAGCCTTTGTATATAGCTTTTATAATTGCAATTATCTTATCTGGGACTCTATATGATTTTGCTGCTTCCCCTAATGTTTCCTTCCAATTTGAATCAAATGTCTTCATAAAGTCAATGAAAGCAGCAAACATCTTTAATCCCCGCTCTTATCCGCCACCCCCTCTGAGACGGTCAGAGCATGAGTATCTGGTCAATGCAACATCAGCCTCATCTGAAACCTCATTGTTCCTCACCTATTAATTCCTCAGAAACTGAACTTAATCTGTAGACAATTAGTTTCATCATGATTTTACCCGGTACTAACAATAACTTTATAACTATTCGGACTGGCACGATCTCCTTTCTTCAAGGCTGGTAGAACTATCGCCTTTGGCCAGTCATCCAGTACCTCCTCTTGCTCCCCTGCTTGCTTGTATGTTTTTTCTGATGCTTTGATAGCACTTGTCCCACCAGCTTTTAGCAGCTCAGTTGTCTTATTCATTTCCTGCACTTTCCCAGTTAACGGCTTCACTGCTCTTTCTATTTCTTCTTCTGATGGTGGTTCAGTGCTGATATCCATTCACCTTGCAAGCTGCCCTGTTCATCTAGCATAGTGGTTCTCACCCAGGGGTACACATACCCGGGGGGTATGCAGAGGTCTTCCATGGCATACATCATCTAGAGATTTGCCTAATTTTACAACAGGCTACACAAAAAGCACTAGCAAAGCCAGTACAAACTAAAATTTCATACAAACAATGACTTGTTTATACTGCTCTATATACTATACACTGAAATGTAAGTACAATATTTATCTTCTAATTGATTTTATAATTATATGGTAAAAATGACAAAGTAAGTCATTTTTCAGTAACAGTGTGCTGTGACACTTGTATTTTTATGTCTGATTTTGTAAGCAAGTAGTTTTTAAGCGAGGTGAAATTGGGGGTGTGCAAGACAAATCAGACTCCTTAAAGGGGTGCAGTAGTCTGGAAAGGTTTAGAGCCAGTATGATCTAGTATGTCTAGAATGCTTGCATCTGGATGAACTACAGGGTTCAGCACTTTGTCAAAAATGCCCTTTCCATATTTCCAGCACTTCTTCGGCATTTGTTGTCAGTTCACCAGTAGCCTTTTTACTGCATGTGTCATTGACCTAATTGTGTGTTTCCATGCAACTTAACCTTTTTTGTATATTGTTTTCATATCATGCTTTCTTGATGCCTCCTCTTGTTGATGAGCCTCTTCTTTTTAAAACTTGTTCTTTTCCAGTCTTCACCCCCTTTGCATAATGCTTTTACTTCTTCTGCATTCCCAGCAGTCTTGGCTTGTTTTCATTTTTCCTGTCATCTTCTTGTTTTGTAGTTTATCCAGCTTTTCCTGGTTTGCCTACACCTTTCACTAACTTCCTCCACTCTGCTTTGCATCGCTTCCTTGAATATTTCCCATCCCTGCAAAGGCTTACATTAAATACTTAATTTATGCATGTGATTAATCCCATCGCCTTCAATGGAACTACACGTGTGTAAAATTATGCACATACATAAGCCTTTGCATGGCACGGCCAAAATAAAAAGTAAAGCAAAAGTGAGTGATTTGGCCAACAATTCATACGAAAGAAAATTAAGCCTTCAGCTATGAAAATATGAAAATCAGGGTTTAACTTTTAATTGGAATGTTAGCTCAGAGTTCACGATAAGCCCTGCTACTGGGGCCAAGATCATTATCAATGATATTATGCATAAAACTCTGAAAAGATGCACAGTTTCAAAGCTGTTTTTCTTCGACTGTTGCCCATTGTGTACAGTCAGAGAGAAAAAAAATCTGATCTTTGTGGAGGTTTCTTGTCTATCCCTTTTTTTTTTTTTTTAAGGATGGTGTGTTATCTTTTTGGTAGCCTCCATGCTAACTCTGAGCTATGAAGGATTATTTAATGTTTTCAACTAACCATTGCAAGTCCACCTAATGATTTTGGTACTGACCCTCTCTTACTGCCTCAAGTAGTCCCCAAAGATTCTGCTTTTCGTAATAAACCCAGAAGCCATGAGTGATTTGATTTAGTCCATGTTGTAGCAAACAGGCCTGTGCTGAAAAGCCTCCTGGGCTAGCAGCCCAAAGCAATGGATGAGGCATAAGAGGAGGTTACTCACCTGTAACTGGAGGTTCGTTGAGATCTGTGGTCCCTATTTGTATTGCAAACATGGGTACGGAGGCGCATGGTGCGCATGTGCACCCATGTTTGGAATACATACAGGGACCATCAGTCGAAGAAGCAGCTGCACCTCTCCAGGAGGCATTGTACCTCCAAAATACCTCTCTGAGGCACAGTTCTCTCCCCGCTTTATTTCACGGGAAAACTGAAATTTTTGTTTTTATTCTGATTTGAGATGAAAGCAAAATTTCCTGCAAAATGGAAATTCTGGTTCCCACATAGCTCTATAATCTGTGCCTTTGACAGGAGAAGATACCTAGCCATTAGCAACATGTCTACCAAATGCCAACTGGATTGAATTCCTCAGTACTGCATTCCTTCTTCTTGTGGTAAATACTGTTGGAAGTTCAATATTAATCTGTGTTTTGTTTATTTGATATTTATACTATGGTTGGACCCCAAGGCCCCAGTCAGGTACAGGTCCCATTGTGCCAGATGTTGTATAAACACAGAAGATGATAGTCCCTTCCCCGAGGAGCTTACAGGCTAAGGGTTTGTCTACATTACCCGCTGGATCGACGGGCAGTGATCGATCCAGTGGGGTCGATTTATCGCGTCTAGTCTAGATGCGATAAAGCGACCGCCGAGCGCTCTCCCGTCGACTCTGGTACTCCACCGGAGCGAGAGGCGCAGGCGGAGTCAACAGGGGAGAGTCAGCTGTCGACTTACCACAGTGAAGACACCGCAGTAAGTAGATCTAAATACGTTGACTTCCGCTACATTATTCATGTAGCTGAAGTTGCGTGACTTAGATCGATCTCCCCATGAGTGTAGACCAAGCCTAAGTAAAGATACATCTAGTGAGCATAACAAAGAAGAGAGAAGGAAAGGGAGAGGAGAGCACCAGTAATCAGAACATGCAGATTCATGTTCCAAACATCACTGTTACAAATCGGGGGGACAGAGGAGGGGTGAGAAGGAAAGTGTGAATTCATAAGAGCATGGCAGGAAGAAAGGAAAAGAGACACTGAAGAGAAGGTAAATGGAAGTTGTTTCTGCCCACTCATGTCTGGTACAAGGAACACTCCTCCACTGCTGCTCTCTAAAACTCCTTTCTGCAGTTACCTTTGCTATGCCTAATGTACCACTCGATCAATTGCAATGCCTTCAAAACAGTCCAGCTGGCAAAGCAGGGTACCAGCCACTTAGAGACAGAGGAAACTGCTATCTGAACTCTTAAAAAGTATGAATGACACAAGGAAGAGAGGCTACAGCAGCATTGTAAGATGAATACAAACAGGAGAAAAGGCATATTGAAGGGAGAAGGACAGAGGGAAGTGGACAGGATGGAGAGAAGATAAAAGGACCAAATCCTGGTGTAAGTGGGTGAAACTCCAGTGATTTGAGGGCCACCAGATCAGGAACGGACAGTAATGACAAAATCCCAAACACAATGTTTAGCCCTACCCTGGTTGGAGCCCATCCATCCCTCACACAGACCTGACGGGTCTCTCTCTCTGGTAACATGCCAACTCATGCCAGTATCATTATACTGAAACTGAGTTGAGTTGCATCCAGCTACACTAGTGCCCCCCTCCCCCCAAAATCACCAATTCTCCCCATTTCTCTTCCATCTCTTTTTTTCCTTCACTTTCTCCCCCATCCCTTTCTCCTCTCTTCTGGGAACACCCCCAAGAATTCAAAAATATGGGATCAGAAGGGAAACCACCATATCATGTCTACTTCACCAGTTGGCTGTGGGTAACCCACTGATGAATGTGTTTTGCAGGTACCGCACTGGGCCAATCCACAGAGGATATGAATGGTTACAGCCACCAGCTGCAGAGCATTGGCTCGTTAGCTCAAGCTGTAGCAGCTCATGCATTTAGCTCTAGAACTCCCCAGTTCAATCCCATATGTGTTAGCCAAGCAACACAGCTGTCACATAGCCATCTGCACTACATCACTGAACACCTGCTTTGGCTAGCAACAACCCATCTGTGCACGTTAACTATGTAATTTAGTGTAACAAAATCGTAGTTCAGTGTTTTAACTCCTTCCATGCTACACGTGCTTGTGGTAATGCATCAGCCAACAAAATTACAAAGCAGAAGGACGTAAAATGTCATACAGGTGCCATTTCGGTGGAACAAAGAATTGTTTCTTTAAAAAAAGAACAAATACTGTTTTCTCTGCAGTGATGAAAATGCAAGTTTGATCTTAGTTAGGTATGTTCTGACTTGGCAGGGAAATAATCTTCTTAATTGCCACAAATCTTTGCATGTTTTAACTTGCTTAAGTTTGGCTGCCAGATTGGACACAATATTCTAGCATACAAGTATTTTCCATTTGGATGTGCCCTGTTTTTTATTTCATTTAGAGTTCTGATTACAAGAACCCGAGCTAGAATTTCTGTATCTTTGCTGTGTAACCACGGAAACCAGCACTAATTTTATGTATCGTTGAGTATTAAATGTATTCAGATTTAACTCATTACTTTGAAAATATTAAGGGTGGTTTTTCTCTTTCTAGCTATCACCTTAATACTTCACCTTGCCTTCTTGCTTACAAGCAGCTCTACTCATAAAAAGATAAAAGCATGTAGGTGAAAATTACATTCATTTTCTTTTATGTCACCAAGAACAAAAGTCATATAGATGTTTGATCACCCACTCCCTTCTGCTATGGTACTAGAATGCATAGGGTTACATTTCATGTGAAAGAGGTGTCATTCTCACAAGCAAGTGCAATAAGGATGAGGGATTCCAACCCCAATATTCTGAAAGAGATGACCTTCATAGGACCCACACAAGTTAGCCTCAATTATGTGTGTCCCTGTTATGGACCAGAACTCCAGTGTGCCAGGCGCTGTACAAAGAGTGAACAAAGAGTGTCCCTTCCCGTCATCATGGTATCCAAGTGCCTATTCTGAGACTATAATTCCTTTTGCCGTGTCCAACTTGGACTGAATCTACAGGTGGAATTATAGCCCCAAAGCTCCCTCCAGCAATATCCTTCGAGCCTGACCTCTAGGGCTGAAAATGTAGTTTGTTTTCCACCCCAATGTACCTGTTGTGATGGCAGGTGTGTGACATGGCCATCTCTCTGCTGGCAATAGGACTGAGGCCATTAACTAACATCACTAAAGTGTCAAACACTTGTTCAGTTCCAGTTTGCAGTGAATTCATGTGAGTGACCCATAGGCAAAAGTTTGCAGTGCTCATTGCCCATCCATGGAGTTACCCAGACACCATATCAATATTCTCTTGTTTGTTAGTGCACATTCTTCTGAAGGTGCATTTTTAAAATGTCACTCACAGGACTGGTTACCAATGAGGAAGATGGAATAGAGTGCTTCATCTGACTGATTACGCCAGTCAAACACCACACCTGGAATTTCTATGAAGATTTTAAAATTAATTTAATCTTCGATCATTTATTAACCTAAAGCAAACACTTTGCATTTCATCATCAAATGTCAAGACGAAACTGTCTTCCTTCAAAATGTCACGTCTGGTAGATAAGAGAAAGAAAAAGAGTATCTTTAAAAAGTAATAGCCAAGCAAAGAGTCTTCTATTAAATGGTCACAGATAAATCAGCTTTAGCAATATCTACTCACCATAAGGAGCTCTCTTCATTGGGTCTAATGACACCCATGCAAATCCAAGGAGAAAGGATCATCTGAGACTGTGAATTGAAATGTAAAAAGCAGGACAGTCATTGACATAGTTACCTGTTTGTATCCTATATGATATCAGTGAGTAGTTACCTTTATGATTGTGGTTTGTCCATGTGTCGTTCTTGCGCCCCTATCGTGAATCATGTCAAATAGTCATTTTTCTCAGAAAGTCAGGTAACTGTAGATTGCACAGTTGTTGTAGCCATGTTGGTCCCAGGACATTAGAGACACAAGGTGAGTGAGGTAATATTTTTTATTGGACCTTCTTCTGTTGGTGAAACGGAGAAGCTTTCGAGCTACATAGAGGTCTTCTTCGGATGTAGCTCAAAATCCTGTCTCTTTGACCAACAAAAGTCGGTCCAATAAAAGCTATTACCTCACGTACCTTGTCTCCCAAAGTACCTGTAGAACAGTTTTCATTTAAGGGAAGATTTGGTAATAAATACACATTTGAGAAGGAGAAGAAGAGTCCCTGTGAAGTCAAGTTAGATATGTAGGAGAAGCCTGTGTTTGTTTACTAGCCAGACAGCGTAGTCAATTATTTTTGTCAACGTCCAAATTTCTTGGTCAAGGTATAGTGAAGATCCAAATCCCAGAAAAACCTTTTTTACACTGCAAGTGCCCTTGTTCAACATACAATCCTGTGTAATATACCCAGGGTTTATTGCTTCTATTTTTAGTGCATCAAATGAAAAATCAAACCACTGTATAACCCAAAAATAATTTTCAAGAAAGATGTAAAAAACTGCATCTGAGACGTTGAGAAAGTACATAGATAAAATGTCAAATAAATGCAAATATTAGCAAGAAAGCACTTTCAGACAACTCTTTTCAGTTCTGAATTTGTTTTGAGTATTAACTTTGGTTTTGTTAAATAAAATTATTGGAGGCATATAAGCCCCCGATTGCCCCCACCTAGCTCCCCTCCCCAACCCCCCAATTATCCACTGCTCAGCTTAGTGTTACCATATTTTGAGTTCCCCCCAAAAAGGACACTGCTCAGGGTGGAGAGGGAGAGGGTGGGGGAGCTGGAGAGGGGTGTACTGTGAGGGGCACTGGGGGTGCTGGATGGGTAGTGTGTACTGGGAGGGGGTATTTGGGGAGTGCTGGAGGGGTGGGTGTGTACTGGAGGGGGTAATTGTGGGTGCATGAGGGGTGTGTATGTATTGGGAGAGGGTATTTAGCAGGCTTCTGGAGGGGATAATTGGGGTGTGTGATGGGTGTGTGTGTACTGGGAGGGGTATATTTGGGGTGTGGGACAGGCATTTGGGGGTGAATGAGGGGTATGTGTATACTGGGAGCGGGTGTTTGGGGGTGCGGGACAGATGAGTGTGTACTGGGAGGAGTATTTGAGAGGTACTGGAGGGCGTATTTGGGTGGTGCTGGAGGGGGTACCTGCAGCCTCACTCTCAAGATTGGGGGCAGTGCTGCTCCATCACGGTGGCAGGGCAGCTGGCACAGGCCCAGGACACGGCCTCTTCCTGTGGGCCTCTCCCCCTACTCAGGGCAGGGAGCTGGGGCCTGGCTCTGTCACTGGGGCCGGGCTCTGAGGCCCCATGGCAGAGCAGGCGGCCCAGCCAAGAGGTGCTTGGCAGCTTCACTTACCTGGGGGCCAGGTGGCCCAGCTCTCCAAAAACTCCCAACCAACCACCAGCTCCCCACCCACTCCACCCGTAGAGGATCCCGCCACCCCACATACTGAGCCTGGATGCCAGCTCCTGATCATTCACTCATACAGCCCACTCTCCCCATCCCTGCGCTGCTGCCAGCCAGTGGAGGACAGAGCTGGTGGGACTGTGGTTACAGAAGCAGCTGTCCGGGGGACACCCTGCACCCTACAGCCCAGCCCAACCGAGCTGCTGCCTGCTAGGGGGGCTCTGTGCTGGGGAGCAGGCCGTGGTCTGCCTATTGACTACCCCTGAGTGAGAAGATAGGAAAAGGTCTATCTCTGCCACAGACTTGCTGAGTGGCTTTGAGAAAAGTCACTTATCCTCTGTTTACCTGTGTTGAATAGGTGCTCACAAGTAAGTATAATAAAATAGGTACCATAATACCAGCCTCCCAGATGCTGTGAGGATTAATCACTATTTCTATAGCAATTGGATATCCTTGAAAAAAAGGCACACTGGCACTGCAAAGGCTCATTATATTTTTATCACATCCTCCTCCATGGTTAATAGATGTATTGAAGTTCTATGCTACATAGAAGTCTGCTTTTAGTTAACTAAAGATTGTTGAAGATCAGGGCACTGCCTGTTTGTGTCACTTTCTGGAAGTGAAGAGGAAGAAGAACCATCATGACTCTACAGCTTCCAAATGGTGTTCTCCCTCCAACCTACAGCCCCACAATAGAGTGAGCACCTGATCCTGCCAACACTTACGCTCTTGATTCATCTCAATGAGACTATGCTGTGAATTCAGACTCCTTTGTAGGTCAGGCTCCCTTTATACACAGGGTAAGTAGATCCGTGTCCAATTCCATCGAGGTCAATGGTTAATGACGAGCTATTTTCAAAGGCTATTTGATCAATATGTGGTTAGGCATGTAAATGCATGTGAGCAAATCTTGTATCATCTTCAGAAGTGCAACAGAAGGGTCTCACCACCATAAGGTATTGGTTATGTTTTTGCGCGTGCAACTCCACTCTGCATGCTGATGCGTCAAATTCCTTGAAGGGTGCATGTACACTGACTGCATTTAAGATTGAATTTTTATTTTATAGGAGGTACACATTTCACTTACACACTTTCCTTTTTGCTCAGAAATTAGGGCACAGTCCTAAGTGTCACCCATGGAAAAAATAACCCAGCATGCATTTATCCATTTTACCCATTCAGCATGTGCATCTATTTGGAAATTAGCCCAGTAAAGGTTTGATGACATAATCCATATTAAAAGGCTCTTATTTTTCAGAGACAGAGAGAAACTGATCTCCTGAAGACCTTGGCTTGGGGCTGGAATTTTCAAAGGAACAGGAATTCCTTCTGTGCCATTGAAAATGCCAGTTTTAATTCTTATTTTTCACTTAAGGCTGTAATGGTGGAATAGGTGACAGATTTCACCCCGTTAAATGATAGCCATCTATGAAGTTTAGGCAAGACACTGAAAGGGTTTACCTCTATATCAGCATTACCCATGCAATGCACGGGGTATCTCTCTGTGCAGTTCCATTGATGTTAGCGGAAATCTTGCATGTGGCTTTAACAATTCACCCCTCATTATCTTGAACATATCTGACAGCAGTGAATTTTGCACACCATGGACTATTTGACTCCAAAAGAAAGGAAACAAATTCACTGAACTCTGCTTCTTGTTTAAAGCACAGCAACTCTGCATCTGCATAATCCTTATTCCCATCATTACAGAGCATACACTGCATTTGCGGCAGGAGAGGCGCATGAGTATTTTGCAATGTAGTTGGACGCTGCTGTCATCTGAAATATGTCCTCCTATAAAAGCAAGCGAGAGCTCGCACTTGCTTGAAACCCAATTTAGATAATGGAATCTTAGTATTCCATTCCAAAAATCTATTGCAACAAGGGACTGTGTCAAGGAGGAATGATAGGTAGCAGGTCTTTGATGGGTGTTTGTGTTGCCCATCTGTGAATTCCTGTTGCTGTGCATAATTAGGAACTATTTACATATGCTATTGCATCTTACTGTTCAGGGGCACTCTGAGCATGCCAAGCTAGTGTCATAAATTGTCTTGTAAAAGCAGATGGAGCTACTTGCTCAGTTAAAACTCACAGTTAGGCATAATTAGAGCTGCTTGTGTAAAATACTCTCTATTCCTCTAACAACTTATCAAGTTCTTTACATTGCACAGCAATTCAAATGAGACACCTTTTGAAATGTGTTCCTAATAAGCATTTTGATGCTGTATTTCACAGGCAGCTCAGCTGTCATAAATATAAAGGGAAGGGTAAACCCCTTTAAAATCCCTCCTGGCCAGAGGAAAAATCCTCTCACCTGTAAAGGGTTAAGAAGCTAAAGGTAACCTCGCTGGCACCTGACCAAAATGACCAATGAGGAGACAAGATACTTTCGAAAGCTGGGAGGAGGGAGAGAAACAAAGGGTCTGTGTCTGTCGGTACGCTGCTTTTGCCGGGGATAGAACAGGAATGGAGTCTTAGAACTTTTAGTAAGTAATCTAGCTAGGTATGCGTTAGATTATGATTTCTTTAAATGGCTGAGAAAAGAACTGTGCTGAATAGAATGACTATTTCTGTCTGTGTCTTTTTTGTAACTTAAGGTTTTGCCTAGAGGGATTCTCTATGTTTTGAATCTAATTACCCTGTAAGGTATCTACCATCCTGATTTTACAGGGGTGATTCCTTTACTTCTATTTCTATTAAAAGTCTTCTTGTAAGAAAACTGAATGCTTTTTCATTCTTCTCAGATCCAAGGGTTTGGGTCTGATCACTTATGCAAATTGGTGAGGATTTTTACCAAACCTTTCCCAGGAAGTGGGGTGCAAGGGTTGGGAGGATTTTGGGGGGAAAGACGTGTCCAAACTGCGTTTCCCAGTAAACCCAGTTAGAGTTTGGTGGTGGCAGTGGATATTCCAAGGACAAAGGATAAAATTAATTTGTACCTTGGGTAAGTTTTAACCTAAGCTGGTAAAAGTAAGCTTAGGAGGTTTTCATGCAGGTCCCCACATCTGTACCCTAGAGTTCAGAGTGGGGGAGAAACCTTGACATCAGCCATTATACTTGTGAGCACAACTTCCAACCTCTGTCCACACCCAGCAAACACCTTTCATTTTCCTCCCTTATTTGGACTTGTTATAATAATGATAATCATGTGCACGTCTACAGCAGCTTTCATTTAAGGATCTCAAAGCACTTTCCTAACATTCATTATTTAATGAAGCATCACAAAGCTCCACTGAGATAACATTACCCTCATTTTCTTTTGGGGGACACTGAAGCACAGAGAAATCCAGGTCAAGATATTCAAAAGTTTCCAGGAACTTGGGGTGTTTCCATTTTGTATTGTTGTTGTCCAACCTGACACCTATAGCCTGATTTTCAAAAAGTGATGAGCAACCACATCTCCAAGTCACTGGGAGCGATGGGTCTTCAGTGCTCTGAGGGTCTAGGCACCGACATCTGGAGGTACCCCAAATAAGTTGACACTTTTTGAAATGTTGATCTAATGTGACTTGTTCTAGTCAAGCAAATCATTGGCAGAACTGGGTATAGAAGCCTAGAGTCTTGACTCCCAATCTCATGCTTTAACTGGTAGACACGGTCTCTTCCTTTTAAAAAAAAAAAAAAGACTCATCAGCTGTGTAAAACATTTCTAAAATAGCCAGGAAAACCAAGTAACTGAAATACAGAATAAGCACGCATGGAGCTATCATCACATCCTCCTGATAATCACATGCTTCCGATGCTCCTGGGGTGATCACCCTGAGACTCGTTAGGAAGTCACTTAGCACAGAATGGGAGAACTGCCAGGATCAAATCTAGCCCTGCATCTTTGTTTCCTGAATGTGGCTTTTTCAGAAAGTTTTGTTAAACACTTTCCTAAGCTGTTAGCAGGTAAATACACATATTGTAATAGGTTACTGTCCTGGCTGGGGCAGGACAAGAGACAACTCTAAAAGGATTGTGGCTTTCCCCATTTGGGAAGTGCACAATGCAGTGGCAAAACCTGCAGATGACAAAATGATCTCATCAACAATGGAGAGGGTTATGTGAAGAATTAGGTGGACATAGCAAAACTAAGCAATTGGGCAAAACAACAGCAGCTGTAATTCACTGTAATCAAGAGTAAGGTGATACATACTGGAGGGAATAACTTGAACTTGCGCTATGGAAAGTTGAAAGCATTCATCTACAAATAAGGAGACCATGAGGTCATGTGACAGTATTTTCTCTTATTTTAAATATGGCAGTTATTCACTGAAGTCACTCCCTTGGGATACCATCTTTACAGCTCCCAGGGAGTGCCCAGGGACATGGCACTACAATTTGTACATCTGAGTTCAAATTCTCGGCCCTCTCTTTCCAGTTCATCTCCTTTATGCAACCAATTAATCTCCATGATTCATAGACTTCAAATGTCTGTCAACTTTTCCATCATACGACAAGAGGGAAACTTGCCTTCCTTCAAGAAGTCTTACATCTCCTCCTATGCATCAGCCTTCCTCTTCAGGCAGAATCATCAGTGCCAATATAAATATCTAAACTGTGAATTTCCATGACCCTATAGCCTCTGATACTGCCTGTGAATCTTTCAGTCAAGAAATTGCCAGCTTAAGACACCTCTATAATGAATCTCTGACCTCATCATCATTTCATTCTATCACATGCCCAATGGCCTCACTGTTGGTAACCACTAATTGCCTTTAATTTCTTTCCCTAGACATGGGATTTCTTCCTATTCTGACCCTCATGTGTGTCAGAACTGGCAAACTATCAGCAAAAATCCCTCTCTGTTTTCTCTTTTTTCTGAAGAATTTACCTCCTTCCCCAGTGTAAATCACCTGCAATTTGGTCTTCTCTTCTGCGCTTAACCAACTTATCCCTTCGTCTCACACTGTGCAGCCATCCTTCAGAAGCAAGCATGCCTCGCTAAGCCAGGCATCAGCCTCAAGAGCTTGAAATGTCACCGAACTCTGCTGAAAAATGTACTTCCTCCTTAATGCTAAGAGTCAATGATACGAGCTCATAATTGCCCAGTGTTGCCTACTGGTCCCCAGTTAACACACTAAACTTTCTGCTCCCCCTTTCCCTCAAGACTGCTCTGTTTCTCCTCCTTCTCAAGAACTCCTGCTCTAAGCCTCCCTCCCTTTCCGTCTCTAGTATCCTTCCCTGGGGGAAGGTTGCCTCTGACTGATTTGTAGTTTGATTTTTTTTCCTAGCCAGTCTTCCAAAGTACTGAAATTGTTATTCCATGTGTTCATCTCAGCCCTGAGCATGATCCCCTCTGCCTCCTCATCCCCTTCCAAAACACTGACTGAGGCTTCAGAGTAGCAGCCGTGTTAATCTGTATCCGTAAAAAGAAAAGGAGTACTTGTGGCACCTTAGAGACTAACAAATTTATTTGATCATAAGCTTTCATGAGCTACAGCTCATTTCATCAGATGCATACAGTGGAAAATACAGTGGGGAGATTTTATATGCACAGAGAACATGAAACAATGGGTGTTACCATACAGACTGTAACAAGAGTGATCAGGAAAGGTGAGCTATTACCAGCGGGAGAGCCGGGGGGGTGGGGGGAAGAGACCTTTTGTTGTGATAATCAAGGTGGGCCATTTCCCAGTCTCTACGTAAAAGAAATGGACACAAATCAGACGTCAAGAATTATAACATTCAAAAACCAGTCGGAGAACACTTCAATCTCTTTGGTCACTATTACAGACCGAAAAGTGGCAATTCAACAAAAAAAACTTCAAAAACAGACTCCAAGGAGAGACTGCTGAATTGGAATTAATTTGCAAACTGGATACAATTAACTTAGGCTTGAATAGAGCCTGGGAGTGGATGTGTCATTACACAAAGTAAAACTATTTCCCCTCCTACTGTCCTTGTCAACTGCTGGAAATGGCCCACCTTGATTATCACTAGAAAAGGTCCCACCCCCCGTCCGCTCTCCTGCTGGTAATAGCTCACCTTTCCTGATCACTCTTGTTACAGTGTGTATGGTAACACCCATTGTTTCATGTTCTCTGTGCATATAAAATCTCCCCACTATATTTTCCACTGTATGCATCTGATGAAGTGAGCTGTAGCTCACAAAAGCTTATGCTCAAATAAATTTGTTAGTCTCTAAGGTGCCACAAGTCCTCGTTTTCTTTTGACTGAGGCTGTTCACTGGTGTATCAGACACCTTGCTCTCACAGCTTTACTCATTTCTCCACCAGCCATTTTCTGATGTCTGTAATCAACTAGGTAAAGAGGAAAGGGAATTGTACTGAGCAGCAGATCAGCACTTCACAAGTTCTCTCCCTCTCCCCGACTTCTTCTAAAAAGCATCAGTGACCAAGCAAGAGAAGGGAGCCAAGAGGAAAGCCTCAGAGGAAAAGATTGAAGGGCTTCTTTAAATGCGTAAGGATGACAGTTATGGACTGGTGATAACATGTTTACAGAACACACTCTTCACATGCCACAAGCTGTGTATCCTGCTTCATTTACATTCTTCATCCACAACATCAACAGGAACTTTATTTTTCACTCTGGTTGTTCATGGAGTTCAGCATTAGGGTTGGTGCTTCCCCACTATGCTAACCCAGGTATTTACCTCTAGGAAGCCCAGAAGATCATTGGAAGCTGCCTAGAGTAAGGCAATAGACAAAAGGAACAGCTAGCCTACTGCCTGGCAACAGCTAGTTTCAGAAAGTAAGGTGGGAATCTCATCATCTGGGAAGGGCATCTGGGTGGAAGAAAGGGGGAAGACCTTGTCAGGCAATTGTGTTGAGAGGAGAGAAACTCTTAGCAGCCTGTTATTCAGTGATTGCACTTCAAGGTCCTGCTGTACAACATTTAAATAGGAGGACTTGTGGCACCTTAGAGACTAACCAATTTATTTGAGCCTAAGCTTTTGTGAGCTACAGCTCACTGAATGCATCCGATGAAGTGAGCTGTAGCTCACAAAAGCCTATGCTCAAATAAATGTGTTATTCTCTAAGGTGCCACAAGTACTCCTTTTCTTTTTGCGAATACAGACTAACACGGCTGCTGCTCTGAAACCTGTCATTTAAATAGCAGCAAACCGGTCTACTTAAGGGTTTCTCTGTTGCAGTAATTAAGACTCGCAGGGCTGAATCTGCGGATAGTTGCACTTACTGATGTGCTGCCAATAGTTTATCAAAGGATAGCCATCAAAAAAATCCCCCCTTAGTTTGCTGCTTAAGAATCCATACAAATTAAGGCAACATCTAAACCTTACTACTTCTACCTTGGGAAACATGGAGGGCTTAATAAAATGAATCCATTCAAGTTTCCTCTGTTTTCTCCACGTTCTCCCAGTGTTTAAACTAATGATAATGATACTGATCTCATTTGTAAAGAGCTTTGAGATCTACAGATGAAAAGTGCTACAGAAGTAGCTAGATATTATTATTATTAAAATTAATAGCATTAAAATTATATATGCTGGTGCAAGTCAGTGTAGGTCCATTGAAGACAGTGGAGATATGCTGATTTACACCAGTTGACAGTCTGCTCCTCTGTTTTTATCTCCAGGTTTGATAGCCAAGACCATCTGATTGTTTCTAGAATGAACAATTTTTTACATGAAAACACTAACATTTTTCTTGGCCATTACACTTGCTTCAAAGTGGAATTTTACAGGAGCTGGCACATTTGCAGAAACTTACTTTGTAATTTGTGGGTCTTTGATCCTCTGTAAGATGTTTTAAACTAACATCTATTTATTTCATGTAGCTTTGTTGCTCAGGGAATTAATTTAGAAATGTCATACACTAAAGGGTTACACTGCTTTGAGTTAGAAGGCAGTGGGAGTGCTATTTGTCTGGATCACAAAGATTAGCACTAATCACAAGAGGGAAAACATTTGGCCCTGTATTTAAAACTGGGCTTCATTCAAAGGCAGCACTTCAGTCGGTCTGATTAAAAACATTAAAATTCTTAGTATTTTGAATCAATCTGAAACAGCTTGCACATGTTAATTGTAGCATGTCATGCAGTGACAACAGTAATAATTATGGGTTACGTCCAGGGAGGAGAAGGCTCTTGTATCACATCTAAGCTACTTAAAGTCAGTTCACAGCGTGGACCTTTTAAGACAGCCCCAGGCACCAGAAGGTGCAGCCCCCTTCTCCGCCCCAAAGTATTCTGAGTGACTCACCCAGAATGCCTTGGGAGCTTTGAGTGTGGGAAATGTACACCTTCCATAATTGGTGCTTGTCATAAATATAAAGGGAAGGGTAAACACCTTTAAAATCCCTCCTGGCCAGAGGAAAAACTCTTTCACCTGTAAAGGGTTAAGACGCTAGGATAACCTCGCTGGCACCTGACCAAAATGACCAATGAGGAGACAAGATACTTTCAAAGCTGGAGGGGGGGGGGGAGAAACAAAGGCTCTCTCTGTCTGTGTGTTGCTTTTGCCGGGAACAGAAAAGGAATGGAGTCTTAGAACTTAGTAAGTAATCTAGCTAGATATGTGTTAGATTCTGTTTTGTTTAAATGGCTGGTAAAATAAGTTGTGCTGAATGGAATGTATATTCCTGTTTTGGGGTCTTTTTGTAACTTAAGGTTTTGCCTAGAGGGATTCTCTATGTTTTGAATCTGATTACCCTGTAAGGTATTTACCATCCTGATTTTATAGAGGTGATTCTTTTACTTTTTCTTCAATTAAAATTCTTCTTTTAAGAACCTGATTGCTTTTTCATTGTTCTTAAGATCCAAGGGTTTGGGTCTGTGTTCACCTATGCAAATTGGTGAGAATTTTTATCAAGCCTTTCCCAGGAAAGGGGGTGTAGGGTTTGGGGAGATTTTGGGGGGAAAAGACGTTTCCAAGTGGGCTCTTTCCCTGTTATATATTTGTTAGATGCTTGGTGGTGGCAACAATAAAGTCCAAGGGCAAAAGGTAAAATAGTTTGTACCTTGGGAAAGTTTTAACCTAAGCTGGTAAAAATAAGCTTAGGGGGTTTTTCATGCAGGTCCCCACATCTGTACCCTAGAGTTAAGAGCGGGGAAGGAACCTTGACAGTGCTCCCTACAGCAGTGGTCCTGCTTTGTTGGCCAGTGCAGACGGGAGGTGGGCCATGATAAGCAGGGAAGAAACTGACAAAGACAATAGAACAGATTAAGACTAATTTAGCGGGAATTCTAAGACTTGCCATTGTAAAGCCATGAGGACTGCAATCCATTTCCTAGATCACTGTACTTCTCGGACGTTATTCTGCCTAAGAAGAATGGAGGAGATTCAATCCTCATGAGCTCTGAAAAGCAAATTCTCCTTTTTTCTTAGTATTACAGTACTGCCTAATACTGATATGCAATGATGGGAGCTGTATTGTTCTAGGCACTGTAGACATTGTAAAAAAACAGTCCCTGCCCCTACAAGCTTACAGTTTAAATAGAAAAGATTGAAAATGGGTGGGAAGGGACCCAGAGGCAGAGACAAGAGAAGTGACTTGCCCACAGTCACACAACAGGTCAGTGGCAGAGCTGGGAACAGACCCCAGTTCTTCTTACACCCAGTCCAGTGCTCTGTCCATTAGATCACATTTCCTCCAAATCCATCCCCTCTTGTAGCTAGTATTCCTTTAGATATACTGTCATCTTGCTCCCCTCCACAAGATTTCCTGCATGCCTCCTCAATCAAAAACACAAATTTGTGCAGTTTCCGGTCTCCAAAATCTCCTTTTTTCATTTACTATCAAAGGGGTTTTTCTTTTAAGATGGGAAGTGTCAACCAAAGCAATGTGACAAAGTTAGCAGGATGATTGGTGTTGCACAAACTTCTCACTATAGACACTGGTGCCTTACTGCATTCACACTGTTCCACAACTTCAAAACAAGCTGTTATATCCCCCGCTACCCCAATCTGAGCAACCATATCCTTGAGTCCTACCCCCACGTACCAGAAAAACCCTGTTTGACTTTCAAAACACTTCTGCCTATGGTGAACTATAAAGTGCATTTGGTCTCTGAGCATCAACTAATGAAAAAAGGCAACAACATTTGTTGGATTTGGACCAATATTTTGAGCAGCTCGTTTGCTGGTCCCCCCCTTTTACAAATTTCTTCAACAAGACTCCCCTAATGCAGGCAGCAGCAACTCTGTGGTTCCGGTGGAACCTGATTTGCTGCCATCATTCTATTTCTAACCCCAGGCCCTGATGCATCTCCGGGTTGAAATGGGTTGAAGTTTTCAAAGCAGTGCAGGGATTTAGCCATACACCATACATTAATTTTAGAAGTAGATGTATAGTAAGTCCCGTGCACTGCTTTCAAAATCTCAACCACATATTTTAAAGGCTCTCAAAAATCCCCCCCCCCCAAGAAAAAATCCTTAACCAACCATAAATGAATACAATGAATAGGACATTTACATTAGCTCCATGAGGCAGGGACCATCTCTTTTCTTATGTGTTTGTACAGTGTCTAGCATAGTGTGAACTTGTCTATCATTGGGACCCTTAGGTGCTACCACAGTACAAATAATTACTATTATTTTTACTACTACTGACTTCAGGACTAACTGATGCACCTATCCACACTAGCATGCACTGCTTCATGCTTCTAGGTTCTGTTCTTCTAAGGCCTGTCAGGCCAGAATTTTCAAAAGAGCCTAAGAGAGTTAGATACCCAACTCACTGAAATTCAGTGGAAGCTAGGCATCCAGGTCCCTGAGGCTCTTTTGAAGATTGCTGCCTCAAAGATTAACCAGTCTGTCTTTTTTTCCACCCCTTCTCATATTGGTTTGTCTCAATTTCTGTAGCCCACTGAAATTACGTCTTTGGAGAGTTCACTTCATTTTTGAAATGGGGGGAATCTCTTTTTCCCTCTTGTAAGATTCTCTTTCTAGAAAGGACCCAGGAAATTTTTAGAGGGAGAGTTTCATTTTTGCAGATGTCTTAGGTGCACATCCAGCTATTAGTAGGTCTTCCTTCATATTCCTCCTTTTCCAAGTCTCTTCCCCCCCGCCCCCACTTCCCTCACTCTTAATGTCTGCATATCAGTCAGCCTCTCTCCAGTCATTTCAGTTTCACTCCAAGTGAGCTGTAGCTCACGAAAGCTTATGCTCAAATAAATTGGTTAGTCTCTAAGGTGCCACAAGTACTCCTTTTCTTTTTGCGAATACAGACTAATACGGCTATTACTCTGAATCCCATCCCTTTGTTTCCCTGCTTAGCAAAGGAAAAATTATGCTATCAGGAAAAAATTCGAACACAGGAGTTCTCTAATGCAAGACTAAGGGAAGTGTTAGAAGCCTATTGCTTGACACATGGAAATCAAGACTCCACAAAGGACTGGAAAATATACAGTAGAGAACAACACTTCATTGGCAAGTGATGGTCTAGATGCTTAGATATTACAGTGATATCTGCTGATAGACAGACTAGATGACCTTATAGGAACTTGCCCATCTCTCTCACACACACTTTCTAGAAGACCTTAGCCACCAAGGAAACTGATCACCCAGGACAATTGCCCCAGCAGTTCCCACCCCACTGTTTCTCTTACAGCATCAATACATTATAGTTCTTTTAGAAAAAGTAATGGAATGTTTTTAGCATGACTTGGTCTTTACAAATCTTATTGCATTTTTTAGGGTCTCATGAAATCTTTCTTGAAAAAAATTAATTCAAATTAGCTTAGATAACAGGTGCTGTCGTAGGGAACAGGAAGCAGCCGGAGGATTGGAAATAAATGTTAACTGATCGTATCCATTTGCGGGGGGAGATGTACATTGCGGTGGTGCAGGCATAGCTGTTAGGTCTATTCTTATGTAACATCTTCATTAAGGATCTGAAAAAGGGATGGGTTGTTAATCAGTCCTTTAATGAAATTTACTTGATGAACTAGAGGAAAGTGGGAGGTGTTTCTAGTCACAATGATTGCTTCTTGGAGCAGCTAGTCCTGGAAACCACAAGGTGAGAGGCAATTCTTGATTTAATCCTAAATGGCATCCAGGATCTCATCCAAGAGGTGAATATAGCTGAACCTCTCACTAACAGTGCCCATAATGTAATTAAATTTAAACATCCTTGTAGGGGGAAAATAAAGAAATCCACCACAGTGGCATTGTCACAAGAGTGAGATGCCTGCAAGCAGCATGGAAACTTTTTTAAAAACTCCATAATAGATGTTCACACCATATATGTACCCCAAATAAAATTTAAAAACACAGTAAGAGGACCAAAAAAAATGCCACCATGGCTAAATAGATTAAGAGAGGCAGTTAGAGACAAAAAGGCATCCTTTAAACATTGGAAGTCAAATCCTGCTGAAAAAAATAGAAAGGAATAGAAACTCTGGCAAGTCAAGAATAAAAGTATAATTGGGCACACCAAAAAAAGAATTTTAAGAGCAACTAACAAAATACAAAAGCAAGCAGCAAAAATCTTTTAAGTACATCGAAGCAGGAAGCCTGACAAACAATTACTGAGGCCACTGGATGATTGAGGTGCTAAAGGAACACTCAGAAGGTTTTTGCAGAGAAGCGAAATGAATTCTTTGCATTGGTCTTCACTGCAAAGAATGTGAGGGAGCTTCCCACACCTGAGCCATTCTTTTTAGGTGACAAATCTTTAAGAACTGTCCCAGACTGAGGTGTGAGTAGAGGTGGTTTTGGAACAAATTGAGAAATTAAGCAGTTATAAGTCACCAGGAGCAGGTGGTATTCATCCAAGAGTTCTGAAAGAACTCAAATATGAAATTTCAGAACTATGAACTTTGGTATGTAACCTATCACTTAGATCAGCTTCTGTCCCAGATTATTGGAGCATAGATAACGTGATGCTGACTTTTTAAAAAGACTCCTGAGGCAATCCTGGCAATTACAGGCCAGTAAGTCTAATTTCAGTACTAAGCACATTGTTTGAAACTATAGTAAAGAACAGAATTCTCAGAGACAAATGAATACGGTATGTTGGAGAAGAAGAGTGAACACAGCTTTTGTAAGGGGAACTTGTGCTTCACCAATCTATTAGAATTTTTGAATGTATTAACAAACATGTGGACAAAGGGGATCCAGTGAGTTTAGTGTACTTGGACTTTCAGACAGCCTTTGACAAGGTCCCTCACAAAAGACTCTAAACCCAAGTAAGCTGTCATGGGATAAGAGGGAAGATCCTTTCCTGGATCCATAACTTGTTGAAAGATAGAAAACAAAGGGTAGGAGTAAATGGTCAGTTTTCACAGTGGAGAGAGGTATATAGCCGGGCCCACCCCAAGGATCTGTACTGGGACCAGTGCTGCTCAACATATTCATAAATGATCTAGAAAATGGGATGAACAGTGAGGTGGCAAAGTTTGCAAATGATACAAAATGATTCAAGATAGTTAAGTCTAAAGCAGACTGAAGAACTGCAAAGGAATCTCAAAACTGTGGAAGAAAATGGCAGAGAAAAGTCAATATTGATAAATGCAAAGTATTGTGCATTGTAATCCCAACTATACATACAAAATGATGAGGTCTAAATTAGTTGTTGCCACTAAAGAAAGATCTTGAGTCATTCTGGTTGGTTCTCTGAAAACATCTGCTCAATGTATAGCAGCAGTCAAAAAACTTACAGAATGTTAGGAACCATTAGGAAAGGGAGAGATAAGACAGAAAATATAATTCCACTATATAAATCCATGGTATGCTCACACCTTGAATGCTCCATTCAGTTCTGGTCACCCCATCAGCTTCCATATGAGAAGAGATTAAAAAGGCTGGGTCTGGTTAGCCTGGAAGAGACAACTGAGGAGAGGATATGATAGAAGTCTATAAAACCATGATCGGTGTGGAAAAAGTGAATAAGGAAGTGTTATTTACCCCTTCACATAACACACAAACTGGAGGTCACCCAATGAAATTAATAGGCAGCAGGTTTAAAACCAAACTAAGGAAGTACTTCTTCACACAACACACAGTCAGCCTGTGGAACTCGTTGCCAGGGGAGGTTGTGAAGGTCAAAAATATAACTGGGTTCAAAAAAGAATTAGATAAATTTGTGAAGCTGTCTGGAGTGGCTCAGGAGCATGAGTACCAGCCTCAGGACAGATTGTTAAGAAGCAGGCACACTCCCCAAACTGGTTGTGAGTTCTATACTTATATTTCACCACCCAATTATCAAGCATGAGCTCCTCAAGCACTATAAGGGCCTTAACAGGGAGTCACAGACAGTCCCCTTGGGTACTCTGATCTACCTTGCCACCTAGGTAAGCTTGCCATTGTGATAGATGGTCCCTTACACCAAAAATCACAACATTCAGGTTACTCCCAGTCATTTACCCTAGGTCAATTGCACTTTATATCCTACATCAAAGACAACTCTTGTAGCCAATCCTGTAATAAATTAACTAAAGATTTATTAATTAAGAAAAAGAAATGAGAGTTATTTACAAGGTTAAAGCAAGTAAATAAACACACACAAATGAGTTACAAGCTTAGGTCCCAAAAGGTAATAAAAGTAGTACTTCCTTTTGTTTATTTTAAACCTACTGTATTAATTTCATTGGGTGACCACTGGTTCTTATGGGGTATAATACTAACACACAGGGGAGCCAGATTGGTTTCCAGCTATGTACTGCTCAGTGTTGAGGCCTAGGCATGAGCTGGCATCTGGTTTGCCAGCATCACAAAGTTCATGAAGGATAGGTCCAGAATGATCAGGGATGGAACCCCATACTTTTGGTGTCCCTAAACCTCTGACTGTCAGAAGCTAGGATTGAACGACAGGAGGTGGATCACTCGATAAATTGTCCAGGTCTGTTCACTCGCTCTGATGCATTTGGCATTGACCACTGTCAGAAGACAAGATACTGAGCTAGGTGGACCATTGGTCTGACCCAGTATGGGCATTCTTATGTTGCAAAGGAATTTAGAGAGAGTTCAGAACTATAGGGTCTGATACTCATGCAAGTTGTCTTCTTGCACAAAAGGTTGAGGGATAGAGCCCATCATTACACAGAGTAAGATACAATGGGCCTGATTCTCCTTTCACTTACAAAAATCAAGAGAAACTCTTCTCAAGTTAACTAAGTTAGTGTGAAATCAGAATCAGGCCAGAGTCACAACAAACAATCACAGCGGATGCTCGCAGAACAAGTTCTGTACCACAACACTGACATCCCCTCAGCCTTTTATGTACTTAAATACTACAGCAAGGTGTTTATAACAAACCTTTTAATCGTATCAACTATAAAAGTCACAATAATGAAAATCCTTGGAAAGGTCAAAATGTCCATCAATGGGACACTTAGGTAGGGTGTTTTGTAAACTAAAATACCCTAATTTTATAACTGTCACGGTTCCTTCCCTACTCTGAACTCTAGGGTACAGATGTGGGGACCTGCATGAAAGACCCCCTAAGCTTATTCTTACCAGCCTAGGTTAAAAATTTCCCCAAGGTACAAACTTTGCCTTGTCCTTGAACAGTGTGCTGCCACCACCAAGCAATTTATACAAAGAACAGGAAAAGAGCCCACTTGGAGACGTCTTCCCCCAAAATATCCCCCCAAGCCCTAGACCCCCTTTCCTGGGGAAGGCTTGATAATAATATCCTCACCAATTGGTAAGGGTGAACACAGACCCAAACCCTTGGATCTTAAGAACAATGAAAAATCAATCAGGTTCTTAAAAGAAGAATTTTATTTAAAGAAAAGGTAAAAGAATCACATCTGTAAAATCAGGATGGTAAATACTTTACAGGGTAATCAGATTCAAAACATAGAGAATCCCTCTTGGCAAAACCTTAAGTTACAAAAAGACACAAAAACAGGAATACACATTTCCTCCAGCACAGCAAATTTTACAAGCCAAAAAACAAAAGGAAATCTAATGCATTTTCTAGCTAGATTTACTAACTTTACAGGAGTTGGAAGGCTTGCATCCTTGATCTGTTCCCGGCAAAGGTATCACACAGGCAGACAAAAACTTTTTCCCCCTTACAGATTTGAAAGTATCTTGTTCCCTCATTGGTCATTTAGGGTCAGGTGCCAGTGAGGTTACCTTACCTTCTTAACCCTTTACAGGTGAAAGGATTTTGCCTCTGGCCAAGAGGGATTTTATAGCACTGTATACAGGAAGGTGGTTACCCTTCCCTTTATATTTATGACAGTAACTCCAACATTTGAGTGAGGAAAAGTTTTCTTTTTTCAGTTTCCTTGTAGAGATGCAGAGACACTAAAAATAATTAAGATCACCGATGGGCATATGTTATCTGATCTGGGTGCTGGATTTATACACTTGTGTATCAGCACATCCTATCCTGGTTAAAGCAGCTGCCCCAGTTAGGAAGGAAGGTCATTTGAAAAGAAAGCTTGGAAAAGGCTTAAAAAGTACGCAGATCTTGTCCTGAATAAAAACCAAGAGCAATGGTATGTTCTGCACTTCTGCTTCACATCTTATTTGACAACCTCAGTGTTGTGAGAGCAGAACTTAGAATTTCATACCTATTTAACTCTTATTTAAATACCATACATACCCTTGGAATTGACTCAATGCATGCCTAGTAAATTGAATTTATGCTAATAGTGGCCTATTGCCCAATTAAAATGTAGCCATTGCCATTCATTTTCATTATTAATATAGGGTTGAATTTCCAGAAGTACTTAAGTGATTTAGGCGCACAAGGCTAATCAATTTTCAATAGGATTTGTGCTCCTAATTCATGTATGTGTGTTTGAAAATTCCACCCATAACTATTTACATTTAAATTATTTCCTGGGATATGTCTCAATAAAGCGACTGTCTCAGTTAAGTGGAGAGTAACGTAGCAGATGGAAGAAAAAAAACTTATTTGATATGTCAATAGGTCAGAAAATATAAGTCACAGCAGTAATGCAATATTAAATCAGGTATAGCCCATGTTGAGGGCAGGAGGAGAAGGTCGGTCTCTGCAAGATGCAAGATGACATTGCACTTGTGTCAGTCATCATGATCATGACAGATTAAAGAAGAGTGTATGCAGTGGTGTTGTTGCTGTGTTGATCCCACGATATTAGAGAGAAAAGGTGGGTGAGGTAATATTTTTTTATTGGAACAATTCCTATTGGTGAAAGAGACAAGCTTTTGAGCTTACACAGAGCTCTTCTTCGGGCCTGAGAAAGGTACTGAGTATCACAGCAAAATACCAGGCAAAACAGATTGTTTAGCATAGGTAGTTTACACATATTTCAAGGGACCTTTCAAGGTGAAGTGATGCATTAACACCACTTCAGTCACAGGGGGGAAGGAAGGCAGGGGAGGGCTCTTAGAGCACTTCTTCACTACAGAGCTAAATCGGCGCTGCTGAAATCAATACTGCAGCATTGATTTAGCGGGTCTGGTGAAGACATGCTAAATTGATGGGAGAGCGCTCTCCCGTCGATTTCTGTACTCCACCTCCCTGAGAAGTGTAAGGTATGTCAGCAGGAGAGCGTCTCCCATCAACACAGCGCGGCGTAGATACCACAGTAAGTGGATCTAGCTACATCAACTTCAGTTACGTTAGTCGCGTAAATTAAGTAGCGTAGCTTAGATTGAGTTACCGCATTAGTGTACACCAGGCCTCAGTTACTAATAAGAATTCTTTCCCAAGTATTTCCCTGGTAGGTCTTGCCCACATGCTCAGGGTCTAACTGACCACCACATCTGGGGTCGGGAAGGAATATTCCCCCAGGTCAGATTGGCAGATCAGCTCCTATGTTATTACAACAACCTCCTCCGGCCCCCCGCCGTTGCCTTTTTTCCCCTCCCTGTAGGGGTATCAATGGGCCGTTTCCCTTGAAATGTGTAACTATGCATGCTAAATAACTTGTTCTACCTTGTATTTAGCAGTGACTCTGGGTATGTCTACACTGCCATTAAAAGCTAGTGTGTGGCCTGCGCCAGCTGACTCAGTCTTGCGAGGCTTGGGCGAAGGAGCTGTTTAATTGTGGTGTAGATGTTTGGGCTTGGGCTGGGGCCCAGGCTCTGGGACCCTGTGAGGTGGGAGGGTCCCAGAACTCAGGATGCACCCCAAGTCTGAATGTCTACATTGCAATTAAATAGCCACTTTGTCTGAGCACCACAAGCCTGAGTCAGATGTCACAGACCAGCCTCAGGATTTTAATTGCAGTGTAGACAGACGTTCCGAGTACATTTCCCAGACCTGAAGAAGAGCTCTGTGTAAGCTTGAAAGCGTGTCTCTCTCACCAACAGAAGTTAGTACAATAAAAGATGTTACCTCACCCACCTTGTCTCTCTAAAGAAGAACATAAATTCCTGGTAAGAGCTGGTATTCCAATGCTACTTTCAGAAACAGCATTTACCATACTAATTGCCAATACATGATGGAACCCCTCATCATGAAGATAAATCTAGGCTATGGCTCTCAGAATATGCCAAGCAAAGTGCATGGGTGATTTGGCATTAAGCATATATTTGGACGGCAGCAATGTTTCCATTTCTCAACCAGCAAGGGATTGACACAAGGCTCAATGAAGGATTAATACTTTCAGTAGTGAAAGAGCTCCATCATCTGCTGGTCCAGGATACCACCTGGTGGTTGAGAAGTATTGTAACCATGAGCAATCTTACAGATTTGCTATATAACGCAAGTTGGCCAAAGAATAATACTACACATCTGAATTTTTGAACCATGTTGCAAAGGATAACAGCACAAATAGCCAGATATATGTGGTGTTCAATCTCCAAAGACCCTGGGGCATGTTGAGGAAAACAGTGGATTCTCCCTGGTTTTGTTTGCAAAACTAATGAATAGTTTCAGCTTTTTTCTCCTCCCTTGTTTTAAGAAGTCTTACATCCTTTCATAGAAATCTCAGTGATTGAGGACTACACCTAGGGAAGGAAGGACAGCTGTGGAGAGAGAACAGCATGCAAAAAACCCTACAAGAGACAGGCTTCAGGAACAGCCCAAAAGGGCAGTTGGGTGAATGGAGAAAGTCATTACATCATTTCCACAGGTGACCAAGGAGTACTGCAAAGAGCCAGAAGCATCAGAAAGGTGATCCAGGAATGTAGCAGGGAGCTGTTGGAAAGAATATGAAAGTGCTTGAAGTCGCCAGGAAATTGCCCAAAGAACAAGTAGATGATGAGAACTACCAATTCCGTAGAGAGATCAGAGAGTGTGGGAAGGGCTTAAGAGTGAGCAGCCTGGAAGGTTCAGCAAGAATTGGAGAGAGTTCCAAAGTTCCACCTGAAATTGTAAAGAAGGCTAAATGTATAGATCCATAGATTATGAAGGCTGGAAGGGACCACTGTAATCATCTCATCTGACCTTCTGTGTAACAGACCACAGGACTTCTCTGAATTAGTTCCTGTTTCAACTAGAGCATATCTTTCAGAAAAACATCTGATCTTGATTAAAATTGCCAATGATGAAGACTCTACCACAATCCTTGATAAATTGTTCCAGTGGTTAATCACCTTAACTGTTAAAAACATGCACCTTATTTCTAATCTGAATTTGTCTAGCTTCAACTTCCAGTCAATGGATCTTGTTATACCTTTGCCTGCTAAATAGAACAACCAATTATCAAATTTCTGTTCCCCGCATAGGTTCTTATAGACTGATCAAGTCACCCCCTAACCTTTTCTTTAATAAGCTAAATATAGTGAATTCCTTGAGTATTTCCTGTTTACCAATTCTTTAATCATTCTCATGGCTCTTCTCTGAACCCTCTCCAATTTATCAACATTCTTCGTGAACTGTGGAATCAGAACTGGACATAGTATTCCAGTAATGATCACACCAGTGCCAAATGCTTATATAATCTCCCTATTCCTACTTGATATTCCTCTATTCATGCATCCAAGGACTGCATTACCCTTGTGGCTGCAGCATCACACTAGGTCCTCATGTTCAGATGAATATCCAAAATGGCCCACAAGTCCTTTTCAGAGTCACTGCTTCCCATGATAGAGTCCCACATTCTGTAAGTATGGCCTATGTTCTTTGTTCCTAGATGTATGATTTTACATTTAGCCTTATTGAGAGGCATATTGTTTACTTGTGATCAGTTTACCAAGAGACCCACATTACTCCATATCAGTGACCTCTCCTCTTTCTTATCTAGCACTCCCTCTGTGTGTCATCTATAAACTTGAATAATGATGATTTTATGTTTTCCTCCAAGTTATTAATAAAAATGTTAAATAGCTTAGAGCCAAGAACTGATCCCGTTGGGACCCCAATAGAAATATACCTGCTCAGTGATGATTCTCCATTTACAATTAGATGTTGAGACCTATCAATTAGCCAGTTTTAATCCACTGAATGGATTAAAGGTCACGTACATACCTTTGCTATCTGCCATGAGACATGGATTACTGCAAGTAGATCTCCATTATTGCTCTCCACCAATAGCCCAACTGATTATGAACAAATGAATAAAGTATTTGGCAGGACAGTCATTACCCCAGCACTCTAACTTATTTAAAGCAAGCTGAGTTCAGCATTAAACAGCAGAACCTTAATAAGCAGCATCCCATGGAGAAAACTGGCCTTCAGATGTAGGTTGCAGCCTGCAAATGTTCAAGATTTTCCACACTCTGCTTTAGAAGTGCAAGTGAAGAATGAAGGTACTGTGGCACCTTCACTCACTGCTCTCCTTATTAGAAAGCTGAATGGCATACACACTGACCTCTTTACCTGCTGGAAAAGGTGAGACTGCATAGGCTGTTCTGATGGAATCAACCAAACAGGAAGGGAAAGTTCCTCAACTGTCAAGGAATGGAAAGTTCTGGTGCAATAGAAATTGTAAGTCTCCTCACACTTTCCCAGATATTTGCTGAGTCATTGTTGACATTCCAGATTTGCCCCTGGAATGCAGGAACTGGGGAGTGTGTAGCACAGCTTGGGGTAGGGGTGAAAATGTGGCACACAGCTTACCTTTGTGCTTATTGGATCCTGCACTGGCTACATACTACAGGGGGTTCCCCATGGTAAGTTACAACAGCCTGAAAGCTGCTCTAACTTACCCCAGTTGTCAGTGGCCCCATGGATCCAAAAGGGTGTAAGTAAGCCACACCTCCTTTGCTCTGCCACAGCCCCTACATGACAGCAGGAATGGCAGTAGGAGGGTATGTGTAAGCCACTACACAGGCTCCAAGCCCCTGTAAAATTACCCTGAGCTCCACATCACCATTCTGCCCACCCTCCCATTCCTCACCATGCCCTCTGGCCTCAAGCAGCACACGTGCTGATCCTTCAACCACAGATGCCCCTAGAGCCACCCCTCAAGACATGGAGGGGAAATCACCAAAATTACTGCAGATTCTGTCAACAGTAACTCGTGCCCAGCTTGCTTGAAGGTCTGGAGAAGTCAGAAGACCCTAGACTGGTCCTTCTTGCCCTACCCACAGTGAATTCATGGAGGGACATCCACAAGATTGGCAAGGGAAGGGAAATCATGCTCTGAGGCTGACACTCCCCCACACTGTGATGTCTGCCAAGCTCAGGGTCCTCGCCACATCATCTGCAGAGGAGAGCATGAGGATGATTAAATTGAAAACCTAATGCTGTATATCAAAGTGTTATTCAAAAATATCTCTAACATTGTACAAATGTATTACCCTTGTATTGATTGTTGGGTAAAGCCCTGAAGCAAGGAGAGAGCTGATATATTGAATTTGCATGTGATTTGCAAGGTTACCTGAGAGATGCATTTATTTCCCTAATTAAATAAAAGAAGAGAAATGAGGACGCTTCAGAAGCAGACACAATACTTTGCACTGCTTAGTGTTTGATGATTGTTGATATCATGTACAACATTGAAGGGCTTTCCTTTCATTGTAATACCAGCTTCAGTTCGTATCAGCGGCCCGCGAGGAAGCTACTCTTAGCAACTCAAGGGATGCAGCATTTGAAAAAAATAAAAATCCTTCTCCTCTGCCTGACAGTGGTTTCTAATCTAATAGATTATTTAACCCTTTCCCTGCAGATCCCTACTGCAGTGTATGAAAACTGAAATGTCAGTATTGCAGTACTCGGCATCGTGCTGGAGTGGAAATTAAGGTACATTTGCCCTGTGGACTGGTGCTTCACAAGGCAGCAAAATGGTGGAGTCAGTCACCAGTTCTCCTGAATTACAAACTGGGCCAAAGCAGCTCTCGGCTAATTCTTTATTCAGCATATGACAGGGTCCACTCACCACAGTGGCACCTCCCGCTGGCCGTCCTGGGGATTAGCTCTGCCAGTTGGTGTGCCCTCTTCAGGTGGTGCCTCTCTCGTCTTCCTCTCACCCTGTGGACCTACCTCATTCCAGGAACGGCAGCACCCTCTTCATGACTTAGTTCTCCGGCCGGGTCACCATCCATATTTCTCCCTTCATGGCTTGCCCTAATGTCCTTCTATGCAAACAGCCCCAGGCCATCTTCTCCTGTGCTGCCCTGATGATGCCACTTCCCCAGTGGCCAGTAGGGGAACCCAGGCTCACCCACTACTCCAGGTTCCAGTCCAGGGACCCTCCGCTTAGCAGTTCTGGGCTCTACCCTGTCAGCCCTCACTGCTCCTTCCCTGGATTGCTTCCTACACTCTCTGGTCCCCCATCCCCTTTCTCTGGGAATACCAGCTCCAAACCACATCCCTCATTCCAGGGACTGGCCCCAGACTACCTCCCTGCAGCCCCCAAACACTCCTCCTGCTGCTTCCCAAGAAGTGACTGCTGTCTGCCTGCCTCCCTGCAGGTTTTCCCAGCAGCCTTTTTTCTACCCTCAACTCCTGAGTTTTATAGGCCCCACCTATTCCTGCCCAGCTGAGCCTCCTTTAATCAACTCCCTGCTCCCTGGCTCTTCCTCCAGCTGCAGCCAGGGCAGTTAATTGGCCTACCCGGCCACCTTAAGCCCTTCTAATCCTGTGTGGGGTAGACACCTCATCACACATCACAATAACTTTCCTTCCATAGTCTCTAGTTTGGGTGCCTCTGTTTTTTTATGTGCTTAGTTGTCTCAGGCTAAAGCCCAATTTTCAGACATGTGCCCGCAGCTGTAATTAAAACCGTGGCAGGCATCGGACAGCTCAGCCATCTAAGAATCCAGTCCCCTGTGTCACAAGCTGGGCACCAAGCGCAGTGGCCACTTTCCCAAGTTTGCTTCTAAATAGCTGAATAGCTGTGGCCATTCAGAAGTTAACAGTTACCACTTCCCTGCACTCTGCCACTGACTCAACAAGTGCAACTATACCACCGGCCATCAGACACCTAATTCACCAGGGGTACAGCTTTCCTGGTGCCAGCGGTAGTGGAAGCACTAGTGCAAACAGGGCTCGGGTGTTTTTACCGTTATATTAAAGACGCCTGGCAGTGCTTTGAGGCTGCCTTCCAAACTGGGGCATAAGTTCCTGCTTTTCTGAAGTAGGTGGCCTATTGATGTGAAATTTCACACGGGGTTAATGTTTCTGCCCTTTCAGTATTCTAGGCAGTTTTTGTTGAGTTTCTTTTCAGATTTTTTAAATAGTCAGTCTTTGAATTTGCACTCCAAATGACATTTGTCTTTCACCATCCCACTTGTCATGGTTGATTGATTTCTCAAAAAGATTGTCTAACAAAAGACTATGTAGAGAGGTGGATCCTGACTATGCCTGGTGCAATGGGACCTTTTTTAACAAAAAGTTTGGCTTAAGAGTCATTTTTAGCCATTATTCTAATTAGTTGAAATCTAATGCCCTGTGCACACAACCCTGAATAGCTGCTGGGCTCGGGATATGCAAGCTTGATGGGCTTATGAGCTCTGCCCACATAAAACCTTGTTCATTATGAGCTACACTTTTCTGTCAGATTTTACCCTACACCAGCCAAGGGCTCATGCACAACTGCTAATAGATAAAATATTCTCCCGCAGCAGCTGGAGTAGCCCCACCTCCTCTGGTCCATCCTCCACCCCTTTGTACAACTATTTGCAGTTAAGCATTAATGCCACCCCTGTCCCCACCCCTCCAGAAATGAATAAACAGAAAGCATCATTGTGAAGCATTTAGGATCGCTATAGGCACAACATGCCTGACACAAACCCAGAAATCAAGGAAGTGAAAAGTTAAGCCACCTAACAATACATTCCCTCTACTCTTCCATCCAAAACATACACCTTACTGTTACCACAACTATTGTGCACCACAGCTCAACACCAGTACACCAGGCTTCCATCAGCCCCTTTAACCACCCTTGTGTACACAATCCTTCACCAGACCACCCTCACTCAACATAACTAACTACAACACCAAACAGCCACAGTTACCAGTGTTGGAGAAACCTGAGAGAAGGGGTGTTGTGCAGAAAGGCAAAAGGAGTCACAGAGGTGAGGTGCGTGGTCTGTGGTGTACAGTAATTGTGATTCCGTGTGGAAGGGATGTGCTGTAGGTGGAATGAATTGGGGAATGAACTCTTAGGGGGCTTAAACTTTGCGTTTCCTTCTCTTTGGGGTTTGTTTTAGGTATGTTGTCAGCTGAGCAAAGTGAGGTCCTACACCGGGGTGGGAAAACTTTTTGGCCCGAGGGCCACATCTGGGTAAGGAAATTGTATGGTGGCCACGAATGCTCACAAAATTGGGGGTTGGGGTGCGGGAGGGGGTGAGGGCTCTGGCTGGGGGTGTGGGCTCTGGGTGGAGCCAGAAATGAGGAGTTCAGGGTGTGGGAGGGGACTCTGGGCTGGGGCAGGGGGTTGGGGTGTGGGGGGGGTGGGGAGGGCTCCAGCTGGAGGTGTCGGCTCTGGGGTGGGGCTGTGGATGTGGGATTTGGGGTGTAGGAGGGTGCTCCAGGCTGGGACCAACGGGTTCAGAGGGTGGGAGGGGGATCAGGGCTGGGGCAGGCGGTTGGGACACGTAGGGGGGCATGAGGGCTCTTGCTGGGGGTGCGGGCTTTGGGGTTGGGCCAGAAATGAGGATTTCAGGGTGCGGGGGGGGGTCCAGGCTGGGGCAGGGGGCTGAGGTGCGGGAGGAGGTCAGGGGTGCAGGCTCTGGGTGGCACTTACCTCGAGCAGCTCCTAGAAGAAGCAGCATGTCCCTTCTCCATCTCCTATGCAGAGGTGCGGCCAGGCGGCTCTGCGCTGTGCCCCGTCCACAGACGCCGCCCTTGCAGCTCCCATTAGCCACAGTTCCTGGCCACTGGGCGCTGCAGGGGTGATGCTTGGGGTGGGGGCAGCACACAGAGCACCTTGTCTACCCCTAAATGTAGGAGCAGGAGGGGGGACATGCTGCTGCTTTCAGGAGCCTCGTTACATGTGCGTGGAGCGGCATCTGACCCCAGTCCCTGGCTGGAGCGCGGGAGCAGGGCAAGCCCCAGACCCCACTCCCCAGTGGGAGCTCAAGGGCCAGATTAAACTGAGCCGTAGTTTCCCCACCTCTGTCCTACACTGAGCTTGACAGCATCTCTCCGGCTGGCCGGATGTAACGCAATAACTTTTGAACACTGCATCTGATCAACTCCAAAATTTCAAGTTTTAGGTATCAATCAGAACAACCCCATTGATTTTAATGGAAATCAGAAAACCAGAAGGGGAAAAGGGGGACACACCACACCCCTGACATCTGATTAGCACACTCACCACAGCTCTCCAATTGTCATTGCCATTAACACCTTCCACAAAATAACATCCCTTTCTCAGCTCTGCCCATTGGAATTTTAAAGATGGTTACCCTGAATGACTTCTCTCCAGACAGAAAGCAAGGAAATATTTTAACCAGTTACAAATGATACAGGCTTCACTCTTTCGTATGCCCCTGAAATAGAGGGAGATGGGAGGGTAGGGTGGAATGGAGGAATGCAATGATCTTGGCCTAGAGAAACAACAAAGTGGGTGACACTCTAGTGTGGGCAGAAACCCTATTTTGTTCCCAATGAAGTTGTGTGCGCATTAGTTGTCTAAGGATTACATTCAGAAGACTGTCCTCATGGACATAAGGGCTAGACATTTTTACATTAAAGCTTGCTTTCTCCAGAATCTGAGCCATGTTCTGATCTCACTTCCAGCAATATCAACCTGGAGTTTCCTCACTGAAGCCAATGGAATCACACAAGGGCAAGATCAAAATCAAGCCCTGTGAATCTAATGGACAGGCTGGGTTTCCAGGTAAGTGTGATTTACATGGAAGGATCCTTATGTTTTTCACACCGCACCAGGCTCTGCTGTAGCCCTTGGCATTTGTTAGCAAGGCAGAGAGGCAATCCTTTTGGCATTCCACCTTCGTGAGCTCAAATAACAATCCTGTGTTCTCACATTCATCAGCTACGCTGCCCAGAACAACCGCTCACGCTCCAGGGATGACCCTGAAAAGGCACCTATTGAGGAAGAGATCTTGGTTCTTGGTGACATGGGGACATTTGGCAAGACAGGAGTTTTACCTCTTTCAAAATGTCTGTGTTGAAATATCCATCTGTTCAATTTTAAATAGCTCCCAGACATAACTAATTCAACAAGGCTGGCACAACAGACGCCAGGGTCGGGACTACAGCTGCCATTCTCTGCAAACACTATAAGCTTAAGAGCCTGGCATCTCCAATTAATTTTTATTAATTTACTTTTATAATTTTCTCTTAAATCATTAAACACAGACACACGCTGTTGCCAGAGCTCCTCTGACCAGCCCCCTGCACAGGTAATATTAGAGTGGGGGAGTCAGCATTTTAGAAGAACTCTTCTTCTTGGTCCAGCTGCTTCCACTACAGGGATCTAGTGAGTAGCCCCTTTCTTTCTGTAACCAGAACTTCAGTTTCCAGATCTGTTAGCCTCAGACTATTTATGAGCAAAACTCACTTACATTTTGGAGAGGAGGGAGGGGAAAGTAACAAGGGTGTGATGCAATTCTCGCTACAGGGCTAGCTCTATACAAAAAAACGTTGCCTAGAACTGCAAAGCATTTATCAACTGCTGATATTCTGAGTGCTATGAATGGTGAGAGGTGTACATTTTCCAGTTCGTCCAGGGCTGCAAGAACCTTAAAGGTAGCACCGACACACCTGCAGATTCCATCAGAATCACCATGCAGGTTTGTTCTTTACTCTATAGATAATATCCATAGTAGAGCTGATCACAAATTTTCTGTCAAAACTGTTTTTCGACTGAACATTGGCTGTTTGACAAAATGATGGGAGGGGGGTTCTGAAAAGTGTCTGCTTTACCATAAAAGATCTCATTTTTTAATAAAAAACAATGAAATATTTCAATCTGGAAATGCTGCTGTGGTGCCTCGTGTTCCCATTATCTCTGTACTCTGTGCTCCTATCTCCCATGATGTACCAGGGCCAGATGCTCCCATGATCCATTGCACCCCCTCTCCAAGAGAGGTGTCTGTGGTGCATTTTAGGAGATGTAGCCTGACCAAGAAGCCTGTCCTATTGGGGAGAATGGGAGCATGAGGCACCCAAACTAAAACTCCCATGAAGCATCACAGGGGCATTTCCAAATCAACATTTTTCAGTATTTAAATTTATGGAAAAAAGTCAAAATTTTCCATAGGATAAATCCTCATTTTTTGGCTAGCTCTAACTGATATGTACATGTTAATATGGATATTAAGTCCATCACTGCCTTTCACATTTGGGAGTGATATGACTGGTGGCGGGGAGGGGTTGGGTCGGTTATTGACAGAAGGAGGGACAAGAATGGATTCAATGGTTATACTTCAGTCCTTCAGTGCTTACTCACGTGAGAAATTCTTACTATGGCAAATAATCCTATTGACATCAATGGACCAGCTCACCTGCGGAAAGATACCGGGGTTGGTTCTTTAGTTAGCTTACATCCAATATGTAACATGAACGTGAACAAAGTTGAGTTCCTGCTCACTTTTCCCTTCCGGAAGCCAAGTACCGGGTCTTCTCCTGGATCAGACTCAAAGTTCTTATAGTTTCATTTGACTAAAACAGAAATGCTGCAGTAACTAAGGCTAAGGAGAGAGGAGAGAGCTGTAAGCATCTGATCAGAGCTGTTTGGGTGACTAATTTCCTATATTGCTCTATATACTCTCGGCCCCTGTACTCCACTCTCCATCTCAAATCTGAGTTGCAGCATTACAGGAGATCATGATGCATCTATTCTTAGCCTTGCTTTAAGGAAAGTTTTTTCTTTCCATTAACATTGAGTCAAATCCTTGACTCCTTCCTCAGTTTTCACGTATTCTTTACAGGAAGCCATAGGAGTTTTGCCTAAGGAAAAAATATTCTAAAAACTTTTGAAATTTCAAATTGGTTTCTCTTTCAGGAGGGGTCTGAATTTTTTTTAGAAATGTTTTCTGTTTTGTTTTGTTTTTAATGTCCTGTAGAACTCCTTTTTTCATTTACTAGAAATATTTTGATAAAAACTGTTATAGAAATGAAAACAATTGAAAAAGCCAAACATTTCCAAATGAAGTTGTTTTTTTTTAAAGAAAGGCCATTTTGGAGACAGGGGGGACCAAAGCAACTTATCTTTCAAAAACAAGTTACCCTCTCTAGCAGGGACAGAGTAAATCTTCCCTCCAGTGGGAAAGCCCAAAGGAGGGTTGAGTGGGTCTTGAAACCTCTGTTGGGATTCCCATTGGAAGTTCATCTCTATTTGTTCCTCAAGGGACATTGAAGATGGGGTTTGCAAAGGGTTGCCAAATTTCTAATCGCACAAAACTGAACACCCCTTCCCCACCTCCTGTCCCGCCCCTTCCCCGAGGCCCCGCCCTTGCCCTGCCCCTTCTCTGAGGCTCTTCCCCCACTCGCTCCATCCCCCCTCCCTGCATCATTCGCAGCCTCCCACCCTCACTCACTTTCACCAGGCTGGGGCAAGGGGTTTGGGTGCAAGGAGTATGGGATCTGGGCTGGGGATGAGGACGCCAGGTGAGACCAGAAATGAGGGGTTGAGGGTGCGGAAGAGGGCTCCAGGCTGGGGCAGGAGGTTGGGGTGCAGAGGGGTGCAGGCTCTGGCTGGGGGTGTGGGCTCTGGGGTGGGGCCAAGGATGAGGGGTTTCGGCTGCAGGAGGGGGCTGTAGCAGCGGGTTAGGGTGTTGGGGGGGTGCGGGCTCCAGGAGGGAGTTTGGGTGCAGGAGGGGACTCCGGGTTTGGGCAGGAATTGGGATGCAGGAGAGGGTTCGGGGTGTGGGGTCCCAGCAATGCTTACCATGGCTCCTGAGAAGTGGTCACCAAGTTCCTGCAGCCCCTAGACACATGGTCGGCCAGGGAGGTGCAGCACGCTGCCCCCGCCCCGAGAGCCAGCTCTGCAGCTCCCATTGACCAGGAACTGCAACCAATGGGAGCTATAGGGGTGGCCAGGGAGGCTCTGCATGCTGCCCTCATGCCCACATGCGCCGCCACCACAGCTCCAATTGGTCACAGTTCCTGGCCAACGGGAGCTGTGAAGCCGGCCCTCTGGGCAGGGGCAGCACGCAGGGCCTCCCTGGCCACCCATGCATCTAGGGGCTGCAAGGACCTGGCAGCCACTTCCGGGAGCCGGGCAGAGCTAGGGCAGTCAAGAAACCTGCCTTAGCTCCGGTCCCCCGCTACGCCACCGACCGGACTTTTTAACGGCCCAGTCGGCAGTGCTGACCAGAGCCACCAGGGTCCCTTTTCGACCAGGCATTCCGGTCGAAAATCGGACGCCTGGCAACCCTAGGTTTGCGCCTTCTCTCCAGAAATGGCCCTATCCTCAGACTTGTAGGGATGCCAGTGTTCAGCATTACTATGGTGATCCACCAAGTTCAGGCAACACCTGGCTGTTCTCACCATGGGGTAAGAAGGCATATTCTGCATGCCATTGCTCTGCAAATCCAGAATGAGATATGTGTCTCACATGTGCACACACACACACACCCCCTCCATGGCCCCAGGCTGCCCAATCTATGCTTTCTCACCAAGCCCTACCCCAGATCAATGCAGTGTCCTCAACCAGGTCGTAGTGGGGGAGAAGATGTTGCAGAGGTGGCTGATTACTTTTGCATGTGAATCTGGGAGAGACAGAGATGATCCCATCCTAATTGAGGGCTTCTGGATTTGGTCTGTTCTGAACTCTTTTTTAGGCTTTGCAGAAGCTAATGCTGTATAGTGCTCCCCGTGCCAAGGTAAGTGGATGTTTCACTCCCTACTCCTACTCTTAGCCATTAGTCAAGATGAGCTATGTCTATTTAATTCAGTCAGCCCCTCCAGTCCCCTAACCACATTCCTAAACTTTTCTGTAATTTAAAAGAATATTCTCAAATCCATGCAGCTCAATTCAGCCAGGACCTAGACTGGAAAGCACTGAAAATCTCATTAGGCAGCTGATACCACTATATTTCTAGCCCCATTTCCAGACCAATGCAATTCCACATGTCTTTTCTTACTTAGAAAAGCAGTAGCAGATTAGAATACATGTAGGAGATTTCTATGTGGGTAGATGAAAGAGTACAATGAATTTGCCAATATTGTACTGGGTTACTAATGTCTTCCCCATAGAAAATATTGGCTAAAAGTTACTGTTACTTACCCTGGACCATATATGAAATGTATAGTAAAAGAGCTAAACATCCTCCTACAAGGGAGGTGCATCTTACAAAATTATTAAGGGCCCACACACCCGGGGGCATGCAGCTGTTGTCAGATAACCAAACACATCAGGTGCATAATGAGCCATGAAGTCCAAGCCCAGGGCTTCCAGCACCAGATAGATGTGGTTATCTTGCAACACCCATATGCGCTGGTGACTGTTATTCCACTTCCAGAGTGAGAGGCTACAGTGTTCCAGGAAGGAGACAATTAAAATAGCTCCTATTTTCTTTTTAATTAAAATAATGTTTGTTTGTTTGGAATGCAATATACAGCCAGCTTTAAAAAGTCACTTTCTTTAAATGGCATGCATGTGGGCTTTTTAAACTATAGTTTAACTTCAAGAAAATGCTCAACAATGTAGCAATGAAACTCAACATCCAGAAAAAAACTATCACTCACAGAAATACTGTGTAATAGAGTGGGGCTGATTCTGAGTTATTGCTGTGATTGGGGCACATGGGAAAGGAAAGAAAGTTGGCTTTCATCTTTGTGATCACTACATCCTCCAGACTAGTCAAGTTTAAGATTCAGATCTATAGAATTTTCTCTTCCTTTCTCCATCCATGGTGGGAAAACCCCTCTGTGTGCCAGGAGATACAGGCATCAAGCAGATCAGCAGCAGTAAAAGCCTGCAGTAAAAGCCTGCTGCTATCAACACTGGAAAGCAAAAGGCCAGTTTCTAACACAACACAAGCTTCAGAAAGTTCTGAGTCCCTTTCCCTAGTGGCTTCAAAGTTAGGCAAAATTCATATGCCAGTGTGAAGGTAAACAATATTTTCTGCACCCTCCAATATCAATTTCTACATAAAAACCACTATAGTGCTTTGTGGTAGTGGTCCAGTGCACTGCAGCTAACAATGTGCGGGAGGGATAGCTCAGTGGTTTGAGCATTGGCCTGAGCGTTGGCCTGCTAAACCCAGGGTTATGAGTTCAATCCTTGAGGGGGCCATTTAGGGATCTGGGGCAAAAATTGGGGATTGGTCCTGCTTTGAGCAGGGAGTTAAACTAGATAACCTCCTGAGGTCCCTTCCAACCCTGATCTTCTACAGTGTAATTGTTAATAAGGACTGGGTATGCCTATAATGGGTCATCCCATTCAGCATGGCCCCTTGTGCGCTGAGCGTCCCCCAAGGGGTGCTAGTAGAAGAGCACAGGGGCTGTGATTATGTCTGGACCCGGCGTAGGGGGATTCATCAAATTGGGGAAAAGTCCTTGAGAGCAAGGGCTAGGTGCCATATGGGCCCAATCATGAAGCGTTGATTTCAATGGGGCTTCAGGCTTGCAGGATCTGTCCCGGTACTGTCTGTAACCATTGCTGTGAAATATTGATGTATGGCTTAAGGATAATGCTGTACTTCTTCCGCTGCTTCACGTGGCACCAAAGTCAGAGTGACAGGCTGGACATTGAATCCCCATTCCGATACTATAGCGCAGTGTGGAAAAATAAAACACGAAGCTTCTCTACCTGCTGTGCATTCTGAGTGACTGGCTCCCTGCACTAGTTGGCAAATGATCCATTTCCAGCTATCCTGTCTGGAAAGCTAGCAGACTGAGCTTAGAACTCTGGCTGACTTAGCTTCGTCACCATCACAGCGTTATTCAAAAGGAGTTTAGATTGCCAAAAAATACAACATAACCCTGACTGTTTCATCCGTTATGGCCAGAGGGGACCATTAAATCATCAGTCTGACCTCCTGTATAACACAGACCATAGAATTTCACCCCATGCAGGTCAATTATTCTTCCTTGTTATGCATGTGAACACTATCACTCCCCAAAATGAGCAATTTAACTCAACTAAATCATTTAGAAAGGCATCCAAGCTCAATTTAAGGACTCCATGATGATGAGGAGGAGAAATTTACTATTCCCCTTGGTAAACTGTTCCAATGGTTAGTTGCACTCTGTTTAAAAAGTTGATTTTTTTTCTTCCACAAACTGAGTTTTTCTAACTTCAGCTTCCAGCCATTGGATCTTGCTATCCTTTTGCCTGCTAGATTAAAGGGGCCCCAAGACCAGGTCGCTTCCCTTGTATTTATTGGATAGTTAATTTGAAAAGGAGTTTGTCAAGGCAAAATAATACAATTTTTATTTTTATTTTAATTTGTCACCTCTGTCCATAAAGAAGCTCAAGTCCAGTGGCCCAGATTTTTCCTCTCAGTTACATCCATAGAACCCCCTTTTGACTCTAATAAAACTGTATAGGTGTAAATGAGGCTGAATTTTGTCCTTTTTATCACAGTCTAGGAAAGCCCTGTAGCCCATAACGTGACCATCTCCAAACCTGCTTCTTCATGCTGGAGAGGCTTGTCTATTGAAGTGATATATACTTAAAGTCTAAATGATATGTACAGTGCTAGAATTCCTACTTCTTCCAGCCGTAGGCTTTCAAACACTCCAACTTGTTTTCTGATTTCATCTGATGTAAACAGACTCATTGCCCATCTCTAAAGTGCTTGTGATCAGAACGCCAAATATTCAAAGAAAAGATTACTGCCTCTGGTGAAAGTGGATGAAATGACTACATGTACTTGTTTATGTATCACTGTTCAAGGCTTCTAGGGTGACACATCATGTTGCTGTCCGTGAGACACGTATAGCTAACTTCGACTCTGGGCGTAGCTCCCACTGAAACTGTATTCTATGGGCACGCCTCATGGCTGAAAAATGGAGTCAAATGGAAAGTAGGGCCACAGGGGATTATACCTATCTGCCCAACAAAAGAGAAGTTGAGCTCCACCAACTCTGCAATTTGACAGCAACAAATTTGCTGCTGAATCTACTTTTTCATCTCCCTCTCACACAGTGGTGAGGTGCAAAGGACTTGCACGCTTGCTAACAACATTAAAGAATGCTAGTTCCCCAATCTCTATTCAAAACTAGATAAAATGTATATCTACCTTAAGAAAAAATAACTTTACGTTCATGTCTTCCTCCAGTTTTCTCCATGGGTCTTGTCTCATTTGTGTCTGTCTTTTAGTTGGCAAGATCCTTGGGGAACAGCCTCTCTTTATTTGTTTCTTGTATATTCCCAAGTATACTGGTGCTCAAATAATATGGTTTCCCATTTATCAGTGGTATTGGTATTGTCTGTATACAAGGCATAATTAGCAGCATCACATTCTTTGACATGTTAATGTTATATTACATGATTTGTGTAGTTACAAATGTGAAACTGACATTCATTTTGCAATGCGTAGACGTGTGAGTAGTATCTTCTGGAGAAGAAAACAGTAGGGTCTATAAGGAGGGAGTTTTGTCTAGTGGTTAGAACAATGGATTGGAATGAAGATTCTCAAGTTCTGCTCCCAAATCTTTCACAAGACAGACAGAATTTGGCTCACTATATCTTTTCAAGTGGGGGGAAACAAAGGATTAATGTTACCATATAACATGGAAATTAATTATTATTAGTACCACAATAACAAATAGAGTCCTGTTAAGAATTATCATGTTTAAGTCAAATGCCTTCCATTAGTTCACCCTGAAACTGACTCTGTTGCTTCAGTTAAGCAAAATACAAAGGAGGAAATAATCACAGTCACGCCCCTCACTCAGTGAATAGATCCAGTAAAGTCAATGAGTATTAATATGTTGGTTCAACAAAAGGTTGGGATGACCCTTTTATGAAAACTTCATATTAAATTCAACAGATCTGTTCAAAGTCACACTCTAGTTCCTTATTTAGAAAAGATGGCTGGTCTTGCTGAAATGTTGATGTTTGCAATAACTATCATATGTATTAACTTCTAGAACTGAACAGGAACTGAAGTAAGTAATAAACCAGGTCTGTCAACAAATCTCCAGAGAATATATACTCTTGTGCAACTAAGACACTGCACCACCAGAGTAATTTATCCAAATAACAAACCGCTGTGTTAACCAAAGTGATAGATGGAGAAGTGAGCTAGATTCCAATTTCAATGTGACTTCAACTATATGCCATCCCCTAAATTAATGGAGAACCATGCGGTGCGATCACATATTTTAAAGTGCTATTTCAATGATACTGATATGACTTGAGGGTATAGTTAATAGCCCTTTTATGTTGGGAGAAGTTAATCAAAAGGAAGTACATTACTTCTTTTGCAACAGCATACTTGGTAACATGAGTTACACTATAATACCACAGAGATTGGCAGACATTGGGCATGTAACTGAAAAGCTATGCTAGGAGGGAATCTATTCTACCTGAGGCCCCCATTCAGCAGACCACTTAAGCACATGCTGAACATTATGCATTTGCCTAAGTACCTTGCTGAATTTGCGTCTAAATTATGCCTGAAGCAATGTCAGTACTTAGAAGGCGAAGTAATTAATATAGTTCTGATTGTCATTGTGTGCCACAGTGGCCCATTTGTAATTCAGCACTCTTGTCAGCTGCTTTTGTCAGTCTGGACATGCTCACTACACCTCACGCACTGTAGACATAATCTGTATCTAAAAGCAGGCATGTAAGATATCGTTGGAAAACTAATAAGCCACGGATCATTAATTTTCTTGTATGATGTCACACAGTGTGAGTACAAAAAGTTATGAATATGTGCTAGAATTATATTCTTAAAATGTGTTTGGCAAGCACTGTGTAAGCACAATCTGCATTAGAAAAAGGAATGTGGATTTACCTCTGTTTACATATAAGCAGTGAACAGAGCCATCAAGTTAATAAGGCGCAGGGTAGATTGCAGGAAACAGAGATATTTGCTTTTTAGCAAACACCAGCAGGGGTAAGAGGAGCATGCAGCTTCTTTTGCCACCAAACTCCATGTCACCTTCCTCACAGCTTGAATAAACTTTACTTTGAGGGGAAAGCTTCAGAAGAATCCATTTCAAAGGTTTACTGGCTATAAAAACAGAGGTGACTGAAGATAAGCAATTGAATTAACTTATTGTAACAATATTACTGTATTAAAAAGTACATAGAGTGAGGACTTTTCTAAAGGATAATGACACTGGTGATTAATGTCATTGTGAAAAGTATGTATTAACATGACATGAGGAAATATGAATACTTAATGATATTATGATTTAAAGCCTGTGACCAAACAAGGAGAAACAGTTTCCTTCCCAGACAGGAAAGAAGGCAGCTATCTAGCTGTCTCCTATGTAAATTAATCACGGTGGAATCAAAACAATGGAAGCCCCATTTTCGTACAGGGGATGGGAAGCCCAGAGGAAGAGAGAAATAGCATGAGGTCACCCTACCTCTTGAAATAAAATTAATAAACTCTGGAAGATATAAGCAAAGAGAAAACATCTTTGCCTCCATCACTAGATAGACACAAGAGGCCGGAGTACTTGCAAGCTGAGAAAGATGGATCCCTTCATCTGGGGATGGGTGTAGTCTCAGAAAACTGAACATAGATGAGACCTGATTAAACAAAGATCTTTCACCTAGGAAGACAAGGGAAGCCAGGACCTTGACACTCAGGGTGTGACCTGCATGCCCGGTGGTGACAGTAAGCATCCCAGGTGGGAAGCTGCAGTAGCAAAGCATTGTAAGGCACCCAGAGTTGCAGGACAAGTGATGACCCTACACCTTATTGGTCTGGATTTCACCCCCAAGCCCTGTGACACATTGCAAGGAGAAATATTTAGTGCTTAGTTTTCATAGTGAAGTTACACAGGATTTTCAGTTAATACATAGGTGTTCTGGGGTGCCCCACCCCCATACACACACACACACTCAGGCCTCAAAAGGGTTAATGTGCACCTGAGGGGCCAATTAACATCCCAGGCTGCACCTGGAAGGACAGCCAGGCCTAACTGAGGATGGATCGCAGGTGGGGAGGGACTGGGAGAGGACTACAGACAGAAGAAGCCCAGGGCCAAGGGAGGAGGGAGGAGTTTGCAGTCATTCTCTAGGAATAGAGAGATTGTGAGGAGGAAGGCCCAGGATCCTTGCTTGAGTAGAGAAGGCTCACAAGAGGCCAAGAGAGCTGACACTGCTGCTGGGAGTGGAGTGAGCTCCAGTGGTAACCCCTAATAAAAAAAAGTGTGATCCAGACTTACACGGAGAGAGAGCCCTGGGAGGTGTTCAATGAAGGAACAGCAAGGGGAACTGAAGAGACATGAAAGACCAAGCCCAAGAAAGGTGGATGAGTTTGTACTGTTAGTTTGGGATTTTGTTGGGGGATTCCAGGGGACAGCCCTGAGAGGCCTAACCCTGAGAGGAAGGTACACCTACAGAGGTTGTGAGGGGGGAAGGCCTGAGAAAGGCTCAGTAGGAAGTAGCCCAGGGAGGCAGTAGCAAGGAGTCGGACAGTCCTTGGCTGCTGGTTATAGGGTCCCTGGACTGGAACCCAGTACAGTAGTAGGGTTGCCAGGTGTCCAGTTTTCAACTGGAACACCTGATTGAAAAGGGACCAATTAAAAGTCCGATCAGCGGCACAGTGGGGCTAAGGAAGGATTCTAGCCTGCTGTTGCTTTGTGTGGCCCCCAGAAGCAGCGGCATGTTCCCGCTCTGGCTCCTAGACTTAGGGGCAGCCAGGGGGCTCCCACCCCAAGCACCACCCCCACAGCTCCCATTGGCCGGGAACTGTGGCCAATGGGAGTTGCGGGGGCAGCGCCTGCAGACGGAGCAGTGCGCAGAGCTGCCTGGCCACTCCTCCGCTTAGGAGCCAAAGGGGAAACATGCCACTGCTTCCGGGAGCTGCTTGAGGTAAACGCTGCCCAGAGCCTGCAACCCTGACCCCCCCCTCCTGCATCCCATCACCTGCCCCAGCCCTGATCCCCCTCCCGCCCTCCGAACCCCTAGGTCCCAGCCTGGCATCCTCTCCAACACCCCAATCCCCTCATCCCCAGGCTCACCCCAGAGTCTGCATCCCAGCTGGAGCCCTCACACACACCCCTGCACTCCAATCCCCCGCCCTAGCCCAGAGCCCCCTCCTGCACCCTGAACCCCTCATTTCTGGCCCCACCCTGGAAACCACACCCCCAGCCCAGAACCTATGCCCCCTCCCACACCCCAACCACCTGCCTCAGCCCAGAGCCCCCTTCCATACTCCAAACCCCTTGACTCCACCCCCCAGCCCAGAGCCCCCTCCTGCACCCAAAATACCTCATCCCTGGCCCCACTCTAGAGCCCGCACCCCCAGCCAGAGCCCTCACCCCCACCCGCATCCCAACCCACTACCTCAGCCCGGAGCCCCCTCCCACATCCTGAACTCTTCATTTTTGACCCCATCCTGGAGCCCGCATCCTCAGCTGGAGCCCTCACCTACTCCTGCACCCCAACCCCCTGAGCCAGCCCAGTGAAAAGGAGTGAGTGAGGGCGGAGAGAGCAAGCAACAGAGGGAGGGGGAATGGAGTTAGCAGGGTATGGGGCCTCAGAGAAGGGGTGGGGCAGAGGGGTGGGGCAAGGGCGTTCGGTTTTGTGTGAGTAGAAAGTTGGCAACCCTATGTAGTGGGCAGGCCCGGGTTCCCCTACCAGTCACTGTTATGAAGGCATGAGGCTGGAGAAGGGGACAAGGATGTCTGAGAAGCAAAGCAAGGATCACTGGGCCCAGAGTTGGGGCCAGAGACCTGATATAAGGACACTAGATTTATTTTGTTGGACCTCCTGTTAACCAGGAAGGGGTGGACTTAAATCATGACCTGGCCAGAAGGCTGTCAAGGGGAATCGGTGGACCACTGGAGGACCAGAGCAGCTGTGTGCAAGGGGTACCAGAAGGGGAGAAAACTGCTATGTTGTGCCTGGCCACTAGGAGCACTCTAGTGGGATGGACACAACAGGGCACATAGGAGACTACTGTGCCAGAAGCAGATACAGCAGCACTTGCAGCAGGTAAAGCATCACCTTTGATGGGGAAAAATGAGTCTTAGCCAAGGTTACCCCGCCCACACAGCACCCCTTGGAGCCAGTGCTCTGTAAGGAAACCTCCCCTCACTGGGGGCATCAAAATTATGTTTGAAGGAGAGAGCATGGGCAGAACCAGCCAAGAAGACTCAACAGGCAGCAAACTTGGAAGCAGCTGGTTTCTACAGTTTTGATGGTGGACACTCTCTCCCAATGCTGATTGAGCGTTTGCTCCAACTCCCTCCCATTCCCCCACCAGCCCACACATTACCTCCTCAATTCAGTCTCACTCTGCCTCCATGCTCCTCTCCTGCCTTCTCACCTCCCCCTTCAATGGTTCCCCTTCCTTCCTTTATCTTTCCATTTAGCTAATCCCTTCCTAAACCCCACCTCTCCTGCCCCCCAAGAGAAGAAAGAAAACCACCACCAACTCCTCCATTTAAAAAGTGCCATTTAGATGACATTTGTAACCTTTCAATGTTCAATCTACTTGTGTGTTATATTGTCTTCCCTTCCCTTTTGTTTTTCTTGATTATTTAGATTGTGCTAGGCACTTACAAACACAGAGAACCAGACCATCTCTGCCCTGAGGAACACAGTGGGGCCCTTATCTTGGTCCTGGCTTCTAGGCATTAGAGTAATAGAAACTAGTAATAATACAGTCATTATTTTGGCTTCTGTACCCCTGATATTGCTTTACGTACTTCACTATAGTGAAACAACAGATACAAGACAAAGCTAGAAGAGATTAAACAGGGCTGAAGTATTATCAGCATTTTTTAACTCCTTAGTTACTGTGGTAATTAAATAAATAACCATAATATCTTGATGCCCAAACCCTGGATGGGCCAGTTGTGTTTTACTCATGTTGGCTATAATGGCAGATACAAGCTATTGTCATTCATATCCCCATAGTTCTATGCTAGCCACTTCTACTAGTGGTTAGCAGTAAGCAACCCTTACGACCCTATCCAGCACTCACTTCCCAAGGAGAAAGTCACAGTGAAGACAATGGAAGCATGATCCTGCCCAGTTAAGAAGAGGCTATGAAAGAACTGGACAGCCAGCATGATGTTTCTTCGTTCCTTTTTCTGGTTGGGTAGAATTCTGTGGCTATGGGGTTCCAGACTCTTCACGTTGCTGCTTTCAGGAGCTGCTAGACAAATAATAATAAACCCGCTTTGCCAAAGAGATTCTGAACACCCACAGTTGTAGGTAACTGAAGATAGCACGGGAAGCCTCTCAAGTGAGTTGAGCACTTCGCAACACACAGAGCATGATCCACAGGTGGGACAACGGGGAATGCTCACTGGGCACTGCTTTACATGGAGGAAAAGCAACATGAATCCATAGACACTTGGACACTGCAGGAGCCGAAGTAGAGGAGGGAAGGATCAACATGCTTCCTGCATCCTCCAAATCAGTATCCACCAGGGCCCCACTCATTCCCTGCCACTATTCACTAGTCCCCATGCAAATCTGCCTATCATTTCATGCTGAGATACAAAGGATTGTGGGATCTGCGAGAGTACTGGCAAGCAACTACAGATGGATTTGGGTGCCAGGTGAAAAAGAGATTGAGAACTGTTGCTCTAGTCATTGAGAGGGCAGGGCTAAGAAGTGGGAAGTACTGAGCTCTACCCATGCTCTGCCACACTGTGATCTTGCAGTGATCTCTCTGTTTCTCAGTTCCCGCAGCTCCATAACAAGGATGACAATAATCACTTACCTACACTATTTCATGGGGAGGTGGCAAGGATTAATTAGCATTTGTACACCACTTTGACAGTGTAAAGCATGATTATGGTACTAAGCATATTCGATCCAAAGCCATCCCTGATGTAACACCACTGAATTCAATGGAGCTATAAGAGGGATGAATCTGGCCCATTATAGCTAACCAATATCACTTGTGGCATGCATTATGACTATGGCAATGGTTTCTTAGTAGTTTCCATATGCTGAATGTATTGTGCAACCATTCTGTGGATGGATTCTCCTGTTGCTTTGACAGATACGCGTTCAGCTTGACTTGAATTCTGGGTTTGTTTGGGCTTCTCACATGAGGAGTCCAATCCTGGATTTGAAAATGCAGTTGCATATCTTGCAAGTGTAGTCATTGCTGTGGGGAGAGTTTGAGGCATTGGTCTTCTGCAGAAACCTGAAATGCCACTCCTCAAAAGTGGATACTGCCTCATGGCACAAAGCTATCCATCGGGATCTATCCATTGCAATGAAGTCCCAGGTTTTAATGTCTATCTTGCATGCTTTGAGGTTGACTTTCAGGGTGTCTTTATATCTCAGGATGGGTCGACCCATAGAATAGGTTCCGCTGCTCAGTTGTCTGTAGAGCACTGCTTTTGGTATGTGGGAAACTTCCATGTGGACCACATGTCTGACCCAGCGAAGCTGAGCCCTGATGAGCATGCTCTCAATACCAAAGATTTGGCACCTCTCAAGGACTTTAGTGTTGGAGACCCTGTCCTGACGCTTGATGTTGCAGATGGATCTTAGGCAGAGAAGGTGGAAGCTCTCCAGCTGTTTGATGTGCCATTGGTAGAGCATCCATGTCTCACAGTTGTACAGGAGTGAGATGAGTATAACAAGCACAGTAGATTTTTATCTTGGGTCTGAGGCAGACTCCATGCTCCCTCCAGAGCCTGTGGGCGAGCCTGCCAAATGTCAAACTGGCCTCTGCCAGATGTTAAATGATCTCAATATCCAACATGGCATTGCTGGAAAGCATGCTACCCAGATAACAGAATTTCCTGATTGAGTTCAGGGTGGGTTGTCAGTTGTGATCATGGTACATGTGATGCTGGTGGTCTGGTGCTGGCTGTTACATGACCTCTGTATTTTTCAGGCTGATTGTGAAACTGAAGCTTTTTGAGGCATAGGCAAAGTAGACCATAATAAGCTGAATGTCCTCAAGCGTGTGTGCAAGGGAGGGCACAATTGTCAGCAAACAGGCACTCTCTTCATAGCTGTTTGATTACCTTGGTGTGGATCCTGAGTCGCTGTAGACTGAATAGACCCCCATCCAATCTAAGCCAGATACGTACTTCTCTGTCAAAGTCCTGGAATGCAAACAAGAGCATGGCCGAAAAGACAATGGCAAAGAGGACTGGAGCCATTACGCATCCTTGTTTGGTACTGCTGGTGACAGGGAAGGCTTCTGATGAGTCACCGCACTCCATCACCCTGGACAGTATGCTATCATGAAATGAGTGGATGACAGCAATTATCTTCTCTGGGCAACCAAATTTATGAAGGGTTTTCCACAGGCCCTCACAATTCAAAGTGTCGAAGGCCTTGGTTAGGTCAACAAGCACCATGCACAGGTCCTTGTTCTGTTCACCAGCCTTCTCTTGTATTTGTCGGGCTGCAAAAATCATGTCCATGGTACCACGGCCAGCATGAAAGCCACACTGTGACTCTGGATAGATCAAGTCAACTAGGTGAGAGATGACTAGTGCAAGGATCTTCCACGCTATAGACAGCAGTGAGATCCCGCAATGGTTGTCACAGCTAGGTATGCTTCCCTTCCTTTTGTATAGATGGACTATGAAAGCATCCTTACACTCCTGGGGCACAGTACCTTGTTCCCATATAGTCTTCAAACAGCTAGTGAGTTTCCTGACCAGGTGGGCACATCCACATTTGTAAACGTCAGGCGGAATGTCTTCAGGGAATGGAGACTTGTGTGTGGACAGTTCCTTGATGGCCTCAATAATCTCATCAAGAGAAGGGGCCACAGACAGCTCTTCCAGGACAGGACACAGCAGGAGTGAGTCAATGGCTTCAGCAGACATAGTGGATTGACAGTTCATGAGACTACCAAAGTTCTCTGCCCAGCAAGAGAGACTATCACTTTTATCTGTGAGCAGCCAGTTACTATCTGCTGTGAAGACAGGGGCTATACCACTGGATACTGGGACACAAACAGCACAGAGACTTTCACAGAAAGCCTTCATGTCATGCTTGTCAGCCTCTTCCTGCAGTTACACAGCCTTCTGCTCTCACCAATAATTCTTCATTTGCCTTAATCAGGTTTGAAGTGTATGTTTGGCCTGATGGTATCTGGCCTTCTTCGTTGCCGATTTCTTGTCCAAGAGGTAGGACTTGTGTATGGTGTGCATGGTCTGCAGTAGCTGGTTTTGGTGTTTCCGCCTCACAAATCCAAGAACCTTGGATGCTGTATTATATGCGACATATCTGAGCTTCTGCCAGGTTATCTCAATGTCTGTGTAGTTCTCTAGGACCTCAACTAACGCAGTCTTCAGTGCCTGTTAAGCTTTGGTTGTTTGCTGGGGTCTTTCATGGCAGACACACTGATCTTCTTTGGTGGTTTGAGGTGTCCTCTAGGGCACTTTGGTGAGAAACGTAGCGCCATGATGCTTCTCACAAGCCAATGGTCTGACCAGCATTCAGTGCCTCTCAAAGTATGAGTGATGTGCAAATCTTTAATATCTTTAGACCATACAATTACATAGTCCAGCATGTGCCACTGTTTTGACCTGGAATGCACCCACAGTGACATATATTTGTTGCCCTGTTGGAAGACTGCATTGGGAATAGATATTCAACCCTGCACACTTGGAGAGAAGTAGTTGGCTGTTAGAGTTTGATCTTCCAATGCCATGGTACACTGCTCCACATGCCAGCATCAGCTCTCACATGAGCATTAAAGTCTCCAACGACAATGAATTTGTCCTGGTGTGGCACTCCTCTGATGACCCTGCTGATATCTTCATAAAACATCTCCTTGATCTCATCTGTATAAGTCACTGTTGGGTGCATAGGCAATGATAATGGTGGCACACTGATCTCTGGACAAGTTTATGCAGTGCACCATAAACTTGGCCATTGAGTCTCTTGTGGAGCAAGTCAAGTTTGCAGGCAATGTTAGGCTGTCTGATGAACCCTAACCCCGACTGTCTTGGGTCATCCTTGCCCTTGCCACTCCACTAGTAGGTATAGCCCACTCCCACCTCCTCAGGACGGGACTCATCAGCGAGTCTGGTTTCCCTGAGGGCAGCGATATCTATGTTATACCTCTTCAGTATTTTAGCAATAAGGGTTGTCCTTCATTCCAGTCTTTGGTCATTGTCAAGAAGAGTTCTGACATTCCACGACCCAAAAGTCAGTCTGAGAATCTTTGTTTTATTTTGAACGCTGAGTTGGATGACCGGCCAGGAGCAGCAGCCTGATAGACACAGAAAGGGCGGGCTGTGTTGGGTTTCTTTTCAGCCCCCCATCGCCAGATTGGGGAGATCAGTCCTGTGCTCCATCACCTCTGGAGGATACAAGCGCCTTAACTTCCCTGATCTGTGGGAACAACCGTCACCCTAAGGCCGCCTATATGCAGAAGTTGTGACTAAGGACTGCCAACAGCACCTTCTGCCTGTCCCCGTCACCACTTCTGCATTGCCACACGACTCTGATGCATTGGTAGGGTTAGCTGAATGACCTGCACTATGAATGGATTTAAGTGAGAGAGATTTGTGCAGAGCTTTTCCCACTCTCTTGCTCAAGCGGCTGTTGCAATAGATGCCACAAGCACGGCAGCTGGCCTGGGTGCAGGACTTGTGTTCAGAGTTGTCCTTCTCCTCGGTGAGTGGCTGACCTGAGCTAAAGAGCCTCATCTACACACGTGTACTGATTGGCCAATGACTGCGTATATAATGCAGGTTGCCCTTGCCATCACAAGGCATATGCTTCATCGCCATCCCCTTTATTGACACCAGTGTGTTCTTCTGCATGGTCTGCCAATGAAGACTTCACCCTGACCCAAGCAGGACAGCTTAGGGGTTATTCACACTTAACCAAGGTGACCCCGAGACTAGTGGAGGGCAGGAACATCTCATTCTTCCCATACAGACTCACCAGGTCTGCTCACTGCCACCTGCCCCTTCTTTGAAACAGGTAATAAAACTGCTTTTGACCTTCCTCCAGGTCTGTAGAAATATTTCCTTTAAGATTATATTTCTAGTGTTTCAGTGTAACTCTTAAGAGCTATTCAGGCAGTGTTCCTGTTCAAATTAATTAATATATCAGCTATTTCACACAGTCTCCCTATGGCATATATAAGAGTCTTTTAAAACAAAAACAAAACCCTCCATCTAAATTCTTTCTGGTTAAAAAAGAAAGAAGTGTAACACATTCCCTTTTAAGTTCTTCTTTGGCAGAACTTGAGCTCCCCCTGCTGTCTGCAAATAAAATCAATGTAATTATATATAAAAGTCCCACCACTGTATAAACAGGGTGATTGGGACCTGAGGAACAGTGTTGAAAAGGCCTTTGCCATTAAATGGTCTAACAGTGGTCAGGGATCTAGACCCACCAAAAATTCTGTTTACATGGACCCCTTGATTTTCTAACCTCTGTCTCACAAATTGACTCCTATGCCTAACCCCTTTCATCTGAATAGGTGAGTCCTCCCGGTTATCATTGCACCCCCTAGTGCAGGCTTTTGACTTCCCGTTCCCACACCCCACAAACTCATGGACCCAGTTCTGACCTCAGATTTGTACCCACAACTCCCACGGGTTTCAACGAGAGTCAGCTGTGTATATCCAAGGATAAAGTTGGGCCACTCATTCTCTAGTGGAATACCTAAACCACAGGTTCCCGTGCAACAGCTTAGATCCCAAAGATCCTATCTGTCTTATTCCACCTCTGGCCTGAATGGATTTATAACCAGCAAATCCTACCTGGGATGGACAGACAGACACACACCACCTTTGGTTGCCCATAGGGCAGAGGTGGGCAAACTGCGGCCCGCAGGACCATCCTGCCTGGCCCCTGAGCTCCTGGTCGGGGAGCCTAGTCCCCAGCCCCTCCCCTGCTATCCCTCCTCCCCAGCAGCCTCAGCTCGCCACACAGGTAGTGCGGCTTGTGCCACCCGCCCACCTGCCAGGCTTTCCAATAAGCCTGTCCTGCCGCTCTGAGCGGCCTGGTAAGGGGGCGGGGGGAAAGGGGGGTTGAATAAGGGAAAGAGGGTCCCGGGGGGCAGTCAGGGGACAGGGAGCAATTGGATGCGGCGGAGGTTCGGGGGGGCGGTCAGGAGACGGGGGGGGGGTTGGATAGGGGGTGGGATCCCAGGGGGGCAGTTAGGGACAGAGGACCCAGGAGGGGGCAGTCAGGGGACAAGGAGTGGGGGGGGGGCGTTGGATGGGTCGGGGATCCCCAGGGGCCTGTCAGGGGGCGGGGCTGTGGGTAGGGGCAGTCAGGGGACAGGGAGGGTTGGATAGGGGATGGGGTCCTGGAGGGGCAGTTAGGGACGGGCGGTCCCGAGAGGGGGCGGTCAGGGGACAAGGAGCAGGGGGGATTGGATGGGTCGGGGGTTCTGAGGGGGCAGTCAGGGGGCAGGAAGTGGGAGGGGGCGGATAGGGGGCGGGGGCCAGGCTATTTGGGGAGGCACAGCCTTCCCTACCCAGCCCTCCATACCGTTTCGCAACCCTGATGTGGCCCTCAGGCCAAGAAGTTTGCCCACCCCTGCCATAGGGGGAAAGGAAACATTTAGCAAATCATCAGCTTAGAAAGGATATTTCTTTTTTAGGTAGCTAAATATGAATAAGAAAAGGTTTGGTTTTGAGTCTGAAGTGTAGAATTGTGAACAATTCAAAAAAGTTCCTAATATGAAGCCATGTTCTAGTCTTGATTTTTGTTTCAATGGGCCCATCTGTGAAGCAAGGGTACACAGTTGATTTTTAGCAGGCAGTGTCAGTGACTGCATGATTAGGCCAACAGCGGAATTTAGAAGTGTCACATGCTGGTACTCATGTTATATTTTAGTCCACAAAACTGTAAGTAGGCTAATGGAATGATTGGTTTATTCTGTGAAGTAGTAGACTGAACTATGGCTGGAAAGAGAGAAGGAACTGACTCAACCAAAACTGCACTAAGATGATAATTGCCTAGGCCAAGATTTTCAGGCGCAACTAGTGATTTGGGGCACCCCAAAAAAGGTACCCAATTGGACACTCCTGAAAGGGGATTTCTAGAAAGTGCTGATCACCCACTCTCTGAGAATCAGGCCCCTATTAAAGTATCTCTAGTTGGGCACCTAAAATAATCAGATGCTTTTGACTATCTTTGCAATAGGATGTAGGCGCCTAGGTCATTTTTGAAAATGGGGCCTTAAGAGCCTAAGTCACTTAGATGCTTTCAAAAGTGTTATCACAGATCAAAAAACCCCAATTAAGGCTCCTCTAATATAGAGCCCCAATGGCGAACCTTTAGCCATTTTCCTAGCATCAAAGTGTGTATGTTTCTGCTTTTCGGTTGGAACAGCTAATATGTCCAAGAAGCCATGGGCTTAAGCGTGATCTTGACCTTGCTGATATTCCTAAAAGCTCCTATAGTTTCCAGAAAGCCAAAACTAGTAGCACTGAAGAAAACCTCCAGGTTTTGGATCGTCTATTGCCAGGCCAGCTGTTCTCTAGCGAAAAATAAAATCCAGCTGTGATATTGCAGCTGGATGATGACTGGGAAAGATGAGTCAATAGCGCATTGCTGCTCTATTTGTTAATGCTTGCCCAATGACCTTGACGTTCTTCATTTATGAATTCTTTGGTTCAGAGTGCTAGCAGCGTGGCAGGCTCTTTGCAATGGTTACAAAGACAGGATCACTGCCCTGAAGAGCGTAAGCTCCAGACAGACTATCACTGAACATATACATCAACCTGTTCTACCGATTCTGTTGATCGGAATTGCACTTGGGTGATCTTTGTATTTATAAGGAACTGTCAGAACTGTTAGGCTCAAAAACAAGCTGTTAAGTTGTATTATGTTGATTTTTGCAAGAATCATTATGTCTCCAGCCAGGTATTCTTCCCTCACCCTGTTCATTCCATCAAAGAACCAGGTAATTTATAAGTCAGAGTATATTCTGCTTAATTATGTCTAAATACGACATGAAGTCTAGGTGCCTAACTTTGTGACAGACAGGAACATAAGGGACAGTGCATCCTCTTTCCAGATCTGCATTCTTAACACGAGAACATTCTTTGCTCTTCTAGGTATCTTCCACCAATGGACCTCAATGTGCTGTATAGACAGGGAATAGAGACTAGTGCACTCCTATTGGGTCAGTAGTATTTCACCCATTTACAGACTGGTAAACTTAGGCACTGTGAGCTCCATACCCCACAGCAGATCAATGGCACATGGAAAGAACCCAGAAAGTGAGTAGCAGAGCTGGAGATGGAAGCCAGGCAGGCTGGCTCTCAGCCCGGAGGCCTGAAGGGTGGAGTTGTGCCTACTCATACAGATGCTGAATGTGCCCCCAGTGCTTTAACAGGGACCCACAATCTTGAAATGTGCTGAGTACAATGGAATTGAATGCATTGGAGGAAGAGCTCATGCAGTAATCAGCCCTCAGTGGCCTAAAAGCTCGACATTTATTGCTTATAAATATTAACATGGGACAGATCTGCCTGTCAGGCACCAGTCTGACTAGGGAGCAATATAATGCGGGTGCTGCACCATTCCAGGGTAAGGGAGCTCAAATCCTCTGCAAAACCCTTGCTGCACGCGGAGGCCTGTACAGACTGCACCAGCTTTTAGTCACATTTCCCCCAAATGTGCCTGGCCTGGAGGCTGCCTCCTCCTTTAGGGGAGATTGGTGTCCAAATGTCCCGAAAACTACCAGGGTACTTGGTTTCTTCTAGATCTGCATTTTTTGCAGGTCATTACAGAATGCTCTTTCCCCTGGTTATCTAAATTATCTGCAGCCTCTGCATTGCTGTTGGCTAATGAATCTTTAATAGGTCAGCAAAATTAAGATAATTAGCATAATCCTGAGAGGGATTACCTGGGATGCTGCTAAATACTCCGGGTGATATACAATAAAAGAGAGAACCCTACCTGGGAGTAGGGTGACCAGATGAAATGAAGAAAATATTGGGACACATGGGGGAAGCAAAAAAAAATCAACAACGCCGGAGCTGCCAAAGCCGCAATATCGGGACAAATGGCCTCCCGACCGTGCATCGGTCGGGACATGGGACAAAGACCTAAAAATCGGGACAGTCCCGATTTTATCAGGACGTCTGGTCACCCTACCTGGGAATTGCATAGTGAGGACAGTTGCAGCCAGGCCTCAGCCCTAGGGCAAACCACGGACCTTGAATTAGCCTCTAGAAACCTCAGTTTACGTGAGTTAAGTAGCAGCTATTAACAGTTGGTGAAAGACCCCAGAGCAAACATTTCCTTTCTGGATGAGATGGGAAGGCCAACGTTTTAGGCACTCGAGCTTTGGAAGTTAGGCATTTAACTAAGTGCCCCCAACATGCATAAGTACCATTGCTTGAGAGAGGTGGGCAGGGTTGGCTCACAGTCCATCCTTTACAACTGTCAGTAGATACAGTCAGGGGGGAACAGAACGCCCCACCCCCTCCACAGAATTCCTTGCCTTGGGAGACCCCAGGGAGAATTTGATTCAATATTCCTTCTGGGCACTCTGGCTCCATTGTAGCCGCTGAGCACCCCAACCTCTAGCAACTGAAGGCACACAGAGCAAAAGGTCTCCCTACATCATTAGATAAATCTAGTAGAACAGCACAGTCATGGTCCTGTGATTTCGTAGAGATAGCCCATGAGTTGACCTGTGAATTCTAGCGTATGAGATTCTGTCTACTCTGTGAAGGCATAGTATTGCTCAGATAATCATCTTATTAAAGCAGCACAGCAGAAGTTTACATAATATAATCTAAATCTGAAATGGACCCACATATGTTTTTTTGTTTTTGGTGAGGGCCTCTCGGTGCCAGTGTAATGCAAATAATGCTCAGTGGTAATTAATACACAGGTATGGGGAGGAAAAGATTGTTTCCAGGTTTGAAGAAACAGGTTTGGATCAAGTTCTGCTAGGTTTGTTCCCACATTCAAATTGAAAAGTGATTGCATGTCGCTGGGTTTAGTTGCAAACATTTTACGAGGCCTAAGCTATTTCCCTTCGTTCTATGATGGCCAGTGGAATGGCAATTCTGGGAGTGTTCTTCCTTTGCTTTATTCTATCTTTTCTCTCCCAGTGTCCCCTATCATAGTGCAGAGGGCAACAATAAAAAGGTGTTGAGCATCTCCTCCGCCTAGTGAGTTGTGTTTAGAACCTTTCCTTCCATGTGAGCAGTGGGAGGCAGTTGACTATGAGCATCCATCTCTGTGCCGAGCCAGTGGGCCCTGAATCTCAAACTTTTTCCTTGTGGGGTGTATGTTGGGGGAGGGGGGTGAATGTTTGTAGTTATTATATTAGTTTCACAACAGCAGAGGTAAATATAATAACTGCATGACTCAGACTATGCCTCAAAGGTCATTCTCAATTCCCATCCCAAGCCAAAAAGAAAGAAGTAGAAGGGAAAAAATCTCTTATGTTCTTGTTCTCGGTTTCTGTGCAAGGTGAGTCACCCTGCACAGTCAAAAGCTATAAAATGACAAACATTGGTAAATAAGATAATATTAATGACACTGATGTGTGTGTGTTTATTTCAGTTGAGTCATCAGTCACTGCTCAGCAGACTACAAGCACCTTATCTGAGAAAAAAAATCCTGCTTGAATTAAAGTCAGGATGATGAACACAAATCTGCTCTTAATAAGTATTTTTCTATGACAAAGAGCATTCCACATGGTATTTATACTTCATTGTGTACTGCACAAGCCAAGCAACTGGAAACATTACTCATAAGCAAGGCCACAAGCAATTGTGGGAAAGTTTGTCCAAAAAGTTGTTCTAGTTTCTGCTAGCGTAGTGTAATTGCTTCTGATCTTTTTTAAAAAAAGGGAAAACCCAGTCCTGTATACAAACTAGGTTGTTATTCTCCCCCACCCACTCCACCCCCAGTTTATCCTGGAATTTTACATTCATTCGCAGGTTTGTGCCTACTTCCTAACACCAATTCTGAGTCCTAACCTGAGTTATTAGAGACCAGTTAGTCACCATGCCCCCAATTCAGCAAGGTACTGAAGCATGTGCCTAACTTTAAGGGTAACTCACGCATCAGTTGTGTTACATGTCCTCATCTGTGCCCAATACACAGAGGAGGGGAATCTGTGTCAGCTCTTAGTTTGACAGAGTTGCTCTTTAATTAAAGCTGTAGAGATGCATCCTTTCAGCCCTGGAGATTCTCCAGTTCAATACTCAATGCCCGTGAAGATGGCAACCATCATGGAAGCACACAAGTAGTTCCACTGATATTGACATGACCGCTCATGTTCAAAACACAGAATGCATTCCATTTTAGCTTTTACAACTACCAGTTCTTCTTGTAATGCCCTGTGGTTCAAACTCTGCCTTCAGATGCCTGCATGTGACTCCCACTGAGGTCAATAGGAGGTGTTCAGGCATGGAGAGTAGAATTTGCTCTTGTGGTATCTAGTTTCTAGAAATTATTATTTGCAAGTCACTTCCAAAGCAATTAAATCTATTATGTTGAGCTTACTTGCATGGAATCACCTCACACTCACCTTTCTTTCCGAATGACAGCAGAGGTGAACAAACTTTGATCAGATAAACAAGCTTCTATTCTATCACCCTGTATGCCAGGCCTCCCAGAACATTTTACAGGGAATGTACAGTGTTAGAAAACTGGCACTGAAAAATGGAGTGCATTACATTTTGGGCCTGATCATTTGGAACTCGGTGGGGAAGTTCACCCTCGGGCATTAGAGGCCAGATTCTGCTTTCAGTTACAATTGTGTACGTCTGGAGGAACTCTAATGTTTTCAGTTAAATTATTCCAGATTGACACCCCAGGTAAGTGAGAGCAGAAGGTGGCCCAATACATGTGTTTTAACAAACACAGCCAAAGATCAATGAATCTAAGGAAGAAGGATGATCTAAAGAAGTTTAGGACCAGACTTGTCATTTGCCTTTGATTCCTGGCTGTGCCATAGACTCTGTCCCTGCCCTGCAACTCTTTTGATCTCAGTAGTTCAGCTCTGTAAGAGAGAGATTTCCCGTTCATTCACCCTTTCCATCTCCTGTAAGCTCTTCAGGTCAGGGATTGTTTGTACAGAACCTAGCACAATGGGGCTCTGGTCTCTTAGGATCTTGAAGTGCTTCTGTAATAAAAACAATAGTTAAGAAATCTAAGTAATTTTAAATGACTAATTTGTAATCTAATTTCATTTACTTGCCAGAACTATCAAAATGTACCATGTAGTTTGAATTCTGAGGTAAGTAACAACACTCACATCAAACAATTTCAATTTATCAACATCCCTTTGCAACATGTCATTGAGATGAAACATAATACCACCAAGAAGCAGTGGAGAGAACCATCCACTAATTAAAACTGTAAAATAAGTTTTTAAGAAGCATTTCAATGCCATCATATATTTTCTCCATTGGTAAATCATGGACCAAAGTGAAAAACTGAGTGATTTATATGCATTCATGTGCAGTACATCCATGCTAATCCTTGCATATGACTTCTTCCTTGCAATAATCCCATCAAAAGGAGTTCACTCTACAAGTCCTCTCCCTCCAAAGTGCTCTGTTCAATGCCATATCCTCTATCATATCACATTGCTAACATGTCTTCTTCTATGATATCCCACCACTTCCTATTGGGTCAGCCTCACTCTCTTTGCCCTTCAATCTTGATCTGTTGGGCTCTTTTACCCACACAGTTTTCAGCACTGCATTTTACATGAGCAAACCATCAGAGCCTGTACTCCCTCATTTTTTTTTGTTTATAGGTGTTACTCTGAGCATGTCTCTAACATATACATTCCTCACGTGGTCTTTCCTGCTTATAACACTTATCCATCTCAACATTCATATTCCTGTGGAACAGATCATTTGCTCATGTTTCTTCCTTGTGACCCAACACTCAGCGCCATACATTACAACTGGACAGACCACCGTTTTATAGGCTTATCCCTTTTAATCTTACCGGTATCCTCTTCTCACATACCATTTATCTCTCTGCATTTGAGCCAGGCGTTTATTATCCTAGCTCTCATTTCATCCTTCATTTCCCTGGATTCTGAAACCCAGATACTTGAATTGTGTTTTTCGTATTATCTGCCCATCTAGTTTCTCTGCCATAGATGGTCCCAAGCCCAGTTGAAAGAGGAGGATGGAACAGCATCAGGTTGGTAGCTGGCCATAAAAATGTGCCATAAACTGAAAGTACGAGTCCCTTATGTGACATGACTGTGGCATTAAAAAAAATAATCTGATCTCTCTGCTATTCTCAGCTTAGTCAGCCTAATTTATACTTGGAAGCTGTCAAGAGTACATTTACGGGTGAGAATTATGGGGTTTGTGACCTTCCTGAAATAAAACTCCCATTTGGAGCCCCGAATGCCTTCCTAGACAATTAAAATAACTTATCTCTGTTACTCTGAACTCATGAGAAAACTACTCTCTCCCGAGGAGATGTCTGCACAGCTAAGTGTATGCTTCAGGTGACTGAGGGGAAACCCTGACTAACACTTCACAATTCATATCCAACTACTAATGAACACAGAGCCCCCCAACACAGCATTTTCCACTTAAATCTGTTTCCATTTAAAGTAAAATGCGGCTGCAGAACCTGAAGTCTTTCACTAGCTTTTTTCTACGTGCTTTAATTAAAGCATCTTAATTTACAAAATCTGGATTTCTGAGTATTCTGGACTTCATTCCCCATAACTCCCATTAATGGATGCTAATAGGAGTTACAGATAAAAATAATGGAGTCGCAGATGAGGTGTTATTTTAGTATGGCTTTTTTACCTAGTCTCCTTTATGTAAAGATTTGCACATGTGAGAACCCAAGCTTGTTTATACAGTGCCCAGGCTCCTTGGTGTTACAATAATAAAAACAACATCTAACTATAAAGCCAGGCAATTCTGAATTCTCTCTGCCTCTTTCTCCTTGGGTTTTTGTGGCACAGATGCTGTTATTCCACTATGAACCACTTTACAATTCTATAGCCCTTTTCAGCCTGCAGGGTGCCATCATACTTTACAGAACAGGGTCAAGTTATGATCTCACTTACACCAATGTAAATCCAGAGTAACTCCATGGACTTGTGATCTCGGTTACTCTGGATGTACAACACTTTCACTGAGCTTAGAATCTAGTCTAAAAAAAAGTCATGGCTAGGCTTCACTGAGCAGCCATCCAAATGAAGCCATCTCTTGAATGGCAGCCATTCTGCACTACTGGCCTCATGCAATGTTGGGGGGTGGGGGGATGTTTGTCTGTTTTTTTTTAAGAGGAAAAGAGGAGACTAACTTATCTAACTGAAACCAGCAGAGGAGTCTGGGGAGACGTTTTGTGGAGACATATCAATGTTGAAGTTTTCACCTGGAAGGTTTTAGAGAACAACAACATACACTCTGTCGTTGGGTGCTTAGAGTACTGAGCTGGGATGTGAGAGACCCAGGTTGAAGCCCCTTCTCTGCCTAACTCAAAGTGATCTGGGATGAATGGCATTGATCAGACAGAGCAGGGACTTTAACCTGGGTCTCCCACTTCCCAGACCAGTCCACACACACACACACAATTTTGTTTTCATTCCAATGCAGAATGACAACAAATTCATAAAACCTCAAAAGTTGCCATGAAACAGCATTGTCATTCTCCATTCAGCTCTACTGCATATGCAGTAGGCATAAGTAAACTGGTTGCATGCAGGCAACAGTAATTGAAGGCAGTCATTGAAGTGGAGAGAGCTTGACATTTATGCGCAGTAAATGTTCACGTATTAAGGACTCACACCCTGCAGTGAATGTGCAATAGCTTCGTGTTGCTGGTTTTTTTTAATAAAACATTTTGTTCCGGATCGTTCAGAAACACTGATCCCTCTTGGCACTGAAATCTCCAGTTCTCTACTGGAAACTAAAGACAATTTGTTCTAGGGCTAGTATTCTATAAAGTACACCCAAGTGGCTCACAAGCAAATGGTCTTTGTCAATAAATAATAATAAAGAAGGGGACCAGGACCTTGGTTTTCACTTCTCATCTGAAAGAGAGCACCTCCAGCAACACAGGGCCCCTTAGCAACACACTGCAGCATTGACTCGATACTGAGTCAGAGGGAAGAATGCCATGTAATGACTCACCAGCACCACTTCTTTTGCAGCATTGTTTGGGGCTTAATAATGTAATCTGTCTATCTACTTGAGTGCCTTTAAAGAGCCCTAGTGCACAGATGTAAAGAGCTTTCCATGGGATACACCACAGCATTAAAGGCTGGATCCAACTCAGTGGAAAGACTCCATTGACTTCACTGGGAGTTGGATCCAGCCTTAAATGCAATGCAGAGTGCTGGAAAAGCTTGTTGGAATAGATAGTAGTGACCACAGATGGAATTTCTGGGCAAAATTATGTACTCAGGGGATCTCTACTCAGATATTCTTCATTATCTGCATGCACAGATCTCCCACCATCATCAGTGAGAATTCTGCTCATCTCCGGAGAGCACAATATGGACAGTGAAATCTGTTTTGCGGCTCCAAGAGCAGAGGTTTGCCCTCTGGTTGCATAGATTACATGCACAGAGTTTCCTGCAGATGGCACTGCTAAGTTTGAAAACAAAAATGAATTTTGCCCACTTTGACTGAATTCTAGAGTTAATTAGTAATCTTATCTGAGTATCAGTGTTAAACCATACACATCATTTCCCTGTCACAGCAACATGCCTAAATTAGACACAGGGGACTCCAGGCCTGATCCTGCGTTCCTTGCAGTCAGTAAAAGTTCTGCCTGTAAAAGAAATGCAGGATCAGGCCCTGTATTCATCCATTTCATTCAAGTGTTTAATTCCTTTCCTTTAGGAAATTGAACAGAAATAAAAGTCAGGGTCTCATTTCCTCTTGGGGCTTAGATTTTAAGGTTTCCCTACCATCTTTACTTCCCTTTTACACTTCTATATGTAGATATATTAGACACACTCTGCAACCCCAGCATTTAGTATGTATCTCTTGATTTGCATATGGCACGCAAGAAGTCTTCACGCTGCATAGTATTTTCTTATGCCAGCAACACTGCTGTGAATTGAGGGTAACATATGTCCACTGGTATTCAAGTCTAGATGCATCTCATTGAATTCTATGAATCACACAGGCCTGGATTTAGGAAAGCTTGGCTTAAGTCCGTCCCCTACTCAGGAACCTCTTAACCATGCACGCAAAGTTAAAGGGACTTGTTTTGATTTCAATGGGACTTAGCGTGTGCTTAAGTGTTTTCCTGAGTTGGTTCATATGTGTCCCCAAGGAGGGAATGTGATCCTGACTGAAGGAATATCTTATGTTCCTATCCACTGTACATTAAATATGGCAATGGGATTGTTTAGTTTATTTGGAAATCTTAGCTAAAGTGGTTTTACTATAATGAAAACCTTGTCTCCCAAGGAGCACTGGCTACTTACCTTTCAAACACCTTTAGATTAAAGGTCTGATTCATTACACTCATGCATGACTAAACCAAGCTCCATTCAAGTTGTAAGAGGGGGTCAAGGAAAACTCCTTTTTACCTATAGGGCCTAATTCTGATCTCACTTACTGCGGTGTAAATCAGGAGCGATACCACTGAAATCAATGGAGTTACAACATTGCAAAGTGAGACCATAGAGCTTGATTTTAGGAATAGGTGGCCTTAAAGAGAAGCAGGGTATATTATAGAAACAGTTCAGTATGGTTTATTAGGGGTAAAGATTTAATTACAAAGATGACAGATGTAATATAGAACAGTTTCCAAACCACTCCTGGGACAGCTTTCTATTCTCACAGGGGCAGATAGCCTGTGCTTTAAGGCAGAATCTCATGTCACACAGGATTTGTTGTTTACTTAATTAAATAGTCACAGTGTTTAATCTATAGCTCAGAATGAAGTGGAAAAAGAACAAATTGCCCAGAGTCCCCAGAACCAGACTCCTGCAGCAAAATACCTGGGTGTCAGAAGACAGAAAGGGTAGAATTTGCTCTTCAAGACATTTCATCTCTCCATACTTTAATGGCAAATCCTGATCTTTGCATCAAACTACAATACCAAGTCTTGGTGAAGACTGGATAGGAGAGTCAGAATCTCCTCCCAAGCTATGGCAGTGCAACAGAGCCTTTGCCTTTGGTCAGGGTGGTTGGCCATTCCCCTTCTCCTCCTCCATAGGCAAGAGGTCCCAAGCCTCCCTGAACAGCAATAGAGATGAATCCATATAGCGAACTCTATGGCTCACATGGGATTGTTAATCCCCTACACAGCCTCCAGGCATCCTGACTTCTAGCCCTTGCACAGTAGAACCATAATTGGTCTCTACATGCATGGTGGTTGATGAGGGGACAAGATTTTCCCCCTTAAAATCTGTTGAAACACCATTAGTAGGATGGCAACATCCCAGTCAGCAGGTAGACTGGCCAGCACTAGGGCAACACCAGGCAGTGGACAAGAGGACAGTACCATCCAGTCAGATGACAGACTGGGCAACATGATGGCCAAGTAATGCATATGAATTGCTATTGGATCAGACCCATGAACCCTCTAGCCCACTATCCTGTCTGCAACAAAGCCAGTACCAGGCACTTTAGAGCAGCAAAAAACCCCTGAACTAACAAGATTTCAACAACATGTTTACAGGGGAGCTTTCTTGCTCTTAATCCCACCTAGTTACTGGTTGATTTATATTCTGAAGAATGAGGGCTGTATATTTTTATTCAGAGGTTCTTATTATCAAGAAGTGTTAACCCTTTTCTGAATCCTACTATGTTCTTGGTCTTTATAACGTCTTGTGGTAGGGAATTCCACAGATTAAGCATGCATTATGTTAACAATAAGAGCAAGACATTTTCATCAATTTCATATTGGTTGCCTTTAATTTTAATTGGATGTCCCCTTGTTCTTCAGAGATGAGGAAAGGTAAATAGCAAGCACCAGGGACACCTTTCACCTTGAGGGATGCCCCTTCCAGAATAAATTTAATGCTACAGATAGTTTAGAGAAGTGTGCACCGCTGCTGCTAATACTGTACCCGTTCTTTTGATGGATGGAGGACATTGGAATCCAACTGTCAAGCCAGCTCCTCCCACCAGCCACAAATTCACCTGAAGGGCAAGAAAAGAGCAAAGTTAATTTAAATCCATCTCTCCATGGATTCCAGTTGTGAGCACTTTAGTTTGACAGTCTTTAAAACCCAAGGACGCCACTCGTCTTTCAAGGTGAAAGCTCTCAAGGAATTGATTCTCGTGCATCTTGTCAACTCCTGTTTTTACTATCACCCGAGGACTCGACTATCCTGTGAAGAAATTTGACTTATGAAGTACAGCAGCATTAACAACTCAGAAATTCATTCATTCTCAGGAGCATATACGTCAGCTGAAATGGGTTCAAAGCGCTGCTCATCTGAACTGATTTACAGATCCACCAACAGACACAGAATCACTTCTGCTAGCAACTTAATTTTACAGGCCTGGAACACTTTGGTACTGCATCCAGGATTGGAGTGGGGGTGGGTATTTCAGCAGTGAAGCTTTGTTACACATTTAGCTCCTGGAGCATTTTGTTGCCTGTTAGTATTGCCAAGAGAGGTTTTTGTTTATACACTGGAGAAGTTCGCATGACGTGTTCCCCTTCCCCAGTGGCACTTGAAAACGTTGTTGCAGTTGCTGTCCCACGGCAAGTTTAGTGCCAAACTAACCAGTGCAGGTGTGCTGGAAAGGCAACGGAACAGATCCTGCACTTTGCCACTGCTACTCCTGTGCAGGAAGCAGCCAGGACATGCTGCCATTGGAAAGTTTGGGTCGGGGCGGAGTCAATTACTTAATACCCCTCTTCAGAGCCAATGCTTCAAGGAGGGAGGAAGGAGAAAGAAAGAAGGCAGCAATGTTTGGTTTTTCCAATGACCTGTTTTTCTTTTGAAAGGGAAGATTTTCAACCACAGTGTTTTTTGGTTTCGCCTCAAAACCAAGTTTTGCTAAAATACCCGGAACAAAGTCTGAGGTCCCTACTCAGGCAAACTCCCATTGATTTCAGTGGGGGCTTTGCCTGAGTACCAAAAGGCCATGTTCTGCAGTCATCACCAGCCTCAGATTACAAAGGAAATTAGGTCTTTGAAAAGTCACTTTAATTGACCGGCTATATTCTTCCCTGTGCATGGAATGTGCAGCCAAAGCCCACCCTTTTCAATTCCTTCCCAAGCACTCTGCTCCTGGAAGGCTCAACACCGCTCACCGAAGGGTACATCGACCCTTGGAGTCCCAGCATGCTAAAAAATAGTTGAATAGCCATGAGGCAGCAGCTTAGGCTAGCCACCTGAGTATGTACCAGCGGGGTCCAGCAAGGTTTATATTCAGGACAGCTACCTTCCCCTCGTCACTGCCCGTGGTGCTGCAGCTACACTGCTGTTCTTAGCATGCTAGCTCAATGGGAGCTAACGCAAGTCTGTCTCCGTGAGATGGGAGTCACACCCCTAGCTCCCAGTGTCGATATACCCTAACTCTGTCAATACTCGGTCTACTCCAAGCATGGGGAAGGGAGGAGGAGAGAAATGTAATGTTAGGCCATTAACTGCTCCTCTGGGTCTCCCAGACCTCAGGTCTCATGTATGTTTTTGTATGCATCTGTGAGCAGAAACTGTCTTTATGGGTGTCTCCTACAACACTTAGGCCCAGATTCTCAAATCAATGGAAGTTAGGCACCTAAATACCTATGAGAATCTGAGCCTAAGCCCATAGTTGGAGCTTAAATCGTAACAATGGCTCAAAGTCATTACCCTCTTCCTAGGGTTGCCAACTTTCTAATCGCACAACACCAAACACCCCAGCCCCACCCGTTCCCCGAGGCCCTGCCCCTGCCTGAGGCCCCGCCCCGCACTCACAACATTCCCCCTCCCTCGGTGGCTCGCTCTCCCCCACCATCACTCACTTCCACTGGGCTGGGTCAGGGGGTTGGGGTGTAGGAGGGGGTGATGGCTCTAACTCAGGGTGTGGGCTCCGGGGTGGGGCCTGAAATGAGGGGTTCAGGGTTCAGGAGGGGCTCTGGGCTGAGGCAGGGAGTTGGGTGCGGGGGTTGGGGGGTGAGGGCTCCAGCTGGGGGTGCGGGCTTTGGGGTGGGGCTGAGGATGAGGGGTTTGGGATGCAGGAGGGGGCTCCAGGCTGGGGGGTGGGGCTGACAGATTCGGAAGATGGGAGGGGGCTGCAGGTTGAGGCAGAGGGTTGAGGTGCAGGGGGGAGGGCTCTGGGCTGGGGGTGGCTCAGGGCTGTGGCAGGGGTTTGGGAGTTGGGGTTGGGGCATGGGCTTACCTCAGGCGGCTCCCAGTCAGTGGTGCAGCGGGGCAAAGACAGGCTCTTTGCCTATCCTGGCACCGCGCTGCACCCCGGCAGAGGCCAGCAGGTCCGGCTCCTAGGCAGGGTGGGGCACGGGTTTCCGCGCGCTGCTCTTGCCTGCAGGCACCGCCCCCTCAGCTCCCATTGGCCGCGATCTCTAGCCAATGGGAGTGCGGAACCCGTGCTCAGGGCAGGGGCAGCATGCAGAGTCTCAGGGCTCCCCTGCCTAGGAGCCAGACCTGCTGGCCTCTTCCGGGGCACCGTGCAGTGCCAGGACAGGTAGGGACTAGCCTGCCTTAGCCTTGCAGCACCGCCGACCAGACTTTTAATGGCACAGTCAGCAGAGCGGACCAGAGCCGCCAGGGTCCCTTTTCAACTGGGCGTTCCAGTCAAAAACTGGACACCTGACAACCCTACTTCTTGCAAGATCCTGCAGCTTACCCTCCAGGGGGGGAAGGTCCCAGAGCTCATGCTCCAGCCTGAGCACATAACTCTACACAATGACTTTTAGTTCCACAACGTAAGCCAAAGTTATATTTTGTTTTTCCTCTTTCTGCCATTAGTATTTCATTATGGAAGGGTAGGTTAAAAAATGAGTTCTTAATCAGAGTGACACATGGCACATCTGTATCAACATGTGTCAGCTGCAGTGCAGAAAGGGAGGGGAGTGGGGGAATCAGAGCTCCCATCATTAGGAACCCTCACCTCTCAGGCCTCCTAGAAAATGGAAGCTTTTCCCTGCAGTCAGGGGTGTCCAGCCCGTACACCTACACTGCACCTTCAGTGTTAGTCTTGAGAACTTTTAATTGTGGAATCCCTGTCAGGGCTTGGATTATTGTATAGCAAATGACAGTTAGGTAGTGTTGTGGCATAAAACCACAACTACATCAGTAACACTCCGAGGTGTAAGTTGTCAGATCATAATTCATGCCCTGTTGTGCCTCCTTGCTTAATTATACAGTTTGATTGCAACAGGATTTTTTTTATGGTAAATCCTAGGCTGACATCACTCTGATTAAGAACTCATTTATTTGATTACATAGTAACACAACAAGATTCTGAGTTGGAAGGAAACCAAGTCCTTTCATGCCCATTCAGCTGCCTAGCTAGTGTGTATACATATACCCTACACTTTTGTAGTCTTTATTTATAGTGAACAAGATTGAGCTTTAATGACCTCGTCCTAGAGAACAGCGCAAGCAATAAGGTATATAGGTTTGCAGATAATATGAAACTTTAGACTGCATCTCTCTTCTCTGGTCCTTAAGGAACTTGTAGCATTATGGCAATTGGTATCATCTTCAGTCTTACATTTCTCTTGATAATTTACTTATTATGCTAGTGCGTACAGGCCTCAACCATGTTATAGCCCCATTGTGCTAGGCACCAGGCAGAGATAACTGCAGACAGTCCCTGTCCCAACGAGCTCACAGCGAAGGCCCTGATTCAGAGAAGGACTGTAACATGTGCTCCAGTATTTTGTTGAACCAAGGCCTAAGCCTCTTACTTTAGGCTTCATGACTGTACTGCTGGTTGCAACACTGGCTCTGATCTCTTGTGTAGCCTCTTTTTTATTATTATTACTCCATGTGTTTCCCATAATACTTAGTGGTTTAGATCTTCAAAGCACTTTAAAATGAAACTAAATTAAACCTTAAACCACCCTAGTGAAGCAGGCAATCAAGTACTACCACTATTTTTATAGTGCAGGGAAACAGAATTACAGAGAATCGACTTGCCCAGGGTTGCACAGTAAATTAGACGGAGCTGAGATTTAAAAAAATAGGAGTTCCTGGTTCCCAAACCTAGGATCAGTCCATTAGACCAGGATGTCTAATCTAGGTCCATCCCCTTTTCTTTGTCTTTTACATGGGGGTGGGAGGGAAGGAGGTGTTAAAGTCCTTGTGCAATTGTTCATCATGTCGTCCACATTAGATAACTAGGAGAGCTGGACATATTTTTCCAAAAGAAGAGTTTTTCCATCAGAAAATGCAGATTTGATGGAATCTAAATGTTCCATGGGAACACATTGAATCTGTTGAAACTTTTGAAGGAGACCAGGCAGCCTGGTTTCCTGCACCCACCTCTCCAGGCTCCTCAGAAGTCCCCCTGGCAAGTAACTTGGGAGCCAAGGCTTCCAGGTTCCCCAGCTCTGCAGCAGTCAACCTGGCTCGCTGCTGGGTGCCTGGGGAGCCATAAAGCCCAGACCAGTTTTTTAAAAAATTCCATTTTGGTGCTTCTGAAACTGAATTTTTATTTAAATATAATGTACCTCCTGTGGAAAAAAATCACATATTTGACTTTTCCTTCCGATTCAGTAACTTGGGGTCTTGTCCAGCTCTAATATCTACATCATGCCTCTCTAGATTCCCCTTGCTGTTTCACTTGGCTAGGGGTAATCTTTACTATTGTTAGCTTGCAATATCCTCATGAGAGAGGCCTTATTTGCAAAACTTCTAGCACACTTAGGTGCTATATAGTAGATAATATTTCTCTTCCTAAACTCATCCAAGGTGTTGTACACTCTGTTCTACTCCAAAAGGTGGCTGAATTTCAGAGAAGAAGGATTCAGAGTAGCAGCCGTGTTAGTCTGTATTCGCAAAAAGAAAAGGAGTACTTGTGGTAGTCTCTAAGGTGCCACGAATACTCCCTTTCTTTTAGAGAAGAAGGAGGCAGCCTTGATGAATGTTTGCATATACACCTTTCCTATTTGGCAGGTATATTATGAGATTTCATGGCTAATATCTGCAAAGTGCTTTGAGGCCTAAGATGAAAGGAGCTTTAATATGATTGATATTACAATCATGCCTAGAAACCTCATTCTAGGCCCCTGTGGTCTAAGCACTGTACAGACATGTAACAAAGACAATGTCTGACACAAAGAGCTCACAACCTATATGAGAGACAAGGCGCAAAAGGTGTAGCTATAGAGTCAAGTATTATTTTGGTAATTTTGCATATATTTCCCATTATATTTCTATTTATTGACCTCCTCGCACTTAATCTGCAAGTACTTCCCATTTCTCTTCTCAACTACGTGGACCACAGTATGACAGCCATTGCAATAGAGATAACGATCATCAGGTGGAAGCTGTTATTTTATACAGAGCAGTGGGAAATGTTTTCCCAAGCACCATGGGAAATGAAATATTTTGTTTCCTGTACACCAAGAGCAGTCAGAGACTCAGTCTAAGTGTCATTTAGTTTAGATTAAGAGAGCAAAAACAAGAACAAATGTCAGAGGGGGCAGTGTATCTGATACACTGCAACTGACCTGAACTGGTGACTGATTTCAGGAGGCAGCAGTATGCTAATAATGTAAAGGTGCAGCACACGGAAAATCATACCAAACACCTTTCGGCTTCCTTCCGGAGTGCAGGATGAGACACATAAAACCAGTCTTCAACTTTATTAGCAACAAGCATGGAGAATACACAAGAACATCCTGTAACTGGCTATAAATATAGAAACACCAGTAAGGGAACTCTACCTTATTACTCATTCTAGTAGCAGTTACATCCACTATATGAAGCCATCTGGCTTTGGTTTTCATCCAAAACCCAGCACACGTTGCTTGAAAGGTTGGCAATTCTTTTGGGCCAGTGTTGATCTTGTTTTGAGAAAATCTGGACAGATATAGAGAGTTGAGTCAAAACCACGTAAGACTCAGTTTGAGGCAACATCAGTGTAAAAGCAGGGGAAAAAACTATGTTTTGTTTCAAGTTTTTGGGGGTTGTAGGATTCTGAAAAAAATCAAAGGGTGGAAGCCCATGCAAACTGAAATGAATCAACAGAATCCCTGTGAGCTGAAGCTACTGCATTAGCTCTCCTTATGCGTCTCAGCTTTCTAATGGGGATAATAAAATGTAAATCATGATGCAAACACGACTGTAAAAACTGACTGCAGTACCCACCCTGCTTCATCTCTAGCCAGAGGGGGTAAATGCTATGGGAAGACAGCTATAAAGAAACCGTACATGATTATTCCATTATTGAAGTGCATGCTGAGTGCGTGGGTGGGAATTCTTCATTTCCATCTCCATCACGCTGCCCTGCTTAGCTTTTCCCTCCCCCTCTATCCTGCCCGTTCAATACATTGCTGTTAACACAATCAAAGGACATTACAATTCCTTTAACAGAGGATAAAAAAGCAGAACCAGAAATAATGTTTAAGGAACAGTTCAACAAACACATAGCTGATTTAAAACAAAAGAAAAAACACTCACCCTCAATCCCCAGGTCCTTTGTTGCTGCTCTTTGCATTTCCAGCATTATCAGATGTGGGTTCTTTATGTTTTACTAATATTTTTAAAGAACGCAATAATTAGGGGCTGTTTGAATACAGAAATACACTGCCTCTGGCCACAAGTTTTCCCAAACTCGTACTCCTCCCTGCAATCCAGGATTAGGGTCAGGTCAAAGAGGACTCTTGTAGCACAGTGCTGCAAAATTATGACATTTGAGCCTTGATCTGGGCCTGATTCTTCACTCACACTACTGTAAATCAGAAGTAGCTGTATAATATTTATTATCATCAGTTGAAAGCCACAGAGCTAGTGGTCTTGCAGGAAACACAAACCCTCTGGCTCCCTCTATAGGTAGAAAGGGAAACTGAAGGTGCTGTTACATGCGGATGGACCAGTTCAATTTGCACATTTGTCCCATACTCCAGTGTAGTCTCAAAGTGCTTGCAGTTTCTTTGTGTTCTTGACAGGAACGTGCTTTAAATTGGCTACGTAGCTATCTGTGCGGAAGGGTGGACAAGTGTGTGAAATGGTGCCTGACATTCTCTATGGGATACTCTAGTGGTCGAGTCGGTGGGCTTAGCTTGGGAAGTCAAGCCCAAGGTGGACAAAGATTCTTATCTGACAATATTGATTCATAATGATACAGTCTAAGACTGTGGGTAGGAGCCTACTGGGGAAGTAATTCCAGCATCCTAAAGAAGCTGGCATTAGTGGATTAGGCTGAATCCGACTTGGTTGGGGGTAAGAAATAGTTTGGAGCTAGCCCTGGGGAGCTGAAGAAGTTACCAGGTTAGGTTAACAATGAGGACTAGCCCAAACTGAGTTGGCAAACTTTGAGACATGATCTGTGTTCTATATTAGAACGTGTCTGTATCAGTGATATTCTTGCACAATCTGCCAGAGAGTCTGGGCTTTTCTTATTCCACTTTGTCATTACACCTATTGGGGTAATTACTCAGTCCATAAGGGTTTTTGCAGATACATTTGCCAGTCTGTTATATTTCATTTCCTTATTAGACATGCTCAGCTGAATTTATTGACAAACTGGCAACTGTCCAATTCCCTTCACTTTCAGCTCAGGCTAGATGCCCTCAGTAATGTGAACTCGTACAACAGCAGGGAGATGTGGAAGTACCTCTGAGGAAACATCACTCCATTCAGTCCTTGGCTTCCTTTCCAAGACTGCTTACCTGCAGCCACTTGTGGTGGTGGATTGGTCATTAACTTCATCAAGCATTGCTTTCCCCGACTTGCTAGCTTCCTGCCTATTATGTATTTGCTTTTAATACCTATTTGTTTCAGAGAGTCACTTTCTTGACTCTAGATCATTCCACATCTCTGTCTGACTCTCCATTTCCCTGCACCTTGTAGAGTCATTACACTAGGGCCGAATGGATGTAAAGCGTTTCCATTCTGCTAACAGTCTTTTACAGGAACTTTGCCCTGCGATAAATGTTTGCACATGGTGCAGAGAAATGGACAGTCAGGGATCTGGCTGTAAGTGCACCTTCTTATTCCACTGAAGACACATGGCACATCAACATTGTCAGCTGAAGCGTAGAAAGGGAGTGGGGGAAATCAGAGCTCCCATCATTAGGAACCCCCACCTCTCAGGGCTCCTTGAAAATGGAAGCTTCTCCCTGCAATCAGGGGTTTCCAGCCTGTAAACCAACACTGCACCTTCAGTGTTAGGTTTGAGAACTTTTCATTTTACCCATAGTACCTCTCTAAGAGGGAATGTAGAGACTATCCTCCTATCACATGCAATACAGCTATCTTTCTCTCTATGTGTAACACCAACAGACCCTGGTCGTCAGTGGGCAGGATCAAACCTGGGGCTTCGGGAGCTTAGTGCATGAGCCTCTACTGCATGAGCTAAAAGCCACAAGGCTCTTAGATAAGCCTCTAGCGCAGACTCATTAATCTCTCTTTAAGTGGTCTCGATGCCATTAGACAGACCAGAACACCACACCCAGGAGGTGTGTAGGTTACATATGGAAAGCACATCATTTTATAACCACCTAGTTCAACTTTAAAACAGTGGTTTGCCCTTTAGCTTAAGCTATAAACTCTCTCTAAAAATTAGATGTCATAAATGTAAAGGGGAGGGTAAACCCCTTTAAAATCCCTCCTGGCCAGAGGAAAAATCCTCTCACCTGTAAAGGGTTAAGAAGCTAAAGGTAACCTCGCTGGCACCTGACCAAAATGACCAATGAGGAGACAAGATACTTTCAAAAGCTGGGAGGAGGGAGAGAAACAAAGGGTCTGTGTGTCTGTCTGTCTATATGCTGCTTTTGCCGGGGATAGAACAGGAATGGAGTCTTAGAACTTTTAGTAAGTAATCTAGCTAGGTATGCGTTAGATTATGATTTCTTTAAATGGCTGAGAAAAGAATTGTGCTGAATAGAATGACTATCCCTGTCTGTGTGTCTTTTTTGTAACTTAAGGTTTTGCCTAGAGGGATTCTCTATGTTTTGAATCTAATTACCCTGTAAGGTACCTACCATCCTGATTTTACAGGGGTGATTCCTTTACTTCTATCTACTTCTATTTCTATTAAGTCTTCTTGTAAGAAAACTGAATGCTTTTTCATTGTTCTCAGATCCAAGGGTTTGGGTCTGTGGTCACCTATGCAAATTGGTGAGGATTTTTACCAAACCTTTCCCAGGAAGTGGGGTGCAAGGGTTGGGAGGATTTTGGGGGGAAAGACGTGTCCAAACTGCGTTTCCCAGTAAACCCAGTTAGAGTTTGGTGGTGGCAGTGGATATTCCAAGGACAAAGGATAAAATTAAATTGTATCTTGGGGAAGTTTTAACCTAAGCTGGTAAAAGTAAGCTTAGGAGGTTTTCATGCAGGTCCCCACATCTGTACCCTAGAGTTCAGAGTGGGGGAGGAACCTTGACAGGGTGCCTTTTAAATTTATGGGGAAGAGGTTCCTTCTGCCCAGATTGTGGTATTAAGACTTCCATCCTTCTGAGTTTTCTGGTATCACATCAGTTTTATTTATTGTCTGCAGGGTGAACTAAGGTAGCAAGGACCATGGCAAAACTGGACTGGGAGGGGAAGGGAGGTTGAAGGCAAAAAGTGCCTCAGAGATATTTCACAAACAAATGGAACAAACTCTCTAACCATTGCAACATACGCCAATACAAGCTGCAGAGACTGCTGGTTTCGAGAGAGAAAAACTACTTGTGAACCTAAGCACCGGCAGCGTTGGCACTCTAATGACATCCATCTTGAGACAGCAACATTTTCATCTATAGACTGAAGATTTTACTGTAAAAACTTAATTATCCTGTCATGGGGAGGAAATGGCCTTGCTCATCACATACAGTTCTCTCATAGATAAACCCCTATAATCATCAGGTAAAAATCAGCAAAGCAGATGAGTGCTCTTATCTGTCTGATGGCTTCTTTCAAAATAATAAGCAACGACCTGTAGAGGCTGAAGGCAAGATGGTGTAGTGGGGAGGACACAGGGACCTATTCCTGTCTCTGATCTGCTGTAACATCTCGGGCAAGTCACTTCACCTCTATTTCTTTTCCCACCTTTTGAGCATCTTGTCTATTTAGATTGTAAGTCTTTCAGGGCAGAAAGTGTCTCTCACTAGGTGACTGTCTAGAGCTTAGCACAGTGGAACCATGCTCTCAGTTGGGAAGTTTTAGTGTAATAAAAATAGTTAAATAACGATGTGGTTGCCTAATCAGGAGAGTTTAAAGGGAGCAAATTCTGGAGAAATCTCAAGATCTGAACTTGCTCCTACCATGGTATTTGAAAGACTCAGTTTTCCAGTTCTGGGTTGAAAGCAGCCAAAATCTTGCTTTGTTAGATTTCAGAAGAAGGTGGCAGATACAACTCACAAGACAGCTGATTTTGAGAGATTTTTATCATTCCACTTACAGGAGATGCTCATCACCTTACAGAATTCAAGCCAAGTTAAAGGTGTTTCTGAGCATACTTTTAACTCCTATTGATTTCAATATGAGTTGAGGGGGCTCTGCAAATACATGATATTTATATTAACATGGACAACTTTGACTTAGAATGCCTGCTGTAGAGTTCTCTTAATGAGTGGAATAAGTTCTGATTTCCTTAGCAAAACCCAGTTTAGAGTCAGTGTCCCTCTTGTATAATGAGCCATCAGATTCAGTGTATTGGACCCTCCCATGCTTGTTATGTATTGCTGTAGTTACTACCACTCAGGGCAGCACAACAAATAAGTGTTGTCATTGAAAACCTCAGAATGCAACACTGCATGCTTTCCTTTCATGAAGGATGACATTGTTAGGTCTTGCTCAATCCATGAATATTTTTTACATCCTAGCTAGCTAAAGACTGTTCTTTCTCTCTCTCACACACACACACACACACACACACACACACACAGCGCCCCCAGTCTCAAGGTTAGCATTGTTTTACAGTCACAAACCCTGAAGGAAGCAACCTAATGTAGCAATAAAACACATTCATGACTCTTCTTCTATTGTGGTATGTACATCGCTGAAGTGACTTCAAACAGGATAAGCAGCTCTAATTGAACTGAGGGTCGGTTTATAGTGCATGCCCTTATTTTCAGGCCTTTTGTTCAATGGGTGTGATGCTTTGAAGGAATGGTGCCAGAGTCTGTAGAGTCAAGGTCACCTATTGTCAGACAACAGATTAATAAAGGTCAAAGTTTACAGAACAATTTAAAGGGTAACAATTGTCTAAACAGTGACTTTATAAAACTGATGTGTTGGTGTCACTGTGTGGGCCCCAGGATATGAGAGAGACAATGAGGATATGGGAGATGGTGTCACTGTTGTACAAGAGAGACAAGATGGGTGAGGTAATATCTTTTACTGGACCAACTTCTGTTGGTGAGAGAGACATGCTGAGGAAGAGCTCTGCGTAGCTCGAAAGCTTGTCTCTCTTCCCAACCGAAGTTGGTCTAATAAAAGATATTACCTCACCCCCCTTGTCTCTCTTGTACAACAATGACACTATCTTCCTCAGTTAATCTGCTCCTGAAGCATCTTCACTATGAGTGGAACTGGAGAAAGGGTCAGGAGGGACCTTGAGCAGTGTGACACCAGAGTCAGCAGTCCAAACTGGAGGTAGGCTGCTAGATTTTGAACTCTAGAGCCTCAGCATGGGACTTGCCTACAACTCCTTTATTGCGAACTACTCCTGGGGACATTCTGTGCCAAAAAATTAAAAATTCTGCACACAGTATTTTAAAATTCTGCACATTTTGTCAAAATACCACTACATAATTACACCAGTTTCAATTATTTTGGTAATTTATTTCAAAATACCTCTCAGCAAGTAACAATACAGACAAACACAAAAATTCCTCCAGGAGTAGAGAGTTCAAGAAACCCCTATGAAAACCCAGTTCCTGCTTCTCTACCCCCTTCCTCTCTTTCCCCCCTCCCCACCTCCAAGCACAGCCAGGGGGCCAGACAACTACAACCCCTCCTCCTCAGAGCCCAGCCATGGTGCCCCCCCCCCAGCCAATACACCCCAGAGTCCAGTTGCAGGGCCCCCTTGGCCCAGATACCCAACCCCCCCACCCTCATGAGCCCAGCCATGGGCCTCCCCTTGCCCAGATACCCCCCACCCCCATCCCGAAGAGCCCAGGGATCCAGAGGAAGAAACAGCCTGATGCTTGGTCCCAGGCTCACATGGAGTGTCTTGTGCACCACCATCTCCAGCTGTCAGGAACCCTCTAGTTCCCTCCCCATCCCCCCGGCAGTGTCTTCTATGTGCAAGCTGGGCTCTGCCAGGTCCAGCAGCCCCCTAATGGTAGCCAGCAACACTGCAGCCCATTTCTGTGGGGGAAAGGAAATTCTGCACACACAATGTTAATTTCTGAAAATTCTGCATTGCGCAGTGGCGCAGAATACCCCCAGGAGTAGCAAATGCAGGGGTGGATATAGCCTTCCAAATCAATGAGTCCACTGTGGGGTTGCTGCTCTTCCCAAGGGGCTGGGGAGGGGCTGGGAGGTCGGAGAGGGCCCCCACCTGGGGTGGGTCATTGCCTTCCCCACAGAGATTCGGGGGGGAGGGTTGGCCTCAGACCTGGTGCAATGACGGTGGTGGTGACAGTGAAATCTGGGCCCAGCTGAGGTAGGCGAGTTGCTCCCCACCCTACTGATGGCACATGCCAAACCTGAGAAGCACTACGATCCTGTGTGCCAGGTCGCAACGCCACTCTGCCAGATTTGGCTGGGGGCAGGCCAAATTTGAGATGGGGGCTCTGTTCAAGGGCATTGAGCGCACATTGATTGAGCCAGGCCTGAATTCTGGGGGTGTAATTGCACCCAGGGACCCCTGCTACAGCCGCTAAAGAAACAATCCTTTCTACCAGCACAAGGATGTAGTGAGGATTCCTTAGATAGTGTTTTATAAAGTACTTTGCAGATTGAAAGTTATTATTGGTTACTATTATTTATTATTGGAAAAAGGGTTTCCAGCCCTTTTTTCCTTAGATGATTTTTTTGGCTAGAGTTATAGAAGTTTATAATGGTGTGGACGAAAGTCCCATAAAAGACTGTACTTGTGCCTCGATCTTGTAAGGTGCAGGGCACCGTAGTGCTGATCCAGCAAAGCACTTAAACGTGTGCTTTTCTAAAAGCACATGAGCGTGCCCGTTTATTTGTTATTTGGTGTTCCAGGATTTCCAAATTCGAGCCCGATGGCATCAGGAAGTTAGTCACTGTGGATGAAATTTTTCCCTTCTGTAGAGGGCTGGCACAACACTTATTCAACACCAAGTCCCTCACAAGCCTTGGCTAGTTACACAAGTTATGTGGTATTGCTTCTGTTCCTTGACTGAGTGTCTTAGGTAACTAACCAACTCAGTGTGAAGAGCAAATTGTGAAATCTACAGCCAAATATTGCAATTTGCTTTCGAAGAAGATCTCGCACAAGCCTCAAAAAGTGGGTTAAGCAACATGTATGAAGAGCCCCCTGCACAGAATGAATTTCGTCCCCATTAGGCATTCCTCCCCCCGACACGCACCAAGACTAGCAGGTTGTGGGGTTGTCATCCCATTCTGTGCGTTCCCCATCTGAGAGCCTGATAGGAGGAATAGCTACATCCTACCTTCTTAAATCTCTGGGGTCACTCAGCGCCAGAAGGGATGGGGCTGGCCTGAATACAGACTCCACTGCCTCTCAGACAAATCAGGGGCGAGTAATGGGATCTCTGGAGCAGGGAGGGAAGTCAGATTGGGAGGAGAGGCTGTTTGAAAACATTTTGGAACCTCAGAACATGTTCACAGACCTGAACCTGGACTGGCTTTGTGTGGGTCCAAGGCTTGATGCACCTATTCCATACAGTTCTAATCACTATTATAATTCTGCTTTTCTTGACCTTGTAATTATGTCGCATGCCATTCCCTCATGTCGCAGACTAAATCCATGAATTCATGCTTTCTAAGCAGCTTTGGAAATGATTGTATAGAATTAGTATTAACTAGTTTCACTATTATTAAATGGAGAATTAAAGCTTTCGACATTGAGCTATTCAGAGGTGGTTGCTACACGACTGCTCTGCAACGCTCTCATCAACAATAATAGCCGTCGTTACGAGTACACCTAAAAAGCTGGAGAAAAATGCATAATCTGTTCTATTATAATCCACTTTCCTAAAGTAGACCTGCATTTAAAATCTATTAAGAATGGCATGAATAGGAAGTGATTTTTAATATGATAATGCAATTGTTCAGTCATAAATGGAGAAAGCCTCAACAATTAGACTCTAAAAGGCAACCAAGCACTGCTTGTTCTGAATTCAAGACATCGAATTGGCTCTTTGGCTGACAGTCTCATTGGAAGTGAAAGGCATAATACTTCCAATGCACCAGGAAGACCACGAAGCATTTCAGAAAAATGCTATTTTTCCATGTTTTGTGTCTTCTTGACTAGTGATATATATCCTTTGGCTGAACAAAGCACTGTACTGATATTAACCTTGCGACACCCCTATCAATTTGGTGGGTTAGTATTATTGTCCCTACTTCACAGATAAGAAAATGGAAACAGATCTGTTCAAGGTTACCCAATGTCAGAACCAGGATTAGAACTCAGGGCCTTCTGAGCCATTCCTCCAGAACACTGCGTTCAACGTATAGCTCCCAATACAAAAGTTGTATAGATTCCAAGAATGAAAAAAGGAAAGAAGAACACAGTCACGCTCAAGATATCCTGTCTGTTAAATCTCTTTTGGTTATTGGGCTGCCATTTTCCTCAATATCACCCAATAGAGCAGGGGTAGGCAACCTATGGCATGCATGCCAAAGGCAGCACACAAGCGGATTTTCACTGCCCGGGTCCTGGCCACCAGTCTGGAGGGCTCTGCATTTTAATTTAATTTTAAATCAAGCTTCTTAAACATTTTAAAAATCTTGTTTAGTTATATATTATAGACTTATAGAAAGAGACCTTCTAAAAATGTTAAAATGTATTACTGGCATGCAAAACCTTAAATTAGAGTTAATAAATGAAGACTCGGCACACCACTTCTGAAAGGTTGCCAACCCCTGCAATAGAGACACAGCTAAATGCAAAAAAACAACGACAAAGACATAATAACCCCTAAGTACTTCTGCAGCAAGACCAGTACTGAAGCCCTAGTGGTTGAATTACTGCTTCAGGTAAACCCAGAAACATCTGTTCATGAACCTTAACATTACAAGACAGACTGACATTCATATTACCCTGTCCTTTATTTTACTGTCTGCACAGTAAGAACACACATCCCATTGGTACAACGGCAGCCTATTCCAAAAAGGGCCAATATTTCCTAGCCTTCTTTATATCAATTCTTAAAAACCCCTTTCTCCCCCCACCCCCAAACCTTCCCAACACTGATCTCTTCACTAGTTATCTTCCCATACTCTCCCTTTGCACATATTTTTTTCTTCTCTGTGTTAGTCTTCCTTGTCTGCAAGGTTCAGTTCTCGATACATACTTAATTTTATACACTAATCTCAATGCCTTCAGCTGAGCACATTCTAAGCTTGTATGCATTTATAATTATTTTGCTAGACGGGGGACAAAGATCAGCACTTGGCAGAATCTAATTTTAAATGTGTAGCAATTAATAGTACCATGCTCCTGGCATTGGCCAGTACCTAACGATTCAGGATGACAAAACATTGCATAATGCTATCTGCTAGTGGTAGTGATACACCAGAGGGGAATGGGAAAGGTTACACACCAGTCTCAACACAGTACAATAGTACCTTAGGAGGACTCCAGTTAGGTTACACAGTACTCCAGAAAAGCTCCCTCCAGACGCACCGACCCGCAGCAACATTCTTTTCATGTCAGATCACAAGACAAACTGCGTTTCCAAGGTTTTCCAATACCGATTTTCTTCCGACTTCTTTATCACATTCCTACACCTAATTTGATACAATGAACTTTGTATGAATCTACTGGGCTAGATTCTGCAATCAAATCCACCTGTGCCAACCCACTGACAGTAGAGTTTGGTCCATTCTTTTCTATAAAACTCTAAGGCCACGTCTACACAATCAACTTACCTTGGGATAACAATGTCACTAGGGGGTGTGAAAAATCCCCCAAAGTTATACTGTTACAAAGTTATACCAATCTACCTGCTGGTATAGACAGCACTCCATCGATAGAAGGGCTTCTCCTGACAACATAGCTACCACCTCTCTCAGAGGTGGATTAACTACTCTGAGGAGAGAAGCTCTCCCATCAGTGTAGTAGTGTTTTCCCACGGCAGCATTTTGAGTGTAGACCTGTCCTAAGTAAGACTCCCATGTCAAGTTTCAGGGCTCACAGAACAGGCAGGTTAGGATTTTCAAGAGCACTCAGCATCGGCCTAACTCTTCTCCCATTCGAGTCAATGGTAAAGTTCCCCTTGAACATCAATGGGAACATTTAGGCCAATGCTGAGCAATTTTGAAAATCCTATACCCTATTGACTGAAATCTGGAATCTCTCCAAACATAGATGAGTTCTAAACAAGTGGTTAAAAAAAAAAAACCCACAGACTTTGAAAAATCCATAATTTAGCTCACAGGCTATTCAGGTTTTCAAAGTCATTCCTGTTTGTTCCCTTGGAAATGAATAGCATGCAGCATAAAAGTCTTCAAGCTCATGAATATGCTCCCTCTATAGCTATCTACAAAGGATTCAAAGGCTTAAGTGAATGATGAGTGCTAAATAATAAGCTCTTCAGAATGTGTCCTCTGCACAAGTGTCCCTGATTCCTAGAGTCAAAGTAGTTATAAAATCATGCAGAGTGAAATTCACTCCTGCACCAAATACCGGGTCTATATGCTACCAAAGTCCTTGTGTGAGGGCTTAAGTGAGACTCAAGTGATGCACAGATATCATGCTGGCCCTCTTCACAGGGTGAAATTTACCCCCACTATAAACTGGGTAACCAGAGAATTATAAGACTGGTAGGAAAACTTGGCAAAATGTTTAAAATATCCAGAGTTTTTACTATAATGAGTTTTTACTCCTTAGAAACTGCAAAGAAGAGGGGACTGGGTGATTAGGGGATAGGTGAACAATCACACCTGCAGTTTCTTGAATTGAAAGCAACACAAGTCATAGGCTGTTACCATCAGGTAGCTGTTCAGTGATCTATGTGAAATGAGACAGTGGTAGAATTGCCAGCTTTTGCAGAAGGCTACCATGTGAGAACTACCTATTATACAAAGGTTTAGAAGGACTATGGGGAAGTGGGCCTAGCAAGGAACTTATTGTTTCCCTGTAGACATCAGGGATTTAGATTAGCTCTGGCCCAAGCCAACCTGTATTTCTCTCAACTGCTCCTACACTTTACAGAGTTGATGCTATGATACCCAATCCCAGTTACTCTATTAGGATTTAATTTCACAAGAAACCCAACAGGCTTTGCAAAACCAAAAGTGTTTTGTTTTGGAGATCTCTGCTTCAAACAGCAATGAGCAGAAACGGGAACCAGTTAGGCAAAGCCTCCCACCTCTTCAGTTTTGGGGTTTTAGATTAAATGGGATCTGCATCTGAACCACCCCATGGTTTGCCTATCTCTGTTTTTATTGAAGATGCAACTAGAGCAGTTTATATGATTTCCCCCTCCCTGAAAGATCAGCTATTGGCACAGCCATTTTACAGGAAGAAAGACGAATCGATATGCAACAGCTCCAGCATTGTTGAGCAATTTTCCAGATAGGTGGCAATGCAGGATGCTGATCCCAGTCCATTCCCACAAACATCCACATAGCAGACTCTTACCCCATGGCCAGTAGTTCACTGACTCAGTGTCCCCACCTGGTTGAGTAGCTGGGACCTCCTGCAAAGTTGTGAAATCTTCCCCTTTGAAGAGGAAACCAGAAGTCTTAACACACAACGGTTCTTCATCCTCCTCAGGCTTCACAGCAGTGTTTAATTTGTAATGAAAGAGGTGCCAGGTCTCAAGCAATTTTTTTACTTTCATAACTGATGCAGCCAGCCCAGAGGTGCCAGGTCTCACTTCTGGCAAGCCCTGACACAAATGAAGCACTGCTAAGCGGTCTTGATAACACAGGACTAAACAGCTCCTACACCCACCCCCGGCTCTGTAGTTCCAGAGTCTTTCTCCAGGATCCCCACTGATCCTTCCCATTTTGGAGCAGGGATTGAAAGGGGCCTCCCTCACACCTTTGAGCAACCTGGAGCCCCTAAATAATAACTCACACTGAGCTTCTAATCATCATCAATAGTATATTACCTCAGGCCTCTTTCCTTCACCCCCTTCCCAAGATGTTTTTTTTTCCTCCTTGCAACTTTCTAATCTGTTTTGAGCAAGTGGCAGCTCCTCATGTAGTCTTACTCACTCCTTCCCAGCATACCTTGCAGCAGCCTACAATTCCCAGTGTGTCTCTGGTGACTACATCTCCCAGAGTTCCCTTGCTTTAAAGTACCAAACTCCAGTTACAGGCAGCCTGCTAGCTCTTAGAGGAGCCAGCACACTCAGTTATAGTCCACATCAAAGGTTTCAGGGTAGCAGCCATGTTAGTCTGTATCTGCAAAAAGAACAGGAGTACTTGTGGCACCTTAGAGACTAACAAATTTATTAGAGCTACTTCCACCGTAGAAATTAACAGGCAACCTCTGTGTAGCTGTAACCCTTCTGCCAGGGGCCAATAAGGGCTGGGTTCAGTCTGACTAGAATTCTATTTATTTTGTTCTAAAATAAATAAAACTGTAGCTTGAGTCCCCATACTCATTTCTGGCTCTAGGAAATGGAAATAAAACCTCCCTGGTCAACCTTTGCAGGCAGTTTTTCCCCAATCACAGGAAGGTGCTTTGGTGAACGTGGAGCCCCAAATATATATTTTTATTTGGGGAGGAAAGAGGTAAAACAACCAAAAGAAACAAAACAAGCCCTATCTACATACAAGAAAACAAGCCACCCAAATCAGTGCATAAGGAGTTTGGTCAACACCACAGTTCAAAGTAATGAATGTCCATCTTATAGAGGTCCAGAACTCTTACTCCCACTGCAGACCCCACTCATGGGTCAAATTAGTCTCAGTGGTAGTCAAAGGATATAATGGGGTGGCATTTCTCTGCTGATCTGCTCCAGCCCTTAGAGATATGGTATTGCCAGGTCCCACTCCAGTGGACAGTTGCCTAGTCCAGTTCTGTAATTTCAGCCCTACTTCTGCTGGCCTGGTACTTTGGGGTGTCATGAAGTCAGCTCAGCACTGCCACCATGTGTCAAGTCACTGAGCAATCAGTTCTTTGTGTCTGCTAGTCCACGCAGGCCACATTGCAAAGTCAGCTCTGCACTACTGCTCTGGTCAGGCAGTGTTACGAAATCAGCTCTGAACTAGGGCTGCTGCTGGTTTGACCTGCTCAAGGCATGCCAATTCTCTCCACACAGGGTACAGAAACTCCAGAGAAGGATCCCAGAGCAAACGAGGATGCTGAGAGTGCCTGCTCCTCAGAATCATAGAAATCATAGAACTGGAAGGGATGTCGAGAGGTCATCTAGTCCAGTCCCCTGCAATCAAAGGTATAACAGAATAGCAATCAAAGGTGTAACTGAAGTTCAGGAAGGCTTACCTAGGCTAGCTTTAATCTAGCTAACGGCTAAAAAGAGCAGCAAAGATGCAGCAATAAAACCATCCGCACAGGCCAGTAATACAAGTGCATACCTTGTAATCTGTGCTACCACATCTTCAGTACTATTTTTAGCCATTACAGCTAGCACAGATATGACAACTCAACTTGTAATCACCCCTTCAATTACCCCAGAGAGAGACAGACACATACCCTTGGTCTGGAAAACAAACTCTTCTCTATTAAACCTGAATTTTGTTACCAACCCAAAGTCCACGACCTGTAAACTCAGGAGGACCCAGTCCTTGCAGGGCATATCCTGCACAATTCCTACAGCTGTTACTTTCATTCAGAACATAAATAAATTCCAACTAAAGCAATGTAACTCAGCAGGTGGAACTATGGGTAAGCAACATGAAGCTGATCATAGCTGGCTTCCCCCCACCTTTCCCTATAGAGGGAGCAGAGAGCTCCATCCCTCTAAATCTTCCAGCTCCGTGCTTTACAGACCTGGTCTAGCTAGCTATCATCACCACAACATCTGAGCACCTTGCTGTATTACATAGGTTCTTTGTGTAGTTTAATCAATATTGGTCTCGTCTTGTCTCCTCTTCCCCTTGCAGGCAGTGAGCTCAACCATGGATTAGGCCAGAGAGAGGAAATGATTATTACCATTTAATATTTAGGCTACAACTGTGCCAGAACTCACAAACAGGATCAGGGCACCATTGTGTTGTATGCTTTAAAAACACATTTGAAGGCAGAGTCCTTTCCTGAAGGAGCTTACAAGATAAGACAAGAGGCATATAATAACACCCAACTGTTAAGTAGATCTTTCCATCAGTAGATCTCAAGTCATTTCATAGTCTTTATCCTCACAACCCCTATGAGGTATTCCCATTTTACAGATGGGGAACTGAGGCAAAGAGTGGCTCAGGGTCTTACCCAAGATCACATAGGATGTCTGTGTCAGAGCAGGGAATTGAACCACAGTCTTCTAAGTCCTAGGCTAATGCCTTAACCACTGGATCATCCCTCCTCTCTGATGAATGCCTTACAGTCAAATAACATAAAGAATGCACATTTGCAATATTTTTCCTGATAACTATAGTTAAAACCATCCTCTTGCCATTGGCAGGGGTGGGGGGTGGAGGAATACATCTCCAGTGCAGGGTTTGGGGGCATTGGCTGAGGAAATTTATATTTCTGTTGCTCATACTACACAGAGCATTTGAGGATGGGCTTTTCAAAAGCACTCAGCACTGACCTAACTCTGCTCCCACTGAAACCAAGTGGAGTTTTACCATTGCCTTCAATGGGAGCTGAGTTAGGCCAATGCTGAGCACTTCTGAAAGTGCCAGCCTAAATCTCTAGAACTGATAATCGGGCCCCTTTTATGAGCATTAATAAAGAAAGGGATGAGGGTGGGAAGTAAAGGCACAAAAATAGCATCTCCTGTCTTCCTTTCTCCCCTCAATTTTCCTTGGCTGCCCAGGAAAGATCGAAATCAGCAATGCCAACCAAAGCTACAGAAATGAGCTACAAACAGGGATTGGGGCTAGAGGGCTGGTTTGGCACCTGTGACATTAACTCTGGGTGAAATGTTTCTTGCACCATGGGAAGGATAGAAACAGGCTAAGTTTTGAAAGCAACACTTTTTTGTCCCAGGGTCTTGCGTTTTGTCTTGCTGTCACATTGTATTACCACATCATATTGTGTGACATAACCGACCAGCACTGTTGTAACCTGCCTCAGTGTGTCACATCAGGGTAGACATGGGAAATCATCTGTGCTCTTTGTTTTTAATGTGGTTGGTTTAGAAACTTTAAAAAAAAAAGGGTAAGAATCATGACATTTTTTCCTTCCCAGAAAATAAAAAGCAAGTGGCACTGAAAGAACCAGTCAGTATGTCTTCATGCCCTGACCTTTGAGCAAATCTAAGCAACAGTCAGTTGGCCCTGAAGCATTTCAGAAGTTCCACCGTACATGGTGATATAAAGCAACTGAAATGGAGTAACGTCCACATTAAGAAAGAGGGCTGCCTGTTGAAACCTAACATTTCACATACAAGTAAGATGTGATGAGAGAGAGTACACATCAGGGGCTCCCATCAGCAACAGATCAATGAAGGAAGATTACATTTCCAGCACTGGCATCAGGACTTTTCAACTCTATCTACTGCTGAAACTGGACACCAAGATAGCAGGGAAACCCCACCTGCCTCTTTCAGAGTGTTAGCATCTCTTTGGGAAAGATACCAGGAAACTGCTCAGATGGTATCTGCAGACTTTACATTGGCCTTCCCATTGCAAAGCCCCAGAACCTCCTGTCTCTTCATTCTGCAGATGGTCCCAACAAACCCCATTTAAACTGGCCCTTTCCAGCTCTCCACCGTTCCTGGGGGATTTCTTACCTGTAGGGACTATGTCAGCTGATAGTGAAACATTTCCTGTCATGCCACACATTAAACAAAATGACCCTCTCTCTCTGTCATAATTTGTGGACTACCAGACATGTCATTTCCACTCTCATGTTTAACAGCACAGAGCTGCCTGAAATTCAGAGAAATGGACATTGTCGCACAGCGTTTCAGAAAAACAGTTCCTGCATCGACAGAGGGTGTAATTCACCCCGTGCTGAATGCCAGCAAAAGGCCTATGCACCCTTAAAATAGACATGGACTTCATCCAGAAAAGAAGTCCACTGCCCGGCCCAGTCATATAAAAGTTGAATCTGCTTAGAGACATGCACACAAGAACACAAGATACTACTCCCCACAACATCCTGTGGAGCTGGGTTAGTGTCAGGAAAAGGAGATCCCTGCCCTAGAACATTGGAAGAACACCAAAGAAAGAGAAGGCTTGAACCCTGCATGAGTGTGCAAGGTGGGGGGATGACAGAGGCACACATCTCTTTCCAATGCAGGAGGGAGCATCGTCGATGCACAAGCCCACCCAGAGCACCCCCAGGAGTAGCGCAGCTCTGCACCACCTTGCATTTAGGGCTGCGCTTGACAGGCATAGTTGCGTTCATTGTGTAATGCATGAATGCGGGAGAAGCTGGCAGGGTAGCAAACCCACAGCAGAAGACCCAATTATTCATGTATTTAAGCGTTCCTAGTCTTGAGGAGAGAGATCTCAGCTACAGGTCAAATTCCCCTCTCTAATCTGCACTGTGGATAGTGATCTTGGTCCTGCAGGGTTCCCACCAGGCTAGATTGTGTGCTTCACAAAGCAAGGGGTTGGTCCTGCTTTGAGGAGGGGATTGGACTAGATGACCTCCTGAGGTCTCTTCCAACTCTAATCTTCTTTGACTCTATGATTCTAAGACAGAATGGCCATCACAGAGCTGGCAGTGGCTTCCAGATTCTCTGCACAGCGCTGGCACATGTGAGAGCAACTGGAGCAGCACAAAGGGAGCTATGCCCCATTGATTTCCTCGAGCGTTGAGGGTGCTCAGGGCACCAGAGGAGACACTTTGTCTCTCGCATGATTGGACCCAGTGTGACATCCGTGCCAAGGGACAGGACTGGCGAGAGGAGAGGAGAATTTTACTCCGTGTGCTGGGGAGGCTTGGAAGGCAGCATGACTTGTAAAAGCAGGACTGTGCCCCTCTCTCTATGAGCACAGCAGATCAGATTGCTGCACATGTTACACTTTATGCATTTTCCTTCAGGTAGAGTGTGTAAAATGTGCCTAAGGATATACATGTCCAAGGACAGGTGACTATGCCTCCCACCTTCTGCTGTGAGTGCCAACGTCTCTATTTGTACAGGTTTAGGAACATTCAGCAGTCACCGCACATAGGGAAGCAATGAGACTGTGAAAGCAAAATGCCCCAAGGGCTGAAACTTCTATGGGTTTTTTTTCTGGGTAAGGACTGAACCAGGGCTGGACTTGGTGACCTCTTGAGGTCCCTTCCAGCCCTACATTTCTATGATTCTTTGTTCTAGCAAGATTGTGAATAACAGATTGTATGGAAAAAAACCCTGAAACTCTCCTTTTGTTTAGATTTCTGAAATACATACATGTGAATGGACATCAGCTGCTGTTTTCACAGGGCACAGCACTGATGGTTGGTTTCCTTCAGTAGGAAAAGGATCAGGCCCTTGGCCCGGCTTGAGCTGTGATCTTGGCAGGTCCCATAAAGGAAAATGGTTGGGAGACTTCCAAGGAACAACAAAGCACAAGTTGTGGTGATTCAACAGGTGGTACCAGGCACCCTTCCCATCAAGACTAATGGCCAACCCCAGTCTTAGAAGAGCACGATTCTGTCTTCCTGACCTGTAAACCTGAAACCCTGATTGACTGGGCTCATTAATGATGTTAATGGGTGTTAATCCCAGTGAACTGGCCAAATTCCAATTGGCCTATATACTGGCTAGCTCAATCCCCTTGCAGTTTCATTTGAATATGGGATTCTTCTTTACTTCCTGTCCTAAATTGTTGTGAGGTGAGGCAGGATGATCAAATAGTCTCCCTTGGAGACACAGGTTCATACCCTATCCCACAGCGTGTCCTGCTTCCTTCACTTACACTGTTAGCTCTTTGGAGCAAAGGCTTTCTATTGTAATGTGTTTGGATAGTGTCAAGCAAAAAGGGGCCCCTGCCTCTGCTGGGGTTTCTGGACGCTAATATTATAGGAGGTTGATAAAACTGTGTTACTATGAGCTGTTCAATGGAGAAATTCTCAGAGATCCTGGAAGGAATGTATCTCAAATGTTAAAATATGGTATATTTAAGGCTTGTTATTCATTATGTCTTCATTATCTTTAATATTTCTGGATTTCATTAGCACAGCAAAGAAAATCAACTGTCAGCAGCCAAGCATGGAACTGAATGAAAATACTTTTATTCAAACCTGTATAAAGCTTTGTGCCTGTGTGATGTGCCACCAGATACACTACGATCTCATGGGCCTCTGTAGAAGCATCATGGTAATAACACTTAGCCTTTACATTATGCTTGTTATCTATAGATCTCAATTATCTCTGTATAAAATGTCTCTTCTTCTTCTTCTCCTTTTTCTTTCTTGCTACTTCCTTATTCAGGGTTGGCGCCTTTTATAGCCTTCTTTCAGAACTCATGACTGTGATCGTATGCCAGGCTGTCATGTAGATTGGTCTCTCTGCGATACACTGAGATCCGGTCCAGGGACCAAATCTTTGATCTCCCCCTTGGTCCTCTTCCATCCACGACCATTACAGGACCACTGCACTGTCCACATGTTAAAGGTGAAGAAACTGAGCTACAGAGGGCAGACTTGGTCACAAAAAGATTTGCTTCCTTCCCCTTCCCATTGTTACTTGCAATTCAAAATTTTGAAATTGCATCAAAATTCAGAACATTGAGATGAGATCTATCATTGATTTAAAAAGTAGAAAAATTTGGGTTTGAATCTTTTTGAGGATTTCACCCCCCAACATTTCTATCATCCCACACAGAGAAGTTAAGTGATTTGTGTAAAGTCACCCAGTGCATTCATTGCAGAGCTGGTACTAAAACCCAAGTCACCTAACCCACAGGCCCATGTTCTATCCACTGAACCACACTGCCTGATACTTCAGAGGAAGGCAAAATGCCCCATCATGTTCATTGTATAGTCTGTATTTTGTGCTTTCTTTAAAAATCCTCCCTGTAACCTACGGCTATTAATTTACACCATGAGATTGGATTAGCCTTATCTTGCAGTAGCTGGCAGAACTATACATGTTATGACTGGACATGAAATATCTCACTCCATTTCAAATCCAGTGCCAGCCTCTGGATCTGGTTGTGCTGCATGGTTTCAATGCCATCAAAACACCTCTGATTTCCACAAATAGAGCTACACATCTTATCTTCCTTTGGAAAAGCAATCTGTCATCCTTTATAGCTAACTGTCACTCTACTAATCCTAATAATAGGGTTAGAAGAGACAATTTTCAGCCTAGTTCAGTCTTTTGGATTTAAGGGATTTCCATATGCTCCTTCTCTTGCTCTCCAGCACAAATGCAGAGAGTAAACAAGACAGCAACAAGTTGCAATACTGATGGGCTAACCACAGGCAGACTAGGCCATTCGAAACCAGACCTGTCAGATAGGAAACAGGAAACCCAGTCCAGTTTTAAGTGCAATAATTAACTATTACTAAAACTTGAGGAGTCTGTTTTGCACTTTCAGGGCTAGGTTTAAACCTTGGGAGTCTGGCACGTTCCAGATTGCTAGTCAAGGGCCTGATCCTGAAAGGTGCGGAATGCAAAATAGCAAGTGCCTTCCGCTTCATTGACTACAATGGGAAATCAATGAGAGATGAAAGTGCTCGGCAGATCATAGGCTCTCAGGCTCAGACCCACAGAGGTGTTTAGGCACCTGACTTCCATTGATTTCAATGGGAGTTAGGCACCAAAATACCTCTGAGCACAAGCCGCCGCAACTTGCAGGGTAATGGGGGCCCGACCAAAAACCCATTGAAATCAATGAGACCCTGAATGCTTAGAAGGACATGTGTATAGAACATGTTATCTATGTAAAGCATATTTAGTATGCACCTGAGTACTTAACAAATGCTCTGGGAGGGATGGGAACGTACATTACAAAACTATCTGGAAAACTGAGCAATCTCCATTTCCCACTGAGCATTTCAACAGTGACACAAATGAGAGCAGAATTTGGCCCACAGAGGCACATCCTGCACCCAGTAGTGTCTCCACGATGCCACAGAAATTTGGACAGTGCCACATGAAACTTTGGTATGGAAGCAACTGCCTCATCTCTCCCCATTTCTAGCGGTGCCAAATGCCCCTGCTAGGGTCATCTTCTGCACTTCCAACACCAGCTACTTCACCTCTATCCTTGACTCACTCCATTGGCTCCCTGCCCTTTACCACATCCATTTCAAGACCTTCACTTATAACTCCCTGCTTACCTTTCCCCAACCAGCATTTCTGATTTCATTTCCCTCTCCTCTTTACCTTCTTGATTCCTGTATCATTCCAGAGTTTTCACCTGTCTCCTTCCATGTTCTTTTCCCATTCTCAGGGACAGATCCTCAGCTGGAGCAAACCATCATAACTCCCTTGAAGTCAACTTCATGCCTGTCCTCATCCACTCCTCTTCGAAACCGATCTTCATGCAATCCTCCCTCCCTCTTTCTGTCAGCTAACCCCACACCTTCCTGTGCCTGAGCTGGTCTCCTACGTTTGGTTATCTTGCCTTATTCAGATGGTAAGCTCGTTGAGGCAAAGACTGTATTTTTATGGGCCTGATTAATATTTTTTTCTTTTCTTTATTATTTCTATCGGTACCCCAGTTTGTGTGACGCTACTCCCTAAACAGAACAAAATGATGAACCCTATTGCAAGGAGCTTGCAAAGTGCGTTAGACATGATGAAAAGAGGGTTGAAACTAGAGCAGGTTGATAATAAGAATAACCATCCCAGAGGAACTGTCAGTATTTCAGTGTTGCCAACTCTCACAATTTTATTAGACTCTCAGCTTTATTTTTTTTAAATTCAGTTCTAGCCTCCATGGTTGCTGAGAAACGCTTGAACATGCATGTGGCATGTACCCTAAAGGCCTAAAAAACAGAAGGTAATTATAAAGAATCCATTTATTTTTTTTAAAAAAGTCTTAAAATCTCATGATTTCTAAGCCAGTCACACGATTTCTGGGGCCTGACTCATGATTTCTGACTACCTGGAGCTGACAATACTGATATTTCAACATTTATTTTCATTCCAAATCATGACCAAAAAAATCAAACTATTGACATTTTTCGTGGAATGGAAAGTTCAGAAAAAAAATTGCTCCGAAATGTCAAAACATTTTTTGTTTGGATAGGTTTGATGTTAAACTGCATCTGCCTGAACTGCTGCAGCACCTCAAGGGAGATGTTATTTGGGTGCCTTGTGCCCTCGTTCTTCCTGATAGGCTTGGGTCCTAGGCCAAACTACATCTCCCATGATGCACTGCAGTCATTGGCTCTCATGAAGCACCATGGCAGTTCAGCGAAAGTGGAGACCACAGTGCATTCTGGGTGATGTAGTCCAATCGGGGGACTTGGCCCACACAGGAAAATGGGGGTATGAGGCACTTGAACTAAAACTCCCATGAGGCACTGCAGCAGCTCAGGTGCACACATATTAATGCTGACCCAGTCCAAAACAAAATATTTCATTTTGACTTTCCATTAGGAAAGGTATTCCAACAGAAAATTCCTGACCAGCTCTAGCTTGAAGAAGGAAGGGAGGAAAGGAGAGGGGAGGGAAGCCGCCAATAAGATAATGTGGTTACTTAGTGAGGGCGACCACATAGCATGATGGAATAAAGAGGATGACTTTTCTTTTCCTCTTTCTTTTCTTTGTTTCTTTTTTCTTTTTCTTTTTTTGCTTTTTGAACAGAAGAAATATCTTAGACGGTTCATTTTGGAGCAAGTTTGCAGGAGGAGAAAAAGACTCCTTCTGAACAGCTCAAGAAGGGTTTCCTGCGTATAGAAAGCAGCATGGGAGAAAGTCCAAAGTTGTTGGCAGGAAAAGTGGACAAACAGGGCATCAAGCCTGGTGTTATTGGTGGACAGGCAGAGGCAGGGATGGACACCAGAAGGTTGGATAAATAGAGAGGGGAAGAGATATGGAGGGACCTGAAGGTGAGGACAAGAAGCTCATATTTGGTATTTTGGCACAGGGAGAACAAGTGGAATGATATAAAGAGATGGGGGCTTAGTCAGATTGATGGCTATGGAGTGTGATCTCCTAGCTGTGGGATTTTTAGTGGACTGAAAGAGCGTTGTGGTTATCAAGGAGGCCATAAAAGAGGAGGCTATAATAATCAGTACTCTCTTGAGCTTTGCTCCAATGGGAGTTGTGGTTGCATGGCACTTCTCTGGATTGGGCCCCACGTCTGTAATGTATCAAATTAACGGCACCATCTAACTGTGGTGGTTATTATTAGGACCCATGCCGTATCAATTTGCAAGCTTTGTCACAGTCAGACTAAAGTCAGATGCTAAATGGTCAGGCTCAGCCTTTGGGAAGAAATGGCCTGTCTTTAGCTGAGTACGTTTACCATGATTCAAAACATTGTCTGCAATCACTTTAAAAATAGCACTTACGCAATTCAGGAGCTACTACTGAAATCCTGACATTCTCGGGTCTTCCCCTCTTAGTCATACTCGTTTCAATTAATTTCCATGCTACCAAGACAGCTTCATACAGAAAGGCATAAACCTGAAAGAGGAACTGGGGGAATTAGGAAATGCAGCAAAAGGGGATCATCGTTTCTTTGCAATTGTGATGAGGCAAGATCGCAGCTGTTATTCCCCCTGTAGAAGTGAAATATGCAAACTCAACGAAAAAAGGGAGACAAAATCTGTGGAGAGCGTTTTCTTTTTTTGCGGGGGAGCTAATATTTCTCTTTTCTTTTTCACCAGACAGGTAAGTGGCTGTCAGGCACAACGAAGCATGTGATCCAATTAAAAAGCATTTTATCCAATTTTATATCAATGCTATTTGATCCCTCACTTCCTCCTTTTGGACCCAGTTCAATTTTATACTCCAGAAACTAGCATTTGTCAATCTACTAACCCCATTTACCTCAATAGAACTAGTCAGGTGAGTGAGTTCTCTCTGTGTGTAAGGGCAGCAGATTCTAGCCCTTTGTATATAAATAGGCTTGGCAGAATTATTTTTTTATTTGTTTTTTATAATTTTGACCAAGAATTTTCTATATATATTTTAAGCATTTTTTTCAAAGTGCATTGATTTAAATGTTCACAGTTAAAAGAAGTTGTGGGGGAAAGGTCAGACAATCAGGATGTCAGACAATAATTATTTAATGATAGAACTTGAGATTCAAAAAGTCGAAGCTTCGTAATTCTTAAAACATAGTCAACATCGCATGTCATGACATGCAAAGTCAATATCCTTAAATCAAACTCTAATAAGTTCTCAAGCAGCATTTTTCTTACCTGGCCTATCTGTGAATTGTGATTATTAGCGATGGATATGTTTTTTGTGTGTACGGTGAAATCAACATTTTCCAATAAAAATCTGATCCTTCAAGCCTATGTATAAGAGTGGAGATTTTGATTAACGCATTGGACTTTAACTACAGCATCCTTGAAAGGTGACTAGATTTAAAACTAAGTGCTTTATGGTCAGAGTGAACCCCTGGCCCATGAATACTCCCCATTGACTCCAACGGCTTATTTCTGACAGTAACTGCTCCCCAGTGTAAGGCGCTCACAAAATCCCCTGTAGGATGCTTCTACATAATCAAGACAAGAGCATATTCGTCACTTGAACCTTATTGGGTCTGAGTCACCACTGTATTACTCAGTTTTACACTGTCTGCTGGTGCAAAAGTGAAATAATACAGCAGTAAAGCTAAGTCCCCTTCTTCCCCTGACTTATTTTTCAAGACAGCTGGAATTGCGATGAAACCAACAGGATCGCTGCAGGCTCAGCACATCTGAAAAATAGACCCTTGAGCTAAAGTGTTCCAAATTTCTCATTAACTAGGGTTGGGTACCCAACTTGAGAAATTAGTGGGCACAAAATTGGTCACTCTAAAATAGAGGCACACAAAATTACAGGCTGCTTTAGAAAATCAGGCCTAAATCAGTCAACTTAGGAGCAATATTAACAAACTCCAAGGTGGGAATGCAGAAAAAGAAACGCAGGTAACTAGCCCAACCAGCACAATATATTACAACTTAATCATGCAAAGCACCTCTCACGCATCTTAAAACAACAGTCACCAGTAGATAACAGAATTACAGGGCCAAATGTAATCAGCAGGTATAATTCAACATAGCACCACTGACGTCACTGAAGTTACAGCAATTTACAAGAGCTGAGAAATTAGCCTATGGAGTTAAAATGAGTAATGGCAGAGGGAGCCAGAATCCAAGCAGTGGAGGCTAGGGAGAAAAGAGGCCTTCTCTGATCAATTTGTTTGCCCTTTTATTGGAATTTGGTGCTTGTTAAGGGTGCTGGCAGGAGCTATCCCTGGACAATCAAGTTTGTTATTTATCCACAGATAAACAAATACAAGAACAAATACAAGACAGGCAGCAGCAGTGCAAACTTCTTCACATTCAACTGCTGATGATAATGAAATGGAGGGATGACCATGGGCCATCTACATGCCCATTCAGTCCTTGGCCTCTGCTCTGAGTGATTTGCATGATGTGGCCACTTGTTCTCTGGGAAATTGCCCTTTCACTTAGGCCATTGAACAGCCCTCAGATGGTAGCAGCTATAACCGACCTGGGCTTGAGGAAAGTAGCAGTACAGAGGTAATGGTTCTCATATCCCATAATCAATTCCTACTGCAAGCAATCCCCCTCTTGGAAGACATCCAAAGAAGAAGTGGCTTCGAAAACCTTGAGAACCATGGGGGGGAAAAAGAGAGAAGCAAGAGAAAGCAAGTAAGGGAGAAACAAAGAGCCAGAAGTCCATCTGTGAAGAGAGGGTGTAAAAACACAGCCATACGTGAGACAAACTGACAAAGGAGGAGAGACCTTGTTTGTGTCCCACCAGATTCCATTTTAGCAAACAAGCAAATAAAACCAATGAAACAGCACAGCTGAGATCTCCCCTTTCCAGATGACTCATAGAATCATAATCACTAGAGATGGAAAAGGCCAATATCACATCATCTGAGCCATGCCCCAGACTGTGGAGGAGGGTTGGGTAGGTTCCAGTTCCAGCACAGTTTAGCTGAGAAAATACTGAGTAAAGCACCCACCGCACTGGCTTCTTAGTCACTTCTGGCAACAGTCATGGTGCTGGCTCTGTTTTAGGCCTGAGCCTGAGCAATGCTTGGCTCCACACAACTCCCACTGATTTCAACACCTCTCAAAATCAGGGCATACACTGTTAAATGGTTTGGGCCCTGGCTGTCTGAGAGCCATTCCAATAACACCTCTCACTGTCAGGAAGTTTTCCTCTGAAATCCAGCCTCATATTCCCTTTTCCTCATTGCATGCCATTCCTCCAGGGTGGCATGCTTTCCATTGTACTACCCTTTCCCTTGCTGTACAGATTAGCTTTCCTTTAAAATTAGTGTGAGATTATAACACGTTAGCACAGGAGATGACAACTCAGTAGGGTGGAAGCAGAGGCTAGAGGGCTCCTGGAGTCAGCACAAAGTCACTCAGCTGTGCCCCTGGGATTCAAGGGCTACCAGAATTCCCGAATGAAATAAGTTTGGTGTTATCAGTGTAAACCTTTGCCATTGGCATCACAAAATTGCTGTGTAGCAATGACTGCAGGGAATGACACTGAGCTCTTATATAGCACTTTCCATCCAGTTATTTCAAAGAGGTCTACAAAGATCATTACCATGATCAAAATGTGAGTGGATCAAGGTCCTACAACAGGCCACTGGTAGAGCCAGAACTAGGCACTTGTTTCCCTGAGTCACGGCCTCCTGCCCTATCTACTGAACCGCACTGCTTTTCTAGAAAAGAGCTGGAAAGTGCAATCCTTGTCACACTAACCATCCGCAGGACAGCGTTCAGCAACAGCCAAACAATGGCAATTTGCTTACACAGAGCTGCTAAGGTCATGCTGCCTCAAACTGTGTTGCAGTGATGTCCTACTTATCAGAAATAGTAAGAAAGCAAAAATATAAAAAGGTCGAGTCACAGAATCTGTTTCCCAGAAACTGTCATGTTTGGGGCAGGTGAATCTTTGTGGATGCCCTGGCCCAGGAGGGCAGTGCTAATAAACAGCCCATTCAAAGTTGTCAGGAAACAAATAATTTGCGGGGAAAGACAAAAATTGCCGACTCTAGAGTTACATGCAGTTGGTGATCTTTCCGTGACCTTTCAGTTTTGTACCTCATCTTTTTTATTTCAGTTCCTGGCTAGGCAGGAGGGTTGAGTATAAACCACATGTCTGTATCCATTTTAGCATTTGAAAATGAGAATGAGGCATTATGGAGGCTGGAGTGGGAGCTTCAAGTACCTTTCTAGTTTTCTGCTGATAAGCAGGGAGTGTTAACAAGAGGAGCTAGGAGAAAAGCTGGGAGACAGGACTCCTAATTCTCTTCCAGACTTAGCGACTGGTCTGCTGTGTGGCCTGGGCAAGTCACATAGTCCCACATCTTCAAAGACATTTACACACCTAATGCCCATTGACTTCAGTACTTATCTCTGCATATATCTGAGGATCTTGGCCTTAACCCCTTCCTGCCCAGGTTTATCCCTCAGTAGAATCATAGACTTTAAGGTCAGAAGGGACCATTATGATCATCTAGTCTGACCTCCTGCACAACGCAGGCCACGGAATCTCACCCACCCACTCCTGTAAAATGGGTCTAATTACTATTTTCTGGACAGAGGTGCTGTGAAGCTTTAAACAGTTAACGTCTCTGAAAGTGTTTTGAGATCCTTAGAGGAGCACACAGTGTTGTTTACCTGGGCTAAGATTTACAAACATGGGTGCCTAAAGCTTGGATCCACATTCCAGTGCATGACTTGCAAAAAAGTGGGGAGCCCCAACCAGCTCCTTCCACTGACCTTCATGGGAACTGGTGGGCCCTTTTGAAAATCAGGCCACTTACTTTGGTGTCTAAGAACAGACTCAGCAGCGTAACGGTAGCCACCATCTTTCAGAATCTTGGCCCAGTATGCCAGCCAACAAACTTTGCTCCGTGATGTTTAACATGCACTGAACTCTCAGGTGTTGGCGGTGACTCTGTCTCTTTGTTAGGATCGTAAACTCACCATAGTCATCCTTCTGGGAACCGTTTCGCCAGTAAAATAAATGTAAATACTAGTAGCTGACAACGTCACACAAAAAAAAGCTTTGAAGCTTGTTTACAAACAAAATATATTGGTTTCGTAAGCTCTCCCAGTCCTACTTCTAGTAAAATATTGACTTTTGGGGTGGTAAATACTTGTCCATTGCTCATTGCATGGCAACTTGTTTCTTTTGTTTATTCACATGCTGGAACCAGTGCAGACTGCTGCAATACACTTAATCCCCGTGTATAAACTCCTCTGTTGTGTAGCCCCAATCCTGCTACCATTGCAGTCAGTTTCAAGAATCCCATTGACTTCAATGTCATTCATCTGCCAATGGGCCCAATCCATACCTCCCACCCTGATCCGAAGCCCTCTGTAGTCAATGGAAAGATTCCCTCAGGGAACCATCCCCTGCTTTATCTTGTGTGCTGTTGTTGCTCCTTAATGATGTTTTGTGGATCATAATCATGTTGGATAACACTGATTTTGTAGTGCTCACTTGATTACAGTGGCAAACGAGAACACTCATTTGTGTGAGAGCCCCATACAGCCCCTCTCTGTGCTGTGCATTTTTAATATGACCAGTGATATTCCCCTCTTCCCCGTCCCTCCTCCCCCTCATTTATTCGGCTGGAGGGTGAAAAGTGTCTGTCATTTATTTTGATGTATCTGACGCCAACTGAGAGCAGCTACCCCAAACTCCAGGCTCCCTTTACAATCAACTAACATACAAAGTTCCACAGACAGAAAAACAACCACCCTCAGCTGCTCAAAGGAAACAAATGCAGTAGTTTCCTGGCAACCGCAAAACTGAAGCCAAACGTTTATTTCTGACATTCCCTAACAGCGACCTCCTGCACTTCCACCACCACCACTCCCCAGCCTCCCAAACAGCCCCACTCTCTACAAGGCAGGGAAGAAAAGCCAGTGGGTCACGCCGAGGTTGTGTCACACCATGGGGAAACCAAATATCAATCTGACATGCACCACTACTGACTGAAACTGAGAGCCACACGGGAATCTGGACTGAGATCACAGCCCTGTTGGGCTACGCTCTGTACCACAAAGAGGAGGAAACACCTGATGCACCTGAAGTGCCTACTTTCTAGCCAGGCAAGGCAGACAATGGGCGGTAGGGGAGACAGTGGCCCAGAGAGATGATGTGACTTGCCGGAGGTCACAGCAGGTCAGTGACAGAGATGGGAATAGAACCTGAATCTCACTGCCCTAGCCACCCAACCAGCAAGTCTTTCTTCCCTTTTCTCACAGCCCTCTCGGGCATTTTCCCCTCACTCAGTCCCTCTCCATCTCCTGTTCCTCCCTGCTCCCAGCCCCCTCTCAAAACAAGTCATATTTTTGCTCTTCTCCCACCGGTTCTGCGTTTACAATCCCCCATGGTTGGCCCGGGTTCAGCCTGAGGCCTCTGGAGCAGGTTAGCAAGAGGGCTCTCTAGGCCAGAATGCTGAAGCCCCATGAGGACACTTGGTTAACATGCCTTGCTGATCCATTTGAGCACAGACTGAAGCTAATGCACTTCCTCAGCACTCCATGCCAGGACAGACACTGGACAGAGAGCAGTGGGACAACCATGTCAAAGCTTGGCAGGGCTGTGAATGAGGAAGTCAATCCCCTTTCATAAATTTCAGGTTCTCCCGGCCTCCATCCAAAGTGGGGCGGGAGCGGGGGTGGTAAGAAAAGAGGAGCTCAATCCTTCCTCTGGTCCCAAGAGCCTCAAGGACACCCTGGCTGTCAGGGGGAAAAAACTGCCATGCCTTCCTGGCTGCCTAAGCAGGTATCAAAACCTCCAGCTTCCCCTGATACATTGATGCATTTTCAATACAAAAATCTTGCAGGTAAAGTAAAATACCTCAAACTTAATATTACCCTAGGGCTCCTGTATATAGCGACCCTGGTATGACAAGGGGAGAGAGCTTAAGGGCCGGGGTTGTGCAGCAGTGTATAAACTGGGTTTCCTGCCATCTAATTCAAGGCCTCTGAAGTATCATTAGGTGTGATGTACTGCACAGGACACAGGGCTTTGCACTGCCTTCTCTGCTAGCACCATAACTTTGAACGTTACTTTCAAAATTACTACCTTCCACAGCCGGTCCTTGTGGGAATGGTGTCCAGCCATGACAGATTGATGACTCCTGTGTAGAGCAAGTATTTTATTAGTTTTGCATCTTAGATTTCCAGTACCAGCGCTTTCACAATAATCTATGCACCCTAGCGGCATTTCCTTATGACACGTCGGCTGATTACCTCTCAGGTTTATGGCTTTCTCGTTGAGAGGAACTGATATATTATATCATAGGCCTTATAAAAAGCTTCTTTTGTCAGATCTGGATTTTGTGCAACGTGGTAAAAGTGTGTATGACCTTTCAGGACAGACTGGTTTAAGCAATGATCAAATGAACCTCCAGGCCCCGTGCTCCCCACCCCCCACCCCCCCAAATGCTCCAGAAAGGACACAGAATTTGGTTTTTCATCAACATCTAACTCTCCCTCAGTTTTGCCCCTTGCCTGCAGCTATTCCTTAGCAGTGTTACACCTGCTGGCTGCTTATGGAATTTTATTTCCAGCAGCACCTAAATCCCTCCTCTCCCCCTCAAAGACAGCATTTTTGTAGGGGCCCCCTATGTTTATGATCGACCTGTGTAGCTCTAATCCATGCCTAACCTTTTGCCTGCAGCCTTTTAGGTCAGTACCTGTTGCAATGGTGGTCTTGTAACGTTTGCTTGCAAGCTTAAGTTAGGCAACCTGCTTGTGTTTGATGGAAGTATCTTGAGTAAACAGCATCTTATGTACACGGCCACTTGCTCAACAGGTTGAATGTTGCATTATTCATTTGCACATGGGGTGTTTTGAAAATAAAACCCAAAACAGTGACTTCTTATCAGATAATGTTTAACTCATTCAAGTTTGCAAGAGCAGATTCTGAAATTCCCTTTCTATAGTGCCATTCCTCTGTGGATTGCAGTGCTTATAAATAGGTAACTAAGCTACACAACAGCCCTGTGAGGTAGCCAAGTATTAACAAAATCCCAATATAGCTATCTACATCCTGCCCATTTAAAACCACCCTTTAGTTTCAGTTGGATAAGGGGCTCTTCTCCACTTCCTGCTGCTATGGAATGTTAAATATTTGCCACAGATCACCCCAAAGCTTGCTGCACTTCAGTGGTAGATAAAGTGACCCCTGTGAACTGTTTGTTAATTTTAAAAGAGGCTTTGGGATCCTTCAAGGAAAAAAAGGCAGTATATCCATGAAAGATTTATTGCACTATTGTTAGTGCAAAACCTGCTATCCTCATTGCACAGACAGGTATAATGAGGCACAGAGAGTTTGTGGCTCGAATTGGAAACCTGAACCTCAGTTGGGCACCCAAAAATAGAAGCAGCTAAAACTAAAACTTTCAGAAAATTGACCCTGAAGTGACCAGACAAAAGACACAGTGAAAATCAGTGGAAGGGCTGAGTTTAGGATATTCCTAGGAACTTGTTCTACGGCATAATTACCTCTAAATTAGATTGGCATAATTACATTTCTCAGGGGTATGAAAAATCCACACCCCTGAGCAGCGAATTTAAGCTGACCTAAGTCCCCCTGTAGACAACACTAGATGGACAGAAGAATTCTTCCATTGACCTAGCTACCGCCTCTCGGGGAAGTGGATTACTTACACGGTCGGCACAGGTAGAATCCCTCCCACCAGCATAGGTAGTGTCTACACTGAAGCGCTGCAGTGGCACAGCTGTACCACTGTAGGCAAGCCCTAAGCCCGTGGTTTTCAAACATTTTTTCTGGAGACCAACTTGAAGGGGTATGAGGGGTTGAGGGTGTGGGAGGGGGCTCTGGGCTGGGGCAGGAAATTGGGGTGCTGAAGGGGGTCAGAGCTCTGGGATGGGCTCTGGGATGGAGTTGGGGATGGGGGGTTTGGGGTACAAGAAGGGGCTCCAGGTTTGAGGGGGGGGCTCAGGGCTGGGGCAGGGGGTTGGGGCATGGGCTTACCTCTGGAGGCTCCCGGTCTGCGGCGCAGCTGAGGTGCAGAGGCAGGCTTCCCACCTGTCCTGGCATCAGGGACCACGCTGCACTCCAGAAGTAGCCAGTAGCAGGTCTGGCTTCTAGGTGGAGGCGCGCAAGCGGCTCCATGCGGCTCTCGCCTGCAGACACCACCAAGTGCAAAGCCAGTGCTTGGGGCGGGGGCAGCACGCAGAGCCCTGTGGTCCCCCTGCGTAGGACCTGGACCTGGTGGCTGCTTCCGGGGCACAGCGCGGTATCAGAACAGGTAGGGACTAGCCTCCCTTAGCCGGGCACCACCACCGACAGGACTTTTAATGGCCCTGTCGGTGTTGCTGACCAGAGCCGCCTCGACCCAGTGCCTTACATTCCGCGGCCCAGTACTGGGTCACGACCCACAGTTTGAAAACCACTGCCTTAAGCCATGCACAGTTCACTTACTTCCATTTAAATCCTTCTTCGCCATAAACCCAAAGTAGATTAAATGAAATTGGGCAATACAGATTATTTGAGTGAGCAGTTTACCTTGGTAGATTATATTAAACAGGCATGATCTGATCATGGGGAAAAAGTCATGATGTCCAATCAGAAGAGCCAGACTTGCATTGGTTTTATTAAACAGTCCTTTGTTCTGCAATAAAAACTGTTCAAGCCATTTGTAACTTTAAAATACTAGTTTAAAACCAGTTACCGGTGCTATTCCAGTGGTGTGGTCCCAGCCCTGCATGAGCACCAGTGACTCTGCCCCAACCCTTGGAATGCCTGACCCCTGAGTGACCCAGTGACAAACCACTAACCTAAATTTATGGCAGTTTCTGCAGGCTCTCCCTCTCTCTCTCTCTCTCTCTCTCTCTCTCTCTCTCTCACACACACACACACACACACACACACACGCTGATGATACATCCCAGGTTTTAACTTGGCAGCTCCTTAGGTTCTGGGTGAAAAATGGAAAATAGCAGCGCTGTTGACTATCATATCCACCTACCCATCCCCAAATGTCAAAAGCCACCCTGGAGACCAAAAAAAAACCCCCCAAAAACCCTTAACCTCCCCCCCCCCGCAAACATTAATGTCAGAATCCGTGTGAACTCCTGGGACAGCGATAACAAGCGATACACAGGGCCAGCTTTTCAAAAGCAGTCAGGAGCAGATTTTCAAGCGCTCAGCACACGCAGCAGGGGCTGTATTTTCAAACGAGATCCCATATAGGGAGCTGGGCTCTGGCTTATGCAACAGACACAAGCGAGGCATCCCAATTACAGGTGTATACCCCTTCAGCAACTGGCCCGAACCAAAGCATCCACCAGGGTGTGTCACCTTTACATTTACTTATTTCAGTTATTTATGTATGTATTAAAAATATAAAGGGCCTGATGGGAGCCTTTCCAGTAACTTTAATGGGCTTTGGGTCAGCCCCTAAAAATTGTGTCCTATACTCACAGGGAATATTATTTAATATTAATTATTTATACTGGAGTATCATCTAGGAGCTGCAGTCATGTACCAGGACCCCATTGTGTTGCGTGCTGTACACAGAGAGAACAAAAAGACTGACCTGGCCTATGGCCTATAGAGCTTACCATCTGAGTCAACTATTCAATCTAAAGTATACTATTGCAATGCCAGTATACTATTAAGTATACTAAGTAGGGCTGTCATTTAATTGCAGTTAACTCACACAATTAACACAAAAAAATTAACTGTGATTAAAAAAATGAATCGCACTTTTAACAATAGAATACCAATTGAAATTTATTCAATACTTTTGGATGTTTTTCTGTATTTTCAAATATAGTGATTTCTATTACAACACAGAATACAAAGTGTACAGTGCTCACTTTATATTATTATTTTTATTACAAATATTTGCACTGTAAAAATGATAAAATAAATAGTATTTTTCAATTCATCTCATACAAGTACTGTAGTGCAATCTCTTTATCGTGAAAGTGTAACTTACAAATGTAGATTTTTTTTATTACATAACTGCACTCAAAAACAAAACAGTATAAAACTTTAAAGCCTACAAGTCCACTCAGTCCTACTTCTTGTTCAGCCAATTACTAAGACAAACAAATTTGTTGACGTTAACGGGAGATACTGCTGCCTGCTTCTTATTTACAATGTCACCTGAAAGTGAGAACAGGCATTCACATGGCACTTTTGTAGCCGGCGTTGCAAGGCATTTACGTGTCAGATATGCTAAACATTCATATGCCCCTTCTTGCTTCGGCCATCATTCCAGAGGACATGCTTCCATGCTGATGATGCTCGTTAAAAAATAATGCCTTAATTAAATTTGTCATTGAACTCCTTGGGGGAGAATTGTATGTCTCCTGTTCTCTTTTACCCACATTCTGCCATATATTTCATGTTATAGCAACCTCAGATGATGACTCAGCACATGTTCATTTTAAGAACACTTTCACAGCAGATTTGACAAAACGCAAAGAAGGTACCAATGTGAGATTTCTAAAGATAGATACAGCACTCGACCCAAGTTTTAAGAATCTGAAGTGCTGTCCAAAATCTGCTTCCAGAAGTCTTAAAAGAGCAACACTCCTATGCAGAAACTTCAGAACGCGAACCACCAAAAAAAGAAAATCAACCTTCTGCTGGTGGCGTCTGACTCAGATGATGAAAATGAACATGTGTCAGTCCTCTCTGCTTTGGATCGTTATCGAGCAGAACCCATCATCAGCATGGACGCATGTCTTCTGGAATGGTGGTTGAAGCATGAAGATATGAATCTTTAGCGCATCTGGCATGTAAATATCTTGCAATGCCGGTACAACAGTGCCATGCAAATGCCTGTTCTCACTTTCAGGTGCATTGTAAACAAGATGTGGGCAGCATTATCTCCTGCAAATTGGAACCAAACTTGTTTGGTTGAGCGATTGGCTAAAGTAGGACTGAGTGGACTTGTAGGTTCTAAAGTTTTACACTGTTTTATTTTTGAATGCAGTTATTTTTTGTACATAATTCTACATTTATAAGTTTAACTTTCATTATAAAGAGATTGCACCTCAGTACTTGTATTAGGTGAATTGAAATATACTATTTCTTTTGTTTTTTACATGCAAATATTTGTAATCAAAAATAAAGTGAGCACTGTACACTTTGTATTCTCTGTAGTAATTGAAATGAATATATTTGAAAATGTAGAAAACATCCAAAAATATTTAAATAAACGGTATTCTATTATTGTTTAACAGTATGATTAATTGCGCGATTAATCTCAATTAATTTTTTCAATCGCTTGACAGCCCTAATACTAAGGATACTATTGAAAGTTCAATATCTAGCAGCGTTGCAATGGTACTGCATTTTTCTTATTGTAAGTATCTGAAAGAGTCCACAGCTAATGCAGGTGCCCGGTGAGTTTACAATGCTGTGAGGCTGCATGCATATTTAAAGAGAGCCTGGTATCTCTGACGTAAGCACAAACTGCCGTTCTTTCTGGCAGTGTCACACGAGTGAATCAGGGCAGTCTTTTATTGCTAGTATTAGAATTTTTTAATATCCCATGATGCATGTTCTTTATAAAGTGCTGTTTTCCCTTTGCCAAACCCACATAAAGGTTCTTGGTGGGTTTCTTTTCCAAAAAGACGTTGGAAGTTTTAGACTCTTATAGTGTGGTCCTGGCTAGTCGAGATGGTCAGAACATTTTTAAGTGAAAATTCAACAAAAAATGGGCAGGGGAAGTCAGAAAAAACAAGACCTTTTGTCCCAAAAGGGGGTGGGGGGAGGACGTTTTTAGCATCCATATAAGCACTTTGATTGGGTTTTATGTTTTCTCTGTAATGCTTTCACCTTAAGAATAAATGTGTTTACTGTGTGGTAACTTGTGAGTGCTGGCAATACACTGCTCATAGCCTTCATAGATTAAGCACCGTGCAGACACTGTCCTGTTTGGGCAGTCTGGCTTGCTGGGAATATTAGTCAAAGAACTGAGAAGCCTGGAAAAAACCTTGGACAGGAGAGAGAAAGACGTGGGTCTCTGCCCAAAACCGGTGGTGGCTGAGAAGACGGGAGTCTAGAGGGGGTGCCCATGAGTGACAATGGGGCGGGAATACAGGTGCTGTCACCCTGAACTGTAGCATACGCATCCCCCACTCCAACTTTTCTACCAGCTTTATTGTCCAGTTGTTACAGTGAGAGTCCAAACTTCTGGGTTCTGTGCCTGCCTCTGACACAGGCTCATTCTGTAACCTTGGACAAATGACTTAACCTTTCTGTGCCTCAGTTTCCCCATCTGTAAAATGGGGGTACTTAGTCCATACACAATCTCAGCGGGGTATTCTGAGAATGTCTCTATGGCTACACGGTGAGCTAGCAGTGTGATTTCCCTGCTGTTGTAGCACCGAGTCACCACGACTATAAACAGCAGAGTGGCCACAGGAGCACAGGTAGAGGCAGTAGAGGCATGCTTAGCCATGAGGAATACAAACCCACCTGAACCCAACGGGCATGTACTCAGCACAGTTCAGCCTCCAGTGCGGCTACCCATGCTAACATGGTGACACTGCTGTTTGTACTCTCCGTGAGACCTAGTGCGAGTATACATAATTCTTTGAATTACTTGGCTGGAAGGTGCAAAAGAAATGGAAAGTATTATCCATTCTGAGTGTGATTCTTCTCTCATTTACATGGGTTCTACGCCATGTTAGGGAGCTTATTCCTTCACCCGCTCACGTCCCTGGTCCTTCTTGCATGAACAGAGAGCAACAATACCCCAAGTCCAAAGATGCAAACAATTCGATGTTTATTGGGGTGAACTTCCAGCAAGCATGATTCCAGTTTCTTTCCTTAGTGTCCCCCTTCCCAGCTCTGACACCACCATTCCCCCACTGAGCAAAACATGATTCCAATTTCTCCACCCCCATTCCCTGTTCCCATTCCCCCCCCTTACTTCCTGTTTGACTGCAGACTATATAGTAAAACTTGAGGTATGCTTAGCTATACCTTAACCAATCATTTTCCTGAAATTTAACTAACCAATCCTAACATATTGTAACATGATTATTTAACCAATTATATCCCACCACCTTAATTAGTTTACACCCAGCAAAATTAATTATACAGCAGACAGAAACAATCACAGAACCAGACAGAGATTATACAGACAAACAATTGCAAAATGGGAACTATAATGACAAAACAATACAGAAGTGAGGATTTCACAACTACACCTATAAAGACATAAGGGTTTCCCACCTGTGTCTATTGATAAGTGAGTTCTTACCTAACAGAAAACTATCAAACTAAACTTCCTTTTACATCCTCTAGGCTCTTCCCTTTCTCTGGAGGTGATAGATCAGATCACCTTTCCAACAGCCCCAGATTGCCTTATTTCAATGTGACTTGTTTGGAATGTGAGGATGTGACCATACGCTTCCCAGCTTATGGCTGTCTCTGCTGCTTAGCCAAAGATCTTAGCCTAACAACAGGGCCTCAGACTGTCACAGTAAGAGAAGGCCCTTACACCAGCAGACAGTGATTTTGATTCTTTCTTTTATACCTCTATAACTAGCTAAGTGATAAGAACACACCTAAATTCTTATAGAATAGGCCTTTGCAGACAGGCCTGAATATCTATATCCTAACATGCCACTTTAACTGGCTTCAATGGAGTTAATATTGGTAATACGGTAATGCCAGTGGAGATCGGGGCCTCATCGTGGTAGGCACTGTACAAACACACAGTCACTGGACCAAAGAACGTGCACTATAAACAGACAGACCAAAGGTGGGGTGGAAAACAACCGTGCAGAACAATAAAGCCATTTGCAGACCAAGTCAGTGGCTGAACCCAGGTCTCCTGAGCCCTGTTCCAGTGCCCCACTCCATGGGCCACACTGCCTGATCTACTGCTGATTAACACTAGTGCAAGTTAGAGGATAATTAAGCCCTCTATATTTACACAACAGCTCAGATGAAACTCATTATCCTTGGCATCTTATTCAAAGCCCTCATCTGGGGCAAGGACAGTGAAAGGTGCTTAAATGAATTCTTCATATATTCTTCAGGTACTGACTGATGTCAGCCCTCTGCCTCTGTTCTCTGCTGCCCAGGGACTGGTATCCCTGGGACCACGGTGCAAGGCTCTGTTTTCCAGCTGCTGCTTCTGTAGGAAGGCCTCTTTCATGTTAGCTCTGCCAGCAGACCTGAGCTCACATCTTGTCCCTTGAGGTCTTCTCCTGCTCCCTAGCTTTTTTGGGGTGGTTTGAGCGCAGGGCAGAGCTGTTTTCCCTGTCATTCTGGCTGCATTTCTGCTTCAAAGCTCTGTTCTGCTGCATTGGACCCCCCTCCATTTATGTGCTCATGAATGCGGGTTAATTAAGCCTGGATTACAGCATATCACAATGAGAACACAACGGTAACGCTCAAATTTGGTCATTACACCCTCTAATTCCAATGCTCTGAGGAAACTCAGCTTCATCAAAATGGCAATTATTAAGAAATATGGCCGTGCACAGTCCAGCAAAACACATGCCATGACATACTTTGGGTGTCTTTGCACTCAGGCAGAGTCTGTCTTTCTGAACTAACACTCACCAGAAACCTGTGAATTCTTCTAGGCTTCACGAGTTCCTGAAACAGTGCTCAGGTTCTTTCCAGTATTATAAGGCCGAGTTAGAGGAATCCTAGGAGTGACCTTGCAAACGGCGCACACTGATTGGGCCTGGTGAGGTCCCCTGAAGCCCAATGGACCTATCTCCTGAAGCATGGCCCGTATATTTCTGTGCTGGTGTAAGAAACCAACCAATTATCCCTGTTCCCAGATGGGAAAACCAATGCAGAGAGAGAATAAAAGGGGGCTGTTTTTTCAAGAACCTACAAGTCAATGGGAGTTGCAGATGTCAAAAATTAGCTCACTCATTTAGGGGCACATTCAACGGTGAGACTTCTGGCCTAAGTAACTTGGCATAGCCACACAGAGGCAGAGCTGGGATTAGAGCTCAAAAGTTCCTGGCTCCCACCCCAGGCTCAGTTCACTGGCCCATGCTGACTCATGTCTGTTGTATCTGCAACAGCTACTGACATCAGTGCAGATCGGAGAGTAGAATTTTTCCCTCAGACCAATATGTTCCCCTTATCCCAGTGTGTGTCTCAACCTCCCTCATTCAGTAATAGAAGCAACACTTAATAATAGAGCTCTCAATACTTAATAGGCTTTGCATTACACATTTAATAAAAGAATAATGAAAGGAGTCATGTATGCTAATGCCCTCGTTTTGTGTTTTCTCATAACACGTCACTTCACTTGCTTTGCTGTTTCTCCAGCTAAATTCACGATTCACATAAAAATGCAACTTGCCTTGTAGATTCTCTCTGCCAATACGTTCTGATCTCACAGGAAATATTGTCGTCACTTGCGGTCTCATGAAATAGCCAGGGACGATGCATGTTATTATTATTAGTGCCCGCAAAGGGCTAGGCACTGTGCAAAGAAGGCATGGCCTGTGCCTTGAAGAGGTTGGGTAACCGGTTACCCACCAGTGGCGGCGGGTGCCCAAAATACATGCTAAGACTGGCGACGAGCCTGTCGTTTGTCACCCAGGAAAAAATTATATCTGACCCCCGAAAACAAGCTCTGGGCCCTGTCTCCCCCTTCCCACCTGAAAAAAATGTCAGCGGCTTTTTACTTCCCCACCCTTGCTAGGTAAGAGGGGTCTCGGCTTCCCTTTCATCCCCCCACCCTTACACCTTTAACAAACACCCTTACACCTTTAACCCTATCACTTCCAATCACCACATTGCTATCTTCCTTCCTACCTGCAGCCTCCTTGAAATCACAGGCAGGCCAATGCCTCACTCCTTCTGTCTCAGCTATCTGCCCCTTTGGTACCTGGTGCAGTTCCTGAGGCAGGGGGTGGAGCTCCACCTGTAATTCTGTTCCAAAGAGGACTCGAAAGGCAGCATATGAACATGCTCTTATCTCAGCACTGTTCTGGTCTTTCAATACAGGGAGGAGCCCTTGTCCGTTCAGGAGGACGTGTCCCTCTCTCCCCATCCCAGATTAGGGTTTTGGTGTGGTTCTTGTTTTGACCTGGCTCCTTTCTCTTCTTCCCTGTACTCAGGAGATAAGAAACTTGACTGGGTCACTGGAGCAGCCAGACAGAAGAAGCATTCTTGTGTGGAATGTATTGAAATGTTTTCCGGGCAGGTTTGTGAAAGGCCAGTATTGTCCATTCCTCAAAGAAGCAGAAATTAGATCATCAGATATGGGAGACCGGTGTTATGATGGTAATAGGGGATAAACATCTGTACCAGCCAGGGAGCCTGGTTGCCTACAAAGGAGATTAAAAGGTTATCCTAGGTAATGGAATGCCGACAAAACAAACCTGTAGGCTTATTTCCAGAGATCCTTGTCTAGATGCTGAAGCATCTTTTAGAAGTTTCCGTAGCCTCAGTGCAATGGATGGTTATAAACTGGTTGTGACAAATAGCCCCTCACAGCAACAATGGCTTTTTACTATACTGTGGGTACCTTCAAAGTTTTTTTGAAAACAACATTGTTTTGTAGGTTTGTAATTCTCTATTTACAAAGGGCGAAGTCACTGAAATCTTTTTTATAAGGTAACCACTCTTGAGGAGGTGTATATATGCTGTGTGCAATACTTACTGCAATTACCCCTAGTATCCTGTTGTCTTTTGCTCAGAGACTTACTTACTTTAGGGATGCTTTCCTCCCTTTTGGTTATTTTACCCCAGCTGGTACACACAAGAAACCCATTTATGACACATTCCAATTCTCCTTGCCTTGGGGTAAAACTTTTTTTCAAAAGTTTTAAAAAAACTTCTTGTAAACTCCCTAATGTCTATTTATATTGTCTTCCATCAACGGACTATGACCAGGCCATGTGGTCCTGTGACTTGATCAAAGGGCCGGTAACGCGAAAGTTCCTGCGATCTAATCAGGGTTGAGCCAATGACTTAGCGGGTGGCTTTAGGCAAGTCTACATGATCTTCTTATGCTCCAGTCAATTTAGCTGGGGGGGAAATGGTGAGAGGCAAATGCTACATCCAATCCAAGTCATCCAGAACTAGTCCATTTACAAAAGAGGATTTGAACCCTAATAAAATACCAGTCTGGTTTCTGGTTAATTTTATGGTAACAAATACACACACTTGTCAATTATACACAGTTATTAAGGGTCTGCAACCGTTCATACACATGGGTACATAGGATTGCTTGTATGAGCAGAAGGTTGTAGGATTGTTTGTAGGAAGTTGCACCGGTTCATGCTTCTGACTCTATTGTTCAGCTACTCAAATGCACGCAAAAACATTCCTTTTCCTATAAGAAACTTTTGTTTACTTCGTTACTTGAAGTTTTCAATGAGATTTTTTTAATTTGCCCATTAGGACGGAATGGGCAAACACATAATGTCAGCATGTGATGTCATTTTTGCTTAGCACAGTGTTATGGCCTGTAACACTGCACCAGATATTGCCCCTGATTGGAACAATCCCTGTTCAGCAGTTGCGTAATCCAGATTTCAGCTTCTGGAGTAGATTTATCTGGTGAGTTCCTCCTTGAGGAATTTTCCTGTAGCATATAGTTTCCTTCATGTGTTTTTCCCCTTACACCTGTTTTAAGATGTAGAGCATTGGACAGGCTCTCTTGATCCTAATCTGTATTGTAATCCTTTCTGCAGACTGCTGAGTGGAGTGAGCAATCTATTTGCCTGACAGTAGTAATAGCTGAGAATGCTCCTTTGCCAAGCTCATTCAAGAATTATATTGCTGGGTGGAGACAGTGCTGAGTCGTAGAAGGGGAGGAAAGATCAAAGACTAAAAGAAAAAAAGTTCCAGTCTGAATTTGTAATTGTTATTTTCACCGTTAACCAGACCTATTATTTTTTCACACAGGACTGATCCAAAACCTAGACAAGTCACCTGAAAGGCACCCCGCTGATTTCAGTGGGTGCCCCAAAGTATGCTAGCTGCCATGCAAATGTACACAACGTGACATGACCTAAAGATCTTACAATCTAAGGGTCTGAGATGTAACTGGCTATTAGGAAAGGAGACTGCAAGTTAGTGAGTGGCCATTAGACTAAATTAATTCAGGTAATGAGTAGAGCCATAACTGGCTGATTAGCACAGAGAGAACCAAAATTCTAATCAGGTGTGCAGCTGGAGACTTCACCTCTGTACACAAAGTCGCCAGTCTTTTACTCCCCTTTAACTGCGAGCATACTCGAGCTCTCAGCAAAGTCAGTGGGAGTCCTTCCATTAATGGTACATGGAGCAGCCCCTAAATACTGATAGCTTCCCAACGCAGGCCTACCAGCGCACACAAAGGTAACACAATCCTTTAAGCACAATTATAAAAAATTACATTCAATAGGGCAAGCTCAACAGGCGTGAGTTGTTCTCATTGCACTGTTTTTTGTTCTTTTTATTGATTAAATCCTCAGTTGTTCTCAGCCTAGCAAAACACTGGCAGAAAAAAAGTGCCATTTTCTAGAATAAATATTTGTTTAAAAAAACCTTTTTGACAGATGCAAACAAAATAAAAAACTCAGTGGGACTCCTGGTGTGTGTAAGTGTTTGCAAGATTAGGGCCAAAAATTGCAGCTGTTTTGGAAAGACGCCAGGAGAAGTTCTGCTCTAGTCAGACCCGTGTAAATCTGGAGTAATGCTGTGAAAGTCTACAGAGTTACACTGGATTTTTGCTGTTGTTAAGGTGAGCAGAATTTTTGAAGCAGGTTGTTTGAGAATTAAGGCCCCAATTCAGCAAAGCACTTAAGCACATATTTAAGTTCATCCCTCGTCAGGACCCTGGAATTGGAGTCTGAATGGGCCATTCTGATAAGAGTAAAAACAGGGATTAAAAATTTAATATTTCTTTTATCAGAAATGGTGCCGGTACTTCCACAAAAGGAAAATAAAAATAATTTCCCTCCTCCATAAACATACGCTTAGTTTTGTCTAACGGGTTTAGCAAGGTTGCTAAAGATTTCTTGGAGTTAGGTCTGTCTTGATTCCAGATGAAACTTGTTCTCACTGTTCAGTAGATGACATTACAGCATGTCACATGGTATTCTGACACTCATGCATAGCAGCTCCTGGACAGGTCTAATTCTAAACAGTGGACCTGTCTAGTGCAGGGGTTCTCATGACACATTTTTGGTGGCCTCAGAGTGAGCCACCAACTCTGATTGGTGGCCGCTCTGACCATTTTTCCTAAAATACTTAATTAACTTCAGGAGAAACAAATAAATATGCCAATCAAAATCCTTGTAATTTATTTATGGCTAGCTAGTAAGTCTGCTGCTGTGAAAAGCGATTTGTGTACGTTTGTTAATATCACAGCCTCCTAGCTAGCTAACAAGTCTCTGCTGTGAAAAGGGATATTAACACTTTTCACAGCAGACTTACTCAGCCCCAGCAAGCCTGGGGACAAATTAAGCCCTGGATGGAGTGGTGGATGGATAGGCAGCAGGTGCCAGGGGCGATGAGGAGTGGGGGAGGCAGTGGGGAACCAGAGCCTGAAACCTGAGAGATGGGGCCCCAGGAAGGAGCTTGAAGCCCCAGGGCCGTAGCCTGAAGCCCTGCAGCCAGGAGATGGGGCCTTGCGGCCAGGGGAAGGGGTCAGAGCCCAAAGCCTGAAGCCCCGTGGCTGGAGCCTGCCACCCCATCATCCCAGGGCTGAAGCCCGGGCCCCACCACCCCTGGGAAGGAACTCACAGGCTGTCTGCTCCTCCAGGGTTGTGCCCCAGGTGTCTCCAGAGGGGGGCAGGGCCCAACTGCTGCTAGCAGCCCCAGCAACCAACACCAAGGTGGCACATCCAGAAGCAACAGGGAGGGACAGCTGCTTGCCCACCCCCACTCACTTCCCAGGAGGCTGTGGCCACAAGAAAAGCCCCTGGTGGCCGCATGCGCATTTGAGAAATGCTGAGTGCACAGTTACAGGTCAGAACATGATGCGAAACAAAATGTCCTCATATTGGTATACCCATGTACTCCAGTTACTAGAATAACAAATGATTACACATGAAACTGTGAAACTCAATTGAGTAATAAAAACAATAAAATCATTTAAACTGATCGGTTTTTTTGCAGCGAGTAGGTAATGTAAAAAAACTTGTATCTCTTTAAACTTTTGAAATGGTTTCCCAGGGAATTGTAGCCCTTCATTTTACAAAGATTAGGCAAAACACATAGGCTTGCAATACCTAGGGTAAAATTCACCACTTTGTAGAGGCCACTTACTTCCCACTGAAGCCCTCAAAATAGGATTTAATTTGTACTTTAGTGGTGCACTTTGGTGAATTTTACCCACAATAAGTAAATATCTAATTTGATCCAGCAAAAGGAACTACTGAGTGGGAACAGTCGTGCTGGCTGCATTGGGCTCTTGCAAATCTCCATCCAATAGTGAGCATGTAGCAGTGTTTTACTTTGCACAAAGTGCTGATGTTAACAGATACCGTAATAGTGGAAGTAACTCTGACAAAGCATTGCCAGCTAACGCAGCACTTCTGAACCAGCGCTGCTTTTCTCTAAAAGCTGTTTTGAAAGTTAATCGTTGAGCCTCACAAAAGTTGGAGCTGAGCAACTGCTTCTGCCAAGGGTCAAATCGGGAGATTCTGACTGGGAGCCAGATTCTGTAGTCCACAGCTGAGCAAAATTCCCATTTAGTTAGACAGGAATTTTCCATGATTAAGAACTATAGAATTTGTCCCTCAGTTGTTACACAGGCCCAGTGGGAGTTAGGTATATAGGTACCTAACTCCCACTGCAATCAATGACAGTTAGGCACCTAAAGACCTTTGAGAATCTGGGTCTCTCTCTACTGAGTGAAATCTGAGTAAGGACCTCCAGCGTCCACTCAGCCTGCATTGAGCTAGATAGTAACTAGGGTGGTCAGAAATTTTCTGACAAAAGGCAATTTAGTCAGAAAATGCCAGTTCAGCAGAACAAAATGTTTTGTCAGATTTAGTACAGATTTGATGAAACTTTTGCCCACCACCACCTCCTTCTCCCCAGCTCCAGAGAAGATTGCAAGGCACAGACACAGAGCTCTCTGCCTTCTGGCCTCCCCCTAGCTCCAGGAGACAGGCAGTGTCTTTCTGTAAGTCTCCACTGCACCTGGGAGATGTAATTCCCAGTTCGGGTAGACAGACACACATTAGCTCTGCTCTAGCTAGAGTGCTAAAAATAGCAGTGTAGCCAGGGTGGTGGATCAGGCTAATCATCTGAGTACAATCCTGTCCTAGATACGTTCTCGGGGTGGCTAGCCCATGCCACCTTGGCCAGACTGCTATTTTTAGGGGGTTAGCTCAATCCCGCCCAGCTCCGGAAAATAGGTTCTTCCTCTCTGTTTCCTGGAGTTGGAGAGTGGGAAAGACAGAGCATCTGAGCTCTCTGCCTAGAGGGGAAGAAAAGTACCCACAGACTAGAGTTGCCAACCCTCCAGGATCGTCTTGGAGTCTCCTGGAATTAAAGATTAATCTTTAATTAAAGTTTATGTTATGTGACAAAACCTCCAAGAATACATCCAACCAAAACTGGCACCCCTACCAGAGACTCCAGCCAGTAGGAGCACCAGTAGCCAAAGCAGGGACTGCTGGACATTCAGAGACTTTTCTACAGTTGTGAATGGACTTAGTCTGCCCTGTACTGATTGGCTGCTTGCTCCAACCCTCTCCTTTCCCCTCCCTCACAGTCTCTTCTCCTGAGCTTCACTCATCACCTGCTCTTTCAATCCTCTTCTCCCCAGCCCTATACCCCTCAACCCCCTTCCCTTTCCATTTAGCTTATCCCCTCCTAACTAAACCCAATTTCCCCCCCCCCAAAAAAAAACCCAGTCATGGAATGAACATGAAGTTTGCTGCCATCACATTGTTCACTCTGCCTGTATGTTATACCCCCACCCCCACCCCCTGTGTCTGGTCTATTTAGACAATATTGTCTCATTGATACAGACAGAGGGAGGAGTACACTAAAGCAATCTGTTGTCTCTTGACTCATTCTTAGATTTTAAGCTCTTTGGGGCCAGGGCTGTATTTGTACAGCGCCTAGCACAATGGGGTCCTGGCCTACGACTAGGGCTCCAAGGCACTATGGGTAATACAAATAACAAATAATAATAATCTTGTCAATTTCACAAGAAACTGAAGAAGAGCCTTCCCTGCGGGCAGCCAAGAACGGCGTTTTTCTTTAAATCCCTTTAGGCGAAAACATTCAGAGTTTTCATGTTTCGTCCTGCTTTGGGACTAAACTTTGTCTCTAAACGACTAATATTTTCGTGGCAAGGGATCCCCTCCCCCTTTTTGGCCAGCTTCAGCAGCAACACAGTGGGGCAAATTACTCCCTAATTAATACCATTGACTTCAATGGCGCTAAACCAGGGATGAGTTTGCTCCAGTGTGCAGCAGTTACAGTACATTTTGTATAAAACCAGAAAAATTGGACACCTATTGAGGATTTGCATGCAAATGGTCTTTGTTTGAGCCCTTAAAGGCCAGGTTCTCTCCTGCACAGAGATCTGCTAAGCACAGGAGGGATTGGGGGGGTGGGGGGTGGGAGGGGGACACGGATAGGGACAGATGGACTTCCACGGATCTGATTACAGCTCTCTGTTTCTATGGGCTTGGCTGCACTGGCCAAGATCCCCAAGTGAGGTAGCATAGCAGTGTGTGGTCTCTAAGGGACTATATGCCAGCCAAAAAACAGCAAAGCAGAGTGCCACCCTACTCTCTCTCTCTCTGTGTCTTTCCTTCTTCCAGCTCCTTTGTACTACCGGAGCGGTGCAAAGCAACCAAATCACTGATGAGAATCTGGCCTTGCCTGTGTTAAGTGCCTATATCTATTGTGACAAAGTTCCTGCTCTGCCTTGGTGAGTCTTGTGCTTATTGCCGGATTTGCTCGCCTTGGAGCTTCACGGCAGCCCTCAGCTTGGCCGTTTTTCTGAACCCACAGTCCAGGTCGACTCCTCCTGTGTCTGACCAGGAGTTGGGAGAATTTGGGGGGAACCCGGGCCCGCCCTCTACTCCGGGTTTAGCCCAGGGCCCTGTGGAATGCAGCTGTCTAGAGTGCCTCCTGGAACAGCTGTGTGACAGCTACAACTCCCTGAGCTACTTCCCCATGGCCTCCTCCCAACACCTTCTTTATCCTCACCATAGGACCTTCCTCCTGGTGTCTGATAATGCTTGTACTCCTCAGTCCTCCCACAGTCCGCGTTCTCAATCTCAGCTCCTAGTCCCTCTTACTCCCAGCTTCTCACACGCACACCACAAACTGAAGTGAGCTCCTTTTTAAAACCCAGGTGCCTTGATTTGCCTGCCTTAATTGATTCTAGCAGCTTCTTGATTGGCTGCATGCCCCTTCCTACAATGTAGCCAAGGTATTTAGACTCGGCTAGCCCTATAGCACACTTGGTGGGCTTGGCTGTGAGGCCAGCCTGTCTTAGCGTGTCCAGAACCGCTTCCACCTTTCCTAAGTGGGTTTCCCAGTTGGGGGTGTGAATAATCACATCATGCAGGTATGCCGCTGCATAACTGGTATGGGGCCGTAGGAGCTTGTCCATAAGACGCTGGAAGGTGGCAGGTGCCCCATGCAGTCCAAAAGGAAGAACAATATATTGAAACAGACCCTCTGGTGTAGAGAATGCTGTCTTTCCTTTCGCATCTTTGGCAAGGGGAATCTGCCAGTATCCCTTTGTTAAATCAAGGGTGGTCAAAAATCGGGCGTTGCCCAGGCGGTCAACTAACTCATCGATACGGGGTATGGAGTATGCATCGAATTTGGATATCTCATTCAGCCGGCGAAAGTCATTACAAAACCAAGTGGTGCCATCGGGTTTGGGGACCAACACAATTGGGCTTGACCACTGACTGTGGGACTCTTCGATGACTCCCAGTTCCAACATCCTTTTTACCTCTGCCTTGATCTCCTCCCTTTTTGCCGCTGGGACCCAATAGGGCCTTAAAGTTACCTTTGCCCCTGGGTCTGTGATAATATGGTGATATGCTTCAGTGGTCCAGCCTGGTTTGGTTGAAAACATGTCCTGGTATCGGTTGATCATCTCAGTTACCTCCTTCTTCTGGTTTGGTGTCAGATCAGTGGATATCCTGATCTGCTCCTGCATATTATTTCCCTGGATCGGGGTCTCTTGGGCCACTACACACGCCTCTCATTGGTGCCAAGGCTTTAAGAGGTTAATGTGATAAATTTGTTCTTGTTTCCGGCGTCCTGGCTGCCACACCTTGTAGGTTACTTCCCCCACGGGTTCAACCACCTCATAGGGCCCCTGCCATTGGGCCAAAAGCTTGCTTTCTGCCGTGGGTACCAACACCATCACCCGATCCCCTGGTTGGAACTGTCAGACTTTTGCCTTGCGATTGTAATGGGTTCGCTGGGCCTCCTGCGCCTTTTCCAAATGTTCCCGTACAATAGGGGGTGACCCGGGCTATCCGTTCTCGCATCTGCAACACATGGTCAATTCTATTTCTCCCCTCATTGGGTTCCTCTTCCCAGATTTCTTTTGCAATATCTAGTATGCCACGGGGGTGGCGTCCGTATAATAATTCAAAGGGGGAAAACGCAGTTGAGGCCTGAGATACCTCCCAGATTGCAAACATAAGGTAGGGTAGTAGGGTGTCCCAATCCTTCCCGACTCGACTTACCACTTTCCTTATCATTGCCTTGAGGCTTCGGTTAAACCTTTCTACCAGCCCATCGGTCTGCGGAAGGTAGACTGAAGTTCTCAGGGTATGTTTATGGAGCAGCGTACAGAGGTCCTTCATTAGCTTCGACATAAATGGGGTACCTTGGTCTGTTAATATCCCCTTTGGTAGCCCCACTTGGGCAAAGATCCCCACCAACTCTTTCGCTATAGTTTTAGAGGCTGTGCTCGGCAGGGGGACGGCTCCTGGGTAGCGAGTAGCATAATCCAGAACGACAAGTATATATTGGTGGCCTGGGCTGTCTTCTCCAGGGGTCCCACTAGATCCATGGCTATTCACTCGAAGGGGACCTCTATGATGGGAAGAGGTATTAAAGGTGCCCTCAAGTGGGGACGGGGACTGTGCAGCTGACACTTCGGGCAGGACGCACAGTACCTCCGCACTTCTTCATGTACTCCGGGCCAGAAGAATCATTGCAGGACCCGTGCCAGGGTCTTCTCTACCCCCAGATGCCCCCCCAAAAGATGCCTATGGGCCAGACTTAATACAGCATTCTGGTGTTTTTGAGGTACTAGGATCTGCTGTGCCTTCTGCCCCTGTACTGGTGCAACCCGGTATAAGAGATTCTTCTTCATTATGAAGTAGGGTCCTGATCCCTGGGTTTTCCCTTCCACGGGGCCCCCATCTATTTCGGTCACCTCCTTCCTAATCTTGTCATACCTTGGGTCTTCAGCCTGGTCCCGTCCAAAATTTCCTCTCCCGCGGCTAATCTGCCCAAGATCTAAGGGGCCAGTCTCTGTTGCCTCTACTGGTTCAGAGGCGTAAGGATGTGGGTCAGACTCCACACAGCTTCTCCCTCCTGGGTGGCCTACTTTTCAGCTGCTCAGGTCCGCCTACCTACGAAAGTGACCCTCTGGCTTTGGGCCAGTATTCGGGTTCCCAAGGCCTTAGCTGCCCTTCTTTCCCTTTTCGTCTTTCTATGCTGTTTGGGAGTGGAGAACAAATCTGGAGATATTTCAGAGAAGGTTGGGGGTTGACAGTCTACTGTGGATGCCTCATTACTTTCAGGGCTTCCCCCTTTCTCCAATTCCCCTACCGAGAGTAAGTCTCCAAACCCTGGGAAGTCCCTCCCTATGAGCACTGGGTATGGGAGTTTAGGGACTACACCTGCTGCTACCTCAGTAGTGTTCCCCTGAATCTCGATTTTTACTGAGATGGTGGGGTAATAACCAACTGTCCCATGGATGCATGTTATCCCTGTACCCTTAGCCCACAGCAGCTGACTACGCTTCACGAGCTTCCCTGAGACAAGCGTGATAGCACTCCCTGAATCAACCAGTGCTGTGGTCTCTACCCCATTTAGCTTCATTGGTCTAGTGTACATATGTGGGGTTAGTGAGACCCCCACAAGGTGGATTAGGGAGCATGGGTCTGCCCAGTTCCCCAGGTTACACTGCATAGGCTCCTTGGCATTGGGACACTGTGCAGCTATGTGTCCCCACTCCCCACAGGCGTAACATCTGTATGGAGCCCTAGGCATTCCCCGGTCTCTTGCTTTGGGTAGTCTAACATCACGATCCTCTTCCCCCTCAGTGCTCCGACTCTTTGTGGCTTCTGCTGGGCCTTCAGCCCCTCTCTTTTTCCACCTGGGGTCTCCTGGTGGCCCAGTCACCCGAGCTCTAGGGCTTGGTGGGGCTAGTTTAACCCGGGGTGCTTCTTCCTTAACTGGTCGGGTCAGCTCCCTCGCCGTCCTTCACCTTTCTACCAGCGCGACAACCTCGTCGTAGGTGGAGGGTTTGTTCTGGCTTACCCAGGCGCAAAGGTCTGGCGGTAGTCCTCTCATGTACCGGTCGATGACCAGAACCTCTAGTATTTCCTCCGGACTCCAGGACTCAGTTCGTAACCACTTTTGTGCGAGATGGATGAGGTCATATAATTGGGACCGCGGGGTTTTGTTTTCCTGGTACCTCCACTCATGATATCACTGGGCCCGCACTGCGGTCGTTACCCCAGATCTGGCCAGGATCTCTACTTTCAGCTGGGGGTAGTCTGCCGCAGCCTCTTCAGGCAAATCATAGTAGGCCTTCTGGGCCTCCCCACACAGGAATGGAGCGAGGATGCCAGACCACTGTTCTCGGGGCCAAGCCTCCCGCCTCTCTCAAAGGCCAGGAGGTATGCCTCTACATCATCCTCCCACGTCATTTTCTGCAGCCAATTGCTGGCCCGCATGATCTGCGTCCCATCATGGCCGCGGTTCAGCTCTGTAAGGGCCTTTACCTAGTTTACCAGTTCCCGCAACATAGCCCGGTCTTGAGCAGCCTGGTCCATCAGCAGGCGATTAGTCTCTTGCTGCAGCCGCACTGCCTCCTGTTGGGCAGCTGCCTGGACACGAGTAGCCTCCTGCTGGGCAGCCGTGACTTGTGTCAGTGCCCGCACTACCTCCTCCACTGTGGTGAAAAAAAATAAAAATAGACCCTCTTCACTTTTTTTTTTTTCTTCCTTCCAAACACCCTCCTTCTTCTGCCACACTGTGGACACAAGATCCCGCTTCCGACACCAGTTGTGACAAAGTTCCTGCTCTACCTTGGTGAGTCTTGTGCTTATTGCTGGATTTGCTCGCCTTGGAGCTTCACAGCAGCCCTCAGCTTGGCCGTTTTTCTGAACCCACAGTCCAGGTTGACTCCTCCTGTGTCTGACCAGGAGTTGGGAGAATTTGGGGGAAACCTGGGCCTGCCCTCTACTCCAGGTTCCAGCCCAGGGCCTTGTGGAATGCAGCTGTCTAGAGTGCCTCCTGGAACAGCTGTGTGACAGCTACAACTCCCTGGGCTACTTCCCCATGGCCTCCTCCCAACACCTTCTTTATCCTCACCATAGGACCTTCCTCCTGGTGTCTGATAATGCTTGTAAACCTCAGTCCTCCAACAGTACGCGTTCTCACTCTCAGCTCCTAGTACCTCTTGCTCCCAGCTCCTCACATGCACACCACAAACTGAAGTGAGCTCCTTCTTAAAACCCAGGTGCCCTGATTAGCCTGCCTTAATTGATTCTAGCGGCTTCTTGATTGGCTGCAGGTGTTCTAATCAGCCTGTCTTAATTGTCTCCAGAAGGTTCCTGATTGTTCTGGAACCTTCCCTGTTACCTTACCCAGGGAAAAGGGACCTTCTGAGCCTGGGGCTAATATATCTGCCTTCTATTACTCTCCGGTAGCCATCTGGCCCGACCCTGTCACACTATGTTCACCGTAATATTTATTTTTCCTTACTCAGCCAGCCAGTGCAGTAGCTTGACTCATAGTTGTATCATTATCTGCAAACTTTATTTCTTTACTGCTTGTCATTAAAGTCTTAGGTATTTCACAGACTCTGAATACATGTTACCTTATAAACAACCGTATTTCTCCTTTTGCTTTTGATGGTACCACTCACTCATGATTGGGCTGTGGGGCGCTCTGCAGACATATTGAAAGTACATATCCTAGGGATCAATTAATTTGAGTGTAACTTTTTGGAAGAATCTGTACCCTAATGGCTAATGTATGGTATGTATGTAGGTGTGGCATCACAGGAACCATGTAGTGCAAATAAGCAATTCTGTCTATTGGAGAGTCACTCATACCTATTGCTCACCTATGCGCTTTTAAAAACTACAGTAGCTAATTATGTATGGTCTATATCTGATAGCCTACAGGCTATAAACCATTCATTTTATAAAGGATCTAAGATCATCTCAATATTCCTTACTCTATGCAAGTTATCCCATTGACTTCAATATGAGTTGTGGATGCTCAGCACCTTTGAAAAATCAGGCCACTTGTATATAGGTGCCTAAATCTGACTGTAAGCACTTAATGCTAGTCACCCAGCTTTGAAACTTTTGGCGTGAAAGTCACAGCAGTTACAGTAGAGGTCATTACCATCCAACACAAACACAGAATTCTGTGAGCGCATTATAGCCTGAATGCTTTGCAAAACAGGTTATTTGGGTCTTTCAACCAAGTAAGACAAGCCACAGTTTCAGGGCAACTGCACCTGTATTCCCCCTGCATGATCCAGCAAGGGCACCCACTCTAGGCTCCTGGCTCCTCAGCCATCGCTGTTCTTGGTCAGAGACCTGCAACTCTCTCCCTCCTGACCTGGGCTTTTTCCAGACAGCACAACAGTTCCCTACCTACACTGTGATAGTCCCAGCGAGCCAGACACCTAAACAGGCCAGCGTCTGTGCTTTGCTTTCTCTCCGAAGGCCATGACCAGAGTAATGCCAGCAGTTACAAGTTACTGCATATCTCTTTCTAAGCAAGCACATTTATTCTTGAGGTGAAAACATTACAGAAAAAAACATATTAAAAACAATAAAACAATCTGCACACATGCTAAAAAGCTTACCAGTGGTCATTCATCAGCCTTATGGGGCCCTGGGAGGTCAAGGCTTTCCTTGCCAACCTTTGCGCAAGGATTGGAAGCCCCCTCTTGGACAGCAGGTCCTGTCTGTTTGTTGTATCAGACAGAAGGCCCTGAGACAGTTTAAATGGAGGCAATTTATCCAAAGGTCCTTTCTTTGTCTGTTGGTCCCTGGAGACTGTATTTTGAATTAGAATATGCAAGCCTCCCCAAGTATCTCACGGGGTTGGGGAGACACAACCTGGCTGATTTACCTTAATCACCACGCACTGTTTTTAGACCCTGGAGGAGCTGTTGTAGCCCTCGCCAATGGAGTAGAACACAATCATATATCACAATCATATATGAACCACTAATGTAAAGCAATGGACCCCAAAGATGCTGTATGGGGTTGCAATATCTGTCACCTCTCCCCTCTAGACTGGTTACGTAGAATCCTGGCCCCAATAATACATAAGCTTCATACAATGAGGTCATTCAAAGATATTGCAGGAAATTGCCATAGTTGGCACAGACACTTTATGACCTCTTCCAGAAATGGACACTGCTTCCTGGAGGAATCTACATGACAGTCCATATTAGTTGCAAATGTCCAACAATGTCAAACAAAACCTTTTGCAGGGCTTACAAAGGCCACTGCTTTACCTGTCACCATCCCTGCACTGTCCCCGGGCCCAAGAGAGACTAGCCCCTGCATGAAGGGCAGTGCAGCTGAGTGAAGCTGAAGCTAGACAAGATGGAGGTCACACAGGTGGGGGAAAAGGAAATATTTTAAAGAATGCGGGCTAATATAATATCACCCTTAACTGAAGGCCTCGGTCCTCCAAATGTGCACATCCTCTAGTCTTTTCAATGCTTTTCCATTACTGTTTGCATTGCCTAGAGGTCGGGACCACATTGTGCTAGGTGCTGTACAAATACATCATAAGACATGGAGGGACAGATTTTTAAAGGTACTGAGGTGCCTAAAGATGCAGACAGTTGTCTAGTGGGATTATCATAAGCACCTATGTACCCAGCTCCCACTCAAATCAACAGGAATCAGGGGACCAGGTGCTTTTGAAAAGCCCACTGGCAACTATCTGCAACTCTAGGTACCTAAATACCTTGGTCAACCTGGCCTATGGAGCTCGCACTGAAAACCTCACAACCTAAATAGATAATGCAGGCCAAGGGTGGTGCTGGGGGAGCTCCTCTGTCTGGCAACGAGTTGAGACCCACCCCCCTGGGAATGGAGATGCTTCCTATAGTCTTTGGGGAGGCAGGGATTTACCCAGGAATCCCTCCAGCACCATTATCTGTAAAAATCACTTGTATCAACAACAGTCATCTCTGTCAGCAAACAACTCGGCCCACCAGTCACCCAACTGGGGCCTCCTGCTCTTTGGACTGGGCTGAACATATTTGCCAATGGGAAAATGGGACACTGTGTGCGGCTGGCCTGAGGCCCCACCCACAGGACTGGCCTGACCCACTTGCCCGAGCCCCTCTCCCCACATGGGCGGCAGACAGGGCTTGGGCGAGCAGCAATGCACATACTAGGTAGGGTGACCATATTTCTCAAAGGCTGGGACTGGCATCGCTGCTTACCGGAGCCCTGCTCCCCCCACCCCCGCGCGCAGGGCTGGCATCACCACCCACGTGCCCCACCCCCGCACCTTCCTCCATATCCCATTTTTTGACAAAAGTTCCTTGTGTTGATCTTGAGCGCCCCCCCACCGCCCCCCGCCCCACATCCATGATAACTACCTTCATCCGGAATGACTGTCGAGAACTAAACTGGTGAGAACAGAAGGACGACACTTTCTCGGTGGGTTGTACACATATGTGAAATGCCCTTCCACAAGAATGAGAGCTCGCCCCCTCAGGATGAAATGCAAATTCCAGCTCCTCCCCACAACTCTGGGGGAAGGAGAAGAAGAAGAAGAAATGCTTGAGACAAATGTTACTAAGTCAGTAAATAATTCTAGAGGAGGAGGTGAAGTTCCTCTAACACGTGCTGTGGAAAGAAGAACTATTTACTGACTTTATCTCTCTCTCTCTCTTTTTTTTTTTTTTGGTCCGCTGCTCAGATGTTGGGACAGATCCTCAGCTGGTGTAAATAGGTGCTATCCCATTAACATCCAGATGGCCATTTACGTCAGCTGAGGACCTGGCCTCTAGTAAAGTAATGAGCATGGAATAGATACATAGAGTCCACAGGACTGCCGACCCCAAATGTTCAAAAAGCACGAGTCAGGCCCCCAGAATTATGAGATTGGCTTAAAAATCTTGAGCTAGTCAAAAAAATACATTTTGGGTTCTTTTTTATTTGCCTTCTGACTTTTGAGCCTTTAGGGTGCACTTGGGTCACATTTTTTCAAGCATGTCTTCAAAACCAGGAAGACCAGAAACTTACTTTATTTTATAAATAAAAGTTGAGCTACTCACATAACATTCGACCTCAGCAGCTGGGGTTTTAACTAAGACATCACTAAGCACAAGACTCAGCATAAAAATGCAGGAGTTGGCAACACTAGTTTGCAGTCCATGGGCCTGATTCTCCATTGCCCTGCACTTTGTGCAACCATTTACACCAGTGCCAAATGAGTGCAGAACATTCCCATGCCAATCTGGTCATGTTTTTCTCCCACACTTCCCTTGCTAGGCACGGGTATAAATGACTACACAAGATATAAGGTAAAGAGAATCAGGCCACCTTGTCTTCTGATAGTTAATGTGCTTGAATTACAGTTTGCTTTCTATTCATAATCTTTCTGGGTGAAATCCTGGTCCCACTGAGTTTTGTCATGGACTTCAGTGAGGCCAAGATTTCAACCTCCATGTTTTACAGCCTACAGTTTGCATTTAGCATCAAACTTGGCCTAGATTATACCCTAAACTTTCATCTGGATACTGAGCACCAAATCCTGCTTGCCTTATACACACACATGGTATCTCTCTGACCTACTACTTGCTCAAAAGTATTTAAGCTCCTAACTTCCATTGAAATCCATTGGGACTCTGGGGCTCTAAGCCTTATTCTGAAACCCTGACTCGCAACAAATAGCATTTACTCACAGGAATAGTCCCACTAACTACTTGCAAAAGCAGGCCCTTTGACATGAGTTAGGAAGCAGGATTGGGCCCCGAGCTATTTTGATTGGTTTTTTTTTTTTTTTGTACTGGCTGGTTGCACAGTGAAAACCTTTAACATTTAAACAGCGGCAGCTCTTCAAACCTGACATGTTGAGACTTGACAAGAATATTATTGTAAGGCCCAACAATGGTTTTACACTTAGTTACATTTATGGTTTCTGTGACTCATCTACATCTTTACGGATTTGTCACTACCTAGAAATAAAAAAAAAATCTCTTTAGTGAACACTTTGCTGCAGCAAGACACTGAGTAACAAAGTAGAAACTGACCTGCTACCTTAGGCGATGGCCAGAGTCATTTTCTATGATGACCAGAGCTATATTGGATTTGTTAGGCAATGTCAGCTTTTGCATGCTACATTCCTTGGCTAATAGCCAGTGTTATGTGTAATACTTTAGCCACGCTGTTGTTACTTAATCCTTTCCTAATCTGCAATTTGCGCAAGAGGAGTCAAATCTAAGCAAAGCCACTGAGAACAGCTCCACTAATAATTTATCAAACTCAACTTTTGTTGTTGGCTCTGGTTAGTGGAGGTGAATGTTTTCCTGCAACAGAACTGTAAAATAAACAGAGGGTAGCTGATTCATGCTGTGTTTCCATCACCCACACTCCATATCTGGCTGATGGTTCCTTGAATGATAAACTCACCTATGAGCTCACAACATGTTGCTAAAGTATAGTCTCACCTCCCTCCGCAAATTACACATTAATTAGCCATTAATAATAATAGGAGTTGCATGCAGAAATCCACACCCAGTGTGATGAGACTATGCCCTTGGTGTTCAGCAAAGATATTAATCATCCACATTTCAGTGTGAGAAGACAAACTCCATTTGTCTCTGTATAATCAGGCAAGATGAGTAGAAATCCCTTGAGCTGAAAGTGCATTTGCACCCCTTTGGCCCATAACTTTAGTGTAAAGAAAAGTGTTACCTCTTGTTCTATGAATTTTAGTTATTTTGGTCTTCTGTGCACTGCTTACTGTTGTTAGAAACATGATTGCTTCATATAGTTATGTTTATGTTTGTATGTAATTGATATGTCTGCTGCTCCTGCTTCAAAGCCAAATTTGGAAGGGGAGTGCTGCACATCAGCCTGGTTATCTGGTTAAATACTGTAAATAAATACATACAGAGCAGAGAAAACTATCAAGTTTTCATTAAGGCATTTTTTAAAGAGATGGTTCCATTATGTTTTTCTCCTTATAAACTCTCATCCTGAAGGATTCTAATTTTGTGGTAGCAATTTGACGTAGGCTGAAATGTCACATAGGGATTTCACTCTGAGAGCAAATATTTTGTAAGTTATGAACGTATTATAAAAAATGTTGCAAATTTTACTGCACTTTTACCACCAATAGGTCAAAAAGAGTTTTCATTTAACAACGAACTTTGGCAACAGATTAATCAGAATGTGACCTTATAAGGTAACGAGAAAACAGAATTTAAATAGTCAAGATATTTTTCATATGTGTGAAATGACATTCTTTTAAAAAAGTATTTGCACAGCACAGTCATACAGTACTGTACATATACTGTGCCATGCTAAGCAATATTTTTTTCTGATGAAACCTAACAGCATAAAAAAAGAAGTTGAAAAATACACATTTGTATAAAAAGAGAATCTGAATAGAAACGTGCGTAATAAAATGCCAATTGAAAAAAGTATCTTTTAAAATTCTCTCTCAGTCATGGACTTAATCCGCTAAAGGAGAACTATAAAAAAGAGCACATTACACAGCTTTAGAATTCAGTCAAGTGGAATTAATTTTAAACTTGTGCATCTTTATGAAATAACACCATTCTTTTCATTGACTACAAATTTGGGCAAAAATATATTTAATGAGCACTAAGGGTTGCGCCTAAAAATATCAGCACTTTTTTTTAAACAGATAAAACTGAAAATGTTTTAATATGTCCAAGTATGTCTATGTATAGTATGAGAAATATCACCTGCTGTTCAAAGATCCAGGAACAGGTGGCTGGGATAAGCAATTTTACCCTTAACTCTGTATTTGCCGCTCTTTGCCGGTTTTAGCCAAAGCACTTCGACTATTCTAATTTACACTTCTTTGCCATTGTTTATTTTTTTTAATTCCAAATTAGTTAAAATTGAGGATCAATTTAGAACTGAAAGTAAGAATAATCTGTATAAAGAATCATATACTGGCAAACTCAATGGGAACAAGGCTTTCATTGCCAATGTTACAAGCTCCTGAGCAATCTCACCTCCGCTTGTACTCTGTGGAAAATCAATAGCAACTGAAGGTCTCAGCACAATCTAGGAGTCACTCATCATTTTGCAGGTTCAGGGTGAATGCGATGACTAGCTAAGAAAAAGAAAGAGACTCATCCAGTCCTTGCCCAAAAGGTCACATTGGGAAATGCATGAATTGTGGCACCCTTAAAGAAAAATATTTTATGCCTCATCTAAATAAAAGTTTCTCACACCCACCACGGAAGTTTTACTTACTTAATATGCATTGTCTTTCGACATGCTCTGAAACTTCATGTACAGTAATGCATGAACCATGAGGTTACAAAGCAACAACAATTTATTCTGCTGTCAGAATGGATGTTATGTTATAATCCTTAAAGCAACACTCAGGTTGTTTGCAGACGTTGTGACCATTTGCGCTTATTCTAGTTGCTCAACAGTGCAATGTATGTGAGAAAAAGTCCTGGGGCGGCCCAGATGCTGGCCTAATCAGGGTGATTTAATTGTAGGAGAAAAAAAATGTTTTGAAAGCTTTCAAGCATTTATCAAAGCCCAAACCTCCTGCAATTATTTGATAAAGATGCATCAGGGCTTCTGTCCAAGATACAACTCATGGTAAGGCTGTGGGTAATTTAATCAGACTACCTAGGTAGTGTGTATATTTATACACGTCCTATGAGGATAACTTTAGCAAAGTAACTTGAGATACTTTGGTGCCTTACGTACACTCAGCAAGCACATGGAAAATATGCTGACTGCATATATAAGTAGTCTCTCGGAATGGGAGAATAGGAGCAATGAAGGTAGAGACACTTTCCTCTGTATTGACCAATTACTTCACCTCTTTTCCCCTTCAGTTTACTCTTTAGAAGGGAGACCTGTAAAAGCTGGTATAGTTTGACACAGGCAAAGATTTTCCATAGAGTGGCTGCACTGGTAAACAGATTTAAACTCCAAGGACACCATTAACAATGGTGAAAGGTATAAATAAAAATTAAGAATCCCTTCTTCCTCTATACTTGATAATGGCGACCTCACCATTCCTGGGTGGGTCACAAGGACAGCTCTCTCTAAGGAAGGTGCATTCTATAATCTTGATACAGTTACTATTCATATTCCTCATCCTCCTGCGTCCAAGAAATACGTCTATCTGTATTTTCATTTCATTTTCATAGGCCCACAAACCATCTTCTGCATCTAGTGTAACTAGAAGCAAGATTCCCAGGTTTAATTCACAACTGACTTGCTATGTGGTCTTGGGCACATGATTAAACATTACATTTTCAAAAATCAGCCCCTACTTTCAGCTGCTCTGTTTCAGACACTTCAGATCTGATTTTCTAGTGGCTTGCACCTCATGTAGCCATGTCCACCTGTGCAAAAGTGAGAGTTTTCTGACATGGTAGTGCTTGACACCCGCAGTGCAGATGCAAATAGCCATGCAAGGTACGAAGTAATGGCATTCATTTCCTTGTTTCTCAAGATGGGTATCCAAATACACACACATCCAAATTAGAAGCTGCTTTTGAAAAATCTGAGCCTTAAACCTTTCTGTGCCTAAGTTTCCCCATCTGAAGAATAGGTCTAATACCACTTACCCTATTTCACAGGGCTCTTGTGAGATATACTGAATTACTGTTTCCCCAAAGGCCTTTCAAATCCTTGGAGAAAGGTGGTAAGAGCCATATTCCGCAGTCCTTACTCAGGCACAGCTTCCAATAGGCGTATGGGACATTTGCTTGAGTGATATCTGCAGGATTTGGCACTAAGTGGAAAGCATTATCTCCTGTGTGACCAAACAGCCACACAACTGTAGGTTAACAAAGTATCTTTGAGACCAAATATATTTTAGATTAATCTAAGTCTAAATACGTAGATAAATTTAACTTCAAGACATATAAAACATAAAACTGAGAACAAACATTTATGAAATCAGGTTTATTAAAACTTTTCTACAAGTCAGACTTTATCATCTAGGTTTCCACATATATACATATGTACAGGTTGGACATAGTGTTTTTAGCTTTTGTGGCAGCTTTTCCACCAATATATACAGATTTACTTTTTTTAGGTTTAAACTGTATCACAGATACAAATGTCAAGCAATCATGAGAGATTTAGTGCAATAGAGGTACTTCACCCTTCTCTAATGCTCATGATTCTGTCAAGTTAGTATTGCCAACAATAATTCACATTAAACTGCTCTTCAACACCTCAGTTATTAGGACACACAAACAACAGCAACTCCCTCCCCCCTCAAAACAGTAAGATATATGTACAAAGTACACAGTACATGAGGTATACATGGCATTCTCACAATGCATGGTGGTATGGTAGCTTGCCAGGGGTTAGTCCTTAAAATAACTGCATCATTATAGTGCCATTCTGTCAATGTACAGCACAGTCATTTACCCGTTTAACAAATTCATTTTAGGAACTGTTTATATGTCATCTTAGTGAACCACTTTTAATACAAGTTGATATTTCTGTACATAATCAACCAGGCACACACATGAAACAAAGCAGAAATCTTAGGCAGGACTAGGCTTTACTTATCCCCGACCCAGGAAAGTAATGATTATTTAGGTGTATTTATTATCCACATAAATTTGAAATATTATGCATAATCATGTAAAAAAATTAAGAAAAACAAATGTAGCCAGAGGCAGATGATACACCTGAATAGTCAAGTACGGACATCTGGAGAAGTTAAGTTTCAAGACCAACCAAGTTTTTGTACAGGATTTTAAACCTAAGAGACAGTGCTTTGTAAAACTAAGCTAACAGGAAAACAGAAGGGTTCACATATACTATACAAGACCCTTCTCTCTCTTTTCTAAGACAAGGTGCTCCAACCTATGGTGTTGTGTTTTGGTACACGAATATGTGCTAGCACCCTGAGCTTACAAGAGTATAGAATTAGATATTCTTTGTCACAGTTAGGCTTAAATAAATTAAAAATGCATTTTATGTTCAGGGAGACGGTATTATATGAAATCCAACTGAGAGGTCAGGTATCTTCTCCTCCTTAAAGGGTTACTGGACTAATCTGCCAAAAGCAGTAGAGGAAGACAATAGTGTACATTTAATTATGGATGGATCTTTAATAGCTTCATATAATATACCTGCTAATAGCAGGATCTACCTGACAAGTGAGCAGGTTGTTGGACTTGGTGGGTCAAGACCTCCCTCCACCATTAAAGTGCACTTATAGTCAGAAAATTACTCTATAAAACTGGCAACAACATGCTCCTTACTGATTCCTCTCTTATTAATTTCCATGTCAGATTTGGTCTTCCCCCATTTAGTCTTTTCACCATCAGGGCTACACATTCCACTTAATACCTATGTGGGAAAATGGGAGGCCTAGCTTCTTTTTGTCTGTCTCTTACATCACCAATAATAAGATTCTGCAATCAAAGATCACCTGGCAATTGGGTGGTTGATGATGATGCATGAGGCAGAATAGATTCCAGCTGGCTCTTCCACAGCTGTATTGGCCCTCCAGTGCTAATAGTAAGCACTTGCCAGCAGAGTAAGCAGATATGACTCTGGATCCACTGAGTAAATAGTTGCCTGCCTTGTTTATTTACTTGTTTTTTAAACATAGTCACTTTTCTGATTATAATGACACTTTAGAATGCTGTGCATTTGTAATGTGGAAAAATGAAACCCTAAAAAGATGCCATGTGTGAGAACTGTATGAGGTTTTTGGAGATTTCAGGACTAACAGAAGAAGGAACTTATATCATCACTGTCTCCATGATGCTCTGGAACAATCTGATCAGAAGTTCCTACATCCTGGTCTACATATCCAGGTTCCAAAACTGCTTCAAACCAAGGATGAAGCAAGATCTCTGGAGCAGTAAGTCTTTCTGAGGGTTCCCGTCTCAGCAGGCTACGAATGAGGCATCTGGCTTTGGGAGAGACATGATCAGGAATACAGAACTGTCCACGGCGGATTTTAGAAAACAGAGTACTAGGGTCTGAGTCATGGAAGGGATAGCGTCCTACTAGGAGGGTATACAGCATTACTCCTAAACTCCAGACGTCAGCTGATTTTCCAGAGTAGGTCCCTGTTGTGTTCAAGATCTCAGGGCTGACATATGCTGGGCAGCCATGTTTATCTGACAGAGCATCATCTTCCCCCTTGATGATGTGAGTGTCTTCTAGGCTTTCTAGTCTCAGCTGAGTCCTGAGGAAGAGAGAAACAGACGTACGGGTTACAAAACTGTTTTAATAATGAGCACAGAGATAATTTAACACACAAGGCTGTCTGCTGTTACAACCCCTACCGCAGTACTGTGACCAAAGGGAGAAAAACTTATTGTGAACATGTAGCAGAGAAACTCAAGAGTGCTAGACCTGACCCAAGTGCAACAAAGGTACAGCTACAGTATCAATGTCACACAATACCACATACTATGGGGAAAATAATGTTATTCGTAACCTATATATTGTTAAAATTCCACAATCGAGGAATACCACCGAGTGCCATTCTACCTAGGTTGTACTGTAACTGTGCTTGGTTAATTTACTACAGTGTCATTACTATTTCCAGTTTAACAATGAGAATGCACCATATAGCAGCATGCTTTTTTTAAATCTCAAAGTCCAGATCCCTTTTGCACACACAATCATGATTAATCCTCCTGCTCACTTATATTTTTTTCCAGATGACATCACATGTCATGCTTCAATGGCCATCTCTTCTGCAGGTATAGGCTCATCCTAGTTCCTAACACAAGTTAAGTAGAAAAGTTTTACATTAGCTGAGCAGCCATTCCTTTGCTCTTGAATGGCTTTGTTCTGCCTTACAGCTTAATGGTGCGTAAATGCATTAACTGCGGTGTGTCCTCAATGTGACTTCCTATCATAATGTAAAATACCCATCGGTTCTGTAAATGGAAAATATGACTCAGCCTATGCTGTTGGCCTCTGATTGGCTGCTGTAGCACTAAAACACTGCACCTGTGCTTCTTAGACTAAGAGAGTCTCCTAACATTGCTTAACCCTCTTGTTACCAAATTTGATGCATATGACATTAGCCTGTGCAATGCACATTTCCAAATTAGAAAGACTGCGTGCAATCTAGCATTTCAGCAAGGGTTTTATCTTAGCATAGGTGGGAAAAGCTGCCACAGTTTCCTTCAAGAGAGTTACTATTTTGTAGGTTAACATTTTTTTTTTTTAAAGCAGGAAAAATATAAGAGGCACTGTTGGAACAGCTATCTCGCCTTGTGCTTCAATAAATTAAAACTTAAGAGATACTAGCCAAGTTAAAATTATTTTAAAAAGTAAATTTTCTTATGTTTTACTGGGACCTTAGTTATTACTAGTGAAAGAATTTAAAAAATAATGTTCTTCTCATGGTTAATGTTGTTTACTCACTGCAGTTTTAATGAGAATAATAAAGTAGTTCCTTTCAGTTTTACATTGTGCCATGCTGCAACACAAGGGCAGCAGACACTGCACAGAAATGTTTGCGTAAAGATTTTTTCCCTGTCTGAATAATTTAAAAAAAATCAGAAATAGTTCTACCAACCTAGATTTTATAAATCTAATTTTTATAAAGCCTATACTTTGGGCTAACTTTGACTAGACAGTGTCTCTTTAAGCCGTACGTTCTACAAGGAGCTCATTTAACATTTGGGTTCTCAACATAAGATGTAAACCTCCTTCAAGATGCAACATTATGTACCTCATTTTAACTCCTTCATTTCTTTCTTTCTTTGTGTGTGTGTGTGTGTGTGGGGGTGGAAGGGTGGGGGGTTGGAGGGTATGACCACATGCAAAGTGCATCACATTATGTGGCATTTAGGTCTTAAAATAGGGACCCTGTCCTCTGTAGAGGAGGAAAGATAAAAGCTTCTACTTTCACTGTAAGTGTAACTTTGAGTAAACTGAGTCTAAACTATACTAACAGAGTGACGGAAATGTGATTTTACAGATCCCTTCTGCAAAAGAAATTGAAAACTGAAGCCCTCATCCTGCTATGAGATATGCGCGGGTAGATTCCTGCACTGATTTCAGTGGGGCTTTGTAAAGGGACAAAGGTCCAAATACAGTACTGCAGCCTACATTCCTTACACATTTGTTTTTAAATCAGAGTTGTTTTCCCTTTGTTTTATAATGCCCCAACCTCGTTCCATTTACTGTCTGTGCCTTTTTCTCATTTCATTTTGAATCTGATGTTCAAATGCAATGTGTTTTGACATCTGGAGCTAATAAGTTCTCAGCTCATTATCTGTTTGTACACCAAACAATTTAATCTGAACAGCTGCTGAATCAGACAGGAACCTATGCAAGGTAAGTTGTACACAAACTCAGAGGAAAAATAAATATTTATAAATCAGAGCCATGACGTTAGGCACGCGCATGCACCTCTCCCCCCCCCCCACACACATCAAGTTGTACACAGGACAATTTGCAGAGGACAGCTGGTTTAGAACCCTATTTCACTTCTCTACAGTGTTTCCCGCCAAAAGAAGCTGCCTTTCCTCTAGTCCACTCTGAAGGTTTTGCAGAACTTTGATTCACTTGGATAGAGTTCTCCTCTAGAAGGGCTATTCCTCCCCGCCACCTCCATAAAGGCCACTCAGTGAGCATTACTTGCCTTTCTTCAGTAGAAAAGACAAATTTCCTGAGCTTGAGGTCACCCAGCACAATGGCTGATTGGTGGCAGTGAGCTACAGCTGAGACGATCTGCTTGAAGAGCTTGGCAGCCTCCTCTTCTCTCAGCCTTTTACAGCTCCTCACATAGGAGTGCATGTCCCCAAAGTCCTTCTCAAGGAAAACATAGGCCTTGGTGTCACCCAGAATCACTTCCACTACCCCAGTGATATTCTTATGAGATGGCAGCTGAACATAAAGTCGAATTTTGTCCTGGTAGTGTTTGAGAGGGAACACCTGTAAAGAGAAAATTTAAAAAAAGGATCTCCATTACCAGGAGTGCTAAAGCTGGTCTACCATACAACAAATTTCCACAGACAATGCTGAGAGAACTAGATGGGAGCCAGCCCTCAATATCAACTATGTTAAAAGCCGCTACTGAGATAATTTCCAAAAATATTCAGATATTGTTAATCTTAAGGAGAAGAAAACTTTAAGAACAACTGATGATTTTGCCTTTCAGTTACTCCGAGGTTTCACCGCAGGGTGATCATGGTTACACTGTAAAGTCCTAGTATGCAAACTGAAATAGGTAAAAGGATTAAACCCATGGATGTTTAATTCAGGGAATGGCAGGCAGGCGGATGTTTTGTAAGGATTTGACAGTGTTCTCTTGGTGACCTGCTAAGCTTCGTTAAAAGTTACTCACATCCTAGGCCTGACTGGAAACAGTGACACACATGGAATGTCATAATTTCTATTCATTTGATATCTCCATGGAGAAACTTGGGTACATAACTTATAATTCCCACTTCACATCCTTCATTACCCAATATTACCGTCATTAAAACCTCCCCCCTTGTCCCACAGATGTCTTTCGGCCCATCGGTCAAGGAAGGGTTAGAAAATAGTCATGATCATCATTCGAGCCAGGCAGCAGGTGGCAGCAGTAAACTCAGAGTCAGCAACCAACCCATTCAGAAATAGGTCCAAGACAACAGACAAGCATAGTGTGCTCTTTAAAAGCCCTGCTGACATCTCATGGAAAACTCTGCAAGCAGGGTTAGTCAGGAACAATTCTGCTGTGTGTCATTGTCAGCAGGGAACAGAGGGAGGGAGCAGTGCTGATGGGGCTCCATTCGGCCCTCTCTTTTTAATCTAAAGCATTTGCATGGAAGACTGTCTGTTTCTCCTGACAGGTTTCAGAGTAGCAGCCGTGTTAGTCTGTAATCGCAAAAAGAAAAGGAGTACTTGTGGCACCTTAGAGACTAACCAATTTATTTGAGCATGAGCTTTCGTGAGCTACAGCTCACTTCATCGGATGCATACTGTGGAAACTATGCATCCGATGAAGTGAGCTGTAGCTCACGAAAGCTCATGCTCAAATAAATTGGTTAGTCTCTAATGTGCCACAAGTACTCCTTTTGTTTTTATTTCTCCTGAATCTGTCTGCTTCTGATCTTTTTATTTCTCACCTTACAAGCCACAATCCTCTCCACATCTACTAACTATAGCGACAGTCACTGTAATCCAATGAGATCAGAGTGGGGAGCCCGATACCGCCTCAGCGCGGATCTAGGCGGGGGAGGCAGATCGAACTTTTCTCACTAGCGAAGCCGGCTCGAAAGTCACCAGAACTCCCCCAGCCTGGCTCCGCTTGACCTCAGCCGGGCCAGTGCCTGACTGCCACCGCCTCCCCATCCCACCGGGCTGCCCATCCACAAGCTCTGTGGCTGGCACAGATCAATGGGAGGGCGGTGGTGGCAGAACAATGTGTATAGCGGGGAGGGGGGGTGTGCTGAGAGCCACTGTGTCTGATGCAAACCCCTTCAAGCCAGGGGTGCAGCAGCACCCCCGCACCCCTAGTTCCTGCACCTATGGGGGAGCCCAAAGCCTGCAGTGCCCGGGCTGGGCGAGGGAACAGCAGCTGGTCTCCAACCCCCGCCCCACCGCAGCCGGCTGATCCCCCCGGGGCAGCGGGCGCCTGGCGCTTACCTTGCAGCGCAGCTCCTGGCCCGTGTGGATGTTGAGCGCCCGGGACACATGCTCCCTGTCGGCCAGGGGCAGCAGCAGGTAGCCGGCAATGAGGCTGGGGCTCTGGGCGCTGCCCGGCGTGGGGCCGCTGCCCGGCGAGGCGGGGGCGCACGGCGAGCCCGGCGCGCTGAGACAGTCCTGGGCGCTGCTGGGGCACTCGGAGAGCCGGGGGCCCTTGGCCGCCGGGGCGTCCTCGCTGGAGCCGTCCGGCGGCAGCAGCAGCCGCTTGGAAGGGGCGCTCCGGCAGCGGGCGGCCGGCAGCAGGAGTCCCGGGCTGCGGGGCTGCGCCTTGCGGCTCATGGGGACGGAGAGGCGGGCAGAGGGCGGCGGCGGCACACGGCGGAGGGCGGCCAGGCGAGCGGCTTCCCAGCGGGCTGTCCCCGGCCTGGGGCGCGCCCCAGGCGCATAGAAGGTGGGGAGGGGTGGCTCCCACGGCGGGTCCCCGCGGCAGGGCAAGGCAGGCGGCGGCTGCAGGGAAGGGCTCCGCGGCGCGTCCCCCCCCCAGAGCCGAGCGGGGGCAGAGGCGGCTGGAGCGGCGGGCAGGTCGGTGCCTCTCGCCTCCCTGCTCGGCGCGCGTGTGTGCAGCGAGCGCGGCCCGCCCGGACTGTGCCCTCCCGGCGTGACTCACCCCGCACACTCACGCGCGGGCTATCTGTCAACAGGGCAGGGTTGTGCAATGGCGAGGACGGCACATCTCCCCCCCCCGCCGCGCCTGTCTCCAGCAGCCAGGCACAGCGCGCCGAGCAGCAGCCGGGAGCTTTTTCCACGGCCGCTGCCAAAGCCCGGAGCTGGAGAGCTTAAAAGTTCCCTTGACGCAAGGGGAAGTGGGCAGGGGCCAAAGGAGCGAGGCCGGCTCTCATTGGTGCTCCCGCCTCATTCAGGACACAGGGGATAACTGAGGGAGACTGGGATGGGCCAAAGCGGCTCTCGCGTATCGCATGGCAGTGCATGCAACGGGAGGTGTGTGTGTGTGTGGGGGGGGGAGCATGCAGCTGTGGTGTGTCATACCCCAGCAATGTGTGCGCGGGGTGTGGGGTGCATACAGCTCGGTGTCACCCTCCAGCCGTGCATGCTGCCCGGGGTGGTGGTGCGTGCGGCTCGGTGTCACCCTCTAGCAGAGTATGGAGTGTGCGCGCGGGGGTGCGTGCAGCTCTGGTGTGTCAAACTCCAGCAGTGCATGGGGGTCAGGGGTGCCTGCCGCTCTGTGTCACTCTCCAGCAGTCAGTGCATGCAGTCTGGGTGGGGGCGGGAGGGGGGGTGCATGCAGCTTTGTGTTACCTTCCAGCAGTGCATGCAGTGTGTGTTGCAGGGTGCATGCAGCAGGGTGTGTGTGTGTGTAGCTCTGTGGTGTCCCACTCCAGCAGTAAATACAATTCCTTGTCAGACCCCAGCAGTGCATGCAGCTGGGTCTTGCCAGAGGCTCTGATCTGTCACACTTCCGTAGTTCATATAATTGTGTGTCCAAGCCCCCCACCTATCGGAGAGCTTTTCAAACGTTAATGGATTTATCCTCACAAAACTCCGGTGAGGCAGGGCAGCGTTATCAATCCCATTTTAATGGGGTACAGAGAGATCAAGTGACTTGCCCAAACACATGCAGAAAGGAACTGTGAACTGAATCCAGATCTCCTAAATCTTTGGACACTGCCCTCACCGTAAGACCACCCCCTTCACACCTTGGAATTACTCCTTGCATGACACCCTGCCCCGCACAAACTAACGTTGCATGTGTAAATCTCCATCACTGCACACAGCTGCATTGCATAGGATTCTGCTGTGTTACCTAGCAACAGTGTATGCAATGTGGCTTTGCGTGCAGTTCAGATATAATCTAGCAGCAAGGCATGCAGTTCGACATGGCTCTCCTGTCACATGCCTACAATGCGGGCAGCTAGGCATTTAAAGTGGTGGTACTATCTATGGCAATGCATTAAACTAGGGATTACAGCATTGTTTTCTCAGATCACTGTGCCATTCCATGATATTTTTCATGCCAAAGTTCAGAATGCAGCAACAAGTCGATTATAGAGAACTTTTGATACAAACTGAGACTCAATCTTCCATTTTTTAAAGGTGCAATTTTTACATACAAAAATTGTACCCCCACAATGAACGTGTAAGTGGAAGTCTAAATACTTGTACCCCTTACTACCTGCTTATGAGTCCAGGTCTAGTAGTTAGAGGCACAAATAGACGGATATGGAGACAAAACTGGATCATGTGTGAGAAAGTTGCATGGAGACCACTCTTTTTGAAAACGTGTCCCTAAAAGTGGTGTTAACATTTTTTCTACCAGCAGTTCTGGGAAACTGCCAGAAATTTCAAAAGCTTATGCAGTGGCTAGCTGCCATATGGGCCATCAATCATCATTTTGTTCTTACATATCCAAACTTCAGCAGACATGGAACTCACTTGGCTAGTAGTGCTGGACTTGGTGGACTGGAACTGAGACCTTGGTGGTACTCAGTCGTTGGCCCCTTGCTACTGGGAGATGAGACCTGCCTGTCTGCCTCCAACAGGTGGCGTTTGAAACAGCTTTCTTGAGATGTTTATTTGGAGAAAGCCCAACCCTCAGGGCCTCTGTCCCTGAGGCAGAACAGCTGCAGAGTGGGTTTGTCCTACTGCAGACATAACATGACAGGAGGGACATAACTGGATGCTGGTGGGTTTAATTTGTGCTATCCTGAAGCGCAATGAAAGACGGGGTCCTGCAACAAAGTGGATGAGGCTGCACAGAACTTAAAGGAAAGAAAGGCCTAGTGGGGCCACAAAGCATCAAGACATCCCCCCAAAGGCCAACTCTCCTAAAACTGCTCTCACAAAATAAAAGAGATGCAGAGATTTCCCTAAAAATGGACCAGTGGACACAGCTGAGTTCCTACTCAGAGTGGATGCACAAGAGACGGATAGGACACACACAAACACCCTCCCCGCAACAGACACATATAACCCCATGATGAGCTTCACCAAGGGTGGAGACCCATGCAGGCAGTAGCGAAAACATCACTTTTTCCTTCTGCAGCCCATGCCTCTCTCAGCTACCTCTGTTTTCTTTTTCCCCATTAATGGCTTTCTTCACCCATTCAATATATTGGAGATAGGGATTTTTTTTTTATTTTTATTTTTTTGCATTTGATAACCCAGCTGTGCACCACTGAGATTTAGTGCATAGATGGGGTAGTAAAAAAAGGCTAACCCAGTCAATGTGGATCTGTGATCACAGCTATACATACTGTAGTGTAATACAGGTCCCTCTGTATTCCTTGTAACTATATTAGCATCCCCTGCCTTTGTTATTCACTGTTTGCAAATATTCATTTGAACTTATTGTAGAATAGGTGTTTCATCTGTTGACCAGTATTTACATGTGTCTTTGAGTAGGACCAAAAATATTCACTAGTTGTCATGCTTCTGTTTAAAAACATTTCAATGATCCTGTCGGGTAGAAGAAATAGCACCTTGTGACTTAGGTGACTGATCATACCCTGTGAATTGCAGAGTCAAACTAAGCAGCTTGCAAACTACGTGGCGGCTGAAAATGGTGGCTCCAAATTAATAACAAATCGATTGGCAGAAAGCAGGAGGAGCTCACAGATTATTTGCAAATGGAAAAAAGAGCAACATAGCCAACAAATGTTCCCTACAGATAATTCAGCCAGCTCTAGTTTTGACAGAATTCTTCAGGAGGAAGAAAAACCAAAATGTGCTATTTGCACACACACAAATTCTCTGTAATACAGCACTGAGACTTGGATAGCAGCACAATGGGCCTCTCGTCTTCTAAACTGTATGTTCAATCAGTGTAACAGTCCAGATTCTACTCTGCTAATCTATTTTAACAAAATGATGCAAATAAACTAGATGAGGTCTTTTCCGTCAGGAAAGTCTACAGTTCAATGAATGCAGGTATTTGTTGCGATTCTTAATAGATAACCACTGTGCAGCTTCCTATATGCCTTCAGCTACTTTCAGTGTATTTAAAGAAACACATGTAACTCTTGTGCTGGATGACTCATAGCATAGCAGGCCCATTACTTTGTTTGAACATAGGAAGCATATGTCAAAAAGGGATTTCCCAGGGGCTGCATTTTCTCTCTTTTCAGAAATACGGTTCTGTTAAAGGTCTGCAGATTGTTTCTGAAGCAGTTCTCGTCATCCCTCAAAACATGCTATTCTATATTCTCGCTCTTGTAGATGAAATATTCCTAAATGAGAATCTGACCTTTGTCTTTTCTAATTCTGGGAACTTTGCAAGTTTCATTTGGCTTGTAGGATTTAGCTTAAACAAATAGGAGGTTATTTTCTACATCTGAAATAGTATTGTTTTACAATAGTTTTTTGGGTGGGGTTCTAATATGTGTGGACACTCTGCACAAGACAAATAGCTCCTTTCCTATGTATACTGTTTATTCCCCTTACTACTCAGACAGTGAAAGAAATTACTGTATCGCCTACTAAAAGTGGAATAAAGCTTTGAATCAAAACCCTCACTATGCAGCCATGTGTACAAGATGTGTAACAATCTTCAGTCCCAAGCCTGCAAAGGGATCCACCCATATGGCCCCTTTATGCCTGCACAAAGTAGCACTGTGCTCAATATCTCTTTTAAGAAGAAGTGCCTCATTGAGCAACCATTTCATCTCATTATTAGATCTCTTTTCCTGCCTCTCCCCTACCTTTTTGTAGCTTCTTGTGACCCACACTTGCTGCATGAGGTCTCAAGTTAGGTTGGAGTCCTGCAGACAGCTCCATGTGGCACCTGCCCAGATTTGCTTGCAGGATCGGAGGCTTAGGTCCTGATCCTGCAAAGACTTACGTATGTGCCTGAGTTTATGCACTGTGATTATCATTGGGACCAAGAGGCCCCATTGTGCTGATCACTATGCAAACACACTGTAAGAGACAGTCCCTGTCCCAAAGAGTTTACAGTCACCTTGAATGGTCCCTTAGAATATGTGTTGGCTACTTATACTAAACAATCTGTTACAGCTTGCATTTAGCTGTGATGCTGAAAGTACCTTTCCAGACCTGAAGAAGAGCTCTGTGTAAGCTTGAAAGCTTGTCTCTCTCCCCAACAGAAGTTGGTCCAATGAAAGATATTACCTTACCCACCTTGTCTCTCTACAGTCTAGACAGACAGATAAAGGGTATGAGGGGAAACTGAAGCACAGAAGGGAAATGACAGAACTGCAGACAGAACCCAAATCCCTGCCTCCCAGTCCGGCACTCCGTTTGCTAGACCACGCTGCGTCCCCAAGTAGTCAATGAGATTACTCACGCTGTGTAAAAGTTAATGCATATGGAAGGATCTTTTCAGACTCAGGGCCTTAGATCTGTAAAGGGTTCAGGGCAGGGAATGTATCTTTCCTTATTTCTGTGATATACCTAGCATAGGTTTGGGCACTCAAAGTATAATATTATTAACAAGCATATAGTAGCAGTAAAAGGAGGCCAGACATTAATAAACCCATTTAAAAAACCATCAGTAGCAGTATGAGTCATACTTATTGGGTGCCGCCATAGAGTTGTCAGAAAAGGTCTATATTTTGACCCACAATGTTTCTTCCACATGCTGCATTGTAAAACTGGAAATTATTTCTGTACGCTTGTGCTGTTTTGACCGTTCAAGAAATGCCTGAAAAATGTAAGCAAATCCTTGCTGTTTACTGAACCCACAAGGCAACATGGTTTTCAGCCATGGCAGGCAAGTGTGCAATGGGTGACAGGTTGCCGTGCTTAGCAGTGGACTTGAATGGTAGCATGCATGCCTGACAGAGGGGGTCTGATAAGATGACTAAGCATAAGAGAAATTCAAAGAAAAAATGCGTGAAGAACTACACACAACATTTGAGCATTACACATTTGCAGAATGTGGGGCCCACAGGTTTTTCATAATACGGCCTTTCCTTTAGCTTTTGTGATTGATTTTTAGATATCGTATGACATGTTTTAAAATCATTAGGTCATGTTCCCTTGCTTTAAAAATCAGAAGACATTAACAAGAGTTCTACTTCCTCTCCCTACATTCTCGTTAGTCAGCTCAGCTCCAAGAATACTGCAGCAAATAGATTTTTACCTGCTTAGTAAACACCAAGGGTGAAATTCACTCTTGCTCAGAGGGTCAGCATTCCACCCAGGTGGCACTTATGTTCCACTTAAGAGCTATTTAAGGACTTAGGAGGTGCACAGGCCTTTGGGCTATTTACCAGTGTCGTGAACCCTTTGTGCAGGCTAATGCTGCAGCAAAGTAGCTGCAAGCCCAGTTGGCACACGAGGCCCTACAGAAAGCCCTGGCATTGGGGCATTATAGGATGGGTCAGGTGTAGACAGGCGAGTGGCTGAGGTAGGGATTGGTGCCCCTCTGTGCCACTTCAGTGTCATAGCGGCATAAAATGAGCATAGTCAGTGAGACTGGTCTAGTCTGCCAAATCGGGCCCTGGCAACGTCCAACTAGGCTAAGGATGCATCTGGCCTGTGTGCTTGCACAGGGATGAGTTTCACTCCAAATGCATCTATGAACATTCCCAGGGGATTTATTTAATCCTGTGAGCATCAAGGTGGGTAATGCTATAAAACATACGTCAGTGCAAAAGAGAATTTACAAACTGAATGCACTGATGCCAGGAAGAAATATTGAATTTGTAGACTAGTTTTACTGTTCACACACCATAGTAATTAAACATTATAAGCCAAATCCTCAAAAGGGTGCACCATTCATGCACATACCCAGATTTGTGTACCCAGATAGGGGCATTTGTGCACCTAAATTGGCATGCATGCCCTTTGTAAATGCAAATAATGTTATCATTTATTTGTGGAAGCACCCACTGTGTAATAAATGTTTGGAAAATACCTAAGGTACCAGCTCCAAGGAGCTCACAGTCTGAGGACATGACAAAACTTGGCTGTAAAGACAAAATCCTGCCCTGGAAACAGGCAATAAAGCATGCTGCCTGCTGGGTCCTCTGCTAGGACTGTTGGGAATCCTGACGGCTCGGACAGGATTCTTCATTTGCAGCTGGGGTAATGTGCTATGGAACTCATGCTGACACTCTCTGGAGAAGAAGCACGCTGCACCTCAACCAGCAGCCAGCTAGTACTTCCAGCTGACCGTGGCATATACATTCCGAATGCGAGGAAAGATCTAGTAGAACACAGAAAGTTCAGGGCACAGGTGAAAGGCTCCAGGCTGCCCTTTACTCCCATGAACACACCAACATGTATTTTTAACTGAAATAGAGATTCTTCACTTTTCTTGCTTGGCTTTTCTGGCTACATTTCCTGCATCTGCTAGATTCACACTGTTAAAAAGCAGAGAGAGATTTCTATGGTGGGTAGTGCTCTGTCTACAATTCCCTTACCTTGATTTGCTATTTTATTTATTTACAGTAACTTCTGTGGGCAGTCCTTTGCAGCACGTACTCTTGGTCTGCCCTCTCCCATCCACCATGATGGATCTGTCATGTTTCCCTAGACTCAGAAATTATCTCAGCAAATCCAATTTCCAGCCCCCTTATCTTTAAGTAGTATTGCTTAAGACAACAAAATGACTATTGCATGACCAGTCATGTCTCCCTTCTCAAATGCTTGGGACAGACGTGTTTCATTCAATGATGTGTCTCGTGATGGACAGAATAAATCTAAATTAGAGTAGGTCACTTACAATTAAAGTGACTGTCATGGCAAAAAATGAAGTAATAATTTCAGTGATCAGCCAAAAAAGCCATGGCACACAATTATTTTAGCTAATATTAAATTGCCATTCAAAATATGAAAAGTCAAATATTTTATTTAACACTAGAAATTGTTCCAAGCCATGTAAGGATATTTAAACTCGTACTGTAATAGCAAAATCTCCATACGCTACTAAGCTGGCCATATACAGAGCCACGATTGTAACAATGCGTGGAGTTGGTTTATTCAGAGTGATAAAGACCATGACTTCTTACAGAAGAGGAAATAAAGACTATAAATCATGTTTTCTGCCATGGAAATCAAATGCATGGCAAACATACTAGAATTATAGATACTAGAATTTATTAACAGATTTTATGCTAAAACAAGATTTAACACACACAACAGAAAAACAAAGCAAAATCAACAAACTTAAATGTAATGGCATTCTTATGTAGTGCCTCGATATATGCAGGCATTCTCAAGATGGGGGTCGCAACCTCTCAGGGGGTCATGAGGTTATTACCTGGGGGTCACAAGCTGTCAGCCACGTGCCTGGTGGGGCTTGGGCTGCCAGCCCCATGCCCACATTAAATTAAAATTAAATTAAATTTAAAATCCCTGTTTTTAATTTGTAAGGGGGGTTGCCCTCAGAGGCTTGCTGTGTGAAAGGGATCATCAATTAAAAAAGGCTGTAAATCAGTGGTTCTCACACTATCTGGAAGTGTTGTTAGAGATGGCATTGGCAGGAAATATAAACAGTCCCCTTTAAAGATCAAATCACAATGATGCAGAGTCTCATGAAGAGCATCTTCTGACTTTGCTCCTTTCCGGTCTAGGGAGCATGAAAGCTTCTTCTGTTATTTGAGGTCTCTTTGAAATTCTCACATTGGAGGTTCAGATTTTAAACCTCACATCATAATTTTGCTCCAGAAGTTGATTGCATAAGTTAGAACAGTGAGAGAGTGTCTTTCCATTTCCCTTCTGGTCAAGATATTATTATTCATACTGAGTTTACAAGCAGACCGTTCCTTTGATAAACTCCCTGTGCAATTCAATTCACACGCATGCTTTCAACCTCTGTTTCATGGATTGGAATAAAATTAACATAATCTCTTAAAACAAACTGCCTATTTAGGCCGTGATCCTGGGAAGATTTAGACACAAGCTTAAGTTTGTACACTGTGGGTGAAATCCTGGCCCCACTCAAGTCAGTGGCAAAATTCAGTGCGGCCAAGATTTCATCTCATGAGTAATCCCATTGAAGTCATTGAGACTGTTCAGACTGTATAAAGTTAAGCACATGCATTGTATTTTGGCTGCTTAATGATCAATTACTTTTCACTTCTGATATTTATTGATTAGTGACTCGGAGTCTGGTAGCAGAATTTCCCATCTAAGCATGTGATTTTACTATGAGAATTAATTTGGCAATATTTACCCCATTGATTATACCATTAAAAAGCTCTCTCTCCCCCCCCCCATTAGTATTTCATTGCCAGAAAAATAACTCATTATCCATGCAAGCATTTACCCTTTGAGGGAGGGATAGCTCAGTGGTTTGAGCATTGGCCTGCTAAACCCAGGGTTGTGAGCTCAATCCTTGAGGGGGCCATTTAGGGATCTGGGGCAAAAATTGGGGATTGGTCCTGCTTTGAGTAGGGGGTTGGCCTAGATGGCCTCCTGAGGTCCCTTCCAACCCTGAGATTCTATGATCTTACTTGCAATCACAGAATTTATATCAACAGACATGGTATTTGATTCCTTTGCAGACTAAATATGTATTTGCAATGGGGTGCCTTCTATTCAAAGCTACTGACTGTAAGGAGAAGAAAGTAGGAAGTTACGTACAATTACACAGCACTTTTCATTCAGAAGGACCTCAGCTCTAAGGTACTTCCCTCTCTAAATTACTGCATTTTACCTATTATTGACATGCTGCTAGCCCGTATAGACCACAGTACAGCACAACATACAGCCCGAGATCAGTATGCACAGATGTTTAATCAAAGAGGTGATGAACATCTAGTAAAAGCTTGAGTGGACTTTAGACAGGGATTCAGTAAATTCTCAAGTTAGAGCTTAGGCCATGATACCAAGTTTTAAACCTTCTATTCTTGAACAAAGTGACATGGAATATTAGTGATCACAGGTAGTCAGAACCTCTGTTTGACATCTCCTCAACAACAGGGTGACCAGATAGCAAGTAGCAAGCATTCTTCCAGGCTGGTTGAGCTCACAGCTCAGGAGTGGTAATGATGAACATATCTTTCATTCAGATGCATGTTCTTATCAGCATAAATTTGTGGTGCTGTTTTGTTCTTCCAAGAAATCCTGGCATAATTACTTTCCTAATCACACTGTGGGCACACTTCACTGATTACACCAATTTGGAAACGTCAGATATCCCCTAACTTTGAAATAGGGAATTCTATTAATTCAGAAGAACCTTTCCAAGTAAGAGAACTTTTTAAATGGCACCCACTTTAGGGCACTATTGAAAGCTCTAGGGTAGAGCTGCATGGATTCTTTTGCCTGTTCTTTCAACCAGCTATATCTTTAATCACTTATGGCCTGACCCCAAGAGGATCCTTAATTTTAGAGGGCGTGACAGGTGCTTTCAGTATCTCTTAGGAACAGGCCATTGATTTGTATGCCTCCTGCTTCCTTCCTGAAACAAGTTTAGGTATGTGTGACTTTTCTTACTTTTTTTAGGGCATCTCTTTACAGAAAAATGCCCTTGATTCTCCTTCCTATAATCTTGTTGCAAAATTACTTGACATCAAATAGTGAGATAAAATATACTCTTTGATCCTTTAATGTATGCATGCTTATATATGATAGCTTATAGTAAAAACACATGATGAGTTGAAACCTGAACTGTGCTTAAGGGTCCACTTCCATGAATCATAGTGATTAGTTTATTCATTGCCAATACTTCATTTCTGTGCTTTAATTTCTTGAAGTTTTCTTCTTCTTCTAGAGCTGGGCTTCTTCATAACATGGACCACTCTGAAATAGGGTGGTTGTCTCTTCTCCCCTATTCACTATTGCATAGACAAAACCAATGCTCAAGAAATCTTTTTGCAAATGAACAATAAACACCCACTACCAAGAATAAACAACATTGGGTTCCTTGTGAACTCCTAGGCCTCAATTCCACCCCATGCTCCAGCCACTTTGCATTGCTCCACCAGTGCTGAGCACCTGTAAACCTTGTGGGCCTGGCCTCCCAGAGGATACTCCCTGTGTAGGGGGATTCTGAGGCAGTACAGGAGCTGCTGTAGGTGCTTCTATGCCTCCTTGACTCTCAGCCTGAGGGGGCACGACTAAGGCTTTCCCTTCCTCACATAGCTGTAACAGGCCCTTGGAGCTGTTAGCAGCTGGTGTATGTTAGAACACCCTGAAGGCTGTTCTAACACTTGTGTTGGGCACCAGCCCACTGCTTAAAACCCCCAGATTGGGACAGTGCAGAAGACGCTCCGCACACCCCACCCATCCATCCCACCATCAACCTCAGCCTGGACCAGTCCACACAAGAGATCCACTTCCTGGACACTACGGTGCTAATAAGCGATGGTCACATAAACACCACCCTATACCGGAAACCTACTGACCGCTATTCCTACCTACATGCCTCCAGCTTTCACCCAGACCACACCATACGATCCATCGTCTATGGCCAAGCTCTACGATACAACCGCATTTGCTCCAACCCCTCAGACAAAGACAAACACCTACAAGATCTCTATCAAGCATTCTTACAACTACAGTACCCACCTGCTGAAGTGGAGAAACAAATTGACAGAGCCAGAAGAGTTCCCAGAAGTCACCTACTGCAGGACAGGCCCAACAAAGAAAATATCAGAACGCTACTAGCCATCACCTTCAGCCCCCAACTAAAACCTCTCCAATGCATCAAGGATCTACAACCTATCCTGAAGGACGACCCATCACTCTCACAAATCGTGGGAGACAGGTCAGTCCTTGCTTACAGACAACCCCCCAACCTGAAGCAAACACTCACCAGCAACCACATACCACACAACAGAACCACTAACCCAGGAACCTATCCTTGCAACAAAGTCCGTTGCCAACTGTGTCCACATATCTATTCAGGGGACACCATCATAGAGCCTAATCACATCAGCCACACTATCAGAGGCTTGTTCACCTGCACATCTACCAATGTGATAGATGCCATCATGTGCCAGCAATGCCCCTCTGCCATGTACATTGGCCAAACTGGACAGTCTCTACATAAAAGAATAAATGGACACAAATCAGATGTCAAGAATTATAACATTCATAAACCAGTTGGAGAACACTTCAGTCTCTCTGGTCACTCGATTACAGACCTAAAGGTCGCAATATTATAACAAAAAGATTTCAAAAACAGACTCCAACGAGAGACTGCTGAATTGGAATTAATTTTCAAACTGGATACAATTAATTTAGGCTTGAATAGAGACTGGGAGTGGATGGGTCATTACACAAAGTAAAACTATTTCCCCCCATGTTTATTTCTCCCCCCCACCCCCCACTGTTCCTCAGACGTTCCTGTTAACTGCTGGAAATGGCCCACCTTGATTATCTCTACAAAAGGTTTTCTCTACCCCCTCCCCCCGCTCTCCTGCTGGTAATAGCTCATCGTAAGTGATCACTCTCCTTACAGTGTGTATGATAAACCCATTTTTTCATGTTCTGTGTGTATATAAATCTCCTCACTGTATTTTCCACTGAATGCATCCGATGAAGTCAGCTGTAGCTCACGAAAGCTTATGCTCAAATAAATTGGTTAGTCTCTAAGGTGCCACAAGTCCTCCTTTTCTTTTTGCGAATACAGACTAACACGGCTGCTACTCTAAAACACCCCAACCAGTGTGCCAAGTGCATGTCAATGGCAGCTGAGGATTGGACGCTCAATACTTCAGTATCAATTGGTAAATCGTTTTTAGTAAAACTTATCAATAAAGAGCCATCCGTTGTATCGCAAAAAGGGCAAAGGTCTACTCTTGGCCCTGCTCATCTCAACTCCAATAAGCTGACCGGTGGGAACACTGAGGCCAATAGCTGTTCCATGCATTTGTAATGATAGAGTTTGTTCAAGGACTGCACTCTATGCAGTTAATCTGCTTTAGGCAATTGAAAATCCTATGCAATATATCAGTGATTTCTATGGCATTTATTTAATGAGTATTATCAGAAATACTATAATGTATCTGGAAGGATCCCATAATTATTTAAGTCCTGGCTTTATACGGCAAGTCCTGGACATTCTCAAAAAAGATCTCTCTGATTATAAAAGAAACCAGCCGCAATTTAAATGATGCTTCAGACATCATATGTAATTGCTATTAAAGTAAGGCAGGTATCTTCTGCCAAACTGTTAAATTTCTTTCCTTCAAAGAGTAAAAGGATTTTAGAGTTTATAGGCTGAACTTGCTATTCAAGTTTCAGGACTTCATAGACATTGCCTAACCCAAGATAGGGAAGAAAGGAAGGAAAAATCATTTATTGTGAGACAGGAATGTGAACATTCAAAGAATACTTTCCACTTATTGCATAAAGTGATCTGGGTGCTGACCTACTTGCTTTCCTTTTCCTTATAATATTGAACTTCAGGGTTGCTTGGTATTTCTCATATCTTTACTAACTTACCCAGGAACTTTAATTACTAGAGCCTGGGTACATATACGCAAAGTGCCTGATTCAGAGATATGCTGAGCACCTGCAGCTCCAATTAAAACCCTCCAACTTGATCTCAGGATCAAGCCCTAACTCTTAAAATCTGGTAAACAAACATGTCCAAGAGAGCAATCTCTCGTCTAGCATCGCTCATAGGAATGCAAGGATAATGAACTTCAGGAATATCCACATGTAGCTATCTGAGAATATATTAATCTGAACCCCAACCTATAGCAAACTGGATCAGGCTGCCGAGAACAATAGGGCTAGTTCAGTCCAGCAGCTGTCTTCCATTTTGCAGGTACACATCACTCTGCATACAACTGTGCACATGTATTTATCTCCCTTATATTTCCAAATTCCTTATTTGCAGACACATTCAAGCACCCTGACATCTTAGTGATCAAAATTACTGGTGCCCACAATTTTGCAGCTGAAAACACAGGATACATCTACACTGCAAAAAACCACAGCGGTGAGTCTCAGAGCCCAGGTCAGCCTGCTTGGACTCTCAGGGCTTGCATTACCGGGCTAAAACGAGTAGTGTATACCTTCCAGCCTCTGAGACCCTCCCCTCTCCCTGGGTTTCAAAGCCTGGGCTCCAGCCCGAGTGGGATCATCTACAGTGCTACTTGTAGCCCTGTAATGTGAGCCTGAGTCAGTTGACCTGGGCTCTGAGATTTGCTGCCTCGGGATTTGTTTCGCAGTGTAGACGTACTGACGGGGTGCACTTACACTGGAATGAAAGACCCACAATACTGATGTGGCTGACCCAGATCAGCTTACTTAGGCTTGCAGAGCTCAGACTACGGGGCTGCAAATTGCTGTGTAGACATTCGGGCTTGGGCTGAAGTGTGGGCTCAGGGACCCTCCCCCGCCACACAGGGTCCCAGAGCTCAGGCTCCAACATAAGCCCAAACATCTACACACCAATTTGACAGCCCTACAGCCCGAGTCAGCTGACACAGGCTCGCTGCAGGTATTTAATTGCTGGGTAGGCCTGATTAAACCCAAGGTTAAAATTTGGCCCAGGAAGTGCAGTATTAGTGCAATTGAATCAAAAGCTGCTAGAGATTTTTCCAACAGTGTTTCTCACAGATTTTGGGGTTGTATTTAAAAAAGTGTTGGAGTAAATCTAAGCAGACTTGAAGATGAAAGGAAAAACGTAAAGCAATTCAGGACATCCTCCTCCCCACGTTTTTAAAAACTAAAACTATAGTTTAACCATTACAAAACTGCATGTTAATGTGGCCTATACGCTAAGTATAAATTGGGTTAATAAAGGTCTAATGAAGTAGCGCTTATAGCAACAGTAACAATGCATGCATGAAACTCGTTGTTATTATAGAATCATAGAATATTAGGGTTGGAAGCGACCTCAAGAAGTCATCTAGTCCAACCCCCTGCTCAAAGCAGGACCAACACCAACTAAATCATTCCAGCCAGGGCTTTGTCAAGCCGGGTCTTAAAAACCTCTAAGGATGGAGATTCCACCACCTCCCTAGGTAACCCATTCCAGTGCTTCACCACCCTCCTAGTGAAACAGTGTTTCCTAATATCCCACCTAGACCTCCCCCAGCAACTTGAGACCATTACTCCTTGTTCTGTCATCTGCCACCACTGAAAACAGTCAGCATCCTCTTTGGAACCCCCTTCAGGTAGTTGAAGGCTGCTATCAAATCCCCCCCTCACTCTTCTCTTCTGCAGACTAAACAACCCCAGTTTCCTCAACCTCTTGCAACTCAAGGTATGCAGGTATCCTATAATATTTGTATTGTTATTATACATAAGGTTAATGAACTAAAGAGGTTTATAAATAAGACAATTCTTCTCACCTAAAATATCAATGTGAACCCCCTCAGGAATTCCAAATTCATAAAGTCTGAAATAAAAGATTTTTAATATAAGTACAGCCTGTGATTAAGGGCCAGGACCTGTGATTAATACTGGACATAGACCAATATTTTCAAAAGTGACTAATGATTTTGCATTCCCAAACATGAGATCCAGATGCTCAGCACTTTCTGAAAATCAGGCTCCCTTAAAAGGTCTTGTGTTGGACATCCAAAAATAGAGGCACCCCAGATCATGTCACTTTGAAAATCTTGGTCACAGTGCCTCCTACCACGAGTAGCTCCAGCGATGACAGACTTCTCACTGGGATGGCTCGCAGTAGGAAACAGTGCACGCACTAGCAAGCATTTTGCAGGCTGGGACCTAAACTGATATCTTTAGAATGCTTTGAAAATGAGCACACTACCGACAAAGGAGGTTACATTTTGCACATACATTTTATTTACAAAACGCAACATTTTAGAGGTTCCGGAAGAAAAACAAACAAGTTAAACTGGAATGCTTCACACTTGGCAGTCTAAGAAATGCTTTCAGTTATAGCTGACACCTTCAACTTTGCCTTCAAATAACAATCAGTTACACAACCTGCTTACAATCAGCAGCTTATCTCACAAGACCTCCAATAACAAATTTTCTTTGTGGTAACAGTGTGTCCAGCTGACTTCTACGGCATTGGTCGGGTTTGTTTATTCTGACTGTCAATCGCTCTTTTAAGTGCTTCATCTGGCACAAGATCTGATCTCTTAACATCTAAATGGCTACAGCCAATTTTAGGGCAGCTGTTAAAAAGAAAAATAAATAAATCAGAAGAATTCTATTAGTCATCTGAATGTAGCATTTGTTGTTTTATATTTAATTCCCACCCGCCCCGCAGAGTAACTTTGTCAGTGACTTACTGCAGCTTTTCCTTGATGGATAATAAATCTCTGTTGGGGAAAAAAGTCTAATTATCTTAATAGGTGGGAGCTGGTGTCTCAAGGGAAGGAGTGTAATGAGATATAGAGACTTTTACCTGTTGATCACTGTCTTATATCCAACGCGAGTTGCTTGTGTTACTAATAATACAGTTACTTACTGTAACCCTTGTATATTGCTTTACATCTTCAAAGCGCTGTATTCTCCCCCCACCAATCTATGGTGACTAAGTATTATCCTCATTATATAGACAGGGAAACAGATTAAAGAGGTTAAGTGACTTTCCCAGAGCCACAAAGTGAGTCAGTGGAAGAGCCAGGGTTATGAAAAATCATGAGTCCTCACAAGAACGGAGGGAGAGAGGATTGTGTGTCATATTAGTGATCTCTAAAAATAGGACAAATACAGAGTTTGATACTTGGCTGCAGGTAGACAGGTAAAGTCATATTACTTCTACAGGGAAAGATATTCAGGGATGGGGTATCTTTTTCCCTTGCTAGTGGAGCCAGATGCGTATGGATAATGCCCCCAGTTAAAACATTTGTGGATTTGGGAACCTAGTTTCTTTTTGAGAAGGAATTTTGTCTAGGACTTGGAATGTAGAGTCAGCTCTCATCGCTTCTATTCCAGATTTTGTCCCTAGCTTGCAGCGTCTGCCTTGGGCAAATCACTTAATCACTCTGTGCCTCAGTTTTTCAATCTATAAACTGCTTAGAATAATAATTATCTGTCTGATAGAGGTGTTGCAAGGCTTAATTAATGTTTGTCAAGTGCCTTGAAAGCCTCATATAAAACACTTCCTGTAAGTGTTAGCACCACTGTGACCAGTGCATGAAATTCTCCCAGGCTGTGGAAGGCACAGTGCAAGGTGTTGGGAAAGCCACACAGCAGTAGGCAGCAGTCCCCGAAGGTGCAGTGGAGCTCAGCTGCTTGGCAGGTTTCTTTGTGGGAGCACAGAAGGTGGAGGCTGCAGACAGGCCCGGTGAATGGCTGAGAGACAGCCAATGGTCTGTGAAGTACAGCAATCAACTCTACAGGCCCTGAGGAAAGAAGAGTATGCAGCTTGCTGTAGCAAGTACTACATCGCTTTGCCTATAGCAATGGCTGTAGCTCTAGGATGAGGATGGGGAGAGGACTCCGTTCCTCACCCTGTTCCCTCAGCTACATATTCATCTCCCTGACAAAGTGCATTAAATTGGGCTTTACCCGACAGACCAGGTTTTGCCTTTAAACCACGTTAAGAATGTTTGCTCCCACTTGAACACTGCTGTGAAGAATGCAATCATGTAGCAGCACAATAGAAAATGGTTTACTCCAGCTGGGAGCTTGAGAGGGTAGGACTGAATGGTTTCTATAGACTTAGCAGGTTGTGGCATTTCAAAAACCCATTCTGTATTTCCAGAATAAATGTTAATTACCCAGCAACTCAGCTCACTTTAACAGACAGATATACGCAGAACTTAGAGCTACATGTAGCATGCCTAACTGACCTTTCTAAATTTAATTAGAGCAAAACCCTGTTATTGCGGTCATGTGCATTTCTAACATACTATAGGATTACATCAAAAATACCCCCTACATTAAACAATGTTAAGGTTGCAGGTCAAGCACTCAAAAGTTTGTTAATGTGCCATTTCCTATCCGGAATTTATACCTAGGAAATATGAAAGTGACCATTCATTGTGGGTAAGTGCTGAGATTTCTCAATTCAGACAGCTGTTTCTGGGTCCTGATCTGAAGTCACACCAAGGTAATAATGTAAATACAAAGGTCCTGTGTTTTCAATATTTACAAGTCAAACATTTTATTGTGAAATCTGGATATGAGGAGACTCTCGAGACCTTTAACCACATGTGAGGAGTTGACCCAGGAGAAAGCTGGAAACAAAGGTTTAAATTTATAAGATGCACACAATTTTTATTGAAAAAGATGTTGAGGGATTTGGACAAAAAAACTGGCCTTGATTAGGTTTCTTTATGGGAAAGGGGATATACATCTTCAATTTGTGCAGCGCAAAGAAAAATGTATAAATTACTGTATAGATGGCATTTGACTCTAGTTAAGATCCATCATGTTTTTGTTAGTAGGGCGGTGTTCTGTTGGAGGGTTGCCGGAAAAGGGGAACATACTTGATCATGTGGTAGTGGTGTCCAGAAATTAGTTGTTTTTTGGAGAAAATTATTAAAGAGATTCATCTTATGACAAAATGCTGGCTTCCAAGAGATCCCCTGACCTGCTTACTTAGTGCTCCAGCAAAGGATCTGCATTTTAAAAAGCAATAAAAAATAAATTAATGTATCGGTCTAACAGATAGACTCTGTATTTCACGTTATTGGAAAAATGTGACTCCATCTCCTATGGAACGGGGTACAATAAAATATGGACTGTTCTTGTAATGGGAAAGCTTCCATACCAAGTACACAGAAAAGAAGTGCCAAAAAGAGGATAGGTATTTAGAAATTTGGTCACTCTTTCTAGTGTACTCAGAGGAGGAGGGCTCCCAAGCTGGCAAGCCAGAATCTTTACCCATGTTCTTTGAATAGTAACCTGATACTGAATAAGTAAGGTACAATGTAGTACGTTAAAGTTTTATTTTAACTTTGCCTCAACAAAAAGTTAAAAAAGTTAGGAAATGCCATAAGTGCAATTTGAATTCTGGCATTTTCTAAATTTTAACTGCTTGACTTGGCAACCTTAACATAGGAGTGTGTGTTTCCATGTAATTTCCTTAGTTTCTTAAAAAGCAAACGGAAAAAACAGATTCTATCATGTGGAAGCATACTGACTCCCATGTGGGTCATCAGCAAGATTAGAACCTTTAGATTCACAGCACCAACCTCTGTGACTTGAGCTATCTGAGAAGCAGGATATTATTGTCCATGTGGACCATCCTCTGGAGGAGGAAGAGACTCATTTTTCTAGTGGATTTCACTGCTAATTACTGACAGCAGAGGAATGTTGAGACTTGATACTACTTTGTTCATCTCCAGGTTCTGGAGGGGAGTGTGTCTAGTGGTTATAGGCTGTTCCGCCCCATCCCCACAGCCTGTTCCTGTTCCCCTTTGCTCCCACCCTTTGGCTCCTGTTGCTGCCTCTTTTGGCTCTTCTTTCCACCTCCCAACTGCTGTCCTGCTTTGTTCCTATCCCCCAAACAGCTTCTGTGCCTCAGCCTCCCCGTCCCCTCTGACCTCTATCGCTCCCAGAGCGCCCATTTCCCTTCACCCATTTGCATTCGAGTCAGATTGCTTTCTCCCTGTTATCCATCTGAGTGGCTAGCACAACAGCAACTTTCCTGAAGTCAGGAAGAACAATTTCAGGCAAAGTCCTACTCAGCTTTTGCAGTCCTGGGATGGTGCATGCACTGTCACTGTGGGGACGGTGCACGAGCAGCCAGTCATCACACGGGAGCTGTGTGCAGCTTACATATGTTCAGTGCAGATAAACTCTTTGGAAAATAATGCCATCAACCTCTTACAAACCTCTCGTGAGCATGTGCAAAACTGCAACATTTTCAGAGGCTTATAACTTGGCCAACATATGCTGCTTGGTGAAAATCAGTCTCTCACCGACATCACGGTGACCCCACTGCCAAATATCATGTCCCTGCTTCTCACCATATGACAGAGAATATAGGTTTTAAACATAGGCAAACTTATCCATATTTCCCCATATCTCATTCTCAAATGGCTGACACCTTTTTGCTGAAATTAAACACCAATAATAACAGCAGCAGCAACTGCCTGAGCTAGACACCCAGCATGGAAAAATGTATGCCCTAAATTTAACAAAGTTATAAGCAGCTGAAAATAGGGTCTTTTTATGGAAAGTGACAGGCAACCTTAATGCTGGTAGTATTGCCTGTGGCTATCTATAGTAAAACATGTTTTCCTGAATTATGGAAGGGACTGTACAGCTTATTTTTCTGGCTGAACATTCTTCCCTTTATCTAGGGATTTATAATTGTCTGTATTAGTTCCTTTTTCTTATTGTAGTATGATACAGAAGCTATAACAGGGAGGGCAGTAGTATCTTTTCCCTTCCATTTCCAAAGGAGTTATTTTATTTTTTACATCAACTTTAACAGTTTTAAAAAACACATGGTAAGAAAAAAAAATGAACTAGCAACTTTAAGATGTTAAAATGTCTCTGTATTGTTAATGACTGTACTAGATCTCTGTTATTTTGTTATGCAGGGACAGTGAATGGCTCTTACTTCCCCATACACTTCCTGAAGGTTTCCTGAAATATTGTTTTTATTTATTTTTTTTTTTAAAGTATCCTCCATGTGCACAGTACTAATTACGAGTCTGATTTGGGGCAGACATTTAAATATTACTTCCTTCAGCCTTGCCAACACAAATAAATTTCATAGAACAAGTAGAATATGATTCCACCTACACAGTAAGCCAAGTATTCACCCCTCTCCCTCCCCCACATTCTTGCTAGCTTACCATGCCTTTTTCTTTTGCTGTTCTCGACGCTGGATAATTTTTAGAATGGCTTCTTCTTCGTAGGTATGGCCACAGACTTTATTTCGAACTGGCTTCTGCATTTCCACCTGCAATCAATATGACTGTATTTAACAGAACTAATGATCAACTTGAATACATTCTCAGACCTGTCGTGGGATGTTGCTAACAGCCCCAGTTAGAGCTGACTGGTAAAAGGAAATCAACTACTTGGAAAAAAAAAACAAAACAAAACAAGAAAAAACAACCTAATTTTTGAAAAAAAAAAATCCCAAGACAGGACAAAAAGACAAAAAACGCAATATTTTTGGTGGGAACAGATTTACAGAAAAATTCTGCATTCTGTTTGAAAATGAAATTGGCAAGGACCTTCTGGATGGGCAGCTGTCATTTTGATTTTCCCAATGGAAAATTTTGGATTTTGCAAAAAAGAGCATTTTTCAAACAGAAAATCATTCTGACAGAAAATTCCCAACTATCTTGCACCCCACTGTATAGAATACAGGTTGTAGGTATCACCCTTCCTTCTCTCTCGCTATTATTACAATCAAGTTTAACTTTCACAACTATCCAGGCCCCCATATGTTAGACAGGTGTTATCATGTGGAAGCAATACTGTCCTCTGGCAACAAAATATAATTAAACTCCAAGCCCCACACATGAAAGTCTCTTGCTTAAAGCAGCAGGAAGTCCCGTGGTCCATATGCTGTACTACTCAAATTACAGGATCAGGCCCCACATGGTAAACTGCATTATTCCTGTGAGGTTTTATTTCAGCAGCATGACCCAATTATGATCATATTAGCAACTGCCATTATCTAGTCTCTAAAAAATCAATGTACATATATAGCTAACAAGTATGTTATGTAGGTGGGAATGTGAATAGGATTATAATGGCTATGAAGATGCAGGGAAGTAATTAAAGATGGGAAATATTTATCTACTACAGTCCTAGTAATAGCATACCTGTGTGATAGGACAAGTAAAGTTCATCTGACTTTGAGTCACTGCTATATCTTCATCTATTTGTTCAATGGACTCATTTGCATCAGTATCTGACCGGAGACCAACTACAATGAGAAAAGACAAATTATTGATTTTCATCCCGCTTTTAATATCTAGTCACCATTAAAAAAAAATCAGCATGTGTCAGGTACAGGTCAGGTACAGTGGTAACTGAGATGCCACCGTTTTTCTCTGGAAAAGGAAACAATTGTAATAACTGTGTGGTATCTGCTAGGAAATGTTGATTTTTAAATGGTGACCACTATAGACATGATTTTTAGATAATACCAAAAGAGGGAAATGGAAGCCTGATTCAGCAAAATCCTACATGGTGGTGGGATTTGTTACTTCTATTAAAAAATCTCTGCAGTTACCAAATCAGAGAGACAAATTCTGTCCTTGCCCCCAAAGTAAATCCAGAATAACACTGCTGACTTTAGTGGAGATTTGCTGGTTTTCACTGGTGTAAATGAAAGTAGAATGCGGTCTAGGTTTTTTCCATGAGCCAAACCAATCCTTACAAAACTATAAAAAAAAACCCACCAACCATTTTATTTAACCCTGTATCAGTGACAGGGAACCTCTACTAAGTTATGTGAAGAAGAACCCATTTTCTTAAATTGATATGGATTTTCAAAGCTCAATTTGAACAGTTACCATATGTAATTGCACATAAGCTGACTTGTGTCTAGGCAGGCCCTTTTATTTGCCATGTATATAATGATTAAAAGTCCCTGACCCACATATGAGATGAGCAGACCTATTAAAAAAAAAATCAATGAATCACATCTAAGTTCTTTTGGACTTGGACTGTCCCTTTGTTAAGTTTTTATGCTACCTAGAGGCCAGTGCCCCATTGTGCTAAGTGCTATTGCAATACAAATAATGATAATAAAGAACTATTTATAATAGTTTCTGGAGGTGTATCTCCCCACATGCAATTAATATTATTAAAAGATATTGTAAGAGTGGGGGTAAGTAAACAGCATCTAAGAAAAAAAACAACCAATAGAATTTTAGCATCCTTTGGATAAACCACCCACAGATTTGTTGCTGTTGCTCTGGATTATGGAAGGGGAGAGGGAAAGTAGGTTTTTCCACTTAAGGTGCGTCCTGTAGAGATTACGTAGGAGAATATGCACATAGGTCTTTGCAGTCTCAGTCACACACAGACTTTGAATTAGTACCATGCCCTAAGGCAGACGTTTTAAACTACAGACTGAATCCTGCAAATTCTTACTAACGTGAACAGTTTCTTTCACATCAAGGGATTCCTCATGTTACTAAGCGCAATGTGAATAAAGGTTTGCAAGACCTATGCTAATAAATTTGAATTTTCTATGTGAAGAAGGAATAGAAATGCTGGGCCATGCATACTTCTGTAAACCATATTAAATTTTTTCCTCATGAATTAGGACTGCACGAATAAAATACTGATTGTTCTAGTAGATGCAGCCGTGTGTTCCACACAGGTGTGTGCGTGCACAGTGCACTGGAGCCAGAGAAATTTACCTAGTACTACCTGTAGAGGGGCGGCACTTGTTCCTAATGGCCCTGGCTACATGAAGCAGCACTGCCCCAACCCTCCTCAGTTCTGTCTTACTGCCTATGGCCGGAGTCGGAGCACCGCGTGGTCTCAACCTCACAAGTAAACAGCATCTAAGAATGTTTCTCAGTTTTTTCTCTTGTGTATAGTTAGTAGTACCCGTAGGGTTAGCTAGAGTAGTGTTAGTTTAGTAGTTTGTTTCTCTCAGTGATGCTTTCACTGGGGTTTAAATGTGATCATCCGGGTGGGGAGTGATCCCCAGCAAGAATCCCCACACATGGTGCTTGCTCTGTCTCGGCAAGGCCCACGTCAAGGAACATTGTGCGATGTGCAGATTGTTTAAGAAATTGACTCAAGTGGCTTGAGACCTTTGCCTGAAGCGGCACCTACTCAAACAGGCCAGGTGGCCTGCTTTAGTGCTGAGAACCTCATTGGGTTGGAGATTGTCCTTGGGTTCCAAGAGCACAGCTGCTTCAGATTCCAGCACGGGTGCCTCTCTGAAGAAATGGAGGAGCCGTTTGCCGACGACTGCACCAAGGACAAAGGTTGCATAAGACCAACCGAGACGGCTCAGGGTGACTCTTCTGCCTCCCCCAGGAAAAGCATGGGCTTGTAGAGGTGGGGTGCCGGTGCCTGGGATGGCAAAGGTACTTCTAACCCTTGCCCAGTACCTAGTAGGGAAGTTAGAAACCTTCCACTGTTGACTCCGGTTCCAGCCTCCAGGCATCCATTGAGTCCTGTACCGATGAGGGAGATGCCAGTACCGAGCGTTTCCACATTGGTGACATACCAGGCAGCTACAGACCTCCTCTACCTTTTGGTCCCAACCTCTCCTTTGGACCAGGACTTTGCCAGGGCTGTGTCAACTATAGCCCCTTTGATTGAATGAACTGGTGAACACTCAGGCCAGTTGGCACTGCACCCCAATGTTCCCCTTCCACAGGTTGTGGAAGTAGGGCTGGTACCGGGAACTTACTCGGCACAACTACAGTCAGAACCACGAAGGCTTCCGTGGAGGCTTTTGCCACCCTTGAGGTCAGTACCATCAGACACCCTGGTACTGCTGGTCACTTCAGGACCACGACAGATTCTGGCACCGGCATGCTCGGTACCAGCGGTACCACTTCCCTCAGCAGTGCCGCTTCCTGCCTTGTTCTGGGCGATGGGCAAGTCAGACTGCCTGCTCCCTCCCTCTGGTCTTGCTCTGCCCTTATCTCTGGGATCCCGAGGCTCTTCTGCATCTGAGTCCGGGTTGCCATTATCCTGTTCTCCATCATCCGACCAGCATTGAGGGCTACTAATGGACTGTTACAGATACCAGGATTGGCGTGCATCTCATGGTTGGGACGGAGGTCTCTAGCCCAGCACCTTCTAGCCACCAATGCCTTATCCATGACGGTGACCTCGATGGAGTCTGTGGAATGCTCCTAAGTTGTAATGGTCCCGCTCTTCATCTCACTCAAAAGGCAAGATAACTGGCCAGGTCTGTGGTGGTACTGTCAATCTGCTACAGGCCCAGGCACTGATAGTCCTTCTCCATGCAGAGCCTCCAGCGTCCGCCCATCCAGATCCATCAATCCTGGAGCAGGATACAGCTCTGGCTCAATTAAGGGCCTCATCTTCATCTCTGGACAATGCTGTGCAGCCTGGCTCATCCTCCCCTTCAGTACTGGAAGATTTTAAGGCATACCGAGACCTTTTGCAGCATGTAGCTTCTTCCCTTGGGAACACCCACAAATTGGTGGACATTTTACAGCTATCTTCCCCTGGGAGAGTCACCCTCCCTATCAACACCGGGCTCCTTGAACCATCTGAAGCCTCTGGAGCACACTGGCTTCACATTGTGTGGCTAAGCACATGGAGAAGCGCTATTGTGTTCCCATGCAGGGATTTGAGGGGTTTTACTCCCATCTGACCCAGAATCCCCTAGACGTAAGTGTGAAGGATAGAGTCCAGCAGAAATGTTTAAGTCCGGCCCAAGGATAGGGACATCATGGACAGGAAGTTTTACACCTCCTCTTCCATACAGTTGTGAACTGCTAACCAACAAGTCTTGCTATCCAAGTAAGATTTTGTTAATTGGACAGCTATGTCAAAGTTCGCAGACCAGCTAGCCTGAGGCCTTGTGGGAGGAATTTTGGGCATTTGTCCCTGAAGGCTGCTTGATAGCTAAGATGTCCTTGCAGTCTGCGCTTGATTTTGACACCTCAACCAGTGTGGTGGCCTCTGTGATCACTAAGGGGAGAGCATCCTGGCTCCAGAATTCAGATAGTGCACCAATGTCCAGCAAGCCATTGAGGATTTGCCCTTCAATACTGCACTCCTTCAAGGACTCAAGGGCTACCCTGCGGTCGGTGGGGGCGTACATGCCGACAACGCAGAAGTGCCACTATGGCATCCAGTAGCAGCACTGTCATCTGCAGTGCACGTTTGGCCAGCCTTTCCTTCCTCCAAGGCAATGGAACTGCCCCAGAAAGACTGATAGATGCCACAGGAGAACGCAGGCGGGCTTGGGGTTCAGCCAATCCATGCGCCCTCCCCATCGCCTTTCAAGTACCCATTTTGACTCCTTGGTCCACAGCACTGTTCCAGTCATTGCTCCTCTCTCCTAATCCCCCTGCTTTGGGAACAGGCTGGTCTGCTTTCACAATGCTTGGGTCTCAATCACTACAGACAGCTGGGTCCAAAGCATGGTTAGATCACATTATGCCATCCGGTTCCTCCCTCCCCATCCCTCTTCAGGGACCTCTCTCATGAGATACTGCTTTGGGAGTGGAGGAGGAGGTTCCACCAGAACACCGGGGTCATGACTTCTGGTACCCAAATCCAAGTGAGGAGTAAGACTCATCCTCAACCTTCACGGCGTCAACAAATATATCAGGTACATGAGGTTCCAAATGTTGACTTATTAACTATCCTCCCAGTGTTTTCTCAGAATGACTGGTTTGCTGCTCTGGACCTTCAGCAGCATCTCCATACCTTAGATGTCAGGCAATGTCAGGCCTTTTATCTGGACAGGACTAAACCGTTTCATGCTTCGCCTCATTTGTTCGTGTCATATGCAGACCGCATGCAGGGTCAAACAGTCTCTTTGCAGATGATCTCCAAATGGAGAACATCCTGCATCAAGATAGCATATGAAATAGCCTCAGCTGCACCCCCTTGGCGGGGCCTGACCTTCTACGAGGGTGCAAGCTACATCCATAGCATTCCTCAGTGACGTTTCCATATTGGACATCTGCAGGGCTGCTATATGGTCGCCAATACATACGTTCCTGAACCATTATGCCATAACTCCATTTCCATGGCAGATGCAAGCTTTGGTAGAACGGTCCTGCAGTCCTTGTTTAGGTAGACTCCAAGCCCCGCCTCTTGGGGGGTACTGCTTGTGAGCCACCTAAGTGGAACACCCTGCTGCATCTACTCAGGTACAGGTGTTCAGTGGGAAGGAACTGAGGGAGGGGCAGGGCGGCGCTGCAATATGTAGCCGGGGGGAGGAAGAGGTTATTGTCATGAAGTCCGAGCGCCATCCCTCCATGGGTACTGCTAGGCAAATTTCTCTGGCTCCGGTGTGCTGGGCGTGCACACACTTAAGTGGAATACTTGTCTGCATCACATCTCAAAGAGCCACTGTTACAGGAAGTAATAATTTCATCTAATGTTTGCCTATTGTTGCTGAACTTCAAAGGTTGACAGAAGCAACTAAAATATATACATATATTTTACTTTTAGTGCTCTAAGTTATTGCATTTAAGAACCTTTCTGAGGTTAAACTTTTTCACATCCTGGCTCTCATCACTACTAAAATCTGTTAGGAGTCTCTCATTTGTAATACACATAATACCTTGTTATCAGCAATAAGCTGATCAGCTAATTAGTGCCCACTATTGTATTAAAAATGTGTTCCCATCATGCCCGAAGGTAACTGTTTTTGGTAACATGCTATAATGAATTTTGCCACCGCATGTCTGTTTTTGATTTACTCAATTTTCATTCAAAGCTGACACTTTATATTTCAATTTCTCATTTTATCTCAGGCTCAAGCAGTAGTTAACAAATATTAGCCAGCTAAGCTTTACACAACTTTACTGAGAGTGGGAAAGTGTTATAGTAATTTTTACAAATGGGGAAACCGAGGCACAGAACTTTGGGCATATCAGTTAACATCTATATTAGGCATAGATAGTACCCAAAGGCAGAAAAAAAACACCCCAATATCTGCCCTACATTGGATCAGATTGTAATAAATAGAATTAGATATCATCAATAGCTATTTTTTCACAGCACAGACTATTTACACACACACACAGTTTTCAATCAATTATTTACCCTTTGCCCCTACCCTTATCATTCACATATTCCACCTATTCTGAGAAGGTACAACAGAAGAGTGCTGCAGTAATGTCTCATATGACTAATACTTCATTATTTTGATACATTACAGAACATTTACTAGGAAATTAGTGCTCACATATCACAGAGATGAGTGCTCGAGCAAACCCTAATTTAGACAGACACCAAAGTATATCAAAGTATATCATTTGTCAAATCAAGTAGCAAGCGTATAGTCTGTGGTGCAATATTCTTGTTTATTCTTTATTTGTTTTTTCACTTATATGCTAATTAGTTAAATTCAGTCATGTCCAACGAGTCTCTCCCAGTCATTAGCATAAATTACAATATGTAATATAAATGCATAAAGGTGTGTATTTTTTAAAAAATTACAAGCAGGGCTAGATTAAAACATAGGCACACAGGTCTGTGCCCGTGGCCCCAGCTCTTGTAGTCATGTGAGTACATCAGAATCCATGCTTAAAAAGCAGCACCCCAAAAAAGAAAAAAACAAACAAACAGTAAGTTTCTAGCCTTTATGGTTGTGAAGGAAACTTAAAAATGTAACCCAAGTGTAACCAATTCTGTGATGACTGCCTTTACAGGTAGCGTGAAACAATAGCTCGAGAGGTGTGACCTGCAATGGTTATCTCAATGGGATGTTAACTCTACTGCTGCCCCAACAGAGAGGGCTGAGTGCAGCAGGAGGAAGAGAGGGCGGTGTGCCAGTTCCCCAACTCCACCTGAGCAGATGCAGCCTACCTGTGGGACTACATACTCGAGGGCCCCTTGAAGCCACTCCTGCCTCTCCAAGAAGAAAGGGGCACCTGCTCATTCTCCTAGGTGGAAAAGGTCCCCCGTGCTGCTGCCCAACTCTCTGAGAGGGGATTTTCCTGCTGCTGCTCCTGTCGCTCTTGGGAGGATGGCTCCCAGGAGGACAGAGCGTCCCTTGCCATCACCCCTGCTTCCCACAGTGGAAAGGAGGTTCCCCCTGCTACTGCCTGGGGGTGATGGCATAGGAGGCCCTATGTCATTGTGTGCCTAGGTCCCCAGTGAGCTTTAATCCAGCCCTAGGTACAATTTGTAGTGAAGTTTACAATGCTCTTTGAGTGCTCTTGCATCCTTTCCCCATCCCTGTCTATTCTGGCTCCCATCCTAGACGTCAATGGGTAAAATTAAGTGTGTGTGCAAGTCTTTGCAGGATCTGGGGCCTTAGGTTGTACACTTTTTAGAGTAGGGACCTTCTCTGAGTACTTGACTACAAAGGGAATCATGCAGGGGTTCCCAAACTGTGGGCCGCAGCACAGTCCGGGGTGGACAGTTGGCAGAGGCTGAGTTGCGGGGGTGGGCACGAGCGGGGAGGCCAAGTGCTCTCTGCATCCAGATCAGTTTCCCTAGGTGGGCTCTAGTTTTAGTAAAACTGTTTGGTTTCAAAGATCTTGAAGCATTTCGTAGAGTGCATATTGCTCGGGATTTCTGTCATTATAACTGTTTACATTAAAATGAAAAGGAAACGTACATTGTTTATTTACAGGGTTATAGTTTATATGTATGTAATGAGGAAAATTATTCGTTCTCGTTAAGAAACGTCAATAGTGGGCCGCAGGGCCTATTTCAGCTGCACAGGTGGGCCTTCTGGAAAACCGGCCTAGTGTACTGTCGGCTCTATAGAAATAGCAGCAAATGGTGCTGTCTGGGGAAAACCCTGTCACTGAGAAGTCTGAGACAAGAAGTGATATCTGTGCAAATTGAAATATCAGGTTTTTCTGCCTGCTGGACAAAGAACAGCAAAAGATGGGGGTAGGCTGAGTGACATCAGGCACAGCAGCCTCGAGTCAGAGAGGAGGTGTTGGCTGAGTGAGCAAGGTACAAAAGAGAGCTCCTGGGGCAGGGGGCAAAAAGTCTGAGCAGGGCAAAAGATCTGAGCCACCAGTCAGAGGGGAGGGAAGAGGCGAGGGTTGCCAATTTTGGTTGGATGTATTCCTGGAGATTTCATCACATGACATAATCTTTAATTAAAAAATTAATCTTTAATTCCTGGGGACTCCCGGCCAATCCTGGAGGGTTGGCAACTGTAGAAGAAGCCCAGTTAATGTCAGTCACACAAATATCTTGCCCACATGCGCAGGATTTAGCTGATCGCCATATTTGGTGTCGGGAAGGAATTTTCCTCCAGGGCAGATTGGAAGAGGCCCTGGAGGTTTTTCGCCTTCCTCTATAGCGTGGGGCACGGGTCACTTGCTGGAGGATTCTCTGCTCCTTGAAGTCTTTAAACCACGACTTGAGGACTTCAATAGCGCAGACATAGGTGAGAGGTTTTTCACAGGAGTGGGTGGGCGAGATTCTGTGGCCTGCTTTGTGCAGGAGGTCAGACTAGATGATCATAATGGTCCCTTCTGACCTTAGTATCTATGAATCTATAAATACATTTCTGTGGTGACTGGAGAGGTTTGGGCCTGGACTTTTCTTCAGCTATAGTCAGGTGCTTAAAAGCCAGTTATCTTTGCAAGAGAGGCTAGCAAGAGTTTAAGTTTTCTTGCAAGTTTACTGGCAGCTGCTGCAGGACAGTTTGGTTTGATTTTTTAAGAGGGAGAACAAAGTATGTAAGCTAGCTGCAGCAGATAGTTCAAAGGCTTTTGACTTTTGCCACAAGGCAAGTGATTTAATTTGCCAACCAAGCCAAAGTAGGCTTTGTAGTAAAATACTCTACAATTCGAGTACTTGCTTGTGCTGCAAAACATACTCTGACTTGAGGAAAGTGGCCTGTAATATGTTGTTACAGCCCTGCAATTGCAAATTTAGTGCTGCTGCCAAAACAAAGCAATTCGTTGTTAATTTGCAAATCAGTCTTTGACTTACATGCTAACAATTTTAAAAATGTTTGCATAAGAAATATAGACACAGAGAGGTGACTGATTTTTAAAACTTGAAGGTCTGGAGCAATGGTTCTCAACCTATTTACACTGTGGGCTGCATATGCGGCCCAGAACATGTTATGTGGGCCGCATCCAATACTACCTGTATGGCCCTGAGGATGACGCATGGGCTGCAGGTTGAGAACCACTGGTTTGGAACATAAACCATCTAGGTTTTTCTCTGGGGGAGAGGGAAGGTGGAGGTACAAACTGATAAGCTGCTAAACCACCTTACACAGGAGGAATGGAGAGGAGAAGAAGAATGCTCTACATCAGTGGCTGCCGCTAAAGTTGCATTTAAATGTAATTAAATCCACAAAAAGTGACAGTGCATGTTTAACAAGGCTTTGAAACCTCCAGGCCTCAGGCCCTTTAGGGTGCATTGCCAGGACTTGATGCAAATACAAGTGAAAGTGACACAAAGACACTTGAAGTTTGTTTAATCAGTAATTTGTATCTATTAGTAAAATAATTTTTAAAAAATCCATGCATGTCCTATGGTAATTTCTACCAAAACATTAATGTATATGCTATTCAAAGTGAGTTATAAGATCTGATAATCTTTGTCTCTCATTTTCTGGAAAAGTTCTGTACAGTCTCCTCAGAAATGAAGAACGTTGTCCATGATTACAATTCTACTAGCCCGGCAAGCCAATACTAACAGACAGGTCCCTTGCTCTAGCACACTGTCATGGCCTAGAAAAGCAAGTGTGAGAAGTGAGCACTTCAAAAATCTGTGGGAGGACATAGCAAACAATAAGTCACTATTCAATAAATTCTGGACTCTTTGGATTGAGAAGTCTCTCTCAGAGGATGTAGGGTTTACCTACGAAACTTCTGATTAAACACACAGGAATCACACTTCCTGGAAAATCTGAAAAAAGAAAAGGAGTACTTGTGGCACCTTAGAGACTGACAAATTTATTAGAGCATAAGCTTTCGTGAGCTACAGCTCACTTCACGAAAGCTTATGCTCTAATAAATTTGTTAGTCTCTAAGGTGCCACAAGTACTCCTTTTCTTTTTACAGATACAGACTAAACAAGGTTGCTACTCTGAATCCTGGAAAATCTGAGGAGATCAGATTCCTCCATTTTAATTACCAAACAAATTCAAACAAACAGGCCTGTGGAAAATAAACCTTCCTGATAATTACAATCCAGACCATTTAACTGGAAACAGTAGGTCTACATGAAACTGCAACAATTACATGACTACAGAGTAGAAGTCTCAGATATGCCACAGAAAGGACAAAGGAACACAAAGATTAAAAAGTTAATTTGAGGGAAAAACATGACACCAGCCACAAGAAACTACACTACGAATAAATCTGAGAAATGGATCTTTAGTACTTTGCTCTGCTCCTATTGTTCAAGCCACCCTACAGCCGTAAATCTAACTACCCCAAAAAAGTCTAATCCAAACATACACATTTTGAATAAGGAGCTTACAAATATAAAACCTTGCCCAACACATCCCTCAACCCAAATACTTTATAAATCTTGGAACTAATATAACCAAAAATCACCTCCCCACCTTCAACGTACCATCAATGGACCCTTTTAGTCTACGCTTGTTTCAAAACTAGAGCCGGTCAAAAGTTTTCCAACCAGAGTATATGTTGGAAAAATCCTGTTTCAACAGAACGAGAATGTTCCCTGGGAATGTGTGGATTCCATCAAAACTTTAGACTGAGACCAGGCAGGAAGCTGACTGATGGATGGGCTGACAGGAGACCAGCCTAGCTCCCCAGCAAGCAGGCCTATTAGACAGGCCGTGTGACAGCCTAAGACACACCCTGGCTGGCAGGCCCTGAAACAAATTGTTCTGTTTCACCAGAAATTCTAGGATGTTGATATTTCATTCTGATGTAGAATAAAATGAATCAGTAACAATCCAGAATTTCCCCCTAAATGGAAATTCTCTTTTCTGGGCAGCTCTATTCCAAAAAAGTAGTCTGAGATAATACTGCCAGGCATAGCATTGCGATAGTGGTTAAATGCACATGAGTGTTTTGAGTTGTGGAGGTAAATTGTGATTTCAGATGTAGGCTAGATGATTTCACATGTAATGAGGGAGTTTGGCATGGAGGAGGATAGGACGGAAGGTGTGAGACCGTAACTCTTTATTTTCTAAATGTTAAGATCTTGAACACAAGAATGGCTACACAGGGTCAGACCAATGTTCCATCTAACCCAGTATCCTGTCTACCAACAGTGGCCAGTGCTAGATGCTTCAATGACAATTATTCAGTGATTCATCCCCTGTTGTCCAGTCCCAGCATCCGGCACTCAGAGGCTTAGGGGCACCCAGAGCACGGGGTTGCATTCCTGACCATCTTGGTTAAATTTTTTTTTTTAACTCAGTTATACTTTTGGCCTTCACAACGTCCCTGGGCAATTAGTTCCACAGGTTGAATGTGCGTTGTGCGAAGAAGTACTTCCTTTTGTTTGTTTTAAACCTGTTGCCTATTAATTTCATCAAGTGACCCCTGGTTCTTATGTTATGTGAAGGGGGTAAATAACACTTCTTTGTTCACTTGCTGCACAGCAGTCATGATTTTATAGACCTCTATCCTATTCCCCCTTCGTCGTCTCTTTTCCAAACTGAATAGTCCCAGTTGTTTTGATCTCTCCTTATATGGAAGCTGTTCCATACTCCTCATCATTTCTGTTGTCCTTTGTTGGTGCTGTGATTGTTTAAATGTCAATGATGCAGCAACATGCAGCATACTGATATAGGTAAAAGGGTGGTAGGAAGAGGAGGGGCCCCACTGGGACAAAACACTGGGCTACCCAGTGCAACAGAGGAATCAACCCCTTCTTCCCTTTCAGCCAAAGGAAGCTGAGGAGGCCCCCAACCCCAGGAAAAACAACCCCCCTTCAGAAAGAGGCAGTATCCCCACACCATCCTGGGAGACCCCATTCACTACAGAAGGGTCACTTAATGGGAAAGGGCCCCAGCAAAACTCACCAGCCAGTTGCGGTGGGGGTACCCCCATAATGGCTCCCTTGCTCTCAGGACACTCCTCTTGTTCACTTCTCACCTCTAGATCAGAGGATGTTTCGCTCCCCTGTTCTTGGGCCTCTCCACCAGTTGTCACAGGCAACCGTGGGGGCAACATGGTCAAAGCAGGCCCCGGAAGTGGTGCAACCTCAAACCAAGGGCTCAACATCCTCCCTGTGGTCAGCTGCAAAGCCTGAAATTCCACTGCCCTCAGAGCCTCCAGCCAGGCCTCCCTGGGCCCACCAGAGACCAGAACAGGGTAACCAGAGGGCCCAGCCATTGCCACTGCCATGCCCACTGCTCCAGGCACCACCCGGGCCCTTGCTGCGGCTACTGCTGCCACTGTTGCTGACAATGCAGCCAATGCTCCAGGAGCTGCCTGTGCCCTGGCGGCTACGGCCACTGCCATGACTGGCACTGCAGCCAGGCTGTGACCATGACTCCAACTCCATTTTCGTCTTTGGCCACTAGCCTGTGGCCTAACCATGCTCCTCCTCACAGCCCTCCTGTAGCTGGGCATTGCCCTTGCCCACGAAGACCCTTTTAATCCCGCCTCCTTTGATAGAAAGGTGGACTTGGCCAATAGGAGCCATCACAGGCTTGAAAATGACTTAACCAATAGGGGCCCTCACAAGTTTCATATGGCTAAACAGGAGATGGGGAAGAGAAATACCTGTCCAAGCCCAACCCACCGCTGACACCTCCTCTACTAATCTGGTGTGGGGCTGCATTATTTTTCCATGCCTGGAGTACTATAGTTCTCTGTCTAGTTGGGTATTTACATAGCCCACACCACTGTAATACCTGAGTGCTTGTAAAAATATCAACCATTTGTAGAAATAATCATAATAATAATAATACCTAGCCCTTTCACCACTTTGCAAGGATGGTGGTGTCAGTTTTATTAACCCCCATTTTATGGATGGGGAAACTGGGGCCCTAGGGGTGGGGGGGGAATGACTTATCCAAGGTCACCAAGCAAACCAGCAGGAGAGCCAGGAGTAGAACCTAGAGCATGGGAGTTCCATTCATGTGCCCTATCCAGTAGCCACACTGACTCCCCACACAGACACCAGTATTTTCAAATGAATTCTTAGAATGTGCATCAATTCCAGGCCAAAAGAAACTGATGCAACAGGGAAACTAGTGTGTTTTGGTAATTGCATAATAGCCAGTTCCCTGTTTCATGAAAATGTCATGGATTGGAATATCTTGAAGAACAGGGCAATTTTTCTTCTTTAGGCATTTTTTTTTAAATGGTGCTAAAATGCATGGGAAATGGAAAGAAATGTTCACTTAATGTCATATTGAAACAAGTTAGGAAATAAACCTTCTGGCTCATTCAAAAAAAAATAAAGAAAAAAAGAGGAACTTAGCAGTTTTAAGACATGGCATTGCTCAACCTTAAAACTGCAAACTTTTCATTTAGGTTAAGACCAGAGCTGTGATTCTGCCTCCATCTGTGTAATACTGCATTGTGGTTATATTAAGCTTGTGCAAATTGAACAAAACCTTCACTACAGTCATCTTTATTAGGCTGTTTCCAGAAAGAAGTACAAACCAACACTCTCACCAATTTATATAGTGACCTTCACAACAGTGTCACAGGGGGTATGCAGCTAGACATATCAGCACCACTCAGGAACAGCTGAATGTACAGTACTGTTTTTTTAACCTTCTCTTTACATCCCAAGACAGATTAGGCACCCTGAATAACAGTAGGTAGAAAACTCTAGAGCTAAAACCCAGAGTTAAAAATGCACATAGACTATTATTGCAGCAAGCTGCTGATTCTGATCCTAATGGTTAACTTTAAATCTGCCTGAAACAACTTATTTAAGATCTCTCTCTTTTTCTTAAACTGCACATTCTCCCTCTCCAATAGTTCGGTAAAAAGTTAACATTTCTATAGTTGCAACACTGCCATTTTGGTCTTCACAGAACCACAGAATTGGAAGGGACCTCAGGAGGTCTTCTAGTCCAACCCCATGCTCAAAGCAGACCAATCCCCAATTTTTGCCCCAGATCACTAAATGGCCCCCTCAAGGATTGAACTCACAAGCCAGGGGTTTAGCAGGCGAAGGCTCAAACCACTGAGCTATCCCTCCCCTACCAGTCTCTGCAGGTGCAGGGCAAGTTGACTGTGCTTGAGTGTTTCTGTGGAGCCTATGATTTGGCTCAAGTAAGGTTCAATACTAGGCCTAGTCTTGCAAAATCTCAAGGCCCTCCTGTACCAGTTCTCCTACTCTCCAGACTGCAGGATTAAAAAAGGGGAGAGTAATGAGTGGAGAAAGAGCTTGATCCTTCACAGAAAAGGTGCAGAGCATTGTGTATGCATACGAGCACAGGCAAGAACTGATGAGCAAGAAAGGGGTGCAGGGGAAGCTAATGCTGCATTAATCAGAGATCAGCTGTAGTTACTCCTGAGTAGAAATAGAATTAAAACCAAAAAGGGGAACACACTGCTAAATCCTATGGGATTTTGAGCAGTCCCAATCATGCCAATGAGCCAGCTAGCGATGTGCTCCCATTTTAGTGTAGTGTGTACTCCTGTAGTGTGCAGGAGTAAAAATTGCAGCTACTTTTTTGTTAATGCACCACTGTATTCCCTTGCACTCCCTGCCCGAGTCGTCAGTTCTTGCTTGTGCTTATACACACTGAGAGTGAACTAAAAAAAAGGAAAGAAAAGGCCACACCCTCCAATGTATCAGCATTTCACAACAGGTGGCCCAGTGCTGATATCAAGTGAGGCATGACTGGCTTGTCAACACTCCTTCCAAATCAGTAACCAAGGCACCAAAATAAAGTCTTACAACCCAGTATTGAGGCTAGGTCAATAAGGCGTCAGTGTCACTGGGCCTCCCTGGTTTGTACAGGTAACTGAGATTCACCCATTTGGTATGTGATCGATGAAGAGCTCATGCAAAATGTGTGGGGATAGAGCTACAAATTAAAGACGCACTACATCTGGGGGTGGGGTGTCCCTAAGGGTGATACTGAATGAAGCTGAGCTAGTCACACACCTAATTCCAATGTTTAACTATCCGTATAATTAGAAAGTTTTTTCTAATTTCTAACCTAAATCTCCCTTGCTGCAGATTTAAGCTGATTACTTCTCAAGCTACTTGCAGTGGACATGGACAACAATTGATCACAGTCCTCTTTATAACAGCCCTTAACATATTTGAAGACTGTTATCAGATTCCCCACCCCCCTCAGTCTTTGTGCAAGATTAAATGTACCCAGGTTTTTTAACCTTTCTTCATAGGTGAGTTTCTATAAACCTTTTATCATTTTTTGTTGCTCTCCTCTGGAAATTCTCCAGTTTGTCCACATCTTTTTTTAAAGTGTGGGGCGCAAAACTGGACACAGTACTCCAGCTGAGGCCTCACTAGTGTCGAATAGAGTCAAACTTTCCGTGTCTTACATACCAGAGGCACCGACTTCTCAGTTCCCAAGGGGTGCTTGACTCCCACTCCACCCCTTTCCCTAAGCTCCCACCCTGCCTGTTCCTGCCTCCTGCTCTGCCCCCTTCCGCCTCCTCTTCCCACTCCTCCCTCTCCCCCTCAGTACCTCCTGAACACTGCTGAACAGCTGATCATGGTGAGTGGGAGTCACTGGGAGGGAGGGGGAGGAGCTGATCGGCAGGGTGCATCAGCAAGCTGGAGATGCTGGGTGGGAGAGGAAGGAGCTGATCAGCGAGGCTACCAGTGGCTGCTGAGCACCCACTATTTTTTTTTCCATGGGTGCTGCAGCCCCAGAACACCCACAGAGTCAGTGCCTGGGTTACATACAATACTTCGTTTATACACCTCAGAATGATATTAAACTTTTTTTTGCAACTGACTCACATTTTTGGCTCATGTTCAGTTTATGATCCAGTATAACCCCCAGATCTTTTTTGCAATACTGCTGCCCAGCCAGTTATTCTCTGTTTTTTAGGTGTGTATAATAAATAACAAATGGTTACTTACCTTTCCATATTTGTTGTTCTTCAAGATGTGTTGCACGTGTCCACTACACTGTAGGTGTGAGCGTGCCTTGTGCACAGCTGTCAGAGATTTTTCTTTCAGCAGTACCTATCGGGACAGAGTGAGCGCCCTCTGGTGCCTGGCGCTGCTGCACGCAGGTATAAAGGGCTGCACTTCCCCCGATTCCCCTAAGTTCCTTCCTACTGGAAAGACTCCAACAGAGAGGGTGGGGAGAGAGTGGAGAGGCTCTAGAATGTGGAGGGAAGCCCCAAGGGATATGGACGTGGGACCAAGCTATGCACAGGAAATTGGTGCTTAGAGTGCTGAGGCTCTGGCTGGTATCATGGTGGGAAGGCACCCCACTGGGGCTGCTGGATATGCTTGGGTGAAGACACATTTGATCTGATCTTGGGAGTCTGATGAGGAGTCCACTTCCTCAAACCCATGGTGGAGCAGACCCGATCGGTACCAGGGAGACCATCTCTGAGTCTGGAGATGGCAGTACAGGTGAGATCATCACTGGCTTCCCTCTAGAAGGAACCCTACAGAGAGAAGCCGCAACTGTAGAAGCCACTGATACCAAATGGTGCTCTGGGACTGATGCTGGGACCATGCATTTCCAATCCTGGTACCAGGCAAGATTCATGAACAGTAGGGGAAGCTGGCACCAACAGGTTAAGCAACTCTATGGCTGCCTCAAAAGCCTTGGATGTAGATGGCACTGGAAAGACTCCTGAGACTACAGTACCAAAAGGTTCACGAGTCCTTGAGGAACTGGTATCAGTGGACTCTTCTTGGGCTCTGGTGTCAGCAGTTTCTCCTGGTTTACAGACTGCATCTGGGGCTGCCTCTTCCTTGAGAGCACCTCCAAGTTCTTGACTCTGCTCAGTGGCTTCATCATAGACTTTGAAGGCTCCGGTACTGAGTCCTTTGGAGACCTACATTGTCTCTTCCTAGGTACCGGCGATGAGGATCTGCTTCTGGACTTAATCAGAACAGGAATAGTGCTCCTAACGGACTCGGACATGCTTGGTACTTTTCCATTGGTGGATAAAGCACAGACTCCATAGGCAGGTACTTGAGTCTGGCAGCCCTGTCCTTTTTCAATTGGAGTTTGAACCCTGTACAAATGCGACATTTGTCACTCGTGCACCTGTACCAGACACTTAAGGCAGCTGGGATATGGGTCGCTCACTGGCATAAACTTGTTACCTGAGTTACAGGCCTTGAAGCCAGGAGAACGAGTCATTAATCCAGTACTGAGCCCAGTACCCAACTAGGAACCCCACTCTACAAATGCACTATCCTAAATTTATCCTTATACAGTAACTCCTCACTTAACGTTGTAGTTATGTTCCTGAAAAATGCGACTTTAAGCGAAACGATGTTAAGCAAATCCAATTTCCCGATAAGAATTAATGTAAATGGGGGGGTGGGGGTTAGGTTCCAGGGAAAAATTTTTCACCAGACAAAAAACGACATTTTATATATTATATATATATACACACACACAGAGTATATGTTTTAAACAAACAATTTAATACAGTACACAGCGATGATGATTGCGAAGCTTGGTTGAGGTGGTGAAGTCTGAGGGTGGGATATTTCCCAGGGAATGCCTTACTGCTCAATGATGAACTAGCATTCGGCTGAGCCCTCAAGGGTTAACACGTTGTTGTTAATGTAGCCTCACACTCTACAAGAAAAGGAGTACTTGTGGCACCTTAGAGACTAACCAATTTATTTGAGCATGAGCTTTCGTGAGCGACAGCTCACTTCATCGGATGCATACTGTGGAAATTGCAGAATACATTATTATATACACAGACACCATGAAACAATACCTCCTCCCACCCCACTCTCCTGCTGGTAATAGCTTATCTAAAGTGATCATCAAGATGGGCCATTTCCAGCACAAATCCAGGTTTTCTCACCCTCCGCCCCCCCACAGACAAACTCACTCTCTTGCTGGTAATAGCCCATCCAAAGTGACCACTCTCTTTACAATGTGTATGATAATCAAGGTGGGCCATTTCCTGCAGGAATCCAGGTTCTCTCACCCCCTCACCCCCCTCCAAAAACCACACACACAAACTCTGCTTACAACGTGCATGAAAATCAAGGTGGGCCATTTCCAGCACAAATACAGGTTTTCTCACCCCCCCACCCCCATACACACACAAACTCACTCTCCTGCTGGTAATAGCCTATCCAAAGTGACCACTCTCCTTACAACGTGCATGAAAATCAAGGTGGGCCATTTCCAGCACAAATCCAGGTTTTTTAACCCCCCCCCCACACACACACACACGAACTCACTCTCCTGCTGGCAATAGCTCATCCAAACTGACCACTCTCCTCACAATGTGCATGACAATCAAGGTGGGCCACTTCCAGCATAAATCCAAGTTTAACCAGAAGGCCGGGGGTGGGGGGGGGTAGGAAAAAACAAGGGGAAATAGGTTACCTTGCATAATGACTTAGCCACTCCCAGTCTCTATTTAAGCCTAAATTAATAGTATCCAATTTGCAAATGAATTCCAATTCAGCAGTTTCTCGCTGGACTCTGGATTTGAAGTTTTTTTGTTGTAAGATAGCGACCTTCATGTCTCTGATTGCGTGACCAGAGAGATTGAAGTGTTCTCCGACTGGCTTATCAATGTTATAATTCTTGACATCTGATTTGTGTCCATTTATTCTTTTACGTAGAGACTGTCCAGTTTGACCAATGTACATGGCAGAGGGGCATTGCTGGCACATGATGGCATATATCACATTGGTGGATGTGCAGGTGAACGAGCCTCTGATAGTGTGGCTGATGTTATTAGGCCCTGTGATGGTGTCCCCTGAATAGATATGTGGGCACAGTTGGCAACGGGCTTTGTTGCAAGGATAGGTTCCTGGGTTAGTGGTTCTGTTGTGTGGTATGTGGTTGTTGGTGAGTATTCGCTTCAGGTTGGGGGGCTGTCTGTAGGCAAGGACTGGCCTGTCTCCCAAGATTTGTGAGAGACTTGGGTCATCCTTCAGGATAGGTTGTAGATCCTTAATAATGCGTTGGAGGGGTTTTAGTTGGGGGCTGAAGGTGACGGCTAGTGGCGTTCTGTTATTTTCTTTGTTAGGCCTGTCCTGTAGTAGGTGACTTCTGGGAACTCTTCTGGCTCTATCGATCTGTTTCTTCACTTCCGCAGGTGGGTATTGTAGTTGTAAGAATGCTTGATAGAGATCTTGTAGGTGTTTGTCTCTGTCTGAGGGGTTGGAGCAAATGCGGTTGTATCGCAGAGCTTGGCTGTAGACGATGGATCGTGTGGTGTGGTCAGGGTGAAAGCTGGAAGCATGTAGGTAGGAATAGCGGTCAGTAGGTTTCCGGTATAGGGTGGTGTCTATGTGACCATTGTTTATCAGCACTGTAGTGTCCAGGAAGTGGATCTCTTGTGTGGACTGGACCAGGCTGAGGTTGATGGTGGGATGGAAATTGTTGAAATCATGATGGAATTCCTCAAGGGCTTCTTTTCCATGGGTCCAGATGATGAAGATGTCATCAATATAGCGCAAGTAGAGTAGGGGCGTTAGGGGACGAGAGCTGAGGAAGCGTTGTTCTAAATCAGCCATAAAAATGTTGGTATACTGTGGGGCCATGGGATTTGTGCTGGAAATGGCCCATCTTGATGATCACTTTAGATAAGCTATTACCAGCAGGAGAGTGGGGTGGGAGGAGGTATTGTTTCATGGTGTCTGTGTATATAATAATGTATTCTGCAATTTCCACAGTATGCATCCGATGAAGTGAGCTGTAGCTCACGAAAGCTCATGCTCAAATAAATTGGTTAGTCTCTAAGGTGCCACAAGTACTCCTTTTCTTTTTGCGAATACAGACTAACACGGCTGTTACTCTGAAACACTCTACAAGGGTGCAGGAATGGAGGGAGGGGAGACAGCACTGGCAGACAGAGACAGAGACACACACCCTGTGTGTGGGAGAGAGAGAGGCGCATTGCCCCTTAAGTACGCTGACCCCACTCTGAAGTACATTGTCTTTTTAAGTTGATCAGGAAGTTGAGGCAGCAGCTGCTGCCCCAAGCTATCTCTGTCTCTCTCCATCTGTGTCCCCACCCTGCTCTATATGGAGAAGGGGTAAGCGGGTGCAGGAGCAGGGGGGAGGGGAGCACCCTGACATTAGCCCCCGTTTTCCCCCCTCCCCTCCCCCACCCAGCACAGCAAGCAGGAGGCTCTGGAGAGCAGCTCCAAGGCAGAGAGCAGGGGCAGCACATGGCAGTGGGGGGAGGGACAGCTGAACTGCCGGCAATAGCCTGCTGGGCAGCTGCTGCACAGGGAACTTAGGGGAGCTGATAGGGGGGCTGCCAGCCCACCCTGGTTCCAAGCCCCCACCAGCTGGCTCCAACGGGCTGCTCTTCCCGAAAGCAGTGGACAAAGCAGGTGGCTGCCAAATGATGTTATAAGGGAGCATTGCACAACTTTAAACAAGCATGTTCCCTAATTGATCAGCAACGTAACAACGAAACAACATTAACCCGGACGACTTTAAGTGAGGAGTTACTGTATCTAAATATGTACAAACACACTACACTAGACTAAAAACTAACTCTAAGGGTATTACATACACTAAAAGAGGGAAGACTCGCAGATACAAAAATTGGAGCTCCAACACCCATCACTGGTGGTAGGAAGGAACTGAGAGAGGTTTAGGGCAGTGCAGCCCTTTATACCTGTGTGCAATGGTGTGAGGCATCAGTGGGTGTTTATGCTGCCCTGACAGTTACTCCTAAAGAAAAATCTCCCACAACTGTGCACAAGGCGGGCATACACCTACAGTGGAATAGACACGTGCAATCACTTGAAGAAGAATAAAAAATTCCAGTGGGAGAGAATGAGTGGGTCTGTAAAATGAGACTAAGGCCTGGTCTACACTGGGGGGGGACTGATTTAAGTTACGCAACTTCAGCTACGTGAATAACATAGCTGAAGTCAACGTACTTAGATCTACTCACCGCAGTGTCTTCACTGTGGTGAGTCGACTGCTGACGCTCCCCCGTCGACTCCGCCTCTGCCTCTTGCTCCGGTGGAGTACCGGAGTCAATGGGAAAGTGCTCAGGGGTTGATTTATCGCATCGAGAAATCGACCCCTGCTGGATCGATCGCTGCCTGCCGATCCGGTGGGTAGTATAGACAAGCCCTTAGTCATGTGTCAGTTTTATATATATGGAAAAAATTTCAGTTTAAGATTTCCTCCTGCCAAAGTGCTGTCGTACCAAATGGCTGACAGGGACACACACTCTCTGCCATTACCCACACCTAAAGATGTGAAGAAACACAAAGGAGAATCATTTACAAATAAGAGTTCCCTATGAAGTTGCACCATCTTCAGTTATGCATTCCTGGGTTACTACACTTGGCTTCTGGGTTGCGTAGCATACAGCTTGAAATTGAGAGTCTGATTATCACTGATAATAGCGATTGGGAATGTCAGGAATGAATTGTAGCTGGTCTAGGGAAGGAAAATTTTTTTTTTTTTTAAGAGGAACTCCAGACCTCTGCCAGCAGGGAGTATTACATCACTCAGAGGTGTTGTAAGAACATGCCAAGCAGTGTGGGAGAAATGCAAGCAGCACTAGCAATCTGAGCTGGTGCTGGGAACTAAAAAGAGGATCACATGGGCAGATTTGTGTGTGTGTATGTGATGTAGCCGGAGGAGGGCCTTCATGGAAGGATGCAAGGAGAGAGGCAGAGTGAGAATGAGTGCAGGACACAGCTAAGGTGATAAGGGGGCAGACATAACAGGGTCAAGGGGAGAATACTGAAACGGGAATAAAGGAAAGAAAAAAAGAGAACTAGAAAAAAGGTGAAGAGTACTCAAAAAAGAGAAAAATGGGAAAAGAAGAGAAAAGACTGAGACAGAAGCAATAAATAAGATAGAGCAGTTCCATCCTACCAGAAACAGGCTCTCTGTCATTCGTAGGCAGGTGATGTTGCACCAACACAAGCTAACTGACGCACTGGGAAGTGTCCGAATGACCAGGTAGAATCAAATTACCAGAGCTGAAGTAAATACTGGAAACAGTTTACATACCAAGACAAAAGCGGAAGAAGAAACTGTCTTCTGACATTACAATGCTGCCGAGGTTATATTCATTTCCAGAGCAGGATCCCCACATCATCCCTCCTTTCTAGATTTGAGAGACTGCACTTTATAAATTTCTTCTGTTCTGAGACATATCACAGGTTGTTATTACTATTACGATAGTGCCTAAAGGCCTTACGTGAGATCAGGCACCATTGTCCTAGGCACTCAGAAAAGACAGTCCCTACCTTCAAGAGCTAGTCTAAATAGAGAGGACAGACAAAGGAAGTATTACCATCCCATTTTTACAGATGGGGAACTGAGGCACAGAGAGAGTGAGGAGCTCAGCACATTTATTGCTGACCTATTTTGAAAACCTAGCCATAAGTGTCACTATGGGAGTCACTGGATACCAAGCACTTTTGAAAATCTGGCCCCAGATGTGGATGCTGAGCACTTGAGAATGGGGCCCTGAGCTCTGCATGGCTTTTAAATTCCTGTGAATCTGCTGAGGTATTTTCAGTTTGCTGCACCTGAGTGTCACGGATACTTTGCCACAGAATTTCACCCCTGCTTCCTGCAGAGCACACTGGGCCTTGACAGTTGTTTGCTGCCCTCTCAGCCAGAAATGCTTAACACTACAGTGTGGAAAAAAAAATGAGGCACTTGAGTTGTAAAACAGGTAGGGAATGAAGGGAGAAGAAAAGAGATCTTCTACTTCACTGCCCAAAAATATGTTTTCTGTGACTAGGCCTCAAGGACAAAAAAAATTCAATATATCACAAATGAGCAGATGAAAGCAAATGTACTAGTCACCTGACATCCCACTCGCTTCACAGATCTGAGTGCATTTATCATCCTATCACAAATTCTCCTCAGATGACATCTGATTTTTTTTTATTTTTATCATTACTTTATACCCTTTTCAGAACTGCTTTATTTGAATCATTTCCTGGATGCCCAACCTTCATTACCAGGCATGATTTTAGCACTTAGGCTGCTGATCCACCTCACCATTCCTCATACTCATGTTACTGGTCCTTGCAATCCACTTACATATTAGCACCCTCCTTGCTCTTCTTTCTATTTTACCTAATTCTTTTCTCACAGCCCGAAGGCCTTACACATTTAATATTCCTCATCCTACTTTAGGGTCTGATTCTGTCACCATTTCTCATGTTGAGTAGTACCTACTCTTGAGTAGTCATTGATTTCAAGTGCAACTACTCACGGAGTAAGGTACTACTCAGTGTAAGTAAGGGTAACAGATACAGGCCGTTAGTTTTCATGATATTTCCCTTCCATGCAATCCAAAATACCCTTATTCTTCCTCTTCTGCCTCTCTGATCATTTCTCATCCTTCTGGAATTCAGTGGCTTTCTGTGTTTTACAACATCAGTGTAAAATTCTCTTCTTCAAGGCCCTACATAATTTCATCTTCTTCCCACATCTTTGATCCCTGTGCTCCTCTCAGTCCTCTCTCCTTAATCTTCCCTTCAAATCCACCTTCTATGTTTGGCTTCTTGCCTTCCACTATGCAGATCCTCATACTTGGAAGAATATCTCACTTCTCTGTCAAAGATCTCTTCTTCATTCCTTATTGCTATTATTTTTATTACTCTAGCCCCAACCAGGTTGTGATAGATAGATAGATCATCTCTGTCCCAAAGAGCTTGCAAACTTTATTCAAGAGGTAAAGATAGGTGAATCAAAAACAGAAGGGGGGGGGGGAGGGAATATGTTCTTTCATAGACTAGCTATATGCATAATTTGAAGGTATAGAGTATATTTTTGTTTTTCATTAATAAGCAGATCCGTTCATTACCAGCCCAGTCTTTATCAGCTGGGATGTTCTATAGCTGCTATGGCAGAAGTGAATTAAGGAAGGATTTGCAGAAGGAGAGGGGGAATGATTTTACTATTTTTTCCCCCTAAGAAGGGCATTCCTCACATAAGGGACAGCACAGAAGAAAGTGCTAATAGGTGAAGCAGACAAGCAGATAATCAAGGGATGCAGCATTGCCATGGTGCAGGGGGCAGCTGATGATGCAATGAATAGAGATGGTGGGGCAAAACTCTGAAGGGCCTTGCGGGTAATTCCTCCCTAGAACTAACTCTTCTGGAAATCCTATCTATTTTGTTTTTTCACACACAATCTCTCCAGACCTTCCTTTGCGTGAACATATGTCCCATTATGTTGCCTATCTTAGATTGTAAGCACTTTGGGACAGGGAATGCATCTGTCTTTATATCTATAAAGAGTTGTGTAATTTTTTGGAAATATATAAGTTATCACTAATATTTATGCAGTAGATGAAGTGCGACCTCTTGGGCAACCACCAAACAGAGTTTGTCTGGGAGAGGGATTCTTTATAAGAACAATAATTACTGGAAATCTTGGGGTTAATATAAAGTGGTTCCTTAAAATAAAAGTTCCCTATCAGAGGTGACCTTTAGTGCAGACTGAACTGTTCAGTGGAACCCCAATTTAACCAACACCTCAGGGAATATCTAAAACTTTTGTAAACCTGTGAATTTAGATAATTAGCCTATCCCTAACTAGACCCCACCAGAAAAGGGCCACGTAGGAGCTTCAGGCCTAAGGGCTCCATAGGAGTAGGGCTTTAGTTAAGTGCAACTCTTGAGACATCTTTGGCTAACTGGGAGGTTTGCTCATTAGGAGTTGGTAAACTGAGGCAATATTGGGTAAATCTGTGTTGCATTATATTTATTGTTAAATGCCCTGTAGCTGATGTACTGACACAGCAGTAGTTCTTACAACATTCTTTATCTCAGTATTTCATGTTTTGACAACTATGATTGGGTGTAAACAAGCTTGCTTTTCCCCTGTATTTCTGCTAAGGTTCTGATGAAATGGATGCTTCTGCTGCCAATAAAATCAGAAAAGGAATGCCCATTTTTACTTCATTGGAGAATTTTAATGCAATGTACGGCCTTGATCCTGCAATGAGTTACTCATGGGTTGACCTCTGTGACCATGAGAATTGTTGCATTTAAAGGGTCTCCACATGGACAAAGAGCTCACAGCAGGATGGAAGCCTATAGTTTGCATGTGCTGCTTTCATGGTTCCTACTGCATGACAGAAATTTTGTCATCTGTGGACCTGAAAGAAATTCAGACAAACAGGATTTCAGGAATATCTACCTAGAGAAGGCCCATCTGTGCACTAATAATCAGAGCTGAGTGAATTTTTTTGGACAAATAGTTTATTCACCAAAAAATGCCATTTCAGCCAAACAAAACCCCCTAATACGTTTCTTATTTGAAGTTGAAATGTTTTGTCCTGATGTTTTTGAAATGAAACATTTCAACTTTTCATTTCAAAATAATGTTTCATTTTGAAGTTTAGCTAGAGTATTTTAAAGAAAAAAAGGGATAAAAGAAGACCCAAAATGAAATGAAAAAAAGAAAGAAAAAAAAAAGAAAAAGAAAAAAGTGAGGGTCAGATGAAACCCAAAAGACTTTTTTTGGGGGGGGTGGGGGGGGGAGTTGTTTCAGCAAGAAAAACTAAAACATTTTCATTTTGAGTTGACCCAAAACAAAACAATCAATTATTAACTCACCTCAACTAAGAATCAACGAATATTGGTGTGGGGTTGGCTAATGTAGTACCTTCAGAATGGTGGGTGACTTTTATAGGGGGTATGTTCATGGAATCCCAGAGGAAATACTACAGTGCTCAGGCTGTACTGATAGGCACCAATACAGAACCCGAAGGAAAGGCAGACAGAGACAGACAGACTTTAAGGCAGTTGTGTACAGGAATCAGATAATGACAATTTATTAAGTTAGGTATGAACCTCTAACACTAGAAACACCACCACATTCAGGCATTAGTCCTGCAAGGTTCTAAGCATGGGTGGACCACAGCCCACACAGGACAACTTGCAGGATCAGGACCTTTGCTGTTCATAACTTTAAACTGAGTTATTAACATTATAACATTGCAAAAGCCAATTTCTAAACAAAATCCTAGTTAGCACTGAAAATATCACTGCAGGGAAATGACACGGGACTCTAACTATGCATATAAAATATCCCAAGCAATGCTGCTGAACTAACTGCAACTAGCAATTTAAACAAACCAAAATATTATTTGAAATGATAAACACCCACTTTATCTGTGGCCAATATCAGACATAATGAGCTGAGCCTGTGGTGGTGATTATGACACAAGGAGATGTGTGGAAATGTAGAGTTATTAGCATTCAGAAAATTGCATTTAGAAACCTTATAATCAAAACATTACTTTACAAGTTAGACTGAAATACTAAAAAGGAATATGTTCAGGCAGGTCTTACATTCAGGGCTTTTAATTTTCCCTTTGAAACTAAAAAAATAAATCAATTTCAATGGCTGGCTGGGTGGGTGGATCCTCGTGAGATGAATCAGACTTTACATTCAGTTTTATGAAAGTCTGGCTTCAAGTATGACCTATAATCACTTTTTGCTGCAATCAATATACAGTACAACGTCTACCATCCAGTACAATTTACAAGGTTCTGCTAATTCATCAGTGATGTTGGCTCTTTTTGGGAACACATATCACAAGCTGGGGCTCTTTCCTGGAGTGTCTCTGTGTGGGGAGGAAGGGAGTTTAGTACAGAAGTAATGGTAAGTCTAGGTACAGGGGAATCTGGAATGTTCTTTGCTGTGGACACCAAGTCATAATTGTTAATTGGAGGTGTGTCCTGATTGCCAGTATGGTATATTTTTATAAACTGAACCAAATATTTGGATTTTGCTCTGTAGTCAGAGTTAGTTTCTCTCCAAGGTGCCCATTAGTGACTGTATCCAGTTAAGAAGATATACTTGTTCTGCCTTTCTGTCTTAGGGTTTATTCTGCTGTCCATCACCATCAAATCTGAGTAGCTGCCATGTAAAATTGAAAGCAGTAACTAGGTCCTTAATGGATTTCATGGAATTTCTGTCACTTCCCCTTTGGGGGTAAAAATTCTTCTTAGGACAGAGTTGGATTTATTTTATTTATGTATTTTTAGCAGGTCTGACAGAAAAAGCAAATTTTACAGGCAGATTACAGAAACAGGAAAAGCATGAAAAAAGCTAATTATCAAAACTGCTTGCTTAGTAGCTCATTGTGGAAAGCACCCAAAATTTAGCTACAGCGATTGCCTTCTTTGAATTGACTACAGTAGAAAATTCTTATCTCCTTTCCTGTTTCATGATTACATGGATACTGGTATGTACATAATAAAAGGTTTTGCCTTACTGTAAGGGCATTTTTGGATGTAAATATGCAACGAGTGTACTGTCAAGTGGTTCACAAAAAGCTCAACCTTCAATCCTTTTGAGAGTGCTTCATTAGCACACAGATAGCCACTTTGGAAGTAGCTTGAGAGACATACAACTTTTACAAAGCTATCCACAGAACACTATTAATTCAGCATAGTTATATCACAGGTACAATCCATATCTTCTCTTTTGTCTTCTTGCTCTCTTTCTCCAGTGACCTCAATCACTCACGTGGCTTCTGTATGCCTTTGACTCGCAAATCTTCCTTTTTACTTTTGACCTGGTTCTCTTCATTTAATCTCTGTCTCAGCCTATTTTTCTAGCTGATACCTCTATGTCCCAGACACGTCACCATTAACATAAACTTAACACAGCCAAAATTGGATTCTTTGTGCCAGATTCTCTCGTCTGGCCAAGTTGTGCACAGCAGAAGGGAAGAGTAAGGAGACAAAGAAGGCTTTAAGCCACCTTTATATTCTCCCTATCCTGGGGCTAGTCAGGTGACAGGCAAAAGTTAGAACAGCCAAAAGGCTGCTCTGTCTTACACCTGGCTGCCTGTGTTGCCAGGGATTATTCCAAGCAGCTGGGTATGGACAAAGCAAAGGGATTCCTCAGCCATGTGCACTCTGGATCTAGGAGGGAGGTCGGTTACACTACCCAAGGAATCCCCTCTGCAGGGAGAACCTCAGGGCCCTGAGCCCTTTGGCTTTTATGGCTGCTTTGTGCCACTAGAGTGGTAGCAAGGATCTGGCCCCTTATCTTTCTTCTCAAATGTTCTCACTCCTTCCATTCTCTGTCACTGGTGACAAGGCCAACGTGCTGTCATTCAGGCCGATAATCTGGCTGTACTCCTTGACTCCTCCCTCTCAGTTGACCTTTGAGCTCAGCCAATGACAAAACTAATGGGGAGAGGGAAGTAAGGGTGAGAGAGACTGTCCAGCAAGCATATATGGAAGATAAAGTCAGCAGGCAAGCAAAACAAAGTGAGAAGTGCTAGTGCAGAAGCAAAACAATGCAACTAAAATCATCATTTTAAAATCTGTCTGCCTAAAGTTAGCTGCCTAAATATCGGTTTAGGAGCCTAAAAAAAAAATGGTCTGATTCTCTGAGGGCCGAGCACCCACAAATTCCATTGGCTTGGGATCTCTGGGCGCACAGCACTTCCAAAAATCAGGGTGCTCTTTTATTCAAGTGGTTAAACATCAGTTTAGGAGCCAGTGAATGTCACTGTAGTGAATCTGTATCTCTTCTAAGAAATAGCCTTACCAATTACCTAATCTAATGAGTGGGAGTGTAACAGGATGACCTGCCCCTTTAAGAACCAAGGGACCTGAAACAATTTATCAGACCCAGCTGGGAAGGGATCAGGTGTTTTCTATAAAGGGCTGAGAGAGCTCAGTTGGAGGAGCTACAGGAAGAAGCTGGGCTCCTACAGTAGGCCCTGACATAGGAGGGACTGCGGGAGGCAAAGGGCAAAAAGCCTCTTGGAGCTGCAGCTCAGGGTGGGCTGTGGAACTGTTTGTGTGTTTGATGTTTTGCCTAAGTTTTACTCTTGAAGAATAAAACTGCCTGGAAGGAGTCTTGGGTGTAGCAGTAAGTCCTTCCTAGGAAGGCCTGGAGATCCATCCTGGGTGAGAGGAAACTGAGGCAGCAGCAAGTTCACCGTACTCTAAAAAATATTGTACCAGAATACTATCTTCCCAACATCCCAAGGAACTTGCCAACAGAAGCAGTATCATTTAATGCCCAGAAAGAATATTATCAAACATATCTTTCTGCTTTCACAAATCATCGCATTTTCACAGGGACAAAACAAATCCCTTTGTGCTGAATGTTTTTAAAAGGCAGTCATGGCAAAAAACAAACACTCAAAATAGCAGTACTCTCTTCAAACATTATGAAGTCACACATCATCAAAGTTTAGTTAGTCAATCTGCTTCAGAATCCTCTGAGGTAATACGTTTGAGGTTAACACAGACATTCTGCTCTCTGGCTGGTTATGTGACTTTGTCTCCACTGGAAAATGTAAACTTGACCTCCAAATTCTGCAGATAACTGTGAGTTTCAAACCAAGCACACATAGCTAGCTGTTGACACCAAGAAAGCTTTTCTGCCATGTAATCTGAAGTAAAATCCAACAATCCTTCTCTGTCTTCCTTTGAAAGTGGTTTTCTATTAAGTATGTAGTTTTTAAAATACAATTCCTCAATGTTTATCCTTTCTCATTACAAAAGATTACAAGTGTTGACCAGTTAAATCTGGATCTCATATCTTTTCTGGGCTAAAAACCATATTGTACCATAACTTACATTCTACTCCTTACACTGACCCTAATTTATGTAGTGGCTTCTGTTCTAAACAGTGCCAAATACTTCCTTTGTGTCCTTGGACAAGTCAATTTCTCTCTCTTGGACTCCATTTTATATCTGTAAAATGGGAATCGTAATACTTCCCAACCTCACAGGTTGTTGTGAGCACTTGGAGAGAAGCATTGATGATAGTAGTAGTAAGAAAAGTAGCTCTGCTTTAACAAGGAGATGTACTGGATTATATGTGTGTGTGTGTAATATATATATATATATATATATATATATATATATATATATATATATATGTCCTTCCTAGGACTTTTTTTTGTCTCTGATGTCTATATATAGAAAATCATAGACATCAGAGACAAAAAAGTCCTAGGAAGGACACACACACACACATAGGATTTTTTTGTCTCTGATGTCTATGATTCCAGAATTAGTGAGAATATAACAAATAAAAGCTCTAAGAGGAAATAAGACTGACTGTTTTTGAAGAGAGAAGGGAATTTGACATTAGCTAAGGAAAAGAAGCTTTTATCCAAAGCCCACTAAAGTCACTGGAAAGACTGCCACTGCTTTCAATGGGTTTTGGATCAGGCCGAAAGTTAGATGAAGAATTGCAAAGGAAAATGTATTCTTGCTATACTTTCAAAAACTTAGTTAAAAAGCGTTTGAGCTTCTTCTTAGCCTTTAAATATTTTTGCTTGTAATATAAATTTAGACATTAATTATTCTTACTGATTCTTCCTGAAAGGATCTGCTTTCTGCATTCAGCCAAATTTTTCTGACTAACCTCAGCAGGGCCATGGAATAATTTTCTTTGCCAAGTGTGGATGCCTGCCAGAGAAAGCCAAATGGGAGTTAAGATTTTATTTAAACAAGCTTGTCAACTTCTGCAAGCTCCCTGAGTAGTTCTTTTTGACTTGATAATGACATTGTAAATCAGAGTATTGCGTGCTCTGTATGGGTTCAGTGTTTGTTACTCAGCTATTTTAAATATTGTATTGAGCATGGGACCAACAGTGCATCCCCTTGCCCTGTAGTAACTGGTAAAGAACAGGGTTCTCCAAATCAAATAAACTAATCATATTCGTGTTTTGAACTTCTAAAATTGTTTGTTTATATAACGGATGACCCCTGTTAGGGTTCCTGGACCTATGGCACAGCAGGGGTGAGGAGGAGGGAGGGGGCAACCATAATACTTTATATATTTCTTTAAATGTTTCATAAGGTTATTTCTGTGACATGCCAATGATTCATTTTTTGACATGAATAAAAGCTGATAAAATACCTGTGAGTATTTATACAATTGCTAAAGCAAGTATGAATAAACTCACCAGGGATTCCTCACATCCCTAAAAGGAAGTAGCCTAACTACATTTATGCTACAAAATGTGCTCCCTTCAGTGAAACTTAGTTACCTTTGTTTGACTTTAAAACATCAGAACTAAGACTCTTTTTTTTTTAATGTTTCAAAATGTCTCCCTTTTCTGGTTAGAACAATGGAACCGTTCCTGCCAGCCACCCCTTAATTCTTGTAGAAAACTTGGGAGAAACCCTGAATAATTCTGATAAGCCTCGGGTTTACAGAAGAGTGTCTAAATGTTGCTTACATGAAACATTACAGTTTACAGGAAAGAAAGGGAAATTCCCTTTGTTAGGATTGCACAATACATACCAATTATAAACTATAGCAGTATGATGTAAGGATATATTTTTATTTGGGTTTCTGCTGGCCATATTAACCACAAGGACAAAACTTTAGCAGCTTATACTGTACACAGCACCAGTGCCAGAAGTCAATTACACAGGCATCTGGCATTTACAGAAGTTTCTTAGTGTTATTATTATGAAATGAGATGTGTATACAAAAAGAAAAGAAAAGAAAATGACCAGATCCATACATTTAAAGCACAACTCCCACTGACTACAGTTGCAGCTATGTGTGCTTAGCCCTTCTGTAAATCTGGCCCTGGCTGTCTTAAATTGGGCAACCAGCAAATGAGGAGCACACTCACTGGCCACTTGTGAAAAGTTTAGTTTAAGTGACATACCCAGTATCACACAGGAGATCTGAAGCAGGGGTTGGGAGAGAATCCAATTCTCCAGGATGGCATGCAATGCCTTAACCCTGAATCCCGTGTCTTAGTCATCGCACACCTTCCAATTTCTGCAACAAAAGAGGAAGGGACCCTACAACAGCCTCCTTCATTATACACCCTGATTTATTGCCTTAACACCATCCAACCTGTGCACTAAATGGGGGTGAACTACTTTCATTTTCCCCCCAAAACATAATGTATTGCAGATTATTTTAAAAACATAAGCAGAAATTCCAAAATATACTAAATATAATTAATGGAGTTGACACATACAATCAATAGAAAGCAAAAAGATATATCAAAACTAATAATATGAAAAAGTCAAACAGACAGAGCACATCAACCAGCAAATTAAGGAGCAGATTCTACCACCATTATGCCTGTTGAAGACTACCATGCTGTCCCAGTAGTCTCACTGATATCAATGGGACTACGGATGGAGTTCATTGTGCACAAAAGAACATGGCCGGTAATAAAGTCACTGAAGGCTTCATAGATATTTCCCTTAAAAGTCTGTAGCAAGTGCCTGAGTTAATCTTTTCTATTCAAAAATGTATCTCTGCCCCACGGGGTGTGTGTGTCATCACCCTGGAGGGAAAAACACATCACAATGATTTTGAAGAAAACCAATTTACTTTAAGAGTAGCAGCCATGTTAGTCTGTATCCGTAAAAAGAAAAGGAGGACTTGTGGCACCTTAGAGACTAACACATTTATTAGAGCATAAGCTTTCGTGAGCTACAGCTCACTTCATCAGATGCATACATCGGATGCATACATTCCATCCCACCATCAACCTCAGCCTGCACCAGTCCACACAAGAGATCCACTTCCTGGACACTACGGTGCTAATAAGTGATGGTGACATAAACACCACCCTATACCGGAAACCTACTGACCGCTATTCCTACCTACATGCCTCCAGCTTTCATCCAGACCACACCACATGATCCATTGTCTACAGCCAAGCTTTACGATACAACCGCATTTGCTCCAACCCCTCAGACAGAAACAAACACCTACAAGATCTCTATCAAGCATTCTTACAACTGCAATACCCACCTGCTGAATTGAAGAAACAGATTGGCAGAGCCAGAAGAGTACCCAGAAGTTACCTACTACAGGACAGGCCCAACAAGGAAAATAACAGAACGCCACTAGCCATCACCTTCAGTCCCCAACTAAAACCTCTCCAACGCATCATCAAGGATCTACAACCTATCCTGAAGGATGACCCATCACTCTCCCAGATCTTGGGAGACAGGCCAGTCCTTGCTTACAGACAGCTCCCCAACCTGAAGCAAATACTCACCAGCAACCACACACCACACAACAAAAACACTAACTCAGGAACCTATCCTTGCAACAAAGCCCGTTGCCAACTCTGTCCATATATCTATTCAGGGGACACCATCATAGGGCCTAATCACATCAGCCACACTATCAGAGGCTCGTTCACCTGCACATCTACCAATGTGATATATGCCATCATGTGCCAGCAATGCCTCTCTGCCATGTACATTGGCCAAACTGGACAGTCTCTACGTAAAAGAATAAATGGACACAAATCAGACGTCAAGAATTATAACATTCAAAAACCAGTCGGAGAACACTTCAATCTCTCTGGTCACTCGATTACAGACCTAAAAGTGGCAATTCTTCAACAAAAAAACTTCAAAAACAGACCCCATAGAGAGACGGCTGAATTGGAATTAATTTGCAAACTGGATACAATTAACTTAGGCTTGAATAAAGACTGGGAGTGGATGTGTCATTACACAAAGTAAAACTATTTCCCCTTGTTTATTTCTCCTCCTACTGTTCTTGTAAAGTGCTGGAAATGGCCCACCTTGATTATCACTACAAAAGGTTCCCCCCCCCCCCACTGGTAATAGCTCACCTTTCCTGATCACTCTTGTTACAGTCTGTATGGTAACACCCACTGTTTCATGTTCTCTGTGTATATAAAATCTCCCTACTATATTTTCCACAGTATGCATCCGATGAAGTGAGCTGTAGCTCACGAAAGCTTATGCTCTAATAAATTTGTTAGTCTCTAAGGTGCCACAAGTACTCCTTTTCAATTTACTTTAAGTAGCTAAAAATACGAGTATTGTCCCAGAATGTTGACAAGATTTTCTAGATCCCACTTAAAATTCAATTAGCCACAAACCACTTTGAGCGCATACTGAGAACACAGAAAGGAGGTGAAACTCCACTTGCAAGTATTTGTGAAATGACACTGTGCTGGGAGTTTAACGAAACTGTTGAAAATGAGTAAATGGAACATGATAGCACTAGGCTTCTCTATTTTCATCAAATCTTGTGAATCTAAAAAATAAATTGAGAAATTATATTCACAGCTGAGTGTATTTACCTATAGAACATACAATCTGCTTTTTGCTTGATAAGCTCTAGATCTGGATCTTCCAATCACCATTTTTTTTTTACTAAATCCAAAACATTGCATCAAACTAACACTTAATCTGTATGGTCCTGATTCAGGCAGATACTTAAGCATATGTGAACTTTAAGCACATATGTAACTACACTCACTTTATGAATCAAGGCCCATTTAATGAAGTATGTAATATCAAGTCGAAGTTGATTCCTATAGGCAAATGAATAAAAGGTTATTCATTTTTTTCCATTCTTTTTCTTTTCCAACCTTTAAACAACCAAAAGAAGGATGGGAAGAGGAGAAATACACACTGTCAACAATTTCACCAGGAGAACCACTAAAGCAAACTGTTTTATGGTTAAGGCTCTGGATTAGGAGATCTGGTCTCTGCCACAGACTTCCTGTGACCTTTGGGAAGTCACTTAAGCTCTCTGTGTCTCAGCTCCCTAGCTGTAAAATTGGGATAACACCCTTTAACCTCTCTATTTAGACCAGGGGTGGGCAAACTTTTTGGCCCAAGGGCCACATCGGGGTGCAAAACTGTACGGAGGGCTGGGTAGGGAAGGCTGTGCCTCCCGAAACAGCCTGGCCCCAGCTTCCTATCCACTCCCTCCCACTTCCCATCCCCTGACTGCACCCCTCAGAACCTCCCACCCATCCAACCCCCCCTGCTTCTTGTCCCCTGACTGCCCCCTCCCGGGACCTCCGCCCCTAAACACCCCCCGGGACCCCACCCCTATCTAGCCCCCCCGTTCCCCGTCCCGACTGCCCCCCCCAGAACCTCTGCCCTATCCAACCGCCCCCTGTTCACCGTCCATTGACCGCCCCCCCACAGAACCTCCGCCCCATCCAACCATCCCCTGCTCCCTGTCCCCTGACTGTCCCCCAGGACTCCCTGCCCCTTATCCAACCCCCCCGGCCCTGGCCCCTTACCATGCCGCTCAGAGCAGTATGTCTGGCTGCCGCGCTGCCCGGCTGGAGCCAGACATACTGCCGCACTGCCCTGCATGAGCGGGCAGCCTCGCCACCCAGAGCGCTGCCCGCATGGCGGCAGGGGAGCGGGGACAGGAGGGGAGGGATCAGGGCTAGCCTCCCAGGCCAGGAGCTCAGGGGCTGGTCAGGACAGTCCCGCGGGCTGGATGTGGCCGTAGTTTGCCCACCTCTGATTTAGACTGTAAGCATCTTGGGGCAGGGACTGTCTCTTACTATGTGCATGTGCATAGCCCAGCATGATGGGACTCCAGTCTGGGTTGAAGTCTCTAGGTATTGCCAGAACACATATGTAAATAAGAATACTGCAATTGTGACTGCATATCTGGGGGGAAAAGGAACTCAACAAAAGACATAATGAGAACAGCAACATAATCACACAGCAAAAAATACTGAAAACAATCTTAAGGGTTTGTCAGAAAACTATAGGTTTGGGGGCTTTAAGAATATAGCTATTAGCCAGAGTACTGAAGTATACAATACTGACAGCACAACTAGGATTATTTCTAAAGCTCAAAGCTTTTATATTGTTTCCAATTTTGAAAATAAAACCTAGGATGCTAGATAATTTTCTTGAGTGTACAGTATGAAAAGCTTCACTCATAAGCCTTTAAAAAACAACATATTAAATGTTAACGTTTCCCACTTTCCATCCTCCAAAGTCTCCCATAATGTAGTGAAGTTTTAAAAATGTCAGTTAAAGGTTCACTTATTTCCATGCTAATTTCCTTTAAAACTTGTGACTCAGCATGTCATTTCAACCAATTACTCTGTGTACTTTAAGTGCCTCTAACCCTTTCATAACCAAGTCTTAATTGTACACTATCTAGCTTGCTTTCTGTCACCCCTGGAAAAGCCATCACTGAATTGGAGGTGATCATTACCCTGTTACTCATCTCCGGCCTCCCCCCAAAACACAAGGCACCTATCTACTCTAAAACACTGCGCTCTCTCCTCCTTTATCTCCTACTCATATTTTAAAAATCATTATCAATAGTTCTGATGTTTGCTGCAATACGCCTTGTATTATGTGCAGCTCCTCCAAACACCTTTTTGACTAATTCCTGCTTTTTAATTTTTTATATAACTCTCACAGGTCAAGATTTTCACAAATGACCCAACATCACCAGTGCCTCCATTCTAGGGTGCCAAACCTGAAACACTTTAAGGGGGCCTGATCTTCAGATGCGGTGCTGAGCATTCATGCTCTGAGAATCAGGGCATGTAAGGTGTTTCAAGTTGGACATGCAAAATGAGACATCCAAAACCACTAATCACTTTTGAAAATCTTGCTCACAAACTTCTCCCTCTTCAGGTTCTGTTTTTTTTTAAAAGGACTTGTTTCAATTTTTTAAACATTTTTTCTGTTTCCCCATTTAATTGCACTGGTTTCTGTCATCTGTTTAGCATTTTTTACTTGAATAGGAGGAATTTAAAGTATATTTCTCAAGTTTACTTTTGGCCTCAGTATCATCTGGTAACAAATTTTTGAAGGGAAAAATGGGTATTTATTTGCATCAATTTTAATTGTGATGTTCTTTAACTTAATTGTCCTAGAATTATTATGAGTAAGAACAAGCAGGAATGCCCAATTTGCATTCTCTACACAGTTCATTATTTCACAGCTCTCTCTTATGTCATCTTCTTCCTAAACTATATGACCCTAATCTTAATTTCTCCTCAGATGTCTCTAATAATTTTTGTTGCCCTTCCCCAGACCCTCTTCATTATGGCTATATTCTTCTGAAGATGAGGACACAATAGGGATGTACCATTTGTTTATTATTCTCGCTTTATTCATTTCTCAATGCAGTCTAACATCTTGTTTGTTTTTTCTTCCACTGCTGTGCTGGGACCCATAAAGGGGATCTCATCATCTTGGTTATCCCCTGCCTCAGTTTTCCTAGCAAAATGAGGCAACATTTAGCTAGCGGGGGGAAACTTAAACCCCAGGAAAGCCTCTCAGGTGCTCAAGGGGAAAAAAGATTGTATCCAGTTAGCAGAGTCTTATATAAGACAGCCTGTATGGGACTGCAGGCAGCTGCTGGAAAAAACAGTGCTCCACTTACTAAAAGGGATTTTTCAGGAATGTGTGTGTAGTTTGATTTAATCCTTTGGATTGTAGACTCTATTTGACTAAACAGCATAAAATGAAGACCTTGTTTTGAAGTTTATATTACGCTGGCTGAAAATAAATCAGCAAGCCTCTTTATATGCTTTCATTTCAGTTTTGCGTGCACTGTCCATGCTGACACACCCCTTCAGTCTTACCCCCTCAAGTAGTTAGATTTAATCTGCCACAATGCTACCCAGCTGCTTAGTGCTGTTCCTTGTCTTTTCTAGTCTTGCTTATCCTAAATAATTTCTTATGTTCTGTTTATCTTTCCAATTCCCACCAGATCATAAATAAAGATAGTAAGCACTTTTTCTGACTGGATCTTTATAATATCAGATTTTGTGGTGTGTGACAAGAAAATAAATTAATTGCATATTTACTCTGTATGTCTATTGAAAACACCCTCTTATTTATAAGATTCAACAGCATCTAAGATATTCACTTCCTGAAGAGAAACATTTTAAAGGCTCCACTCTGAAATGTCTGACAAGGTGCCAACAATCTAATTTTTAAAAATCCAAATAAAGAAGGGATGAAATCTCTATTCATTGAAGGCCTTATTTGAGGAGAAAGATGGATTTTCAAGGGGTTCCCATGGACTAATGTGCTACTCAGCATGAGTGAGGATAGCAGAATCTTGGCCTAGATATGTTTTCATGTCTTCAGGGACATCAGGTCATAGACTGCCCAGGGAAAAAAGGATAAGGTACGTAAAGAAGAAGGATGGTTCAGTGATTAGGGTACTAGCCTAGGACTCAGGAGACGGAGGTTTAATTCCCTGTTTTGTCACAGATTTCCTGAGAGATCCTAGGCAAGTTGCTTAGTCTCTTTGTGCCTCAGTTGACCATCTGTATAATTGGGATAACAGCACTGTGCTACTTCACAGGCGTATTACGAGGATAAATACACCAACAAGGGAATATCAGCATGGCATCCCTCTTAAAGATTAACAAAGATAAGCATTTTTGCATTGGAAACAGAATCAAAGATTTTCTGCCAGAATATTACTGTCATTACATTCCAAACACATTTGATTTATTATACTCCCTGCTGCTCCCGTTGAAACTCCCCTTTCCAGCAGGCATGCAGTCAATATTACATTAAGTCTTTCCAACAGCTTGCTGTGCTGGCTATTTATAGTAAATATTTAAATATTGAACAGAAAAATAAAATTATATACATGAACATTATTTGGAAGCTATTGATCTAATGCAGTTGGGTCTACACTTTTGTACAGTAGCTGCAGCACAATGCAGAATTAACTTATGAGTCACGTTTCCTTTATTTTTAGTATCTGTTCCACACTTCATCACTGACTGAGATGTGTGAATTTATTCTGCTCTTACTTCCTAGAATCTCACAGAGAAGTGAAGCTGAGTGAGAGAGTTTTATAAATTATTTAGTTGCTAGTGCTGAAGTCAGTTGTCACATTAGCTATTAAAAAAGTTCTCTTTCTATGAACTCCCCCATTTACGTGAGCAGATTTTGCAGTTTGATCACCGTATTTTCAGTTTGTTGGAAAACCGCATATCTAAATGGTGCTTAGATATCATGGTGACAAGATCATTAGAAAGGCATACATAGGCTGGATAGAGTCCTGAAGTCTCCAAATCTCACCCCCTGCCAAAAAGGAGTATATGTATATATATTAGGGCTGTCAAGCGATTAAAAAATTAATCATGATTAATCGAGCAATTAAAAAAATCAATCACAATTAATCACGCGATTAATTGCGCTGTTAAACAATAATAAAATACCATTTATTTAAATATTTGTGGATGTTTTCTACATTTTCAAATATATTGTTTTCAATTACAACACAGAATACAAAGTATACAGTGCTCACTTTATTTTTATTACAAATATCTGCACTGTAAAAAACAAAAGAAATAGCATTTTTCAATTTACCTCATACAAGTACTGTAATGCAATCTCTTTACCATGAAAGTTGAACTTAAAAATTTAGAATTATGTACAAAAAACCATTGCATTCAAACATAAAACAATGTAAAACTTTAGAGCCTACCAGTCAACTCAGTCCTACTTCTTGTTCAGACAGTCGCTCAGACAAACAAGTTTGTATACATTTGTAGGAGACAATGCTCCCCTCTTCTTGTTCACAATGTCACCTGAAAATGAGAACAAGCATTCGCAGGGCGCTGTTGTAGCTGCGTTGCAAGATATTTACATGCCAGGTGCACTAAAGATTCATATATCTCTTCATGCTTCATCCCCCATTCCAGAGGACATGCATCCAGGCTGATGATGGGTTCCGCTAGAAAACAATCCAAAGCAGTGCAGACTGACGCATGTTCATTTTCATTATCTGAGTCAGATGCCACCAGCAGAAGGTTGATTTTCTTTTTTGGGTGGTTCGGGTTCTGTAGTTTCTGCATTGGAATGTTGCTCTTTTAAGACTTCTGAAAGCATGCTCCACACCCCGTCCTTCTCAGATTTTGGAAGGCACTTCAGATTCTTAAACCTTGGGTCGAGTGATGTAGCTATCTTTAGAAATCTCACATTGGTACCTTCTTTGTGTTTTGTCAAATCTGCAGTGAAAGTGTTCTTAAAACAAACAACATGTGCTGGGGCATCATCCGAGACTGCTATAACATGAAATATATGGCAGAATGTGGGTAAAACAGAGCAGGAGATATACAATTCTCCCCCAAGGAGATCAGTCACAAATTTAATTAACACTTTTTTTTTTAACAATCATCATTTTATGGTGACATTGTAAATAAGAATGGGGCAGCATTATCTCCTGTAAGGTAGGCAAACTTGTTTGTCTTATTTCAGAGTAGCAGCCGTGTTAGTCTGTATTCGCAAAAAGAAAAGGAGTACTTGTGGCACCTTAGAGACTAAATTGGTTAGTCTCTAAGGTGCCACAAGTACTCCTTTTCTTTTTGTTTGTCTTAGCGATTGGCTGAACAAGAAGTAGGATTGAGTGGGCATGCAGGCTCTAAAGTTTTACACTGTTTTGTTTTTGAGTGCAGTTATGTAATAAAAAAAATCTACATTTGTAAGTTACACTTTCATGATAAAGAGATTGCATGACAGTACTTACGTGAGGTGAATTGAAAAATACTATTTTGTTTATCATTTTTACAGTGCAAATATTTGTAATAAAAAGAATATATAATGTGAACACTGTACACTTTCAGAGTAACAGCCATGTTAGTCTGTATTTGCAAAAAGAAAAGGAGTACTTGTGGCACCTTAGAGACTAACCAATTTATCTGAGCATAAGCTTTCGTGAGCTACAGCTCACTTCATCGGAGAAGTGAGCTGTAGCTCACGAAAGCTTATGCTCAAATAAATTGGTTAGTCTCTAAGGTGCCACAAGTACTCCTTTTCTTTTCACTGTACACTTTGTATTCTGTGTTGTAATTGAAATAAATGTATTTGAAAATGTAGAAAAACATCCAAAAATATTTAATAAAGTTCAATTGGTATTCTATTGTTTAACTGTATGATGAAAATTGTGATTAATCGCAATTAATTTTTTAAATCACAATTAATTTTTTTGAGTTAATTGCGTGAGTTAATTGTGATCAACTGACAGCCCTAATACATATATATACATATTATTCGGGAGCTCAACAACATACAATGGAATTTACCCTGCATGCTGTCAAATATCCTGCACGATGGTTGGAATTTGAAGGCTTCAAGGCTATAAAGTAATTAGGATGTAATCTATCTTCAACAGCAGCAAATTAAGAGCAACAGCTTGTGGTACTGCAACCCCCATTTTCATCATGGACTTTTAGCATTCTAACTTGCATCTCTTGTTTCCCTTCTAAAATTGTTAGTTTAATGTATTTCATGCTAATTGTCCCAAAATAGTAAAACTGCAATCATTTGACAATTTAAGATGTCATAGTAGGTGTGACACCCTGACACCCTAATATTCACCACTGTCGTGTAATTAGGATATGTTTTCTACAAAGTATGTCTTGTGAGGTATCATTGTACAAGTCTTGATCTGCTAGGCATTGATATCTTGTTGGATGGTGTGTGCTATCGTCGTATGTGAAGTTAGGAAGTTTGGCTACGTACGTGCTACTGAAACATGTTGTGAGGTTGAAACCTCCCACAAGGAGCTTTTCAGGTACAACAGTAAAAAGGCCAAACAATGTGAAGGAAATTCACACAAGCACAAGGATTACCCTAGGAACTGTGTACAACAGAAACCGCTCGGAGCTAGCACTACACAATGGGAACTGTTTGACCCAGATCACAGCAAAAGGGCTTTCCAGCAAGTGGGAAGAAGATCTAAAAGGGGGACAACGACATCACGAGGGGACCTCACTCTCCCTGCAACAACACATCTGCCATCTACACTGGCAATTGAACGACAAAACTTTTGTCTTTCAGAGGTGTTAAATCTCCCCTCCTTGAAAGACAAAAGACAAGTGCCAGTGTGAATAGCGCGTTGTCGGCAGGAGTGCTCTCCTACCGACAAAGCTAAACCCACTCGTTGGGGGTAGAAGTTTTTTGTCAGCAGGAGAGACAACAAACAGCGGCTACACTGCACGACTTTTAGCAGCATGGCTGTGGCGACAAAGCCATGTCACTAAAAGCTGACTAGTGGAGACAAAACTCTGGAAACACCTGAGGGGCAAAGACTGAACTGTGGGAAGTGATGGTCCCATGCTAGAAAGATTGTTAGCCTGTGTATGAAAACCTGGGAAAGCCAAGGCAACTTGTGCCTGAAGAATCTGCCAGCCTGCTTATCATTCAGGGTGAGAATTTGCTAATTTGTATCCTACCTATCTAGTGTGTTAACCTCAGTTTGCAGTTTTTGTTTATTTACTAAGGTAATCTGCTTTGATCTGTTTGCTATCACTTATAATCACTTAAAATCTGTCTTTTGTAGTTAATAAACTTGTTTTAGTTTTCTTTAAAACCAGTTTGTGGAATTCATAACTGGGGAGCAAAAAGCTGTGCATATCTCTCTCCACACTGAAGGAGAGGGCAAATTTTATGAGCTTATACTGTACTGTTCTCTGTGCAGTGCAAGATGGTATAATTTTGGCTTTACACTCCAGAGGGGTATGTGGACTTGAGTAACTGGGCAGTTCCTTAGCTGAGCCTTCCCATGCAGAGCTGATCTCAGCGTCTGTGTGTTTCCGCAGTTGTGTGTGTCCCTACCTGTAAGTGTGCTGGTAAAGTGCAGTCTGAAGCCTGGGGAAGGGCTTGATAGACTGCACAGCTGTACAGTCTTAAGGGAACCCAGGCTGGTGGGTCAGACGGGCGCAGTGGTACCCCAATACATCAGGTGGCACCCCATCACAGTAGGCTCCCTAATTAGCAGGTGGTACATGAATGCATACCTCTAGGATGAAGCTAAAAAACGTCTCAAGTATTTAGGTTCTCACACACTGATCATAAGCACCAGTACAAAAGCCAAAGAGAGATAAAAATACAGCCAATGTCAACTTCATTACAGCCTTTTAGAAATCAACAGTGTAATCTTACAGTCAATCTTCATACCCGCCTACTGTAAAGAGTTGGAGTAATATGCCCATAGGTGTGCTCAAACCAGTGAACAGCTGTGTTGCTGGATTCTGAACATACTGCAAGCAATGGAAAAGTCCTCCTCTGAGCACTGATAAGAGGAAATTACAATAATCAAGCCTTGTGGTCATGAAGGATATTCTGTTACTGTGATGTGATCGCAGGCTAAATAAAGGATAGGTATACAAACTGAGCAACTATAAAAAATATTTCAGAACACATCCAACACATGGGGTTTTCTGTGAGATGGGCATGGTTTAAAGAGATGCTAAAACTCTTAACGTGGCTTCATTACCTATGGACAAATCCTCTTAATAAACAAGGAGATAAATATGGAGCAAACCTCCCATGTCAACAACCTTTACTCCAGCAGTAACACCTCAATTTCCCAAGGATCAAGAAGAAGGAAGCTCCAACACAGCCAGCTTGCAATATCATCCCATCATTTCTTCATGGTAGATGCTGAACTTGCAGGTTCTCCTGAGCACTGAGACACTGATGTGTATCACCAGCCCACTGATGAGGCTCTCTTCCATGTTCAGAAGTGCTGTCTCCAAGAGGCATCATATTGAGCAACATGGGAGACAGAATATAGCCTCGAGGGTTGCTGCATTTCAAAATCTTTCATGATGACACATAAACTGCCCGTCAGCACCAAATGAGCCATTTCTCAGGAATGACTGCTACCACTAAGCAGTAGTTCTTGACACAGCAGCAATGTCGCTTATTCACCAAACCAATGAACTTATGGTCAGATTTTTTTTTTTTTTACATATGCAGCATATCCACAGTGGCTAGCAGACCTAGATCTAAAAGTAAAAGAAATTAATGAATGACCATAATACATGTGGGATCAAAACCAAAGGAAAGTCAGGATTTGGGCTGTAACCTTTTCAGAACGGCATTGGTGTCCAAGCGCACAAGGAACTGAGAAAACAAAATGTTCCCTATCTCCTTCCCCAAGAAGGGAAGGTTAGAGACAATGGTTGAAATCCTGGCTCCACTGAAGTCAATGGCAAAACTCCCATTGACTTAAATGGGGCCAGGATTTCACCTTAGGTTGTTAACTGTTAGGAAACCTAGTATCAAGTATGCTGGTGACCCTTGAAATCTGTGACAACAGTTGAGCATGACAAAGCAATCTTCAGATCTCCGGTAATCTTCTCTATTCAGGACATGTAAGACTATAGTAGCTCCCTGGAGGAATGACCTACCTACACATGAAGGAGCTCCCCTATTCTAGGTGGAGAAATTCCCCATATCATTGGTCCCACTTTTCCACCCCTTTAGTTTTGCAGGGCTCCTCATTTGACAGCTCTTAGTGAGAAACATGCTTCAGGCCATCCAAATGTTTTACAGTTTTTTGCTCAAGAAACATGCTTTTAGCATGGGAAGAATCCACAATCAGGATATTACTTCAAGGATGCACTTGGCATCCTCAGTGTATGCCATTTTCATATGGCAATCAGGATGAATAGAATCTGTGACTCCAACCCTGGAAAGCAACAGTAAAGCAATGCTGAAATCAACATTAACAGCACTTTAAGGGGACACTACCCCCTTAGAATAGAGTGCACCTGCCCAACAGCCACTTAGCCCTGCACACCCACAGACTTTGTATAGCAAAAAATGGGCTTGATAGTCTAAAATATAAATATAAAATATTATATTATATATTATATATATTATATAAGAGTATCAACAACTGAGAGAGAGTGGCACAGTAAGTTACATGTGTTTATAACCTTGATTCACCTACCAAACTCCAGGTTTTACAGTGCAATAAAAATACTTCCTCTATTACTCAACAGATAGACATTCAGCTTTGCTACTTATGTCAATAATCTGTTTATGCTATAAGTTTTGTTTAGTTAATAAATATGAGACTTAAAGGATTTATAAATAAGTGTGGAGCACACTGACAGCATGATGTGTTGAACATTCTATTATCCTGTCAACTGCTGGACTTCAAACCGGGGGGTCATTTTGGTTACAGAAAGATAACATTTCACACTGGAACGTTTATGAGCTGAAATATTTTCCACCTGTTTGGTGCAACTGGAAAGGAGTGTGTAGTTTTACTAGTTGTTATTATCCTAATTTATTTCTATTCTGGTAATACCAACTATGTGCAAGGTGCTTTCCACAGATTTTCACATAATCCCTGCCTGCAGAGCTCAAAATCAAAGAAAAAGCTGTAAAAAAAAAATCCATCTTACAGAAAATTAAATTAAGTTCTATTACTTCAAATAACAGACTTATGCACAACTTAATACATCAGTCAGAAGATGCGTCGATATTGAAGACATAACTATCCTACATAAATGCACCAAAGATAATATTCCCGCATTAGCAAGCAATGTGAATGTTCTCTAGCACTCCACATTCCAACAAGTATTAAAACTGTAAGCTGCTTGGAACAGGGACCTGTCATTTTTAACTAGTCCGTAAAGTACTATGTACACATATGGAGCCGTAGATATAAGAGGACTATCTAGCTTAGGATTCCTTTTCCTTATTTTACTATTTGCAAAGAGTAGATTCAATTATATTTCTCCTAGGTTTTCAGTGAAAAGGACAAGTAAGAAATCTTCAGTCTCATGACACTGACTTATTTGGCTTGATACCAAATCCACTTGCTCTATAAGTCTGTTCCTGATTTACACTGGTGTAAGTGAAAGCACAATTAGCCCAATGTCTGTTCTCTACAAGAGATACTGATGCCATCTCCCTTGTACTACAACTGTATGAACTGCACAACACCTACTATAGCTCTCAGTTATACTGCCCTTGCCCTACAATTTTAAAATCATGGTTAAATACTTCTGCAATAAGCAACATGTGAAAATATTTGTCAGCCCAATAATTTGTCTAATAAGATGTATGTTTATGAGCTTCTAAGCATCCAGTCACTGGAGGATCATGTAAACATTTTGTTGAATTTTAGTCTAAATTTCCTCTTAGCAGGGCAAAATGAAAAAAAGCACCTAAACCCCCCAAATTCAACAAAATGCCAATAAAACCCTTCAGCATCCCCAAACTCTTGGCTTATTTGAAAAATTCACCATTGTGGATAAAAAAAATTACTCTCTTTTCTGTCTTTCTTGTTTCCCCATTTCACCAATCACCTTGACTCTCCCAAGATGAAACTAAAGAGGTGGCCAATCAAAAGGAAAGTGTCATGTACCTCATTTCAATACTTTTGAAATGTAATTTTAAAAAGAAAGAGGAACCCATACACACAATTCTGAAATTTTGGCCCTTTTTGCAAGAAAATGCTGCATTCTGCTTAAGACCTCTGAACTATGAATCATTGGCCCCTCTTCATACATTAGTTACCTCAACTTCCAGAACACAAAGGCAACTAAAAATTCAAATCACAATGTGTCCTGGGCACAGATATGTTCTTCCGATGTTGATAAGCAACTAAAATAGTACGTATCAAGTGTAGGGATAAAGATAGCTCTTTGATGTACAGGTAAACCCATTATTGCTTCTTGTGAAATCAGCTCCTGATGTAAGTTAGAGTCTCCATACTGATTTAGTCTCAGCAGATCAGATTCAATTCTAATTTATGGGAAGACAGACCTCCCACTCCTGGAGCACTAAGCATTACTCCCTCTCCTCCTTCTTTTTCAAGGAAATCTAGCATTTCATCTGCTCTCTGATGTTTCTGTGCCAGAATTGTTGTACCATTGATCAGAGTTGGACCCAAATCTGAGCACCCCCTGAAAATCATGAATGCTCTCAACTCCATTATATGTAGTTATGTCACTCAAGTTATACAGCTTTCCTCAAAGGATTTGGGCCAGTGCTGTCATGTGCAAATGCATTTAAAAAAATAGCTAATCTGAAAGTGCATTCCACTCTGGCTAGAGCTATTTTGGTGGTAAATACTTTAATCAATGTGAATCTGTGCACACGGTGAATTCAGACTTACCTGAGGCCTAGATAGGTAGCACAGATGGAGGTACAAGATGTACTGCCATACGCCACTTTCCTTTAATTCCCTGTCCCACCCGCGACACAAACAATAACATTTCAAACAATTTACCATAAATAGTATAATAATCTTTTTACATAAAACACTTTGTTATGCTCTGAAAAATATTCAGTTATTGTTTAGGAAAATTTATTATTGGAACCTACATTTTTCACAATACCGTTTTTTTCAGTTGTTTTGATTTATAGTGGTGCACACACAAACTCCTCTGCAAATAATACAGAAAAAGACAACATGGCTGCCTTCAAGGGTTTCCAATGTAAGCCCCAATACTAAAAACACTTACATATGTGAGTGAGTTTAGGTAGTGGACCGAGGACACACAGAAAGTTACTCATAGAAAAATGCATGGACGAAGGATTGGGACCTAGGGACCCAATCTTTCAACGAGCTGAGAGCCTCTCAAGAGGTTCCGAGTGCCCTCAATTTCTACTAATACTCTCCCCATCACTTTTAATGCCCTTCCTCATTTAGTCTCACCCTCTATCAGCCCCAAAGCACTTCCATGCTTTCTGCCATGCTGCCCCTTTGTATGGGACAAACTCCCCATCAAAATTCCTAAAGCTAATATCTACTTCTTTAAAATTCCTCCTTAAAATCATTCTTAAATTTCAATCTAATCTGGCATTAGTTAGGCAAGTGACAAACACATTTTCTGCCAAACTCTGTTCATTTTGTCACCTCTTACTCCCAGCACAAACTCAACACAGGACAAGTCAGCCTGTGAGGCCACAAGCCATGGAGCACTGTATTATAAGGGTCTGGAAGAAAAGGCTCTGATTTCTGAATATTTAGGGATAAAAATGCCAGTCATCACTGTTAAAACCTGATTTTCTGTGTTCACCTTGTAATCAAAAGAGAACCCTTAAAAGCAAACCTGTCAGTCACTTTGGGCATATCCTATCAACAAATAAGGTCACCAGTGAGCAAGGGAAATCCTCTTGTGTTTCTCCTATACCACCTGCATTACCCCTACTGAGGTTCAACCAGCTTCTCCTACTTACTCAGCAGTCACAGTCACACAGTACTGTATATACTCGTTCATTAGCCTGTTTGTTTATCTGCCGACCCCCCAAGATGGATAGGTAAAAAGAGTAAAAACTGTATGACCCTTTAATAAGCCGACCCTATATTTCAGGGGTTTGCAAACTTTGACTCCTGGCCTGTTAGGGTAAGCCGCTAGCGGGCCTGGACGTTTTGTTTACTTGGAGCGTTCACAGGCAGGGAGCCCCTCAGCTCCCAGTGGCCGTGGTTTGCCATTCCCAGCCAATGGGAGCTGCGGGAAGTGGCACCACAACAGCAAACTGTGGCCACTGGGAGCTGAGGGGCTCTGTGCCTGCAGACACTCCAAGTAAACAAAACGTCCCGACCCGCCAGCGGCTTACCCTGATGGGCCGGGAGCCAAAGTTTTCCAACCCCTGCTATATTTTAAAAGCTGGCGTCACAAGAAACACTCAAAAGTTTTGCTAGAATTATTTTAATGTAATCTAAAGAAAAACCTATTGTTATAATAATAACTGAACAAATATGTATTCACCTTCAGAATTACAGTCAATATTTAAAATCAGTAAATGGATATTTAAAACAAGTAACTTAGAACAATATGAGACTTTAAAAAGTCTTAAAATCCTTCAAAGTCTGAATCAGTCTCTGATTCACCAAACAGTTCATTAAACTCGGCTTCAGTCACAGCCGCACCTGCATTGTCATCGTAGATGTTGGCAGCGTCGTCTTCAGACTCAGATTCCTTCTTATCATCAGCCTCTGTTGCGTCATCATCAAATATGGAATCATCTTCTGACCCGTCGAGTGCGTTGCTGATACAGCATTTCCTAAATTATTTTTCTATCATTTCTGAGGGAATGGACACCCACGTGGGCGACCAGATTGATTTCGGGCTTCATAAGATTCCCACCTTTTGTCAACTTCGCCATGCCTGAGCACATCCATTCAGACCACATTTTGCATAGCCTGTCTTTAAAGGGTTTGTTCAGGCAGACATCAAGCGGTTGTAGAACTGAAGTTAGGCCTCCAGGTATTATAGCAAAAGCAGTTTTCATATTTTTGGCCACATTTTTCACCTCATCCGTCTTGTGTGTCCTGAACATGTCCCAAATGAGCATAGCAGGTTTCTTGAAAAGTGCTCCTGATATCTTATTCCACACTTTCAATAGTCCCACTTTCATCCATCCATCCCTTTTCGTGTGCACATACGATGACACCAGCAGGACATTTCATGTTTTTAGGCAAGGTTTTTCTTTTAAAAATAACAACGGGGGGAGCTTTGATCCATTTGCCAAACACGATAAAACTACCATAAAATTGATTTTTTTCATGGCCAGTGGTTTTAATTAAAACTGTTTTTTCACCAACATCGGTTACCGTTCTGTTGCTCGGGAGATCAAATGTCATAGGTGTTTCGTCCATATTTCCTATTTGTGACAGTTCATATGCATATTCCTTTCAATATTTTATAATAAACCTTTGGAAAGATTAGTTTTTTTCTTCCAGATCTCTCGGCAGCTTTTGCGCTATCTTTGTTTGCTGACGAAGACAGAGACTATGACGGTTCATGAAGCGAGTACACCAACCCGCTGATGTGACAAACACTGATGGCTTTACTGACTTGTATTTGTCATCTTTTGACATTTGCAGAGCACGCAGACAAATTCCAGTTGTAGTGACAATCTACCCATTTTGTTGACATTCAACAACCCAATTATTGAGATCTTTCTCCAGCTCAGGAAATGAAGCGCACCTCGCTGGACATTTTTTCTTGCTTCTTGGCATGTCTTTTAGTGTTTTATTTTTTCGCCATTCTCTTACTTGCTTCTCATTGATACAGAATTCACAAGCAGCGGCGCAATTATTGTTTGCTTCTGCACATTCAACAACTTTAAGTTTGAATGCTGCATGATAAGCAGACCTTTTTCTTTTGATTTTACCATTGTTCATTTTAAATACTAGTATGAAAATAGATTATTATTATTGTAATTATAGATTTTGTAGGACTTTATATAGGAATGTCACCTGCTTTATCACTGTCAAATTATTATTGTTCTTTGTTTATTTCAAAGCCCTGTAGACTGGCATGTCTGTGGGGATAACAGGCTATTTCAATTTTATTAGAGATTCCAATGATTCTGCACGTTATATTTTCATATTGGCTCGAGACTTATGAGGTCCATTGATAGAAATGCGTAAAGAGATCAAATTACACAGTAGCGGACTGACACCAGTGCTATAGTACTATCGTTCACTGTATTTTTCTGATTGGCTTGTAAGGCATAGCATTTTGTGAAATGCATTGGTCAAATGTCATGCAGATCTGCAGCACTGCTCTTTTAGTATTCCTTTCAAGCCAATCTAGTCCACTAAACAAAGACTTTGCAACTTTAAAAGGCTGCAGTATTGACATTAAGAAATGGGTTGGCAAACTCTGGCTCCTGGCCAGATGGACATCATACCAAATGGACTGAAGGTAAAAAATCCATTGCAATCGACATACTACACTGACTATGTGAGAGACTGTGCCACACGTTCTCAAAGAAACTGAGGAATCACCTGATCAGCATCCTGCACAGCAGAAAGGAGTACATCAAGAATGAGCTCTCAAAACTGGAGACTCTCATACAAAACCAACCTTTCACACAAACTTCCATGTAGCTGGACTTTACAAAAAACAAGACAAGCCATTTACAACACACACTTCACTTCTCTACAGAGGAAAAAGGACAGTAAACGATTTAAACTCCTACATGCCACCACCCCCACGAACATGATACAGTTCTGCGGTGATCTGGAAGCCTACTTTCGTCGTTTCCAACTTAAGGAACATTTTCAACACACCACTGAACAGTGCACTGACCCACAGGAACCCTCCTACCAAAGAAGAAGAATTCTGCGTGGAGTCCTCCTGACGGTCAAAATGACAGACTGGACTTCTACACAGAGTGCTTCCGCAGACATGCACAGGCTGAAATTGTGAACAAACAGCATCACTTGCCCCATAACCTCAGCCATACAGAATGCAATGCCATCCACAGCCTCAGAAACAACTCTGACATTATAATCACAGGGGCTCACAAGGGAGGTGCTGTAGTCATAATGAACAGGTCGGATTATAAACAGGAGGCTGCCAGGCAACTCTCCAACACCACATTCTACAGGCCACTATCCTCTGACTCCACTGAGGAGTACCAAAAGAAAATACACCATCTGCTCAAGAAATTCCCTGCTACAGCATGGGATCAAATCTACAAGGACACACCCCCAGAGCCCCAACCAGGGATATTCTATCTGCTACCCGAGATCCATAAACCTGGAAACCCTGGATGCCCCATCATCTCAGGCATCGGCGCTCTTACAGCAGGATTATCTGGCTATTTGGACTCTCTCCTTAGACCCTACGCTACCAGCACTCCTAGCTATCTTTGAGACACAACTGAATTCTGAGGAAACTACAGTGCATTGGTGATCTTCCTGAAAACACCATCCTGGCCACCATGGATGTAGAAACTCTTTATACCACTATTCCACATGAGGATGAACTACAAGCTGTCAGGAACAGTATCCCTGATGAGGCCATGGCAAACCTGGTGGCTGCGCTTTGTGACTTTGTCCTCAACCACAACCATTTCAGATTTGGGGACAACTTATACTTTCAAGTCAGTGGCACTGCTATGGGTATCCGCATGGCCCCACAGTATGCCAACATCTTTATGGCTGACTTAGAGCAACGGTTCCTCAGCTCTCGTCCCCTAGCGCCCCTCCTCTACTTGCGCTACATTGATGACATCTTCATCATATGGACCCATGGGAAGGAGGCCCTTGAAGAATTCCTCCTGGATTTCAACAATTTCCACCCCACCATCAACCTCAGCCTGGAGCAGTCGACACAAGAGATCCACTTCCTGGACACTACAGTGCAAATAAGTGATGGCCACATAAACACCACCCTATATCAGAAACCTACTGACTGCTATACTTAACTACATGCCTCCAGCTTCCATCCAGGACACATCACATGATCCATTGTCTATAGCCAAGCCCTAAAATACAACCAAATTTGCTCCAATCCCTCAGAAAGAGACAAACACCAACAAGATCTTTATCAAGCATTCTTAAAACTACACTACCCACCTGGGGAAGTGAGGAAACAGACTGACAGAGCGAGACGGGTACCCAGAAATCACCTACTACCGGACCGGCCCCACAAGGAAAATAACAGAACACCACTGGCCATCATGTACAGCCCCCAGCTAAAACCTCTCCAGCACATTATCAACGATCTACAAACTATCCTGGAAAATGATCCCTCACGCTCACAGACCTTGGGAGACAGGCCAGTCCTCGCTTACAGACAGCCCTCCAACCTGAAGCAAATACTCACCAGCAACTACACACCACACCACAGAAACACTAACGCAGGAACCAATCCCTGTAGCAAATCTCGTTGCCTACTCTGTCCCCATATCTACTCTAGTGACACAATCAGAGGACCCAACCACATCAGCCACACCATCAGGGGCTCATTTACCTGCACATCTACTCATGTTATATATGCCATCATGTGCCAACAATGCCCCTCTCCCATGTACATTGGCCAAACTGGACAGTCCCTATGTAAAAGAAAAAATGGACACAAATCGGACACCAGGAACGGTAACACAAAAGCCAGAGGGAGAACACTTCAATCTTCATGGACATTCTATAACAGATTTGAAAGTAGCTATACTTGAACAAAAAAACTTCAGAAACAGACTTCAAAGAGAAACAGCAGAACTAAAATTCATTTGCAAATTTACACAATTAATTTGGGCTTGAATAGGGACTGAGAGTGGCTGGCTCATTACAGAAGCAGCTTTGCCTCTCTTGGAATTGACACCTCCTCATCTATTGTTTGGAGTGAACTACATTCACCCTGATCGAATTGGCCCTGTCAACACTGGTTCTCCACTTGTGAGGTAACTCCCTTCTCTTCATGTGTCAGTATATTTATGTCTGCATCTGTAACTTTCACCCCATGCATCTGAAGAAGTGAGGTTTTTACCCACGAAAGTTTATGCTCAAATAAATCTGTTAGTCTTTAAGGTGTCACCGGACTCCTTGTTGTTTTTGTGGATACAGACTAACACCGCTACCCCCTGATACTTGTTTACCTGGAGTGTCTGCAGGCATGGAGCCCCTCAGCTCTCTGTGGCCGCAGTTCGCCATTTCCTGCAGCTCCCATTGGCTGGGAACAGCAAACGGGGGCCACAGGGAGCTGAGGGGCTCCAACCCTGGAGATGCTCCAAGTAAACAAAACAACAATGTATTAGATATTCAATTCAATGATTCCATAGAGTTTAAAATCATCAAATTTTGGTGTAGACCCGTTTATAAGCCGACCCCCGCTCTTTGATGCATCACTTTTTTACCAAAAATATTCGGCTTATGAACGAGTATATACAGTAATTTGGAGAAGGATGATCTAGTGATTAGGGCGGTAACTTGGAAATTGAGAGAAAATAATTCCTTACTCCACCACAGAATTCCTGTGTGATGTGCAAGTCATTGTGTCTGTACTTCATCTGCAAAATGGAGATACAAGCACTTTCCTACCTCACAGGAGCATTGTGAGGAGCAATACATTAAAGATTATGAAGTGCTCACACACTACAGTAATGTGGGCCATGTAAATACCTAAGAGTAGATTAAGACAGTGAGAAAACTTAAATATTGCGAAGCACTTTAGTACCTAGAATTATGAAAAGCACTACAAATATAACTCACCCATTATTCTATTTCCAGAGTTCTTAATCATGAAAGTTTAGGAACGGTGCTTCAGGAAAACGATATATGTCTAACATATCCAGACGGGGAGCTACTGAAAATGTATAGTTATGTTATGTTCTGCTCAATTAATTTAGCAAATGTTTTGAGCTTAATAAAAATCTTATATTTACTACATATAAAAGCAGTCCATATATTCTATTATAGGTGAGGCTGGTAGCACCACCTGTTATTAAAGTTCCTTGACACTTCCCATTATAAGATCCTGTTTTCAGTTGCTTGTAACTTAGCCAAATTGTAACTGTTTGGCCTGAAATTTTCCATCCCGGGTGTCTGCTTAAGGCTGAATACTTTGAAAAAAACAGTTCAACTGTTTTTGAGAAAAGGCTAGCAAAAAATATATTGGTTTGCCTACGTTAAATGCTGATGACCTTTTCTTTGAACAACTCCTGCACTCAAATGCTTTGAAGCAGGGACTTGATTTGGCCTTTGTGGCAGGGATGTACTTTTTGCTGTCTCGTGAAAATCTGCCAAAATTTGGCCAAGTTATAAGCCTCTGAAAAACTACAGTTTGCACGTGCTCAGTAGAGACTTTAGATTTCAGCACCTAAATTCCCCAAAGATTCTGTCTGCACTGGGCATGCTCCGGCCCAGGACTGAGCAGGATTTTCCCTGCAATTGCAGCTTCTGTGCAAATGTTGTGCTGAACTGAGAGCAGAAAGCTTGCTCTCACTGATCTCCTGCTGGGCACAGGCAGAATGGAGAGGAAACTGCCTGATAAGAATGCAGGAGGGGAAGGAGCTGAACCTGTCGGGGGAAGTAGATTGGGACAAGGAGCTTGGGGGAGGAAACTGGGATTAGAGGCTGGTGCTGGTGGTGATTGTGATGGTGGAGGAAATTGGGACCTGGAGTTACAGGAGGGGCAGGGTAGACTGGGACTGGCTGGGCAAAGAGACTGGGAGTGGAAAGGGAAATAGGAAAGGGGGGTAATGGAAGCCAGCAGTTTGGGGGAGACTGGGACTGGCTGGGTAAGAAGACTGAGACCCCATAGGGTGGTGGGGAAGGAGCTAGGGTGACCAGACAGCAAATGTGAAAAATCGGGACCGGGGGTGGGGGGGTAATAGGAATCTATACAAGAAAAAGACCCAAAAAATCGGGACTGTCCCTATAAAATTGGGACATCTGGTCACCCTAGAAGGAGGTGAAGGGAGAGAGATGTGGTGAGGAGAGCCAAAATGCTGGGGGAGAACTGAGACTAGCTGGGCAAAGAGATTGGGACAAGGAACTGGGGGTGGATCTGGGAATGGCTCAGCAAAGAGCTGGAGGATTGGGTAGGGGGCTGGGAATGGCTGGGAAAGGAGACTGGGGAATGGGTAAGAGACTGAGGCAAGGAGACTGGAGGGGTGAACCTAGGACTTCTTGGGCAAGAAGACTGGAAATAGGATGAGATGCCTGAGGTGTGGAGACTGGGATTGGTTAGGTGAGGATAATGTGACTGGCATGAGGAATCAGGTATAGGGAAGAGTCAGGATTGGGACAAGGACAGGTTGGATGGAGGGGAAGGGGAAACAAGATCATGCTTGAGGGGAAATGGGCAGAAGAATCTGTGTTCACTAGAAGACATCCCTCCACAACCTGAAATGAAAGTGAAGATTCCCAAGTCTTGTCATTCCTCTGCTGTCAGCAAATATCTGTGAAACCAACTGACAAAGTATCCTATCCCCCTTTAGTGCCAGTCCACATAGAGGATGACAACCTACTATTGCTATCAGTTACTCTGTTAGCTCAAGTGGCAGAGGTCTGTGCAGTGGATCTCAAGGTTCCAACCCTGATGATGAACCATGTAGGTGTCAGTAGGATGCCTCATGATGGAAGCTCTGTGTCTTCAGTTTGCTTTTTTTAAAACATAGGAAATACACACACATACACACAGGATGAATCAGGGCTGTGTAATAAATGAGACTGTTGTCTGTAGGATCCATGCATTTGAAAGGTATGTAGTAAATAGGATTAGGGATTGCAAAATGAGAAAGGATGCTCTCATGGTTAAAGCAGATGAATGCTAATAGGGAAACTGGATTCTATCCCTGCCTCTGCCACAGAATTCCTATGTGATTTTTTTTTTTTTTGGCATTGTCTGTGATGTTCATTTCACAAAAGAAAAAAAAAAGAGTTTCATGTATGAACTTTTGCTTCATAAAACAAATTGTTTTCCTGCTCCCTACCTGACAGCCCCTGCGCCACAAAAAATTAAACCAAAAAATAAAATTAGCAAGGGGCTGGGAGTTAGCAAAAGAAAAATAACCATCCAAATCTAATGAATAAAAAGGGGTTTTAAATTATGGCTCTTCTAACTAGTTACAGAGTTGAACAAATCAGCAAATATGTGATGCTAGGCAAATGAACAAAACTTAAACCACACTTTTCACAGGTGGTCACTAATGGTGTGTTCATTTTCTGGGTGCTGGACTTGACTCTGGGGTCCTATTTGCAGACGTGCTGAGCACTCATAGGTGCAACTGAGGTGAACGGGAGCTGTGCTTTGAACATAGAAAGTGCTATATAATGCTAAGGAAATAATCAGGTCATAGGGATAAAATCTACTCAACTCACAGGGGTGTTATGAAAGCGAATTAATTCATGTTTATGAAGCACTTGGATACTTTCATGGTAAGTGCCATGAAAAAGGCCATGAGGAAATTAATAATACTGTCTTAAGAAAAAGGTTTGAATGGTATGTGGTAAATGAGGCACGGGGCCACACATTGAACAATGAAGATAAGGCAAAATATTAAATAGCTTCTTATTAAATGAGCACTGTCTATTCTATGCTCTGAATGAGGCAGGAGTCCTGTGGAAAAAATAGTATGTGATCATGTAAATAAAGATTGTGTCATAATTCATACACACAAGGGGGACAAATCAAGTTTGCAAAGCAACCATAATAATGGCATTTCCTAACTTGTGAGTGCTTGACTTTGCAACCTTAATAATGTTCTTTTAAAGTACTTTTGGTGTGTGCATATATCGTATACACGTACACACTCATACAGTATTTTCTGTATAGGCATATATACACACACTGAGAAGTAATTTAGAGTTAAAACAAATAAATTTTTCAAAACTACTCAGTGTATTCAGTGTTACTGACTAATAAATTTAACAAATTCATTAACAATGTATGTTATATTCCATGTATAACAGCACTTTGAAAAAACATTTTCCAATCCTTTTGAACTTAAAACCAAACTTAGAACAACGAATGATGAAATTTCAAACAAAAGCTAATTTTGTTTAATGAACTAACCACGGAGGTATTGTGAAAGTATTGTGCAACCAAATGCTTAGCTAATTATTGTGAGATCAAATAACTGTTGCCATAGTTACTGCACAGTGTTTTCCATAACAATTTTTATCTCTTCAATAAATCTTTGTGACGCAACAAATATAAAAAGTTTACTGTAACGCAACTATAGTGTTTTGGATGGCATTTAGTTATGACTGACCTGTCATTCTGATTACATTCCCATATTTGACAAAGGACAATAAAAAACTGGTATCTGCTTTGCGTAACAGGAATAACTGTGCTTAGAGCTTCTTTGCTATAGTATAGTAACTCAAGTAGTTAAAGTTAGCATGGTTCTTTCCAGTGTGTATCAGTAAACTGCGACGGACATATTTGTGTTGCTTTGTTTCTCCTCAGAATAAAAACTTTTTTTAAAACAAACACAATTTTTTCTTGTCCCACCCCCCCCCCCCAATTCTCCCCGCCACTATTTGTACTACAGGTATGCTTCTGTGTTCTGCAGCACATCAAAGTATACAGTGAGCTACTAAGCAATTGAAAACAAACAAACAAAAATCTGGGTTCTGAATTGTTAAATTAAAAATAAAGGTCAATATTAAAAGGATGGAATATTATCGTATAATATAAAATATATTATCATATAATATAAAATAGAGCATTCCCTACTGGTAGGTAGAGCTGGTAGGTTTAGTACTCCTTGAAAGTGGAGTCTGATACATGTCTAGGTCATAGTGTCAACAAGCAGCTTTTGCAAGAATTGTTTTGAAGGGCAGGTTCCAAATGTCGCAATCTCCCTGATGCTATATGGTGCACATAACTTTTATTTATACAGTTAGATAGAGTGAATGTAGATAAGGGTTTTTTATAGGTTGGATCTAGTCTTTAAATGAATCTAAATTTGGAAGGGCTTAGGATCGCCAATGTAGCATGGTTTCAGAGTAGCAGCCGTGTTAGTCTGTATTCGCAAAAAGAAAAGGAGTACTTGTGGCACCTTAGAGACTAACCAATTTATTTGAGCATAAGCTTTCGTGAGCTACAGCTCACTCATCAGATGCATCCGATGAAGTGAGCTGTAGCTCACGAAAGCTTATGCTCAAATAAATTGGTTAGTCTCTAAGGTGCCACTAGTACTCCTTTTCTTTTCATGGAGCATGGGCAATTTGAGATTGTGCTAACCCATGAACTCTCTCTCAATACAATCTCTAAGATTTGAGTTTTTTCTTCCAAGCCATTCTCATTCTGGTAATGAGCTAACCTACCACGCAACTGCATGAAGCCAGTGGTGGCTTGGTGGATGACTATAACAGACTCTTCTTGGCCTTGCCATTCTTGGCCTTCGCAGACTTAACCTGGTGAAATGTTCTTAGGGAGCACTGCAGGTTACAGATGAACTCCAGGAAATGAAGATATAGCGATGGAGATTGGAGCACAGAACACTAGAGCTCCCCATTAGAGTTCCTCAAACTTCAATATTTGGGTTTGCCTTTATTACAGAGCAAAACCTAAAAACCGGAATGGTACTTTGCCTCCATGACAGATCAGTTGGATGCTAGCTGTGTGGAGAAAGGAAAATGAAAATTTGTACAAGCCTTTCTGTGCTCCAGCAATATCCTGTAATTTCACATAAATCCTATCAACTCTCACAGGGCTCAGCAGAATGTCCTACAAACTGCCCCATGGGTCTGGATATGCTCAGAAGGAGATTACCTATCAACTGCATTGTGAGCAATATTGGGGGCTTTATGAACCCAAGAAAGTTTAACTATCAACACTGTACCTTAAGCTGAGTTAAATAAACAAATGATTATGTAGGTTTTTTCAAGGGGTTCAATTCAGGAAGACTCTCTGGTGCACTTTTTTATTGTTAACTTAGCTAACCTGAGGTAATTCAATGCCACTCCTTTTAGCAGTGCATCTTTTGTACAGAAGATCCATCCAGCTGAAGATCTCACTGGGTATGGGTAAATTCTCTTCCCAGACCTCAGCATGAGAAGCTGGGGTGGGAGCAGGGAGGGTTAGGTAGGATCACCATTGCACTCCAATGATTCGTGGTTGCTGGAATGGGCCCTGGGGATAGTCAGCAGCAAGGATGGTTTAGGGCAGACTCGGAGGATCTGGGCTGTGCAGAATTGAGCCTAGGATTGGAGATTTACAAATAACTTCCTTTTCCTACCCTGCCACACCCCTTCTCAGCTGCTACCAGTGCTTATTCACCATAATGAAGAATCTGAACATATTTTCAATATTCTCTATAGTTAAATAAGAATGGCAACAAATAGTATTTATTAAACTAAAGCATTCGATCATATGCCTAATAAGAGAGGGAGAGAACTGAAACATCATAGACTGGAGAAATAATAGCTTTTAAGATGAGATTGGAAAACAAATGAAGAGTGAAGAGGAAGTCTGCTCTACACAATAGAGGCTACAGAACAGAAGGTTCTTGTATCATTATAATCAGGCTTGGGTGTTGATTTCTGGACCAAAGTTAATGATTAATTGGTGTGGTGTCTCTCATTCTCATTTTCCCAAACCAACGCACCATTTCGTTCTTAAGTTAGGTAAGTCCAAAATGCACAGGTCAGGCAAGTGGTTAGCAAGTTCCCATATTAGAATAGCTGTCTGGAAGTGATATGCCTACAGTATAAATTGTCACCTATTGAAAACTCTTCTTCAGAAAGAAGATAAAACTCCAGCTGCATTCCAAGGGTAAACATTAAAGTTGAGAGATGAATTGGTTAGTTGAACTCAGCCAACCCTGGATCCAGGAACTTTTACAATTTTCCAAAACTATTTATAGGACAAATTCTACAGTCCTCACTCAGAACAAATAAGTGTTTTGCCTCAGTAAGGGCTGCCGGATTAGGATCTACATGAATAGAATCATAGAATATCAGGGTTGGAAGGGACCTCAGGAGGTCATCCTTGCTCAAAGCAGGACCAATCCCCAATTTTTGCCCGGATCCCTAAATGGCCCACTCAGGGATTGAACTCACAACCCTGGGTTTAGCGGGCCAATGCTCAAACCACTGAGCTATACCATTTAATATTTAATACAAATCTATAAATAAGATAGAGCATATTCACACTGTCGTCATCTTCACAGACACACACTCCCCATGCTGCATATTATGGAAAAAAGAGGATTTCCTGGGAAAATGTCACCTACCTCTGCAAGCTCTAAGCTTTCATTAAAAGAAAAAAGGAAAGGAAAATAAATAGATAACATTGGCATGCAGGCTGAGGGGGCTGCCTGACTTTACTCATGTTCTCAGGCAGTCGTGAATCCTCTTGGATTCTTAATCTGGGCTCAGATACCCAGGCAACTGCCCTGGTCAAGAGCACTTGTTATCATCTGCTCTCAAACACAAGGTTGTGCCTTTTTTATCAGATGTGGACCTAGCCACTGTAATCCATCCATAGCTCCCTTGAGGATAGACTGCAACATGCTTAGTGGATCTCACAGAAATTTCAACTGGTGCCGAATGTGTCTGCCCATTTATTAAGGGCTGCTTGCTGCTGGAAACACATTTTTACCTGTGATCTGCACTGAGTGTTATTGTTGTGTGGGGTTTTTTTCCAGGTGCACTTTAAGGAATAACTTTATGAAGCCCTAAATGAGTTACCCACAGAGACAGACTCTCTTTTTCTGTGATACCAGTAGTAGTGGAGAATAGCTGATAAACTGAACAGACCCTGATTTAATTGGGACAGTCTAGATGCAGGGGTGAACTCAGGCACTGAGATTCTGTGGGCAACATATGTCATTATAAGCAGCGAGACAGATAGCCTTGGACAACAAAAGGTAAGAAGAAAGGTAAGCAGCAGGATACGGACCCTGGACTTCAGGAAAGCAGACTTCGACTCCCTCAGGGAACAGATGGCCAGGATCCCCTGGGGGACTAACATGAAGGGGAAGGGAGTCCAGGAGAGCTGGCTGTATTTCAAGGAATCCCTGTTGAGGTTACAGGGACAAACCATCCCGATGAGTCGAAAGAATAGTAAATATGGCAGGCGACCAGCTTGGCTTAATGGTGAAATCCTAGCGGATCTTAAACATAAAAAAGAAGCTTACAAGAAGTGGAAGGTTGGACATATGACCAGGGAAGAGTATAAAAATATTGCTCGGGCATGTAGGAAAGATATCAGGAGGGCCAAATCGCACCTGGAGCTGCAGCTAGCAAGAGATGTCAAGAGTAACAAGAAGGGTTTCTTCAGGTATGTTGGCAACAAGAAGAAAGCCAAGGAAAGTGTGGGCCCCTTACTGAATGAGGGAGGCAACCTAGTGACAGAGGATGTGGAAAAAGCTAATGTACTCAATGCTTTTTTTGCCTCTGTTTTCACTAACAAGGTCAGCTCCCAGACTGCTGCGCTGGGCATCACAGAATGGGGAAGAGATGGCCAGCCCTCTGTGGAGATAGAGGTGGTTAGGGACTATTTAGAAAAGCTGGACGTGCACAAGTCCATGGGGCCGGACGAGTTGCATCCGAGAGTGCTGAAGGAATTGGCGGCTGTGATTGCAGAGCCCTTGGCCACTATCTTTGAAAACTCGTGGCGAATGGGGGAAGTCCCGGATGACTGGAAAAAGGCTAATGTAGTGCCAATCTTTAAAAAAGGGAAGAAGGAGGATCCTGGGAACTACAGGCCAGTCAGCCTCACCTCAGTCCCTGGAAAAATCATGGAGCAGGTCCTCAAAGAATCAATCCTGAAGCACTTACATGAGAGGAAAGTGATCAGGAACAGTCAGTATGGGTTCACCAAGGGAAGGTCATGCCTGACTAATCTAATCGCCTTTTATGATGAGATTACTGGTTCTGTGGATGAAGGGAAAGCAGTGGATGTATTGTTTCTTGACTTTAGCAAAGCTTTTGACACGGTCTCCCACAGTATTCTTGTCAGCAAGCTAAGGAAGTATGGGCTAGATGAATGCACTATAAGGTGGGTAGAAAGCTGGCTAGATTGTCGGGCTCAACGGGTAGTGATCAATGGCTCCATGTCTAGTTGGCAGGCGGTGTCAAGTGGTGTGCCCCAGGGGTCGGTCCTGGGGCCGGTTTTGTTCAATATCTTCATAAATGATCTGGAGGATGGTGTGGATTGCACTCTCAGCAAATTTGCGGATGATACTAAACTGGGAGGAGTGGTAGATACGCTGGAGGGGAGGGATAGGATACAGAAGGACCTAGACAAATTGGAGGATTGGGCCAAAAGAAATCTGATGAGGTTCAATAAGGATAAGTGCAGGGTCCTGCACTTAGGATGGAAGAATCCAATGCACCGCTACAGACTAGGGACCGAATGGCTAGGCAGCAGTTCTGCAGAAAAGGACCTGGGGTGACAGTGGACGAGAAGCTGGATATGAGTCAACAGTGTGCCCTTGTTGCCAAGAAGGCCAATGGCATTTTGGGATGTATAAGTAGGGGCATAGCGAGCAGATCGAGGGACGTGATCGTTCCCCTCTATTCGACACTGGTGAGGCCTCATCTGGAGTACTGTGTCCAGTTTTGGGCCCCACACTACAAGAAGGATGTGGATAAATTGGAGAGAGTCCAGCGAAGGGCAACAAAAATGATTAGGGGTCTAGAGCACATGACTTATGAGGAGAGGCTGAGGGAGCTGGGATTGTTTAGTCTGCAGAAGAGAAGAATGAGGGGGGATTTGATAGCTGCTTTCAACTACCTGAAAGGGGGTTCCAAAGAGGACGGCTCTAGACTGTTCTCAATGGTAGCAGATGACAGAACGAGGAGTAATGGTCTCAAGTTGCAATGGGGGAGGTTTAGATTGGATATTAGGAAAAACTTTTTCACTAAGAGGGTGGTGAAACACTGGAATGCGTTACCTAGGGAGGTGGTAGAATCTCCTTCCTTAGAGGTTTTTAAGGTCAGGCTTGACAAAGCCCTGGCTGGGATGATTTAACTGGGAATTGGTCCTGCTTCGAGCAGGGGGTTGGACTAGATGACCTTCTGGGGTCCCTTCCAACCCTGATATTATATGATTCTATGATTCTAACAGACAGACAGGCTGTTTTAGGGGTAGAGAGGAGGGGTGAGTAGGAGATTGGAAACTTGAGTTTAGTTTTAGTTGGCTTGGGAGAGTTCTAGCTTTAGGACAGTGGTCCTAACTGTTATTCTGAAGTTTTTATAAAATCATAACGTTTATGTAAGTGCCCATCACACTGGCTAGGTATGAAACAAATACATATGTACACACACACACACACACACACAGCTCTTGATTCTCCTCTCACTTGCACCATTTTTATAAGAGTGTGACTTCAGTGCAGTTGCTATCAATTTATACCAGCGTAAGCGAGAGAAGAATCAGGCCCTGTGTCTGTTATATCAATAGAAAATATTCTTCATACCATTACATAAAACTAATTTGCAAAAGCCTTTCTGAAAAGCTTTTATACTACTTTACTTATTTCTTCACCTGATTAGCTTTTAACCAAATATAGATGTTTTTCCTGACCTATTTTCAAAGCTAACTAATCCCTAAATCCTCCAGTTATGCAATCTTGAAGGATTAAGCATTTGTCATGAGAAAGTCTTCAATTGTTTAGACTGAATAAAATTCAGTGATTTAAACACAGTTCATTGATTAAATTACATTAATAAAATGCTGGCTCTTGTCACAAGGAGACTGCCAAAGTAACTCAGTTGGATGTATGTGATATAAGCTTTTGCCCATAGCTAAGACCACAAAATATTTGCATGTGATTTGTTTTGGAGACGAAGGCGGCTTTTTATATTTAATATATTTGTTAAATGTCTACAAAAGTATTATTACAATTATAGTTATATTTCAGTAGAACCTAGAAGCAAACCAGACTGGGGCTCCATTGTGATAGGCGTTTTACAAGCACAGAAAATGAGTAGAGCCCTGCAAATCTGTGGATATCCGCTTTTTGCCTGCAGTAGATGAGTCAAACAATTAGGGTGGGTTGGTTTTGGGGTGTTGGCAAAGACAGGGTAACATAAATAATACGATGTATATCATTCTTAGCCATTCAGGAGCAGTAAGCACAACTCACTATCTGCCTAGACATTATTAGATTGTAGTGCTCTGTAGACATTACGGCAGAGTTTTGAGGAGAGACATGGAGGACAATAAGGTGGTAGTTTTATAGACTTTGTTTTGCAGCTTTTCCTATGCCTGAGAAGTGCCATGGCAGAAAGCAGGAAGGCACTTGTCAGGCAATCGAGAATGGCAACATTGTTGGAAGGAAGGAAGATGAAAAGAGGAGCCAAAGGAGGGACTTAAAGAGGACTAGAAGACTTATGGTAGAATTATGTTAACACAACAAACATATTCCTTTTACAGGAACAGGCAAATAGGAAAATAAAACCCCATGCTTCGGAGCATAAGCCGCCCACTAAATGAGGATGCTAGGAAGAAACTTTTCCTATGAGCAGGTTATTCTGTAATTGTCCATGCTGAAGTTCTTGTACCTTCCTCAGGTGCATTTGGTTGTGGCCTCAGCCAGAGACTGATACTAGACTTGGTTAGCGAGTAAATGCAAAATTTGCTGGTTCTTAGAATGCTTCATTGGAGGTTTGAATTTTTAAATTTAGAAAAAGTTATTTTAAACAGACATCAAAGAAAATGCACTGAAGCAGTGCTGTCAGAAAAAGCACTCATGGTAGACACTGTATAAAGGAATCTTAACTATCAGTGTTAGATTGTATTAAGGGCATGAAGGCATGTGTTCCACTGGAATATAATACCTATTAATTCCGAGTCCACCCAGAGACATTTAGGAATGGGAAATATGGGAGCTCAGCTATGGTATAATTTCCTTTTAAAATGTTATGTTTGTAGTTCTTTATAAGGTTTTAATTTGATTAATATATGTTTATTTCATAGTTTTAAAATAGACTGTACAGGTTACAATGTGCATATCTGTATATATGTCCACCCCTCTATCTATCTATATATAATAGTACAACTTTATATGATCCCAGCTTCATGCCAAGTTCTGCAGCTGGGCTGGTGACGATAGATGGGCTGTGGGGGTATAACAATTTCTAGCTGCCTTACATGAGCCCAGCTGACCTTCCAGAAGTGCGCTGTGGCCCCTTGTTATTATTACTGTTCTCTTTCTACTCTAATACCTACACTGGGATCCATTTAATGCTCCCGGCTTAGTTTGTGTAATGAGAGGTGAATTAAAAAAGCTGGTCGCTGGACCTCAGACTGTTTTGAAAGTGTGTCTTTATGCATTGGCTGATAGTGTGTAGGACAAGGGAGAAGGGTTCCAAAGGACTCATTAAATAAACACTTAGAAAAGGTAATTAAAAACAGTAGAACATTTTTTTATAAGTTTTCTCTACTTTTGTTCTTGATTTAATACCATAAACTATTTTCCTATTGGGAGTATATCTAATATAAAATCCCTTTCCCCATCATTGTTTATTTTTAATGCCTTTTCGATCAAATTAAATTCAATGTGCATGTGTCATGCCCTGACAGCCATTACCTGTGCTATGTTGTGCATAGATAGGCTACCAATGGGCATCTTGGGTGGCAAAAAGCATTCTACACTAGTGCACTCCCTGCTATCTCTTAAAGTTGCTCTAGGCCATTTTCTATTCCCTCTCTGTGCGGGACAGATCCCTGCAATTGATTTTCCAGGTAGACCTGGGCAAAGTTTTTCTACCCAAACCCTTTTTTCTTCTCCTTTTTTCTGTGGGGGTGGAAGGCAAAAAAAAAAATGCAGATTTAGTGTCACTGTAATCCAATCTAACACTGAAGGTTAAGATTCCTTTATACAGTGTCTACCATGAGTGCTTTTTCTAACAGTACAGCTCCAGTGAATTTTCTTTGATGTCTGTTTACAATAACTTTTTCTCAATTTAAAAATTCAAACCTCCAATGAAGCATTCTAAGAACCAGCAAATTTTGCGTGTACTCGCTAACCTATACCCACAACACTACAATGTTTCTAGTAACAGGGCAAGGAAGCTCTCAGTAAACCTTTTTGAAGTAAATCTCAGTTCTAAGCCCACACATCCTGAACAACTATTGATGGTCACAACTGGCCCGGAAGGGAAATACGATTTTATCCTCAGATGTTCAGTCACTGAGTTGGAAGATGTTCACTTCAAAAAGAATGAGCCATTTGCTTCTCCAACCCAGCTGTCATGCTTTACAGGCATCTGGGTTGATTTAAGCCTTCACTTTCACTTGAAACCAAGTTTTCATGCTATTTTGGGATAATTATTTACATTGAGGACAGTCTAGCTGGCACCATAGAAGGATTTAGACTGCTTCCCTCTGTTGTGGACATAGCAGTGGTGATGCATAGCACCATTTCCCTCTGAAACTGAGCGTTCCTCTCAGCTAGGAACCTCACTACACAGCTCTGGGTGCCTCTGGAGACATCAGCTGATCCTTTCCAAATGGAGTGTGTTCCTATGAGTAGAGCTGGGTAAAACAATGTCTAAACAAGCCTAACCACTTGTGGAACATAGCAATTGGAATAATTCTACTATTCAGTAGGGGTGAAATATCCCTCTGTGCAGAGGGCCTGCACAAGGATCTACGTGTGACAGATCTGGCAATTTTCTGCAAAATCCTTGAAAGAAAGTAATGTAATGTATTCCTGTATGTAACCTCTCTAGGAGGGTGATGTGACAGATATTGCAAACCACACAATATCTTTAAGGGTTCATTGTTTTAAATGAATGGTTTATGTATGATTGTGTTCTACTCCACAGAGGAGAGCTACCATAGTCCTCTGGTGGGTGGTGGTTAAGGCCAGGTCTACACTATAAATTTACATCGCTATAACTATGTCATTCAGGGATGTGAAACATCCACACCCTTGAATGATGCAGTTATACTGACCTAATCGCAAGTGTAAAACAGCGCTTCTCCCATTGACATAGCTACTGCCTCTCGCGCAGGTGGATTGACTATGCTGACGGGAGAAGTTCTCTGTTGGTGTAGTAACATCTTCATGGAAGAGCTACAGAGGCACAGCTGCACCAGTGCAGCATTTTAACTATAGACCTGCCCTATGGCAAATCAGCCAGGCTGTGACCCCTCCCCTGCAAGAGGTATCACCTCCTGCGGAGGCTCACTTATACTGGTTCAAACTAGAGTCTCCAGAGATCAATGGACAAAGAAAGTACTTTTGGATAAATAGCCTTAGTTTAAACTGACTCAGGGCTTGCTTTCTGATACAGCAAATGGATGGAACCTTCTGTTCAAGGGGGGCCCAATCCTTGCAGAAGGGTTGGAAGGGTTGACCTACTAGGACTCCATAAGACTGATGGCTGACAGCTGGTAAACTTTTTAGCAGGCATGCAGCAACTTTTATTTGTTTGTATATATTTTCTCTGTACTGCTTTTAGCTTAAGAATAAATATGCTTGCTTAGAAGGAGCTGTGTGGTAACTTATCACTGCAGGCAATACACTGGTTATAGCCTGCAAAGAGAAAACAAAGCACAGGCACTGGCCTGTTTAGGGAGTCTGGCTTGCTGGAGATATTGCAATATAATCCAGGGAGCTGTGTATCCTTAAAACCCTGGTCTGGGGAGCTATGTATCCTTAAAACCCTGGTCTGGGGAGCTGTGTATCCTTAAAACCCTGGTCTGGGGGGAGAAAGACACAGGTTGTCGCCCAAGAGATGTGACAGCTAACAGCTGGGAGCCTAAAGTGGGTGCCCTAGGTTGACCACAGAGAGGGAATACAGGTGCAGTTACCCTGAAACTGTGACACTATGCACCACTTAATCCCGGTGTTAAATGCCTTATATGGCATCTAATTTCTATAATAGGTCCCTGCACTGGGGCTTGTTCCACCCGATGTAAATTTAAATTCTTTGTAATTTGAACTCTAGTGCTATGTTTTGTATGAGTCTGGACATTATAGTATTAATTTATAATACTAATCACTAGTGCAAGGGTCTCAAAACACTACTGGTTTAAATATAAATGACTGAGAACAAAGCAGAAGGAACTACAGTAATTCAGTGTGCCTTTTTGTTAGGTAAGTGCCTGTTTTTTTAAAACAGTGTAACCTGAATGATGTTCCCCCCCAAAAGATATGTATCATTACTTTAAATCTAAGACACTACTTTCCTGGAACTGTCTGGAAAAGTGTGTATAATCAAAACTGCTGTCTTTTACCATAATTCCCAGAACCAAAAATAAGCTCCATTAGCTTTAACAGAGATTTTTGTAGTTATTACAACGAAGAGTTCATTTAAATACACTGATGCCCAGTTTTTATTTTCCCAACAGCATTAAACATCCAGAATTCATCTTACTGCCTGTGACAAGCCAAATGTCATGAATATTTTTGTTATAGTGAAAAAGAGAGAGAAAACATGCCAAAATAGAGAGTATCAACTAAAATGACGATATTTTACATTACAAACACCTGTATATTCTTTCCATTTCCATTTAGGTCACCCCTGGTTCCATTACATTGTAAAGTAAATATCAAATATCAAATCACAAGTTTGGATGGTCCACTCTCTGGGCCCAGACAGACATCTCTGCGGGCTGTATTACTCAGTCACTGGATCACTCTTCTAATGTTTAATGAGGAACGTTCCCACACTCATATCCACAACCGTCAACAGACTGGCTCACAATCACACCTTCTCTATGCATCATCCACACAGCTCAATATGGCATACAGATGGTCTGAGAATGATGATGCAGAGAATGATGATGAACAGGCGGAAAAATCCAGAATGTCTTAAATAACTGTGTTTCTTGCTTTGGCGTTTTCACGCTCTTTTGGGATAATCAGTTATACTGAGGACAGTCTAGCTGGTAGCGTTGAAGAATTCAGAATGCTTCCCTCTGATGTGGGCATAGCAGTGGTGACCCATAGCACCACTTCTCTCTGCAACTAAGCTTTCCTCTCAACTAGGGACCACACTACAGCTCTGCGTGCCTCTGGAGACGTCAGCTGGTACAGAATGCAGCAACCCCCTTTCCAAATGGAGTGTGTTCCTATGAGCAGAGTTGGGTAAAAAATTTTGGCCAAAACATTTTTTTTATTGCAAAATACAAATTCAGGTCAACTGAAACATTTGGAGAAGTAGATTTTAGCAAATTGTTTCAGTTGAATGGAAAAAAGATTTTTTTTCCGGGTGGTTAGGACATCACCTAGAGGGGAGTGTGTGTGGGGGCACAGCATGCTGGTTCCAGACCCTGCTTTGATGATTTTAAAATAATAATACTGTATAACAGTAATAATAACGACTGTCACTTGGATTCAAGTAGGACTCCGACTGGAAATCAGTTTCCACATGTAGGGCTCAGGAAACGTGCCAGGGCACGTTGGTGTCTATGTTCCCTCCTATTGATTGCCGAGGTGGTGCAACAATTTTCTGTTGCACGTTCTGCTTCCTTCGTAGAAGAGTGCCAAGCTCGCTTGTCATGGGCCGTATCCTCCCAGGTCATTAAGACCAGCCCGCGCACCATATGTGCTGCTTCATGCAATCCTTGTAGCGGAGTTTGGGACAGCCAATCTTCCTATTGCCTTTTTAAAATTCACTGTACAGAATTATCTTAGGCAGTCGATTGTTATCCATACGTAGGAGGTGGCTGACCCAGGTCATTTGCCTCGGAACCAGCATGGCTTCCAGGCTTAGTACGGCTGCCAGCCATAGGACTTCATTGTTTGTGATTATGTCAGACCATTTGATTCCCCTTATGCTGCTTAGGTGGCATTGTTGCAGGCCATTAAGTTTTTGGATATGGCGACGATAAAGGGGGAAGTCTCTAATGAGTGTAGAAGACAAGGGAGCACAATGGCTCGTAAATTTGGCTTTTTGTGGACACTTTGACGCCGAGCCCTGTCCAAAGTCTCCATGAATATTTAATTATTTATACGAAGTGGACCAGTTTTAACAACAGAGATGGAGAGAGACTCACCACAGAATAACTTAGAGCCCAGTGGCTAAGGTGCTCTCCTGAAATGGGGGAGACCTAGGTTCAAATCTGTGCTTCAGAACAGAGATTTAATCCTGGGTCTCCCAAATCCTAGGGGAGTGCCCTAACCACTAAGCCATTGGGTATAAAAGCAGTAGTGGCAGCACCACCACCATTTTGTTACTTTCAGCCTTCATCACTTTCACTTTTATTAAAAACAGTTAAAAATGACAAACAAAATTTTTCCAAATTTTTCAATTCATTCAAAATTCTGAAAATATTCAGTTTCAGTTTGACTCAAACAGAATTTTTTTGTCAATTTTTCAGAATTGCCACAGTACTGAAAAATCAGTTATTCACACAGCTCTAACTATGAACACAATGGACCCAATCTAATACCCACTGAATTCAGCGAAAAGACTCCTGTGGTCCTCAGTAGACATTGGATAAATCTTAGTCTTAGCCACGTAATAACTGATCAGTTATGGATGCAATAGCAATCATCTTTAAAGCCCTAGGTTGCTGGGACCAAAAAAAATCTCCCTTCTGATATTCCACTGGGACGTCTCTTTTATCAGTGCCTTGACCTCATCTTTACAGGGTCAGTGACAGAATATTCTCAGTTGCAGACCCCCATCTTTTTCCCCAGGATTGTTTGCTACTGTTATAATATGGTAGCTCTAGATTAATTTTTTCAGACAGGCTGTTCTGAGCAGTACCTAGCTGTTTTTGCACACATACAGGTAAGCAGAATGCTTCATGCAATGCTTCCCAAATTACTAAAATCCCTGACCAGGAAATAAGTTACTGTACAGTAGGCAGTGTGACTAGGATATGATTTATAACGGACAGGAAGTATCTAGCAATTAGATATCTCTTTGAAGGAATATTACCATTTTCTTTTTTAATTTGTATTTATTTCTTAAAACTAATTATTTTTTAAAAAATAGTATTGATGTGACATGATAAATTGTTCTCTGCTTAAATTAGAAATCCTGACACATAACCTGGGCAATGTATAAATTTGTTCTAACATTGTGCCAGAAAGATGCTATATAAAATTTAAAATTAAGAAAGAATATCGTTTTTATTTTAAAAATGTCTACATCCAAGATGTTACCAAAGTTTACTTTCCTGTATTGCCACTGTAAACACATATCATCAGTAGATCAGTATCTACAAAGATAAATAAAAGATAGAAAACCTATTTCTACATAAGATAAATTTCTCGTGTTTTATGAAGGGAGTTAGCTAAAAAAGACAAACAAAATAAATGGATACAAACAACAGCCTTTAAACATACATTGCTAACACTGTTCCCAAGGTGAGTTCTAGTCTAATCAAGAGGTTGCCGGATTTTTTAAAATAAACTGACAATATGTTAACATTACGGCTTACACTCCTGAAGCAATATTAATATTTTTAGGTATCCTGACATGCTTGTAACAAAAGTTTTAATCATCTAAAGGTTCCCAGACACACCAACCAAAGACAAGAATTTCATTATTTAAAACTAAGGCGTTACACTAGAGACATATCCAATTTTAAGTTTAAAAAGCAATCTTCTCCCTTCTTCACTAAAAGGTCACTGTACTGCAATATGACATATTAAGCAATTGTGAAATGAAGCCTTTCAGAACCTGGTTGCAACTTTGGAATGTGACCATTGTTGTGCAATGGAGTTTGTCACCATCATATGAAAAAGCCATTGGGAAATAAATCTCTTGTTTACCTGCTAGCCACTGATAAAAATCAGCTGATTCACATTCAAATCACTGTAGTAGATTTCTAAACTAAAGAACTATGCTTGAACTGATGACATATCATTAATTTTCCTTAAAATATTCTCTTTAAGCAATTTCATAATAACCCTTAAACATCCTACATCAATCACATTTTCTATTTTTGACCTTTGTTCATGATCACAAAGAATCTTAACATATTTACAGGTTCTTTGTTTCTTAAGAGTTGTCAATTTTTGCTGCTTATTTTCCACCTGAAAGTACAGTAATGATGCTGTTTTGAATATCAAATGTAATGTTAATTATATTCATGTATCACACAGAGACTTAACTTGAAATCAGCAAGAAGCAACAGAAACAAATTAATGTATATAAGCACAGGAAAGAGCACATTGTCTCAAACACTGAAAAATGTAATTAGAACAAACATTCAGTCCCTGGAATCCTGAGAAATGAGCTATGGACTTACCCTGTTATTCTGTGAGTGACATTACAACACTATAGCCAAGATTTTCAACAACGGGAACCAAGATTTAGGCTCCTAAGTCCGTATTTAGGTACTAAAAATAAGCGTCCACCCAATAGTCATCTATAACAATTCTTTAAAAGCCAGGCCTTGTATTTAGGTACCTCTCCATGGCATTAGTGCCTAAGGCCTGGCCTACACTACAAATTTACAGCAGTATAGCTACATCTCTCAGAGGTAGAAAAAATCCACACCTGAAAGACATAGTTTTACCTACCTAACTCCAGGTGTAGATAGCGCTGGGTCGACAGATGAATTCTTCCATTGACCTAGCTACTGCCTCTTGGGGAGGTGGATTACTATGCTGATGGGAGAATACCTCCTGTCAGTGCAGGCAGCGTCTACACTGAAGCACTACAGCAGCGCAGCTGTGCCGCAGCAGCATTTTAAGTGTAGATAAGCCCAAACTATAGGATGAAAATCTCCACCCTTGAAAGAGCTCTTCCATTTGAAATCTCTTCTTTTCACTCCTTTTTAACTTCCTCAATATCAGCAGGTAGAGAATCAGCTACCTATACTTGAGAGCACACATTTTTCAAAATAGCCGCATTCTCACAGCTCATTTGCCAAAAACACCCAAGGTTTCTATCTAGTAGCTTAAAATGTGTACTCAATAGCACATTTTTTCCAATACTCTTGTGATCAAGTTATATGAAAGCTGCAAATCTCTTCCTCTCAAAGGGGAAGGACTTCACAATATGGTAGGTCTTTTCCATCTCTAATTTTTATGACCAGTCTCTGGTCTCTGAGAAATATCTGTCCCAGATGGATTTCACTGCCAAGTCTTTCCTTACAAAGAGGCCTCTGACTAAAAATATAAAAGGCCTTCCACAGGTTAGAGGGTACCAGCATACAAGAAGGAGGGCAACCTGGTAAGGTAACAGGGTGGCTTAGCTCCTGAACAGAAAAAGGAAACTGGCAACCACCCAGGAACCAGCAATTTAGACATGTTCTCTCCTTATTTTCAGTGTCTCAAGGTAGGGAAAGTGATCAACATTCATTCCAACAATTATGCTACTGGATGCTGTAAATCTTTGCTCATGTAAGCAGTACCACTGACTTCAAGCAAACCCTAATGAACATGGACTACTTGTGTGATTAAAGGCTTGCAGGTTCAAGTCTTTAATCAGCAAGAAGGTACCATAAGTCCACCAATGTGCCACAACCCTGACTTTATTGGTTCTTATTTTGCAAAACATTGGTCTGATTTATACTACTACTTCGAACACTGTATATGTGGCTTTCCTGCTTTGCCTTATGTGTTTGTCTTTCCTTCACAAGTTGATACTATAAAAAAAAGACAACCACATCTGGATTCAAGACTGGTCAAGTAAACGAAGGGACTGATTTTATAATGTTTTGATTGGTAAAGGTTTCCATTTGTAATATAAAAATATACATGTACCTGTGAGTGCTGGTTTATGTTCAACAATGTATTCCTTAAGTATTTATGGAAAAGCTTTGTCACTGGTTCACATTTAGTGCCAGACTGCGTAGCTTGTGTTTAGCTGCCGAGGGACAGAGAGGTGAACACAAAGCTTTTTGTGCCTCTGAACAAGGGGCGTACACCAGAGTCCCTGCTCATCCTGTGATCTGGTGTGCTGACTCCCTGATCCTGTTCCCACTCCTTACTGTGTGTGGAAGCAATTCACTCCAACTGAATGTACCACGTGTATGGAGAGACCATTTTTCAGGAAGGCTCAATCCTTCTGGGGATCCTCTCAGAGCTGCAAGGCTTTGCACTGCCTCCTACATATAGCTGTGTCTTAAAAGCCACAATCTCATTCTTAATATGAATTAGCACATTTCTGTATTCTGCATGAGTCTGGAGTTGTGGCTGAGGTACAGTATATACGTTAACTTTGAAAAGGTTGTTAAAGGGCATGCAACGTGAGTAACTACCAAAACTTCAGTGGTCACCATTTTGCCATTGATTAATTAACATTTGCAGAAGAAACAGTGCCCACTCCACACTACTTGAGACAGCACAATTGTTTCTTATTTTAGAGATAGGGAAATACTGTGGACTGCTGTAGCTAATCATGGCCTTGGCAACAGGCTTTGTACGGATTTCAGTAAATCCACTGGACCACCATTTGTAAAGTTATACTACAAGGTAAGGATAATGAAGTCCTGGAATATGTTAACAAGGCAGGTTGTGGAATCATCATTATTGGAGATTACTAAGAACAACTTGGACAAACACCTGTCAGAGGTCATCTAGGTATACTTGGTCCTGCCTCATTTTAGAGGGATGAAGTCTCGAGGTCCCGCCCTACATTTCTCTGATTCTCTGATAAGTTTTAAGCAAGTTTACTGAGACTCTCCCGCACTGTTGTGTGAGGCCAGTATTTATAACGTAGTATTTTTATGCTAAATCTATTGCATAACAACAAATTTTTATCAAGACACTGGTTATGATGTCACTGTTAAGTTTTAAAGGCCTTTTCTATCTCCGTCTTCTGATTCGTTATGAGAGATTTCTAAGGTAAATACTTTCAACAGAAATCATGGTCAGTGCAGTTAGGGCGATGCAGTGTCTGTTTAGACACTGGGATACCTACATCAGCTGTTGGCTGAAAGCTGGGCAGCTAAAGCACAGTTGCCACCAGCTCCACGCTCCCAAGCGTCCAGAGTCTGCTCACCTCCCTGCTCCCTACTCAGGGAGTCGAGAAGCCTGGGCAGCTGCCCCCATTCCCAAGGGAAATAAGGAGGCAAGAAGCCAGGGCAGCTGCCCTCACTCCCAACTGGGAGGAGGGAGCCGAAAGCCCAGAGGCGAGCTGGGCTCCCAGCAGGGAGCTGCATGGAGCTGAGAGCCCTGGCTCTCAGCCCCCAACATTGCTCCTTTCAGTGGGTGGAAGCGCTCCTGGTGATGACACGCACCACTGACAGGAGAAGGATAATGTGGACATCAATCACTGTGGTGGCTGTAAGTCCACCTAACATAGGTCGATTAAGTCTGTAGTGTAGACATGCCCTTACTTTTGTATCCTGATAGGACTTTATTTCTATTTTAACATGGTTTCTGGTGTCTACTTTAAAAAGTTGCAAAGGATTATGTGTCAATGACAAAAAGTGATTTTTCCATGAGGGAATTCCCACCCACCAAAAAAAAAAAAAAAGTAATGATTTTAAAAACTTGCTTAGTGAAAATTATTCATTAGTTCGACATTTTATTATCCATTTCCATGAGAAATGCCCTTTAAAGCACCTAAATCTGGTGTAACTGAGAGCAGAATTTGGCCCTTCCAGTATATTTCAGGATATCGTGTCATCGTTGCCTCAGCAAAGTTTTTTTTTGCTTTCAGCCAGCAATCACCACCCCATCCATCTGACTGACATCAGCTGATCGTTTGTAGGCTTTCCCACAGTTAGCGAGCAAGCTATTCACTTTCCTGCTGTCAGATACCAACTGTCCCACTTAGGGTGTGCCTATGAAATACAGAGGCCAATAGGAATACTGTTGACTGGCTTTGTCAGCCTCTTAGAGTTGACAAACTTCCCATTATAAAACCTTTGCCAGCAAAAGAAAAGAGGTTTTTAAGCGACACAGCTACTCAGTCTCAAAACAAAATATTCTCAAAAAAAAAAAAAAAAAAAGCATAGTTTGGACAGTACCTTCAACAGAGGTTAAAATGTTGAAAGTATATGTTACACATAACCTGGGCAAAGTGATATTAACTTTTAACATACATGCAATCATTTTGTTCTTGTAGCTAAAGGATAATTCTCAGAATCCAACTTTTCGAGAATCGCCAAGAAAAATACTCTTTTGTTTCCCCATCTTCTGATTCATTTGACTTTGAAAGGAAAACAAACACATTTCTGTGTTTAATATTGTTGCACAAGAGAATTCAAAAGAATGAAATGTGTTCAGAGTTCCTAGAAAAAAAATGTAGCAATACAGGCTGCCAACTTGTTCAATGTCAAGCTCTAGGCAATATAGCAGGGCTCGCAGTAAATGACTCATAGTGAGTCACGCTTAAGCTATTTTTGCTTTTAAAGTACTGCCAGGCACTGTGTTAATATTCAACCCAGAGTAAATTTAGCAACGCAACAAAACAAGTGTTTCCATGGTTGCTCCTTCACAATGTTTATGGTATATATGCAGCCATTAGGCACAAGAATTAAGCCAAATAAATGATATGGAAAAGCTCCTCTTTCATTTACAACTGAAGTTTGAAACACTGGGTGTCATGACTCCCTCAGCTACTAGTTTTTCCATCTCTAGCAAAAATGTAAAGCAATAGCCAGCATACCACAAACAGTACTTTTTACAGCACCATGAAAATACTGTTAGTATTATATAACTACTACTTTCCTCTAGATTGTTGCTTTTCCTACGTTATAATCAGACCTAGCTTACTGTCACATCAATGATTCTGCACCAAAAAGCAAGTGAAATCAATAAAAAAATATTCAGACCCAGACAACTGTATTATGTATTTGCCTACAATAATACCATCTTCTATGGCATAAGGTTTCCCTAAGGAGGAGCTACCAGAGAGAAAGCTGAAGAGAAGATTAGGAGGCAGGCTGGTCATCTGAAAAGGAAAAGCAGCTGTCGAAAGACCAGGAAGCATGCTGATTCAGAGTGGGGAGCAGGTGGGTAAAATGAGGGAAGTGGTAAAGAGAGCGCGCAGGGTCTGGAAAATGTCTTCATAAACCACGGCCCAGATACTACACTTATGAAGGTGAGTAACTTCAGTAGGACTACTCACATGCATGACATTACTCAGTCAGTGTTTGCAGGATCTGAGCCCAGCTGTACTGGACTTATATAGAATCATAGAATCTCAGGGTTCAAAGGGACCTTAGGAGGTCATCTAGTCCAACCCCCTGCTCAAAGCAGGACCAATCCCCAATTTTTGCCCCAGATCCCTAAATGGCCCCCTCAAGGATTGAACTCACAACCCTGGGGTTAGCAGGCCAATGCTCAAACCACTGAGCTATCCTACATGATATGTTCTATCCCCGTCATAGAACATATCACGCTAAAAGCTTGTTGCGGGCGGGGGACGGTTTTATCTGAGTTGCAGGGATAAGCAAGAACTGTAGCGATGGGCACTACAGAAAACCGTAAGGTAGGCGGATAGTTTACTTTGCCTACAGTAATAATGGAGTTGCTGAACAATTACCTAGATTGTGTCTTGAAAAACATTCTTGTTTTGCCTTTTAATACAGTTCTTTATTCATTAGACTTCAGCTATAGCAATTATTATTTGATGGGTTGAGTCTGATAAAACAATCAGGCTGGCATTGGTCTTCCCTCAGTGAAAAGCCCCTCTTTCTGTTCCTGAAGCCTGGCACGCATATGGTATGCTGGCACACGGGGAATTCTTTTCCTAGTTTCTTGTTTGATTTAAATCAGTCAAAAAATTCACTTTGTACCAGAACTTGGCATATAGGGTCTGATCACAAGCCTACTGAAGTCAATGGAAAGACTCCCATTGACTTCAGTGTGTTTTGGATTAGGTCCATAAAGCCTCAGATTGTGCGTTTGGGGAAGGAGGAGCATATTTAATCATATATTAAGAGAAAAAAAGTAACCAAATTATAGCAAAGAAAAATAACTTCACTGATCTTAGATGCATTTCACCCTTGATAAAATATTAAGTTGGAAAGAACGCATTCTTTACTATAATTTACTCATTTCTGACACTTTCAAGAGGGAAATGAAACCACTGAAATATTAAAATCTGTGTTAAATGGCCAATGCAAATGCAGGGTAACTATTTCTCATAAGGAATTAAAGGATGTTTATTAAGCTTACTGTGTGTTCTAAATATAGTGGGCCAGATCTTTAGCTGGTGTAAATCAGTGACATTCTGGTGACTTCAGTGGAACTACACCAATTTACACTAGCTGAGCATTGGGCCCAATATGCATTGGCTGAACAGCTTGGAATTGTTCTGAAAGATACACTGTGGTCTATAAGGAAGATAATATGTTTAATGTACTGTAAATATATAAATATTTTCCTTTCAGTAAACTCAGTTTCTGTGAAATTGCCACAGGGAGTGCTGCTGACTCATGCTGACGTTTGGTCTGCTTGGCCTTAGGCCTGGGCTACACTAGGGCGGGGGTTCGAACCAAGCTATTCGCGTAGCTGAAGTTGAAGTATCTTACTTTGACTTACCTGGCCGTCCTCATGGCGATGAGTCGACCGCGGAGGCTCCCCCGTCAACTCCGCTTACTCCTCCTGCCAAGGTGGAGTACAGGCGGCAGTTCGGGGATCAATTTATCGCATCTAGACGAGTCGCGATAAATCAATCCCCAATAAATCGATCACTACCCGCCAACCCACTCAGCACAAATGCTTGGCTGCAATGGAGCTCCTGCATCTTCTTCACACTCCCTTGCCATATTGGGGGCATAGAGCCCAAAACATAAGGTGTCAAAGTGATCACACAGCCGTAAGAGGGGTAAAAAGAAAGCCAAGACCCCGTTGGGAAGAGAGGCATCTTTCCAAGCAGCCAAATAAAATACAGTTCATTAACCTTACAGCTGCATGGATGTTTTCTTGATTTTCCACCATCATCATCAATTTCTTTAGTCCTTTATTTGAACTGCTAAGAAATGCACATCTAAACTGAATAAAACATGACTGAGGTACTGTGTCCCTATTCTTCTCTGGTCCATTCTCTCCTTACAATTTGTCACCCGTGTACATTTCATCATGTCTAAAATTTAGACAGTAAGCTCTTTAGGTAGGAAATGCATCATTCTAAATTTGCTGTGAAGCCTCTACCACACTTCTGAGTGCTACAAAATAATTAATACTAAACTGGTCATTTCTTTCTATCAGTCACTCACTTCTCTTCTTCTCTCATTTTCTCTCCCTTCTGCTATTTTCTCTTTTTTTTTTTTACCTCCGTGCATCTCAACCTCTCTCTGCCTCTGCTATCATCAAGACCCCCATTTCTCCTTCTCTCTGCCTTTGAGAATGGAATACAAAATTATACTGATTAGGCAGAAAGGGCCAAAATATTTTCTTCAACCACTTAGAATTTAATCAAAAAGAAAATGTTTAATTTTCCAGAAAAAGAGTAAAAAAACCCAAACACCTCAAGAGTGAACAGAAAATCTTTTTGATGTAGTTTGTCATGCTTTTGAGGACCATAAATCACATGTTCCTTGTGCTTTATGTGAAACATGATATTACCCAAATGGTCAATCTTTGCAATCTCCTAAAGTTTTCAGAAATTTAGATGTAAACTGCAGTGATCATTTATATGTATATTACTTATCTGAAATTTATAAGACATGATGTGATTTTTTGTAATTCTGTGAATTGTTTACATGGATTACTGTGTCATCAAGAAATATGGGAACAGACTGAAATGATGAGCAAAAATATTGTTTAATGCCGTGATGGCCACCAGCACTTACCTAACTTCTAAAGAAAAGCTAAGGCCAACAGAGGACAGAAAAGCTTCCAAGAAATTCATAAATAAGACATCTTTACTGTACACTGAAGGCTGAAGCATTTATTCTCAGTACAAAACACCTACTCACTCAAATGCTTTTTTTCCTCTTCATATGTATTCAGTGCCAGTCTGACAACCCTGAGACTGAAGTTTTCTGTTAATCCACCAAGTATGTAGTGTATGAGTAAACTCACTGCTGCTTGTTTTCCTGAGATATCCTGCCAATGTACTTCAGCTGTGACCTGGAAGGACCACCTCAGAGGGTGGCAGGAGAGTTCAGAGTCCATAGTTCATTCTGTCTTTGGCCTTTCAGCTGAGATTGCCAACTATGATGGTAATTTTGTGATTCAGGCATCTATCTTAGATACCTCCATGGCCCTCGTTAGTGTAGTATCTGAGCATCTCATAATCTTTAATGTGTTTACCCTAACAACAACAACCCTGTGAGGTAAGAAGTACTATTATCCCCATTTTACAGATGGGGAACTGAGGCACTGAAAGACTAAATGACTTACCCAAAGTCATATAGGAGGTCTGTGGCAGAGCAAGCAATTGAACTTGGGTGTCTCAGGTCCCAGGCTAGCTCTCTAACCACTAGACCATTCTTTTTCTCTTTGATATATTATGATGACCTGCCACTAGGAATTTTACTGAGACCAAAACCTCAGGTCATGTTCAGCACTGACTGTCATAACAGTATCCGTTCTAAGCCCTTTTTTAATCACTTATAACTTTCACCTTTTGAGCTGAAACTTCCCATAATTGGTCTCCATGTAATTAATTAAAATTATACTTTCCCCATTATAAGAATAAAAATATTTTTTAAAAAAGATTGCAACCTTCTTTTTGAACTGCTTTAATGTCAAGATGGCTGAGACTAAAGAGAAGAGAAATAAGCACAGATCTGGAAGTTAAGAACTGCCAAAATGCAATCCCAGGTCTGCCAGTGAGTTGTATGGCTTTGGGCAACTAGCTTCACCCATGTGCCTCAAGTCTCTCATCGGCTAAATTGAGATAATAATAGTTATCTACCTACCCCACTAGAGTGTTGTGAGGATTATTTAGATGATACTTATCAATCTGCAGTATATTGTGTTAGTGCTTGTTTCCTTATCATATCAGAGGCAAATCCATTTACTTCCTGTTTTATTAATCTAAAGGAAGTTCCTTATATAGCATTTTTTTACTATCCAAAATTGAATTTAAAAGAAAAAATTCTAAATTACAAATCCTGCTAAATGCATGATTTGGAAATAAAAACATCAGACAACTTGATTCCTTGGCATCCTTATTTGAACAGCTACAATTAAAACTGTATCTTTTGAAAATACCTCCTTGTTTATATTGGCCATGAATCTATCTTAGCAAAATGTCAACTCTGCTATCAACTCTTTCCTTCCAAAGCTTCCGAAGCAGATTTCTGCCTGTGGAGAGGGCAGGGAGGTTCATTACAAATGCTATGTTGCTACATTCCAAACTATATCCTATTGCTTATTTTGCTCGGAGAAAAGAATGCCAAAACCAATAGTGCATCTAAAAATGATGTGTTACCCTATCAGCAACATTTTATCTCTCCCATCCTTCCAAATGCACTCCTTAAATTGGCTGGCAGACCCCAGCACTGGCAGCAGTATTTTGTCATTCACTTCAGTCTTAATGTTTTCTACAAAATGAGTACGGAAGTTTTGTTTTTGTTTTGTGCGTGCGTGAAATGTAGTGGCTAGAATTCCAAAGTGCATGCTACCAGCTACTATAAACACCTCTGAAACTTGGCATCTTTTGAACATTAAATGGGATACTAAATAACCTTAGAACGATAAAAGTTAATAACATGAGTAACATAGGTCACAGAGGTACAGATTGTACCTCCTGATTATCCCTTCTAGGAACGATCAGCATTAAATTAACACTCTCAATTAAATAAGGTCTTCATTTTTATCTTCCTTAAAGGCAGGTAAAATCTCATATAGCATTCCAGAGGGTGCCTTTGATATACACTGGCATCAAATGAAAAGGCTACTTTAGTGCAATATTATACAGTAGTTGAGATTTTAACAACATACAAGAGACACAAAATGCAAAGTTATGATTCCAAAGTAACCATGGCTTAGTCCCCTTGGGGTCAATCCTGCAAGGGGCTGAGCTCTCATCACAAGCAAGCAAAACATTTAAGCACATGCGTAATCCCATTTATTTCAAGGTGTCTACTCGTGTGCTTAAGTATTTCAGTGAATCAGGGACAGATCACTCACTCAGCACTTTGAAGAATCGAGACCTGTTTCCATTATAGTGGGAGTCATATCTATAGTTAAGGCTGTAGAGCAGTTTCCTTTCTAACCCCATTTGCAGTCATTTAGAACCTCCTGAAATTTCCACACTTTATTACATTTTCCACAATTCATCTGTGTCCAAAAGTGATTTCTTTTAAACATTTGAACACTGACAACTCAGCCATTTTTGAGAGGGGGAAATGGTAAAAAATGTAATTTTGCCATAATAAAAGAAATAATTGCACTTTCTTTTTAAACTGCTCGACAACCTAAGCAGCTAAGAGTAGAAAGATGAAATAGTCTTCAGTGATGGAAGTGTTTAGCAGTGCTCCAGTTATAATTGGTTTGGATTTAACTTCAGGTGCATTTTTCAAAAGTGCCTAAGTGACCTAGGAAACTAAGTCATGATTGTGTGACTTAAGAATCTAAGGGACCTGAGGAAGAGCTCTGTGTAGCTCAAAAGTTTGTTCCTTAAACCAACAGAAGGTGGTACATATCTACCTTTATCTCTCTCAAGAATCTAAGTCAATTTTGAAAAAGGGACTTAGGCATCTTTGAAAATCACTTGTCATGCATGCACAGTATATTTTGCAGCGTTTTTCACTAAGCTTATGCAACGTGCAGCTAAGGAATGCATCATTGTGCACCTGGTCATGCATGCCTAACTTAGCTGCACAGTGCTGAACAAGGGGTTGAGGGAGAGTACCTGCAGTCTGAAAGATATGCAGTAGGGAATCCTGCTTTGAGGCACCCTATCACCTCTGCTGCTGTGGAGGGTTTATTGCACTTTACCCATCTGACAAGCTCCAAAGATTCACAGGAAAAGGTCTCTTTCTTGCAGAATTTTCTGAAGTGCATGGTACCTCATGGTCCAGTGGTGCCTAGCCAAATAGTTCTGGAGTTTTTGAAAACCCAACAGAAATTATCTCCTTTTTATACTTTTCTTGCTTTCTTCTTTCTTTCTTTTTTATAATCCAGGAAATTCCATACCAAAAGCTTTATTGAAAGTGTTGAACAAGTTGCATGGCTAAGCAATCAGCAGTGAAGCTGCAGTTCAGGATGCATGTACAACCTTAACACTACCCTTTTGCAAATGCAAAGTCATTTGTAGTCATTTATATTACAAGTACATGTTAAAGAATACTTACACATTGTACTACAGATTCAATATCAGATCATACCTTAGAATAAGAGAGAATTCACCAGATCTTCTAATTTGTTGCTAAATTAACCATAAGAACATAAGAGCATAAGAATGGCCATGCTGGGTCAGACCAAAGGTCCATCTAGCCCAGTATCCTGTCTTCCGACAGTGGCCAATGCCAGGTACCCAAGAGGGAATGAACAGACAGGTAATCATCAAGTGATCCATTCCCTGTTGCTCATTCCCAGCTTCTGGCAAACAGAGGCTAGGGACACCATCCCTGCCCATCCTGGCTAATAGCCATTGATGGACCTATCCTCAATGAATTTATCTAGTTCTTTTTTGACCCCTGTTATAGTCTTGGCCTTCACAACATCCTCTGGCAAAGAGTTCCACAGGTTGAATGTGCGTTGTGTGAAGAAATACCTCTCTCCATTCTGAAAACTGACTATTTATTCCTACCCTTTGTTTCCTATCTTTTAACTACCTTAGAGGACCTTCCCTCTTATCCCGTGACAGCTTACTTTGCTTAAGAGCCTTTGGTGAGGGACCTTGGCAAAGGCTTTCTGAAAATCTAAGTACACTCTATCCACTGGATCCCCCATGTTCACATGCTTGTTGACCCCCCCAAATAATTCTAACAACAATACTTAGTATGTCCACGGTGCTCAATAGGCCTGATCTAACGCCCTATTGAAACCATTGGGAGTGTTGCCACTTACCTCAGTGATTTTTGAATTAGGCCCCAAATCAGCAACAGAGCTGGGATTATAACTCAGAACTTCTTGACTCCCATCCCTGTGCTCATTCCTTCTCTAGACACACTGGCTTAGGTCCCAGTGCACAGGTACCTGCACTTAGGTAGATTCTGACACTATTCTATAGGTCCAATCTTACATTTTAGAATACTATTAATATTTACTGATTATAGTCCAGTTGCGCCCAGAGGCTCCTATCAGGATCAAGACCTGATTGTGCTAGGTACTGTACAAACACATAGGCAAACACAGTCTCTGCCCCAAAGAGTTTACATTCTTAGCCTCTGAGCCTACAAAAATCTAGACATGTGCCTAACTTTAAGCACACGAGTAGTCTCAATGAGTTCAACTCATGTGCTTGCAGATTCAGGATTTTTTTGGGGGCGGGAGGGACGGGGTTAAGACAAGTGACATGTGAAGGTAACAAACAATAGGAGAGAAGGAGGATGAAGGACAAGAGTATCAGCAATAAGATCGCATGGCTACACGATTAGCTAGTGCACAGTTTGATGGTTCCAAATCATTATTCAATTAAATTATAGAAATTCTATATATCAATTGAATATGAACAATCCCTGCTGGCTCTCTACCTAATCATTATCATTTGGCAACGTCCTGTAGGCTTTATGGCAAAAGTGGTTCTTAAGGAAACATGGAAGCAAGAAAGAATATTAGCTTTACAGTCCACTTCAGGGAGGGTGTTCATGAACAAGAGATGGCATGGATATGTGCATGGTATGGACAGGTGCACAAGGCAGCAGAGTTGTGGTTGCTTTGTGGAGTATAACTTGCATTTCCCATCTCTGATACACTTATATTCTCAGCCATAAAAAGGCATTTAGTTTTCCTTTTGATAACACAGAGAGAGAGCGAGCGAGCAAGAGAGAGGTTCCAGTGTGTTTATTTTAATGTAGGATCATTAGAGTGTACTCAAGTTTGCCTGTAAAGTTCATCTAATGTTTTTCCGTTCAACCTTTCGGATTATTCTAAACATTGTGATAGGCTCAAACGTGATGAAACACCGGATCAAAACCAACATGTGTGCGACTGCTCCCAAACTGCCACAACTGATCAATAGTCCACGTACAGAGCACACTGGTCCATCCAACATCGACATCTGCTGGCACCCTCTTAATTTGTCTTCAGCGAACAACCAAAACAAAAATCCTAACGGCTATTAAGAGAAACATCAACTGGGTTTCAGGCAACAGCAACAATAAAATATTCCCCTCCTATAAAAAAAAACAGCCATTCCTATTATGCTTGATTAATTTGGGTGATGTTTAATAATTCTACTGTTTAATACTTGGTCACTTGGCCATAGATAAAATATATTTAGGCAGGCAATCTACAGCCAATTACAGGGTGGGAAACAAATCCAGTTTCTATTATCAAGCTCTTAGTTTCTGAATTACAAACACCTGGAAATCTGGAATTACAACGTAACGGCGGGGCAGAAATAATTTGATGATTATGCAGGAACTGAAGGTTACACTGGTTGTGGTCTGCGTCTTGCTATATTCAGTCCCAAGAGCACAGATAGGCTGATAGACCAATGATCGTTCTGAAGCCCAATATCTTGTAAATCATAAGGATGGGAAACAAACGTCACACACCACTGGAGAACTTGGGGTCTCAATTTTCAAATAATGCACAGCATTCATCTCTACTCCTGACAAGTCTTGAGCGATCAGACCTAAAATTCAATATCATCATCCTCTCCCTCCATAAGTCTTTCTAGGGGACCGATCCAAAGCCCACAGAAGTCAATAGGAGAGTCCTTCCACTGAGTTCAATGGGCTTTGGATCAGCGACCAGGACTGCAAGTTGAAAAACACTGCTTTATGAAAGCCCCCAGCGTCTCAGCTTCCAATTGTGTAAATCATTAATCTACGATTCCCGCAATACATGAGCTATCAGTTTATGTTGAAATCCAAGTGTGTGTGTGTTGTGGGAGAACGACACAGGGACAGGGGTCAAGGGATGGAAAGCGAAACAATATGATTCTAAAGTGTAATCATGATGGGACAGGGTGAGAATGATACATATGATTTTAGGACCCATGAATTTTCCCAGCATGGCTGCTCAGAATGATTTTTAATAGCTATTCCAGTCACTGTGCAATAAAAAAAAACAAACACAATTTTGTTGTCTTGTATAAACATTAGAACTGCTAACTTCCTCACGTCTCTGACAGCTCGAGCACAATAATTTACAATTTTACCACTTGGTCAATCAACATGAATTAAGCCAGACAGATTTTAATAAGCTACACAGTGCGTGTGTAGAAGCAGTAAACCTGAGAACACACACAGTAAGCATTTTCCAGCAATATAGTTCTACGATTAGAGCAAAGGTCTCTTTAGGGTTGCAACATATCCTAAGTTGTGAAATAGGGGCAATTTGTTAAAACAACAAATGAAAACAGCTTACCTAGGATCTCCTTTTTGGAGATCCTACCAATTCAGAGAAAAGAGTATCTTTAAAAGAAAAACCCACCTTCAAACAGAAAAAAGGGATGTGAAAGAAGCTTTGCATTGCATATGTATGCAAATAAGACAAGCACTATGACAGATTAAATAAAATAATAAGGTTGTTACTTACTGGGCTGTTTACTTAACTATGTGAATGATAAATTTAAATAAGTCCTGTATGAGGAATGCATATAAATATCTGAATTCTGTTTGGCTGGCTTGTATTTTAAAACATTTTAGTAATAAACCAACATATGTATGATATGTATATAGAACCACATTGTATTTCCAGGAAACCATTATTTTAAAAAATGAAGACTTACACTGTTTTCTCATTCTCTTAAGCTGTTCCATAAAATGTATATATTTTTCATTTCTTTGCAAATCTGAGTCATCGTTTTTGCTTTCCAATGCAGTGAATTTTTTTTTTACTAAATCTTTTAGATCTGGTATATTTTCTGGTTTGTCTTGTTTTATCTGAAAAGAAAAATAAATGCAACTTTGTTACTCTCTATAATATAGTCCCCCAACCCAAAGCAGAGAGAGTAGGTGCAATAATATGAATCTAACGAGATCTTCTCCAGTCTCCCACTAAACCAAAGGCTGTAAAAATCTGGAACCATAACCCCATGGCAATTATTTATATATCCAGTGGTCATCCTTAAAATCTAGACAATTAATGCCCAGAGACATTTACCTGTGCTGCTGTACAGGCAGTCTTCCCTCTACTCAGAATAGAGAAAAATTGTAGTATGAGGTATGCAGTTAACAACCCTGAGTATAAAGATTTTAATGGCATCCAGGGTAATGTTGCATGCATACGAGGGTGACCAGACAGCAGGTATGAAAAACTGGGACAGGGGTGTGGGGTAATAGGAGCATATAAAAGAAAAAGACCCCAAAATTGAGACTGTCCCTATAAAATCAGGACATCTGGTCACCCTATTACATAGGCACCTTATACTATTATCATCTAGCTCTTATATAGAACTTTACAAAAATGGTAAATACCATTATCACCATTTTACAGATTGAGAATCTGAGAAACAGAGGTGAAGGGATTTCCCCAAGGTCTCTGAGTAAGCCAGAAGCAGGAATGGAACCCAGGTCTCCTGAGCTCCAACCCAGTGTTCTATCCACTAGGCCAGACTTAAGATATGTGAAGTTTGCCAAACAATAAGTCCCTGCCCTAAAGAGCTGGCTGGAAAATTTCACAATGAAATTTCTACAAAAAATGGAGCTGAAATTTCATGAACATTTTTGCATATGTTTTCCTCTCATTTTCCAACCAGCTCTGATGAGGAGATTACAATCTATATCCATGAATGAGCACAGTACCAAACAAAATAATACAAAAAGCTAATATATAAGGAAACACAGCTTATTTATTTGCATATCACCAACAGTGAGCAATGTGCTTTACAGGCTGGTGAACAGTTGTGATCCTTACCCTTCAGAGTATTTACATGTGGGCACGATGGAAGAAGAGAATTTTGGAGGCTGCAAGTGAGGGCACTCACTGTATGATGACTGAGAGACACCCTGTCCCAACCATAGGAAAAGCATTTTGAGAATCCAAAAAAGAGACTTAGATTTTTTTTCTTTCATTTTGTAACACTGTGCCATGTGATTATTGCCCCCAGCCAATTGTAAATGGGGATAGACAGACCAACAGGTTGCATATCTGAAAGAGGAAGGGAGAGACAAAACATTTCACTTGAGCCAACCTTACTCTACCTCCTTTGCTAGACCTAACCATACCCCCATGCATGCAGTAGGGCTGCAAAAGAGAAAACAGAGGCCTGTCAAGGAAGGTTACTTGGTGCATCAGCCAGGTCAAGCCGTTATACCACATCCCCTACTGGTTCCAAGAGGTACAAAGAGGCTAGAGACCCCTGGTGTAATGAGGGTTGCCATCTTTCTAATGGCACAGAATCGAACACCCTTGCCCCGCCCCCCGCCCCATCCCTTCCCCGAGGCCCTGCCCCTGCCCTGCCCCGCCCCTTCTCCAAGGCCCTGCCCTCCACTTACTCCAGTCCCCCTCCCTCCGTTGCTTGCTCCCCCCCACTCACTTTCACTGGGCTGGGGCAGGGGGTTAGGATGCGGGAGGGGGTGCGGGCTCTGGGGAGGGACCAAAAATGAAGGGTTCAGGTTGTGGGCTGGGGCAGGGGTGCGGGCTCCAACTGGGCGATGCTTATCTCAGGCGGCTCTCAGGCGGCAGCGCAGCAGGGCTAAGGCAGGCTTCCTGCCTTCCCTGGCTCCACGCAGCTCCTGGAAGCGGCCGCCATGTCCAGCCCCTAGGTGGAGGCATGGCCAGACGGCTCTGCATGGTGTGCACTGCCCGCACCCGCAGGTGACACCCCCACATCTCCCGTTGGCCACGGTTCCCAGTCGCTTCTGGGAGCTGCGCAGAGCCAGGGCAGGCAGAGAACCTGCCTTCACCCCACTGCGCTGCCGACTAGACTTTTAATAGCCCAGTCAGTGGTGCTGACTTGAGATGCCAGGGTCCTTTTTCGACCAGGTGTTCCAGTCAAAAACTAGACACCTGGCAGCCCTAGATGTAATACTCAATTTCGAGAGCTGAAGAAGCCATGTCTGTGCAGCAGGCTGTGCGAGAATACTCAAAAGGCTACAGAGCCCCTGGGAAACTCGGCCGTCCATGAAGGCAGGGCAAATTTATCCATCGAAATAGCAGGCCTGTCAAGGGCAAAGCCCGTTTGGCAGAGACCGCAGGGAGGTGCAGGTTGCCTCTCGTGACAATGGACCAGAGAAATAATAGAAAACCATGTGGTCTTAAAGCCAGAAAATACTTGCTGCAAGAAAGACATGACAACAGTTCTACTTGGTGGCCAGCCACAATAACTACCCAAAGTATGTCTACACAGGGCTAAAAAACCCACGTCTGGCCCAGGTCAGGTGACTCAGGTTTGCAAGGCTTGGGCTCTGGGGCTGAAAAACTGCTTTTGCAGACATTCGGGCTTGGGCTGGGACATGAGCTCTGGGTCCCTGCAGGGGTGGAGGGTCTCAGTGCTCAGGCTCCAGCCCAAGCCTGAACGTCTACACTGCAACTTTTAGCCCCGCAACCCTAGCCCCGCAAGCCTAAGTCAGCAGATCCGGGCCATGCTGCAGGCCTTTTATTCCTCTGTAGACATATCCCAAGAGAGCACAGTGACCACACCCACAGGCAGGACACAGGCTGTGGGATATGAAGAAGGCTGGAAAAACCAACAGTAGACCAACCGTCAGCAGCAAGGCTCACAGATAGCTACAGAACAGCCAAGCAGCAGGTGACTGTACTCCTAGCACCTGCTCTTTGAGGCAAAGGAGCCAACTAGAAATAGCCATCCCATGCCCAGGGCAAGCAGTGCTAATCGGCAGTATGCAAGTGCTGCATTAACAGACAAATTTAGGACTCAGCCCAGCAAATTGCTCCAGGAGAGGCTCAGTCACAACAGAAAGCATCATTGTTCCGTACTCAGTTGCAAAACTCAAGGCCTTCAGAAACTGTAAGCACAAGAAAACAGTTACCAAGCTGAAACACATGTAAAAACCAGTACAATAGGACACACTATTCAGACAGTGTATGCTTCACATATACGCCTCTCTACAGCAACTTCACCAGACTGCTATCACTCTCATTGCTTGATATGTAACTAATGGATGTATGCCTGCACCCCTGAGTCATATCCTAAGAGCAGTCAATCGCTAGGACCCACACCCTAGCAATAACGATAGCACAGTGACTAAATAACTTATGTAACAGCAGCGGCTTCTGCTAGATACAGTCAGGCAGACCACAAGCCGTGCCCACATTTGTGATCCCAAAGTTGCTGAGGCTCACGCAAGAATCAAAGAATAAAGCTTCCGACAGCTATGTGCCACAGAGACAATGCCAGCCACGCTACACAAGCACTTGTCCCTCTCTACAGATCATCATCCCACAAGCAAACAGGAGCTCACCACGCACACTGATGTAGTTATCACAGGAAAAAAGAGTCAGAGGTAAGGCACTGAGGACCATGCGATTCGCTTTCTGCTCTGTTTGCGACTCACGTGAGTCGAGAGCACAGCTCTGCGCTCAAGGCACTGTCAGCCTATTGTCCTTAAACAATACACCAGAACCATAACTTAGATGCGTGGCATGGTCAAATGCAGTCGTGATGGTATAACAGTACCTATCTCACCGTACGGGATGATAGCCTCTCCCACCCCCAACCTCCAGCAGTGGAAGCACTTCAGATGTGGCATTCAACAAGGGCATGACATTCATGTGAGCAAGAAAACCACATAAACCAAGGGCCAGAACTTGCATCATTACATTACCAAGGATTGGTGTTTGTTATCTGAGAGATTGCATTTGGATAACTTGCAGCAAGCATGGACCTTACAGCTGACCGAGGTAAATGACTGCAGAATTAGCATGGATTCTACACACAGGACAACACAGGAGCAGCAGAAGGTCCCTAAAAGTGGGTGGGGCCACAGGCACTCGAACTGCGGCCCTGCCCCCTGCTACCCCTTCTTCCTGAGCCCCCACCCTCACCCCGCCCCTTCCCCCAAGGCCCCACCCCCACACCACCCCTTCTCCCCATTCTCCCACCCTCACACCACCCCCAGCACCTCTTCCCCCCAACACCCCACCCCCTGCTCACTCCTCTCCGCCCCACCACCATTCGCCCTTATAGCTGGTAAAAAGTGGGAGGCCATAGCTTCCTGGCCCCCCTGTTCCAGCGCCCCTGATACAACACCTTTATCATCTGTATCAACCAAAGGCCAATAGCTCAATTCCCTCACCCGGTGACAGCAAAACCACACTCTGGTAAATCTAGCAAACCAGCAAGAACTAAGCAACTACTTTCTGAAGAGAACGTGAGCAATTCTAGAGATCTTCAAAAGCAACAATATAGTTCCACTCCCAAGAGTCATTTCATGACTGAGATACATTAATTCGTGCTGTGGCCTGAAAGCACCTTACTAGCAGGACATATACGGTTGGGAAACGACAGGTGCTCAGATACCACGCATAATATATAAACCTAGTATCAGGGGCTTTGCCTGCAGCAGAATCCCTCTCCTGGCAACTTAATGAGCGTGGCAGGCCCTGACAGAAGCTGTCTGATTGACTGCATCGCCTGACTGAAGGAGTCTGCAGGCTGATACCTCAGCTCAGTAGCAGCAGCAGTCCAGTGTCTGCTCAATGCATTTCTAGCCTGCAGCTGTGCTTGGTCCCACGCCTGGGTCTAGCTCCCAGCTTCTTCTTGATTTCTGACTCGTGGCTCAGACCCTCAGATCCACCTTCTGACTGTAACTCCAGTTAACCCTTTGGCTTAGACTTTGGTTTCTGACACCCAGCTCTGGCCCTCTGCTACACCTTCTGGCTGTGACGCCAGTCACACCTTCAGCTCAGGCTTTGATTCTGCAACCCTGACTTTGCTCCTGGACTTCCTTCTCTGTGCAGAAAGGAGTGGTTCAGGACTATTGAGAAAAGCTGGACGAGCACAAGTCCATGGGGCCGGATCCGCTGCATCCGAGAGTGCTAAAGTAGTTGGTGGACGTGATTGCAGAGCCATTGACCATTATCTTTGAAAACTCATGGCGATCGGGGGAAGTCCCGGATGACTGGAAAAAGGCTAATGTAGTGCCCATCTTTAAAAAAGGGAAGGAGGATGATCCTGGGACCTACAGGCCGTCAGCCTCACCTCAGTCCCTGGAAAAATCATGGAGCAGGTCCTCAAGGAATCAATTCTGAAGCACTTAGAGGAGAGGAAAGTGATCAGGAACAGTCAGCATGGATTCACCAAGGGCAAGTCATGCCTGACGAATCTAATTGCCTTCTATGACGAGATAACTGGCTCTGTGGATGAGGGGAAAGCGGTGGACGTGTTGTTCCTTGAGTTTAGCAAAGCTTTTGACTCCCACAGTATTCTTGCCAGCAAGTTAAAGTAGTATGGGCTGGATGAATGGACTATAAGGCGGATAGAAAGCTGGCTAGATTGTCGGGTTCAACGGGTAGTGATCAATGGCTCCATGTGTAGTTGGCAGCCGGTATCAAGTGGAGTGCCCCAAGGGTTGGTCCTGGGGCTGGTTTTGTTCAATATCTTCATAAATGATCTGGAGGATGGTGTGGATTGCACCCTCAGCAAGTCTGCAGCTGACTCTAAACTGGGAGGAGAGGTAGGAATAGGATAAGGAGGGCTAGACAAATTAGAGGATTGGGCCAAAAGAAATCTGATGAGGTTCAACAAGGACAAGTGCAGAGTCCTGCACTTAGGACGGAAGAATCCCATGCACCGCTACAGACTAGGGACCGAATGGCTCGGCAGCAGTTCAGCAGAAAAGGACCTAGGGGTTACAGTGGACGAAAAGCTGGATATGAGTCAACAGTGTGCCCTTGTTGCCAAGAAGGCCAATGGCATTTTGGGATGTATATGTAGGGGCATTGCCAGCAGATTGAGGGACGTGATCGTTTCCCTCTATTCGACATTGGTGAGGCCTCATCTGGAGTACTGTGTCCAGTTTTGGGCCCCACACTACAAGAAGGATGTGGAAAAATTGGAAAGAGTCCAGCGGAGGGCAACAAAAATGATTAGGGGACTGGAACACATGACTTATGAGGAGAGGCTGAGGGAACTGGGATTGTTTAGTCTGAGGAAGAGAAGAATGAGGGGGGGATTTGATAGCTGCTTTCAACTACCTGAAAGGGGGTTCCAAAGAGGATGGATCTAGACTGTTCTCAGTGGTAGCTGATGATAGAACAAGGAGTAATGGTCTCAAGTTGCAGTGGGGGAGGTTTAGGCTGGATATTAGGAAAAACTTTTTCACTAGGAGGGTGGTGAAACACTGGAATGCGTTACCTAGGGAGGTGGTGGAATCTCCTTCCTTAGATATTTTTAAGATCAGGCTTGACAAAGCCCTGGCTGGGATGATTTAGTTGGGGATTGGTCCTGCTTTGAGCAGGGGGTTGGACTAGATGACCTCCTGAGGTCCCTTCCAACCCTGATATTCTATGATTCCCTCATGTGGATTCAGCTCTAACTGGTAGGAAGGACTCTTGCTCAAAACACTAGGTCAGACTGCCCATGATTAGTGGCTGACACCTAGAGGGCCAGATTAGACAGACATCAAAAGGACATTCCTTTATGTGTAGATCAACAGTCACTTAGTTCACACATCTGAAAGGTGAAATTCAAGTCCGGTTCGTGTTCAAAGGGAGGGAGATCCCTCTCATCACTTGAGTATCAGTTGAACACAATGTTTTATCGATATACAGTTGAATCCCATTTATCCAAGCCTCCATTATCCAGCTCCCCATATTAACTGAACCACCAGCCGCCCCAGGGCTGACAGCAGCTGAGGCTTGGGTGATCAGCCCCAGGCAGTTGGTGGTTCAGTTAATACGGAGGGCTGGATAATGGAGGCTCGGATAAACCAGGTTCTACTGTATAGGTTTTCATTTGTTCACGAAATGTAAAAACTAAAGACTCTCTGTAAAAACACGAATTCCGTGTTTTTCTGTGACAAACTGATTTCTGGGCCCTGATAATAACAAAGTAAACAAGCTTGTTGTGCACAAGCAGTTTCTCTCTTGTGATGCTTATGCTGTCCCATGAAACAGGTGGAAAGCAGTGTAATACAGAGACACACAAAACTACAAATGCACGTGAACCTTGACATCAGTCCCAACTCGTCTTGGGAGGACAGGATTGCAATACAACATATATTGTGTCAGCAGTACACCACAGTAGGTACATTCTGGCTCACGGTAGTACCCTCAACCCACTCCTTATTCATAGGGATGTAAGGTGTCAAGAACTATCAACACGACAAAAAGAAGAATGGGGACTACATGAACACTGGGGGTGGCAAAGTGACACCCATTCTGTGACGTATTTGCTTCTCAGTCTGTGCAGCATGTCAGATAAATTCTCCCAGACAAACCTAGAGCCATTCACACCTTGTAAATGTTGGTACAAGTTACTTTGCACAGGAACCACGCAAAGTATGTTAGATGAATGACCGTAGTGCTGTCAGCCAAGATGAGCATAAGGAGAGATTAATAAGATTGGGACTTTTCAGATTAGAAAAGAGACGAATAAGGGGGGATATGATAGAGATCTATAAAATCATTACTGGTGTGGAGAAAGTAAATAAGAAAGTATTATTTACTCCTTCTCATAACACAAGAACTAGGGGTCACCAAATTAAAATAATAGGCAGCAGGTTTAAAACAAACAAAAGGAAATATTTCTTCACACAACATACAGTCAACCTGTGGAACTCTTTGCCAGAGGATGTTGTGAAGGCCAAGACTATAACAGGGGTCAAAAAAGAACTAGATAAATTCATGGAGGATAGGTCCATCAAGGGCTATTAGCCAGGATGGGCAGGGAGGGTGTCCCTAGCCTCTGTTTGCCAGAAGCTGGGAATGGGTGACATGGGATGGCATGGGATGATTACATGTTCTGTTCATTCCCTCTTGGGCACCTGGCATTGGCCACTGTCGGAAGACAGGATACTGGGCTAGATGGTCTGACCCAGTATGGCCATTCTTATGTTCTTACATAAGAGCATGCTAAGCAACACTTTGCAGAGCCATGAGTCAATACATTGAGAGATGCATATGATTTTGAAATGGGGGGTGGAGGCAAGTACACCCTCCAACACAACCTGGAAATGATATATAATGATGGACTGGGAGCGGTCAGGACACATTTGAGCAGAGGTGTTGGTTACAACAGCTTGTTTACAGCAGTACCAAAGGCAACAGTGATAGTCCCCCAAAAGAAAAAAGCCACATTTGTATGTATCATTGGCTTTGGGTGAAGAAGACACAAATCATACATTAGCCTGTGCGGCTGTTAATGATTTCGTCACTGTACCCTCATGCATGTTGTACCAGCATTGCTATTGGGTATGTATATTTAGAAACACAATGCAGTTTTATTACGACTGTTGCAACAAAAAATTGTGATTATGCATGCTACCTAGGTACAACTCACATGCCAGCAGACCTACTCCCCCTCGGTGACAGACCATACCTCCTGACTCTGTTGTTGATAGATTAAATTGTGGTGTGACAAAACGGCTGCTATGAATAATAATGGGCAGTGCTTGTTTACTGTGAGGTTTCCAAGATATGCCAATGCTGCATGTTACATGTCTGGTTTCTCTGGCTGCATTTTAACAAAGTGTCTTGGCTCAGCAGTGTATTCTGCTATGGACCCTCTCCTTGCTATTGTGAGTATCACATGAAAGGCAGTTGAGTTCTGCCCCCAGAAACCAGCATACCCCATCGACCTAGCGCATATGCATTTATGTACCATGTTTGAGCCAGACATTGTATCGGATAGTAAGTGGACAGTTTTTACTTCCCTGAATAGCATAATCAAAGGACAAGGAAGTCAACTGATTAAGGCCAAATCCTGGTGCCAGTGAAGTCAATGCAAGTTTGCCATTGACTTAAATGGAGCCAGCTTTAAGAAGTGCCCGCACAGTGTATGGGATCAGGATCTAAAAAGGCACTAACTAGTGAAATCCCATGTGGACCAGTTCAGTTTTTCGGACCTTGCCTCTTCCCCTTGAGCATCTCAAATCACTTTACAAATATTAATGAATTTAGCTCCAAACTAGCATCACGTAACCACAGTCAACCCTATTTTACAGATAAGGAGACTGAAGCATGAAGAGATGAAGGCTCTGGTCTAAGGCTGCAAAGGGAGATTGGAAGAGCCAGGAATAAACAGGCCAGTCCTGTGCTTTAAGCTCAAAGCCAACTTTCTGCTTTCTCCTTTAGGTTAACTGACGGAAAGGTAGCCATAAACAGTGAGCAGATTAGGACATGGACCTATGGGACTTCCACAATTTAAAGAGAGAAAGACAGAGAGAGAAAAATAGGCAGGAAAGTAGTCCTGGAGATGTGATATGCTAAACCACTGCAAAGCAGAGAGCAATGTGGAATTTTTGCACTAGGCAGAATGCAGTTCTTTTATCACACGCTATTTTAGGCCTGTTTCAGAGAGTGAACAATCTGCAAATGTTAACTTTCCCTCAATTACCTAAAGGAGAAAGCAGATAATAATTATTTGTTCCCATTAGTCTGGGGAGCTTTTCCCAATAAAAGTTGGATTTTTATTTTTTTAAAGACTCTGTTTAGAAATTTAATGGAAATCATTGGTGCCTGGGATGTACAAAGCAGAGCGACAATCATTTTAATGACATGTATTAGGCCAAGTCTGCTGATGAGCAGAACTACTCCATTTTCCAAATCCTTTGTTACTTTATTGAAAAAAAGTGAGGATGACCACAGAGTGATACAAAGCTAAGAGATATGCAGATACCCAGGTATTCATATTCTTCTGGGGCAATGTGAAAAAGGACTTCCTGTGTGCCTCCTGCTAAGTCTGAACTATCAGAGAAGATTCATGCTATATTTACATTACAGCCAGCCACCACAGGTGGTTTAGGGAAAGCTGGAAGCAGTTCTAACTGACTCTGTGACTCTGACTGACTCTGTGACTGACAGCATACTTGATGAATGCCCACCATCATGCAGAGCTACCAACTGGGCAGGACCTCTGACCTCAGTGGGTTTGGTATTGTTATGTGGCTCAATCAAGAGTTTCAAAAGTGCCAACTGATACTGTGTTCTTCAGTTTTTGGGATGCCCAAACTGAGACACCTTAAAGGGGCCTGATTTTCAGAGGGTGGGTATTCAGCATTTTATGCAATGCAGCCCTTTTAAAGTGTCTCAAGTTAAGCACCCAAAAACTGAGGCATCCAAAATCACTTTTTCACTTCTGAAAATCTTGGCCAAGAGACTGTTAGGACAGAATAAATTAACAATGGTCAGAGTTGGGGCAGCCTTGCTCAGTCCTTCCACCAGGTCTAGGTGACTGTTCTTCTATTACTTAGCAATGCTACAGAGTCAAACAAGTTATAAAGTTTACAGCCCATTTTTTTCATACTACATGGTCTCATGTCAGCCTTAGCTTGCTAAACAATATTTTACAAATGTGCACTCACTCAGCATATGCATTGATTTTACCCCAGGGCAAAGTCAAACGCTCCTGCTGCAAATTTTATTTATTTTTTTGATAAGCATTTTTTCATTGCGAGGAAATAGCATGGGAGCTAAGTAAATTTGTTGGTTGAGTCATCTGTATACTTTCTGAATCATGTGAGAACCAACTCTAAGTGAGTCACCACTGTAACTGAATCAGGCTGCTAAGTTTCAGATCAACTTAAACAGTATTCTTCAATGGCTGGCTTTAAATCCTTAGTTAATGTTATATCGTTTGTTGTTATGCAAATAAAACACAGTGCTTGGAAACTTTCACAAGGGCAACCTCAAAGAATATTGTCACTCAGCAACTGGATTTGCACTAGTTTGAACATTGCTCTGTCACAGTCAAAACCGCCCCAGGGCCCACATCTGACTCAGGAGATTGAACACTCTCTACATCACGGCTCCAGGGTTGGGACTCATATTGAGCAAAACCTTCCGCAATGATTGTGAAATACCAAGACAGGCACATTTATAGGAGCTGACCCACATTTATGGCACACAACTTAATATACTGAGCCTGCACAACAGAAAATTAATGTTCACATGTTAACAATATCCCAGCAGCTTTGATGGGGAGACAGCTTAGGGGAGAAAAGTCCAGATGTAGCATTTCAAAGGTCTGGTTCTTGACGGTTGCCACTAAACCCATAATTAAATGGTTCAGTACCTGCCCACCTTGTTACTTTTCCCTACTCCACACACAGTTGGAGATGTTTAACCTCAAAACTAAGGACAGGTCTTCACTACCGATCTATCGGGGACCGATTTATCACATCTCGTCTAGACGCAATATATCGATCCCCAAACGTGCTCCCCATTGACTCCGGAACTCCAGCCTGCGAGAGGCAGAAGCGGAGTTGACGCGGGAGCGGCAGCGGTCGACTCGCTGCTGTCCTCATGGCCAGGTAAGTTGACCTAAGATACGCCAACTTCGGCTACGCTATTCGCGTAGCTGAAGTTGCATATCTTAGATCGAGCCCCTCCTTCCCCCAGGGTAGACCAGAGCTAAGTTAAGGATGCTAGGCCAAATTCTGCTCTTAATGACATCAGTGTAAATCCAGAGAAATTCCACTGAAGTCAATAGAGTTACTCTGGATTCACACTGGTGTAAGTACAAGCCAATTCTCGTCCATTGTCTTTCCTGTCTTTGTCTGATGTAAAAGGGGATCGTGTATACTGATTTTGAGCAAGGCAGATTGTGCCCCTTCAGCTCGGGCCCATTTTTTGGGTGCAAATGCAAAAGTTATGTTTTGAACTATAGTGGATTAAATGTGCTTTTTTCTTGATGCGATAGGAATAGCACTCAGACAAAAAGCTTATGGTGTAGATTGTACTTCCCTACTGCACATATTTTAACATGTCCAGTGGTCTTTAGTACAGAGGGCATCTGGGCAAACTATACAGTCTATTCCTGTGAACATTTTTCATCTTCCTTGTCTCTTTGGGCACTGTTTTGGGAAGGATGGAAGGCTGACAAGGAGGAAAGGAAGTGGGATCAAAGTTAAATACTTGCATTGGACATAGTTGCCACTAATGGGACAGTGCCTGATTACAAGAAACTGCAATAAACACAGGCATTACAGGTGGGGTTTCCTAAAGTGCAGAAAGGAGGAAAGTCAATGAGAATCAAGCACCTAACTCCCTTTGAAAACCCCATCCCTACCTGTTTACAAAAAGTGTCGGACTGGGTTTCTCTTCTGGCACCATCCAAATGATTGTTTCTTTTGAGCTTGCTTCTTTAAGACTCTTGGATATATTAACAAGCCAAAACAAAAAATCCTACAAAACAGTGGTCTTAAAAATTACTCTTGAATTTAATTGTGCTTCATGACAGGTAGGAGGGGTTGGTGAATGAAATGCTCATTGATACTATTCCTCCTTTATATCCTCTGTACAAGGCCCATAACAATCTACCCCAAACACATTTAATATCCAGCTTAATTTCAGCAGATTGGGGTATATCGTGTTTTGTTCAAAGTAGTTTTGTTTAAACGTAAGTGATGCCCTATCACAGCAAAAATAACTATTACTTATCAGAAATGCTGTTTGCTTTAACAACATGCTAGAAATAGTAACGCAAAGGAGCATCTCCTAGCAAGGTTGATTCAGCAAAGGTATCGGGCTGTTCAACCAGTTTACCAAGCTGCTGATTAATGTATTTTCAGAACCCTATGAATTAACACAGATATATTGGAGTTAGTGTCTTTAAGGTCCCACTGAAGTTAATGACAGGTTTCAGAGTAGCAGCTGTGTTAGTCTGTATCTGCAAAAAGAAAAGGAGTTCTTGTGGCACCTTAGAGACTAACAAATGTATTTGAGCATAAGCTTTCGTGAGCTACAGCTCACTTCATCGAAAGTGAGCTGTAGCTCACGAAAGCTTATGCTCAAATACATTTGTTAGTCTCTAAGGTGCCACAAGTACTCCTTTTCTTTTTACTGAAGTTAATGAGAGTTTTGGCATTGATTTCAAAGGGAACAGAAGCAGGCCTTAAGGTAGCAATATCAGACCTTTAGTAAGGTAGTAATATCAGACCTTTCAGATTCAGCAACCTGTTTGCTCTTGTATGATTTTCTTTCATTTGTTGAGCTGACTAAATGAAACCAAATGTTTTGCACAACGTAGGGATAGAAGTCCAGATCCTAAGCTGGTGTATGTCGATTTAACTCTATTGAAATCAATGAAGGTACGCTGATTTATACCAGCTGCAAAATATAGTCCATACTGTTATGCTAATGCTTTATTGATTTTAACAAAGTATAAAAATGCTTTAAATATTCAAAAGATCGCTCTTCCATCTTTCCTTGTTATACCTCAACTAAAAGTCAACAGGACCCTTTCATTTGCCACTCTGGTTGAATTTTTTTGTTTCATCCGATGCGGTTCTTGTTCCCAGGCAATTCTTCATTACTGGCAGCATTTCTTCTCTGCACTTTCCAAACAGGCAGTGTGACTCATGTTGTCATTCTTCATTAAAACCAAACATAACCTTTAAAGTTTTCTTTGGAAGCCACACCAGGATTGCTAAGAACAGACTCATGCTTTATTTGAATTGACATTAGTTAAAATGTGTACACCCTCAACTGACACTTGCAGCCCAAACTAACGGAGGTAATACATATATGCATATCAGGATGACAATGCTCCACTCAGGCTCAGCTGTGCTTTTAAAGCACAACCCTGCACTGGGGGTGGTGCCAACCAGCCCTGCCCAGGGGGAACACCACAAGGCATTTTAGGACAAAACACTTCCACAAGCTCCTCTACAAGCACAGGGAGCAAGCCTATGACTGACTACACACCTTTATTGGGTGCATACTCCCCATTGCTTGCCAGTCCCACTCTGTGGACTGGTGTACAGGCAGGACTAAGGATTCACTTCCTTCGTGCCTCCTTGGGAGCACTGGGTCTGTCTTAGGGAATAATTGTCTCTTTGAGCATTCCCCACACTTACATATGTCTGTACTAGGTGTCTCATACAATGTTACACATTCTTCCTTACCTATTGTTCCTACTTTTCCAATCCCATTTTCTACCACAACATCCATCACTAGAATTATTAGCGACTATGTTCCAAAGGTCTCACTTCTATTTTCGCCCTCTACAATTTATCAGCTCTTCCTGACACTGTGGATCTTTCTCTTCTCACCTTGGTGTGGTGTGCACTGGGTAGTTTTCCCAGTCTGTATGCCAGTGACTTTCTTCTAACAGATCCTATAGGATACTCACAGATATTATCATCTTTTTTGCTTCTTAGGGGTCCCCTGGGGTCCTTATGTCAATCCCCTATTGTTTGCAATCTCCCCTATAGGCATAATATTGGCTCATGGGAGGACAATACCATTTGTACACAGATGACTCAGTTGCATACCTTCTCTCCTTCCCCTTTGATATATATCTCCCATCTAAGTTATTTATAAGCTGCCAGTCACAGTAGTATCTAGGTGCCAAAAACAGAATTAAGATAGCAAAACATTTAAATTAGAAGTGGCCTTGCTCTTGCGATTCTAGGTTCAGCTGATTATCACTGGATCAGTCGGTCTTCAGCTGTCAAGACTGCATCGATCACAACAAGTCCACCATTTTTCTTGCACTCTTGCCTTTCTTCTCCACGTTCATCTGAAACGTTTAACAATGTCATCTTCCCATCTTCTTGGAGGCCGACTGGGTGGTCTTTTCTATGCTCGCGGGTACCACTCAGCAATGATTGCAGTCCACCTATTGTCCATGAGCCATGCTGTGTGGCCCGCCCATCGCATCTTGTTATGTCTGAGTTCCATGACAATATCTTTTACACCACTGCATTCTCTGATCGTTTAATTTGGGATGCAATTCAGAAGGGACATTCCCAACATACCTCGTTCCATTGCCCTTTCAGCTACCGACAGCCGCTGCTCTTCTCTCTTCGTCAGTGCCCATGTTTCACTGCCATACACCATGGCTGGCAGCACTGTTGAATTGAAGATATTTGTACATGTGGTCTTGTTGATTTTTCCTTTGAGGACGTCCTTGATGGAATTAAATGCACACCATCCTGCCAGAATCCTTCACTTTTCAGGCCTTGGTGCATATTAACTTCTTGGCCCAAATATATGTACTGTTCCACTTCTTCGATTTCTTCTCCTGTTACCATTATTGGGGCTTTTCGTAAGACGTCTGATCACATGTATTTCGTTTTGCAGCGGTTCATTTTCAGGCCGACCTGACTGCTTTTCTTATCGCGTCTTCGTAGCATGCTCTGCAGTTGGTTGGTGCTTTTGGCAATTAGTACAATGTCGTTCGCAAATCTGAGATGAGATAATCGTTTATGTTGACACCACTCCTCCAGTTGATCTTGTTCATAACCATTTTGAGGCAGGCTGTGAATAGTTTTGGTGAAATCGTATCTCCTTGCTTCATGCCTTTCTCGATTGGGATGCGGAGGGGAGTTTCGAGGAGAGTAATGTCTGTTGTACATCCAGTATTCGCTTCCTTCAACAAATGGATGTACTGCGTGTTAATGCCCTGCTCTGCGAGCGCCTTTAATATTGCGTTAAACTCGACGCTATCAAAGGCCTTTTCATAGTCGACGAAAGCAATGCACAGTGGGAGTTTGTATTCCCTCGCTCTTTCTAGGAGCTGGCTAAGAGTAAATATATGGTCAATCGTGCTGAAATTTCTTCGAAACCCTACCTGCTCTCTCGGCTGTTGTTCATCCAGACTCTGCGAGAGTTGGTTAGTTATCACCTTTGTAAAGAGCTTGTAAATGTGAGAGAGCAGGCATATAGGGCAGTAGTTCTTAAGATTTTCTCAATTGCCCTTCTTGTGCAGCAAGATGGTATTTAACTCCTTCCAGCTTGATGGTATTTTTCCTTCTTCAAGATATTGACTGAATCTTAAAGCAAGGACCTTCCAAATGTTTTCACCTCCTGCAGAAATCATTTCTGACATTATTCCGTCTTTGCATGGAGCTTTTCCCTTTTTCATCTGGTGTAATGCGCTTCGGACTTCACTGATAATTATTGGGGGGATGCGTTCTTCTGACTCTTGGAGCATTGGGAGAGGGACGTTGATTCTTGATTTGAACAGTTCTGTATAGAAGTCCTTGCAGACCTCCTCCATCCCTGCTCTGTCGATTACTGTCTCTCTGTCCTTGTTCTTCAATGCTGTTACGCTCAATCTATACTGCGTCAATTCCCGCTTGCATGTCCTGATGCTCTTGCATGATTCAGCTGTTTTGAGGAGCTTTTCTTTCTGGAAGTTCTCAAAATCGTCCTTCAGTTTTCGCCGTATAAGCTTGCACAGAATGGAGTACTCGAGATTGTTATCCGAGCTCCTTTTCATATTTCTCCGCTTCTCCAACAAACTTTTGTTTCATTCGAGATTCTTCCCTTCACCTTCTTCAGCTTTTCAATTTCAGCTGCTTTTATGCAACGTCTCAGCTTGTCAGCAAAGATACTATAGTCCTCATCCCACTTTTCTGTCTGGCTCCAGTCAAACCCAGAAATCGCTTTCTTCAGCTTTGCTTCATCGAATGCCTTCGGCCACTGTTTCCTGTTTGCCATCTGTAACGCTTTCTTTTCCACCGCTTTTCCAAGGCTGCTTATACTTTGTCTTTACTCCCCTCCCCTCTAGTCTTCAGATTATTTTGGATAAGACTACATGTTATGTAATGGGCTGTGAAAACAGTCAAACTAAGGCTCACTCTTAACTCCTGCATTATATCTTCTACATCTGAGCCCCTTCACTGAAAATGCTTTGACTGCAGCTCTTGAAAGGTTTGTGCTGGTCATTGACAGCTTCAGTGTCCCTCATGAGTGCGGTTGTCTCAGCAGCTTGTGACTGGAGAGGTTGTTGTGATGTTATTGACATGAACTATGACCGTATAGATCATTGTTGCAATCAGGGTCCTGTGGTTGCACCAGTTCTTGTACAGAGGAGGCCAAGTGGGGTGTCTATGGAAAGGTTGTAGTTTGCTGGTTATGATTATGCTGTCTGTATGGGTGTATCATTTTTGTATTTGAAGTTATGAATATTGGCTATGTACTTGTATCTCAATGTGTTTGATTCTAAGTAGCAACAGTGAAGCATTTGGTCAGCTTCTTGAGAAAGGACTATTCTCAGTAAGTGCCCAATCAAGAAACACTTAACTGACAATGGACTTTGGGGGTTGCTAATCCACATCTGAGCTTTCCTGGGAATGTTCAAACTAACATGTAAACAAAGGTGTTGGCCTTCAAAAAGCTGAATCATTCATAGGACATGTGACTTGCCTGGTTGGCTACAAACCCCATCTTGTTACTGTGACTTTGCACAGAAGAACAAAGGGGTTTCTGCCCACAAGAGAGAGGATATAAAAAGCCCTGGAAGCCTCTCCATTTTCTCTTCAGATGGCTTAAGAGATGGCCTCTCCACCCCAAAGCGATGCCTGAAAGAAACTGGAACAAAGTAAATACGGGGCTGTGAGTGATTGCTGGACTCAGACTAGGAAGGAGTCCAGTCTGTGAAAGAGGCTTACTGGAACATCTCTGGGGGTGAGATTTCATCTGGAATCAGTTTCTAAATGGATTAGGCTTAGACTTGCATGTTTTGCTTTATTTTGCTTGATGACTTACTTTGTTCTGTCTGTTATTACTTGGAACCACTTAAATCCTACTTTTTATACTTAATAAAATCACTTTTTGCTTATCAATTAACCCAGAGTAAATAATTAATACGTGGGGGAGCAAACAGCTGTGCATATCTCTCTATCAGTGTTATAGAGGGTGGACACTTTATGAGTTTACCCTGTATAAGCTTTATAACACTGAGTAAAATGGATTTATTTGGGGTTTGGATCCCATTCGGAACTGGGTATCTGGGTGCTGGCGCCAGGAGTACCTGCTAAGTTGTTTTCAGTTAAAGCCTGCAGCTTTGGGGGACGTGGTTCAGACTTGGGTCTGTGTTTGCAGCAGGCTAGTGTGTCTGGCTCAACAAGCCTGGGTTCTGAAGTCCCAAGCTGACAGGGAAAATGGGCTCAGAGGTACTCTCAGCACATCAGATGGCAGTCCCAAGGGGGTTTCTGTGACCCAACTTGTAACAGTTGTCTCTGAAGTAACCTGGTTCCAGACCACTTAGAGCCTTAAAGACAAGGACCAGGAAAGTGAACTCTACCCAGAAGCAAACTAAAGGAGAAGGCAGAGCACTGATGTGATGTGCTTTTAATGGCTAGACCCACTCAAAAAAGCCAGCTGCTGCACATTGTGCATGCTGGAGTTTCTGACTCTTCTTAGCATATGCGCAAATGTGACCAGGATTCATCACCAAATTTGGTCCGCTGGTTGGATCATTAGCTTCCCCGGCCTGGGCTGGGTATTGACAGGAAGTGCAATGTGAACGCTGATCCACACCCCCCAGTTTCTGACTGACCTCTATTGACAGCCTTACGTAGAACAGTGAGTTACAATCGTGCAGTCTTGAATTAAAATTGTTAGATTGTTATCGGGGGAAAATGAGTTTGATTGAAGTTTTTTTTCTGAAAAGTTAGAAGAAAGTTTTTCACTTACACGTCATTAAAAATTATCCTGAAATTGACTAGTGTCTAATATTTCTTAGCTTTCTTTGTGACCAAAAGTGACTGGTTATTATCCCTTCAAACTCTCTACAGTCAGATCTCCTCCAAAATGTATGTAACCGATTGTAATTAAGCAAGATTTACTAACAATAGTAGTACTTAATTATAATGCAGATAATGTGTGCTTGAGCAGTTTGCATTCTGATAGCTTATTGCAGCTTAAAAAGCACATAAGTAGAACTGGTCAAAACTTTTAAGTAAAAATGTGTTTCCTATAAGTATTTTTATTGTTATTTTCAAGACACTACACATATTTTATTAAGGCAATTGGTCAAATAACTTGTTAGGTTATGGATAAATAAAAATGACACTTTTTGAAATGTTATTTAAAACCTAACCATTTTTGGCTCCCTCTAATCTAAACAACAGTTTAATTTTTATATACTGTTAGAGGACATTAAAATCTAGGGAACAGTTAATGACAATTTTAGAAGAGGAATTTGTAAAAACTGAGCTTGTTTATTATAGGAATGCAAGCTTTGTAATGTCCACAGAACTTAACAAAGTCTATGAAAGGCAAGAAGAGTGGAAGAGAAATGGGAATCCTACAAATTACTCAAACTCTTGAAGAAAGTGCAAGGTATGAGGAGCTCTGGACTTCGGGAGTTTACAGAGCTCCAAAGCACTGCAGGGCGAGGAGAACAGAGCTCCTGTGCTCCTCCCCCAGGAGTGCAGAAGTCTTTGTCCATGAGAACGCAGCCTTTTAAATTCTAATGCACAGTACAAGCTGGGGGAGGACAATCATTTGTGATTGGAAGCCAAATTACTACTCCCACATCTTGCTGAGCTCCTCCCCTCCCAAGGGAACCCAAGAAAATGGGGGTATGAGGAGGCTCATCTCGTGAAAGATGCTTGAAAAGCCCTGTGATAACTATGCACTGAGTAAACACTGGTATGAGGTGCAGGATGGGGCTTGTACGCAAGGCTGTGCAGAATGGATTGAGTTGTTAGCTTATTTTGGATGGTGTAATGCTGCAATAGAGACATTTCCCTCCAATGAACCCTCACTTATAGAGCTAAACCAACTCTTCTTGTCGAGTAAGGAGCCATCTCTATGCTAGAATCTCTGCCATGCTGTGGGTATGGATGACCCTGGTAGCCACTGACACACCTTTGTCCCTCAGCAATCATGAGACTGAGACATGTCCCCAAATCATGATGCGGCCTTCAGTGTTGCAGGGCTGCAATCTGGTCTGTTAAATGGGAGAATCTGAAGGCAGCTCCACTGAGCTCCATGTCCTAACTGGGATCTCAAGACAAGGCATTGGTGTAGGAGGGAGCTTAACCCCCCACTTCAGCCCATGTCTGATTTACTAGACTACGCCTTAAATGGCTTTCAGTGTGTTCATCTCTGTCCTTGCATACCAGTCCTGCTCAAGCACATCAGTCAGCGCCAGTGCAGAATTCTTCCAGTCAGATGGGTGTTTCATGGACCTTCAGACTGGCTACAATGTGAGTGCACCAGTCACTCACTGGAGGAATGGAACACTCATTACCAGATTCCTGAATGGGGGAAACGGTTCAACTTCTCCCTCTCTTTCCATGTGCTCTCAAGTGGGCCTGGGGAGTGCAGCTCAGGTGCTGAGATGAGCAGACCCAGCTCTGGGATGGAATCCTACTTGCCCCAAATGGTCCATGCTTCATGAAATGTGCATATTACACTCTGAACTGAGGCTTGCCTGTCTCCTTTGTCCTCCCTGACAGGAACTGGAATGCACTTAACTCCACTCTTGCTGGAATGATTTAAGGGCAGGACACCAGGGCTTATTCTATCATGTCTCACTACCACCCTGGCCCTGTGGAAGAGAGATTTCCCTTCTTAGCATGGAGCACAGCAGCTCTTCACAGGGAGGAGAAGGAGCGACTCCAGCTGTATGGATTCCTTAATGTGACTAAGGCTCACATAGCATTCTCTTCTACCTAGAGATGTTTAACAACGTGCATGCAATATTCATTTCACTGCCAAGCATGTGCCTGGGCTTAACAACAGCACAGCCGATGCTGTCTCGATTCCAGGTCTACAGATTCAGAGCACTAGCAGCGGAGGCCAAGAAAGTGCCAGTACAAATGCCGGCAGCCTCTGGAATCTTGGTTGCTAAAAGCAGTATCCACAGCCAAGGGAGCAGTTGCACCACACACCTTTTTAGCTTACGCAGCTGTGTTTGAGGCGTTTCAGGGAAGGCCGAGGGTCTACCCAGGGCCTTGGGCATTTGGCAGTTCATGGTCTTGCTAGAGATAACCGGTTGTCTGGAGTGGCCTTTACTGAAGGTCTGCAGGTTATCCGGATCCCTATCAGGGATTCATGATCCGCAGGATGCAGGAGAGTTGGGCCCAGGTTGCCAGGACGTGGCGCAACATCAAGAAGCCAGCGATCTTGCAGATCCTTAGGCAATTAGTTGAGGTTCTTCCTTCGGTGTACTGTTCAGGCAGTGAGGCTGTTGTCTTCAAGGCAGCCTTTCTGTTGGCTTTCTTTGGGGCCTTGCAAGTCAGTGAGTCATTCCCTTTAGCCAAGGGAGACTCTTCAGGGTGGGTTTTCAAACTATAGCATGTGCAGTGGGACGGTGACTTTCTATAGCTAGGGCCCTACCAAATTCACAGACATGAAAAACATGTCCCGGACTGTGAAATCTGGTCTTCTGTGTGCTTTTACCATAAACTATACAGATTTCATGGGGGAAGACCAGCATTTCTCAAATTGGGGATCCTGACCCAAAAGGGAGTTGCGGGGGGGGGGGGTCACAAGGTCGCGGTATTGTCACCCTTACTTCTGCGCTGCCTTCAGAGCTGGGCAGCTGGAGAGCGGCAGCTGTCGACCGGGCGCCCAGCTCTGAAGGCAGCGCCCTGCCAGCAGCAGTGCAGAAGTAAGTGTGGCAATACAATATCATACCACCCTTGCTTCTGCGCTGCTACCTTCAGAGTTGGGAAGCCAGAGTGGCAACTGCTGACTGAGGGCCCAGCTCTGCGGGCAGCAGGGCTGAAGTAACGGTGGCAATAACATACCTTGCCAACCTTACTTCTGCGCTGCTGCTGATGATGGCGGCTCTGCCTTCAGAGCTGGGATCCCAGCCAGCAGCCAGTACTCTCCAGCTGCCCAGCTCTGAAGGTAGCACCACCGCCAGCAGAAGTGCATCAGTAAGGGTAGCAGTACTGCAACCCCCTACAATAACCTTGCAAACCTCCCACAACTCCTTTTTTGGGTCAGGGCCCCTACAATTATAACATGGTGAAATTTCAGATTTAAATAACTGAAATCATGAAATTAACGATTTTTAAAATCCTATGACTGTGAAATTGACCAAAATAGGGCCATATCAAATTCACAGTCCATTTATAGCTCAAGGTCCACACATCAAAAACTGATAGAATTGGGATGGGCGAGGTTGCACCACTCTGGTGGGAGGGACCTGTGTCCTGTAAGGGCACTGCAGGCATATGTGGCTCAACGGCCACCCAGTGAGGGTCCCCTGATCCTGCATGGGGAACCGTGCCTTCCTAACCAATTACAATTTGTGGTAGTGTTTAGGAGGGGGCTGCCACCAGGAGAGTATGGTTTCCACTCATTCCATATAAGAGGCTGCAACAGCGCCTATCAAGTTGGGTCTGGGCACCAGAGGTCCAGGCTATAGGGTGCAGGTGATCCAGGGTCTATAAGTCCTATGTGCAGATGCCTGAGAGCAGGCTGATGCAGGTGGTGGGCTGTAAGCACCATGGGTTTTAATCAGATTGGCTTCCTTCCCCATGTCTATCATATAGAATATATCAGAGCACGTCTATGGCTGGGGGTATGGATTGATGGGCACAGCATTGTGCACTGGGCTCACAAGAGGGCATATAAATCAACAAGGGCCTCGCAGCCGAGCCTCAGGCTCGATGCAAATTTTGTCTTGGTGCAGCAGATGGGGCATGCGCTGGGACCAGCTCATGCCTCTTTTGCATGGGCTGGTGCCCCGTGAGGCCACACCAGACATCACTTTTATCCACCTAAGGGAGAATGACCTGGGAAGGTGCTCCAGGCTACAACTGATATGGAAGGTTAAGCAGGATCCTGGAAGACTGATGGACGTTTTCTGGCATAGAGACAGCACAGTTGGAGATACGAGCCTGCAGGGTTTGGCAGACTGCAGCCCCACAATGAAAAAGGTGGATAGGCCAGCTGGGAAATACTGACATGGCTGGAGTCCCAAGGTGGTTCGGTTATCAGCCCAGAGTGTGAAAAGACAGAGTGCAGTGCTACGATAAAGGTGCTGATTTGTTCCTGTATGATCTCGGTATTGGGTTGAACTTTTAGGTAGCCTGTGATGGGTGGGGAGGAAGCTGATGCTGGTGCATCCATGTGGCAAGTGCTTAATGCAGGAACTCGCTGAAATAGGCTCACAGTCCAGCAAGGTAACATAAGGAGATGCCCTTGGGATGCACACTGAGAGGGGTCAATCATGTCTAACCACCTGGGGGCAAATTCGAACCAGGGGCCAGGGCACTACCTCGAGGAGACTGCCCTGCCAATGTGCTTGAATGCAGTGCTGGCTGGGGATAGAGGTCCCCTCTTGCCTCAACCCCACAAGGGGGAGAGATGCTAGCGGGTGAATAGAGGCACCCAGAGACCTCCTAGCATGATGATTGGCTCCCCGTGTGGTGGAAATCCCCAAGAATTGGCAAAGGATCAATGGGGTGGAAGAGACTGTGCTGGGCTGTCCACTGACAGGAACCTGGGATATAGTTTGACTATTAACGTTGCAACCTGGTTAAAACCCACACCATGTGTCCTTGCATTCTTCCACGCAGTGAGCTCACCAATGTCAGCTTCATATTTCACACCATTACCTGTCTACATTTGGTGTCACGTGCTCTTGTTTCTCTCTTCCACCATGGAGTAAAGTCCAGCCACACATTATTATTACACAACCACTTTTTCCTGGCATTACCTTCAGCCTCTTCCCTGCAGCCCACTCTCTTCCTGCATCCTCTTCTCCAGATGATCCCAGTTTTACCAGCAAAAACAGCCCTGTCCACAGAGCTTTGATATCTAGCCATTGGTCTCTGAATCCATGGCAGATTTGCAGGACTGGGCATGACTCTCCAGTTGTAAAACACCAGAGTATGCAGAAGGACCTAAGAATGTGCCGGATGTCCCCTCCCTGAGGAAGTTATGGATCATGATCATTAAACAACAAGTTACAGGCCGCCCATGACTGTATCCAGTCACTCCACTACTCATGCTACAGCCAACATGAGAGGTGCTGCCTACAGAGCTGGGAGACCAGAATCAGTGTGTTTAAAAAACACCCAACTCACAAGCAAAGGGAAAAAAAGACTTTAGCAGATTCACTAACTCATATGGAATAATTACAACTCCCACTTCAGAAGCTGCTGCTCTGAAATAGTATTGTAACTACCATCGGGACAAGCACCTTAGAAGAGACTGTATAGATTTCCAAACCCAAACTGCAGAGGAAATTACAGATTAGGATGACCTGGCTCCCAATTAGGATGAATCAAGTGGACACAGGCTCACTAAATCCTGTTGAGATAATTAGCAGTCTATGAAGTAAATGCAATTATTGTATACGCGTGGTTTACTCCTTTAGCACTAAATGTAGTTTAAAATGTGTGTGCTTTTGAGTGTGCTGTGTAACATGCTGGCCCTGCTTGAGTCTTTTCTGCCTTTTCACATGACCTGCCCACCCAGGGTATCATTGCCACTCGAGGGGTGTATTTCATGAGAGGACCTCAGGGTACATCTACACAGCATTTTGGAGCCTGTGGGAATGAGCCTCCCAGCTTGGGTCGACAGACTCAGGGTAACGGTGCTCGTGCTAGTGCTCTAAAAATAGCTCTCTAGACACCACTTTGAAGTTGCAGCTTAGGCTGGAGCTCCGGCTCTGCACCCAAACCCTCCCTATGCTTCAGAGCCCAAGCTCCAGCCTGAGCTGCAACTTCAAAGTGGTGTCTATGGAGCTATTTTTAGAGCACTACTGTTAGTCTGAGTCTGTCGACCCAGGCTGGAGGCTCGCTCCCACAGGCTCCAAAACGCTCAGCAGACATACCCTAAAGCACACGCTTTGCCGAACTCTTATCTTTCCTATATTACATTGTGATTGTTAAGTTTTGTCTTAGGAAATTGTTCCTTGCAATCCATGTGGTAGCATTTGCATGATTTGAGGAGTAATTATTTCTGGGCAGATCTACAACCTCTCTCGATTTTGCATTACCTTCTTTGCCGTTCCTCGTTTCATTTGTTCTCTCTTGTATTACTTAAAGCAGATCATTGAATATCTTTTCCTGAAAAGGCTTCAGGCTCCATTTCCTCTTTCCCTCCAAACCACGTTGTGTTCTCTACCTTGTCCCATACATGTTCTGTCTCTTCTTTTCTGGCTTCTCCCCGTCTCCTTTATTCTTCTCTTTTCTAACTACTCCCATCAATCTATTGTGTTCCTTCTCCCCTCCCCCATACCCATCCAGGCACTTACCCATGTCCACTTGTGGTTGAGGATGAATGCTTTTCTTCTCACTTACTGTATGTAGATTTACCCAGTTTTGTGACAGACTATATTATTCAGTCTGTGATTATCCAAATAATGTAATACGGGACCAACATAAACTCAGGGTGGGATTTTCAAAAGCACCTAACTGACTTAGAAGCCCAAGTGCCAGTGAAAAGTCAATGGGACTTGCACGCCTAAATTAGGCAGGCACTTTTGAAAAAATGCACTTCATGTTTTATGTACAAATATTCCTAAAGCATAAGTTGCATTTATTTGAAAAGCACTGAATCAAATGCCAGTGCTTCTGTTATACAGCATCAGTTTTATTTTCTAGAATGAACAGGGCAGGGCTTTCATTTTGCTTTTGCAAAACCTTTGTCATCATATTTCAATTTTGAAAGTATAAAACCAAAACCACTTATGCTTTTTGTTTTTGATTTGTGGCTTTAGGATGCAGTGAAAGGCCCCAAACCCTTCACAACAGATACTAGAATGAGCAAACATTGACCTTCCAAGATGGTGTACGATCATTTCATGGAGCCCACAAGTGTGGAAGGTTCTTGAGAGTACATATGCTGCACCAGAGCTCCCTGCCCTGAAGAGCTCACAATGAAAATGATGGATCAGGCAGACAAATGGGATGCCACGTACACCAGACAGCAGAAAGAAGATAGGTTACAGATCTAGGATAGCGAAGCACAAGCAAAAGCTTGTAGGACATTTCAAAGATAAGGGGCAACATGATAGAAGAGATATTTGTGCAAGGACTATGCAGGAATTGGTGTCCAAAATAGTGACGACGAGGGTGAAGCAAAAGAATAGGTCAGAGAATAAATTCAAGAAGCAGTAGATATAAAAATGTAATTCAAGGAAGATATAAAGGCTTGTCTACATAGGAATGTTACACCAGTATAAAATAAGGTGTGAATTTAAACTGATATCATTATACTGGTATAACCCCCAATGTAAACACTTTTATTCTGGTATAAGTGTGCCTTTTTTCAGTTTAGCTTGTGTCACTTGTGAAAGGGCTTAAGCTAAATTTTAAAAAGCCTCTCTTATCCTGGAATAAGCGTGTTCACACAAGGGCATGGGGGAGGGTACACCAGAAAGAGATGTCACTCACTTTGTACAGTAAGTGGCGTTTTTTGAGGTGTGTCCCCCAATGGGTGCTCTACTTCAGGTGTGCCTTTGATCACAGATATTTGGTAGCAGTGCCCATTTAGCCCAAGCATGCACTCAATACATCCTCATACCCCACACCGAGGATATATAGGGCTCCATGGGTGAACCACCGTCAGTTTCGTCTCTACCGCAAAGTCCCACAAGGAAAACTTCAATGCAGAGGGGAAGGAAGGCAGATAGTGGAGCATCTGTAGGGACACACATCTCAAAGAACTCCAATTACTCCACAAAGTGAGTAAGCTCTCCTCTTTCCTCAAGTGGTGTCCTGATGGTTGCCCAACTTCTGGTGACTCCTAAGCAGTATCCTCTAAGGAGGGGGGAGCTTCAGAACAGATTCCATTACTGAAAACAGAACTGAGTTGCCAACTGCAGTATCTGATCTACAGGCAGGAACCACAGCATACAGGTTGGGGAAAGTATGTACAGAGGATCAGGTTGCAGCTCTGCAGATTTCAGTCACTGTACTATCCAAATAGCAGAGGCCCAGCATTGACTGGGATAACCTCCCAGCAGAAAAGACAACTCTTAGAACTCAGGGATCCTGGCATATACCAAAACCACGTTCAGAACAATCCCTTACCGACAAAAAACAAAAAGGAACCAACAGTTCCCAATAAATACTAAGAAGCTAAATTAACTAACACTAAAAATATTAACTATACTGGAAACGAATATGTGAAGAGAACAGGCACACTCTATACTCAGTCTCAGGCCAAAGTGTGGGTTGAGAGGAACTGAGGGCAGTTCTCCTGTGCAGACCTCTATCTCCTTGATACCAGCCACAAGAATGTGTAGAGTGTATGTGCAGCCCTAACAGGCACTGCTAACAAAAATCTCTGATCAGTGATACAGGGGCTCATGCACATCTGAAGTGGAGCACACGTAGGGGTACTACTTGAAGAAGAATAAAAGTATCCACACGGGTCAGGGGTAGAGTATACTGGTATAAGTACACCAATATAACTGGTAGACAAGGCCTGCCTTAGCTTCAAAGTGGGAATTAACCGCAGCCAGAGAACAGAAGAGGGGAAAACCAAAAGTTAACTTGATGGGTGTTGATAAACAATGGCTTAGAAAAATGAAAAGATCAGTTCAGGTGTTCGGAGCAACGTTTCTGACGCCGGTGAAAAATGACAAATAAGGGGGGTGGTACAGCAGAGGCAACAGATCTGCTTTATTTTCAGTTTACAATGACTATATGCAAACTCTGAACACAAAACTTAGGTTCTGAAAACCCCCCCACAAAAACACACCTGTTGCTCATCTCATCTCTATTTTCTAGATACATTTTGTGAAACAGTACCTTGGTAATCTTCATCAGTCAAAATATTTTCTCCGTAGCACAGGCTGTGCTGACACAAATGACACGCACAAACATACCCCAGAACAAAAGGTTAAAGTCCTTTGCAATATTTCATTTCCATAGAGATTTAAAACATTTAAATATATCATAAAACAAAGAAGTGATTCAGTATATATAATACGGAGCTACCAGATGCATTAGTCATTCAATAAAAACAATGCACTGAGGATTACAGAAAATACCTTACAGAAGGAAAATAAAAATAAATTTATTTAACTGAAGGGTTGGGTGGAAAGCACATACGGTACCTTACTTCATAGTTCATCTTCATTTTTCCAGCCATAAACCAGGATTACCAACATTTATTATTTAACATGCCCCAAGGATTTCCATAAACATTATTTCTTTTGTCAGCAGCTCTTAAAACTAGTATATTAAGGCTGTAATCCTGCAATCAGTACCACTAGGACAGACCCCCTAATCTCATATATTAGAGAACCCATATATGTTATTGCTGCTCCACATGGGCACAGAGTCCACATTAGTAGATCCAGTTATAGGACTGGGGCCTAAAATGGCAGCACTGGCCATGGTTTTAGTGGCAGTAGAAATAGGGTTGCCAACTTTCCAATTGCAGAAAACCGAACACTCTTGTCCTACCCCGCCCCTTCTCCGAGGCCCCGCCACCCACTCACTCCATCCCCCCTCGTTCTGTCGCTCGCTCTCCCCCACTCTCACTCTCTTGCTCATTTTCACTGGGCTGGGCATGGGGTTAGGGTATGGGAGGAGGTGAGGGCTTTGGCTGGGGGTGCAGGCTCCGGGGTAGGGCCACAAATGGGGGATTCAGGGTGCAGGGGGATCCCCAGGTTGAGTCAGGGGTTGGGGTGTGTGGGGGGGTGAGGGCTCTGGTGTGGGGCTTGGTGTGTAGGAGTGGGCTTCGGACTGGGACCAAGGAGCTTGGAGTGCAGAAGGGGGTTCAGGGTGCAGGTTGTGCTTACCTCAGGCGGCTCCCGGAAGTGGCTAGCATGTCTCTTTGACGCCTAAGCAGAGGTGGAGCCAGGCAGCTCTGAGCGATGCGCACTGCCCCCATCTGCAGGCACTGCCCCTGCAGCTCCCATTGGCCGTGGTTCCCGGCCAATGGGAGCTGCGGAGCCGGTGCTTGGGGCGAGGGCAGTGCACGGAGCCCCCTAGCCGCCCCTTCACCTAGGAGCCAGACATGCCATCTGCTTCACAGAGCCAGGGCACGCAGGGAGCCTGCCTTAGTCCAGCTGCGCCACCCACCAGACTTTTAATAGCCCAGTCCACAGTGCTGACCAGAGCCGCCAGGTTCCCTTTTTGACCAGGCATTTCAGTTGAAAACTGGACACCTGGCAACCCTAAATAGAAAGCAGCTGAGGGGAAGGTGACTGTAGGGTAGGTATTTTGCTTATTTCCTGAGGAGGGTGTCTTAGTGTTAACATTGGTCAACAAGTTGTGTGCATTATTTTTAAATATTATACATTCCCCTGGAGACTTTGTGATGAGTGCATTTTGTAAAACTAAATAAATGGAATAAAAAAGAGGCACAACTCATAGCTGTAAGTACATTAGGATTCCAAAATCAGGGCAACATATTCCTTCAAACTGTGACTCCTATAGTCAATGAGTCCAAACACGATATATAACTCCATCACAGAAATTTTCTCTATGCTGAAACATGGCATGCAAATACTTTGTTCAGATTTTTAAAAAATACTTCAGTTATGTATAAATTATAGAAGTGCAAAAGTGGAAGTTTACCCTTTTAGAGATTTGGCATTCCTAAAATGCTCAAGTAAACCGGATTTCAAAAATGAAATGCATTGTCCATGTCTCAGAGTGCGAGATGCTACTGCAATACATATAAAAAAAGTAATAATCATAATTTTTCACTATAGTATCTTCTTTTTGAAATGTGCCTGTTCACCAAGCGCTATAAACATTTCACTGCTCCACGAATACTTTTGAAAATTATTTAATGTGTTTTTAAAATATACTTACTAAGTTCTTCCTATGTTTTATAACCTTCCACAAAATGTTTCTTTAAAAAATAATTTAAAAAAAAAACATGAAAAAAAAATCCAACAATCTTTTATGTTTTGATATGAAACCGTTATGATTCTTTTTAACAGGGAAGCCTTTGACTTCGGCTGAAATTTCTCCTTGGCCATCCTATTGGTCATTGTTGACTGATCTCTCTCAAAAACATTGTCCATTTACACAAAACTTGGTAGAGAGGCGCGCCTGAAGGAAAACTGGTACAACAAGGAGTTGTTGTTGTTAGATTTTGGAACATTTTTACTGTAATTGTATTCACTATACTTACAAACTTGATTGATGGGAGCTGGCCACCCATACGACTGTAAGCCTGATCATTCAAGAGAACCAGGTACATGCAAGCCTGACTGGTTGATGCGGAGATTGGGGGGTAGGTGCACACAAATATGACTGACTGGGTCAGGTCCATGGAAATCTGATTCATGGGGTAGGCTCATATAATACCCTCTCCATAAGGACCTACAATTTACTGTCAGATTTTGTAAAGGATCTTACAACAGGATTTGTGCCTCACTGTTGATGGGGGGGAAAAATCCCCATCCAGTGACCACTTCTAAATAAGCATTAAAAATCTTAGGGAAATAATACACAAAAAGCTTTGTTGTGAAGCAGTTAGGGCTGCCACACACACACCCTACCTGATTCAAATCCGCAAAAACAGAACAGAAATATAAGCCACTCAATAGTACTCCTTCACTCACACCCATACACCTTACTATTAGCACAACACAGACGATCCACCTTAACTTTGACCCCTAGAGATACCAACCTTCCATCACTCCCTTTAACCACTCTTCCGCATACAACCCTTTATCAAAGCATTGGAACGACTTATCCAGGGTTATGATGGATTCTCCATCAGTGGCAATTTTTAAATCAAGATTGGACGTGTTTCTAAAAGATTCGCTCTAGGAATTATTTCGTGAAAGTTCTTTGCCCTCTGTTATGTAGGAGGTCAGACTAGATCAGGGATCTCAAACTCAAATTACCAGGAGGGCCGCATGAAGACTAATACATTGGCCCGAGGGCCACATCACTGACACTGCTCCCCCATGCTGCCCCCTGGCCCCGCCCCCACTCCACCCTTTCCATGAGGCCCCGACCCTGCCCCGCCTCTTCCCACCCCTTCCCCAAAGTCCTCACCCCAACTCCACCCCCTCCCTGCCCCTAATCCAACCCCTTCCCCAAATCCCTGCCCCGCCTCTTCTCCGCCTCCTCCCCTGAGCACACGGCTCCCTGCTCCTCCCCCTCCCTCCTGGAAACTGCTAAGTGCCGCCAAACAGCTGTTTGGCGGCAGGAAGCGCCTGGAGGTAGGTAGAGGAGCAGGGACAAGGTGCGCTGGAGGAGTGGCGGGGGAGGGGATCTTGGTGGCCACAGGAAATAACTGGCGGAGGGGGTTGCGGGGAGCTTGGCGGGCCGCAGCAAATGTGGCCCACAGGCTTGTGTTTGAGACCCCTGGACTAGATGATCATAATGGCCTTGGAATTTATGAATCTATAAACTGCCCTCTCCCAGTGCAACCAGCTCCTATGCCAAACATCCACAATTAGTAGTGCTGGGGAGAAAACAAGCTGGTAAAAACCAATGACAGAAAAAACATTCCATTGATGTAGGAAGCATTTACACTATAGCGCTACAGCAGCACAAATGCAGTGCTGTAGTTGTGCGATTATAGTGTTGACCAGTAGTTCTCAAACCTTTGTACTGGTGAACCCTTTCCACATAGGAAGACTCCAAGTGCAACCCCCCTTATAAATTAAACACTTTTTTATATATTTAACACCATAATAAATGCTGTAGGCTAAGCTCGCGACCCCCCATGTAATAACCTTGTGACCTCCTGAGAGGTCCCGACCCCCAGTTTGAGAACCCCTGGTGTAGACATTCCCTAAGACAATGTCATTTATATCAAGTACATAAGGTAAGGGCCTCAAAATGAGGCCAGTCTACCAACACTTAATACCTGGTGTAAGGTTTATTACTAAGAGTAGAGTACAATCAACTGGACTACAAACGATACTAAGCATGACACCTGTTATTGAATCTTGGCAGGATCAGGTCCGTTTTATAATCTTGGGCCCCAATTCAGCAAAATAATTACATACACGCCTAACTTTAAGTACACACAATCCTGCTAACTTCACTGGGACTATCCATTAAGTTAGGCACATGTTTAAGTATCTTGCTGAATCAGGCTCAAAATAAAAAACAACAACAACAACAAAAAACTATTAAGTCATCCTTAACAAGCAGAACGTGTTATAAATAGAATGATTTAAACAGGAAGAAACACAGTAAATCTATGTGGAGAGGATCATTGTGAGTGTTCAAAGTAATTAATTAAACAAAGGGAAGAGTACAAGTAAAATGGAGGAACATACTTTAGTGTTGAGGCTTTCAGAGCAAATTAATGTGCTCCAAAAAACAACTCTGCACATATTATACTGACAAAACCCAGGTGTTAAGTGATGGTAGCATACAGATTTAAAGGTGATTAAAGATACATTACATTATTAAGTCTAACAAAAAATAAATACACCTTAAGTATAACATATAACAAATGTTACATCCTCATGACTGTTTAGCTCCAGGACTAGGTTGTTCACCAAAGTAACTGGGAAGTGTATTTAAGCAGCATCCGTGAACAATAATGCTAATCTCAGCTCTACTGTAATACACTCTTTTTGCCATCATTAATTTAATATAACAACTTCATAGCAATAGTCACTGTGGCAAATTCCGGCACTACCATGATGGGTCTCGCACTCTCTCTTCTTGGGGCGGGTTCAGGGCACCGTTTCCTGCCCCTGAATTAGGGTATTAACTGCCCCACTAGTGTCCTAGAGGAGGGGAGTGGAGAGAGAGGGACCCGGGCCCGCCCTCTACTCCAGGTCCCAGCCCAGGGGCCCTAGGGATACGGTAAACCACTAGAACTAGCGGTTCCTTCCCCTGGGCTACTTCCCTCTCCTGCCCTTCAGCTTGTGGGGCTTCCTGCCCTCCCTCTGCACAAACCAGGTGTCCCTTTACCTAGGGTCTTCTTAGCCCACCGCAGCACTTCTCCAAACTCTCCTCTGCTTCCCTCCAAACTGCTCTCTGCTCCAACACCAATCCACTCTGTTTCAACTCCTCCAAACTGCTCTCTACTCTCCTCCAAACTGCTCTCTGCTCCAACACCAATCCACTCTGCTTCAACTCCTCCAAACTGCTCTCTACTCTCCTCCAAACTGCTCTCTGCTCCAACACCAATCCACTCTGCTTCAACTCCTCCACTTGTCTGATTGAAGCAGGGGGGTTTTATCGTGTGCCTGGCTTCAGGTGCTCTAATTGCCTTCAGGTGCTCTAATTAATTTATAGGAAACTTTCTTCCCTCTACAGGGAATAAGGCTCCCTTCTCACACTCTTCTGCTGCCCTCTGGCCATGCTGTATCACATCACCAAAACAAAAAAAGTGGAACTTAGTTAATTTTGCAATAGAAAGTTGTTTAACTGGGCCTACCACAAAATATTACCAATCCTATTTTAAAAAAATAAGTAAACTAACTGAAGAACAGACCATGTCTATCAAATTGGGTCATTCATTGCACTTCGGTGGAGTCACGTTGACTGAGTTGGGCTCTGAGTTAATGTAAGAACCTATCAATGTGGAGTCATTTGATAGATCAGGGCCATCTACTATAAATTAAAACTTCTCATTGTACTTAAAAGATACCACCAAGTAGTTGCTTACACCAAGTGCTTAGTGTTTCATTCTGCCATGTTAGTAAAAGAGGTTTCATTATAGCACAAATTAAATCAGTTATCAATAATGTTTTGCTATTTTAATCTGAGCATGACTGACAGAATAAAGAAAATGACGAGAAGGAGGACAGTCTTGTTATTAAAGCCCTGGAGTGGGACTCAGGAGATCTCAGTTCCATTCCTGGCTCTGCCACAGACTTCCTGTGTGATCACGGGCAAGTCACGTAGATCTCCGATTCCTCTGGCCCAAATCACATGCTTAACTTTAAGCATGTAAGTAATCACAGTCAAATCAATGAAGTGACTTACATGCTTATATGCTATGGGGGATTGGGACAGAATGCTTGACGCTATACAGAATGGAGACCTTAATTATTTTGGCTCATATTCTCAAAGGAATTTAGCTCAATGGGAGTTAGGCACTTAAATACCTTTGAGAATCTGGAATTTTGTATCTCAGTTCTCCATCTGTAAAATGGAGATAATATTCCTCCCTTCCTCTCACCCTTTGCCTGTCTAATCTATAAAGATTGTAAGATCTTCAGGACAGGGACTGTCTCTTACTATGTGCCTAGAACAATGAGGCCTCTATTCGAACCTTAATACAAGTAATACATAATAATAATGATGGAGTATGACTATGTCAGAGGTGGGCAAACTACGGCCTGCTGGACCGTCCTGCATAGCCCCTGAGCTCCCGGCTGGGGAGGCTAGCCCCCGGCCCCTCCCCTGCTGTCCCCCTGCCCCCGCAACCTCAGCTCACCACGCCGCCAGCACTCTGGCCCACTGCTCCTGCTGGGCAGCGCGGCGGCATGGCTGGCTCCAGCCGGGCGGTGGGGCTGTGAGCTCCTACTGCTCTGAGCGGCATGGTAAGGGGGCGGGGAGCGGCGGGGTTGGATAAGGGGCAGGGGGTCCCGGGGGGCAGTCAGGGGACAGGAAGCGGTTGGATGGGGTGGAGGTTCGGGGAGGGGGGGAGGTCAGGGGACTGGGAGGGGTTAGATAGATGTGGGAGTCCCGGGGGGTTTGTCAAGGGGCGGGGGTGTGGATAGGGGTGGGGTCCCTGGGGCGGTTAGGGGTGGGGGTCCTGGGAGGGGGCGGTCAGGGGACAAGGAGCAGGGGGGGGTTGGATGGGTTGGGGATTCTGAGGGGGGCAGTGGCCAGGCTGTTTGGGGAGGCACAGCCTTCTTTACCCGGTCCTCCATACAGTTTTGCAACCCTGATGTGGCCCTCAGGCTGAACAGTTTACCCACCCCTGGCCTATGTGGTTTGGGGGATTATATTAAAGAATTCAAAATAATGTTCTCCTTGTTCAGCCATTGTTCTGAGCCATAAAAGAGTGTCTACAGGTAAAATTACTGATTTTTGCCAGCAATAAATAAGGGCAGATTTTAAAAATTCTTAATACTAGCAGAAAAAACAAATAACTCCTAAGAATGACTGGATTAAAGACATGTTTATAAAAACATACCCATCATGATCTTTGGAAATATTTACACTAATTAAAACAACATACTGCATATTTGGAGATAATCATATTAACCACCCAACCTCCAAACTGCTCCTAACAGGAAAAAACAAGACAAAAACAGAACTCACTAAGGCAAATTACGCAGGAAAAAAAGCCAGTGAACAGATATGCCTTAACTCAGGGTGTGTTCAATAAATGGGGGGAGTGAATTCCAGAATCAAGAGCCCAACTGCTGAGAATGCCCTGGCTTCCCATCCACAAAGTTTAAATCCATATGAGAAAAGCCACTACGTCACTAGGAGCCTTGCTCTTGGGGTTATCTAGGAATCCAAAAGTAGCTGCAGAACCCAAAAGACTCCCAATTACAATCCTCAGTAATAAAATAAAATAATACCTACTCATATAGCACTTTGTATTGGCAGGGCTCAACGCATTTTACAAAGGAGGTAAGCATCATTATCCCCATTTTATAGATAGGGAAATTGAGGCACACAGCAGTAAAGTGACTCTCCCACAGTTACCCAAGCAGACCAATGGCAAAGCTGCAAATGGAATCCAGGTCTCCTGAGTCCCAGTCCAGCTCATTAGGACTCATTATTTCACAAAGTAACAAACAACAAGCAGATTTCAGAAATAGAGGGAGTAGATATTACCTTCACCTTTTCTTCTGGAGGTTCTCCCAATGTATCAGCATCACTGCCATCTTGTCCGGACCCAAAGCCCTGACATGACCAGGCACTGGGAAAGCAGAGATACTATGCCTCTTGCTCCGATAAATTCCCTGTTACCTACCGTGCTGATCCTGCAAACACTTAGGCATATGCTTAATTTTACAAATGCAAATAGCCCTACTGAAGTCAAAGTACATAAAGACAAGTGCAGGAATAAGAATTTGCAGGACCTAGAGCACTGGCTACGTCTACGTATTCCACACCCTGAGCGACATAAGTTATACCGACATAAGCGCTCGTGTGCACAGCGCTATGTCAGTGGGAGAGCTTCTCCCACCGACATAGGTTTCGCCACTCGTGGAGGTGGATTTTTTATGCCAATGGGAAAGCTCGCTCCCGTTGGCATAGAGCGTCTTCACCGGATGTGCTTCAGAGGCGCAGCTGTATCGGCACAGCTGCACTGCGGTCCGTATAGACATACCCTTAGACTCTATAAAAGAGAGAGATTCTTTTGCTCATAGTAAGGCACTCAGAGATCATGTTGAGAATGTGTTATATGAACCTAGATAAATCCAGCAAGAACAATGCTCTTGTATTTCTTTACACACACTATTTGATAAATGCAGCTTCTATTGCACTGCATGAAACATGGCCTCCAACATATTACAAAAGTGAACCATTTGGGTAGGAGCTAACTAATTCACATAAAATATGCCTGGCTATGTTACAAACGTAATGGCAGCCTCTACATGCTGTTTACCACAAAACACACACACACACACACACACACGGGAAGTAAATATTAAAAATGTGTTGAAATGCCTCCTCAACCCAGCTTTTGTAGGGAAGTGAGCACACAACCGTAACACTGTAATACTGTTTAAAGTATAGTTTGGAGATAGCAGTCAGCACAGAACATCATTCATTCTAAATTACATCCAAAAAGCTATGTTAAAAGAACATTAAGGTTGCAGAGTCAAGCACGCCAAAGTTAGCAAATGCCAGAATTAAGGTTGCCTGTGCAACCTTAATTTGCCCCCTTTGTACACATGTATTATGATACAGTCTCTTAATTATGTGGTCACATGCTCTTTTTCCAAGGGGCCTTCCTTCAGTACACTAAATGGACCTGCTCTGGGAATGAATCAGGATGTGTAGTGAAGGAGGCTCATTCAGTGATTGTGTAGCTATTCAACATTTCTTTATTTTTCTTTTTCACTGTGTGGCTTAATTTACACTATCCAAACCTTGCAGTGAATAAAAAATTATGAATTTCCTCTGGGCTTTTCTCCAGTGTTTTCACCAAAGTATATGAGTGCTTCACAAACATTAATTAATTGATTCTCATGACACCCATGTCAGATTATCCCTCATTTACAGTTGGGTAACTCAGGCAGAGAGAGATTAAGAGCTAAACTGTCCACTAATTTTGGGTGTCCAAATTGAGACACTGGGGGCCTGTCTTTTCAGAGAACTCCACATTTTTACTGCACTTCAAAAAAGACAAAAAACGAAAGAACACATAGCTCCCATTGACTTCAATTACAGAATTTGTGCCAATCTGGCTTTAGTTTGGGCACCCAGAAAAAGAGGAACACACAATTAGTGATCACCTGTGAACAAATTTGGTTTAAGTGCCTTGTTCGGCATCCCTATGGCAGAGGAAGGACTAGAATCCAATTATCTAGCAGGGCATTCATTTGCCTTAACCATAACACCATCCTCTCTCTTCCTACAGTCCCATGCCTCATTCACTACATACATTCCCACTTCTGCAACTGATCCAACCTCCCAACCCCCTCTCCAAATCATGCCCCCCCCTTCTGCTCTGATCACCTTGATACAGCTTCTTTGCTCTCTACCCCATCTTCGCCTGTCCAACCTCTTCCTTCTCTGTGCCTATATGGCTCCTCAGCCACTCCACCTCTCTTCAGCTCCAACCCAACCCTCCTGGGTCCTGCCCACCACCCCATCCAATTGCCTCTTCCTCTACACATATATATCTCCCCAATCCTTCCCCATCCCCTTTCCTCCTGACAATGCCATCCCCCCCACAAATCCTCCCCAATCTCTGGCTCCTACAACCACCTTACTGACTGCACCCCATAAAATATTAGGGTTGGAAGAGCCCTCAGGAGGTCATCTAGTCCAATCCCCTGCTCAAAGCAGGACCAATCCCCAACTAAATCATCTCAGCCAGGGCTTTGTCCAGCCAGGCTTTAAAAACCTCTAAGGGATGGAGATTCCCATCTCCACTCTTCTTCACCACTCTGCATCAGTCAAGCTGATTCTTCCTTCACCTGCATGCTGCCTGTGCTCAGCAACAGTTGCAGTGAGATCACAAGAGAGATAAATGGTTAAAGTTTGGCAAAGTTATAAGCAACTGAAAACAGAGTCTTATAATGGTAAATGTTGGGCAACCTTAAGTATAGGCAGCACTACTGGCCCGACCGTAATATCTTCCTTCCACTGGCACAATAAATTCCCAGATTGTCCGAGGGGCAGAGCCATCAGGGAGCTGGTTATGGTTTCCTGAGTTTCAGGGCAGATCTGCACTACCCTGAGAAATGCCTTGGTTGGAATAGTCCGGGGACTGCTCTAAATTACAACAACTGGACACAGCCCCTAATGAACCATATACCAGAAGAGCATAGATGAAGAGACGAGTACTTCAGCCACTCTCCTGTCCTGCCCATAGCACTACTCTATGACAGGGCTGAGGGGGGGCAAAGGGGTGTCACAGGAGCTGGGCACACTCTCTCTCTGTCAAATAAAAGCTCTCCAAGAAATTCTCAACTGGCCAGTTCAGCTTTGTTTCCAGCCTTTGTTCCACTTAGGGAGCACAAAGGGGCCAGAACAGAACAATCTGGCCTTTAACTTTATTTTAAGTGAAAACAAACAAACAAACAAACGACATTACTGTTTAGGTTTCTTTTGCATGGAGAGTAACCTGGGCGGTGTTTACTTTACAGGAAACAGACTCTTGTTAAAAAAGGAGAAGTGGCACAAGGCAAGTCATTACACAGGTGAGCTAAATTCAGTGTCAGAGGGAATTTCCACGGACAAAGGATTTCCCACAGTCTATTGTTGGAAACAGCACTGCATTTGCTCATTTCTTACTCAACAGGCTGCTGATTCAACCAGAAGAGGATGCGGCTAAGTTTCACCTTGTGTGTTGTTCCAACTGCAGATTAAGTCAACAAAGACTTGGCTTTTGGAAACCTATAACTATACTTCATACTACTTCCTTGTTATTTTCATTGTGAGCTTCTGTCGTCTTATACTGGCAGGTAAGTGCAACTGGCAAGGGTTACGTAAGGTGAAATATCAGGAGTTTGAACTCCAGATAACTGCAGCAGAACAGATCCTGCCTGCAGGCAGCAGGCAAGCTCTCCCTCTCCTATCAGCTTCAAGCTTTCACACTGCTTGATGGACACTCATTTTTAAGTGTGGTTTATAACAAGAAAGCAGGGCATACAGAATGCATCATGTGTTTGGAATCACTGTGCTCTTCCATTTCTCACACTCACACACACACACATACACTTGGTAAAATCAGATTGATTAAAGGTGTTTTTTTTAACCTTCAAGTTGAGTTTTGTTAATAAATGAAAAATGGTAACCTCTGTCTGCACAAATTAATAGCCTGGTGCTTTGTCCCTGGGAAAGTGTTGGACCCTCTGTTGGGCCTTTCCCAAGTCAGCAGGGAGCCTGGCCAGCGGAGGCTGATTTAACATGTGGTTCTGTCTGTTCTGCTTCCAATAGCAGCCACCCTAACATTGGCAAGGATGAAGGAGAAATAGCAGCAGTGTCTCATTCACCTTAACTATTACATCGATTTTAGGGGAAACTGCCCCACTTTCTAAGGTAGACTGACAGCTGGCCATAGACGTCGGCAGGAGAGATGCTGTATAGTTTGGAGGCCACCTGCATGCTTTGAAATTAGCCCACTTGATGGGTGCAGAGTAAGTAATAGATGGAAGAGTAGAGCTGTAGAAACTCCCACTTCCCATGAACAGCTACAGAAAAAACACCTGCTGTCCTCCCCTGATCACTTTGTTCTGCTGCGAGGCTGTAACCTATATTACACTTCTCCTCCTAGATTGAAGACACCTGCTCAGGGTGACTTTTTTCCCCATGTGACTTTTTTTTAAAAAATACCAGTCAAAGCTCTAGGGCTTCTGTGCTTTAGAGAAGAGATGCAATATTTGGCAGGAAGAACGCTATGGTTACAGGGATGTGTCTTTTGCTCTCTGTGAAAATCTGCCCATAACTGGCCAGGTTATGAGCCCCTGAAAATCTCAGTTTGCATATGCTCAGTAGAGACTTAGCAGCTAAATTCACAGAAGACTCCCACTCTCTCCTGACCATGGGACAGGGGCTGAGAGCAGGGCTTTCCCTGCAATTGCTTCTCCTGGCAGCTGGGGGGCTGCTCTGGGGCCAGTCACAGGCAGTGAAAGCAGGGACATTCTCTCTTCTGTGCTTTCAATGCTCCCCCTGCTGGTGGCAAGGCAGTTGATGAAAACAATCAGCTTGCCAGGAAGGTTGAAGAGCTGAGCTGGGAGAGAGCTGATGGGGGAGTCTGAGATGAGGAACTGAACCAGGATAGAGGACAGGGCCTGGGCCTGGAACAAAGTGCTGATGGTGAAGACTTGGGGACCAGGATGGGAAGCTGAGGAGGGGAGACTAGGACACAGACATGAACAGACTGGAAGGGGCAGGAAAAGAAGGGGACATGTGCAAAAGGAGCTGTAACCACTACAGCATACTTGTCTCCAGAACCTGAAATAGAATTTAAGATTACAGAGTCTCAACATTCCTCTGCTGTCAGCAAATAGCTGTAAAAGCCCTGCAAAATGGGTGCCTCGTCTCCCTCTAGTGGCTGGCTCCACAGAAGATGACAACTTTCTATTGCTATTACTTACTCTGTTAGGTCAAGTGGCAGAGGTCTGGGCTAAAGATTTGAAGGTTCTAACCTTGATGATGAATCCACATCAGAGTCAACATGGTTCAAGATCATGGAATTTCTGATTACCAGTTAGTTTTTTTGTTTTTAAAAAAGCAATTTGCTCAGCATCACATAGGAACTTTGTGATGGGGCAGGGATAGAATCCAGTTCCTAAAGGTGGCATTCAACTGCCTGAACCAGGGGATCATCTTTTTTATTCCCACAGTCACCTGCTTTGTTCACTAATCATCATCTACCTTCTGCAGCAAATGAGATACATTTCCTATAAAACTATTTATTAACTACACAACCCTGGTTCATTCCCAGAGTGCCTTCCATCCTCTGCACTGAAGGAGATAGGAGTCCTGTGGAAAAAGTAGTATGTGATCATGTAATTAAACACTGCATGTGCAAAGGGAGCTGAATTAAGGTTGCATGGGCAACCTTGATTCTGGCATTTCCTAGCTTTGCAGCCTTTGACTCTGAAGACTAAATGTTCTTTTAATGTAATTTTGTAAGAATTAAAAGCGTTTTAGAAAACCTCATCAATATTTGGCATGGCAATGATCATTTACCTGATGTACCGTAGCTTCGACTGCTTGCATATAATGGTTTAGCTCTCTGTCCATTGCAGCATATTCTAACATCACACTTTCCATACTGTTAACCTCCTCTACATCATCTGCAAAGCAAAGTACATAGGTATTCATCATTCCTCCATGCAAATGGGAACATGACTGGATAGGAGTTAGCTAAATTCATCTGCAATCATTTTAAAACATAAATTATTAAAATACTTTGAACATTTCATTACTCAAATCCCAATTAATTTAAATTATGTTATCTGAAAGGTAGAGATAGCCTCCCAAAGTTGAATTACAAGCTTACGGGGTGAAACCTTCATAGTTTATAAATTCCAGGAGAAAACATTTCTACTGCAGAATTTAAGAAGTCGATAGTCTTTCCAACATATGGAGATCAATTTATCCAAACTCTCAATTATTGGATGTCTTTCTAAAACATGCTCTAGGTTAACCATAAATTGTTGGAGCACTAATGAAGTAGGGCCAAGGACAGAACCCAAATGAAAGCTAGGGCATGTGGCATCACAATATCAGACCAGATGATATTATAATGGTTCTTTATGAACTTAAAAATCTATAACAGAAAGTGAATTTCATGTCCCTCTGATATTACATTGTGTTTGAACTGTAAGTTAGTGGAGCAAGTGTTTAATGAACTCTGCATCATACTATGCTGTGGCAATCCTTATTATAAAGGTTTTGTGCTAAAAGTATTTTATTTTGTTACTTTCATCTGGTGATTCAATGCTTTTCTTTCTTTACAGTTGATCAGTGCTTGACCTTTGTTACCTAACAAAGAAGATAATAATGTATCTTTAAAATATGGAAAGTACTTCCTATGTTGTGAATGAAAATACAGTAACACTATTTCACTGTATCGTACAGCAGGTGTTTGTTATGTTCCTCAAATTTCAGTTATATTTTTTTACCTATTTTGCAATCATAAGCCCTTTTACATTTCTTGGGTAACTTCAATAAACAACTTACTCAGAGACAGACACTTCCTGGGTTTCGTGAGAGAGAGAGAGTGTAATTTCAGTTACCAACATCTAGTCATTAGGCAATCAGGATATTTTCTGTAGAAGTTGCATTTCATGACTCATCACACTGCCTGAGAAATATTTAATAGAAACCCTGTCTCATTGTAGTGGAGTTCAAAGCTATAATTAGTCCCCTTTCTTTCCCCCCACCCCCAAAATAAACATTAGTATTGTAAAATCCAAATGGAGTCAGCATTTTATAACACAGGAAATAATGGAAGACTTAGCCATATGGGTGCATCAAACAGTGCTTTAATCTAGTTAGTAGTCATTGCCTACTCAAATGTAGTGAATACAGAACAGGTGTTGAGTTAGACATAGCTATTTTTACTCCCCTCTGCATCACTCCTAACACCTTCTTCCACCTTCAGTTATGTCTCTGCTTTTCCATTCTAAACTCACTTATTCAGCCATTACCTTTCAGGGAGAGACACTTGTCATATACAGTACAAAAGTGTGTATAGTTTCCTCTAGTTGTGCAATTTTTTTTCAGCTGTGCCCTTACTTATCCCATGACAACACTGCAACAGGAACACAGCCCCTGTGACCCTGGGGTTCAATTATTGTAACTTCTTCCTTGCAGTGCTTCTACATCACTAGCAGCTTGTGCAGAATGCAGAAAAACGTTGCCTAACTGGTTTGAGCAATCAGATCATATTGTGGCTGCCCTGAATTGGCAGCCTGTGAAGTAGAGGACTGGCCACAAGAGTCAGACCCTCACCTGGTGTAAGTCACCATAGCCCCACTGACTTCAATGGTGCTACATCAATTCACATTAGGTGCGGGTCTGGTCCTTTGTTGGTCTCACTGGCCTGTAGGACTTCCCAAAGCCCTCTTTATATTAGAGGCCTCTCTTGTTCTGGCAGCTATTTGCATTCTGACACCGCCCATTTTCTAGTAATTCAACCATCACATAGAATCATAGAATATAGGGTTGGAAGGGACCTCAGGAGGTCATCTAGTCCAACCCCCTGCTCAAAGCAGGACCAATCCCCAATCAAATCATCCCAGCCAGGGCTTTGTCAAGCCTGACCTTAAAAACTTCCAAGGAAGGAGATTCTACCACCTCCCTAGGTAACGCATTCCAGTGTTTCACCACCCTCCTAGTGAAAAAGTTTTTCCTAATATCCAACCTAAACCTTCCCCACTGCAACTTGAGACCATTACTCCTTGTACTGTCCTCTTCTACCACTGAGAATAGTCTAGAACCATCCTCTCTGGAACCACCTCTCAGGTAGTTGAAAGCAGCTATCAAATCCCCCCTCATTCTTCTCTTCCGCAGACTAAACAATCCCAGTTCCCTCAGCCTCTCCTCATAAGTCATGTGTTCCAGACCCCTAATCATTTTTGTTGCCCTTCGCTGGACTCTCTCCAATTTATCCACATCCTTCTTGTAGTGTGGGGCCCAAAACTGGACACAGTACTCCAGATGAGGCCTCACCAATGTCGAATAGAGGGGAACGATCACATCCCTCGATCTGCTCGCTATGCCCCTACTTATACATCCCAAAATGCCATTGGCCTTCTTGGCAACAAGGGCACACTGCTGACTCATATCCAGCTTCTCGTCCACTGTCACCCCTAGGTCCTTTTCCGCAGAACTGCTGCCTAGCCATTCGGTCCCTAGTCTGTAGCTGTGCATTGGGTTCTTCCGTCCTAAGTGCAGGACCCTGCACTTATCCTTATTGAACCTCATCGGGTTTCTTTTGGCCCAATCCTCCAATTTGTCTAGGTCCCTCTGTATCCTATCTCTGCCCTCCAGCGTATCTACCACTCCTCCCAGTTTAGTATCATCCGCAAATTTGCTGAGAATGCAATCCACACCATCCTCCAGATCATTTATGAAGATATTGAACAAAACCGGCCCCAGGACCGACCCCTGGGGCACTCCACTTGACACCGGCTGCCAACTAGACATGGAGCCATTGATCACCACCCGCTGAGCCCGACAATCTAGCCAACTTTCTACCCACCTTATAGTACATTCATCCAGCCCATACTTCTTTAACTTGCTGACAAGAATACTGTGGGAGACCGTGTCAAAAGCTTTGCTAAAGTCAAGAAACAATACATCCACTGCTTTCCCTTCATCCACAGAATCAGTAATCTCATCATAGAAGGCGATTAGATTAGTCAGGCATGACCTTCCCTTGGTGAATCCATGCTGACTGTTCCTGATCACTTTCCTCTCGTGTAAGTGCTTCAGGATTGATTCCTTGAGGACCTGCTCCATGATTTTTCCGGGGACTGAGGTGAGGCTGACTGGCCTGTAGTTCCCAGGATCCTCCTCCTTCCCTTTTTTAAAGATTGGCACTACATTAGCCTTTTTCCAGTCATCTGGGACTTCCCCCGTTCGCCACGAGTTTTCAGAGATAATGGCCAGTGGCTCTGCAATCACATCCGCCAATTCCTTTAGCACTCTCGGATGCAACTCGTCCGGCCCCATGGACTTGTGCACGTCCAGCTTTTCTAAATAGTCCCTAACCACCTCTTTCTCCACAGAGGGCTGGCCCTCTACTCCCCATGTTGCGATGCCCAGCGCAGCAGTCTGGGAGCTGTCCTTGTTAGTGAAGACAGAGGCAAAAAAAGCATTGAGCACATTAGCTTTTTCCACATCCTCTGTCACTAGGTTGCCTCCCTCATTCAGTAAGGGGCCCACACTTTCCTTGGCTTTCTTCTTGTTGCCAACATACCTGAAGAAACCCTTCTTGTTACTCTTGACATTTGTTGCTAGCTGCAGCTCCAGGTGCGATTTGGCCCTCCTGATTTCATTCCTACATGCCCGAGCAATATTTTTATACTCTTCCCTGGTCATATGTCCAACCTTCCACTTCTTGTAAGCTTCTTTTTTATGTTTAAGATCTGCTAGGATTTCACCATTAAGCCAAGCCGGTCGCCTGCCATATTTACTATTCTTTCGACTCATCGGGATGGTTTGTCCCTGTAACCTCAACAGGGATTCCTTGAAATACAGCCAGCTCTCCTGGACTCCTTTCCCCTTCATGTGAGTCCCCCAGGGGATCCTACCCATCCACTCCCTGAGGGAGTCGAAGTCTGCTTTCCTGAAGTCCAGGGTCCGTATCCTGCTGCTTACCTTTCTTCCCTGTGTCAGGATCCTGAACTCGACCATCTCATGGTCACTGCCTCCCAGATTCCCATCCACTTTTGCTTCCCCCACTAATTCTTCCCTGTTTGTGAGCAGCAGGTCAAGAAAAGCTCCTCCGTCTAGCACTTGCACCAGGAAATTGTCCCCTACGCTTTCCAAAAACTTCCTGGATTGTCTATGCACCGCTGTATTGCTCTCCCAGCAAATATCAGGAAAATTAAAGTCACCCATGAGAACCAGGGCGTGCGATCTAGTAGCTTCTGCGAGTTGCCGGAAGAAAGCCTCATCCACCTCATCCCCCTGGTCCGGTGGTCTATAGCAGACTCCCACCACTACATCACTCTTGTTACTCACACTTCTAAACTTAATCCAGAGACACTCAGGTTTTTCTGCAGTTTCGTACCGGAGCTCTGAGCAGTCATACTGCTCCCTTACATACAGTGCTACTCCCCCACCTTTTCTGCCCTGCCTGTTCTTCCTGAACAGTTTATAACCATCCATGACAGTACTCCAGTCATGTGAGTTGTCCCACCAAGTCTCTGTTATTCCAATCACATCATAATTCCCTGACATCACCAGGACCTCCAGTTCTCCCTGCTTGTTTCCAAGGCTTTGTGCATTCGTATATAAGCATCTTCTGTTGCAGGTCATCCTCCCTTTGTACTGGTGGCTGCGAGAGATTCATCTTCCTTCCCTGTCATCCATCCCTCTCTCCCTTTCAAAACAATGCTGAATTAATATTTTCCAGAGTGTTGTTTTCTTAAAACTACACACAACCTCATGTAATGGCATGCTAGTTCTTGGGCACATGCCCATGTCCTAACATCCTGCTTCTAGGTTCTGACCAGCAGCTGAGTCAGGTGACCAACGATCATGTGCCAGCAGCCCAGAGGTGGCACTTCCTAATAAAAGGAGCCTGACCAGACAAAGGGGGGAGGCTCCGAGTCAGGAGAAGGATCTGGGAGGTGGCGGAATATACCTGCAATAGTAGAAGCCTCCCCTGAGAAAGATTTTAGGAAGAAGATGGGTTTAGGCAGGAACTGTCAAACTTAAGGGGAGTCTGGTGGCACCTTAAAGACTAACAGATTTATTTGGGCATAAGTTTTCATGGGTAAAAAACCCACTTCTTCAGATGCCCATGAAAGCTTATGCCCAAATAAATCTGTTAGTCTTTAAGGTGCCACCAGACTCCTTGTTGTTTTTGTGGATACAGACTAACACGGCTACCCCCTGATACTTGAAACCTAAGGGGAAGGGCTGGCAGATTAGTGCTGGAGTTGATGTTTAACTATTATGTTTTGTCAATAAGCAAAACCCCAAGACGAGAATGTTTCTTGAACCATGTGAGTCTACATGCATTTAACAGGGAGACACGGTGGTGTAAGCAGACCACGCCCACACCCCCATATGTAAACACCTTTCCCTTCCCTTATACATCCCTCTTTTTGGTTATATCTATAGTTTTATGAGGGTGTCTTGATTGGTAAGGTTGGGTGAAACTATATGTATAACATGTAGTAGTTTGCCTTAAAGCTGCTGAGTCCCCCAGCCATCTACGTGAAAGATTGTGTTTAGCTATGGAGTACCATCGCAAATAGTACTGTGTAGCCATTTTTCTCTAGATAATTCCCTCGTATGAGAAAATCCTCCTTATTTCCACTCCAGCACATCATGCAGCCTTGAGGCTGGTCGAAACGCCTCCCATGTAATACATGAAGCTGAGACTAAATCCTGGCTTTTGAGATACTGAATCGTCATGTTGACTTTCAATGATAATTTTGTTATGTCTGCAGCAACTGAAACCATTATCCCAACTCAACCCCTCCTTACTCCTGGTTGATGGTGGGAAGGCTGGAAACCTCCATAAGGAATACACTTATGGAGTCCCTCACCTATCATTCCCATCAGTGGGGAGGCAGGTTTTGTTCAGACCCACACAACAGACCCTGAGGCAGGTCTCCAGGGGCGTACTAGAGGTCCATTGGAGCAGTACTACCACGGATTCCTCATGGATGCTTCTGGGTCCTTGGGTGAAGTGGGGACAAGGCTGATTGTGGGATGGCTGGGATAGTGAGGCTCTGTATTAAAGATAATAGAACCCCCAGTTAAATAATAATGCAGGTCCCCAGCTCTCCCAGTCTTCATCTACTCTATGTGGATCCTGGACCGAGAGGGTGACCTCCATGGAGTCCGGAACAGTGCCACAGAAACAGCTGAGCCATCTTCCATACCAAATTGAGGTCCTTTGTAGGGTGTATTCCTTTCATGAGCAAATCTAGCTAGGATGATCTGGGTCATTGACTTTGGCAAGGAAGTTACACTTAATGTTTTTGTTCAACTTTTTGGTGGGCCAAAGAAAATGCCTTCCTATGAGGAGGCTAACAGAATTTGGTAAACCGTCTCTGCTGTTTACTGGTCCAGTAAAGTGAAAAAATCTCTCTGCCGAGAACAAGCATACAGCACTGTATTTGGCCTCCCTGCTCCCACCAGCAGAAACTGAAAGTTTTGCTGAGACAAAGTTCATCAGTAGGGACCTTCTCCCATATGAAACAACAGTGGTTTCAGCCAACCAGAAGGAAAAGTACAAAAACATTTTTACACAGTCAGGAAAAAAATTAAAACATGACAAAAAGCAACATTCTTTTGTATTTTTGGCTATTGTAGCAGTGCTGTTCTCCTTAAAGCCATCTACACTTGATACATATCAGTCTTTCATTAAGTACATAAGTAACTATTGCAGACAGAGCCCCAGCATTCCTGCTACTTTCTTCTGTCTAACCACCATTTTTGCCATGCCCATCTGACAGCAGCGATGCCAGTGTTTCCCCCCTCTTACTAGGAGGCAGATGAACTGCCTCCTACAAGGCTGACACAAATGGTGTTTCATGAATCACAGGAAAGATTTGTGTAGCAAGTAACTGTCACCCTCCTCCCATGGCCCAAATGAATCATATCCACAACATACAGAAACTTCACTGGCCTAAATATTCTGAAACTTTTAAAGGGAAGATGAGGACATTGTTAAACATAGCATCAGAGCCATGTCAATTTTGCACAGAACATTCCCTGAACTGAAAACTCAAAATAACTGTACCTAATAAATAATGAGGCTTTGGCTGATTTTATATTATAATACTTGAAAGTTGCCCTAAAAACAAAACACTGAGCACAAACAAAGAGGTGGAACCCAGCTGAGGGAAGAAGGATATTAACTTTAACTACCTCTTGCCTACAGTCCTCTCATCCCAAGGGTTCCACCCACGCATCAGCTTGTTTCTAGTCTCAAATGATGCTAACAGCTGTCTTTCTGCTGCTGTTCTTTCATGCACGTGTGGCGGCAGATGTTTCAAGATAAATGCCAATATGTATCACACATCAGAGATTACAGCCTGCCCTTGAAGAATTTATTGCAGGCACAAAGATACTCAAGATGGAGTGAACTACAGATCCATGAAGCCCATCTGTTTTATGGCAACCACACCTGCAGTGGAGTCCCCAGTATGTCTTTGGATAGCCTGTTTCCACAAGCTGACGACTAAGAGGAAAAATCCTTTGGTCTTTTTGTTCCCTCAAGGGAAAGGGAATGGTCAAGGAGGTTTAAGGGGGTCACTCCCATTTCACCGTCTTTCCATGGTTTGACTTTCAGTTTTATAAAAAAAAAAAACAAAAAAAAAACACCTCTTATTCCCAGATCTTGTACTGCAGAAAGTGATCTTCCCTCCCATGAAAAGGACTAAAGGAAACTCACTCTCTACTACTACTAGTTCAGCTGGGAGTGAAGGACCATTGCTGCCATTCCTGCTAGGTCCCCTCTACCCAAACCCCAAATGCTAGGTCAGCTACCTCCACAGCATTCAAACCTTTCACTCTAGAAGCAAATGGCCAAGCTTGGGGCCTAGTTCTGTAACTGGAGGATCAGTGCCTTTCTGGTATCTCACCCAAATGTCTCCTAACCTGACTTTTAATTCATAACCACAGAGTTCATTCCAGCCTCTATGAGTAACACCATGCTCCTAGCTATTACAGTAATAATAAAAATACTGTAAAATACACTAGCATATGTTAATTGAGTCTCCTTGTATCTAAACTGAATATGTTAAGTTCACAAAGTATTCCCCCACAAAACCTTAACCACATTGCCTAAATATTTTATTCTTTGCAATATTTTACATGCTTTTTTCCCCACACACATAGGCCACTTGAAGGTCACGGTCCTCCTTTTCAAAGCCCTGGCTACATGGCATTGGAATTAGCCACCTGAATGCCCATCCTTCTCCATACTCATGACCTTCAGCTTATGTGACCCTCTGATGACTTTTTATATCAGTAGTAGGGGATAATTTTGCAAAACCTTTCTCTCTACATATATTATATCCAAAAATGTTAAAAGAACATTATTAACGTTGCAAAGTCAAGAACCTCAAAGTTAGAAAATACCAGATTGAAGATGCCTGTGCAATCTTAATTTGCCCCCTTGTGCCCATGCATTATAATACAGTCTTTAACTGCATGATCACATACTATTTTTTCCACAGAGACCATGCCTCATTGAGGATGGACATTTGACCCCTAACTTGGGTCATCAGCAGACCTTAAATGCACAGCACAGATCTCTACCATATCAGCTGATGGAATAACTAGTACAAGTAGTAGTTTGTTAACCTCTGTTCGGTTAAGCCACTAAATCAGTGGTCCCCAAACATTTCAGGATCACACACCCCCTTACCCCTGTCCATGCTGTCCCCCGGAGCCAGGGCCGGGGGGGGGGGGGGACACAGACAGAGGTAAGGGGCCAAGTTTGGGGCCACTGCTGGGAGCAGGTCGGGGCCAGGAACAAAGCAGCAGTCAAGGCAGGCCCGGGACCAGGGCCGGGTGCCAGGCCCATGGCTGAGGCGGGGCCAAAGCAGAGCTGGGAGCATGCCCCCCGAGTTTGGGGACCTCTGCACTAAATGAAGTGAAATACACACTTTGCTGTCAGCAAATAGCTTGAAACCCACTGGCAGAGGTATGTAAAAACCCAGGGCTCTTGGGTCAAGTTTAACGTTCTGGAGGAGAGTGTTCTCTAGTGGTTCTTCTCCTGTGCCCTCAGCCTGTCTCTAACCCTCACTGCTCCTGTCCATGCCCAGAATTCGATTTTTTTCTAATTAAAATTGTATTTCACACACAAGTATTAACTACCTAAATAAATGATGAAAGTCTAGTCTTTCCACAGAAACTACCATCATCTCTGAGTGAGCAGCAAGCCCTCTTAACCAAGATGGATTACAGTTGGAAGAGTACTCTATTTGGAATGATTTTTGTGGTAAGAGTCAATGTGTATTTAAATGTCTGTATTTGTGGAAGGTATTTGTGTGTGAGGAGAGATTAAGGGAGAGATTTTCAAAAGTAATCAGCACTGGCCTAACTGTTCTCCCATAGGAGTCAATAATAAAACTCCCTGTGACTTCAATGGGAGCAGAGTTAACCCAATGCACTTTTGGTGAAAGTCACAGCCTAATGGTACTTGTTTTAAACTACCTTGTTTTTACTTTATGGAAAGGTGGGGTCTGGAAAGTCACAATGAGCTCAGATCTTCTCCACCTTCAGAGCAGAAACTAAAAACCATCTTGTTGGATGTTCCTGCCCACAGCATCTGAGTGGCCAGATCAGGCGCCACTGGAGATAAAGTGCCAGATTCTGCCACCATTACTCACAGTGAATAATACTTACTCTGTAAGTAGCCCCACTGAAATATACAAGAGTGCTTACAGAGGCCATGATTGAGCAAAGCACTTAATCATATGTTTAAGCATGTTGATTTAAAGTTAAGTACGTACTGCAGTGCTGGGCTGAATCAGGAACAGAGTAAAATACTATTCAACACAAATGAGGGTGGCATAATATTGCCAAAAATAATTAAATAAATAAATAAGAAGTTTGTCTTTCATACACCCAAATGATGTAATCAGCAGGAGAGATGGGGAACACGTGTCCTTCTTAATGAATGAGGTCCACATCATTTTTATTACTGTGATGCATCTTTGTGTTGGGTGCAATATAAACAATACCTAGAGAGAAACCCATAAAGATAACTTTTGTGCATCCTTTACCTCCCTGGGAATTGAAGCTTGCCTGATCTGATGTTGATGCCCATCCTACACAAATGCCACCTCGCTCCCTCCAGGCCAAGGGTGGGAGAGAGTTTTCCTTCCAGGTAGCTCCTCTTTCTTTATTAAAACTTCCAAGTCACATTCTAATAAGAGCAGGTAAAGTAGCCTCTTCATTATATTACTTAACAGCTATGTACTGTTGCAGAAAGACCAATTTAAGAATTAACAAGAGCAGTTTAACTAGTAAGGAGGAGTATTGTAAACAAGTTAAGTGCTTGAATGTGATACCTTTGCTAGTTTCAGTGTTATATTCCAAGTCTTTTGGGAATCTTACTTTGCATCTATCACCATCACATATCTGATCTGCACATCAGAGGGCCTTCAGAGTGGGAATAAACCGAGCAAGGAGCAGACAGGTGAGGAAATCCTTGTTCACGTCCATCCCAGTCCCCAGCCCAAGCAGGCCAGGGATGGGGAGAGGACAACAAGCAAGCACTTATTCTCTAAAAAACTAGGCGGCATACAGTATCTTCGCATATAAATCCAAGACCAGTCTCCTAAATCTCATCCTAACAATATGTATCCTTCCCCTATCAATTGTTACAATGTATGCTGCTTTTCAGCTTAGTTTCAACGTTTACAATAGGGTGCATTTCCCATTGATTGTAATGGGAGCTTCCTGCTTGGAGAAACAGAATGATCTTCACTAAGTAGTGAATATATACCAACCACTATCTAAGACACTGCATTTATTTCCTATATTTTGTCTTCTAACTCCCCTGCAGTTTCTTCATTATTTGTAAACTGTTATTCCTTTATAACTTTTTTAAATAAAAATGTTTCCTTTATCAGTTGAGAGAAGCTTTAGCTAAAACCACACTGATCCTCCTTCCATGTTTCCTGACTGAGGTGACATAATAGTTAAATCTCCAACTCCTCTCAAGATTTCCTCTCTCTATATTTCTGCCTGTTCTTTTGCAACCATGTGATATCTATATCATAGTCCTTATCAAAGTCTTACCATTTCTGTCTTTCTGATAAATAACGTTACTCCTTTTAACCCACTTATACCACCACAGATGTCTACCAGTCCATGTTGCTTGTTCAATCATTCCACTACATTTTAACTAACACAATTCGGTCATATTCCTCCACTTGGTTTATTCTGTCATACTATTTGTATTTCTAAAAACATTTCAGTACAGATATCTTTTTCCTTTTCCACCCCTACCACCTAACTTGATTTAAAGTATTTGACACATCTGGAACAGATCAGATTCCTCAAAGACTGACTCTCAGAAGATGGCTTAAAAATCAGTTTACTGCTTAAAAATATCATACCCCCAGTACTGTACTTTATCTACATGCAGTAAAAGCATGTGATAATGTTGGAGTCACCTGTGTATTTCACATGCTACAAGCATTGGTTTGTGGCAAGAAATTTCTCTTGCAGGGGAAATGTATGTAAATTTTGTCTCTTCTGAAGACCCATCATTTCGATAACTGCCTCAGAAAGTGAGCCAAACAAAAGGTATTTTTATACGCATGTGTAAATCCCATTAGAGTTTGGTGGGTATTTTCAATTAAAAAAAAATCAAGATTTTTCTGTGCGAAAATGTTGATTATGTAGAAATGTTTCAATATTCCAGAGGAAGAAAATCAAAACAAAATGTTTTGTTTCTGGTCAGTTGGACAATAATCTCTGCATCTGCCTGAGCCACTACAGCGTCTCATGGGAATTGTAGTTTGGATGCCTCATGCCCTCCATTCTCTTTTGATGCAATGCAGTGGCTCATCCAGAGGAAGACACCATAGTACATCATGGGAGATGTAGTTCAGCTGGACAGCTCAACCCACAGGAGATAATGGGGACATGAGGAACCCAAACTACTACTCCCATAAATCAGCACGGCAGCTCATTCAGATACATATTAACAGTGACTGACCCAACAAGACTGTTTCGTTTTCACAGACTGAATGAATCATTTCATTCTGAGAATGTTGAAACATTTTATTTTGATTGAAAACATCTCACCCAAAAAAAAAAAATTCTGAACTTTCAGGCAGCAAAGTTTCAATAATTTTGACTTTTCAACCCAATTTGGAATGAAAATAAAAGGTCTAAGTATCAGAAATTCCCTTGGGGTGAAAATTCCATTTTTCAATTAGATCTGCTCACTATACACACATACACACACCAGTTCAAGTTATTCCTTCCTCTGGGCTTCCCATTGCGTCCTATTTTCTCTATTTCTTATTAAATTGGGGAGGTAGTTTCTTTGTTTTGTGTCTAGTATAGCACAAAGCATATTGTAAACACATAAAAGTAGTACATGATAACATAACAATGACTTCTGTGGTAACTAAGTGTGCTATTCTCAATGCATTTAATATTGGTAAATAGGTGGGACTGCGTTCTCCAGATTATCATTCATTATATCAATGAAGCCTTTGGCACTTGAGATACAAGTAGATAACAAATGGGATGCATGTTAATAGGATTCATCAAAAATTCAGGCTGATGACATCCTTCTCATGCATTCTAATTCTTCTGTTCCTGCTTTTAGGATTTCTAGAACTACTGCTTCCAAATCATCTGGAGGAAATCAGAAACAATGTCAGTATTGCAGCCTTGTCCACAAGCCTTAATTCACCAGTCTTCCTTCCCTCTGCAAAGAGAGAAAATATGAAATATTCAGGAATAGGAATGACAAGTTACAGGAAATAATGGAAAGTAACTTCCTAGTAGTGAAATTTACAGTCTTTTAGACAGATGGAAATTGCTTCATCATGAGAAAGTTGCTACAGTAAAAATGAATATCAGATCCAAACTGAACTATTGGTGAGCATGTGACCCTTGGATGTTTCTGAGTGTACGTTCAAAGGAACTGACTGACTGATTGTGGATTTCCAGATAGTACTTAACTTAGCCTAAAGGAAGCTAGAACAGTGTTTCTCAACAACCAGTCAGTGGACTGGTGCCAGTCCCCAAGATCTCCCTGACACAGTTCAGGAAGGCAGCAAGCCGTTCCCTGGTATCAAAAAGGTTGAGAAACACTGAGCTAGAACACCAGTCCCTGCCTTGATCAAAGGACAAATTAATTACCTAGCCCCATGTATGAAACATCCTATTCAGTGTGAATCATGTATTGATGTGGCACTCCTCAAATGTTACTTATGTGGCGATATAAAAGCTGAAACTTTCAGAGCCCATAATTTCCCAAGATGTAAAATTAGATCATACCAATCCTCTTACACAGAAAAGGCAAAGACTGGACATAAATTGCAATCATAATGAAAAACATCACCCCGTTCTGCTTCTAGCAGGCCTTCATTTAGCTAAATCCTCTTCTGTGGATTGGCAAATCTCTCTCTCTCTCTCTTTTTTTTTTTTTAAACATAAATTGCTGGTATACAGTATTCATTCTCTTGCTTGTATATTGGTAAGTGATGAGGCTAAATCCATAGCAGGAATTTCATTTACCCCAGACCTAATACAAAAACTTCAACTATGAGGCGTTGCTACCTGGTTATCTTGTGGAAAATGTACTCTCTACATCCCTTAGTTCTAGAATGGACCATAGTTCACTGCTTTGCACAGGTCCCTTCTTTGTGTGCAAATACTTATGGTTTTGAGAGGACACTAACATCTGTTTAAAGTCTTTAAGTACACTGGAGATTGCTACAGGTGCTGATTTCTCAGCATGCCTTTTGGATAACACTGTTTGTCTACGTTCTTTGAGCCAGTGGGAAAAGAGATGGCTCTTAAGGGGCTCCCTGGCTGTCAAAAGGGTAATCTGGAGGAGCTGGAAACCTAAATTGAGCCGAAGTTTGGCAACACGAGATTTTAATCGGACACCGGGCAAGTTTCTCTCTGTATGGTACATCAGGACAAACTGGATTATCATCACATAATATGAGTATCAGGAACTGTATTGTTAGTAATTAATTCAGTCCAGAACCACACTGCTGTACTTGCAAAAAGAAAAGGAGTACTTGTGGCACCTTAGAGACTAACAAATTTATTTGAGCATAAGCTTTCGTGAGCTACAGCTCACTTCATCGGATGCATTCAGTGGAAAATACAGTGGGGAGATTTATATACATAGAGAACATGAAACAATGGGTGTTACCATACACACTGTAATGAGAGTGATCACTTAAGGTGAGCTATTACCAGGAGGAGAGTGGGTGGGGGGACGGACCTTTTGTAGTGATAATCAAGGTGGGCCATTTCCAGCAGCTGACAAGAACATCTGAGGAACAGTGGGGGGGGGGGGGGGGTTGCGGGGGGGAGAGATAAACATGGGGAAATAGTTTTACTTTGTGTAATGACCCATCCACTCCCAGTCTCTATTCAAGCCTAAGTTAATTGTATCCAGTTTGAAAATTAATTCCAATTCAGCAGTCTCTCGTTGGAGTCTGTTTTTGAAGTTTTTTTGTTGAAGTATTGCCACTTTTAGGTCTGTAATCGAGTGACCAGAGAGATTGAAGTGTTCTCCAACTGGTTTTTGAATGTTATAATTCTTGACGTCTGATTTGTGTCCATTTATTCTTTTATGTAGAGACTGTCCAGTTTGACCAATGTACATGGCAGAGGAGCATTGCTGGCACATGATGGCATATATCACATTGGTAGATGTGCAGATGAACGAGCCTCTGATAGTGTGGCTGATGTAGTTGTCAAGGATATATGCTGGAGTCCAGAGAACAGTATGTCCTCTAGAACATTTGTCCTCATGTTGTTGTGAATTTTTTATTTAGTTTTATTTTGGTATTATATAGAAGTGCCTATGCCAATTTTGCATGTACAGTATAAAGGGATATTCCTGAACTTGGATATGTTCCACTGAAGAAAAGTCTTCAGTAACAATTAGTTTAATGGCAGAAAGAGGAGTTATCAGAAGGATAATCCACCTCCAACGAAAGCTGAATGGAAATTTGGACCCAAAAAAATCAATCAGTCTATGAGAAAGTAACTAGCAGACTTCAAGTAACAGATGGTATATCTGATTTCATTTGGAGACCATTTATAAATTAGAGCCATGCTGACAACAGTTTATAAACTAAAAATTTAACTCAACGTTGCAAAATTGTCATGATAATCCATCCACCCAGGCACTAAATCTACTCACCTACAATTTATCACAATGACTTCTATGGAAATTACAAATTAAAAAAAAAAATCAGCTGAGTAAATTTATAAAGAAGGCTTACCAATGGCAGAAGCAACTAGAGTTTTGCAATGCTGCTTTAACTACAAGGAATTCTAGACACTTGACATTTATGTGTAATAGATGATTTTGAGCCCACTTACAGTCTGGGAAAAGCATGTTAAAATAATTCCTTAATGTGTGAACACTTTGAGTTGTGTTCTTTTCATCCCCACACCTCTTTCCCACCTCCGCTGGCTTTCTCTGTAAGTCTTTTCTGAGTAATGCATTTTGACTCATGACTGGTTTGTTCAGGTTGACACTATTGAGGACTAAAATATACATATATTTCAAAATATCACTGCTATTGTAAAATAAAGAATTCAAAGGGATCATATATATTTGATATTCTGCACCAAATGTCATGAGGAAACTTTCTCTCTGACATCATCGTATGGATATTTAGTCATCAGTTCAAGCTCAACACCACTAAAACAGAGCTCTTAATCTCTCCATCCAACCCCTCCCACTATCTCTTTTCTGCATCTGGATACCACAACCATCCTGCCTGTCACTCAGCCCTATAACCTGGGCTTCATCTCAAGGTCCTCACATCCAAGCTGCCTAAATCTTGCTGATCTTTCTGCAGAACATCTCTAAGTTATGGCCTTTCCCACCCATCCACACAGCTAGAACTCTTGTCCAAGTTCTCATCATCATGCCTCTGAATTACTGCAATATCCTTCTCTCTGACCTTGACAAATACACTCTTGTCCCTGCTCATATCCACTCAGAATGCTGCTGCAAAGACCATTTTCCGAGCCTATTGCTTTGACCATGTTGCCCCTCTCTTTGCATCCCTCAACTGACTCCTCCTCCCCACCACATCAAACATAAGTTAATTGTCTTTACTTTCAAAGCCCTTCATGGCCTATCCCCACCCTACCTATTGTCTCTCATTTGCTATCAAGATGTCAACTTGTGCCTCAAATTGACCCATTATATTTTCTTCCATCCTTCCCATCACGCTTAGGGCAAGCTCCTTGTAAACATCCACAAAACTAATCCATTATCCTCCTTCAAATACCTCCTTAAAACTTAACAATGGTGACTGCTGGTGTGCTGACCCCACAGTCTATCACTCTGGCTAAAATTGTCTGATTGTTTCCTTATACTCGCCTGTTAGTCTATCTGTTATCTCTTGTCTTATACTTGGATTGTAAGCTCTGTGGGGCAGAGACAGTCTTTTTGTTCAATGTTTGCACAGCACCTCGCACAATGAGAGTCCTAGTCTATAGCTGGGGCTCCTAGGCGCTATGCTACTACAAATAGTAAATAATCATCATATGCAGATAGGTGGACCAGCCCTCCTCCTATTTATGAATGCCTGAAACACCTTCCCTTCCATTTGCAGCAGTATAATATCCCCATGATAACTACAGCACTTGCCTATATGGAAAAGTAGCATTAGGAAAGTGTTTAGTTATTTTCAAATGTCTTGAATGCACTAAGTGAAAAGGTCAATCACACTTTATCTTGTTGTTCTTCGTTTTCCATTTCCTCCCATCCATTCTGTTCTTTCCTCTCTCCCTGCTCCCTTGCACATGCCTCTCTGCCATCAGTCTTTTACCTCCTATCCCCTGCATATGCTGTCCAGCTGCTTGGTTCCCTTCTCCCACTGGCAACTCCAGTCCTTCTGGTGGCAACTTCTGTTTCCTCCCTTCCTCATATATAGAAGTAGCCCCTAATGGAGGGTAGTAGGATCATGGTTCCTTTTTGTTTCCTGAACATCTGTAGAAACAGCTGGAACAAAGAGGAAGAGTCAGCCTCATCATGTGACCTACCAGCTCTCCAGGGATCAGTAACAAGTACACCGCAGACTGCAGTTTGGGAACAAGAGAGCTAATAAAATGTTAGTAATATACATAAAAAACCCATGAAGTTCACCTCATTTGTCTGAGCCATTATTTTCCATGGTAGCTGTCCAGTTTTGCCAGAGGATGAAGCCCACTTTCAAGAACATACATCTCAGACCCTTGTTCAATGTCTAAAGGACAGAGGCAGCTTTTTCTAAGGCCCCAATCCTGCACAAAGGACTGTGCAGGTGCACCGCTAGCCCTACATGGTTCTCAGTGCAGGACAAGGGGCCTAAAGCTTTTCCAGGCCAACAAAAACAAGATAACTCATTCCTAATCATCTGACTTTTTCCTCAATCTTTTTAAAGGGTTCAAAAGAGCGCTATAAGAATGCTTCAAAGTATGCCCTAGAGTGAGAGAAAGTAAAGGAGCTCAACCTACTTATCCAAGAGAAAGGTGACTTGACCATGGCCTATGAGTACCTACTGGAGAGAAGATTTCTGATATTACTGAGCTCTTTAATTTAGCAGACAAAGACATAACAAGATCTAATGGCTAGAAAATGAAGCTAGACAAATTAAGAAATTAGGTGCACATTTTTATCAGTGACAGTAATTAATGATTGAAAAACTTACCTAGAGATTTGCTGGATTCTCTGATATATGGAGTCATTAGATAAAGATCAGATGTCTTTCTAAAACAGATACTCTAGCTAAACCAGAATTTATGGCTTGATGCCACAATTACTGGGTGAGGTTCTCTGGCCTGTGTTATGCTGGAAGTCAGAATAGATGAACATGATGATCCCTTCTGTCCTTAAAGGTCTATGACTTTACTTTTTCCTGGACCATTAGTTCCTACATGGTTTACACTAGCAATTCAATTTTAATGCTATAAGCAGTCTCAGTATTGTATCTGTTACACCCCCCACTCCTGTTCCATTGATGCAACACGCCATCCAATTTCCAGAGTGTATTATTAACCAAATACTGTATTAAAATCAAAGCACACTGGCATGGCTGCCCAGTTTAAAAGATTCTCAAAGGGGAAACCTGTCCCATATCTTTTTCTTACCTTGCATCAGGGAATTCAGCCCTTCCTCTATTGCTCCTACCATTTCCTCAATACCCAGCTTTACTCTCCAGGGAGCACCACATTTCTTGTATGTGACTAAAAAGAGTGACTGTCTCCAATAAGGAACGCTATTTTATTTCTTCTTTTCTTCTTCTGCCTCTCTCGCCTCTTCTTTCTCCTGTCCTTCCCTTCCAACCCTCCCTTTTCCCACCACAGTGCATCTGATATGAACTGCTAGAAACACTTCTAGCATGCAGCTGTGAATTCTACCAGCAAGACACATCAGTCATTAGCAATCAGAAGACTTAATATCTACATAGGAGTTTTTCACTTTCAAACTGCTGTACAAATGAGATGGTCGAGTTCAGGGTCCTGACACAAGGAAGAAAGGAAGGCAGCAGAATACAGACCCTGGACTTCAGAAAAGCAGACTTTGACAACCTCAGGGAACTGATGGGCAGGATCCCCTGGGAGAATAACATGAGGGGAAAGGAGTCCAGGAGAACTGGCTGTACTTTAAACAATCCTTATTGAGGTTGCAGGAACAAACCATCCCGATGTGTAGAAAGAATAGTAAATATGGCAGAAGACCAGCTTGGCTTAACAGTGAAATCCTTGCTGATCTTAAACACAAAAAAGAAGCTTACAAGAAGTGGAAGATTGGACAAATGACCAGGGAAGAGTATAAAAATATTGCTCGGGCATACAGGAGTGAAATCAGGAAGGCCAAATCACACCTGGAGTTGCAGCTAGCAAGAGATGTTAAGAGTAACAAGAAGGGTTTCTTCAGGTATGTTAGCAACAAGAAGAAAGTCAAGGAAAGTGTGGGCCCCTTACTGAATGAGGGAGGCAACCTAGTGACAGAGGATGTGGAAAAAGCTAATGTACTCAATGCTTTTTTTGCCTCTGTCTTCACGAACAAGGTCAGCTCCCAGACTACTGCACTGGGCAGCACAGCGTGGGGAGGAGACGACCAGCCCTCTGTGGAGAAAGTAGTAGTTCGGGACTATTTAGAAAAGCTGGACGAGCACAAGTCCATGGGGCCGGATCCGCTGCATCTGAGAGTGCTAAAGGAGTTGGCGGATGTGATTGCAGAGCCATTGGCCGTTATCTTTGAAAACTCATGGAGATCGGGGGAGGTACCGGACGACTGGAAAAAGACTAATGTAGTTCCCATCTTTAAAGAAGGGAAGAAGGAGGATCCTGGGAACTACAGGCCAGTCAGCCTCACCTCAGTCCCTGGAAAAATCATGAAGCAGGTCCTCAAGGAATCAATTCTGAAGCACTTAGAGGAGAAGAAAGTGATCAGGAACAGACAGCATGGATTCACCAAGGGCAAGTCATGCCTGACTAATCTAATTGCCTTCTATGACAAGATAGCTGGCTCTGTGGATGAGGGGAAAGCGGTGGACGTGTTGTTCCTTGAGTTTAGCAAAGCTTTTGACATGGTCTCCCACAATATTCTTGCCAGCAAGATAAACAAGTATGGGCTGGATGAATGGACTATAAGGTGGGTAGAAAGTTGGCTAGATTGTCGGGCTTAACGGGTAGTGATCAATGGCTCCATGTCTAGTTGGCAGCCGGTATCAAGTGGAGAGCCCCAAGGGTCGGTCCTCGGGCTGGTTTTGTTCAATATCTTCCTTAATGATCTGGAGGATGGTGTGGATTGTACCCTCAGCAAGTTTGCAGTTGACACTAAACTGGGAGGAGAATTAGATACACTGGAGGGTAGGGATAGGATACAGAGGGACCTAGACAAATTAGAGGATTGGGCCAAAAGAAATCTGATGAGGTTCAACAAGGACAAGTGCAGAGTCCTGCACTTAGGATGGAAGAATCCCATGCACCGCTACAGACTAGGGACCGAATTGCTCGGCAGCAATTCTGCAGAAAAGGACCTAGGGGTTACAGTGGACGAGAAGCTGGATATGAGTCAACAGTGTGCCCTTGTTGCCAAGAAGGCCAATGGCTTTTTGGGATGTATAAGTAGGGGCATTGCCAGCAGATCGAGGGACGTGATCGTTTCCCTCTCTTCGACATTGGTGAGGCCTCATCTGGAGTACTGTGTCCAGTTTTGGGCCCCATACTACAAAAAGGATGTGGAAAAATTGGAAAATGTCCAATGGAGGGCAACAAAAATGATTAGGGGACTGGAACACATGACTTATGAGGAGAGGCTGAGGGAACTGGGATTGTTTAGTCTGAGGAAGAGAAGAATGAGGGGGGATTTGATAGCTGCTTTCAACTACCTAAAAGAGGGTTCCAAAGAGGATGGATATAGACTGTTCTCAGTGGTAGCAGATGACAGAACGAGGAGTAATGGTCTCAAGTTGCAGTGGGGGAGGTTTAGGTTGGATATCAGGAAAAACTTTTTCACTAGGAGGGTGGTGAAACACTGGAATGCATTACCTAGAGAGGTGGTGGAATCTCCTTCCTTAGAAGTTTTTAAGGTCAGGCTTGACAAAGCCCTGGCTGGGATGATTTAGTTGGGGATTGGTCCTGCGTTGAGCAGGGGGTTGAACTAGATGACCTCCTGAGGTCCCTTCCAACCCTGATATTCTATGATTCTATGAAATGTTAATTAATAAATCCTCACAAAGCACTGCTGTGAAGCAGGCATCTCCATTTGCACAAGGGAAACTGAGGCACCGAGAACTTAAGTGCCTTTCCTAAAGCCACCCAAGTGGCAGAGCTAGAATGAGAACACAACAGTTCCTGGCTTCCAGCCATGAGCTCAATCCATCAGCCTAACATCATCTCACTTGTCATGCCTCTCACATACAAGAGATCCTTGCAGAGAAAAGTGGAGGAGGGGGAGTCTGTCTCATCCAAGTTATACTGCTCAATTAGAGTGAAATTCACCCCATGCCAGCATAAGCCTATACACCGCTTATGTCCTAAAAATGGGGCTTAAAAGGGACTTAAGTGGTGCATAGACATCCATGCCACTCCTCTGCATGGGGTGAATTTCACCCCAATGTGTAATCCTAACTGATAAAATGAACACTGCTCTTCAAGTTGCAGTTGTATACTTGAAGAGCAGTATATACTTTTTCAGCAGAGTACAGTTCAGATACACCCTTTTGGTGTGAACTGAAACCTGGCACAAAGCCTCAATTTAGCAACAAAATTTATCACGGAGGGAAGAAAAAGGAAAAAAGGCAAGGAGTGACAGAGCTAAACATGCAGTGGTTTGAAAATTCAGTGGTGAATGTAAAAATTGGGGCGGGACAGGGGACAGAACAGTTATGAACACGTCATTTGACTTCTCAGACACACACACACATACACATAGGTAGTGATGGTCATTTTGTGTCTATTAATATCAGTGTACAGTGCTCCCTTTCTACGAGTCTATAAGGAACAGGATGGTAAATTTTAAAAAAGGCCCCAGAGTGCTAATGTTTATGTAAGGGAGTCTTCTCTACTTTTACCCAACAATGACAAAACGCCAGCTGTGCTTACTTTTAAACCAGTTAATTCTTTCCATAACGGAAAGTTTTAAGAAAAATAGCACAGCCGCTCTAGTTTCTTAATCTTGCTGAACATCTCCAAGTCATTTTTTTTCTCATTAGTCATCTTCACCAGGGCCGGATTAATGCAGGGGCTTTAGGGGCTGCAGCCCAGGGCCCTGGGCTAAGGGGGCCCGGCGCATCAGGGCTCAGGCTGCATGCTGTGGCCCCACGCCGCTCCCGGAAGTGGCCAGCTGCTGGCATGTCGCTGCGGTCCGTGGCAGGGGGTGAGGTGGGAGGTGGCTCCACGCGCTGCCCCGGCCCCCAGGACCGGCCCCGCAGCTCCCATTGGGGAACCAGCCAATGGGAGCTGCGGGGGAGGCTCTTGTGGGCGCAGGAAACGCAAGGAGACACACTGTCCCCATCCCCACAGGGGCATGCAGAGATGTGCCAGCAGCCGGCCGCTTCCAGGAGCAGTGTAGGCCTATGGCATGCAGACAGGCAGCCTGCCTGAGCCCTGCTGCACTGCCGGCCGGGAGCCACTTGTGGTAAGCATCTCCCGGCTGGAGCCTGCACCTTGCACCCCCTCCTCCATCCCAACCCCCTGCTCCAGGTCAGAATCCCCCTCCTGCACCCAAGCTCCCAGACCCTGCACCCCCTCCTGCACCTCAACCCCCTGCTCCAGGTCAGAATCCCATCCTGCACCAAACTCCCTCCCAGAGCCCGCACCACTCACTCTCTCCTGCATCCCAACACTCTGCCCCAGCCTGGAGCCCCCTCCTGCACCCAAATTCCTGCCCAGAAAGAAACCAATATAACAGCTGTTCTAAGGTAAGAAGTAGGCTATTTTGAATTAACTTAACTGTATCCTACATTTTTAAGACTGAAATGTAACCACAGAATGGCTTTATGTTAATTAAAAGGCAAGTTTAGTACAGTATAGCATTAATTGCCTCGATGCCATAATTGTGATCATTTTGTTTTAAATTAGGAAAAAGACTTGTATACAGGGGCACCACAAAATCTAATAGCTGCCGGCTCACAGGAGAGGTAATTTGGCTCTGATCTTCACACACAATTAGATCTCTGAAAGCTAAACCTTGATTTACTCAAAATGTTTAAAAAAAAAACAAACCCACCTTCTAAAGCCCAGATGCTTTTCATGTGCAGGAGATACCTGTACATTTAAATAGGAGTCGGTTGTACTTTCTTACAGCCACATTTCTATGGAAATGCAATAGATTAACACTCTCTGACCTGTAGTGCAACTTTTTTATATCTAATGGATTGTGCAAAGAAAATATTTCACTTCAGTTTTTGTTCAAAGAGGTTGAAATTTACCCTTGTGCTAAAGGGCCCACACAAGACCATGAAGATCTTTCATAGATTTTAAGATCAGAAGGGACCATTACCATCATCTAGTCTGATCTTGTGCACAACACAGGCCAAAGAACGTCACCCAATAATTTCAAGCCCAAAACTTCCAACAGTCAAATATCTCCAGTTCCTAGTTCTAGCTGGATTAATTTCACCCCCGTGCAGAGAGTCTGCAAAGGCCTATGTAACACTTATGCCCCATTTAAAACTTACTTTGAGGTTTTCTAGGAATCTGTGAGGTCTAGAACACAAGGGAATCTACACTAGGTAACCCATAAGCCCGCTACAAACCTCTCTAACTCTCAATAGCTCTTAAGAGGCGAGTTACCTGTATTTCATGCTGAGGAAGCTGACAAGAAGAGAAAACACATATTTGAAATCAACCAAGCATTTCATGAGCCTCAAGGTTAACCATGAAAAATAAAAATCACATGGCTCATTTGAACGATTACAAAAGTTCTTTTCAGTACACACTGAGTCAAAAGGTCATTATGATGTTTGTATCATGAAACTTTCTTCAGGAACAACGTGTGAGTGGAAAACAGTTCTAGAAAGAATGAGAGAGAAATTGGTCTTCATCACATTAGCTTTAAATCAAGGCTGGATTTCTTTCTAAAAGTTGCTCTCTAGTTCAACCACAAGTTATTAGGCTTTATGCAGAAATAACTGGGTGAAATTCTATGGCTTGTGTTATGCAGGAGGGCAAACTAGTTGACACTGTTCCCTTCTAGCCTTAAAAATATCTATGAATCTGTGACCCCCACTATTAATTCTCTCTGACTCAGCCATGAATCTTAATCCCTATTTACATTTTAATACTACTAAAATTCCAAGGGTCTGGTGATAGATCAGTGAAATTTCTAAATCCATTCTAATAGTGAATTTTCATTCCATAGATTACTGTAACAGGTGAATAACAATGGAATAACTGCAACAAAAAGTCTTTGCTGCCATCTACTGGATTTTGTTTTTCTCTCAGTATTTAGTTATTTTCAATTTACAGAGAAAAAAAACCCACCTAACACAAAAACCAAAGGATAGTTTTGTCTTACTTATATTTTTTTGTCTTGCTAGTTATCTCTATTTTTCCTTCACTATACTTTATTCTACTTTCACTTGATTCTTCAGGCGCTTGGAGGAAAACTTACCACTAGAAAATTCAACAGCATAGATTCAACAAGCTCATAACTTCTGAGTTAGTGATAGTATATTTTTAGAAAGACAAAAAAGACTTCAAGTGATGAATAAACTACTGCAACCCCGGGTAAATTGTTCCAATGGTTAATTATCCTCCCTGTTAAAAACTTGCACCTTATTTCTAATCTTGAATTTGCCTAGCTTCAGCTTCTAGCCATTGGATCTTGTTATACCTTTTTCTGTTAGCTGAAGAGAAGTCTACAATCATAAATCTCTTATATAGACTGTAATCAAGTCAACTCCCTGCAATCAACATCCATGATGGGGAAGGGAGTGTTGGAGTCATTTTTATTTAATACATATAAAAACAGTACTTCAGGAGCACGAGCTTGACTACAGCAAGGCTGTAAAATGTATAATTAAACTGGAAAACTTCCATATGATGCTGGTTTTACCTATGTATCCAGTACAAATGGCAATGGCTTGTTGCCAGAAAGGCATTTCATGAAGATCAGCCTAGTCTTTTTGTTTGAAAAGAATAAAATGTTTTTAAAAAATTAACGTGTTTTTAATACTTCACTATCCATTCCTAGGAAAAACAGATATTGAACTTTTCACATACCAAACAAAGCAGGCAATTCATACTTGCATTACGTAAACCCCTGCAATGATTTTCCATGTAATAATTATAAAATATTTACATGGCGGCATAAAACGACATGTTTTACAGAACACACATAATACACACTCCCTTCCCCCAAAAGCATCTATGAAACAGGCAAACAAAGAAGACATGATACAGGAAAACAACATTGTGTTACTAATGATGAGAATAAGGGAAAAGAGATTTCCTGATATTAAATTAAGGATTTTAAAGTGGGGGGGGTTGAGGCCAGGGCACTTGTCAAAAGCAATAGGGAGAACCTTATCTCGGTTACCCTGACAATAGAAGTTTCCTTTGATAACAGGAGAGGAATTCTAGATTTGGTGGCTCTACTAAGCTTGTGCATGCCACTGATTAGGGACACACATTGGTTTGGCAACAGAAAGTCTGTTAGCAAACAGTTCTTAGAAGCTAACCACTAACTGCCTGGGGTTAGGAAGAAACTTCCCCTGTGGACATGTTAGTCCACTGCGAGGACTCTTGCAGCTTCTCCTGAAGCATCTGGTAGAGGCCAATATTGGAGAGCGGATACTGGACTACATGGAGCACTGAACTGATCCAAATGCATAAAGCAATTCCTAATTTCTGGTCAGCAGGCATCAATGATTTGACTCCGCTGAGCTAGGATTAGAGTGTAAACTATTGGGGAAAACACTGTTCATGAAAAGAGATGTGTCAGGTTTTAGTAAAAATTCATGTCTCTAAAAGCTGGAGTGAGACATGCTGCAGTTGTATTCTCCACCAGGAATAGTGGGATGAAAAAAAAAAAAAATCTCATTTAGAGTTTACTCCCCAGAGACAATGGGCTTGTCTTCACTACCGGGGAGATTCACACTGCTGCAATCAATGCAGCAGGAGTCGATTTAGCGGGTCTAGTGAAGACCCACTATATTGTTGGCAGAGTGCTCTCCAGTCAACTCTGGTACTCCAGCTTCCCCAGAAGAATAAAGTAAGTCGACCAGAGAGCGTCTCCCGTCGATGCAGCAAAGTGAAGACACCAGGGTAAATTGACCTAAGCTACGTAGCTGGAGTAGCAGAACTTAGGTTGACTTACCCCAGTAGTGAAGACAAGCCCAATGACTCTTGAGCAGGGGTTCTCAAACTGGGGGTCGGGACCCCTCAGGGGGTTACGAGGTTATTACATGGAGGGTCGTGAGCTGTCAGCCTCCATCCCAAACCCCGCTTTGCCTCCAGCATTTATAATGGTGTTAAATATATTTAAAGGTGTTTTTAATTTATAAGCGGAGGGTCGCACTCAGTGGCTTGCTATGTGAAAGGGGTCCCCAGTACAAAAGTTTGAGAACCACTGCTCTTGAGGATTTTAATTTGGACAAGAGCTCCCCCTTGTGTTCCAGTAAATGTAGTTTCTTTCCCATTTCTAAATACAATATAACCTCATAGTTACAAACACCTCAGGAATGGAGGCTGTTCATAACGCTGAACAAAACATTGACATAATACAGCTTTGAAACTTTACTATGCAGAAGAAAAATCCTGCTTTTAATTTAAATGAAACAAGCACAGAAACTGTTTCCTTACCTTGTCAAATCTTTTTTTTAAACTTTCCCTTTATCTTGTTTAGTAATTTACATTTAACACAGTACTGTACTGTATTTACGTGTGTGTGTGTGTGTGTGTCTCTCTCTCTCTCTCTCTTCTGCTGCCTGACTGTGTACTTCCGGTTCCAAATGAGGTGTGTGGTTGACCAGTCAGTTCGTAACTCTGAGGTTTTACTGTAAGTAGGAAACAGCATTATAATACCACTGATAAGTCTTGGGGAGAACTACCCCTGCATAGCCCACTCTACCTGTGCAATGCAAGGATCCCACAGTTTGTCATCATTAATACCACGTGCAGTGTACTATCTCGGCCCAACTAAATGAACAGCAGATTGAGTATCAGCCGGGGTTGATTTTTCTTGATTTTGTTAAAAAAAATCATAAATTGTTTTTTAAATGCACCAGTTATTAAAGGAACCAGACTGAAAGCCGTTGGGACTGAAGTCTGTTCAACACAAGGGGTCACAGAAGGGCTGGGAGTGGGCAGAGCCAGGCACAAATAAGCTTGTATACAGGGTGAATTAAGATGTGCCAGGAAATGAGCTGACACAGTTTACATCCCTCCTGGAGCAAGAACATAAGGGAAAGAGTCACAATTCCCAATGCTGTGCTCCTTGGTCAGCACAACTGTACTGCCCCTTTCTAAGGGCAGACAACCAAGCACCAGTCTAGCGTTTATACTGCAGCCTCCCTTCAGGGCAGCAACCTTGCCTTTTTTATATCTTAGCAGAAAATGATACACACTAGCAATATGAATAATAGAGCAGGATGATTTATACTTCCCAACATTCTGCGCTATTGCAATGCACATGTTAAAAGCACAAGTTAGAAAATTCTGTTATAGCCCCCAGAGTAACCATATCATGGGCCATTTCATGCACATGCAGTAAGTTTACTTGAATGTATATGGTGTTAAGTTACACGCCATGTTATAGGTGTTGTAAGAACAATAAATATGAATTTCTAATTAAAAAATAAATTAGAAAAAGAAAAATCATCTGCGTTCAGAGGTACAGGTGGTCACCATTCCCATTTCACATGCATTGGGCCCTGCTTTTTACAGAGCAGAAGAAATTTAAAACAGGTGACATTGCAGAGTTCCAGAAAGGCCACCAAAAGGGCCAGTGACATTTGAAATAGCCCCCTTCCAACATCACATTAAAACGAAGGAAAGCCAAGTGTTCTTAGTTACAAAAAAAAAAAGCCAATGGGATTTGCAGAGATCTAAATTCACATTTAAAACCTCCTTGGGAAAGGTGCAGTGTGAAACATGAGGGAAATCACAAGGACACTGTGAGAGAAAGACAAATGGGGTGGGGAGCGACGATGGAGGTAGACATTACTGGCAAAGCGGAAAAGCAGGGAGAGCCAGAGCTGTCCAGGCCAGTTAAGTCTTGCGTGTATGCCAAAGAATCGTACCACTAACATTCTGGAACACCCACAGGTTTGTACATAGTAGTGAGCCAGAAAGTCCTCTGGGACCTGGAAAGCAACAACAAAAATATTTTCACAAGCCCAGCTATTGACAGAGAGGATTGCCCTGATTCAGCTGACCAGTAGCCAACTGCAGAAGGTGATATTGACAGCAAGCTTGCACTTATCACCAGCTCAAAGGGCTGGCAGCTCCTACAGCTGGCAGCTCCTACAATTGGCCAGAGTGCTGAAGCTGACAAAAACATTATTTCTGTAAATCCAAGAGGGACTGAAAAAAAGGACATTCCTGATTTTCAGCTACACACAGTTACCTTCTTTATTTATAAATCTACATGTGTGGTGTTTATTCACATGATGGTGGACAGTACATGATCATGGTGGAGCAGCTGCCACCAGTTGTCACGGGGTCCCTGGGCGATGCTCTGGAACTGCTCCCCATGAAGCCAGTCAGGACTCTGGGGAAGTCTCCTTTCTGTGAGCAGCCTGTCTTCAGGACACAAAGCTCACCCAGCTTCCACCTTCCTGGGTCTGACCTCGGAGCATTCAGCATCCTCTGCCCCTCCATGCACTTCCCCCAGCGAGTCCGCCCAGGTGGGGTCTTGGGGAAGCCAGAGGGTCCTGCACCCCAACTCCGCAGTCAGACGTGACTCTCAGCCAGCCAGTAAAACAGAAGGTTTATTAGACGACAGGAACATGGTCTAAAACAGAGTTTGCAGGTGCAGAGAACAGGACCCCTCAGCTGGGTCCATTTTGGGGGGCAGTGAGCCAGACAACCGTGTCCGCCCTTCACTCCATGTCCCAGCCAGCCCCAAACTGAAACTCCCTCCAGCCCCTCCTCCTCTGGGCTTTATCCCTTTCCTGGGCCAGGAGGTCACCTGATTCCTTTGTTCTCCAACCCTTTAGCTCTCACCTTGCAGGGTGGAAGGGCCAGGCCATCAGTTGCCAGGAAACAGGGTGTCGGTAAAAACCATTAATCTTGCCTCTTTAATTATAGGCAGAGCTGGCAGCAATGCCTACAGTTAAGCATGCCTATCACTTCCCATTGTTAGCTCCTGTTTTCAGTTATTTATAACTTTGCCAAACTTTAATCATTTGGGCTGAAATTTGCCACGGGTTTGTGCTTCAGGATGAATTTTTTTTGGAAAGTTTCAGCACAAATGGTTGAGTCATTTCCAAGAACACATTTAGGGAAAAACAGAATTTTTGATAATAGTTTTTTGTTTAGTATTTTACCCCACCGTTTTTTGAAGACTTCTAGTTCTTCCACATTCTAGGGAGGAATATGGCATTTGGCAGGAGGAGAGTCCTAGACCTCCCGGAGGTGCCTTTTGCTGTCCCCATGAAATTCCACCTAGATTTGGTCAGGTGATGAAATCTCCATTTACAAGTGCTCAGTGGAACTGTTTAGAGACTTGCTGCTAAAATCTCCAAACATTTTATTTGCACTGACCTCCTATCTGCACTGAGCATGTTCCCCAGCAGCACACATCTTCAGCTCCAGATGTAATACTGCAGTAACAGCTGCCCCTTTAGTCTAAGACACTGATTCTCAACCTATTTACCATTGTGGGCCACATATGCAGCTCTCTCTGTGTTATGTGGGCCACACGTACACAAAATCTATACTACGTGTATGGCTCTGACAATGTCACATGGGCTGCAGATGTGTGCTGATTCGGCCACAAGCTGCCCGCGTGTTGAGAATCATCGGTCTAAGAGATGAAATGCTGGGTTGGAAGCCAAGAATAGCCCAAGAATTCTAGTCTCAGCTGTTCTGATGGCTGTTAGTAATTCTGTGTACTTCACAGCCCTTATTATTGAGCAAGGCCTCCTACCCTCACCTTGGGAGTCCGACAAGCATATTTCCCTCAGTGAGGTAAGAGAGTTGCCACAAGGTCACTTCTGGCACAGCTGGGTATAGACCCCTGTCTCACAATATGCTGACCCAAGTCAGCCGATTACAGTACACCATTATCAAAGTGCTTGATCAAGGTTTAAGGCAGGTTTGCACCAGTGGAGTGACCTAAATTGATTTTAACATATCAGAGAACCTGATCTAGTCTGCAAATATTTCATGTAGATGTGCTGCAGTGCTTTCTGCCTACTGTGGCAAATTGCCGGCACTACTTTGATGGGTCTCTCCTCTGCTTCCCTCCAAATTGCTCTCTACTCCAACACCAATCCACTCTGCTTCAACTCCTTCCCTTGTCTGATTGAAGCGGGGGGGGGGGGGGGGTTAATCAGGTGACTGGCTTCAGGTGCTCTAATTGGCTTCAGGTGCTCTAATTAATTTATAGCAAACTTTCTTCCCTCTACAGAGAATAAGGCTCCCTTCTTACACTCTCCTGCTGCCCTCTGGCCTGGGCTTTCCTTGCTTTTTGCCCCTGCTTTCGTTCCTCCGGGGAGCGGGACAGACGCTTTTTCTTCGTTTTTTTTTTTTTGCCTTTTTTTTTTTTTTGCTGCCATTCGAGTGCTGGTCGGCTGCCAGCTTGCCTGCCAGCCCCCCCACGCCTGCCCTCGGACCCTGCTACTGCTTCAGCTGCGACCCCCGGAGGAGCGGGGGGAGGACTGCCGACCCGCTCCCCGGAGGAGGGGAGTGGATGCCCCCAGACCCAACTGTTTTGCTGTTCGTTTGTGGATCCGTAATTAATCGTCTTCTTATCTGCTTGGCATTTATGGAATGCTCCACAAAGCCCGGGAGAGAAGACAGCCGACAAAGACATCGCCCAGGAAAGCTACAAATCATCGTGGAGGGGGCCATAAGACTGAGTAACTTTTGAACTGTACTCTCGTGTGGGGGGAGTTTGACTGTGTCTTAATTGCGTTTGTAGGGGCACAGGGGGTGTGGCACGGAGCTGCCCCCCCGATCCATCGGTGCCCCCCCCCCCAACACTACTACAACCGTCACGGCCCCCCGCCGTCCGTCCCTGCTGGCAACCTGCCATCTGCCTCTAGACTCAACTGCTTGCCCTGAATTCCATCATCGAGACCAGACACAACAGCCGACCAAACAAGACTCTTTGGACAAACGCGTGTGGGTCCATGTTCCCTCCCTCCCCCCCTGGACTGCCCACCCCACAGTTTGCCCCTATTACCTGACCCCAACTCCTGTTTCCCTCCCCTGTCCAGTCCGACCCATTTGCCCCCCCCGTCCCCCCGCCTACAGCCCAACAGGGAGAAGTGGTTAATCTGTATCCCCCTCCCCCTCCTCCTTCTGGTGTCTCCCTGTCTCTCCCTGCTCACGATGGTGGGGAATGAGAGGGGTGAGGCCCCTCTAACAACCTCAGTTGCCCCTCCCCCACCTACCCCCCTGCCCAACCCCCAAGCCTCCCCCCCCACCACTGCTGCCAAAACACCTGCCATCGCCCCCGCTGGGGCATCGGCAGCCGGAGGCACCGGGGCGACTATTGCCGCTGCTACGCCCACCGCCCCCCCAGATTCTAGGAAAGCCTCCCCGGTTAGCCGGAAAGGCCAGGGTGCGAAGAAGGGGAAGGGCCCCGCCACAACCACCAAGCCCTCCATGGCAGAGGCTGCCCCCACCGCTGTGGCCTCGTCATCGACCATGGCGTCCCTCCCCGCTGTTCCCTCCACCAGCTCTGCGAGTGTCCCTCCCCCGGGCCCCAGGGCATATGCCTGGGCGGTGGCAGCCCCCCCCCCGCCTGCCGCCTCGTCATCTCGCCCACCCACCGCCTCCGCTACCATCAATAGCGGCCGGGGCCCCTTTCCCACCATGACCAGGAAGCATGGCGTCCATTGCCTCCTGGTGCCCGCCTCGCCCCACGTGGAGGCATACGTGCAGGCATTGGTGAGGGTGGTAGGACCCACGGCTATTGTGGCAGCCTCCAAAATGTATGGGAAGGTCGTCTTTTTCTTAGCATCGGAGGCTGCCGCCCAGGAGGCGGTGGAGAAGGGCCTGGCAGTGGGAGGGGGGGGTGTTTGTCCCCCTGGAGCCGCTAGAAGACCTGGGTGTCCGCCTAGTCCTGAGCTCCATCCCTCCTTTTCTACCCAATGCTGCCCTGTTACCCGCTCTCTCCACCCTGGGGAAGCCCATTTCTGTCATCAGCCCTCTCCCGTTGGGCTGCAAGGACCCCACCCTCCGTCACGTCCTTTCGTTCCGCCAGGAAGTGCAGCTTCTTCTACACCGGCGGCGTGTGACGGAGAGGCGCTCGAGGAGTCCCTCCTAGTCCCCTACCAGGGAGCCCGCTATCGGGTCTACTATTCCACAGGAGAGGCCCGGTGCTACCTCTGCCGATCAGCGGGGCATGTCCGAAGAGACTGCCCCTTGGCCCGGTGGGGAGGGGCACCCGAGACCCGGCAGGACATCGGCTCCATCATTGCCGACGCCCCTGGCCGCCCGACATCTAAAACCACCTCTCCTGCTCGATCCACTGCTGCTCCTGCCTGGGCCCAAGAGACACCTCCCCTACAACGCCCAGATGAGCGAGGGAGCCCCGCCCTTGCTGTTAACAATCCAGCAGAGCCTATGGAGGAGGGTGCAGCAAAGATATTACCGGTCATAGGAGAGGGCCCGCCCCAAGGAGAACCGCCCCCCCCCCATGCTGCCTCACCGTTACCCCTCCAAGCCCCTGAACCATCGCCTCTGCCTCCCGACACGACCCCTGCTAACCAGCCCCCAGACGATGCTATGGAGGGCTGTACCCTAGTCCAGGGAAAGCGAGGCAAGCGGAAGGCTCGAGCTCCGCTGCACCCATCCGATGCGGAGGCCCCCTGGAAGACCAGGAAGGGAGGCACTGACACCGAGCCTTCCACTATGCCCACAAGTGAGATCCATCCACCGGTGTCAGGAGGGGAAGACAAAATAGCACCGGAAGGCAGAATCTCCCCTCCACGGGAGACCCTCCCCTCCGAGACCCCTGAGGAAGCCCCTTCTGCCCGAATATCACCTGAACCCCCCGCGAACCCCGAAGCGACCATCATAGCGGGCGCCAGAGGGGAGACCCCCGGGGTGGCAGAAGACGACCTCTCCTCCATGTATGAGGCGATCGAGGCCCTAGGTTTGACCCTGGTCACCCAGGGAGAGAATGACCTACTGCCGGCTGGCCTCGATCTGGGCAACCTTACCCCAGTCCCCCTTTCCCCATGCTCCCTCCTCCTAACCGCCTTCCCCGGGCAAGCACCCTGCAGAAGGTGGTCCACCACCTGATGCCATGGCTGCCAAATCCACCACAGAGCCTGTGCCTAGCATCACTGGGAGCCCCCTCCCCACCCCCTTAACCCTCGAATCTGTTCGGGAGGCACCACCTCTCAGCTGCTTGCCTCCCGAAGCCCAGAGCCTCGCCTCTGACCCCGCCCCCACCCTTGTCCCTGTCCAATCCACCTCCTCCTGCAATGCTATGGCCGCCCCTGGGGTTATTTCTTTCCCGTTTTTTGCGGATCCCCCCCAAGGAGCAGCCTTTGCATTTTCCTGCCGCGACCCATTAGGAGCTGCAATTTTCCCTCCGCCATCCTCTTCTACCCCAAGGCTTGAGACGGACCTAATAACTTTAGCCTGTCAGACGCCCCGTCGGTGGTCTGCACCCTGCCTGCCCGCCTCAGCGGACCACGAGGCTGCACAAAGAGCCCCACCAGGGAATAACCCGGAAATCGCAATCCCAACCCCCCATGAGCTGCGAAAAGCGTTGCGAGAGTTTTTAGAAGACATCCGTGGCTCCCGCAACAGGGTACAGCTAGCTCTCCAGCTATGGGTGGACTTTGATCAAATCCTCCAGGCCACAAGGGCCCTTATAAAGGAGGGTAAAGGGAAAGGAAGGCACGGTGCCGCGGCCTACGGGCGGGCCCACAGCTTCCGTGACGATTTACTCACTTACGGGATGGGTCACGGATTGTTTCGCAACCCGCCGGGGGCTGCGAACACTCCCGCCAACAAGGAACCCCCACCCCCCCCCAGCCTTCCGCATGACGCCCCTCATTATTGCAACTTTGAACACCAGGGGCTGTAGGATGGCTCTCCGCAGGTCCCAAGTGCTCTCTTACCTTCGGGAAGGGGGGTACTCTGTGGTTTTCCTGCAGGAGACCCATACGGATCCGACCGCCGAGGACAGCTGGCGGCTGGAGTGGGGGGACGGGGTCTATTTCAGCCACTTCACAATTTGACAAGCTGGAGTGGTGACCCTGTTCTCCCCCAACCTACGGCCCAAGGTGCTAGGGGTCACTGAGGCCGTGCCGGGCCACCTGCTGCATCTCCGAGTCCGTATGGAGGGGCTCGTGGTCAACCTCGTTAACATCTATGCCCCGACAACGAGTCCGAAGCAGCCGCAATTCTATCAGCGGGTGTCCGACTTCCTCAGCACCCTAGATTCTCACGAGTGCTTAGTCCTGGGAGGGGACTTTAACACCACCCTCGAGAAACAGGACCGCTCAGGAGCCGAGCTGAGCCCGGCCGCTGCAAACATTCTCCGAGAAATAGTCGAACATCACTCCCTAGTAGATGTCTGGCGTGACCACCACCCAGATGACACTTCCACGTTCACTTTTGTCCGGGTGGAGGCCCATCGGTCACGCCACTCTCGGTTGGACCGTATTTATTTATCCCGTTTCCATCTTTCACAGGCCCACTCCTCCAACATTCGGCCGGCCCCATTTTCCGACCATCATCTAGCCACCATAACAGCCTCCCTCCGTGCAGAGAGGCCGGGGCTGGCCTATTGGCGCTTTAACAACAGCCTGCTGGAGGATGAGGGCTTCGTGACGTCCTTCCGGGAGTTTTGGCTGGCCTGGCGAGAGCAGCAGCGTGCCTTTCTCTCGGCGCGGCGATGGTGGGATCTAGGGAAGGTGCGCACCAAGCTCTTCTGCCGTGACTACACCCGGGGCACCAGCCGACGGAGAAATGCCGCGATAGAGCAGTGGGAACGGGAGGTCTTAGAGATGGAGAGGCGTCTGGCTGCCAGCCCCGAGGACCCGTTCCTCTGCGGAGCGTGCCGGGAGAAGCGGGAGGAGCTCCGGGCCCTCGAGGACCATCGGGCCCGAGGTGCCTTTGTTCGATCCCGCATCCGCCTCCTTTGGGAGATGGATCGCAGCTCCCGTTTCTTCTACGCCCTGGAGAAAACGAGGGGGGCCAAGAAACACGTCACCTGCCTTCTAGCAGAAGACGGCGCCCCCCTCACGGATCCAGTGGAGATGTGTGGGAGGGCCCGTGACTTCTACACAAGCCTTTTCTCCCCGGATCCGACCGATCCTGGCGCTTGCGGGGTGCTCTGGGAGGAACTCCCCAGGGTCAGCGTGGGCGACCGAGACCGGCTAGAGCTGCCTCTCACCCTGGCCGAGTTCTCGGAAGCCCTCCATCGCATGCCCACCAATAAATCTCCGGGCATGGACGGGCTGACCGTGGAGTTTTACCGCGCATTCTGGGACATCCTCGGCCCAGACCTAGCCACTGTCTGGGCTGAGTCCTCCCTCTGTCGTGCAGGCAAGCGGTGCTCGCCTTGTTGCTGAAGAAGGGGGACCTCCACAATTTACGAAACTGGCGTCCCGTCTCGCTCCTTAGCACGGATTACAAAATCGTAGCGAAAGCAATCTCACTGCGGCTAGGTTCCGTGATGGCGGACGTGATCCACCCAGACCAGACCTACACTGTCCCGGGTCGCAGCATTTTTGACAACCTATTTCTAGTCTGAGACCTTTTGGAACTCGGGCGGAGAGATGGTCTGTCGTTCGCCCTCCTGTCTCTTGATCAGGAGAAGGCGTTCGATAGAGTAGACCATGGGTACCTCCTGAGCACTCTGCAGGCGTTTGGATTCGGACCTCAGTTTGTGAGTTTTCTCCGGGTGCTGTATGCCTCCGCCGAGTGTTTGGTTAGGCTCAACTGGACCCTGACCGAACCGGTCAGCTTCGGGCGAGGAGTGCGGCAGGGGTGCCCCCTCTCGGGCCAGCTGTACGCTCTGGCGATCGAGCCTTTCCTCTGTCTCCTCCGCAGGAGGTTGACAGGGTTGGTGCTGTGGGAGCCGGAGCTGCGGCTGGTACTGTCGACGTACGCCGATGACGTACTCCTCGTGGTCCAGGACCCGGGCGACTTGGCGCGAGTGGAGGCATGCCAGGCTATCTATTCGGCAGCCTCCTCCGCCCGAGTCAACTGGGTCAAGAGCTCTGGCTTGGCGGTGGGGGACTGGCGGCAGGTAAGCTCCCTCCCACCCGCGCTTCAGACCATCCGGTGGAGCGCGGGTCCACTGCTCTATCTCGGCGTTTACCTTTCCGCCACGCACCCTTCCCCACCGGAGAACTGGCAAAATTTAGAGGGCAGGGTGATAGAGCGGATCCGGAAATGGACAAGGCTACTCCGATGTCTCTCCCTCCGAGGGAGAGCACTGGTGCTTAACCAACTAGTCCTGTCCACGCTCTGGTACCGGCTCAACACCCTGGCCCCGGGTTTCCTGACCCACCTCCGGAGATTGATTCTAGAGTTCTTTTGGTCAGGAATGCACTGGGCCCCTGTTGGAGTTCTTCATTTACCCCTGAAGGAAGGAGGGCAGGGCCTGAAGTGTCTGTACACTCAGGTCCGCGTTTTCCGCCTCCAGGCCCTGCAGAGGCTCCTTTACAGTGCAGGTAGTTCGACATGGAGCATATTGGCGCACGCCTTCCTGCACCGCTTCCAAGGGCTCCGATACGACCGGCAGCTCTTTTGTCTTTGTCCGAGAGCTTTTCCGCGAGACCTCTCCGGGCTGCCGGTCTTCTACCAGGACCTCCTCCGGACCTGGAAACTGTTTCTAACAACCAGGTCCGTGGCGGCCACTGTGGGAGCAGATCTCCTCATGGAGCCCCTGCTACACAATCCCCAACTCTGTGTGCAGGTGGCGGAGTCCTGCTTGGTGCGCCAGAGGTTGGTCCTGGCGGAAGTCACGAGGGTCGGAGACCTCCTGGACTACGACCGGAGAGACTGGCTGGATCCCCTGACGCTCGCTCGGCGCATGGGGCTCTCCAGCCCCTGTACCCCCCGGCGCGTACTTCAGGAGGTGAAGGCCGCCTTGACCCCCACTGCTTGGGCTTATGTCAACCGAGCCTTGCGTGAGGGCGCAACCCGCCCATCCTCTACCCCAGGCCCGCCGGACCTTTCCATTGGGCCCCTACCCTGCCGATCCCAACAAACCCCTCACCCTTTCACTGCAGCCAGTCAGTTTTCAAATTGCACCACAGAAATATTTATACACACTCACGCTTCACACCCTTCACGCCCACACCCTGGTGTCCCGCCCCGATACAAAGTGGCGGGACCTCCTGCCACCTTTGGAGGGTGAGCAACCTCGGTGGGCCAGCCTGTACTCCACCTTGGTCCCGAGGCCCATCGGGGACATCAGCTGGCGGCTCCTTCACGGAGCTGTGAGCACAGGCGTGTTTCTGACATGGTTTACCCCCCATCCCGGATACTTGCCCTTTTTGTAATGTGAGGGAAACCCTGGCGCACGTATATTTAGAGTGTGCCAGATTGCAGCCCCTTTTTCGGCTCCTCATGAATATTCTATTGCGCTTTTGGCTTCATTTCTCCCCTCACCTCTGTATCTATACACTTCCCATCCGTGGCCCCACAAAATCGCGGGATCTCCTGGTTAACCTTCTCCTAGCCTTGGCTAAAACAGCCATTTTTAAAACCAGAGAGAGGAGGTTGGCCCATGAAACGTCCTGCGATTGTAGGGCCTTTTTCCGATCCTCAGTACATTCACGTATCCGGGCGGAGTTCCTCTGGGCGGCGTCCACCGACTCCCTTGACACTTTCAAGGAGCGGTGGGCGCTGACCGGGGTTCTCTGCTCGGTGACCCCGTCTGGTTCCCTCCGTCTGACCCTTTGATTGAGGGGAAGAGCAAGAGACACCAGCCTCAGCCGTTGCCGCTGTGGATACCATAGTTACTGTCATCTAGGAGGGGTCCTATAATACGTGGGTGTCTACCCCCCCCAACCCCAAACCGCCCACCCCGCAGCCGTGCCCATCTTGCCGGGCACTCTCAGGAGAGGGATAATCGGTGACACTGGGCGCGGCACTAGGTAACTCGAGGGGGTGGAAGACCACGAGTGTCAAGGAAGCCCCCCCGCTCTAGGCCACCAGGTAACTCAGGAGGGTGGAAGACCACGAGTGTCGAGGAAGCCCCCCCGCTCTGGGCCCAGGCTAGCCTGAACACTTCTCCCTCCTGAAAGCTGCTGTGTTATACCTTCTGTTTGCGTTGTTTTGTTGCAAAGTTTGTTTGTTTTCCTTGGTAATTCCTTGCAAGTGTTACACAATAAAATTCTTTTCTGTTTCAAAAAAAAAAAAAAAAAAAAACCTTCCCTGTTACCTTACCCAGAGAAAAGGGACCTACTTAACCTGGGGCTAATATATCTGCCTTCTATCACTGTCCTGTAGCCATCTGGCCTGACCCTGTCACAAGTAGTTCATATAATTGAGACCAGTGTTAAGACAATGTCAAGTAAAAAAAAAAAAATGAAGCAAATTCTGCTTTCAATTACACTGGTGTAAACGCAAAGTAAATCAGTTTACATGAACAGAATTACTCTAGATTTATGCTGACATAAATGACAGAAGAATCTAGACTCATCATTTAAAAAAGTAAGCTTTTTCATCTGATACTCAAACATATTAGAGAGACAAGGTGGGTAAGGTAATATATTTTATTGAACCAACTTCTGTTGGTGAAAGAGACAAGCTTTTGAGCTACACAGAGCTCTTTCTGTGTAGCTTGTCTTTTTCACCAATAGAAGTTGGTCCAATAAAAGGTATTACCTTAACCACTTTGTCTCTCTAACATCCTGGGATTGACATAGCTACAACAAGACTGCATACTCAGAACATATTAGTTTATTAAAATGGAAATAGGTTTTTGTAAGTTTTATGTAGTTTACATTTGCATAACACTGAGCTAAAGCAATGAAAATACCATAGACTAGTTGGCTTCATGCTTATTCATAATTAGTTTCTAGCAAATTTCACTTCCAGATACTTTGCCTGCTAAGGCCCCCATCGAGCCAAGCACTTGAACATGTGCTCAACTTTAAATGCTTGAGTGGTCCACTATCTTCAATGGATGCTTAAGATTTAGCACATGCTTAAATGTAGCCTCAGTCCAGAGAAAGAGTCCATATGACAGCACTATGACTGTACAGAAGAAACAGTGGAACTGACTATACATAGTTTTCCATTGTGTTTGTGTGGGTCTTTTATACAGCAACAGAAGAGCAAAAAGAACATTAAAAAACAAAAGAAAGGAAAATGTGACTTTTGAACAATAAAAATTGGCAGGAGGATCAGGGGTGGGTGTAGAGCTTGACACTACTTTTAACTCTCTCTCACACACACACACTAGATTTCAAAATGATGTGTCCCTTTAATATTCGTTTGATGGAAACTTATTTTTACAAGTCTAAATATGTTGTCTGAACTAGCTGACAGGGACTGTCTATTTTGTCTCTTTAACAACATCAAGGACATTGCCAGTGCTATGAGACCAAACCTGCCAACACTCACACACGCAAGTAGTCTTTAATCACAGCAGCAGCTTCACGGAAGTCAATGGTACTATTCACATAAGCAGAAGGTTTGCAAAATTAGGTGTTTTAATATTATTCTTTACTCGTATTAGAGTAGCTCTAACCAGGCTTAGTGCTCCATGTGTTGTACCAATAAATTAAAAACCAGCAGGATCTTATTAAAGGGAAAAAGGCAAAATACCACATTTATTGTGAATACAGAAAGAATCATAGTAAGCAGTTAGTTACAGCTGTAACATTCCATTCAATCTCATCTTTATTCACTCATTCATTCATACAAACACACACACACAGGTTCTGCAAGGTTGTTATCATAGTAAGCAGTTAGTTATAGCTATAACATTCCATTCAATCTCATATTTCTTCACACATTCATTCATATACACACACACACACACACACACACACAGGTTCTGCAAGGTTGTTATCATAGTTACCAGCCTTAGAGTTGCTCATGCCAAGCCACTGGCCAGGACATGAGGAGGGAGCAGGGCCTTGTCAGATGCTCATCTGATGCTCCTGGAAGTTGGTTTGCAGAATCAGACCCCAAAGTTCTCACTTTTTAGAGTCTCTTTTTATAGGAATTTCTTCCTAGGCCAGTCTGTGGGAATTGCTTCATCATGCTGTTGCTGAATCAATCAGCAGATGGCACATTCCTGACGGCTCCGTGCTGCTAGATGTTATCTTGTTCTTTGGTTCTCCCATTCTTGAGGCTGTTGGGTGGATTCCAGTCTGCCCTCCGGGGGTCCTCTGGTTATTTCCACTTGACGCCTTCTTCAGCCGATGGACACTGGATTCTTAGGCTGGCACCTCCCTGATCATTCAGTTCTTATCCACACCAAGCATCCATCCACATCCATCCTCTATCTCTATTTTAATCACAGTTGTTAATACAACAAAAGGGCGGGGAGTCTCTGGGTGCTGTGTCTGTTGTTAGAGTATTGCTTTGAGTCTCTCTCTGTGAATTGCTTTGAGAACAGACTCTGTCTTAGAATGTACTAACGCAATTAGCAGCTTGCAAGTTTCACATACAGAGGGAGAGAAACAGTACCAAAAACCAAGAGACCTCTTAATTAGTAATACCCTGGAATTTAAACTATGGGGAATCAAACTCATTTGTGATTTTAATACAGAACTTCTTTAATATGATCCAACATAATCCCCCTTTTGACACTAAGATTTATAATCGTCAGTGTCACTTTCTATGTAGCCAATTCAAGAGAAGGTACTGTGAAGCAATTTGAGTTTGTGATTCCAATTCATGCCACATACACGATCCTAGTGATGTATCTTTACTACAAGGTTCTGGGGCAACAGGCAAGGTGAGGCACACCCACTTTTGAGGAGTCCATTCGGTACAACCTCTAGTGTCCAATAGCTTCCCTCCCTCCCCAGCCCACTGGCTCGAGGTCCAGGGTAGCCAGAAGGATCCCACGTGTAATATGGGGAGTGGGCTAACCTTCAATACCTTTGCCTCCAGGGACTGTTGGTGTGCAATTTTGACAACAATTTCTCCCATTAACAAGTCTGGTTTTACAATACTGGAAACATATTGCATCCATTCATATTGATAAGTGTCAAACAATGATCTCTTTCTTTGTTTTAACAAATGCATCAAACCCTTAATATTTCCCAATATGACCCAGAACATTTCGTGTTCCAAAGTAGCTAGTGCAAGTATCTGCATTTCAGTGCATCCCATAGCTATGGCTGTGTGGTTTCCTATTTCTAATATTTTTTTTTTCTTATGCATAAGCCATGTGGTAGTATTAAGCCATTGCCAAAGATTCCATCGGGCTTTTAGGTTACCCAGACCAATTTGGACCAAGTCTACGTTGGCATGTACTTGTTTTTGTATCAGGCTGTCCTGTAGCTGGGACAGAAAGCTTAATTTATTTTTAAGTTCCTGCAGGTCTTCAGTATTTTTTTTTTTTTAAACACACAACAGTGCTAGCAACAAGACAAAACACAAGACAAAACATAGAACACAAAACACAATTTCTATTGTGACAGTAGATTCATGGTTTTGGGTTGCTTTTCAGCTGGCATTAGCTTTTCCTGATTTTCTGAAAGACAAAAAGAACATGTTTCTACCCCTTTTGGGGTGGCAGATTATTGCTTAAAATATTTCTTTTACAAATACCCTTGCTGATTGCAGGCAAAACAGAGGAATTGCCCCCACATTTTCCTGTTTTTGTTCTATAGGCAGGCCAGGTTTCAATGGCTTTTATCTTTTAAGGGTTATGGGGAAATTATCCCACTGTTTAGTCATTAAATCCCTGAGTTTTCCTTCTTATACAGCAGACCAAGTTTATAATGTTTTTCCTGCTGTGTTAAGCTTTAAGTTTTATTTACAGGTAATAACTGAGAAGCATCATTACCATACGACCTTAAAGGGTTTTTCCAAAAATCGTACACACTATACGTTGTTACAGGGATACTTATTATCATTAAATTTATTAAAATTATCTTGTTATCCCATGCCTTTTATTTAGACAATTTGTTTGCTGACCAGGTATGTCCTTTATCTGCAGCTCCTTTGTGCTGCTAGTTCTTTCCTTCCTTTATCATTTAGGTAATTTTGCATTTTCACAGAAGCTTCCTGCTTTTGGATTTAAAGCCATCAGCAGCTCAGAGACTCTATCTTAAAAGGGACACAATCAGCTTTCACCAGAGTTTTGATTACTTTTAACTTCTGCTTCCAAAACACACAGCAATCTGAAAAAGAAAACCCAACCTATTGTGGCTCCCTTTGGAGCCCTAATAGCATTTTAATTAAGTAGCATGGTATGTTTGCATTTCTTTTGCCCCTTCTACAATATACCCTGCACATGTTCTGGGGCAAATGCACATTCCTTCCAGAGTTTAACTTCTATAACATTATCCAGATCCATTTTTACATAAGGTGTCACTATTCCTTTTTTTGCTTGCAGAGGTTTCATGTACCTTTATCAAAGTGACAGTCTGATTACTCAGAGCCATTTTAAGACTCAGTGTTTCTCACATTGCTTCTTTTTGTTTTGTGCACCTCACCCCTGCTGTTGCTTCAGAGAGGAACTGTCTTTTTTAAATTTTTTTTTTCTACAACTCTCATCTGCTATTTTGTTACAAAAACAAACAAACAAAAAACAAACAAACAAAAAGAATCCAGAATTTTTTTTTTTTATATTCTCCTGATTTTGACTGCCCTGCTGCAGCCACGACTTAAAAACATTTTAAATTTTGTAAAGCATTGAGTTACCTTTTAAGGGTTAAATGCCAAATCCCAAAGCCAAACAACACTAATTACCTGTGTCTAGCAAAAAGGTCTGTCAGTTTTGCAACTTTGAATTAAAGAGTCAAATGGATTTTTAGTGGCATTATTTAAAACAAAAACAAAACCAACTGGTCCTTAGAACTTTACATATTTACACACACACAGACAGATACATACACATTTTATTTTCCTTAACATCCCTTCCACGTTGCTCTGTTTTTTTACATCTTACATTCCCTTTATACATTTGAGGCAGTTAAGTTCCAATAGAACCCCCTTATGTTCTTTTAGCAAATTTGACTAAATTGTCCAGTCAAATGATTTTAATCAGTTTCTTTTGCCTGGCTAATTTACAGACATTCCTTTGGAAAAGGGCCCATTTTTCCCTCAGAATGGCTGCAAAGAAACCAAGAATGCTCTTTCTCTAACACTTTTTTTTTTCCTTTTTAACATTTTCACAAAGTTTAGCTGCTTAATTCCCTCCAGCCTCTGCAGAGTTAACTTTTTTTTTTACTCTTTCTCTTTGTAATTATGCCTGGGGGTGCCATACATAGGACCTTCTCCCCCTTTACCTGCCTCCCTCCAGCCTCTGCAGAGTTAACTTTTTCACTCTTTTTGTATTCCTGGAGTGCCTCTTTCACTATTTTCAGCTGGCTTTGGGTATTTGTAGCCAGCACCTTCCAATTGTCTGCTCCCTTTTCCGTTTGTGCCTTTTCCTCTTTACATGAAGACAAGCGGAGGGAAGAATCCTTACATGCCTCCCACAACAACCAAATTGCTGCTGCATCTCTTTTGGCAGCACTAGAAGGTTTGTATATGAGGATATACTGAGCCAATCTATCCTCTAGGTCCGAAATAGTGCAGAGATCAGCTAGGGCTTGTTTAGTCCAAGGACTGTGCCCAAATTTTTGAAGGTTTTGTTTAAAAGGTGTAATTTCTTTAACAAAAGGTGAGGTTGGAGTTCCTTCTGACTCCATTCCTCCCTCTGGTACTGGCTTACCCTGTTTTCTTTTAAACATCTTAACATGGATATTTCAATCTCTTTGTCACTGCTGGTATTACTTAGCAAGTGACACAGCCTAGATTCTGAAATCATAGCTTAATCTATGCGTTTTTCCCCTGCTACCTTCCCGGAGGCCAGCAGGTCCCCTGCTACCTTCCCGGAGGCCAGCAGGTCTGGTTAACCTATTTCTCCCTGCTACCTTCTCGGAGGCCAGCCGGTCCGGTTAACCTGTTCTTCCCTGCTACCTTCTCGGAGGCCAGCAGGTCCCCTGCTACCTTCTCGGAGGCCAGCAGGTCTGGTTTAATCTGTTTTCCCTGCTACCTTCTCGGAGGCCAGCAGGTCTAGTTTAATCTGTTCTTCCCTGCTACCTTCTCGGAGGCCAGCAGGTCCCCTGCTACCTTCTCGGAGGCCAGCAGGTCTGGTTTAATCTGTTTTTCCTGCTACCTTCTCGGAGGCCAGCAGGTCCCCTGCTACCTTCTCGGAGGCCAGCAGGTCTGGTTTAATCTGTTTTTCCTGCTACCTTCTCGGAGGCCAGCAGGTCCCCTGCTACCTTCTCGGAGGCCAGCAGGTCTGGTTTAATCTGTTTTTCCTGCTACCTTCTCGGAGGCCAGCAGGTCCCCTGCTACCTTCTCGGAGGCCAGCAGGTCTGGTTAACCTAATAGAAATGCCTAGCTCACTAGAGCTGGCGGTGTGCACACCAATATTTACAATAACTGAGGTTTTTTACCAATATTCCCCCTTTCGCAATTCTCCACCAAAATGTTGTACCAATAAATTAAAAACCAGCAGGATCTTATTAAAGGGAAAAAGGCAAAATACCACATTTATTGTGAATACAGAAAGAATCATAGTAAGCAGTTAGTTACAGCTGTAACATTCCATTCAATCTCATCTTTATTCACTCATTCATTCATACAAACACACACACACAGGTTCTGCAAGGTTGTTATCATAGTAAGCAGTTAGTTATAGCTATAACATTCCATTCAATCTCATATTTCTTCACACATTCATTCATATACACACACACACACACACACACACACAGGTTCTGCAAGGTTGTTATCATAGTTACCAGCCTTAGAGTTGCTCATGCCAAGCCACTGGCCAGGACATGAGGAGGGAGCAGGGCCTTGTCAGATGCTCATCTGATGCTCCTGGAAGTTGGTTTGCAGAATCAGACCCCAAAGTTCTCACTTTTTAGAGTCTCTTTTTATAGGAATTTCTTCCTAGGCCAGTCTGTGGGAATTGCTTCATCATGCTGTTGCTGAATCAATCAGCAGATGGCACATTCCTGACGGCTCCGTGCTGCTAGATGTTATCTTGTTCTTTGGTTCTCCCATTCTTGAGGCTGTTGGGTGGATTCCAGTCTGCCCTCCGGGGGTCCTCTGGTTATTTCCACTTGACGCCTTCTTCAGCCGATGGACACTGGATTCTTAGGCTGGCACCTCCCTGATCATTCAGTTCTTATCCACACCAAGCATCCATCCACATCCATCCTCTATCTCTATTTTAATCACAGTTGTTAATACAACAAAAGGGCGGGGAGTCTCTGGGTGCTGTGTCTGTTGTTAGAGTATTGCTTTGAGTCTCTCTCTGTGAATTGCTTTGAGAACAGACTCTGTCTTAGAATGTACTAACGCAATTAGCAGCTTGCAAGTTTCACATACAGAGGGAGAGAAACAGTACCAAAAACCAAGAGACCTCTTAATTAGTAATACCCTGGAATTTAAACTATGGGGAATCAAACTCATTTGTGATTTTAATACAGAACTTCTTTAATATGATCCAACACATGCTAGACGCCACACAAATTCATAAATGGCAATAAATGCCCTGAATAATTAATAATAGTGATTTGTTTCTTTCAGTAAACATTTATGTAGGATTGAAAGAAAGTTCAGATGGATTTAAATGCACTGGGGGACTAAGCAGCAGAATGGCTAATGAAATTTTACATGACTGATGTAATGCTCATTGCCAAAACAGTCTAAGCATCTAATGTATCAGATGGACTCAAACTGTGGGCTTCTCAGAGGAAACAGCCTTGGGAGTCCTCATTCACATAGCTTGATGAGGAGCTCCCAGAGTGCAGCAGTAGTTAGGAAAGCAAAGCAATGCTCAGATGCACCAAGGAAAAAAAAAAGATACAAAATGTGTAATCCTGAATGTTTAAATTCTTGAATGACTCATGGAGATTTTATATGTTGTTTTGATACTGTTGTTCTTTTCCTTCTGACTATTGGGTGCAAGCAGATCTCTTTACTACAACATAATAAATAATAATACTTTATACTTCTGTAGTATCTTCCACTGGGATTCCCAAAGTAATTCACAAACGTTAAAAAATTAGGCTCAAACCTACGAAGACCTATGCACCTGCTTACCTTTAAACTGTGCGTAGTTCCTAGTTCCACTTAGCTCAAGTGAAGCAGGTGTCTTTGTGAGGAGTAAGACCTTAATCCTGCAATCAGGGATTTCCCATGTACACCCCCCTGAACTCCCCACCAGCCCTGCCCCAGTTACATGCAGCGTCAACTAGTTACATCATTGCAGTGTTGCCAGTTCAGTCATTTTCCAACCTTCCCCTGTCAAATTTGAACACCCCCTCTAATTTCAGTTCCTGGGGAAGACTCTGCTCACAATACACATTTGAAGAAGTTGAAATATTATTCTATTCTGCAGATAGGGTAACTGAATCACAGAAAAGTAAAGTGAACTTTCCAAAGGTTATACAGAAATAGATCTTCTAAATCACACTTTTCCTGTACACAAGATCATCCTTCCCTGCATATGGGGCCAGATTATCAGCAGGTGTATATCACCACAGCTTCAAAGGAACTGCCCCTATCTCTTTCCCAGATTGCGCATTCCAATGTATAGTACAGTGTGAGCTGTGCTTAAATTTCAATAAAGTTATATATTGTAAGAGATATAAAAAAAGTCTTTCTAACAATGGAAAACACCCCCACTGGAATCCTGTGACCAATCAGGCTACTTCAACTTGTGAAAGACTTAGCAGAGAGTAAAAGATGGATAAAACTTTGGTATGGAACTTACATGTGCAAAGAGGTTACAAGAACTTGAAATGTCTAGCCTAAAACCCTCAAGCATGTGTCCTTGTAAAGTTACAGCCCCACCCCAGTTAATTCTTAACAGAGCTAAGTGTTTGTGATTAAAGAGACTGTACTGAAGAATCTTAAAGACAGATTTTGCAAAGGGCCTCAGAGGGAATAAAGTAAACTATTGCAGCTTAGCCCGATATTTGTGCCGACCAGCAGCCATGTTATCTTGTCTCATGAACCTGTTATATCTCACAAGCTAAGCAGAGGTGGGCTTGGTCGGTATTTGGATGAGAGATACCCTGAAGGAAATGTAGGTGCTATGGGGAAGTAGCAATTTCAATTCAGCTGGTGGCAACCACAATATGGGATTAGACAGCTCTGTATTGCTCTCATGCCATCCTTCAGATGAGACATCAAACCAAAGCTCTGACTGCTCATGGTCATGAAAGAAACAGGTGCTCCTATTATAAAAGTAAGCACATTAACCCTACTGTCCTGTCTGAAATTCCAAACTCAGGTAACTACACTCTTCCTATATAGAATGTCTTCTATTGTTCCAATCGGACATGGTACTTTACTTTTTCTGCCTTAAATTGTTGTGTAGTTATTGTGTGTTGTTAAACAACAGTCATGAAGCACCCAAAGAGTGGCTTCATTTCAGTGGTGGAATAAGTAATTCCTACGTCTCTTATCTACCTCACGGGGAGTTGTGAGGCTAACTAATACTTGTGAAGTGCTTGAGGTCCTCTGAAGACAGTCAAAAACAAAGGACTATTGAGATTAGTACAATCTGTTGAATATCCTGTCAGTTCATACTCCCTAGTCTGGCACCTTTTCCCATCAGCAGCTTTCTTGATTCAACAAATAGCTACACTCCCATTTCATTCAACATAAGGTCACTACTATCTATTTATATAGCTGCTAACTCCACTTCATGCAGTGTGGTTACCACAGCTCCCATACAAAGAATAAAGAGCTTTTCCCAGGTTGGGTATGGATTTTTCCCAAAAAGCTATGGCAGGTCAGAGGTGAGGGCCATCACAGAGGCATGGGGAGGAGCTGGTTTCTTTCCATTTTGTTTTGTAATAATATTGCTTACACTTTGCCCACGCCTTCCCCCTGGCAAGTTATGGTGGTTGTTTTTTACTCCACTTGAACATTGACATGACAGCTGTTTCACAACTTCCACTCATGAGAAAAGAAAAAAGAAAAAAAAAGGAAAATAGAAAAAGGAACAAAGCTGTCTGGTTTCCAACACATTCCGTGGGGAAAGGAGGGAGAACACTGCAAATGCAATTAACAAATGTAAAAAAGAAATAGTTCAGAATGTTAATCTGCAGTAATTGACACTACTTGGTTGGGGGAGGAAGAAATGCTCAAGACCGGCATAGGATAAAAGCATTTTAGATTCATCAAAGACAATTTACACTTTAAAGATTGCTAATGCACTCTGGACTTGGAAACATATGCTTGTTCTCATGTTCTTTTGCAAATCACTGCTTTATCATCTTTAAAAAAACGAACAAAAAAAACCACACAGCATGAACTCAAAGTAACAATAGTCATACTTCTGTAGAAAATATGCCCAGTACATCCCTAGCATTAATGTCTTAAACTAGTTACAATACACTTATTGCTGTAAAATTAGAAGTTAGTATATGTTATTGTTTTAGTTCCAGGTTTGAAGAACAGTACCGCGTATAGTATAAACAGTGTGCCTGGTGGTAAGTATTTGCAGAGTCAGGCCCTTAAAAGCATTTTATTCCTGAAAGTTGTCAGCAGCCTTCAGCACCAAACACCCTTTATATATCAAATTCTGCACTCAAGCACAATACGCAATGCAATGCCCTGTTGAAAAAAACTGATACAGCTTATTCTCATGTATTTCAGGATAGTACTTGGCCTTTGGTACACATGTGCAAAAAACCTAAACTGATGTCAACATCAAAACAAGATGTTCTAATAAAACCAAACACACACACACACACACTTCTGCTTGCTTGGGAAGAATCAGAGGGGACTGAAACTGTTTTTTCAATATAGGAAATAAAACTTATTAAACCAAATCAGCTCTGACAAAAAGACTGTTTGAATAACACATCCCTTTTATGCATGAAACAATGCTGGCTAAAAAGAATAGCCCAATTCCTTGTCCAAACAAGGTCCAGAATAGTTTATTACAATTGTTACTTCTCTGAGGTGCTGTCAAGGTTCTTTCCCCACTCTGAACTCTAGGGTACAGATGTGAGGACCTGCATAAAAACCCCCTAAGCTTATTTTTACCAGCTTAGGTTAAAACTTCCCCAAGGTACAAACTATTTTACCTTTTGCCCCTGGACTTTATTGCTGCCACCACCAAGGGTCTAACAAATACATAACAGGGAAAAAGCCCGCTTGGAAACGTCTTCCCCCCGTTCAAAATCCTCCCAAACCCTACACCCCCTTTCCTGGGGAAGGCTTGATAAAAATCCTCACCAATTTGCATAGATGAGCACAGACCCAAACCCTTGGATCTTAAGAACAATGAAAAAGCAATCAGGTTCTTAAAAGAAGAATTTTAATTGGAAAAAAAAGTAAAAGAATCACCTCTATAAAACCAGGATGGTAAATACCTTACAGGGTAATCAGATTCAAAACATAGAGAATCCCTCTAGGCAAAATCTTAAGTTACAAAAAGACACAAAAACAGGAAAATACATTCCTTTCAGCACAACTTATTTTATCAGCCATTTAAACAAAACAGAATCTAACACATATCTAACTAGATTGCTTATTAGCCCTTTACAGGAGTTCTGACCTGCATACCTGCTCTGGTCCCAGCAAAAACAACACACAGACAGAGAGAACCCTTTGTTTCCCCCCCCCCAAGCTTTTAAAGTATCTTGTCTCCTCATTGGTCATTTTGGTCAGGTGCCAGCGAGGTTATCCTAGCTTCTTAACCCTTTACAGGTGAAAGGGTTTTTCCTCTGGCCAGGAGGGATTTAAAGGTGTTCACCCTTCCCTTTATATTTATGACAGTGCATAAAATTTAAAGCCTACCCAAGCTGCAATTTCAGCAAAGAATCAACGCACTACTGAACAAGTTGACTTCCATAATCACACCGAGTTCTGAGAGCAGAAAGTAGGAGCTCTAAGGGCATATATTACTCTCCTAGAAATAGCACTTCCCAGTAGTACTGTTCCATTGGAAATTAATTTTCTTATTTTCTTCCTCAATTTGACTTTTTGATACTGTAGCCAAGGGGAGCTCGACTACACACTTGTTCATTTTATATTTTTGTAGATGTCAATCGAAAAAGGAAAAAAAGCTGTCTTTCAAGATCCTTTGTTCATTGGAACGTGCCCTATTCTGATCCAACATAGGGGAAGCACACTTCCCTTAACAATACACTTGGAGATTTAACTCTGCCCTTCACCACGTCCCACATCTTTCTCTGAACCTTTCAGAGTGATCTTCAGCCCAGCAAACCATTCCACAATCTTTAAGTGAAATATTAATGCAACTGAACATCTTACCATTACATTCAAGTCTGCAGAAAATGACCCCAAGTCAGGAATGAAATGCATAGAAAATACTTGCACAGGTGTACCATAAGCTAAATTAACAGTAACCATGTTATATTTTCATCATGTAAATGGCCTTGTGTGATAGATCAGTGTTAATAATAATAATACCTTGCTCTTATACAGGACTTTTCATCTGTAGATCTCAAAGCATTTTACAAAGGAGGTCAGTGTCATTAGCCCCATGTCACAGGTGAGGAAGCTGCAGCATACAGAATTGACATGACTTGCCCAAGATCACCCACCAGGCCAGTGGCAGAGCCAGGAATAGAACTCCTGAGTCCCAGTCCAGAGTGTTACATATAATTCATAATCACAGAATCGTAGGACTGGAAGGGACCTCGAGAGGTTATCTAGTCCAGTCCTCTGCACTCATGGCAGGACCAAGTATTATCTAGACCAGGAATTGGCAACCTTTGGCATGTGGCCTGTCAAGGAAATCCGTTGGCAGGCCGGGATGCTTTGTTTACCTGCAGCGTCCGCAGGTTTCGGTCGATCACAGCTCCCACTGGCCGCGGTTCACCGTTCCAGGCCAATGGGAGCTGTGGGAAGCAGCAGCCAGCACATCCCTCAGCCCATGCCGCTTCCCGGATGGGCCATGCAACAAAGGTTGTCGATCCCTGATCTAGGCCATTCCTGACAAGTTTTTATCTAACCTGCTCTTAAAAATGTCCAACGATGGAGACTCCACAACCTTCCTAGGCAATTTATTCCAGTGCTTAACCACCCTGACCGTTAGGAAGTTTTTCCTAATGTCCAACCTAAACCTCCCTTGCTGCAATTTAAGCCCATTGATTCTTATCCTATCCTCAGAGGTTAAGAAGAACAATTCTTCTCCCTCCTCCTTTTATGTACTTGAAAACTGTTATGTCCCTTCTCAGTCTTCTCTTTTTCAGACTAAACAAACCCAATTTTTTAAATTTTCCCTCATAGGTCATGTTTTCTAGACCTTTAATCATTTTTGTTGCTCTTCTCTGGACTTTTTCCGATTTGTCCACATCTTTCCTGAAATGTGGCACCCAAAACTGGACACAATACTCCAGTTGAGGCCTAATCAGCACAGAGTAGAGCGGAAGAATTACTTCTTGTGTCTTGCTTACAACACTCCTGCTAATACATCCCAGAATGATGTTCGCTTTTTTTGCAACAGTGTTACACTGTTGACTCATATTTAGCTTGTGGGCCACTATGATCTCCAGATCCCTTTCCGCAGTACTCCTTCTTAGGCAGTCATTTCCCATTTTCCCATTCATATTTCACATTGTACAACCTCAGGGCTGTTTTAACTTGTGCTGGCAATAACTGACTGTTAGGATATAGATATTCAGGCCTGTCTGTAAAGGCCTATACTCTAAGAGTTTAGGTGTATTCTTATCACTTAGCTAGTTATAGAGGTATAAAAGAAAGAATCAAAATCACTGTCTGCTGGTGTAAGGGCCTTCTCTTACTGTGACAGTCTGAGGCCCTGTTCTTAGGCTAAGGCCTTTGGCTAAGCAGCAGAGGCAGCCATAAGCTGGGAAGCGAATGGTCACATCCTCACATTCCAACCTAGTCACATTGAAATAAGGTGCTATTGGGCTGTTAGGAATACAATCCTGTCCTGATAATGCCTATCGCCTCCAGAGAAAGGGAAGTGCCTAGAAAATGGAAAAGGAAACTTAGTTTGATAGCATCCGGTCTGGCAAGAACTCACTTATCGATAGCTGGGATGTGAAATTCTCATTTCTTTGTTGTTCTATCACTGTAGTCCCCATTTCCCTACTGTTGTCTGTATAATCTCTGTCTGGTTCTGTGATTGTTTCTGTCTGCTGTATAATTAATTTTGCTGGGTGTAAACTAATTAAGGTGGTGGGATATAATTGGTTAAATAATCATGTTACAATATGTCAGGATTGGTTAGTTAAATTTCAGTAAAATGATTGGTAAAGGTATAGCGAAGCAGAACTCAATTTTACTATATAGTCTGCAGTCAATCAGGAAGCGTGTGGGTGGGGGAAATGGGAACAGGGAATGGAGGTGGGGAAATTGGAATCATGTTTAGCTAAGGGCAGGAATGGGAACAGGGACACAGGTAAGGCTCTGTGGTGTCAGAGCTGGGAAGGGGGACACTAAGGAAGGAAACTGGAATCATGCTTGCTGGAAGTTCACCCCAATCAACATCGAATTGTTTGCACCTTTGGACTTCGGGTATTGTTGCTCTCTGTTCATGTGAGAAGGACCAGGGAAGTAAGTGGGTGAAGGAATAAGCCCCCTAACACTGACTACTAGGGGTCATTCTGAGCATCTGGGATTGCTGGAATGCCGTGTTCTCTGGCACTTTCCCTCATACCCCAGCATGCCCCCTAAGTTGGGTAGAGATGGGGTGACACCAGGAGCAGAGGAATATAGGACGGGTTATACCAGTTTTACTCCAGCCACAGATTCCTGTATGCAAGGGGAATCTCTAGCTGCCTGTTTAAGCCAGCTTTTTGCTCCTTTTGCACTGCCAACGTAATGGGAATGACACATAGCTAAGAATCCTGTCCACTGTCTCTGACATGGTGGCTGGTTGAAAGGGTCAGAGGGGAGAAAGGTAACATTCTAGAAATAGAAAGTTGTTCTTCATTGTAACTGAACCCAACTGATGCCTATCTAGTCTAGTTGTTGTTGAATGTCAGATTAGATATGCCATGAATATGCTTTTTGTTGTGTTGTCACAGGATTTTCAGTCTCCATTCTTATTAAAAGATAGATTCATTCATTATAATTAATCTGAATTTTTGACTGTTTGGCGATAAAGCCACCGTGGTACATCCTGGAAGGAAAAGCAACCTTCTGACCTCTTGTTGAGCTATTGTTTCTCCAATTGAGAACACTCATTTTAGGCAGCCCCGTAATGAGTACTACCCAGATCCTGGCTGTGGTCAGTAACAGCACAGGAAAAGTTGACTGAGTGGTGGTAGGAACAGGGGATCTCACATTTTACTTTCCCCTTGAAAAGCAGAATTGCCTGCATCTGACATTAGAAAACACAAAGGCCAAGATTTTCAGAAGTGACTAGGGATTTCGGGTACCTCCATTTTTGGATGCCCAGAATGAGGCACCTTCAAGAAGTGGGAGCTCAGCATTTTGTGAAGATGAGGCCTCTTAAATGTGCTATAAGTTGAGCACCCAAAATCACTAGTCACTTATGAAAATATCAGAACAAATACAAAGGAGCTACATTCGAACTAAGAGTCATTTTTTAATCAATTTAGGATTTTTTGGATTGGTCTCCCTCCCCCCACTTTCTGCACTGCTAAATCTTCTGCAAAGCTGCAGAATAGGGAACACCGACATATATAGTTGGCCTTCTGTGGTACAAGAACTAGAGCATTATTTTCTTGCTATTTATATTTCCATTCCGTTTATCTTTCAAGACAGGGAAGTGATTTAAATGATAACCCCCTAAAGTAGACAGGACAGTAGAAGCTGCTACTCTCTGTAAAGAAGCTGGATTTTTATTGCTTCCAGGCCCTCATATGCATGCTTAGGACTGTCTAACGTTCAAAAGTGATAATAAACAAGATAATGTACTCAAAACAATTACTTACTGCAATTTTCCACAAGGTCAAGAGCAACATTCGTAGCAATATCCATCCCAGTGTTTATGTATGACTGGCAGTTTTTCAGAGACGATAGAGAAGAATCCACACAGTTGAACGAAATCACTGAACCCCCAGGCATCTTGAAATAATTCCCTTGGAAATAACAGAAAAGGGGTTTTAGAGATAAAGCGTTTGGAAAAAGAAACAGAAGTACAAATATCCAACTTAGAGTCCCAACAGCTCTAATCACATGTTGAAGAGAAGGGGTGAAATCCTGGCCCCACTGAAGTCAATGGAAGCTTTGTCATTGACTCCACTGGAGCCAAGATTTCACCCCAGATACACCAAACATCTATGGTGCAATGCAGAACAGCATTATACTGCAGAAAGTGGCTTGTGGCTTTCATATTCTCATGCACACTGTTTCACTAAAGGTAAAATGCCCACTGATTATAAGGGCTGTTTTGACAAACAGGCAGCCCTCAGAAGAAACAGACTAACAACTGTCACTTATTTAGAGACCATCAAAAAAAGGACAGGACTCTGTCCCAAGAATGCATTCACCAGTAAAATTACCCAATTCCTACACTGGAAAAGAGTGATGTGTCTCTATTACCAAAAAGGTCTCAAAAGTAACACTGCAGCTCTACCACCAGCAGCCTAGCTCTCTCACTGATTCGCTGCCTTCCCTCTGTTGGTACATTGGCTGCCACACCAGCTCCTAAGGGACTTTTCCCACCTGTAATGGGATTGCTTGCTCCTACAGTTACACGCCATTGCTCATCTATAAGTTAATTGTCTGTTTTCCAACCTGAAGAGTTCCTGTCTTTTTAATCTCTCCTCGTACGGAAACTGTTCCGTAGCCCTAATCATTTTTATTGTCCTTTTTTGTACCTTTTCCAATTCTAATATATCTTTTTTGAGATGGGGCAACTAGACCTGCATGCAGTATTCAAGATGTGTGTATACCATGGATTTATATAGAGGCATTATGATATTTGTGTCTTATTATTAAGGTTAAGATTTTGTCACAGAAATTTTTCATCAAAGTCTCAGACAGATCACAGGCAATAATCAAAAATTCACGGAAGCCAGTGACCTGCTCATAGGGGAGGGGAACTGAACATTCCAAGCCCCATCAGGAGGGCAGGAGTGGCTGAGAGCTGCTCCAGCCCTCCCGCTGCAGCTGGGCTGACGCCAAAGAAGTCTCGGAGGTCCACTAAAGTTACGGAACCCGTGACCTCCATGACAAAAATCATATCCTTACTTATTATCTATCCCTTTTCTAATGGTTCCCCAATTTGTGTGTCATCTGTAGGGCCCTACCAAATTCATGGCCATGAAAAACACATCACAGACCATGAAATCTGAGATCTCCCCCCATGAAATTAGGTCTTTTTTGTGCTTTTACCCTACACTATAAGGATTTCACAGGGGAGACCAGCGTTTCTCAAATTGGGGATCTTGACCCAAAAGAGAGTTGCGGGGGGGGTCGCAAGGTTATTTTAGGGGTGTCACGGTATTACCACCTTATTTCGGCGCTGCCTTCAGAGCTGGACAACCAGAGAGCGGCGGCTATTACCAGGCGCACAGCTCTGAAGGCAGCACCCTGCCAGCAGCGGCAAAGAAGTAAGGGTAGCAATACTATACCATGCCACCTTTACTTCCACACTGTTGCCTTCAGAGCTGGGCGGCCAGAGGGTGGGGCTGCTGACTGAGGGCCCAGCTCTTGTGCTTTTACCCTACACCATACAGATTTCACAGGGGAGAACAGCGTTTCTCAAATTGGGGGTCTTGACTCAAAAGAGAGTTGCGGGGGTGGGGGAGGGGTCGCAAGGTTATTTTAGGGGTGTCACGGTATTACCACCCTTATTTCGGTGCTGCCTTCAGAGCTGGACAACCAGAGAGTGGCGGCTATTACCAGGCGTCCAGCTCTGAAGGCAGCACTCTGCCAGCAGCAGCACAGAAGTAAGGGCCCAGCAGCAGTACAGAAGTAAGGGTAGCAGTACTGCAACCCCCCTACAATAACCATGTGACCCTTCCCCTCACTCCACAACTCCTTTTTGGGTCAGGCCCCCTACAATTACAACACTGTGAAATTTCAGATTTAAATAGCTGAAATCATGAAATTTACAATTTTTTAAATCCTATGACCATGAAATTGACCAAAATCGACTGTAAACTTTATCAGTGATGATTTTAGGTTTTCTTCCATGTCATAGATAAAAATGTTAAATAGCACAGAGCCAAGAACCAGTCCCAGGGAGACCACACTGGAAACATAACTGCTTGATGACAATTCCGCAGCTACAGTTACATTTTGAGACCTATCAGTTAGCCAGATTTTAATCCATTTAATATTTGCTATGTTAATTTTATATGCTTCTAGTTTTTTAATCAAAATGTTGTATGGTGCCAAGTCCAATGCCATACAAAAGTCTAAGTATATTACATCAGCACTATTACCTTTATCAACCAAATTTATAAACCCATCAAAAAAAAAAGATATCAAGTTAGTTTGAGAGGATCTATTTTCCATAAACCCATTTTAGCACCTTATGGCTAGAAACTTCTTTTTTATTTTACATGAACATTTAGATTCTGCAGAATGTGTCAGTACCCAGCTGCCCCATGACTCAGTTTCCCCATCTTTAAAACAGGGATAAAAAAAAAGACCTTTGCAACACACTTTGAGATCTACGGATGAAAAATGCCAAGTATCCCTGATACTCCCAAGGCTACCCTCCCAGACACTCAGTGCTCCCCTTTGTCAGGGCCAGAGGTTGCCTGTCAGTGATTGTCCTAGTGCTGATCCCCCCACCACCCTGGGGTGGGTTTCCAGGTGAAACATGCCAAGCAAAGAGCTCTGCTATCTCGGCCTTCACTTCACATCTTGGGGCCACACCACAGCATCCCGCTGGCAGGCACAGAGGTGGCAGTAGGCCCACCACTAGGCTGCCCCAGGCCAGAGGGAGCTGCAAACGCCTCAGGGGCAACACATGCACCAGGTTTGGGAGCGTCCACACTGAGACTAACCTCACTGGGTAACATCACACACACACACTCCATCCACCCAGCCAAAGCGGAGTGCTTGAGGGGAGGCCCATCAGCCTCTCGCCCATTGCTGGCAGCTTCTCCCTTCCCACCAGGGAGCCTCCCGCCAAGCCCTGCTCGGGCGGGGCGCCCGCAAGGCATCAGCCCCCCTACCTGGTGCCGCGGGCTCAGGCCCTGCCTGAGGCGGCTCGGCCAGCAGCAGGCCGCGCTCCCCTCCGTCCCTATAGGAACCGCCGCCACTGAAGGCGCGGACGCTCCGCGGCGCAGGCGGGCACCGAGCAGGAACCGACTCATCAGCCGGCGCCCGGGCACATGACCCAGGGCCGCTGGCGTCGGCGGGGCGGGCCGCTGCACGGAGGGCTTCCAGCCTGCGGCGTCCGGGCCTCCAGAAATCGCCCGCGAGTGGCCTGGCCCGGGGGAAGCCCAGCGCCTTTCTGGGCGAGGAGGGAGCCCGGCCAGCACAGTAAGTGCGGGGGGTGCCTTGGCAGGCCCAGGGCATTCTTGGGGAGCTCCTATTTAGGGTGGGGGTGGGGAAGCAGGGGCTCTGCCCCACCCCCTGGGAGCGGGGGGTGTTGTGATTTCGGAGGGTGGATGGCTGAGGGTTAATTCCGGGGCGCTGGGTAATCCTGGGGCGAGGGGGTGCTGGGGCTGTGTCTTCTTCCAGGGAACGCCCTGGGTGGGGGGCCGGCTGTGATGGTGGGAGGGTGACAGTGTCATTTTGCGGGTGTTGTTTCCTGGGTAGGAGGGTAGGTTGTGTTTGTGAGGCACTCGGGGCATTTCTCTGGTGGGGAGGCTAGAGCGCGAGTACCTGGGACTCGTAGGGTTGCCCACCCTCCAGGATTGTACAGAGTCTCCAGGAAGTAAAGATTATGTCATGTGATGGCAAGGAGTCTGGTGGCACTTTATTTGTTGTTTTTGTGGATACAGACTAGCGCGGTTACCCCCTGACGCTTGTCATGTGATGGAAACCTCCAGGAATATGTCCAAGCAAAATTGGCAACCCTGCCTGGGACACGTGGGTTTGGTGCGAAGGGAAATTGGTAAATGCCAGTGAGGGTGGGAGATGTTTGTTTCATTGCACAAGCCGGGGAGTGGGATGAAAGCCAGTGAGTTCTTCAGTATCTCCATGAAACATGCTGTACAAAAGTCACTGACTGCTAAAAGGAGCCTTTAATATTAATCCAAAATGAGGGCCTATCTCTGTCCCTGTAAGTAAGACTTAACCACTCTGCAAGTTACTTATTTTGGACCACCAACTGTCTTGTTGAGTTTGAAATATTTTAATTTGACATTCATTTAAAATCAAAAAACCATGTTAGACTGATGAACTGCATTTTTGGAGGGTAGGGTGAGGCATCATTTAAGGCCCAGTCCTGCTGTCCTTGATTTAGGTCCTGATCCTGCAATAAGCATGGCATGGGCAAACTTCTGTAGCCAGGTAAAACTCGTTCCAGGGCTGTGTACTTAAACAGGAGAAAGATTGGGCCCTTATTAGGTATGCTGTGGCAGCGTGGGTTTAAAGGGGAAGCTGTCAACTTAGATTTAGCTCAACATTTTTTTAAAACAAGCTTTTACGAAACCTAAAATCAATACAAACATTTCCACAGATGTTTTAAAAAATGAAAACAGTTGCCTTTAACGTTGCTGCACTAAATATCTCCTAGGGAAAGTGACCACAAATAAAAGCGAAACTCACTTTGTTGATTTCCTTTGTGCAAGCTGAGAAACATGCAAAAATTAAACAGATTGTTGGTCTCAAGCCTGCAAACAGTCAATTAATTTTGATTTCTTATTCATACTTTACATATGATTGTAGTGACTGAAACTATATGAAAAAGGAAGTGATTGGACAGTTGTAATTTTTGGGGTCTTTTTAACTGGATACAATTAAGATTCCTGACTTGGAGAGAGATCGCTATGACCTAGAAGTGCACAATAGAAAACGTGTCTGTGTAGCAATGAATATGCTCAAATAAATTGGTTAGTCTCTAAGGTGCCACAAGTACTCCTTTTCTTTTTGCAAATACAGACTAACACGGCTGTTACTCTGAAACCTGTCATTGGTGCTACAGTTTCTCATCTGATCTTGGAGTTGTCTTAGCTAAGTGCCGTATATATGCGGAAGATACACTACAGTGTTTATTTTTCATCTGCCATCTACTCTCCGTTGCTGGGGTATATAGAGTTCTATAACTATAGTTTTTCCAGAGTTACTTTAATATCTATAGATTGAGCCATTTAAAATATGTTGAATGTGCGGATTTTTTGTTTTTACAGGTAATTTAGATGGCGCATGTAGTTTTCCAGTTAGACTTCTTTCTCCAAATGACTTGAAGATTGAAACTCAAAAACAGACTGCAATAATATCACTACTCTGTCACAGTCATCTTCACGATGGTTGATTTTCTAGCTGAAAACAATCACTGTGGCCAGGCAATTCTTCGGATTGTCTCTTGTGGAAATGCCATCATTGCAGAACTTTTAAGACTGTCTGAGTTTATTCCTGGTGTTTTTAGGCTCAAAGACAAGGCTGATCAACAGAAGTATGGGGATATCATATTTGATTTCAGTTACTTTAAGGTAAATATTACTCTGCCATGTTAAATCTCTCTCTTGAACCATCATTTTCTTACTGGAGCACTATTTCTCTAGGCAGCGTTTCTCAAACTGGCATCTGTGGACCCACACTGATCAACTCCTACCCCTTCCTACCTCAACTCTGCCCCTCTCTGCCAGCGCCTCTTGCATGCCAGGGACCAGCTGTTCAGTGGTGTGCAGGAGGCTCTAGGAGGGAGCAGGAGGAGCCGGGGATGGGATGCACTTGGGGGAGAGGGTGGAATCATGTCTGGGGCCACTGGCCCCACTGATCAACTCCTTCCCCTCCTTCACAGTGCCTCCTGCATGCCGGGGAACAGCTGTTCCCCGGCATGCAGGAGGCGTGGGGAGGAGCAGGGATGGGGCATTCTCGGGGAAAGAAGTGGGGAAGAGGAGGGGCAGGGGTGGAGCAGTTGTGGGAAGAGCTGGAGCCTTGGGGGAAGGAGTGAAGTGTGGGCGGGACCTGGAGCTGAGTCGGGGTTTGGGGGTCTGCGAAAAATTTTAAATCAAAGTGGGGGTCCTCAGGTTGCTGAAGTTTGAGAACCGCTGCTCTAGGGTGTTTTAGCCTGTTCGTATGCATGTGTTAAACCTGCCATTCTTGAGTAATTAATTGTGTTAAACTCTTACATTTGATAGTAATTAATAAAATTTTATTTTATGCTGAATTTGGTATTGGCAATAAATTCACCCAAAGTGAGGTTACAATTTGGATATGCCTGCACATTTAGCTCTTTATTGCTTGCGTGAACTAAATCCAAAAACCTCATATCACACCTTTTCCCCTGTCTTGTTTATTCCTGTGAGTCAGAAACAGAGTATAGTCTAGATCTTGTGTCTGGACAACAGGAATTTGATTTTTAATTCCATTGGCTCTATCGGATTATTTGAAAGGAGGATGTAAGGGGAGAAAAAAGGGATGGTATAAAATGCACACTTGAATAAGAAATCCCAAAATACACCCTTTTTGAAAAGGTTGTTGGGTTGTCCCAGCTGAAAAAGTGGAATTAGGCCTTTTTAATTATCTGAAGGACAGTTTCGTACTTAAAATCTCACTTTCAACAGGACGATCAAATTCTGAGCATGTCAACAATGGCTGTCTCCCTTCAAGTAGTATCATGAGATTCCTGATGCATTTCTGGTTGCCTTAACCCTGTTCTCTATCTTCTGCTGCATTGAAAGCTACCTTTATATAACTTCCCTTTAATAACAATTCTGTGGTGGTTCGTTCTCCATTAGATCTGTTCACGTGTGCTGAACTAACAAGCATATGCAGGATCAGTGGCCAGAGAGGATCCCTTTTTTCCCTTCCTGGGTTTAACTTCTTAAAGTGCTTTCACTTTGCTGTTTTTCAGGACAGTTTGGGAAGGGATCCTCACAGTGACTAATTTGCCTTTCTGTTTCTGAGAATTGTACAGTAAGAGACCTCTGATCACATAATGGTATTTTATAGAAAGAGTGGTGAGCTCTGAGCATTGGATGGGGAATCGGGAGCTCAAATTCTAACCCCATTTATGACCTCATTTTCCTCAGTGCCTACGGGAGACTGAGGCACAAATAGATTTAAAGGCACATCATCAATTTGGAAATCATGCTTTTTGTCTAAAATCCTTAGTATACAAGTAACATCTAAAATCACTATATTTGAAAGAGATTTGAGATTAAAAATTGTTTACTTTGTGTAATATATGCTGTCAATTTCACTGCTTTACCTGTATTGTCAGTCAGTCCTTGTGTCCTGTATGTGTGGATCTTTCACACAGGACCAAGAGAAAAAGAAATATTTTAAAAACTCACAAAAATTGCCATGAGGATCTATGCGGCTGTCAGACTTCAAATATATTTTTAAGTTACTTATTTTATAAAGTTCAAGGTGACAGCACCCTTTGCAGATGTTTCCTCTCTTCCCTTCCATCTGTAAAATGCGTACCTACTCATTCCTAATTTTTGAGGAATAACATGAGGCCTGGGCCTGCCAACACACCCATAGTTCTGCTGCCTTCAAAGAGATAATATGCATTAGAAAAAACTAATTATGTGAGCTGCTGTTTGCAGAATCTTGCACTTAAGATTGTAGAATCCAGCCTTAATATGGGAGGATCAAAAGTATTAAGAGTGGAATTGTGGCTCCACTGAAGCCAATGGCAAAAGTCTTCCTGACTTCAATAGGACCATGATTTCACCCAAAGTGTTAATTACTATGTTTGCAGCTTCCATATAAGAATTCCTAATAACATGTAAAATCCATCAACCTTTTATTATACAATTGATTTATAAGTACAAATGTCCAAAATATCTTTTGGGGGAAGAGCTAATTGTGAAATCAAAATTAGCTGAACACACCTTGACAATGCTATTTTTTGGTAGTTAAGGTGGATGCAATTGCTAAATACATAATTAATTCACATACTGTTTCCTACAGCGAACAGTCATAATTCTTATCAATGTTCTTTACTAATTTTTAAATCAATTTCCTCTTCTTAGGGGCCTGAGATCTGTGAAGGCAAGTTGGAAGCCAAACCTGAGTTACTGGATTTAGATGAAGAATTTCGTGAAAACAACATAGAAATTTTGACAAGATTTTATCTTGCATTTCAAAGTGTCCATAAATATATTGTAGATTTAAACAGGTATGTGTGTAAGATTTGTTAATGTAGTGACTCCAGTAATTGTATGATCTTAATTGGTTTTTTTTTCTCTGCCTAAATATTTCTGTTACTTAACAGCATGACCTGCTGTAATGAGCACTGTGTTATGCTTCTGTTACTGTCTCCAACATGTTGATGGACCTTGGGCAAGTTACTTCACCTGTGTCTTCCTTTCCTTATGAGTAAACTGGAAATGATGATACTTGCCCATCTTTGTAAAATGTTTTTGACATCTGTGGATGAAGGGAGATCTATTATTATAAAATCAACTTTTTGGTGTTGCAAAAGAGTATGAGAATTAAGATAAAAATTTTTAGCTTGTACCTCTCTATCTCTGACCTCCAATGGCACTGCTTTCCTAAATTATTTGTTTTAGAGTAACTACCTTACCCCAGGGTTACTGTTTTAAAAGGCTCATGAAATCATATAAGTGAGAATTGCCAGAGACTCCATAAAATCCAGTAGGGACTTTGCTCTAGCTATTGATTTTATGTGGAAGGTGCTCAGCTACTGTGGTGATGGACGAGTACTAGAAAACCTTTTTTAGATAGATATATCCCTCTTAACAATTAAGATGAAACCATTCCACTTCCAACTTTCCCCTTGCAAAATGGAATGGAGCTATATTAGGGAAATTTACAGTAACTGATATTTGTGAGGTGACTTCTGGGCCTCCTGTCAAACTGTCAATGCCCTCTAGACTCTAGTGATGAAGCTCTGATTAACCTTCTGCATAATATTCCAGCCTTTTCTCCTAGTCTGACTAGTTCCTAGTTTTTCCTTTCCATGCTCTGCTCTTTAGGTTACCTCCATCCATACAGAGGTGAGGGGATGGTTTGCAAAGGAGCTGTTCTCACTTGAATAAAGGCCTCAAATCTGCAAGATACTGAATACTCTCCAATTCATTGACATTAACTGAACCAGAGCATGATCAGTATGTTGCAGGAGACACTCTGCATCTAGTGGGCTCAGACCTCCAATGCCTTCCTCAGATTATTAGGACCTTTCTGTTTTTTTTCTGTGCTTGAGAAACTTGTGCTTGTTGAATCTTTGCTAAGTGAACTTTATACTCTGGGAGATGTTGTCATAACCTTATAAGCAGGGCTTCTACACTCTTCTGTTGAGCTTCAGAGGAAACTGCCCCACTTGCTCGTAAGGGCACATCAGTTGAGAACAGAAAGCGGACTCCTTGTGGTGAATGACCTACTCTTGGTTACTGTTTGTAGATATTTGGATGATCTCAATGAAGGAATTTACATTCAACAAACAATAGAAACTGTGCTCCTTAATGAAGATGGCAAGCAACTTCTAGTAAGTATTTACCAGTTTGTAACCAGTAATATAAACTACATCAACTATATTAGCGTCAGATACAATTTGGCATCCACCCTTTCTAAATTTAACTTAAACATATTTATCTGTTGTCTATATTTTAACTTCACAAAATGCATTCAAGCTCTGTGGCTCACTTTTTGTTAGGAATCCATTATAGGAAATGGTAAGAGGATTAGGAAACGTTTTCATTTTCACTTCATTATGGTTCAGATCTAATCCAGGTCTTTAATGATCCAAAACTCACTACCACCTGAGGACCGTTTAATGGCCACTGTGAAATAAGTTGGTCATCTCAGACCATTTTAGCAGATAGTTGCCCTCGTCCCATACACAGATTGCACCACTAGTAAGACAAGTGGGTATTTCTGCAAACCTAAAAATAGATTGGCAGGGAGACTATTTTCTCATGCTTAGCCTTGTTCTCAAGCAGCCACTTCTAACAAACTTTTTGGCAAGCCCAGGTGTGGAAGTGATGTTGAGCTACATCTGTTTGATTGATGAGACAAAACATGGAATCACTGTCATCTGGCACTTTTCAGAAGATGTAAAAACACTTAATTCACTTTAAAATACTAATTAAGTGGTAAATATGTTAGTGTTAGATAGCATTAATTTGTTAATTCATATTATTTCTCAACAGTGTGAAGCTCTCTATTTGTATGGAGTCATGTTGCTGGTCATTGACCAGAAAATTGAAGGGGAGGTCAGAGAGAGAATCTTGGTTTCCTACTATAGATACAGGTATCCTTGTGCTTGGAAGTATTTGAATGTGGTTTGTGTAGTAAAAATGTAGCATGCAGTATATTTAGCTAAGATTTTTCTTTCTATAGGCATTAATTTAATATGGGATGTGGAGGTATTGACTCCTTTCCTGCAATCAGATCCACATGGGTGGTTGCTGGTGCCCCTGCAGAGCCTCATGGACATCAGGGTTACTTCTTTCATGCACCAAGGTCTGCCTGCACAGATCCAGCTGCTTCCTGCGTAGATCCAGTTGCATGAGCAGTGCTATAGACTTGTTCTGATTCTGACCTTATGAGGACTTGGTCACCTTGGCTAAAATATTTCTGCCTACAGCTTCAGTACTGTAACCCTCATCTATCAGAATATAACAAGTTTCCAAAGAGACAAGAATAATTTTGTGAAATATGCCAAGTTCCAGATAGTACGTTTATCCCCGAATGTACTTCCTGCAGTTACAGCACACTTCTGAAAGGTCCAATCAATAAATAGAGCTGCTAGCTGAACTCAGGAATCTTTGTTAAATCACACAAAATCCTCCAAGAATATCAATCTAACCCCTTTCACCAGTAATACGTTTGCTAAAAGGAAAAAAGATATGCATGTTTAATCCTTAAATGAATCCTCACACCTCAACTGGTGCCTCTTCTAACCTTCAGACATAAGAAAGTAGAGTGGAAATTCCTCACTTCCAGAATATGAGGGTGGGGCAAGGAAGGGAATTCAGAAGTAAAAGAAAATGTCAGATTCATCTCCTGAATTCAATGCTTTCTGTTTCTATCCTCTGTGAACTATGCATAAGGTTCTCTGTTTCATTCATGCTTTGTACCCTTAGTTAGGATTCCAGTAAAGGCATCTATAGCTGCCCTTCCTTGGTAAGGGGAAAATAATGTGTTTGGGGTTTTTTTTGGGGGGGGAGGGGGTGTTTAATGGGTCAGTCCATGTAGATACATATTCTTTTTCCTTTTATAACCTAGTGCTGCTCGATCTGCTGATTCCAATATGGATGATATATGTAAGCTGCTTCGAAGCACTGGGTACTCAAGCCAACCAGGAGCTAAAAGGCCTCTAAACTATCCTGAAAGTTACTTCAGTAGGGTACCCATAAGTGAAACATTCATCAGCATGGTTATTGGCCGCTTGAGATCTGATGACATCTATAACCAGGTGAGTTAATCAGTGAGTTTTGGTGCTCTTAAGGGTTTGTTAATAAAAAGGCACTTTCTTGACCCTATTGGTATATGCAGAATTTGTTCAATTTATCAATGTAAAGGTGAAGGAATACACTTCTCCATACTCTAGTTATCTTGCGCTTGGATTATTGCAGTCTCTGCCTCGCTTTGATACTAAATTCACCTGCCCCACCAACTCCCAGTTCCTCCAAAATGCCTCCTTCCTGGCCCACTCCTTCTAGTCCATCTTTAGCACTTTGTTTCAGGCATGGTCCTCCCTGCCTTTGAATCATTTACATCAAGGTAATATTTTTATAAAATCTGGCTAGCATCTGTAAATTAGCTTGCATATTCTAGTGAGATGCAGGATGTAAAGGGCTCAGTATAACAGATGGATGGATTTGAGACTTACGTGCCCAAGATACCCAGCTGACAGAGATGATAGCCTTATGGTATAAATGTACTGTACTCTTAAGTGCACCATGCTAATATTTGCATATGTCTTGTTTTTTCCACATTTTAGGTTTCTGCATATCCATTACCAGAGCATCGCAGCACTGCTCTGGCTACTCAAGCTGCCATGCTGTATGTGATTCTCTATTTTGACCCTTCTATTCTTCACACCCAACAAGCAAAAATGAGAGAGATAGTGGATAAATATTTTCCAGATAACTGGGTAAATTCTATTGTTGTTCTTACAGTGCATACTGGATTTAAGCCTGCAGAGCAGCTTTTGTTTGAAGTACCTTTTTGAAGTGTGCCTTGCAGAAAATACTGTCTTAGAGAATAGAATAGTAACGCCGTTAGGGAGATTAGATTATACTTTTTCTGGAGCATGTTGATTGAGTAAAGGACACAGTAAAATATCCCTTGTGAATATTAGTCGCTATGAACATATAGTTTACTTCATTTATGATCAAATGCAGATGGAATAGAAGCCTCCACCTGTTACCTTTTCTGGAGGTTTCTGTCCTTATAGTTGTAATTACAACTAAGAAGAGAGTCTTACTGAACAAAGAAAAGTGGAAACAAGTGATCTTACAAATGTCCAGTCGCTTCCAATTGTGTTTTGCATGAACAGGATAGAAAAAGCAAGGGGAAGTGGAGAAACTAATAACAGCAGGCACTGTAAGAAAGAATAGGAACTGTAGCTTCTGGACACAAGAATACTACTTCCATTGTCTTTATGGAAACTGCACACTAATATCTGAAGGGAGAATTTGGCATTATAGGTTTTCAAGGACACTACAATCTTTCACTCTACAATAGGAGTTCCCAAACTTGGTTTGCCACTTGTTCAGGGTAAGCCCTTGGCGGGCCACGAGACACTTTGTTTACCTGGAATATCCGCAGGTACGGCCACTTGCAGCTCCCAGTGGCCGCGGTTCACCGTTCCTGGCCAATGGGAGCTGCGGGAAGCAGTGGCCCAGCCTGCGCTGCTCCCCGCAGCTCCCATTGGCCGGGCATGGTGAACTGCGGCCACTAGGAGCTGCGAGTGGCCGTACCTGCGGATGCTCAGGTAAACAAACCGTCCTGCGGTCTGCCAGGGGCTTACCCTGAACGAGACGCAAACCAAGTTTGGGAACCATGGCTCTACAATGATGCAAATATTTAAATGGCTGGCTCTGTGTTGGAACGATCAGTTATGATAGAGCCTTTCACTTCTAGGCTGGATTCAAATCAGCACTCAGTTGTCAGTGACTGAAAATCTTAATCTTTAAGGGACGTTCAGTAATTTGTGAAATTAGTCATCCTGGTTCTCATGGTTTTAGGCAGGTCCCCACTTCACACAAAACACAGTCACAATGGGCCCTAATGAACTCTTTTTTGGTTTGTATTCTTGGGACAGGACCGAGGATTGATGGGGAAAATATATAGAGCTGTCCACTCGTTCCTGCAGGTGATGCCACCAGGTCAGAGTGGAGGTGTTTTGGAGGAATGGTGTAGTGGAGTTTTGCTGCTACTGCCCTGTTCTGTCAATAACATGGGATTTCCACCTCCAGTCAAGCACCTTACATGAGCCTAAAATTGAAACGCTCCCAGTGAACTTAATCACACTTCAGCTTCTCAGATTTTCAAAGGAGCCTAAATAAGTTAGGCACCCAGCTCCCTTTTGGCTCCTTTTAAAGTCCCATCCTCTGTCTGAAACCATTGTGCCTACCTCTGTTACAAGTAACAGCTCACAATAAACTTAGAGCATGAGGAAAAGAGAGGTGTTCTCAGTTTGTCTGCTTTATGTATTTGACAGCCCGTTGTGTATGGTTTGTTCCCCTGTCACTTGTGTGGGGCTTTCACACAGCAATGAGGGTGGGGAGAGGGAGGAGAAACAGGAAAAGGTGATAGCAAAGTCATAGAAAATGGTAAAAACACTTTGTCTTCGATATTAAATGAAACTGCTATAAATTCACTTTTTAAAAAACTGACTAGATTTCAAGTTGACGCTGTCCTTTCAAATGAAAGGAAGAGTCTAAGAATCATGGATTTCCAATGAAGGTGAAGAGAAGAAGGATGTAGCCTAGAAATTGTTTTGTCTGTAGCTGATCTGTACATGAGGTTGGATACAGATTAATTATTTCTAACATTCTAATCCATGAACTACCTTGTTCTGTTTATGCCTCTAGGTGAAGAACGTTTCTCTTTCATAATAAGAATATGACCACAACTTAAATGTTGTTTCTGCTTCCATCCTTAGGTTATTAGTATTTATATGGGAATCACTGTAAATCTAACTGATGCATGGGAACCTTACAAGGCTGCAAAAACTGCCCTCAACTACACATTAGATCTTTCAAACATCAAAGAGCAGGTGAGTAAATACAAGTTTTATATTCATGGTAAGATTCAAGCTGTGTGGGTCTTTCACATGTATTCCATGTGTTTATTGGCACATGGATTCTCTTTCTCTAATGCATAACTCGGGTGAGTCAACATTGAGAGTGGCTTCAAGTCACAAAGTCTGAACCCTCTGTAGTAGTGTTTTCACTTTTGCAATATTTAAGTGTCTCTTCCTCATAGTTCCAGTGTTCTGAGTTGAGTTCATAGCTGCTGACAGCCAAGATCATGTTATGCAGTGCTCGGGATGCTTTTCTCACCAAGGGATTTAATCTCTTGTTGGGAGCTGAGCAACTATGCTGAGCAGAGAATGTGTCCCTCTGCTAGAAAGAAATTATCTTTAATGAAATGTTTGTAACCATTAGTCTGCAGAATGGTTAAAAAAAATAAAAGTATACTATAGCTCAAAGTTGGCTGCTCTTTTGTGTTAAATTACTTTCATGCGCTTGGGACTCTGACTTCAATGGGATTATCCATAGGCTTAAAATTAATCACATGCCAGATTGAATCAATGGCAGTAAAGTTCCTAGTGGGCTGTTCAAAAGCACCTATGCACCTGTCTGGATGTTTAGATACCTACATATAAACATCTGTCCCAAGATGGAGCCCCCAACTATCATGTGTAAGAAATAATCACCGTGATATTAAATGAAACTGCTATAAGTTCACTTTAAAAAACTGACTAAATTAATATTTGCAAACATATTTTTCCTTAATCTGTTAATACAGCCAACAACTGATTTATAGCAAATATTTCCAATTCTAGAGTGTATTTTATTACTGCTTTGTTCTTTCTAGTGGATGGACAGTAAACTTTTCATTGTCAGCTGGGTGCTTCTACCATTTTTTAGGTAAAATTTTTGAAAGTGTGTAATTAACTTAGGAGCTAAAGATCCAGGTTCCTCAACCACTTAGGCATTTTTGAAAACATTGTCCTTCATGTATAGGGCCTTGGCTCTAGATGTTGGATTACATTCTCTCACCACTCAATTACAAAATCTGCCATGAACTGTGTTCCCTGGCCATCCCCAGAAAAACTATGTGGATAGTGAATTTACAGTATCTGTTACTTGACTCATACTCACTTTGTGCTCGTGCAATGCTGCATGTAGTAGATAAATGATGTTTCCTTGTTCCATATTGATGAAAGAATTGTATGTTCAAAGGCAAGCCGCTACGCTGCTGTCACAGAGCGTGTGCACACTCAAGTTCATCAGTTTCTCAAAGAGGGCTGCCTGAGGGAGGAGCTAGTGCTGGATAATATTCCCAAGCTGCTCAACTGCTTAAGAGACTGCAATGTTGCAATCCGCTGGCTGATGCTTCACACTGCTGACTCGGGTAAGGCTATGCACTGGGCTTTTAGTACAGAATTCTGTATGTTAGATGATGACTGGAACTTTTTTTTAATTTAATTTTTCTTTTTTTGCATCATGGAAGACAGTGGAGTTTCAACCATTGCTTTCAGTCATTTGCAGAAGTGGTCTTTTACTAACCGCTTTCTTGAAATTTCACCTGAGAATAGCATCCATGTCACATGTTTATTCTTACAACCAGACACAGACCTAAAAGCTTTAATGTGAAATCATGATTCTGTGGAACTAGTCCATGCAGGTTGAACCATATGAGCAGGGAGACTGGCTTATTTCTTCTGCTTTATCATTTAACAAAGTACCATTTTCAGGGTGTTGCATCAAACTTTTTAATGTCATGGTATCACACATCATTAGAAACCAAAAGTTTTGTTATGTTTGTACAGTGTCTCGCACCACAGGGCTTAGGGCTCTAGGTATTTTTTTTTTAAAAAAACACCTAATAGTAATAATGTGTCTGCATCAAAAGAACCATCCCTGCCGACAAATGTGCCTTTTGTATTCTCAGCAGAGCAAACAAAAACTGATTGTACCTTGAGACTCAGCTATATTCTCAACTACAGATAGCCCCTCCAAGTCAGGGGGTGAGGTACATTGGTGGAGCACCAGGGGAAGCTTCCACTGCCACTACTCACATCATTCTTGTTGGGTGGCAAGTTGGAGGATATCAGTCCCTCCCATGAACAGAAGTTGGTCCAATAAGATGTTACCTCACCTACCCTGTCTCTCTCAATCTTTTCAGAAGCTAATATTTGTAAATAGGCTCATTTCTAACAGCATGATGCATTCTCCAGTGGTACAGAATTTTTGTCCTTCCATTTGCAGCTTGTGACCCAAATAACAAGCGTCTCCGTCAAATAAAGGATCAAATTCTAACGGATTCCAAGTACAACGCCAAGATCCTTTTCCAGCTTCTCTTGGATACAGCACAGTTTGAGTTCATCTTGAAAGAGGTAACATGTCAGTGACAGCTATTTTTTTAAAAATTATTTCCCCTCAACTGTGACATAGTGCTGAGGAACGGGCATTGAATGCTGATAGAACAATTACAACTGTATGATCCGCTAATATCAGCAAATGAGTCTCCTGCTTGTTGACCTGGGTTTTCAATCCAAGAGAGGCAGATTCTGCAACTTGGAATTGCCTTGTGCATGTCTCTCTCAGTGGTTGCCAAATTTCATTCTCAGCCAACACACATTTGCTAAGCATATTGGTTTATCTGACTGATAACTGGCGAACTAGAAGCTGACTAGGAGAAGGTGCATAATTCTTATCTTAGTATATTTTCTTCTTTTAGGCTTTATTTTAACCAAAGGACAGTTGGGGCTGATTATGCAAAGAGCACTCTAGTAGGAAGTCACTTACACCTATATAAAGTGGGTATAAAATACAACTATTTTGATTTGGTAGTATTTTGCACTCCCAGCACTGATTCAGGAAAGCATTTAACTGCATGCTTTCCTGAACCCCAGTTTCCCTTTACATAGGTATGAATCTTTACACAAGATGTAAAGCAATGGGGAATCAGGCTCTCATAGTATTTCTGCAAATAAAAACTTAGTAGATCTTTCTGTTAGTGACCAAAAAATCAACAGTACGTCTGACATAAGCACACTTTACCATACAATGTAACCAGCATTTTTTTTGTTACATAGCTGCACTCAAAAACAAAACAATGTAAAACATCAGAGCCTACAAATCCACTCAGTCCTACTTCTTGTTCAGACAATCGCTAAGACAAACAAGTCCGTTTACATTTGCAGAAGATAATGCTGCCCTCTTCTTATTTACAAAGTCACCAGAAAGTGAGAACAAGCATTTGCATGGCACTTTTGTAGCCAGCATGGCAAGGTGTTTATTTACCAGATATGCTAAACATTCATATGCCCCTTCATGCTTTAGCCACCATTCCAGAGGACATGCTTCCATGCTGATGACACTTGTTAAAAAAATAGTGCATTAATGACATTTGTGACTGAACTCCTTGTGGGAGAATTATGTCCTCTGCTCTGTTTTACCTGGATTCTGTCATATATTTCATGTTCTAGCAGTCTCAGATGATGACCCAATACATGTTGTTCATTTTAAGAACTTTCACTGCAGATTTTACAAAACACAAAGAACAATAAAATTGTTTACAATATCATCTGAAAATGAGAACAGGCATTCTCGTGGCACTGCTGTAGCTGGCGTCATAAGATATTTACGTGCCAGATGCACTCAAGATTCATATGTCGCTTCATGCTTCAACCACTGTTCCAGGTGAGATTTCTAAAGGTAGCTACAGCACTTAACCCAAGGTTTAAGAATCTGAGGTGCCTTCCAAAATCTGAGAGGGATGAGGTGTGGAGCATGCTTTCAGAAGTCTTAAAAGAGCAACACTCCTATGTGGAAATGACAGAACCCGAACCACCAAAAAAGGAAATCAACCTTCTGCTGGTGGCATCTGGCTCAGATAATGAAAACGAATATGCGTCAATCCACACTGCTATGGATCGTTATCAAGCAGAACCCATCATCAGCATGGATGTGTGTCCCCTGGAATGGTGGTTGAAGCATGAAGGGACATATGAATCTTCAACGCATCTGGCACCTAAATATCTTGCGACGCCGGCTACAACAGTGCCATGAGAATGCCTGTTCTCACTTTCAGGTAACGTTTTAAATAAGAAGTGGGCAGCATTATCTCCTGCAAATGTAAACAAACTTGTTTGTCAGAGCAATTGGCTGAACGAGAAGTAGGACTGAGTGGACTTGCAGGCTCTAAAATTTTACATTGTTTTATTTTTGAATGCAGGTTTTTTTTTTACATAATTCTACATTTGTAAGTTCAACTTTCATGATAAAGAGATTGCACTACAGTACTGGTATTAGGTGAATTGAAAAATACTATTTATTTTGTTTTTTTTACAGTGCAAATACCTGTAATCAAAATAAATATAAAGTGAGCACTGTACACTTTGTATTGTGTGTTGTAATTGAAATCAATATATTTGAAAATGTAGAAAACATCCAAAATATTTAAATAAATGGTATTTTATTATTGTTTAATAGTGCTGTTAATCATGATTAATTTTTTAATCACTTGCCAGCCCTATTTAAAATTGAATGATATTGCAGTTTGTATTAGTGCCAAATTCATAAACTGAAGGTTTCATTTTTCAATAGATGTTCAAGCAGATGCTGTCAGAAAAGCAGGCTAAATGGGAGAGCTATAAAAAGGAAGGGTCTGAAAGGATGACTGAACTTGCTGATGTCTTTTCAGGAGTTAAACCTCTTACAAGAGTGGAGAAAAATGGTAATTTAAATTAAATGAATAAATGGAATGAGCATGTTTTGTATTTTGGGGGTGAGGGGAGAGGTAATACTGAAAATAAATGTTTATGGGATATTAATCACAGGAAAAACTTTCTCCTTCGTTGTTGTGAACCCAACACCATATAACCAGAAACTGAAACAGTCCTGGCTACTTTCACTATAAAAACATAGCATAAAGGAAAACCTAAACAAGCAGCATCATTGATGGTAAATGCGTTTGTAAAGCCTGAAATAATTAAAACAAAGACAATCTACATTAGTATTGGTGCTGCAGCTTACAAATTATTTTAAAATATTATGTGAGACTTTTATGTTGACAATACCCCTTTAAAATCACATGTTGAGAGGTTGGGATTTTAAAAGCAAAATGTAGAATCTTAGTTTATTTACTATATGTTTTAGAAAAGATTAATATTTTTAGTATTAAAGGCAAGTCATGTGTTTTATTAATAGATCTTCAGTTGTGTTTGTGGGGATTAACCGTCACTAACTTAAAATTTTCCTTTTTCCTGGTTAAACAGAAAACCTGCAGGCTTGGTTTAGAGAGATCTCCAAGCAAATAATGTCTTTAAACTATGATGACTCCACTGCAGCAGGCAGAAAAACTGTACAACTGATACAGGCATTGGAAGAGGTAAAGACAGGGACTCTGGAGCCATATTGTGTAGCATCTTTGGAAAACACATTTGATAAGCTTATGTTGGCCTTTCAACCAGATAGATCACAACATGCTTTTCTAACTTAAACCCCTTATACAAATACAGGCCCCGATTCTGAATCCACTCCATGTGATCATAAGAGTTCATCTGATTGCAGGATAAGGGCTATAAAGGAATCAATTTTCTTCCCATTAAGTTCAGTAGCCTTTGAGACAAAATAAAACTAATGTTAAACAGTACTTGGTAGTGCTACACATCAGTTTAGGAAAGGATGTGAAAATCCACTTGAAACTGCATGGGGAAATTTAGGAGGCAAAAGAGAAATATCCATAGTAGAATTTGGCCAGGACACAAGAACAAACACCTTTACCCATTTTTTCAGGAAGTAAAAGACACTTCAGCATGGTGTCTCAGAGTACTTCCAAGGTATTTAGGCACTTGTTAAATGAAACTGCTTCCTTGGTGACATTCCAAAGTAAGAGAGGGTTTTGATCAATGTTGTGTTTGTTTTAGCAAGAAAAATATTGTAAACTTAGTGAATCTTTTTTGTCAAATCGTCTGAGGAGGAAAGAAAAAAGACGAATGGAGACTTTGTTTTAACACAGGTCCAAGAATTTCACCAGCTGGAATCTAATCTGCAAGTTTGTCAGTTTCTTGCTGATACCCGCAAGTTTCTCCATCAGATGATCCGAACAATCAACATTAAAGAAGAGGTCTTGATCACCATGCAGATAGTTGGTGATCTTTCTTATGCTTGGCAGTTAATTGACAGGTATGTTACCAGGGTTTGTTTGTTTTTAATTCAATCTTGTGTTCCTTTTATTTAATTTCATCCCATTTATCATTCTTGAAGTATGTCCTCTTCCATTCAAGAGAAATTGTATGCATGTAAGTTCCTAACTTCACACACAACTTGCAAATGCTGTTAACTCTTGCAACTTGTTCTAAGTAGCAATGCCTAGGGCCCATTTTATGAGGTGCTGAGCAGTCAACTCCCGTTGCCTTGAATGAGAATTATGGGCCCTTGTTGGGCTTGTTTCTAGGAGAGGGTTACATGATGCTACAATTTTGCTATCTATTCTTAACCCAATTATAACAGCCTTGAAGATTAAAATGGACCAAGGTTTAGCCTGTTAAGTGGTTTCCAGATAACAGGGATCCAGATTTTTCCCCGGGTTGTTTTGCTTTGACCAAAAACAAATGGACAAACCATTGTCACAAGAGTATAAGTGGCGCATCGCTGCACTGGGTGTTACTGAGTGTCTGACACTCTTATCTTGTTGCACCACTTACCTTACATTGACTGAACTGTTGCCCCAAAAGGCATCTCTGTTGGCCAAGTTCATTCGTGGTGTAACTCCACTGACTCCATGTGCAGTTTCTGCATCAGGCTGTGGTACAAGAGAGAAATAGTCTGAGATGATGAACCTGATATTTTAACTTTTTTTTTCAGCTTCACATCTATCATGCAGGAAAGCATAAGAGCCAGCCCATCAATGGTAACTAAACTCAGAGCTACTTTCCTAAAGGTAAGCGTGAATGAAATGAATGACTCCTACTTTATCATTGAAGATATACCAACAATATGATTCCATGTATAACTCATCTGTTAATTAGACCTTAGCGTTTATCTGTATACATGACCTCTCATACATGACCATACATGTTTAGATGTGAATAGTTCCGATTACTGTTACTTTTCATAGATTAATAAAATGACTCAAATTTTTTTTAAATACAGGTTGGGCATAATTTTATATATGGAATACACCCAGGCATAGTAATAATTAATTATTCATATTAATAAATACCTAGTACTTTCATCAGTAGATTTCAAAATGGGGTCAGTCTCATATTCCCATTTTGCAGGTGGAGAAAAAATGAAATGACTTGCCCCACAGAAATGAAATGACTTGCCCTCGGTCACCCAACAGGCCAGTGGCACACCCAGGAATAGAACCCTGGTCTTCTGAGGTGAAGTCCAGTGCTCTACCTTCTAAGCCACACTGAATCCCTAACAATTAGTCCAGTTATCTAGTAACATTAGCTGGAGACATTGGTGTTTTTAGTGAACACAGATGTGGCTCTCTGTGCAGGAACTAGAGGAGGCTGAATGTATGATGGCAGCAATGTTGCCGATGCACTTAACCTGCCATAAGGCAGATCTGACATCAGTTTAGAAGGATACCTTTTCACCACAGTATTAAGAATGGGAAATGTTCTTGATTGAGGAAAATGAATACATGGGGCAGGAGGACGAGACCATAAGAAAATAAAATGCTTTATTCTGTCTGTGATCTGCAAACCACCAAAACAAGAACAAATGAATGTAGGGTCATCAGCTTCAAAAGTGTTTTTTCTTAAAAGATATTTTAGCAGGAGAAAATGATGTTGGTGTATCATTGCTCTTTAGCAGGAGAATGACAGCTTGAATTCTGGATTTTAGAGGCTCATGAGGAATTAGAGATTTTTAAATTGTATATTTGGTAACAGAATCTCAAAATGAGGCAGTTAAAGTTTTTTATAAATTTTATTTCTAGCTTGCATCTGCTCTTGACTTGCCACTGCTTCGTATTAATCAAGCAAACAGCCCTGACCTTCTCAGTGTATCACAGTATTACTCTGGCGAGTTGGTTTCCTATGTAAGAAAGGTATGCATTTGTTGTAATTGTTTCATTCCTGAATTGCTTTTGCTAATACTTAAGAATTATCCATTGAGTCTGTGTCGTTTTCTTCTGTGAAGGTTCTGCAGATCATTCCAGAAAGCATGTTTACTTCCCTTCTCAAAATTATAAAACTTCAGACTCATGATATTATCGAAGTACCTACTCGGCTCGACAAAGACAAACTACGAGATTATGCTCAGCTTGGACCACGATATGAGGTGCAGTTAAACTTCAGAATACTGAAAAGTACAATTTATAGCAGCTAAACTTAGCCCTGGTGTAAGTAAATGCAACTCTATTGAAGTCACCTGTTCCCACTAGAGCTGGACTTGTCCACTGAGTAAGAATTTAAGTTGACTAGTGTTGGAATGAGTGAATCCCAGATTTCCTGGCAACTAACTAGTCATTTTTGTTCTACTGAAAACTCATAATAGAAAGGTTAAAAGTATGGATCTCTGTAGAAGAGGGGAATAAATTAAACTGTGGTGGTTTAAAACACCTCAGACACTCAGGTTAATTTTTCCAGACCTGAGGAAGAGCTCTGTGGAGCTCAAAAGCTTGTCCCTTCCACAAACAGAAGTTGGTCTAGTAAAAGATATTACCTCACCCACTTTGTCTCTCAGTTTTCAGTTAATAGGAGTCACCAGCATGAAAAAACCCATCACCACTGGTCACAACAGAGAGGTTAAGGACTGAATGGGCCATCAGGACTAAGCTACCCTCTGGCCCTCAGATGTGAAGTCAAGATTGAGGCATGTGGACGATGTGACATAGAGAAACTTGTGTTGCTATTTGGATCGAAGCTGTTCTGTGGATAGAGGACGTAATTCTCCACTGCCGACAGTTTGGCAACTTTCACAAACACTAAAATCACTTCCTTTAAAATATAACTATAGATAAGCACTGTAATATACACTGTGTCCTTCAGAGTAGCAGCCATGTTAGTCTGTATCCGCAAAAAGAACAGGAGTACTTGTGGCACCTTAGAGACTAACAAATTTATTTGAGCATAAGCTTTCGTGGGCTACAGCCCACTTCATCGGATGCATAGAATGGAACATATAGTAAGAACACACACACACACACACACACACACACACACACACACACACCCCCCCATGAAAAGGTGGAGTAAGAGGCTAGCTAATTAAGATGAGCTATTAGCAGCAGGAGAAAAAAATATTTCTCCTGCTGATAATAGCTCATCTTAATTAATTAGCCTCTTACTCCACCTTTTCATGGTGTGTGTGTATATTCTTACTATATGTTCCATTCTATGCATCCGATGAAGTGGGCTATAGCCCACGAAAGCTTATGCTCAAATAAATTTGTTTAGTCTCTAAGGTGCCACAAGTACTTCTGTTCTTTTTACTGTGTCCTTCCTGCAGTTTTTACCAAAACTCTCACTGACCTCAGCAGGAGCTCCATGTGCAACACGACAGCATGTGGCCTAAAGTATAAATCTCTCACATAGTCATTGCATCTGATTGATGCTTTCAGTCAAGGTCTACCCTGACATCTGAAATCTGCATTATTTTCATGTAACTTATACAAACGTCTGGTGCATTCACATTAAGCTGAAATTCAGATTGGCATACTGGGTTTAGTCACCATCTTTAAACCTTAAGATAGAGGAGGTTTTGTTTTGTTTTGGTTTTGTTTTTTCAAGTAGTAATTCCTCTTCCTTCCCATCCCTCCTCAAAATGCTCTTCTTCCGCAAAGCCTTCAGTAATGACTTCTTCACAACCCTGTTGTCTCAACTAGCTTCTAAGCTCTTTCAGGAAAAAGTCTGCCTTACTTGATCATGCAGTGCTAAGCACATGCATACTCTCTATCTGATTATTAATAGTAGTGCACTAGAAATGTAAAAATTGTACCGTTGACCAAAATCACTAAATTCTATTAAGTCAACAGGAGTGTTGTCTGAATAAGGACTGCTGGATTGGGCCTGTTGCTGGCAACAGTCACTACTGTGAAATGACATTTTAAAAACAGTTTATTTAAAGCAGTGTCACCATTTTGACTCCCAAACAATTGCGTCCATTTTACATAACTTTGAATTGTGTACCTAGACAGAGCAAGGCATCTACCTGTCATTCGTGCCTTTTGAAAATCTCCCTGATAGTTATTAAGCCTCTAAGAAACACCTTTGTTTCTTGGTTTGCTCGTAAAAGACCCACCTGAATTTACATGAAAGGAAAAACTAATCCATTTTGATGTAAATCACATCTATTAAAAAGTGCGACAATGACTTTGCTGTAAAATAGGAAATTCGCACTTAACAAGAATTGATTTGATTAGTTATTTCATTTTGCAGTGATTGTACCTGAACTATTGTTACATTTTAATTATTAGTTTCCTTTCTTCTCATTAAAGGTTGCCAAGCTAACCCATGCTATTTCAATTTTCACCGAAGGTATCCTTATGATGAAAACTACTTTGGTTGGTATCATCAAGGTAATGTCACAGTGGATGTAACTCTTTGAAAGCATTTAGCACTTAACCATAACATTCTCAAAAATCAGCACTCAAACAAGCTTACAAGGCAAAAACAAAGAGAAACAGGAAATAGTTTGACCAAAGTTTTCAAACCTGAGTGCCTAAAGTTGGACACCTAAATAAATGGCCTAAGTTTTAGAGGTGCTGAATGCCCACAACTCCAACTGAGCACAGACTTGCCAAGGGCTTTAGTATTTGGTGCATTTATTCTACATTTAATCTTATTGTAAAGCAGTGGCTCTCAAACTTTTTTACTGGTGACCCCTTTCACATAGCAAGCCTCTGAGTGCGACCCCCCCCCCCCTTATAAATTAAGAACACTTTTTTATATATTTAACACCATTATAAATGCTGGCGGCAAAACAGGGTTTGGGATGGAGGTTGACAGCTCGCGACCTCCTGTGTAATAACCTTGTGACCCCCTGAGGAGACCTGACCCCTAGTTTGAGAACCCTTGCTGTAAAGCCTTTTTAAAGAACAGTTTCTTCATCTGAGTGGGATCCATTCTTCCTACATAAAGAACAAGTCTACTGCCAGCAGTGTCGAGACAATAGAAACTTCTTACGTGTGCTCTGCTGTGCCGCATGTATAACATCCCCTTCCCAAAGGTCATCAACAGTGTTTAAAGTTAGGAGGTTGAGCATAAACCCCTTGATTTAAAGAAGTAACTCTATTAGCTCGAAGTATTAGAAGTTATTCTCTTGTGGACCAGCCTTTAGAGGAGGCGCATAATACACAGTTCACCAGTGTTTGATAAGCTCGCTTGCTGCCACACTTCATGCCATGATCATTTAAAAGTAATTTGTTTCTTAGATTAAATACTTGTATGTTTAGTAAATCCTTTTTTCTGACTTTCTGAGGAATCTTGTGTTTCTTTTTACCCAGGTGGATCCAAAGCAGTTGTTAGAGGATGGAATAAGGAAGGAGCTAGTCAAACGAGTAGCTCTGGCTCTTCACAGGGGACTCACCTTTAACCCTAGAGCCAAGGTGCTGTACAAGTAGAGTTGGTTTTGTTACTTTCTTTCTGTATGTGAACTTGAGTGGAACTTGCTGTACTGGACCTTTTCAAATAGCTTCTAGCTTTGTACACATAGGTTTGTGTATTGTAGGTAATGAATATCTTAAAGCATTTCATATTATCTTTAAGAAGTTTAATGTGAAATTGAAATACAGCTAACTGAAATCATACATCATTAAGGGAATCTGTAAGAGTAGATATAAGTTGTGCAACAAATTTGTTTTAAATTCCTTTCTTCACTTACCTACCAACCCAGAGTTCAGAGTTCTTTGTTTTCCTGCAACTGCTGATAATATAACTCAGCCCACATAAAGGGTCTATCTAAGAAAAACAGTTCCCTGCGCTGCTTTAGGTGGTGGTGAAGCACTCAATTGTTCCTGGAAAGGGAGATTTAGTAATCTGGACATGACTCTTGGAAGTTGTGAACATTTCAGTTCATATTATGATTGTGTTAATAAATTGAATTTTCAACTAACCTTTGATAAGTTTCTTAAAACAGTTCACTTCTGGTGCCCATATGCCCTTTAGATTGGCACGGTATGAAAGCCTAAATAGACCACATTTTGAACTTTTGTTAGGTTGTTTTCCACTGTAACATTTAAAAACAAGTCATTATCCATTCCTTTTGTATCCTGCATCTTCAGGATTCTTTAATTGATCTCCTTTTCTACAGCCAAGTGAACTGATGCCAAAACTGAAAGACATGGCAGCTACCATGGACGGATTCCATCGATCTTTTGAGTACATCCAGGATTATGTCAACATTTATGGTTTAAAGATTTGGCAAGAAGAAGTGTCCCGCATTATCAACTATAACGTGGAACAGGAGTGCAATAACTTCCTAAGAACAAAGGTACAGTGATGCTGGTTGATCAAGATTGTTACAGTTCATAAATGTCTTTAAATTTGGACGTTCATGCCACATGAGTGAATGTGTAATTAATTATGCACGCTCCATCCAGACAAAATTGAGATTGATTATCAACTTCTTATGCTGGACACGCAGAAGGAAAAAAAATTGGTGCTTTTTTGGCTTGTTCAGAGATCCGGACACCACTATGCAAAGCACTGTACACACACGAAGCAAAATAATGGTCACTTCCCCAAAGATCTTATAGTTTGAGACTATTTTAAAATACAGTTATAAAACAATAAAATCAAGAATAACCCTTCCTCTCCTCCCTACACCCTGCCCGAAAAAACAAGAAATATTAACTGAAATGTAACAGAAAATAAACCAAATGAGCCTAGCCCTTATTTAACCCCCATATCCTAGAAGAATAGATAGGCTGCACTGGATACGGCTGCTACCTGATCATCATGACAAAATCTGGAGAGCTGCCAAGACCCCCAGTTGTGACCATAGTTAGCAAGAGGGCAAATGCATACTCTGTATAAAAGCAGAAGATATAATCTTCTAGTGTTACTTGTCCTTATTCATGTTAGCCCCATTCTTCCTTACCACTTCTCTTTGATCTCTCTTGTACAGATTCCTGTTCACTGTTGTTTTTCAAGAAAAGCAAAATAATTCTCTGAAGCCAAATTGAAAGGGACCAAGGATAGAATTGAAAAATTATTCTAAAATGTGTTTTTCAGATTCAAGACTGGCAAAGTATATACCAGTCCACCCATATTCCAATACCCAAATTCACACCAGTGGATGAATCTATAACATTTATTGGTCGACTTTGCAGAGAAATACTGAGGATCACAGACCCGAAGTGAGTACCATATGTCTCAAACTGCATTATAGTTCATGCACTGCATTATTTGAATCCCCTTTTTGTAATGCTGACGTATTTGCTCCCTTGTAATCGGTATATATTTTCCTTGGTGGTGGTCTCTGCTGTTTAAATATTCAGAAGAAAGAACTTTCCCAAATCTATCCTGTACTTTTAAGATTAGCCCAGGAACAATGCTTTAAAGTGTTACCGAAAAAAAAACAAAAACAGATGACACGGACCCAGTAAGGGTGGCAGGATTTGGCATCGGAGAGAGTGCCCAGAGATCGTCTGGTACCTATGGCCAGTTCATGTCTAATGTCTCTCTGAGTAACTTAACTTGTTACCTAGGTCTGTAGCACTTCCTGGGGTACCCAGGGTTGTGAGTCACCTCACTACCACCTGTTCTTAGCATGAGGAAGCCTTGTTTATGCCTGTTTTGGGTCAGTTCCCCAGCTCTATCAGCCTCTGGCAACATGAGCACGGCCTCCGCAGGCCCTGCTCTCTCTGTACAGGTTAACGGTATGCACACTCCAACCCCTGATTCTTCTTAGCATCTCCCTGGAGTGCCTAGCCGCTGTTCCACTGGACACTCACAGAATTACCAGATCCTGTTTCCAAAGGAAGAGTACAGCATAGTTTACCAGTTCCACCGTAGAACACAGCTCTGTTTGACACACAGCCCTTAGATTTGTTTGTAGAGAAATTAAGTGTATGTTTATTTAACCAAGAACAGAGATTCAAATGTTAGTGAGCAGAAATATTGGAAACAGACGATTACATGTAAAATAAAATCATAACACGCATACTAGAGACTAAACTTAACTAACAAGACACTGTCATGTCATATAGAGCAAAAGCTCACCCTAAATCCTTCCAGCATATTGACAGCCAGACTTCGCTGTGATCTTCCATTCATGAGACAAGCACTCTGTCCTCTTACCTCCTCAGTGCAAAGCTGCAGAGTTTATCTCTGTCTCTGCAGTTATAGTCGAAAAATCCAGTGTCGGCACTTACAAACGGATAACCCCAGCTTCTTCTGTTTTCCTCTTTAGGATATCCCCTGGAAATTCTGCAGTCATGTGCTTGGCATTTTGCTCAGACTGTAAATAGGAATTCATTGTAAAGTATATGATACTCAATTACATGTAGACAGACAATGGAGAAACATCGTGTACATGAAAGAAACCTGTTTCTCACCTTTTGGTGATTAGCCCCAAGCCACAGACCTTAACAACATAATTTTCTGTGTGTGTGTATACACACACAACTCCTTATCTATCATCCATACATACATTTCACAACAATTGAGGATCAGTGTGTTGCAGGCTTTCATTAGAAACCTTACATGACATAGTTTAGTGAACTAGTATATAGATACCAGACCCAAGGGATCCATGTAACCCTTATGCACTTATGTGCCCTCTGCTAATTGGCACCAAGAGATTCTGGGGCACAAGGGCCTCTTAGAAACTGCACCTAGCACTTCTAAAAAAGTTGTTTTGTTTCTGAATTTTTCTTTAGAGTCACTTGTTACATTGACCAAATGAACACATGGTATGATATGAAAACTCATCAGGAAGTAACTAACAGTCGCCTCTTCTCAGAGATTCAAGACACTTTAGGCACTTTCGGTCTGAATGGTCTAGACAGACTGCTCTGTTTCATGATTGTGAAGGAGCTGCAGGTAACGTTTGAGCTTCCATTTTTAAGGAACATTCTGTCTTAGTGCTCAGTAATTTGTTTTAGTGGCCATTTGCCACTTAAAAACCAATACTGTAATGTTTGATCACGCTTGCCAGCCTTTTATAAGAAGAGTTTTTGTGTCAAACACATTTGAATCCAAACAGGTATTCTTCACAAAGATAAAATCCTAGATATCAGATGGACGAAATGTCAGAGCTGTTGCTTTGGTTTAAGTGCTGTTACAGTAGTTTACAGGTTAAATGTGTGACGTGTGGGGAGTAAGTACTAGAGGGGTATCGTTTTGGTGTCCTGGTATAATTTAATGTTGACCTTGGGTCAACCTCTGTTTTTTTTTCTTTTTTTTTTTTTTCCTTCAAAAAATTGGATTCTTTGTGCTTAGCTGAATGGTATATTGTTTTTACTAAATAAGTAAGGTGTCAATTCTACATAATCTTTTTCTGACGACATCCATACTTGAAATCAAGTCCTTTATTCAAATAACTCCAAAGCAGCTTAAATTAATACTATGGTCTGGCAAAAAATGAATGAAACATTTTAATGCATAAGTGAAATGGGAACTTCTTCAAAAGCTAAATAAGGTAAGCAAAAGGTTGGTTCCTCAAGAATTATTCACTAATGGGAGCAGCAGGTTGGTGTCCTAATACCAGTGAAGTAGAAAGATTAACCATGATATTCTTTAGCCTTGTGTCCGGGAGAATTTTCCTACCCTACTCTCCCTATAACAACAAAATTGCTGTTAAAAAATGTTGATCTCATTGCTATAATCCCTATATTGTGCTACTAAGATAAAGCATATTTTGTGTGTATGTAATATCTGCTCATTTGTTTTTAGAATTTCCTCAGTATGTTTCAGAAAAATATACAAAGAGACAGAACTGTACAGGAAGCATTAAGATCTCTTATGAATGTGGTCAGCCCTCTCAAAGGAATTGTAGGTAAGTGCCTCAGATGCAGGCTTCTGGAAAGCTAGTTGTTATAGGATTTCTGAATGTACTTACTCGACGTTTCTTTGTTGCAGCAAATTCTAGCAAAATTTATTCTGCAGCAGTTGCCAAAACTCAGAAGATCTGGGCTGTATATCTTGATGCCATAATGAAGGTACATTTGTTATAACTTTTTTTTTCCACTGCTGAGCACAGTGCACTTCAGGAATTGTGGTATTTGTTATTGGGACATTACCCAGGGTACAATCTGGATTGATGAACAGCTGTCCCGCCTCAGTTCTCCAACCTGGGGTGCTTTTTACACTGTTTCACTGTGAGATTACTACTCCTGGTCTACTCACACACAGCCTCCGGTACGTAAGTTACTCCCAGTTATACTTTGAGTGCTATAACCAGCCACTCATGCATTACATAGCAGAGCAACACCAGCAAATTCCCAGTCCCAGACATTCCCCATAATTTTGTATTGCCTAGCTCTCTCCTTGATACAATACAAGTTCATATAAAGTCCATCATTTTATTAATAGAAAATTATATGCACAAATCCTCTTATCCCAAATGGAGTTTCTCAAACTCTTCAATCCCAAGCACGCTGGTTTAGATAAAACAATAAAACCAAGCTTATTAAGTACAAAAGATAGATTTTAAGTGATTACAAGTAAGGAGGCATAAAAATCAGAATTGGTTACATGAAAATAAAAGTAAAACACGACTAATCCCTAACTTAACAAGGTAAGTGAATTCAAAGCAAAATTCACCACATTTCAGTATTCTTACTGGCTGAATTCCTTTCAGTCAGGATCCCTCCCCCAGTCCAGTGCTGCTTCCTTTGTTCTTCAAGTGTTGTTGATGCCATGAGTAGAGAGAAAGGGAGGAATCATTTGGGGCATCTGCTCCTCTTTCTTATAGCTTTTTCTCTTCTTTGAGAATCATCTCCAGCTGAAGTTCAGGAGACAGAAAGTCTGTGTGGACGGGAACCCTCAGCTGACTTTTTGTCAAGATGTAGATTTTCACCCACATCCTCTTTCCTGCCAAAAAATGGCCACTTAACCAGGCAATGGTCAATTTGATTTTGTTGACACCTGGCTGATGCATTGGCTAACCTTTGTCTTTGGGGAACTGGTTTGTGGCTGCTCCCTCCAGACTTGGAACAAGTCTTGGTAATACCATACAGGGGAATCTTATAACTTTACATGTGGTGTTGCCGCACATATTATACCAGGACAATAATGATCAGCAAATTATGAGTTTTCAAATAAGACATACTTTGTGCAATATTTATCATAGTCTTGTAAAAGGGGTGAACATAGGGGTACAGACTGTCACAGTTACATATTTTAATGTAATTATTTTAGAAAAGTAGAATCGGTAATTGTTCTGCCTCTTCCAGTGATCCTGTAGTGTATTACACGTTAAGCAGGACTGAGCCAAGTCAGTAATGGGATGGGAGTTCTCTAAGGAAATCCCAAGGTGCTGCCTAAAGTGGTGCTGGTGAATCTTTTCTTTGTTAGTATTTCCAAATCACTTAGCTGCATTGCTAGAGGTGCTGTGTTTCTGAAAGGCAAAACCTATACCTTGGCCGCTTGCGGTCATTAGTGATCCCATGGCATTTTCTGCAAGGGGAGGGGTACTCAGCCCTGGTGTCTGGGCCAAATACCAACTTGAGCAATAACACTTTCTGGCTTAAAATAACTTCTTCAGCTTCAGGCATAAAGCAGGATCTCTCAGAGCTGCTTTCATCACAATGGTGACGCATTCGACAGTTTTCAAGTGCTTATGCTTGCGGTTTGTTGTAGCTCTGTCCAGGGATCTCTTGATGGTATCCAAAAGTTTTTATGTTTGACCCGCTAAACTCTAACAAACACCTCTTTTCCCTGTCTTGCTGACTTTTATATGTCTGGGGGTGTTTTGCTAGTGTACATTTTACCATAATCAATGACCCCATGAGTCTATTATTAAACACATATGAGACTCAAACTGCAAAGTGACTTAAAGATCAATGAAGACTGCAGGAAACTAGAGGAGATTAAGTATTTGGGCGAGGGAATAAACAGCACAGATACAAAATCAGATGACATAAGCAACTAGTTACATCCCTCACGTCACGGGTCTTTTCATCTTGTCTCCTTAATACTTTCTTTTGTCATATATCCAAGCAGTATACGTGGCACAGGTCAAGGAGGGATCAGGATGAAGAGTACAGGAGGGGAGATGTGCTTTGAAACTCTTGCTATATTGAGAAATGGCCCATAGTATGAAAACACTTGAGAATCACTAGTTCAAATTTCTGTCTTAAACTACTCTCTAATGCAGCTGCTCTGGTCTATAGAAAGGCCGCTACATTTCACCTAGATGCAGGGTGCAACTTCGTTGGTGGGCAGATGCTTGATATATAAAATAGTTTATCAGTTTGTAAAGGATTAAGTCTCTCTGGATATAAGGCTTTGTATAAATGTAAGTGGTTACTGTTAAACGTGTTTTCTCTCTGTTTTTTGAAAAATTAAACATTGTTTTCACTACTTCCTTATTTATTTATTTATTTATTTTTCCCTTTACAGGTTGGTCAGATGCAAATTTTAAGACGGCAAATTACCAATGAATTAAATTACTCCTGCAGGTTCGACTCCAAGCATTTGGCAGCCGCTCTGGAAAATCTCAATAAGTAAGAAGCAGCATGCTTTGATAGCATTATAGGTGGTGGTGATCGCTGTTGTGAATTGAGCCAAATTAAAAAAAAAAAAGGGGGGGGGGGCAAATTTTTGGCAGTTTCGTATTCAGATAACTACTGGCAAAGTCAGAAACAATAGTTGCCATGACTAGCTGTTAATTTAAATGCCAATAAAAAGATACAGTTTTTGAATATATTCAATATTTGGATATATGTGAAATGCAAGTCAAACTTAGATAAGAGATGTAAAAATGTCACCATATTCTGTGCTTTCTCACTTCTTCTAATTGTGCAGATCCTGGCTGGTGCTAACACTGAAATACATGCCCTTAGTAAAAGGAGCATCTGAAAAACTGAGAGCAGTTTATTTTTCTTTGATTATTGCTTGTAACAATTTCCAAAGAGTCTATATCTGCAACTTTTTACTTTGTTAATATGACCTGTTTCTCAATTGCAGTATGACTTCAGGCTTGCCTATTATTATTATTATTATTTATTATTTTAACTGAACTGTCCATTTATAATGAAATAGATAAAGTTGATCTCTATCCTTTTGCCATTTTAGAGCAATCTTGGCTGACATTGAAGCCCATTATCAGAATCCGTCATTGCCTTACCCTAAAGAAGACAACACACTTTTGTATGAAATCACAGCCTATCTGGAAGCAGCTGGCATTCATAACCCATTGAATAAGGTCTGATACATGCTATTGTGTGATATTAGCCAATACATACATTAAGTTCTGATACAAATAAGGTCTATGTTATTTTGGTTTCCTCGTGTAGCTTCTGTTGATAAGCATGTAAACACTGTGTGTTCCTTTTTCTTCCCAGATATATATAACTACGAAACGACTCCCATATTTCCCCACAGTCAACTTCCTATTTCTGATTGCCCAGCTGCCAAAACTTCAGTACAACAAAAATCTAGGTATTGTATATATTGTTATTACATAAATACAGTTGGACTCTATGTAAATTTAGATGTATTCAAGATATTCGGCTCTTGACTTAAAATGTATGGGCTAGATTTTTTGTTTTTATATATAGCACAAACCAGACCCTCTCTGGCCTCTCTATGTACAACTCCATTTATAACTTACTGTTTAACTGCAATATGTAAGTTGTGATGTGACAGAGGACCTCTTTGTAAATATTTAACAGTGATAATTGAATGTACAAGGCCAAACACAATATAGGTAATATGCACAACCATCTGCTTCACCTAACATGAGTAAAGTAATGCAGAAAATGTATTACTATCCATTAGCTACGGGGTTCTGCTAATGTGGCAGAGAACTTGGATACTAGAAGTACATCTTAAATAGATGGGGAGGTAAGTTTTGAGATTTCATCTTGACCTTTGGAACTGTGAGCCTGATCCAAACCCCATTTTAGTCAATGGAAAGGCTTCAGTTGACTTAATTGGGTTTTGGATTGGGCCCTACAGGATGGGGGGAAGAGTGCAGGAGAAAATAAGAATATGGCTCCTCATTCTTTAGATTTAGGTGGCCGTAAGCCCTGTATCTCCCCTCCTCCTAACCCCTTTTCTCTAAAAATCTACACCCCAGTTAGAAACTTACCTCTTTCAAGCTCTTCCTATTGGTTAGTTTAAAACTACCTAACTTGGGATCTAGTTCCTTGGAGTTGTATGACTGTTAACTAGAGTGAAAAGCCATGTCTTCAGCCCCGTATGAATTACAAGGTGGAGAGGGCCCTTCAGGATTTGGAGTGGCTGGGGTTGGATTTGACAAGGTTGATCTGATGCCCCCAAACCCGGGGACCAACATATGAAAAGTAAAAACAGGAATAGCATGAAGCCTCTTGAGAATAACTCTTGTTTGGCTGTGATATAAAGGATGTTTTTGTGAAAATAGAGGGGAAAATGTGGTGGTTTCCTTTCAGGAATGGTGTGCAAAAAGCCAGCAGATCCAATTGACTGGCCCCCTTTAGTGCTTGGGCTCCTCACTCTGTTGAAACAGTTTCATTCACGATACACTGAACAATTTCTGGCTCTGATTGGTCAGTTTATTCGCTCAACAATGGAGCAGTGCACAAGGTATCTCTTTTCACATTTATTTTAATGTCCCCTTTTGTGTAGGACTTTCAGTTTATTTGAACATTCTTTTTTTTTTTTTAAGTCTGTAATTTGATTAGAATATGTTTAATCATATATTTAGGTGTCATGTCCTAGTCTCTGTTTTGTGTGTGTGGTGATATCCCACAGCACACTGACCTACATGAATAAATATTATGTGGGAGGTTGGTATTTTTTTTAACAAAACTTACCTTAGCTAGTCAAAAAGACAATGTCCAGCTGCATGAGTTTCATTTGTGTGTGTGTGTGTGTGCGCATTTGTGTATTATAGCCAGAAGATACCAGAAATGCCTGCTGATGTAGTGGGTGCCCTTATGTTCCTAGAAGATTATGTTCGTTATACAAAGTTACCAAGAAGGGTAAGTAAGAAAACTTGGATTCAGCATGGTGTTGGGAGAGCATTAAAATACACCATATCCTCAACTAGCGTAAACTGGCATCAAAACCGAAGGAAGTACATGGGTTTACACCAGCTGGGGATCTGGCCTATTATCTTCAAAGTATTCTACTGTTAGTCAAAAGCCCTGGCTGTAGATTTTTACTGCTTACGTTTTCCAATCATTAGTTGTAATGGGAGCCTGGAATTGGGTGGTCAATACAATAGATGCTTTTCCTGTTATTGGGGACTAGCCTTCATGTGCGTTTTCATCTGTCCTTTTTAAAAGGTTACTTAATCCTCAGAGTCCTTTATTAAAAGAGCTAATTTTGGTTTATGCTGATGTTATGAATAGTGGTGGTCATGCCTAGCAGTTTCACCCAGGATCAGGGTATCTCTTTGTCAAGACTGACCAGTTAGGCATGTCAAACAAGTGTATCAAGTCCTCATCAGTGCTCAGCATAAGGAACCTTAAAGGACATATAAAAGTGAAAAAAATCTTCTGTCTGCGAATAGGTCACTGTGAAGCCTTTGTCCATACCATCCAGAAATCGCTTGATTAGCAACTCTGTGTGTCAGTCCGATTGCTTTATACCATTGCTCCCATCTCTGTCACATCATCCCCACTTTGAAGGGTCATTTAGCTACTATTTCAACTTTCTGTGAACTTCAGGACAAGAATTCGCTTTCTGCTCATCCCATCTTCTAGTGATTGCGTTTGTGAGGGACATGTTACATTAAAAAAAAAAAAAAGACAGTGGTGGTCATGGGATATTTTGCACTCTGAAATGAGGATTATGAGATAAATTGGGTGATGTTTGGGTTCTAAATCGAGAGCCATGGGTTTGGATGGTTTCTAAATTTGGCAAAACAAATTCTTCAATAACAGATTTTACCTAAGGCAATGAAGCCTCCTTCTCAGCCTCTTGATACCAATAAACTAAAGTTTCACATGAAAGGCAGCCATGACAATTTGGATTTATAAAGTTAACTTTGCAGTTTACTATGACTCCAATAATTTATTCATCGCATGATGCAGTTCTGCATCTCACTGCAAGCTGTGTCTAATACCATTTTCTATAAACTGTAACACAAGTAACAAGTTGAAAAGTGCGGGGAAGTTGCTGTTTCTGGGAAAGGGCATTGCTAAGCAGTGCTCCTGAGTCAAAGATATAGAATATTCCTCTCCAGATTATCTCCTGTTGTTTCTGCCACTTTGCACTGCCTGGCTGGCATAGCCTGACCTAGATCTCCCTGATGTTGGGGCATGAGGTTGCAGAGCAGAGTGCACCAGTGCTCTGCCAATTCTCAACTACTGTATGTGTCCCATAGGGACAACAGACAATTGGTATAAGTTAGAGCATCTCAGGGGATGTTCTAACTTAAGCTGGAGCTACTTACAGCTCCCTGAAACTGTACCCAAACTCCTGTGCCAAGCAGATGTCTGTAGGAAAGAATCTGGGTCTCCGAGTGTGTATATATAGTAGAAACCCAGCTAGTCCACAGTGATAACATTGAGCATTTACTTAGTGGGGGACCTACATGTAATATCCATGGGCAGCGTTGTTTGCTGTGTTCATGGCTGGATGTTGCTATGGAATACTTAAGAGTTACTGTTCTCTGTTTCTTTAGGTTGTTGAAGCACATGTGCCTAATTTCATTTTTGATGAATTCAGAACAGTTCTGTAAATGCGGAAATAAGAATGAGCCTTCTTGCAATTACAAAACAAGTGAACTTGGAGAGGGCAGAGGAAGGAAAAAAATAGCACTTCAGAGCTATGTGTTTTCTGTGTCTAGGGGAATAACCACAAAGGTCTGAATAAAATGTAACTGTCAGCACTAGTCCATGTAACTAATCTTGTTTAAATCATGATATCATATGCAATTTCTATCACATCCAAGCAGCACACATTTTGTACTGCATATTATAAATGCTGTATGTAATTGTTTATGTACAAAATCATTTAGTTTTATGTTCTAAAGAACTATTTGTGGAAGTTTGACTTTTGTATCACAAGTAAAATAATATGGAAAGCAATGGATTTGGATTTTTTCACGTATGATGAGTTCCCCACTCAGTACCATCTAGAAGATGAACACACATTGGAAGAGGATTTAGGCCCTGATTTAGGCCTTGCACTGCTAAAGTCAGTGGTAGCTTTGTCCTTGACCTCAGTGAGCAAAGGATCAGGTCCTCAAAGAAATACAGTCTATTAGTGAAGGTTCCTGACTTGCTCCAGCACTCAGATGTCCACCTCCCTGGGAGTGCAGATCCAAAGAGAGATTATGAAATTCGCCCCCTCCCTCAAGGTGGAGAGAGGTGTATACACTTCTTATTTTCCCCCTCACCCCCTCTCCCCAGTTAGAAATTACAGAAACTGGGTTCAATAATAAAACAAATTTTACTAACTATAAAATGCAGATTTTGAGTGGTAAAAGGGGTAACAAACAGAACAAAGCAGATTACTAAGCAAATGAAATCAAACACACACACACTAAGCTAGTTTCACTAAAGAAATTGGTTACAAATAGTATTTCTCACCCTAGATATTGTTGCAGGCAATTTGCAACGTTTCAGTGGGTTAGAATTCCAGTTATATTCCTTTTCAGACTGGACCCCTGTCTCAGTCTGGACTCCCCCCTTGCCTTCCTTTTTGCAGTCTCTCGGGCAGACAGGCCATGGAGAGGAGGTGTCCTGTTTTGTCTTCTTCCCCACCCCCCCTTAAATAGGGTTTACATAAGGTGGGAATCCTTTGTCTCCCAAACTTGACCCTCCCCCCCCCCCCCCCCCTTTCTTGGAAAGTTACAAGAAGTTCCAGGTAATGTTTTAGTATCAGGTGACAAGACCACCTGACTGTAGGATCACAGAGTCCATGAGTCAGTGGCAGTATGGAGAGTCTGCAGGAAGGCCAAGCTTTTCACAGTTCATTGTCATTGCTGATAGGCCATCCGCCCGTCTGGCTTTTCCATTTTTGTACCTGAAGTGTTAGCAGTGGGTGTCACCCAAAGTAGCATAGTTGAAATACAGATACATAGTCAATATTCCTAACTTTGGATACAGAAATGATACATACAAATTGGATAATCACGTTAAGTAAATCATATCCTTTCCAATGATATATCACATAAACCATCTTGCATAAAGTATATCTCAGTTATGTCATTCGTATAGTAAGCATATTTTCATAAAGAGTATGGAATGACACATCACAATTCCCCAGCAGATATTTTAAGTCTCAAATATTTGTTTTGTTGTAATGATGACCTCTTCTTGTTTTAATTGATAATACAGAAAAAGCTTTTTTAACCGGCATGTCGGGGGAACAGGGGGTGCCAGTAAATTAAAAATGCTGGTTAACTCAGGGGGAGGGGTTTGAAGTGCGGGGTAGGGGTGCAGGGCTGGGCTGTGGGAGGGGCTGTGGGGCACGGGCTCTGGGAAGGAATTTGAGTCCAGAAGGGGCTCGGGGTGCCGGATGGGGGGCAGCGCTCACCTCCGGCAGCTCCCCGCTAGCAGCTCCCTGTCCCTGCTGCTCCTGGCCGAGGCGCAGCCAGGTGGCTCTGCAAGCAGGCACGCTGCCTCCATCCGCAGGCACCGCCCCCCGCAGCTCCCAAGGGGAGCACTTGGGGAGGGGGGAAGGAGGCAGCGTGCCTGCAGAGCTGCCTGGCCGTGCCTCTGCCAGCAACAGCAGGGACAGGGAACTGCTTGCGGGAAGCCGCCAGAGGTGAGCGCCTGTGCCCCAACCCCCTTCCTCAAGCCCCCTCCCAGAGCACAACCCGCAGCCCCTCCCCAGCCCCCTGCCAGCCCCGCACCAACCGCACTATAAACCGGACTTTCAGTGCAGATCAGAAATGCCATTTTATAGAACTTGCCAGTTGGTGAAGTGCTGCATAAAAGAGCTTTTACTGTAGCTGTTAAGTAATAGAAAGACCGCCGTTGATGATAATGTCCGAAATAATTTTAACAAAAAACATGAGACTTTGATATCAACATTGCTTGTGAAAATAATATGTTTAAAAAATTTGGTTTGTTTCTAGGTGGCCTCATTCTACTTTGATTTATTCCTGGTTTATCCTAATACAATAGGATTGAAATCAGTGCAGTTAAAATGGTGCAAAACTGCTACAAGTGAGATCAGAATCAGTCCCAAGGTATTTTTAAAGTATTTTCCACTTTAAACAATTATTTTTAAATGTGTAAAGAAGCAGTTGCAGTTATGCAGTTATAGAAACACATCAGCGGGTATATATATATACAGTCTTTGGAACAAGTGTCACTTCCGTGAATGATAAGGTTTTTGTCCTTGTCTCAGTAAACTTGAGGAATTAGGGTTTACATTCATTAGAACTGGTTTAACAAAATACTGTTTTAAATGCCATATTAAAAGCTGAGAAATGTTCTAAGTTTATAGTCTCCATGCACTTTTTCAATAAAATTGTTCATAAAAAGAAAGTTAATAGTTCTCACTCAGGGTTACCTTAGCTATTGCAGTAATTTCCCAAATATAAGGGGGAAACTGTGCTATCCCAGACACCTTTTTGTGGCCTCTGCTAACACATGTTGAGTGGAGGATTGTGAATTCCAGTGCGGTTTGATTGTGGCAGTTAGGCACTTAAGTCATTTTGTGAATCGAGCTCATTGTGACTTATGAATTGAATACAAAGCACTTGCATACACTCCAGAGATGGGATTAATTCAGTGACCATCCCTCAGTATTGTCATTGTGGTCAGAATTAAACTACCAATTCCATAAAGAGAGTACTGTAGCTGGTATTTGTAATATTTAAATGTTTTGTACATTAATTAATAGGGGTAGGATAGCCCTAGCAGGTAGGAACAAAACTGCTTACATTTTCCAGTCATTAGTACTACCCTCTGGTGTAGCTGATACTAATGTCCTCCTCAAAATAATATCCAGCTGCTAGAGGCCCAGCTTCTTGTGATGTCTGTGTAAGTGCAGTACCTGCCAGAGGTTTGTGGCAAAACAGCATCAGAGTGGGAGAGGGATACCCCAGGCTGGTGGGATAGAGGGCTCAGTGGTTCCACAGTTTAGGTTGCACCCTGGAGACCCTGTCATACCCACCCAAACAGGGGCACCGGAACAGGGGGGGCCAAGGGTCCATGGCCCTCCCACTTTTTGAAAGTGGATGGGCCTGCCCCTCCACTTTTCACCACAGGCTCAGCCCTCCTGCCCCTCCTCTTTCCCCCGAGCCCTGCCCCCCAGCCAGGCTGAAAGTAGAGCCCGGCCTGGGAGCTTGGACAGCTGTGGGGAGCCGTGAACCCTCCACCTGCCCAGGGTGGGTGGGGGCCTGAGAGCAGGCCCTTTAGGTGCCTAAATGCCACAATCAAACCCCACTGGAATTCACAATCCTCCACTCAGCTACTGCCAAACACTGTAGGTGCCTAAGTGCCAAGCGAGTTTAAATTTTTACAGTAAAAGTTCCCAAGGCATCTATGTTCTACCTCTAGGCATGCACACTGCAGCCCCATGCCTGGCATCCAGCTGTCTATGCTCCAGAATGATTCACAACCTGGGGGGAGGTAAATATTCCTTTGCCTGTGGGGCCCAATCCAGGAAGAATAACTGAGTTACATGAATGATTCTTCAACCACTCATGAGCCATCAATAGGGAAGCTCCATCCAATTCCCCACAGCTCCTCAGCCTTACACCCCAGAACTGTATCATCTAACACTGGTTAGAAGCCTGACCAGTGTATGCTCATTACCCAGTCTGCCCCTCCCTGAATGTGGAGAGAACACACAGTAGGCTTTGTAAACTGAGCTGAGTTTTCCCAAGCACTTCAGCCAAAAAACACTGTTTTAGGTAAGCTATAAAACAGATTTATTAACTACAGAAAGATAGATTTTAAGTGATTATAAGTAGCAGGCATAGAAGTCAGAGTTGATTATCTAAGAGATAGGTAGATTGATGAGATAGGATAGAATGGATTTCCAATTGAAAGATTAGGAGTACTTGTGGCACCTTTCATTCAGATTACATTACTAGGAAGAATTTCATAATATTTAACTTACAATTTATTTTTGTTCAGGTTCATCCCATTATTCCTACTTAAATGCCCTTTTATCACCCTATCAAATTTCTTTCCGTTCTTGGTGTTTGCACCTTTCATAAATTAGTGCATGGTTGCCATATGCACCATCAGTTTTTGTGCTGATTACACACTCTGAATACTGAACCAGCTTTATGCTATAATCTATGACATCATAGTTAACTCATGAAAATTCTCATTTCCTGCACAGTGTGGCATAAGCACTTCCTATTGCAAGAGAGTAAGACCATGACAGAATTTTTGTTCAGGTGAGATCTATATTCTCTCATACTCAGAATTCTCCTATTCATAGTATCATCTCTAGGTTTGTGCCTAATTTCAAGTCACCCCCCCCACCCCGAAATAAAACAAAAAACAAAAAAAACATGAGAGATTCAGAAGTTCAACTCAAACGCAAAATTGATTTTTCTCTTCTCGTAGTCAGTATTCCTTTAAAGAGCATTTATCATCTCATTGGTTAAAATCAATGATCAGTATGGTATGTTAATTATCTCTATAATGCTCAAATTGAAGAATTTAGATATGTCCAGTTTTTCCTCATTGAAATGTATAAATGTAATTTAATAAGCCGACCAAAGTGAGTCCCTAAGCTCAACTCAGCGGTGTTCCCCGTCCCAGATCTCACCTCTGACCCTTTCCATGTTGTTATTGTTATGGTTAGGTCTGAGACCCTGACTGTTCTTCACCACTCTGACAGCTATAGCCTTTTCTATGAGTTAGGAGAAACTCCCCCTAGTAAGCTTGGACATTTTAATTGGCAGAGGCTGTCAGTTTGTCCTGAGTCTGAGACTGATCCGCAGTTCAGTGAAGTCAATAGCAGAATTTCCATTGATCTCACTGGGGAATCATAGAACTGGAAGGGACCTTGAGAGGTCATCTAGTCCAGTCCCCTGCACTCAAGGCAGGACTAAGTATTATCTAGAACATCCCTGACAGGTATTTGTCCAGTGGATCTGGCTGATTGTTAAAATATGCTTCCTATCATCTACACACATCTATCTCCCCTCTCCCCCAGACTGGCTCTGCTCACTAGTCCTACAGACTGCTAAGGTTGAAGACAATATAACAGAGACTCATGAAAATGCACTCCAACTGTTAAGCAAAGGTTTATGTTTAAGACACTGCAAGAAGCTTGGCTTCTAGTAGCTGGCAAGCTGGATATTATTGTGAGGAGGAGATTAGTATCAGCTACACCATCAGGTGAATACTTTTCTATCCAAGTCTCTCACTCGGGAATGGGTGATTGGGGAGGAGGTCTCCTCAAGCACTCTTACAAGATTATGGCAGTTCGAGGGCACAGACTCAGCTTCACCCACAAATGTTGAGATAGGCAAAATATATGATGTAGAAGAGAAAAAGGAACGTTTCAGAACCTTCCGAAGAGTCACTCTGGGGTCATTTCCAGAACAGCACTGGATTGGGAAGGGCTTTCAGGTTAATCTGCTCTGATTCATTCCTCCCTGATATGAATCTGCATTTGCTAGCACACTGTGAAATTCTGTTTTCATGGCAATATCTGGAAAGGACATAAATTGTAGTGAGTAGCTGTCTCTAGGAATTTAGTCAATGCTGCCATGGAAACCACCTTTGCTATGTTTTGGAGAAAACCTCCTAACTTCCCTGTTCCTGTTTTCATCTTTGGCCTTCCTGACATGCACCACAGACTCCTCCAGCACCCAGTGCCTTCCCCAGAGTCTGCACCCAGCCCTACATCCAGTGCTGGCTCCTTCAGGCTTTCTTCCCCTCTTCCCATACCCAACACTTCCAATGGCAGCCATCTTGCCTAAGACACCACTAGAGTTAATAAGGCTGGGAACAGGTCCTTGGAGCTGGGAGAATTTAGGGAAACTCCTACCTGTTGAGTTTCACTCAGCTGAGCAATGACTGTGTCTCCTGGAGTCCCTAGCATTGTTAACATGCTCCCCTATGCCCAACCAGGATCCCAGCACCACATATTAGCCCTTCTCTTGCTCCCTACAGCCTATGTCTGCCCTCCTTTAGCTAATTTTTTAAAACATTTCTTGATTTTGCATTTAGGAGGATGCTTTGAATACAAACAGGGATACTAGGCCCTCTGGAAGGAGCACTCGCTGGTAGCAAACTGAGTGCTTGGTCTATGCATGCCAATCACTCAGTAATAGAATTGGTTCCATTTCCTGTGCAACATTTGTGAGAAAAATTCCTCTTTGAAATTTGTCAGATGGAAAATTTCCCCCCAAAATTTTTCTGAATCAAATGAAACAAATATTTTCATTTTGTTTTGACATCAAATGATTTCTTTCCATTTTGAAAACCAAAAAAATAGTTTTCTATTTTCAGGGTTCCCCCCAACCCCCTCTTTCTTTCCCATTTTTTTCTTTCCCTCTTTTTCCCCCACCCCACTGGAAAAGGCTAAAAAGGATGACTGTGACGAGAAGCCCCATCTTCACACTATTGGTCTCTAACTGGGAAAAGTTGACAGTGAGAACGTGTAGGAAAAAATAGGAAACAAGAATATTATTTCCGGCAAGGGAGAAACAGGAACAGTTTTGGTCAAAAAATATTCAACCAATCCTACTCTCTTTGAAAGTGTCCTGCATGGACTTTCTGGTATTGATGGCAGAGAGCACCCCCTCTGAAGGTCTCTATTCTGACAGTGTGTATGGGAGACTGGGAGGATATTTTTTGAAGGCACAATCGCACCATCTTCTCATTTACGCTTCCTCTAAGCCAAATGCCTGCAGCCCAGTATCTCTCTGTCCTTAAAGTCTTTTGATTTGTTAACAATTACTACTTTATCTAAGCAGGATCAATGTTTGGTTAATAGGCAGTGCAGTTGTAGCCATGTTGGTTCCAGGATATTAGCGCAACAAGGTGAGTGAGGTGATCTCTTTTATTTGGCCAACTTCTGTTGGTCAGAGAGACAAGCTTTCGAGCCACACACAGCTGGAACAGATTGTTTCGCACAAGTAGTTAACACATATTCTAAGGGACCACTCCAGTCTATACATGGAAGAACACGTAGGAAAAGGAAGGGATTCCTTATTCTATCTGTAACCCTTCTGCCAGGAGGAGCCGGCAGCAACCAGAGCTGGGTTCAATGTCTAGGGGTTCCTTTTCAACAATACAACACAGAAAATGGCTTGAGCCCCCACCCAGTAACCTGGGACAATTATACACCACCCCGTTGGCGCCTCTAGAGGCAATTCTTCCCCTCTCACAAGCACAGAGCCTGAGTGTAGAATATAAACTTTTAATAGAAGGAGGGAATTTGGGAAAACGCCACAAGCAGGCTTCATCAACATAAAACCGTGAAGAAAAGGCTCACCCCAGTGTCCTTTTGCCTCAGGTTCTTAAGTCCAGCAACCAAAAGTTTCTTTAACATGCCCCTCCCTTCCGTGCACCCCACTCACAGTTGTTGTCCTCTGCCAATGCAGACCCAGAGTTCAGAGATGCAGCTGCAGAGTTCACCTCCCACCCTGGCTGGGGGTGGGTAGCACCTGGCTTGCCCTGCTGTCAGAGCCCTTAACTCACCACTCCACTCGCTGCCCTGCTCTGCCCGCCACTCTGGGATGTCTTGAGGGCCTACCGCTTAACACAGCTCTTGCTGAGTTCAGCTGTTAGCATCTCACTCCAAATGCACAGTTTCTTGTGTCAGAGACACTGTCCCAAAGCAGGTTACTGATTATCCGTGATTTCAGCGATGTGACATATAACAAGATTCTAAATTGATGCTTAATCAGCTCTGTTATTGCACAGTGGAGAAAAGAAGGGTCAAATGGTGTCTAGGCCCTTCACGCAGGAGCGCTCATGCAGACCCTGTTTACATATCTGAGTGAGTAGGGTTACCTGTCCTTTTTGATGTCTGTATCATCAAAGAGACTGAATCCTCTCGTCTAGCGACTTCTTAATGAGATAGAAAACATGGTGAGTATAGATCCGCTAACAATAGATCATTAGTAAGGCTATGTTTTAGTCACAGGTATTTTTAGTAAAAGTCATGGACAGGTCACTGTCAATAAACAAAAATTCACGGCCCATAACCCATCCATGACTTGTACTATATACTCCAAACTAAAACCTGGGCCAAGAGGCCTCGGGTGCTCTGGGGAGGGCAGTCTGGAGGTGCTGCGGGTGCTGGGGGGGAAGGGTTGAGGGAGGCTCTCAGGCTTCCTGCCTGGCTCCAACCGGCATGTCCCTGCAGCTCCTAGGGGGGAGGGAAGGCAAAGGGGGGCTCCCCACACTATCCCCATCATGACCTCCGGCTCTGCAGCTCCCATTGGCTGCAGGTGTGGGCAGCGCATGGAGCCCTTTGGCCCCTCTGCCGAGGAACGGAAGGGACTACCAGCCACATCTGGGGAGCCCCTTGACGTAAACGTCGCCCCAAACCCCAGCCTTAGCCCCCCCACACACACCCAAATGCCTGAGCAGCGGCTGATTTAGCTGACTCCAGGGCTGCCAGATCTGCTCAGGCAGTCCCGGAGCTAGCCGCACTGGCCATTGCAGAAGTCACAGAGCCTTAATCATTACCAAAAAAAATGACGCTCTCTGTTTTCTACACACTAATGCCAAAGAAGAGCTTCATGAAAACCGTTTGGGGTAGCAATTAGCAGGCCCCAGAAATAGTCAGGAATACTGGTAAAACCACTGGGGATAAAAGTAAATATCTGAAAGAGAATAACAATTCTTTCGTAGATAAATAATGGGACGAGTTGATAGAGATGTAGTGTTTAGTCTGATTTTTCATGAACCTCCTGATGCTTTGGACCTTCCGACTCCTGGCCTTTTGTTTTCCTCTTTTGATTTCAAACTGAATGAAACCTCATTCTTTTGTGCTGACATCACATCCTTCCCGCCCACCCCACGGCCAATTTTTCACAATCTTTTCCTTTTTTTATATTTAACCAGATTCCATGCCAGTTTTAAACTTTGGAAAATAAACACTGAAAAATTCTCAGATTTTCTTTTTACAAATAAAAAGGGAAAATACAGAACACTACTTAAAAGCAAGGCTATAGAGCCATAGGCTTTCCATGGATGAAAGTGGCTCGGCAGTGTGTAACCTAGAGGACAGTAGGTGACAGGTTCTAGGTTTCTCAGAGAGCAAGAATGGTGGGAATACTGGCTACTATCCTGCTGATCTCAGCTTTGCCACGTGGAAAAAGACAAAATCTTCCCAAGCACCAGTGGCTCTGGTGGTGTTAGCAGAGAAGCGTCATCTATTTTTGTTCCAGCGTGAAGGACAATAGGCAGGTGCCATGGCGGGAAGAATGGTCAGACTTCATGAAGGAGTGAGAAATAGCTATTCAGATGAAGTAGAACAAGCAAAAGTAAAAAGACAATCTTTTGATGGTAAACCCGCTGACTGCAGAGACTAGGAGCAAGGACATAATGGAGACACAGCATGCACACAAAGAAAGCCCTTCTCTAAAGCCTGCTGAGAGATACAGCCCAGTCACACAACACCTGAAAGTTCATGGAGCATTTCACTGCTGAGAGCTCAGTACACAAAACCCACCAGGGCCACAGCTCCTAGCAGCCCCAGCCAAGCTTTTCTTCATACCCAACAACAGGACAAGTTCAAAGCTAACCACTCAGACTGTGTTTCCTTCCCTTGCTCTGCTCAGGGAGAGCAAGACACTCTTCCACAGCAGAAAGCAGCTGCCTCAGAACAGCACTATCTGCCATTGTCATGCTCAGAAAGAAACACTACAGCTCCTCATCGTGGTTAGCAAGACCAGGCTTTTACAGCCACCCTTCTCCAGTCACCAACTAGAGAAATGACCCCTGAAAGCATAGCCTTAACCAACACCCACCCTGCCAGTCACAGACTATTCCGGCACATTCTCCTCTATCTGCTGGTTGCTACAATTTGGCCTTCACGAGACAGAGAGCACTACGAGAAGCCCCACGTGAGCAGATCCTGGCTCTCAACTCTGCCCTCCGTGGCTCCCTTCCATAGGCTGCCTCTCAAAGCAAAGCGGCTCAAAGTAGCCATCCCCTTTCATTTGCATAAACTGAAGACACAGGCAGGCCACTCCACCAATCTTCTCCCTGCTCCCTTCTCTGCAATGCCTAAGACAACAATCCTCTAGTTGGCTGAGCCAAGAGCTCTCTAGAAACAACAGCCTATGCAGTTTGGGACACCCAGAGCGTGTTTCTTTGGCACCAGAGACCAAACTGGAGAAGGTCAGCAGTGGGGAGCCAAGCTCTTCAACGAGGGGTGTTTCCTGAACCTGAGGGCCAGTCTTACCATTCTTCAGGGAGCAGGAGCGTTGACATCGAAAATGTTTGGGAACCACTCCGGAAGCACAGACTTAAAAGGAGTATTCTGCATTTTTGGGGTGGTGTTTTGGGTTTTTTTTTTTACCAATTTGCACTAATAAATTAGCAGGCTTATTTATTAAAGGAGTTCAGGTTTTACTGATTTACACCTGTTTATCAAACCACTCAATGTTGTTTTCAGGTACTTATTTTTGTTAAACTCTAACACTAACAGTTGTGCATCAGGTGAACGCGGTAGAGCACTGGTTTTCCTCCCGAGAAACAAGGAGTGACTGAGAAGATTGCATCGTTTTGCAAGTTTTGGGTGAGAAGGAGTGACTGCAAAACTTTTGTGTGCACAAGGCCACTTTCCTGGATCTGGTATGGAGCTTGCCCCAGCCCTGCACCACAGTGACACCAAAATGACACTATGTGCTCATAGTGGAGAAGTGAGTGGCGATTACTACATGGAAGCTTGCAACATCAGACTGCTTCCCATCAGTGGGGAATCAATTTGGAGTCAGGAAATCTACCGTTGGGGTTGCTGTGATCCAAGAATGCATGGCCATTAATTGCCTTCTGCTAAAAAGGGTTGTGATTTTGGACAACATGCAGGAGATACTAAACAGTTTTGCTGTAATGGGGCACCCAAACAGTGGTGGGGCAATAGAAGATATGCATATCCCTATCTTGGCACCAGACCACAGAGTACATACACAAAAAGGGCTACATTTCTATGGTGTTGCAATCACTTGTGGATCACTGTGGATGTATTACTGATATCAGCGTGGGATGGTCCAGGAAGGTGCATGATGTGTGCTTCTTTAAGAAAACAGGCCTGTTCAGAAAGTTGCAAGCAGGGACTTTTTTTCCAGATGGCCAAATCACCATTGGAGATGTTGAAATGCCAATAGTGCTTCTGGGAGGCACAGCCTACCACTCACTTCTGTGGCTCACGAAGACATACACCGGACCTCTGGATGGTAGAAAGGAGCACTTCAACAATAGGCTCAGCAGGTGCAGAATGACGGTTGAATATGACTTTGGCCACTTGAAGGGGTGCTGGTGCAACTTATTCACGAGTTTAGACCTCAGCGAAAAAGATATCCCCATGGTGATAACTGCCTGCTGTGTGCTTCATAATATCTGTGAAGCAAAGAGGGATAAGTTTCCCCAGGGGTGGGGCATAGATGCAGATAGGATATCTGCTAATTTTGAGCAACCAGGTACCAGGGCTATTAGAAGAGCTCAGTGGTGAGCTATGCAATTCAGGGAGCCTTTGAAAAAACATTTTAATAATGACCCACGGTAATGTGTGTTGATTTCTGTGTGGTGCCTGCTGATGTGTTTTTGGCACCCTGCTCTGAACTTTCTTGTGACTGCTGTGTGTGTAGTAAGGTAAGCTTTGAAATGCCCCTCTTGCTTTGATCTCAGAATGACTCCCAGCCCCAACCTGCTCTAACCATTAGTCCCCCCATGCCTGACAGAGCTGGGGAGAGAATCCAGCAGGCCTGACTCCCAGTCCCCCCTGCCCCGCTATAACCAATAGACCCCATTCCTTTGCCAGAACCGGTCAAGTCTCTGTCCCACCAGCAGCAAGAGCTGGCGGGGCGGGGGAGGGGGGTCTGTGCTGGGGATGCTCAATCATCTAGCTGCAGGAGACACATATGGTGAGAAAACCCAGCTGTTTCTGGAAATACTTCTGACCCCAGAACACAAGAAAACCAAAAAAGTGTTCAAAACAGCCAAAGCAATGCTCAGCAAGAAATGGGAGACGACCGTGACGCGTAACCTAAACCCAGACGTATTTGGTACTGAATATTATTTTTGGGATGTTATCCAGGTGTTTTACCGCTTTCCTGAAGGTGAAATTTGCAGCAGACCATTATGCCAGTGTTTCAACATTTTCCGCTAAAGATGAACTTTCAAATCTGAAAGGGGAATTTACTACTTACATGAACTTGCCTAATCCTGACAATGAGAAACTGGATGTGCTGGCTTTTTGGAACAGTCATCAAGACACACTGCCCAACTTCAGCAAAGTGGCATGGTGAGCTTTGAGTGTACCGTCTGTATCTATTGATGCAGAGTGCATATTTTGAAACTTGGACTACCTCTAAGCCAGCAAGAGGTTCCACATGAGTAAGGATACTTTGAAGAAAATTATGCGAGCATACGCAAACCAGGATTTCTGGAAAAAACCACTAGCTCTGAGAGATACAAAATATAAAAAGTTTCATTATTCTGTAGTAAAATGTGTATATTACAACATTTTTTTTTCTATTTTTCCTGTTTGTTTTTTTATTTTTAACCTGATTTCATCCCAGTTTTAATGTTTGGAAAAAATCCTGGTTGTTTTTTTTACTAATAAAAACTGAAAATAAGGAATACTACTTAAAAGCAAGGATATAGAGCTATAGGCTTTCCTTTGAACTGGACCCAGAATCCAGATAAACCCTGTCAAAATTTCTAATTGCAATTGACCTGGATGAAAGTTGCTCAGCAGTATATAACCTAGTGTTGGTGATGAATTCTAGGCTCCTCGGGGAGAGCGAATGGTGGGAATATTGGCCACTGTCCTCCTGATCTCAAAAATGCCAGGCAGGAACAGACAAAATCTTCCAAGCACCAATGGCTTTGCCCGTGTTAGCCGCGAAGCGTCATTCATCCATTCTAGCGTGGAACACATCAGATAGGTGCCATGGTGACAGAAACTCTCAGACTTAGTGGAGGAACAGAAATAGCTATGAAGGTGAAGCAGAACCAACAAGAGAAAAAGAATCTTCTTATGATAAATCTGCTGACTGCAGAGGTTAGGAGCAAAGACATAACAGAGAGACAGTACACATGGAAAGAAAGCCCTTTTCTAAAGCCTATTAATAATGACAGTCCAGTCACATAGCAACTGAAATGCAAACAGAACATTTGACCAGCAGGGGCTTAGTTTACCAAAGCCACAAGGAATGTATTTCTCAGTAGCTATACCTAAGCTATTTTTCACACCCAAGTTCAAAGCTAACCACTCAAACCGGACTCCCTTTCCCTACAGAAAAGAATAGCCTTCCCCACCATAAAAGTAGCTGTTATTGGACAGCACTCACTACTGTTCTCATAGTCAGAAAGAAACACGATAGCCCTCCATTACAGCTAGCAAGACCAGTTTTTCACAACCACCCTTCTCTAGTTATCACCTAGAGGAAATAATCCAATAAAGCACAGCCTTAACCAGCACCCTCCACCCCCGCCAGTCACAGGGCATTCCAGTGCATTGTCCTCTAAGTGCTGGTTGCTGCAATTTGGGCTTCGCAAGAGAGCACTACAAGAAGCCTCATGTGAGCAGAACCTGGCTCGCAACTCTACCCTCCACAGCCCCCTTCCGTAGGCTGCCTCTCAAAGCAAAGCTGCTCAAAGTAGCCATCCCCTTTCATTTGCATAAACTGAAGACACAGGCAGGCCACTCCACCAATCTTCTCCCTGCTCCCTTCTCTGCAATGCCTAAGACAACAGTCCTCTAGCTGGCCAACCCAAGAGCTCTCTCGAAACGACAGCCTATGCAGTTTGGGACACCCAGAGCACATTTCTTTGGCACCAGAGACCAAACTGGAGAAAGTCAGCCATGGGGAGCCAAGGAGGGGTGTTTTCTGAACCTGAGGGCCAGTCTTACCATTCTCCAAGGAGCAGGAGCTCCCAGTTTTTCTGGAAACCACCCCAGAAGGTTTGACTTAAAAGCAAGTATACATAGCCATAGGCTTTCCTTTAAACAGACCAGAGTCTGGATAAACCCAGTCAACATTTTTAATAACAAAGAGGACAACAATAATTTTAGTGTTTTTTTATCCTACTGTTCCTAGAATATGAGGGAGCAAGGAGGGTGAGATAATATTGTTTCTTGTACCAGCCTTTGCTGGATGAAATTAGTTAATTTTTTAGCTGCACAGAGCTCTTCTTCAGTTCCAGAGAAGGCAGGAGAGATTTTGAGCAAAATATACATTTAGACAGTTTTTTAACCAAGAGTGGTACGGCTTCTTGGAGGCAGTCACTTGTAATGAATTGGTTGATTGAGGGTTAATTGTTTAAGCATAAAGGGCTTGGAGTGGGCATTTCAGGATATCAGTCAGTCTGGTGTGTTACAAATTCTTGCAAAGAGCCATTAAAAGAGACTTTGTTAAATCCATGATTTTTGGTGTCTAACAGTGTTATTAATTTTAGTTCCCAGGCTCGCCTTTTGAGGTGTTGTACAGGTTTTCTTTGAGGATAAGTATTGAAAGATGACCTATGGAATGTTGCATTGTGAAAAGTGTTTGCCCCTTTATAGCAACATCTGAGGGTGCAACTCCAGGGGGCAGCAGGACTGACTCAATGGATACCACTGAGGGAAAACCTTCTGCCGGCAGTGCTCGGGGCAATCCCACCCCTACATTGAAATGGAATAAGCAAACACCCAAAGAATAATGAGTTATTATCCCTATGCACTAATAGTAGTAAAATGCATTTGAACCTATAATTAAATGATACCATTGCAATAAACAAAAGGTTTCTTAAAAAAAACTTAAGGGCAAAGAACACCCTCACAAACCCAAAAAGGGAAATAATGACACACTAAGAGAAACACACCACAGATTCCCTCCTCTGCAGGGACCTCCCTTCCACTTCTGGCTCCAGTAGACACAGCAACACACCACACACCCCAAATTCAAGCAACTCATACTGCCCACACAAAGAGCTCATCCTGCACTTATCCAGGGCACAGATATCAACAGCAAATATTTGTCATTGCTGAGTTTGGCATTAAAGTTTTCTGTAACCCAAAGCCTTAATGCCAACCTCAGCAGCCTTTGCATATATTTACTGTTGACATATGGGCACTGGGTATGTGGATGATGTGGCCCTTTGTTGGTGTGGAAAGTATAAGGAACAGCTCTACACAGGCTCAGAACTGTGGATGGAAAAGCCCCTACTCAGGGCACCATGCTACCCTTCCCATGCTCCAGCCATATGGGCTCAAAGTAAGAAGGGGAGGTTCAGGGGCAGAGTCTCACCAGCACACCATAGCTGCCAGTGATGGTGTTGAACTCTATCTTTGGCAGTTTTGACTATGGAGGCATGTCAGAATGGCACTGTCAACAGGAAGAGGAAGCATATTTCAGGGTCACACAGGGACTTTAGTAGAGGAGGAAAGACATTAATTCTGGAAGCTGCATCCCCATGTCCAGTTCTGATTGCAAAGACGTCTTGGCAACCAGTCATCCTTCTGCAATGAATATCCTGAACTCTTCTCTGGAGGATTCAGGCAACTTGTCTGTGACTGATTAATCTCAAAGTATGATTTTGTGAATGGGGAGAACAGCACCTGCTCATTTGCAATGCTCAGTTGTAAGGATGAGATCAAATAAATTTTCCTCCCCATCAAATCCAACCTCTTACACATGTGTCCTTAGGCATGGACTTATATCTCCCATGAAACAATCTCTCTTTAGTTGTCATTACAACAAGGGAGTTAGAGGTTGGATGAGAATAGGAGCACTCAGAACTTTGCACAGGAACATAGTGTCATTTGGCAGTACATTTGTCCATGTTGCAGGTAAGGAAGCAGGGGTATGCCACGATCTTTGCGGGTTCCAATAGTACTTCATTTATAGGGAGAGCTACCATTTCTGGGGACAAGGACTGCAGAATGTCCACCAACTTCTGTGTATTTTCCTGCACAAACTCAGCCTGAATACCCAAGATTGAAGCCATTCGCCTCAGAAGATCCTGATGTGACTTAAAATCCTCAGGCCTGAGAGAAAGACTCTGGTATGAGTTTCAGCCTGATACCCGTCAGGTGCTTTGGCAATTCTGAAAGGATGCTGGTTAAACCTACAGGGTGAAAAATCCTGATCCTATTGAAAGCAATGGCAAAACTCATATTGGCTTCAACGGGGCCAGGATTTCACCTGTCAAGTGGGATTTTCAAAAGTGCTCAGGAGGAGGAGGGATAGGGCAGTATGGGTCCCTGGTGCCCCTTGATGGGGGATACCACTCTTAAAGGGGAATTTCCTGTTTGAGTGTGCGTGGAGCTCATCCTTGTAGTAAAACTTCAATTTACTTCAATGGGAGGAAAGTTAGGCCACGGGTGAGTGCTTAAATCCAACACACAGCTTCAAAAAGGGGAGTTGAAAATGCAGAGTTATGCCCTTTCTCTATCAAGTCAAAACTGCGCGCAAAACTGAAATTATTCTTCATTTTAAAATCTAGATAAGACCTCTTCAGCTTTTCTCATAGGATAGTTCTAGTATTTGATGATCTAACTCAAACCTTTTGGATTTATACGAACCTTTATTATAGCAACTACATTGTTTAGCCTGAATTTGCTGAGCATCTAATATAACCATGGGAGTAAGTTCAGCTTTTACTTTCAGGTGGTAATGGGATGTTATGTGGTGCTTGTATTTTTAGTAACACATGGGGGTCTATGTCACTGTTACGTATTTTAAATAGATCCCAGTTCATTTAACACCTCATTATGTTTGTTAAGAAATGTTTTGTATCTTGTTCTGTAGACAAATTATACATCCATTTAATTAAGTTACATTTGCAAGTTGCTCTTCAACACAAGCACACACAGGATTTCCTGTTTCCCTATTACAAACTCTAATAAGTAGTATTTTCCTTCAGTATCCATCCTTAGGCCCAGACTCAGAAAGGTTCTTAAACACGTGTGTAACTTTAAGCATGTTAGTGGTCCCTGCTAAATCAGGGCCTTACAACATTCGTTACCCAGAGAAAGTGACAAATCTACAAATGAACAATAAGCATCATAACTTTATTTAAGTTAGTTAGCTGGGGGTGCATATTTGGCTCAGGATCTTCAACCCCTGATTTACAGGAGACTGATTGCAAAGAATGTTTAAATATAAAACATACATTAAGAAAACATTAAACTAATCCATAATATTTCAAAAATTAGACTCCACAAATTATGAAAATACTTTAAATGCTGAAAACTTTGAAAACCCTTAGAGTGGCATTGTTTAATTTTTATATATAAACGTATTTGAAAATATTACTATTTTCCCTTTGTGTAAAGTTATCAGTTATTAATGTAGCAATATTTAATTTCAATAAGGTATGAAGAATGATATTGGTTAGAAAAATATACATATTTCTATTTTCACTGGAAAAAAGGTCATTTGAAATATTTATCAAATAAAGTATTAAAAGTCTCTCCATAAATATTTTTCAGAGTCCAACAGAAAAGTTGATTATGTTTATATACAGCTATGTAATCTGTCATTTTTTTTAAAGATACATACTCAAATTTTTTGTAAATTGTAGAGGAAAAAAAAGAGTGATATGTCATTACTTTCCAACCTGTTGGCTGTGCTGATATATGGGTTTTTGGGTGAGCCAAAATGAAAGAGCCATCCAGTGTTACATAATACAGTCAAAAGAAAGGTAGGGACAAAACAAAAATACACAGCAAAGGAAAGGACATTATTAAAAGGTAACATTGAGAGGAATATTGTCAGTAAAAGGCATTAAATATTTTTGGTCACATGCAATAACTTGTGGAAGAAAAACAAAAACCAAGTATTAAAAAGGACACTTTTGAAGTATTTTTCATGAGTTTTTAAATAATCTTTACTACTATTTTTAATATCCACTTGGAATAGCTCCCGACTGAATTTTTTTTGGTGTGTACAACTTGTGGCTATACTTCTGATAAATGGTCGATATCTGTTAACTTCTGTTGCACAAGCAAAATGAAAAGTAAGTCTTTTAAATGCAGTGAGACTGTGGAACTGGAAGAAGGTAGCTTGAATGAAATACAAAGTTGTTAAACAAATTCTGACCTGGTAACCTCTCATATAAAGTAATTCTGGTGAAGAGAATGATTTTTTAAATTAGCTACTTAATATAGGATGACATTCGCATCAGTAATGAAGTTTAAATATATGGTATTTTTTTAACCTGAAACCCCTTGACAGTGTCCTTTTAAGTGTCAGTAGATTGCTATTTAATTGTAACTGAAATAAAATAGAGGCAAAAGACTTTTAATGAAATAAATGAAAATTGTCTTACAATATTTCACAGTAATAAAGAAAACAAACATTCCATGGAAATATTGAAGGATGCAGCAGCAAATGACTTAAACTGTTCACTCTTCATTTTATTAACATCATCAACCTTAACGGTGCATTCTATGCAATAGATAAAGTGAGGAAATTATCCTCTGCCTTTTCTACCACATGTCAATAGTTAATTATGGTCCTTGTAAACAGTTAAGTCATTTTTAAACTTACATGGTAAAGGAACATATATTTACATATGTACATATACCCACAAGAATAAAATTAAGTCAAATCCTGAACAGGGGGTTGCACTTTAAACAGAGGTGAACATCATACAGTATTGAACAGTATATGTCCAAAAGATTGTAAAGGCTTGGTGAGTTTCACATATTCTTCCTCCATTCGCTTTCCTCTAATATTTAATAGACTATATACTTCATTTCAGAGCAAATAAGTGGAAATATTACAGAGCAAGCCCGGTAAAGTACAGCACCACTACTGAAAAACGCTCGTGGCTTCATGACCCAGGACTCTGATTTAAAGCAAAAATAAACAGCATATAGCGCAACGGCAAAGAAGTGGCCAATCAGTACCATTGGTTTAGGAGATAAGCTGTATGGAGAAAAAGAAGAGAAAACACATTAATAAAGAGAAATTTGAAGCGCTATAGAATTTTCAGTCTTACATATTAATTCAATAGATTTTTGTTAGCACACTACTCACATCTGTTTGATCTAAACAATCCCAGCCCTGCTGTCTACAACAGTGGAAGAATCTGGCATAACTTGGAGCTGCTGTGTGCTAAGTAATTCCTTCTACATCATTACCCTGATACACCATTGCCTCAGCTCCATTTCTGCTGCAGTCCTCATCCCTGCCTTTATCACTTCCCATCTGGATTATTTCAACTCCCTTCTTGATAGGTCCAGCTCTCATGACTCCACTGAGTGAGGAATACAGCAGCCCTCCTTCTCCATGCTCAAAGAAGGACGGTCTATTGTTTGTTTATCCATTTCAGGGTGCAGTTCAAAACTGTCCCATTTAAAAAAAAAAAAAAACATCCAGAGACTCACACCAACCTTCTTCAAAGAACTTTCCTCTCTCTGCTCCCATCCCTCATCTGGAACTGGCCTCTTCTGTAGATTTACATAAACTCAGGTCTTGGTGAATGAATTGTGTCTGCTATTATCAAGTCTTCAGTCATCCTACACCTCTTTGTCTCACTGAAACTCTTGTGCCCATGTATCTTACTCCCTCTCCAAACTGTTTTAGTTGAATCTTCTAACTGTTCAGCATTTTGGGACATACTTTATATGAAAATCCTAAAGAGGTTTGCTAGTGTGGACCCTTCTGCCCATGCAGTTGCCGACTCAGGGTGAGCAAGGGTCTGCATTAGTGGATCGCAATCCATTAACTATGGTATATGCTAGTTCCTGATACAGTACAGTAGATGTTTTGATATTTTATATAACTTACACAGATAGCAGTCCAACTGGACCCGAGACACACTCTCCCCCAAGTTTGAAGTAATGGAAACACGCTTGCCTTAGTTGATGCAAGGAATCTAGAAAAGGAATTAAAATTATCTTCAGTTACTACTAAAACCACTTAAAACCAAATAAAGCTGTGATCAAAAGTCCACTGAAGTTAGTGGGAGTCATTCCATTGATTTCAAGGGGCTTGGATCGGGCCTTACTATTTAAGTAAAGAATAATCTTACAAAACACCTACTAGTCTGAGAGTACTACAGTCAGTTTTTTTAAATAGAATTCTTTATACCAATTGTCCCTGGGCTGTTTGCTGAGACATTACCAGCAAAATGTCAGCTCACACCAGACACCAGCACTACTCACAGTTTTGGAGGCATAGTCTAACACTGACAAGTATTTCTAAAATATTTTGAAAATTATAAATGCAATACATGCTCATGCATGAAAACACACAGAGAGTGTACTTATTTAATAAGTTGCAATTAATTACACAAGTTCTCTTAAATGTACTTACCATCTCTGGCAGCAAACAGTTCATAAAGGGCCTGAGCAAGAACATTCACTACAAAAGAATGAGACTTTTTTCTTGACCAGTAAAATGTCTTTTTTGCCTGTAAAGGTTAAAAAAAAATCTTTATATCAGGGCACAGGAAAATACCCTTTCTCTTCTAAAATAGGTATAGGAATGACTTCCTTTTCAAAGTTATACTGGTGCTGCTGCATTATCTTCCAACAGATTTTGTACACGTTTTGTATTTAAAGATAAAGATCTGTCTCAACTGTAGTATTGACATCAGCCTCTTTAAAAGCCAATTAGATCTCCTCTTCCCCCATTCTGCTATAGCCAGTAGGATAATAAAATCATGGAACTTTGATATAGAAGAGACCTGTTACATCATAAAGTCCATCCCCCTGCCAACACTTATGGTATCTCTTAAAAATAGAGAAGAAACAGGAAGAATGTTCTAACTAATGGGGCTTTCATTATTTCCTTGGAAGACTATATCATATAGTATACACGCATTTGTTTCAGATATTTATCCATTCCTCCCAGTTATATCCCCCTTTTCCATCTAAATAATTGCTCTCCATCCTGGGTATTTACACCCTCCAAATATTTGTAAACATTTACTCTTCCCTCTTTTACACACTGATTTGCCAAACTAAACATTGTTTAACTGGCCACTCTAAAAATTTTGTACTGTTTTGGATGAATCTACTATTTTTAATATAATTTCCCTCTTATAAACCTATTTCAAAGCCCACTGAAATCAATGGAGTCTTTCAATCAACTTCAATAGGCTTTGGATTAGTCTTTATATAGGTAGGGAATGTATAGCTTAAAATGGTAGACTCTTTCAAAACAGTAGAACTATGCCCACCATCACTTTTTGATTCTTTCCTCTAAAGGTACTCTTTCTGGACCCAATTTGTGTACATTTTTCTGAACTGAAAACAATATTTATTGTGCATAACAGTTTAGGAACAAGTGAAGAAGAATATCACATTCAACTGAAACTGAAGAGTGTACTGTATTTAGAGATGTAAGGTAAAAGTTTCAAAAGCACCTTGGTGACTAGCGACTTTGAAGATCAATGAGATTTAAGCTCTGAAGTACCTGTCACTTTTGAAAAATATACCCATGAACACTTTGAAAAATACAGCCCTTACATAGTGGTGTAAGGCCTTCTACAGGGGTGTGATTGTTAAAGCACACAGATGGGTCTGTGTAGATTCTTCTGGTGTGGTTAACCATAGTGCTGCTTGAAACAGTACTATGTTAAAGCACACTAGGTGACCTTTAGTGTGCACCAATAGGGTCTACAGAGACCAATTAATGTGCAACACCTTAGTGTGCTTTAGAAATCTCACTCCTGCAGAGCTCATTACCCCACCATATACACGAGATCTGATTAGATCACAGCATGAAGTGACAAATAAAGGATGCTGGCAAAACGAATTATTAATCATGTTTATTACAGCAGTGCCTAAAGACCAATCCCAAATGAGGCCCCATTGTGCGAGGCACTGTACAAACACAGACAATCCCTGCCCCAAGGAGCTTGCAATCTAAATAGACAAGACAGAAACAGGATGGGGAAATGGGATATAACACACAAGCAGAATAAACAATGTGATGGTGGCATACTTCAAGTTAGTGCCACAATTATTTTGTGATGGGTTTGCTTAGGAGGGGAGAAGCTAAAAATGGAAGAAATGAAGGGAGAGGAGATGCTGAAGGAAGAAGGGTGAAGGGCAAAGGAAAAAAGGGTAAGAGGTGCAGGTACAGAGCAATGCTGAGGTGAAGAGACAGAGAGGGGAAGGGGAAGGGATGGAGCAAACAGCCAATTACCACAGGGCAGAAAAAGTCCAGTCAAAATTTTAGAAACTTCTCTAAGCGTCCAAAAGGTCCTTGATTTGGCTTCTTCTGCAACTGCTACTACCAGCTAGAGTCTCTGGCTGGTTCCTCTCTGCAGTTTCTTTCCCACTCCCACCCAAATGCCACATAACAAGAAGCAAGAGTGGGGGTCTTAATTTCCTCAGAGTGGATGGGGAGGGAGTGCCTGCCCTGCATGGTTCTGAATCTAGACAGGGAGGGAGGGATGGCCCCTGTTGGGCCCCATTTTACCCTTCCCACCATCCACAGCAGTTTAATGATTCACAGTAACATCTAAAAACAGCTTTGACTAGGTGGGCAAAGAACTATTAAACTGCCCTACCCTCAAGTTAGGAGACATGTTAAGTAACTGAAAGAAATTGCATAAACACAAGCCTAGGCATATCCCAGAAATAGGGTTGCCAACAGTCTCTTATTAGAAGGGACGTTCTTTATTTCTTCATCTCTATACAACAAGATCGGGAGTTGCTGAGTGCTGCAAAAAGCAGCAAGAAATACCCCAGGAGAATGTGTTTAGTTATTAATTATTATTATTAACAACATCATCATTAGGAGAAGGGGTGGGGTAGATGTGCTAAGAAAACAGTCCCTTATTTTTGAAATACCATGTCAGCAACCCTACCAAAAAGCACAATTATTATTCTAACTTCAAAATAATGTCTCACCTGAAGAATAGCAGAATCCTCATAAAGATCTGGAATATCCTGGAGCAAGCTTCTCCATATTTTAATATCATTCAAAACAACACTCATTCCTCCACCTGTCAGAGGGTGCCTCATATTATATGCATCTCCCAAAAGAAGAACGCCTAGATGGGAGAAAAAAATAATGGCATAGAACACATGCCAAGTACTCTATTTTAGAAATCAAAACTTTTCTCTCTCTATCAAATTTGCTAAGTTTTAGCAAAGAAAGCATTGCTGCTTGAAAAGTACACCGTTCCATACACAAGCTTAAAATCACAGTGTAAAATGCATCTGAACAACTTAAAGCTTGGAAATGTTTTTTTTTTTTTAAAACACACAGCTCAAGAATTTCTTTATACTTTCCTTTAAAAAATAAGCCACTTTTGACCGATAAGCGTGAAAAACCACGAGCCTGAAATAGACTTTACAAAAAATCGCATGTTTTAAAATAGGGGTTTAAAATGGACCAACCAACAACCTTAATTCTAGTGTCACTATTAATATGCTGTTTATAGGTGTCAGACACACACAGGAATGTTTTTTAAAGTACCATTTTCACAAAAGATAAAACAAACTTGACTGGGAAAGTAGCACTGACAACAAACAAAAATATTTCTAAATCTGTTTAATGGTCATTAACCCTATACTTTTAAATATTTTTTGTTCTTACTCTACCTTGTTTGTTAACAGGTGACGGAGGTAGGAAGCTTGCTGGCATGGTCCTCAAACGATCATTCTGAACTGCTATTAGGAATGGTTCCTTTAGGTGCTCTGCAGTAATGAAACTCTATTTAGTTATACTGTATTACATATATGAAAATCAAGTCAAATAATTTGCACAGAACTACTCATAAATAGTTCTCAGAGATGAAACCCCTCTGAATCGCCAGTGTTACATATGTAAACTGAACAAACTACTGCTTGATGTTATGGTATCTATAAGTAATATAAAATTAGGGTTCAATGCTGCAAACTCTACAATGGCTCAATCCTGTGATATGCTGAGTGCCCTCAATTGCAGCTGACTTTTATTGGGAGTACAGGATGCTCGGCACCTCATAGGATCCGTACCCAAGTGTGAAAGTAAATTGGAGTTCATCACATATAAGGTTTGCAGCATCAGGCATTTAGTTTACAGAGGGGAGGAAAATTGAAAAGAACAAACAATAATTCTGGCATTTTAATCAGAATGAGCACACTAAAATTTAACTATTGTTTTCAAATGACCCTACCACATTCCCATTAAAAATCAGTGACAAAACTCACAATAACTTTGGTAATGCAGGATCAGGACATAGAACAGTTACCATGGCAAAACATCAGTGAAACTAAGACAGGCAAAGAAAGGGCACAATGAATTGCCTCCTTCAAAATGGTCACTCAAAATACTTTTCAAATCAGCCAAAAAAAGACCCATTTCAGGGCGACTGATAAAATCATTCCTGCTCTACCTTCCCCAGCAGCAGCCTAATCTGTCTCTAGATATATGCTGTCCATTTCTGCATATTTTAGGATTTCCCCAAGAATTTAATTGAGAAAACCACTTAAATCTGCACCCTTAATAAATTCAATTCCACGTTGAACGTAAGAACAGCCATACTGGGTCTGACCAAAGGTCCATCTAGCCCAGTATCCTGTCTTCTGACAGGGGCCAATGCCAGGTGCCCCAGAGAGAACATACAGAACAGGTAATCATCAAGTGATCCATCCACGGTCGCCCATTCCCAGCTTCTAGCAAACAGAGGCTAGGGATACCATCCCTGCCCATCTTGGCCAATAGCCATTGATGGATCTATCCTCCATGAACTTATCTAGTTCTTTTTCGAACCCTGTTATAATCTTGGCCTTCATAACATCCGCTGGCAAGGAGTTCCACAGGTTGACTGTGCGTTGTGTAAAAAAATACTTCCTTTTGTTTGTTTTAAACCTGTTGCCTATTAATTTCATTTGGTGGCCCCTAGTTCTCGTGTTATGAGAAGGAGTAAATAACACTTCCTTATCTACTTTCTCCACACCGGTCATGATTTTATAGACATCTATCATATCCCCCCTTAGTCGTCTCTTTTCCAAGCTGAAAAGCCCCAGTCTTAATAATCTCTCCTCATATGGCAGCCGTTCCATACCCCTAATCATTTTTGTTGCCCTTTTCTGAATCTTTTCCAAGTTCAATATCTCTTTTTTGAGATGGGGCGACCACATCTGCACACAGTATTCAAGATGTGGGCATACCATGGATTAATATAAAGGAAATGTGATATTTTCTGTCTTATTATCTATCCCTTTCTTAATGATTCCCAACATTGTTAGCTTTTTTGACTGCCACTGCACATTGAGTGGATGTTTTCAGAGAACTATCCACAATGACACTAAGATCTTTTTCTTGAGTGGTAACAGCTAATTTAGCCCTCATCATTTTAAACGTATTGTTGGGATTATGTTTTCCAATGTGCATTACTTTGCATTTATAAACATTGAATTTCATCAGCCATTTTGTTGCCCAGTCACCTAGTTCTGAGACATCATTTTGTAGCTCTTCGCAGTCTGCCTGGGACCTAACTATCTTGAGTAGTTTTGTATCATCTGCAAATTTTGCCACCTCACTGTTTACCCCTTTTTCCAGATCATTTATGAATATGTTGAATAGAACTGGTCCCAGTACAGACCTCTGGGGGACACCAATATTTACCTCTCTCCATTCTGAAAACTGACCATTTATTCCTACCCTTTGTTTCCTATCTTTTAACGAGTTACCAATCCATGAGAGAACTTTCCCTCTTATCCCATGACTTCTTACTTTGCTTAAGAGCCTTTGGTGAGGGACTTTGTCAAAGGCTTTCTGAAAATCTAAATACACTATATTCACTGGATCCCCCTTGTCCCCATGCTTGTTGACCCCCTCAAAGAATTCTAATAGATTGGTGAGGCATTATTTCCCTTTACAAAAACCAAGTTGACTCTTCCCCAACAAATTTTGTTCATCTATGTGTCTGACAATTTTGTTCTTTACTATACTTTCAACCAGTTTTCCTGGTACTGAAGTCAGGCTTACCATCCTGTAATTGCCAGGGTCACCTCTGGAGCCTTTTTTAAAAATTGGTGTCATATTAGTTATCCTCCAGTCATTTGGTATAGAAGCTGATTTAAATGATAATTTACAGACGACAGTTAGTAGTCCTGCAATTTCACATTTGAATTCCTTCAGAACTCTTGGGTGAATAGCATCTGGTCCAGGTGACTTATTACTGTTTAGTTTATCAATTTGTTCCAAAACCTCCTCTAATGACACCTCAATCGGGGACAGTTCCTCAGATTTGTTACCTAAAAAAAATGGCTCAGGTTTGGGAATCCTCCCTCACATCCTCAGCTGTGAAGACCGAGGCAAATAATTCATTTAGTTTCTCCGCAATGGCCTTATCGTCTTTGAGTGCTCCTTTAGCATCTCGATTGTCCAGTGGAGCCACAGGTTGTTTAGCAAGCTTCCTGTTTCTGATGTACTTAAAAAAAATTTGCTATTACTTTTTGAGTCTTTGGCTAGCTGTTCTTCAAATTCTTTTTTGGCCTTCCTAATTATATTATTACACTTCACTTGCCAGAGTTTATGCTCCTTTCTATTTTCCTCATTAGGATTTAACTTCCACTTTTTAAAGGATGCCTTTTTGCCTCTCACTGCTTCTTTTACTTTGTTGTTTAGCCATGGTGGCTCTTTTTTGGTTCTCTCACTATGTTTTTTAATTTGGGGTATACATTTAAGTTGAGCCTCTATTATGGTGTCTTTTAAAAGTTTCCATGAAGCTTGCAAGGATTTTACTTTTGGTGCTGTGCATTTTAATTTCTGTTTAACTATCCTCCTCATTTTTGTGTAGCTCCCCTTTATGAAATTAAATGCTACAGTGTTGGGCTGCTGTGGTGTTTTCCCCACCACAGGAATGTTAAATTTAATTATATTATGGTCACTATTACCAAGCAGTCCAGCTATATTCACCTCTTGGACCTGATCCTGTACTCCACTTAGGACTAAATCAAGAATTGCCTCTTCTCTTATGGGGTCAAGGACTAGCTGCTCCAATGAGCAGTCATTTAAGGTGTCAGAAACTTTATCTCTGCACCCCTTCCTGAGATGATATGTACCCAGTCAATATGGGGATAGCTGAAATCCCCCATTATTACTGAGTTTTTATTTTAATAGCCTCTCTGATCTCCCTGAGCATTTCACAGTCACCGTCACCATCCTGGTCAGGTGGTCTGTAATATATCCCTACTGCTATATTCTTATTATTCAAGCACAGAATTACTATCCATAGACATACGAAAGTACAGTTTGGTTCATTTAAGATTTTTACTTCATTTGATTCTATACTTTCTTTCACATATAGTGCCACTCTGCCACCAGCACGACCTGTTCTGTCCTTCCGATATATTTTGTACCCTGGTATTACTGTGTCCAATTGATTATCCTCATTCCACCAAGTTTCTGTGATGCCTATTATATCAATATCCTTATTTAATATGAGGCACTCTAGTTCACCCATCTTATTATTTAGACTTTTAGCATTGGTCTATAAGCACTTTAAAAACTTGTCACTTTTTAGCTGTCTGCCATTACATGATATAATTGAATATTATGTTTACATATAGGCACTGTATTATGGTTTATTACAGCAATTCCTAACTTTTTTGCCTGCATGACCCCATTTTAAGACTTACTTATTCCACGCCCCAGACAGCAACAAAACAACATGGGCTTGCAGCATGACCTCACCAGTACAATGTGTGCAAGGTCATGCTGTGCAGAGGACACCATTTTGTTCTATAAAATGACATCCTCCATGCACATACCATACACACGAGGTCACACTGCACAGAGGACACCATTTTGTAGATCAGATCCAGGTGCATTCATGACCCTTTCCACTGATGGCATAACTCCACTTGGGGTTGCAACCCATAATTTAGGAACCGCTGGTTTATTCACTATCAAAAACCATCGTTAAAGGGGTGTTCTAGCTGCTCAACAATGCCTAGTACCCATCAAGAATGTGGATGTTGGCAGCTGAAAGAGAAACATGTGAAGTCTAGGAAATACGCTCAACCAAATGAAGCCAAAAAATTAGAAAAAAACAGGAAATGCAGAGTTAAGGTAATGCCCACCAGACCACATACCTTTCACTCTGCCCCCTTTAGAAAGGAAAGGCAAAGCTTAATTAAACCTCTGAAAACCAAAGAATTCACAGTTAAAGTAAGGTCTTCCATATGCTAAGTCTACCAGGTCTCAACTCCCCACCCTGATCTCAGCATGGTTTTCCTGTGCCACAACAGACCCCTTTCTAAGAGTAGAGTCAGAATCTCAATCCAGCCCATATGACAGTCAAGCTTAGAAAAGTTCTCCACTACAAAACGTGGTATAGCTGTAATGGCAAATCCTTCTAGTGTAGATGCAATTTATATCCCCAAAAGGGTGCTTTAAATCAGTATAGTTCATACCAGTTCCCTGAGAGAATTAAACTATATATGCAAAAGCACTTTTATGCCAGTATAACTGCATCTACGCTAAGGCATTTGCTGGTATAGATATGCTGGGGTAGGAAAAAAAAACCCCAAACACATCCACTCACACACCAATAGACATTACTATATTGCAAAGACTTCTGTTGTTGACCTGACCTTATAGGACTTACATCTAAAGATGCACTAATGTCCCAGTAAAAAGAGTTGGGTACTTCCAGAGTCAAATGACATTCAGCCAACAGGGAGCAAATGACAAAGTGGCTGCAGTAGGACCCTCAATAGTAAGATCACCACCTTCCCCATCCATCCAAGGATTCTGGATGCCACAGAAAGCTCCCTGACAATACACATTGCGACTTATCAGATGTCTGACTTTCCAAATGGACAATTCAGCAACAAATTGAAAACAAAGCCAAAACCAAACCAAACCAACCTCCCCTCCCTCTCACCCCCGCCCAACACAGACACCCTGGAGGATAATACATTATAATTCTAAAGAGTACATACACAAATCTTTATATTCTTACCAGGTAATTGTGGATAAATTTTCTCAGTCATGTATTCTTTGATGTTTTTTGGCATTTCCCCTCGAATATCAACAAGTACTCGAGTCTCATTTGAAGAAATCTGGTAGATAAGGACTGGACTAGGATTAGCTAAAACAAGTTCAGCATGATTGGCTTTAAACTGTGGTGAATTCTTTAAAAAAAGAAGGAAAAAACTGATTAGTAAAAAGGCCAAAAGTTGCTCTCTTGCTGAATCATTTCCTAACATCCTTTAAAGTGTATTAAATGCAAAACAAGTCACATTAATTTGACATTAAAGATTGCAGGTTGGGCAATGAAAGTGCTAAGGTTCCAAAAACAATGATAATTTGACTTCTTTGCACATTCTGAATATTTTATGACAATACATTTTAATTTGTATATTAAGCTACAGATTTCATTACATCCTTTATTACTTATGTGTAAAGTGGCCAATTTAGGATTTTGTTTAAATGAACAAAAGAGATGAGGAGACGAAATGCCCATAAGTACGTATTTAACTTTGAGCATGTGAGTAGTTTAAGCATGTTTAAAGTTAAGTATGTTCTTATGTACCTTGCTGAATCAGGGTTATAATCAGTAGTAAATATTTTAAGTGGTTTTAATATTGTTAAATAAAAACCAGGGTTTTTTCAAACCAAGTAAGGGCACCAGTCCTCAGTATGGACTATGGGCCCAATCTTTCTTTCACTGAACTCAATGAGAAATTTATCATTGACTTCAATAGGGGTAATGTTTTGAGAACTTTGAAAATTTGAGTTGGTATGAATTTGTACCTAGTATATTATATTTGACATTACAACTATAATGTTCCCAGATAAAAAATGATGTTAAGTCTGGGTACACATCAGTGGGATTGTCTACACAGAAAGTTAATGCATGGTAACACCAAGGTGTGAATCTACAGCACATTAGCTTGCCACACACTTAACTGGCCATGTGGACCCTGCTACTGTGCACTAAAAGTTAGCTAGTGAGCTGAGATTCACACCTGGGTTGCCATGCACTTTTCATGTAGACAAGTCCAGTAATTTAAAGAGTAAAAACACACAATCCAATTTTTAATGTCGCTACTCTTACCACGGTCCAATAATTCCCAAAGCCGAAATGAAAAAGAAGTTAATGGAACTCCTGTTAAAATATTTAAAAGCATGTTCTTCTAATGGATGCTTTGGAGGCCATTTAATAATATAATTCAAGAGACTTTGCTATCAGTACTTGCTGAGTAATAGAAAATAATAAAGCATAGATTTTTTTAAATGTCTTCCATAAGGATAAATTCTCATTTCATACATATAACTCTCATAACAGCTACTGGGAGATATGGTTGAATTTGGAGAGAAAAAACATACATTAGAGTTTTTAGTCATAAGTCTTCCTGTACTATACATACAAGGTCCTTACTTTCAAAATGCAGCCAACAAAATGGGATGAAACAGTAACTTTGTTGGAGACCAAATTTTTCCTAAACTTGGAGAAAAGTCCATCAGCAACAACAGTCAGAGGCGCATGCAGTTCCTGAAACATAAAAATGTGTTATTTATCTCAAAAAGATAGAAAGGATAAAGTATCTCTTTAATCATATGTTGATCTTATATTATTTTAGATCTGATATTAAGGTATAAATAGCTGAATTAATTTATCTCAATTTTAAAGGGAAAAAACACAATAAATCACTTTTCGAATGAGAGAAAGTATGGAAGAGTTCAACCCCATAAGAACTTTGAGACATTATGAGCAATTTAAGAAGATGAGGAGCTTATAGTGGAAAACGCTTCTTGACATTTAACTTATTTTTACTGAAGAATCTGAAAGTCTATATATAAATAAGCAAAACAAAAATGGAACATCTTTTACAACAGTAACACACCGATAAATAAATACAAGATTTCTGCTGAGATTCCTCAGTTCATTTTTCTTGTAAAGGAACAAACAAAAAATAAGATGAGAATGTAATTTCCAGATAATACCCCACCACCACTTTTATTTAATTCCGGAATTATTGACCAAATCACTGGCAATTTATCAAAATGAGTTACGTAGAATCTCCTACTTGCTTTAGGATACCACATTATTTAATATCAACAAACCACTCCAAGCCCTATATTTTTCAATCACTTACTGGTTTTGAGGTTAAAATAATCATGGAAGAGTGACTGTGACACTAAGCACCCCTATATTCAGACCCTACACACTACTGTAATAATCTTTGTACAAAATATGCCCTGAGAGGTATCATTTGAAAACTCACTGATCATTAATATGCTTGGGTGTTGTATGTACACAATGTGTATTAAGACTTATGGACATCTGCTGGAATGATAATTAAAATGTGTTCAAGCTAGGCACATCAGGGGGAGTTGGTAAATAAAGTATAAAGGAATGTGTTTTTGAATCTCTGACCAGCCTGATATTCAGGCAAAGACAATGAAGGTCCATTTTTACATATTACAAAGCTGTTAAACTAACAAGTGGGGGAAGAAAGAACATGGAGCTTCCTTCACGACCAGACTTCAGGTCGCCTACCTCACAGCTGGAATAAGTTTTACCTTGAGGGCCAACCCTCAGACGAATCCATTTCAAACGTTTATTGGTCTATAAAGTAGACCGATAACCAGGCTAATACTATTGGATATTTTATTATTGGATAGGAATAATGAACCAGCTCATACCCCCTAGATCTGTGCATGGAGGATCCCCTATAGGTTCCAGTCTCCCCCCTCCCACAGAGAAGTAGGACTCCGCTAGCTTTGTAGCATCATCTCCCCGTCCAGAGAAGGTTCATGCTGGAGAGAGTACAGAGTGGGCAGGCCAGAGAGAGAAATGGGTGGGCCAGAAAGATGCACATCACCCACTATCTGGACCTCTGGAAATTAGTCCAAAAAGGAGATATGGATTGGAGCTGCATTATCTTTTTTGTGAGCTCTGAAAATTACTGGGGGCAACCGCAGACAAAAGCCATGCTCCCAAGGAACAGAAAGGTTTTACATGGGAAGCCAGAGCCTATGCAGAGACTGACAGGACTTCCACACAGACAGCTGTAGTCTCCTGATATCCACCAGATTTAGGGATGACTCCTGTAGCCTTTTCTCAATGGGGAACATGCCTCCTAACAGACAGACAGACAGACAGACAGACAGACAGACAGACAGTGTGTGTGTGTGTGTGTGTGTGTGTGTGTGTGTGTGTGTGTGTGTGTGTGTGTGTGTGTGTGTGTGTGTGTGTGTGTGTGTGTGTGTGTGTGTGTGTGTGTGTGTGTGTGTGTGTGTGTGTGTGTCCTTAAAAGGTAAATATTCTTATCCCCCTGTAGGCTTAGAGAGGTGGAGTGACTCCCAGTCCAGTGGACCACATTTAAAATCCTCTATGGCAAAAGAGCAACAAAACTTAAAAAGTTGTAAAGCACAAAAATCCCATAATAAAATATACAATACAGTCTGAAAATACATCAATGATTTTCTGAAACTGAAACTGCAGAAATGTTAAATGGATTGTATTTGAAGAAAAACAAATCTTCAGCACTAGAAGGTGACCGAAACTGGGTTTTTTCCCCCCAAATAAAGAGACTGTACAAATTTCTTAATGTAATGTACTATCCTGTACTGCCATATGTGGAAGTCACTGCTTCCTTGTTTAAAAAAATAAAAATACCTAGCTTGTATATAGCACTTTTCATTGATAGATCAAAATATTTTACAAATCACCATATATTCCCACTTTACAGATGGGGAAATAGAGGCACAGGGAGTGAAGTGACTTGCCCAAGATCACCCAGCAGGCCAGTGGCAGAGCCAGAAATGGAAACCATGACCCAGTCAAGCCCTCTATCCACATGGCCACAAAACCTCCCTTTATTTCTAATGCTTGATGCACTTTTTTTTAATGTTCTGAAATATCCAAATCTTCTTAAATGCTGTATCTGTGACCATATAATACAATAGTTAAACACAAAGAACAGTGAAATCTGTTGTCTCACCTTAATATCTCCAGTTTCTTTATCCTTATACTGAACACCCACCACACAGTCATCCTCCTCGAGAAGTTGTAACACAGTCCCTTCAATGAATTTTGAGCTGAAATAAACCAGAACTTTTAAAAGTACAGGAAAAAAATAAAAGAATATTTAGGGCCAAAGTTTCAAACTGACTTATGACATAGAGAATGCAAGTTGTTCATGATCTCATTACTGCATATAAAAACATTCATTTAAATATATAAAATTGTTCTGCCCAGTTTCAGACACAATATTAAACGGTTCGTATTTTCTTGAAATCTATGGGCAAGACCAAGTGTCACTGAACGCTATGGCCCTGATCCTGAGAAGACATCCACATAGGCTCAACTTTATACATGGTGATTAGTCCCACTGACTTCATAGTTTATCACGTAAAATACACATGGAAGCCTTTACAAGACTGGGATCTGTGGGCTTGTCTACACCAGTGGTTCTCAATCAGGAATCCAAGGCCCCCTGGGGGGCCACGAGCAGGTTTCAGGGGGGTCACCAAGCAGGGCTAGCATTAGATTTGCTGGGTCCTATGGCAGAAAGCCCTACCGTGTGGAGTTTAAGCCCAGGCTCTGAGTCCCACCACCTGAGGCTGAAGCTGAAACCTGAGCAATGTAGCTTTGCGGGGGTCCCAGTGGCATGAGGCCCCAGCCAATTGTCCTGCTTGCTACCCCCTAATGCCAGTCCTGTTTTTTATATCCAGAAAACCAGTTACTGTGACACAGGTGGGCCGTGGAGTTTTTTTATGGGGGGGGTGAGGAGGGCTCAGAAATCAAAAGGTTGAGAACCCCTGGTCTACACTACACTACAGAGCCTTGGCCTGTATAGCTATGCAGGCAGAACCCCCTAGTGCACACGGTGTAAGCTGCCATAAGGAGCTCTATTGACCGCATAGCCACACCACGTCCATGAATGACTTTAGCTAAGCCAACAGGAGCACTGTTCTGTTGGTATAGTTGCATCTACATTAGAGGGTTTTCAGGCATAGCTAAGTCAGCTAGGGGTTGTGATTTTTTCACTGTTGGAATAATTAGGAACTAACAGGCCTACTTTAGTGGTTAGCCTAACTAGTGAAAAATGAGTAACGGGTCATGAATTGCTACAATGACCCATTATACAAAATTGTTTAAGAAAAGACATAAGGAGGAGACAGAAAGACTGAATTAATTTAAACAAAGAGATCCTGATACCACCTAAGGACTGTGTTAAGATTATGTGTGGTGAAAAAGAGGTGTGTGGGACCAGAAGTTAGGCCTACCTGGTGGACAAAATAATAAGGGGGATTAGCTATTCCATCCATCATCTGTTTTTGGGGCCCTACAAAAAGAGATGGGGGAGGGAGGATGACTATCACCACTACTATGGCTGCAGCAGAAGGATTTTTATCGTGACACCCAGACCTTGCCACATCAGTGGGAACACCTGATCATCACTGCTGCACCAGGAAGGACCCCAGCCTGATATCTGTGAGATCCTGCTCTGTCCTCCCCTCCCTCGTGTGTCTCTTTCTGATCCCCACTATCTTCCTCCTCTTGGTTTTTCACCATATCCTGAAACCAGCTAAACTGCATGGCACCCTGCAAGAGATGAGATGGCCCATCCAGCTCTCCTCAGCCTGAGAAAGACTAGTGAAGGAGAGGGACCTAACCAGACCATGCAGATGATGTCCTGACTGCAGAGGTGAGCTAGGGTCTAGAGCAACAGCTGTCGTGGCTGCCCATGACTGATTAGCTACCATGCATCCTGAGAACACCAACAAAAGCCAAATATCCCCCATTTTTAATTATGCTATCTCTTCTCTCCCAACTTACTGTGCTCTTCATAATCTTTGTAAAGCCAAATGTGATCCAGTTCCCCCTCAGTGGATGCATGACAGTGACAGACTGCTGATCAAGTACACTCAGCCAGAAAGTGCAATTACAACAGCCTGGACTTAATCAATATTTCCTCTCTTTAAAGAGAGATTTTAATGGGTTTTGATTATGTTCATTTTACATAATCACTTACTTTCAATTTGAATGCTTTTTGCCTTGTTTTGATATTTTGCCTTCTGAGTGTTTCAATCAATAAACTTCTAATCTTTGGCATGAATTTTTAAATGTGTTTGCCATGGTACTAAGCGGGTCTCTGTACTCTGAACCCCAAACTATGTTTATAGCTGATCATGTTGTTCGATGAGAGTCATGTTAACACCTTTGACTCTCTGGGCCCATTTATTCCATTGAAATTCATACAACACTCCTAATGGACATAGTTTTTTCAGTAAAACTTCATAGTGTAGACCAGGTCGCTATGTTACCACATGGCTTTCCTGCTCCGTTATCTCACACATAAGTGTATGCTCCTTATAAGTATGGGGGAAGAAGGGGAAAAAACCACCACATTTTCATGGGTCTAGAGTTTCAGATTAAAAAAAAAAAAGCCAGACTTTTTTATCTTCTTAATTCTTTCATCTTTTAATAAAATTACTAAAATAAATTTTATTTCCTAGGAAAAGATTTTCAAAACCATTTTCTTTAACAATATTACACTGAAAATATACTTTTAGTTTTATCTTCAAAATAAAGGTGTGTACATTACCAAAATTAATACATATTTGCATGACTTGGTTTCATCCGTTGTTCATAAACCTACTAAAATAAGTCCTATGACAGTAAAAGGAGCTCCTCAAGTGAATTGCCAACAACTGGCTTGTCAGAGGGATTTCACATGGGTTCAAGGATCCACCTACACAGATTCAATTACAGGCTCTGTCTTTTAAGTTAAACTCTTCAGGGCAGGGAGTGTCTATCTTTGAGTCTAGTGAAGCACTAAGCACATTGTTAGAACTAAACAAATAAACAGTAATAATATTGATAAAGGACCACCTCTTTACCCTGTGTATAATTTTACTTTTATTCATCTGAAAATAAATACTTATTGTTTAGTACATGTTAAAAGAATATATTCACTTGTAGTGACACTAACCTTTCACTCCCCATGACACATTTTTAAGACTTCTGAGAGAAAAAAGTAAGACTCCATGGCACTCAAAATTACATATAGTTGGGAGATTTCAAACATAATTAAATATTCAACTTCCCCTTCCCTGGTACATGGAGAGGTGGAACATATTCAAAATGAACCAAGAAAGGAAGAAATGAACTTGTTACAAATGCTTTTTAAATTTCTGCTAGAAAAATGTGTAAAGCAGATATGACAGAATTTTCAATGATTTTAAGAAGAGTTAGGTGCCCAAATCCCATTGAAATTAAAAGTATGCCCAGGCATCTTAAACTTTCATAATTATCACAAATGCAGCAGATCACCTCAGCTTGCACCAACCTTTAGCAGTATTGCAGGGTTGATATTTTAAAAATGATTTCAAAATAATTAATTCATCCAATCTAATAGATTTAATGGAAACAAACAGGTTTTCAATAAAGAACAACGATTCATACCATACCTGTGTGCTTATTTTTAAAAATATATAGCTTACTGTGGTATGTTGTATGGTAAAGCAATAAGACCTTAAGAGCTTACTTTCAATTAACATTAGGTTTCTTGACACCCCTCTTATATAAAGGCAGTGATCATATAAAGAAGTTTGTTACAAATGTTTTTAGGGAAGAAGGGGTTGCCTTCAAGACTCTAGAATACCAAAACTATTGGAGGTGTTCATCACTCTTTTCCAACAATTGTACTTGTATATGCAGTATTGGAAAAGGTGGAGGAGTAGAGAAAAGAGGATCATGATTATCCTCATTCTTGCTAAGGCAAGCTTCTTTTCCAGCATCATGAATCATATCACCAGGAAGATCAACATGCTTAGGGTCTGTCTATACTTGAAAGTTAATGAAGATTAAGGCGGGGTGTGCATTTAAAGCACAGTGACTATTCCTAAATAACTCCATGTACTTACAATTCCTGAGCATGAAATGAGTCAGCTCTACCACTTGCTTCTCTGATCAACCCAGGTAGTTCTGTGCATTATTCACTGAAAGAGCATGGCTCTTTTTCGCAAATAGCCCAGATCAGCACTGGTGTACACCAATACAACTCCATTCAAGTTACTAACATTTGCAGCAGGGCTCATTTTGACCCAATTTATTAAAGTATACATTATGCATTACAGGCCTGTTTCCCCATTGAATCAGAATCAAGATCCGCCCCACAGATTACCATTTGGACCACATTTCTGAATTCTGTGGCATGCAGTGCAAGCGTTCCATACATAGACAGCACACTACTGATGAGTGGTAGTGTTTTACAACCACTTTGCAGAGATATAAATGACTACAAAAGATGCAAGTGAAGAATTAACCTCTGAGACTTGGGATACTCCTTCGTGTAGTCCAATATTTTGTCTCCGCCCAATGTTTAAAATCTGTATTCCCATAAATCCAAGACCAAATTACGTCCCAAAGACCAATGCACAGTTGCTTACTTGTGTGCTCTTTTAGTTGATTATGGTGTAATTAACGTACCTCTTATAAACATCTACAAAAATATGTTATGTGCATACTGAAACAAAAAAAATTATTAATGCTCAGTTCCTGCATCAGGATTGTCTAGTGCAGACCTTTGCACCCTTGCAGAGTTCCACTGAAGTAAATGGAGCATCTCAGAGGTGCAGGGAACTGTGCTATTGGATCCTGATGCAGGAACAAGACCTAAAATTGTTATACTATGTTGATTAAAATTTTAAGCCAGCTGTCTTACTTGGGTTCTGCCATGGCTGCCTTTCGGAGACCCATGATGAAGCGCCCATGATGAAATGCTCTTCCACTCTGCACCAGACCATCTGCAGAGTTTGGGTAAGGAATTTCAACCTCTGACTTGCTCTCTAGATCATGAATTATGTAACCATTTACTATGTGAGCATCAAGACCTTCCACTGAATCTGGAAAACAAAATCCTAATATATTAGTGAAAGAATAAAGAACAACAAGAAATACGCATTAGTCTGTAAAAATTGACCTCTACACCAAGAATATTCTATTTCTTTAACATACGATCACAAACATACAACACAGAAGGGGACATTTTCAAAATGGTGGACAGGAAACATCAGAACAAGCAGCTTTAATTCAAATATGTCCAGAATACGTTGTATTTTTAAATTTTCTTTGTAAGCATGCTTTTCTTTGGTACCCGGGGTTTTTGTCCTTGTCAAGTAAATACCTTTGCAACAAAATATCTGAGTTTTAAGATTTACTTACCTTCAAGACCCAGTTCTTTAAGAGCATTATATCCTCCAGGTTGTAACAATTCTCCAACTATCCTGTCAGGTTCCTTCAGATCCCTCTCTACTACCGTCACATTTCTTCCATCCCTTGACAGCACTGCAGCCAAAGCAGAACCAAGTACACCTGAACCCACGATGATAACCTCTGGATCAGACTGGGGAGCTAATATTGTATTTGTAGCAGGCTCTGTCACAGTGTTTGAGTCTACCCCTCTTTTACCCTATGTAGAAATTAAGACCAACAAAAACGCAAGTAACATATCTAGCATTTATACTCTTTATTTTACAAATAATAATAGACAATATAATATAAAAATTGAATGATTGTGAATTATCTTTTGGCTTTAAAAATTAGTTAGTTTTTTCCTAGGTCTAGGTCTGAATATCAACTCCCCTAATCCTGCAAACCATTACTATTGAGCCTAGTGACATGAGTAGTCCCATTGGAATTCAATGGGGGTACTCAACAGTAGTAAGTGTCATATTCCTGGTAGTAGCCATTAAGCTCAATATAAAGGGTTTGCAGGAGTGGGTCCTAAGCCATATTAGGGCCATGGATGACAGGACAGCACTGGTCTGGAGACCGAGATTTTTCTGAGGCCAATTATAAACGTGGTCAGATTTGGGAGAATTTTCACAGGGATGGCAAAACGCACATTCCTGCCAAATTTCAAGTCCCTGCTGCAAAGCAGAGGCACTAGAACTTCTCAAAAGTTGAAAGAATGTCTTTTAACATGGTCACAATGCATTTCTGCACAACCCTTGTTCTGAGAATGGCTGAACCATTTTAGCTGAAACCTCCCCTCAAAAAAAAAAAAACAAACAAATACCCCAGGGCAGACACCCAAAATGGAAAATTTCAGCCCAAACAGTTACAATTTGGCAAAGTTATAAATAACTGAAAAGTGTTAGGCAACTTTAAATATATGCTGTGCTATCATTTGACTATTTATATTGCTTACAATTGAAACCCCAAGTACTGTCATTCATCAAATTACACATGCTGGTTAATCAATTTCTGTGGTTTATGAAAAGGGCCTAACAGGTTCCAGTCCTTCCTGGCAGTTACCAATCAATTATACCTCACATTGCACAAAAATGACAAATGTGATAGTAGAGTTTCTTATTTATTCTCTGTCAACAACTTGCTTGGCAAACCTGCAAATTATTTTTGGACTAACAGAGCTGCAGTTTGTACCTGCAATTTTCAAAATCTCAAGTACTTCCTGTTTTTTACATCATTCCCAGCAATAAACACTCCACAGTCAGATTTTAAATTACAACTGTGAACAAAGTAGAATGGAATCCAGCTCATTTTGACACAGCTTCATTAGCTCTGCAGTGCTTACTGTAGGAAAAGCTGGATTGTACCAGTACAACTATCTAGAAGGCAACAGGATTGTTAGTTAACAGGGTGCCATGTTTATAGCTACTTTAAATTATTATGACAGGTTTCACAGTAGCAGCCGTGTTAGTCTGTATTCGCAAAAAGGAGTACTTGTGGCACCTTAGAGGCTAATCAATTTATTATGAAACCTGGGAAGTAAATATAAAATAAATTAACTGGGGCTCGTGGTATAGTCTTCATAAGAAACAATACAGTAGCTGAAACTGCTGCAGGGGAATTGCTGCAGCAGCATGAGGTCACAGTCTCCAGTGCAGGGGATCAGACAGAGTCAGCTCTGCTCCAAAGTGCATATGGAAGGGGGTCCAACTATTGTAGTTCAAAGGATGCACCGAATCTGTACATCTGCTTGATACCCTGGTGGGACTCCTACTGAGCTCCTTCCACAAACTAAAGCTTTCCGCTATGATACCACTGGCAGACAAGCTGGCAGTCTGCCTCAGAGATTCTGCCCAATATTCTAAAAGCCTTTGAAGATGTAAAGCCCTATACATGTGATATTTCATTACTATTATCTACAGAATTCTTTGGATTTCATCATATGTATCTGCAGATCTTTTTTCTAGGTCTGCCAGTGGTCTTGATAAATGTTTTTCTTTAAAATGTAGAGATGCTGAAAGCTGATGTATGTCACAGCACTAACAATTTAATTTGTTTCCAATGTGGGAAAAATAATTTACTGGAAATTACACAAACACAGAAACTGCAAATCAACTTAAAAACGGAGATTTCTCCCAAGGTTTACCTTTAAACTTAATTTGAAACCCAAGAACCTAGTGTCTTGTTTAAGCAGGCTCCATCTATGAGTTTGTCACCCAAAACTGAAATAAAATGTAACAAATCCCTAGGTGGGGACCACAAAGATAAATCCTCTCCAACCTTTCATTAGCTGCTTTTCCCTCAAACTGACAAAGGAGCCCTAATGTAAAAACAACAGTGAAAGGAATCCATCCTATTTCCCAGGTTTGAACTGAACTTACCTTTCTGGATTTGGTTTGCTCTGCCTGTGGCGATCCAGGGGTGGACTTGGCCCAGAAAAAACCGATGAGTGGCAAAGCTGAGAGAACACTACAGAGCATCCCAAAGTGGGACTGTTTCTGCTGCCCCCACTGCTGTTGTTTTAGCCACCCAGAACGATACCGATAAGACAGCAGCAAACCAAGAGAGAAAAACATCAACATAGTCAGCAGCACCTCTTTGTTGACATAAGTCATCAAGTCTCCACATTTCTTATACACATAGATGAAGGAGGCAATGCCCAGAAAAGTCCACATTGTGACAAGGGCAAGTAACTGTCGCCGGTGGTTCCCTTAACACTTGTACTGTGATTGAAGTTCTCTGAAAAAGGGATTTTGCACAAGCTATAAAAATGATAAAAATACAAATATCCTCTTAAAAATATGTATGTGCTTACAGAGAAGCAAGACTCCCTCACAAAGCCCCACAAAAGGCAGCAACTGTAGCTTTACTGGGGCATGACATCCCAGAGACAAGGATGCTCCAAAAAGTGGTATGAATTCAATACAGATCTCCTCTTAAACAACCAGAGAGAGAGTTACAGCAACTCAAATGATTTAAATTCTACAAAACGGACTACAACATTAGCCTCAGCTACTGCCGCCTGATGTTCACGGGGGTCAAATTCATTGCTGGGGTGGGGTTTTTTGTTGGTTTTTTTTTGTTACTATATCTCCTTTGGGGTTCACAGTCTCTCTTCTCCAGCAGCAGGTGCTCTCGCCCACACTAATAATTAGACAGACAGATTATCCCATGTGGCCTGAAATGAAGCTAGTAGCGGTAGCCACAAGAGGGGATTTATAAGAAGCGGGGGGGACCGTTCTTGTTAACTATCAAATCTGATTAAATCCCATGCTGAACACGGGCTCCCCCCCGAAATCCAGCGACGAATTAAATATGCCGGCGCAGCCCTTCAGAAATCCTCTCTTCGCCCTCACCACAAGCCCCCCGCAGGCTCTGACAGGAACGATCCCGGTAAGCGGCTCCCCGGCAATGCACCCTGGCCGGGCTGTGGCTCCCCGGCCCGCTCGCTGGGTGGCGGCTCCCGCTCGGCCCGGCCAAGCCCCTCTCCCGGGCTCCCCTCGGCGGAGCCGGTCCTTGCCCAGGCTGACGGGGATGGAGCCAGGCCCCCCGGCGCGCCCTCTCCAGCGGACCCCGCTGCCGCTGCCTAGGCTACAGCCTTCACGGCTAACAGCCAAGCAGCCCGCAGTGCCAGCAGCAGGGGCGGGGTTCATGCTAATAAGCGGCGCCCTCCATCCTCTTGCAAGCGCCGCGCGCCCGGTGCCCCAGCAGCTTCGGGCCAACCGGCGGTGCTAGGCCGAGATGGCGCTATTGAGGAGCGACCAATGGCAACGAGCGGAGGGCGGGGCTTGACGCCTTCCGGTCCCCTAGTGCGATGTGACGAAATGAGCGGGCGGGGCTGCGAGCAAGCAGAAGGGGTTGCGCCCTGCGGTTGCCATGGGCACGGAGAGGGAGGATGCTACTCGCGCGGACTGGGGCGCTGGGGCGCCGCTCCCCGCCTCTGGCCGCCCCGCCGCGGCCGGGAGACCCTGCGCTGGCTCGGGCTCTCGGTGCCGCTCGCGGGCTCTCCATCTGCATAGCCGAGACCCTCTGCCAGCAGCCGGTCCCCGACCCTGCCTCTGGGCGCAGGATCTGTTCCCCCATGGGGCGAGATGGGGCACCTGGGCAGGCCGACCGAAGCGGGGAGAAAGATGGGGCACGGGGCAGGAACGAAGTGAGGTGGGGCACGGGGCAGGAGCAAGGTGGGAAGAGAGACGGGGCAGGAATGAGGTGAGGTGGGGCACGGGGCAGGAGCAAGGTGGGAAGAGAGATGGGGCAGGAACGAGGTGAGGTGGGGCACAGGGTCAGGAGCAAGGTGGGAAGAGAGACGGGGCAGGAAGGAGGTGAGGTGGGGCACAGGGGCAGGAGCAAGGTGGGAAGAGAGACGGGGCAGGAACGAGGAGAGGTTGGGCACAGGGTCAGGAGCAAGGTGGGAAGAGAGACGGGGCAGGAAGGAGGTGAGGTGGGGCACAGGGGCAGGAGCAAGGTGGGAAGAGAGACGGGGCAGGAACGAGGTGAGGAGGGGCACAGGGTCAGGAGCAAGGTGGGAAGAGAGATGGGGCAGGAACGAGGTGAGGTGGGGCACAGGGGCAGGAGCAAGGTGGGAAGAGAGACGGGGCAGGAACGAGGTGAGGAGGGGCACAGGGGCAGGAGCAAGGTGGGAAGAGAGACGGGGCAGGAACGAAGAGAGGTTGGGCACAGGGTCAGGAGCAAGGTGGGAAGAGAGACGGGGCAGGAACGAGGTGAGGTGGGGCACAGGGTCAGGAGCAAGGTGGGAAGAGAGACGGGGCAGGAACGAGGTGAGGTGGGGCACAGGGGCAGGAGCAAGGTGGGAAGAGAGACGGGGCAGGAAGGAGGTGAGGTGGGGCACAGGGGCAGGAGCAAGGTGGGAAGAGGGACGGGGCAGGAACGAGGTGAGGTGGGGCACAGGGGCAGGAGCAAGGTGGGAAGAGAGACGGGGCAGGAAGGAGGTGAGGGGGGGCACAGGGGCAGGAGCAAGGTGGGAAGAGGGACGGGGCAGGAACGAGGTGAGGTGGGGCACAGGGGCAGGAGCAAGGTGGGAAGAGAGACGGGGCAGGAACGAGGTGAGGTGGGGCACAGGGGCAGGAGCAAGGTGGGAAGAGAGACGGGGCAGGAATGAGGTGAGGTCGGGCTCGGGGCAGGAGCAAGGTGGGAAGAGAGATGGGGCAGGAACGAGGTGAGGTGGGGCACAGGGTCAGGAGCAAGGTGGGAAGAGAGACGGGGCAGGAACGAGGAGAGGTTGGGCACAGGGTCAGGAGCAAGGTGGGAAGAGAGACGGGGCAGGAACGAGGTGAGGTGGGGCACAGGGTCAGGAGCAAGGTGGGAAGAGAGACGGGGCAGGAACGAGGTGAGGTGGGGCACAGGGGCAGGAGCAAGGTGGGAAGAGGGACGGGGCAGGAACGAGGTGAGATGGGGCACAGGGGCAGGAGCAAGGTGGGAAGAGAGACGGGGCAGGAAGGAGGTGAGGTGGGGCACAGGGGCAGGAGCAAGGTGGGAAGAGAGACGGGGCAGGAATGAGGTGAGGTCGGGCTCGGGGCAGGAGCAAGGTGGGAAGAGAGATGGGGCAGGAACGAGGTGAGGTGGGGCACAGGGTCAGGAGCAAGGTGGGAAGAGAGACGGGGCAGGAACGAGGAGAGGTTGGGCACAGGGTCAGGAGCAAGGTGGGAAGAGAGACGGGGCAGGAACGAGGTGAGGTGGGGCACAGGGGCAGGAGCAAGGTGGGAAGAGAGACGGGGCAGGAACGAGGTGAGGTGGGGCACAGGGGCAGGAGCAAGGTGGGAAGAGGGACGGGGCAGGAACGAGGTGAGGTGGGGCACAGGGGCAGGAGCAAGGTGGGAAGAGAGACGGGGCAGGAAGGAGGTGAGGTGGGGCACAGGGGCAGGAGCAAGGTGGGAAGAGGGACGGGGCAGGAACGAGGTGATGTGGGGCACAGGGGCAGGAGCAAGGTGGGAAGAGAGACGGGGCAGGAACGAGGTGAGATGAGAGATGGGGCACAGGGGCAGGAAGGAAGGAGGAAAGCGAGCTGGGGCAGGACATAATTCTTCGTTGTTCTGGATTGCACCCCAGAGTGTAACATCCTTGTATTTTACACTGTGACTTATTATGAGCCCTGGTGGCAGCCCTTTACATCATGTTTAGGCACTTAAATAAGTGGCCTGATTTACAGAAGTGATGCGTGTGACATTGCACTCCATATGTTTTATGAAAATATGCTAATGAGTGTGAATATAATGGGTGACCAGACATCAAGTGTGAAAAATCAGAACGGGTGGGGGGGGGTAATAGGAGCCTATATTAAAAAAAGACCCAAAAATCGGGACCGTCCCTATAAAATCGGGACATCTGGTCACCCTAATATAATGTAACTGGAGTATACTTCATGCAAAAGGTCTCTTGTAAGGTATCATTTACAAAGCTTATAATCCAGAGTGTGTTCATCCTATTTCTATGTATGCATCATTCTTGTATCTAAAACTAGAAATATGAAGTATAAACCTGAAGTCTTATTGTAACTGTGCAAAGTGTGGGTCATTATTGGTGGCTTGGAATCTTGATGGCTCCCATTGACTAGGACAATTGGTTGTAAATGGCTCTGTTTAGTTATAAGTCTTCCTGTATAGGTGTGTGCCACTGAGTGGGTAATGAAGACTCACAGCACATGAGAACATGTCACATGATACTGGAAGCCATCTTAAACCTGGTGCTTCTCCATTTAGAAGGAGGGGTGGGGATCCAGAAAGACAAAAGATTCCCACCTTGTGCCAAAGCTGTAAAAGGGGGTGAAACAGAAAAAGGGGGCGGGCAGTCATGAGAAATCCCCTAGTCACCACCTGAGCTGAAACTAACAAGAACTGTACCAGGGGAATGGATTGGGCCCAGACTAGGAAGGAGTCTAGTCTGTGAAAACAGCTTCTTAAAACATCTCTAAGGGTGAGATTTACCTGTATTCAGTTTCTTAATGTATTAGGCTTAGACTTGCGTGTTCTGTTTTATTTTGCTTGGTAACTTACTTTGTCTGTTATTACTTGAAACCATTTAAATCCTACTTTTTACACTTAATAAAATCACTTTTGTTTATTAATTAACCCAGAGTAAGTGATTAATACTGGGGGGAGCAAACAGGTGTGTGCATCTCTCTCTATCAGTGTTATAGAGGGCGGACAATTTATGAGTTTACCTTGGATAAGCTTTATATAGAGTAAAATGGATTTATTTGGGGTTTGGATCCCATTGAGAACTGGGTGTCTGGATGCTGGAAACAGGAATATTTGCTGAGCTGTTTTCAGTTAAGTCTGCAGTTCTGGGGGCATCGTTCAGACCCTGGCTCTGTGTTGCTGCAGGCTAGCGTGTCTGGCTCAACAAGACAGGGTTCTGAAGTCCCAAACTGGCAGGGGAAATGGGCTCAGAGGTAATTTCAGCACATCAGGTGACAGTCCCAAGGGGGGTCTCTGTGACCAAACCCATCACAATGAGTTCTCAACAACAGAAAGTGGGAGCTGCTGAGTGCTCACCAATTCTGAAAATAACACCAAAGGTGACTAACTGTAGATTTATGAGATTAACTCCAGGCTTCCAAGTTCGAAAGTTTTAACCTGAGGCCAAAGGGTTTCATTTTTCTCTCTTGGATGCAGACATGGGGCCAAATTCTACTCCCAGGAACAGCTGTGTTATCCCATTGCTTCAGAAGCTGGATCTTAGTGACTTTAAAATAGGAGTGAGTGATATTATGCTATTTTCAAGTATTACTTCACCAAAATAGTAATGATTAAACAGATTGCAGCTAGTGTATTAACAATAACACACCTTTCTCCTAGTACATCTGAGTGAGCTATAGAAACAGTACACTTTCTGCTTCTCAAAAAAGTCACTTTGCTATATAGTTTTCATTGCAAAATCTGTACAGAACAGTTGATTTAGCTAATCTTTGCTGCTACCTTTTTAAAATATTTGCTGGTAGTGAGTAGTTCTTGAGTAATTATGTTAAAGTATACTCCAAAGCACCCTTCACAATTTAGTAAACAGAAGGCCCGATTCACATTGCAGTCTGCCATTGCCCTTATGCACTGCTCTGTAGTGGCAAAGGGGCTGTAAACTGACATGTAATCTGGACAGATCTTGTCCTCAGGGAATTGTAGCACAGAAGTATTATTTTAATTACTTTCAATTTAGTGTATTCTGGAAGTTGCTGAAATAATATCTTGCGTATAATAATACAGAATAGGCTTCTTTCTGCTACTACACTATAATGATATTTAGTTTCATTTCAACTTCCCCCAGCTGGCTGCTGGGAGCAGAGTCCGAAGCCGGCCCGGCTTCTCGCCCCAGTTCCCAGCTGGGAGAGAGGTCCAAAGCTGCCCCAGCTTTGGCTCCTAGCTACAAGCGGGGAAAGCCCCCCGAGCTTCTAACCCCGGCTCCCAGCTGGGAGCAGGGTCCAGCCATTCAGCTCTCCACAGAAGTGGGGACTTTCTTGTCAGTTTCATGGCTCCTGCCCTGAAATTGAGAAGACAGCTGATGTAAAAGACCAGTGTCTACACCAGTGGTCCCCAAACTTTTCAGGGTCATGCACCCCCACAGTAGCTGGGGCCGGGAGCATGGCCATGTCTCAAGGGAGGGGACAGGGGTAAGGGGGAAGGGCGCCAATTGGGGGGGGCAGAGGAGGGCAGAAGCCCCCCTGCTTGAGTTTTATGCAGGAGGTGTGCAAGCTCTCAGGTAGAGCTCTTAACTACAGCATTAGTGTGAAACATAAGTTCTGCAGAGGAGAGGTGCCCCTGGGGCAGGGAGTCAGTGTAACCCTTCTGCCTGTCAGAGTTGGCAGCAACAAGGGCCGGGTTCTGTATCTAGGGGTTCCATTCCAATAACAAAATGCAAAACCGGCTCGAGCCCCCACCCAGTGACCTGGGACAAATATATACCACCCCCGCTGGGCGCCTCCAGGAGGCAATACTTCCCCTCTCGCAAACACATAGTCTGAGTGTAACAAAAAGCCTTTTAATAACAGAGAGAAACAATGTGGCATTATGTTGGGGAAACACCACCAACAGGATTCATAACACAACCCATGAGCAAAAATCCCACCCCAAGCAAATTGGGGCATGTCCTTTCCCTTTAGTTCTTGAGTCCAGCAACCCAAAATCACCCAAAGTCCCAAAAGTCCAATGACCCAAAAGTCTCTGCCCCTGGTCAGAGCAGCCCCAGAGTTCAAAAGTTTACCTGCAGAGTTTTACCTCCCAACCTGGGTGGAGATTGGGGGAGGGTTTAAGGGGCACCTTATGTGGTCCAAAGCTGATGGCCCCACCTCTCCATGGGGCTCTGCTCTGCCAGCCGCCCCATGAGCTGCTCTAGGCATCCAACAAACTGCTCTGCTCCCCACAGCCACTCTGCTCTGCTCACCGTCCCTCAAACTGCTCTGCTCCACCAGCCGCTCTGCTCTACTCACCATCTGGCAAACTGCTCTACCATATAGATTCAGGCTCCCCCACTACTTAACACAACACTCAGTGATTTCAGCTCTTAGTAAGTTTAGCTCTTTTGTCATTTCAGCTTGTAGTAGGGGAGCCTCAGTGTTGGTACACCATTAGCCCAAAGTGAATTCAGCTCAGCAGCCTGTAACTAGACTCCTAATAGAATCAAAATTAGCTCTGATAGTCCACAGTGGAGAGAGGAGGAAGTGCAATTAGCATGTAAGGCCCTCACCAGGGGGCCCATCCCACCAAGTATTAATACCTGTCCCCAGCCTCTCTCAATTCACAGAATTTTGGAACCCATGTCCCTTGCCTAGCGAGTGCTACTTAGTTGATGGCGAGTCCCTCCATCATAACAAAAGGCCAAGTGCAGTTCCACTGTCCTTGATTCCCATAATCAGGGTAATAACAATTTATTCTTCCTGCCCCAATAACGGAGACACTGGGGATCCCACAGCAGCCAAAGTGACCATTTGGGCAGCTATGGCCTCATTCTAGGCGGGGTGGGTGTGCCTATGCAAATGAGATCAGCCCCTGAAGTTCTTTTTCACAACTTGCCACACCTCACCACCAGACGTCAGGGTGGAGCTCATCCCGACTCTGCTTACATCAGTATTTTGTTTACAGAGGCATGGTGATTAAGATAAGAAAGGGCTGGTGCTTAAATTAAGGATATGAAGTTTAGCCTCTAGAAAAGAAATCCCTCTGTGGAGGGGCAGGAGGGAGGAGGGGTTGTTTTAGGATATGTCTACACTGGCAGAGTTACATCGCCGGCAGTTACATTGCCGCTCAAAGAGCGCTGAAGGGAAACAGTTGTTGTGTGTTCACACTTGAGGCACTTGCATCAGTATTCGGAGCCATGCTGTCTGGGCAGCTGTCCCACAGAGCATCTCTTCCTCTTCTGCCGGTAAGAGTAGTGGGAAAGCAGATGGGGTCGCGGGGCATACTGGGTCCTGTCCCAATGACCTGTGATGCATTGCTTCGCATCCCAGCAATCCCTGTGCTTCCGGCCGCATTTGGCACCATCTTTCAACGGTTTGTGTACTGCGCACTCTGCCTCTTTGGTCTGCAAGAAGGGATCCCGCAGTATTGACCAATATGCTGCTTGCTCTCACTAATGTGTCATGAGTGGCAGTGGAATTATTCCTTAAACTACAAAGGCAAGAGGAGCTTGACATTGATCTCACCACGTGTAGTAGTTACGACGTGAGATTCATAGAAACATAGAATATCAGGCTTAGAAGGTACCTCAGAAGGTCATCTAGTCCAACCCCCTGCTCAAAGCAGGACCTAATCCCCAACTAAATCACCCCAGCCAGGGCTTTGTCAAGCCTGACCTTAAAAACCGCAAAGGAAGGAGTTTCCACCACCTCCCTAGGTAACTCATTCCAGTGCTTCACCATCCTCCTAGTGAAATAGTTTTTCCTAATATCCAACCTAAACCACCCCCACTGCAACTTGAGACCATTACTCCTTGTTCTATCATCTGGTATCACTGAGAACAGTCTAGATCCATCCTCTTTGGAACCCCCCTTCAGGTAGTTGAAAGCACCTATCAAATCCCCCCTCATTCTTCTTTTCTGCAGACTAAACAATCCCAGTTCCCTCAGCCTCTCCTCATAAATCATGTGCTTCAGCCCCCTAATCATTTGTGGTGCCTTCCGCTGGACTCTGGTTGTGGCATTCACAGAGGTGCTAACCACAGTAGAACGCTGCTTGTGGGCTCGGGAAACAAGCACTGAGTGGTGGGATCACATCGTCATGCACGTCTGGGATGATGAGCAGTGGCTGCAGAAATTTCAGATGAGGAAAGCCACATTCATGGGATTGTGTGATGAGCTCACCCCAGCCCTGCAGCGCAAGGACACGAGAATGAGAGCTACCCTGCCGTTGGAGAAGCGCGTGGCGATTGCACTGTGGAAGCTGGCTACTCCAGACTGCTGCCGATAGGTCACTAACCAGTTTGGAGTTGGAAAGTCAACAGTTGGACTTGTGATGACGGAAGTGTGCAGGGCTATTAATCACATCCTGCTCTGAAAAACCGTGACTCTGGGCAATGTGCATGGCATTGTGGATGGCTTTGCACAAATGTGCTTCCCTAACTGCGGAGAGGTGATAGATGGCATGCATATTCCAATTCTGGCACCAGACTACCTAGCCACCGAGTACATCAATTGGAAGGGATTTTCTCTGTAGTTCTCCAGGCACTTGTGAATCACCGTGGGCGTTTCACGGACATTAACAGAGGCTGGTCCGGAAAGGTGCATGACGCACGCATCTTTCGGAACACTGGCCTGTTCAGGAAGCTGCAAGCAGGGACTTTCTTCCCGGACCAGAAGATCACCGTAAGGGAAGTGGAAATGCCCATTATGATCCTGGGAGACCCCGCCTATCCCTTAATGCCGTGGCTCATGAAGCCATTCACAGGGAACCTTGCACCAGCAAGGAGCGGTTCAACAACAAGCTGAGCAAATGCAGAATGACTGTTGAGTGTCCTTTTGGCCGTTTAAAGGTCCACTGGCACTGCCTATATGGGAGGCTGGACCTGGCCGATGACAATATTCCTATGCTTATAGCCGCGTGCTGTACCTCCATAATATTTGTGAAGGGAAGGGTGAGAGCTTCACTCAGGGCTGGACCACTGAGGCTCTGCCCCTGGAGGCTGAATTTGAACAGCCAGAGACCAGGGCTATTAGAGGGGTGCAGCGTGAGGCCATAAGGATCAAGGATGCCTTGAGGCAGCAATCTGAAACTGAAAGCCTCATATTTGTTGCTATGCTCGGGAGTGCAGTGCTTGTAATGCTAGGAGGTGATTGTGATTGGTGCAGACGATGCACTGTGAAGATTTAAGAAACTTGCCTGTTGCTTTTCAGGGCTCTGTTTGCTTTCAATGAATGGAATAAAGATTGCTTGCAAACCAAAACAATTCTTTTATTAAAAAACAACAATTGGGGGCAGAGAGACAAACAAAAAAACACATGAGCACTGTGGGGGATGAGGAAAGAGAGGGTCCCAGGAGGAGGTGGGGTACTGGGACTGTTAAAGATTTGTGTATGTCCAGGTACCGTATGGAACCTTGTCCTTTGGAGTACAGTGCAGCGGGTACTGTACTTCAGCAGGGCTAAACTGCAGAGGGACGGGTGTTGAGTGCCATGGGTCCTGGGAGTCCACAGGGCTGGACTGATGGGGCAGGAGTGGAATGCAGCGGGTACAGATTGGAGCCAGGAGGTTGATAACAGCATGTTGATGGTGTCTGGGGGGCATATGGGAAAGAGTTTGCAACAGCAGCTACAGGGGAGGGCGGGCGAGGAGCTGATCCATTTGCAGTGCTAGTAGCACCTGGAGTGTGTCCACCTGGCACTCCATAATGTTTAAGAGCCGCTCCGTGGCTTCGTTCTGGCACTCCGCATTCTCCTTTCGGTCCCTCTCCTCGCTGTCCCGCCACTCCTTCAATTCTTGTTTTTCAGCCGTGGAGTGCATCATAACCTCATACAGAAAGTCCTCTTTAGTTTTTCGTGGCCGCTTTCTAATTCTGCGCAGCTGTTCAGCTGGCGATAACAAAGAGGGAGGCTGGGCTCCCAAGGTCATATCTGTGAAGACAAAATGCAACATTTTACAAAAGCAGTATTATTTGCAACACACAGACCACTGATTCAGTGATTTAAAACACAGGCACTATTCACATACCTGTAACTAACTTGCTGACCCCAGGCAAGCACATATAAGCCACAAGTCCCCAAAATGGTGAGTAATCGCAGGGGCAGGGTAAATCAGTGTTCGGGGACCTTGCTGTACTCTGGGCACATGGCTTTTGGGGAGAGCCAGCACTGTAGGGGGGGCCTTATAATCATTACTGTCCCCACATTTTCCACAGGCCGTGTTCATTATGGAAGATATCTCTCTGATGAGGGTGAGCAAGGAATCAAAGGAGGGTCTTCTCCAACACTGCGGCTTCTGCCCTGGCCCTTATGCGGCTCGCCTGCGTACAGCAATGGTCCTTGCCCCCCCGCCCGCCCCCCATGACAGCAGAGTGGCATGGGAAAACAAAGCAGCTCTGCCAAAAAATCTGCGGCAGCGGATTGCCCAGTATCTAGATTCCAGGAGAGTTTTGTGGAGATCTCTGAGGCAGATTCCTGTGAAGTGAGAGAGTCAATCAACACCCTGTTCCGCCGCTCAGATTAGGAATGTGGTGGTACGCACATCATACAGACACAAGCCTGCTTTCTGCTACCCTCCTGCCCCCAGCAACTCATTTCAGCGATTCCCAAAATCAAAGCCACTTACCAGGGGCCTCCTCCGCTGTTTGTGCTTCGCCAGTCTCCGACAGCTGTGACTGGCTAGCCTCCTCCAAGGTAGAGAAGAGCTCCTGGCTGCTTGAATCTCTAACCTCCTAGTCGTCCTCTGCCTTTGGGTCCCCCTCCACATCCTCATCCAAGATTTCCTCCTCCTGGCTCAGTCCACTCTCGACTGCCATGTGAGCCAATGAAGTATCCACAGGGGCCTTCGCAGTGGAGGTGGGGTCGCCGCCGAGTATCATGTTCAGCTCGTGGGCACAGCACTGGAGCGGCGGTTTGCCTCCTGCACCTTGTGGTAGGCGGATGCAGCTCCTTCACTTTGACCTTGCACTGCAGTGTGTCCCGGTCATGCCTCCTTTCTGTCATGCATCATGAAATCTGTCCGTAGGTATCATAATTCCTACGGCTGGAGCGCAGCTGGGACTGGACAGCCTCCTGTCCCGAATGCCGATGAGCTCCAGCAGCTCAGCATTGCTCCAAGCGGGGAATTGCCTGGTGCGTGGAGCAGGCCTGGCCACCTGGAAAAATGCCCAGAGCCCACTGCACGCGTCACTGAACAAACAGGAAGGGGACTTTCAAAATTCCCAAGGAATTTAAAGGGCGGGGCTAATGGTTGGTCACCTGAGGGCAGGGCAGAAGAGTTCAAATCGAAGACCAGAGAAGCGAGAACAGGCATTGTGGGACACCTCCCAGAGGCCAATTGCAGCGCTGTAATCGACCAGGGTGTCTACAGTGGCACTACGGCGCTGTAGCCCTGGCACGGAAAGCTCCATGCCTCTCGTCGGGGTGGTTTTTTTACAGTGCTGCAACTGCGCAGTTTCTGCGTGCTAAGTGGCTTGGCACCGTGTGCACCTCGCGGGTTACACCACAGAAAGCTGCTTTAGTGCACTGTAACTGGCCAGTGTGGAGAAGGCCTTAGAGAGAACACTGCGGGGACTCAGAAAAAATACACAAAGCACTGAGCCTAGGCTACATTCAGAAAAGGGAGAGATTTGGGGGCATAGATGAAAAGAAGGGGTCAAACCCAGGGAAGGGCTAGCAGTGTATAGAGAAGTTCCCACTCTACCTGTGGTACTTATGTGGCCCCATCACCATGGTATCTGAGGCTGCACTTCACAATGTCAAACCTATTTCTCCTCCCAGCCCTGCAGTACAAATGGGGCACTGAGGCACACACAGACTAAGGGCCAGATTTTCAAAGGTATTTAGGTGCCTAGTGAGATTTTCAAATGCACTTAGAAGGTTTGGTGCTTTGTAAACCCCACTAGATATCTAGCTGCATCTTTGGGTGCCTAAAAATCTTTGAAATTCTGTCCTTAAAGCACTGGCCTGGGGTCAGACAGAAAGTCCATGGGGGGGACACAACCCAGGTCTTTCTGAGCTAGCTCCCTATCCCAGCAGACCAGCCACTCTCTCTCTCTCTGCTGCATGCTGCAAAAGAAGAGGACTCTGATAGACTGGAGCAAAACCAAGGCAGCCAGTTCTCTGAGACTCCAGCAAATGGTCCCAGGATAGATGTCATGGTTAACAGCATGAAAAGCAGCACAGAAGTTAGGGAGAATGAGAGTCAGATGAGAGGAAATCACTTAACTCCCAAGGGGTGGTAGGTTCAGCCCCATGCTGGGTTGTACAGCAATGGCTGCTGTGCAATTTTACTTTTTAACTGAAAACCATTTTGTTCAGTCATTTTTTGTTCTGAGTTTGAGAAAAGAAAGGAATAAGAAAGTGTCATATAAGTATCAGATGTGTTTATGCCTCAAATTCTTAGGGTTTCAGCTGTATTCAGGCCAATTCCAGAACAAAGAACAGAAACTGCATCCACAGAGTCCATAAAGTCAACGATTATTGTCATGATTTGCATTATTCACTGGGCACCATTCAGCACTGTTCAGAATACGACAGAAAATCCAGTCCCTAAGCCAATGCATATAAGATGTGTAACTCTGGGTAAGATGACTCAGATATTTAAGTGTGAAGTGTATAGTTATTGACCAAACATGTTATCACATGGTCACTGTGATGTTTATATCTATGAGTGGAGGCACTGATGGCAATAGAAGTTTTAGTTGATTAAGGACGAGAAGATTTGACCCTCCAACTTTTTTTCTAAAGGAAAAGCTGTCCAGAATTCCTGTGCCAGTTTATTTTCCTTTCCTGCCTGCGGTGGCCCTGATATACCTTAGAAGTCTCAGGGTTTTTTTCAACTTTAAAATATAGAATTTTCTTGGTGTTTGGTTTTAAATATTCTGTGAGAACTGCAACTCAATCGCTGTAGTGTGTGTTTAAGAGCCTTCTGGAAAGTAACTAGCCTTTAAACAGAAGTAAAAGCAGTGTTGCCAATTCTCATGATTTTGTCATGAGTCTCATGATAATTGTTTTCCTTAAAGCCCGAGCTCCTGGAGTCAAGTGGATATGTGATGATTTCAGCCTTCATGCTTAAAGAAAAATGAAGGTTCTAGTCCTCGTGGCTGTGGAGAAAGCTTCAAAGTGTGACCCCAGTGCACCCTAAAGGCCAGGGGTGAAAGTAATAATAAATTCTTACAGGTACGGGGGCCGGTTCCAGCCCCTGGAAGGGGCAGGGCCTCGGGCTGAAGGGGTGGGGCTGGGAGGGTCAGTAATCCAAATTTTTCAACAGTTGTTTCAATTGTTATATTCAAGAGTTAGTAACAAAGAATATACATTAAAATTTAAAACCTAACCAGTGTTACTTAAGTGACTTGACACAAGATGTGAGAACATGTTAGTATTAGAGCTGAGTGGATCGAATATTTATGAAAGCCTCTTTTTTTATATAGGAATTAGATACAGTGCTTCTATAAGCTAATTTCTAAGTTATCTGCAAAAAAACCCTAGAGTTTTCAGGTGCCTAAGCAGCCCTTGGAACCACGGTTAAAGTTCCCCCTCCCAAAAAAATCTGAAATGGTGCCCCTGGTAAGGGGGCCGGGAACAGAGCCACAGCCAGGGGCTGAGGCTATGGCCGGGAGTGGAGCCCTGGCTGGAGCACCGGGCTGGGGCTGGGAGAGGAGCCCTGGGCAGGGGTCAGGAGCAAGGACCGCTGCTGGAGGGAGAGTGTGGCTGGGTGGCACTCCCTTGCCCCTCATGGGAGCTGGATCAGGCCCACCATGCCCCGCCCAAGATTTCCTCCCCACAATTTGGGGACCGTTGGTCTACACAGACACTGCGTTGACCTAACTACACTGACATAAGTCTTACGCCTCTCGTGGAGGTGGAGTTATGATGTCAGTGTAGTAGGGCACTTACATCCATGGGAGGAAGGCTGTAGTGTCTAAGATGCCTTATGTTGACCTAACTGGGTAGTGTAGATCAGCCCTGAGGCACTTAACTCCAGGAGAGGGTTCGCAGCTGAGGAAGTGGAGTTAGGTGATGAACACTCTGAGGGGCTTGGGGCTTAGGACAGCCCCCTCCCCACTTATTTAAGTGCATGCTGGCTTTTGTGAATCCCATTCTTAGGTGCCAATCTCTAGTCATTGTGTAGGAAGCCTGAGCCCCTCACTCAGGCTTTTTGAACTCCACAGATCTTCTAGGTGATAAATGTTGGGCATTGCAATGCTGAGCGTCAAAAAGCCTACGTCTTTTTGTGGATTTAGCCCTTAGTGTCTAAACTCTCTCTACGGCTTTGATGCTGCATAACGGGGCGAGGGGGATGAGAAGCCCCAGACGGCTTCCCCCCTGCTTCCAGCTTTCTTGACAGAAATTCCTTTATGGTAGAACATCTTCAAGGGTTATATCTCCATATTATTTGTAATTATAATAAATAAAAATAATTCTTTGCATTTAGGGCCTGATCCAGAATACAGTGTATTTAGTAGAAAAATTCCCATTCACTTCAGGATATGTCTACTCACATAGAAGTTGAGATTCCCAGTTTGGGTGGGTAGACAGACGCTAACTCTGCTTCAGCTAACATCTTAAAAATAGCAGTGTGGCCAGGGTGTAGCTGCCCAAATATGTTGGGCAGGATTGTATTCGGGTGGTTAGCCCGAGCTGCCACCATATCCACATTGTTATTTTTAGCACGTTAGCTCCAGCAGAGCTAATGTGTTTATGTCCACCTGGCCTGGGAATCACACCTATGAGCTGCGCTGTAGACATACCCTCAGTGGACTTTGGATCAGGCCCTTATCTTCCGACCCGTTCAAATAGTTTGTCTCACAAATACCTGTGTAAAATAGATATGTATCATTGCCTTCTCTCTTTTTTTTTTTTTTTTACAGGTGAGAGAAATGAGACCCAGAGTACAGGAGGCTGGGGAAAGTAGCATTACTTTACACAAGTTCCACCCTCAAACCTCTATATCTGATCATTTCTCTTTTAAAACTGCATAATGAGAAAGGCATGATCTAGTGCTCTGAGCACCCAACTACGAGATGGGAACTTGGAGTTCTTCTAATCCTGGATCTGATGCTGAGACCCTGAGAAAGTCACTTAACCTTCCTGCCTTACTATGAGAATAATACTTACTTCATAGGGGTGTTGCAAGCATTAACAGATGTTTGTGAAATCTTTTGAAAACAAGTGTTAAGTAAAGGAAGATTATTATTATCTATTATTCATACTCTGCTATGATTGTGTTATATATAACACCGCTGATGGAAAACCTGGGCTTGGTATGTAAAACAATGCTGCAGAATGTAGGGAGAATAACATTTCTGAACCACCAGTTTTCCCCAACTGAAAGCATCACTTTTGTGCCTGTAGAGAAAAGTAATAACAGGGAGTATTGGGGTGTTTTACTGTGGAGATCAGTTCTACAAAAATCATTGGAGTGCCGTGGTTTTTGTCCAGATGCAATTTAAAAGGTACCTCTGAAGCAAATGATCAGACTACATTAGATACGCTAGAGTTCATCCTTGAGATAGTTTAATATACAGAAAAATAATTGACAATGAGATTCAATTAACAAAAGTCTTAACTAGCTTACCAACATCATTTCCCCACATCAGTTACTAATTTATGTTAATTCTTTGACCTCAAAGTAATTACGTAATTATTAGACAAAGAGAAACTACATTAATAGCTACTTCTATAACTACCAATACATGTGACTGCTAGTACAGTTTATTTCAGCTAATGCTTCAGTACTCAACACTTCAGTTATTCTATTTGTTTAATGTTGAATATAACTTATTCTATATCTTGTAACCCAGTGTTCACAAATGGACATTTAAATGGAACCCCTACTTTTAAATGTGAGTCTCTAATTATTGGTGGAACCCCCTTTCATTAGTCAGTTCAGACAAAGCATAGGCTCAAATGGTCAGCAAAGTAAAGGATCATTAGACTTAAAGGTCCAGATCCTCAAAGGGACTGAAGTACCTAAATCCCATTGTTAGGCACCACAAAATCCCCACTTTGCTGCCATCTAACCTGTGGGTACCCAAACTCACTTGGCACCTTAACTTTTGCAGTAAAAATTCCCTAGAAACCTATGCTTCTGATTCTCGACATGAGCATTGCTGCCTCACACTAGGCACCCTATCACCTATCTCCCACCTCAGCCCCAGCGGGATCCACAAACTGGAAGAAGATGGGCAAAGGAGTCCCTATCTTGAATGCTTGGCTTGATCTGGTAGGGTTGCCCAGAGGGCACCTAACTCCACACAACAGCTGGGGTGGGGGGAGGAGGAGGATTCCCTTATAATCTTGAGCCCAGTTGCTAGATAGTCTCTCAGAATTTGGGAAACCATGGTTCAGTTCCCTCCTCTGCCTGATGTGGAGAAGGGATTTGAACAGGGGTTCCCCAACCTCTCAGGTGACTGCCATTGATTATAGAGCAATTCTCATTCTCTGGCCCAATTGATTCTTAATTATTCAATCATTTAGTTGGAGAGCTGGATAAGGACCATCAGCAGAACAGCCCATTGTCCAGTGACAACATCACAACACGCAAGTCCCTTTGTGGATTTGGGCCAAAGTCCTCTGATTTCTAAGCCCTCAGACACCTCATGGAACTGGAATGTAGTTAGAGCAATTATTAATTATGGTCCAGATTCTCAACTATGACCAGTAGCTGCTGTTGCTCAATATGCTGGCTGACTATGGCCCCCCAGACTATTACACCACTCAAGAACAGCCAAAGCTTATTATTCTGGCCACACTTCTAATGTGCCTTACACACTCCCTATGTTGGGAATTGCAAGGAATGGCTGCCCTAACACAATGTCTATATGCTTGCTGCCTATGCCAGGAACTGTAATGGGAGGCAGGGGATGCAAGAGCTGGCTATGCCTGGGGAAATACACCAGGGAAATACAAGGCTGGGGAGATCCAGCTCCTTTTCATGCAAACAGAGCAGCACAAAGGATCTGGATCCCAGAATAGAATCTAGCCTTCTGAGTAATACTATTATTTGCCTCCTCCAAGTCAGAATACCTGTTCCAGATACAGGTGGATGATTTATGAATAAAGACAAACTAATCCCTTTGTAGTGCTTTGTGGACACTTGATTACACCCACAAACTTGTCTAACCACATTAGCTGCTGCAACTGTGCTGTAGTGTTTTTTCAGTGTAGCTCTCTTGCTTGTGTCTTAAACATGGGGTTTTCCTCACGGATGCCCTTGTCCAGAGATATTTCTTGGCTGACTATTCTTCTTCTTTGGGAGCTGGAGATTCCTTTTTGGAGTCTAGTTTGCAGGTGCAAGAGACAAAATGCAAGAGAATCCTAACTCACTGATTTCTATAAAAGCTGCGCATTGGTACTTCCTGGGTGGAGTGACCTATGGTATGTCCCAGTTTGTTAGTGCCATGCTTTGAAGTATATCATACACAAATAAAACTGGCTTTTACTTTGAGTAACTGCCTTTCTCCAAGAAAAATTGTTTTCTCTATCAGGATTTAGGGCATGTGAAATTTGTTCACAACTGATGATGGTAATTCAGTATTTTGTTTTCCTGAAACTTACTCTTTGTATTTAAATTTATAAGAGTTAAAACTGCATAAGGTCCTTTACATATCAGTAGCATCAATTCTGGGTTTTTTTTTAGTCCATTTTCAAACTGCCCAAGGATTTTTATTAGTTTCTTGATCACAACTTTTTCAATTTCTTTGATTATTTTGGGTACCCAAGTTTGTACAAAATGAATTTATCCCCAGATTTTCACATCACTGATTGGTCAATTTTCCTTTGTTTCCTGATATACTATAACATGTTTATAATCACACATTGTGATGGTCTATACTATTATGCTCACCACTTTTCCAAAGTATGATACATTTTGTACAAAGTTACCTTGTAAGATATCACTTGAAAACTCATAAAGTGCTGAATATTGTTCTCCTGGTAAAACTAGTATATCAACATTGTATGGGAAGTTATTAGATTCCATTATGTATCATTGTTGTAACATGCTCTAAGGTTAAGACAAGCAGTCGTTCTCCAGCAATGAGAAGATGTGAATAAGCAATTTACATTGCATCACAGCAACATTTCAAACCTCACATCCACAACAGACTGCCTGTCACCGTGACTCAGAAAGGATGTTTCTAGCACAAGAAATGGAGTTATAGAAGGGCAGGAAAACACTTGACTTCACCTCCCCTCTTCCTGTCTCTCTGCTCATGACATTAACAGCTCTCAAAGAACTGAAGTAAGTGGGGAGTGGTCCCAGGCTGAAAGGAGATGCAGCCTGTGAAAGTTACAGCAGCATATGGCGAGACAAAACCTTTGCTTTTAAGGCTTGTTAAGTTAGGTATTAGCTTGCATATTACTCTTTTATTTTGTAACCAATTCTGACTTCTATGCATCAATTCTTGTAATCACTTAAAATCTATCTTTTTGTAGTTAATAAACTTCTCTTATTGTTTTATCTTAACAAGTGTGTTGGATTAAAGTGTGTGGGAATCTCCATTTGGGACAAGCAAGGCTGGTGGACATATCATTTTCCTTCAATGAAATGACAGACTTTCTATGAGCTTGCAATGTTCAGTAGTATGCTACACAGTACAAGATGCACATTTCTAGGGGAAAGTCTGGAAATAAGAATTTGTGAGTGTCCCCCTATGTGCAATTCAGGAGTGACTGGTTAGAGTGCTTGTGTGTTTAGCTGGGAGTGAATTTGCATGATGAAGGTTGTGTGAGCTGGCCAGGTGTGGATGTTCTGACAGCATAGTCATGTAAGAGACACCCCAGGCTAGACAATTAAGGGGACACAGCTGTTCAATAGTCCAGATTGTATCCTGGGGAATGCCACACCCATATTATTAACAATCAATCCCTAGTTAGTTTTGACTTCCGAATAATAGAATGTAAGGGAAATTTAATATTTCACTTCCGTTTGTGACTGCTGTCAAACAAAAATTTTAAAAATTAATCAACTCATTAAAATGTTTCAGAATTCATTAAAATTGATTCTCCTTTTATCTTACTTAAGTGCCTTCTAGCTCAACTGTTTAGCCAAAATTCTGTGCCTAGTAGATTTTTCCATTAGGATGAGAAATTTGTGGTACAAATCATGAATTTTCTTGCTGTAATCTTATTTACAAAAAATGTACACAAAGTCCTCGAACTCAGTAGAAACAAATAGCAGGCAGTTTCCTAGCACAAAAATCCACAGGTCTGCCACTCTAAAGTTCTGTGCCCCGGAAGCTGTGTCTTTCTGCTCCTTCTCAGGATCACTCACATGCCTTCTCCTGGCTTTCTGCCTATAATCAATATCCTGGCTCCTGGGTTTGCACCAGGGAAGCCCCTGGCTTGATTGTTCTTTCTGCTGTCCCTAAAAAAGGGCGTGGCACCTGCATCCGCTTTAATCAAATCCATGATTTTTTTTGGATGCAAGGCCTCCCTGATGGCAGCCATTAGCACTTTTCTGCATAATAATATAAAACCTTCCCTTGAAGCCTTATAGAAATAATATGTAGGTTTAACATGTATTTTGAATTATAAGCATAAAATAAATTTTCTAAACTGGACCAATATTTTATATAATTTACCAGATAAAACTGCAAAGTAATATAAAACAGTTTGTATTAGCTTATAGCAGGAAAACCTTTGGAGGATTAGGACTTTCATGAATGAATTCAGACCTAAACAATAACAAGATTAAAATGGCCAAGAAATGGAAGCCCATTCACTTCATGGCTGCTGGTGGAGATGATTTATGTTAGGAGCATAAATAATTGCAACAAAGGGGGTTGCAAAAGAGATTTGCAGAGCGTAGGTACAGGTTCATAAACCACACCTCCTGTGTGCCCTGTCTCCAGGTGCACACAACCCATGGAGTATGAACACTGCAGGTTTTGGTGATGAAGAAAATAGGGCATACATTTTTGGTCCTTCCTGGCCATCTCTTCTTGTGCATGAGCCATGTTGTGTTTAATTGTGGCTAATGGTACAGTATACATTCCGAGTCTAGGGCTTTGGAAACGTAGGGGCCCTTGTCTATGGCTGAGAGTTTAACTCCTCAAAGGGTCATTGATATTTGTTGTTTTCTCTTCCTTTACACATACAAGGAAAATAGCAGGAAGGGGGGAAAGCAAGACTAATTTTCATTGTATGATGAAACAAAATTCTAAACTTACTTGGAAGATTTAAAGGAAGAGAAGGAAAGCCAAGAACATTCCTGTATATTTAGGAGGCTGGACTGATTGATATGGTGGACATCAGTTCAGGTAGGAAATCTGTCTCTTTCCTCAGCTGAGGTAGTGCCTGTTGAATTAATTGGGCCCATATGTTGCATTCAAGGGTGTTAACATAACCCAGTTACTGTCCCACATTAAATTGTATTAAACAAAGTTTTGTGTTTGGTATACGGAGACCTTGCCAGCTTAGTATCATGGTAACACACATAATTAAACATCTTTTTAACCTGTTATTAAAGATACAGGAAAAGCAGCAAAAATGGTTAAAGCATTTGAAATATAAAATATAAAGTGAGTCTTTCATTTTAACAACATCCCTTTTTCCCTTTAGCTGGAGAGAATGTCTAGAAGGAAAACCCCCTTTTTTGACAGTCTCTTAGATGTTACTAAAGATGGTAATACCTGTCCTTTTGGGGAAAAGAGAAGAAGTTAGTTGACACAGGCTGGAGCTGTTATTGCTGTTGTTAAAAGTCCAAGCCAATTTCCAAAGAAAAGATAAACACACCAAAAAGGGGAGGAAAAAGAACAGCAAAGATAAAACATGCAGATTATGTCTCTGGTGTTGACTTTCACTGCTGGAAAAACACAGGCACAGCACATGGTCTTGTCAGCCACTCCAAGACCTGACAAATTTGTATCAGCACCAGGCTGTCTAGGTCATTGCATTTAGCTACCTCTTTCTGGTCACAGATTTACAAAAGGTTTCAGCATAGCAGCCGTGTTAGTCTGTATCCACAAAAAGAAAAGGAGTACTTGTGGCACCTTAGAGACTAACAAATTTATTTGAGCATAAGCTTTCGTGAGCTACAGCTCATATCATCGGATGCACAAAAGTGTTGTATAATATACAGATTTACAAAAGTGTTGTATAATATACAGTCTTGGCTGGCTAAACCAGACTCTTAGCAGACAGAAGGAAAAAGGAGCAGGATAGGAAAGAAAGGAAATGTAGGGAAGGAAAAGAACACACAGGAGGGGGTGGGGTGTGACCAAGTCTCACATCTCAGGTGGTATTTGAGATTTAGCTGGAGCTGGTGGAGGTGGCAATGTGATCTGACTCCCTCTCACTGGCCTGGTCTAGTCAGGACATCTTTCAAGAATAAGATGAAGAGGGTCCCAGGCGATGGTGGTGGTGGCAGCCATGATGGTGAAGCTCACTCTGGTAGCCAATTTTTCTCCCAAAGTCTTTAAGGACCCCAAAATGAAGTGATGGGTGGAATAGCCCATCCCCTCATTATTTTGTCCACCAGTTAGGCCTAATCCAATACACCAGTTTTAATTCATTAATTTCCAGTCCCATATTTTTCTTGTTTACCAGGCATGCTTTTAACAAAGTCCTTGAATTATGTCAACAGGCCTTTTCCTTTGAACCTTTTCAGTCTTTTTCTTTTTTCTTTCTTTTTTTTTGCACCTTCTCCCATTAACTTTTCTTGTTATGAGATATTGTGACATCTTATGAACTCACACTCACTTTTTAAAATTGAGCTTACAATTAGGGTAAACTTGTAGGCCCACTTGTTATAAGTTTCAGAGTAACCGCCGTGTTAGTCTGTATTCGCAAAAAGAAAAGGAGTACTTGTGGCACCTTAGAGACTAACCAATTTATTTGAGCATAAGCACGAAAGCTTATGCTCAAATAAATTGGTTAGTCTCTAAGGTGCCACAAGTGCTCCTTTTCTTTTCACTTGTTATAAGAGACCAAAGGCAAGAATAGTAAGACAAGACTTAGGCCATGTCTGCACCACAAACTTGGGCTGACACAAGTTATGTCAACATAAAGCTGACACGGTGTCACGGAGTGTGGGGGAGTCCAGGCCCTGCACTCCTCTTCCTGGGATTCACTGAGACTCTCAGCCAGCCAGTAAAACAGAAGGTTTATTGGACAACAGGAACACAGTCCAAAACAGAGCTTGTGGGTACACCCAGGACCCGTCAGTGAAGTCCTTCTGGGGGAGCCGGGAGCTTAGACCCCAGCCCTGGGGTTCCCTGTGTTCCTCCACCCAGCCCCAAACTGAAACTAAACCCACCGAGCAGGTTCCCTGCTGCAGCCTCCATCCACATTCCTGGGCAGAGGTGTCACCTCCCCCTCCCCCTCCTGGCTCAGGTGACAGGCTCTCAGGTCTCCCGTCCCCAGGGCACATTCCCAGGTCAACACTCCCCCCTCCCTGCTGCGTCACATCGTCACACACGGTATATCACTCGTGCACATGCACACTTGGCTCCTTGCGCTGCATGTATTCACCGGGAGTGCTTAGTGCACAGTATGGTGCAACATTACATCTGACTGTAGCTTTCTGGATGAAACTGTCATTGGTATGGTCTTGATGCATGTTAAGGAAAGCTACATTATTGTCTTATTATCTCATTATCTTAAGATAAGATTCCCAACATTCCCAAAGATTCTCAACATTCTGTTAGCCTTCTTGACTGCCACTGCACATTGAGCAGATGTTTTCGGAGAACTATCCCCAATGAATCCAAGATCTCTTTCTTGAGTGGTAACAGCTAATTTAGACCCCCTTATTTTGTATGTATAACTGGGATTATATTTTGCCAAGTGCATTACTTTGCATTTATCAACATTGAATTTCATCTGCCATTTTGTTGCCCAGTCACCCAGTTTTGTCAGATCCCTTTGTAACTCTTTGCAGTCAGCTTTGGACTTAACTATCTTGAGTAATTTTGGATCACCTTCAAATGTTGCCACCTCACTGTTTACCTCTTTTTCCAGATCATTTATGAATATGTTGACGTTGGCACAGATCCCAGTACAGCCCCCTGGAGGACACCACTATTTACGTCTCTCCGTTCTGAAAAATAACTATTTATCCCTACCCTTTGTTTCCTATCTTTTAACTGGAGCCCCTGGCAATGTTTTCTAACGATCCTTAATTTAATTTAATAACAAGCCCTTTGTTAGCTTAATCATCCTGCCTCTGTGTATAAACAAACTCCCTGCTCCAAAGGCAGTAGCACAGAACTCATCTCACATTCCACACACTCAAACTGTGCCGCATTTAAGAGTTCCATCTGGGGCTAGGGCATGTCTCTGCCAGTAGGAAACTCAAGGGGAGGCCGGGAGCTCCCCACTCCCCTCCAAATGGTGTTCCTGAGGACAGACCCCCAGGCAGAGCAGAGCAGCTCCTCATTCACAGAAGTGGGGGGGCAGCGTCAGTGACTCCACATGCACCCCACCCACACACACCATGCCTTGCCTCTATTTGGGGGGGGTCAATGCCCCCCATCCCCGCCCCCCAAACTGCACCCATGGACTCCCCTCTCCTCCCCTGACACTGCAGCAGGCCCTACCCCCAGCCCAGCTCTCTCTGTCTGGAATGGGATGCACCTGCTGCCTGCGATTGTAGTCGGGCTGGGAGCTGCAGCCACACAGGGAGCCTGCCTAGGAGACGCAGGTAGGAGGCGGGGCGGCCCCACGTGGGCAGGGTCTCATGCTGCTGATCACTCTTGGCTTCTGCAGAGCAGAGCGAGCACTGTGCTTCCCGCCCTCGCTCAACCCTAAGCTCAACTTGGCTGAAGCCAGGAGCTGCTAAATGACTGATCGATGGAGCCTGCCAAACAGCTAATAAGCACAGATGGTTATCAGCTGATGGGTGGGGGCAGGGCCACCCCAGAACAGCTGATCCGTGGCCAGGGCTGCAAAACCACTATGGCTGGTAGGTGCTGAGCATCCATTATTTTTTTCTGTAGGTGCTCCAGGGCTGGAATACCCACAGAGTCGGCACCTATGGTGGGTCATGCAAGTGGCATTAATTACTCCTGGGGGAATTCTGTGCCAAAATACTAAAAATTCTGCACACAATATTTTAAGATTCTGCAAAATTTTGCACAATTTATTTGTCAAAATAAGACTATATAATCATGCCAGCTTCAATTATTTTGTAAAAAGAAAAAAGAAAAGGAGTACTTGTGGCACCTTAGAGACTAACCAGTTTATTTGAGCATGAGCTTTCGTGAGCTACAGCTCACTTCATCGGATGCATAGATGAAGTGAGCTGTAGCTCACGAAAGCTCATGCTCAAATAAACTGGTTAGTCTCTAAGGTGCCACAAGTACTCCTTTTCTTTTTTCTTTTTACGAATACAGACTAACACGGCTGTTACTCTGAAACCTGTCAATTATTTTGGTAATTTATTTCAGAATATCTGTCAGCAAGTATGTCTGTAACACTACAGACCCACAAAAAATCCCCTCGGGAGCAGAGAGCTAAAGAAACCCCTACGACAACCCAGTTCCTGTTTTTCTGCCCCCTTTCTCCCAGAGCCCAGCCAGGGGGCCAGACACTCACACCCCTAACCCCAGAGGCCAGCTGCAGGCCCCCCTGGCCCAGACACTCACACCCCCTACACTCCTAGAGCCCAAGGATCAAGAGGGAGAAACAGCCTCATGCTGAGTCCTGGCTCCACCTCCTTCCTTCAGGACATGCTCACAACTACAGCTGCTGTGAATCCTCCAGTTCCCTCCCCCTTCCCCCGGCCTTATCTTCTACTCTGCTGGGTCCAGCGGCCCGTAATGGCAGCCAAAATCTCCACAGCCCATTTCTGTGGAGAAAAAAGGAAATTCTGCGCATCCAACATTAATTTCTGCAAAATTTTGCATTGCACAGTGGCACAGAATTCCCCCAGGAGTAACTAAATTAATCGTCTCCTGCTGCACAGGACTGTGACTCTCAGCAATGTGAAGGACATAGTGGATGGATTTGCAGCAATGGGGTTCCGAAACTGCAGTAAAACGATAGATGGCATGCATATCCCTATTTTGTCAGCAGCCCACCCAGCGTGTGTCAGCAGAAAGGGCTACTTTTCTGTAGTTATGCAAGCACAGGACTGTTCAGAAAGCTGCAAATAGGGACTTTCTTTCCCGATCTGTGGATTACCATTGGTGATGTTGAAAGGCCCATAATGATCCTGGGGGACCCAGCCTAGCCCTTTCTCCCCTGAAATTTTAAACAAGACATGCTTATTGTCACTTCTATGCTTGTGCACTGCCCCACTCTCAGCACCAGCCATGGTGTGTATGGTCCGCCAGGGGTGAGGGAAATGAGGAGGGAATTCTTTGGTTGCATGAAACGCAGTCTAGGGCAATGGCACTGAATACTGGCCCCATTTTCCACAGGTGGTGGCAATTTTAGCTGATATCTCACTCCTGAGGGTAACAAAGGCTCCTGGTGTCCTGAAGCTGCCCAGGTCAGCATGCCAATAGCTTGTCTATTGCAGTGGTGCCTCCTGAAGTTATTACCGATTGGGGTGGGAAAGTATCCTCCTGCGGGGAAGAAATAAGGCTGCCGTCCCTAAAAAGCTTTGGGAGAGGATGGTAGAGTACCTCCATGAAAGTTGCATTGAGATCTCCCCGCAGGGTACAAGGGCCATCCCTGCATGCATAAACAAACTGCCCCACATGCTCCCCATTCACCTGGCCTCACTCTACAGGGGAATGCAAACCAGATATCAACTCTACCTCTCTTTGTTATACTGCTACCTCTTCTAGTACAAGACTCCTGGAACCCCACCCCCACCTAGGAAAGGTGGAGGGAAGGCAGGGGGCATGGGGCTCCACATGCTGCCCCCGCCCCGAGCACCAGCTCCACACTCCCATCAGCTGGGAACTGTGGCCAATCGGAGCTGCAGGGCGGTGCCTGTGGGTGAGAGCAGAGAGCAGAGCCCCCTGCAACACCTCTACCTAGGAGCTGGACCTGCTGCTGGTCGCTTCCGGAGCGCAGCACAGAGTCGGGGCAGGCAGGAAACCTGCCTTAGCCCCAGCTGTGCCACTGACTGGGAGCCACCAGAGGTAAGCCTGTGCCCCAACCCCGAGCCCCAACACCCTGAGACCTCCCAAACCCGGAGCCCCTCCTGCACACCAAACCCCTCATCTCCGGCCCCACCTCAGAGCCTGCACCCCCAGCCAGAGTCCTCAACCCCTCCTGCACCCCTATCCCCTGCCCCAGCCCGGAGCCCCCTTCTTCACCCTGAACCCCTCATTTCTGGTCCCACCCTGGATCCTGCACCCCCAGTTAGAGTCCTCACCCCCTCCCAGACATTAATGTCTGCCCCAGCCCAGTGAAAGTGAGTGAGGGTGGGGAGAGAAGCCACCACGGGAGGGGGAATGTAGTGAATGGGAGGCAGGGCCTTGGGGAAGGGGCAGGGCTAGGGTGTTCGGTTTTGTGCAATTAGAAAGTTGGCAACCCTAGCCCACGCCACCTGCCTAGTGCTCCAGGGCTCTGTGTGTGTGTGTGGAGTTTTGGCCGTGCCGCACACTCACCCAGCACTCTGGGGCTGGGGGCGCTGGAGCCCCGCCACCGACCTGCCTGGTGCTCCAGAGCTAATGGCACTAGGGCCCTACCAGCCACCCACCAGTGCGCTGGGGCTCGGGGTGCTGGGGCCGCACTGCCCACCCACCTGGTGCTATGGGGCCGCCTGGGGCAGGAGGACCAGTGGTTTTGGTGGGAGAGCTCTGGGCTCTGGTGGGGGGGGGAGGAAGGGGCAGGGCTGGGGGCTAGCCTCCCCGAATGGATGTGTCATGCACTGCCCATGGCTCTGGACTGTGCCCTGAAGGAAGGATTCATAACCTAGAAAACAAGTGTAATTCTAGAAAAATCTTAGAGCAGCTTATAAATAGCAATGTAACTTAACACTGAATGGCAAACAGAAGTAAGTCCTTGGTTTGTTGGCAGGAATGGCCATTTATTTCATGTATGCAGTGTCGCTGTAGATGTGTTGGTCCCAGAATATTAGAGAGAAAGTGGGTGAGGTAATATCCGTTATTGGACCAATTTCTGTTGGTGACAGAGATAAGCTTTCCTGTTCCACTGAGCTCTCCTTCAGACCTAGGAAAGGTACTCAGTGTCACAGCTACATATAAGATCAAAACAGAGAGCTACTTATGCCGAACTATCTGTTTGATCATGTATTTAGTTGTGACCTTCTGCATATCTTTCCCAGACCTGAAGAAGAGCTCTGTGAAGCAGGAAAGCGTGTCTCTCTCACCAACAGATGCTGGTCCAATAAAAGATATGACCTCACCCACCTTGTCTCTCTCATTCGTTTCATGTGTGCCAAATCAACTACAACAGAACTATTTTAAGCTGTATTTTTAGGAAGTGTTCTAATCCAGTTCCTGACTGGGTATTTCTGAGAAGCTAAAAAAAGGCATCTCCCCTCCACAGGCCACCGGAAAGCTTTGTTGCACAAAAGTGGAATAACTATTAAAAAAAAAAGAAGAGCGTGTTCTGCAGTCATTCATAAAAATCATTCCCTAGTCAAAAAGCTTCTTGTGAACCAGGCCGTTAGCCTAGGCCGTGATACTTTCTACCAGTTTGCATCTCGGTCCCTGATTCTGGAAATAATTAAGCACATGCGTAACTTTAGCCATGTGAATAACCCCATACTGCTCAGTGGAGCAATACACCTGAGTAAAGTTATGCACATGCTTATGTGTTTGCAGGATTGGGTCCTAAAAATAAATTTTTCATCGCATTTGCCTCAAAATAGAACTAAGGAAACTGAATGAAAAATAAGATTTAAGATCTAGAACTATATGACTTGGCTTTATTACTAGAACAGAATGACTAATTGATTAAAGGCTTTAATGCTCGTTTTTCCTCATTAAAATTTGATGGCAATAAAGCTATGTCTGCAGTAAGTACCTCCTGGAGACCAATATCATTTTGGGGTTTTTTATGTTTGGTTGGTTGGTTGTGGGTTTGTTTGGTTTGGTTTGGTTTGGTTTGGTTTTTTTTTGCTTTTATTAAAGCATCCCAAGGGTTATGTCAGGATGTTTTAAGTATTAGTAGCATTGGAGTATGCACATGCCCTCCCACCTGGAGTAACCAATCTAGGAGATAGAAGTATAGTATTTTCAGGTACTTCACTTGCCTAGGAGTTCCCATGCCAATTTGTCCAGTTTTACAATCATATTCCCCTTTTAAAGTGTGTTTCTCTTCCCCAATGTGCTGTGAAAGGCCCCCACAAGTACCTGGAGACATTTATTTCCCAAAAAGTGCTAGGTGTTTCACAAACAAATAATGAAAGCTCCTACCCAGAAAGGGCAGACAATCTTGATTTGACATGTCATTAGATACACAAGAGTCAGGAAGAGAAAGATGACAATCATATTATCCATTTAGTCAGTTAAGGAGTGGCTTATGGTTTGATTTCTCTCAATTTCTTATAGGCTTTGCAGGAGACATAGTTTTTAGGAGGGATTTGAATGCTGCAAGGGAGGTGACCTGATGAACAGGTTTGGGAAAGTTATTCTAAGTGTAACCCTTCTGACAGGTGTTGTCAGCTGCTAAAAGACTCAGGTTCAAATATCGAGGCGTTCCTCTTGAAATTAACAAACACACCAGCTTGAACCCTCACACATACACCCCGAAACCTGGACTAAATACCTTCCCTGGGTGCCTTTAACAGGCAATGAATGCTTCTCTCCTTGCGAGCACTGAATTGCTATATAAAACAAATAACTTTATTAAGAGGAAAAAGAACCAGCATTTTTGAGAGAGGAGAACAACAACAAACCAACTTCACCTTTGTATAAAAATAAGTAAAGCATTCATTCCCACAATGTCTTTGGCAGTAGTCCCCTGCCTCAGTTTCCCCACCTGCCGGTGTAAATGTTCTAGGAAAATGCTGCTGCTTTGTTGCCAGTAAAGTCCAGGAGTGCACTCAGGCAGGTCCCTCCAACCCCACTGGGGGGAAGGCGGAAGTTTTGCCTAGCAGAAGCATCTGCTGTGGCGAAACACCTTACAGCCATCTTTGCATCATCTCTTGCTGCAATACGGTCTCTGCACCAGCTCTCTGGAAGCTCCAACACCTAACCCAGCTTTAGTGATTACAGCTCTAGTGCTGCTAGGTTGGAGGGCTCTTATCAGAATTCACTTAGCCATTGCATTCTGCCATTGCACGTGGAAGGTGGGTAGGTGGGTTTCCTGGAGGACCCTTGAGCAGAGTCCTTGCTACCAGGGATTTGCTCCTAGCCAAAGGTAGAAATCCCTTTACCCATCTGTCTGGCTTGTATCTAAGTTCCACTACCCAACATTGCAGGAATGATTTAATATCCTCACTCAGGACATATCTCTGTTGCCTTTTTGTCATGCAATAAGGATAATATTTTTTCACCCCTGTACCAAAAACGTAAATTAATTTTAAACAAAATGACCAAAAGGTTGGCTTTTTGTTTCTCTCCAGTTCACCAATAGATGGCAGCAGAGAGCTCCTTCTTTCTAGAAATTCAGACCACAGCCATACACAAGCACAAGGAGCAGCAGGGAAGAAGACAGATGCCTGTGAAAGGAGATGAAGAGAGTATCAAGGCTGGTTTAATCAGGGCAGAAAAGAAGGTGAGGCGGGAATGAGAAAGGTGACAATGCCATAGATGAAGGCTGGGACTACATGACAATAAGGCCTTTTCTGACACGGACAAGTAGTTTGAATGTAATGCCTAGGACAATGGGGAGCTGATGACATGACTCAAAGGGAAGAGGATGACAGGTTTGAATTGTTGCATGCAGAGAATTGCAGCAGCAGCTCTTTGGATGGGTTGGAAGGACTGTGAGGTTATTATCACAGAGCCAAGAGGAACCGATTCCATTATCAAAGCAGAGATGATCAGGGCATGTACAAGTGAGATGGCAGTGGAGACAGAATGGAAGAGGACTTGGTTATAGTCTGAATGATGGAGTAGAGTCTAACCCTAAACCAAGAGAACTCCTAAGTTAGAGGCCTGGATGTAAGGGAACATGTTGGGGTTATGCTGCATCTGTTCTCTATTGCAGCTGACAGAGGGCTTGGAAGGAAATTCTATGAGCTTCCTTTTGTTTCTCATTGAGCTTGGGATGGCTTGCCACCATCTCAAGCTCAAAGTCAGAATGTCAGAGAGACAATAAGAGAGAGGTCAGGAATCCAAAAATATTTTTGAGTCGTTAGTATAGAAGTGCTAGTGAGCAGAAGTAGCCACCCAAAGATAAGGTGTAGCGAGAGAAAAGGAAGGGGCCCAGGATAGAGCCTTGAGGGACTTCACTAGTGAGTGGTAGTGGAGAGCAGGAGGAATAACATCAAGAAGAGATGTTGAAAAAGTGTCTAGAGGTTTAGGAGGAGAATCAAGATGGGACAGAGTTATGGAAGCCAATGGGAGACAGGATATCAAAGGGGAGAGTATTATCAACAGTGGGACAGCAGACCTGTTGGGGAAAATGGCAATGGAGTATGTAGGCCTTTAGATTTGACTAGAAAATGGTTTTCTGGAACACTGGTGAGAGCACTATCTGTGGAGTGGAGGGGCCACAGATTGTTTTGACCACTGAGGCTTCTTATGCAATTGTATTTTACTTGACTGTTTCCTTCCACTTCCTACCATATTGGAAGTGAAAGGGAAAAGGGATGGTAATTGAAGGGACAGGAATGGTGACAGATGGGTTTTGTAAGGATGGAGGAAACCAGGGCTTGTTTGTACACAGAAGGGCTGGAGCCAGAAGTGAGGGAGAAGGTAGGTTAATGGAGTAAGGGAGGGCCAAGGGAGGTTAGTCTGGAGGGGTTTGCATTGAGTGGCAAGTAAGGAGGCTGAACTGGGGAATAGGCAAGAAACCTCAAGATCAGAAACAGGGTAAAAGTGGATGAAGGGCAAAGAACAGAGAGGAGGAGGAAGAGGCTCCCAGGTGCACAGTAGGAACATGCAGGCTAGTATACCCCTTTAGGAATCAGCACAGCATATATCTGTCTGCCTCTTCCCTTTGGGGCTAGTGACTCAAGAAGCAGTAGCAAGGAGTGCTCTGTGCACTCGAAGTAGAGGGGCTGTACCTGACGCATGCCCCTGCACAGGGAATGCCAGTAAGGGAAGATTGCTTGGACTCCTCCCCCACTCCAGTAATCTGTCCTTTTATTTTACAGCTTAACAACATGAGTATAGTAATACTGATCTACTTTGCAGGGGGGTGGTGAGGCTTCATTAATTAATGCCTGTGAGAGAGGACTGATTTAAATCAAAGTGAGTTAAATCACCCATTTTAATCATGATTTGAATAAGTAAGCAGGAAACCTTGATGTAAATCATCAGTTTTAATCTTGTTTTGCATTTGTGCTTTTTAGTTATTTTCCTAAAGAAAGGCTGATTCTCGTTGGTTGGTAACCATTAAAACATGTTAATATACAACTAAATATAGTCTTTATGCTATATTTCATACTTCATTTTGCTGATGTAAGCAGGGTGTGAATGAGCTTTCCCCGGATATCTAGTGGTGCTCTGGGGAGGGAGGGAAAGACTTCAAGAGCAGAATGTGTTTGCACAGACAAGCCTAGATATGCAGCATAATGGAGCTGCTTTGCCAAAATGATAAATTTTGGCTGGTTTGGGTTACAAATCTAATATTTGAAAGCAGGGGTAATGAAATGTTGTTATCCTTATTGTATGAGTAAAGGGCAACAGAACTGGGGTTAGCATGCCCGAATTGAGTGGGTCACCCTAAACTGAACTTCTCTTGCTAAATGGTGGTGGGGAAGGGATGCCAAATGCTAGTAAAGCTGAGTGGTGAGTGTGGATTTTTTCCAAAGAAGTCTTGATTTGATTTGGAGTCCTTATTTCTAGTTTGTGGTTCTTGGAGCCGGCCTTACTGCTGAGCAAGTCTAGGACCTAAACCTTGGATCTCCTATGGGAACAGCGAAAGCGGCATTGGCACTGAGAGATAAGTTAAGCAGCAGAATCTCAGAATAGGATGTCATAGCAATAGGGAAGAGCAGCAGCTGTGAGCTAGTTGTAGAGGTGGCAGCAGTACAGATATTGATCAATTCTTCTCCCCTGCCAATGCACCTCTGAACTCTGGGTCTTTGCTAACCAAGGACTGCCAGCTCTGAGTGGGGTACGACAGAGGGAAAGAAGTGTGGTGTGTTATAAGACATTCATTTATTGTACTTTCACACTAAAAGGTGAGACACTGAGGTAAAGAGCAGTGCACTGTGTAGTGGGTGTTTCCTTAAAGTCACATGCTTGGACACTGCCCAGAGCATTGTGGGGTGGGTGCTTTTGAATTATGGTTGTGGTGTTTTCCCCAAATTATTGTTGGGTCCCCTTTGCCCTTTTAATAAAAGTTTTATTTTGTTGTACACAGTGTCTCAATGCGTGTGACAGGGGAAGTATTGCCTGTTAGAGGCGCCCAGGGGTGGTGTTTTGTTTTCCCAGATTACTGGGTCAAGATGGTTCTATTTTCTGTTGTTAAGAGAAACCCCTGGTTCTCATTGCTGCCAACTCCACCTGTCAGAAGGGTTACACTAACTAGAAGAATACACTATATCTATGCACATTTATTTAAGCAATTACATAGCTTAATTCACCTTTATTCAGATTCTTAATTTTTACATTTTTTATTACTAGATTAATTTTTTCCTTGCGATTTCTATCAAGCTCTATTTGGCTAGAAATTTAAAATTCAAGTTAAACACACAAAACCAGCATTTTAAAATGGTTTTTATTAGTTAAATGAAACTACCTTATGGGCTGAATACATAAGAAAATTTAAAACTAACTGAATAGTTAAACCCAAAAAGGACTATCTGTAGTTAGTGATTGTTTGTGGTCACCATGCCCTTCAAGATTTTTGAACCGATGGATCCCTCACTGGTTTTTATTCAGCAGTTGAAGAGAACAAAAAGCTTTCCTACTTATAGTTTCTTAACTCTGAACTAACTAGTCATTGAACTGAACTAGGTGAATAAACTAAAATAAGAAAATATTCTCTCTGCACCTGTAGAGAGGCTACTGATGTCAAAAGCTGGTTTTGCACTTCAACAAAACCTAATTTCAGGTGCTTAGCCAGTGACTTCCACCAGTTCAGTGGTCTGACTTTCTTTAAAGTTTGACAGCAAACATGTACTACTTAATATTATTTTTAATTAATTTAAATTATTAATAGATTATAGTAAGTTCAGGCCTTAACATAGGCTGTCATAATTTCAAATGTAACCCTTCTGCCAGGTGGAGCCAACAGCAACCACGGCCAGGTTCAATATCTAGGTGTTCCTTTTCAACAATACAGCACAGAACTGGCTCGAGCCTCCACCCAGTAATCTCAGAATATTACACACCACCCCTGAGTGCCGCTTAGAGGCAATACTTCGCCACTCACAAGCACGGCGTCTGAGTGTAGAAAATAAACTTTTAATGAAAGAAAAGAAGTCACCCAACATTAATTAGGGAAAATGCCACAAGTAGGATTCATAATCATAAAATTATGAGCAGGACACCTACTCAACAGTGCGTGGGGCAGTGCCTTTTGCCTCATGTTCTTGAGTTCTACAATTAAAAGTTCCTTTTCTGTACCCCTCTTTGCTCCCTCACCATACCCGACTCACAGTGGTTGTCCTTCACCAGTGAGACCCCAGGGTTCCAAGGTGCATCTGCGTGAGTTCACCTCCCACCCAGGGAAGAAAGCATCTTACTTGCTCCACCATTTGTGCACTTGCTCTAGCTGGCTACCCCACCAGCTGTGGTTCCTCTTTGCTAGCCGACTAGCCACTAATTCATCAGCTAACTGTCAGTCACCTTCTGCTACCACCTACCTCTCTGCTGTGACCTCTGTAGGTCAGTCTTTTTGTGATTTTCAGCTCTTTCCCAACTGGGCAGAAACACATTATTACAGATCTCCTTTGAGAACTTTAACATAACAAAAGGCTCCTAATAAAACCTATTTAGCTCTGCCTTTGAAAAGTAGGAAGGAAGAGATTAAACTAGACCAGGACCCCTTCACAGATCCCAACTAGGATACCTGTCTCTACCCTTCTTGCTTTCACAGGCCTCTAGCATTCGAGGCCCTGGCTTAGCAAGTTTCTTTCAGCTGAGGGTGACACCTCAGTTGGGACAAGCTCAGCACAGTTCTGCTCCCCTTTAATCATACAATGAAGATAACATTTCACTACCCCTGCGTTCAATATTATTAAGATAATGTTGAAATAAGAAACGGTACAGAGTTTAAGCATAGAAGTTTCTGGTTATCAGGGAATAAGGTACAGATTATCAAGGGGTGCGAAGTTCGGTTTAGGAACAGGTGGCGTAAGGAATACATAATCTGCAATCTCCCCGATTGGGGGTAAAAGGTTAACAGGTCAAAGTACAGACATTGAGATATGGGGGTATGTTGTTCATATAATGGCTATGTTCAGGTGTGGAGTATAATGAGTGGATACGATGATGAGGATGGATTTACCCTCATTTGGTGAGATTTAATGTTCAGTGAGTTTATGGTTCCCGTTCATATGGTCCAATGGAAAAAGTCTCTCAGTCCCTTTCTCATAGTTGATGCACAATGTCTTACTGGCTCACACCGCCTGGTACTGTCGGTGGCAGGTGATGTGTTCGATGTTACAACCCACTCTCTCCATGCTCCACAAGGGGTACCTAGGGACCTGCCAGCTGATTTCAGCAACAGACTTCCTTTAGATTAGGAAATGACTGTGCAAGGAGCTCTTCTCTTTCCCCACACCTCAGCACTGGTCATAGTCTCTTCTCTTCCCCTCCAGAGATGGAGTGAGGAGAGTGATCTTCCATAGTTTTCTTCTCTCCGCCCCCCCCCGCCCCCCGGCTGGTAATAGCTCATCTTAAGTGATCACTCTCCTTACAATGTGCATGATAAACACCCATTTTTTCATGTTCTGTGTGTATATAAATCTCCTCACTGTTTTTTCCACTGAATGCATCCGATGAAGTGAGCTGTAGCTCACGAAAGCTTATGCTCAAATAAATTGGTTAGTCTCTAAGGTGCCACAAGTACTCCTTTTCTTTTTGCGAATACAGACTAACACGGCTGCTACTCTGAAACCAGTCATAATTCAGTGATTCTGTCACATATTTACACCCCAGATTACTGCTGTCTTAGAAAGTGAGGAAATCATCAGAACCCAGTGAAGATATTACTGCGTCTTGCTATACCAGAGAAGGGGAACAGGTTGAAGTCTTTCCTATCTATACAGACTAGCACTAAAGTAAAGGAACTGAACATCAGAACTGCACAAGGGAGGCAGGAATGAAAAGATTGCCTCTGGCTTACATTGCCTTTAAGCCTTTATAAAACTTTAAATATAATTAATCACAACTCTCAAGCAAATCTCTGACCCTTGCATGAATGATACTGTTATTTCAGCGCTTGATTTAAAGGTACAGCATACCACAGTATACCTATGTAATGGGAGCAAAGGCTCTCAGTACTATAGAGCTGCCAGGTGAGGTCACTAAGACCTGGCCGGCTGGACTGTGTTAGTAGGGAAATGTAAATCCAGGCTGTGACGCTCGCAGACCTGGTGCCAGCTCATGCCAAGGCCCCAGGTCTCACTGAACACTGACAAATGCCTAGCCGAAAACCAGTCTGACTCACCTTTGTACTAGTATAGTTAAAATAGATATTAGAGTTATAAGAATGTGTTTAGTGTTTAGACTTCATGGAATGCTTGTAGGATGCTGCATGGATTAATCCTACTTATAATATCTGTATCCCATGTTATAAGGTAATGTTTAAACGTATGTTCTGTAACTATACAAATGTTTGCTCAGGCTATGTCTACACTACAACTTATGCTGGCATAATTTATGTTGCTCAGGGATGTGCATATTCCACCCCCCTGAGCAACATCAATTAAGCCAACATAAGTGCTCCTGTGCACAGCACTATGTCAGCTGGAGAGTTTCTCCCATCAACATAGCTTCTGCCACGCGTGGAGGTGATTTTTTTATGAGCTCTCTCCCATTGGTGTAGAGCGTCTTCACCACACATGCTCCAGGGGCGCAGAGGTATAGCTGCACCGCTGCAGTGCTGTACGTAGAGACATGGCCTAAGACTGTAAATCCCCCACAGTCAGGGGAGAAGCATTGCCAAGTGTGAAATACTAGCTTACCACAAGAGGTGTTATCTGCTCCCTAACAAAAGAAGGACACCAGACAAACCACTGTGGACAGTTGATTGCTTCCCCTACGCCCCTGAAGAGGGTACGTGCACAAGTCCTCATCCCATCACAGATTGGACACTAAAGGAAGGAAATAAAAATGCCTATTAAGGAGAAACTGGTGGTCCTATGCTGCTTGAAGGGGCGAAGATTTCTAAGCATAAGCAAGCAGTCCCAAGGTGTTTAGCTTGGGTTAGCCCTCTGGAACTGGCATGTTACAGCAGTTTCTATTACGTTTTGAAACCTGATTGTAACTCATTTGTGTGTGTATGTTTACTTGCTTTAATGTTATGAATAACTCTCATATTTCTTTTTCCTAGTTAATAAACCTTTAGTTAGTTTATTACAGGACTGGCTACAAGCACTGTCTTTGGTGAGAGATCTAAGGTACAATTGACCAGGGGTAAGTGACTGGTTTTTTGGGACTGGAAGTAACCTGAATATTGATGTGATTTTTGGTGTAAGGGACCATCTATCACAAAGGCATGCTTGCGTGGGTGGCAAGATAGACCAGAGTGCCCAAGGGGACTGTCTGACTTTATGTTAAGGCTGTTCCAGCACTTTAGGGGTTAATATTTGATATTTGGTTGGTGAAATATAAGTATAGAACACACAACCAATTTAGGGTTTGTGCCCTGTGTCTTGACAGTCTGCCCTGAGATTGGCATGCATGGACTTGAGCCACAGCAGACACCGTGACACAGGCAGATAATGCAGCTTGCATGTATGGGGTACTAAAGGTGAGCTAAAACACATAGCTAATCTGGTGTTGGGGTGGTTGGATGAATGCTCTGGTTGGGGGCTGCTAGTTGCCAGAAGTTGGGCAGAGGTTAGAGGAAGTTGCTTCTTTCTCCTGCTGCTGCCCTGCCCCACCCCGTTCTTCTTCACTCCTCTCCCCATCCCGGAAACCCCACCATGCTATGTTCTGGAGGAGGTACCTTTTAAGAGCTGGTTGGGTGCTCTAAGCCGTAGAGGCCTGGGGATCAAAGAGGCGTATTCCTCCTCTAGCTGAGCACAATGTAGGTGGAAGGAGGGGCAAGGAAAGGCTAAGGTGGCAGGGATAATTCTCCTCTTCTTCCTTTCTCTCCAGCTGGGTCCTCTTGGCTACCCTCTGAGGGAAAATCCTGTCACACTTACTAGAGAATTCCGTCTTTTCTTTAGAATTTAACCAAATTAAGTCGTGAAGACGCTCAAATTAAATGTAAAACATATTCCAGGATTAACACAGAAGATAAAACCCATCATGGTTGGGCAATCTGTGGACCATGGATTTCTGCACTGCCACCTATGGCTACATATTATCATTAATAATTTATTATTTTACAGTGCCCAGATGTGAGAAAGACCTCTTACAGTACAGAAAAAATGGTGGTGTCCATGACCCATGAGTTTACAAACTGTGGCCTGGATCTTGGAAACTTTTTTGCACACATGAGTAACTTCATGCATGTGAGAAGAACCATTGGAATGTCAAACTTGACTCAACAAGGAAGAGTAAGAAGGGGTGGGTTAAGAAGGGCAGGGCTTACAGAAAGATGATTGCACAGTTACTCAGCTAAGGCACGTACACATCCTGGTAAAACAAACTTGTTGATTGTTGAGTTTTTTCTTCTTTTAAATATATATAAACTGAATATCATGGTTGATTTTTGTCTTGTGGGCATCATGGAAGAAGCCAGAGTGAAGGAAGGATACAAATGAGAAGAGAATAGTGGCCTTGTGTAACACTTTCATCTTTTAAACAGTGCCCGGAACAAGCTCTATGTATCTATGCTAGGGTTTATAATAGCATTCAGTTCTATAACATCTAAGCATGCTAAAGGAAAAATAGCTTGGATAGTGATGTCCCTAGTGGACTGCAAGAAGTTCTCCGCTCTGCTTTCTTCCTGATAATAGGAAGCTCTGCTTGGAAAGTATGGCTAGTTAGAAGGGTTACACATCTATCTACCTGCCAGGTGGTGTAGGCAGCAACAAGGGCTGGGTTCTCTATGTAGGAGTTCCTCTTAACAATACAAAACAGAAGCAGCTGCAGTCCCCACCCAGTAATCCGGGAAAACTAAACATCCCCCCAGGCACCTCTAAGAGCAATACTTCCGCACTTGCAAGCACTGAGTCTGTGTATAACGAGAGAAACCTTTTATTAAAAGAAGAAAACACAGTGTTAATTTGGGAAAACACTGCAACAATGACTTGAAAGTATGTAATCAATAAGTAAAATACCTGTCCCATAGTATTTTGGGCAGTGTCGTTTTTTCATGGTTTCCCACTTGGTGTGTGAAAGTCCAAGGGAGGAATGTCTCTTTAACATGCCACTCCCTTTTTTCCTTCACTGTGCCCCACTCAGAGTTTGTTTTCCAAGGTTAGCAAAATCGCCAATGTCCAGGGACACATTTGGGTGAGTTCCCTTCCACCCCTGAGAGAAGAGAGTGTTTGAGTGATGCTTCTGCCTCTGCTCATCAGCATTTGCAGTCTCTGCTACTGCTGGTCACTGCTGTGGTCCATCACTTACCCCCATTCTCAATTATTTCAGTGGTAGGGGCTTCTTTGGAGCTGCCTCTTCTGCGTTGCCTTTTCCCCACACCATTGACTCCATATCGGGTGTAAAGTTCAGCCCCTTTGAGGTGAGCTCTAATGATCCTTGAAAAAGGTCTACTACTCTCACATGAGCAAAGTCGCTCCTCGGTTGTGTTTGTAAACAGAACAACACCAGCTTCCCCCAAACCATTTATCCCTATTTTCTATTACTGTTGCTTGGCATTGGCATTGCTATCCCCTGCTTGGCAAATGGGATAATGATCAGGATGACAACCCACCCCCTACCCCACCCCCCGTCAGGGCACACTAAGTAGAATCCTGCTGCCCTTTTTTCATACCATAAGGATAACTACATTTCATTACCCCTGCATTCAAGACTAAAGTGAATTTTAACCCCAAACAGCCACACCTGATCACTTTGGCAACGCAGGTCTGTCTGTTGATCCCCTTGGCAGAGTAAGTGTCACTATGCAAATACTCTGCTCCTGAAGTTTATTCCTGCAGTTCATCACTAGATGTCAGGGGAGAACTCATTCAGACTCTGCTTACAGAGATAGAGAGGTTTGGATGCCCTTGACGTATGCATGTCAAAACTTTGCAGAGATACTACTATTCCCAGAAGGGTCTAGGAAAGATGAAAGAAAATATATATTTAAAATTATTGCTATGTTCTCCCTAAAAAGAAACACACACAATATTTAATTACACAACTGAGTGAAAAGAAAATCCCTTGAAACCACATGCAGCAGCCCTTTAACCATGACAGTCTTCTTAGGGGTGCAGCTAACATATAGTTAGTGGGGCCCAAGCTAGCCATTCCCTCTTTGTGTCTGTTAGCAGCTACTTGTTTTCCTCCCTCCCATCTGTCTGTGCTCTGGGCCCCTTACCTGAATTCAGCTCCTGATGACCCATCCTTCTGGTCAAGAATTAAACAGCTCGCTGGTTCTCTGGTAGGGCACTCTGCTTCTCTGATACTGCACTTGGCTGCTTAACACAGGCTTTCTGTGCACCCCAAGACTGCAATCTCTTCCGCAGAGCTGTCACTAGAGGTGAGATGTAAGGTGGCTGCTGGGCTGTGGGGTCACAAAGCAGTCATAGTGAGGATGGCATTAACTCCTTTGACTAGGGTTACCATATTTCAGGTTCCCAAAAAGAGGAGGGGGGAGCTTGCATGGGGAAGAGGAGGAGCGGGGTGCTGGAGGGGGTACCTGTGGCAGGGGTGGGGGGCAGCTGGAGGTGGGGGGCAGCGTCATTCCTCTGTCACAGTGGCAGGGCAGCTGGCACATGCCCAGGGCACAGTGACAGCCATCGGTCAGCACCTCCTTGCAGGACTCCTTCCCTAGGGCTGGGAGCCAGGACCTAGGTAGGTGGGATCCAGCAGCTGTGGCTGCAGGGGAATGGACAAATCAGCTGCAGATACAGAGGAGGGACCAATCAGGAAGCAGACCAATCAGGCTCTTTCTGAGCTGCAATGTCTGCTCTGCAAAAATCCTGGACATTTCCTGTTATTTGAAAAATTCACCCAGGCAGAGGACGAAGCCTCAAAAAAGAGGCAATATCCGGGAAAACTCAGACATATGGTAACCCTACCTTTGACTGCAAGAAGAAACAGAGCCAGCCCAGTAGGCGAGACATCAGGGAGGGACAGAAAGAGATGAGAAAAGGAAATGAGGAATGGGAAAGCCAGGATCAAGTTTTCTTATGGGAACAAAACTGTTGCTCTGAGTATCCTCTCTGCCCCTTAATGTGGACTGTAGGAGACTCTTTTCACCCTGACTCCAGCATGAAATATTTCCCCCTATGGGTTGGAGTCAGAATATTCCACCCCCCCTGAGTGACATAAGTTACACCGACATAGGCTGTGTGCACTGCACTACGTCAGCAGGACAGCTTCTCCCGCCAACATAGCTTCTGCTGCTCGCGGAGGTGGTTTTATTATGCCAACAGAAGAATGCTCTCCCATTGGCATAAAGCGTCTTCACCACACGTACTGGTACAGCTGTGGTGCAGTAAGTGTAGACATGCCCTTAGACTATCTTGTCATGCCTAGGATATGGCGCGGGTACCTCATTTCAGATGTTTGCAGCTTTTGTTCTAGGTGCTTTTTCAGTACTCCTCTTTCACAACTATAAACCAATGTGGGTACAATGAGCATCATATATAATCTGGTCATTGACACTGATTTAAGGTATCAAACTTTTAAGGTTCAGGCATGCAAATGCTCTGCTGGTAGTAGCTATCCACCTGTTGAAGTCATCTTCATAGTCGTCGTCGTGTGTTATGATGGAATTCAAGCCACCCACTTGTTCGATGCCTACACTGTTAATGACTAGTTGAGGCAGTTTCTTGATTTTTTTTTTATGTTACCTTTAGTCTGTTCTTTTGTTCATTCATTTGTAATCCCCATTCTCTGTCTGTTGTATAACCATTTGTTGCTGCTTTTTGATAGTAGGCATTATCCTTACAATATTATCTGCAAAGTCAAGGTGATTGGTAACCTGCCCCAGCATCATGCAGCCTCCATCAGTGTTACTAAGACAGTAGGACAAGATGTTTTCTACATATATAGCAAAAAAATATATAAATTGGACTGAGTATGCATCCCTGTTTGACTCCAGTTTTCACTTCAAATACTGTCAGTGCACCATTGACTCTGACTGCATGCAAGTTGAATCAGCTTGCTGCCAAAGCTATTCCATGTAAGTACTTTCCACAGGCCCTCTGTGTTAACAGAGTCAAATGCTTTCTTAAAGTCAGTCAATGTATGTACAAAACAGGGGTTTGTTGAAGTCTGTGGCTCTCCAAGATTTCACAAAAAGTAAATATCTGATCTACAGTGGAACATCCAAATCTAAAGCCAGCTTCTGACTCGAAGAATTTCCTCTGTCCTTCTTTTCATTTGGCCGAGAATCACTGTACAAAATACCTTGCAAGGAATGCTTATGAGACTTATTCCTCTGTAGTTATTGCAGACCATGCAATGCCAAAAATGTTTGAGCACGGGGCTGAAACTTCCAAAATCCCAAATTAGCTACACTGAAGCCTCCACCACTGATTTGCTTGTGGTCTACCCTGCAGAGGGCAGGTGACTATGTAAAACTTTCCACCTATTGCTCAACGTGCACATCCACTCGGATGAGATTCAGAGATCTGATGCAAGGAAGGATTGAAAGGCAGCATACATGGCAATAAAGAAACATGCTCACTTTCACAGAGAGCTAGAGAAAAATGAAAATGAATTTGCCATGTTCTTTAAATGTTTCTTAGAAGTGACTTGTACATATGGAGACTATATAGCTATATATATGTATGTACTAAGGCCCTTCCAAAGTACCCTGTTAAATAACCCTGATGTTTCTCGTTAAAGGGTGGCCACACTGTGAAAAGTGGCTGTAAAATGTCATCATAGATTTCTATAGTTATTCATCCTCAGTAACTTCCAGGGAAGCTGGGACAATTTTTATAGTGGGGGCGCTGATGATGGAAACCATGGATACCATGTATTTGGTCTTTGTTATTACTACTTTAAACCAGGGGGTGCAGCAGCACCCCTCGTTCCCACACCATTGGTAACTTCATATCAAATGAGCTTGACTTGCAAGTAACAATGTGGGTTTTACATATTCTGCAAACTAATAAAGATAAAAATTGTCAGATTCTGCCCTCAGTTACACCCATGTAACTCCACTATCTCCAGCAGATGTTAATGAGGTAAAACTTGGCCTGGAAATCGGAACATATTTGACAATTCCTTTGATGTATGAGCCAAAATACAGCCAGGCTCTTTCTTCTGGTTTTGTTGGCTCGACAGAGCTAACATGAGTAAAAAGCTGTAATGCTTATTTTAGTCACTTAAGTGAGCAGATATGACTGAATATCGGTATTGCCAACTCTCATGATTGTATTGCAATTGAAATGATTGGGGGGGGGGAAAACACATGAAAACACAATAAAGGCACCAACTCATGAACTCTCCCTTGTTCAAAATGACCACCATCTACTATTATTGTCAATGGGGCTGAAGCCAGCAAAATGGCTGCCATTTCCCTACAGTTTGTCTGTATGTGGGAGTCAGGCTGTCCTTAGTCAAATTGGCTCCCACCTCCCACTGTTTCAATGAGATTGAAGGCATGCCAACAGGCAAAATGCTGTACACAACAGTTCAGGGGGCTAGACAGGACACAGGGACTGTGAGGGGCAGCAGAAACATTGTGAAAGATGGATGGGGAGAGTTTGGGGGAATCAAGGCAATGTGGGCAGGCTAGAGAAGGAGGTAGATTTAGGGGTTGCAGGGGGATAAGGTGGGAGGCTGGCGGGGGGAGGGCAGAGGACAGTGATGAGGTGGAAGATGGAGAGGAAAGAATGGAATCCCCCAGCTTGGAGGCAGTGGTGAAGAAAGGGAGTCCCCTCCCAGCAGCCAGGGGAACTAAGAAGTTGCTGTACTTGATCACTGTACAGCTGCACTTTAACATACATAAACCCAGGGTTCCGGGATAAATGAAATTACACAGGCAGGTATCCATAACATTTATTCTAAATTATAGGGACATAATCCAATGACAGACTTCAATAAAATTAGTTCCCTTGTAGTGTTGTACTAGTTTGGTAGGATGCTTCTTAAGAATCTCTATCTGTATCATTTTGGATCTGTCTCTTCCATGTTATATCTGAAATAAATTAAACACAAGCCTGCACCAAACATTTTAGCATTCTCTCCCACCCTATGTGCAGTATTGCACAAACAGGACAGATATTATGGGATTTTTTTTTAACTTTCTTCTCAAGCATCAAGCGTTGGGTTGCTGCAAGATGCAGGATACCGGACACGATGGGCCAGTAACCTGAGCTGGCATCGTGCTCTCTTCTGACAGCACCTGATCTCATCAACTAATTACAGACACTTGCAGTTGATCCTGTGTGAAGACAAACAAGAGCTCGTAAACTCAAGCCTGCATGAATTGATCCACACATGAGTAACGAATATAAATGAATACAGGTATGATGGCTGAAAACAGGGAGGTGTGGCATGGGCTGTGCTCATGTAGGGCTCAGTCAAGCCCATAAGGCACTGGCCTATGTTGGGGAAAGGCAGAACCGCATTGCACCAGCAGGAACGCCAGTTTCAACAGTCCCCTGCACAACTGGCTGTGCAGGTAGAGGAGGATCACTGCTATGCCTCTTGAGAGTGCAATGTACATACCTCTCCACAAGAGGCCAGCAATGCTGGTGGGTCCAGGTAGGAGATGGCCTCCTGCTGCCTCTTCTCTGTTCCTCTTAGTCTCTTTTGGGTTGGGCAGCATCCGTGGGGGCTTCAACAGGGAAAGTGCAAAGGAAAGTCCAAAGACTGTAAATGTGGCTGCCCCTTGCATGGTGGCATTGACACAAGAAGTTGAGAGGGAAGCTCTTTGCTCTCTCACCACAAAGAGCAGCTAGTCAGGGCCAGTCTACAGACCTGCCTGTAATTTGTAGCTTTGAGCTGTACAATTTGTCATTATATCAGTATCTGAAAACACCACGCTCTGCCTATGTTATCAGGCACCAATTCGTGGCAGCCTTATTGTGCACTGCCAACTCTCAGCCCTGAGGAAATCCTGTAATGGTGATAAGGGGAACATACAGTGCTTTGCACACTAGCCCAGTTTCATCTGTAAGCAGGGTCTGAATGAACTCTCCCCTGACATCTAGTGATGAGCTGGGAAGAAAAGGCTTCAGGACCAGACCATATTTATATGAACCCACCTACTCTGGTTCAGCAGACAGGCTGTGTTACCAATATGGTCAATTTTGGCTAGTGTTGGGTTACAAATTGCTTTGGTATTTCAATGCAGGGGTAATGAAATGTTGTTATCCTTATTGTATGAGTAAAGGGCAGCAGAACTGTGCTTAGCCTACCCTGACTGAGAGGGTCACCCTCATCTGAACTGCACTTGCTAAGCAGGGATTAGGGATGCTAAATACCCCCTGAAGGGGGTGGGGGAGTGGATGGGGAAGAAGAATATACACATCTAGTGACAGCTAGTTTCAACCTGGTAGTGTGGGCTTTGCCTAAGGATTTTGGGTATTATTTAACTACATTTCTCTTTGCTGTTTAAAAGGCAAGTTGATTAGACTCAACTAGGCATCTTCTGCTTTGTTAAGTGATCACTAGAGCTGACATCACTGATAACCAGCTGTAAGCGCTAAGCCTTAGGCCTGCTGTGTGGTGGGGTTTCAGGGCAAGAGATTGCACAGTCTGTGCTAGTGGGGAAGTTCCACACTAACTGCTGAAATCACTGAGAGGTAGGACCTCAGGATGTGGCATTGCAGGAGAGAGGCATGTAGAAGCAGAGAAAGTGACTGCATAGCAGCCAATGGCAGTGGAGTGAATGATGGCACTACGGGCGGTGGGTATAAGAGGCCACTGGAGGCTCAGCCTCACCCAACAGTCAGTCCGCCACCTTTGGAGCGCCACCACTGAAAGTAAACCCTGGCCGTGGCTCTGCCCATGCTCCGACCCGAGGCCTCGCTCTCACTTGTCCTCTTCTCCCTGAGGCCCTGCCCTCCCTCCACCTCTTCCCATCCCTGCTCTGCCTGCATGGGGGTCTCAGGGGAGCGGGAGAAGTGAGTGGCTGGCCAGCCAGCCAGCCACTAAGGGGACTGAGGGAGGGGGCGAAGAGGCATGAGCGGCGGGCGGGTGGGTGGGGCAGCTGGGGGAGGGGGCAAAGAGGTGAGTGGTGAGAGGCCAGCAGGCAGGTGGGGAGGGGGGGCAGAGGAGGGTGCAAAGAGATGCGCATGGCGGGCAGGCAGGTGGGAGGTATCTGGGGGAGAGGGGCCAAGAGGCGTGAGCTGCGAGCGGGGGCTGCGGGGAAGAGGTGAGCGGGGTGGGGACTGAGGGGGGCTGAGGGTGGAGTGTGGGCAGGGCTTCAGGGGGAGGAGGCCGAGTGGGAACGGGCCCGGGGCAGGGCCACAGTCCAGGTGTACACAGTCTCCCAAAATTGGAGGAGTCACGCACCGCCCATGGATGGCTCGGGGCAGCTGTGGGCAGCAATGCGGAGTGGATGGTGGCAACATACATGACTCGATGCCTTCCCCTCCCCAGGCTGGGAGGTGAACTCATGTGACTGCACCTCTGAATTCTGGGTCTTGGCTGACCAAGGACAATATCACCAACCCAAAATGTTCAAAAAGCATGAGTCAGGCTCACCAACAATCATGAGATTGGCTTTAAAATCATGAGATGATGTAAAAATAACAGATTTGGGGTTCTTTTTATTTGCCTTCTGCTTTTTGAGCCTTTAGGGTGCACTAGGGGGGTCACATTTTGAAGCTTTCTCCACAGCCACAAGGGCTAGAAACTTCCTTTTTCTTTAAAAATGAAGGCTGAAATCAACACCTAGCCACTTACTCCAGTGGCTTTAAGGAAAACAATAATGATCATGAGACTCATGACAAAATCATGAGAGTTGGCAACACTGCAACTGTGAGTGTGGTGCAGTGGAGGGAGAGGGGAGTTGTGTGTTAAGGGAACATTTGTTTGTTGGAGTTTCACAAGCAAAGTGAAAAACTAAGGCAAAGGATACTGCCCAGCGTACTCTGGGGTGGATGTTTTGCTTATAATGGCTTGGTTTTGAATGTGGTTGTGATGTTTTCCCAAACTAATATTTGGTTCCCTTTCCCTTTTAATAAAAGTTCTCATTTGTTCTATACACACCTACAATGCTTGCAAGTGAGGAGTTATTGCCTCTTAGAAGTGGGTGAGAGGGGTGGGAGCTCAAGCCAGTTCTGTTTTGTAGTGTTAAAAGGAACCCCTAGATAGTGAACCCAGCCCTTGTTGCTGCCGACTTCACCTGACAGAAGTGTTACAAACCATGCAATCCAATTGCCCTCACAGCAAGATTCATCCTGTAAGTGAGAGCAGTTTTTGTCCTCTTAGTCATTAGTACCAAAAAAAAAAAAAAAAAAAAGAGGGGGAAGTAGCAAATCAAGTTTATCCTACAATGTCTTGCTAATTTTTTTTTTTGAGTGGGGGGAGCAAATTGAGAGAAAATCCACTATGGGCCAGATTTTTAAAGGTATTTAGGTGCCTAAAGATGCAGGTAGGGGCCTAGTTTTCAAAAATACCTAGGTATTAGGGCCCAGATCCTCAGAGATATTTAGTCTCCTAACTTCCTTTGATTTTAGTGGAAGTTAGGAGCCTAAATACTTTTGAGGCCCTGGTGCCTATTTGCACCTTTTGGGTGCCTATATACCTTTAAAAAAAATTGTCTCTCTAAGTCACTAAAATCTCTCAAAGGTGAATCTGTAGCTTTGACTTTGAATTCCATTTGCTTTGTTGTTTTGTGCCACACCCTTAACACAAAATACCAGCTGCCTGTATGATGATTGTTCCTGTAGATGAAAAAGCTTAAACATTTACTGGAGATGTTTAAACAGAATTGACTGTTTCTGGTTAAAGGCATGTACAAGTACATTTATTTTACAAAATGTCTTTAGAAATAAATTTAAAAGGTATTACCTTAATTTTAGAAAGCAGGTGCATTTGTTCATGTATATGCTGAGTTCATGGTGAAGTACATGATATGCAATATATAATAACATGTTCAACATTAACACAAATCTCTACTCCATGGGAAAAAAAATGTGTCTTATATAAGAAACAGTGGAACAAAAAGAGCTACTGGGTCTAGTCTAGTCTATTAAAGTTCATCCCATTCAGAACACATTCCCCTTGGGTCAGAATCTAATTGCTTTCTGAATAACCATTATGCCTTTGCCCACTGGGCCATTCCGAACATATCATTCCTCAGAGAAAAAATGATTTCCCAGTGTCTGTTTCGAATTTCCTTTTCACTAACTTATATTTATTTTACAAAAATAGTATGTTAACAGAACATTGAGGTTGCAAAGTCAAGCACTTTTAGGAAATGTCAAAATTTTGGTTGTCTGTGCTATCTTCTTTCAACCCTCTTGTGCATATGCATTATGACACAGTCTCTAATTACATGACCACATTCTTCTTTTTTTCACAGGACCCCTGCCTCTTTCAGCGCACAGAATGGACTGTGCTCACTTTATAAGCAGCTATTCAATATTTTGTATTGTCCTCATTATTTAATATGTGGCCCTGTGCATTATTTACTATGCACTATTCAAATGCTGCTCTGAAGACAGAATTATTAGTTTCCTCATGGGCTTTTCTATGACATTCATTACTAGACTACCTGACTACTTCACAAACATTAATGAATTTATTTTCACCATACTCCTTCGAGATGAAGGGGTAGTAGTATCCTCATTTTACAGATATGGAGAAAAGGCACAGAAATTGAAGTAAAATGTATCCACTAATTTTGTGTGCCCGCTATGAGACACCTAGAGTCTGATTTGTCAGAGGACTTAGCATTATGTAGCACTCCATATGTTCAAAGTTCACATCCAATTGACTTCAGTTTGCACCTGTGAGTGCTCATATCAGTCCCCAGGGCCTCAAGATGGCCACTCATAAAATGAAGTACGCCGAATTAGTGATTACCTGTGAGAGGCTTGGTTTAGTTGACTTGTCCAGCATCACTAAGGAACTCTGTGGCAGAGGCAATGATAGAGTCCAGTTCTTTAGGACAACTTTCAACTGCCTTAACCATGAGGCCATCCTTTCCCTTTCTGCAATCCCTTGCCTCACTCACTACATAATTTCCCACTTCTGCAACAAATGAGACAGACAGGGTCCTACAGACAACAGACTTTTTTAGTATACAGCCTCGATACATGCCCTGAGCTTAGTCCCTCCTGTGAACTAAATGAGGCAGGGTCCTAGAGAAAAAATATGTGATCATGGAATTAAAGTTTGCATCATAATGCTTACAAACAAGAAAGCCAAATTAAGATTTCATAGGCAACATTTAATTCTGGAATTTCCTAATTTATGAGTGCTTGATTTTGCCACCTTATTGTTCCTTTAGTGTATTTTTGTGTGTAATTTCCTAGGTTTAAAAAAAACCTGAAAAATAATATTGATACTCACATGGTTCAACAGCAGGAATGGAACCTTTAGATCCAGCACACTGACCTCTTCCACTTGAGCTAAAGGATTAACTGATAGCCATAGTTTGCTATCATCCTCTATATGGACCAGCACTAGCAGGAGATGAGACACACACTTTGCAAGAGGGTTTCATAAATATTTGCTGACAGCAGAGGAATGGTGAGACATGGGAATCTTGGATTGCATTCCAGGTTCTAGAAGGATGTGTGCTTTAGTGGTCACAGACCCTTCTGCTTCTGTGTCTCCCCAAGGCTGATTCCCCTTAAATTCATAGACGTTAAGGCTGGACCATCACGATCATCTACACATTGCAGGCCACAGAACCTTGCCCACCCACTCCGATTGAGCAATATACCCAGGCATTTCTCCTCCTTTGTTGCTTCCAACTGATATGTCCACAGCTTAAACCAAAAATTCTTGTTGTTAGTCCATAAGTGCATGACCTTGCACTTTGCACTTTTAAATTTCACCCTATTTCTAATACTTCCTTACGTTCAAAATGGCATTTCTTGCAGACATGCTGCTGCATTTGGATAAACTAAATGTGAACTTACAAGGAAAATTCTGATTGCTGTCTGATCTAGTGCAAAGTGTATTTGCATTCATGAACAAATTGCAGTTATTTCACAGACAAATGCTTGAGGGAGAGCTGATGCACTTTCCCTCAGTGTCACAACTTCAAGCCAGATTAACAGATGCAGTAGAATCCCTAAAACGGACCACAACTAGATATGCGAGCGTGATTAAAGATCTTAAGGACAGTTTTGAAAAAAGATTCCAAGATTTGCAGCAGAAAAGACCTCAAATCAGATTTCCGATTGACTCTTTTAGTGCTGAAGCAGATTGTCTGAAGCCCTCTTTAATCACTGATGAAGCAACAACCCAGACCAAAATAACAGAACTTCTGGAAGATGACAGATTGAAATCTGTTCGGAAGACAGAGGGGACCCTTACTTTCTGGAAATCTGTACCAAAGGATAAATACCCCAACATCAGAGGTGCAGCCCTAAAATTAATCTTGATGTTTGCCTCGACCTATCTTTGTGAGTCTGTTTTCTCAACACTCAAACATGTGAAATCCAAGCACCGATCCATTTTGACAGATAGCCACTTAAGAGAACTGCTGTGTGTGAGCACAACTGAACACAATCCAAACTTCAAGGGAATTGTTGAAAGCAAAGATTTCCAGAAGTCCCACTAAGTAAAAGATCAAGTTGTTATTATTGTTAACTATATATTATAAATGTATAATAAATATACATGATTAACTTATATAATGAGTGTGTGTGTGTGTGTGTGTATATACACACACATATATACGTACATACTCATTACATATGATTTTGGCTTTCTGCAATGTATATTAGTAAATTCTGGCTCCTTCTCAGGCTCAGGTTCACCACCCCTTCATTAAGGTGTTTAAGTTTGGCTTCACCTTGGATGTGGTAATTTCTACTTAAGTATCCTTGTTCCCATTAGCCACCCTGCCACTGCCCACCACTCCTCATTACCCTTATTAAAAACTGAGATGAAGTTTAGAAGTTGAGCCATACCTAGTTTATCTTTAATCTCCACCCCCATCTTCAGTGTTTAGCAATCCCACTTCTTCTTTCCTTGTTTTCTTTTTATCTATATGGCTACAGAACCTTTTACTATTGGTTTAGTTTCCTTTGCAAGGTCCAGCTCTGCCTGGCTTTTAGAAGTTCTCACTTTACTACCAACTACCAACATCAGCCCCTCTTTTAGATCTTGTCCACGAGTTCTGTCATTTAGTGACACGATATCAAGGAGTTTTTCCCTTACAACACAGTGGTCAGACACAGTGCAGACAAATACCGATAATAAGGCTTATCCTGTGCATGGCACAACTCATCCAAAGTGATGCTCAAATACTCACACTGCTGAAGTTTCAGAGTAACAGCCGTGTTAGTCTGTATTCGTAAAAAGAAAAAAGAAAAGAGAAAAGAGAAAAAAGAAAAGGAGTACTTGTGGCACCTTAGAGACTAACCAGTTTATTTGAGCATGAGCTTTCGTGAGCTACAGCTCACTTCATCGGATGCATAGCACATTGTGGAAACTGCAGAAGACATTATATACACACAGAGACCATGAAACAAAACTTCCTCCCACCCCACTGTCCTGCTCGTAACAGCTTATCTAAAGTGATCATCAAGGGAGGGCCATTTCCAGCACAAATCCAGGTTTTCTCACCCTTCCCCCGGCCCCCCCCACAGGGGGGCCGGGGGAAGGGTGAGAAAACCTGGATTTGTGCTGCAAATGGCCCTCCCTTGATGATCACTTTAGATAAGCTGTTACGAGCAGGACAGTGGGGTGGGAGGAAGTTTTGTTTCATGGTCTCTGTGTGTATATAATGTCTTCTGCAGTTTCCACAATGTGCTATGCATCCGATGAAGTGAGCTGTAGCTCACGAAAGCTCATGCTCAAATAAACTGGTTAGTCTCTAAGGTGCCACAAGTACTCCTTTTCTTTTTTCTTTTTTCTGCTGAAGTTGCGAGTGCAGTTGCAATTCGATGTCACTGTTCAGGTCGGAGATTCTGCATTCTATTGTGTGGCGTGAAAGCTGCAGGCCAGAAATTTTCTTCTGTAGATTCTCATTTTCTGGTGACAGGATTGAAACCACATCAGTGAGGCACATTTTTATAAGTTCTCCTTCAGAGTAGAGCTTTTTCGCACGGGCTATGTGCCGCGCCACATAATAGGAGGCTAAGGTTACAGTCTGCAATCGACTGGCAAATCTGGTGAAGAACTGGGCTTCTACATCTGTTTGTTTTTTCAAAGTTTTCAGTTTTAAAGTGCGGAGTTCAGAACCTTGTGGGAATTCTTGATCCATATGTGTATGGCTCAAAGCGAAATGACGCTGCAAGTTTGAAGATTTGAACTGAGAGATACACATCTGGCAAAGAAGACACATGGCCTTACCATTACGTTCAGAAAAAAAGTACTTATTCTCCCACTCCTGTTGGAAGCCTTGATTTTCATCTGTGTATTTTCTTTTTCGCTTGCACTTGCCTTCCATTGTTAGATCGTGTAAGAAAAATTTTGATTAAAAATTTCCACACCAGCTAGTCACCATGTGCTTTATTCAAGGAGACACTGGTGCCAGCCAGGGGGTGCTGGACACCTGGCTCTATCTCAGGCCCCACCCCCACTCCACCTCTTTCCCCAAGTCCCCACCTCTGCCCCGCCTCTTCCCACCCTCTCCCCTGAGTGAGCCGTATCCTCACTCCTCCCCAGCCTCCTGCACATTGCAAAACAGCTGATCGCGGCGGGCAGGAGGCACAGGGAGGGAGGAGGAGGTGCTGGGGGAGGGAGGGGTGAGGCTGCGCATGTGGCTCTGGAGCCACAGGTTGGCCACCCCTGCTGTAGGGGTAGAACTGAGAGGTGACTGGCAGATCAGTGAGGGAAGCAGTTGGTTAAATTCTTCCCAGGTGACTTTGTTTGCATATTGTGTCACATGCTTAGTATTTTTATGGGCCAAATTCTCTTAGTTACATTAGTCCATTCCCATTAATCTGTATATTATGGGATACATTTGTTTAATATATTGTTTTACTGATAAGATTTTTAGTAGCTTGTGCAACATCTTTAGTTTTTTGGCATTCAGCACCTGGGATTTTTCTAATGAATGCCCATCTCTCGTCTGAACTATAAATGGTTTCAAACATAGTCAATGGGACCCAAATCCACAAAGGCATTAGATATTTCAATGGAAGTTAGGAGCCTAAATACCTTTGATGATCTGGACCTGGGAGCTTAGTTTTTCTGAAAAGCAGGCCACTTATTTAGGTGCCTAAATATGGACTTGGGAGCCGAACTTTAGGCGTCCATTTCTGAAAATCATGGCCCAAGTTTAAGTGTAAGTGTGAAGCTCTTGAGCAGTGGCGGGCAACCTGTGGCCCACGGGTCACATGCGGCCCATCTGAGTAATCTGATTGCGGGCCACGAGACATTTTACTGAAGTTGACCATCCACAGGCACCACCCCCCGCAGCTCCCTGTGGCCGCGGTTCACCATTCCCGGCCAATGGGAGCTGAGGGAAGCAGTGGGCCGCAGGGACGTGCTGGCCACCACTTCCCTAACTGGGAATTGGTCCTGCTTCGAGCAGGGGGTTGGACTAGATGACCTTCTGGGGTCCCTTCCAACCCTGATATTCTATGATTCTATGATTCCCGCAGCTCCCATTGGCCAGGAACAGAGAACCGTGGCCACTGAGAGCTGCGGGGGGGACGTGCCTGCGGACGGTCAACGTCAGCAAAATGTCTCGCTGCCCGCAATTAGATTACCCTGATTGGCCGCATGCGACCTGCGGGGCCACAGGTTGCCCACCACTGCTCTAGACAAACTGAACTATTCAAATATCTATAAATGTACTTAAAAGCTACATGTGGAGAGACAAGAAACTGATGCAGCCCCAAATGAAAAGGCAGAATGTCAGGGCCTTCGGGATACCACAGCACAAAGAACTCACAGATGTAGCTCCTCTCCTTTTCAAAGAAGCCCTCGTATCCTCATGCCTCAGTACAGATTTCTATGTGGAAAGAGGCTGCTGAATTCTTCCAGGAATGATATGTAAGGAGGATGAAGCCAAAAGTACAGTTTTGATAATTATCCATTTGTGATCGTCAGACCTAAAGGCATCAGAGTCCAAAAAGGACATAAAATGTAGGGATTAGAGAACCCATTTCACGCCAGACAACATCCCTAGTAAGCAGGCCAGGGGCAAGGAGATCTTGCTGGTGAAACAGCCTTTAACTGCTGAAGCACGTTAGTACGTTATTGTTTCCCTGCACATTTAGAGTAGTGTGCAGTAACGAGACTTTCATTTTCTAGGACGTTAAGTCTGCCAGGCCATTTACTGAGGAAGATAAAAGCAGAAAATCATTTTTGTGAGCCAGAGAGCAAGGCAGATGAAATGGACACTTGAATTTTATTCTCTAAGGCGATGCAGCTTTTGAGAGGCAAGTCACCTGATTCTGCACTCCATGCAATCTCTTTTCATTCTGTCACAGACACATGGAGGACTCTGAGATGTGGCTTATGCTTCTTTATAAATGTCTTTGAAAGATTTCTACTCTGCCTTTAATTGGGTTACTGCCCAGCCTTTCCCTACTGTTCCAGGTGAAATGTTGCTTGGCGACATATATTTCTTTTTTCTTTTCATACAGAATGTACTTAGGAAAAGATGAAGATTGAGGGAGTTCTGAATAACAATGTCTAGGCTTTATCATTGTACTTCCCACCCAAAATGTTCAACAGGCCAGATCCTCAGCTGGCGTAAACTGGAAAAGCTCCTTTGGCTTCAGTGGCATTTGCTGATTTATACCAGGTGAAGGTCTGGCCCATTGTTTGCCTGTTTCTCTATTAACCTCCATGCCCTTACAGGTGATTTTTCTGATCTTTGTGCTAGATTATTCATTTTCGGGTGCATGCAGTGACAGTTTGATATCATAAATTACATAGGCTGTTAATTGCATAAACCATTGTCTAGACTATAGTTTACATCTTATCCGCTGCCTTTCATTTAAACCTTGTTTTTATACCTCTATATTTTACTCCGGTTCTGACATGTGAATGCTGTACTCTGTGTGGGATGTGTTGGAATATGTCTTTTTAGACTGCATGGAGTAACAATTCAAGACCACAGAGGAATTTGCTATAACTGGGAATAGCAAAGCTTATTCACTTATCTTCATTTTCCTCCCCCTTCTTTCTTCCTCCCTCCCTTCTCTGCCCCAGATAAAAAACCACCATGAGAATATAGTAGAAGCAGCAGGGAGTCCTTGAGTGATCTGGGGAAAATATTTCAGTTGCTTTTCATAGTCACCTGTTCTCTCATCACTAACTGCAAAGGGAACGCCAAACTGCCAAGGTTGACTTCTCTATAGTTACCTGTATGCGATCTGTTACCAGTGTTTTTCCTCTGTTTGAAATCATTTTATATATCAAATATAAAAAGCAGACTGCAGCCTGTTGGCCCAACCTAGCCCTCAGAGTTCTACAATGGCTGCTGTCATCTTTACACATTTGTGGCCAGTAGAATACAGGTCTCAGTGTGAGATGCTCCATCTCAATCTGAGAAGCCTGGCGAACTCCACAGCTGATTAGGGGAAAGCCTTTCCTTGTTCATTTTGGAAGGTAGGGTTTTTTAACTAGAAGTAAATTTAACGTTTTTGAAAAATGCCAGACTAATCACGCTCAAGTCCTCCATTTAACCACAGGACTGCAAAGGCAGTGTCATGCACATTTCCCTACCGTGCACCAACCTTGTTCTGGAAGGGATGAGCTCCAAGAACTTGATTCAGTGCCCAGTGAAGTCAGTGGAAAGCATGTCATTTATTTCACTGTGCATTGGATCAGGCCCTAAGAATGATAGCATGGTTCAGCCCTGGCATTCTGTTCCAAGTGTCAGCTAGGATGTCAATTGAGAATGTGCCCAACAAATGGGTTATGGCCATCAACTCATTTCACAGAGGCCAATGACAACAGATGTAAAATGAAAAGGAGTACTTGTGGCACCTTAGAGACTAACAAATTTATTTGAGCATAAGCTTTCGTGAGCTACAAATAAATTTGTTAGTCCCTAAGGTGCCACAAGTACTCCTTTTCTTTTTGCGAATACAGACTAACACAGCTGCTACTCTGAAAGATGTAAAATGGTAACTGTTGAATAATCTATAATGAATAACTTATTCAACAAGATTGCCTTCTTTTTTTTCTATTTGCAAATTATCCCTAAATAGATAAGAATTTTATCTGGTTTAACACTTTTTGTTTAATATTTTCTGCAAATTATTCTTGATTTGTAGCTTATTTGTGAACACTGTGCTGCAAGCATTTCATAGTCAACATTTGAGCTGTTTGGGTTGGGCAGTTTCTATGCCTGAATTCGTGAGCATAACTCATGGAATTGGGCTTTTGGTGCAAACCCTCACACTTATAAATGCAGAATTCCTTTTCTTTGGATATTCTGCAACATTTGCCGAAAAATTGCTATTTCAGTAAACTCATTTGCAAGAATATTCACAAAGTAGAAAAGATTACTAAAATAGTCAACACGACTTTCTTTAAATGCCAAAAGCATGTGCATAGAAACATTTTTGTAGTGTTTCTCTAACTATAGTAATGACTTTTAACCATTACTGGCTAGGACTTAGTTGGAACAAAGGACCTACAGGCATAAGGCATTCCTAGCCTGTTGAGCCATGCATCTTCACATTTCCTTCTTATTTTTAATGGATAAATGAAGTCCCCAATTCTGCACCTCATATTCACAAAGCAAACACCTGCCTCCTTTGAGGTGGTGGCATGGTTTAGGTAGAGAATAAGGTTGGTGTTTCCTTGGTAGGGAGATAAGCACTGAGAAGTGAACGGTAGGAAACACCTTTTATATCAAAAGAATTACAATTTCTTTGACACATAAACAATTGGACCATTCTATTAGCAGAAGGCCAAAACATGGCTGGATTAACCTCAGGCAGCATGGCTCTTTCAAGTGAAAAACAATTTTAGAATCTAGCACTGAAGTAAAGTTTTTCTCTTATTGATCAAGCTTTACTTCACAATATTTGGGGCATTATTTAGGGCCTAATTTTTTAATTAGGTGTGTACATTTTATATGGATATTTGCACATAAAGGAATGCAGTGTTTGCATTCTAGTCAGGTATTAACACACTCAAATAGCTAGGCAGCTAACTGGCAATGCACATATGCAAATATCTCATAAGCATGCACAGATTGGTATTTGTGCCATACATTAGGGTTATGTAAATATATGTGTTTAACTTAGAAAATCTGACCTTTAGCGAAAGATTCTAATGCTGATTAGAGACAGTCATAGTGCAGGGCAGGTGCTGTGTAAACTTCTCCATGTGCTCCAGTTCTGCCAGTGAATCTCACCCCTGACTGCAACACCCTCTGCTTTTCTAGTCCTGGGTCTCTCACAAGAGTACACTGCTAATTGCATTGATATGTGCCTACATGGAAGAAACAGGGAAACTTGGAAAAGCTTGCAATTGGGTCTTAGACTCAGACCACTAGACATTCTTATGGAAAAATCCTAAAGAATTCAATAGAAAATGAGCATCTTTCTATAGATTATTTGAACCATTCTATATAACTTAATACAAAAAAGATATCCTTTGTATAGAATTCTATAGGATGATTCAAAATAGAAATTCTATTATTTCTTATTCAGGTCCTTAAACCGCACCCCTTGCCAGGATACCTGAGCAGTTTCCCTCTCCATTAAATGCAGTGGGCTTTTCTAGTAATGTCCATAGAACCCCACTGATTTGGGACCAGATATTTTAAATATTTAGGTGCCTAAAGATGCAGATTGAAAATCCCACTAAAAACGTATCTGCATCTTTAGGCACCTAAATATTTTTACAAACCTGGTCCCTTCATCCCTATTGAATTCCACAGGGCTCCTTCATAATGATATTTTTGCTTGTGACCAAGGAGGATTTAGAGCCTGATCCAAGGTCCATTAATGTCAATGTGAGCTTTTTTTGCACTTACAGTCTAACATATCAGTGTTAGATTGTGCTGTTTCTATGCCTTTAATTTCCAGGATGAACTATGGTCAAATCTCTCTCTGAAGCTTAGCCCGTGCATATTGATGAGGTTACAATCAGGAAAATAGTGTTAGGGCTAGCTTGTGACTAGTCAGAAGCATTCCCTCCATCCCCTGTACACATGCACTGGGGCTACTCACAATGGCAGCCCTTTTGCTTTCTAAATGCTTAAGGCTAGCAGCAACATAAATGCTAGCTTCCTCAAAGGCGAAAGATGGGAGGCCCTGGTCATACCCCCGTCCTCACTCTGGCCAGCTGGGCTGACAGTGTGGAGAGTGGAGACCATGCTGCACTCTTCCAAAGAGATGGCAGGTGCGGCTCTGGATCTTGCTGCCCAGTGATCCAGTCTCTAGAATCATCCACTGCACCCTTTCTACAGCAGGTAAAGGCTGAAGAACCACACATTAGCCCCTAGTTTGTCCCTCTATTCATGCTAGAGTGAAATTTTATTTTGCTCTGACTTAGAGTAAACACACCTGCATTTTCCTCCCCTTAGAATATTATAGTTTGTCATGGTGAATAACAGTGCAACAGATCAGATAGCTCTGTGGTTCAGGAAGCTGGAAGTTATTAAAAGCAAATTTTACATGAGGGCAAGATCGAGGAGAGGGAATTCCAGCTAATCCCTAAAATTTATGGAATGTTTTTGCATGACAATAGAACACAGAGTGCAGGAATACTTTAAAATAAGGTCTTAAGAGTTTTATTATATGAAAATCATCATTTTTTTCCAAGCTGGAGAGGTTTTGTTTTTCACAACATCTTGTCTTACCAGGGTTGTGCTGGTTTGGTGAGTCATGGTGTGCTGGCTGATTATATTAGACCTGGGATTTTATCTTTGGTTTCAATATAGTTTTGAGAAATTCTCACCTGACGTGGATTAGCACATCTGTGGGCCTGGAATAGGGCCGCTGTGCTGTGCTCCTGAAGTATGGTCCCTATCGCCTCCCAGTGGCGCCGGAGAAAGCAGTAGTTCTGAGCCTCGGCTGGCCCCCTCCCAGCTATCAAGTAGGAGCAGAAATAATCTCCAGCCCCACAGAAAACATTTGAACTAGGAATAAAGCAACAGGAAAACCAGATCAGATTCAGCTTGGTGAAAATAGGTGTCACTCCACTGATGTCAAGTGAGTTTCATCCATTTACACCAGGCTTGAATTCAATCCCTTTCGTCCAAAAGCTACTGTAACTTTCATATGAGAATTGTGCAGGTAGATTCTGTTACCTCTGGGCAAATGTATATGAATGAAAGTACCAACTCACTTATTTTTTGTATTGCCTATATTTATAACTATAACCTGGAAAGCCTCTTTTCACTCAGTTTAGATGCCCCTAGGGTTTTGGATTAGAAGGACCCTTTGAAGGATCAACAAAGCAATATCCCACTGGAGGCAAATTAATATATGACATTCCTGTTTGTACCTAGGTGTAGATAAACATATGACAAACTGGCCATTTTGGGTCCCTGCCTGAAAAGTAGAAAAGACAAGCACACAGAAACTATGCTCTAACCTTTATAGCAATTGGGTTATTACAAATTAGCAAAAAGTTGTGATGTTCTTCTAAGGAGAACTACTCCCTAAAGGCAAAATTCTGTGCTCAGTTACACCTGCTTAATTTTACTGAAGGCACTGTGTAAGTTCTTTGGGACGGGAATACTATAGGTTTGTACGGTTCCTAGCACAATGGGGCCCTGACCTCCTGGAGACCCCCTAGGCACTACCACTATGCAAATTAACATTTACATGGGTGTAACTGAGAGCAGAACTGTCCTTTATAATTGTTTAGCTTTAGATCACTTTTCTAATAGCTATAGAGTTGGGCTAATGTCTTCAGAAGCCTCTATGGGCCAGATTTGTAAAAAGATTTAGATGCCTAAAGATGAAGATGGGCATCTCACAACGTTTTTCAAAAGCACCAAGGTCCAAGTGGTGACTTAGGTGGCTCGGGCTAGCTTCACCTGAGGAACTTAAGAACTGCAATGCTCAAGGCTTGTCTACGCTTACCGCACTGCAGCGACACGGCTGCACGGGTGCAGCTGCACCATTGTAGTGCTTAGTGAAGGTGCTACCTACACGGATGAGAGAGAGTGTCTCCCATCAACATAGCACTGTCTACACTGGGACTTAAACTGGTATAACTGTGTCACTCAGGGGTAATCCACACCCCTGAGCGATGTAGTTATACTGCCATAAGGCCAGGGTTCAGCATTACAGCACTTACCTTTTAGGTGCCCAGTAGAATTCACTACCCTGAATTAGGTGCCCTGGCTCCTTGTCTGATGCATGGAAGGTGTTAGGCTTCTGAGGGTAGGTCTACACAGCACTTAGAGGTGTGACTGCAGTTCAAGTAGGTGTACCCAAAATAGCTTTGAATTTAGTATGTATGCAGGGTAGTGTTGAACAAATGTCCTGGTGCCCTATGCAGCTGTGTGCTGCTCCAGCCCCTGCTCCACCTCTTCCCCATGGCCCCTGCCCCTGCTCCACCCCCACCCCCACTCCCACTCCACCCCTTCGCCAAAGGCCCCGCCCTGCTCCACCCCTACTCCCCTGAGGAGTGCAGCAGGGCCAGGCCTGCACTCACAGGAGGCGGGAAGTGCAGCGACCCAGCCCCAGCTCTGCTACTAGTGAGTGCTGGGGGGCGGTTCCCCCCTGCCCACCAAGCCAGCCCCGCCACCCCCTCCGCGGAGGCCTGCTCCCCCCCCACAAGGAGGCTGCATATGGCCCCAGAATAGCTAGGGACAGCCCTGTCGGGAGGCTAGCCCATGCTGCTGCTGTAGCCACCCTGCTATTGTTACTCAAGCTAGTTTTGATCCAAGGTTTTAACTAGATCAAAGCTAGGTTCAGGGTATGCCTACGTGAGCTACAATCAGACCTCCTAATTGTGCTAACCACTAAGCTGCATAGTCAATCTCTCTGGCCCAGTGAATATGACCCAGTCTCTGCGCCAATGAATATTTGACTAGTTCATACAAAGTGGAACAGCTTTATCAGAAGCAACTGAGAGAAGTCTTTCCCCCTCTAAATACCCTGCAGTGCAGTAGTTAGGGCATGTGCCTAGCAGCTGGGAAACACAAGTACAAGTCCCTAGTTAACTCTCAGGGAGAATGGGGATTTGAACTTGGGTCTCCCATGTCCTGGATGAGGGCTCTAACCCACTGAGCTATTGAGTGCCGAGGACAACACTAGCTCTGCCTTGGCAGTGTTTTTTCCAGGGCCCAATTCGGTAGGCATGCTCTTAGGCGGCCTCTGAGCATGCCCACTGGATCAGGTGAGGTAGGCAGAACAGCCAGTTTGTGAATCCTTCCTTAGCTTAGGTGGGAGCCGAAGTGCACAGTGGTATCAGGACTGAGGTGGCTGTGCACATGCCCAGCAGAAGCAATTTAAGTGCCTAAGGGACTTTCCCAGTGGAAACTGAGGTGCCTAGGGACTTCAGGTGCCTACAGGGTTAGGCGGCAGCTGATCAATGGTTTTGTGAATGGCAGTGGTGCCTAAATGTTGGACTTAAGCACTGACGTCCACCAGAAAAATCTAGGTCTGTAAGTCCCCCTAGCGAATCTAGCCCCTAGGCACTTTTGAAAATCCCAGTAGGCCCTTACCTGCCATTTTAGGCACCTAAATACCTTTAAAAATCTGCTTCCAAATACCTATGGTTCCTTGACTTTCAGCCTCCTAAGTCATTTTTGAAAATGGGCTCCTAAGTCACTTACATGCTTTTGAATATTTTCCCCTTTATACATAGAGATACTTGGCTCAACTTCCAAATATAAAATCTTTAACAGAAAAGCATTTAGTTCCTTAATGATGCAAATATAGAGTCAGACTATGATATTCTTACTCTAGCCACCACCGGCCTCAAAACACACACCACTGATTGTTGTCCCTTGAAAGTTTGGTCCAGCACAGGTTGGATTTAAAGAGTAAGCTAATTGTAATAAGATTTAAAACAATTATTTGCATACATATTTGTATACAGTCTGCAGGGACTATGCTTTCTAAATCCAATATTTTTAACAGAACATATGGCTATTTATACCAGAAACTAAGAGACATATTGCCAACATCAGCCATCAAAATAATCTTTCAGTGTTAGAAAGGTGGTGTGCAACTTCACATCAAGCCCTGGATTCATTCCATCTTCTTGATGTGGACATGTGAAAGATGTGCTCTGAAACACAGTTAAGTTGGAATCATTCCTTACTGTTTGGAGTCATGGAGTTGATTCTCTCTCTTTATAAGTGCTAGACTGTGTAAGCTCACTACAGAGACCAGTTCTTAACACAGTGATGATGGTCAATAAATAACAAATAATACACAGCACTATTAGGGAAAGTGCTAAAAGTCTACAATTTGGATTTCCTTTAATGGGAACTATAGATGCTCATCAGGTGCTCAGGAATTAGACCCACAGCCCGCCAAGCTCCCCACTCCCCTGGAGTTATTTCCTGCTGCTGCCAAGCTCCCCTCACCCGCCACCCCCCGCCCCAGCGCACTGTGTCCCTGCTCCTCTGCCTTCCTCCAGGCGCTTCCTGCCACCAAACAGCTGTTTGGCGGCACTTAGTGCTTTCCAGGAGGGAGGGGGGAGGAGCATGGAGCCACGCGCTCAGGGGAGGAGGTGAAGAAGAGGCAAGGCCAGAGCGGGGATTTGGGGAAGGGGTTGGGATGGGGGCGGTGAATGGGTGGGAAGAAGTGGGGCCTCATGGAGGGTGTGGGCAGGGCCGGGGGCAAAGCGGGGAGCTTTTGTATCTTTATATGTAAAGGTGTCTGTGATGTGGCCCTCGGGCCAATGTACTAGTCCTCATGTGGCCCTCGTGGTAATTTGAATTTGAGATCCCTGAATTAGCCCCATAGTAAATGTCTCATATGTACTTATTTAATGGGATCAAATGTGGATGTTTTTATTCCATTTTTGCTTAGGTCTAACTCAGGCAAAATTCTCATGGAAGTCACAGGACAGTCTACCTAAAATGAAGATTGAGTAAGAGTTTCAGAATTTGGCCCCTTCTGTCTGAGCAACCACTTTCTCATGTTCTGTGTGGCTCTCATGCACGCTGGGTGTTTCCTTGGTCTCACAATAATACTCAGCACTTATCTAGTCCTTCCATTCTAGGATTTCAAAGAGGTTTACCAAAGCTTCAGATAACACAGCTGGGTAGTAGGGAAGTACTATTATCCCTATTTTACGGATGGGTAAACTGAGGCACAGAGCACAACTTTTGTTTTCTATATGCAAAAAATATTTTATTAATACTCAAGGATAGCCATGAACAGAGTGCGTGACTTAACACACATGTAAATGTGTTTACATGGATGAAACATATCACACGATGTTTAGCTGGAATCACACCTTTTTTCCCCAAGACACTGTATGTTGCAAAATTCAGTTTCTACGACCTGTGTTATGCAGACGCTCAGACTAGAGGATCATGACTGAAAATCTACAAATGTATTAATTTTGTTTTGATTTGAATCCCTCAACAATAAGAAAACAAACCTATTAAATTAAATACCTGTAGCATATAGTGTGCAAGGCAGATCTGAGAGGCAGTGTGCATAGGGCACTGGACCAAGATTCTTGGGTTCTATTTTTAGCTCAGTCAGTGGCCTGCTGTGTGACCTTGGGCAGGTCACTGTGCCCCTGTTCTATGTAGATTGCCTTTTACACTCTCTCTCTCTCTCTGCATGTGTGTGTTGTTTTTTTACAGTGGCTAGCATACTCTAGATGCTATTATAGATAAATATGTGGATTTTTTTGAAATCTGTTACATCCAGAATCTTCCCCCGATGTCCTTGCAGTGCTATCATTAAAAAACACAGCATTTTCTTCCTTTGCTCGTGGAGCATATTGCACAGACCTTTTTACCCATTCTTCCCGCCGACACATACATTTTGTAAAATGTGCTGGATAATACTTAGAAGTGAAGTACATGTGAAGGGATGGATGGGTTACAGACTGGTGTGGTCAGAAGTTTTATTATACCAAGAAATTATTCAAAGCAAGTTATGAAATCCAGCTAATTCTTTATTTTAATGTAGCACCCTGGAGGTTGTCCATATGATTCTTTAAAGACTTTTCAATCAGGTGTCTGCAACTATGATGCAAAGCACATGCAGAGCATGATCAAAACAGGCAGCATATTATTTCATTGTTTGTAATGAGCAGGGCACAGTCTTAAGATTCTGAAACCTTTGTCCCTTTGGGCTTAAATCATATCTGTACTGACTGTGGATAATAACTGGAGGATGCTTCCTGGTTCTCTGGTAATAACTTTATCCAGGGATAAATAAACTCTGAGGTTGAAGGAACAATAGTATAAAAGGACGGTTGACAGGGGGAATGATGTGAGGGGGTGGCACAGTCTTCACACCTTTTCAGATGGAACCTTTGCTCCCCCCTGCTTCCTACAGTGCTGCTGCCAATTATTGGAAGGAGTTTGGATTTTGAAAAGAGCCTTGTCTCAGACCTGTCAGTGGGTGCACATTGCATCTGAGTTACAGCCAAATGTGGAGAGGTGTTGAGCACTTGCTAGTTCCTACTGTCTTCCCTGGGAGTCACTGGGGCTCAGCAGCCATTAGGATTTAGGGCCCTGATTAAGGAAAGCAGTTGAGCATATTCTCAAATTCATCCCTAGTCAGGAAGTCACTTAAGTTCATGCTTAAAATTAAGCACATGCTTAAGTGCTTTCCTGAATAGTGATGCTTTTCTGAGTCAGGGCTTAAGGCCTGATCCAAAGTCAATGGAAAGGATCCTATTGACAGCAGCAGGCTTTGGATCAAGCCCTTAGTGACATCAACAAATGCAGAAGTGAGATTCTGTGCTGGGTAGTGTACATACCCCGCAGCCTAGACAAAGGGGATGTTATAGTGGTTTTAAATAATCTTTGCGCTCTCCTGAGCCTCAGGGTTACTCAGAGTCTCTGTAAAGCTCGTGCTGTGACCTTGTCCTGCCACACCCCTCACATCCCCACCCCTGACCCTGGCATTGCCCCATACACCAAGGCTTTGTAGGAGGTGCTCAGAAGGCAGCCTTTTACAGCTATGTTCCACAGTGCCTACATCTGGGGAATCCTTTTGTGCCATTCTGGCCCTTTTTCCTAGTGGAAAGGGGCTGAAGTGGGAGCCCAAAATGCAGAGACAGCTATCAGTCAGCACCTTCCTGCAGGACCCCTTCCCAGGGCTGGGAGCTGGAGCCTGGGTGGGTGGGATCCAGCAGCTGTAGCTTACAGGGGAATGGACCAAACCACTGTGGATGCAGGGGAGGGACCATTCAGGAAGCAGACCAATCAGGCCGCTTTCTGAGTTGCAGCTTGTCTGCTCTGCAAAAACCCGGGACATTTCCTGTTATTTGAAAAACCTGGACAGAGAAAGGAAACTCAAAAAAGAGGCAATGTCTGGGAAAACCCGGGCAAATTGTAAGCCTACCTGATAGGTCAGATATAGAGCGATCACGTTGTGAAAAGTGTTCACCCACAGGTGATAAGGGTTTTGTCACCACGAAACCAATGATATACCTGAGATACATCCATGATATTTTCATAGGATTGCCAACTTTCTGAGTGCAGAAAACCAAACACCCTTGCCCCACCTCCTGCCCCACCCCAGCCCTGCTCCTTCTCCTTCGCCCCACCCCCCACTCCCTCCATTCCCCCTCCCTCCGGTGCTGCTTGCCCCTACCCTCACTCACTCATTTTCACTGGGCTGGGGCAGAGGGCTTACAATATGTGCTAACTTCTTATGCTAAACAATCTGTTATATCTGGCATTCTGCTGTGACACTGGGAGTTCCTTTTCCAGACCTGAAGAACAGCTCTATATGGCCTGAAAGCTTGTCTCTCTCACCAACAGAAGTTGGTCCAATAAAAGATATCTCAGACACCTTGTCATGGTAAAATATGTATATTTAAAATCACTTCTGTAGCTTTTTTTACATGTTATATGCTTGAGGGAGGAAATCTGCAACAAGGGTCAATTTGTGTCAGTCTTTTATGGCAGGAGCCTTTTGTTATGTCCTGATGGTTTGATGATAAAATACTCTTCCGAATACAATTTAGATTGCTAAGTCAACACCACTTTTTCATGCACAGCTTTAAAGTTTATCTATTTCAAGCAGCTTTTAGTGCTTAGCTAATTTTTTTGTTGGCATATAAAGAGCTCTGCATCTTGGACAATGAGCAATACATGCATACCTCTTTTAATTTAAACAGCAAAGTTTATAGAATTTCACATCATTTCTCATTGTTAGAAAGACTTGAAACATTAGATTAACAAAATGATGAAAACATTTGTATAATAGGGAACCCGCAATTTGGAGGGAGAAACATAGCAGCTATTTAATTATTATCATTTATATTTGTGTGCCCTCAAACTGCATTGCTCCCCCGAAACTGGATACATTTCAGAGTCAACGCGTGGCGGGTTGGCGGGGGGGGGGGGGGGACTCAGATTTCTCATTTAGCCCTGCTTCCTCCATGCAGATAAATGTTGGGGTGTAGAGACAGCAGGGCAAGCTGTGATGCCAGGAGCCCTGTGCCTGCTGAGCATTTTCCCTCATGTGGTCTGCGTAATGGTAGGGCAGGAGAGCTGGGACTCCCACAGATTTTTGGATCAGACTGTTTGAATTATAAAGGGTGAAGATTAAAGTCCAAATTAGCGAGGTATTTCTCTGTAGTTATAAACCCCCACCCCGCCATCCTGTCTTAAATTATGCAGCAACAGTGTCATCAGGGTTACCATATATACCTGCTCTTACTGGTCTATAGATGACGGTGAGCAGGAATAGCACTTAGACCCAGATCCACAAAGATAGGTAGATGAAGGCCAGATCTAAATACTTAAGTCCCAGTTTTAGACACCACTGTGACCTGCCACACTCCCTTTTTTAGCCCAGCTCTTTATCCACCTTGGATAAATATGTAGAGTCACTGAGCCACAGAAAGCCTGTGAGAAGGACTCTACAGGATTGTTGACTTAGGCATCACAGAGAAGGGAGAAGGAGAAGATGGTGGAGTGGCCCGTCTGTGTCTTCAGTTTATGCAAATGAAAGGGGATGGCTGCTTTGCACCGCTTTGCTTTGAGAGGCAGCCTATGGAAGGGAGCCACGGAGGGCAGACTTGAGAGCCAGGTTCTGCTCATATGGGGCTCCTGGTAGTGCTCTCTGTCTCGTGAAGGCCAAATTGTAGCAACGAGCAGTTAGAGGACAGTGTGTTAGAATGGCCTGTGACTGGCCGGGGGTATGCTAGTTAAAACTATGTTTTCAGGGATCATCTCTCTATTGGGTGACTGGAGAAGGGTGGCTGTGAAAAGCTGGTCTTGCTAGCCACAATGAGGAGTTATAGGTGTTTCTTTCCAAAAATAAAAGTAGCAGAGAGTGCTGTTCTATAACAGCTGCATTTTTCTGCTGTAAAAGCGTGTCTTGCTCTTCCTGAGAAAAGTAGGGGAAAGAAACATAGTCTGAGTGGCTAGCTCTGAGCTTGTTTTGCTGGGTGTGAAAAAGAGCTACTGTATAGTTCTTTAAATCGGTCCTGTTTGTGGGTTATAAGTGAAAAGCTGTGACAAGCTGTCAAGGTTCCTCCCCCACTCTGAACGCTAGGGTACAGATGTGGGGACCTGCATGAAAACCTCCTAAGCTTATCTTTACCAGCTTAGGTCAAAACTTCCCCAAGGTACAAAATATTCCACCCTTTGTCCTTGGATTGGCCACTACCACCACCAAACAAATACTGGTTACTGGGGAAGAGCTGTTTGGAAACGTCTTTCCCCCCAAATACTTCCCAAAACCTTGCACCCCACTTCCTGGGCAAGGTTTGGTAAAAAGCCTCACCAGTTTGCCTAGGTGACTACAGACCCAGACCCTTGGATCTTAAGAACAATGAACAATCCTCCCAACACTTGCACCCTCCCTTTCCAGGGAAATGTTGGATAAAAAGCCTCACCAATTTGCATAGGTGACCACAGACCCAAACCCTGGGATCTGAGAACAATGAAAAAGCATTCAGTTTTCTTACAAGAAGACTTCTAATAGAAATAGGAGTAAATAGAAGTAGAGAAATCCCCTCTGTAAAATCAGGATAGTAGATATCTTACAGGTAATTAGATTCAAAACATAGAGAATCCCTCTAGGCAAAAATTTAAGTTACAAAAAAGATACACAGACAGAAATAGTTATTCTATTCAGCACAATTCTTTTCTCAGCCATTTAAAGAAATCATAATCTAACACGTACCTAGCTAGATTACTTACTAAAAGTTCTAAGACTCCATTCCTGGTCTATCCCCAGCAAAGACAGCATATAGACAGACCCTTTGTTTCTCTCCCTCCTCCCAGCTTTTGAAAGTATCTTGTCTCCTCATTGGTCATTTTGGTCAGGTGCCAGCGAGGTTACCTTTAGCTTCTTAACCCTTTACAGGTGTAAGCAGTGTCAGGGTGAGCTCCACCCTGACATCTGGTGGTGAGGTGTGGCAAGTTGTGGAAAAAAAACTTTAGGGGCTGATCTCATTTGCATAGGCACACCCACCCCGCCTAGACTGAGGCCATAGCTGCCCAAATGGTCACTTCGGCTGCTGTGGGATCCTCAGTGTCTCTGTTATTGGGGCAGGAAGAATAAATTGTTATTACCCTGATTATGGGAACTGTGCTTGGAACTGTACTTGGCCTTTTGCTATGATGGAGGGACTCACCATCAACTAAGTAGCATTCGCTAGGCAAGGGTCATGGGTTCCAAAACTGTGTGAATTGAGAGAGACTTGAGACAGGTATTAGTACCTGGTGGTGTGGGCCCCTTTGTGAGGGCCTGAAGCACCAATTGCACCTCTGTCTCTCTCCACTGTGGAATGTCAGAGCTAATTTTGGGTCTATTAAGAGTCTTGCTACAGGTACTGTGCTGCATTCACTTTGGCCTTAAGGTGCACCAGCACTAAGGCCCCCACTACTATGAGCTGAAATCACTGAGCACTGTGTCAAGTAGTGGGGAGCCAGAAGATCTAGAGTGCAGCGGTGTGTTCGTGAGACGGCGAGCTGTGCGGAGTGGAGCCGGTCGTGGTGGAGTAGAGCCGTTCGTGAGACAGTGGTGTGTTCGTGAGACGGCGAGCTGAGCAGAGCTGTTCGTGGGACGGCGAGCTGAGCAGAGCTGTTCGTGAGACGGCGAGCTGTGCGGAGTGGAGCCGGTCGTGGTGGAGTAGAGCCGTTCGTGAGACAGTGGTGTGTTCGTGAGACGGCGAGCTGAGCAGAGCTGTTCGTGGGACGGCGAGCTGAGCAGAGCTGTTCTTGAGACAGCAAGCGGTGCAGAGCAGAGCCGGTCGTGGTGGAGTGGAGCCGTTCGTGAGACAGTGGTGTGTTCGTGAGACGGCGAGCTGAGCAGAGCTGTTCGTGAGACGGCGAGCGGTGCAGAGTGGAGCCGGTCGTGGTGGAGCAGAGCCGTTCGTGAGACAGCGTAGCAGAGCAGAGCCCTGTGGGGCAGTCAGCTTCAGGACACGTAAGGTGCCCCTTACCCCTTTTCCCCACACACACGCACATTTTAGCCAGACTGGGGAGTAACACTATGCAGATGAACTTTTGAACTCTGGGGCTGGACTTTTTGGACTTTGGGTGATTTGTGGATTGCTGGACTCAAGAGACGTTTGGGTGCTGGGACTCAAGAACCCGAGGGAAAGGGGCATGCCCCAATTTGCTTGGGGTGGTTTTTTTTTTGCTCATGGGTTGTGTTATGAATCCTGTTGGTGGTGTTTCCCCAACATAATGCCACATTGTTTCTCCCTGTTATTAAAAGGCTTTTGCTACACTCAGACTATGTGCTTGCGAGAGGGGAAGTATTGCCTCTTGGAGGCGCCCAGCGGGGGTGGTATATATTTGTCCCAGGTCACTGGGTGGGGCTCGAGCCGGTTTGCATTGTGTTATTGGAATGGATCCCCTAGATATTGAACCCGGCCCTTGTTGCTGCCAACTCTGATGGGCAGAAGGGTTACATTTTTGGGGGCTCGTCCGGGATGCCTGGGTCAGTACCCCTCGCAAGCACCTGTTGAGTGATCCACTACATTGGAAAACAATTTATATTTTTTTTTGTTTGTGCTTATATTTTGAGGAAATTACTGTTGTATAATGGCTAATTTGTCAGGTTTGTTGGGCCCTGGCTCAGCAGCTTCTAGCTCAGAGGCTGCAGCCTTGGCTGATGATTGGACAAAAGCTCTGGGGCAAACATTGGAAAATGTTGTGCTGTCCCATGCTGCGTCAAACTCTTGTCGTAAGTTAAGATTATTTGCTGGGAAGGAGGAGTTTGAACCCTGGTTAGAGCATACCACTGAAATGCTGCAAGAGTGGGCCGTACCAGATGCAGAAAAGCGAAGATGCCTCATAGAGAGCCTTGGTGGCCCAGCATTAGATGTGATTCGCACCCTGAAGCTCACTGACCCTGGGGTCAGTGTGAAGGACTGCCTGGAGGCCCTTGAACACAACTTTGGGAGCGTAGAGGACCCTGAAGACAGCTACTGTAAGTTCCTTAATTCCCGACAACAAAAGGGCGAGAAGGCTTCAGCCTACATACAGAGACTGGAGAGACTGCTTCAGAGAGCTGTCATGAGGGGAGCAGTGACTGCTAAGCAGATGGATCAGACCAGACTGGCTCAAATTGTAAGAGGAACTCAGTATCAGAACCCGATTCTACTTCATCTCCAGCTAAGAGAACGACGGGAACATCCCCCAAGTTACTCCCAGCTGATAAAAGAGGTCAGAGAGGAGGAAGAAAGGCAGGCTGCCAGTGAGTTTTGGGAAGCCCAAACATCGGATCCAGCCAGCACAACACCACTGCAAGCGGCCAGTGTACTGATGGTGAGCACCAGAGAGGAACTTGCCCAACAAATGCAGGTCCTGACGGAACGGATAGCTGAGCTGCAAAGTACCATTGACCAAGTTAAGACTTCCAGGAATAAGAAGCCTCAAACGGTGGCGATTGAGAAGCCCGCACTTAGAGCCACCATCCAACCCAGGCGAAGGGGGAAATGTCAATTCTTCTGCTACCGATGTGGTCAGGATGGACACAGTGCTGCCAAGTGCCGTAATGAAGAAAACCCCTCCTTAGTGTATGGAAAGCTGAGGATCAGTTGGGAGAGATCCGGTAGCTGCCAGAGGGTCTGGGGACGGGGACCCCCCAGGTCTGCAGGATTTGAAGATTCCCCCAGAAAAGACTGTCCAGCTGGGATCCCCGCAGGACTGATAGGGCCTCGAGCAGAGGTCACGGTGAGGATTGAAGGGGTGGAGTGTAAAGCAGTGCTTGACACTGGATCTCAAGTGACTATTATATTTCAGTCATTCTACCAGCAGATGCTTAGGCACCTGCCTATACAGCCACTGACTGGCGTTGGCCTGTGTGGCCTCAGCATGGATGAATACCCCTACCAAGGGTATGTCATAGTGCACCTGGAATTCCCAGAGGAGGTTGCTGGGGTAAGAGAAGAGGTAGACACAGCTGCCTTAATATGCCCTGACCCTAAAGGGACCTCTGATATGTCTGTGCTGATAGGGACCAACTCCAGTCTCTTCAAGGTACTCGCGGATTACTGCAGAAGGCGGGCTGGGGACCAGTACCTGAATACCCTGATGATCCATACGCTTTGTGCTGAAGCCTATAGGAAAATTGAGAGCGCTAAAAGGGAGACATCTGAGCTACCGCTTGGGGCACTGAAGTACGCGGGCACGACCCCCTTAGTAGTGCCTGCAAGGACGGAGCAAGGAGTGCTTGTCATGAGTACCTGTCTGAAAGGCAGTAAACGGACGTTAGCAATGATAGAGCAGCCGATGGGAGGAGAGCTCCCTGAAGGAGTGCTGGTCCCCAGTGGAGTCATAACTCTACCCATTGAAGCCCAGGAAAGGGTGACTATACTGATTGCTAATGAAACGAGTCGTGATGTTGTTGTGAAGCAAGGACAAAAGATAGCAGACCTCTTTGAGCCTGAGTCGATTGTAAAACCCCAGTGTGAAACTCAAGTTCCCACAATAGACGCAGCAAAGTTTGACTTTGGAGATTCACCAGTGTCCGAGGACTGGAAAGATCGCCTGAGGAAGAAACTTTGTGAAAGATCCAAGGTGTTCTCACTGCATGAGTGGGATGTGGGATGTGCAAAAGGAGTAGAGCACAATATCAGACTCCATGACTCTCGACCTTTCAGGGAGAGATCTAGGAAGATTGCTCTCTCTGAGATGGAAGATGTGCGACATCATCTTCAGGAGCTGGCTGCGAATGGCATCATTACAGAGTCCCGCAGCCCATACGCCTCACCCATTGTGGTAGTCCGTAAAAAGAATGGGAAAATTCGGATGTGTATTGACTACCGCACCCTAAACAGCCGTACTGTGGTCGACCAGTACACTATGCCTCGAGTGCAAGATGCCTTAGACTGTTTGCTGGGAAGCCAGTGGTTCTCTGTGTTGGATCTTTGAAGTGGATACTACCAGATCCCTCTGGGAGAAGAAGATAAGGAGAAGACAGCCTTCATCTGCCCATTAGGGTTTTATCAGTTCGAACGCATGCCCCAAGGGATTTCTGGAGCACCTGCCACCTTTCAACGTCTCATGGAGAAAGTTGTGGGAGACATGAATTTACTGCAAGTGTTAGTTTATTTGGATGACCTGATTGTGTTTGGAAGAACCTTAGAGGAGCATGAAGAAAGACTTCTTAAAGTGCTTGATAGGTTGGAGGATTATGGTCTGAAGCTTTCAATTGACAAATGCCAGTTCTGCAGAACCTCAGTGAAGTATGTGGGTCACATCGTGTCCCAAGAGGGTGTGAGTACTGATCCTGATAAAATAGAAGCACTCACTACATGGCCACGTCCAAATAACTACAGAGAACTCAAGACCTTTCTCGGATTTAGTGGCTACTACCGCAGATTTGTGAAAAACTATGCTATGATTGTAAAGCCTCTGAACGATCTCACCAGGGGACATCAGTCCAGCAAGAACAAATCTAAGTCCCAGAATAAGGGGAGGTCTCCAAAGCCCCCTGTGCAGAGACACTATGGCCCATTTGAACCATTTGGGCCACGGTGGGATGAGAGATGTGAAAGGGCTTTTCGAGAAATCATTACTTGCCTAACTCATGCTCCAGTCCTAGTTTTTGCTGACCCAAGCAAACCCTTTATCCTGCATACTGATGCCAGTTTGGAGGGTCTGGGAGCAGTCCTGTACCAGGAAGTGGAAGGCAAACGTAAACCTGTAGCCTTTGCCAGCCGAGGATTGTCTGATAGTGAAACTCGCTATCCCACCCACAAGCTGGAATTTTTGGCCCTGAAATGGGCCATCACTGAGAAATTTCGAGACTACTTGTATGGTGCTCAGTTCCAGGTGTGGACAGACAACAATCCACTGACTTATGTGTTAACAAGTGCTAAGCTGGATGCTACAGGGCAGAGATGGGTGGCCGCCTTGGCTAGCTATGAGTTCAGCATTCAGTACCGATCAGGGAGAAGCAATGTAGATGCAGATGCATTGTCCAGGCGTCCACAGGCTCCAGAAGTTGCTGTGATACCCACAGATGGCGTGAGAGCTATTTGCAGTGTGAGTCGCCGAGAGCCAGAGGCCCGTGAGAGCCTTCAGGTATGTGTTGCAGAAGCTTTGGGCCTGCCCCCTGAATGCATGCCTTCTGCTTCAGTGAACTATATTGCATTGGACCAATCTCCTTTGCCCATGCTCAATGCAGCTGACTGGCAAGAAGCCCAGCGGCAAGATATTGACATTCGTGATACACTACTTGCCAAAAGGGAGGGGCGAAGCCCAGCTGCGGTTGTCCCACCTAACCCGGAGGGTAAACTACTATTGAGAGAATGGACCAAACTAAAACTGATTCAGGGAGTGCTACACCGAATGACCACTGACCCTTTACAAAAACAACGAGCACAACTAGTGCTGCCAAAAAAGTACAGAGCCCTGGCCATGAGGGCTCTGCATGATGACTTTGGGCATTTAGGGATGGAGAGGACCCTGGAACTTATTCGTAGTAGGTTCTATTGGCCCCGAATGGCTGAAGATGTTCGCAGGAAATGTGAGACTTGTGCTCGATGTGTTCAAAGGAAAACTCTGCCCACGAGGGCTGCATATCTCAAGAACATCACCAGCAACAAACCTTTGGAATTGGTATGCATTGATTTCTTGTCTGTAGAGGTAGACAAGAGGAAGGTTGGGAACATTCTAGTAGTGACTGACCATTTTACACGGTATGCACAGGCATATCCCACACGTGATCAGAGGGCCACCACCGTCGCTCGAGTATTGTGGGACAAATATTTCTCAGTCTATGGATTCCCGGCTCGGATACACTCTGATCAGGGGCGGGATTTTGAGAGTCACCTTCTGAAGGAGGTGCTGAAGATAGCAGGAATCAAAAAGTCTAGGACAACGCCTTATCACCCCCAAGGTGATCCTCAGCCAGAGAGGTTCAACCGAACCCTATTAGATATGTTGGGAACTTTGCGACCAGAGCAGAAGGCAACCTGGAGCCAGCATGTCGCATTTCTGGTGCATGCCTACAATGCCACAAAGAACGATGCTACGGGAGTCACCCCATATCTCTTGATGTTTGGGCGAGAACCAAGATTACCCATAGACTTGTGCTTTGGTGTATCAGAGGATGGAGATAGCTATGAAACTCACCAGCAATATGTATCCCGACTAAGGGAAAAGCTGCGGGATGCTTATCGCTTAGCTACCGCTGCGGCTCGGAAGAACGCAGACTGCAACAAACATCGATATGATGCTAGAGTGCGTTCGCAGGAGCTCCAGCCAGGGGACAGAGTCCTGCTGCGAAATTTGGGTATTGCTGGCAAACACAAGATAGCTGACAGATGGAAGGCAATACCTTACCTGGTGATGGAAAAGCTGGGAGATCTGCCGGTCTACAAGATCAAACCTGAAGACGGCCCAGGGCAAATAAAGACGGTGCATAGAAACCTTTTGCTCCCTGTGGGGGAATTGGTAAGCATCCCTTATGAGACGGGCCACAACAGGGCAGCCGGGCAGAACAGAGGTGCTAGACCAAAGCCGCCATCCAACACAGACAGCGGGCCCCCTGCAGCTAACTTACCCCTATTCTGCACATCTGAGAGTGAGTCTGAGGAGGAAGACACAACCCTGGTGTATCCTGGGATGGAGACAAGATTTCAGACTCGATCAGCTGAACCAAACGAGAGTTTTCCCTCTTCCGCCCTAAACCCCATGGCGGAATTATTTAGGCCCCTTTCTGACACCCCGGTGCCGCTGATGAGACCCCCCTGTGATGACACACACAGGTTATTGGACAATGGAGACACACAGGTAGAGGATGCCCTGGGCACCTTGGACCCTCCAGCGTTAGAACTAGGAGTGCAGGGGCCTACGCCAGTAGCCGAGGGACCCTCCAGGGAAGCCTCTCCATCCGTCACTCAAGAGGATGTTCCCCCTACCTCGGCAACAGAGAGTCTCAATAGACGAGACAGGGTGATAAGACCAGTGAAACGGTTAACTTATGATGCACCTGGGGTGACTAGTGAGGAGCCAATACATTTAGCACACAGGCTTGTGGAAGCTAAAGTGGGCTTCCTGAGGCCCTTTGGAGGAAACCAATGAGTTGGTATAAAGGGCGTGTGATTTGTCGGGACGACAAATTCTCGGCTGGGGGGAGGATGTAAGCAGTGTCAGGGTGAGCTCCACCCTGACATCTGGTGGTGAGGTGTGGCAAGTTGTGGAAAAAAAAACTTTAGGGGCTGATCTCATTTGCATAGGCACACCCACCCCGCCTAGACTGAGGCCATAGCTGCCCAAATGGTCACTTCGGCTGCTGTGGGATCCTCAGTGTCTCTGTTATTGGGGCAGGAAGAATAAATTGTTATTACCCTGATTATGGGAACTGTGCTTGGAACTGTACTTGGCCTTTTGCTATGATGGAGGGACTCACCATCAACTAAGTAGCATTCGCTAGGCAAGGGTCATGGGTTCCAAAACTGTGTGAATTGAGAGAGACTTGAGACAGGTATTAGTACCTGGTGGTGTGGGCCCCTTTGTGAGGGCCTGAAGCACCAATTGCACCTCTGTCTCTCTCCACTGTGGAATGTCAGAGCTAATTTTGGGTCTATTAAGAGTCTTGCTACAGGTACTGTGCTGCATTCACTTTGGCCTTAAGGTGCACCAGCACTAAGGCCCCCACTACTATGAGCTGAAATCATTAAGAGCTGAAATCACTGAGCACTGTGTCAAGTAGTGGGGAGCCAGAAGATCTAGAGTGCAGCGGTGTGTTCGTGAGACGGCGAGCTGTGCGGAGTGGAGCCGGTCGTGGTGGAGTAGAGCCGTTCGTGAGACAGTGGTGTGTTCGTGAGACGGCGAGCTGAGCAGAGCTGTTCGTGGGACGGCGAGCTGAGCAGAGCTGTTCGTGAGACGGCGAGCTGTGCGGAGTGGAGCCGGTCGTGGTGGAGTAGAGCCGTTCGTGAGACAGTGGTGTGTTCGTGAGACGGCGAGCTGAGCAGAGCTGTTCGTGGGACGGCGAGCTGAGCAGAGCTGTTCTTGAGACAGCAAGCGGTGCAGAGCAGAGCCGGTCGTGGTGGAGTGGAGCCGTTCGTGAGACAGTGGTGTGTTCGTGAGACGGCGAGCTGAGCAGAGCTGTTCGTGAGACGGCGAGCGGTGCAGAGTGGAGCCGGTCGTGGTGGAGCAGAGCCGTTCGTGAGACAGCGTAGCAGAGCAGAGCCCTGTGGGGCAGTCAGCTTCAGGACACGTAAGGTGCCCCTTACCCCTTTTCCCCACACACACGCACATTTTAGCCAGACTGGGGAGTAACACTATGCAGATGAACTTTTGAACTCTGGGGCTGGACTTTTTGGACTTTGGGTGATTTGTGGATTGCTGGACTCAAGAGACGTTTGGGTGCTGGGACTCAAGAACCCGAGGGAAAGGGGCATGCCCCAATTTGCTTGGGGTGGTTTTTTTTTTGCTCATGGGTTGTGTTATGAATCCTGTTGGTGGTGTTTCCCCAACATAATGCCACATTGTTTCTCCCTGTTATTAAAAGGCTTTTGCTACACTCAGACTATGTGCTTGCGAGAGGGGAAGTATTGCCTCTTGGAGGCGCCCAGCGGGGGTGGTATATATTTGTCCCAGGTCACTGGGTGGGGCTCGAGCCGGTTTGCATTGTGTTATTGGAATGGATCCCCTAGATATTGAACCCGGCCCTTGTTGCTGCCAACTCTGATGGGCAGAAGGGTTACACAGGTGAGAGGAGTTTTCCTCTGGCCAGGAGGGATTTTAAAGGGGTTTACCCTTCCCTTTATATTTATGACACAAGCTGATCTTGCTAGCCACAATGAGGAGCTGTAGTGTTTCCTTCTGAGCATGACAATGGCGGAGAGTGCTGTTCTATGGCAGCTGCTTTCTGCTGTAGAAGAGTGTCTTGCTCTTCCTGAGAAGAGCAGGGGAAGGGTGCACAGTCTGAGTGGTTAGTTTTGTGCTTGTTTTGCTTTGGGGGAGAAAAAAGCTTGGGTGTGGTTCTTAGGAGCTGTGCTATTTGTGGGTTTGGTGTGCTGAACCCCAGCAGTGAAGCCCCATGTCCGGTTTCAGTTGCTCTCATGATGGGGCTGCTCTTTTCCAAAGACTTTAGAGAAGGGTTTTCTTTGTGTAGGTACTGTGTTTTTGTTATGTTTTTGCTCCCAATCTTTGTAGTCAGTAGATTTACCATAAAACAATTGTCTTTTCTCTCTCGCTTATTCTGCTTTATCTTCAGAGCCATTTTTGTTCCTCCCTTAAGGCTGACAGTTCCTTTCCCAATGGTGTCTGTCAGTTGTCCTGCACACTGGGATGAATGGATGATGCTTCCCTATTAACACCACCGGAGCCACTGATGCTTGGGAAGATTTTGTCGGTTCCCGCCTGGCATTTTTTAGACCAGGAGGACAGTAGCCTGTATGCTCTCTGAGGAGCCTAGAACATGCCACCAACTCTAGGTGACACACTGCCAAGCAGCTTTCTTCCGGACTGTGATGCTGTATGGCATGTGGGTGACCAGTTATAATATTATTGATACCAATTTTACAAAATTGCAATGAATCTTACAAGATATGCCATTTTCAGCGTGGGCTTCCCTAGACAACACGGGTCATACAGATGAATAGCAACTTGAAATGTTGGCAGGGTTTCTCTGGACTCTGGTCTGGTTCAAAGGAAAGCCTATGGCTATGTACACTTGCTTTTAAGTCTGAGGAGTTAGTTTTTGGTTTGCTGGGTGTGAAAAAGAGCTTGGGTGTGATGATTTTGAGCTGTGCTATCTGTGGGTTTTAAATGAAGTGTTTTGTCTGCTTTTAGTTGCCATGTGATTGGGTAATATTTTTCCACAGGGTTTAGACCAGGGCTTTCTTTATGTCTGTAGTGTGTTTCCATTATGTCTCTGCGCTTAACAGATTTACTTTAAGAACAGCCATATTGGGTCAGATCAAGGGTCCATCTAGCCTCGTATTCTGTCTTTCGATAGTGGCCAATGATCAATGCTTCAGAGGGAATGAACAGAACAGGTAATCATCAAGTGATCCATACCTTGGCTCCTATTCCCAGGTTCTGGAAAACAGGGGCTTGGGACACCATCCCCGCCCATCCTGGTTAATAGCCATTGATGGACCTACCCTCCATGAATTTTTCTAGTTCTTTTTTGAGCCCTGTTATAGTCTTGGGGCATGGCTACCCTTGCGAGTTAGAGCACATTAAAGCAGCCCTGGGTGCCCTAACTCACGACATGTCCACACTGGCAAGGCACATAAGGCACCCGGATTCCGCAGCTCGAGCGCTCCTAGTAATCCACCCCGGCGAGTGGAATAACGTTTGATGCACCCCCACTGGAGCACTGCAGCACCAGTGTGGACGCTCTGGTCTGTTGAGCTCTGATCAGCCTCCAGAAGTGTCCCACAATGCCTGTTCTAGCCACTCTGGTCATCACTTTGAACTCTACTGCCCTGCCCTCAGGTGACCAACCATCAGACCTGCCCTTTAAATTCTCTGGGAATTTTGAAAATCCCCTTCCAGGCATGGAATGCTTCAGAGAATCTTTCCAGGTGACCATGCCTCCACACACCAGGCAATCCCCAGTATGGAGCAATGGTGAGGTGCTGGACCTCATCAGTGTCTGGAGGGAGGAAGCTGTCCAGTCCCAGCTGCGCTCCAGCTGTAGGAATTGCGATACCTTCTGGCAGATATCAAGGGACATGCTGGAAAGGGGCCATGACCTGGACGCACTGCAGTGCTGGATTAAAGAGAAGGAGCTGCGGAATGCCTACCACAAAGCCCTCAAGGCAAAGAGCCGTTCTGGTGCTGCCCCTGCAACCTGCCATTTCTACAAAGAGCTGGACATGATACTTGGGGGTGACCCCACCTCCACTCCGAGGACCACCATGGATACTTCAGAGCCCAGTTCAACAAGGCACGGGGAGGAGGAGGAAAGCGGGAGCAAGGGTGCTAAGGGAGGAAGACACCCCGGAATCCCTAGAAGCATGCAGCCAGGAGCTGTTCTCAAGCCAGGAGGAAGGTAGCCAGTCGCGGCTGCTGGTGCTTGGGGAAGGACGAACACCAGAGGAGGTTCCCGGTAAGCGGCTTTTATTTTGGGAAGGAAGTTATTTGGTGCGGGCTCTTGGGGCGAGGAGGGTTGGGGCTGCATGCATGCCTAGATGCAGAATAGGGCGTTGATGTGCTCTCTCACATCGCAGTAATTGGCCTCAGTGATCTCTTCAAAGGTCTCATCCAGAACTTGGGCAATGCGCTTGCACAGGTTTCTTGGGAGAGCCACTGTGGTCCTTGCCTCAGTCAGGCTAACATGTCCGCGCCATTGTGTTGTGGGGGTGGGAGGACCATTGCTGCACACAGGCAAGCTGCATATGGGCCAGGGCGGAAGCCGCATTGTAGTAGAAGACCCTCCCTTGCTTCCCAGGTCACCCTCAGCAGTGAGATATCTTCCAGGATGAACTCCTGTAGAAAATGTGGGGAGAGTGTTCAGTGTAGGGGCCCCCTGCAGCTGTTGGCTCTCCCCAAGGCACAGAAACCCAGAGAATAGCACAGCCGTGAAACAATCAGTTCCCCTTGACCCAGTGCTTATTCACCATTTTGGGGCTCCCATGGGTTATGTGCACTTGCTTTGGGATGGGCAAATTATGCTATTGTGTAAACTGTGCTTGCCCTTAAGTATGGGGGAATCATTTCTCTGTCTGGTGTGAACAATGCAGCCTCTGTTAAGTGTTGCATTTTGCCTTTAGAGATGCAACCTTGAGATCTCAGCCATCTGTTATCACCAGCTGAAAGACTCCAAAGAATTAGGAAGAGGCCATGTAGAAGCAAAGAAGACATGCTGCAGGAAGTAATGCAGCAGTCCCTTAACGAGAATCTAGAAATGCAGGAGTGGAGGGAGAGTGAAAGGAAGATCTGCCAGCAGAATGAGGAGCACCGGCACAAAAGTGCAGAGCTCCGGCAGCAAAGCATCATGGAGTGCCAAGCGGACTTGAGCCAGGCACTCGTACCCATGCAGGTGGAGCACTACTGTGCCCGCCCCCCACTGCAGCCCTTGTCCCAAAACTCTTTCCCTTGTGCCCCCATGTCACCTCCACCCCACTTTCCCCAACATCTGGGTTCTTATCGCCACCAGCTGCCTCCAACACCTGTAGCTTCACCCCCCAGTCCTGAAAACTACAACCCTGACCCTCTGCATTCAACCCCCATCACCATGCATTATAGCCATCCTGAAGTGCAGCACTCATTGCGCAGCACTCCAGACAGGAAGGCTGAGTACGATAACAGGACATACGCAAATCTGTGATTGTACCGTTCCCCACCCCACCCCCTTGCCCTTTCTGTTTCCCAAGTAGTTGTGTTTCTTTTCAATAAATGAATTTTCTTTTCAATAAATGGATTTTTTGGCTTTGAAAATATTCTTTATTATTGCATAAAGTAAAAGATACCTTAGCCCAGGAAAGAAACAGGCACTGCAAGTCAGCATAGCAAACACAGATTCCTACTAACATTGGAACCACTGCACTTCACTCCCGTGCAGGGCACCAAACATTACTGGTGGCTTTCAGCCTCAAATTGCTCCCTCAAGGCATCCCTAATCCTTGCAGCCCCGCGCTGGGCCCCTCTAATAGCCCTGCTCCTTGGCTGTTCAAATTCAGCCTCCAGGAGTTGAACCTCCGAGTTCCATGCCTGAGTGAATCTTTCACCCTTCTCTTCACAAATGTTATGGAGCGTACAGCACGCAGCAGTCATTCTGCACCAGCTCAGCCTATTGTTGAACCGCTCCTTGCTACTGTCAAGGCTCCCTGTGTAGGGTTTCATGAGCCATGGCATTAAAGGGTAAGCGGGGTTTCCAAGGATCACAATAGGCATTTCGACTTCCCCTATGGTGATCTTCTGGTCTGGGAAAAAAGCCCTGGTTTGCAGCTTCCTGAACAGGCCAGTGTTCCAAAAGATGCGTGTGTCATGCACCTTTCCTGGCCAGCCTGCGTTAATGTCAATGAAATGCCCACTGTGATCCACAAGCGCCTGGAGAACCATAGAGAAATACCCCTTCCGATTAATGTACTCAGAAGCTAGGTGGGCTGGTGCCAGAATTGGAATATGCGTCCCATCTACGGCCTCTCCGCAGTTAGGGAAACCCATTTGTGCAAAGCCAGCCACAATGTCATGCACGCTGCCCAGAGTCATGGTTTTTGTGAGCAAGATGCGATTAATGGCCCTGCAAACTTGCATCAACACGATTCCAAAGGTCGCCTTTCCCACTCCAAACTGGTTAGTGACCGATCGGTAGCTATCTGGAGTTGCCAGCTTCCAGATTGCAATAGCCACACACCACCGGCAGGGCAGCTCTCAATCTCGTGTCCTTGTGCCACAGGGTGGGGGCGAGCTCCTCGCACAGTCCCATGACAGTGGCTTTTCTCATCCGAAAGTTCTGCAGCCACTGCTCGTCATCCCAGACATGCATGACGATGTGATCCCACCACTCAGTGCTTGTTTCCCGAGCCCAGAAGCAGTGTGCCATGGTGGTGAGCATGTCTGTGAATGCCACAAGCAATTTCGTGTCGTGTGCGTTACTCAAGTCGATATCATCGTTGGAGTCATCACCGTCAGTTTGGATCTTAAGGAATAACTCAACTGCCAAACATGATGTGCCGATGAGACTCGTCAACATATTCCTCAGCAGTTCGGGCTCCATTCCCGCAGACCGAAAGGGAAGACAGAGTGCACAGTACAAAAAACGTTGAAAGATGGCGCCAAATGTGGACGGAAGCACAGGGATTGCTGGGATGTGAACTGATGCATCACGGGGCATTGGGATAGGACCCAGAGTGCCCCGCAGCCCCCACTCCCTTCCCACAAGCCACAGCACCAGGATGGGAAGAGTGCTCTGTAGGACAGCTGACCACAATGCGCCCCTCCCAATGCCGCTGCAAGTGCCGCAAATGTGGCCACACCAGTGCGCTTGCAGCTGTCAGTGTGGACAGACGGCAGCGCTTTCCCTACTACGCTCTCTGAAGGCGGGTTTAATTCAAAGCGCTCTACATCTGTAAGTTTAGCCATGCCCTTGGCCTTCACAACATCCTCTGGCAGAGTACCACAGGTTGACTGTGCATTGTGTGAAGAAATACTTCCTTTTGTTTCTTTTAAAACTGCTGTCTATTAATTTCATTTGGTGATACCTAGTTCTTGTGTTATGAGGCGTAAATAACACTTAATCATAGTGTAACCCTTCTGCCCGCCAGAGTTGGCAGCAACAATGGCTGGGTTCAGTATCTAGGGGATTCATTCCAATAACACAATGCAAACCGGCTCGAGTCCCCACCCAGTGACCTGTGACAAATATATACCACCCCAGCTGGGCGCCTCCAAGAGGCAATACTTCCCCTCTCGCAAGCACATAGTTGAGTGTAACAAAAAGCCTTTTAATAACAGAGAGAAACAATGTGGCATTATGTTGGGGAAACACCACCAACAGGATTCGTAACACAACCCATGAGCAAAAAAAACCCACCCCAAGCAAATTGGGGCATGCCCTTTCCCTTTGGTTCTTGAGTCCAGCAACCCCAAATCACCCAAAGTCCCAAAAGTCCAATGACCCAAAAGTCTCTGTCCCTGGTCAGGGCAGCCCCAGAGTTCGAAAGTTTATCTGCAGAGCTTTACTTCCCAACCTGGGTGGAGATGGGGGTGGGGGGGAAAGAGGTAAGGGGCACCTTACATGATCTGAAGCTGACTGCCCCACAGCTCCATAGATGACTAGATGACCTCCTGAGGTCCCTTCTAACCCTGATATTCTATGATTCTATGAAAGGGTCTGTCTGTGTGATGCTTTTACCAGGAACTGATCAGGAATGCAGACTCAGAACTTCTGTAAAGTTAGTAAGTAATCTAGCTAGAAATGCGTTGGATTTCCTTTTGTTTAATGGCTGGTAAAATAAGCTGTGCTGGATGGAATGTATATTCCTGTTTTTGTGTCTTTTTGTAACTTAAGGTTTTGTCTAGAGGGATTCTCTATGTTTTGAATCTGATTACCCTGTAAGGTATTTACCATCCTGATTTTACAGAGGTGATTCTTTTACCTTTTCTTTAATTAAAATTCTTCTTTTAAGAACCTGATTGTTTTTTCATTGTTCTTAAGATCCAAGGGTTTGGGTCTGTGTTCACCTGTACAAATTGGTGAGGATTTTTATCAAGCCTACCCCAGGAAAGGGGGTGTAGGGCTTGGGGGGATATTTTGGGGGAAGATGTCTCCAAGTGGTCTCTTTCCCTGTTCTTTGTTTAACACGCTTGGTGGTGGCAGCATAGGGTTCAAAGACAAGGCAAAGTTTGTATGTTGGGGAAGTTTTTAACCTTAGCTGGTAAGAATAAGCTTAGGGGGCGTTTCATGCAGGACCCCACATCTGTACCCTAGAGTTCAGAGTGGGGAAGGAACCTTGACATGGTGGCAGAGTGGTGGGATCATTTTGAGATCATTTTGAACCAGAAGCACAGCAGAATTTTAAAAGGTTTTGTAAAAGAGGATTGCAGCTGTAGATTCTGTGTCTCTGCCTGGGGGACGGGGCAGCAAGCATAACAAAGAATTTTTCTGTAAAGTGAGAATAGCTATCAGAGAACACAGGTATCACGTTACAGCACAGCAAAATTTTACAAGCCAAGTTTTTTGGTTTTGTTTTGTGGTTTTCTTTCTAACTCTCCAGTATAATGTTAGTTAAAAACAGAGAGGCTAGGATGACAGAAACCAAGGCACAACACAAACTGGAGTTAACCAGACTGGAGGCAGTGAAAGAGGCAGAAAAAGCCCAAGAAGCTGCCCACCAGAGAGCTATGGAGGCAGCGAAAGAGGCAGAAAAAGCCCAGGAGGCTGCCCACAGGAGAGCTATGGAGGCAAGAGAAAAAGAACTGGAGGAGAAGGAAAAAGAGAGGAAGCATGCACTGGAGATGGAGAAAGCAAAGTTTGTACGTTGGGGAAGTTTTTAACCTAAGCTGGTAAGAATAAGCTTAGGGGGTCTTTCATGCAGGTCCCCACATCTGTACCCTAGAGTTCAGAGTGGGGAAGGAACCTTGACAACAGTATTTTGAATAATAAAGACAAATATATGATACGGCACAACTGGGAAGCTGTTTCCAAACACAATTTCTCCATACATCTATTTACACCAGTCCATGATGAAAACCCACATTTCTTGCCACACAGTGCACCTGACCCCATTTCATACACAGTCATCTCACCCATAATTAAAAATCATAACAATCAACCCCTCCATTCATTGCCTACAGTGACAGTACCTTATTTACTGTTTACTTTGTTGCACAAACACATTCATAAATGTACTATCATCCCTCTTCTATTGGTCCATGCAAGGCCATAATGGATAGAGCATCCCTGATTTCCATTAGCTGGATGCATTCTTCTCCAGCTGTGACAGGTGCCCTTTCTGGCTGAGTATACTGGTTCAATAATCCATTACTGTCATAGCTCGACTCAGGGGAAAATGGCTCACCTTTGGCTTCATAAAGATTGTGAGAGCACAGCAAGCTACGATAATGCAGACAGCATTGACAACACTGGAGTCCAAACAGTTCTGTAAACAGCACCAGTGGGATTTCTATCTGCCAAACATATGTTCAACCACGATTCTACGCTAACTGAGGGTGTAATTAAACCTTCTTTTGGCAGGTCCTCTGAGATCAGGAGGTTTCATAAGCCAAGGCAAAAGGGGGGGCACAAGCTCCCTTAGAATAACAGTGGAGCAGTAACTCCAGTTGTCATTTGGTGGGAAGGGTGTCCCAGTCTGACAAAGAAGGTAGACTCCTGATCAGTGGAAAACGATAGCATCATGAACTTTTCTAATACAGCCCATGTTGGTGTCCATAACTTGGCCTCTGGTCCATGAGGGCCTGCATAACAATGGGATAGTACTCTTTGTGGTTTATGTACTCATGTGATCCTTGAGGAGGGCAAACTATAGGCACATGAGTCCTATCAATGATCAATGGGCCCAGCACAGTTTGGAAACTCCATTCTCTCAAAACCAGCATTTACTTCAGGAATATGGTTTATGCCCACCACCTCTGGGTCAATCACACACCTGATTGCATCAGACACCACTTTTCCCAGAGTCCACTTTCCAACACCACACTGGTTAGTAACAGACCTGTAACAGTCCAGGGTAGCCAGCTTGAAGCTGGTTATAGCAACCTGTTTTTGGACCAGCAAGGCTGCCCTCATGCATATGTCGTGATGTTAGAGGATCAGGGAAAGCAGCTTACAAAGCTTCAGAAATGTAGCTTTCTTGGTGCAAAAGTTCTGTTCCCACTGATGGGGCTGCATGATGATGTGAGCCCAATAATCTGTGCTTGTGACTCTGCACCAGATATGCTGGTCTACACAGGGGGCATCTGCGGCTCTACCAGGAGTCATGAGCAGCAGCAGCCTGTTCAAGTCTGCCATGTCTTTATCATTCTCAACCTCCTCCTCCGACAGGTGCCTTCGCTGGGTCAGAAAACGCCACCAAAACATCCACCTGCATCTCATGGAGGTTCGGCCCATTTCCTGAAACAGAAGTGAAAGCTCTAGCAAGACAAGTTCTTCAAATGGTGACTCCTCCATGTTGCTGGCTTCAGTTGCAGGGAGCATGGAGACCCAAAAGACGGCTCAGCTGCATATGTTGGTGGCCTGCAACTGCTTCCTGTAACATGCAGAGTGGACATACACGTTTTCCCACACTGCATCACAAACAAAGGGCTAGAGAGGCTACAGCTGGTGAGGGTGCTAGGAAGCTTGTGATAGGCTGGTTTAACTCAGGTTTTCGGAATTCAGTGTAGATGCCTGAGCATGGCTGAGAGACCCAGGTCCAGAAATTCTAAAGCGGGGGTCAATATTCACCGTTTGCAGGCCTGGGCTTGCAAACACTGGGCCAGGAGTGTACATTGCAAACTTCAGGCTTTGTGAATCCCAATACTGTTCCAGTTAGGCTCTACAACAGTGATCATTACAATGCCTAAGTCCCTTTTTGGATCTGAGCCTAGACACTACAGTGATGAGTTACTCTAGGTAACCCTAAGATAGAATACAGTGTCTAGGTTAAATAGAATAGAATCATAGGGCTAGAATGGACCACAAGGGTCATCTAGAAAACAGAATATCATTGTCACATTGTGCTCACCCTGTCTGTCTGTTGTAGCCATCTGTTGTCTCGTCTTATTCTTAGATTGCAAATTCTTTGAGGCCGAGACCATCATTTTGTTATGTGTTTGTATAGTGCCTAGCACAATGGTGCTTGGACAAGTAGGTATTAGCACACAGCCAATATTAATTTATAAATTAAGAGTGTTCACAGCTTCTTAACTATGAACCCTATCCTGACTTCCAATCATTTTTTATTTTAAGACTCAGCTTTATATTTTTCTTAACTTTCAAACCTTTGTGTACCTCATCTCATAAACTGGTGTTTTTGTTTCATTGTGGGGGTGATATTTATTTACAAGCATATTTCTGTCTTTACTTTTTTATGGGCGGGAATATCTATCTAAACAAAAAAGGCCATATTCTGGCTCCCGTTTGCATCACTGCCCAAAATTTCCTTTCTTCAAGAAGTTTATGTCCACACAGTTAAGGTGTTCAGTACCGTGGTTTTACATCTCATACAAAACATGGCAGCTTGATTAGCACTGTGTCCCCTACCCTCCAGGGATAAAGGGAGCATCACTGGTTCAGCTCTGACTCAGAGTGAGGCATATAAAATCATCTGCATCACTTCCTGCAATGTCTAGGTGTTCCTGGAATTTTCTCACCCATCTGTTAGCCTTCTTATTTAAAAATTCAGATGAGATTGCAGCCAAAGAGAGCAGAGCTGGGAAAACCCAAGTCTATCTCCATAACAGCAGATGAATTACAATGACCAAGTTCAGAGAAATGGAAACTACAAGGACATGAAATATCATACGATTGTCATGGCAAATTCAGACAACGTAAACAGCGCTGTAAACCCCAGGGTTTATGAGGCTGAACCTGCAGCCAGACGTTTCTCCGCCTCTTTTTATAGTCTGATTATTCAGTGTCTGGTACTTACATGAGTCTGCAATGAGGAAGGGTGGGGCACAAGACAACAGCCTCTCCCTTGCACTGTCTATGCAAGGGCTAGGAAGAACTGCAGCTTTTGCATTCAGGAAACCATAGAGATTTTTCCATGCCTACTGCCCCCCAGGGCACATAGTGCCCAGCAGGGGATGGGGTTATACAGGGAGAATATGGAGCCATGGACCTGCCCACCTGCCCATGGAGTGGGTCCTTGGCACAGAAGTCAGCAGGCTGTCCCTCATTCAGAGGTTATTGAGGAGCATGTTTCCGCAGCATTCCAGGGAGCTCCAGAAGTCAAGAACCATTACACTTACATGCATCCTGCAAGGTGTAGTCCTACTGTAACACCTTCACGGGACATTAAAGGTGCTCAGCATCAAATAGGATCAGGCTCTTGTTTTTCCTACTTTTCTTTCTACAAAGGAAAAATAAATAGGAACCCAATGTGGCCATGGATTTTTGGATGCCTAACTTGAAACCCTGTGGGACTGGTTTTCAGAGAACCTCAGTGCCCACCACTTCAGGTGACCTTAAGAGTAGCTGGGAGGGCTCACCAAAAAAACCACACTCAAAAGTGTCTCAGGTTGGACACCCAAATTTGGAGGGTCCCTTTGGGACATGGTGTAAGCATGACAAACTGGCCTCTTCCATTAAATCTGTTAAACCCGGGGGAAAGGCTAACCACATCCATTATTTTCTTTTCATTGCACCTTTAAAGCCAACCATTCACAGTACCTTCTTTTCACTTATGAAGCTGAATAAGGCTTGAGCTTCTGCCCTCTGTCCTCTTTCCACTCAGGAACAGGGGTTTTTTCAAGTTTATTTCCCTGTGAAAATTGAAATTGTAAAGAGGAAAATAGTTTACCGTGGTGGGTTTGAATGAATTGTTGGTGAAATTTACCCCCAAAGCCATTACGTGAGTGACATTGGCAATCTGTTTGTTTGCTTGCTTGTTCGTTTGTTGTTCTTTAATGTGTGGTCTGTGGCTGTCCAAACCAAGATTATTGAAAATAACATGTGAGTGATGACAATGCTGCCATCTTTGGCTGGAAACCTGCTCTCCTTGAGAGGTTCAGCACTTTAAGCAGTGGTGAGCTGGAGCCGCTTCACACAGGTTCGCTAGAACCGGTTCTTAAATTTAGAAGCCCTTTTAGAACTGGTTGTTCTGTGAGGGACAACCAGTTCTAAAAGGGCTTCTAAATTTAACCGGCTGAAAGTGGCACCTTAGGCGCCGACTCCATGGGTGCTCCAGCCCTGGAGCACCCAAGGGGAAAATTTGGTGGGTGCAGAGCACCCACTGGCAGCTCCCCGTCCCACCCGTGGCCCCAGCTCACCTCCACTCCGCCTCCTCCCCTGAACGCTCCGCCCTGCTCTGCTTCTCTGCCCCCGCAGGCTTCCCGCGAATCAGCTGTTCACATGGGAAGCTGGGGCAGGCTGAGAAGCAGGCAGCGGCTTCCCACTCAGACCCTGGGAGGCGGAGGTGAGCTGGGGTGGGGGGGCGCGAGGAGGGCCGCCCACACCGCAGCAGGTAACCTGGGGGGGGGGGGCGCGCAGGGGAACCACTCCCCGCCCCAGCTCACCTCCGCCACCCTCGGCCTGAGTGTGAAGCCGCCGCCTGCTTCTCAGCCCTCCCCGGCTTCCTGCGCGAACAGCTGATTTGTGGGAAGCTGGGGGGGGGGCGGGGGCGCAGAGAAGCAGAGCTGGGTGGTGCGTTCAGAGGAGGAGGCGGAGGCGAGCTTGGGCCGGGCGTGGGGCGGGGAGCTGCCGGTGGGTGTTCTGCACCCACCAAATTTTCCCCGTGGGTGCTCCAGCCCCGGAGCACCCAGGGAGTCAGCGCCTAAGGTGCCACTTTTGATGTGATGGGTGGGGGAGCGGCTCTGCTAACGTGTGCTCTTTCAGCGGAAACCAACCAGTGGTGCTGTTAGCCAACAGCTGTTTTGCTAGCCTACAGTCTTCTGTACCCATGAAGACTATTCCTTATTGCAAAGGAAGGGGGCTGCCTCTTTTCTAGCACCATAAACGGCTATGCTGTATGGTCAGCTGCTGGTGGTCTTCCAGAGGAAGAGTCAGTGACTTTTGCCCAGACTGATCTCCATATATGGAAATCAGGCTCCTGGGAATTACATTGGAAGGGACTCATTGAGTACCTATGTAACTCTGCCAGGGAGTGATGGGTTCAATAGCCAGGGGTTCCTCTGAACAATATAAAACAGAACAGGATGGAGCCCCACTCGGTAATCTGGGAAAACTAAACACCACCATGGGGAGAGGGGCAATACTTCCCCACTCACAAGCACTGAGTCTGGGTATAACAAAAGAAAACCTTTATTAAAAGAAGAAAACACAGTATTAATTTGGCAAAATACTGCAACTATGACTTGAAAGTAGGCAACCAATAAGTAAAACTCTCACCCCATAGCATCTTGGGCAGTGTAGTTTTTCTCTGTTTTCCACCTTGCACTGTGAAAGTTCAAGAGACAAATGTCTCTTTAACATGCCACTCCCCAGAGGTGGATTACGGTTTTTGGGGGCCCTGGGTCAGAGCAAGTGGGGGCCCCACACCACCCCTTCCACCTGCAGGCCTCTCCCCCACCCCTCCTCCCAGTGCTCCTGCTGGGGAGCAGGGTTGGGGCCCAGGGGCTTCTCCTGCCCCCGCCCGCCCACCCAGCACTCCTGCCAGGGGGAGCAGGGTCGGGGCACTGAGGCTTCACCCACTCTCCAGCAAGACTGCCAGGTTGGGGGCAGGGGAAGCTCCCGCGCCCTTACTCTGCTCCCCCCCACAGCAGGAGCACCGGGCAGGCAGGCAAAGCAGGACATGGGGGTGCCCATTTTTCCAGGGCCTCCCAATTGGCTGGAGACCCTGGGCACGGGCCCCGTTGGCCCAGTGGCTAATGTGCCACTGGCACTCCCCTTTTCCCTCTGTAGCACCCAACTCACAGTTTGTTGTCTGAGGTCAGCAATGTCCCCAGAGTCTGCAGATGCATTTGGGTGGGTTTGCCTCCCTGCCCTTGATGGTTAAGTGGTGCCTCTGCTCATCAGAGTCACTGCAATCTCTGCCACTGTTTGTTGCTGTCATTGCTGTAGTCCAGGGATCGGCAACCTTTGGCACACGGCCCGCCAGGGTAAACCCCCGGCGGGCAGGGTTGGTTTGTTTACCTACCGCATCCACAGGGTCGGCCAATCGCGGCTCCCACTGTTCCGTGGTTCACCGCTCCAGGCCAATGGGGGCTGCAGAAAGCAGCGCGGGCCGAGGGATGTGCTGGCCGCTGCTTCCCACAGCCTCCATTGGCCTGGGACGGTGAACCGTGGCCAGTGGGAGCCGCGATCGGCCGAACCTGCAGATGCGTCAGGTAAACAAACGGGCCCGGCATCATGCCAAGGGTTGCCGATCCCTGCTGTAGTCACTACTTCTGCACACAGCAACCACCATCACCATCTCCTCTTTCTTCAATACCATGTTCTGAGGTTCCACCCTTTAGCCCAGTTGTCAGTGATCTCACTAGATGGGGGGCCGGAGGGGGGCGCTCTGTTCTACATTGTCTTTTCACAACAATGCTATCTCTATACTAGGTTTACAGCTTAGCCCCCTTAAATCAGCCTATCAGCAAACTCAGCTCCAATTGTCACTGAGAATGGACCAGAACGCTCAAATGAAATTAGCCAGCTCTGTCTTCAAACACTAGAGAAGGAGATCAAATAGTTTTAGGGAGAGTCAAAGCTGAAGTCTCCCTTGGCATTGGCATCGCTACCCCATGCTTAGCAAGGGAGATTAAAAGTTAGGATGAACCCCTCAATCTGGGCATATTGAGTACAGTCCTCCTGTCCTTTACTCATGCCATCAGGATAACAACATTTCATTATGTGGGCATTCAAATTTAAAAAATTTATTAAAGCGAAAGTTAAAAAAAACATGTAATGCACAGGTTGAGAAAAGAGTGTCTGTATATCTGGGTAGAGTGCTTAGATTATCCACAAATACAGAGCTTGTTTTTAAAAGTCATATGATACATAGAGTAAAGTGAATTTTAACCCAAAACAGCCAACCTTGATCACTTTGGTAACACAAATCTATCTGCTGATACTCTAGACCAGGGACGGGCAAACTTTTTGGCCTGAGGGCTGCATCGGGTTTCGGAAATTGTATGGCAGGCCGGTTAGGGGAGGCTGTGCCTCCCCAAAACAGCCAAGCGTGGCCAGGCCCCTGCCCCAGATCTTCCTCCCACCCCCGCTTCTTGCCTCCTGACCCCTAGGGACTCCTACCCCATCCACCCCCCCTCCCACTCCCTGTCCCCTGACCCCTGACCGCCCCCGGAACCCCCACCCTTGACTGCCCCCCACCACCCCATCCAACCCCTCCTCTCATTCCTGATTGCCCCCCCCAATCACCCCTTCTCCTTGACTGCCCCCGGAACCCCTGCCCCTGACTGTCCCCCACTGCCCCATCCAACTCCCCCTCCGTCCTGACTGCCCCCCCGGGGCCCTTACCCCCATTCAACCCACTTGTTCCCCACCCTCTGACCACCCCGACCCCTGTCCACGCCACCCCACCCCAAACTCCCCTCTATCCAAGCCCCCTGCTCCCTGCCCCCTTACCGTGCTGCCTGGAGCACTGGTGGCTGGAGCCCGGCTGGAGCCAGCCATGCACCGCGCAGCTCAGAGCACTGGGTCAGGCCGGGCTCTGCAGCTATGCTGCCCCAGAAGCTCGCCGCCCTGAGCATTGCGCTGGCAGCGCAGTGAGGTGAGGCTGTGGAGGAGAGGGGACAGCAGGGGAGGGGTCTGGGGACAGCCCCCTGAGTCAGGAGCTCAGGGGCCGGGTAGGAGGGTCCCGTGGGCCGGATGTGGCCCACGGGCCATAGTTTGCCCGCCTCTGCCCTAGACAGAGTAGGTGTGTTTGTGCAGATACAGTCTGCTCCTGAGGTCTTTTCTCCCAGTTCATTACTAGATGTCAGGGGAGAGCTCAATCAGACCTTGTTTATACCTGCCTGGATGTCCTAATCCAGCCTACAAATCTACCATATAGACAAGAATTTTAAAGGGTCTGCATCCTAAAAGATATTTGGGCCGGACTCCAAGCTGGCATGAATTGACAAAGCTAGAATCTGGTTCATTTGATTCTTGTGGGATGAAAACTCCATTTAATAAGTCACAACAGCTAGGGGAAACAAGACAAAGATTGCACAGTTCAAAGATTATCCTTCACTTTGTCCCAGCTCTCTCACCCAGAACACAAAGGCAAAGGCAATTAGAAGTGGGAAGCAATTTTATTTATTTCTGGTAGTGCCCATAGTTTGTGAGGTGCTTCCCAAACAGAGAAGAAAGCAAGTTCTCAGCCCTGAGGTCTCCACAACCTAAAGATGAACCAGTAAATGAACAGACAGGGGGTGGGTGAGGAGGAGCAATATACATACAGTTATGTTAACAAATATATAGCTACATTATGTTGGATACGTAAACTGTACCCAAGTTACTTCTCAAATGTGTCACTGTCAGCAAACATCTCATAGACGTGGTGCGGTGGACTTTCAGGAGAAACTTTATTGTGAAGAGGGTAATTGAGGATGAGTTCAGGAAGGTCCTTCCTTGCATAAGGACAGCATGGGAGAAAGCCCCCAGATGTTTGTGTGGGACCATGTCAAATGGGTGCGCAAGGCTAACACCACTGACATAGCAGAAGGGCTGGTGAGGACATGGAATATAACAGCAAAGATGGAGTGAAGTCCCCTTCAACACTCTCTGGATAAGAAGAGAGCAGACACAGCATGGAAGAAAAGAGAACCCAACAATTAGACAATTCAGAATGTTACTTTCCCTTTGATGAGACCATTTTGATATTACAAAACAAAAAAGCAACCACATGACTTTCCTCTGAAACTGAGTTTATCTGCTGATCATTGCTAGGCTCCCGCTCCTTGCTTGCATTTTCAGATGAAAGTCGTGTCCACTCAGGGGTGACTCATTAACCACAAGACAAGAATAAAACACAAGTAATCACCATGGAACAGAAAGAAACCAACAAACAAAAACAACAGAAAAGGTTGCCAGTTAAGCTCCAGACAATTGAAAGAATGATTCCGCATATGTTCGGTCACTCCCCACATCCTGTGGCGTATGGCACTTGGCAATAAGCCTGAACTACAGTAACTTTCTTTGCTATGTGTGCATTCTTGAAAAGGGGGAGGAAGGATGATATTGTGCATAGAGCACTGGACTGGGACTTTGGCTCTGCCAGATTTCCCCTGTGTCCTTGGGCAAGTTACTTTGGCCCAGATCATTAAAGAGATGTAGGTGCGTAATTCCCATTGGCACCCACATCCCTTTAAAGTCTGGGCTTAATCCTTCTGTGCCTCAGGTCCCCTGTCTGTAAAATGGGGGTAATACCATCCTTTATCAATTTAGATTGTAATAGCTTCAAGGGAGGGGCTGTTTCTTCCTCTGTTTTTGTACAGTGCCTAGCACAATGAAGCCTGATCTTAATTAAGTCCTATAAATGCTACTGTAATACAAATAATAATGCTTATCATAAAAATATTTTAAGCACTTACCTTAGAACTTGCACAGTGTTGCCTGATCTATTGCTTGTGTATTGATTATAGTTACTTAAGAATTCCCAGTTAACATTCTGAGGTTCCAGTTCCAAGATCAGGCCCAGAGTTATTAGAATTCCAGTTACATTGGAAACCCCAATGAGCACGGCTGCAACACTCACACTTAGGAAAAAGCTTCTGAATTGGTAAGAGTTTTATTTAAAAGGTTAGTAAACACACAAAGGTTCTGATCCAAAGAAGACTGTAGCAATCATGCAATATTAATTTTATGGCCAGTGTCATGTCATATGCATACTCACACAATCCTTGGGGAGACCTAGGAGTAGGGAGGCAGGTGGTGGTCCACAGGGGTGCTAAATGAGTCCAACAGTCAAGGTCTAGACGGTCTAGGCTGTGGTTAGCCCTATCATAGGCTCTGACGGCTACCAGAATATTCACAAGGGTGTTCAGCCTCCTTTGCCCATAACTAGCATCCTCAACCTGATATTGTTGGGGTGTCTTTATTCTATAGGTTAGTATATGAATTATCTCAAACTTATTAGCATACACATCAAGGGGTTACTATAACAATTGTGCAGTCGAACATCTGCTGATATTCCTATCCTAAAATACCCAACCTGGCATCAACTGACATTTTGGTTACCTGTCAGCATAGTATGCACAATTTCAGCAGATTTATTGCAAAAATATAATTTGTGCCACCTTGCGACTTAAGCTCATTGTTGGTCATCTTACTTATGATAAGCCTTAATAGGCCTAACTTCCTTAAATGCTCAAACTAATGTCTTCCAGGATTTGGGGCCTATAGGCTTCTTGCATTCCTGCCTTATACCTGTACCTTATCTTTAGATTTATAAGCTAATTTTGAACACATAATTTGACCCACAGGCTACAACAATACACTTAGCAGGATACAACAATAAGGCCCAGCTCTATGTAGATCTCTTGGCAGTCAGTGGGAAATTACTGTCTTGCTCTAGATAATTTATTTATAACATTTGGCCAATATCTTCATGTAGGCAAAGTGAAAAAACAAGGTGGCTTTTATTCAAAAAGATAGAAAATTACACTTGTATAATTTTCTCTGTAATGCATCCCTCTGTAATGTTACATGTTGGGTTGTAAAGTGACCCGGCTGGTGCAACCAGACATGGTCCATCAGCAATACTGTACAAATTAAAAACAAAACCATGTTAACCTAGAAAGAGAAATTAGTGAAATAAATATCCTCTGGTAAAATTCTACTCTTGGTTATGCCTGGGCCACCCCATGTATATCTCTAGTTTGAGTAGGATGCAATTGAGGACAGAATTTGGCTCCATAAATCTTGCGTTTTTAATCAGGTCCCATTACCTGTAGGCTGGTCTGGACTGAAATGAATGCTGTTTATTAAATGAGTAATATACTGAGGGGCAGGGACAATACTCTTACCTGATATGATTTAGTAGTCAATGGACTACTTGTGGAGTAAGGTACTAGCCAGTTTGGGTAAGATATTCTAAACTGGCCCTTTTTCATCATCTTATATTTTAATGAGAAGTTAGTGTCAAATTTAACTATGAAGGGACTAGCATGTTGCTATAAAAATATACTTGCTGTTATTAATGGTTGGTAAACAGTCCAAAGTCCAGAGTCTGATCTAACTTACACTGTCTGAATCCGACATACCTCCATGGAAGTCAGTGGAGCGACTTCAGATTTACACCAGTATAAATGAGTTCAGAATCTGAGTCCAGCTACTTACTCTTTGGTTGAATTTTATCACTATGACCTGTATCACTGAGCTCTGGGCAGCACGGTTTGTCATAATTGTGGCAAAAAAATACTTATTCACACTACATGCTGTCAGCCTGAGGCATTCACTGCTTTAGGGCGCCCTGGACTTAAACACTGCAGCTGGAGCTGAACAAAAATTACATTTGTAGCTGGCATAGCAAGAGATCAGGATAATCAAATATCATGCTTCAGAGCATAAACTGGTTGCTGTAGAGGTCAGGAAGGAATTCTCCTTCCACATACAGTACTGCACAATGGCCTAGATGCACAGTTGTGGGGGGAGTTCACCTTCCACTGAAGCATCAGATGTTGGTCACTCAGGCTACTTCCACACTGCAAGTTAGGGGTGTGATTTCCCTGCTTGTGTGCGCATACTTGCACTAGTACTCATCGAGTTAGTGCAAGTATAAATAGCAGTGTGGCCATGGTAGCACTGGTAGTGGCAGAGGCACCTACCCACTGGTTTCAGGCAGGTTTGTATTCAACACAGCTCAGCTGTGCTTCTGTTGCTCTTTATACTCATGCGAGCTCCATGCGAGCTAATGGAAGTATGTTTACAGGAATAGGGGAATTACATCCCTCGCTTACAGTGTACATGGAGTCTCAGAGGCAGGATACCAGACTGAAAGGACTACTGTAATTAAGGCATGGTGAATCCTAGACATTTCATATCTATGGATAGGACCTGATCCTGGAAAGTTCGGAGCACCTCCTGGGAATGAGTTCCTATGTGTTTGTGAAGCGCCTAACACAATGGGGCCCTGGTCCTGAACGGAGCTTTTGAACACTACTTCCATACAACTACTACTCCTACTAATGAATAATTACCTTCCTGACATTTTGTGACTTTATTGCCCCAATCCTGCTCCCCTAGAAATCAGTAATCATTGGCTTAAATGGGAGCAGGATCAAACCCTAATTGTGCAACATAAAAATTGCACTGACACATTTTTTAATTTAGTTTATAGACCTGGGATTTTGAAAGGAGCTGAAGAGACTTAGCTATCCAAGGTGCATTGAATTTCTGTGAGATGTGAGCACCCAACTCCCTTCAGTTCCTTTGAAAATCTCAGCCTCACAGAACAGCTGAAGAGTGAACTTAGTTAATATATCATACAGGCTGGTGCATGACTTTCAGTATTGTGTGCTGTGTGCCTCTGCAAACACTCTTATGCATTTCAACCTCTCCATGTTTGTTTTTAAAACAAAACAAACCGTATTTACAGAGCATATTCATACAAAGTTCTGCAAATTATTAGCATTATGTGAATGATCTACACTAGGAAGAGGTGTATATCCCAAGGTTGAACTGATTTGTGCTCCAAGAGCCCATAGTCATAAATCATAACACTGTAATTTACATTCTAGATCTTTGTGCTTTGTGGGGCCCCGCGCTTCAGGGCGACACAGCGTCCAGGGCGGCCTGGGGGTTTAGTGGGGGACTTGGTGCTGGCAGCAGCGAGCGACCCAACCCCAGCCCGCCCCTGTTCCACCCCCATTTCACCCCTTCCCCCAAGCTCCCGCCCCACCTCTTTCCAGCTTACGCCCCCTCCCCTGAGCGACACTGGAAAGAGGCAGTTCACCCTTACTTCCAGTCTTAATCCATATAAGAGTTAAAACCTCCTTCCTTCCCATTGCTCTTTCCTCCCCTTCTTCTTGCTGACCAACAGTTTTCCCTTTGCACCTTGGCTCACATAGGCCCTAATTTTTGAGATAACCCTGGTATGTGGGGTGGGGAAGGGCCGTGTTGGCTCATTTTATGACAGATTCTCTTTGTCTTATTTAAAACAACCTGCAGTAACCCCTATCGGTCAGAGGCATTCTTTTTAGAAACTTCCCCTTATTTCATTAGTTATTTTTTGAACCAGACATTCTCCCTACTTTGTTCTTTCTGGCCTTATAACTTATTATTTTCAAGCCCTTCCTTCTACTGACTAGTCAGGGCCTTTCTTTACTACACTTATTTCCTTAACCAAACATGAGCTAACCCTAATTCTTTAATTTCATATTTATCCTACAAAAAATCTAAACAAAAGTCACAACGTTGAACATGAGGGTGGCTATGTATCAAATGTGGCCCCACCATAAGATGAGCTGTGTTTATAAAACAAACCTATTTTGGGAGAGACTCATGTAATCCACTGTTAAGCCTTTCCAATGTCACACAACTACCGTTTGGCTTCCACTCCCCACATATGAGTTTGGGTGGGAAGCTGTGATCTGGAAGGAGCGAACTGCCCAATGACCACAAAATCCGTTAAGGTGCGAAGGCGCCTGGCCAGGCTTATTCTCGACGAAGCACGGTAATAGCACTGGCAGACTCTACGAGGATACTAAGACATGTATGCCCGTGATGATGGATGCACCTCAGTCAGTGGCAGGACTTTCCACTGCTCCCTAGGCTAGACAAAGGCACTCCCTCTGAGATACATCTTTATACACCAATACAAACAAGTTACATATCACCCTTGACATATCAGGGTGCCACTCTCTGACGTATTAGGGTGCTACCCATTGCCTTGTACCTGTAGGTTCGATCAAAACATCTCTATCCATCATGCTGTCATCCTGACCTTATCTTTAAGATGGGTTAGTGTGTTCCTGTTATGTTTGGGGAATGTGCTGGTATTGAGGTGTTCTGGTACCACCCTTCTGGAATGTGTTTGCATATATATTCTTATGCCTAGCACTACTTAGGAATGTGTGTTTCTGCAATACCAGCCCTGTTCTTTCCAGATTCTGTGAGCAGGGCCTGCCTCTTGCTCACAACTTGACTTTGCTTTATATTAGCAAGTTTTGACCATTACTTTAGCCCAGGCCTCAGGCCTCATACCAAGCCTCTAATACAAGGCCTTATGTTTCAGGCCCTCTTCCTACTACAGGCCTCATGCATTCATACAATTCCTGTGTACCTATAGGGCAGAAAATGTCAAAGCGTAAAAACCAGGTCTTATCATCTAGTAAATGAGAAAGGAAATATGGTGCAGTGGTTAAGCTCTGGGCTTGGAAGATATGATTTCAAGTCCCTGTTCCACCAGAGATTTCCTGTGTGTGACCTTGGGCAAGTCACTTAGTCTTTCTGTACCTCAGTTGCCCATCGGTCAAATGGGGATAATGGCACTTCCCTACATCATCACAGCATGTAATGGAATGTTAAACTGTATTATAATGTTTAGCCAGTAGATAGTGCCATATCTTACCATACCTGGCAACATAACATATCATAACTGGCAGCATGTTAAAGTGTCTAAAATAGAACGCATCTTCACGTGTGTCTCTGGGATAGAAGATCTGTAATGGGTCCATACGTGGTACGTGACATGGTATCAGAAGTGAAGGCAGCCTAATCGGTGCCAGAGGAGAAGAGAAACAGAAGGAAAGCAGCAGTAAAGTTTGTAAACAAACATTAAAAAAAAGCAACAAAGGTTGCAGGATCACTCATACCACTCTTCAGTGCCCAAGAGAGCTTATCTTTGATAGACTGGAAGCAGCATTTTGCATTGAAACCAAACTCCTCAAGGAAACAGGAGATATTCAGGTATCATCTTTAATTTATTCCAAGGGGGAGCAGGCAGACCATACCTTTAAACCTTTTACCTTCACTGAAGACAGTCACAAAGATGACTGTGAAAGGGTTCTGGCTCTGTTTGATGCATACTTTATGCCTCAGAGAAATATGATTTATAAAAGGGCATGTTTTCAGCAGAGAATTCAACAACCAGGGGTATATGTTAACATTTTTTTCAGAGCTTTACATGCATTGACAGGAAACTTTGATTTTGGGCCTGTGAAACATGAAAATATCAGAGACAGACTAGCCATAGGGCTTGCAGTTAAAAATTTTTCACAGCAGGTAAAAACAGACTTAATCCTATCCACAGCTATTCAAATAGCAAAGCAATCTGAGCTAGTGAAACAGCAAAACTGAGAGCAACTTACCAAACTTGAAAAACCAGAAACTGTAAACAGACACAGTCTGAGTGCTAGAAGTCATAATCATAAGACCTCTGAGGCTAAGAGGAATACATTCTAGGCTAACTACAAATCTTTCAGGCTAAATGCACAAGATATGGGAAAAAAATCATAATGCAAGAAATGTATGGCCAGCCAACAGTGCAAGATGTAATAAATGCACAAAATATGGATATAAATTGGGCTGTTTGCCATACCAAGACAGTCAGGGAACTTAATACTATAGACGGCCAAGAGCCATCATTTCTGGGATCTATCACGTGATGACACACAGCCTGCCTGGAGAGTGAAACTGACATGGAAGGGTGATTGACTTTAAAATCAACTCAGAAACAGATATGACAGTCATATCAGAAAGGACTTAAAACGCCTTCTACAGCTGAAATCATCTCTCACAATCATGACTAGCCCTAGAGGTATTCTGAACTGCATGGGCCACGTCACCACAGAAACAACTTACAAAAACAAAAGCATTGCATTCAGAGTGTATGTGATCAAAGGATCAAAGACCAACAACATTCTCAGTTGGAGCATGGCAGCTATGTTGGGGCTAATGAGAAAGGTGAAAAACTCAGACTCTTTGGGTATATTGGACTTTTGAAAGGAAATCCAATATAAATAACCTTAAGAGACAATGCTAAACCATATAGAATAACATCAGCTCTACCAGATAGACCTTGGAAGACACTAGCTGCAGATTTATGCAAATTCAGACATCATCATTACCTGGTCACAGTGACTGTTTTTCCAAGAATAGAGAAATAATGTACTTAAAAGACATAAAATGTCAGAGTGTTATGGAGAAAATGATGTGCACTTTTGCTCATTTTGGTATTGCAGAACAACTAGTGACAGGCAATGGCCACAATTCACTGCAGCAAAATTTAAGTTATTCTGAATGAAATATGATTTTGATCATATTACTAGAAGCCCACATCACCCACAAATGAATGAAGAGGCTGAGAGCTGTACAGGCAGCCCAGAAAATCCTATAGCAGGAAGATCCGATCCTTGCTCTTCTGACTTACAGATCAACATCAGCAGCAGCTACTGGATATAGTGCAGTACAACTCCTGATGGGAAGAGAATTCAGAACTATAGTTCCAGCTTTGGAAAGGAAGCTATTTCCAACATGGCCAGACATGAAGAAAGCAGCCAAGTCTGATAAAAAGGCTAAAAGAACTTATGGACACTTACAACAGATGTCGCTCACTTAGAGAACTGCTGAGTCTAGAACCTGGTGACCATGTTCATGACAAATTGGATGGGGAAAAAGAATGGACAATTCCAGCTCTTGTAAAAAAAAAAAAATCATCACCAAGATCATATCTGACCCAGACCGACACTGGGAAGTTCAACAGAAACTGTCGACACCCTAGTTTGTTCCTCTGAAAGACCAATCAATAGAGCAAACTCTACAGATGGTAGATATAGAACAAAAAGAAGAAGACTCAAAGATTTGAAACTGACCAGTTGCAACTAATGGAGTGGAAGCTCTATAACCAATCCATATCTGGTACATGGCACAGGGGTGGTGTGAGCATAATACATTACAGATTGAGAGGCACTCATATACTACAGTGATGGGGTCCATATGGGTACCAAAGGGTAGATAGGAATTGACCAAATAGGCATTACAAATCCTAAGGAAAATATCCAACAGCACAAATAATTCCTCAAAACACAAACCGAAAGGGGAAAAAAAAAAATCTCCTCAACCTCTCCAGAAAAATGCTGCCAAGGCGTTGAGCAAGTCAGCATTTGCTCAGCACCTGTCAGGGGCCTAGCCTGCGGCACAGTCAGTCTCCTGGCAGCCTAATGAGTGTGACCGGCCCTGACAGATGCTGTCAATTGACTGCATCACCTGGCTGGCTGAAGGAGTCTGCGGGCTGATACCTCAGCTCAGTAGCAGCAGTTGTTCAGTGGCTGCTCAATGCATTTCTAGCCTGCAGCTGTGCATAGCCCTATCCCTGCCTGCACTGTCTCTGGCCTTGCTTCTGCCCCAACCCCGGCTTCTTTCTGACTCCTGACTCAGACCCTGGGATCCGCCTTCTGACTGTGACTCCAGTTAGCCCTTTGGCTTAGATTTTGGTTTCTGACTCCCAGCTCTGACTCTCCATCACACCTTCTGACTGACTCTGGCTAACTCTTCGGCTTAGACGTTGGTTTCTGACACCCATTTATGACCCTTGACTTTGCTTCTGGACCCACCCCCTCTGGATTCAGCTCTCACTGATAAGATGGACTCTTGCTGCCACCACTGGGCAAGACTGCCCATGACTTGGTTGCCGACACTGCCTGTATGGAAAGGCTGCCTGATAGGGCCAAGAAACATTCCCAATCCTCAACAATTTGATGAGAATGTTGGGTTTTTACAGAACATAAATGTGCGCAAGGTGCTTTGTAGAGCACGTAAAATATAGGTCCCTGCCCCAAAGAGCTTCCATTTGAGTCTGTAGGTGTCAAGGTTCCTCCCCCACTCTGAACTCTAGGGTACAGATGTGGGGACCTACATGAAAAACCTCCTAAGCTTATCTTTACCAGCTTAGGTCAAAACTTCCCCAAGGTATAAAATATTCCACCCTTTTGTCCTTGGATTGGCCGCTACCACCACCAAACAAATACTGGTTACTGGGGAAGAGCTGTTTGGACACGTCTTTCCCCCCAAAATACTTCCCAAACCCTTGCACCCCACTTCCTGGACAAGGTTTGGTAAAAAGCCTCACCAATTTGCCTAGGTGACTACAGACCCAGACCCTTGGATCTTAAGAACAATGAACAATCCTCCCAACACTTGCACCCCCCCTTTCCAGGGAAATGTTGGATAAAAAGCCACACCAATTTGCATAGGTGACCACAGACCCAAACCCTTGGATCTGAGAACAATGAAAAAGCATTCAGTTTTCTTACAAAAAAAGACTTTTAATAGAAATAGAAGTAAATAGAAATACTTACTAAAAGTTCTAAGGCTTCATTCCTGGTCTATCTCCGGCAAAGACAGAATATAGACAGACATACATACCCTTTGTTTCTCTCCCTCCTCCCAGCTTTTGAAAGTATCTTGTCTCCTCATTGGTCATTTTGGTCAGGTGCCAGCGAGGTTACCTTTAGCTTCTTAACCCTTTACAGGTGAGAGGAGATTTCCTCTGGCCAGGAGGGATTTTAAAGGGGTTTACCCTTCCCTTTATATTTATGACAGTAGGGGTGAAAGCAGTAGACAAACAAAAGGTGGGGGGAAGAGGTGAGGGAGAACAGGAGCTGAAATAAGATGGTTGATCAGTTCAGGTTGGGTCCATCGTCATCCTTTTTCTAGATGTGACTTCAGATGGTCAGGGCACAGATGCATAAAAACAATTCAGCAAATGCAATGATGTGCTTAGCTGCCATTTTAAAGAGTCTCTCTTACTCCTGCTCTTACTCCTGCCAACTAGGTGTAGTGGCTACTCAAGTGTGCTTATGAGCTGCGTTTAATAGACACTGATAGCGAGGGCAACCTGAGTGCCAGCAGCCAACCCAAGAGTATTTCAGAGGAAAGAGTATCCCTCATGACCAGCTGTTCAGTGCCCCACAATGTATGCAGGGCACAGTGTTTTGCTGGTGCACCAGCACATTCCCTTCAATTAACTTCACCTTTTGGATGCTGGGTTACAAAGTTCAGGTTTGATAGTACACGATGGCAACCTCCAGAAAAACTCACCTAGTTGCCACACAAGCAAGCTCAATTTAACTTGCATCATTTGTACCACTGCAGGGTCAAACCTTGCAAGCATCACTGATATCACCATGATATCAATGGTAGCCAGTCAGAAAGCACTAAAGCCCCAATTTGGCAAATAACTTAAACATATGCTTTTCTTTAAAGAGATTAGTAGTTTTATTGAAACCAATATCTCTTAAAATGAAGTGCATGCTTTAGTTAGCCTAATGTTTCCTAAGTGGGGCCTGGATTCCAAAGCAATTTCATAATTAGGGCTAAATTCTCCTTTCATATCTACATGCAACTCCTACTGATTTCAGCTTTAAGACTTGATCCTGTAGCTGGTAAGCACTTCTCCGAGATGCTGGGTGCCCTGGATACCCCCTCCCACACCAGGGGGCTCAGCACTCTGCAAGATTGAGTCTTTAGTTTGCTAGTAGATGGGAACTCAGCAACACTAAACTTCATGTAGATGAAGCCTCCATCATGAGAATGGAGTTAGATATGCAGAGGATTGGCAATGAGAAACTTCTCAGGGCCCATTATCCCTTCTACAATGAGACACTTGTCAACAGAATATTGTCTTGAAGTACAAGAATATAGTTTGGGGGCAAAAAAGTTATGAAAGAATGTATGTAGTATTTGAAACCTCTGGCCTCGTTGTGCTTACAGTAACTGTCAGGCTGTATTAGGTGAAGGTTTTGCTTGGTTAAGTCAATGTGATTGTTCCTGTATCACTGGGTTGTCTTTTCCACTGAAAAGAAACTGCAGACAGGCATGCATCACTGTCAAGTGTTAGAGACAAGAAGCAAGATGACACCCATAACTGAAAGATGATGGGGAAAAGAAAGAGTCTTAACATGGCAATACAAGAGACACTACCGTGCTTGCTTGGCTCAGTTCCCAACCTGATTCCTGTTTCAGAGTTGTCATTTTTACCAAGTAAAGGTTTCACAATGTGGAGACGGAATCTATCAGACATGTTGTAACTAAGTTTTTTTAAAATTTAAGTGCCATTCCGTCCTATATGTAGTGTATGCATTTTCAAACTTAAAGCTGATATTCGGGCACTAATTGCAGCTTTCTTTGTTCTCATTAGTGAGATAAGTGTAATAGGACAAAACACAATTTGTGCAAAGTGTTAACTGTCCTTCATTTCAGAATATGCTGAAGATGACTATGAGCACTGTGACTTTGATGTTCATATTGAAATAATGCTATCCAGAAATTAAGACATACCGCCCCCCTCCCCCCCCCCCCAAAAAAAACACCCAAAACTTCCAGTTCTCTGCCTGGGTGTGGAACTGTATTATATTTTATAGATGAATGAATCAACATGTCTCCACTTGAATGCCAGCCTTAAAAGCTGTGGAGCTGTATTTTCAATATAACTTGAATCTACGTAGGTTCATCCCATTTATGTTACACTTCTCTACAAACTGAGAAGATGCATTAATGGAGGCACACAGAAGAAGAGTGAACAGAAATCAGTGAATTCATCAGAACAAACAGTTGTACAGCTGAACATGGTATCAGCATAAGCACCAGAAGGAGCACTTCTGTCTGATGCACAATGACTTGCACCCCCTTTAAGCTGAATTTGCACGCAGTTTACATAGCCTTAATAAATTCTCTCTTGCAGAGTGCTTTGAGATTTTCATATGAAAGGAATGCAAAGTGGCAAGCATTACTATTTATAGTTAGCCAATATTGTATTAAAAAAGGTTATAAGAGGTTTTTTTGTCCTGCACCTTCAAGATTCTTTTTTTTATGATCCCTTTTCAAAGCTTCTGAGCTATAAATAGGTTTATAGATTTTAGAGCTGGAAAGAACTTACTGAGGCTGAGACTGAATGTAGCTGAGGGTTTTTTTAGGGGTGTTGCTAGATTAAATCAGGGTGTGGAGAGAAAGAATTAAAACTAGGCAATGAGTTGCTGACAGTTGGAGGGAAAACATGGAAATGGAATCCACTGAGGGATTGCAGGGGCGAGCGGAGAAAAAACAGTATTTTAATAAAAAGTGGGACCAAGATGACATGTGCCAAACATGACTTCAGTTATTTGTTTATTTTTTGCATCCCTGTGCCCAGCTCACTCCTTCTTTTTATCTACTTAGGCCATGATCCCGGAAAGATTTAGGTGCCTAACTTTAAACACATCAGACATCCCACTAAATCCAATGGGATGATGAATGTGCTTAAAGTTGGGCACTTGCACAAGTCTTTCCTGGATAGGGGCCTTCGTTTGTAAGTGCTTTGTGGCAGGCTCCTGTCTAATGATCATATGTCTCTGGGAAGCACCTGACACACTTTGGGGCACTGAAAAACAAATAATAATAAATATTCTGAGGTATTTCAATTGTTTAGACACATCCCCAAATGGGGTTATGTTTTGTTTTTGCACCAGCATCTCATTGCTCATTCATGTCTAATTTCTCAACCTCTGATTGCTTTCCACACTAAAATTCTCTACCCAACTTTGTCCCACTTTGATATTGCAGTAAACTGTCTAGTGCATATTAGTATCGTTACCCTGTACTGGATGGAATCAGAACTGTTCAATTGCTTGTCACCGGCCTTATTAGCAGAGGCTGCTAATAGGCAAGAGATTCTCCTTTGCTTTCAGTGGCAGGGGCCTGTGTGTTTTGCAGCAGGAGAAGTTCTGCTCTGTCCCCTCTGGCTGTTGCCATGACACTCTGAGTGGCCACCGTGTGCAGCCATAGTGACAACAGGGAAATGTGAGAGGGTGATGGATTTGTTAGCAGATCATTTTCCCCACAAAACTAGCGCACGCTAGTTACCAGTAGTTCTGTCTCCTCGTAGCACGAAAGTATCCAGAATAGGTACAGCACAGGATATGGCAGTGCCACCTCTCCACGTCTTCCCACCAGTGCTCACTATAGCTGCGACCATGTCTTACATTCAGCCTCTGTGACCATTGGCTACCTAGCCTCCTTGGCTGAGTCCCTCATACTCAGCCAGTTGAGGCATTGTGCTTTTAGTGACATCCACTAAGAACTGAACAGAGACCACTCAGCCTCTCCTTTTGATGTTGGTGTAGCCGACCAGCTCAGAAAAGCCTGTTTGTTTCACTCTACAGCTCAGGTAGAAAAGACATGACCACCTCTAAACACCAAGGCCTTGTCTAGGCTAGGAAAGAGACTGTTCCTTACACAATTGAGTTAGCTAACATGATTTGAAACACCCCTTAGCACTGATACCAGTCAGCTCTGTGTTTTTGCGGAACCAGGGCGCCATATCTAGCCTGTCTGACTCATGAAAGACACCCCCGCACCACCAGTCTCTTCTTGAACCAAAACCGATCAGAGAAAAGGCTTGCAGAGAGCAGTGGAGGGCATTGGGAGACGCACCTAGACCCCTCCTGACAAGGGTGACAAGATTAAGACATCTCCATTAGCATACAGAATGGAAAACAGAGACAACTAAAAGCAGGGACGCACTGCATCATGGGAATCTCTGCTCCAGATGTTAATGAAGGCCTATGCCTGCACACACCCAGCTCAGCAATTATCAGACCAATTCTAGTAATAAATCTTTGATTGATATCCAAAATACTGAAGCAGCCTAGCTGCATTGTGAGCTCCCTGGAAGAAAACACCACCCATAGCCAAGAGTGATCAGCTCCTATTGTCTAGTCTAAAGAAAACCCTTAAGTCATCAGGTTACCCATAAACAAATCTAGTGTTCTCCCTTGAACCATTGTATTTTCTCTATAAAAACCCCTATCTATGCCCAAGCAAGTGTTCTGATGCTTAGATCCAAACTATGCATCAGTTCCACTGGGAATCCATCTTCTCCTGACTGATCATGCTGGGAGCTCTGCCTGTCTCCAGCACTCAGGACCCTGAGCTACCCCCATCACCTGGGAACCCCGACCAGTTCAAGCTAATGGAGTGGGTGAGATCCCCCTCTTTTTCTCTCTCTCTGTTTTCCTTTCTACCTTAGGTATTAACCTTTAATAATGTATGTTATGTTGGTTTAGCCCTCCTTGTGTAGTTATCACTATTATTCAATAAATAACTTTTATGGTTATGCTGGTTGCCTCTCTCTGTCTCTTGGAACTTTACTCTTTTGTGTTTTTAGCTTCCCCCATTTACTCTGCAGCAACGCTTCTTTTACCTAAGCTAAAGATCCCTGTAGTGCCCAAAAATACTGTGGGTTTTGCTCATCAAGTGGGTTACTACCAGTACAATTGTGAGGTGAAAGTGGGATAGGGACGTGTTAAATCTGTGGCATATAAGGGGGGGACAGCTGAAAGTGCTGCTCAGCCCAGCCTATTGAACCCAGGGGCACATGAAGGAGACAGCTTGAGAGTGCTCATTGACCCGGTTCGCTCAGACTTGCTATGTGTGTGTGTGTGTGTGTGTGTTCATCTAGTTCTAGGGCTGGAGGAACCCAGTCTGTGGAACCTAGGTTCTCCAGGATAGCTCCATTGGGAGGGGACTTGCAGAAGGAAGGAGTCGAGCTCCATATGAACATACAAGTGACATAAGCAGTACATTAATAGAATTACAGAAACCTCCCCCCCCCCCAGAAGAGTAACCCTAATAAATAAGCATACCCCAAAGTACTGGGCACATCTGGTAACAGCACCTAGTGTAGACATAGCTTAACACCTTTAGTTGGTCATGGTTTACCTGTGACCTCATAGCAATCTCCAGTCCTTTCGCCGCCTTCCTACAGGACTTCCCATGAGAGTGGGTGTTTAGGCCCTGCAAAATGAATAGCTCTGGGCCCACTCTAGCTCTCATTGAAGACCATTGAAGCTGGGCCACTGATGTCCAAGTGATCAAGACCAGGCCCTTTCTGTGTTAAGGTCTGATTTATTATCTGCTTTGTGGATTGCAAATATTTTTAACCACGCTTATTTTTAGCAGCAGCAGCCACCTGCCAGGATTTCCTGTGCATTTCCTCAGAACTGTGTCTCTTGGTGCATGGAAGAGCTCCCAGGACAAACCACTAATATAGATTTTTGCTTATGCTAGTAAAACACTAGGCCTTTTGAAAGTATTTAGGCCTCAGGGACTGTGGGAGTTAGAGGGCAGTTGTACTCAGAGCTGCCAATTTCTAAGTAGCTTCCCATATGACATTTTTGCAGACAGAGCATGTGAGATGAATGACTTTTTACTGATTCAGCCTGTCTCCCCCTTTCTAACTACAGTTAATAAGACATCCATCACAGTATCTTCAGGGGCTTCACCTACCTGTGAGGTAGGTCAGTACTGCTGTCTCACTCTTACAGATGGGTAAACTGAGGCACCATGACTTTCACAAGGTCATGCAGTCAGTCAGCAGTAGAGCTAGGAATAAAACCCAGAAGTCTTGACTCCCACTCCTGTGCCATAGCCACCATACCCATCCTTCCCTTGGTTGTCCTGCAGCGTTTCCTTTCTTCCCTTGCCTTGGCGTGGTCCCAATCTCTCTTTCATATCTCTCTTTTTTCTTCTTCTTCTTCACCATTGTGTCTCTCTGTGTCTACCACCTGGCCCTTTCTCTACATTTTCAGCTGGACCATTTCCCACTACGGTTAGTCTCCCCAAGTCTTTTCTTTCCCTGAATTTCTTAGTAGGCTGTCTGGTCCTGTCTCTCTCAGCCCTTGGCTATCTCCTGGGGGATAGGAAATGCTGCTGGTCAGGGCCAGGAAGCAACAATGCTAGCTACCCATTCCTCCCGACTTGTGCTGCGCGGAAAGGCAGAATGGGAGTGAGGGCACAAGCGGATGAAGCAGTGAGATGGGGAGAACGAGGAAGCCTTATCTGCTTGCTTAGAAGCCCCGACTCTAGGAGGAGAATCTTAAGGGGAATCTTCCTCATTGCCTGCAGGCCTGTTTATGAGTGATATCGCGGCGGGCATCAGCGGGGAAGTGACAGCAGGGGCACAAATGTGGCAGGAATGTATGAAGCTGTTTGAATGAAGACCAATTGCCATTTTATCCCGCCTACCCTAAAATAAAGCTGAATATATGCAAAGGATGATTACTCACCCCTCAGTGTTCTGGTGGGTGGCGCTGCTGTACTTAGAAACCATTTCCCTCTGCTGATTCACTCTCATGTCCTAGATCATTTGTGGGTTAGTAAAGGTGGAGTTACTGCAAGGTGCTCTTAAACGTCTTTGGGAAGAAGAGGAGTGAGAGGAAAGAAATCATGCTCCATTCCACACAAATACTACCCACAAGCATAGCCACCTAAATCCTTTGGTTTAGATGCCTCAATCTTCAGGTCTCATTTCTGAGAGACCATGGGCTTGATTTGTAGATGTGCCAAGTACCCTCAGCTTGAGAGCTATAGAAGTTCAACACCTCTGAAATTGATGTTGTGGATCAAAATCTCGGTGTATTTTTGAAGATGTGGGCACTAAGTCCCAGATCCTCAAAGGTATATCCTGGCCTAGCATAGTGTGAAAAGAAGCTTGTACTTGGCACATTGTTGTGTACCCCGGCATTACACTTGCCAATGGTTGTATAAGACACTGGCCTGAATGAGCTCTCCCCTGCCATCTACTGATGGGGAAAGACTTCAGGAGCAGACAACATTTGCATAGACACACCTATTCTGCCTGGATGACCAACAAATATACCTATTTTGCCAAAGTGATAAATTCTGGCTGTTTTGGGTTAAGATTCACTTAAGCCTTAGCAGAGGTAAGGAAATGTTGTTATCCTTATTGTATGACTAAAGGGTGGCAGAACTGTATTTAATATGTCCTAATTGGCAGTGGGGATCACCCTACATTTAACCTCACTCACTAAGAGGGACGGGGGGAGTGATGCCAAATCCTAGTGAAGGTCAGAGGAGATAGTAGCTGGGTGACCTCCCTCCCCTCCCCTGCTTAACAGACAGGGCTGATTGGACTAGGTGAAAGTCCTTGTTTCTTTTCAGCGATTACTAGAGTTGAAATAGCTGATAATCCCTGCTGCTATGTTGACATTTGCCCTAACACTCTCCCCATGTTAAGTCAAAGACTCAGCCCCCTAGAGCAGCTTTTCTCTATTATCCAGTGAAATCACTAAGGAGGGGGCTAGGTAGAGTAACCTCAGAACATGATAGCATGACTAGTGGCAGCAGTGAGTGGTGGCTGAGTTAGCATCAACACTGGTGGGCAATGACAGCAGCAACAGTGGTTATCAGCAGAAGAGGAGGAGACATTATTTCACCATCACCACCTCTCCATGGTGAGAGGGGAGCCCACCTGAATGCACAGCTGGATTCTGGGACTTCATTGACTTTGGACAATGAACCAGGATGCAGTGGAGGGAAAAAGAGGCATGGCATATTAAAGAGACTTTCAAACTGCAAGGTGGGAAGCTGAGGCAAAGGACTATTGCCTAAGATACTGTGGGGCCAGTGTTTACTTATTGTTTGCATTCTTTTGAATCATTGCTGCTATGTTTTTACAAATTAATTCTGTGTTCCCTCTTCTCTTAATATGTTTTTGTTGTTGATAGGTGTAATCCACACATCTCCTGGGTGTGGTGCTCTGTCCCATGTAGTAGCACCGAGACCACTTAGTGAGAGAGAGATTAATAAGTCTGCTCTACAGCCTTAGCTAACAGCTGATTGGCTTTTAGCTCATGAGAGGCTCATGCACTAAGCTCCAGAGGACCCAGGTTCAAGCCCACACGCTGCTGACGGGGGTCTGTCAGTGTTACATATGCACAGACTCAGTGCCTGCGAGTGGGGAACTATTGCCTTTTAGAAGTGCCCAAAAGTGATGTTTCATTTTCTCACATTTCTGTGTGGAGGTTCAAGCTGGTTCTACTTTGTAATGTGAAGAGGAGCCCCTAGATATTGAACCTGGCCCTTGTTGCTGTCAGCACCACCTGGCAGAAGAGGTATATATGTGCTTTCTTAGCCTAAATAGTAGCAGCTGGAACTGGCCACAGGCTAAAGGATTAGATGGACCACTGGTCTGATTCTGTATGGCATCTCCTATGTTCCTAAAAAGCAGTTTTGAAGTGTTCCATGCCAGCAATAAAACTGCCAAAGACAGGAAAAAGCCAGAACACAGGGCAGAATGAAGGGGGGTGGGAGGAAGCACAAGTCTTTCATTTACATGGACTGTGGCATAGCTGTGTCTGCTACTTAGAGCATGACATTGTTTCTAAAATATATTCAGCACAACTCCAGTGGACCTAAACCTTAATAGCTAGTCACAAACCCAGAATTTAAATAGGTTTCTGGTTCCCCATGGAAAGGCAACCCAAAAATAACTAAGTCTGGAACACAGAAAGATATGAATTTTGCTGTCATATAAACAGAACTTCTGCAAGAACATTTAATTTCCAGTCGCTTCCCTCTGAAAATACTAAAATCTGTTTTTTTCTTCATGATGCACAATGATAGATGAAACTGTTGATACAGCTCATGAGGTTTTTGATATATAATGTTGTATTTTTTTCTAGGGGCAGAAAAAGGCCCTTTATAATGGAAAAAAATTGGCAAATTTCATAGGACAATATCCGGTATCAGGGGGTAGCCATGTAAGTCTGTATCCACAAAAACAACAAGGAGTCCGGTGGCACCTTAAAGACAAACAGATTTATTTGAGCATAAGCTTTCATGGGTAAAAACCCCACTTCTTCAGATGCATGGAGTGAAAATTACAGATGCAGACATAAATATACTGACACATGAAGAGAAGGGAGTTACCTCACAAGTGGAGAACCAGCGTTTACAGGGCCAATTCTATCGGGGTGGATGTGGTCCACTCCTTGACACCTCCTCATCTATTACTGGGAGAGTCCAGAGGCGAGGGAAAACTGATAAAAGATTTAGAAACCAGCCCTATGAGGAAAGGTTAAAAAACAGGGCATGTTTAGTCTTGAGAAAATAAGACTAAGCAGCTGAGAAGAGTCTTAAAATATGAAGTAATCTGCTTAATTTGATTTAGACATTAAGAAAACCTTTCTAACTATAAGGATTAAGTACCATATTGGAATAGGCTGCCAAGGGAGATTGTGAAATCCCAGTCATTGGAGGTTTTTAAGAATAAATGAGACAAACACCTATCAGGGATGATAGTCTTGGTCTTGATTTATTGACGGGGAATGGACTAGCTGACCTCTCAAAGTCCCTTCCAGCCCTACATTTCTATAATTCTATGATTCAATACAGATCTAAAAATAGTCACAAAGAGTGAAATCCTGGCTCCACAGAAGTCAATGGCAACAACCTTCATTGACATTAACTGAGCCAGGACTTCATGCAAAGAATTCCTATTACTTTTTTGCTTGTGGGAGCTTTGTTTTAACAGTAATGTTTTCCCTGTGGGGCCGGGGGCGAGAATTGTAGGGGTGAAAGGGCCATAGGAAACAGATAGGAAAAGCAAAAGAAAACACAGGAGTTTAGGAGAAAGGATGCAGCACTATCTGTTCCCTTGTTTTTTGAGGGGGGAGAGTCTGGTTTCTTTTCTCCTAAGCGCCCACATTTCTGTTCGCTTCTTTCCCTCTTTCTCATAGTGATCTGGTCTGAAGGCTCAGCCTGAGGAAGCCCTAGAGCAGGCCTTCTGGCTTCAGCCACGGCCCCATCCTCACCTGCCATCTGCACTCTCCTCCCTCTCTCAGTGGGATCAATCCTATTCACATCTCTCTGCCTTTTCTGATTAAATCTGAAATTTTGGTAAAGAAAAAGCACGGGCAAGGTGGGATGCCCTGTCCCCCAGGAAGGTCTCATCCTAAGTTTGAGACTTGTTTAAACCCTGAAGGAGTTTTTATTTCCCTTCCAAAACTTTTCTTTTTTACAATGAAGTATTGTAACTCTGGATATTTTTGTTAGGTTGAATCTTGCTAAATTATTGGCCTCAACAACATGTTGTGGCCATGAGTTCCACAATCTGTGTGCATTGAGTGAAAAAGTATTTCCTTTTATCAGTTATGAAAGTTACTTCTTATTTAAGTTAAACACATGCTTCAGTGCTTTGTTGAAACAGAGCATAAAAGCTGGGGTTTTAGTATATGAATATGAAAACGGTTAGACTAAGATCTAATTTCCTTTCAAAAGTAAAACAGAAGAGGGATATGATCAATGTCAATCCAGGGAAACTATAGTAGATCAACCAAAGCAGTGGGTTACCATATCCACAAAATTCTTAGTCACACTGCGTGTACAATATGTTACTATCACAAAGAGCCTGCTCCTGCTTTCAGTGACATCAGTGAGTGTTTTGCTATTGACTTCAGTGCAAGCAGCATTGAGCCCTAAAAGAGTTAGATAATAATCAACTAAGACAAGCCACAGACTTTACACTGGAGGCTACAGCATCAGGTTAAGCAACCATATTTGTCTTGAAAAATTAATGCTCCAGAAGTTCTGGTTTATTAGGATATCACCAGGACAAGCTGTTCCAAAGAGATTATCCTGTGATAGCTGTGTGTGTAATGTGCCCTGTCTGTATGATCTACTATGGGAGCAGAAGGGCCAGCTTCCACAGAACAGATGAATTCTAAAGCACTGTTCCTGTGTGTCATTGTCGACTCCTTGTCTGATGTGTAGAGATGGGATGGGCAAGGGAAACAGATCCACTGGATGATCACAGGATGACAGATGTAAACAAAATCTGGAAGTTTGCTTCCTATTTGTTCTTTGTTATCAATATTTTAAAATATATTGGCAATCAATGCATGAGTAGTGAATACTAAGCCACTATACATTTGTTTCATCCTGCAGTATTTTAAGTAAATACATAAATAAGAATGGGGAAATGGCAAGTTAAGTGCACATGTACGAATGAATATTTAAAATGTGTGGCTTGGAGTCTCAAAACATTTATTTATTGTTTGGAAAGCTCAGTATCTATGAGCACAGAGATGCTGATTCAAACTGAGCCATTGAATGACTGGCAGATGATAGAAGAAAACTTCCAATTCACTGGACTCTTTTATTTGCATATTTGTTATTTTGCTGATGCCTCTACAGGTCTCTAGACAACTTCCCAAATTTAATACACAAATCTAGAACATCTACAGTTTTCAATGTGACACTTTGCTTAATCAGAGATCAGCTAAAAGCTTCTCTTTGCAGACCAGAAAACTGAAGACACTCTACCCAGTTGTATCACAAGAGGCCACTTAAATCATCCTGCAGTCACCAGCCCCTTATCTACCATCTACCAGGCAGCCAGGCCTGAGAAAAAAGTAGGGCTTTGCAATATGCCCAGAAGATTAATAGAGGGAAGTGAATTCCAGAGTTGAGACCCCCTTGTGAAAGAGAGCCACACAGGGGCTCGCTCTCTAGAGAACGAGTTCTGGCTCGAATGCCTCCACTGATCTCCACTGCAGCAGAGTGGCCCAAAGAGTGAAGCAATCTCTCAGGTAAGCAGGTCCCAAAGTATTTAGGGTTTTGTAGGTTAAAACTGGCACCTCATGGCCCACTCAGAAACTTATCAGAAGCTAGTGCAGAAAGCCCTCCATACTTGCAGCCATCACAATCCCCTTAATTTACTTCTCTCCCGATCTTATTTCAGACAGCACACAGTGACAACTATTTGTTGGGCTGATGATTTAATAAATTCATTTATAGCCTAGTCGCAGGGTTTAAAGCAGAGGTGGGCAAACTACGGCCCGCGGGCCACATCCAGCCCGCAGGACCCTCCTGCCCGGCCCCTGAGCTCCTGGCCCAGGAGGCTAGCCCCCGGCCCCTCCCCCACAGCCTCAGCTCACTGTGCCGCCGGTGCAATGCTCTGGGCAGCGGGGCTGCGAGCTCCTGGTCAGCGCAGCTGCAGAGCCCGGCCTAACCCGGTGCTCTGTGCTGCGCAGTGGCGTGGCCCGGCTCCAGCTGGGCGGCTCGCGGTGGTGAAGTGAAGCCGGTTCCCACCAGTTCGCTCGATTTAGAAGCCCTTTTAGAACTGGTTGTTCCACGAGGGACAACCTCTTCTAAAAGGGCTTCTAAATTTAACCGGTCAAAAGTGGCGCCTTAGGTGCTGACTTCATGGGTGCGAGCACCCAAGGGGAAAATTTGGTGGGTGCAGAGCACCCATTGGCAGCTCCCCGTCCCATCCCACCCCCAGTCCCAGCTCACCTCCGCTCCGCCTCGCTTCCTCCCCTGAACGTGCCACCCCGCTCTGCTTCTCTGCCCCCCACCCCCCAGGCTTCCCGTGAATCAGCTGTTCACGTGGGAAGCCAGGGCGGGCTGAGAAGCAGGCGGCGGCTTCCCGCTCAGGCCCAGGGAGGCGGAAGTGAGCTGGGGTGGGGACGCGCGAGGAGGGCCGCCCACACCGCAGCAGGTAACCCAGGGTGGGGGCGCGCAGGGGAACCGCTCCTCGCCCCAGCTCACCTCTGTCACCATCGGCCTGAGTGTGAAGCCGCCGCCTGCTTCTCAGCCCTCCCAGGCTTCCCGCCAAACAGCTGATTCACAGGAAGCTGGGGGGGGGGGCCGGAAATGCAGAGCAGGGCAGCATGTTCAGGGGCAGAGGCGGAGCGGAGGTCAGCTGGGGCCGGGCGCGGGGCAGGGATCTGCTAGTGGGTGCTCTGCACCCACCAAATTTTCGCCATGGGTGCTCCAGCCCCGGAGCACCCACAGAGTAGGCGCCTAAGGTGCTACTTTTGACGTGATCAGTGGGGGGAGCGGCCGCTCCTCCTGCTCCCCCACTAGCTACTCTCCCCCGCCCCTGGGAGCCAGAGGGACCTGCCGGATGCTTCCTGGGAGCTGCCCCAGGTAAGCACCTCCGGGACTCCCCACCTCGCCCCCCGGCAGGTCCCTCTGGCTCTTAGGGGTGAGGTGGGCACCCACTACAGTGGCCCACGAGACCCTCCTGCCCGGTTCTGGGGGTAGTCAGGGGACAGGGGAGGGGGGTGGATGGGGTAGGGGTCCTGGGGGGGCATCAAGGAACGCAGGGGGTTCAACAACCCCCTCGTGGGGTGAGGAGGGAACCAGTTGTTAAGATTTTGGCAGCTCATCACTGGCGGCGCAGCTGTAGCACCGCCAACCACCGGTGCTCCAGGCAGCGCAGTAAGGGGGCAGGGAGTGGCGGGGTTGGATGGAGGGCAGGGGAGTTTGGGGGGGTGGGGTGGGCGGAGGGGGTGGATAGGGGTCGGGGCGGTCAGAGGGCAGGGAAGGGGGGTTGAATGGGGGCAGGGGTTCCGGGGGGGCAGTCAGGAAGGGGGGGTTGGATGGGACGGTGGGGGCAGCCAGGGGCAGGAGTTCCGGGGGACACTCAGGGAGAAGGAGTGGTTCAATGGGGCAGGAGTCCTGGGGGAGCCATTAGGGGGCGAGAAGCGGGGGGGGGGAATCAGATGGGGGCGGAGGCCAGGCCATGCCTGGCTGTTTGGGGAGGCACAGCATACAATTTCCGAAACCTGATGCAGCCCTCAGACCAAAAACTTTGCCCGCCCCTGGTTTAAAGGATAGAAGGTGTGTATTTTTGTGCATGATTTAGACTAATCAACATATACCCGCTCAGAAGAAAGAACACTGTGCAGCACATGCAAAGTTGGTTCATATACAAGTAAGAATCCTTTATAATAAAAAAGAACATTGGTACAAGGGCTTCCCAAATTATATATGCAGGAGAAGATAATGCGATTCAGTTATATCATTTTAAATTTCAGTAAGCTGAGCAAAGCTACTGCTAAGAGGTTTGCTAGCAATTTCTTCATCTGACAATATTTTCAGACATCGATAGAAATGTGCAATGACCTGGGTACCGCGTGCATTTTCTCACGGGACAGTGCAAAAGACAGAGGACAACACTCAAAAATGCGTGATTATATGAAACTGGAAATAGGTTATGCCCCTCATTGGTGTAGGTGCTCATAAGCTACAAGCAGATGACCCTCCAGTTCACCTTCATTGTGTGTATGTGGCAGTAGACCACAGAGAGGTGATGCAAAGGGATTCGTCATGCTAGCTGAACTCTACTTCTGTGCAGAAGTCCAGCATGTGGCCCTATTTCGAAGGCTTGAGTGGTGTCTATGCCTTGTGCTGGTCCTCTGCACAGGGGTGAATTTCATCCCTCTGCATACCCAAGGAGCAGAATTCTGAGGCAACTCTTTCCATATCAAACTGGAGAGAGGGGGTATCATGTACCAGATATGGACTGGTTACAGAGCTTCCACTCCAGAGAGACATAGAAGAAATGTGTTCTCTTTAATCCACGTCAGTGCACTGGTGGCTTTAGCTATTACCAGCTCAGGTAAAGTATGTCACCACCTTATGGCTGAACTTTATAATACACTGTGATGAAGCGGAGAAACCCCTGCTGGTACAGAAGAGGTTAAAGGAGCCTTTGGGCCCAGCTTGTCCCGCCCTGTTACACCTACAGCCAATGCCAGGCTGGCGTGGGGAGAAAAGGATAGAGCCTAGCTCAGTTTGGGACTGACTAGTGACAAGGCAGGAGGTAGCTGCCTCTCTACTTGAGGGGAAGGGTCACTAGCCTGTCAGCCAAGGCAGCCACCAGGAAATAAATACTGTCTCCCTGGATAAAGGAGACCTTGGAAGAGACTTAGGAGCACCCGACTTAAGAGATAACTGGGTGACCAAAACACAGAGACCTTGTAGGGTTCTAGTCCCCCCGAACTTACGGCTGCCCTGCCCAGAGGAACCTGGGACCACAGCAGGACACTGTCCAAGGTCCACGAGGGGGCATTACTAGAGACAAGCCACCACAGAGACTTAGATTATAGGGGCCATGTCCCAAACTGAAAGGACAGCAGTAGGAAGTAGCCCAGGGCAGTGGACATAGACTCCCCTCTGGGAGGTCCCATATTCAGGGGTTGACTCACACAGGGCCCTAGGCAGGGATCGGGTGGACTGGGAGGGCCCAGATCTCTCTCCCCACTGCCTTAAAGACTGAGGCACTCAACCAGGGAAGCAAGGGGCAGGAAGATAACTGTTCCAACCACTAGGCTGCCCAGCCCTCCAAGCTCCCTATTACATACACTTTACATTCCATTACAGCTTCCTCTTTGTTATACATGCCTACCATTTACAAAATGTACACGATCCCCTTTAAAGTTAAGTATGAATAATTTTGTTAACTGTCTGAATCATACTGGTTTTCTAAATACACAACCTTAACATGTAACAACTTGATCATCTGGCTGTCCATTAGTTACAATGACTGGCTGTGGTCAGGTTGGAATCCTTGAGTTGTCATCTTGTTCTACAACCGCCATCTGCAGAGTTTACTCTATTGATTGTTCTTTCGAAGGAACAAACTGTAGATGTCGACTGTTACTGTTAAATTCTCCTCTGTTGATTTGGATCACATATGATCTGGGCAATGAATTCTTTTTTCTTTATGACAGCTGGAGTTGTCCATCATTTTTCTCTATCGAGTTTGACATAAACACAGTCATCAGGTTCTAGACACAGCAGTCCTCTGACTGAGTGACGCCGGTTGTAAAAGTGTTTGTAAGGCCTTTTTTGCCTTTTCATCTGATGTGGCTACTCCCTCATGTCTGGCCATTTTGGAGATAGATTCTTTTTAAAAGTTGAAACACTAGTTCTGAGTTGTCTTCCTATCAGGTGCTGGACTATATCCAATAGCTGCTATTGGTGTTGATGTGTAACTCTGAAGAGCAAAGAATGGATCTTCCAGCTGTAGGATTTTCTTGGCTTTAGGTACAGCCTCTCCATTAGTTTGTGAGTAATGTGGGATGCTAGTAATATGATCAAAATCATATTTACTATGAATGACAAATTCTGCTGCAGTGAATTGTGGCTGTTGTATGTCACTATAACAAAACAATAAGGAAGAAGGACTGCTAAGCAGAGATGGGATCCACCTATCAAGGAAGGGAAAGAGCATATTTGGATAGTGAGGAGGGCTTTAAACTAGGCACAACAGGAGCAGGTAACAAAATCCCACAGGTAAACCCAAAATATGAAGACCTGGGAGAAGGGTCAGAGTCTGGAGGGAACATGGGCTATTATAGCAGGGATAAGGGAGAGACAAGAGAGAACATAGGAGGGAAATCAAATCGGTATCTTAGATGACTGTACTAATGCAAGAAGTATGGGGAATAAGCAGGAAGTTGGTAGGTAAGACCCCATGGGAAGCAAGTCTAAGGGGAAAAACATTTCAAGAGAGTTGGCAGTTTTTCAGAGAGATATTATTAAAGGCACAAGAGCAAACTACCCCACTGCATAGGAAATATAGGAAGTATGGCAAGAGAACACCCTGGCTTAACCAGGAGATCTTCAATGATCTGAAGCTCAAAAAAAATTCCTAACAAAAAGTGGAAACTAGGTCAAACTACAAAGTATGATATAAACAAATAACACAAGTATGTAGGGAGAAAATTAGAAAGGCCAAGGCACAAACCAAGATTAAACTAGCTAGGGACATAAAGGGTAACAAGAAAACATTCTATAAATACATTAAAAGCAAGAGGAAGACCAAGGACAGGGTAGGCCCATTACTCAATGAGGGAGGAAAAACAATAAAAGAAAACGTGGAAATGGCAGAAGTATGAAATGGCTTTTTTGTTTTAATTAAAAAGGTTAGCAGTGATTGGACATCTAACATAGTCAATGCCCGTGAAAATGAGGTAGGATCAGAGGCTAAATTAGGGGGGGGAAAAGTTAAAATGACTTAGGTAAGTTAGATGTCTTCAAGTCAGCAGGGCCTGATGAAATACATCCTAGAATACTCAAAGAGCTGACTTAGGAGATATCTGAGCCATTAGCAATTATCTTCAAAAAGTCATGGAAGATGGGAGAGATTCCAGAGGACTGGAAAAGGGCAAATATAGTGCCCATCTATAAAAAGGGAAATAAAGACAACCCGGGGAACTACAGACCAGTCAGCTTAACTTCAGTACCTGGACTGAATAATTAAGCAATTAATTTGCAAACACCTAGAAGATAATAAGTTGATAAGTAATAGTCTGCATGGATTTGTCAAGAACAAATAGTGTCAAACCAACTTAATAGCTTTCATTGAAAGGGTAACAAATTTTGTGGATGGGGGAAGTGGTGGATGTGGTATATCTTGACTTTAGTAAGGCTTTTGATATTGTCTTGCATGACCTTCTCATAAACAAACTAGGAAAATACAACCTTGGTGGATCTACTATAAGTTGGGTGCATAACTGGTTGGAAAACCATTCCCAGAGAGTACTTACCAGTGGCTCACAGTCAAGCTGGAAGGGCAAGTTGAGTGGGGTCCTGCAGGGATCGGTTCTGGGTCTGGTTCTGTTTAATATCTTCATCAATGATTTAGATAATGGCATAAAGAGTACGCTTATAAAGTTTGTGAACGATACCAAGCTGGGAGGGGTTGAAAATGCTTTGGATGATAAGATTAAAATTTAAAATGATCTGGACAAACTGGTGAAATGGTCTGAAGAAAATAGGATGAAATTCAATACGGTTTCAATTCAAAAATGCAAAGTACTCCACGTAGGAAGGAACCATTAGTTGAACACATACAAAATGGGAAATGACTGCCTAGGAAGGAGTATTGCAGAAAGGGGGTCATAGTAGATTACAAGCTAAACATTAGCAAATGTCATTCTGGGATGTATTAACAGGAGTCCAGAGAAGAGCAACAAAAATGATTAAAGGTCTAGAAAACATGACCTATGAGGGAAGATTGAAAAAATTGGGTTTGTTTAGTCTGGAGAAGAGAAGATGGAGAGGTGACATGATAACAGTTTTCAAATATATAAAAGGTTTCTACAAGGAGGAGGGAGAAAATTTATTCTCCTTAACCTCTGAAGATGGACAAGAAGCAATGGGCTTAAATTGCAGCAAGGGAGGTTTAGGTTAGATATTAGGAAAAAATTCCTAACTGTCAGGGTGGTTAAGCACTGGAATAAATTCCCCAAGGAGGTTGTGGAATCTCCATCATTGGAGATATTTTAAGAGCAAGTTAGACAAACACCTGTCAGGGATGGTCTAGATAACACTTAGTCCTGCCATGAGTGCAGGGGACTGGACTAGATGACCTCTCAAAGTCCCTTCCAGTCCTACGATTCTATGATTCTATGAACATAATATGTCTTTAATGTACTTTATTTCTATATACCTGGGAAAATAGTCCATTATGACCAGGTAATGATGTCTTCTGAATTTACATAAATCTGCAGCTAGTCTTTTCCAAGGTCTGTCTAGTAGAGGTAGCCATGTTCTACATGGTTGGTTCAGCATGGTCTCTTAAGGTTATTTGTACTGGATCTCCTTTCAAAAATCAAATATCATCAAATACTACTTGTTTGTGCACTTGTCTCACTAGCTGCATCATGGCTACCACACTGTGGCTGAGAATGCTGTTGGTCTTTGATCACATGCAGTTAGAATGGCCAGAAGCCAGAGCTGGGTCAGCGTAAGAGCCATGTGGGCAGCTGTCGGGAGCTGCGGACCCTCCACCTGCCCTGGGCAGGGGGCACAGGGGGCAGGGACATGGGCCGGGGGCTGCTCTTGAGCCCCTCACCCCCACCCCAGGCAGGTGGAAGGGCCCGGTGTCCCTGGCCCAGCTCCAGCTTCCCGCTTGGCCGGGGCCTCAGAGGAAAGAGGAGGGGCAAGGGTGGGGCCTCATGCCTCTACCCCCCCTCCCCCCCACACACACATACTTTTAGGAAAAATCCGTCACCCCTGCTACCAGTGTACCTAAAATTTTCCAAAGGAATGTGGCAGAACTGTTAACAAACAAAAATGCAGTTGTAGTTTTAATGGATGATATTCTGATATATGGATCTTCGATGAAAAAACAACAAAATCCTCAATGAAGCTCTAAGCCTAATCAGCCAGTCTGGACTGAAGTTAAACAAGGAAAGTGCATTTTCTGTCTACCCCAAACTGAGTTTTTGGAACAGACAGTAAACAAAGATGAAATCAGTCCTAGCCCTAAGAAAGTACAAGCAATTTAAGAATTGAATGCACCACCTAATGTACCAGAACTCTGATGTATGCTGGGGATGGTAACTTACCTTGGTCAATACCTATGAGACCTTTCTACAGTGACAAAACCACTGAATGAATTGTTAAAATCCAGCACATTTTGGCTATGGGGGCCAAATCAAGAAATTGCCTTTAAAAGACTAAAAGAAATTATCTCAACAGCTCTAGTTCTTAGGTACCACAATGTGCACAAACCCACAATGTGGGTCAGCGTGGATGCGAACAGTTATGGCCTAAGGGGTGCATTGTTCCAACAGCGTGGCGCTATGTGGAAGACAGTTACATTTTGCTCTCACACACTTACAGAAGCTGAAAAATGATATGCACAGATTAAAAAGGAGTGCCTGGCAAGCACATGGGCATCTGAGAACTGTTACAGATATCTGTGTGGACTGGATTTGTTTACACTGATAACAGACGACAAACTGCTTGTAACCTTCATCAACAGAAAAGACCTGGATCAACCACTGCTGAGATGCCAACATCTATTGCTAAGGTTAACGATATTTAACATACTTGCTAAATATGTTCCTGGTAGATTTTTCCTGCCCAGGAAAAATCTGGTAGTAGCAGACACTCTGTTACAGCATCACATTCAACTACCCATGAGCTCAAAGATGATGTAAAAATGTACGTGGATGCTTTAGACACATACAGACCTGTGTCAGAAAAGAGCCTACTCCTGCTACAAAAAGCAAAGCTTCACAGACTTGCAATTTCAGTAAGTTCTAAGTTTACACTGGGGCAGCTAGTCCAAGTATCTGAAGGACACTAAGCCCTGGTCTACACTAGGACTTTAGGTCGAATTTAGCAGCATTAAATCGATGTAAACCTGCACCCGTCCACACGATGAAGCCCTTTATTTCGACTTAAAGGGCTCTTAAAATCGGTTTCCTTACTCCACCCCTGACAAGCGGATTAGCGCTTAAATCGGCCTTGCCGGGTCGAATTTGGGGTACTGTGGACACAATTCGACGGTATTGGCCTCCGGGAGCTATCCCAGAGTGCTCCATTTTGACCGCTCTGGACAGCACTCTCAACTCAGATGCACTGGCCAGGTAGACAGGAAAAGAACCGCGAACTTTTGAATCTCATTTCCTGTTTGGCCAGCGTGGCAAGCTGCAGGTGACCATGCAGAGCTCATCAGCAGAGGTGACCATGATGGAGTCTCAGAATCGCAAAAAGAGCTCCAGCATGGACCGAACGGGAGGTACGGGATCTGATCGCTGTATGGGGAGAGGAATCCGTGCTATCAGAACTCCGTTCCAGTTTTCGAAATGCCAAAACCTTTGTCAAGATCTCCCAGGGCATGAAGGACAGAGGCCATAACAGGGACCCGAAGCAGTGCCGCGTGAAACTGAAGGAGCTGAGGCAAGCCTACCAGAAAACCAGAGAGGCGAACGGCCGCTCCGGGTCAGAGCCCCAAACATGCCGCTTCTATGATGAGCTGCATGCCATTTTAGGGGGTTCAGCCACCACTACCCCAGCCGTGTTGTTTGACTCCTTCAATGGAGATGGAGGCAATACGGAAGCAGGTTTTGGGGACGAAGAAGATGATGATGAGGAGGAGGTTGTAGATAGCTCACAGCAAGCAAGCGGAGAAACCGGTTTTCCCGACAGCCAGGAACTGTTTCTCACCCTGGACCTGGAGCCAGTACCCCCTGAACCCACCCAAGGCTGCCTCCTGGACCCAGCAGGTGGAGAAGGGACCTCCGGTGAGTGTACCTTTTAAAATACTATACATGGTTTAAAAGCAAGCATGTGAAAGGATTACTCTGCCCTGGCATTCGCGGCTCTCCTGGATATACTCCCAAAGCCTTTGCAAAAGGTTTCTGGGGAGGGCAGACTTATTGCGTCCTTCATGGTAGGACACTATACCACTCCAGGCCAGTAACACGTACTCGGGAATCATTGTACAACAAAGCATTGCAGTGTATGTTTGCTGGCGTTCAAGCAACATCCATTCATGTGTTATCCTCAGGAGAGTGAGATATAATCCATGGTCACCTGGTTGAAATAGGGTGCTTTTCTTCAGGGGACACTCAGAGGAGCCCATTCCTGCTGGGCTGTTTGCCTGCGGCTGAACAGAAATGTTCCCCGCTGTTAGCCACAGGGAGGGGGGAGGGTTGAGGGGGTAGCCACGCGGTGGGGGGAGGCAAAATGCGACCTTGTAACGAAAGCACATGTGCTATGTATGTAATGTTAACAGCAAGGTTTACCCTGAAAGAGTGTAGCCAGTGTTTTATAAAATGTGTCTTTTTAAATACCGCTGTCCCTTTTCTTTTCTCCACCAGCTGCATGTGTTTCAATGATCACAGGATCTTCTCCTTCCCAGAGGCTAGTGAAGATTAGAAAGAAAAAAAAACGCACTCGAGATGAAATGTTCTCCGAGCTCATGCTGTCCTCCCACACTGACAGAGCACAGACGAATGCGTGGAGGCAAATAATGTCAGACTGCAGGAAAGCACAAAATGACCAGGAGGAGAGGTGGTGGGCTGAAGAGAGTAAGTGGCGGGCTGAAGAGAGTAAGTGGCGGGCTGAAGAGAGGGCTGAAGCTCGAATGTGGCGACAGCGTGATGAGAGGAGGCAGGATTCAATGCTGAGGCTGCTGGAGGACCAAACCAGTATGCTCCAGTGTATGGTTGAGCTGCAGCAAAGGCAGCTGGAGCACAGACTGCCACTACAGCCCCTGTGTAACCAACCGCCCTCCTCCCCAAGTTCCATAGCCTCCACACCCAGACGCCCAAGAACGCGGTGGGGGGGCCACCGGCCAACCAGCCACTCCACCACAGAGGATTGCCCAAAAAAAAGAAGGCTGTCATTCAATAAATTTTAAAGTTGTAAACTTTTAAAGTGCTGTGTGGCATTTTCCTTCCCTCCTCCACCACCCCTCCTGGGCTACCTTGGTAATCATCCCCCTATTTGTGTGATGAATGAATAAAGAATGCATGAATGTGAAGCAACAATGACTTTATTGCCTCTGCAAGAGGTGATCAAAGGGAGGAGGGGAGGGTGGTTAGCTTACAAGGAAGTAGAGTGAACCAAGGGGCGGGGGGTTTCATCAAGGAGAAACAAACAGAACTTTCACACCGTAGCCTGGCCAGTCATGAAACTGGTTTTCAAAGCCTCTCTGATGCGTACCGCACCCTCCTGTGCTCTTCTAACCGCCCTGGTGTCTGGCTGCGCATAACCAGCAGCCAGGCGATTTGCCTCAACCTCCCACCCCGCCATAAACGTCTCCCCCTTACTCTCACAGATATTGTGGAGCACACAGCAAGCAGTAATAACAGTGGGAATATTGGTTTCGCTGAGGTCTAACCGAGTCAGTAAACTGCGCCAGCGCGCCTTTAAACGTCCAAATGCACATTCTACCACCATTCTGCACTTGCTCAGCCTGTAGTTGAACAGCTCCTGACTGCTGTCCAGGCTGCCTGTGTACGGCTTCATGAGCCATGGCATTAAGGGGTAGGCTGGGTCCCCAAGGATACATATAGGCATTTCAACATCACCAACAGTTATTTTCTGGTCTGGGAATAAAGTCCCTTCTTGAAGCTTTTGAAACAGACCAGAGTTCCTGAAGATGCGAGCGTCATGTACCTTTCCCGGCCATCCCACGTTGATGTTGGTGAAACGTCCCTTGTGATCCACCAGAGCTTGCAGCACTATTGAAAAGTACCCCTTGCGGTTTATGTACTCGCCGGCTTGGTGCTCCGGTGCCAAGATAGGGATATGGGTTCCGTCTATGGCCCCACCACAGTTAGGGAATCCCATTGCAGCAAAGCCATCCACTATGACCTGCACATTTCCCAAGGTCACTACCCTTGATATCAGCAGATCTTTGATTGCGTGGGCTACTTGCATCACAGCAGCCCCCACAGTAGATTTGCCCACTCCAAATTGATTCCCAACTGACCGGTAGCTGTCTGGCGTTGCAAGCTTCCACAGGGCTATCGCCACTCGTTTCTCAACTGTGAGGGCTGCTCTCATCTTGGTATTCATGCGCTTCAGGGCAGGGGAAAGCAAGTCACAAAGTTCCATGAAAGTGCCCTTACGCATGCGAAAGTTTCGCAGCCACTGGGAATCGTCCCAGACCTGCAACACTATGCGGTCCCACCAGTCTGTGCTTGTTTCCCGAGCCCAGAATCGGCGTTCCACAGCATGAACCTGCCCCATTAGCACCATTATGCATGCATTGGCAGGGCCCATGCTTTCAGAGAAATCTGTGTCCATGTCCTGATCACTCACGTGACCGCGCTGACGTCGCCTCCTCGCCCGGTAGCGCTTTGCCAGGTTCTGGTGCTGCATATACTGCTGGATAATGCGTGTGGTGTTTAATGTGCTCCTAATTGCCAAAGTGAGCTGAGCGGACTCCATGCTTGCCTTGGTATGGCGTCCGCACAGAAAAAAGGCGCGGAATGATTGTCTGCCGTTGCTCTGACGGAGGGAGGGGCGACTGATGACACGGCTTACAGGGTTGGCTTCAGGAGGCTAAAATCCACAAAGGGGGTGGCTTTACATCAAGGAGTAGTTCAGGCAGGACTTCACGGAGGGTTCCAATAAGAAATGGTGCACCTAAGTTATTGTTCTTATTGGAACAAGGAGGTTAGCCTGGCCTCTGATTGATACATGGCTAGATCTACCTCACTGCACCTTCTCTGTGAGTGACTGCAGTGTGACCTAGAGGAATGAGTCCCCTAGACAGGGCAGAAGGCAAATGAGTACAAAACAAATCTGGTCTATTTCTTGTTTTGATCCACTCCATCTATCTTTTACATCTTTGGCTGGCAGCAGACGGTGCAGAAGGACTGCAAGCCATCCACATCTCATGGCTGCTCGGCAGAAGATGGCACAGTACGACTGCTAGCCATCCTCATCTCTTGCCTGCCTGGCAGAAGATGGCACAGTACGATTGCTAGCCATCGTCATCTCTTGCCTGCCCGGCAGAAGATGGTACAATACGATTGCTAGCCATCGTCATCTCTTGCCTGCCCGGCAGAAGATGGTACAATACGATTGCTAGCCATCATCATCTCTTGCCTGCCCGGCAGAAGATGGTACAATACGACTGCTAGCAATCCGTATTGCCTGCCTGCTCACCATTAGACGGTTCAATACGACTGACTGCAGGACTAAAGAGAATGACCTGGTCAAGTCACCAAAAATTTAGTCCCTGCGCCCATGTCTGCCCAGGCGCTCCTGATCGACCTCACACAGGTGACCAGGAACACCTCGGACATGACGAGGACGGCTACCAGTCGTACTGTACCGTCTGCTGCCAGAAGGCAATGGGTTGCTGCTACTGTGTAGCAATGCCGTACCGCGTCTGCCAGCACCCAGGAGACATACGGTGACGGTTACCTGAGCGGGCTCCATGCTTGCGGTGGTATGGCGTCTGCACAGGTAACTCAGGAAAAAAGGCGCGAAACAATTGTCTGCCCTTGCCTTCACGGAGGGAGGGAGGGAACGGGGGCCGGACAATATGTACCCAGAACCACCCGCGACAATGTTTTAGCCCAATCAGAGTGCTCCATTGTGACTGCTCTGGACAGCACTCTCAACTCAGATGCACGATTGTTTGCCGTTGCTCTGACGCAGGGAGGGGCGACTGAGGACACGGCTTACAGGGTTGACTTCACGGAGGGTTCCAATAAGAAATGGTGCACCTAAGTTATTGTTCTTATTGGAACAAGGAGGTTAGCCTGGCCTCTGATTGATACATGGCTAGATTTAGCTTGCTGCACCTTCTCTGTGAGTGACTGCAGTGTGACCTAGAGGAATGATTCCCCTAGACAGGGGAGGAGGCAAATGAGTACAAACAAATCTGGTCTATTTCTTGTTTTGATCCACTCCATCTATCTTTTACATCTTTGGCTGGCAGCAGACGGTGCAGAAGGACATATTGCCTGCCTGCTCACCATAAGACGGTTCAATAGGACTGACTGCCGGACTAAAAAAAATGACCTGGTCAAGTCACTAAAAATTTAGTCCCTGCGCCCATGTCTGCCCAGGCGTTCCTGATCACACAGGCGACCAGGAGTACCTCGGACATGACGAGGACGGCTACCAGTCGTATTGTACCGTCTGCTGCCACAAGGCAATGGGTTGCTGCTACTGTGTAGCAATGCCGTGCCACGTCTGCCAGCACCCAGGAGACATACGGTGACGGTTACCTGAGCGGGCTCCATGCTTGCGGTGGTATGGCGTCCGCACAGGTAACTCAGGAAAAAAGGCGCGAAACAATTGTCTGCCCTTGCTTTCACGGAGGGAGGGAGGGAAGGGGGGGACTGACGATATGTACCCAGAACCACCCGCGACAATGTTTCAGCCCCATCAGGCATTGGGATCTCAACCCAGAATTCCAATGGGCAGCGGAGACTGCGGGAACTGTGGGATAGCTACCCACAGTGCAACGCTCCGGAAGTCGACTCTAGCCTCGGTACTGTGGAAGCACTCCGCCGAGTTAATGCACTTAATGCACTTCTGTGGGGACACACACACTCGAATATATAAAACCGATTTCTAAAAAACCGACTTCTATAAATTCGACCTTATTCCGTAGTGTAGACATACCCTAAGGAAGTGACAAGAGCAGGGGTGGGCAAACTATGGCCCGCAGGCCACATCCGGCCCGCCAGCCGATTTAATCCAGCCCTCGAGGTCCTGCTGGGGAGCGGGGCCTGGGGCTTGCCCTGGTCCCATGCTCCAGCCGGAAAGCGGGGTCGGCAGCCGCTCTGCGCGTGCCTGCCGCAGTTCCGTGCAGCTCCCGGAAGCAGGAGCCTCTCTGGCATGTCCCCTCTCTGGCTCCTACATTTAGGGGTAGCCAAGGGGCTCTGTGCAGTGCCCCCGCCCCAAGCACCGCCCCCACAGCTCCCATTGGCCAGGAACTTCAGCCAATGGGAGCTGCAGAAGTGGCGCCTGAGGACGGGGCAGCGCACAGAGCCACCTGGCCATGCCTCCGCATAGGTCCCAAAGAGGGGACATGCCACTGTTTCCGAGAGCTGCTTCAGGTAAGCATCACCTGGAGCCTGCACCCCTGAGCCAAGCCCCCTGCCCCAGCCCTGATCCCCCTCCCGCCCTCCGAACCAATCAGTCCCAGCCTGGAGCACCCTCCTACACCCCAAATCCCCCATCCCCAGCCCCACCCCAGAGCCCACACCTGCAGCCGGAGCCCTCACCCCCCCCACACCCCAAAATGTACTTGAGAGGCATACCATGTCACCGTGTTATTGAGAACTGAAGTGCACTCTTGCTCTCTTTAGTATTCCAGAACAACTAGTGACGGACAACAAACCACAATTCACTGCAGCAGAATTTAAGTCATTCAAAAATTATCTTGATCATATTACTATCAGCCCACATTACCCACAAGCTAATGAAGAGGCTGAGAGAGCTGTACAGCCAGCCAAGAAAATCCTACAGTAAGAAGATCTATTCCTTGCTCTTCTGAATTACAGATCAACACCAAGCAGCTAATGGATACAGTCCAGCACTACTCCTGATGGGAAGACAACCCAGAATTACTGTTCAGATTTGTTCATGTCGAATTGGATGGAGAAAAAGGATTGGTTTGGAATCTCATGGGCTAGTCATTTTTTCTTTTTGTCTTCATGGTATACAGACATCAGCTGATACAAATCTTAGCTAATCATCACTGGAGGTTTCTAAGAACAGGTTGGACAAATACCTGTCAGGGATGGCCTAGGTTTATTTGGTCCTGCCTCAGTGCAGGAGGCTGGAATTGAAGACTTCTTGGCGACCTTTCTAGCTCTACATTTCTATGATTTCTATGAAACTATAATTGGGGAGGAGAGAGAGAACACTAAACTTACATTATTCATTATTTTAGCATTCGGTACCGTTCAAAGTAATACAACAGACTTATCAGTCAAGTTGCAATAATGAGTGAAAACTGGCTGCTTGACAACTAGATTTTCTTCTCCACCTCTGAAATTATGGGAATAACCTTTCCTATTTACTTTTGGGATGTGGTAAATTAGTACTTTGGCTTCATTACAAAAATTAATTAAAGCAGTCCCACAATAGCACCATTCATTGCTATACTTCTCTTTCCCTGAAGAATGTCCCCATGTCAGTTCTCTTTAGTTTGGGTCCCAGATTCCACTACATGCTGGACTGCCCGTGTTATTTGCCTAACTAGAATAGATTTTTCTTTTGTCCATCTTCCATATCTCTTTGGAAAGGCTCCTGTTATTTAATTCCAAAGTGTTTCTATTGTCGCTTTTGTTGTAGAAGCTATGTACTAGCAGACTCATGGTCTGACCTTATTTACTTACAAATGCTTTCTCTTGTAGAATTTGCTGTAGAACATCTACTTGAATTGTCAGGTGTAACTTATGGATAACAATCTGTCCTATTGACATCTTAAGTGTATAGCTTTGTAGAAAAGGGTTCATGATCCATGTGTTTTAATCAGTTTAAAAAAAAGTATAACCCTGTTTAGTCCAAAATTATGCATATTAATTATTATTATTTGTATTGCATGTATAGTATAGCTGGATTTCTGCCCACAGAAATACATTCACCTATTTTTTTTCTAAACTGTTTCCATATGAATGTAATGCTCATGAAAGGTGCTGGATTTACGGGCCTGGAGAATAAAGCCCTCTCTTTAGAGGAGGAAGCATTCTATAATGCTTCACATCACCAGGTACAGTTGTGGATGAACATGTTAATTTCAGTGCATACCAATAAATATGGGTCACAAAAGAGAGCTCTAGAAACAATTCATAGAATCATAGAATATCAGGGTTGGAAGGGACCCCAGAAGGTCATCTAGTCCAACCCCCTGCTTGAAGCAGGACCAATTCCCAGTTAAATCATCCCAGCCAGGGCTTTGTCAAGTCTGACCTTAAAAACCTCTAAGGAAGGAGATTCTACCACCTCCCTAGGTAACGCATTCCAGTGTTTCACCACCCTCTTAGTGAAAAAGTTTTTCCTAATATCCAATCTAAACCTCCCCCATTGCAACTTGAGACCATTACTCCTCGTTCTGTCATCTGCTACCATTGAGAACAGTCTAGAGCCATCCTCTTTGGAACCCCCTTTCAGGTAGTTGAAAGCAGCTATCAAATCCCCCCTCATTCTTCTCTTCTGCAGACTAAACAATCCCAGCTCCCTCAGCCTCTCCTCATAAGTCATGTGCTCTAGACCCCTAATCATTTTTGTTGCCCTTTGCTGGACTCTCTCCAATTTATCCACATCCTTCTTGTAGTGTGGGGCCCAAAACTGGACACAGTACTCCAGATGAGGTCTCACCAGTGTCGAATAGAGGGGAACGATCACGTCCCTCGATCTGCTCGCTATGCCCCTACTTATACATCCCAAAATGCCATTGGCCTTCTTGGCAACAAGGGCACACTGTTGACTCATATCCAGCTTCTCGTCCACTGTCACCCCTAGGTCCTTTTCCGCAGAACTGCTGCCTAGCCATTAGGTCCCTAGTCTGTAGCGGTGCATTGGATTCTTCCATCCTAAGTGCAGGACCCTGCACTTATCCTTATTGAACCTCATCAGATTTCTTTTGGCCCAATCCTCCAATTTGTCTAGGTCCTTCTGTATCCTATCCCTCCCCTCCAGCGTATCTACCACTCCTCCCAGTTTAGTATCATCTGCAAATTTGCTGAGAGTGCAATCCACACCATCCTCCAGATCATTTATGAAGATATTGAACAAAACCGGCCCCAGGACCGACCCCTGGGGCACTCCACTTGACACCGGCTGCCAACTAGACATGGAGCCATTGATCACTACCCGTTGAGCCCGACAATCTAGCCAGCTTTCTACCCACCTTATAGTGCAGCTGTAATTAAGGCAGCTGTAAAGGAAAAATGACCTTCTAAAAATTGTTGCCTGCTGAGAAGTACAGAAGAAATTCAGTTCAAGCTGATAATCATCCCAAATAATTAGTGTTTGTAGGAAATGGCATCCAGAGGTTGAAGAGGAAGAAGAGGTTGTATGAAAAGTGCTTGACTGATAGATGTATTGGAGAGGTAAAGTCATCATTTTAAAAGAAAATATCAATATTGCTTGAAAAAAGAACACACTGACTGTTTGGGAAAGTGACACCCATCACAGGCACCTCTTCTGCAGGGTGCCTAACTTTAAGCACATGTGTAGTCTGGAACTACTTAATTTAAGTGTTTAATGCAATGGTGGGCAGCCTGCCGCCTGTGGGCCGCATGCGGCCCATCAGGGTAATCCGATTGCGGGCTACAAGACATTTTGCTGTCGTTAACCATCCGCAGGCACAGCCCCCCGCAGCTCCCAGTGGCTGCGGTTCACCATTCCTGGCCAACGGGAGCTGAGGGCCCCAGGGATGAGCTGGCCGCTGCTTCCCGCAGCTCCCTTTTTTATTTTTCTCACTTTGCAAATTTCCCATGACCAGAGTTTGGTTTTCCCCCCTTATTTTTAATAAATAACACACACAAGTCTTTTTGAACCTGTTTTGTTTTCTGATAGATGAGATACAATGAATTGTTTAATGGGAAACAAATAAGTCATGCTTGTACAGGTCTGGGAATACGTAACAGCTGTTTCTAGAGGCCCAACTTGCGGTCCTTACTCAGGCAAAACTCCCATTGAGAATAATGGGAGTTTTGCTTGAAAATATGCTGCAGGCCTGGGCCCATTTTCTAAATCTGTCAGCCTAAGAAGAATCTTGGCAAGCAACAATTTAATTTCCACTGATGTAAAATAAAAATAGCCAATAGCTTATTAGGATCACTTGATGATTACCTGTTCTGTTCATTCTCCTTGAAGCACCTGGCATTAGCCACTGTTGGAAGACAGGATACTGGGCTAGATGGACCATTGGTCTGACCCAGCATGGCCATTCTTATGTAATACAGTTCCTGATAATGCAAAAAAACCCAAAGTCTGATCTTTTATTACTCACAAACAGCAATATTTTTGCTGTCTTTTTAGTAGGGAGAAGGGTTAGAAGTAGAATCCTGATTAATTTATACCATTTAGAAATGAGAGGATCAGCCTTGATGTGCTCTGGTTGAATGACATACTGTGTTTGATTTTGCTGAGACTGTACTTTTCATCAATATAATGTATTTAAAAGTTTATAACTAAAAGCGGGGCTGATGCAGTGCATAGGTATTTTACTGTGGAGTTGTTGCCTGTGGGTAGTCTTTAGACAGAGTTGCTGCACAGAAATAAATCCTTCTATGTAGGAACAGCAGCTCAGTTACTTTGCCTAGAAGCACTAAATTCAAACTACTGCAGAGATATTTGAACTGAAATGGCACTTGGGAATAAGGGGGTGGGAGGGAAACACAAAGAAAGCACAAAAATAATTGTGGTAAACCACAAATGCACCATTTCTGGGTTGACACTGGTGGTTTAGGAACCAGATTGAAAACACCTGTTTCAGGAAAATGTGAAATTTCCACCTCACCTGCTTCCCAGCTGCAGATATGACAATCAATAATTTATGTAACTTACAAATAACCTAAATCCTTCACTAGTGCTAAGGAGCAATTATTATTTAATATTTATATTGCAGTCCAGATCCCAGGCTTTCAAAAGTCTACTACTGATTTTTGTTCTGTTTTTCTCCCATTTCTTTTGTCCCCTTTTCAGCAATGCTGCCAGCCATCTTACATTCTCATCCAATTAGCCCTTATACCCTGATCCCACCAGCTCTGAAAAGCCAAGCAGGGTTGTACCAGGTTGGCTGTGGGATATTTCATCTCCAAGGAACAGCTTGAGGATGTAGGAAGTGATGTTGGGGATTTAGGAGGTGGCACTTTCTCCGGAGTCAGTAGTGAGTCCACGTGGAGAAAAATATGGACCTTCCTTTTAACTTCATTGAAATGCAAAGGCCTATCAGACGGCTTTAGGGAGAGACAGATTGGGAAAACAATAGCTATTATGCTCTTCTCCTAAGAATACTGGGAATATAAGGAGAAATGTGTGTGCTTGTTTGTTAAGCTTACATAAGTGTTTTAGGAAAGCTTGAGGATGAAAGACTCTATAGAAAAGTAATAGAGTGTTATAATATGAATGGCATCAATTTCTTAATGAGATATCTCAATTAATCATTACACCCTTTGGCTATCATATTTAACCACATCTCCTTTCTGAACCATCAGCCACCTGGAGGTGCAGGTTCCTCCTGCATTGTATCATGGATGGAGCAATTTTTTCCTGGGGAACAACATTACATGGAATTAGCAACACTGTAATTTAAAGGTGAATAACCATTTTTTGTAACTATTGGTCAGACTATAACCCTGATCCTGAAAACGATTCAAACACATGTGTAATCTAGAGTCTAGACTTCAATGGGACTACTCACATGAGTACAGTTACATACGTGGTTAAATGTTTTTAGGATCAGGGTCAAAATCACTGCTGCAGTTAGGGGATACTGATGAAATAATTAATATTTTTAATTGCAATAATATTTTTCACTTACAATAATTTTCACTAGTATATCTCAGTGTTTGCAATCCTGGGCAAATATCATATCCCTATTTTACAGATGGAGAATCTGAGGCACAAGGAGATGAAGAGATTTTCCCACGGTCATGTGGCAAGTCAGAGGCAGAGCTGACAACGGAATTCAAGAGGACTAGTAGCACTGACTCAAACCAAGTATAGTGACAACAGACATTGTCCAGAGTTCCTTACATATCTCTGACAATATAACTTCATTCTTGACCAGGAGCAGCCCTGCAGTTTCAGCAGAATAGGCCTCTTATCAGTGGACTGCCAAATGTGTTGAAGCGTGCCAGAATGTGTGGTGGTATTGTGATGCTGACAAATTTTAGGGTTCTCGCCTTTTTGAGCGTTGTCTAATAGACACACTCAGCCATTATGATATTGTGATGTCCTGGTGGCATGTCGCTATCCAACGTGTTTCATGGTAATGTCAGCCGTTGGTGATCCAATGCTGCAATGTAATGATGTTTCATTAGTTCTGAAATAGACTTTGGATGTAATTATGTGTTGCAATCAATGCTTGCAGAAGTGGTTTCCCATAACTAAATAAGGATGATTCTGGAAATACTGTGAGAGATGGCTACCCCTAGATTATGACACCACCAAACTCATTTTTAGTTATGCTTTAAACCACCATTTGGATTCAGCACTCCAAGGGAAAAGGCTAGTGCTGACAGAAATTCAGAGTATCTGTTCCACAGGAAATTCGGGCACAGCAAACTGCGGCCAGTGGGAGTCGTGATCGGCTGAACCTGCAGACGCGGCAGGTAAACAAACCGGCTCGGCCCGCCAGGGGTTTTCCCTGAACAAGCAGTGTTCCAAGTTTGGGAAACACTGCTCTAAGCCGACAGAAGAGAGCTCTCCTGTTGACTTAATTACTCCAGCTCCCGCATGTGGTGGTAGCTATGTCAGTGGGAGAAGCTCTCCTGCCAACATAGCGCTGTCCACACCGGCACTTATGTCGGTGTAACTTATGTTGCTCAGCAGGGTGGCTTATTCTCACCCCTAAGCGATATAACTTATACCGACTTAAGCTGTAGTGTGTACGTAGCCCTACTAATAATGGTAGGGCCTAGATATTCCTGGGTGTGAAAGCTAACAGATTTCTTCACCAAATAGTCACTGAACCAACAAGAGGTGATGCCATTTTAGATTTAGTATTGGTAAGTAGCGAGCTCATAGTAGAACTGGGTGTAGAGGAGAACCTTGAGTTCGAGTGATCATGAGTTAATCCAGTTTAAATTCAATTAAAGGATAAACAAAAATAGATCTGCAACTAAGGTGCTTGATTTCAAAAGAGCAAACTTTAAATAATTAAGGGAATTAATTAGGGAGGTGGACTGGACTGACGAACTCAAGAGTCTGAATGTGGAGGAGGCTTGGAATTACTTTAAATCAAAGTTGCAGAAGCAATCTGAAGGGTGCATCCCAAGCAAAGGTGAAAACACAAAGGGAAAGGTTGCAGACCAAACTGGATGAACTGGCATCTCAAACAGGTATTAAGAGAAAGCAGAAAGCCTACAAGGAATGGAAGAAGGGATGGATCAACAAGAAAAGCTACTTCTTGAAGGTCAGAAAGTGTAGAGATAAAGTGAGAACTGCCAAAAGCCTTGGACCTTGTAAAGGAAATTAAAACCAATAGTAAAAGGTTCTTTAGCCATATTAGTAAACAGAAAACAAGGAAAAAAAGAAGTGGGTCTGCTAAGCCGTGAGGATGGGGATTAACGATAATCCAGGTATGGCCCAACACCTAAATGAATACTTTGCCTCAGTTCTTAATAAGGGTAATAAGGAGCTTGGGGGCAGTGACAGGGTGGATAATGGGAACAAGGAAATGGAAGTAGAAATTACCACATCTCAGGTGGAAGCCAAACTTAAACACCCTAATGGGAGCAGATCAGGAGTGCTGGATAATCTCCATCCCAGAATATTAAAGGAATTGGAATATTAAATTGTTAGTCCAATAGGAAAGATTTTTGATGAATCCATAAACTTGAGGTCATACCCTATGACTGGAGAACTGCAAATATAGTACCTGTATTTAAGAAAGAAAAAAAAAAGTGATCCAGCTAATTATAGGCCCTTTAGTTTGACCTCACTTGTGTGCAAGGTCTTAGAACAAATTTTGAAATAAAGTTATTAAAGACATAGAGGCAAATGGTATTTGGGATAAAATAAAACATGGTTTTACAAAAAGTAGATCATGCTAGACCAGCCTGATCTTTCTTTCAGAAGATAACTGATTTTCTAGACAAATGAAATGCAGTAGATCTAATCTACCCATTAAATGTTTTAGTAAAACATTCAGTATAGTTCCACATAGGAAATTATTAATTAAATTGGGCAAGATGGAGATTAATACAAGAATCTAGAGGTAGGTAGGGAACTGGTTAAAGCAGAGACTGCAACAGGTCATACTGAAAGGTGAACTGTCAGGCTGGAGGGAGGTTAGTAGTGGAGTACCTCAAGGATCCGTCTTGGGACAAATCTTATTTAACATTTTCTTTAATGACGTTGGCACAATGAGTGGGAGTATGCTAATAAAATTTGCAGATGACACAAAGTTAGGAGGTATTCCCAATATGGAGGAGGACCAGAATATCAAACCAGAAGATTTGGATGACCTTGAAAACTGGAGTTTTAGAAATGGGATGAAATTTAATAGTACAAAGTGCAAGGTCATTAACTCAGGGACTAACAACAAGAATTTTTGCTATAAACTGGGGATTTACCAGTTGAAAGTAACAGAGGAGGAGACAGACCTGGGTGTATTGGTTGATCACAGGATACTGTGAGCTGCCAATATGATACAGCCATGTGAAAGGCTAATGGAATCCTAGTATGCATTAAGTGAGGTACTTCCAGTAGAGACAGGGAAGTATTATTACCAGTCTACAAGGCACTGGTGAGGCCTCACTGTAGTTCACTGTAGTACTGTTTTCAATTCTGGTCTTCCATGCTTAAGAAAGATGAATTCAGACTGGAAGAGGTGCAGAAAAGGGCCACTAAGATGATCAGAGGAATAGAGAACCTGCCTTATGAGAGGAGACTTAAGGAGCTTGGCTTGTTTGCCTACCCAAACGAAAGCTGAGGGGAGAATATGATTGCTCTCTATAAATATATCAGAGGGAAAAACACCAAGGAGGTAGAGGAGTTATTAAAGTTAAGGGCCAACGTTGGCACAAGAACAAATGGATATAAACTGGCCATCAATAAGTTTAGGATTGAAATTAGATGAAGGTTTTTAACCATCAGAGGAATGAAGTTCTGAAACAGCCTTCCAAGTGGAGTAATGGGGGCAAAAAAACTACAGTAGAACCTTAGAGTTATGAACACCAGAGTTAAGAACTGACCGGTCAACCACACACCTCCTTTGGAACCAGAAGTAAGCAATCAAACAGCAGGAGAGACCAAAAAAAAAAGCAGCAAATACAGTACTGTGTTAAACGTAAACTACTAAAAAAATAAAGGGAAAGTTTAAATGAAAAGATTTGACAAGAGTAAGGAAACTGTTTCTGTGCTTGTTTCATTTTAATTACGTTGGCTAAAAGCAGCATTTTTCTTCTGCATAGTAAAATCAATGTTCAATTGTAAACTTTTGAAAGACCAACCATAACATTTTGTTCACAGTTACAAACATTTCAGAGTTATGAACAACCTCCAGTCCCGAGGTGTTTGTAACTCTGAGGTTCTACTGTAACTTGTTTCAAGACTGAGCTTGTTAACTTTATGGAGGAGATGGTACGATGAAGTTGCCTATGATGGCATATGGGCCATCTATGACTGTTATTAACAAATATCTCCAATGGCCTGAGATGGGACACTAGCTGGGAGGACTCTGAGCTACTCCAGAGAATTCTTTTCCAGGTGTCTGGCTGATGGGTGTTGCCCATATGCTCAGGGTCTAATTGATTGCCATATTTGGGGTCAGCATAGGCGCCGATTGCGTGGGTGCTCCGGGCGTGGAGCACCCATGGGAAAAAAATGGTGGGTGCTTAGCACTCACTGGCAGCCCGCCTATCAATGCCTGCCCCTTGCCCAGCACCTCCTGGCCACCGGCAGGCCCTGCCGATCAGCACCTCCCTCTCCCTCCTAGCGCCTACCACCTGCCGTGGATTAGCTGTTTCGTTGCATCAGGAGGTACTGTGGGGAGGAGCGAGGGCATGGCGCGTTTGGGGGAGGAGGTGGACCTGGGGTGGGAAGAAGCAGGGCAGGAAAAGACGGTGAAGAGGCGGGACGGGGGGGGAGGGGGTAGAAGCAGGGCGAGGGTGGGGAATTGGGGGAATGGGTGGAGCGGGGGCAGGGCCTGGGTGGAGCCATGGGGGAGCACCCCCTGGCAGATTAGAAATTTAGTGCCTATTGGGGTCAGGAAAGAATTTTTCCCCAGGTTCAGATTGGCAGAGACCCTGAGGTTTTTTTTGCCTCCCTCTGCAGAGTGGGGCACAGGTCACTTGTTGGTCTGAACTAGAGCAGTTCATTGAACCGCGACCCTCTTCTGACAACAAAAATTACTACACAATCCCAGGAGGAGTGGGGACCGAAGCCTGAGCTTGCCTGAGCTCCACCATCCCAGGCAGGGGAGCCAAAGCCTGAGCCCCACCACCCTGGGGGGTGGAGGGGTCAAAAGTCAAAGCCCAGTGGCTTCAGTCCCAGGCAGGGGGCCTCTAACCCTGCTGCCATCAAGGGCTGAAGTCCTTGGATTTCGGCTTTGGCCCTGGGCAGTGGGGCTTGGGCTTCAGCTCTGGGCAGTGAGGCTCAGGCTTCGGCTTTGGCCCCAGACCCCAGCAAATCTAATGCCAGCCCTGACGACCCCACTAAAATGGGGCAGCCACCCACTTTGGGGTCCCGACACACAGTTTGGGAACCGCTGAACTAGAGTAAATGGTGGATTCTTTGTAACTTGAAGTCTTTAAATCAAGATTTGAGAACTTCAGTAACTCAGCCAGAGATTATGGGCCTGTTGCTGGAGTGGGGGAGTGAGATTCTGTGGCCTGCGATGTGCAGGAGATCTGACTAGATGATCATGGTGGTCCCTTATGGCCTTATAATTTAGGATTCTACGAGTCTACACTACAGTGATACACCAGCTTATATATCTAAAAAATGACCAAAGTAATGCAATCTTCAAGGAATTGACTGAAACATCTCCTTCCACTGTCCTTTCTATTTAGAACAAGATTCACCTCTATCCTGTCCCATACACATATGGTATGATGTAGCTTTTATTATTGCAAACCTTTCACATCAGAAATACTGACTCAACAAAAGGAGGAGATACTAAATATTACCTATGGTAAAAGAATGTCCGTCCCATAGACTGAGTGACTGAAGGGAATGATAATGTGATACAAACCTTCATCTCTAAGTTGCTGATTCAAATCTATCCCATGTGAAGGCTGTTTGGTTGGTTATGGGAAATAAGTTGGTGTTCACAGTCCAATTCATATCAGGCAGGTGCCCATATCACACACTACTGCCAGAATGGGCACTAGTCAGAATTCTCTTTAGAAGCAGCTAGGATTTAATAAGCTGTGGAGACTGAACTCCTCTTTCAGACCAGGAGGGGTCCGTCCAGGGCACAGCTAAGGCTATCTGGTAGAGAGCAGTGAGAGTGTCTTCCACTAATGCAGTGGTTCCCAAACTTATGTGGTGCCTCCCATTACCTTAGTGTAATCTGTCTGACTTCTCCCGCCCCCAGGACCAGGACTGTGGCTGGGAGCCGGACTGTGGTCAGGGGCCGCGGCTGGGGCCAGAGCTATGGCAGAGCTGGGGGCAGAGTGAGGCTGGGTGGCACTCCCTCCCCACCCCCTTTGGGGGCTGGCCTGGGCCTGCCAGGCCCCCCCAAACATTCCTCCGCGCTCCCCACAGTTTGGGGACTATTGCGCTAATGGGTGTGCTGCACTGGCTTTATTGAGAGTGAGGATCACTCTGGCACTTTTCACTAGCACTAAATTAATGTAAATAAATTAACCCATCACATATATACATATATACATTAATAATACAGAGAGCAAAAGAGTGAGAGTACTTATGCAAGGTGCAGGGCATATTATTTTTCACTTATATTTTTCTGATCCTCATCTGGGAGCTTATTAAGTTGTGCAATAATTCAGTCTAATATCCCACCAGTGCAGCTCCACCAGGGATAGCAACAGTAGGAACCCAGTGCCCCAGTCTTGAAAGTACTTGAGCACAGGATTAAGTTTCCACATTGTGACTATTCCCACGAATTTCAATGTGATGCCGCTATGGCCCTGCCTGATCCTGCAAATACTTACCTTTACTAAGCAAATGTGTAAGTGCTTGCAGGACTGGAGTCATAGTGCATAAAATCAAGCACAATCATAATTCTTTGCAGATTTGGGGCCTCACTGTAGAAAGCTTTTGAACTGGATGAAATTTTAATAGACCAAATGTTGGTGTTTTGAGAGAAGTATTTTTATTTGATATAAATGCTCAGACTATCAACCTTAACAATAAGGATTACTACATTTCTGGATTTATGTGTAAGGGGACTGTTGCCCCTTTACTAACATTCAGTGGGGGTGTTTTGGTTGGCTAGCTCCCAGTACTAAAGTGGGAAGAGTCTATGGGAAACTAGGACCCTGAGACTGAGGCCAATGCTCCAGGTCAGCCTGAATGACACGGTGGGCAGGCTAATCAGGGAGTCAGGAAGCCAGGGAGGTCCTGTCCTCCGTGTGAGCTGGATTTGCGTGGGTCAGATAGTGTGGGGCTGAGCTAAGGAGAAAGCAGGGGCGCAAGCTGAGCTGCAGAGCAGAGCTGTGCCAGATCCAGAGGGACCAGAAAAACAGTCCAGAGAGAGCAGACCCTGTCCTGGGAGCAGAGCTGCAGACCCAAAGCTAGAGGCACAGCCCAGAGAGAACAGACCCTGCCCTGGGAGCAGAGCTAAAGCAACCAGAGTCAGAGGGGCCAGAAAAGCAGCCCAGGAAGCAGGTCAGTGCTGGGAGCAGAGTCACAGAAGCAGCCTGCAGAGCAGACCTGTCCAGGGAGCAGAGCTGCAGCAACCAGAGCCAGAGGGGCCAAAGAAGCAGCCCAGGGAGCTGGAGGCAGAGCAGCAGAGACAGAGTGGTGGAGCTGGGGCTGGGGCTGGAGCAGTCTAGAGCTGGGTGTGGTGAGCAGCTGGGGAGACCGAGGGGGACCGTGGGCAGCGGGCCTAGCACAGGGAGACGCCTCAGCCAAGAGGCTCTGCAGGCCAGGCTTGGATCATAACCCCGACAGGGCGGGGGCGACACTGAGAAGAAGGGTCCTACCACTTAGAGCCTGAGAGCGTGTGGCCACCACTAGAGCGAGTGTCCAACCCACAGCATCCCTGCAGCACAGCCAGGGCCTGAGAAGAAGGCCTGGGACTCACAAGGAACAGACTGTGAACTGCCCTGATGTTCCAGAGACACTGTTTGTGATGTTCCCTGCCACAGAGCGGGGTGATGTGTTTCCTTTAACCTTTCCCATTTTCCCTTATTCTTTTTAAAATTAATTGTTGATTAAATAACTTGCATTTGCTTTAACTTGTATGTAATGGTCAGTGGGTCAGAGAAGTGCCCAGTGCAGAGAGAGTACCCCGGAGTGGGGACACCCTAGCCCCTGTCCTAGGTGACCACAGCAGGGTTGGGGGTTGAGCCCCCCAGGAATCCTGGGCCCAGCCTTGTTGGGGTTACGAGGACTCTGCCAGACAGGAGAGTGGAAGGGGAGTCCTCAAGGGCAGGGAGGCCACTGGGTAAAGGAAATGGGAACGAGGACTCAGATCCTTTCGCTAGCCCACTTCACCGGGGTAGTGCAGAAGTCAGGAAAGTTCCCCACAATAGCGGGACTGTTCCCCCGCTTACATATGGGTAGGGCCCTACGAAATTCACAGCCATGAAAAATGCATCATGGACTGTGAAATCTGATCTCCCCTGTGAAATCTGGCTAGTGTAGGGGAGGGGCAGGACTGGGACCTCTTACTGGGTGCGGATCTCCAGATGCTAGTCCCAGCTGAGCTGGGAAGGAAGGGGACTTCCTCTTCCCCTGCAGACGCCACTCCTGGGGCTCGGTCAGACTCATCTCCAGGAACCTCCCCCGAATGTAGGTAGCCCCGCAGCTGCTGGCTGGGAGCCCAGCTCTGAAGGCAGCACCACTGTCAGCAGCAGCACAGAAGTAAAGGTGGCAATACTGCAACCCCCCTTAAAATAGCCTTGGAACCCTCCATGGTCCCCTTTTTTGTTGGGACCCCCATGGTTACAACACCGTGAAATTTCAGATATAAATATCTGAAACCGTGAAATTTAAGATTTTTGAAAGCCTGTGACTGGAAAATTGACCAAAATGGAACGTGAATTTGGTTGGGCCCCATTTATGGGATAATACGCACACACACCACCTATTGTTAAGGTTGTTCTACACTTTCAATTATAAAATGTTGTTTTCAGTTGCTTATAACTTTTAACTGTTTGGGCTGAAATTTTCTATGCCAGGCATCTGCCTGAGGCTGATTTGTCTTGGGGGAAGGAGGGTGCGAATTTCAGCCAAAATGGTTCAGCTGTTTTCAGTAACAAGGATATTATTATCAAATTGCCCATGTTAAAAAAAATTGGTAACTTTTTCTTTGAACATGTCTAGCACCTTCATGCTTTTGAAGGTGAATGGCTTTTGTGTCAGGGATGTGCCTTTTGCCAACCCTGTTAAAGTCTGCCCAACTTTGGGGAAGTTATAAGCCATTTAAAAATTGCTGTTGGCACATGCTCATTAGAAACTTGCAAAACCTTTGCAGTTAAATTCCCAGAAGGTTAAATTGCATCTTTGGGGTGCTGTAAGCTGGGAGGCAGTCTCTCCTGTGTTCTCAATTCCCTCCCCCAACCACCACTTGGCCCATGCAGTGTGGAACAGATAGCTGCCTGATTCAAATGCAGAGGGGACAGGAACCACACCTGAAGTGTGAGGGATAGGGATTTGATTGGGACAAGGAGCCTGGGGGAAGGAGACTGGGACTAGAGAGGGAGGGAGAAAGGGAAGCTGGGACTGGCTGGGGAAGGAGACTGGGACCGGGACCAGCTGGACAAGGAGGGGTGGGAGCCCAGCGGGGTGAGACCAGGACTTGCTGGGCAAGGAGACTATGACTAGGATGAGAAGCCTAAGGAGTGACGACTGAGACTAGGTAGGTGAGAAGAATGGGACTGGGATGAGTAATCAGGGAGAGGGAAGAGACAGAAGTAGACAGGGAGAGAATGGAGGGAACAGAGTAGAAGAGAATTAAGTTAGAGAGTAATGGGCAGCAGACGCTGTGCCTTGGAGAGTACAGTCTTCTACAGTGCCTGGGATGGAACCCAAGACTCACAAATCTCATCATGCCTTTGCTATCAGCAAATATCTATGAAACCCGAGCACAAAGCATTCCATCCCCCTCTAGTGCTGGTCCACATAGAGGATGACAGTCTACTACTACTATCAGTTACTCCATTAGCTTACCTGGGAAAAGTCTGTGCAATAGACCTAATGATGAACCAAGTGAGTATCAGCATGATGCCCCATGATAGAATTTATTTTTTCAGTTTGTTTTTTTAAAAACCTAGGACTTTAGACATTCTTTCTCTCTCAAAGAACATTATTAAGGTTAGAAGATCAAGCACTCTAAAGTTAGCAAATGCCAGCATTAAGGGGGCCTGTGCAGCATTAATTTGGCCAGCTTGCTTGAGTGCATTATGATAATGTTTAATGAAATTATCATGTACTGCACTAATTTTTCATAGGATCCCTGCACAGACAACCTTAATTCTGGCATTTCCTAGCGTGCTTGACTTTACAACCTTAAAAATATTCTTCTAGCATGGTTTTTGGTGTGAGCACTATATTTAAAATTGCATGACAATTTGGCAACTGAAGGGGCAGATTGTGGGGAGTACAAACACCAGCCTGACAGAGGGTAGAAAACGCTGTTGATTGCAACACCACACACCCTCGCTTTGGTTAGCTCATTAATCCCTCTGGATATAGGCCTTTTGTACCTCAGGATCTTCTCACATGCCACCTCTCATGGCTGGGGGCAGGAGGGGCAAAGCCATAGCAAGTCAGTAGCACCCCAACCCCTCCCGAGTTGGGAACAGAACCCAGGATCCTAGTACTGCCTCTTCCTAGAAGGACCAGTCTCCCCGGAGTCCTGACGCACAGCCCCACCATTCATTCCCACAGTGGCAGAGTCGGGACTCGAACCCGCAGCTCCCTGCCATTCCCTCGCTAGCGTCCGGCTCCCACTCCCGTGCGCGCTCCGGAGCCAGCAGCTCCCTTCTCCCCACCCGCCCCTTCTCCCTTTAGCCAATCAGCAGCGGCGGTGCGAGCACCGTGCGCTCGTGACGCGCCCCCGCTCCCGGGGGGTTGAGATAGCAGGGCCTGGGCAGTAGCGCGCGCGCTCGCTCGCTCGCTCGCGAGGAGAGCTAGAGGAGCTGTGCCTGCGCCGTTCCGCGTGAGAGGCCAGTCAGCGCAGCACAGGGGCACGAGAGGGGGCAGCTCTGCCGGCCGGGTGGCTCGCGGGGGTGGGGTTGCCAATAAAGACCCGCTGAATCCCGTGCACTGGGGCTTTCTGGAAATATTAGATTCGTAGTTGGCTCCCCTCCCGCCGTGGCAACCAGGCGATCGAGCGCATTAATAAATGCAGTTGGGCTTTTAAAATTGAAATATTAATTTGTTGCTCTGAATGCATTAGGCATTTTTTTTTGGCAAGCCTTTGATTTGTTTTGTTAAACGCCCTTTACTTTTTTTTTTAAGTGCAAGCTGTAGCGTGGGTGTATTAAATGCGTTTCTTTGCGATCAGATTTGTTGCCTTAAATGAATAGTTATTTTCTTTTTTTTTGGTAGGCAGCAGATCTGGTGCATTAAATGTATTTTTAAACAGCTGATGCTGTTTTAGATTGAAATACCAGGTTTGATTCTACTTGTGGGCATGACCCATTATGCACAAGGATGGATTTTGTTGTTGCCCTTGTGTGGGGGGATAGTAACAGCTTCGTTTTAAATCTCAGGACATTTTGGGGGGGTTGTTGGGGACTGTATGTAGAAAATAGACACCAATAACATTGGGATTTTTAAAAAAATAAATAAGGATTTCAGTTATTTTCCCTGCTGCCTTTAGGTTTGCCTTTTTTTTTTTTATAGAGCTGCTCAGGTTTTGTTTAGAGGTGGGAGATTGGGGCGATTATTTTTTTTTAGGGTTGTGAAATCGCAGCAGTGTTTGTGTCCTCTTGTGTGATCGAGCTGGGAAAATGGAGGCTGTGATAGAGAAGGAATGTAGTGCGCTTGGAGGGCTGTTCCAGACCATCATAAGCGACATGAAGGTAAGTGATTGAGAGGGAAGTGGGGGACCAGGTGCCGGGAAGCCATCTACTAACCTTCGCTGGGTAAACTTTACAAGCACCACATGATTGCACCATAAATTCCAGCTGCATTGAAGGGTCATTGCATTAACTCCCTACCCCACCCAAAGCCCCTTACACTAGTTTGTAGGTGAGACAGAGACCCCATGTTTAATTTTTGGATGGTGGTGGCATCAGTTATAAATGCTCTTTGCAGTATGCTAGGTAATTGTTGATGTTTTTGACTCTTGAGTTACTTGCAGGACACCACGTCCTTCTCCTGCAGTGCCCGTCCGTGAACGTTTAAGTTTAGGTCTCTTTACCTTAGGGCCAACGTTTCCTATACCATTTTTTAAAACTGGTTTAGGCTGTGCCATTCCTAACAATAAATGCAACAAGGCCAGAAGTGGTTCAGTGTAGGACACCTATTATAGTGTGTTGGAAAGCCCTAGGGTGGGGCTGAAAGGGGCAATATAGGCATCAATATACCACCATGATGAGTGCAACATAAGAATCTGGACCTGCAGATACTAAAAAGTATATTTGTTTTTCTGGGTTGAAACTGTATCTTAATCTGTGATTAATTTTTTTGTATATGGTATGTTCATATGGATGGTAGCTGCCCTTTCCTGAGTCCGTTTAAATGCAAAGTGCATCAGTTCTCATAGCTTTGCCCCCTTGCAAACTGAAATCACAATCTATGAAGATCATTCTTGTAAGGAAGCCATCAATTAAGGGGTGTTGACTGCATCCTTGACTGCAAAGGGCCTCTCTGCAGGATATATATATATGTGTGTGTGTGTGTGTATATGTGTGTGTGTGTGTGTGTATATATATATATATATATATATATATATATATATATATATATATATATAATTATAATTATAGGGAGGATCTTCTAGCCTAGTCTCGTTTAATAAAACCAAACTACAGTATCTCTGCAGTAACGGTCCCAAACCACTATAGCTTAAAATAACGTTACTACAGTGTTTGCAGCTCTTCTTGCGGAATACTGTACAATGTTCTCCTTAACAAGGGCAAGATGCCTTTCATGGATGGGGCATAGATGAGGGGCTAGATTTGAGGGAATCCAGCTATAGTCTACATACAGCCAGTAGTGAAGTGTTACACTGTTTAGAATCATTGCTGTAGAATGCTGTAATGTATTTTTAATTTGTACAGGACTGTTCCCAGAAGGGCTGGGAAGTGAGGGTGCCAGGTGGAGGTAGTTCTCAGAGGTGAGGGATTCACTGGTGGGCGTGGATGTGCTCTGGATGGGAGCTCAGTTTTACTAGCTAAAATCTAATTAGAAATTAATGTTTTTTGGTGTGTACAGTGTGGGAGGGGGGAGGGGAGGTGTCTGGTCCAGGAATTATTTTTTAGGTTGGTTTCACATGCATTTTCATCTAAACAGATTTTAATTAAAAGCATGGCTTGTAAAGAGTCGGCAGGTTTGGGGGAGAGGTGTGTGTATCAGGAGAATTCTGTAATTCAAGCGTGGTTTTTTCCAAATTTTGCTTTTTTTTTTTTTACACTAAGTGTAGGTTTCATTAAAAAGACAAAATAAAAACCAACCTCCGCCCCGTAATAATTTTCATTAAATATACCTCAAGAAGAGACATTTAGCAGATGTTTTGTTCTGCCAGATTAAATCTGTTTTTTTTTAAATTTAAATAGAGAAGAGCAGAACGTGTCTTTACTTCTCTCCAATGAAAATGATGCATCTTGTTTTGCTGCTGCTGTTGTGTGTGTGTTACGTGCACAGAAACTCTGCTCACTTGAAAGATTTTAACACTGCTGCTTTACAGAAATGGGAACAGGTGTGGATTTAAAAAAAATCTTTACTAGTAGTGGAACCTGTTTTCTAGACTGAACGCTAGAAGGGGTGTATTAGATTTAAAGAAAAAGAACACTGCCCCAATTCTTACCCCTGTTGATCACTGTTTAGATAAACAAGCACAATGTTCCTTATTGTTTAGTCTAAACAAAGCAATTAAATTACATCAATGCAATTAATGAAATATTAGCTGTCTTTACTAATTATGTGCAAGGATAATGACAGTTTACAAAAATAATTTTTTCAGAGCTTAATGGGTGCTTTCAGCTAGCTGTACCTTTGCAGTAAAATGGAACTTTGCTTTCTAAGGACCATTTCGTACAAGTGGAACTGTGGGGGGTGGACTCCTTACAAAGCTGTTGGGATCTGAGCAGGGGTCTGCCCACTTATCCTGTTGCAGGATCTGTCCGTAATTCCCATAATGGGAAGGCTACAGCCAGAGCCCTGTGTTCTCTGCAGTGGTGTGGAATTTGCAACAGAATCCAGCCCTTTCATTTTATTAATTTTTATTCTTAGTCATTGTGATGAAAAAACCCCAAATATGAACAGTGTGAACAGAGACTCAGTGTTAAAGTACCCATTGCATGTGTCAACAATGGGTGTGGATGAACACTGTTTGATTGCAAGCGTAGAAGCGGATATATTCCATTTGGAACTGCTTGTCCATATCTATGCTTGTATTTAAACTGTGTTTAGCACCAGTTCAGCTGTTCTGTTATTGATGCCCACCTTTCCTTAGAGTGGACAAGGCTTCTGAGCCTGTAAAGAATAGCTCCAAAGTGTGATCTCCCCCAATAGACTCAATGGTGTGTTAACTTTGAAACTTAATGATGACTATGTTAGCAAGCTTAACCAGTCTAATGCTGGTTGTCTTAGCAGAAACATTGAACTAGTTTGCTTCTAGTCCACAGTCATAAACTGCTTCTCTCAATTTCCGAAGTGCCAAAAGTTCCAAATCTTTTTCCAGCAACTTCTACAGTGCAGGTGTGGTTTCAGTGCAAAGTTTGGCAGCTATGTGTAAATTAAAAAATTTGGAGCATTGTATAATTAAGAACATAAGAACTGTCATACTGGGTCTGACCAAAGGTCCATCTAGCCCAGTATCCTATCTTCCAATGCCAGGTGCTCCAGAGGGAATGAACAGAACAGAATGAACAGAAGGTAATCATCAAGGGATCCATCCTGTCGCCTATTCCCAGTTTCTGGCAAACAGAAGCTAGGGACACCATTCCTGTCCTTCCTGGCTAATAGCCATTGATGGACCTATCCTCCATGAACTTACGTAGTTCTTTTTTGAACCCTGTTATAGTCTTGTCCTTCACAACATCCTCTGGCAAAGAGTTCCACAGGTTGACACTGCATTGTTTGGAAAAAATACTTCCTTTTGTTTGTTTTAAATCTGTTGCCTATTAATTTCATTTGGTGACTCCTAGTTCTTGTGTAATGAGAAGGAGTAAATAACGCTTCCTTATTTACTTTCTCAATTAAATTGAATATCAAATTAAATAACACAAGGAATATTGTATTGTTCATTTTAATATATAATTCAGGAACCCCTCCCCCTTCAGTTTTTTACTTTATCTTATTCTGCTGTGGAATTTACAGTTTGCTCTGTAGGCAAAATCCAGGCCCTCTGCTGCAAAGTTTAGGTCAGATTTATCATGGAGTATGCAGGGTCTTCACTATGACAGACTCATGTTTGACAAGCTCACATTTGGTCCCATGCTTGGTATTTTTGCTCCAGAATCAGGATTTGGCAACTTCAGAATTCAAGCGAATCATAGAAATTCAGCTGTCCATTCTTAATGAACTATTGTTCCCTACAATCTATTCTTGAGGTGATAATGTACAGATGTTATATGTAAGATCTCTTTCAAAATGGTCCAAATTAAAAAAATGAACACTTGCTTTGTGCCCTCTGAGGAGTAGATTTATGTGCTGTGCTAACACTGTACAGTTTTCCCTGTGAATGTAATGTGCTTTCTGTAGCTCCCTGTGGGAAGATAGCATTTGATCTGAATGGATTGTAACTCCTTTCTGGAAAGAAAACACTGAGAAGCACTGTACAGTAGTATGCTGTTAATTTCAATATTTCTCATCGCGTACAGCAAATGTGTGGAGATCATTTTGTGGTGAGCTTTTAAAGAACATGTTTCAAACAATCCTGTCTTTAGATGCAGATCATGCTCGCCCTTTTCAGTGTTGCTCTTCCTTTCCTTCTTATTCCTAATTCTGTGCTTTTCTTAACTTACTCCCTCCCGCTCCACTTTAGTCACACTATTCCACATTATAATTATTCGCTCCTCCCTCACCCCAAAAAGGAACAAAGATACTGTGTGCCACTCATCACTCTTGCTTGCATGTTGCATCCTTTTTCCCCAACACACCCTTCATTTGTTTGGTCTATTCAGACTGTAAGCTTGTTGGAGCTATTGCTCTGTACAGCACCTGGTTGAATGGGGCCCTGATCCTGATTGTGGTCTCCAGGCATTCCTAGCATACAAATAAATGATAACAGGCAGGCCTACATTGATTATATTCCTGAGTTTGCTTGGGCTTATATTGAACAGGGTTTTTTAACTGCTTTTTTTTTTAATGAAAACAAATCTTAAAAGATGACTGATATGTGCATTCATTTGTCCAGATGTAGGAGGTGGTGGGGGATTTGCAGTTTAAAGATACAAGAAGGGGATATAAATTTTCTTGGAGAATAAAAACACATGTTTCTAAGGATCAGTGCCCACTTCCCTAATAAGGGATGGAAATACAGAGGCCTAATTATAAGAGAATATAAATTTTTATAGTCTTTTAGTTGAAGTCTCCATGAAGTAATTGAGAACAAAGAATTGATGTGACTTTTATTTTTAATGCTAAGTTGGAGAGGTACCACTAACTTTATTTTGCCCTGTGGTGGCTAGTAATACTCTTTTGGATGGGAATGTGGTATCGTTGCTGTCAAATGTTCAAGGCTGTTGCTGGTAGAGATATAGAAAGGATAGAAATCTGAGTGGGCCCAAAAGGAGAATAGATAAGAGAATGTATATGAGTGGTTGAGAGATGAGAAATATTAAGTACTGAGTATTTTTCCGATTGTCAATGTATTTTCAATATGCGAAGAGTGAAGAGTAGTTGTAAACCATGTACATGGCAAAATTTGTCACAAGATGCACAAGGGAAATGGCTATAATTCTTGAAGCAATTTGGTAGTTAGGTTCTACGACTGATTCAGTGGTTAGGGATAGCTGGTGGCATTTTTATTTGTGTTTGGTATGAACACAAGGAAATGCACGTTTGAAAAACAGATGAAAATATTTGTGATGTGACTCGAACAATGCTAGGCCATTGTTGGGGTAAGCAAAGTGCTGAGCCAGTTACCACACAAATATGGTGTGAAACGGTCCTGGTCCCGTGATCAGATCTGTGCAAACGTAAGAGGCTGCCCACATATATCTGCTTCCAGGACCCTGACGATACTTTGTATAGCATCTCTCAAACAAGCTGTCTCTAAAAGCTTTGGAGTAAGCTGGTAGTAACAAAACTGAAGTAAAATATAGATACTACAGCTGAATTTAAGGTCTTCCAGCCATCCAGTTTCTAATATGGCTAGCATTATTTTCTTTTAATGGTTAACTTAAATAAATGTGCAAAGCACAGTTGTAGACTTTGGGGGGGAAAGGGAGATGAGAGGGGGACTTCTTCCATTACCGCAATGCATAATACATTAGAATTTACATGTCTCTCTCACATGGTTCCTGAAGACAAGCTCTATTTCAAGCATAGGGACTCCTGTATTTATACTATACAGTGTGTTTCTTTTTTTCTCCATGCAGCTTCTTTTTTTAGAATAGGTGTTTTGCTGTCAACACTTCTGTGGATAGCAAATACAGCTGATTGTTTGCAATTTGTGCAAGCAGCTAGCTTGCTTTCTCTGAAATTCTTTGCTCTTTACGAACAGCTGCAGAATGTTTCTGTAAGTGTCTTAAGGACTTCAGAAGAAAAAAAATCTCATGAATTTATCACGAAGCTTGAGTGATAGTCTAGGAAAAGAAATACTGAATGCTTATCAGTGTATTGGGCCTACTGGTATGTTCCATACAATTGTGGCAGAGAGATGAAAATGCATAACTACAACCTCTTTTTAGCAGCAGATCCTCAGCTGGTGTAAATCATCTGCAGTGGAGTGATGACAGTTTACAGCAGCTGAGGATCTGCCCCTCAAGTCTTTAGAGGACAGTTTTGTTTCCTGATATAGTGTGGAGGGAAAAAATATTTTAAAAAATCCTTTCCGATCAGGCAGAATGCCATGGGCTAGCTACATAGTAAGGTTTCCAGTGTTGTAGCCTAGAAGAGGTTGTGCAGCTTTGCATAAAAAATACAACTGACGGAACAAATGTTTGAGAATAACGAGACTCTGTAATTATGCACCCAGCACTGGTTAATACATAACAAACACTGATGTTTCTCAGAGTTCACTGCTTCCTCGGTTCTGAACCTGGAAAAGATGCATTAAAACCAGCCGTATACAATAGCAAGTGCTGTACTGTGTATGCATGTCTCTTGGTCACCTATTTGTTGCTCTAAGTGATGGAGCACTTTTGTGTATCGGTATAGAATATCTTCCAGAAGCACCACTATCATTGTCTCGGTGTTTTCAGCTTTTCAGTTACAAATCCCCATTTTTAATCAGGAGGGAAGTAGCAATCTGTCCGTGGAAATGTCTATACAAGGTATTCGATGGAGGAGGGGGGGAAGAATCCCATGGCACAGAGCAGAATAGTAAAATGACAGCTGTACTTAAAAGACGCATGGGTCTACTTTGAACCCACAGAATCAGGGGGGCTCTGAATTAGTAAGGAGGAGTCCCCCCAGAGGGCCTCTCAGCAGGGTGGATTTGTTTTCTCTTTGTGTTTAGGTTTGTCAGTTTAGCATTATATACCGTCCCCAATCCAGCAGAGCACTAAAATGTATAGATCGTGCTGAACGTTAAGCACATAAGAAGTCCCTGTAGAGTCAGTGGGACTGCTTGTGCACGGAAGTGCTTTGCTGGATTGAAGACGGAATGCTTGGCACTAGGGTTGAGCCCATAGTGCATTTCATCTTCAAAGTGCTCTACAAACGCTAGTACCCAGCTTCACAGGAACCGGTACCGTAGGAATATTTATCCCCTCCTTAACAGAAGGGCAAGGTGAGGCTTGGAGCTTTGGTGACGTTTTCCCCAAGGCTGTAAATGGAATAGGACTTAGAGCAAGGATTTGAGTTCAGGAGTTTCTGGCTTTCACTACTGTGCTCTCTGAACTTTGTCAGCGCCTCAGACTTCACTGATGGTTTCCCCTTGTTTGAAGGTGGAGAAGATAATCTCTACAGTTGCTCATCCAAGTCTGATCATGAGGATTACCCCCCCCCCCGATTTACATGAGGCCAAAAACATTGGGTACAGCAACTGTGTTGGTTTTTAAAGGAAGGGACTGATTGGAGCACTTTAACCTGTGGGATTATAGTGTATGAAGGATCCATAGCTGGCTATTCTGTGAGTGGCTGTTTTATCTCTGTCTGTCACACTGTCACTAGCCAACAACAAGCTGTTGAAGAGGCAAAAGCGGAGCAGTGCTGTGCTGTTTGTGCTAATCTTCAGATGCAGGCTGAGATACCGGTCGAGGCCAGCAGTTCTCAAACTTCAGCGAACTGAGGACTCCCATTTTGATTTGATTTTTTTTCGTGGACCCCAAGCCCCCTGCTCAGCCCCGGGCCCTGCCCCCACTACACCCCTTCCCCCAAGGCCCCACCCCTGACTAGGCTGACCAGACAGCAAGTGTGAAAAATCGGGACGGAGATGGGGGGGTAATAGGAGCCTATATAAGAAAAAACCCCAAATATCGGGACTGTCCCTATAAAATCGGGACATCTGGTCACCCTATCCCTGACCCACCTCTTCCTGCCCCGCTCCACCCCGCCCCTCTTCTTCCCTGCCTCTTTTTGCCCCATCCCTGCTCCTCCCCCCATCCCAGTGCCTCCTGCATGCTGGGGAACAGCTGTTCCCCCGGCCTTCAGGAGGCACTGGGAGGGAGGGAGAGGAGTTGATCAGCGGGGCCGGAGGACCCTCGTGGACCCCCGTTTGAGAAACGCTGATCTAGGCTATGTCTGCACTAGGACTTTTGGCAGTAAAACTTTTGTCAGTCGGGTGTGAAAAAAACACATCCCTGACCAACATGAGTTTCACCGACAGACGCTCCAGCGTGAACAGTGTTGTGTCGGCGGGGGATGCTGTCCTGCTGACATAGCTACCGCTGTTTGTTGGCGGTGGTTTAAATATGCTGACGGAAGAGAGCTCTCCCGTCGGCATAGAGCGGTTACACGGGAGACCTTACAGCTGCGTAGTTGCAGAGGTATTGCCGTGCCGATGTAAGGTCTATAGTGTAGATATAGCTCTGTGTCTGCTATAAGTAAAATTAAGTGAGTTAACTTGTTGTTGTTGATGATTTTGTTGTGTTCGGTGCTCTTCATGATTATTCTACCTGAGAAATTCAATTTATGCTACCAAAAAGAAAGGGGGTGGTGGTGGTGGAGTGATATCACCTGTGGGTCTGAGTCCTCTTTCTCCTTAAACTAGCAATGCCACCATGTTTGCGTGTTGGACCCTCAATGTTGTTGTGAAATAGCTTTTGTGTAATGGCTCTGTAGCTGAGGGGGAGTTAGCCCATCAGTGTTAAGCCTTATTTTGAGTTGGTAATAACTGTAGCCCCCCACCCTTAATGATTCTTTTTGCTGAAACTTGGCTTAGGTGTTTAGCTTGGGGCTTGGAAATTACTTTATTTTTCTCCTCTTAGCTAGTAATAAACTTTTTGTAATAAACCCGGATACATATCATGAATTTTGAAACTATCCAAAGGGTAAAACCCTATATGGTTTGGGCCAGGCTGTCCAAGAGAACTCCCTTTCTCCCTATGTGCTGCCTTGACAGCTGTGATCAGTTGAGGCATTTCTCAACATCTTGGGAAAAGATTTTTGGCCCTGGAAATCATTTCATCTCCTGGCCTGAGGGAGCTTGTGTTAGACTTAACCATTGGCATTGAAACCATGGGCGTCTCTCATGTGGACTTGGTGGTGCATGCTTTGCATGGTGTGACTCTTGTAAAGGAGACACTGGTTAGCACATAAGATGCATAAAATATTGTACCATGCACAGGTACCGTGTGGTATGGGGCACTGTTATAAATTAACTTTTTTAGGCTAAAAGGGCTATGTAAAATTTTAGCTGATCAAATCCTAGTGCTGTTAATGGAGTTACCGGGCCATGGGTAGGCCCTGGTGTTGCTTTGAGAATTTACCCCGTATGCCTTAACCAGAGTGGATGCCTCTTGAAATTTTAATAATCTTAGTTTTGAGCCAACTGAAATATTGTGGGTTTAAGCGTCTGCTGTGCATACACAGGAGCTGATTCATAATGTTAGAGTGGATGAAAGGCTTCTATTGATGAGTCTCTGTGGAGAAATCTTCTCTTCAGAGTTTCTCACAAGTGTGGTGTTCTAATCTGAATTGAAGAACATGTAACTAAACGTTTCCCCTTACATGACTTCTTTAGAATTATCTTCTTGTGTATACAACTCTTTTTGCAGAATGCGCCATTGGATACTAGGTCAGGTTCTGCAATAGCTGCAGCTGGGTAGCTTTTTTCCTCCTCCTACAGACGACTTACTCTATTTAAAGAGAGAGTCTAGTTAAGACTTCTCATTTTAATGGAGGTCTGCATGTGTTTGAGAGGGACTTTCAGAGTGGAAAAAACGTAAAGATATCCAGTGGGTGTGTATCCTCTCATACTGTATTAATACATTTTCTTAACATGTTTAATAATTTCCCAGTCTGTTTGTATTTAAACTTAGTTTCTTGAAGCTAAGTTTGCTAGATCTTATGAACCTGTAGTGAAAATGTGCCATGAATGATGTCATACTTGTTGGCAGCTGGTGAGTGGACTGGTTTCAAGCCAGGATGTTATGCTCCAAGAAAGGGCAGGATGCTTTTAGAGCCCAAATATCTTGGGCCATTCCACCCTTGACATCTCACAGACTGATGTGATTATGACAATACAGTGTGTGTACTTCACTACTAGATCCATTTAGATGTGGGCTGTTGGGATGTGGGCTTTATTCCAATAAGAACTAAGTGAAGAAAATGGCTCTCTGATAACAAAATTACACCTGATTCGTATTCCTCAGCTCCTTCCCTTGAATTTTTTATAGCTGCTATGCTCATTAAATTGCCATATTGCAAGAGGTGGCTGCATTTCAGTGCTCTGGAATCAGTTATTGTTTGGTGTTCAGAAAGAGCTTTGGAAGTATCTAAATCAGTGGTGGGCAACTTGCGGCCCGTGGGCCACATGCAGCCTGTCGGTTGCCCACCACTTATCTAAATAGTAGAGATACTTCTTCCTGTGGTGTGGTGGCTCTCTTCTAGAGTTTTCCATAGACTTCCACCATGACTGGATCAGTTTCTTGAGCTGACCAAGCTGTTACAAAAACCCTAGACTAGTAGGGGTGGTTCCATGAAATTTATAACATTTAACCCATACAAGCTTTCCACTGAAGTCTTTAGATTGTGTACGTTGCAGCATTGTGCTATTGCACGAGGCCCTGAAAGTAAAACTGGCAAGTCTGTTTAGATTGTCTAGGCTGAGAGAAATAGAAAAGAAAACAGTAGCATAAGTGGTAGAACAATAGGTTAGACTTAGATTTTCTTTTTAATCCTCTACTGTCATGGTTTTCAACCTATGGTCTGTGGATGCCTGGGGGTCTGCAGACTGGCTGAGATGTCCAAAGGGGTCTGCACCTCCATTTGATATTTTTTAGTGATCCGCAAATGAAAAAAGGTTGAAAACCACTGATCTACAGTCTTCTGATCCTGAAACGCAACACGGGCTAAACCACCTTTTTAACCTGATTTCCTTTGATTTGTCAGTGCTTTTAGTTGTGTGCAGTACAGCCTCTTAAACTTGATGTTTTTCCTTTTAGCGAAGTTGGATTTGAGATGCCTTAGTTTTGAAAGGAGATGAAATTAATGTCATTCTCTTCTTTAACTATTAACTACAACATATCATTCCTGGCCCTGCAGGGGTTCTGGTGAGTAAAGAGTTTCCTTGGTTGCTGCAAAACCATTGCATCCTAAATCCTTGCTCTGTGTATAGCATTATTTCTTTCTTCAGTTGTAGAACTCTTCATGAGATTATGGGCTTGCCCTTACCACTTGTGAGAGGTTCTGTGCACACTTGCTTCTCTTTTGAACAAAGTTGCATTCTGGGTACTCACAGTTCTCTAAGTGAAACTAAGTGGGGAAATTATTTTTCATTTCCCTTTCAAAAATAAAATAATACAGTGCACTATTGCTTAGTAGGGGAGTGCTGCCCTCTTTGATCCCACAGGTGCATGTATATCAGTGATGGGTGAATGGGGTTGCCTGTTGGCTTCACTTTCAAAGGAACTGAGCACCTGTAGTCATGAAGATACATGTGCTCACCACTTTTGTAAATCAGGCCATGCATATAGTTTGTAAAGCATTTTGGAATCCGTCAGAGTGAAAAGATTTTCATAGAAACATGAAGAGGCCGTGCATCTGCTTTATTCTAATTATCTATCGACAAGTTAAGGGTAGATGTATTTTCATCTAATACAAAAATATTCTCAGATGCTGGTTATGAATGATACAGAGAAGGTAGATTGAAACTTCTGTTTGTCCTTTCTCATAATATAAGAACAAAAGGATGCTCAATGAAATTGAAAGGTGGCAAATCTAAAAGCTGCTAAAAAGAAATATCTGTACATAAGGCTGTACATAAGATACCATTGAAGGGAAGAGATGGTCAGGATTCCAAAAAAAGAATGAGATGCTTATATGGCTATCAAGAAAAACCATAATGGTGACTATTAAACGAGTTTTGGAAGGGATATAAATCTTCATGCTTCACGGCATAAGACAGCCTCTAAGTTTGGGGGTCAGCCTGCCACCATGAAAAAGCTTCCTCTGATCTCATTAACTACCTTGAGCAGGTTTTCTCATCCCTTCCTCTGAAGCATCTGGTATTGGCCACTATCAGAGACAAGATACTGGTCTAGATTGAGCTCTGGTCTGGTCTGGTCTGGTCTTGGGAATTCTAACAGTACACAGATTTTGAAAGCTTGACTTAAATTACGTTGAGATTTCTCATGTTTATGCTATACGATTAACAAAATATGTTTTGGCTGGCATATCAACCAATGGAGTAACTTTTCTTTTAAGAAAGATTTGAAATGGAGTGTATTAATCTTATTTTTAGACCTTGGAATTGAAACACTATTTTAAATGCTTGGTTTTAAATTACATCTTGACATTGGAAAACAAACTAGAAATGCTCAAGATCTTGTATGATGGAGCGTATGGTGCATTTGGTGTTGCAGAAACTTCACGGGTTGATTCACTTAACTGGAATATTAATATTGAGGATAGGAAAGGGAAGCGTGTGGGAAATGAATATGTCAAAATCACTTGCACCAAAGCAAGATACAAATTGATAATGAAGGCAGCAGTAACGAAGTGCTGTTCATTAAGAGACAAAATAACATCCTAGAATACATGTGCTATTGTTCTAGATCTGTGTGAAGAAAGAAATAGAATGAACTATTTCTGGACCCTGCCTGAGTTTACATTTCAGCTCACTGTAAGATTGTAGTTAATCTGACATTTTGTTGGGAAACAGATTCAGCTGAAGATACTTCAGGTAGGTTCTTTAATTATTTTTAATGTCAGCTTTCTGACCTGAAGAGTGGAGGAACCAGCCAGCTTAGAGGGAATGCTATCAATGAGAGAGAAAATTATTACTATTAAGGTAGTAGGGAAGCTTGGAAAAGGTGATCATAAACTTCAGATTGGACTGTCTGTTCTGTGTCAAAGATGATCTGTTTTTTTGCAAGAGCTTTTATGGTCTTGTGAGTGGCTACACAGTCTAACTTTTGAGTTATATAAACCCATCCATGGATTGAGCAGAGAAATGCAGTACTGTTTGCTAGTGTTTTGTAACTTCTACTCTCTTGGCTTGCCAAGTGCCCTTTTCCCTTGTTGACTGACTTAAAAAAAAAAAAAAACAACCCACAAACTGTTTGCAGCAGATGTTGTTCTGGTTTAGCAAACTGATTTTTCAGCCGCTATATCTCCCCTCACATGTTGATATTTGTCAGCGGTTAAGGTCCATTTTAAGGTCATTGTTGTATTGCTTCCCCTGGGTGTTCCTTGCTCTGTCCATTGAAATTTCTTCGGAAGACTGGTGTCCTTTATGTCCAGTCTAGTCCAGTTGTGCTTTGTGTGTAACCTTTGTATATTTGTACAGCACCTAGCACAATAGGCTCTCTGTTCTGATTGGAGACATGGTGTTGTGCTCATAGTACTAATCATTCTAGTGGTTGTGGTAACCAATGAGAGGGAAGTTTTGTTGTGGGTGGAGAAGATTTTAGGGTTGTGTATTTTTTTTTTTTTTTTTATATTTTCAGGGCGTGTTCAGGAGTAGAGTTAATATTGTTTTGTTGTTGCGAGGACAGATGTGCAGTCTGTGGATGTGTTACTAGTGTGTGAAATTTGGTGACAGAATGGCAAACTTAAGTTTAGTTGTACAATTATGCTAAAAAAACCCAAGAAGGAAATCACCAGTTAACTTTCAGAAGTGCTAACATAGTGGTTTTCAAAGTTTTTGTATTGGTGACCCCTTTCACACAGCAAGCCTCTGAGTATGACCCCACTTATAAATTAAAAGCAGGGGGGTAATTTAATGGGGGCTCAGGGTTGTCAGCCCCACGAAGCTGACAGCTCGCAACCCCCATATAACCACCTTGCAACACCCTGAGAGGTCACAACCCCCATTTTGAGAAGCCCTGTGCTAACGCCCATGATTTTTGTATTAATGTCTCTAAACAGTGAGCTGTTAATGTGATAAATGTGGGCTGCAGGGAGGGAAGCTGTGGCTTGAGGGGAGGAAGTGGAGATTCCTGGCTTTGATGAGTAACACTACTGCTCTGCCCGCTGCCCTCACCCTGCTTCCACCCCATTTTCTTCTTCTTCTTTTTTTTTTTTTCCTCCTCCCACCCCAGTGGGACCGTCAAACCATCTTCTCAATTTTTTCCATAAAATAGGTAGTACATCCAGGTCATCCTGTGACATTCAGATGGTTCTGTCAAAGGTTGTGTATGTGATGGATGTTAGCACAAGCAAAGAGTCAAACTTTTGCTGCGTCTTTTGCAGTAATTGTCATTGGTGAATGTCATAGGAGGAACTGACACCAGGACTGAAGTCACCTAACACCGGTTTTATTAGCAATTTGGAATGTGCATCATAGCTTCATCTAAGTCTTTCCTTCACCTTTGTCATTTGCAGTAATGCACATAGACTATTAAGGAAAGCCAATCTTTTTCCTTGAAGTAGATAAAGAATCATCATAAACTGTTCACTAATTCCTTTTGCTAAGCTGTCAAGACCCTTAAATTTATTTTGGATTGCACAGTCAGCACCAGCAATTTGGTTCTTTCTCATCCTTGCCATTAGATATAATCCGTGTAAGTATGGCCCTCTTCATCAAGTATAGCCTTACTTTGCACATCTATATCTGTGCGGTATTGGTTTCTTGAGAAACCAGAGCAATATCCTTTTCTGGAGAGAGTGAATCTTTACTCTTCTGAAGCTTGATGTTCTTAGACCTCAAGGTGAGTGTTGTTCAGTTGTTTCAGTTCATATATTAACTACCTTTGCAGGTTTGCTGGCCTGAAAGAAGGAAGAGAGCCATTTTTAGATCACCTCTTTTAGCAACTTCTCCCAAATCCACCAGGGAGTGACCATTCTACACTCGTTCCTGCGTGAAGAATCATGACCAACGTTCCCTGTAAGCTGTGCAGCAGCCTATTTAGTGCCGCGCAGGCGCTCGGGGAACCTGTCTGGGGACCTGTCGCGGCCAGGGGAGGGGTGTCCCTCCCCTGACACCAACTATGCCGCAGCCCCCAACCTGCCATTGTGGTGGCGGCCCTCTGGCCCTAACTATGCCGCGGTCCATACCTGCCAGGGTGGCCCCAGCCCGGACACAAAGGCCCGGATCCGGCTGCGGGTCGCCCCTCCCTGAACCCAGCCCTGGCCCAGACCTGCGGGGGCCAGGGGAGGGGTGCCTATCCCAGCCCTGGAGCCATGGCGGGGAGAGGCGCCTCTCCTCCTCCAGCCCAGGTGCTGCTGCAGGGAGAGAGCTGGGGGGAGTTCTCTCTCCCCACCATAGCCCCGGAGCACCCTCCTGCACCCCAAAACCCTCATCCCTGACCCCACCCCAGAGCCCGCACCCCCAGCCGGAGTCCTCACACCCCTGTACCCCAACCCTCTGCCACAGCCCTGAGCCCCCTTCCCCACTCCGAACACCATGGGCTCACCCCCACACGTGCACAGAATCCAAAATGCTCCCCTTTGCCCAGGCTGGTACCAGCGGCCACTTTTTACCGGTACAACGTACTGGCCCACTTTCACCCCTGCCTTGAGGGGACACGGTTTGGAGTTTTAATTGTGAACTGGCTAAGTACTGACAGGGTAGGACTCACTGTTTCCTTTGTCAGCCCGCAGGCTAGTCAGTCAGGGAGGAGAGGTAAAAGCAAAAATACAGTGCCCTGCCCACCTTCACAGTACATGAATCGCATGATCTGAGGAGAGGACTCACCCACGCTGCAATTAATCACCCATCAACCAACTAACTAAGCAATAAGATATGGCCTAATAATGACACGCCTTGGTGGTTGGTAGGCAAGCAGCCAAAAACAGAGCATGCTAAACACCAAGGTGTGTCACTGTAGATACTTTGGAGTGTTTTATTGTGATGAAATATAAATTCCAAGGAAAAACACAGTAGTTGACATTTAAAGAACTAACTTCTTCAATAAGCATAAGGTTAGTTCTGAGAAAATAGATCCCAAATGATAAATCATTAACATTAAGAAACCTCCCAAAAACCAAACCTACAAATGACTGACTTGTTGTGTAAACCATGAAGTTGCTCAATAGATGGCCCTCGGACTTATGTCCTGAAGCTGATCTGCCCAACACTCCCTTCATACCGTGAACAGGGTTTGAAAGATAAAGGAAGACTTCCCCTTTTACAGATAACACTTGAGCTCAAATGACTCTAACATTTAAAGAAAAAAATTGATTTCCTTTATCAGCTGTTTTGAAATCAGAAATTTCAGACTGAACAATGAAACATTGCACTTAAAACCTCTTTGTTGTTCTTCCAGAGTAGTCTTAAATCACACAAGGATTTTTAGTCAAAGCAAGTATATAGTTGCTTTTCCAATTAATTAAAAAAGTAATGTTGCATTAAATATTTCTTAGGATGAAATCTTACAAATTTAATGGACAATCTGTTGGGCCAAATTCCGTAGCCCCCTGTTGTATAGTATCTGAGCACCTTACAATCTTTTATCCTCACAACACCCCTTTGAGGTAGGGAAGTATTGGTTATCCCCATTTTACAGATCATAGAATATCAGGGTTGGAAGGGACCTCAGGAGGTCATCTAATCCAACCCCCTGCTCAAAGCAGGACCAATCCCCAATTAAATCATCCCAGCCAGGATGGGGAACCCAAAGAAACCAAGTGACTTGTCCAAGGTCACACACACAGTCTGTGGCAAAGAAGGGGCTTGAACCCAGGTCTCCCAAGTCCTAGGCTAGTGTTTTAACCAGTGGACCGCCTCTTCCTCCTTATTTGCTCTCCATAAACCTCATCCAGATGGTACTGCATAAATTGTTTCCTCAGCTGGAGGTAGGGTGCCATCAGCCCTACCCACAGTCCATCCCTGCTCCTCCCAGGCGCCGCCCCCACGCTGCCCCAGGTCCCGCCCCCTCCATATTCGGCCCCCCGCCACTGCGCCCTTCCTCATCCCCCCAGCTGCTCCTGGCTTGCTGCATCCCTCCTCAGTCCCCCCACCCACTGCTCACCTCCTCACACCCCCTGCCCACTGCTAGCTCGCCACTTGCCTCCTCACACCCCCCGCCCGTTGTTGGCCCACCACTCACCTCTTCACCCTCCCTGACCACCGCTTGCCTCTTAACTTCCCCGCCTGCTGCTGGCTTGCCGCTCACCTTTCCCACCACTCGCCTTGGACTATGGCGCCGACTTCCCCTCTGCCTGGTGGGTGTTTGCCCGCCTCTTCTCGCCCCTGCACTGCCCTCGCCTTGCCCCCATTCCACCCCGTTCCTCCAAGTCCCTGCCCCTGCCTGCCTCTTCTCCGCCTCCTCCCCTGAGTGCACCACATCCCTTGCTCCTCGCCCTTCCTCCTGGAAATTCCTAAGTGCTGCCAAACAGCTGTTAGGCGGTGAGGGTGCTGAAGCCCTGGGAGGGAAGGGAAGGAGTGGGGACGTGGCACGCTGGGGGGAGAGAAGGAGGCGAGGAGGGGGGAGCTTGGCTGCCGGTGGATGCAGCGCACCTGCTAATTTTTCCCTGTGGGTGTGCCAGCCCCGGAGCGCCCACAGAGTTGGCGCTTCCCTCCCGCTCGCCTCCTTACTTGAATATCGGGACAAATGGGGTCCCGATTGTACATCGATCGGGATGCGTGAGAAATGGTTATCGGGGCAGTCCTGATTTTATCAGGACCTGTGGTCACCCTAGCTGGAGGAGACGGGATAAATATCTACCGTCAGATCTTGTGACCTGATGAGCATCCTCAACTCCTACTGCTTTCACTGGGAGTTCAGGGCATTCAGTATCTCACAAGATTAGGTTGACAGAAATATTTGGTTGAAGGGTTCAAAGGGACACCATAATTAATACACATGAATTAAATTCCAGAAAGGGGGGGGAGGGGTGAGGAAACAAACTGCTGATTTGGCTTCAGAAGGGGCTGACTTGAAGGTTAAAGGGAAAGAACATTTTCTAATGGACAGGAATAATTGGAAATTACAAAATACCAGTTTATATAGAAGATTAGTGGGGGAGAGGTCAGAGCTGTGGAAACGCAGAGTGAGTTATTGCTAGCCAAAGGGGTTATACAGGAATTAATGCTATAAGTGAAGTGCAGATAAAAACCACAACACACACATGCTGCTAGAAGGTGGGCTTGTTGCTAGATTGCAAGTGAGCAAACATCCAGGGATTCAATTAGGATTGAACTAAGAAATTGCTATTTTGGTATCAAGTTAAGCTAAATCGCGATCAGCCACTCTTAGATCAGTTTAAGAATGTCCACATGAAAGGATTTGTACTGATTTAACTAAATCAATTTAGAAACCAATTTAATTACATTGATGCAGCTTCTGTGGGTAGGCTTAAAAACAAAGAGAACCAAGATTTGTGGAAGTGGTAGATGATGATTTGAATTTGATTTCTGTGTGGCAAGGTGGTACCACAAAATCTCCCCTTCCCAAGTTATATTTTGTCTCTACTCTCTCTCGAGTCTCCCTGTGACACAATTAAATTCATGACTGGTGTCCGTATTCTCTGTACCATTAGGCACAGTTAGCAGTGTAATGCTGCCACTGGAATGCTAAGCTTAGTTGTCAGCTTGTATTTTGCTTGAAAATCCAGTAAAGCCTTAGGCCCTGCTGTTAGTTGTCAGTGCTTTGAATGTTCCTGGCATACACATACATAATGCATACGTTGCATATAGACACTCTAGCCAGCAAAGAAAAGGGTTCAAAGTAGTAGATTTCAGTAATACTGATAGGTTTAAGGAGATGGCAGTGATTAACTCCTCAGTGGGTGTCTTGCATTTACATGGCTGACAATTCTGTCTGAACATAAAACACTTTATTCAGGGTCTTACCACCCTGAATAAAATTTTAACATCCATTTCTTCCCCATGAGGTGTAGACATACTTAGGTTCAGGTTCATGGCAACCTGACTGATTTACTGAATTCATTAAAATAAATGTGTGTGAGAGGTGTCATAGCCCTAGAGACGGAAATTTTCTCCACCCACAGAACAGTCACAGCTAGGATAATAGCAGGGCTTCTCCTATCTTGGTATGGTGTTTTAGTTCTGCACAAGCTACTTCTAGGGATAAGAGAGAAGGGCCTCCTTCATACATCTTCACCCCTGGGCCTTTCTGCAGAGGTTGCCAGCTGTGGAGTGACTTCTTGTTTGTGAGAGATGTGGTCACTGGACAAGAATTTCCCATTTTACACACAGGCCATTCATGGCTCTCCAAGGATAGCCAATTGTTGTTACTCACTTTGGCCAGACTTGAATCAGAAATTTAGGGCTTGTTTTCACTGCAGGGTGTAAACCAAGCATTGCCCCCAGCCCAGTTCTCCTCCCCCGCCCCATCTCTAGCTTGAGGTAAATGATGCTTTAAACTCAAGCTAGCTGGCCTGTTAGGGGTGTAGCTGGAAGCCCCGTTGCTGTTGATACTTGAGCTAGTAATTCAGCGAGGATGCAGCTACAGACTACCTTTCGAATTAGCACAGCTCATAACCTCCTAATCCAAACACTGTATAGCTCAAGCCTTTTGCCAGGTGGCTGCTCTCACTCAAGCAAGGCTGGCTCAACAAGGACCTGGAGCTAACTGCTGCAGTGAAGACAAGCCCTGAGATGGGTGAGGCTGTGAAATTCATTATCAGTCCTCTGATTCATTCTGTTTTTCTCTCAGTATTTGCTGTTAATGATGGAAAGGTCAGTGTAGTGTCCTGCCATTTCTCTAGTTAAGGAGTCTTCATTTCTCATGTCTAATAGGTAGTGTATTAAATTAATTACATTGTGAGGTTGCTGGTGTTCAGAAGGCAGCAGATAGCCGAACTGTAAATGCTCTGGTAGTCCAGATTTGAGTTTCCTTCCCAATTCCTGATGGTGGTATGGAGGGCAAATGTAACAATCATCTCCTGTGTGTTTCATAAGGCACTGATACAGCAATGTACTTAAGGACATACCTGACTAATGTGGATAGTTCCAGGGAGGTAATTGGGGCTATTCATGAACTGAAATTTCAATATGTACTTAGGCCCTGATTCAGCAAGGTACTTCTTTGACCTGTGTTATAGTAACAATAAGAGCAATCCAATTCTGCAAGTGCAGAGCCATTGGCTGCAAAATGTGGTTTCTAAAGGAATCGTGAATGTGGGAATTACAAAGATGCCTCCTCACTTCCTGGTGTTCATTAAGAGTGGGCCTTGCTGATTTGGGGTGTCACCTGGAAAAAACCTCAGAGTAAAATCGTGGCCATATTGAAGTCAGTAGCAAAACTCTCATTGATTTTAGTGCAGGCAAGATTTCAGCCTTATACTTCAGTGTCTGCATGTTCTGAAGCTGACTTTAATTACATGTGGTAAGCTTCATGCTGGGGTTTGTCTGCTGACATTTCTCAAAGTGGGGGGGAGAGGGGATGCATTCCAATCAATTAGCTGTGAACTCGATTAAGGAAATGCACTGTAAAAATGAGGCTTCTAAGACTTGTCAGCGAGCTGAGTTGAAATAATATTAGGAAAGTGGAGGAATCCGAGAACAGTAAGTACCAAATTTACATTAAATTGGCTATGTTGTATGAAACTTTTGTTGGAGAAACTGGTGCGTCCTTTTGAACCTGCTGCTTTCTGTTTTGCCCTGAAGATATCCCTTTGATTTAACCCTGCCAAGTACAATGCTCTTCTTTTTCAAATAAACTTGGTTTTGGTTTAGCAAATCAATACAAGATTGGTAAAATAGTTAGTCTCTTCGATTAGGTGAAAAGATTTTTTGGAGGCATTTAATATCTTAATTTGACTTATTGACACTGATACTTATCTACCATCACTAGCAATTTTAGGGTTTGAACCCAAGTCGCTGATTTCAGTGGGAATTATGATTAGGCTTGCGGGGTCAGGCCCTTATTTTTAAAATCCACTGGATTATAGTTGATAAACACATTGCGATCTGACATTATGATTTGCTGTCATATAGAGCAGTTAGCAAAAGAAGCCACTCCTGGTGCAGAATTCCTGTAAGATTGGGGTGTTACCAGATACGGTATTGCATGATACAAAATCTGAAGAGTAGATAATGTCTGCAAAAAACTGGACAACGGCTAGTGTACTGGTACACTGATATCAGTGCCTGTCATGTTGACCATTATTGTCTTGTTGTTTCTTTGTATTCCCCAATTTGTATGACTGTATCCATCTTTTTTTTCCTCTTGACTGATATTTAGACTGTAAGCTCTTTGGGGCAAAGACTGTCTTTTTGTTCTGTTTGTACAGCACCTAGCACAGTAGGGCCCTGGTTCATGCCGAGGGCTTTTAGGCACTGTGGTAATATAAATAATTAATAGACTGTCTTCTGTCTCATTTGATAGAAGCAGAGATGAAACCTGTTGAGGGCAGATATGCCTTACTACAAGCAATTTTATTTGCATATAATAACTTCCTATTTGGGATGCGTATTCTCAGAAATGGGCATCAGTTTTATCTAGGCTTGTACCATGTTGCAGTAACTGAGTGTTTTACACATTTGTTAAAGTGAACACAGTTCTCTTTTTCTCTTTAACCCCTAGTCAGTTGGAATTATTTGTGGGAGGGCATGGACAGTTGGTTGTACTAGGGCGGGGAGGGAGAAGCTAGGTCAAAGGGGGACTTGACACTTATTCTGAATAGAGCTGTTGTGGTAACGGAGCCTACCAGTTTATCCTAATTGTGAGCTCAACTGAGAAGAGTGTGTGAAAGTCTGTAAGATGTCACAATAACCTATGCCAATAAATGTTGATGGGAAAAGGTGCAAAAAGGAGACAGACTGAATTAGTCTTAACAAAAACGCCTACTGATATAATTCAAGAACAATGTTAAGATAATTCTTGGTAACTAAGAAAAGCCTGGGGACAGGAAAACAGTGAACCAAAATTAGGATATTAGAAACTAGGCCTAATTGGTGGACAAAATAATGAAGACCACGAGTCCTTAGAAGGAGATTTTGGGGGATGACGGCAATGCTGGCTGATTAAAAGAAGGGAAAGGAGTGAGCCCCACTGTCTACTGGGACCTGGATCTTCTTCGTCCTAATCCTGAGAGGGGTTGAGCAGACTGGGCCAGAGAGGGAACCAGACGACATTGTCCTCTCCACTGGCTCTGGCTAAATCCTGAATACCACCTGGGATGTGAGACTTTGTGCCCGCCCCATTTCCTTCCCCCCCACCCCCCCCGCCGAGTGTGTCGTTTTCCATCCACACGTTATTTCTTATCTTTGCTATCCTTCTCAGTTTGCCTTTTGTCTTAGAGTCTGGCTTAGCCAGCCGAAAGTGTATATTTGGCTATGCTGCTTTGAGTCTGATCAGAAAGAGGCTGTTAAAAGCAATGCCCTAAACAGCCCATTGCTGGTATAAGTTTGCCAGGTCTGAGTGGCCAATAAGACCATGTGCTGTGCCTGTGATTTTTCCAGGAGAGAGATTGCAAGTGAAAGTTAACACCAGAGACGGAAGCTGCACTTTGTCTTTGCTGTTCCTTCTTCTCCCTTCTTGTGTATGTCTTGTTTTATCTAAACAGGGTCAAGGGTCAAACTTCAGCTGCATTTATAAACTGCATTTATAACAGCTCCAACCCATCTCAGCTAAGTTCCCCTCCAAAAAAGACAGTTATCTTTGATACCATCTGAAAGACTGTCAAACAAGGTGTTTTACTCAAAAAAATTCTCCCCAGGTAGAGTGGAAAAAGGAACAAGGGATGTTGTTCAAATGAAAGCCTTATTCTACATTTCAAATGCTTTAAATATTAACTCCCCCCCCCCCCCCGCATTTGTAATAAAAGGTTAAAACGATGTTTAATTGTTTGCGCAGTGGTGCTAAGCAGGGCTATGGGCTCTGTATACCAAACCTTATTTGACACGGTTTAATGTTAGACAGTTTCACGGTCATGTTAGCACCTTTGACTCTTTGGGGGGAGATCGATCTAAGTTATACAACTTCAGCTACGTGACTAATGTAGCTGAAGTTGACGTAGCTTAGATCTACTTACCGTGGGGTCCACACTACGCTATGTCGATGGGAGACATTCTCCTGTCGACTCCCCTTGTGCTTCTCGTTCAGGTGGAGTACAGGAGTCGACGGCAGAGCGATCTGCCGTGGATTTAGTGGGTCTTCATATTGACTGCCGATGCATCGATCGCTGCATGTCGATCTGCCGGTAAGTGTAGACCAGCCCTAAGTGGTTTGCCCAGGGTCACAAAGGAAGTCTGTGGCAGAGTAGGAATTTAAACTTAGGTCTCAAGTCCTGGGTTATAGTGTTCTCTCTGCTGCTTATGTTCAGCAAACAGGCAGCCTGAATTCAGAACCAGTGGGAGTTTTTTTTTTTTTTTTTTTGTTTAAGGACAATGTAATTTTAAAGGAACAGCAGATAAATTGCTAGAAAAATATTACATGGCTCAAGGGATGGACATTTATTAAACAAAAAGTAGGCTTTATTGCTTTACTTTGATCATTCATATTGTCCCAAACACTGAATTCTGAACGTCAAAATTGAATGGCCACTAAAATTCTCTTTTTTTTTTTTTTCCCTTTCAGGGAAGCTACCCAGTTTGGGAAGATTTTATAAACAAAGCTGGGAAACTGCAGTCTCAGCTAAGGTAAGTTTCTTATCGCACAGCCCATCCCCTTGGTGTGTGGGACATGCTAGGCATACTGCGTAGTTTAAATGGTGTTTCATCCTTGATAGTCTATTTAGCATGGTTTTAGTTTAGCGTTTTTTTAATATTTCATATTCATAACTCATCAATGTAAATTCTGTGTGCCTCCTTTTACAGTTTTAGTATATTTTAGAAAAATAGCTAATTGTCCACACAGGACTGTAAGTTCTTTTCACATTTTCATTTTCATGATGTGGCCCCATCTGGAATTCTATTGTACGACAGTTGATTTATTTTGATTTAATTAACCCATAGCTTTGGGGTCGAAAGTCCTCGCATTATTTTTATAAATGTAAGATAAAGAAGGCTTATTAAGTTACAGGAGTACTCTAAATATTGGGTAAAGTCTATGGTAACCTAAAAACTAGGACAGAAGATCTGGCTGCCAAGGAAATCCCAGTGCTGGGTCATTTGGCAGCAGTTAATAACATGTAACTAGTTGGGTCTCAGTATACTAAGAACATTCTGGATAACTTTTCATAGCCTTCCATTAATAAAACATTATTCAAGCAGCTTCTATATCATATCACAACTTGGTATCAGTAACAGAATCAACAGGCTCATAAAATGCCTTTCTACTTACATAGGGAGAGGGGAGAAATTAAATTGCATGTTACTATGAACTGAACCTTATTTCCTAAACTAATGGGATATACACTTCTCATATATCCTATTAAAAAACCCCACAAAAATCCTGTATGTGGTTGGTTGCCTGCACGTGTGCTTCCCTTTCCATGCAGTCCCATTCCATTGGGTGTCCCAGGTGGGATTCACCTGTCTTACTGAAGAAGTAAAAGGAGGGAAAGAGGAACCATGCTTTCTCTGACTCCTATTAGATTGTGTAGTTATCTATTTTTAAAGATTGTTTTCAGTTCTCTTTTTTTTTCCCCCCATGTCCTTCTCTCCTCCACCAGCAGTCCTGCAGTATGGGATTTGAAGCGTGCCCCTGGGGCTAGGAAGGCATTGTTTTGGCCAATGTGAGCTTGCTTGTCCCCACCCTATCCAGCCCCCACCTGCCCTTTTTCGATATGTGATGCCAGTAAGGCAATTGCCATGTACTGGGAGTACTTAAATGCCAGAAAGGTTTTTACAGGACTGTGCCAAAGTGTCGCTCCAAGTTGCAGATCATTATTAAATCCACTTTGGATTTTGGAAGGCACAACTGGAAAGAGTCTGCCTGGGTTCTTAGATGTTCAAACGTTGTCTGGCCAGTTTCCAAGTTCTCCCTGAAGTCTTATCCTGAATGGGATGGACTGGAAAGTGGAGCCATATTGGTACTTTTGGAAGGAGCTAGGCCCACTTCCTTATCTCCAGGAGCTCCTCCATGTACCCAGTACCCCGAGTCTTATCTGGCTTCCTGCTTCTGCCACCTTTTCCCTGCTTGGGAAGCTGTAGGGATAGATGGCATACAAATGCAGCTGTGGCCAAGTGTGGGGAGGAAATGACACACAGCGAGAAGTGAGGGGTAGTCTGTACAGAGGACAGGTGGGGCTACTGCTGGGAGAGGAGAAAAAGGAGTGGAGTCCTTGAGGGGGTTAACGGTTTGAAAGGTTACAGTGTAGTATGTCCTTAAGCTAAGATGTGTTCAACAAATTAGGGCAACCTGGAAGTTTTTAATCATTTATTTAGGAAATACAGTTTGTTTGCCCAGTTGGGATTGGTTCAGAAACCGCTCCAGTTCCTCTTACATCCTGAATGCCACCAGTTCAGGACAATTGGGCAACTCCTCGTCTTTCAAGAGGGAGACCAGAATCCAGGAGAATCTCCAGATCCTGGCACACACTAGCTAGCCAGATCTTGCCCCCTGCTTTGTCTCCCCAGTACATCTTTGGTCTCTGCCATTTTCTGGCTTATCAGTGCAGGTTTTCAGAGTTCTTCCTCATTTTTCTAATTTTCCTTATGGGCAGCAGTGACAAGGGACATTCCTCTCCTGCCCCCCAAAAAAGAGGCTCTGCATACTCTGGCTGCAGCCGTACAACATGGACCTTTGTCACGGATTCTTGCTGTGAAGCTGCCCTTCAGAAGGAGCAATGGCATCTGGCAGCACCTCAAAGCTCCAGACTACCTCTCCGCTGCCCCTGGCCTGGACAGTCTCTGATGCCAGCTGCCCATGACAGAGCTTTCCCTGAATAGGAGCTTTCAGATCCAGGCCTTGTCCTCAACTACTGCAGCTGGAAGAGTAGAGGACAATTTCCAGGACACCATCTCCTCCAGCAGCTTCTTTTCGAAGGGGGGAAGTGTTTGCCTTCAGGTGCTGAAGTTCAGTTGCTCAGCCAATTATTTTATAGGTCTTATTCAAAGTCTTTTTTCTCTACCACCCACGCAGCACAAAGAAAACTTCCCTCCCAGGTGCTTTAGTAGCTCTATGCACAGACAGTTTGAGGATTCACTCACTCACTTCCAGCAAATGTTAATCTTTTGCCTCTGCTGCTTCCTCTGACAAAGGGGAGAATATGTAATCGAAGCTGGAGTCAGGCCCCCCTAGTATTTTTTTTTTTTTAATCAGAGAAGTGGAACCTCCTTATTAACAATCTGGATAAGATAATGTATCTCATGATTTTGGAAGAGCCTAACAATAGGAAAACAATGCTGGAAAAATCCAGGTCTGGAAATAGCCAGGTCTATGAATAAGTATTAACAATTAGCTAGAGAAGCCCTTCTCCTCCCCCTATCTCAGGGGCTGACCTACAAATGACAGCATGTAGAGAGTCCTGCTTCCGTCTGTTTGAGGTCATCATCTCTTTCAAACCCATATCTTGGATCAGAAGATTGAGAAGGCTCTTAGGAGGAATTCTGCACCGGCTGTAGCCCAACCGTGCACTACCATTTATTTCTCCTCTATTTTGAGGGTGTGCATGAAGTGAGGGTTGGATAAAACCCAAGTAGTCCAGTTCCAGCTCTCCCAGGAAAACCATTCTTTATCTACAATTATGGTCTTTACTGACTGCGGACAAGCTTCCCTGCAGCTTTCTGCTCACGTTTTTGGTTCGGCGGGTGTGGCTTAGATGAACTCTTGCCTTTAGGCCACAATGAGGAGACTTCCATAAATTTTACTTTGTCTCAGATCTCTTTAAGGAAATCTTGATTGTTTGGGACTCATTTGGAATGATCTCTCCAACTGTTGTGGGCAGGAGGGAATTCACTATATTCGCCTATGTTTCTCTGTACCTCATTGTCCATGAGGACTAAGTATTGCTGTGCCACTGTTCTCATTTAATCCCTAAAGTCCTGTCCTAATTTCATTTAAATCAGGATACCCAGACTGTAAGACAGAAAAAGAAAAGCTCTGGCACAAAGCTGCGATGTGTAGGGCCCTCAAGACCTACTTATTTAGAAAATTGGAATCTGTTTGTCCATTCTGAGAGTAAGAATCACTGGATGCCAGCGGCTAGATTTGCTATCTAAATTGATAAAACTGTTTATCTGAATTATGCAATTAGCAGGCTTTCCTTGCCCTTTGAACCTTAAAGGCCTATCCAGTTCACTTCCTAGGCAGAGCAGGTGAGCAGCTGTAGCTGAAGAAGTGCAAATCTCCCACTTGGTAGTCCCTGCAGAAGTGTTCTCAACATACTGCCTCTATGCTTTCATCCTCAGATGCTGCCTATGGACAGTGTGCCCTTCGGGCATTCCTCATAGCTTGGTGGGCCTGCCTTCTGTCAAGGATGTGGGGGGTGAGGAGGGGGGAAGGTATTCTGTATCTTGTGCATTAGTTCTGATGGAATTTTCTTCAGGTGGCTCGTCTGCCTTTGCCATCTATTCTCTTCTGTCTCTTGGGGTGTGTGTTTGTCTCCTCCTTGTGGTGAGTCTGCCTCCGGTACAGAAGAGACTTCTAACTTGTAACTCCTTTCTTTGCCCTGGTTCTACTTGCACAGGCACTCACGATTAGTCAGCAGGTGCAATTTTGTTGTTGTACATGTTTATATATAGCACTACTAAGACATTTGGTTTAGCTCCTCTAGAGGCAAAGGTGGGGGTGCATCTAGCTGGCTCGGCAACTAAGACTGAAGGTGACCTGCCTGTCAAGAGGAGAATGATATAATCATTTGTTCTGCCCTGGTGTAACTGTAGAACAGAGAACTCTCTGGGTAGTGAATATTCTCCTTTTCCCACTGGTCCCAAAACTCCCAAACAGGATCAACGGATCTCTTGGAAAGTACCCACTTATGCTCTCACAATTATCAGGGATGCAGGTACACTTCAAGTGAGAACTCAAATGATGTGCTTAGGATAGGATTTGACTGGGACTGCAGAGAACTTACTTCTCCCTTATCTGGGAATGTATCCTGCAACATACAGGTGCCTCCCAAAAATAGTAGTGGCTTTAATTTGTTTAGATTCTTTTTCATGTTTGATTGCTTTAATATTGATTCATCAGATAAAATCCGCTACAAGGGGCTGACTGCATCCTTTTGAAATAACACCTGTCCTGTGCAATTCACAGCACAGCATTAGCATGTCCATAGTACCAGCACAAAGCAAGGAAGAGATTAAGAAATGAAGGCAGAAGAGGGCTAAATTCAAACACAAAGTAGAGGGGGATTTGTTATATTGTTGCCCCGTCAAGTTCCCACTAGTTTCTTAATAAGCCTGAACATTTTTGACAATAATTAAACGGGGAGCAATGAGACACAGCTAATGTTTTGTTTTCCTGTATGCATTTCAGGACTACAGTAGTAGCAGCTGCTGCCTTTTTGGATGCCTTTCAGAAAGTGGCTGACATGGCTACTAACACACGTGGTAAGCCGATGTGTCAATATTTAGTTTAACAGAATGCTGTGTCCAGCTTATATCATTTGTGCTAATAATAATAATAAAAAAGCCTTACTTGTTACCACTGAGAGGCAGATCTGGTAGACCTCTGTTTGATGAGCTCTTACTTTGAATATGCAGAATATGAGATGGTTTGGAAAGATTTGTGGAAAAATGATGGAGACCCATAATTTAGATTTGTTTGACATAAATTGTTTTGAATATTTCTTAATTGCCCTCTGAATTACATGCTCGGGAAGAATATTTTAACTGTAGATTTATTGAAATCTGTATCTGTTCTCACTCTGACACTTTATCCCATAAATAAGTTTAAAAGAGATGTAAAGCCAGCTCCTCAGCTGGCATCAATCAGTGTAGGTTCATTGAAGACCATAGAGCTGTGCTGACTTGCACCAACTGAGGATCTGGTCTGTAGTTTTTTTTATTGTTTTTTAAGCCTCGGTCCCTGGATATCTGAGGCAGTTGCCTGCACCTTCATTTTAGAGGAATCTTCCTCTATCGTCCCCACCTTCCCATACCCTATAATTTTTCCTTAACCTGCTAATTAATGGCCAAACTAGTTCTCCTGGCCTTAACAGGAAATGAGGGATGTTCAGGTTCATATGGGTGACTGATGCAAGTTTGTCCGTGAATAGACCAGTAGAAACAGTGCAACTGACAATCCTGCCAGACCCCTGGGTGAGTGGGGAGCAAAAGGCTGCTTTTCTGTGGTGTGCCAGATGACCACTGACCCAGGCAAGAAGAGCTCTGATGTCTCTGCAGAGGCTGGGCTGCCCGGTCCAGCAGGGCTCTGTTATTGAAGAGCTATTCCAAAGTGAATGTACAATTGTTCATCAAGTTGTTTTCAGTAGTTTCTAGCTTTTGGTTTTTGGGTGTTGTTCCCCCCCCCCCCCGCCCAAATAAATCCTTGCTAGTTTCTAGCTCTGAGTAATACTGCATCCCTAATGTTGAAAAGTGTGACGTTTAATTAGCAGTGTGCTAACTATCTAAGCCACACTTTTCCTTCTGAGAGCAGTAGTAGCAGCTGGAACAAGAGTTAAATAAGGGCACTGTGACAACTTTGAGGAACCAGATATTTGTTTTTAAAAGCTGCTAATTGCTTTCTGCTAAGCTTATCTGAAGGAGTTTTTTTATCTACTATTGGTGATATTAATACATACGTTAAAAAATGCCAGCTCATACATGTTAGACATCAAACCATGACTGACAGACTTGGCTTCCTGTGTACATGGCATGAAAGGGACAAAACTAGAGATGAGACTGTCACAGGGACCCAAGATGAAAAATTTTGGGTTTGGAGTCTGAAACACCCCTCCAAAAAGTCAGGCTTGGCTGAGCTCTGCTTCAGTGCTGGGTCACTAAAAGCGCTTTAAGATCATTAAAACATTTTTTTTACAAGTGTTTTGAATTCTTGAATGACCAAAAAACTAAATAATGTGGATCTATGCAAATTATTAGGGGGTATTTTATCCCTTCTGTTCCATGTATTTTGATGTATTTGGACTATATCCGGCATGCATTGCATCTTTCCAGACTACGTCCTTCAGAAAAGAAGCTCTGTAAATTCAGTCCGGTTAAATTTGTATAACCCCCACTGTTCTTCCTCCCTTACTTCTCCCAATTGAAACGATAGAAGGGAATTTTGACACATTTTTTAGAAACTGACATTCTGACCAAATAATTGAAATTTCAGGCTAGTGGCTCTTCCATTTCCCCCTATGTATTGTTAAGAATTAGCATCTTGCATTGTACCCAAGAAGAAACCTCCTTGAGGTTCTTCAGCTAATGTGAATCCTAATATCTTTTGTCGTAGACTGGATGAAATCCTGGTCCCATTGAAGTCAATAGTAAAACTCCTGTGACTTCACTGGGGTCAGGATTTCATCCAGCATCTTCATAAAAGTAGTAGCTTAAGTGAAATCTGGCTTAAAACAACTGATTTCCCCCCCCCCCTTCCCTTTTGTGATGTGGGGATTCTTTTCTTGCCTGTGGTTTTGCCCCTTGAGGAGTTAAGACAATACTGTACTAAATGTTGCCATTTGTTTTGTTTCTGTGTATTTTATCCTTTATAAAATTGTGTATTTCTTTGACCTGTGGTGGTTGCTGTTGGTATAGATTACACCTAATGCTGCAAAACCAAGGGTGGTTTTTAAAACAGTTTTGTCCCATGTTTGTTTACATTAACTGAAATTAGCAAAGTTTGCTTTTGTGTTTTAAGTATCTGTGCAGAGAGTATATACAATGTTTTTAATATGTATGCAAATGTTTGAGGGTAAACTACAAGCAGGATATACACACGTGTCCTGTGTACCACTTCACAGAAGGTTTAGCAACTTCGCTGTGAATTATAGGTATACATTGTCATTGTATGAAGAAGTATTTCTTTGATAACTTTAAGTAAAAATGCTGATCCACCGCCTATTTCAGAGAGACATTGTTATTCCCTAATGGGAAGTAGTGTGATTAAATTGTTGTAAAGCTGTGTGCTGTTTTTTATTTGTAATTGCTTACTGTTTTACTGGAAGTGGTGTGTTTATTTTAAGGCCCAGCATTCTAGCTGATGAAAGCATTTTATCACAGTCAGTCAGCAGTAACCCTCTCTGGCTACTTGTCAATCTGCTTGCATCAGCATTTGCTTCAGAGGGAGAAAATACTGTCTATGTATATAATATATAAATATTTACAACTATACATACCCACGTATACAGGAGAAAACCTAATACCTTTGCAGATACCTGAGGATGGTGGGCTTGTACGTAGCTTCTCGTTTCGTTTCCATGAAGTACAACAGTGAAGCCAGGCTTTTCTAGCTGGCACTAACCTCTACGTGATACTTTAGGTCTGCCACTCCGAAGTGCTGGCTATTCCCTTCCTATCTACCTATCTCGCCGGTTCTCAAACTTCATTGAATTGTGACCCCCTTCTGACAACAAAAATTACTACACAACCCCAGGAAGGGAGACTGAAGCCTGAGCCCGCCCAACCCCTGCCACCCTGGGTGGAGAGTGGGGGCCAAAGCCCGAGTCCCACCACCCTGGGTGGGGGGGAGGAGGGAGCAAAGCTGAAACCCAAGAGTTTCAGCCCCGGGCTGGAGGCCTGTAACCTGAGCCCCACTGCCCAAGGCTGAAGCTGAAGCTTGAGCCCTATCTCCCAGGGCTGAAGCCGTCGGACTTCGGCTTCAGCCCTGGGCAACGGGACTCTGACTTTTGGCTTTGGCCCCGGACCCCAGCAAGTCTAATGCCAGCCCTGGCGACACCATTAAAATGGGGTGGTGACCCAGTTTGGGGTCGTGACCCACAGTTTGAGAACTGCTGGTCTCCCTTGGTCATTTGCCTCCTCTTGACTTTAACTTTGCAGGTTTTGCTTGTTACACAATTTTTATATTTGTGTTGGGATTGGAGTCTTTGAGGCGGAAGGCTCTAAGGGGAGGGTGTAAAACAATAGAATCACAGGGCGGAGTGTGCAGTACGCTATGCTGTGCTGCGCCATGCCATCATCCTGCACGTGCTACCTTTGAGGGTAGCGAAGACCCCCTCAGTGTGACGCAATGCATTGTTGTACTGAGCTGGTATATAGAAACAATAGCTCAGAGTGGTATGAGCTGCTCTGTTCATTTCAAGGTGGGGGGCTAACTCTGAAGGATTTTAATACTGATGATGCTTACTCCTGATGTGTGTGAGCAGAAACATTCAGCTGTTCCAGGATTGTGAGTGGAGGATAAGTCCTACCAGTTCTTATTTCCAGTCTGATTCTTTAATAAGAAGAGCTGTTAAATGAGTCGACTAATGAAGGAACATTGTCCATCTAACAGATGCAGTAAAAGTGGTGTGTTGCCTGTATTCGTTATATTTATATTCTGGATACAGAATTTGTTATAAAAGCATGTGAACTCCAGTAGTAAACACTGTGTTGTACTGGAGGATTTATCTCACTTTAAGGAGACAGTGTGGTCTGGTGGATTGACCGCGGGCAGGGAGCCAAGTACATGTGAGTCTGAGTTCTGCACTGTATCCATTTCAGAACTGGCCTTCCTCAGGTCGTGGGGCTTGCGTAGACTAGGATAAAAGGTATATTTAAAGGATGCTGGCTAAATTGGTTCACTCTGCATTTTTAAATATCCACCTTTTTATTCTAGTCTAGATACACCTGCTGTGGGGCCATCTTGGGATACGTGCTGAGTGCCCCCATCTCCTACTGACTTCATTGGAAGTGGACTGTGTTTAGAAACTCCCAGGATCAGGCCCTGTACTTCTCCTCCTCTCTCCTCCCCCTCCATACCAGAAGATAATTCTTATCCAGAGTTCATGGGAGGATTAGTTCATGTGTAAAATCTATGGCCCCAGTTCAGCAAGGTGCCTGAGCTCATGCCTAATGTAAAGCATGTGAGTTGTCCCACTGACTACAGTGAAATTACTCATTGGGTGAGAGTTATTTTATGTCCCAATTTAAAAAAACAAGCACCAAATGCCGTTAGAATTATTAAATGTGCAATAAAATAACAGTAAATACTAATACATTAAATTTCGTTAGCCCCTGGCATTAAGGATGGGATTTTCAGAAGCGCTCAACATTGGTGTAACTGTTCCTGTTGAAGTCCATGGTAGAGATCTTATTGGCTGCAAATGGAGATCAGTTTACCTTGGCCAGCAAAAGATTAATAAAACAAAACAACCCCCCATGCTGAGAAGCCATTTTTCCTCCCAATTCCCCAAAATACTCTCATTCTGCCCCCATCAACCCTTTCCACTAGATGGCTTTTGCCAGTTAGGCATAAGTTTCAATACTTTGCTGAACCGAGGTCTGTATGATGGTGTAAGTATTTTTATTTTTTTTAAACCCCCATCATTTAAAACTTTTTTTGCAGAAAAATTACCTTAGACCCATTTAGAATTTTTTGATTTATAAAGAACAATATCTTTCACCGGGTTCTGCCACAAAGTTTCCGTGTGACCTTGGGCAAGTCATTTAGCTCCTCTGTGCTGCAGTTCCCCATCTTTAAACTGGAGATAATAGCACTGCCCTACCTCACGATGGGCGTTGAGGATAAATGCATTAAAAGATGGTGAAGCGCTTTGAGATCTACTCATGCAAAGCACTGCATAAGTGCATTTTTAGGCATTATTATTATTTTAATGGCTTAGTTTGGATTTTGCTGAGGATGGAAAAAGAAAAACTAGATTGGTCTAGTCATTTTCTCATTTTCATAAGTTAGTGCAATGTTATTGCATCTTATTGAAGGGGTAATGGTCATTTTTAGAGTCTTAAAAATCCTAAAGCCTCTCCTGTAACCCAGCCTTCTATAAATGTTGGCCTTAAATTAAGTTGACGTGGTCCTGCTATGTTTTCTTATAACAAGAGAATACCAATATGTTCAAATTACTGTAGTTTGAAAATGTAATATAAATTTTGTTTTTTGTGCAGTTTTAGTGTGTGGGTAAGTTGATTTCTTCGCTTTGTACCTACACTAATTTTCTCTTTGCCTTCACTATATTTTGATGTCCTTCCGGACTGGCACTGGATTTAAAAACTTGAATATGTAGGGTGGAGAGGAATAGTGACATTCACCTAATGTCTTATAGCTTCAGAGTTAATACTGATGTTATCCTTTAAATCTGCTTTATTGAATATTCATAGGGGAGCCTGAATATATTAAGTGGCAATGACTCCCCACCGTCTCCTTCTTTTTCACAGGTGTAAATTTAGAAGACTTATGGGAAGAGAAATTGAAAGCTTTGTGATTATGCGGGAGCTAACAATTGATCTTCAAAGTACGATTGTTAATGAGTCCTTCAGTATCCACTACGCATTTAGCTTTTTTTTTTTTTTTTTTCCCCCCCTGTATTGAAGTGGTTTTTAATACACATAGCAGGAGTATTTGCTATTGGTAGATAAGTGTGCCTCAGAATGGTTTAATTATACAGTAACTCAGAGAGCTTTTCTGATTCAGTCTGATTCAGTGTGTGATGATGCAACTCGGGGGCTTGACATGTCCTGCAAGGGATATGCCTTCCCTTCCCATGTACAGTGCAGTATAGTTTAAGATGTCAGTGCTGTTTATGCTCTCAATCCCCTTCATTCTACAGCAGTCCATGAGGAGTGAAAGATGATCTGCACATTAGAGTGCTAGTGAAATGTGTGTCGGAAATGGTTTCCTGACGGTAGGATAGGACTTGGGGTTAGAGGATGTCAAGGCCCTGGAGGAATAGCCAAGATAGCACATTAGAGAGCAGCCAAAACTGATGCTTATGTCTACGCTGCAGCTGAGAGCATGCCTCCCAGCCCAGGTAGACAGAGACGCATGAGCTCCGCTCAAGCTAGCATGCTAAAAATAGCAGTGTGGATGTTGTGGCTGGATGGCAGCATGGGTTAGATGCCCGAGTGCAAGCTCACCTACTCCCTAGGTCGGAGCTCAGGTGGCTAGCCTGTGCCTCTGCCCATGCTGCTATGTCCACAATGCTGTTTTTAGTGCACTAATTCAAGTCTGACTGGGCTGGGAGACATGCTTCCAGCTGCAATGTAGACATACTCCCGGGGGCGCAGGTTGCATACTCTAGTTGCTAGCCAGTGCTGAATTTTGTGAAGCATCTATGCTGCTATTATTAACCATGATAACTAGATTAAATCACACCTTTGCTATAACGCACCCGTAGATGCACCCATGGTGTTCCCAGGCTGGGGAAAGGCGACTGAGGGCTTTGGGCAGAAGATGAATCTCTGCCATCCTGTCTTGTGAAAATGAATTATTTATTTGTATTTCAGTAGTGCCTGGAGGCCCCACTGTGCCAGGCACTGCGTAAACATGAAGTGAGATGGTCCTTGCCCCAAGATTTTGCGATCTAACTAAACAAGATAAGTGGTATGTGGGGAAAAACCGAGCGGAAGTGATTTGCCCAAGGCCACACAGCAAATCACTGGCAGAGCAGGGAATAGAATCCAGGTCTCCTGAATAAATATTTTAATTCTCCTAAACTGGTGTTTGACTTAATAAAAATGACGGTAAATTGTGTTCGCAGGACAGAATTCTTGACCGTACAGCTGAATAGCATGGGAAATATTGAAAGAAGTGTCCTTCTTCTGTCAAAAAAACCCCTTCAAAGTTAAACTTTGAACCAGCTGTAGAGATGGGTACAGAAAAGAAATGTAATTTCCCCCCAAAACTTGTCCCTGTTTTTTGTTCGGCTCTATGGCAGTCTCCAATGACTGGAGAGCTTGTATAAATGATGACCTCACAAGAAGCATGGGAGTAAAAGTGGAGCTGATGAGGGGAAGGGAATTTAGTCACTATGAAACTATTTTTTTCATGAACAGCTGTTTAACTTCAGTGATATTAGAATAAAGGAAACCTTTGTTCAATTAAGGGCCAAAGGACTTACAATAAACATCTCTGTCCTTCCCCTGGTCCTCCCAAATAAAACCCAGGGATGATCAGACTTTCCACACTGATACTTGTAAGGTGTAAATCAAGCAGGAGAAAAAGCAATATTTAAATAAACCTTTCATGCTACCAGTACGTGCAATAAAGAAGCAATTTAAAATCCTTTGCAGGTAGTTTTTAAATTGCTTGAAAACATATTTACATACAATCTGTGTTCTGTAATATCAATTCATGCATAACAGGTTTAAAACTATTATCTAACTTTTTAATATTAAATCTGCAGAATCTGGGAAAAAGAAAAGGAGTACTTGTGGCACCTTAGGGACTAACCAATTTATTTGAGCATAAGCTTTCGTGAGCTACAGCTCACTTCATCGGATGCATACTGTGGAAACTGCAGAAGACATTATATACACAGAGACCATGAAACAATACCTCCTCCCATCCCACTCTCCTGCTGGTAATAGCTTATCTAAAGTGACCACTCTCTTTACAATGTGTATGATAATCAAGGTGGGCCATTTCCAGCACAAATCCAGGTTCTCTCACCCCCCCCCCCCACACACAAACTCACTCTCCTGCTGGTAATAGCTCATCCAAACTGACCACTCTCCTGTAAAGTGGTCAGTTTGGATGAGCTATTACCAGCAGGAGAGTGAGTTTGTGTGTGTGTGCGGGGGGTGTGTGTGTGAGAGAACCTGGATTTGTGCTGGAAATGGCCCACCTTGATTATCATACACATTGTAAGCAGAGGTTTCAGAGTAACAGCCGTGTTAGTCTGTATTCGCAAAAAGAAAAGGAGTACTTGTGGCACCTTAGAGACTAACCAATTTATTTGAGCATGAGCTTTCGTGAGCTACAGCTCACTTCATCGGATGCACACGATGAAGTGAGCTGTAGCTCACGAAAGCTCATGCTCAAATAAATTGGTTAGTCTCTAAGGTGCCACAAGTACTCCTTTTCTTATTGTAAGTAGAGTGATCACTTTAGATAAGCTATTACCAGCAGGAGAGTGGGATGGGAGGAGGTATTGTTTCATGGTCTCTGTGTATATAATGTCTTCTGCAGTTTCCACAGTATGCATCCGATGAAGTGAGCTGTAGCTCACGAAAGCTTATGCTCAAATAAATTGGTTAGTCTCTAAGGTGCCACAAGTACTCCTTTTGTTTTTGCGAATACAGACTAACACGGCTGTTCCCAGATTCTAGAGTAAGTACATAGTAGAAGACCGGTAGGGTTAGCCATGTTTTCTCGTCTGTCTCCTTGCACATAGAGTGCAGTGTGAAGGTCACTGAGCTGCATACCGACTTTGAGAGTTCTGTGGTACTCGGTAGAAGGGGTCAGAATGGAATGAGACCTAAGTCTTGTCTTTTTTAGATGTTGTTTAATCTTAAATGCATAAATGCAAGAGATTTAAGGCTATTTTCTTATATTTTGTTGTTGTTTCTAGCTAGATTTGTGTGTGTGTGTGTTTTTCCTTAAGGTCAAGTCTGAAGCTAGCTCAGGATTCATGTAATCAAAATTAGTGCTGCCTTGTACTTCACACTGAGGGGAAATTTCCAGTTTGATAGATAAAATAATCACTATGGCAACCTACATGGCCACCTAGTCCACGGTGCTTTGCGCAATATGGTGTATAAATAGCCAATGATGTCTCTTTCCCTAAGTCGAAGCGTTTTTTTATGAAGCAGTCTGTCTTTTGTAAAGAGATTGAAATGCAGTTAGGAGATGGATTAGGCTGCTGCAGCGATTTGTATTCAGGCAGCAGAAATGAACAAATTTAATTGCAAGGGTTTCTTTAAAAAACAAAAAAAACCCCAACAACCACCCACCACCACCAAACCAATGTTTGGGAGGGAGTGCAAATAAGAAAAGGGCACGTGTATAGTAAGAGCTTGACACCCCTTTTCTGATTAAAAATGCAAATCTATTCAGAAACATTGAGTCAGAAACCTTGTTGGGGGAGGTTGTGGGGTAGAGGAAGAGTGAGCGTTAGGTATGCATTGCTATTTAATCAATAACAGCAGCTTTCTTTCTGACTTAGTATTTCTTAGCACTGTAGTATCTAAGGCCCTACGGACCGACCCCTATGTCCATATGGTGCCGTTTATTTGACGCTGTGTAGGTGTCTGCCCACGTGGTGTTCCTTGCAGGACTGGGAATGAAATGCCTGTTTTTGGAATTGGTCTTGAGTTACAAGTGTTAAAGGGATGGGATTGGAATTTTAAAACCTTCAAAAATCCAGTTTCTTGGGGAACTGTGAAGATGAGTGTAAACCACAAGCTGTTTAAGGATTATTTCATTTCACTAATTTACTGGCGGGAGAGAGAGAGAGAGTGACTTTTAAAACAGTGGCGGCTGAGGTTTTAGTTGGTGGTTGCTTGTCAATATAGCCCATCTTCCTATGGTTGGAGATCCCCTTTCAGTCTGATTCAGTCATGATGTGATAAACTGGTCCTGTAGTCGGTGCATAACCATATTTCTGTAGTAACCACAACAAAAGAGCTTTTTTTTTCCCCTCTGTGAATCTGTTGGTTAGCAACAGTTGCCAAAGAGATGTTTCCATTGTAGTTTACCAATATTTGTTCTATTTTAATCTATTCATCATTAGGCATCTATAGGAAAAACAAGTATAAGGTCATTAAGTTAGAATTGAGTTGCTCATCCTTTACTTAAAGTACATAAGAAAGGTCATACTGGATCAGACCAAAGGTCCATCTAGCCCAGTATCCTGTCTTCTGACAGTGGCCAATGCCAGGTGCCCCAGAGGGAATGAACAGAACAGGTAATCAAGTGATCCATCCACTGTCGCCCATTCCCAGCTTCTGGAAAACAGTGGCTAGGGACACCATCCCTGCCCATCCTGGCTAATAACCACTGATGGACCCATCTGCCATGAATTTATCTAGATAGGCTCATGCTGGTGGCCCTGGAGATGTTGCCCAAATAAAAGTACTGTATGCTTGCCCAACTGTACGGGCAATGCTTGCCCAACTGCCTTTCCAAATCCCACCCGAAGCCTGCTGAGGCCACCTCTTGAGACAAAAGGCAGCTGATTCTCTATGTGCCAGTTCACTCCTTGGCCTCTCTGGGTATGTCTACACTGCAGATGAACACCTGTGGCTGGCCTGTACCAGGTGACTTGGGCTCTCAGGGCTCGGGCTAAAGGGGCAGTTTAATTGCAATGTAGAAGTTTGGGCTTGGGCCACAGCCCAGACTCTAGGACCTTGAGAGGTGGGAGGGTCCCAAAGCCCAGGCTGTGGCCCTAGCCTGAACCTCTACACTGCAGTTAAACAGCCCCTTAGCCCAAGCCCTGCGACCTCGAGTCAGCTGGCACCGGCCAGCCACGGCTGTCTTATTGCAGTGTAGACATATGCTCTGCTGAGATTCAGAATGACCACTGTGATGGTAGCTTTAGTGAACAGGGGAATGTGCCCATGAGAAGTCAGATTAACAGTGTCAACTTGCTTCCTGCAACTCACATCACATCTCTGTGCTGGTAACTTCATGTAGCTGTGTATCAACCCACTCAGGATTCAGACCACTGACACAGGAATATGTCCTGTTATCACTACTTTAAGCCATCAGCCCCCTTTTCATTCCTTTACATCAGTCCTGAGTGATGCAAAGCAGTATATTTGTGGCACATTATAAAGATACATCCTTTGGACTGGAATACAGGTTTGTTCTTAGGTTTTCCCCTCAGACAAAATTCTGTTTGACAACATAGAGGATACAAGGAAAGGTGAGATTACAAGCCTTGGAAGTCTAGAATTGAGAATTGCACATCCAGGACAATGGAGCTCTGCTTAATCCTTGAACAAAAGACCCCGTGGCATTTGCATTGTCTACCAGGCTTTCCCCCTTCTGTGATATACTGTCCGTCTCTCAGAAGGATGCTTGAGCTGCTGTTTCTGATGTTGTTTTAATTATTCCCTGGAGGCTAAACTCTGCCATGTCAATTCCTTTTATGCACCTTTCCTGCAGAGGTGTCAGCAATTTCGGGGGGGTGGGGTGTGTGTGTGTGTGTGTGCGTGCGCGCAAGCAAACTAGTTAGGGCTGTTCTCATTGCCAGGCAGTTTGCTTAGTGATACGATTCATCCCACATTTGTATACTTGCTGCTCAGAGGAAGGTTATACATTTGTATGGTAATAATGAGGTCTTGCTTAAAATAGATCGGCTTCCTGTATTTTCTTGTCCTTCTGTTTGCTTGTGAGCTGTTGGGTGTTGCTAGCTCAATTATTTGCCCCTGTTGCTATGTGCAAGTGTCAGTTTGTTTTAAAATGAGGCATCTCCTGGAGCTAGAGCTTAGGCAGTTTTCTGGTCTTGTTTGGCCAATATTGGGGTAGAAATACCCTCTGTATGCAGAATTGAGCTCCTTAAGAGGGGAGCCCTTTCGGTTGTCAGATTGTACTAGAAAACTAGTATCAACCTAGGACAAGTGACTTATTGTTCTGTGCCCCTCTCTCCCTCTCCACTCCCTTGCTTAATGAAGTCCAACCTGTAAAACTGCGTGAAAGTTAAATAGTGTGATCATCCTGCTGTTTCAATTCAGTGTTAGAACCTCTCATCTTCTTTTCTAGGAAGAGTGGGTGTAAAAGGGCAAACTTCTGTAGTGAGTGAGTTCCCCCTGCCACCCGTTCTGATTGTTTCATTTGGCGTTTGGGTCATTTCTGAACCAGAACTTGCCTGCTAATCTCAGTGAATGGTTGGCTTACACTCATTTAAATCTCATTGCATTTGGCACTGTTTGATATCCTCTTGCTAGGTCTGATACATGAGAGGGAGCACGTTCCTTATTCTCATTAGGACCTTGGTGAAAAATGCTGCCATTTTGCAGCAGCGTCCCTAGCACAGGTTGCAGATAACCATGTGAAAAATAAGAGGGAGTGGGGGAACATTCTGTTGTATTGCAGTGTAGCAGAATCATGGGATAATTGTATGGGGTGGGTCTGTTTGCTATGCCAGGGCTTACAATTACTATGCAACTCTGTCTTTCTGAAGCATTTACTGCTATGTAAAATTGAAATCTGCATTATCCCCCACTGTGAGCATCTGGGCCTAGGGACTGGTTACTATAGAAACTAATATCAAGGAGCTGGCTGGTGCTTTTCTTTGGAGTTGTATAAGAGCATATTTCACAGTTCCGTGCAATCCTGTGCAAATGTTTGACTACAAGCAAGAAGATAGGGAATGTGGCTCTCCTTGCTGCAACTGAAGTGCCTGCACCTCAAATGTGTATTGCGATCTGAAAATGGGCATTCTGTAGAATGCCAGCTTCAGAGGTGGACAGCATGTAGGTTTCTGATGTTGCCAAAAGAGCCATAGATTTGAAGGATTGAAGAATACAGTGAGAATTGATCCCAGAATATTCTTATATTCTGGACATCACTTCAGCCCATCTCAAAGTGAAATGTAAGACTAAGAATGGGTGCTATTTCTCCACAGGATAACAGCTGTCACAAAAGTGTTTATCCCATACTGAGACTGAGCTGGAGTCTGTTTTGCTGGGCATAGTGAATAGCATTGTTAACAAAGTTCCATTTGCAGGGCCAGATTCGGCTTTCATTTACACCTGTGCAGTTTTAAGTTGCAATGGGGTTGCATAGCAGAATGAAAAGAGACAAGAACAAAGGTGACTTTCACAATCCTGGTTTTTGTGGTGCTGGTAGTCTGGAAAATATCGTGGTTCTTCTTGAACAATTATTATGTTGTGGTCTGAGAGATGAAGATGGAATCCCATGATATTTTTGTATCTTTTTCAGAGTAGAACCCCATTTTCATGAGAAGGGGAATACAACATAGAAATAGTCTACTGCAGTAGAGTAACAATCCCTGAGCAGAGAATATTTCATACAGTCGGAAGAATGCCTCAAAGAAGTGGGCATACCCAATGCAGAATGGTACCTGGTCTGTGAACAGTTCCCCAGATATGTGGAATTAAAGTCAGCAGTCTTATTGCCAGCCAAATTTGTAGCATCAACAACATAGTCTGAGGTGTGAACGTGTATTCTAATATATAATTGAAAGTCAGTTGAACATATATGAGTATAAAAATATGGATAATCATTCTTTTTAGAATAAGATTTCATAAGAATGGCCATCTAGCCAAAGGTCCATCTAGCCCAGTATCCTGTCTTCCGACAGTAGCTAATGCCAGGTGCCCCAGAGGGAATGAACAGAATAGGTAATCATCAAGTGATCCATTCTCTGTCACCCATTCCCATCTTCTGGCAAACAGAGGCTAGGCACACCATCCCTGCCGTTGCTGGCTAATAGCCATTGATGGACCTATCCTCCATGAACTTATCTATTCTTTTTTGAACCTGTTATAGTCTTGGCCTTCACAACATCCTCTGGCAAGGAGTTCCACAGATTAACTGTGTATTGTGTGAAAAAATACTTCCTTTTGTGTTTTTGTTTAATTGACCTTATGTTATCCATAACATAACAAAATGTTAATCTGCCTGTTCACATGATGCTATTGGTTTAATGCAGTCATGATTCTGAGTATTTTTGGACAACAGTGAAATGTTTCCAGGTAACTTGTTACTACCTCCTTCTGAGAGGTGGCACTGTCAGAACTGAACAGTTTGTGTTGGTTGATATTGCTGAGAAACCTTGTTAATCAAGGGGTCAGTTCTGGGGCCGGTTTTGTTTAACATCTTCATTAATGATCTGGATGATGGGATGGATTGCACCTTCAGCAAGTTTGCAGATGACACTAAGCTGGGGGAAGAGGTAGATACACTGGAGGGTAGGGATAGGGTCCAGAGTGACCTAGACAAATTCGAGGATTGGGCCAAAAGAAATCTGATGAGGTTCAACAAGTGCAGAGTCCTGCACTTAGGACGGAAGAATCCCATGCACTGCTACAGACTGGGGACCAACTGGCTAAGCGGCAGTTCTGCAGAAAAGGACTTGGGGATTACAGTGGACGAGAAGTTGGATATGAGTCAACGGTGTGCCCTTGTTGCCAAGAAGGCTAACGACATATTGGGCTGCATTAGTAGGAGCATTGCCAGCAGATCGAGGGAAGTGATTATTCCCCTCTATTCAGCACTGGTCAGGCCACAGCTGGAGTGTTGCGTCCAGTCTCTTCCAACCCTAATCTTCTGTGATTCTATGAATCTGCATGCCTCATAGTAGTGCAGAGATAGTCTCTTCTCTGCTTCCCAGCAAATGGATGCTAAGCCTAGTGCTGTAGTGAGGTTTCGTATTACTAGGACTTCATTATTTTTATATAGCATACTCTCCACAAGTCTAGTACATTATGAATTATTATAAATAAGTTAAAGCTAAAGAACATTTGATAAACAGGTGAATAAAGCACATGTTATGGTGGATTATCACTGTTGAGAACCAGTGGTTCTCCAACTGTGGGGCCTCCCAAGGCAGGCACAGAAATGTGTGAAGGGGGTCTGTGTGAGATGTGTGCCTTTTTTTGGTAAGAGCTCTGGCTGTCAGCCCCAGGTGACTGGGACTTGTGCAGAAGGGCCATGCACACCCAAGAGGCAGGAATTAAGGGGACAGCGGGAGCCCTGCCCTCGGGCTCTCCTTTCCTCCTCCTCTGTTCCCTCACTGGGATGCAGCATAGGCTCGGGCTCTCCTTGCTCCCCCCTCCCCCCCCCCCGTCCCTCACTTGGAGGCACAGGGCTCCAGCTGTCAGCTCCAGGGTGGCAGAAGCAGTGCAGAAGTGTGGGTGGCAATGGGGTGGTAATTCTGCTGTGAAAAGTGAAATATTGATGAATATCACTTTGCCACCCTTACTTCTCTGCTGCTGCTGGCTCGGCACTGCCTTCAGAGCTGGGTGGCGGTATACGTACTTGTGTGTGTGTGTGTGTGTGTGTGTGTGTGTGTGTGTGTGTGGGGCGGGGGGGAGTGTAAACGATTAGAGACACAAAGAAGGGGGGCCCGATCAAATAAGTTTGAGAACCACTGTGCTAGACAAATAGTAGCTAAGTGGGCTTCAGACATGCTGGTTCAGAGGTAAAGAGTTCACATGTACTTCTGTGGCTGTGTAGCCAGGAGCCTGAGTGAGGAGTAAGAGCGATTAAACAAACGGCAGTTTAGCCTGCAGTTGGGGAAATGAAAGCTGTCTTTGAATAGATACCGTAATACTATGCCCGTTCCAGACCACTTGATAGAAGGGCACCATACAAGTTTGGGGTGGTTAATTGATAAAGCCTGTAATAGGGTGGCTTGCCCCAAAAGACTGGAGGGCCTGGGTTTAACCAACCCTGATTACTAAAGAGGCACATCTGGGCTGGTTTAGGTACTTCCCTATAAAGGGCAGGAGGTAGCTAATGTTAAGGAGGAAACTGCAGGAAGTAAGAGAGATTTCTGCAGGAAACACCCTCATACCCAGGGGGTTTGGAAGCTAGAGCCATAAACCTGAGGCTTCAGTCAGTTAAGGTCTGGAAACGGCCTGCCAAAGCAGGAAAGGCCGCAGGCAGGAAGGCCTAGAAGTAGGGTGAATTGGCTCCAGCAGAAACACCTGGAGCATGGGGTTTCCCTCCTGAGACTACAGACAGGAAAAGCCTGGGAGTGACCTGTCAAGAGAGTAAAACTGATTAATTGTATCTTGGAGCTTTGTTTATGTGAATAAACTCAGACTCCTAAGAAGTGGTGGTGAATGGACAAGAAAGGTCTGTGTGGAGTTTAAGAAGCTCCTCAAATGGGGGAAACTGAGGCAAAGTGCCTGCAAAGTAACCCAGGGCCACAAGTGGGCACATGGGAGGCAGCCAGCTTGTGAGTGCAACATACTTTTCAAAATGGGAGGGAGGGAGGGTTTTTTAAATAAGCAGGGTGGTGCCAAAGACCTTTTTTTGTGAGTAAATGATGAAAGTGGAGAAGAATACGACTTGAAATTTCATGCCCAGAATAAGTGAACAGTAACCTGCTCTGAAAATTGAGAGAAGAGTGATGTTTCGAAGCAATTGTTGCCTGGTCAAAACAAAGCCTGCCTGTTCAAGCATGGTACTAGAGTACATAAACTTCCTTACAGTAGAACTTGAATGGGTGTGTGTTTTAAGAAAATGTATCTGCCTGTCTTGAGTGTCGCTGTGGGATGTTGGACAGAGCTGGCAGGAAGATCTAGCATTTCCTTTGCTTGTGGAAGGACTGATTACTTAAGGTTAAAGTAGGAAAACATGACTGCTTTTTTCACCTCAATAAGGTGGACTGTTTGATACAGTATTGCATTCAGATCAGAGTGCACTATCAAAAAACAAACAAACCAGTGCTTCAAAACCTAATTTTTAATGCCACCTTTTATATGGGAAATATTCAAGCCCGACTTTCAAAATAGGCCTCCGTTTTTATGTGCACAGTTTTGCAGATCCAGTAAACAATTCTACCCACAATTTTTTTGTTCCTGTCTAATTCATACTTTCCTCTAGTAATTCACCAGGAGTTAAAGTCTTGGCAGATAGATTGCACTTGCCAAAATGGTAAGCCTGGCTTGCAAAATGGGTCCTACAGGTGTTCCTAGGTAGTGTAGCTTTATTGTTTAAAGAATGCCGCCAAACTTTAGGAACTCTGTTGTGGAAAATAAGGAAAGGAGGTGCTATTAGCATCATTCTTTACAATTATTTCCTCTAATGTTTCCCTTTTTAAAATGAAGTGCATTCCCCATGTAAAAAGCTTTCCCACGACCAATGGGAGTAAACATTAAATATTAAGGCTGTGGTTTTAAGTTGCATGGAAATGAAATGGGGCAAGTCAGTTCAGTTTACCTTTGATTCATTGCTTCCAGGAGCTGCAAAGAGAAAAGGTCGAAAGGACATGAGGAAAATGTGAACCTTTTCCTTAGCTGTTTCACATAAAGGCATGCTGTGTGCCAGACAACAACCTAGCTAAGGAGATATGTTGAGTTTAGGTTTCAAGTGTGATTTGTGGGTAATTATTTTTAAAAAATTGCATGCCAACAGTATCTGACTGTGGAACGTCCATTTATATAATCACAGTAATTTCTAGTTAAGGGTATTTCAGGTCTTTCTCAAAAGGGGAAACAGCCTAACAAAATGACTCAATGCTCGGCAAGCTAAGACTGTCTCTGGTTCCTCTTGGATAGCGGAGTGAACAGATCGGTTTAAACACTAGGCTGGGTTCCAGGAGCTTCTAAATTCTAATCCCATCTTTGACATTTTTTTCTCTCTGACCTAGCTTATTAGAGTGGTTCCTCCTGACCTTAAAATCTATTAACTCTGGGCAAGTCACTTAGTTTATTTTCCTCCATCTGTTAAAAAGGCGAGTATTTTCTTACTTGGTGTTGTGGATTAATTAATGAGATGGATAAAAGAGTTTTTTGTTGTTTTTTTTTAATCGCTCAGTGTCTTCCCCTCAGTCACCTGTAGGATGCAGTGGTTGATGTGTGTTGGACTGGGGATTTTTCCATCAATGCCCCATAAGGCTAACAACCATGCTCTGCTTTATCTTTAAAGCTCTCCCTACGTTCTTTTGCTTCATTTAAATTATTTGTAAATTTTACCACTCCTGAGGACACAATGAGAACATATGATTTTCTGACACTTTTTGTGCATGAGGTGGGTGGTAAACACTGGTAATTGTTCCCCATTTCTGGCCAGACTTCTCATGCCTGGTTCATGTACCTCTACTAAGCAAATGGTAAACCTCACATTTTATTCACAAAGGCTTTATGTGCTGTTTTCCATCCTTTATCTGCACCTGTGGGTATCTTTCTTGTTTTGGAAGCACAAACGTCCTATGGTAAGAAGCAGCATCGTCAATATATTTGCATTAAACTAATGACCCATAAATATACAATCTGCAAAATAGTCCGGTTGTTGGTCACGTTTGTGAAAAGCAAGGTGTTTTGGACCCTGATTGCTCTAGCTCTGGATAATGGGGTTAGGGCTAGCCACAAATAAGTGCACCACGGTCTTGAGTTCTAACAAGCCCAGGTGTTATGCCTAGTAGAGCAGACCTTTCTGATCAATAGCCAAATCTATTTTGCAGTGTAAAGCAGGTATAAAACTAGACAACTTTGAAAGCCTTGTTAATGTTCCACTTCACTATCTTAGTTCCTTTCACTCCAGGTTTTTATTACAAGATACTAATGAAAACAATATGTTTAGACACTGAAACTTCCATGCAATAAATGTAAAGAACACTTCAGTTCTCTAATTTACGTCCTGTTTAGTACTCCCGTTTACTCTTTTAGATTTCATTTCAGCAACTAAAGACATTATCTCTAATTAATGACATTTTTTTAAAAACCCAGTCTACAGGGAGTCTGGTTTCTTGGAATTTTTTTTGAGAAATCTCAAATTACTTTTAACTCGGCTGAAAACCTTTTAATGTTGTTTTTTATTTATAAGTTTTAGACCTGATCATGCTGACAGGAGAGTGGGAGTAGAATTGTTTTGGCAGGAACATAAGGGACTGCATCTCTAGTTTGAATGAAAGCTTTCTAGATGTGGCTTATCAATTAATTAGGCCTCTACTTTGGCAGGCTTCAGTGGGAGTGCTAAACAGTGATGGCATAAAGAAGGCCCAGTATGACATAAATATTAATGATTGTCAGTTAATTCCTATGTGACTCAGATGGGTAGATCTGGGATCAAAAGGACTGTTGTCTTTTGACTTCATGGAATGTAGAATGCCTTTTGGGGCATTGCATTGTATATCTATCTGTAGTAACATGTGGATGAACTCTTTGCGGTGCTAAGTGGGAAACATCCTTGTACATTTCCCAGTGATCAGCCCAGAGTGAGGAGGACAGGTCTTGCTTTACTTGAGAGAGATCGAGATGCTTGGGTGGGACAGGGAATACCACGTTGACTAGGAAGGACAGGTGACTGCCATAATAGAACCTTCAATATGAAAAATATTGTTTCCCCTTTCTCTGAATCTTCATGCTCCATACCTTTGAAATAATCATCTTTTTTTTAACTCCTCTTGCTTGTTTGAAAATGTAATACCCTCTATATTTTTTCTAGATTGATAGATTAAAAGGCCAGAAGGGACCCCTGCGATCATCTAGGCTGACCTCCTGAATCTCACAAGCCATAGAACTCCCCCAAAATAATTCTTAGAGCAGATCGTTTAGATGGAAAAACATCCAATCTTGATTTAAAAATAGCCAGAGATGGGGAAGCCACTACATCCTTGGTAAATGGTTAATTACTCTCACTGTTAAGAAGGTACGCATTATTTCCAGTTTGAATTTGTCTAGCTTCAGCTTCCAGCCATTGGATTGTGTTTATACTTTTCTCTGCTACACTGAAGAGCCCATTATCAAATATTTGTTCCCTGTGTAGAAACTGATACACTGTAATCAACTCACCCCTTAACCTTCTTTTTGTTAGGCTTAGACTCAAGGAGTTCAATCGATCACATGTTTTTCTAATCCTTTAATCACTCTCATGGCTCTTCTCTGAACCCTCTCCAATTTACCAGCATCCTTCTTGAATTATGGACACCATTGAAATGTGGACACAATATTCCAGCAGCACCAGAAAGGTGCTGGCAGTTCCTCTGTCTGGTGTACATCAGACCTAATGGCTTGTAAAATGCCTAAGAACAGTGCCTATTTTGCAGAGTGGTTTGTAACAACACAGGTAGCCCTGCTGTACTTTGGCCAGGGCTTGCTCTGTAGGGAGTTCCTCTTTGCTGACGAATGCACTTTTGTAGCGCATACCGTTGAAGACATGCAGCATCAAATCGACTTCTTTTCTGGATCAACAAAGTGATTTGGACTCTGTCAGCCTCAAGAAAACTGAAGTGCTTTACCAGTCTGCTCTAGGAAAAATGTATTCTGCCCCTGAAATCGCAGTTAATGGCACTCTGCTTACTATGGTAGAATAATTTTGCTATCTTGGCAGCACTTGATCTAATAATGCCATGATCGACAACAGAATCACGCAGCGCATATCACAAGCCAGTACTGCCTATGGTCCTCTTTGTCACCACCTGTGGAATGTGAGAGCCGTTCGACTTCACACCAAGATTAAGGTCGGTTGTCACAGGCGACCTGTGCCTGTCGATAGTGGGGGGAGGTGAATAGAGTGAGGGCAGCTGGTTTCAGCAGTGTTTTATTGAGCATGCTCAGTCTAAGGCAAGTAGCAAATCTGGGGGGCACGTGACCCTGCATGCACCCCTCCACACGCGTGGTCTCTCTGTTGTGCAATTATGTTAAGCACTTCTCTCTCTGGCTGTGAAACATGGACACTGCAGCAGGCACTTGGAGCAACAGGAATGTTTTCATATGCACTGTCTGTGTCTCATCTGTAAAGTGAAGTGGTCAGACAGGATACCAAACATCGAAGTCCTGGACCGATGCTGCATGACTAGCATTGAATCCCTAGTCATACAGGTGCAATTTTGCTGAGCTGTTCACCTTGTACTATGGGTGATATGTTTCAGAGTAGCAGCCGTGTTAGTCTGTATTCACAAAAAGAAAAGGAGGACTTGTGGCACCTTAGAGACTAACCAATTTATTTGAGCATAAGCTTTCGTGAGCTACAGCTCACTTCATTGGATGCATTCAGTGGACTGGATATGAGTGATATGTGACTCCCAAAAGCCATATTTTATGGGCAGTTGAAAATGGGAGCACATACCTTGGGAAGACAATGAAATATAAGGACACTCTCAAAGATCAACTAAAAGCTGACAAAGTCGACCCGAACACATGGGAAGCTGCTGCTGCTGATAGATCAGGATGGCGGCAGGCCTGCTGGTCTGCAGTTGAAGCCATCAAGAATAGCAGAACAGAAAATGCCAAAGAGAAGTGTGAGTGAAGAAAGCGGGCTGTGGTAAAAATGAGGCCACGTCTGCCTGACCTGCAGATGCATCCATGTGTGTGGGTCCCTCGCTGGTTTACTTACAATAAGATGCACTGAAACTGATTCTCCTACTTATCGGAGACCTCAGAGGTCTGTTGTACTTTGGCCAGTAAAACATTAAAGCCATGCTCTGGATAAGAGTTTTCCTGTAGCAACGATGGAGACCAATAAGAGGCTAGAACAGATGTAGAGATGCTGCGTTTAGATTTGAGACACGGTTGCCTGTAACGATGATAATTATGACAGTTTAGAGTGCTTTGGGGTATATTTACTTAGTAGGATTTTCACCCAAGCAGCTTTTTGAAATGCTATAACAGGGAACTACCTTTGAACCTCAATATGCTCTTCTACCCCTCTTCCTACCATTTACACTGCAGGAAGTGCTCTTCTACCCCTCTTCCTACCATTTACACTGCAGGAAGGGGCTGGACAATAGGGAGGCTTGTTTGCTTCTATGCAAGCACAGCTATCTCTGAGTAACAGTCCCATTTTCAAAACCTGTACGTTGCGGCTTTAAAGCTGGAATAACTAAAGATGGGTCAAAATGTATTCTGTGCTATATTTTAAGCTGTAAGCCTGGAAGATTTATTTTTAATTTGATAATGTGGGTGAAGAAAGAATTATCTTAATTTTTTATTAGCTCATTTAGGAGCCCTGGGTTGTACGGAGTGTAGTGTCCTGCAACTTGGAATTACCCTGAAATATTGCCGACTAATTGCCACATTTTTGCTCTAGATGAAAACAAATTGCCCAACAGCTTATAATATGTGGTTTCAAATTGTATCCCAGAAAACTTTAATTGGATACGTTCACCATATGTGGATAAAATTGCCTCTCACTTCATAATTTGTCGAGCACTTCTATGCAGACTGACAGATTGGGGTGAGAATATATATAAAAATACCTTTTGAAATAATATTTTAAAGATTATTTTCTTCTGGTATATATTTAAGCAGCTGGGCCATTTCTCCAAATTAGACCCCCATCGTAGAGTAACTATGCCCTTGGTTTTCTAAACAGTAACACCTTTTAATAGCTAGGTCCCTGGTTTATGTTCTCTGGCAGTATGGTTTGTATGTTCGTCTAATCACGTTGAGGACCATGAACCTTGCACTATTGTAGAACACACACATATTGCCCCCTCCCCCTATGGTTTTGTGGCACTTGGTTTGGAAAGGGGGTAAATTAGCTTTGCTGGACTCTTTCAATCAAATCTTGCACTTTACAAGATGGAAGGTATTGGCAAGGTAGTTTAGTAGATCTTACTTTGCATTACTTGTCCTTAATCCAGTAGAAAATCCCTGGCCAAACAAGGTATGCAAAGTTTGTGGATCCTTGTTGTTAGGAGGGTGGTCTATTTGGAGGAAAGACTGATCTGTATGGAAGAATTGGGAACACTTTTTTCCTCCATGGACAAGGTTGGGGAGCTAAATAAGAAGTCAGAAAGCTTGTGAATGAGTCCCCTCTCCTACAGTGCATGTTGAATCCTCCTTTCTTGTCCAGTAAATAGCAGTTACCCTAACTACAGTCGGGTACCTCCTACACTGTGGCTGGTTGGAGAGAGGAGCAGACTAACAGGGTTGGCGGTCTGTCTTCTAAAATTCTGAGGGTTATTTTTTTTTTAAATGCTTTGAGGTGTGGTTAAGAGAGGATGATTAATCGTGGTCTTGTGCATTACTGCTCTTTTCTGGCATGTGGGTCTTTCCAGTAGTTTGCCAATCAATACAGGGGAGGTAGAGGATAGATGAAAGGGAGCAGTCAACTAGGGAGAAGCACCCAACAAAATCTGTCCGTAGCCATTCCAAAGTTCTTCCCTTGCTGAGGGACAGACAGTTGGCCTTTGGGAGAATACTAGCTGGACTGTCACTGAACATATGGCAGTGAGGTCAAGCAAAGTTAGAGAATGCTCTTTCTCCAGAGAATGGACACTTGGGGAATACCTGATCAAGTCTTCTCTGATTGTCCCCTCAGAATCGCAGTAATGGCAGAGGTAGCAAAAGACCTGTGAGAGGATGATTTCAGTTGGTGGAGCCCTACCTCTATGTAAACATACATGGAGGCTCAGTTTGGCTCTGACTCCACAAATATTACTTACTTTAATATAACTGTAAAACAAGCAGTAACAGATTTATGAAACAGTATTTTGTATATAGTCACATCTATAATTAGAGAGGATTAGAGTACATATACAAATGTTGCTGCTTGTTTTACTGCAGTCTTATCTACATTTGGTGGTGTAAATTTACATAAAAGATGTAGTTATGAAAACCTAGGTTACATCTAAAAGTGTTCTTGTAACGGGATGAGGAGGACAGAAAATATTTTTGCTTCTTGAACTGCAGTTGTGATAGTGGGGGCTAATAGCTATTCTAGTATATTTGTATATATTTTTTGTAAGCACTCCTACTTTTCTGATTGCAAAACCTTTTGATGCCCAGTTTATCTCTGCACGCTCAGCATCATTTGAAAAACTGATTTAACGTTACCTCAGTTTTGTCATCTCACACGAGCGAGATGCTTGGATGAAAGGGATTATACCCATAGAAATTAAAGGTCATCTAAATCTTGGGGCAGTTATTTCTGCATTGTACACTGTGGGGTACATTTGTGTACCAGTGACCTACTTGCTTTTCATTTGTAGGTCTGAAGGTTTTTTTAAATTTAACAGTAATTTTATTTGGAGTAAGCTAATGTGAAACACAACTCTTTACATTTCTCTTGTAAGCCTTTAATGTAACATGCATCTTTGATTAGTAGTTCAGACAAGCTCCATCCTGATTATAAAATATAATGGGCCTGTTTGTAGACCTCCAGCACAGATTTGAAGGAAGGGCACTATAACTGAAGCTTCTGGCTGATTGCAAAAGTTTTTGTTTAGTGTCTAATTCTGAAAGTCCTAGGTAGCCTAGCACTGTGTTTTTGTTTGTGTTACATTACCCCTGGTTCCCGCAACGTATCCCGCAATCCCCAATAGTTTAAGAGACAACAGTAGGGGAAAAATACATTTTAAAGCAAAGTTGCAATTTTGGAACTGTATGAGACGTTAGAGCGCTCTCCCTGTTAAAACTCACTCTTCATTAGAGACAAAGCAGGACTTCAACAGAGCAAATCAACCCTTTAGACATCCTGGGATCACCTACAGTGGAAGTGGTGAAAAGGTGTCTAGCTGGCATTCATTTCAACTGTTCTGTGATTCTTTTGTTATGGTTTTGAAAGCAAAATTCATTGTTTGCAAGAGTCTGGAATGCCCGGCGACTTAAAAAGTAGCTAGAGAACATGGAAATGAGTGCAGCTGCTTTTTCAGTAGCTCCGTCATAGCTTTTTTGGTGGTGGTTGTTTTTGGTTTCAAAACATCTATTTTCAGATCTCTTCATGGTTTGATTAAACTTAATTTGATCAGTTTTTAACCCCCCATGCTTGTGCAGCAAAACATGCTGACGGTCCAAATTCATGCTTCTCAAACTATGGAGTCAAGAGTGGTTTTAAAACTGGTTCTACTTATCTTCTTCCAGTAATACGAATTGATACAGTACATCTGTGCAACTTGAGAACAAACAAGTATGAAGTCATATTTCTTGAAATAACACATAGGATGGAAATGCTGAAGACAGCTTTCATTTAATCTCCCGTCGATCCTCGTGTACAGGAATTTGGAATCTTGGCTTTGACTCTGCATGAAGAATGATCCCGCTATCAACATCTGGGCTCTAGTTGGGAACAGATCTGCTTTAGATCAGTGTCTCTAATAACTTTTTTAAAGAAATTCACTTAATATAAGAAATTTGTGTGGTCTCCAAACCAGCCCAGATTTCCAAACAAAAAATTAGAGCAGATAGGATCTAAGTAACCTTAAAATGCTGTCAGCTGTCAGAGTCCACTGAGCTTTGTCTGTTTTTTCTAGTCTGCAAAAGGTAAACTGGCATTTTTATCGCCTACTTCTGCATCTTTTCAGGTGTTAAATTAGAATTTTCCTTCTGCTCCACTGTATCTGCATGCTCTCCCAGATAATCTACACTGCCATGTTGCCATTTTTTTCAAGTCTTAACTATTTTAAAACTTCTAACTATTAGCCAGAGAATCAGTTATTACAATGTTTTGCTTTATGTAGAAGAGTGATTCTCTTTTCTGTCTTGTAACAAACCATTAGGATCTTTTAGCGGTGATGGCTCACTTTTTAGCTTTTGATCTCTGGGCATATGGAGTAATTTCTCAGTGTAAAAGTTACTTCTCAGCATTTCTTAATGCCTGGTAAAGCTTATATCTATCCTTTTTCTTAACTGTTTGTAGCGTACATCTGACTGTTAGTAATTACTTTGAGACTGTATTACTTTAACTTCCAAAGGGTTGTGTTAAACTGTGAATCAGGAATAACTTTTAAAAAAAACGAGGAGAAAAAGAAGCCTGGTGGTGGTTCCCCATTCTTTTAAGAGGAAGCTGCAGTGCACACCGTGCAGAGTTGACCTGGCGTTTGTGCCAAGAAATGGCTTTAACGCCTCTGAATTAAGGCTAATACAACTGCAGTCTGTGCACAGTATCTGGAGAGTCGGGGAGGTAAAGAGGAACTTAAATTTGTCATAATGAAACTGATTCCTAATCTGTTTTAAAAAAAAAAAAAAAAAAAAAAAAAACTTGCACATGAAATATGGAGCAACTAGACTTGCAGCCAAATTTATCTCTGGTGTCACTCCGCTGCATTACACCAGGGAAGAACTTGCCCATGATTTCTTTTTCAAACCGTTTTAATTAGAATATTATTTTTATATATTATAATATTTGGAAGGCAAAAAGAGGGAGAAGAAATATACTGACTCAGCCTATATGTGAAGTGTTTTTCTTCATGCAGTCAACTATTCTTAACGGGAAACAGATTAGTTCAACAGCAGATTCACAGATTGCATCAGGACTGTTTTAAAGTAGAAGTTAATGTGGTTTTGAAAGCAGGTCTCTTTTTTAATTACTCCACATATACTCTTAAAAAGAACAAAATGCAAAAAGAGACCTGTGCATGGCCATGGTTAACTGGTGAAAAGAAGTTACCGAGTGCCGGAATCAGAATTTTCCTGGGTTGAGCATCACCTTAATTACGGAATTTGTACCGTTCTGCCCCGAAAGGTGGCTTTGATGAGTAGCCTTTTGAAAGCATGTTGTGTTGCTGTTGTGCTTACCACACCCTAAGTTGCTGGTGCCATTTTTAGAGATAATTGAAAGCTCACAGAAGAGCAGTAGTGAAACTGGAGCCTCGTATCTGTAGCGTTGGGGGAAATGCTATAATTTAGTCATTTTGGAATCAAACTATAAATCTGTTACTGTGTGACTGAGAATATACATTGTTTTGGCTTCTTCTGTTCCTCTACATCCACCCAATAATAACTGTCCACACAACATGGTTCAAGTAATCAGTCTTGGGTTTTTTATGGGGATGTAACCATGGAAACAGAAATGAAGGCTAGGAAGTTCCACGTAACCTATTGTATGTGAGGGAAAATAGATGTTGACCAAAGATATGTGTGCATTTAATGGTAGGGTTATTTAATGATTTGGTTAGCTGGGTTATGTGAAGTTAACAAGTCATTGCAGAAAGAACTTAACTACAGCACCACATATTGCGTTTCAGATTGTTTAATGGTGTAGCCAATAATAGGCATTTTTAGGTTAAATTTCCAAAGGAGGCAGGTCCAGAATGCAGAAGTGTGCATTTACTATATTTGCATGCACGAATAAGCATGTTTGGAGGCCTTATTTGCACAGGAGCCTGATTGTCAGTGGGGCAGGGGGAGCTCAGCCCTTCTTTAAAATCAGTCCTTTAAGATGTCTCAGTTTGGTCTTTGGAAAAATGAGACCTAAAATCACTAGTTACTTTTGAAAACCTTATCTGAAATGAGCGGCTAAGGTTCATGCTCTCCCATGTTGAACAAATTGTATTTAGTATGAATCTAGGTGCCAAAGCGGGGAATGTGGAAATGGGATCCAGTGCTTATGTTGGGGTAAACTTTAAAGTTTTAATGGAATTGTAACTCTGTGTTTGCCAGTTTTCTTATGTGCCTGCAATCTTTTCTGAAAATTAAAAGGGAAAACCATTTTGGGATGCAAGTGATGGACTTCTAGCTGTGTATCGTTTGCACTGAGAATAGCATAGCTGTTCAATCTGTCCTAGTGGTTTTATTTGAAGTGCTGCAATGTTGATGAATCTATATAGTGGTGCTGAGTTAACAATGCAAGAGTAGGTGGTTATGCCGTGGTTCAGTTTTCCCTGTTGCTTATGTTTTCTGAGGTGGCTAAAAAGCCTCCTGTTTATCAAGTTAAGATAATGCCTTATGACTTATTTTGCCAAAAAGGAAATTTGGCTTCTGCTGCTTCCATTATTAGATCCCCCTCCCCCCCCCCCCACCACCCCGTTTGAAATACTGCACCTTGAAGATATGGCTCGTGGTCAGAAAATTTTCTACCAAGGTTTTGAAGTGTCCTGTGTCTTTCCCACTGAAAGAGAATATGGGGTTTCAAAGAAGTGAAAGAGTAGATGTTAAATCAAAGCAACTTTTTAATAAATATGTGTGTGTGTGCAAGTTTTAAGTACAGTTCTACTTGGGACACTTGTATTCTCTAATTCAAGTTCTTGAAATGCACTGATGGTCAAAAACATTAAATTGATTTTGGAGGGATGGTGTTGCCTTCATAGGCTCATTTGAAAAATATTGGAGATCATGCTGTTACCTTCATAACCACGAACATAATTAGTCACTGTCTCAACTGTAGTATGGAAATGGTTAGTAACATCAAGATAATGTCTTATGCGCTTCCTTTTATTAATTGTTTAATTGGAAAATGGAAAATTAATTCAGAAAATGTGGGTTTAAAACCACTTGCGTATTTTATGGTTTAAATATGGAATGGATTAGAAGGATGCATTTCTTCCTGAGCATTTTCAGATAGAAAGCAAACCTCTGTAAATAGCAACGGTGTCTGTTCCAGAACTTGGGGTTGTAGTTGTTTTGCTAACCTAGCAGGCAGTGTGTAAATATTTGTGACAAAATGAGATGCCGGTTGTACAACTGGATACTTTCTATAAAACTACGTTTTGGTTCCTGCAGATACTATGTTTACTATATATGACCCCACCTTAAAGTGTAATGTATGTTTTGAGTGTCATGTTAGCTCCAAAAATATGCTCTTTGGATAAACAATGCCGTACAGTCACTCTGGTGTGAATGAGGTGGATTATCTTGAATGTGATTGGATTTAGAAGATGATCATCATTGGCATCAATGGCTTTTAGGCACCTAACTCTCACTGAAAGTCAGTGCGAGTAAGGTGTTTTAACTGCTATTTGCGCCTTTGAAAATCTCCCCTGTAGTGTTTAAAATATCTAAGCTTGTTTAACTCTTCTTGGGGGAGTTACTAATGCCCGCACTCAGAGCTGTAGTATCTGAGTGCCTTACAGGTGTATTGGTGTGTCCATGTAGGTCAATTGGCGTGTCTCATCTAACTCTTCAGGCTGAAGGGATCCCCCCCTGCCCACGAATGCTCGGTTTATTTATTAAGCTTTGTAGAGCTGATGGGAAGGCTAGATTGAAACTGGGTTTTACATCTCATTCTGAAACTGCTGAGGTGGGTCCCTGAAGAGAGTTTCGCCAGCAGGGGCCAGTTGCCAGGAAAGCTGTGCCTCCTGTATTCGTGTGCCACATGGGTAATGTGATGGTTTCCAGAGGAATATGCTTGTCATGGGAGGGCTGTGATCCTGCAGAGAGAGGAAGGGTAGCCTGACCAGCCCTCTGGAGGGCTCCGAAAGGTGAGGACCAAAAACTTGAACCTGACTTTGTATTAAATGGGAAACAGATGATACACCAATCGAAGCTGTTTCCCAAGGTTATCAGTTTTGCTTCCAGGTACCTACTGATGACGATGCTGTATGTAGATTCATAAACATTTTTAGGTGGCAGTTGAAAGGTAGAAGTAACGTAGTCAAATCAAAGGTACCTTTATTAGGTTTGAGAGACTTCAGTACCCCGTTTCCCTAAACGGTATGGATATGGGGTTTGAAACCATGTACCGGTTTGTAGTAACAGTGATGAGGAAATCTCATTTAAGTAACACTGCTGTTAAATTCTTTGAATATAGAAATGTGTTCTGATTGGCAGGGTTAGTAAATGACATATGCTTGTAAAGTGTTTCATTACTGCACATACAGCATAGGAATACAAAGAAATGGTTGTGGTTTGGGCTGAAATTAAATATTTCAGTGTACTTTTCTTGTTTGAATGGGGCATCAACTTGCATTCGAGGCTTTCCCTGCTTTTGCTGATTTTTTTTAAATAAAAAGGTTTTAAACATTGAGAATGATAACGTAAATGGAAGTGTGAATGTTGTGTTGGGGCTAGGCAGCCCCATCGGGCAAGAGGTTTATGGTGATGATAAACGTGGAATCTGAATGTATCTATTTAGAGCCTATTGATGTGGCCAGACAGTTCTTGCATAGTTACGTGAAACTGCGGCTGCAGCTAGCCACAAGGGCCTGCAGGCCTCTAGCCTCAGTTGTTCTACTGTACAGCACCAGCTGTCCATAGAGTGCTAAGAAAAGATGAGTACTTCATCAGCAGTGTTGCCCAAGTGGGCCCTGTCTCTCTCTCAACTGCCTGGCTGCTCTTGTATCTTTCCACTTAGTGGGCTGATTTGAAGTCCTTTTCTCAGGCTGTCGTAGCCATACCAATGCTAAGTGCCCAGTCTATTTAGCAATGTGCAGGCCCTTCTCTGAATGCTACTGTAAAGCTGAAAGAAATAGGAATTTTTTTTTTACTAGCTTTTCTGTGTAAAGTGGGGGACTCTTTGTATACAGCATCAGGTCTACTATGAAGTCTATTTAAATAGAATGTCCATATTAATGAGAGAGCTTGCTTGTATGATCTGTGCGTGACTTCTGTCTACCTGCTCCTCTCTATTTTGCATTTTTTTTCCTCCCCACTTTACCGTAGAAAAGCTGCTGAAAGGTGGGCGTTCCAGTGCCATTTCCCATCTTGTCCTTCATGTATTCCCTTACCTGAAATCCCATTCATCTTCTATCCCGCCCTCAAATGCCATGAATTGATCTTAAGATGATAGGGGTGAGACAGCTGTTGCTATGGTTATACAATTGCTTCCATTCTAACCCTGTTTCCAATTGTTCGTAACATTCCGAATCTTCTGTGTTGAAATTTTAGGGTCTTTGTCTCTGCCTAATAGGGTGGGTGTGTGGGAGTCTATATGTGGGTGTGTTATAAGTTTGAGCAAGTGCTTTGCTGGGTTAGGGCTTAAGAGAAACCTGTGTTAAGTAAACCACAGCAGTATGACACTTTTTGTGATAGAGCTTTGCTGTAGCATTCCATTGGCATGATGCGGGTGTCAGAATCGTTGTCAGGATGCCATCTCGGATTGGATCGGTGAGTATGTATCGTAGTAGTGTTGTGGTTTAGTCATATGACTTAGGACAGAGGACAGGAGTAGGTCTCTGGCGCCTGTCCAACCATAGGAAACCAAAATATATTTCTCATGCTGTTCGATATGGTAATATCTTTGAGTTAGGAAAAGAAGGTTACAAACTTTCAAACGTACTACTGATGAATGCAGAGTACATATCTGTGTTCTTGTTAAAGGGGGACATAGTCCTGTGACTAATTTGAGTTTGGAATAGCTATAATCTCTCCTGGATTTTATATTTTGCCTTCTCTTGGATATTCTCCTTGGTTAGCATTTTGAAGGTCATTCCTGGTCAGTTGTATGGGCTGCTGAGAGCGCCAGCTGATCAGGATGGCATTCAACCAGCTCTGCTGCTGCTGCTGTGATGCAGAAAGCAGGGGAAAGGATCAGAAGAGGAATATGGGTGTACAGCACTCTTACTACTCAAAATTATCATAGTAACTGTGGTGGAGTGACTCTTCCCATGCTGATGAACTAGGAGCAGGTATACATGAGGTGGGGGTAGTGGCATCACACATACAGATTTCAAGAACACTACCAAACCCATGAATTATCAGATTGAGCAGTGCTAGCTCGGTAAATTGGGCACACATAAACAGTATGGGTTTTAATACAGCTAAATCTAAAATGTGTACATCTAGGAACAAAGAATTTATAGGCCATACTTATCTGATTTTTTTGGAGGGGACTTCATCCTGGGAATCAGTGACTCTCTCTGAAAAGGACTTGGTGGTCAGGGTGAATAGTCAGGTTAGTTCCCATTGCAAACTCAGTGGCCAAAAGGGCTAATGTGATCCTTGGATGTATAAACAGAGGAGTTTCAAGGAGGAGTAGAGAGGATATTTTACCTCTGTATTTGGCAGTGATGTGAGCACTATATTGGAATACTGTGTCCCCTTCAAGAAGGACGTTGATAAACTAGAGAGGGTTCAGAGAAGAGCCATGAGAATGATTAAAGGATTAGAAAACATCCCTTTAAGTGATAGACTCAAGGAGCTCAATCTATTTAGCTTAACAAAGAGAAGGGTAAGGGGTGACTTGATCACCATATGTAAGTATCTACTTGGGGAACAAATATATAATAAGGGGCTCTTCAATTTGGCAGAGAAAGGTAGAACATGATCCAGTGGCTGGAAGTTAAACTAGACAAATTCAGACTGGAAATAAGGCATAAATTTTTAACAGTGAGAGTAATTAACCACTGGAAAAATTTACCGGGGTCATGATGGATTTTCCATCGCTGACGTCCTTTAAATCAAAATTGGATGCTCTAAAAGATCTGCTCTAGGAATTATTTTGGGGAACTTTTATGGCATGAGATCAGACTACATGATGACAGTGGTCCCTTTTGGCCTTGGAATCTATGACTCTGTAGTACATATTCTTTGAACTACAGCTGCTAGAGGGTATCTGGGTCCTGCTTTGACACATCCCATCCAGTAGAGGGTGGCTTACAGTGCTTGCATATGGGTGCAAGCACACTAACATATGTATATAAATGGGATGCACTAATTGAAGATTTTATTCCTATTAATATTTGGGGGCCCCTTTAATCTATTTCTTCTAAAGTGTTTGTCTTCTATATTGATTTGGCCTTTGTCTTGCATTGTAAGCACTGAGATCGCTCTTAGCTGGAGAGCAAACTTGTAATATCTAACCACCCCTGCTGTCTGTGAGTTATGAATATTGCAGTGTTTAGTACCCTAGGTATGCTAGATACAGACCTATAAGAAGGCCGCAGAAGCTTAGAGTCTGAGAAGACAAAGGGTGGAGGAAAAGGTTACCACCTAACCCAGATTTTAGAGATCCTCTCAGTGGACTCCGCCAGAATGGGAGAAACTTGGAAAAAGAATAAAATAAGTTGCAGCCAACATGAGTCATTGGCTTTTGCTTTTCCTTCTGTAGAAGTGTGGGGATGGAGAGATTCAAGGAAGCAAATGGATAGGGATAAAAATGTGAAGTGTATTTTTAATTTTGTACCATATGCACCAAATATTGGATATGACATGCTGGAGTTGCTTCAGCCTAAATCTTTGGAGGAGCCATGTGCTAACTGTCATGATTTACGTGGATCCATAAAGCAACACAAATCCCCTTTTGTACGTGTGTGATGTGTCTTAGTATATACTTTCTTTAGCAGCTCCCTTCACTAGTTTTTGTTTACATTATTAACAGTACTTATTCCTCCCAATTCCCTGCCTATCAGTTTAGCCATATTCCTTTGCTGAAAGAAGAGAAATGTTTTTTATTTTTAGAAACTTACCAGCTTCAAGTCATGATTCAGTTTGTGGTTTCCTGAGAAATTACTTTGGCAGCACAAATCTTTAGTGGTTATATAGAATTTTAAACAGCTGTTCAGTACAGGCCCAGACTGACTGCAAACAAGACTTAAATCTCTTTCCATTACAGTAATGGTGTTTCCCCCATAGCTGGGACAACTGGTTAGCTAATCATATGCAGATTTTTCAGCACTATCAGTCCTGAAATATCAAATCAGTGAATTAGGAGGGAGCTGGGGAGCCTTTCTTTTTGGGAAGGTTTAATATATCTTAGCTGTTTGATACATTGCCTCTGGCATAGATTTTACTTGATAAAATCTGACCTCATTTGCTCTGTTGTCTTGTAAGTAGAATTCCCCTGTACCTGCTACTGTTGTTCACACTTGTTAGTCATCAATGACTGTACACCTACTCTGATATGGATCAGAGCTAATGTCGGTCATAGATTGACCACGCCAAACGAGGCGCTTTACTGGTGAGAAGGCATGCTGCCCTCAGTAAATGCACTTGTGCTGAATCTGTCAGATGTATGCTGAATACGTGAAAGGACATTACTTCATAGGATTGTTTTAGCTCTGGATCCCACTAACCACAAAACAGCAAGTGGCTTCTGAAATAGTACTTTACACTTCTTATAGAGTGAGAAGGTGAAGCACCAAGGAGACTGCTGAGTATTGTCCCTAGTCCTGGTGTGGTGCCTGAACCCATGACCTTACGTAGGCAAGATTTCTACAAATTGAGCGTGTCCTGTCGTGTGTGCCGTGTTCGCCCGCCGCGCCCCCCCCCCCCCCCTCCGCGTTTGGAGTGACAGTGAGCTGATTCTTAACATTTACAATATGGCATCAAATCACTGTTGGCTGGAGAGAGAGAGAAGTAGGTTAGAAAATTAAAAGTCCAATACATTGATCCCTAGACAAAAGCCAAAGTTCTGTGCAGTAAGTACTATGTGCTTAGGTTACTGCTGATGGCAATTGATAAGCTCCTCTTAATGTTTTCTGCCCTAGTTTACTGATAAATATTCCAGGAATACAGACGCAACTGTGTAAAATATGCACACTTGTGCACTCTGTCCATTTTCAGAGCAAGTTTGAGGGCAGAACAGAAAAAGGGGTGCTTAAGGCTGAGAGGTATGGTCCCCGGAGGCTGGCCCTAATGAAAGAGTGTGACCCTAAGGTGGCTGACATCACTGAAGGGGTCCTCCCAGGGGCTGTTCCAGAGCTGTTCAAGAGGGGCTGACCTGTGGATCCATGATAGGGGGTATTTTTGCTTCTAAGTATACAAACAAAACAATCAAACTTTAAACTTCAGATGGAGAAGTTCTGATAATCCGATTTCTCCAGGCTGGAGAAACAGCACGTGCATAGAGCTAATACATACTCTCATTACACTGCACTATGGGAATCATTCAGCACACACTTTTGGATCATAAAAATCCTGGCTTTACAAGACCACCAAAGTGACATAACTACTTCTGCATAAAATGAACGCCTTTGACTCACTCATTCTGGGGAGGCTTCGTTTCCATCATCACCTTGTATGCCTTTAGTCTTCAGCCTGCTGAGTTGACTAAACTGCCGTGATTCTTATTATGATTAGGTTATGTTGCATGCTGTCTTGAAAATACCACAGATTCTTTTGCCCTCTTCCTTTTTTTAAATAGGTCATTTGTTAATCAAACTGATCAGTGGACGAGGTAGACAACCTAGTTTTCTCATGTATGGGATGCTTATTTATTTTTAGCGTTGGACTTAATCTTTACTTTGACTTTATCCAGTTTGGTCTCAAGGGAAAAGTCTGAAGACACCCCAGAGATTAGTGTTGTAAAATGCAAACACTAAACAACCGGTGGTTGTTAAATATGTAATACGCACAACAATATGCACACTTTGTTTAGAGTAAGTTATATGAAACTCTGGTTCACTTGTTAAACTGACTCTTATCAGGGATTTATGCTTCCAAGCCAGTATGGGAAGTATTTTCGTGGAAACTAAATTACGTAGGGATCGTTACAAGCTAATGTTTGAGTGACTGGTTCCCTGGGAGTTGAGAAGTCACTGCACACTCTTAGCTGGAACAGCTTTGTTGCATTATTTGGTTATGATACATAGTACACTAATAATTTAAACACTACAATAAATTATCCATGGAAAAGTGCCCTCAAATAGGAGCCCCCTGATGATTGATATAATTGGGGGGTGTGTGTGTGTGTATTCATAGAAACATCTTGCCACAACTCTACATTTTGATTTAGTAGCTCCTGGTTTCAGTAAAGTCTTGGGACTGTAATTATTTCCTGGGTGCTGGAGGCACAGGGTGTTAACTCCACTTTAATTATGTTCCTTTAGGGCAGTCTAAACTGCAGAGTGCAGCAGCTAAAGTTCTGCAGACTGGCTCAGTTACTCCAAACATCTAAACCAAAAAAACCCTTACTTTGAAAAAAAAGAAATTTCTGTTTATTATTGTAGGGAGAGTTTTTCAGGGCTGCTGTTTAGCAAGCTACAAATATAGTGCACCATTTATTGGTGTGAGTATCCAGATACATTGTTGCCAACTTTAACAAATTTATCACAAGCCTTGTCATATATCATGATGTCCTTAAATCCCCAACTCCTGGATTCATGTGATTAGAAGAGAGTATCTCTGCTTTTATTTTAATAAAAAAGTAAGTTTCCAAGCCCTCATAGTTGCAGAGAAAAGCTTGAAAATGTGGCCCAAGTGTGCCTCTAATACATCAAATTAGAAGGCAAATAAAAATACCATCAATTTATTATATTTCAGAAATTACATGATTTTTGAATACTTAGGGTTGACAGTGCAGATATAAGTACCTTGCAATCCATACTAAGGCTATGTCTATACTACAAAGATAAATTGTTATTAATTAATTTACTGTGGTGGTGCATGTCTACACTATCCTCCTTGTGTCAGTGGTGCGCGTCCTCACCAGGAGTGCTTCCCACCGACCTAAGAAGGGCAGTGTGGGGAGCTGAGAGCCCAGTCTCTGCTCCTTGGGCAGCTCCTTACCAGCTGCCCCACAAACTTGCAGTGGGCTTGCCCCCTCCTCGGCTCCCAGCTCCCTGCTGGGAGTGGGGGGTAAGCCACCCGGGGCTTCTTGCCTCCCCTCCCCCACCAGGAGCAGTGGGGACGCCGCTCAGGGCTTCTCGCCCCTGGGGAGCAGGGTCATAGAATCATAGAATATCAGGGTTGGAAGGGACCCCAGAAGGTCATCTAGTCCAACCCCCTGCTCGAAGCAGGACCAATTCCCAGTTAAATCATCCCAGCCAGGGCTTTGTCAAGCCTGACCTTAAAAACCTCTAAGGAAGGAGATTCTACCACCTCCCTAGGTAACGCATTCCAGTGTTTCACCACCCTCTTAGTGAAAAAGTTTTTCCTAATATCCAATCTAAACCTCCCCCATTGCAACTTGAGACCATTACTCCTCGTTCTGTCATCTGCTACCATTGAGAACAGTCTAGAGCCATCCTCTTTGGAACCCCCTTTCAGGTAGTTGAAAGCAGCTATCAAATCCCCCCTCATTCTTCTCTTCTGCAGACTAAACAATCCCAGCTCCCTCAGCCTCTCCTCATAAGTCATGTGCTCTAGACCCCTAATCATTTTTGTTGCCCTTCGCTGGACTCTCTCCAATATATCCACATCCTTCTTGTAGTGTGGGGCCCAAAACTGGACACAGTACTCCAGATGAGGCCTCACCAGTGTCGAATAGAAGGGAACGATCACGTCCCTCGATCTGCTCGCTATGCCCCTACTTATACATCCCAAAATGCCATTGGCCTTCTTGGCAACAAGGGCACACTGCTGACTCATATCCAGCTTCTCGTCCACTGTCACCCCTAGGTCCTTTTCCGCAGAACTGCTGCCTAGCCATTCGGTCCCTAGTCTGTAGCGGTGCATTGGATTCTTCCATCCTAAGTGTAGGACCCTGCACTTATCCTTATTGAACCTCATCAGATTTCTTTTGGCCCAATCCTCCAATTTGTCTAGGTCCTTCTGTATCCTATCCCTCCCCTCCAGCGTATCTACCACTCCTCCCAGTTTAGTATCATCCGCAAATTTGCTGAGAGTGCAATCCACACCATCCTCCAGATCGTTTATGAAGATATTGAACAAAACCAGCCCCAGGACCGACCCCTGGGGCACTCCACTTGACACCGGCTGCCAACTAGACATGGAGCCATTGATCACTACCCGTTGAGCCCGACAATCTAGCCAGCTTTCTACCCACCTTATAGTGCATTCATCCAGCCCATACTTCCTTAACTTGCTGACAAGAATACTGTGGGAGACCGTGTCAAAAGCTTTGCTAAAGTCAAGAAACAATACATCCACTGCTTTCCCTTCATCCACAGAACCAGTAATCTCATCATAAAAGGCGATTAGATTAGTCAGGCATGACCTTCCCTTGGTGAATCCATGCTGACTGTTCCTGATCACTTTCCTCTCATGTAAGTGCTTCAGGATTGATTCTTTGAGGACCTGCTCCATGATTTTTCCAGGGACTGAGGTGAGGCTGACTGGCCTGTAGTTCCCAGGATCCTCCTTCTTCCCTTTTTTAAAGATTGGCACTACATTAGCCTTTTTCCAGTCATCCGGGACTTCCCCCGTTCACCACGAGTTTTCAAAGATAATGGCCAAGGGCTCTGCAATCACAGCCGCCAATTCCTTCAGCACTCTCGGATGCAACTCGTCCGGCCCCATGGACTTGTGCACGTCCAGCTTTTCCAAATAGTCCCTAACCACCTCTATCTCCACAGAGGGCTGGCCACCCCTCCCCCATTTTGTGATGCCCAGCGCAGCAGTCTGGGAGCTGACCTTGTTAGTGAAAACAGAGGCAAAAAAAGCATTGAGTACATTAGCTTTTTCCACATCCTCTGTCACTAGGTTGCCTCCCTCATTCAGTAAGGGGCCCACACTTTCCTTGGCTTTCTTCTTGTTGCCAACATACCTGAAGAAACCCTTCTTGTTACTCTTGACATCTCTTGCTAGCTGCAGCTCCAGGTGCGATTTGGCCCTCCTGATATCTTTCCTACATGCCCGAGCAATATTTTTATACTCTTCCCTGGTCATATGTCCAACCTTCCACTTCTTGTAAGCTTCTTTTTTATGTTTAAGATCCGCTAGGATTTCACCATTAAGCCAAGCTGGTCGCCTGCCATGTTTACTATTCTTTCGACTCATCGGTATGGTTTGTCCCTGTAACCTCAACAGGGATTCCTTGAAATACAGCCAGCTCTCCTGGACTCCCTTCCCCTTCATGTTAGTCCCCCAGGGGATCCTGGCCATCTGTTCCCTGAGGGAGTCGAAGTCTGCTTTCCTGAAGTCCAGGGTCTGTATCCTGCTGCTTACCTTTCTTCCCTGCGTCAGGATCCTGAACTCAACCAACTCATGGTCCAGCTGCCCCGGATTCTTGGCCCCATCTGCTGGGAGCTGGGCAACTTATCAATTTCAGGGCTCCAACATGGAGCCGTGAAATTGACAAGAATGACAGCCAACAGCCCATGTAAGGAACACAGCAGTGTCTACACAGATACCGCGTCACCCTAAGTGTATCGACATAAGGCTTACGCCTCTCATTGAGATGGTTGTATGATGTCAGCGTAGCACGGGAGTTACATCGGTGGGAGGAGCATTTCAGTGTGTACACCTTCACTGTTTCGAGGACAAAAGCTGACTTTTGTCGACAAAAGTGTGTAGTGTAGACAAGGCCTAGATCACCTCGATGTAATTGGCTGAGTGCAGCGAGGTTTTAGGCCAGGTCTACACTATAAATTCTGACGGTAGAGTCTGTGTTGGTCAGGGCTGTGAAGAGAAGAGGTGTACTCCCTGACCAACATAGCTGTGCTGGCAGAAGTCCCTAGTGTAGACTCAGCTAAACCAGAAAAGCTGTGCTTTTAACAGTGTAACTTGTTTTGCTCATGGGGGGTGTTTTTTTTGTACTGGCATGCAGCATGGCTTTGCCAGGATATGTCTAGGAGTGCTGTGTAACGGGGAGGGCTTTGCTAGTAGGGTATACCGATACCCCTACACCAGTAAGGCGCTCCATGTATGATGTGGGTTTACATTCAACTTGATGGCATTTCTTTGTCTCTGTTTGGATGTAACACCATAATATTTGAATGCCACATACCATCAGTTCTAAAATTCAGGGAGTGTTCTAAGCATCTGTGTGTGGAAATCTATGGATTTTGGGGGCTTTTGGGGCTAGACGGAGTCCCTGTCATCCTGTTAGCAGAGTTGACAGCTTCATTAGTCTGTGATTGTCTATAGATCAAAAAAAATGGTTGATGGCTGCCATTAACACCTTCCTGCATAATAATACACCACATCTGAGCTCTGTCTATTATCCCAATTCAGTGTGACCCCCTAAATGAATTCCCTCCCGCATAGAAAGAAAGAAAAAAAGATGAGAATGGTGGGAGAAATGGGGGCACCTATAGAGCCCCTGGCATGGTGGGGAGAATGGGGGAGCCTGGTATGGGGTAAGGGGTAAAGCGGAGCACACAGAGTCCCTGGAAAGGTTGGGGAGAATGGGGGCAATGATGTGAGGGGGAGGGAGACATGGGCACTCAGAGTCCCTGACATGAGGAATAGGGGAAACACAGAGCCTCTGCCATGAGAGTGTTGCAGCAAGTCCCTGAAATGGGAGGGTGGGGGAGCGGCAGGGGAAGGTGTCTCACGGGGAGCTGGTGGGGGTGGGGAATGGAGGGATGCAAGGAGTTCCTGGTGTGTGGAATGAGTGGGGCTTACAGAATCTGTGAAGTGTTTGATTTTTCTGTCAGGACACTTTTGCATCACCATCACAATCAATCTTCCACTCATACAAATCTCTGGGAGTTCTTATCTCCCTGCCTGATTTCATTGGGGCGGTCGTGTCCAGCCTTAGCTTCCACAGCTACATTCTCAGTTTCTGGGAGCAGCCAAGCTGAGATTCTGCCTGCTGAATACTTTCTCAGGTGGTTCTTAAACCCAAAATGCCATTTGAACTTAAAGTTGGCTCACACACAGCACTCAGCCAAGTGTTCGGTCCTCTGTGAGAGACCTTGCTAAGCTGCATAGACCACTTTGCTCACAGAAGCTGCATGAATACTACATTCAATAGCTTCTAGTAGAGCAATGCTACGTAATCCTGGCTTTGTATGGTTTTTTAAAGAGGAGATTTAACAGTTGGCTTTGCAATGATCAGGTTGTCCTCTGAAGCTTCCAAACATTTCATCTGTAAATCAGTTTTTTCAGTGTACATTATCAATCAGAACCAGATCTTTTCTTCAAATGGTAGCCAGTTACCATCTAACAGCTTACTAGCAGGGTGCTGAGAGATTAATATTTGCCTCCCCATAAATTAAAAAGTTGCTGATTATTTAAAAATTTTGGTCAGATTTGGCCCTCATTTTAAAGTGAGATTACATAAAGAGAATGCACAGTTACAAAACATTCATAATGCAGTAGCTATGCTGTGCATAGGGGAGCTCTGTAGTTGCTTGTTTCCATTGTGTGCAAAGCAACGTTATTGGAAGGTATATTGTACACAACTCTTAAGCACAGAGTTTGGATTGTACTTTTGAAGAGTGTTTATTTTCTAAAATCTGATATTACAAATATTTTATGACGCTGCTTAATTTTCAACGAAGGGTTTTTAATCTAAACATTTCTCTACAAGTTTTGAACCGAAGATTATAGTGCATTTGAACCAGAAGATGAAATTATAGTCAATTTTCATAAAATCATTTATTCTGTCATTGTCTAAGCTGAGAATAATGCAAAACATAAAAGTTCAATTAGGGCTTTAAAACATTTTCAGCTGTGGTCATCTAAGTCAGCAGTTCTCAGCCTGGGGTGCAAGGCCCGCTAGGGGGCCCGAGCAGGTTTCAGGGGGTCCGCCAATCAGAGCCGGCATTAGACTCACTAGAGCCCAGGGCAGAAAGCTGAAGCCCCACTGCCCCAAACTCTGCCCCTTGGGTCTGAAACCAAAGCTTGAGCAACATAGCTTCGCGGGGCTCCCTGTGGCATGGGGCTTTGGGCAATTGCCCGGCTTGCTACTCCCAGTGCCGGCCCTGGCTTTTATACAGGGGAGCTGGAACAATTTGTAGAGTGGGGGTGCTGAGAGCCATTGAACCAAACTATAAACCCTGTGTATGATGGAAACCACTTCAAGCTAGGGAGTGCAGCTGCACCTCCAGCTCCCCAACACTTATGCTTTTATGTGCAGAAGAACTGTTGTTTTGGCACAGGTGGGCCATGGAGGTTTTTATAGTGGGGGGGGGGGCGCATTCAGAAAGAAAAAGGTTGAGAACCCCTGATCTAAGTTTTTGGTAATGGAAAGTTGTGGATTTTTTTAAAGTTATGTTGTGTTCTTTTTAAAATAAGTCAAATCCTGTGATATAATTATTGTTTGGATTATTATTTGTTGCATTAAATACAAGAAAGAAATGAATGTTACTAATGCACTTACTTGTAATCTGTTACAATCATGAATATGTATTGTGTGTTTGTATGTTCACTTAGTGCTACCTTACTACCTGCCTTTTAATTTGAAATGGGACCTCTGTGTTTAGGGCAGCTTGTTTCCTGAGATGGTAAAATCCTTAGTTGCATTCTGTGGGAAGATCAGTAAAGGGCAATATTTACAGGCAGAGAGAAGACAGATGCTAAACCACAGGAACCTCAGCACTCTAGCTAAGGTGCAATTAACAATCTGTTGCAAACTTTGGTGGTCAAAGGGCAGTAAACTGGGGCAATAAAACTTCCACTAGGCACTGAAACACCAGTAAGTCTTAAGTTATGCGAAGCGATCTCCTTGTTTAGTTAGTATTAATGGGTTAGGTAGTTGGTGTGACAGCTCTTTGCAGGAGCACGTAGGGTGCTGTCTCCTGGAAAAAACTGTTTTGTTGACACTTTAACTGGATTGGTTAAAACACTCAGTTCACAAAAGACTATGGAGAAAAAACAGAATTGGTAACTAGAAATAGAGGTGGAAATGGGGGGAGACCATGCAAAGCACAAATCCAAAGAAACAACTGTGCAGTCAATATGACAAAGAAGCAAAGTTGCCTCAAATTATCAGAAACTGAGACTTCCCATTGGGAAGTTGTGATGAAAAACTGTGCATAACCTTTGGATAAAGATAGTTGGTAGGAATAATAGGCTGCGATGGAGTAAAAAATGGGCAATGGTAAGTAGGCACAGGGGATTAAATCCCAAACTCTACTGAGAAAACCGGTCCTGGGAAGTTGCCTGATGTACTGATCTGTTTTGTGACAGATACCAAAGCTTTCTGTCCTTCACGCTTTGGCACTCCTTGTGTAGCTTATCTGCCAGTGGAGTACTTCTGAAACGGAACGAAGGTTCAAGGCGTTTACTACAGGAGGTAAAGCTTCTGTATCTGGTCTGGGGTGAGACTTGTCGTGTTCAGCAGCAGCGACATGAGTGAAAACTGAAACGTGGCTCCATTCCAATTGGGTTTTAAAATATTCAGGAATTTGGTGGAGGAAACACTCATATGGGGCAACTTCAAAATTGTTTCTGCTTATATTGCCTGTAATTCTTTGTGCACATCTCAAATATGTCCGTGCACATGTTTACACTACTTCAAGTCTTGCAGTGGAAGTACAAAGATCTGAATGCTGAGATTTTCTAGTATCTTGGGTATCTCATCAGAGATGAAATAGGTATGAGTTTGTATTCTATATATTTTTTTTTTGTTTGGTCTGCTGGAAACATTAGAAAGCACCCTGCAACGCAACAAGCTTGAGTCCCATCAACTCAGCACCAAGTTTCATATTAATGATGCAGCTTAATGTGTTTTTAGGAAATAATATAGTCTCCAACAGCCGCATAGCTAAACTTCTCAGAAGTTATTTGGTTTTTTAATTGTTCATACTTGAAGCATCAGTTTTCTTGTAGTAGCTATTTCTGGGGTATCACTGATTTTACCCACAAGACATGGATTTTATTGTCCTTTTTGCATCTTATCTTTTTATAGATAGACTAATATAAACCTTAATGCCAGCTCTCCAACAACCACACTGAAATGTACGGCTGAGATCTTGAGGCTGCAAATGCTAGGAGTCTATGGGAACTTCCTGTACAGAGTGGTTCCCTCAACAGGCCTAACCACGTGATTCTGCTGCTGAGGCCAAGCCATCTTGTGACTTCTCAAGATGTCTGACTCGTTTTGCTTTCAACTGTGAATACAAAGTCAAGAAATGCTAAAACGAATGAGCTCCAGCAAGGGCCATGGTACTTTTTGCCTCTCTACAGACTAAATTAGAATGAGTCTCAGTAGATCTTAGCAAATCAGAGTGGTGACCAAGAACAGCCAAGTAAGAAGATAGTGTGGAACTGACAGGCAGGCAACTAATGGGGGGGAAGACCAGCACAGATGGCTTCAGAACCATCTGCAGAACCTGGAAAATGGTTACATTGAAAAATGTCTTGTTCACGTTCTGGAGCTTGCATATTCTCAAGGATTCCTGGATTAAAGGCTGTTTGTTTTGTGTGTCAGTTTCATATCTACTTCTTGCAGTATCCTCCGGTCACGTTTAATAGAATGTTAAACAATACAGTGAATGATCCAATCTTGAATGGGCAGCCATCAGAGTCACCTACCCCTGTAGTTGCCTGCCTATGGCTTAAACTTCACCACTTCTACCCCCCAATCAAGAAATGCTAGGGTTTACAGAAGGGTCTTTCACTGTGTGATGGTGGTCAGCAAATTCTATCTCTGGTCAGGCATGCTGGAGCAATTTGCTTAGTGGAGGTGCTGAGAGCCATTGAACCGATCTGTAAACCCTTTATATGATGGAAATCGCTTCAAGCCAGGGTGTGCAGCAGCCCCAGCACCCCTAGTTCTAGCACCTATGTCTCTGGGCTGCCAACAGACGTAGAGCTGCCCAGCCAGGTTTCCTTCACTGAGAACGCCCAGATTCTAGTCCTTGAGTTCAGGTGGTGTCTTAAGAGGATACTAAGGAAGCAAGTGTATGTCTTTGAGATAACTTGATTCCAAGCCATTTAGGGGTTGATAGACAACAGACGTTTAAATTTAAACGTGACAGCCCCTTTGAGCCAGAAAAGTAAGTGCATTAAGTCCTAAGAAACTGATCTACTCCTATCTCGTCCCTTAGACAGTCCTAGAGATGGTATTTTTAGAAAAAGTTGTTCTCCTTTGACTTGCTGATGTATTATTAGACTGGACTGTGTAGGAAGGATGTGGTCCATCATGTGGAGTATCCTTCGTTACTCTGAGGTTCCACCATTGAAAGAGGAAACTCTCATTTGGCCTCTGGAAAAAGTTGTAAGATTTGGCTATTCACAGCCTTATTTATTATCTTTTTCCCCTTTCTTTTGTTGTGGTTGAGTTTAATGTTTGACTTTCAGCCCTACATAACAGTAGAACAGCCTTGCAAAATGCTACTTGCCCAGGATGGGTAACTTTTTTTTTTTTAGCATATCGTTAGATTTTTTTCATTATCAATCATAATGTAGGACAGGTAAGCAGATTTTTATCTGGGCCATTAAATTTTCCAAGACTCTGTTTAGAACATAATTTTGATTCGATATGGCACCATTTTAACTTGAGATATTTTTAGTGCTTTATGAAGTAAAGAGCTGAATCCTGACTCTGTGTGGTGGGGGGACAAATAGAGCAGCTATTTTTAGGTGCTTGGAAATAGCCCGTGACATTGTGAATGCTGAAACTTGTTTTATGGAGAGGAAACATGGACAAGGATACCTGGATTATCCTCCTGTTCTTTTCTTATCAATTAAAACTTTTTATGCCACCTCTGCAGTAAACTAGAAAAACATGTAACCATCTCATTGGAGGTTCTAGGTACTGAATATATTTACACACCATCCCTTCCCCAGTCGTCTTCCCCCACCCTCTTGGGAATGTGTAAAGTGGGGGTTGTCATTAAATTCGCCTTCCCAGACAGCAAACATTGGAAATACCATGATTAGTCACACCAGGATTATAGATAATCCTGTAGGTCATGTCAAAACTAGTCCATACCACTGAAGTTGCACATTGTATTTTTTTTTCCCCCTTCAGGAGTTGTCCACTGGTAGAATCTATAAATTTAGTCTGTCATATTTCCAGAAGGGGTACCATAGGAAATTGTAGGGGGAAAATAAAGGCATTAATTGTTTCAAACAGTGCTGTGGAAAGCAACAGTCAGTTTCTAACTGGAGAGTCACTAGGCAGGGGGAAGAAAATTCCTTTACATTCATGTAAAGGTGCTTCACTGTCCCAGCTTTGTGTACTGCAGGATATGCAGTGAGGGAATCTTAATTTCAGAAATGAAATCTCTGCTTGTTGTCACGGAGGCAAGGGTGTTACCAATTATGCCAAACAGAAACAATGGTGGTCTTGCCTAGATCTGTTTTGACTTGCATAATGTTTGGGTTGGCTTAATTCTTTCGTATTTTGTATGACATATATGGGAAGATCTTTCTCCTTAAATCATTCATTCTGAAGTTGTTTGCTTATTTAAAATTGTTTGCAGTTTTAAAATGTTGCAGTCCACCCCTGTGGCATAGTACTGATAAAGAGAGCATCCTTCAGTGGTTAAGTGACTAGCTTAGGACTTGGGTTCAGGTCAGCTCACTTCTGTGCCTCAGTTCCCCACTGTTCAGTGAGAGTAATGGCAGGGCCCTATCTTGCAGCAGTGTTGAGGATAGATACACGAAAGACTGTGCAGTGCCCAGATACTATGTATGAGGGCCATTTACATAGCGTAGTAGAAGGCTACGATCAGTAGGACACACTAATTTTTTTAAAAGACAGAAATCGGAGTTTCAGGATAGTAAGACTGCTTTGAATGCTTTCGGTAGTGTAATTTTTAGGAATGTTTTTGAGATACTTGATGACGACTTATATTTAAAAAATTGTGAGCTTACTTTGATTTTTATTATTTGTATTGTGATAGCACCTAGGAGCCCTGGTTATGAGCCAGGCCCTCGTTGTGCTAGGTGCTGTACAAACACAGAACATCCCAAAGAGCTTACAACAGATGGAGACAGACCGGAAAGCACAAGGAAACAATGAGACAATGCTGGTCAGCCTGATAGGCAGTGGTCTCAGTATACCAGCTGCTTGTTAATTTTTTTGTAGGCATCCTGGCAAAGAGTTTGAAGGAGGATAATGAAGTGAAGGGACAGCATGGGAGAAAGCACGAAGGTGCCTGTTGGAGAGTTGAATAAGTGGGTGATAGAGGCTGGCATCATGGGCTGATCGAAGGCAGCAGTTGACACATCTGTAGTGCAGTGTTTCTCAACTGCCAGTCTGTGGACCGGCGCTGCTCGCTTTGAGATCTCCCTGACACAGTATGGGAAGGCAGCAAGCTGGTCTCTGGTATCAAAAAGGTTGAGAAACTGTAGTGTATGAGATAAGTAGCATGGAATGGGCAGTGAAAGGCCTTGAAAATGAGGACTAATAGCTTATGTTTGATGTGATAGAGAAGAGGGAACCAGTGGAGGGATGAAAAGAGAGGGGTGACATGGTCAAAGCAGTAGGCTAAGAAAATGATCTGCTTGGAAGCAAATGTTGGCAATTCACCATCCAACCGTGTAGATATTTTGCGTTGAAGGATATGTCTCATGGAATCTTCTTTGCTTCAATCCCACACTTTAGCACATTTACACATTCCTTTATTGGGGGAGTGTAGAGTGAATGTTATGGACTAGAGGAAATAACCTGCTAAGAAGATAAAAATGATTCTAAAATAGTTAAACTATTGAATTTCTCTTTAAAAATTTAACCAGAAAACCAAGCAACCTAGGACAGTGGTGGGCAGCACGCGGCCCGTCAGGGTAATCCACTGGCGGGCTGTGAGACAGTTCGTTTACGTTGACCGTCTGCAGGCACAGCTTCCCGCAGCTTCCAGTGGCTGCAGTTTGCCGTTCCCGGCCAATGGGAGCTGCGGGATGTGACTGGCAATGGTGAACCACGGCCACTGGGAGCTGCGGGTGGCCATGCCTGTGGACGGTCAATGTAAACAAACTGTCTCATGGCCCGCCAGCGGGTTACCCTGACGGGCTGCAGGTTGCTCACCACTGATCTAGGGGCTTGTCTCCACAGTTGGGTAATGCACGCTATGGGGGTGAGAGTTCTAAAGCATGCAAGGGAACCTTTAGTGCATACTGGAAATCACCCCCCTGTAGAGGTCATTAGCTCACTGAGTAGACAAGCTCTAGATCAGAGTTTGATCAGTCAACATTCAGTAAATTGGGATATTAACCTATTCAAAATATAAAGGGAGGGAAAGGAATTGCATGAAATAGAGCTTAGGGGAATTTCTTTAGCCTTCTCTTTGGTGTAATAGTCTGTCAAAGGAAATGGTAGCAATCTTGTCACATGAATCATTCATGACTACACTGGACAAAATATTTGAATACGTACACTATAGGGAACTTCCGAGTTGGTCAGGAATGGACAGAGGGCTTACTAGTCTGTCTACCTTTCTCAGTTTCTATGATTACTGAAACAATAACCTGATAAACACTATCAAAAATGTGAACTAAATGAATGTATCTGAAACTGCTGTTCACATGGAAGTTTAACTACGGAGATGAGGTGAACTTAGTATTTTATTATGATTATTTGGGGATTACCTGCTTACCATAAAGCATTTATCTTGTTTTTTAACCATAAAAGGAATTTACAGTTGGGAACCTAGCCCGATGAGGCTTGGTTGATGAGAATTGATTAAAATGATTGAGCAATAGTCTCTGATCTTTGGAAACGGTAGGCCTAATACCATTACCTCTACTTCCTGGTGTTTACTGAGATTTCGTCATATTCCGGGAATTACACTAATAGTTTTCTGTTTAATTGGGATTATGTCATGAACTCAGGAATGATCAACAGTATAAATTGAGCACCTGGTTGCAATGGACTCTTGCATCAGTTTGGCTGATCCACTGATGGAGACCTCGGTTGCATAGATTTTTTTTTTTTTAAGGCCGTAAAGGATTAGTGTGATGTAGTCTGATCTTCTGCAAAATGCAGACCCAGAATTTCCCTGTAAATGAATATTGTTGGGCCCAACAACTAGATAACTGGTTAAATTAGATCGAATATTTTAGAACGACTTTGCGTGATGAATTTGCCACTTCCCTTGGCAAACTTTCTTGTTAATCTAACCAAACTGTAGAGTAGAGGCAGAAAACAAATGAAAAATATAAAATCTATGAAGTGGCAATACGTATTAAGAAATTAAAGTATGACAAAAGAAACTACTAACAATAGAATAAACCTTGATGAGATGAGAGAATTTTCTGTATGATACCCTCTTTTACTTTGGGCTAGCTTTTACCCATAAATTGCATTAATAAGTATTCCAGGTTTATTGTAGCTGCAGTATGCAGCAGTTAAGTTCTATTTTTTTTTAAAATTATAACCAAAGAGGGGAGGCAGTTTCTAGTGTTACATACTGCTTCCACTAAAATAAAAACCTACATGTTTTGAGTTGTACACTGGATGCAACCTGAGTAATGCATTCCAGAAATATGCTGCTTTCAAAATGAGTTATTGTGGCAACCTGTACCCAATGTTCACCACTTTTATAAGGTTATGATCTATTTTGTACAAAGCATGTCTTGTGAGGTATCATTTGAAAACTCATAAACTGCTGAACATCATTGTCCTGTTAAGATTGCATAACAACACTGTGTGTAAAGCTGTAAGATTTTACTGTAGGATTATTAGTGAAATACGTTGTAGTTCTGGGTAATGCCTACAAACCAACTTCTCAGAGACAAAGTGACACTGGCACGCCAGCCAAGTGCTAAAGGGCCCTTACTGATTGAACTGGCTATTCCCTAGCGGCCGGGAAGATATAAACAAGAAATTTTCATTGCATCACAAGAACGTTTCAAATCTCATGTACACAAGGAACTGTTTGCCTGCATCCCGGCGGGGGGTAATCCTCAAAGAGAGCAGGAGGGTATAAAAATAAGAGACCGTGACCTTCACCTCACCTCTCTCCTCCTTCCCTTTCTCTTCTCATGAGAACAATGGCTCTCAAAGAACTGAATAAATGGGAGTAGTGATCCCAGACTGGAAAGGTGCACAGCCTGTAAAATGTATTGCAGCTCGTGGTGAGACAAACTTTTTGCTTTTAAGTCTATTAGCCTTGGTAAAGTTTAGGAATTAGCTTGTGGGTTTTTCCTTTTATTTAGACTTAGACATTAAGGTCAGAAGGGACCATCGTGATCATCTGGTCTGACCTCCCGCACGATGCAGGCCACAGAACTTCACCCGCTCCTGAAATAGTCCCCTAACCACTGGCTGAGTTACTGAAGTCCTCAAATTATGGTTTAAATACTTGGTTACAGAGAATTCACCCTTTACACTAGTGTAAACCTGCAAGGGACCTATGTCCCATGCTGCAGAGGAAGATGACCCCCCCCCTTCCTCCTCCCCCCGGGTCTCTGCCAATCTGACCCAGGGGAAAAGTCCTTCCCAACACCTACTATGGTGATCAGTTAAACCCTGAGCATGTGGGCAAGACTCACCAGGCAGATACCTGGGAAAGAATTCTCTATAGTAACTCGGAGCCCGCCCCTTCTTGTGTCCTGTCTCCAGCAGTTGGGGATTTTTGCGATTGGCAGTCACCGATGGGCCACATGCCAAAGCCAGTTAGGTTTTTTGCCCACACTGCTGTGCTTGGAGGGCTGTTCCAGAACATCACTCCTCTGATGGTAAGAAACCATCTTTCTTTTGTAACCAGTCCTGACTTATATGCATCTATACTTGTAGTTATTTAAAATCTTTCTTTCTCTAGTTAATAAACTTGTTTTACGGCTTTATTTAAACCAGTGTGTTTTGTTTGAAGTGCTTCGGAATCTCCACTTAGGTCAACAAGCCTGGTGCATCATCATTACCTGTTGTTGGAATGACAAACTATCTATGAGCTTGTACTGACCAGTGGGCTTCTAAGCAGTGGCTGCTGAGCAGTACAAGGTGCACGTTTCTGGGGAACAGGGCTGCGGCTGAAGGATATGCGGGTGCTGGCCTGTATATAATTTATGGATGGCTGGGCACAGCATTCATGTAGTCAGCTGGGAGTGACTTTGCATGCTGGTGGCCGTGAGCGAGCAGAGCCCGGAGAGGCTGCTGTTCATCAGCAAATCGGTGTAGAAAGCATCCCAGGCTATAGAGCTAAGGGGACACATCAGTCCAGCAGTTCAGATTGCACCCTGGGGAATGCCACTGTTACATCTTGAAAATAGCTCTTGACGCTGTGTAGAACAGTGGTAAGTGTTATAAGTTTCTAATTTTTTCCTGTCAGAAGTTACATATTCAGATATGTAGGTTCCTGAATTGTAGTTTTCTGTGGTGGGCCCTTTGGGATAAATGGCTTTGATTGAAGTGCAATCTCTGAAACAAATGACAAGAAATGAAGCTGTGAAGCAGCCTTTTTAGAAACTGAAAACAAGGGCATTTCTTCCCCATCAGGTTCTTCCTGTGGCTGGCGCTACATGTTTGTATTTTTTTTTAAAGATAATAGCTGTTGTTCATCGTTTCCCTCTCAATAATAAGATCTTCCATATTTGTAAAGGTTTATCTAATTATGGTTAAAAGAATCCATACTTGTATTTCACATGCATGTAAATCAGTGTCTGAGATTTGCATAGTGAAGTCAACAGCCTCTTACGGTATTGTGGTAACAATGCTATACTTCTAAGGTTGAGATGGCACTTCCAGCTAAACCCCAACTTTTTAGAGTTTAGAAAATCTTCCAGAAATGGTGTCTTTGAAGTTTTTCATGCTTGGTCTTGTCCTAAAAGTGTGTCTTTAGATTTTAAAAAGAAATCCAGGAGGGCTGGATAGCAGAGGATATAAGCCTTTTGTTGGAGGCTGTGGGTTCTTAAGCGCTGTCTGCTCCTTAATCTCTCTCTGGTCAGTAGAGACAGAAGGTTACTTATCTGGTGGCTCTTTGAGCTGCGTGAGAATGAGTTTGATCTCAGTCAAGTTCCTAGAGCGCAGAAGTTAGTATATCACCGCCTCCTCCCCCCCCCCCCCCCCCGGCCCCGAAATGGCTGTCTTGGCAGAACGGTCAAAACTGGAGTGTGCTGTGGAGACCAAATGACCATCTTCTCTTGAAGGTAGTCATGGTTGAAGCAAGCTGATGGAAAGACTTATGCATCTTTGAAGAGGGGGCTTCCCTATCCATAGTTGTCAATCTAGCACTTAGCACATGAGAGAAAAAAATTTAAAATCCATTTTGAAATTATCCATGAATGAGGAAAATCCTTCCATGATCAGTTTTTAAAAGCCACCTTGTACCTTTATTTTATTTAGCCAATTTAATGTCTATGCATAGGTTGAACTCCGTAATGAGATGGTTTGTATGTTAATAGAGATATAGCTTCTTTGCATGTTAAATGGTTGTGTATTTGGTGGTGGTATGGCCAGTGGCTCTGCAGCTTTGTAAGAATAGTGATGGCTGGGCACCTTGGGTACTCATGGGCTGAAACCAAAGCCTGTCTAAGCACCTTCAGACACTCGCAAAGTCTGGATCCAAACTCTGTGGCTTGGGTCCATCCCAAAGAGAGGAGAAAAGTTCATGGAGGTTGGCTTTGTGTCACAATCTGCTGTTAAGAAGGAGACTCCATTTTCTCTAACTTCATTTTTTAAAAACTCATTCTGCACTAAAAAATCCCTCTCTTAAAAACAAAGGAAAACACGCACAGGATGTTTTTGCATTACAGCAGGGACTCTCGTTACATAAGCTCACAAACGTAGACATTCTCACATGCTCTTCTGCGAACATGACACAAAAGAGCAGCCTCCTGTTCTGTTTGCTTGCATTTTTACAACAGTTTTTTGTTGTTTCCACATATTATTGTGTCAAGTAGTAAAGGGGTTGGTTGTAAAGCATATGTGAATGGGGAGGGAGATAAACTGGCTTTGAGGATCTTCACTCTGAATTTTAACGGTAATGTTGCAGTAGCTTTTGTGTGTGTGTGCGCATAGAAGTATTGCTTTTGAATATATTGATATGATTGCAGAGGTGAGGTATTTGAATGGGAGTAGATAACTAGCGGAAACAAATTTGGCCAGGTAGAGAAGATGGGGAAACCCTCTACTTCCTCTTCCTGTTGTATGAGAATTGTGACGTTTTTCACTTAACATGTAGGCCGTTGTCAGAAAATGTATTCTGTTCTGCCTTTTGTTTGTCATTGAGTTCCATACGCTTGGGTAGTTTCTTTTTAAATAAAAATACTCCATATGTAGGTTGAAAGCTTTATCTGTTTATCTCCTCATTAAACAGAGACAAAGTCTATGAAATGTGCCGACGAGGCTTTTACTCTTGCTTTCCATTCACATTGCATTTTCCATTGAAAGCCTCCTTTACCCTAGTTTTGTTTCACAGTAAATGAGATGATGATGTGGTTAAGGCACTGGACTAGGAGATCTGGTTTCTGGCTCTGTCATGACTGCTGCATGATCATGGGAAAGGCATTTAGGGCCTGATTCAGAGCCCACTGAAGTCAGTGGGAATATTTCTGATGACACCAATAAGAATGGGGTTAGATCCTTTAAAATGTGTGCCACAGCTCCTGGCTACAATATGGGGTAATACCAGTGATGAGCTGCCAAAATCTTAACAACTGGTTCCCTCCTCACCCCACAAGGGGGTCGTTGCCCACCCTCGCCCCCTGGGACTCCTGCCCCATCCAACTCCCCTGCGTTCCTTGAAGTGCCCCCCCCAGGGCCCCTGCCCCATCCATCCCCCTCCCCTGTCTGCCCCCAGAACCGGGCAGGATCATCTTGTGGGCCACTGTAGCGGGTGGGGGAGCAGGGGGAGCGGCCACTCCCCCCACTGATCACATCAAAAGTGGCGCCTTAGGCGCCGACTCTGTGGGCGCTCCAGTGCTAGAGCACCCACGGAGAAAATTTGGTGGGTGCAGAGCACCCACCAGCAGCTCCCCGCCCCAGCTCACCTCCGCTCCGCCGCCTCCTCTGAACGCACCGCCCCACTGTGCTTCTCCGTGCGCCCCTCTCCCCCCGCTTTCCATGAATCAGCTGTTCGGCAGGAAGCCGGGGAGGGCTGAGAAGCAGGCAGCGGCTTCCCACTCGGGCCAAGGGTGGCAGAGGTGAGCTGGGGCGGGGAGCGGTTCCCCTGCGTGGGCCCCCCCCCCTTCTGGTTACCTGCTGCAGCGCAGGCAGCCCTCCTCACGCCCCCTGCCCCAGCTCACCTCTGCCTCCCTGGGCCTTAGTGGGCCTGCTTTTCAGCCTGCCCCAGCTTCCCGCGTGAACAGCTGATTCGCGGGAAGCCGGGGGGGGGAGGGGGCAGAGAAGCAGGGCGGGGCAGCATCTTCAGGGGAGGAGGCAGAGTGGAGGTGAGCTGGGGCCAGGGGTGGGGCGGGGAGCTGCTGGTGGGTGCTCTGCACCCCCCAAATTTTTCCCTTGGGTGCTCCAGGGCTGGAGCACCCATGGAGACTGCGCCTAAGGCATCACTTTTGGCCAGTTAAATTTAAAAGCCCTTTTAGAACCGGTTGTCCCTCGCAGAACAACCGGTTCTAAAAGGGCTTCTAAATTTAACAACCGGTTCTAGCTCACCACTGGGTAATACCCCACTCAGAGAGTTAACGCTTGTGGATCCTTGCATATAAGGTGCTGTGGAAGTGCACTGTAGGAGTCTGATTTTCAAAAGAGCTCTGCTCCCATTTAGGTACTTAAATAAGTGGCCAGATTTTCATAAGTGCTTATTACCCAACATGTTGAGCATTTATGAAAATCTCAGCTTTATTTTGGTGTCTGAATGGGAGCAGAGCTGTTCAGAAAATCTGGCCCCAGGTCCGCTAAAGCAAGTTAGCTAACTACTTTGCTGCTGCTTATGCTTTTGTCTTGTCTGCAGCAGAAAGTTGTACTGTTTTAACTATACCAGCGTACTTAAAATGGTACAAACCCCTAGTGTGAATGCAGTTTTATCCGTATAGCTATTCCTGTACAGGAAAGGGAATAAGCTAGAAACTATAATGATACAAAATAAACATGGCACACATTCAGTGGATTAAAAACTGGCTGATAGGTCCCAAAATGTAATTGTAAATGGGGAATCGTCATTGTGCGGGTGTGTTCCACAGGGGTCGGTTCTTGGCCTTATACTATTTAACACCTTGATCTGAAATGAGACTATAAAATCATCACTGATGAGGTTTGCAGATGAGACTAAGATTGGGAGAGTGATAAATAATGAAGAGGACAGGTCACTGATGCAGACCGTTCTGGATCGCTCGGTAAGCTGGACACAATGTGTGTTTTAATATTGCTAAATGTAAATGTATACATCTAAGAGCAAAGAATGTAGGCCATACTTATACAATGGGGGACTCAATCCTGGGAAGCAGTGATTCTATCAGCCATGACCTCCAAGTCCTTTACAATCAGCTGATTATGAGTTCCCAATGTAATGCTTTGGCCAAAAGAGCTAATGCAATCTTTGAATTCATAAATAGGGGAATATTGAGTAGGAGAAGGGAGGTTATATTACCTCTATTTGGCACTGGTGTGACAACTACTGGAATACTGTGTCCAGTTCTGGTGTACACTGTTCAAGAAGGAAGTTGCAGAGGGTTCAGAGAAGAGCCATGAGACTGATTAAATGATTAAAAAACATGCCTTGTAGTGATAGTCTCAAGCAGCTCAATCTCTTTAGTTTAACAAACAGATGGTTAAGGGGTGACTTGATTAGTCTACAAGTACCTACATGGATAACAAATATTTGATAATAGGCTCTTCAGTCTAGTAAATAAAGATGTGACATGATCAATGGCTAGAAGTTGAAGCAAAACAAATTCAGACTGGAAATAAGGTGTACATTTTTAATGGTGGGGGTAATTAATCCTTGGAACAATTTGCCAACTGTCGTGGTGGATTCTCCATCTCTTGGAATTTCAAAATCAAGATTACATTTTTTTTTTTTTGTGAAAGATAAGTTCTAGTTCAAAAGAGATTATTTTGGGGAAGTTCTGTGGCCTATGTGCTACAGGAGGCCAGACTAGATGATCACAGTTGTCCCTCCTGGTGTAGGAATCGATAAGCTGTGCCCATATAAGTCACTTTTTATACCTGTATTACTGCATCCACAGTAGGCGATGTACTAGTAGAACTATTTTGGTAAAAAAATAAACCACACCCCTAATTAAAATAGTTGTGCCAGTAAAACTTTTGAGTGTAGGCCAGTCCTTAGATCCATATATTCCTAGGTGCCAAAACTGTGGTTAACCCATTAGACCCTGTTGCCACTGTGTTTTTGCCTTTTCCTATATTAAGTGGAGAAAAGAAATTTTATATATATATATATATATATATATATATATATATATATATATATATCTATCTTTTTATTTGAAGTATTAATGTTAATGTTTTACTTGGGTTAATCAAGGGACTTATCTGTAAATGTAATTTTCTGGGTTTTACCCAAATGCAATTTGTGTCTTTGTCCTCACTGTAGAGCATGAGGACTTTGTAAAAGGAGAGCTCACAATTTAATACTAAACAGAAATGTGAAATCGGTGCAGTGAATGCAGCTGTGCTGGGGTGCGAAACCCACAAAAAGGCATGCTAGCCTGCAGGGCAGGAACGTAGTCATGGATGTACCATTCAGAATGTATCTTTCACTCCGCTTTTGTGCTCCCCGTGCCTAACATCATTGCTCTTCTCTCATATAAAAGCTGGTGCAGTAGCATGAGAACTGTGCTGTTTGACATGTACAGAAAGAGAGCTACAGACCTATCAAATAGGAGGTGTCCTCTTCAAGGTGTTTGATTTCTAAAACGTTGCGGTGACTTGCTTGTATTGCATCTTGTCTTTAGCTGTGATGCATTGAATTATAGTGTGCAGAGTTCTAACTGTTATCCAGTCACTTGGTGAGAGGAAATCTTGTTATAGGCACGTGCTCTTTGGCTGGAAAGACTGACCTCCCTGTTGGTGCTTTACTGTCACTGATATCATCCAAAGCAAATGGTATGCTGGTGCTACACATGAAGAGGTAATGTGAACCTATCCATGAAATTGGGTTTGACTTGGGAGTGGAGGGTCACACTGGTCCAAATGAAAACAAGGTTTAGGAGGCAAGAACAAACAGCAGACTATTAAATCGGTGTGGAAAGTGTGGCCAACTGACATGCTGCTGGTCTTGGATCCTGTTATGAGCTTAGTGTGCTATAAACATACCTGATAGTGAGATTTGTTTCCCCATGTGACTTCCTGATATCATCTTCTACCTGATAAGCTTGATCACCGGTTCACTGCCCAGTACAGCCAGTGTATGCACCTGTCATTTAAAAACATAATCTGACTATGACAAAGCCTAAATGCGTGGCTGTGTCTCATAGTTTGTGTATGAGGGTGCGGTATCTGTGTGTGGGAGGGAATGAGGGCAGAATTAAGTGAACAGCTGGGCAAAGAACTTTCTGTGGAATTCTTACTGTGTTACAGGGAAGTAATAAACTTGATGTGAAATGCAAGTTTTTAAAAAAAAAAAATTCTGTGAAATACAAGTTGGAATCTGCAGTGGGTTCTGTCCAGCTGTTTGCTTAGGAACTAAATTCTTGAGATTTGGTTAGTGCCTGAATATGTCTAGGTTGTTTGTTTTTTGGTGTGTTTTTGTGGGGGAGGATTTTTTTGATTAAATTAAAGGACCGTCTGTATGAGGTTGAATTTTCTAGTTATTTTACTACTCAATTAATAACAGATTAGATGTTATCAAGTATGTTGCCTGTCTCGATGGTGAAACAGCATGGTGTCTGATAAGTTCTTGCTTTATAGTTCTCAGCTTAAGCTGCTGGCAATACATAGGTGACTGGGATATTCTAATGAAGCTGGAGTTATTAAAAATCTATTACATTTCAGGGATGTTTTGGCTTCACGCTTCAACAGTGGTAATTAGATATGTGACCCATTTTTCTTCTGCCTTGGCTCTTGGGGATGATGGAGCCTCATTAGAGATACCAAGGACAGAAAATACATTTGTTTCTCACTCTCTGAATATCTTCTTCAAAAATGCCCAAAGAGTTAGAGTGCTTTTGGTGTAGGAAGTTGATTTGATTTTTTTTTTTTTTTTTTTTTAGAGACAAAGCTCCTCTTTCTCTATCTCCATTTAAAAATAAACAGAATTCTATTTATTTTAATTTGGAAAACCTAATGACAAATTTTCCTCTTCTATTCACTTGTCAACTAAGTCTATCTTGTTCTTAAACAGAACTGAATACCTTAAATATTACAAAAAGAAAAGGAGTATTTGTGGCACCTTAGAGACTAACCAATTTATCTGAGCATAAGCTTTCGTGAGCTACAGGTCACTTCATCAGATGAAGTGAGCTGTAGTTCAGGAAAGCTTATGCTCAAATAAATTGGTTAGTCTCTAAGGTGCCACAAGTACTCCTTTTCTTTTTGCAAATACAGACTAACACGGCTGCTACTCTGAAACCTTAAATATTACAATAACTTCCCATCAATTGATGGATTTAGAAAATGCTGTCTGTGCAGCACTGCACTAAAATGTGTTGCGTGGCTGGCTGGCTGCTGAGAAAAGGTAGTGGCCATGAAAAGTAATGTCTGCAAATAGACTCCAGCAAGAGAGATGTAATGATTTAAATCTAGGGGGGAGGAGTAGGTAGAAAATCAGGTCAACAGCTGCTTGCAGAGCTGTTGAGTTTATTTGTGCTCTGTAGTCTCCAGGTTATTTTCCTGTAAAACTCAACTGCTTCATAAATAATTGTAAATAAAACAAAACAGATCATGTCCATCCATAGTGTGCAAAGAGCTATCTTCTTAGGACGCTGAAAGATCTTTTTTGTCAAAATAGGGAGCTGGGAGTAAGGCTCCCGGGTTCTGTTCCCATCTCAACAATAGATTATGCCTTTGAGCAAGTCAGTTAACATCTGTGCCTCTGCTTACCCATTGGTGATGCCTGTAGTCTTTTTTTTTTTTATGCGTACAATAAAAATACAGGAAGAAATTTATTTTTAATTTACATTTACTGTTCAAGGCTTTGTTTGTTTGTAAACCCACATTTTGGAGGATTGTTTTTGGTGGAGCCTTTATTCAGATGAGTAAGCAAGCTGCGGTAGGGCGTTAGTTGGGTTGGGTTCAGGAAGTTTTGTTGTACGTTCGTTCTCAGTGTGGCATTCTCAGTGACAAAGCTGTCTTTAGTCTAGAGGTATTTAGTGCTGTGGACTTTATAGCTCTGTTCTTTGTACTGTTGCAGACATGTATGCAGTGGATGTTGAGGTTAACCTTTCTGTCTGCAGAAGGGGAGGGGAATAACCTTTTCAAAAGCTGTTGGTTTTGGAATGAACATAGTTTTTAAAATATGAACATGGACAGTATGAATTGGTTTGGGGTAATAACTTCATTTGTTTTTATTGCACTTGCATCCAGAGTGTACTAGGCACTGTGAAGATGAACAAAAACAGCCTCTGGCATGAGGCACTTGCAGTCTAAACTAAGAAGCATAGAAAGAACCTAGGAAATGGGGATAAAGGGTTGTGACTGACTCATGTCTAAGCTGGAATCCTGCAATGATTTAAGCACATGGTTTATCTTCATGCACTGTCAGTATCCCTGTTAATGTCAATGGGACTACTCGCAGCTCATACAGTTAAGCATGTGTGTAATGCTGTAAGGCCAGAGACCTACTTAGTTCCACTTGTAAAATATTTAATTTTTTAAATGTATAGAATTCCTTGCCATTGCCTACTTTTTACCCATTTTTGATTATTAGCTAAAGTATTTTAGTTGACTAGCTCAGGGCCTTTTGCCCTTTGATTGCTGTTTAGTTTATAATCTTCATCAAAAGTTCATCTGTATGTTTTTCCCTTCCCTGTCACTCGCTTTCCTGATCCTTCTGGTTTCATTTTCTTTTAATGTCTTGCCTGTTCTCAAAGTTTTAAATTGTTTCAGCACATTATTCATCAGGGCAACTATTTTCAGGACCATATCTGCCCAGTAAAGTATCTTTCTTGTGATCCTGAATGAACAGGAAGTTTGAGCTATTAGCTAATGCCATGTAAGGACTCCTGGCTTCTTTTGGCATACTTACGGCATCCCATTCGCTAGTTGGTATTATCTATGTACTGTACAGCAAGTCTCCCCATGTGTTGATAGGAGACTGACTCCTGCTAAAGAGCAAATTCTGCCTTGGGATACACAAATGCCAGTGTTTCTCTTGCATTCCATTGAAGTTGTGGACTAGGATGTTCTTTTGAAAAGAAAAACATAAGCCACCTGTTACTACAGGCCGTAGCCTGAAAGAACAGCTGTTGCCTGAACAACCGCATTCAAGAGAACAATCTCTGGCCTACAAATTGCCTGTATTTGTTACAGGTCACACTTTGGAATTTATTTAAAATTGTTTTTGAACACAAATGATGTTGATATTTGGAAACATTTTGTGAAGTTTCTAAATTGATTGTTTAAAACCAAGACAGGTGTATCTGGGGGCTTTAAAGCCAATCAGCAGTGAGTGCTGCTTTTTTTTTTTTAAATTTAGAATCTCTCTGAAGAAAAATTGTTTCACTGATGTATTTACAATTGAATGAAACTTCCTTCTGTTTTGAGGCTGTAGTTTAGGGAGGATAAGGATGAGGACACTAAAGCACCTAATCCTTTTGTGGATCTGGAAAATAAGGTCATTCTCTCTTTGAGGTGAAATTTAACTCTCGTTCATCAGCCACGCTCAGTGCCCTCAGAAGTCAGTGGGAGCTGTTGGCATACATTCAAGGGCAGAAGTTGGCCCTAAAGATCACACAATGACGTTATGGATAAGTTTTAGCGAACTTAGTAGGGATGAAACAAGGTAGAAATTACTCTAAAATCCTATAGCTATAGGTTAAATTCCAGCAGACTTTTCCATCCCATAGCCGTATATATGGAAGCTATTTAGTGTCCAAATGGCATACTCTGGTTTGAGTTTGATCAGAGAGTAAGGTTCTTTGAGTGATTGTCCCTATGTGTATTCCACTCATGCACCCTTCTCCTCCTTGTGCTCTGAACTTGTGGATATTAGAGGTGGTGTGAACTAACTGCTTCTCCAGTTCCATTCTACTGCCCGCAGTCTGAGATTGACTTACCCAGACTGAATACATGTGGAACTTTTGGTGGCCTTTCTTTTTGTGTGGCGCCATATAACATCAGACATGGGTTCTGGGAATCATTACTATATGATAGAGTTCTTGTCCATCTTCCATCCCCCACAAAAAACCTTTAATCTGCCACCTGACTTCAGAATGATCACCATGGCAGCTATAGCTCCACTGCTAAACAAAGGTGATTGGTTTGCAATTCTTGACTTGAAGGGCACTATTTCAACATAAATATCCACCCTGCACACAGGAGATTGCTGCAGTTTGCTGTAGGCCTAGACCCGTGGTTCCCAAACTTGTTCCGCTGCTTGTGCAGGGAAAGCCGCTGGTGGGCCGGGCCGGTTTGTTTACCTGCTGCCTCCGCAGGTTCGGCCGATCGCGGCTCCCAGTGGCCGCAGTTCGCTGCTCCAGGCCAGTGGGAGCTGCTGGGAGCGGCGCGGTCCGAGGGACGTACTGGCCGCCGCTTCCAGCAGCTCCCATTAGCCTGGAGCAGTGAACCTTGGCCACTGGGAGCCGCGATCAGCCGAACCTGCGGACACGGCAGGTAAACAAATCGGCCTGGCCCAGCAGTGGCTTTCCCTGCACAAGCGGTGGAACAATTTTGGGAGCCACTGGCCTAGACCATTACCAGTACAGAGTGCTCCCCTTTGGCTTCTCAGCAGTGCCATGGGTGTCGCGAAGGTGTTTTCAGTAGTGGCAGCGCATCTGCATTGTCGGGGTATGTGAGTGTTCCCCTACCTAGACAACCACACACAGGAAAGTCAGACCAAGAAGTGCAAGTGGCAGCTGGACCCTGCTCCAACTCCTGTAATCATTAGGACTCCAAGTAAATGTAGAAAAGTTCACTTTAACTCCCACACAGGCCATAGATTTTATTGGAGTGACACTCGATTTGGTCAGGGCCAAAGCCTACCTATTTCAGAACAGGTTCCAAGCTATGAAGGATCTCACTATTCAGCTCTGAGTGAGCCCTTGGACAACACCTAAGATCTTGTTTTGTGCTACTGGGCCACATGGGATCATGTACGTGTCACACCTTTTGCACACTTCATCTCAACATGTACAGGCTTGGTTGTGGATACTCTATGCACAAATGAGCACAGTTTGGACAAGGTCCCCCACAGAGTTCTAACTTCAATCACCTGATGGGAAAACATGAAGGTAGTGTGTATAGAAGTTCCCTTTGTTTCCACTCTATCTTCCGACAATAAGACTGATTACAGATGCGCTTCTGCTGTGTTGAATGTACATATAGCACAAGGTACTTCAACATAACAGGATTCCAACTTACACACAAACCTACTAGGAACTGGTGCATGAAGCCTGCAGATGGTTTCTACTGCTGATCTGGACCCGGCAATTTCAAGTCATAGTGGACAACATGACAGCAGTTTGTTATATCAACAAACTGAGGGGCAAGGTCCATCCTTCTTTGCATAGAGGCTGTCAGTGTCTGGAACTGGTGCATCTGCCACCAGATTACCTCTTGGCAGAGCATTTTCCAGGGGCACAGAACATGCTGTCAGGCAGCCCCAGCAAATGCTTCTTCAGAGACCGTGACTCAGTGGTGCAGAGCATCTTTTAGCAGTGGGGATTCCTGTCATGGGATCTCTTCACATCTCAAGAAAACAAAAAATGCCCGGCCTACTGCTCCAGGGCCACAACTCCAGAGGGGAAACATTTTGAATACAAGGGTCATAACCCCTAATGTACGCATTTCTGCCCATCCCTCTCTTACCACTAGTCCTGAGGAGGATCAGACAAGACAAAATGATGGTGATCCTCATGGCTCCCAGGTGTCTGAGGCAGTCCTGGCTCACTTGTATCTTCCAGATGGGCTTGCATCCATTCATCCATATTCAGCTCTTTCCAGATCTATTGATCCAGGACAGAGGCAAGATCCAATCTCTGTCCATCTGGCAGCTTGGTATTTGGATGGCTGATGAACTTAGAGCGATAATGCTCAGTGCCTGTATATTCCATCCTTAGCAATAGCAGTAAAAACTCCATGAGAAAATGCTATACAGAAAAATGGAAGAGATTCTCTATATGGCATCAGCTTCATCAGCTACCTCCAGAAGGTCCCAAGATCTCTACCGTTCTGGATTATCTCCTTTCTGTGAAAATGTCGGGGTTGTATCTCAGCTCCTTGCACATAGCAGCTATTAGCGCATTTCACCTTCTGGTGGACAACCATTTTGTCTTCGCCTGTTTGACTACAGTATAAGGTTTCTGAAAGGTCTTGTAAATCTTTCTTCCAGTGTGGAAACCTGCCCTGATATGGGACCTTAATCTAGTCCTACCTGCAAAAATTTCCCATTTGAGCCTTTAGCCTCATGTTCCTTCCTTCATCTATCTATGAAGGTTGCCTTCCTGGTGGCAGTCACCACAGAGACTTTCTAAATGGATTTCAGGATGCAGCCTGCTTTGCTACGAGTTGGTAGTGGCCCCTCCTGCACATGGTATAAGAGCCCACTTGACTAGAGCTCAGGCTGCATTGGATGCTTCTCTTTGAGATGCTCCTCTTCTGTAATGCAGCAATGTGTGGCTCTGCATACATTTGCAAGACATTACGCCCTGGTACAAGCTCCTACAGCAGATGTCTCCTTTGGCAGAGCAGTCCTCCAATCTGTGGTACAGCAAGGGTTCCTCACACCTTCCTCCTCAAAGAATACTAATTGAGAGTGAACTCGGGTGGAATAAACCTAGGGACCGTTACTTGAAGAAGGACTGGTTACTTAGCTTGTACAGTAACTGGAGTTCTTTGAGATGTGTGGTCCCCCATGTACATTCCACCAGCTGTCCTCCTTCACCTCTGCTGTGGATCCTTATCCTGTGGTTATTAAGGGTTCAGAAGGAACTGGAGAAGTCGTTGGTCTGCACTGCCCCTAATATCCTCGGCTCAGAGCATGAGGAGGAGAGGGAGGGCAGATGCAGAACGGACCCTGCTAATTACAAATTTTCTGATCTTAGGCTCATGGAGCACCTCAGGTGGAATACACATAAGGACTGCACATCTCAAAGTATTCCAGTTATTATACAAGGTCAGAAACCAGAATATATCCTACAGGAGAGCATGGACTGTTCTGTTTTTCTGCAATGTTCATAAGTCAGATGCATAGTGGACGGGTGAATATTTCAAAATATTAAAAATGGGTCTTACTGTTCCCTATTTGCTGAAAAAACAGAGGATCTGCTAAACAACTCTGGAATCTGCAGACGTGCATACACACTTGGTTGTCTTGAAGATTTGAGTGTTTTGCTGTGGTTACAGAGGAATGATTTAAACATGTTGATCTGTACAAGATGCTTTATTTCACTGCCTGGATGGATGACTGGATGCAGTCTCTGGGGTGGGGATCACGGTGCGCCAGTAATTGTAGTTAAATGAACATGGCTGGCTCTCAAGCAAATGAAACTGAATTTGTCACAGCTGTCAGAAGGATCATGTCACATCTGTTGCCTTCGGGAGCAGTTTTAGGCTGCATACCGTGTTAACGTTCCCGTTTACTGTCATTAAATATCAGGCCACATGTTTGCTGACCCTAGTCGTCTGTCTATTTATTTATTTATTTATTTATTTATTTATTTATTAAAGCATCAGTTCCATCTCTTCTTATGTAAGCCAGGGTTGAACTTCTGTGAATCTTAGTTGTGTGTTGCAGCCTAATTTCAGACCTTAGCAGGTAAACAGTACAGTACTTCAAGGACTTCAACATTTCAGAGATGTTTGAGTTACCTGCGCAAAGAAGCAGAGAGATTTGTTTGTAGTTTAATTTATTCAAAAGTCTTAATAGAGAAGAGTGCGCTTCAAATTATGTCTTAAAGAGCCAGCCTCCCAGGCTGTATTCAACACCCGTTTACACTCTGCCTCATGCTCCGTAGACAAAGCAAGCTACTGGAAAGTCCCAGGTGATTCCTGAATCGTCCTCATCCGTACCATCTGGAAATGCAGCAATTGTCTTAGTACAGGACTTGGATAGATTTCAGCGTATAAATATTGCAGTCAGGTGCAACTTGTCCTACCATTCCCCCTCCACCCTATATTTTAATATTTACTTTCTTTTTAGATAAGTGCATTGAGTCTGAACTGGATAGAGAGATTCCTCTGCCATAAAATAAGTGCTGTTTGGTTATCAGACACTGGGGGGAGATAATTTTCTGCCACACGCAAAATGTGGTTCTAAAGCAGAATGTTTAGTGTGATTTAAAAATTAAAAAGTGGGTAGAATACCTGTGATGCATGTTGGGGCAGGGATCCCCTGTATCCTTATGAATGGGGCTGAGGGGCTGTGAAGTGAGGTAAAGGTTTGTGTCTGTATTGTATAGCTGTGTGGGAAAATGTCAGCAGTTTCTGGGGTCACTCTGAGGAATGAGTCCTGGTGCTTTCATCCAGTCAATGGACTTTCAAGAAGGCATTGTGTAGCAGCACTGCACCATGAATGTCATGAATTGTATAAACATGGCTTTTTTTCCCCTTTCTTTGCCACCTGTGGACTGAAGTGTAGACCTTCAGCAATGCAGACGTATTCTTTCCAAGCTACTCTGACAAAGTCAAGAGATTTCATTATGAGCAATGTCCTGGCTGTGTGTATTAGCAGACTTATTTCCTTGTTCAAGTTACTACATGTATTTGGCAGACTCTAACCAGGGGTGTCCAGACATTGGACTTTCAATAAACCTGTACATAATAATTGCCACTATGTTACAGTTGCAAACATGGGGGTAGGAGGAATCAATGGAGGAAGTGGAGCGAAGCCAATAAGATTGGTTCCCCATAGCTGCCTTATTAATGAACACTACTTAAAGCTTCACTTGTTCTGGGCCTATTTGGCTGTCAACACAATGGCAGCAGCTAAGGGTTATGTTTACAGTCTCTTCTTTATGACTTTCCATATATTCCGCTCCAAAAAATTCTGTTTGTGATACAGAAGAACAAATTACTCCTCTTATATGAAGTAAAGAGAACTTCCTCAACAGTGATCAGGTTTAATCTTCCATAATATCTACAAAACATTTTAACAGTTAATAAAAAAGCACGTCTGTTTTTGTAGATAAACATTTAGAACTTTAGCTTAATGATTTATTGAAATTTGCATTTTTGTTTTGTTGTAACTTTCATTTTTAATACGCAGCTGTCTGAGTGCCCCTGAAAACAAAGAAGAGACCAACACACTCAGATTTGCGTTGCGATTAATGACTTTAAATATGTATACAATTTTTTTTTTTCCCCTGAGCTCCTCAGCGTAGGATTCTTCATTCTCCTTGCTCACGTCGTATATTAGATATGGGAGCATGCAGAGCTTTGTTAGTGGGGCTTATGTTTGCTTTTTCATTCTGATTATCGTTTTTTACCCAGACTCCAACCAAAGTCCTGAACTGTTGTTGCTGCTGACCTGGAGATTTTGAGAGGTGATAATTACCTCAGAAACTGCTGGGCTACTCTGTCAATCTTTGACATAATGGAGGTGATGAGGATAATGTACCACATGAATCTTCTCCCCTTGTCACCTAATGCAGAGTGGCTATGCTGACTACAGTCCTTCCACTCTGAGCCTCTCTTACAAGAGCTGCTTCAGTTTGTCTGGAAAAATCAAGGCAGAGTTACTCTGAAGCTTGTTGGGAGCAATAGTGCATTGTGCCATCTTTGTCCTTTGCAAACATGCATCGAATCTTAGTGGAATGGTGCTAGTTATGACTAGCTCAGATGTACTTTAAAGCCACTTGGGTTTACTCTTGGCTTTGGTTGTTTAAAAAACCACCATGGCTCACTCAGGAGAGTCTCTGCCAGATGTGCCCCATCCAAGTCAGATCTGTGGTAGCTTCTCTCAAACAGTGCTACATACACAGATTGGAGCAGGAAGCATCTTGGTGGTGGTTTCCATTCACAAGGTAAGCAAAAATGGGAGAGTCAGGAATACTAGAGAACCTGTCCTAGCTCTGGATGAAAGTGGGAATGCGTCAGGCCTTCCTGTTCAACTTTCAGGAGGAGACCAGTTCTGATTATGCCTCACAGCTCTTTTAAAACTGCGACTAGCTTTCTGAACACACCTTCCACCAGAATACCAATAAATGTTCTGTAAAGGACTATAGGTGCATGCACCTCCTACATGACCGGCCTACGGCAATACAGCTAGCCCCTTGTCATGCACAGTACTACAGCATCGTCCTCATTATATGACCCCATTGTGCAACACTGACTCATGTTGGTGAGCAGTTACTTAGAAGAGGAGTCCTATATGGACAACTTATGTGACTGAGGGCTAGACATCTAGTCATGAGATGGGTCTATGGGTCTTGATGGCGTAGTTAGGGCAGTTATAGTATAAGGCTTTTGAAAGGCAGCTACTGGTTTGCCGTGCATGTGTAGCATACTTCGAGGTTTGGTCTCCTTTGGATATATATGTACGTAACTCCCATCCGCATTAGTGGACGTAGACATGCTGTTGAGGGGATGAGCAGTAATGGCACTGCTGGGACCTCTTTCTGTTGTTTAGTACTGGAGTGCTAACAGTGCATCTTTATTGGCTGCTGAAGAACAAGAAGCGACTTGGTTATTAAAAACCCTACCCGTGATTTGTTTAATACATTAGCAGGTTGTTTTTAACCAGGAAATTCTCACTTGCATGTGGGGCTGCAGCTCCATTTGCCTTGGGGAAAATCAAGAGAGAATCCTATTGCCTGCCAGTTATGGTACCTGCTATATAGTGTAGAATGAGGAAGAAAAGGAAGTTGTGTAGGTGTGAGGGTGGACAGGTCCTGCAAATGACTACAGTCTGGGATTAAATAAATGTGGTGCTTAAGTACTACACTTAATTGAACCAGATATATACTAGTGTATTATCCATTTTAGGCACAGATTATAGGCTGCTTATAAAAAAAAACTTCAGTTTTAAATGATCAAACAGTCCACTTTCATCATGGATATATCCAGGGGAACACCCGAGTCTTTTGACCTTTGTCATTTTGGAGGCAGTTCCTAAAGAAGTGGTGCATGGTTGGAGCCCAGACTAGAAGTAAGGAGCTCTGGGCTGTAGCACTGATAAATCAGCCTCTTTGGGGTATGTCTGTACTTCAGTCTCTGGGTGCGACTGCAAATCGAGTACACGTTCCCTAGCTAACTCGGGTAACAGAGCAGTGGTACAGCCCTGCCCAGAACCCTGGGGAATTACTCATGTCGCCAGCTTGTGCAGCCGCTACGCTGCTCCAGGACCCAGACTAGCTGACTCAGGTGTGTCTGCTTGCGCTGCGGTCACACCCTGTGATTGCAGCCTAGACTTAACCTCCGAGTCTGTCCCTCTATCTGCAAAGAATCTGGGAAGATTTCCCTACTCCACAGGGCTGTGGTGAGGTGTAATGTTTAATGCCATTCTGAGATGCTGGGATGAAAGGTGCAGTGAAGACACTTGGTTTTGAATTTAGCTAGTGCTGCTACAGGTGTCATTCCATCTGTCCTGAAATGAGAGACAGTTGCATGGTGATGACTTTTGAGGCTGAATGTTTTGTCGTGCATTATTGAAGATGGGAACATATTTCTTGACTCATGAGCAGCGAGGAGGCAAAAAGATACCAATGGGGGGAGTACTTTGCTAGTATGTCATGTACTGATACAGTAACCATAGCAACACTTTGGAACATCCAGTCCTGGTCTGTCCGCCACCTACCCTTTTGGCAACATCAAGTCCTGAAAAGGAGTGGAAGAAAAATATCAAAGCTAATGAACATGCCAAAGCCGGTCTCTAGAGTACTTAGGGTTTCAAAATGCTTATCCCTCTTAATTTTATTTTTTCTTCTTCTTTCCAGCCTCCATGAAGTGATCAGGGGTATGCCTACACTGAGGTAAAACACCCCGGCTGGCCCATGTCAGCTGACTTGGGCTCAGGCTGTGGGGATACAAAATTACAGTGTAGATGTTTGGGCTCCAGCCCAGAGCCCGAACATCTACACTGCTATTTTTATAGCCCTGTGAACCTGAGTAAGCTGGCAGAGGCCAGATGTCCCAGCCAGAGAGGAAGAATTTGGTTATTTTATTAGGTTATTCTGGTCTTGTCAGTATGCTGATGTGCCCTATTCACTGCTCTTCTGCCACCTCCTGTGTTAATTATTGGTTGGGAAATCAACTCTCTGGTCTAATTTCCAAATGCAGCAAGGAGATTGGGCAGCTATGAGGGAATGCTATATAAGCATGATGCGTCCAGTCAGTAGTAAAGTAGCTCTAAAGTTCTCTTGGCAGAATTAAACGTTTATTAGAAGACTGTCTGTTAAGCAGCTGGTTTTGCCAGTCCCTCTGAGTTGAGTTAAAACAAGAGTCATTGTGGGTTTGGGGAGGGGGGGTTGTTTCTGATTTGATAAAATGTATTCGCTACCAGGTTTCGTGTTAGTCAATACAGAACTAATTGACTAAATGTCAGTCAGGCTCAACTCCTTAGAATAAACTTGACCACCCTCTGCTTTGCAAAACTCTGTGGAAAAAACATGGGCCATATACTATGCCTTCCAGGTTAGCACTTTTGCCTTTGATAGATCATTGAGAGAATTGACTGCCACAGCTGAAGACTAGTCACTGAGAATGTTGTCCCCTAAATTCAAAGGTAGTCCAGATTCTGGTGCAAGGGATGTTACCTTCTCCCATGCTTCTGTGAAGTGGGTTGTGGTTGAAGATTGTGAACTTTCCCTCTGCAAAGCAGTTCAGTCTCTTCCTCCCTCTGCTAAACCAGCTGCTTAGTACATATTTTCTTTGGAATCTTTTCCAAACCTCCATCTATGTTGGCTGTGGGGTGCCTCATTGTGGCACAAGACTCCACTCAGATTCTTTAGGATGTGAAGCAGCTCTAATTGTTGTCTCAAACTTTGCTAAAGTGTTTGGGGGAATTGGAATCCTACAAGGAAGAAAGTTTTCCCCGACCTTTTATGCGGTCACCTTGAAGTACCCGGGCCTGTAGATCTGCTTGTGATTGGAGTTGCTACGATTTATTTGTAGGAACAGTGAGAGGTTAGAAAATCGTAAGTGATTTTTATAAACATAAAAGGACTGATAGAGATTATTATTATTATTAGAACTTGGAGAGTGAATGTGTATTGCTGGATATACTCAAGAGTAAGACTACCCCAGTAGAAAAGAGATTCTATTTAAAGCTTTTCCTTAAAAGAAAGGTGAGCTATTTCAGACTCTCAAATATAATAGAGATAAGAGCACCCTTTCCCCCCTGCTTTCTAGTCACATGAGTGATGGGATGGGATTACTGTTCATCTTTTTTTTTTTTTTTTTGGACCAGCTGTCTGCTTGCTTTGTGGAATGGATTGATTCCCCCCCCTCCCCTTGGTTTTCCACTTTGTGTATACATGAATTTTTATTTTTATTTTTTTTAAGGAGCGGGAGAGTCCTCCAACTTCATTACTTCTCACTGGTGCAGGCATTTTGATATCCATCACACAAGCCTTTCTCTTGCAGCTGTCACGGCTGTGTTTACCCTTTGAACTTTGGAAAACCTCTGTTACCAAATTCTGAGGGCTTGTCTACTCTGGAAAGGTTGTATCCTTTCAACTATATCAGTATAATTGTGGTGTGACCCCCCCCCCCGCCCTCCACCAGGCCTCCCCAGTGTGGAAACAGTTATATCACCATAAAATTGCTTTATATCCGTGAAACTCAACCTTTCCAGACTACTGTTCCCCTTTCAGGAGTCTGATTTCTCTTGCAGACCCCCAGGTTACACCTCACTTAAAAACTACTTGCTTACAGAATCAGACATAAAAATAAAAAAGTGTCAGAGCACACTATTACTGAAAAATTGCTGACTTTCTCATTTTTACCATATAATTATAAAATAAATAATTTGGCATATAAATATTGTACTGACATATCAGTGTATATAGAGCAGTATAAACGAGTCATTGTCTGTGTGAAATTTTAGTTTGTACTGACTTCGCTGGAGCTTTTTATGTAGCCTGTTGTAAAACTAGGCAAATCTCTAGATGAGTTGATGTAAACCCGCCGCCCCCCCCCATTCCTCCCAGAAGACCTCTGTGTACCCTCCAGGGGTACACATACCCCTGGTTGAGAACCACTGCTTTATACCATTATAAGTCACAATAATGCTGCTATTTACAACTGACAGAGTAAAGAGATACTTAATGAAAAAGTATGATAGAACTAGCAGTCATAGATGAAAAAGCTTTCCATGCCTATCCTCATAAAACTCCCTGCAGATTCTCATTTTTGACTCTGGTTTTGAAGAACACGTAGCCTCTGGATGATGGGTCAGTGGCAGCAAAGCTCGAACCTGAGACCTCTGCTGGATCTGAAACCATGAGCCTCTAGGCTGCCTGTGCTAAAATACCCAGCTCTGCAAACTCAGGCTTATGAGTTTGCTACTGTGTGATCCAGCCACTAGAGGGAGCTACTCTCCAGCGTGGGTTACAGTTGCATACCCAGTAGCTCATCAGGTTAGTGTGCACTTGGCTCTTACGTTCAACTTGAATTTACACTTTTCCAGTGGATTAGTAAAAATCAAACTCATTTCCTGTTTCAGTTTGACATGGATAATAAGTTTGCTACATAATGCTGAGGGGTTTCGAGCATGATATAAGCACTTAGGGCATGCTTTCATGACTTTGGCACTGGCCAATGGTGATTCCTATTGATTTAGATTAAAGCCTGGGATTTCCGGAAGATGTGGTGGTCTCCACTGTTCTACTGCAGTGGTTTTGTGATTGGAAAAGCAGAGCTTTGGGATTCAGTGTTGATCTGCCAACCATCAGATCTGTTGGCTAGAAATTTCAGACATTTGCCAGCAATTCAAAGTCTTCAGTAACTAAATTGTCAGAGTGGAGGGGGAATCAGAGCTCCAGAGTTGCATATTTAAATGGAACGAACACCTTTGCAGTTATTTAGTTTGCATTACAGTATTGAGTCTCCTTGTGCGGAATAAATGCATAGTAAGATGCCCCAAAGAATTTACAGCCTAAATAGGTTGTAAATTTACACCCTAAATAGACAAAGCATGGGGCAGAGGTGGTATTAGTATCCTCATTTTACAGTTAAGAAACTGAAGCACAGAGATGAAGCGATTTTTCAGAGTGATGTAGAAAGCCTGTGACAGAACCTGTAATAGAATCCAGGTCTCCTGAGTCTAGGTCCATTGCCTTAACTGCAAGGACCCTCCTCTACCTTAGATAAACACGTCATCACAGAACCTTCCCTCCCCTTTCAGCTTCTGAAATTTCAGAGTGTTTTAACACAAATGAGGTCGTGCATTGCATACTGTGCTGAAGGTTTCACTTACTTGCCATACTGGGGAACAAGTCCCAAGCGGCTTCCTGGTTCAGTCTCAAGCCAACTGGAAAATAGATTCAGTGGAGGAGAGCAAAGGGATATATAGATTCATTCATCACTGAATTACAGCCATTTCTGGGGGTGGGGGCAGCAGCTCAGGCCAGGAAATGAAGAATAATGTAGCAAACTGAAACTGCAGAAGGTTAGCAGTTTAGGCTGGGAGAATATACTGCCCAAGTTGGAGTTTGCCAGGATACCAAGGTTAATGCCCCCGGCCTTGCAGAAAGCACCATGAGACCAGTGACCTGAGGAGGTCAGCATCTCAGATTTATGTAATTGAAAAACCCACCACCTGCACTTGCAACATCAAGAGAGTGGTGCTGCCAAAGTGGCCCAGTGCACTGCTCCGGCACCTGAAATCTAGGCTAGAGCAAAGCTCTGGCACTTCAGAATTTCCCTCTCCCACTGACTCCCTCCGAGGCTTGTGCTCCTCTCTGAAATGTGTGTTGCTCAGTTGCTCCCGGAGACACTGCAGTGAGAGAGGTCCAAGGGGTGCAGGTGGCTAGGGCTAAAGGGAGCCTAGCAACCCCAGATCTGAGCACCCCTGCTGCCTGTGTATACATCCCATCTTAGCAGGCAAAGCTCTGGCAACGCTAGGGCCAGCTTGTCCCTGAGCTGCCTGGTTGTTATTTTTCCCTTTATTTGTAAAAGTGCAAAATTAGTCTGTACAAAACCCAAATTGTATAGGTATAAAATTGAACAGTCACAACATCGTGAACTCTTCCAGGAGCTGATAAGTTACAGTCCAACTGTGTAGCTATATGAAGTTTAAATAGTTTTAATGTTCAGTTCAGGGTGAAACACAAGAATTGCACCACTTGGGGATCAGATGGAGAGCTGTCTCTCAAACCTTGAGCGGGTCTCTGTCACCTGGCAGTTCTCAAGTTTCCAATAAATAGGTTGCCAGGCATCAGAATGAGCCGGGAGAGCTCCCGGAGCCTGGCAGCAGGCAGTGAGGTGAGTGCGCAAGGCCCCAGGGACATGGTGCTTTGGGCAGACTCCACCCTGGGTGTGGCCAGCGCCCAGCAAGCCAGCCCCATCCCAGCTGCAGCCACAAGTCCATTGCTGCCTCCCCCGTGCTTTTGAGTGGAGCTGGGACTGGTGCCAGTGAGGGAGGTGGTAGACAGAGAGGGAAGGAGGGGGGAAGAGGCTGCAGAGGGAGCCAGGCACCTCCACAGCCAGCTGTGGCCATTGGCACCTCCACACAATGTTCTCCCAACCCCCGCCACCGCCATAGACTTCCAAATAACCCTGCTCCCACCCACCTCCCCTCAGCCCATGCTTAAACTCCTGATACCCCACCCCCCAACTCCTTCCCACTCCTCCTCCCCCAAACTCCCCACTACCTCAGCTCCTCACCCAGCCACACCAACCCCCATCTCTTCGAGTAAAGCTACCCCATCACCCAACCCCCCCAAAACACTCCTATGAAACATCATCCTGCCAAACCTGCCCCACATCTCCACCCCCAAACCCTCCCCCGCTACTGCTCACCATACTCCAGCCCCCTTCCCCAATAAACCCACCTCTTAAACCCCTTGAACTCACCCACCCACTAATCCCCAAAACACTTCCTTCCCCCTTCCTCCCTCTTCACCCCTGCCTCCCCCACTATTCCACCGCCACTTCCTTCCCCAAGGGCTCTTCTGCTGCAAGTCCATCTGCTGGACAGATCAGCGTAACTGCCCCCAACTCCTGGCTGCACCAGCTGTCCTCTCCCTTTCCCAAGTGCCCCAGTCCCCTGAGGCTCACCCATGAACACCCTGCAGGGCCCTTTAGCATCTGCATCTTGTATTCGCTTTGAAGTGTTAAGCACCACCCCTCTCATCTTGGGGTGGTCAGATGACTGTCGTCTTTCCCTCCCCCTACCCTTATTCAGAGGAGCCTGCCACAGCAACTCTGCGAGTGGTAAGAGCCAAAAGGCCAGAGCAGGCAGCTGGGCCCATTCCTGTCAGACAGAAGCTGCTACTTTGGGGTGAGTTTGGGGCGGGCATGCTCTCCAGTCCATCAGTCCTCTCTTTCACACCAGGCTGGGCTAGAGACAGCCACCCTTGCATGCACCAAAGAGCAGGGCCCAGCCCAACAGTTGTACCTGTCTCCCCAAAGAATATTTTCACTAGCCATTATGCTAAAAGGCGACTTGAGCAGAGCATGGGGGACAGGCATTGGAGGGAAGGGGCAGGTGTAAGGTGGGGAGATAGCTCCAGTACTATAAAACTTACCTCACTGCCCACAGGGACTCCAAATGCCATCCCAGGGCACTGATTGAGTGCCACTGACTAAACCATCTGCACTATTCCCTGTAGTACCTGAGTTTTGACCGGGCCTGGCCCTACTTAACTTGTGAGGTTGAATGAAACCACAGTCAGGGGGAGTGTTGCTGCAGTAGACAGATCCTGAACCAGATTGAAGGTTAAGTGTCTAATTGAATTATTGCACTACAGGGACACAGTGACTCATATTGAAGCTAATCACCTGCTGTTTTTTTCTTGGCCACAAAGAATAGATCAGTAGTTAAACACTGGAAGGTCATAGTCATGGTAATTGGGATGGTCTCCTTGTTTTTCCAGTTTGTGTCTGAAGGCATCCTGCAGTAAGTTAGGAGAGGTGCTTCAGAGAAGTAGCACTTTAAAGAGGAGGGATTCCAGCTGATCAATTCTTCCTTCTCATGCTGTGGAGCCAGTGATATTGTTTATACAAAGGACAGTGTCTGTCTGAGTTTGTGAAACTGACGTCCCCTGATCCAGGGACTTAACACACATTTCCCCAGCCCATAACCACTTTAGAGACATTCTTCTGTGGGGGTTCACTTTAAGTCCACATAAAGCACAGCTCTCCAATCCTTGGACTACTTTATTCAGGGCCATAACTAGGGTGTGGCATCTGCTGGAGCCCAGGGTGCTTGGCGCCCCCATCCCTGCAGGATCACGGGCCCAGTGACCCCAGCTGGCGTAGGCTCTCCCTGTGGTGCTAGGACCAGGGTAGCAGGCAGGCACGGCGCTGAGTGCGCTGCTTGGCTCCTGCTATAAATGTACTCTAATAGACTGAGCACGCTCAGTAACATCTTTTGAAGCTGCTGCCTTTGCTGGGGATTAAAATCTGCTGGTGTTCAGAGAGGTTAAAGGGAGCCAATCGGAGGCGGGGGATGGGCTGTGTCTGAGCAGGGGTGGAAACTGATTGTGTGGGGGTGTCAAACAGCTGGAGGCAGGGGCAGGAGAGCGGCCGAGGGCAAAATCAAGGATGGGAAGGGTTAGGAGCCAGGGGTGAGGGGCTACCACAGTGGCAGAGGGCAAAACCCTGGCACAGGGAAGTGCAGAGGGGGTACCAGTTACCGTGATGGGTTGAGCCACCTGCAGTGTTTACAAAAATGGGGGGGGGGCGTGGCAGGCTTTTTTATTTCCCCTCCCTCAGAACAGTACGGCTCAGCACCCGCTTCTAAGGGCTCTGTTCTTAAACGCACTGGCATCCCAGTGCCCACACAAGGCAGCTGTTCTGTCTCTTATAATGTACTGAGGTGGTATAGGAGACTTGATTCAGTGACATACACCCCCCAAAACTGTGTCACACATTTTGAGTACCTAAAAGAATCCTTTACCAGTTTATGTCTGCCTAAAGTCTCATAGCAGTTCACAGGTTTGTCTCATCTGCTGCTGTAATTCCCTGAATTGCACCCCCTTTCTGGTAATCCATTTTAAATAGAGTTTTGCTCCTTCTAATTGTTTAGTTTTTTTAAATGTTTTTATTACTGTTAGCACTTCATCATTTGCCTTTGTCAATGCTAAGCAGATGGATGTCATTGTGCCCTTTAATTTATATAATAGCAAATAATCATTGAAAATGTTTATAAGTAAATGGTTGCTAGTAGTTTTAGCAATGACATCTGTGTTTCTAGCATAGCACTTGCTATGTTTTTACTATAGCACAAGTTTATTTTGTTGGGATCATGTGACTTCCAGTCTGACTGATTTCCTAGCTTGGTGTCAAAACTTCATTTTCATTTGATCCACCAGTGGGGAATGCCTTTCTCAACTCTTGTTTTGCCTCTCAGTCCAGCCCTTCGTGCTTTTTTGCATGTCACTGCTTGTGTGTAGAACTTGCTTCCCCAGTAGTCACAAAGGGCCGTATACTATCTCATATTAAATCCTCTCAAAGGCAAACATGTGTTGTAATTTTTACTGAGCATAAGAACAGCCATACAGAGTCAGTAATGGTCTGTAAAGCCCAGTATCTTGTCTTCCAACAGTGGACAGTGCCAGGTGCTTCAGAGGGAATGAATTCATCAAGTGATCCTCTCATCCACTCCCAGCTTCAGGCAGGCAGAGGCTAGGAATATGGACATCCAGAGCATGGGGTTTCATCCCTGACCTTATCTAATTCTTTTTGTAACTCAGTTATAGTTTTGGCCTTCACAACGTAATGAACACACATCTACAACCCCAAGATTGTTTGACAATCACAAGAATTAAAATATCATGAGTTATACACCCTGAAGTCATGAATAAGAGACTGTTTTAGTCATGGGTATTTTTAGTAAAAGTCATGGACAGGTCACGGGCAGTAAACAAAAATTCACAGCCTGTGACCTGTCCATGACTTGTACTATATGCCCATGACTAAATCGGGGGGATGGGCGGCCAGGGGTGCCACATGTGCTATGAGCTGTTCAGCAGGGCTGGCAGGCCTCCTGCCCAGCTCAGCACCTCCTCAAAAGTGGCAACATCCCTCAGCTCCTAGGTGGACTGGGAGGCACGGCCAAGCAGCTCTGTGTGCTGCCTCTGCCCCAATCGCTGGCTCCACAGCTCCCATTGACTGGGAACCATGGCCAATGGGAACTGCGGGGGTGGAGCCTGCAGGTAGAGGCAGCGCAGCGAGCCCGTTGCCACACCTCCGCCTAGGAATGTCACCATTTCTGGGGAGCTCCCCCAAGGTAAGCACTGCCCAGAGTCCTCACCCCCTCCTGTGCACCCAGCCCTGAGCCCTGCACCCAAACTCCTGCTGTTGCTGGGGGAGGGAGACACGGTGGCCTGAGACTGCCCCAGCAGCAGCCAGTGTGGCTGGCCCGGGGCTGCCTGAGCTGCTCAAGTGGCCCCCGGGCAAGCCGCACCAGCCACTGCAGAAGTCACAGAGGTCCTGGAAAGTCACAGAATCCGTGACTTCCGTGACAAACTTGCAGCCTAAGTCATGAAATTTTTAAAACAAAATAAATGATACTGGGTTATTTTTATGTGTCTTTGTTCCTGAGACTTTAGGGTGCAGGAGGCTTAGATCCACAAAAGTAAGCCCTCAGTGTGTCTTGGCTTAGCCTCATACTTTTGCTGTTACCTCTCCCAAACAATTCATATACATAAGGCCATATCTACACTACAAACTTATGTTCACTCAAGTTACATCAGCATACAGTCACCGCAGTGAGTATATCACTTGTGCATGTGCCTGCTTGGCTCCTTGTGTCGGGATGAGTGTACTCACTAGGAGTGTTTGTACTGATTCAGAGTGCAGGTGCACCATGGTTATGTGTCAGCCACCCATCACAATTTGCTACCACTTAGTTGTCATTCTCTAGTCTAGGGATATCAAATTGTGATGGATGGTTGACACCCTGTCTCAAATTGGTACTCCTGGACCAGAGGATGGGAAAGGCGAGAGGTAGCAAATCATGACAGGGCAGCAAAAGAGAGCATCCAGAGGTGTCAGTAACTGCTACTGGTAGAAAAATCCATCAGTAGCAGTTTCTGACAAGCTACCCTGGCTTCTGGCAGGAGGTGACGGTTTTCAAACTGTAAGGCATGTCTCCCTCATGTGGCACACCCCACAGTTTGAAAACCTTTGTGCTAAATGGAAGGCAGAAATCTGGGAAGGCGGAATGTGACCCCTCATGCTCTGCCATGCATCACCTCTAGTGAGCACAAATATGCTTGCTCACCCTGGGCGCTAAAATGCTTAGTTACGGCTCTGACTTTATTCCTGTGCATCTCAGTGAAATCCAGAAGTGAAAGCAGAGCCAGATTCCCAGCCCCCGCAGCTGATCTGGTCCAGGCTAATGGATTTAGCAGAGCTTTCTTGCTCATTAGGTTAAAAATATCTGAGGGTGACAGGGTTTTTCTGTTTCCACCAGAAGCTTCTTGACAGCTTTTTAATGATGGTTTTTGATAGAGAGGGGTGTGCGTGTGTGAGAGAGAGAGAGATGTCAATTTGGAATATAACTTACATTGCTATACTCCTCTAATCGATTGCCTAAGGGATTTGGAGGAGGAAGAACTCAAGGAGTCAAACCTTATCTTGCATATCTTCTGTAGAGAGGAATTGTGAACTCTCCTCTGTGGATCATCCATCCAGGCTACCCAATATCATTCTGAGCGGTACTTTCCTATTAAGTTGCTGCATTTGTTTATTGCTTCTTTTATTTGGGATAAGTGGTATGATTCATGAGAGTTTGCTAATACAGTAACGATCATGCCATCAAAACTAGTGGAGTCATACTTGGCTATTAGTCTGGAGTAGAGCTCTCACGGGCGGAAAATGCAAAGATAAAAGGACAGAAAATTCACTCCTGTAGCACATCATGGCAAAGCATCAAAATCTTCAGCTGAGAAATCCAGTTATTAGGTCATTATTTTTTAATGTTGGCATTGGTTTGTGGCCCCAATTAAAATAAGACTTCTGAGGGAAGTTACTGTGACGTTTTCCATACAGAGGTGTTCTGTGGCAGGAAAAGTTCCGCACAGAACACAAATTAGGCTATTTTAAAGTCTGGGTCAATGACTGGGCATGACTTTTTTTTCTTTTGAAGTAATCTTGGCTGCCCCGAGCTGGCTAGGAAAACACTGGGGTGTGTTTCAAGCTTGGCTGCTTCCTTAATTTTTTCTATGATGTGAAATCAAAGCCATCTGGCATGTAAACAATGGGTTTCTTCCTTTGCTGCTGTGACCTCTGTTATTGGACAATGATCTCATGAAACTAGAACAAAATGTTGTCTGTAGCTTGCAGACAGCTATGCTGTACACTCTAACACAGGATGCATGCGGACCAGCAATCAGCTGCTTGGGGCTGACTTGGTGGATGATGGCACGTTTTGATTTGCCCATGGCTCACACTTCCCCCTCACCCTCAGAAGGAAACTTTGCCAATTCCCTCTACGTTTTCTCCTATTGTGTTTGTTGGTAGAACAATGATAGTAGCCATGGATCCAACTATAGAAAAGCCTCTTTGAAGGGTGTAAACATTAAGGAGGGAGAGGAATTACTTATTGGTAAAGGGGATGACTGCATTACGTGAAGAGAGGAAAAGTTTAGGATGAATATCATGAAAACTTCCTGATGATATGTGTTAGGCTGTAGATTAGTCTACAACTGGTGCGAAGCACTGTGTTTGGGACACTTAAAACACGTAGTGAAGGGAACAGCCCTATGTTGTCAGCGAGATGAACTCGATGGCCTGATAGGTCTAATCCCTTTTTGATGTTTTCATCCTACCCCATATCATTTCAAAAAATGTGAGCTCTTTGACATCTTTAGTCTAAAGAGGAGGCCATTTCTCTTAATGGGACCTCTCTGCTGCTTTTGCAAACTGATTTGTTTTACTCTTCCTTTTGCAAAAGGCAGAGAAACTTCAAAGGGAGCCACATCATACCTCCTCGTGCATGCGCTTTACATTCAAATCAGATTCTTCTCGTTCATTCCTTGTGGTGAACAGAATGTCCTGGAGGGGGCTTCCCAGTGCATTAAATTACTGTCATTACTATTGTTATAGATAAGCTTAGAGAGGAGGCATATTGGAAGAGAAGCTGGGACTGCTGCTTCTTGCTCAGTACTTATTTTATGGCTGCAAATCTGGTACCTCTTTAAGCGCTTAATGTGGACCCACCCACCCCAACACTGTAAAGGGGAGAAATCTCCTATCTCCCAGCTCCTGTTTGGAACTTGGCATGCTCTTTAATTTCATGGGGTGTCTGTGCCCCTAGCTTGCCTGCTTGAAACAAATCTAGTAGAGTAATACGTAGATCACTGTTCCTTGAGTCTGGTTCTGTTGTTCATTAGCGTGCTGAAATTTATCAGTCTCCTAAGAATTTTCTGTGCTTCCATTTCTGTCCATGTAGGATTCTGCCATAGTTACTGGATAATAAAATAGTGGATTACATGGAATTTATCCCACATGCATCCCTGTTCTCTTTGAATGACCAACATTGCTCTCATTTTATTACAATTTTTCCTGTAAGCAGTTTTTCACAGGTTTCTGATCCTTTTGGAAATGGCAGATTAATGAGACTAAAGGAGTGCCTTGGAAAGGTTTTTCATAACTATAGAGTGGCTGCTTAGGCCAAGATCTAATTACTTGTCCTTATTCTTCTATCAAGAAGTAGTTCTTTATATAATTTATTTTACCTACTTAAATATACTGTTATGAAATCTAGGCTAATGCTGTTGCAGGCAGTTGTTTCTAGAATGGATTGCAGCTGGACAGATTGAATGCACCAATTATTTTGTTAAGGATTTGCCCTTGAGTTTCTCGGATTGAGTGGCAATGTTGCTGCTTCAAAAGACGAAATCCGAGATAATCAAAGACCACACAAGTGCTGCATTGCAGTTACTGTGAGCCTACGTCACAACCAGAAATTTGGGCTGTTGAAGTGTTCATCAGGAGCTTAGGAAGGTGTGGCTTTAGTTCTGTATAGTGGGAAGAGGTCTCACAATGTGTAGGCTTTCTAAGGTTTTTGATGTTTTAAAGGCTTTTTCTGCATGATATTCACTTGATATCAGCCTGCTCCTCTCTTTAATACTATGTACAAAGCTGAAAATGCATATGCAGTGAGAGATTTTGAGCCTTCTCTCTATGTATTCGGATATGTACACATATAGTATGCAAGAGAATTAATCAGAAGAGCTGGGACCTAGCTCCAGTACTTTAATGTAGTAGCTAGTGATCCAAAGTTTATTTACAGGAGGGAAGCACAGATTTGATCACAGTTCTGTTGTCTATTATTTTGCTCTTTTGCAAGTAGTGCATATCTATTTTTCCATAAGTAAATGGCCTTGCAAGCTGCAGATGGTGAGATTGGCTGTTGGGTATTGATGCTTCAAATGGAAACTGATTGTGGAGAAGAGGTTTGTGGGGTGGAAGGAAGTAAAGCAGTGAAACTTCTATTCCACTGGATGTTTCTTAAGACTGATAAGATGTAATACATACCAGAGCATAACCAACTTGAATATTTTGCATATAGCATACGTTTCTAAGGATCACCACACTTTCTGACCCTCCCATTCCTTCATATAATGCAATATCTCATTTCCGGTATTAAATATTACAAAATACTTATATTAGTTTAATAACTGGATGCTATTTAAGGCTCACAAGTATCAAAACTTGATGAAAATCATTGAAACAACTCTGCAGTTACAGCAGAACAGCCCTGTAGTTAATGGATAACTCATACAAATTTTGCTGAAGCAAGGGAAAGAGCTTTTGAATGTTAAACATGCTGTATTCATTTTAGTACTTGTGGCAATATTCATTCTTAGAAAGCAAAGCATTTCATAAAGATGGTTAAGTTCCATTATTCCCATTTTACAGTTGGAGAAATTAAGGTATAAAGAAGCTAATATTTTGCAATTCATATTCATAATTTCCTATTTAAAAAATCAACCAAAACCTCAGATGTAGTAGGTAAACTGTGTGAGAGACAGACCACACAGAAGGAAACAAAACAAACATGCTCCCTATGGTTGAATTTATGTGATCTAAAATAACTTTGATCACTGATCTTAGTATAGCTTTGATTTTTTTGTCAGAAGTTTCATTTGATCTTATATTGTTTTTCATTGATGTTTACCATCAAATATAAGACATTTATTGATGTCCATAATGTGATATTTTGGGCATAGTGTTAATTGGGACACATGGTTCCCTTAAAGCAAGGGTAGTCAATAAGCGGACTGCAGGCCAAATATGGATCACCAGATGCTTTTGAACAGACTGCAAAATCTTTTTTACTAATTATTATCATTATTATTTTCTCTGGAGTCTGTACCTTGACCAAGAAATTTGAACCTTGACAAAAAATAATTACCCCTGCCTTAAAGCATTATGAGCAATTGTACAGTGTAGAGAGAAATTAATAGCATACGCAGTAGCTATGGTTGGTCTCCCTCCGTCTCGCACCCTTTCAGAGATGTTGCATTCTTGTCCTGTGGACTGTTTTTTCTGATCTTCAAGACCACACCTTCCATCTGGGGCTCCTCTGTCCCACCCTTGGTCATGATTTGTAACTCACTCATGCGCTGCATACAAACAGTTTTAAATGAATCATACTTTGATCTGGGGATCTGAGACTAGAACTCAGGTCCTTTAGCTTCCAAAATGCAGGTCTTCACCACTTGAGATCACAGTAGACGATCTCTTAACCTCTCTGTGGTCCATCCATTAGAGCAGTGGTCTCCAAATTGGGGTGCATGAGATGATCCCAGGCGGTGCACAGCAGCAGGAGCGCCGCCGGACAGCACCCCGACTTTTTTTTCCTTCGGTGGCAGCTCTGCACGTCCACAGCTGGTGTTCCCCTCTGGCGGCGCGTCTGCGGCAGGTCTTCTGGTCTTCACCCTGGGAGTGCGTGAGCCAAAAAGTTTGGAGACCACTGCATTAGAGGGCATGTCTCCCACAAAGTCAGGAAATTATAAATGCACTCTAAAAGACATTGCAGGAGGAGTTACTATTCCCTACTACCCCATTAGAGCATAACAAATGTTAGACTTATAAAATGGTCTGTAATTGGGTCATGCTCTTTGTCTGAGAGTAGCCTGGTTCTCATGTTGACTGTCTTCGGAGGAACAGCTGGGTGAAATGAACAGAGTCCTGCTTCATGGTCGACAGAGAGAAAGAGAATGGGGGATGGGGGGAGGGAAATCTATAATACAAGAGTATCACTACTAATGTGGGAACATGGCACTAAATCAAACTGCTTCCTCTGGGAATAGTTAATAAATTCTAAATAGCAGGTGAATCTTTCCAAGTAGTTTCCTGGAAACCTGCAATTTAGATGCTGGCATTATGTGCACCAGAGCACGTAGAGCCTAGGTCAACAGCCCTTTTGCCTGCTCTGACATTTCCTGTCATGTTTAGCTGACAATTTTAGAAACTAGCCCTGCCTTCCTAAGCAAAGGCTGAACAAAGTTGAACAAAGGAGTGGCAATGAGGGTTGAGAAGATGTGAGATTTGCATGAACTTACCTCAGTACCAAAAAGTCAGATGACCAGATGCCGATCTCAGTATCATTAGGCATAAGTCAACTTAACCTTGAAAAAGAGGGCATAATGCATTTTGATGTGCTTTAGGAAGTACAGAGAAAATATCTGTGTCCAGATATGTTGGTGTTATCCCAGAGCTTAGCCTCTTTTGCTGATAGGTCCTCTCAAGTACACCAGAGAATCTCTGTAACTAGGTTGTGACACTGGCATTTGACCTGTTTAACACACACGGTTGAGTTGTGTTGACATAAAAACATTTTTCCCAATACAGACAAGCATCCACTGTGTTTTTGTCCACACCTACCAGGCTGCTTTACCACGTCGTCTTTCAGGTCATTCTCGATAAATTTGGGCAGCTAATGCCTTAGGTGGGAACTGAGCATCTAGAAGTCATGCACACAGCAGCAGTGGGCAGTGCACTCTGGGATGTTCCACTTAGGGTGACCAAATGTCCCGATTTTTGGGTCTTTTTCTTATATAGGCTCCTATTACCCCCCACCTCCTGTCCCGATTTTTCACGCTTGCTGTCTGGTCACCCTCGTTCCACTGCACAAAATGCTGGGAGGAAGGGCAACCAGCCAAACTGGTTACGCAAGTACTCTTTGTGAGGGGAGGGGGGAGATGAAGCGGGCCAAATGAGTTACAAGAAGACAGCCACGTGCCAGCTGCATATGCTGGCAGGGAAGGGAACGTTGCTAGCTGCCATAGTTACTAAGGCGGGAGCAGCAGCAGTATTGTGTGTGGACAGAACCCTTGTGTAGAGCCAAAGAACCTTGACTGATTACAAACTGTTAAAAGTTGTAAAGTAGACGGGGTGATGGCACTGTCCTTTATAGGTGTGCAGAGGAACTTGTCTTCCTTTTCAAGTCTTGAATCGCAGGGCATGCTAAGTCTCTATTAATCTTTCTTTTCCCCCCTCTTGCGCGCTTTCCTTCCTTCTTTTAGCTTCTGTCTTGGTGTCCGTGGGTAGGGAAAAAACTGTCACCTTTAAGGGTGGGTTTCTTGGAGCTTTTTACAGTTCGTTTCAGTGAGGGAATGCACAAAGTGTCTTTAAGCTTTGTCCAAAATCTGAAACTTGTTTTTTGCTTAATTTGTGTATATCATAGCAGCAACTATACAGCAATGTTATTTGTGTGCAGTCTAACAATCTGAGCTCCTAAGTTTCCATCATAGTTGTGGGGATCTCCTTAAAGAAGAAATCAAAAAGACATGTTGCTGTATTTTGTGGACGGTGCTAAATCCTGCACTGGTACTTCCTGCCTTGTCCATGCATTTTACTTCCCTTTTTCTTGCCTTCACTGATGGCTCTGCAGCAGTGAGACATGAGCATATGCTATGCTTGTGTAAGCGGGGGAATAGTCCCACTATTGTGGGGAACTTTCCTGGCTTCTGCACTACCCCGGTGAAGTGGGACAGCGAAAGAATCTGAGTCCTCGCTCCCACTTCCTTTACCCAGAGGCCTCCCTGCCCTTGAGGACTCCCCTTCCACCCTCCTGTCTGGCAGAGTCCTCGTAACCCCAACGAGGCAGGGCCCAGGATTCCTGGGGGGCTCAACCCCCAACCCTGCTGTGGTCACCTAGGACAGGGGCTAGGGTGTCCCCACTCCGGGGTACTCTCTCTGCACTGGGCACTTCTCTGACCCACTGACCATTACATACAAGTTAAAGCAAATGCAAGTTATTTAATCAACAATTAATTTTAAAAAGAATAAGGGAAAATGGGAAAGGTTAAAGGAAACATCACCCCGCTCTGTGGCAGGGAACATCACAAACAGTGTCTCTGGAACGTCAGGGCAGTTCACAATCTGTTCCTTGTAAGGCTCTGGCTGCTGCAGGGATGCTGTGGGTTGGACACTCGCTCTGGTGGTGGCCACAGGCTCTCAGGCTCTAGGTGGCAGGCCCCTTCTTCCCAGCATTGCCCCCGCCCTGTCGGGGTTACCAATCCCCCTCCGAGTCTGGCCTGCAGAGCCTCCTGGCTGAGGCGTCTTCCTGTGCTGGGCCTGCTGCCCAGGGTCCCCCTCGCTCTCCCCAGCTGCTCACCACACCTGGCTCCGGAGTGCCCCAGTCCCAGCTCCGCTCTGCATCAGCAAGGCTGCTGCTCTGCCTCCAGGTCCCTGGCTGCTTCTCTGGCCCCTCTGCCTCTGGTTGCTACAGCTCTGCTCTCAGGACAGGTCTGCTCTGCAGGCTGCTTCTGTGACTCTGCTGCCAGCACTGACCTGCTTCCTGGGCTGCTTTTCTGGACCCTCTGGCTCTGGTTGCTGCAGCTCTCCTCCCGGGGCAAGTCTGCTCTCTCTGGGCTGTGCCTCTGGCTTTGGGGCTGCAGCTCTGCTCCCAGCACAGGGTCTGCTCTCTCTCTGGGCTGCTTTTCTGGTCCCTCTGGCTCTGGCACAGCTCTGATCCCCAGCTCAGCTTGGTCCCGTGTTTTCTCCTTTGCTCGGCCCCACTCTGTCTGACTCAGGCAATTCCAGCTCACAGGGAGGACGGGACCTCCCTGGCCTCCTGACTCCCTGATTAGCCTGCCCGTCCTGTCATTCAGGCTGACCTGGAGCATTGGCCTCTCCCCATTGTTCCTGGGGACTGGCAGTCTTAGGGTCCTGCTTTCCCTTTGACCCTTCCCTCTTTTAGTACTGGGAGCTGCAACTAAAACACCCGCACTGAATGTTAGTAAGGGGGCAACAGTCCCCTTACACTTGGTATTTGCATGTAAATGAACACCTTAAACATCTTGGTTTGCTCCAGAATTGCCATGTACTACAACAACGCACAGCTTTTTTAAATGAAGGATGTTTTTTGTAAGATTTGCAGGTTTTACTTGCAAAGTAAGAAAATCTCAGGAAGCTATTCCCACTTTTATGCTCCATGCTTTGAACAGAGGTGCTTTAAATTCAGCATGCCAATTTCGATTGTTGTAAAGAATTTTGGGGTAAACAGTACATTTGCCAGCTGAGCTGTTAACTCAAGCCTGCAAAGAATTTATTTGGAGAACAAGAGCTGGCCTCATCAGATTTCCCTCCTCTAAATTAATCTGTTAATGGGTATGCAAGCTGCTTAATGTAAAAAGCGTAGTCCTTTACTGTGCGTGTATGCAGAGGGGGAAAAGTAGCTACAGTACTGTTTTTAAATTCAAAATTGACAAATTTTATAATTAGATTTAGTTTATTTCAGAGTTTGTATCGTTTAGTGCATTTATGTGGCCAGAAGAGCGAAGACACTTGACTTTCGTGTGTTCAGATTATTGTCCTCATTATGTTTTTCATAACAGGTGGAGTGTTGCTTTTTTCCATTGATGTCAATGTTGTGTACTAAATTCTTGTGCCTACTGGGTTTAAACAGCCAGCTGGTGTTAGGCTGTGTGGTGCTAGTCTCCCTCCATTTGTGGAAAAGCATAACTATGTAACAAATGTAGGAAAGCTAGAGATGAAAGTAGTTGCACTAATGCAAAATATTAGTGCCAGACCAGCACAGCATTGGTCTTTGAACATAGCACTGGATAAAATAGCTTAGCAGGTTTCATGGAATCTAGGTAACCATTTTAGTGGCACAGTTATCCAATTTAAACTTAATACTTGTGTTGGTTGTCGTTTGGTTAAAGGAGTTAATAAATTCTCCAAATTTTGCCTAAGAAATTGCTGTCTAGAGAAGTGGTGGGAAAAGACAGTTAATTTTAAAGCTCCATTCTTTGTACCAATCCATGTTAAAACTAATTTCAACAATGAATTATTCCTGGGAGATAGAGTTCACAGGTATTTCGAAATACAGTTGAGATCAGATTTTTAAAATTGGCTTCACAGAATGCTCAGCAGCTGCCTTTGGAGAGTGTGCATTTAGGTGTGCAATAAAAGCTTGTTCTGACAGTTATACCACACTAAACACAGTGAAAGAATGTTAACACTAATGCAAAGTGAAAGACATTCACAAGTGGGAAATGAAGCACATCATGGAATACCTGGAAATGGAGTATAGCATTCCTCTACATGCTTTATTGGGCTGTGTTGTGCAGAAGACCATGTGGTGCTGTTCTGCTTAATTGTGCATTTAATTATTGTTGTTTGGTGTTGCCATTTTTAATTTAAACATTCGTACTGTATTCCTGTATGTTGAATGAAGACCTGTGAAATTTTATGGAAAATGTCTTAACTTTAATATAGCATTTAGTGAATTTCCTCCTTCTGTTACCCCACCATCCTCACTTGTACCCTGCCAAGGAAACTGCTCTACAGTTGTTCTGCTCAGAAAGTGGCAGTTTAAAAACAGCACTGCTATACTCTGCAGAACTGCTCACTGTGTGTTCTCTCAGTTGTAGCTGCTGCCTTTAGTGACAAATTCTTTGTCCTGCTTTTTGCACCTGTTAGACTTAGCTGTGTTTGGATCCAACTCACCCTTCCATGTGAATATCAAATAGAATTCCAGTAGCAGTGATGTCCTGCATATGTCATCAGTTTCATCTAACCCTTAATACATATAGGATGTCACAGAGCGTTCTGGTGCCCAGTTATCTGGCATAGTCGAGTGAACACTTGTGTATTTGCATGCTCTTCCCATTTCCTAAACTCAACCAAGTATTGCACTAAGTGCACCCACTGTGTATGGATGTCAAAGACCTAATCAAACGTTCTATTCCAAATTGAACATTTTGAATACAGATTTTAACAAATTTAGACTGAAACCGTTCACGCGTTTTCTCAGATTGAGGGGTTTTATTTTGTTTTTGTGGGTTTTGTTTTTAAATTCCCAAACCTTGTTTGGAGATCCTCAGAGGGCAGAGTTTTGTTGCTCTTCAGGAATAGTCTGTGCCTCTATATTTTACTGAGATCCATCATTCACATTAATTAATTATCAGGTCTGGTCCACATCTTAAAAGTTTTGCCAGCACAGATACGTTGGTAAGGAGTATGAAATATTACACCCCTGACTGACATAACTATATTGGCAAAAGCCATATGGTGCAAGCATTTGTCAGTATAGTTTATTTTATTCGGGGAACTGATATAAGCTATACTGTCAAAAGAACCCCTTTAGCTAGTATAAGCTGCATCGCCACTAGGGGGGGCTGCTGGTATAAGTATATATGTATAGCTGGGGTGGACAAACTTTTTGGCCTGAGGGCCACATTGGGGTTGCAAAACTCTACGGAGGGCCAGGTAGGGAAGGCTGTGCCTCCCCAAACAGCCTGGCTCCCACCCCCTATCCGCACCCTCCCGCTTCCTGCCCCGTGACTGCCCCCCTCAGAACCCCTGACCCATCCAACCCCCCTGCTCCTTGTCCCCTGACCGCCTCCTCCCGGGGACCCCACCCCCATCCAACCCCTCTGCTTCCAGTCCCCCGACCGCTATCCACACCCCTGCCCCCTGACAGGCCCCCTGGGACCCCACGCCTATCCAACCCCCTCTGTTCCACGTCCCTTGACTGACCCCCATGCAGAACCACCGCCCCATCCAACCGTTCCCTGTCCCCTGACTGCCCCCGGGACCCTCCGCCCCTTATCCAACCCCTCGGCCCCCTTACCATGCCGCTCAGAGCAGCATGTCTTGCAGCCATGCTGCCCGGCCGGAGCCTGCTGCACTGCCCTGCAGGAGCGCGCAGCCCCGCCGCCCAGAGCGCTGCCCGTATGGCAGCGTGGCTGCGGGGGGAGAGGGGACAGTGGGGGAGAGACCGGGGCTAGCCTCCCCGGTGGGGAGCTCAAGGGCCGAGCAGGAGGGTCCCGCAGGCTGGATGTGGCCTGTGGGCCATAGTTTGCCCACCTCTGGTATAGCTAGATCCTTTCTATTGTAAACAAAGCCTTAGTACCATTGACACAAATAGCTCCTTCAACAAGAATCTGCATCTCTGAGGCAGTTTTCCTCTGATTTGTGTCTGCAAAGACTTTGGCATCCTTAGTTACAGAGAAAATAGCTATTTAGCATACTTCTTTCTCAGCTAAGCTGGGAACAGAATCCCATAGCCTGGGCAAATTTTCAGTCATGTTTATATCTAAGCCCATTTAAATATATATTACCCAGTACTTTTTCAAATAGGCTGTCGTACTGAATATTACACTTCGTCTAGTCTGTGTTGACAATTGTATGGCTATGCAGTGCATGACTTTGGCTTGTCATAATTGTGGTTTTTTTTTCTGATTTAAATGAAAATAGTTGAGGGAGTTTAGACCTTGTAACAATTGCAAATTCACATTTGTTTCAAAGATGTCTAATTTTTAAAAAAGTGAATGAAAACTTTAAAAATTGTTTTAAGTACCTAAGAAAATTGCTTAGTTTTTATCACCTTGAGCAAACAATGTTTAGAAATGTTTGCCAAGTGCAGTTCAGCTAGGAGTTGCCCAACACTCAACTGTTTTGCCAACAGTTCTTTTCGGGGGAGGGGGGCGGAGACCTGTGCTAACTTAAATAAATCTATAAACAAAAGCTCCTTCCTCCCCCAAAAGGTAGTTTATAGCATGGTTTTAAACAAGTTTATAATATTGTAACAGTGTTCGTTTGGTTTAGTGCATGCAAACAGTTGCAGCCATGCTAGGCTCCATATAGCCCAAGAAATCCCAACAGGGCAAGTCTCTGTGGCACTGATCCATCAATCCATCCTTTACTTTTGTGGGACTGCATGTGGGCACAAGTGTCCCCCCCGAACAGCTTTCAGGATCAGGGCCTATGGCTTGTAACCCATAAAGGAAACTGTCTACTATTTCAACAGCTTGAGTTTAAATAAGGGTTGAGTGATAAGTCGAGAATGTCCTACTGCTTATCAGCTTGTCACAGCCTTGGTATTTAATGTATTTAATAATGGAGCCTATAGTCAGCTGCTTCTTTAATCTATGCTATGAGATGGAAGCATCTCTTGATAACTTTGAAATCGCAAAATATTATGTCCCCTTTTCATGGTCTCCCTTCCCTTTTGGACCTCCCCCTTGAAGATAAAAAGGAATCACTTAAGTGGAGTCTTAAAGTCACTTCCTGAAAGACAGTTGTCAAGCTAACCTTCTGTACCCTGCTCAACAATGAAGTTAAAGGCTAGAAGAGATAAGAGGCTGATTGTAGCCAACTGCTTTGAGTATACAGAAGGCCTTGTAGTTATACAGCTGCACGTTTCATCAAATAATCATTTCATTGATACATGATCATTAAGTAGAACAGAATGATTCTAATAAAGCAATTTAGCCTGTCTCTTCCTCCCCCCATCCCTACTCCTTTTATTCCTCTGTGGCGTTGAATAACAAATGGGCATGGAAATAGGACCATTTAAGCCTTTACAGTGGCCTCCTTGTAGCAGTATTACACAGCATTTCATTTAATTAGTTTATAATGAGATTTTTGGTCTTCTTAGGCTTGGTTGGGGGACGCATGTGTGTGTTGTGAATAATGCATTTTATTTCTGAGAACACAGAATCCTTGATTTTTTTTTACCCTGTTTTTTTAATTTGATAAAATTTGACCGGTTTTTTTTAAACTGATGAGAGGTTTCACTGTATAGCAGTAATGCCATTCTCCACTTGTAGAATATTTCTTTAGACAGTGTTAGAGAATTTTAGAGACGTTTAATGAATCATTGTAATGCGCCCTGTAAGGTACATAAATTTTACCCACATTTTATAGGTGGAGAAACTGAGACATAGTAGTTAGGTAACTTGCCCAAGGAGTCATAGAGCAGGGAGTGGAACTCGGGTCTTCCAACACTTTATCATCTCTTTTACTAGGAGACTGCTAAATATGCCATTATAATCTCTTGTCTTCAGGAGATTGTAAGTGTCATAGAAGCATGCTGGGACTTTATGCAAAGTGTCAGCTTTTAAACAAAATGGAGTTTAAATTGGTTCAATTTCTAAGCTACTGGAATGCATGGGAGTGGATGGTATTGCAATGCAAAGCCTTTTGTCTGGCTCTATCCAATTGGGTTTGGTAGCAGCTGAAAGCTGGTGCTCTCTGTTTGCTTCTGGGAAACAAACTGACAGCATTCTGTTCTTCAGTGAATAGGTTTTCCCTTTGCAACTGGCCACTTGTAGAGAGTCTTGGTGGGTAAGAAGTGAACAGGCATGGAGATTACTCATCTCACCTTTTTAGAGGTGGGTCCCTCTGGGACATGGTTGCGGAAAGTGTATGAGTTAGTGCTGGAAAGCTTTCACTGCAGCTGCCTATGCTTGACTGTAGGTAGACTTCACTTTTCAGGGTCCATGCATACTTGCTGTCATAAATAGAAAGGGAAGGGTAAACCCCTTTAAAATCCCTCCTGGCCAGAGGAAATCTCCTCTCACCTGTAAAGGGTTAAGAAGCTAAAGGTAACCTCGCTGGCACCTGACCAAAATGACCAATGAGGAGACAAGATACTTTCAAAAGCTGGTAGGAGGGAGAGAAACAAAGGGTTTGTGTGTCTGTCTACATTTTGTCTTTGCCAGGGATAGACCAGGAATGAAGCCTTAGAACTTTTAGTAAGTAATCTAGCTAGGTATGTGTTAGATTATGATTTCTTTAAATGGCTGAGAAAAGAATTGTGCTGAATAGAATAACTATTTCTGTCTGTGTATCTTTTTTGTAACTTAAGGTTTTTGCCTAGAGGGATTCTCTATGTTTTGAATCTAATTACCCTGTAAGGTATTTACCATCCTGATTTTACAGGGGGGATTTCTTATTTCTAATTCTATTTTTATTAAAAGTCTTCTTGTAAGAAAACTGAATGCTTTTTCATTGTTCTCAGATCCAGGGGTTTGGGTCTGTGGTCACCTATGCAAATTGGTGAGGCTTTTTATCCAACATTTCCCAGGAAAGGGAGGGTGCAAGTGTTGGGAGGATTGTTCATTGTTCTTAAGATCCAAGGGTCTGGGTCTGTAGTCACCTAGGCAAATTGGTGAGGCTTTTTACCAAACCTTGTCCAGGAAGTAGGGTGCAAGGTTTTTGGGAAGTATTTTGGGGGGAAAGACGTGTCCAAACAGCTCTTCCCCAGTAACCAGTATTTGTTTGGTGGTGGTAGCGGCCAATCCAAGGACAAAAGGGTGGAATATTTTGTACCTTGGGGAAGTTTTGACCTAAGCTGGTAAAGATAAGCTTAGGAGGTTTTTCATGCAGGTCCCCACATCTGTACCCTAGAGTTCAGAGTGGGGGAGGAACCTTGACACTTGCATTAAAACATTTATTTTAAATATGAAACTACTTTCCCCTATGGATTTTAAAATCCTGTTTTGTGCTCTTAAGCACTAGACTGCACCAATTGTACTGCATACTTAATACACGAACTTCCTCCCACATTCCATTCGTGGTGTTGAGGCTAAACTCCCAAGTATAATGCTGAGGGTTTGCCTGGTGGATTAGTTAATGGCTGAATTACTTATTGCCATGTGAACTTTCATAATTCTGTAATGAACCAAATAGCTAGTGGTTTGTTAACATCTCATTCTATGGGCAAGACCAGGGGTCCCCAACACGGTGCCATGGTGCCTGCCGGGGCATTTTTGTGCGCCCGCAGGACACGCCGCCGCCGAAATACCGCCGAGAGGCGGTGGCATTTCGGTGGCAACACTTCTTCCCGCTGCCGCTTTTCGGCATTGGGGTGTCTGGCGCCTGGCGCCTGCCAGTCTTCTGGGGACCACTGCAAGACACTAAGTTACTGTAATAATGAACCACAGTATGGGACTGCCTTCCCATCTGTGATGACCCTCTGGAGGAAGCTAAAAATTAATGCTAGTTTAAAAACAAAAACAAAACCAACAGCAAGCTTCAGCAATTCTGAAGATTCAAAAATTTTGGATCAGCTCTACTAAGATCGTATGACTTGAAGAGATCTTCTTCCTGGTGCTAGTCTGTGTGGGCAGTGTCCCACCAGCCGATGCCAGTATCTTTAAGAAGTGCTGGGATTGACCAATAGCAGTCCTCACAACAGTGGGTACTGCAGTGCCATCCTGTGGTGTGGCTCAGCCCAGTCACCCCCCCCCAACACACACACACACACACACACACACACACATTCAGTTCCTGGAAATTCAGTCCCTATTAATGTATGGACCAGCCACAGGAAGGGAAACCAGTATGCTCTCCATCACAGAAGTGAAGATAATGAGAGGGTCAAATGGTTGGACATGTCACAATAGGAAATAAAGCAAGGCTGTAAAGGGCCTAGTGCAGGTTGCTCCAGTTGAAGGCCAGTTGAGGGAGGTCTAGGCTATGTTGATATGGGCATATTTAGCAGAGACTGAAGAATTTTATTGGTAGGGTGGCTCTTGCAGTGACTTTAGATGGAAGGACAACTGAGGGAGAGATCAAAGATGCAGTACATGGACCAGGTATCAGTGGACCTCAAAGGACATGTCTGCACAGGAAAACCCGTGCCTGGCTTGTGCCAGTGGGCTCATGCTGAAGGGCTGTTTCATTGCTGTGTAGACTTATGGGCTTGGGCTGGAACCTGGGCTCTAGGACCCTGTGGGGTGGGAGGGTCCCAGAGCTTGGGCTCCAACCTGAGCCTGTAAGTCTACCCAGCAATGAAACAGCCCAGCAGCCTGAGCTGGCTGGCATGGGCTAGCCGTGGGTTTTTCTTTGCTGTGTAGACATACCAAGAGAGAGATCAGTTTGCCTAACAGCTTGGCTATAAAAGTCATCAACCCCAGATAGGGAAGTAGCAAGAAAGAAGATGATAACTTTCTCCCTGGAAAATATACTGAATATATTGATAGCATGGCAGTGTTCAAATGGTGTAGTCTGATGTGGGGCTGAAGACCTGGTAGGGGCCTGCGGGTTTTTTTCTGCCCCTGGAAAATATTTTTTAAAATACCTGGGGTGTGGTACAATCTGGTCCATTCCAGTGGAAAAACATTTGCTCTTCAGGGTATTTTTCAGAGTCCTGGGTTATAAGTAATCTGTGGCAGGGATACTTTAGTGATAGGTGGAGAAAGGGGGTGGTTGATTCAGAGGCAGGGATATCAACCCAGTTTGATGGTTGAATTTTATCAAGGGGCTCCAGGGATATCTCCAGTGTCATTGTGTAGGTCATCTTCAGAGAAGAGATACTCACAGGTATCAGTGCAGTTGTTTCTTCTTCAGCATATCTCTCTCTCTCTCTCTATCCTATAAACCCAGCATGCCTTCTCACCTGGATAGGTATTTACAGACATATTTGTCGTTTTCTGGCTTTTCTGATCAAAAGCGTGTTAAGATTAAAAATCCAATTGTCTCTTCCTGCAGTTCTGTCTCATACACTTAATTATACTTCATCAACATTAGCTCTTAAATGGGAATTTGAAATGCAGAGTGACTTTGTTGTCGCAGTATGCTTTGAATGAACCCCAGGTTTGTTTTTGTTTTTTGCTGCGGCAGAAGCCTGCTCATACAGAACAGCTTTGTCAGTGCATGCTTGCCACCTGCACCCCTCTATGGACTGATTGACTGTGTAGCCATTAGCTGCCTGCTGTGTTGAGACGGTAGCAGCCTGCAAATGAGAGGGCTTTGAGGAATAGAACAAAGATCACCATGGTCTGCATCAAACAGCACTGTAATTGTTTATGGCAAGTTGCTATATGCAACTGGGTTTTTTTTTTGTTTTGTTTTAAATGGTCCCATATTATTGTTACCCTGGGATGAAGATGATGATGAGCTGCTGGAAGGTCTGGATCTGGGACTTAAATAGTCTTTGCAGCTATATTTTGATACTGACTGGGGCACTGCAAATGTCTTGTTTCTGGGATCATCAGACTCTGTGTCCCTCTGCTCTTCCATTTATGCATACATTTTCATTTAGTAGCACATTTGATCTTGAAGGTTCTGAAGAAACCAATTCTTTGTGCTTTATTATATGAGCATGAATCCTCTTTTGTTACTTAGCAACTTTTGGCATTCACTTGTTTCCTAACACTTCCTTTGGTTTTAGACGAGCTGAGTCAGATACATTTGTGTGCTGTTTGGAAATGACTTAAACATTAACCACTCATTTTGCGGTACTGATCAGCAAGTTTCACATTTACCACTTAGAATGAGAAATTGCTTGGTGAATTCAACACTGAACAGAGAAAAATAAGATTAAGCTAACTGACATTATACAGCATCATTGTAATGGGGTGCACTCACCTTTTGCGAGCGCCCTCCTGGCAGAGTGTGTGTGCTTGCACTTTCTCTCTGCTTTGTGATGAGTCTTCAGCGATCCAGCCCTCCGGCCAAGTCACACACAGTCTGTGTGTGAGATAAATCGAACCCCATCCAGGATATAAGCCCAAGAGGGGGCCCATCTCAGGTCCCTTTATCTGCAGCCCTATCTCTGGGATCACTCCTCAATCAGTCCAACAGGGCCTATTGTAGTACCCTGGTTCAAACTGCCTTTCAGCCCCTCTCTCAAATTGTCGCCCCCTCTGGTATGGAGTGGTGCCCCACGACTCCCTCCCTTGAGGCAATATATTTGCCCCCTCTGGGCCTTTCTGGCCCCAGCTCTTCATCTGGGACACTAAAAGAGTTCAGTTCCTCTTCTGGGGCATATCAAAGTCCAGGCCACTTTCCCAGTGGCTGGTGGGGCTGACCAAGCCCCGCCCTCTACTCTGGGTCGCAGCCCAGGGACCCTATAGAAAGCAGCCATCCGCTGCTTTTAAATAAACTGTGTCAGTGCTACAGTTCCCTGGGCCACTTGCCTGTGGCCCCAGAACATTCTTCACCCTTACCTCAGGGCCTTGTCCTGGTTGAGTCCCATCAGTCAGCCCGAAGCTCCTTCATGTTCCCGCCAGCCTCTGCCAGCACTGCTCTGTCCTAGGTCCTGTAGCTCCCTCAGCCTAGCCAAACACACCATCCACTCTCCTCCAGCTCTAGCAAGGAACTGATCTCTCTCTGGCCCTGCAACATTTCTTATACTTGCCTGCTGGGTCCTGATTGGCTGCTCTCTGCAACCCCTTTCTGATTCGCTGTGTCCCATACAGCCACTCTAGGCAACTTGGAGGACCCTCTCCACTGCCCTTTTCTGGGGCGGGTGTGGCAGGGCTGCGAGGCCTTCAGTAGGGACCCTCAGAACCAGGTCCGCCCCATCACAATCATATTATCAGATGCCCTACCCACTCACAGCAAGATTTTAACAAACTAAGCCTCACGCTAACCATTGACAACTTCTCCCAGTCTCTTCTCTTTAATATTCACTGACATTTAATTTCATGTGCTGGTCCGGCTTCTCCTTGTTATCATTGACTCTGCCCATTCTTCTTCCCTTCTATGCTTCTGTAACGGTTTTAGACTTTGTTTCCTAACAGGCATACAAAAACTTGGATGTGCTCATCACTTCCCTTTTTTAGGATAATTTTCATTCACAGATTGACATTTACACCTAATGTTTCTGGTATAAAAAAAAAAAACCACCTTTCAGATATATACTATGATTCTAGAAATACTTTCAAAGAACATGGAAATTCAAAGGGGAGGGGGGGGGGGGCAATTGGTGGTTTGTTTGTTTTTTTAAAAGACTGTCCATCCCAAAAGTAGTGTTGTTTTCTGGGGGAAAAAAAGTTTTTTCACACCTCTGAAAGAGCTTTTTACAATTAATAGTAAATACCTTCCCTTGTTTCATACAATGTTGTTGTGTTATATAGTATATATCCTTGGTGTTGAATGTGCATATTTATGTTGGTTGGTTACTGCTACTTGGGTTAGAATAGTGCTACCTGGCAGTTTTTATTTGTGCCCTTTTTTATTTTAGCTGACCCTTATTCCCCATTTTACAAAACACGTTGTTCCCCATTTCCCATTTTCTGTTCTTAAATGGCTCTTCCTTTTCTCATGGTGTGGGGTTAGGGAAGCATAAATATTTAACCTATAAAAACCCCAGAATACTTGTGTTCCTATTCAAGTTTCCCCAGTTCTTGCGTAATGCAGCATTTCACTGTATCTTGAAAGATAAGTTACTCCACTAATCACAGTGGAGATAGTTTTAGCAGCCATTTCTCAGGAGACCTTCCTTGAAATCTCCAGTTGGAGTTCTGCCTCCATTAGGACAAGAAGTCCTGTTCTTTGCTTGTTTTTTAATGGCCTGGTAGCTCTCTGTTAGGGGGAATGAAGAATAAGACCATACTGAGCATGTGGGACAAGAAAGATGCCATCAGTAGCTGACATAGTTTTTCACTGTGGGAGATGAGGGGTCTGACTTTTCCGCTTTTTGGTACACAGCTGTATGTGTAGTAACAACTTTTGTATGAACTGCAGTATTAATGAGAGAAGGCTGATCCTCCTCCACTGTAAAGACCCATTCAGATCTGCAAGTTTTCTTCAGTCATTGTTTTTGCACAGTTGTTAGTTATACTACAGCACCTTAATACTTATAAATGTTAGTAAAACTTCAAACTTCTGTATGTTAGTTATTAAATTAATTCTTTAAAGGAATTTAATTCTGAACATGTTCAAAAGGGTAAATAAAAGGCTTCTGCCATAATAAGAGCCAAAAAATAAAACCCCACAACATTTTTGTGCAAAATATTTGCAATTTCATTCTGGGTCATTTGATGGGGTCAAAATTTTGCTAGTTGTGAAAATAATTTTAACATAAAAACGTGACATTTAGCAATTTTTTTAAATGTAAAAATTGAAATATTGACCATATTGAGCTTTTCACTTGAAAATAAATTCTTTCCCCTAGTTTTTAGCAAAACTCACAAAATTTCAAAGTATATTGCAAAAGCAGATCAAGATCACAATCAAAATGAAAAACTTTACATTTTGAGGTTTTAAAACTGTTATGGGTGTTTCACACAACCCTGGTGAATATTTTTAACCAATTAGGACGTTGCGTAGCAGTTTGCTGAGATGCTAACTACAGCTTGGCTTACATATAGGTAGAACCATATGGCTATCAAAACAAAAGCTAACTGAACACAGAAAAGGCCAAGATGATTGTTTAATTAAATAGAGCGGGCAAATGCTTGCTTTAAAAGAAAATATACTTTGGGGAGAAAAAGTCCTAAAAATTAATCATTTGCTGTCAAGAGAAGTTATCATTTGGAGGCACTGAAATGAGTGAGTGGGAGTGCAGAGCGCATAAACAGTGCCATCTTCTGGCAATATTGTGAAGTGATAGATACATGGTCTATGATGACTACCGATATGTGTCCTATATACAGGATTGGGTTTGGGAAGAGAGAGCGTAATCTGTGCTGAAATGGGGTGTTTTAAATGTCAAAACCTTTGCAGTATTGGCTGTGAAGAATCTGGCCAAAGGAAATTAGTCAAAAGTCCTGGATATGTTGTTTCAAGACGTTGGATTACTGTATGAAGTGAGCTGTAGCTCACGAAAGCTTATGCTCAGATAAATTTATTAGTCTCTAAGGTGCCACAAGTCCTCCTAATCTTTTTGTAGCTCTCTAGACACTGACTTGATCAGTGTTTATGCTACTGCTCCCAACTCTCTCTCTCTCCTCTCTTTACCCTACTTCTTCCTCCTACACACCCAGCTCTGATCTCCCAGCTCTTGCGCTCCTTTTGGATGCCTTCCAAGTAAAATGTTGCGAGTATGCTGATCCTCTACACATTCTTGGCACACTAAGGCCTCTAGAGAGAAAATTATTTTGTCCTCTTGTTAATCCAGTTCTGGGCTTCTGGTGACCAGCAATAAATCTCTTTTCCTAAATGTCAAATATTGTTTAGTAGTTCTGCTGTGTTAATAGTACGCTAGGGACTTAATTTTACAATGTGATATTTAATTCAGCTTCCATCTACATCCCAGTGAGAGTCTCACATCCGAGAGATCCCTGTCCCTTAACTCTTTTGTATTTCGTTTGCAGGTGGTACCAGAGAAATTGGGTCTGCCTTGACGAGAATGTGCATGAGACACAGAAGTATAGAGTCCAAACTCAGGCAGTTTTCAAGGTGAGCAATTACACAACCTGGCCCAAAGCTTGGGAATCACTCTTCACTGGCTACTGGACTACAGTCAAAACGTAATTGTTACACAGCCCCTTTCGTTCAGGAGCACGTTAAGCTGTCTACCAGTGTTGGCTTCCAGCTGACCTCTGACTTAGTCAGTGAGAACAGGCTTTCTTTTCTCTCCCCTAACAAATTGGACTTCATAGAAATAGAGAAGATCAGGGATTTAGCTGCTCATTCTGAGAATTGGACTTGCCAGCTCAAGCTGCTTTAAATGCTGGAAATTCCTATCATCAACGTTACTGTAGCTCAGCAGTGAGCAGTCAATTCATGGTATTGGGGACCAGGCTTAGAATTTCTGTGTTGTCACTGAGTTAAAGTAAAAGCAAGTACTTCACCCCGTCTTCTCAAATGCATGGGAATCCAAATAACGTGCAGCCAAGAAAGTTTGGGAGCAAACTGACATGAACTGAACTCCTCCACTGCACCCTATTTCAGTAGATTTCTACAGAATGCAGAAATAGTGAGGTGAGGAAGAATAACACAATCTTGTTGTGTGTTAGGAAGAAAGCTGCCAATATGCTTACTCCAACACCTTTTATCAGAGAAGTAAAATGCATACTCTGCCAGTGGTAAGAGGAAACCATGACCTGCCATTTCTTTGACCTAGATACATTTTTTTTTAATGGGGTAAATTTGAGGGACTGCGTGACTGAAGATTGGTGAAAGGGGGTAGTCCTGTCATCTCTCAGTTACTGCTTTTAATTCAGTTCATGTCAGCTATGGCCAAACATTGGCTGGTCAGTAGCCTATTTGAAATGAGTTTGGTCTCAATCCAGTTCCCTAGAGCACAGTTCCCAATGCCATATCACAGAATCCACAATGACAATTGAAACTCCTACTTAGCATTCTCAGCAGAGATGCCAGGAATTCAGTGGGCATAGAGTGGGCTGAATTAGCCCATCACCATGGTCTCCACTGATGAGGATTGGGGCACATGGATGGGGCAGAATATAGAAGCTTGCAGTGCTGCTAGTTTTGCTCTGCGTGTGCATTATGTATTTGTACAATCTTTTTGGATAAAGAGAAGCCATTAGTCTTCAGGACATCAATCTAGAGCATTCTGCAAACACTGACTTCTGCAAGCATGTGACAAATGAAAAATCTAATAGTTTACATTGGCCCTGTTTCAGGTCGCTCTTCTGGTTTATGTTCTATTCCACACTGTCCCTGAACTTCTACACACTGATTCTTGTTGCCCTGTTATGTGGGTTTTTTGATTGTCCCATCTTTGCCTTTCATCCAACCAGAGAAATTTGGGTCACGTCCTAACAACTATTTAACCACCTGATTGTATAGCAGGCACTTAAACACTTTTGGGTTTAGATATTTGCATTCCATGGCACTATTAACTGTTGCAGCGGAGTGAAATACTCCAATATTGACCTTGGCTCTGGATATAGAAATAAGGGCATCTGCAGGATTTGATTGCTCTTTGTGTTTTTTCAACAAAATTAGTGCTTTAATTGACTGTCTGATAAACCCACTTCAAGAACAGATGGAAGAGTGGAAGAAAGTGGCCAATCAACTGGATAAAGACCATGCAAAAGGTAGTTACAGAGGAAGAACACTGTAGTATAATAGGACACGGTTGTCATACAAGATTTCTTCCTAACACGGCACTTCCCTTTTTATTGGGTATTGGGGAAACCATATTAAACTTGCTTAAGTATCTATACTAATTTTCCTCATTAGTTTTTGAAAAAACTACATAGCAAATATAGTTAGCTAATTCTTCAGGCTTTACAGGCTTAATTTTGAAGCTAGGTGCTTAAGGGTCCAAGTGAACTCTGTAATGGGCTGTTTTCAGCATATTATTAAACGTAGGTGACTCTTCTCTTGTAAATTTAAGTCTGGCATGGTGTTTCTCTCAGCAATCTCTTGCTGCGTGATGCCTTGTCATGCGCTTTGCTGGGGATATGGCACCCACCACTCGACAGCCCTGGGATATGCAGACTACCTGTAAGGTTAAGGCAAGTCTCAGTCAGACTGCCCTCCAGATATTGTGTAGTCTTCTGAAGCATTCAGTCTTTTTTGGTTTATATCCAATAGGATATAACAGATGAATATTCAAAGAGAACTTGGAAAACCATCTGTTAGAGGGCAGGAGAAGCCAACTTCCCACTTGGCAGAGCGAGAGTGGCAGTGCTGTTCCGTGGTGGGGTGATCTCTCCCATAGAATGCCCAGTGTGGGGGGAGAGGGACAGTTGCACGCAGCTGGAGCCATGGCTGTTGCCAGGAAACAATTTCAGACATACGAGGCGTTGCATTGGTGGGGGGGGGGGGGTTGACCTCTGACATAGCCATTTGAACTTGTTTATGTTTTGCTGTTAGCCTTTAAAATTCAAGCCCTTGGGTCTGCGTGAACAAAGCAAAATCATGCTTGCTGATCTAATAATGCTCTGAGCATTCAGATCAGGGTCTCCTGCATGGCTGTGCAGTGACTCAGGCTTGCTGGACTGAGAGCAGTTGACACTGCTATGGAGGCTGCACAGTGGTCCCTGTGGGAGAAAGTGCCTCTTAGCACTCAGTTCATGTTATGGCCTAATAGAAGCATCAACAGTCTCTGAAGGAATTTACACCCTGACCTTCACCCTTGCAACCTGGGGGAGATTTAAGCAGAGAGAGCAGTGGGCAGGAGGGATCTGCAGGGCTCCTAAATGTGGGGTTCTCTGAAGAGTGGAGGTTGGGGCTCAGTGCAGCCAACTGGAATGGGATGCAGGAGACCTGGGTTCAGTTGCTGGCCCTGCCACTGTCCTGCTGGGTGATGTTGGGCAAGTCACTTCCTTTTCTATGCCTCAGTTTTCCCATCTGTAAAATGGGGATTATGATACCAACCTCCACTATAAACCCCTTTGAGATTTACTGATGGAAAATAGTATATAAGAGCAAGGTGGTATTGCTGTTAAAAACAGATGAGAGATTGCATACTTGGGACCAAAACAATTTGCCGAAATGACACACATTCACGAAATGTCGGTCAACCAGAATCTGCATTTTTAATTTTAATTTTTTTTTTTTTTTTTGCAAAAAGAGTTTCAGCCAAAAAGTTTTGCCTAGCTCTAGATATGACATCCCTTCCCTGACTTTCAAAGGGGATAGTAAACATAGTGTTCTCTATTTTACAGTTAGTGGTTACTAATTTTTGAACACAGATGTTCTAAGAGGCCTGTCAAAACCCTTCTGTGTTCCACTGCTGTTAGTCATGAATCAAGCCAGTTCTCTCATTTTGTGTTGTGTTCACTGAGATTTCTGTAAAGACCTAGTTTATTTGGAGAAAAGTCCATTGGGGTACATCTACACTGTGTGATACACTACATGGCATGGGAGCAGTTGGCTAGCATCAGCTGACTCAGGCTGATGGGGTGCAGACTGTCAGGCTATAAAATTGCAGTGTAGACGTTTGGGCTCAGGCTAGAGCCTGGGCTCTGAGGCTCTGCAAGGGGGAAGTGTCTGAAAGCCTGGGAACCAGCCCGAGCCCAAATGTCTCCACCGCATAAGCTCCACGAGCCTGAATCAGCTGACCCAGGCTCTGAGATTCAGTGCTGCGGGTTTTTTATTGCGTGTAGATGTACCCTGTGAGCACTATTTCACCCAAAACCAAAGCTACAGACACTACAAAATGTCAATCTGATTTTTAAGCTGCTCTGATTAAAAGTGAATATCCCTGTGTGCTGTGCTAAAATTTCTAGTCTAGGGAGCATTTATAGTGTCTTAAAACATAGTCTTTTTTGTAAAACAAAGACTGAACCAAGTATCAAATGTGTTGACATACAGACTGTGTTTTTTAGAGTACAAAAAAGCCCGCCAAGAGATAAAAAAGAAGTCGTCGGACACACTGAAACTGCAGAAGAAAGCAAAGAAAGGTAACTTCCTCCATACTTTTATCATTGAGGTACTTTTGTGAAGGATTCATTGGCAAAAATTGCCTAGGTATAGGATGTTCTGTGGAAACCCCATCATTCCATATAGTGTCACATCTAATGTGTACCTGTAATGGTTTCTCGTAGAAAGCATAAAAGCTGCTGTCTGTTTTAAAATGCGTTAAAAGTGTGTGAAAAATCTCTATGTACAAAATTGATCAGCAGAGAGTTTTTAAAATGGAATATTTTTGTGGGTTTTTTCATGTTAAGAAACTGGTAATGTTGTATGACTTGTGCTGTGTTATACATGCAAAATCTCCTGGAAGCTTTGGAATAGTACAGAAAAGCCATTATGCAAATGCTCTGTAGTGCTTATAGCAGGAAATTATGCTGTTCCCCCTTTTCCACCCCCTTCTTTTACAACCTATAATCTGCTAAATTTCCCATTGTTTGTTACAAGATTCATAAAATGACAGCTGTAGAAAGCTGTCAGAGAGTGCACTTAGCAATAGTGAAAAGCCAGAAGATGAGGTAAAGAAGGGCAGTGCAATAGTTTCCTCCTCCTCCTCCTCCTCCTCCTCCTCCTCCCCAACAAAATTCCCAAGCTCTTTCTCTCATAATCCCTTGATACAATGTTTAGTAGCAGAATCTGTAGTTTTTCACAGTGGTTTGTTCCCCATTGGTGACTTGCCAGTGCTTTATTTTAAATTTGCACTTTCTTGAAGTCAGAGAACTCTGGTGGTAACACTGATTAAGTGAGGTCCCAAGCTCTGCTGAGTGATGCACAAACTTCACCAGCCTGTAAGTTTCAGATTCTTCCTATCGCCTCTGTACGCTTGCAAAACTGGACTGGAAACCTTGCACTTCTTAGGCTCTCTGATATCAGGTTGGTCGGAAATACGCTTTGGACAGATTCGCTGTTGGAACTTATACTTCCCATCCTGGATGTGCAGAGCCAGGCCAAGTGAATGGTGGGATGTGGTGTTTCCTTAACTTTCTACACCTCAGCGATTCAGATGAATTCATGTTTTATCCAAGGCATCCCTTTCTGACCACTGAGTTAGCAGAGTTTATGAACAAGTATTCTAATGGTTGATCATATGACTAAATTATTTCATAGTAAATAAATTGCTCTTGAAGCTTCTCTAGCTATTTAAAGGAAGAATGGAGGGGAAGGGGGAAAAAAGGCAAAAGACTGCAAAATAGGGGATTAGCACAGTGGGGCCAGCAGTCTTTGCCTGTATCAGGAGTTGTCCTGGGGAAGAATCCAATATCAAATCATAACCTCGGTTTAGGTTCTTAGCTTTGTTTACTCCTTGTTTGAGAAATTGGCTGATTTCAGTCTTAATTTTATCAAACCAGTGTATGTTATTCCCCTCCCAACCACCTGCAGTCCCCCTTGCTTCTTCACTGGATACCATGAGCAACCCTGCAGTGCATGGCATCCTTCAGATGGAGAGTTACAGAGAACATGTCCAGAGTGGGACTATGGAACCATCTTTACATGAGTTTTGTCTTAGAAGTTATCCTCTAGCGGGTTATCCCTTGCTTTCTCCCAGGCTAGCCGGCATACTCAGTGCTGCAGAGACTCCCTGGAGAGAAGGAACACTTAATGCCCCCTCTGCTGGAGTATGGAGATGTTCACTGCTATCCTATCTAGTTTCTTATACCAGGCTCATCACTGTAGTATCTGAGCATCTTCCAGAAATGCATTAAGCAAGGTGACTAATGTGTGTGTTCTCTTATCCTGTCCCCATGTACAGGAGTGTGTGCAGAGGAAGGTATTGCCTTGATTTTTTTTTTTTTAAAGGAACCAGAGCTGGCCAAGAGAAGATCAGCTCACTGTGATGTTTTTTTTTTTTTTTTGAAAGGATTAAAAGGGGAGAAGTAAAAGGCCATTTGCGTTAGTGTCTCCATCGTGACACAGATATCATGGTGGTAATACTGTGAATAGGTACTGGTTTAAAAATCTAGTCACCTTTTCTAAATGTTGGCACCTTGGGATATGTTGTCGGACTCCTTACTGAATCATCCATGCTGGTGTGCAATGCATTGTTGGAACACTTCAGATCCCAGAGTTGTCTGTCTTGAACATTCACTTGGATCCAAAGTTTCTTTAAGGTAGAAATTGAGGACAAAATTAATGGTAAAGGGAGCAGCAAGGGAGGTCGGAAATGAGGAGAGCAAACGAAGCCAGCCAGATAGCCAACCCAATATATAGTGAAATCAGGGTTCACCATGTTTCTTAGGAAACTTTTGTCCTTTCTCTGTCTACCTGGAGTATGGATACACAGCTGTCTAGCTAAAAACTAAAGCTTATATAGAAGTGAAAAAAAATGAATTCCTGTGATCCCAGTAGATCACACACACAATGGATAGGAGCATAGCTACTTCATCTAACATTTGAAAAAGCAATGACGTGTAGAAGAAAATAAGTGTCAGGTGCTTTCTCTTCTCCATATCCCCTGCCCCCCAGACTTGAAGCATCAAGACATTGTCCTTAAAATAAAATCCGTGTCTAGCTAAAAGCAGGCATCATGAAGGCAAAAATGTTTTTATGCTTCCTCCTTAATATCTGCTTAATAAAAATGCCTCAGTCCTGACAGCATTATTCTTGCTATCAATCTGCAGTGTCTTATAAGCAGAAACTTCTAGTACTGCCAAACTGAAGTGGGGCTTGGTAATTAAGTGTCAAACTTCTACCAGGCACTACATTGACAACACTAAGCGAATTCGATTCTAGATAGAAACAGGATTTGAACCACAATCTCTAGAGGGCTGTGTACTGACCAGTAAGTGTATTAACTTTAAAACCCCAAAACCTTGACATCATGACACATGTAAGTTTCAAATGAGTATCCATGTACTCATACCTGTGTGTCTGTCACCTGTGTTTCTTCCCCCCTCCCACTTCCTGCTAGTCATAAACTCATTTGTCTGTTACATCCCTCATTAAAATTGAGCTATTTCCAAGCAGGAACTTATCCCTTTTATTTTCTGTAATGTTCCTAGTACACTTTTGAGAACTATAAAATAACAAATAAGATAATCTTTCACCTTCCACTTTTCAAATATATTTAACAAACCTTATGATCCAAGATGGGTCAATGGGGCAGTGCTGAGATCTGGATCTAGATTAAAGTTAAGGTAAAACTTGGTGCCAGAATTTTACTAGCTTTCCATAGCAAAATTTCTGCCACAACTGAATTGGAAAGTACACCCCTCTTGGCTTTGGATACAAACAATATGGGTAGCATTGGATTCAGAGATTTGAGTATAATCTTCTGTCTCAACACAATGCATCCTTCATCCCCATCCCTTAGAATTCAAAGAAGGTTGAATGTATTTGGTCCATATTTTTTTGTCTTGTGTAGACTATATATAGTCCCATATGATATATAGTCCTGTGTGACTATGTGGAAACTCAACTTCAGACTTTCTTGAAATCAGTAGTTAGACATTATACCTATGAAATCAGTGGTGTTAATTGGGATAAATGTGTTTCCTTTTAAAATGAATGGGAAGCACTAGAACGCTAAACAAAATGAATGATTTTAGGATTGCTTTTTCCAAGTTTGCAAAAAGGTATTTGGCAAAATGGTAAGACTTTTTTATGGAAAGGGAAATGGAGATTTTACAACTTTCTTGGGGAATCTTATTGATTTTGTACATTGCAGTCGTTTCTTGTGCCTGCTTTATGACAAGCTTATTAAGACTATAGGAAAAGCATATGCTTTAATTGATCTACATTTTTCATTTATTTTTGTTTGTTTCCAATGGATGTAATTACATGTTCCATCTTTAAATTGCTCTCCTTTTTCACATTATTTTTTTGGTGCCAAAGAGATCAATCCCTTCCCACTTCTGTGTACTCCGCGTGCATAGGAACTGATTCAGTAAAGCACATAAGCGTGTGCTTAAGATGAGGTGTGTACCTCAAGTGTTGTGATGAATTGGGACCAGGTCCCCAGCTGGTGTAAATTGTCGTAGCTATTTTTGTAGGTGTAAACATGTGGGGGGGCAGGGGTGAGTTAACATTGTTAGGCACATTTTAACTAAAAATCATATTTTTAAAAAAATGAACTAAAATCATGAATAACCTCATAGGTTATAATTGAAAAAAAAATCTAATTACATCTAGCTAGACTACTCAGATTTCACTATTGCTTAATTTGTGTTTGGTAGGTTTCTCTTTCAGGGTCTTTGTGGAGCATTGTGTTAGTCCAAGGGCTGCAAACACTGCAAGGGAAAATGATTAAATCTGAAAAGTTTTCAGATAGATAAATCTTTTGGGGGAGGGGAAGCAATTAATAGTCAAAAATCCCTTTCTCTCCCCCACCCCCCATAAATTTTATAAAACATATACAAAACCTGCATTTTGGATCTGAACTACCCAATAAAGTCCCTTTAGAGCTCTACTTACACTTAATATATCTGAATGGGGACATCTCTCATCCCATCAGTAGCCAGTGCCTAAGTTCATGACATGTAGGGCTAATGGGTATTTACTTTAGATACTGATTCTCGGTACTTTTGAGTTACTCAGCAGTTCTTGAGAACTTGCTCTTCAGAATTTTAGTGTATATATTTGAGATTTGTTTTTTATTAAGTAGCTTTAGAAGCTCTTTAAATTCTTTTTTTTGTTAGACAAGATAAAATGCTCCCATTTTTGATTCCTTTTGTCAGCTGATTTTGACATTTTGATTTCTGAATTTTTATCACAGCTGTAGAATATTAAGGATGATTGTATACCCTGCACCTTTTCTGAAGGAGAAAATAAATAATTGCATGCCAATATTATAGTGATGGCAGCCATATAAATACTTAGATTAGCATTTTGATTAAAATCTCTTAGCTCAATTTTGCAGTCCTTAGTACGAAAAGCTCTCATGAACTCTCACGGGAGTTGGATGCAGGTAAAGGACCTCTGATCAGGTCCAATTTTAGAATGTGTCTACACTAGGATTTTCCCTTTTAAAGTAAGCACATGTGCTATCACAGTGCATGCAGCTCCAGCAGTGGGAATGTAGACAGAGCTGACTGCAGTACAACCAGGCTTGGAACAGTGATTGGAGCTAAACTGGAGGTAACAACTTTTAGAAACTTTCGGAGAAAATTATAATGTAGACAAGACACCTAGGAACATCTTATTTCTCACACCTCTATCATGTAAGCTCTGCTGGCGACAAGATGAAAATAAAGGTGTTAGGGAAATCATTGACCAGAAATCTTGTTTTGATACTCGTTCCTTTTATCGTATTTACAATCACAACTTGCAGAGGGATTGTTTCCCCTTCGTAGTAGCCACCTTCTGGCATTGTTTTTTACTGCATCAGCCTTTAGGTTATAAAACTGTAGCAGAAAGTATGCTGGAGCGTGCTGCAGCAATCGGTGCAATATGTCAGCATTGCAAGGACTTGAACTACTGTTCTGTGTATCACTGCAGCTTTAAATAGAGGTACAGGGAAAGTTAGACAAAAGGACATTTACTTCATTCTTGTTCATTAACTTAATGAGTCTGAGTATTAACTGTATATAGTGTGTGCTTTCTTTAAGGATCAGCTACTGTGTTGTTGCTGTAAGTTAAACAATGTTGATTTTAAAAATTACTAAATGGGTTTAAAGTTACTCCCTTTAAAATATAACTGCTTGGCATGTAATGGGAGGTTTGTTTATTAATGAACTGTTGTAAATCAATGCTAGCAGTTTTTCCTTGATACCAGCACACGAAGAAGTCAAAGTAGTATAATCTGAAGTGACTCTCTCTCTTGTCCTGGAGCTGATATTGATGTATAAACACTAGGAATGCTGGAATACCAGTTTGACTTTTTTTATTTTCCTTTTTGTATCAATTTTATATCCTGCAATTTCTCATCATGCGCACCTTCACGCCAGCTGAGGCTCTGGGTAAGTCTGTGCTGTGCTGTATCCCTGGTGGCTGGTTGGTTGTAGTCCTTTCTGTGGCCTCTTCATGGTTGTCTAGTCTCCACTAGCTGCCTAGACTTTAATTTCTAATTAAAATAATAAAATTAAAATACCACCTATTCTCAATGATCTTGAAACTCAACAGTCATTCTTTTAATTTTCCTTTTCTTTGCATCTAGTTGGAACACTGTAAAAGGAAAAAAAAATCTGTTTGTAGTAGCTAAATTGTAGGTTTATTTTAGAAAGGGATTAATATGCACTGGTTAAATCATGCCATGCTTGTGAGAGAAGTTACATTACATTAAACACACAATCTGTCATGAGGGTGATGCCCAAATAACTTTTTTTCTTATTGCCAGTGTGATTTTTAAAGTCTAGAGCTTAAAATCCTTCGTGGTGTTTTTTTGTAAATCTGTTATCTGAATCCCTTTTTAAACACATTGCATGCACCTTTATCATTGATTAGTAACAAATTATATTGATCTTTCAAAGGGATGGAAATTGGATTCTTCTTTTCTGCTGCTTGACTGTCTTAAATCTATTGAATCAGAGGGTTATCTTCAGCCATGCTATTGGAAATTGAAAACGGTTGTTTTGCTTAGTCTTTTAGTATTTTTTCTCTTTTGAATTGTACTTTGCATTTTTCCTGGGCTTATCTAAATCCATAAGTTTGCATTACTTAGAGCTGGCCTTATAAGGACAACTAACAATTTTTGCAGCATTAGGGACTGATCCAACGTCGTCTTCTAGTCACTAAAAAGACTCCCATTGATTTCAGTGGGAGTTGGATTTGGAATTAGTTTCTGAAGTTTGCAGCAGCAATAAGCTGTGTATAACAAGGGGAAGGCAAGTGGAAGACAGTGTAAGAGGGGTATTCATGTCTTCCTGTATTTGGACAATTGTTTACTGAGGGTCAAGTCCAGAGAGGAAATCCTCTGTCCTGTCCACATCACACACACATCATACTACGCCTCCTAGGTCTCATCCTGAACAGTGGAAGTCAACATTGGTTCCCACTCAAAGAATTGAGCTCATTGTGGCCCCAATAGATGATGAGTTAGAGAGCTCTTTTGCCAACCAAGCGATTATCAGTGATTCAGCACCTATGTCTAATGCTGCAGTCTCAACCCTCAACCACAGCCTGAGTACCTCTGAGGTTGCTAGGCCATATGCCTGCACGCTTTCTTAACAGGTTGGGGAGCACAGGGGCCTGCTGAAAGTTCAAGGCCTGTAGTCAGAACAGGAAGCTTCTCTGCATATCTATGTCCTGGAGCTTCATGCCATCTACAATGACTATCGGGGCCTTCGAGATCACATGGGAGACTCAGAAGTGCACATTCTTACCAACAATGACACGTCAGTGTATTACATGAACAGACAGGAGGAAGCAAACTCCAGCGTGGTGTGTCAGGAGGTGATCAGGCTCTGACAGTTTTGCACTGGGAAAAACATTACCCCCGTGGCTGATCACTTACTGGGATCCAGAATCACTCCAGCAGGAATTTCTGCTTTAATCATGAGTAGTCTCTGAACCCCAGTGCCCTGCAGTCTACTTTTGCAGTTCGGAGCATCCCAACAATCTGCCTGTTCACTGGCTGTTTTGCTCTTAAGGGAGTCTCAGTCTGGGCTCCGTGACCAGTGCTTTTCACCTGAGTTGCAAATCAGCACTCCTGTATGCCTTTCCTCCAATTCTGTCATCCGATCATTCTCAAGCTGAAATTGGACTGTGTTAAGCTCATTCTCATTGCTCCAGTGTAGCCAAGACAGTGTTGTTTCTCCAGCCTCCTTGCGTTATCAGGTCGGCCTTCCATATCTCTTCTTCATTCTGACCTCCTTATTCAGCACCATGATCAGTTTTGCATCCCACACTCAGCTTCCTGCATCTCTCAGAATGGATGTTGCATGGTTAGATGAAGAGGAAGAGGAACAATGTTCGGTGGTGGTCCAGCACGTCTTGCTGAATAGTAGGAAGCCCTCCACTGAGAGACCTATTTGGTCAAGTGGAAGTGGTTCTCGATATGGTCTCTAGCCCAGGGAGTTCATCCGAAGTTGGCTTGTATCTAGGATATCTTGGGGTACCGGTTACCCCTTCAGTCTTCTGGTCTTGTGCCCTCTCAATGAGCTAAGCACCTGGCAGTGGTTTTTGGCGTGTCATCTGCCCATCAATGGAAGATTGGGGTTTTCAAACGCCATGTCGGTGGGGTTCTTGAAAGGAGCCGCTCGTCTCCACCTGCCGCTTAAAGAGCAGATTCCTTTTTGAGACTTAATACTATCTCAGCAGCTCTTGTGAGGCCTCCATTCGAGCCTCTGGCCACGCCTTCTTTTCTCCCTTCTGAGTCAAAACCTGCCGTCTTTATGGCAGTAACCTCTGCAAGGAGGTTAGGTGAGTTGTAGGCTTTGATGGAGGAAACCCCGTATGCCCAGGTTTCTGAAGACAAAATAACCCTGCAGCCGTGCCCTAAGGTTTTATCCGAAGTGGTTCCCTAGTTTCACTTGAATCAAGCGATATATTTACCCGTATTCTTTCCTAAGCCGCATTCAACCCCAGAGGAATAATATCTTCACACATGGGATGTCAAGAAATTTTTAGCTTTTTATCTAGATAGGACCAAACGTTTGCATTCCTCATCTCATTTGTCAGTTTCATATGCTGACTGAATGAAGGGTCAAGCGATCCCGTCACAGATGATCTCCAGGTGGATAACTTCCTGTATCGTGACAGCCTATGAAGTAGCCCAGATTACGCCACCTCAAAGGGTGCGAGCTCATTTCACAAGCACCCAGGCAACACTGAATGCATTTCTAAGTGACTTCATTGGACATTGGCGGGGCTGCCATTTGGTCCTCTGTGCATACTTTTATACGCCACTGTGCCATACTGCTGCATCCAAATCAGATGTAAATTTTGAGAAGGCAATCCTGCAGTCCTCTGGCCACCCTTATATGGCCAGAGGAGGGGGTAGGGCTGCAGGACATGAGCACCACTCCTATGGATACTGCTAGGCAAAGTTCTCCAGCTCCAGTACCCTGGGCACGCACACACAAGTAGAATACACATCTGTATCACCTCTCAAAAAACAATGGTTATAGATAGGTAACCGTTTTTTCTTGATGTTTGCAGGAATGGGGTTGGGGACTGGATCCATTACTGGGCTTCTAAGGATTCTGTTCTATAAGGTACCTCAGGCATTCCTTAGAGATTTTGGAGAAGGTTATTTGCAAGTTAATACAACACATTTGAGTTTTTCCTCTTACTTTTGAAGATAGATTAATCCAACAGAAACCATTTTTTAACGGGCTATTCTGACAAATTGCCGATACTGTTGTATAGTTTCTTCCCACCAGTCTGAAAACAGTTGCGTGGTTCTTTTGTTCTTGGACGACACCATAGTTGTTTGTTTGTTCACTGTGCAGTACTTACAGTAGTTAATTATATTGGAAGGTCAAGGTGCACACGGTTGCCGTAGGAGAAGAATAGGGGGTGCATGACTACAGCAGCTGTTTTTTGGTGTTATTGTTTATGTGCTCAGCTTGTTAATGTGTAGTGTAAATTGTCATTTTGCATAGAGTCCAAATTAAAAATTCCTTGTAGACACCTGGAAGGAGTGGGGAAGCAATCTGTGAGCCAAAAAGTGTGCAATGAAAAGTAGTCTTAATTGAACCAGCGTATATGGTATTATCTATCTTGTCTACACTAGCAATACCTTTAGTGTCCAAACCTAAATTGTGGGTGCATTTTATACTCCGGGGGGGAGTTCTGCGCCACTGCGTGTGCTCAGAATGCATGACCCCCTTGTAGATTTCTGTGCTTCCCCACAGAAAATGACAGGGAAGCAAAGGGATGCCGCGTGAGGGAAGGGACTGGGCACAAAGCTGCCTGGCTGAAGGAGGCTGGTGCCCCGCTCTCTGGGTCTGAAGCTGGACACTGCCTCCTGGGTCCCAGTGCCTGGTTTGTGTACAACAGTGAGTGCCCACGGTGGGACAGGGTAAGGTGGGTGAGGGAAATGAGGAAAGGGGGATGGGGTGGTGGGAAGAGGCAGTGGGGAAGGAACGGGGGTGGGATAGGGCAAGGGGATATGGGAGTTTAGGTGAGAGGGATGGGGCAGGGGACAGTGGGGAAAGGAGGAGGGATGGGATGGGGAAGAGAAGAGGATAGAGGAATTGGGGGCGGGTGGGAGAAAGCAGGTGCCTGGTATGCAGCATCCCCTCAGCAGTAGCAGCTGGGGCTCTTCTATTAAGCAGGCCCATCAAACCCCCATCCCAAAGAGCCCCACCCCCTTGCACCTGGACACCCTAACAAGCCCCCTGCACTCAGACCCCCATCCCACTGAGTCCCAACTAGCTGCACCCAGACCGCCACCCCATCAAACCCCACTCCCGCAGCACCCAGACCCCCTCACCGAGTCTCCCTCAACCAGACCATCCCTCCTGAGCCCCAATCACCTTCACCTGGCCCCCACTGCACAGTCCCATTGTCCCTATGCCCAGAACCCCGCAACAAGCCCCTGTGCATCCAGATGCCCCCACTGAGCCACCCGCACCCAGGTTGCCCCAGACAGAACCCTCTAACCCCACACCTGATCCCCCACACTTAGCCTCTCTATGCTTGGATCCTGCTGATCCAGAGAAATGTTCTGGAGAAAGGGATAAACAGTGAGGTGGCAAAGTTTTCAGATGATACTAAACTGCTCAAAAAAAAAGGAGTATCTGTGGCACCTTAGAGACTAACAAATTTATTTGAGCATAAGCTTTCGTGGGCTACAGCCCACTTCATCGGATGCATCAGATGCTGTAGCTCACAAAAGCTTATGCTCAGATAAATTTGTTAGTCTCTAAGGTGCCACCAGTACTCCTTTTTGCGGATACAGACTAACATGGCTGCTACTCTGTAAACTGCTCAAGATAGTTAAGACCAAAGCAGACTGAAGAACTTCAAAAAGATCTCACAAAACTAAGTGACTGGGCAACAAAATGGCAAATGAAATTTAATGTGGATAAATGAAAAGTAATGCACATTGGAAAAAATAACCCCAACTATACATACAATATGATGGGGGCTAATTTAGCTACAGCTAATCAGGAGAAAGATCTTGGAGTCATCGTGGATATTTCTCTGAAGACGTCCATGCGCTGTGCAGCGGCAGTCAAAAAAGCAAACCAGGATGTTAGGAATCATTTAAAAAAAGGATAGAGAGTAAGACAGAGAAGATCTTATTGTCCTTATATAAATCCATGGTATGCCCACATCTTGCATACTGCGTATAGATGTGGTCCCCTCATCTCAAAAAAAAGATATACTGGCATTAGAAAAGGTTCCGAAAAGGGCAACTAAATTGATTAGGGGTTTGGAACGGGTACCATATGAGAAGAGATGAGAGTCTAGGACTTTTCAGCTTGGAAAAGAGGAGACTAAGGGGGGATATGATAGAGGTATATAAAATCATGAGTGGTATGGAGAAAGTGAATAAGGAATATTCTCAGAATATAAGAACTAGGGGCCACCAAATGAAATTAATGGGAAGCAGTCTTAAAACAAATAAAAGGAAGTTCTTCTTCACTCAGCATACAGTCAACCTGTGGAACTCCTTGCCTGAGGAGGTTGTGAAGGCTAGGACTATAACAGGGTTTAAAAGAGAAGTGGATATATTCATGGAGGTTAAATCCATTAATGGCTGTTAGCCAGGATGGGTAAGGAATGGTGTCCCTAGCCTCTATTTGTCAGAGGGTGGAGATGGATGGCAGGAGAGAGGTCACTTGATCATTATCTGTTAGGTTCACTCCCTCTGGGGCACCTGACATTGGCCACTGTCGGTAGACAGGATACTGGGCTGGATGGACCTTTTGGCCATTCTTATGTTCTTATGCTGGACTGAGCCTGCTAAGCCTGCCATACCTGCCTCACCTGTTGTAAAGGGGCAGGGCCCTGGGTTTTCCTGGGGAAGGCCCCACCCTTGCGCTGTGTCAGGGTTGGGTGCAGCCTCACTGCTGAGTCTGTGTCCCGAGGGGGTTTGGAGCTGCAGAGTGATCTCCCATCTCCATGCACCCAGTAGCCTGTGTTCCCCACTGCTATGCTGGAGCCTCCACATTTATTTATTGACAGATAAAATTTGCAGAATGTTGCAAAATTTTAAAATATTGTGCACAGGATTTTTAATTTTTTGGTGCAGAATTCCCTCAGGAGTAACTTTTTTAAAATGATACATCAATTCTGCAGTTGAAGCTAGCTTTTATTTAAGTTGTAGCACAAACCTCAGTCATGAAAACAAGTTGGAAATTAGAATTATTAGTTTTTAGTATGCTCCTTTCATTAAACTTTTGTTTTAATAGATGAGTATTTAGGATTCAGGCTCACAAGCACATTCAGCTGCAGCTCTCACAGACTACTGTGAAACCAGCGGTTTTAGAATCATAGAATATCAGGGTTGGAAGGGACCCCAGAAGGTCATCTAGTCCAACCCCCTGCTCGAAGCAGGACCAGTTCCCAGTTAAATCATCCCAGCCAGGGCTTTGTCAAGCCTGACCTTAAAAACCTCTAAGGAAGGAGATTCTACCACCTCCCTAGGTAACGCATTCCAGTGTTTCACCACCCTCTTAGTGAAAAAGTTTTTCCTAATATCCAATCTAAACCTCCCCCATTGCAACTTGAGACCATTACTCCTCGTTCTGTCATCTGCTACCATTGAGAACAGTCTAGAGCCATCCTCTTTGGAACCCCCTTTCAGGCAGTTGAAAGCAGCTATCAAATCCCCCCTCATTCTTCTCTTCTGCAGACTAAACAATCCCAGCTCCCTCAGCCTCTCTTCATAAGTCATGTGCTCTAGACCCCTAATCATTTTTGTTGCCCTTCGCTGGACTCTCTCCAATTTATCCACATCCTTCTTGTAGTGTGGGGCCCAAAACTGGACACAGTACTCCAGATGAGGCCTCGCCAGTGTCGAATAGAGGGGAACGATCACGTCCCTCGATCTGCTTGCTATGCCCCTACCTATACATCCCAAAATGCCATTGGCCTTCTTGGCAACAAGGGCACACTGCTGACTCATATCCAGCTTCTCGTCCACTGTCACCCCTAGGTCCTTTTCCGCAGAACTGCTGCCTAGCCATTCGGTCCCCAGTCTGTAGCGGTGCATTGGATTCTTCCATCCTAAGTGTAGGACCCTGCACTTATCCTTATTGAACCTCACCAGATTTCTTTTGGCCCAATCCTCCAATTTGTCTAGGTCCTTCTGTATCCTATCCCTCCCCTCCAGCGTATCTACCACTCCTCCCAGTTTAGTATCATCCGCAAATTTGCTGAGAGTGCAATCCACACCATCCTCCAGATCATTTATGAAGATATTGAACAAAACCGGCCCCAGGACCGACCCCTGGGGCACTCCACTTGACACCGGCTGCCAACTAGACATGGAGCCATTGATCACTACCCGTTGAGCCCGACAATCTAGCCAGCTTTCTACCCACCTTATAGTGCATTCATCGAGCCCATACTTCCTTAACTTGCTGACAAGAATACTGTGGGAGACCGTGTCAAAAGCTTTGCTAAAGTCAAGAAACAATACATCCACTGCTTTCCCTTCATCCACAGAATCAGTAATCTCATCATAAAAGGCGATTAGATTAGTCAGGCATGACCTTCCCTTGGTGAATCCATGCTGACTGTTCCTGATCACTTTCCTCTCATGTAAGTGCTTCAGGATTGATTCTTTGAGGACCTGCTCCATGATTTTTCCAGGGACTGAGGTGAGGCTGACTGGCCTGTAGTTCCCAGGATCCTCCTTCTTCCCTTTTTTAAAGATTGGCACTACATTAGCCTTTTTCCAGTCATCCGGGACTTCCCCCGTTTGCCACGAGTTTTCAAAGATAATGGCCAAGGGCTCTGCAATCACAGCCGCCAATTCCTTCAGCACTCTCGGATGCAACTCGTCCGGCCCCATGGACTTGTGCACGTCCAGCTTTTCTAAATAGTCCCTAACCACCTCTATCTCCACAAAGGGCTGGCCATCTCTTCCCCATTCTGTGATGCCCAGCGCAGCAGTCTGGGAGCTGACCTTGTTAGTGAAAACAGAGGCAAAAAAAGCATTGAGTACATTAGCTTTTTCCACATCCTCTGTCACTAGGTTGCCTCCCTCATTCAGTAAGGGGCCCACACTTTCCTTGGCTTTCTTCTTGTTGCCAACATACCTGAAGAAACCCTTCTTGTTACTCTTGACATCTCTTGCTAGCTGCAGCTCCAGGTGCGATTTGGCCCTCCTGATATCTTTCCTACATGCCCGAGCAATATTTTTATACTCTTCCCTGGTCATATGTCCAACCTTCCACTTCTTGTAAGCTTCTTTTTTATGTTTAAGATCCGCTAGGATTTCACCATTAAGTCAAGCATGTTGGCTTAATGCATGTTTAATGCATGTTGGCCCTTGAAAGCTCTTGCATGCCATGCTACTGATCATGCATGACTGAAGCAGCTGCTATGAAGGTAGCATATTAAGACTGTCCTGTGGGTAGCCATGGATTCTTGTTAATATCAATGAGAAGCAACCCAGCAGCTGTGGTGAGCTCTCTGTACAGTTTATTAGATGTGTATCTGCCTGTGTCGACCTCTTAGTCCCACAACTGCCTGAAGCTGCTGCTTTTTCGACTAGCAGAGTGGAGTCGGGCCACAACCACTCACCCAGTAGCTCTGCTCCCTGTCAGCAAAAATCAAGATTGAGAGAAGAGTGAATGGACAATAAGAAGCCTTTTGCCTTCAGAAATCTCTCCTCAGGTTATTTGAGCAAGTGATTGGTCCCTTTCTGAGCGTGCACCTTAGTGTTCTGTAGAACGACCACACTGATGTTCTTCGCTCTCGTTGATTTGGGGGAACTCCAAATCAGACCTTTCTGTCTGTCGCTAATTTCTATTCTGTCAAGTCATGCAATCCAATACCTAGCTGGGGCAGGAGTGTCCCCCAGAGTATATTTTTCACTGCCGTGTATAATCCGGTATTAAATGACGAAGCGTCTCTGGAAATTTTTTTTTATAATTTAAGAATTTTATTCTATGAAAACATTCCTAGGTAGCTAGCCTAAGGCCTTGTCTATGATAAAGAGATTAATCGATTGTTAATGTTCCCTGTTGATTGCGGTGTACCATGTGTCCATGAGGAAAAATACTTTCAGTGGTAATGGAGGCAATAGTCCATTGAGGTTTCCCTGGTAACTTAGAGGGAAAAGCCTCAGTTGGTTGAAGTTGTTCATTCAGTGCCAGTGCAGATGCATGTGCACAGCTGGCCACCTCTCCTCTCTGGCAGCAGCTGGAGCTGACAGCTCCTTCACATGAATAACGCAGTGGAGTCAGGTTGATGAAGGCAATAGCTGGGAAGTGCCTGGTGATCTGCAGTCTAATATTACAACCTCAGAGTTTTTCAAAATGTGTATCAGGAGTGCAGCCTAGAGGTAGCCCTGTGTGCCATTTCGCCTGGGGCATGGAGACCTCTTTAGGGCTCAGACACAATTCCCGCACTGGTAAAGCCTGGGAGTGCTGCAGTTGGCAACTGCCACTGCTTTTTCTAGTAGTGGGCTTATGGGTGCTCCACTTCAGGTGCGCATGTGCTCTCGAGCCCTTGAGCAGAGATTTTTCTGTTAGCAGTGTCCATTTGCCCCTCGTGTGTGCTCGAAACAACTTCGTTCCACTCTCTGAGCATACTTAGGGCTACGTGGGTGAACTGACCTCAGTTCCTTCTCTACCGCCTTGGCCTGAGACGGGGTTCTAGCATGTCTGCCTCAGGTCTGCCTCAGTGTTTTCTGTAGTTGTTGTTTGGTTAGTTTAGTGTTAGTGTTAGCTATTGTTGGTATAGAATGAATTAGGTTATTGTGAGGGGGTTCAGTTTTTCCTCTCCCCCCCCCTTTTTTTTCCCCACCCCTATTTTTTCTGGGTGGCTTATTTGTCCTGGCTGGGTATGCCTCACTCACCAGGTTTCAAACACTGCCTCTCTTGTGGGGAGGCTATCCTGATCAGTGACAGCCACTCTATGTGTATCTGTTGCATGGGAGAGTTCCATAGCTCCCAGAAGAGCAACTCTACCTGACTCTAAAATCTAGAGCTCGGAAGAATCGGGAGACGAAACTGAAACTGCTGATGGAAGCGCTCTCTTTGACTCACTTCCGAATCAAATCAGGAGACCCGCCCCCCCCCCCCCACCTCCCCAAATACATCCGTCTCCAGACAGATCCAGTGCCCATTCAACTTTAGCTAAGGTTTCACCTAAGAAGAGGAAGATTTTGGAGGACTCAGGGTAGGCCTTGAAGAAGAGGAGCTCAGCCTCCTACCACAAGGAGCCAGCTCCCAACAAGTGCAACTCTCCTGGTAGGTCCGTGATGTTGTGGGCCTCGATCTTTAGACTCGGAAGAGTCTTTCGTCTCCATGGTACCTCCAATACCAGCAGAGCAGGGAGATCCTAGAGCACTTTGGAGAAACATGACACTGGCAGGGCCCCAGTACTGTGCCCCTCCAGATCAGCACTATCTATTTCACTTATTAATGGGGCCTTCCCACTCCGCGGTCTTGGTACCAACAAAATCAGAGCACACAGCTTCGGTGCTGGCACTAGATGCTCCAAACCAATGGTACCACCAAACTGCTGTGTAAGTACAACCCACTTGGTACGACAGAAATTCCGTTACTCCAGGAACTTGTCAGTGTTAGATGAGCCAGAATCCCCACTGCTCGTGGGTACTGAATGACTTGGTTCCAAGACCCTGGTCTCTGGATTACCAGTGCTTCCCCGTGCCATAGGATTCTTTACCCTTTTCTACTACCCCTCCACCATTAGAGGACATTGAGGAGGATTAGGGAGACATTTAATCAGTCTCCCCCTTATCAGAGCAGGGTTCCTTCCTCATCATTATAGGAACCCATACTTTGACAGAGTCACGCCCATGTCAGTGTGGGATCAGTCCTAGGTACCACCCCATCTCCTATATGGGGATCCTTGGGCAATGTATCGGCAGCGATTTGCCAGACCTCCAGCTTCACTGCACCAGGAAACTAGAGTCACGCAGTCTCCTCCACCAAACCCTGAAGATGCTCACAACTCAGGGCAGATGGTCACCTCAGGAAACCGGTCTCCATATCAACTTGTTGGAACTCAGGGCAGTCAGGAATGCCTGTCTTCAGTTCCTACCCCTCTTCAAGGGCAAATCAACCACAATCCTGATAGTGTGTCTTGTATGTTCTATATCATCCCTCTCCCTGTGTGCCAAAGCTATAAAGTTATGAAACTGATGTATAGCCCATCAGATTCAGATTTCAGCTCTTTATCCTCCTGGAGTCCAGAATGTCACAGCCAGTATGCTCAGCAGGTGCTTCTCCCAGGATTATAAATGGAAGTTGGACTTTCAAATCGTTCATGGGATATTTCAGAGTTAGTGACTTCCACGAGTGGACCTATTCACCACACCCAGGAACAGGAAGTGCTCCTTATTCTGCTCAAGAGGGGGCCCTAGGTGCCTCTCTTTTGGAGACAACTTTCTCCTTCCTGGGACAATAGGTCTGTTTTATGCATTCCCTCCAACACCACTAATTGTAAGAGCGATTAACAAAATCGGGCAGGACAAGGCCAGGGTTATCCTCGTAGTACTGATCTGGCCAAGGCAAGCTTTATATCCTGACCTGCTTCACATGTGTGTCCAACTGGCACTCAAGCTTCTGACTGTCCCTCATCTCTCCCAGCGTGTGAGTTGTGCTTCACCCCAATCTAGGGGTTCTCTGTCTCCAAGCATGACTCCTGCATGGTTCATGGGATTAGAATCCACCTGCTTGACAGGAGTACAAACGGGTATTACTAAACGCTAGAAAATTGAGTCAACTGAAATTACTTGCCAATGACTGAACCTCTTCCATTTCTGAAGGGGTCACCATTGCTGTCTTGTGTCTGAATCTTTTTCTCCCTCAGACATCTTGGATTATCTGCTGGACTTGGGGAGAGTGGGGGGAAGTTTATCGGTTAGCTCTGTTAAGGTTTATCTTGCAACAATATCAGCTTTTCATTCCCCGCTAGAAGGATTTTCTGTTTTTGCACACTCTGTCATCAAAATTTATTAAGGGTATGGGGAATCTTATTTTTATCCCCAGGTTAAGGATCCCACTCTGACTTGGGATCTCAACCAAGTACTTAAATACCTTTTGGGCCCTCCATTTGAACCTGTGACGACCTGCTCCTTGTTTCACTTACCTATGAAGATGGCCTGTGTAGTAGCTATCATGTCAGCCCACAGCGTTGGGGAAATTGGAGCCTTGATGGCAGACAGCCCCCTTCCCCCCCCATTTACGATATTTTTCAAGGACGAGGTCTCCCCATGATTGCACCAAAGTTCTTACCTGAGGTGCTGTCTATTCTTCTACCAGTATTTTTTCCTAAACCACATAAATCTGAGCAGGAGACTTCCCTTCACACATTATATATACGAAGAGCATTGGCCTTTAATCTGGATAGAACCAATCCATTTCAGAAATAACCTACACTCTGTTTCCATTGCAGAAAGATTAAAGGGGTCCATGATCTCATCACAGAGATTGTTGGGAGGGATCCCTGGGTGTATTACTGTTTGCTGTGATGCAGCTGGTGCTTTGCCTCTGCAAAGGATCATAGCACACTCTACCTGATCACAAGCAACTTCCACAGCATTGCTCAAAAACATACCAGGGTCTGAGATGCAGAGCTGTTACATGGGCTTCAGTACATACATTTTCTAAGCACTAGGCCTTGGTCCACACCATCAGATCTGATGCAGCATGTGGTTCTGCTGTACTGTCTTTAGTCTTGGACTTGATTATTAAGCTCCCTCCTCCCTGTGAGGATACTGCTCGGGAGTCACCTGAAGTGGAGCACCCATAGGAACATTGCTTCAAGAAGAAGAAAAGTTACTCATCTTGTGCAATAACTGTGGGTCTTCAAGATGTGTGTCCCTATGGATGCTCCACTACCTGCCCTCCTTCCCCTCTGCCTCGAACTGTTCTTATTGGACGTTCGGATAGGGAAGGAACCGGGTGAAGGTGGTTCGCCTGCGCAGCCCTCTCTACGTTTGGAGCACAGCATGAAGTAAGGAGTGCATGCATGAGCCAAATAGAAACTGCTAATGGAAAAATCTCTGATTAAGGGCTCAAAAGGCACATGTGCACCATAGGGACATACATCTCGAAGAACCACAGTTACTGCACAAAGTGAGTAACCTTTTCTTCAGGGAGCAGAGAGGGTAGGCCACACATAGATCACAAGCCCTGTCTGCTGGCTGGCTAGGCTCTGCGTTGTGGGTATTCAGTACAGTTTTCCTGTCCAAGGAACAGTCATTAGGACGCATCTTGTCCACATAGGTTTGGCAGGTTACATAAAGGAGCAATACAAGAGCTTTATAAAGGCACAGGTGATGCCAGAGCTGTGTGAGGTTAAAGAAACTTTGTGTTGAAGGGAATTGGGCTAAAATACACTGGGCCTGATTTTGGTTACTCCTTACTTACACGAGTGTTACTCCATTGAAGTCAGTGGAGTTACATTAGTATAAGCTAAGTCACTTACACACCAAGTAATTAGTGCAGGGTTTTTTTCTATATAACTTTTAAACGATGATTGAATTTTACCATCAGTTGACTTTACTTCATCAGTAGATTCCTAGTGAAATAGATAGTGCATCTTTTATCATTTATACCAATAGACCTATGAATTTAACCTAGAATTTCTGTGTTCATCCAGGACTTTCACCATGCACAATTATATTTGAGGAACAGCTGAACATTTATAGCAGCTCTCTGAAACCGAGTCATTCATTAGTTTCAGCAGTTCAGTTAATGACTAATATTTCGCATTTGGTAGACTTACATTTGTGAGCTACTGTCTAGATTTAAGGCACTTACAATCATTTTCAAAATTCTTCTCAAAATATAGTCACTTTCGTATTTTCTTATGTGGTGTCAATAATATAATCCTCAGTCTGATAGAAAAGAAAAACTCCAGTGTAATGTAAATGGTATTCTAATCACTGCATCTAATTACAAAGAGGAACGAATCACTTGAAATAAAAAGGATTTGAAAGGTATTAAAAAATGATACAGAAAGTTACCTTCTTGCCTGTCTCAAGAGGCAGATGAGGACTCCAAAAATGTGAGTCTGTTCAGGAACGATTTGAAATTGGGGTGGATAAAAATCAGGTTTTTTTTAAAAATCAGATATTTTTATTTAAATTGGATTTCTTTGATTTTATTCGTTTAAATTATACTTTTTCTTTTTAAAAATCTATTTAAAATGAACTCTGAATTTAACACTAAATGGCTTATAATCTCTTAAAACATTTAAATAGAAAAAAATATGCTGAATCCATGAGTCTCTTTCAGAAACTTGGAGTTAAAACTGATTTTCTATATAAAGAGAGAATCGGGAAAAACATCTAACTTTTGAGGTCAAGCTTTATAAATATGGCACAATAATAGTAAATAAGCAATATATCCTTCACCATTTTCTAACATACTAAAAATGTACAGATAATAGGAATCTGAAAATACTAAGCTCTGTAGTTGCTTAGATAAATGTATTCGTGTACCCTCCTAAGTAGCAAAAAATATGTACCAAGCTTGATGTAAAGGCAGCATTAGTTGTAAATCAACATGGTTTAATGGTTATATCAACCAATGAGAATGCACCTTTCTTTAGAAAATAACTGAAGAACAATTGATTATTTAAATTGAGGCTTTCCACTTGGTGCTTTAAATTGCCTTGATTTAAATCAGTCCACCCTGTTTCAAATCAGAGTTGGCCAAAAAAAACAATTTTTAATGTTTCACTTTTTCGGGGAGGGGAACTTAGTAATTCTATAATTTCACAGGCCACTATTAAATTAACTATTTTTTAAAAGTTATAGACCCTACTGTAAAACAGTTGTGAAAGTCTTAGGCCTGGTCTGAGAAAAATCCACGGATGGTAATGTCAATCAGTTGATCTGACACAGCTGGTCAAACACCAATTGAGTGTGTCCCCACTGGTAATGCTGCACCAATGTAAGTCAGTGTGCAGTCTTGTCCTGGGTCCATGCTAGCACTGTGCCGCTTTAGTCGAGGCAGATGCATTGCCCACTAGGAAAACATCAGAGAGTTCTTCACACTGTACAATAAAGCACAATTTTCTCTCTGGATTACACTCTCTGCATGTGCGTGGATCAGTCTCAATTTTTATGTTATGTTAGAAAATTATGAATAACACATTGTATTTTCTACATGATGATTAATGTTTTACTTGTGATTTGTGCCAACCTGTATTTGGATGGAGATTCAGACTCAATTAAAAATGCATGTCATGGGGTGAAAGGAATGGCACCTTTGACTGATTTTTCCTTTCAGTTAATTGGGCAGCAGATAAGCACATGTGACCAACTGGCTGCTGCTGATCAAAAAGGAAAGTATCTGGCTTTCATAAGGCAGGGAGGAGTGGATGTGAAAAGAGGGATGTGGAGAGTTTCCTGGGAGAGAGTCAGGAGCAGCAGGAGTGCAACTGGAGGTAGAGAGGAGCAGCTGGGGCTGAGCTCCTGATAGGATTCCTTTGGGAAGCAATTGGGAAAGTTGTCTGGAGGTACAGCCTGAGAATCCAGAGAGCAGAGGTGTCAGGAAAGGGGCCTGGATAACCCAGAGGACTCCAAAGGGAATGAGAGGAAGTAGGAGCTAGAGAGCACTGTATTAGCTGGGGAAATTGAAGCCAGACCTCAGAGAAGGATGACTGTGAAAGGGAAATAGACAGGCCTTAGACAGGAGGACTGTACCCAGTGGAGGACCTCAGAAAGAGACTTTATTTGAAGCTGCAAAATAGACCTTCAGAAAGGAGGGGCTGTACCCAATAGGATACTGGGACAAAAGGGACTGTTTGAGCATATTGTATGTTCATAAACTGTTCCCCAAGAAGGGTGTTGGCATGTGACACAGGCCTCAGTGGACTTATTGTGGAGCTCCTGGGCGAAGGGAAACTGAGTGCTGCAGAACAACTGTGCTCATTTACCATGCACAAGAACAGCATTTTAAAATTGTTTTTATGAGTTAAATAAAATTACCTTAAATGTTGTGGATACATAAAGAAAAGTCAGTTTATCAAAAACAGGTTTTGCATATAAACTTAGTATTTTCTCTGTTTAATAAATTATCTGTAGTTAGTGAATTGAACTGATTGTTTCTTGTCACCATGTCCTTCAGGACTTTAGAACTAATAGATCTCATTCTCTAAAACGAAAAGGAGTACTTGTGGCACCTTAGAGACTAACCAATTTATTTGAGCATGAGCTTTCGTGAGCTACAGCTTACTCTGAAACCATTCTCTAAAACAGTTGTTCTCAACCTTTCCAGACAATTGTACCCCTTTCAGGAGTCTGATTTGTCTTGCGTACCCCAAGTTTCACCTCACTTAAAAACTGCTTGCTTACAAAATCAGACACAAAAATACAAGTGTCACAGCACATAAGCTTACTTTCTTGTTTTTGCCATATAATTAATAAAATAAATTGTATGGAGTATAAATATTGAACTTATATTTCAGTGTTGTACTTGAGCCTGTTTTTCACTTGTCTAAAACCCAAGCCTCAGGTGACGGGGCTGAAGTATGTAACTGAGCTTCATGGGGGCTGGGGCAGTTGCCCTGCTTGCCACCCCCTAATGCTGGCCCTGCATTTGTGATTCCCCAAACCCATCCCCGTGGCTCCCCTGGGGGCTGCAATCCCCAGGTTGAGGAAACACTGATCTAGATTAATTGAAGTACCCACTGGAAGACCTCTGCATACCGCCAGGAGTACTTGTACCCATACTCTAACATCTAGTTTTTATTCAGAGATTGGAAGAGAAAAACAAGCTTCCCTGCTTTTTCAACTCCCATTGGTGTCTTAACTTTGACGCCAACTAGTCACTGAACTGAACTAGCTGAATAAACTGAAATGAAGAAAATATTCTCTCTGTTCCTGAAGCAGCAGCCACTGCTGTCAAACCCGGTTTAGCACTTCAGAAAATTTTAGTTCCAGCTGTTTATCCACTGACTTCTACCAGTTCAGTTTTCAGTGGCTTGACTTTCTTTAAAAATTTAGCAGCAAACATGTACTGATGATTTTTTTTTTAAATTTAATTTATTTTAATAGCGTATAATAAGGTTAAGGCTTAACATACATAGTCATGATTTCATGGAGCTGGCTTGAGCTTGATGATCAGCTGGCAAGTGCAACAGAACAAGGGCCCAGTTTTGCCTAAAAAGTTGGGACGTCCAGGGTAAGGCTTAAAAAGGGGACTGTCCTGGCCAAAACAGGACGTATGGTCATCCTAGGCTGTGGTAAGAGCCTCCCAGAGAGGCCAAGCCACTGTGGGGAGCCTCGGCCCCTCCACCTGCCTTGGGTGGGGGGCCCGAGAAAAGCTTTGTCTTTGCCCCTTGGAGCACACTGTCTAGGGCAGGTGCCAGGTCTCACCACAACAGCCCAGGCTCCCTGGGAAGCTCGTACCACAGCCCAGCTCTGCTTCTGGCCTGAGCTGGGTCTTGGTGGGAAGGAGAAGAGCAGGAGGCAGGGCCCTGGCGGGGGAGAGAAGAGACTCAAATATTCTTTGTGCCCAGGGCCCCAATAAATATTAATCCAGCTCTGCGCCTATAGCTTTGATTGGATTTGCATCAGATAATTATATTTTTGGTAGCTTATCATTGTTACAAACCACTTTGACAGAGCATATATATTGTATATTAAGGATTCATTCGCAAACTCTCAGTTTAATTTTACACGCTCCTCAAAATACTTGATCATTCAAGATGTCATATGTACTCTGCTGTCCCTAAATGTGCTGGTGTCCTAGCTTCTCTGCTGTCCTACATCATTAAAGCCACAGAACTTAGAGCCTGGCATGTAATTCAGTGCCAGCTTCGGCTAGCCCACAGAAGTAACTAACTCCTATTGTACTTATCTCTATATAAATCTTTACTGACAAACATGCATCTTAAGAGATCCCTACACTAGTTTATACTGGCTGTGCTTTTAGGTCAACCACTTTAGTGCTAGTTGTTTGAAACATAGAAGGTGTAGTTAGCTAGAGATCTATTAAATGTTTTCTCTTCCTGACTTGAGTCTAAAACAAGTGAAACTGAATTATACATATTTTTTTCAACCCATTTTAAACTCTAGGTTTCAACCCCTAGGCAACAGGAGCCCTGAGCTCAGCACACATTGCTTTAATAAATCCCAAGTCTCAGCACCATGGGTTAAATTCTTATAGAGTATTTTCCAGAGGGGCCTCATTCCCCCTAACATGCTATAAAATCTGTAGGGGGGTTGAAAACATTTTCCGGAACGTGGCTCTGGACAGCTCTGGCTGAATTTAAGCCCTGCTCAGCACCAACTAGTGAAAAGACATTCACTTGAATTTTCTTTGCTGACCTTCACCATAAAAGCCCTCAGGTCTCAGTGAATGACCTTGTTGAGGGGTGAAGCTGGTCGTGGTGCCTGTACGGTCCAGTTAGTCATGCTCCCAAAATGGCCCCAGGCATCACTACAAGGTGGTGCAAAATGCTCCTTTGTATAAACTTCCCTCCTAAGAAAGGAATATGCTGCCTCTAAAGGAGACAATACATCTTAGATGGTGTACTTTCATCATGTGCATGGTAATGTGTTACCATCAGGCTAACCCAATCTTACCTTGCCTTTTGCTTTCTCTCTAAAACAATGTTGTACCAAGATATCAAATTCTGGTCTAATTAAGGTTGGCAGTAACTATTCTCATCCAATGTATGAGAGTCCAAGGTGAAATGAGCATGTGGTCTCTGGTCTGTATAGGCCGCGTTGTACATTTGCACCTGGTATATCGAGTAGTCTTTGTTTTATAGAGGACCATGTAGGTATAGCTTCTGAAGTTGGCTTGCAAAACAGTAAGGAAAAATCCTATGTTCTGTCAGGTCTGCTCCCTAATAGGATTTCAGCTTCCAGGAATTGCAATTCTGCCAACTTTCATACCACTGAAGTTTTGGCGCACCAGAAAAGGCAAGTTAGTTTCTTCATCTGCCACCATTTCATAAACCCCATCCTTGAGCCAAACATTACAAAATGTTATATAGCAGTCTTTGGTGTAGATGGAGACAAAAAAGGTTTCTACAGAGGGTGAAATGTAAATGTTGGGGCAGCTTCACAAAGGGTGTAGGAGTTGCAATGTCTAACAGGGGCCTAGAAACTACTGGAAAAACACTGGGAATCCAGAAAACCTGAATTAGGTGACTACGCTCCCTATATGGTGAACGGGGGGGGGGGAGAGGTGCTTAACAAAAGCCAGCATGCTAGGCAGGGAAACGCCTAAGCAGCTAATGGGAGATGCTGAGAAGAAGGGTATGTCCTAAGCCCTGCCCCTCTCTTGGAGTTCAGTAACTCAGCTTGGGGGGAAGCCCCTATATAGCAACTATGTACCCAAACATGCTAACCAACTGTTATTTTGCCTGGAAATGGTCTTCCCCCGACATTTGAGACGGATGCAAAAATTAGTGATGGGCAGTATCACTGCCATGAATCTGGGAGGAGGAGCTTCACTAATATGAACAAACATAAATATAATATACAAGTAGTCCTTGGTATTCCACACTGATGGAAATGGAAATATACAAAGTACATAAAATTTTCAGAAAAAAGAAAAGGAGTACTTGTGGCACCTTAAAGACTAACCAATTTATTTGAGCATAAGCTTTTGTGAGCTACAGAAATTGGTTAGTCTCTAAGGTGCCACAAGTACTCCTTTTCTTTTTGCGAATACAGACTAACACGGCTGTTACTCTGAAAATTTTCAGAAAAGACATCACATTATTTAACGCTTAGGGTAAATGTACGTGTCTGAGTCTAAAATATTACAGAACCTAATAAGTTGTACTAAAAAGTCTTGTAGCTATAACAGTGAATCAATAATGCTTTAGCTAAGGCTGCTTTTCATTACAAACCCATTTTTTTGGAGTGGTGGACTGTAAATTGTAACTTGTTTTAGGATGAGACTTGATGTATACTTACTGTGGCAGCAAGCTTCAGCATAATGAGTTTGTTGCAACTATATAGATGGATCTCTCTGACAAAAGTCTGTTCCTTTTACTTTTAGTAGATTGGTTTTAGGTTAAAAAAAAATGTAAAAGCTACTGGACTTATGCATAACTTATAAAAGGGTTTTGACCTTAGTAGAATGGTGAGTACTGTGCTTTGCTATTACCAGTTACTTCTAGAAATACAAGAGAATTCAGTGTTCTAACCATCAGTAATTAGCACCTATTGTCATTTGATCCTAAGGAACATCACTAGTGCATGAATCTTTTGTGGTCCTACCAAAACCAAAAGTAACTTGGAACTAGGCTCAAAGAGAGGGTAGGGGGAGAGAGAAAGCTGTCAGTGATTGGCACCTTCACAACTCCTGCAGGCAACAGTCATTAACAAGGATGGCTGAGGGTTTTTTTTAATAAGATTGGCTTTATACAGTCATCTTACACTCTCCATGTGAAATACAAACCAGAATCTGCTCTTTCTAACTTGAAGGAACCTCCTTCAATTGGAATTGAGGGGGTTGTATTTCTTCTTCCAGGTGAAAAAGAAATTATGGTAAACTACTTGATTAAGAAAATATATTTTAATTATAGAAAATGCTGATTAGCCTCACATTATGACTAGCCTTATCAGGCAATGAGGCAGTGATGTTGACTGAAAATAGGGAGTTCCTTCTGTGTAAGCAAGTAGTTCAAACAAAACCTACTTATGATTCTTTCCCACTTACAGGGAGAGGAGACATCCAGCCCCAGCTGGACAGTGCATTACAAGATGTCAATGATAAGTACCTGCTGCTTGAAGAAACTGAGAAGCAGGCTGTTAGAAAGGCCCTCATTGAAGAACGCAGTCGCTTCTGTACTTTTATCTCGATGCTACGGCCTGTGATAGTAAGTCTTTTGTTTCAGGTTCTTAAAATTAACAACCCTGACAGGTGAACGTAACTTTGAGGTAAAGTAATTAGTAATAAAAGTTTTGAATGAACTTTTAGATGTTACTAATTCATATTCTGCCTCCCTCTCTCTTTAAAATGGGATATTAAAAAGTATCCTTCCTCCCTCACTCTTCACTCCACTAGGACTTGTGTACATTCCATGACCCCCCCCGCCAGCCCCCCATATACAGAAATGATTATCTGACAGATTCCAGTTTGCTTCGACACAGTTTTCTGATGGCATCGGCCACCTACACAAGGCCCTTTTCAGTTCATTTGAGAGGTTTAAGTATATTTCCTTAAGCTCAGTTTGCCTGAAGCCCAGGGATGGAATGTTGTCTCATTATATAAGACTTGTGTATTTGTGGATAGTTGCATATGCAATATGTTCTTGATGCTTGCTTATGAAAGGCATCAGTCCCTAAGTAGAACCACAGATAAATGTTAGGTAGGAGGGTGCCTAAGCAATAAGAAGTGAATAGCAGATGCTGGAGTTCTGGATAAAATTGCCATGGTAGCTGAAGCAATTGCTGTGGTAATTTGCCTTGTTCCTGAAAATGTCAGGTCAAAACCAGCCCTTGGCATAATTATGTGCCAGTCTGAATCTCAGATTTATGTAATGACTTTATCTAAATGAAGTGCACACAAAACCGGCAAAAACTATAAGTTCAACCACTGTGTCTTCGTTTCAAGGATAAGATCCCTAAGGCCAAACACTGAATACACTTAGGAGTTCTGATTCCTATTCCAAATGCAGAGAGGGACTGCACTTCTGTTTGCACAAGTCTTTCTAAAAGTTTGCTTAGATTTCTGCATCTCCTGGGTGAGACAGGTGGCTTACTGAGCATGAGTTTTGAGGCACAGATTTGCTGCAGTGTGGTTCTCGTTCTTAAGAATTATAGATTGAACTTTCCAGCCCTTTTCCATGGGAAATAATAATCTCTTGGACAAACACATGAGCATGTAACTGATTGTTTGACATAGTTGTACCCAGGAGGAGGAGTGATAAAGGTTGCACATCATGGTCTATATAAGGCAATTTTTAAAATCCAAGAGGATTGTGAGCCTTACTGTTATGTTTTTAATCTCTTCAGGAAGAAGAAATATCAATGCTAGGAGAAATAACGCATCTCCAAACCATATCAGATGACCTGAAAAACCTCACTATGGATCCTCACAAATTGCCATCATCAAGTGAACAGGTTAGTTCTTATTCCCTAGAAAAGGCAGTGTTATGGGGGTGGGGGGAAGGGTGGCTGCTTATTAGAAATTTTTACTAACTCCAAGTGGTAAAAAATACTTGAGTATATATTTGTAGGTGCCTAGGTGCAGCTTGATAACTTTTTCACTTTTAATATATACAGTGTTTCCAACTTGATAAATCAAGTAAATCATCGATTCTCTCCTGAACTCGTGGCAGACCAACCCAAAATGTCACTTTGAATGTAGCTAAGAAACAACCACCTGTGCTCCAAAAAGGACTGAGTGGAAAGTGCAGTTTATAAATCAGTTTCACCATTTGGTGCTGGAAAATAACATCCTGCAGCCACAGAGCTGGGGGACTCTTTCAAAGGGAAATGGCTTTTTTTCTGTCATGGGGCCCCACTGTAAGTTTGCTGCTGGCTACAGTTAGAATTAGGCTGCTCGGGGAGAATTTTCCACCCTCCACCACCTTTGTTTGGCAATTGAAAACTAAAATCTGGTATAAATGTTCTTTTGAACCTTTAAAAGTATCTGTTAAATGCATGTATAGAACTGTAAAAGCAAATGCAGGAACAAATCTTAAGGTAGTTATGGTAACATTTTAGGCTGGACATTTCAAGAGGCTAAGGGAATTAGGTGCCCAGCTCCCATGGAAACTCAATGGATTTGGGTTCTTGACTCCCGTAAGGTACCTTTGAACATCTTAAACAACAGCAGCACTGCTCTGGATAGATAATTCCCAGCATTCTGTTAATTGAGTTTTTCACCCAACCCCCCCATATAGGTATACTATCAAGTAACCTAGTTTTAGAATTTAGGCCCTTATCCCACAAACACTTGAGTAGTCTTATTGAATCCAGTTTTTATTCATTCTGACTCCTTTACACTGATCCAGCAGTGTAAATGAGAATTGGATCCATTTAATTTAATGAGTCTGCTCTTATTTGCAGGATCATGGCCCGAGGGTTGATATTTTTTTATTATTACTACATGTTAATAAGTGAAAAAATTATTATTATTATTTTTGTATAAATCTAAACTTTCCCTTTGATGTTAGTAACCCAAATACTGGGACATTGCTTTAGTGTGCCAGAACCCAAAAATGAAGCTGACTAGTCTGTGCTCATCATCCATCCAGAGCTAAATACGAAAAAAAATAGAAAGCATGAATTTGGTGATCACAAAGTGTAAATCAATAGAAGAATATCGCTAGATTTGTAGTGAAAATTCCTCTAATGAACAAACTTTTTGCAAGTTTGGAGTATTTTCTTGAGAGGGAAAATGGCTTTTTTTTTAAAAAGCATTTTATATGATCAATTCTGTTTCACCAGGTGATTTTAGATTTGAAAGGTTCTGATTACAGCTGGTCATATCAAACTCCTCCATCCTCTCCCAGTACCACCATGTCCAGAAAATCCAGCGTTTGCAGGTAAGCAGATTGGGGAAATGTCATTTTAATCTATTTTGGGGAAAATAGAGCCCCAGGCTCTGTTGCAAATTTGTGCCTGTATTTTGTTTTAATAATGAGATATCAATCCCTACTAGTCATTATCCATTTAACTGTGTGACAGGACGTGAAAAATGAGGGGCACTATTAAATAACTGAATGCAAGGAGACTGACCGCTGAGGATATACGTTTGATTCAGTTCAGCTTAGTGCACTGCAGATGAAAGAGCAAACCGTATTAGCCAATCTAAGCTCTGAATTGTTCACTCATAGTTGCCCTTTTTGATCATGAATATATCATGTTATGATGATTTAGATAAAGAAATGATCATGCAGTAGCTGTAATTCACTACTAGCTTAAATTGTATGAAAGGGAAGAATGTACTAGTCAATTACTTTTTCAGTCTTTTAAATGGAAATGCTTTACTGTGAAATACAAGACTGTTCAATGCTGTCTAATTCTGTCCTAAAGTGTATTTTGGAATACTTGGATCTTGTCTTTACTTTCTCTGGAAAACTGTTTTCTTTCAGTAAAACAGTTTATCAGCATGTTGCCCCTGTGCCTTGGTGTCTAAATAATTAACTATCCCACCCTTAAAAAAAAAAAAAAGATGAATACCTATTGTGTATTCTGCTCTAATACCTTTGTAGCCTTTAATGCTCTTATCTTTTTGATTTACCTTACAAATCAAATGGATCGTAAGCTCCCTTGTGTCAGCTGAATTTAGCCTATAGCATGGCAGACCTAGCAAAATTGCACTTCTTCATATATGTATCTAGCTGTCTCTGCATGCATATATATATATATATAATATAAAATTATCCACCATATATATATATACACACACACACACACACACACACACACACACGTGTGTGTATGTATATATATGTGTATATATTATATATATATATATAGTGGATAATTTTATATGTACAGCAGTGAACACAGGCTTAAAGATGCAATATCCTGAAATTGTAAAAGAAAATGGCTGAAAATACATTGTATATTCCTAGACAGCTTTTTATTTTCTCAAGTGATAAGATCATGTAGCAGCAGCTTTTGTGTGTCTGGATCAAGCAACACAGCCCTCCCCATCTTTGTCCCAAGCACACACTTTAATATGCAATTTTTAAATAGAAAAATTATGTTATACATGTTGAATCAGCATACAGCTGGGTGGATACCTTTTCTGTTTCCTTTATACCATTGGGGAGAGCTTACCAGTCTGAGCAGTTATTCCCTATACTTACTTTGGGGAGTGCTACTAATGCCATTAGTAAGTTATCTTAAGAGGCAAGAGGAAACTCTTGAAAAGCACCCATGTGTGGCTGGTAAATAATTAATGCAACATAGATTTATTGGAACTTTGAAAACAGTCTCTTTTGGATTATTCAGAAGTCAGTAATATTTATGCCTTTTTCACAGTTACTAGCTGGGATCTTTAAGTCTCTTCCCTCTCTGTACTCACTGACATTTGATAAATACCCTCAGTATAGCTTTACCTTATGTGCTTTCAGTTTGCAGTTTATCAGTAGAAATCTTTTATACAGTGAAACCTGCTATAGAAGATCTAGAGAACTCAAGATAAGTTCGCATTTTCAAAGCCATTTCCAAAAACTGCATCTGTTTGTCTGCCTACTTACCCTCTTTGTCCAGTCAGATGCAGGCTATTGGATGTGCCTTTAAACTTTGCAGACATGTTACTGGCCACTACCTTAACAGTGTGGCCCATTACATTGAATTTAACATATCTGAGCCGGTAATATTAAACTAGACTCTCTCTGCTGACCGTCAGATAGGGACAGTAATGGACTGTTCATGCTTGGTGACAGGAGCTCTGTAAAAGCCCAGGGAGTGAAAGTGAGTGAGAGAGTGTGTGTTCTACTGTCTCCCCAAGCTAGGGAAATGAATTCCTTAGGGCCAGATTGTGCTACCCTTACTACTCAGTGTGAGTAAGTGTGTCAGAGTCCAGCCCCTAATGAGCGCAGAACACATAATAATGCAGAACGCCATTTTCCCTCTCTGATCGCTCAGGATATTTGCAGCTTCTTATGATTTTTACCAATTATTTATCAACATTTCTTTTCTGGTTTATGCTGCCTGTTGCTAGACCTGTAGAGTGTTAATTGTACTGTATTGGTCTCTTCCCATTCCTCCCTCTTGTCTTTCCCTCTCCCCTTTCCTTTCTCTTTTCCTTTTGTCTCTCACAGCAGTCTGAACAGCGTTAACAGTAGTGATTCCCGGTCGAGTGGCTCTCACTCTCACTCACCTAGTTCACACTATCGCTATCGCAGCTCCAATCTGCCTCAGCAAGCGCCCATGAGACTGTCCAGTGTGTCATCCCACGATTCTGGATTCATATCCCAGGATGCTTTCCAGTCCAAATCGCCATCCCCTATGCCACCCGAAGCACCTAACCAGGTACGTGCAAGCGAAAAAATACAAATCTGAGTGTGTCGTGTACGGTAATGCGCACACACAAGTTATGGAGTTAGAGGAAGGAGCACATGGTTTTTGGATATCATGGAATCAAGTTGAACACTTTTAAATGAGGGAGTTAATTTCCACTTGAACTTCACGCACCCAGCTCACTAGTTCATACCCTCTCTAGGTGAGCAGTGCCTGCAAGTTGTTAACATCTAATGGCTGTTGAGTTAAGTCATCTCAGTTCAATTTCCCAGTGGTCAGATATCCATGCCACAGTAGCCTCATAATTCATATTAACTCTGGTGCCCTTGCTGATAGTGTTGGCAAAGAGGCCAAGGACTAAATACACATAAGACTTCATTCCTGTTTGACCTCTGAGAAATGGCCCACTTCTAGAGCAGTGCTAAGCAGCATTGGCAGGCAGCATGGGAAACTTAGGCTATGGCTACACTGGCACTTTACAGCGCTGCAACTTTCTCACTCAGGGGGGTGAAAAAACCCCCCCCCCCCCCCCGAGCGCAGCAAGTTACAGCGCTGTAAAGCACCAGTGTAAACAGTGCCCCAGCGCTGGGAGCATGGCTCCCAGTGCTCTAAACTAATCCCCTCGTGGAGGCGGAGTACCAGGAGCGCTGGGAGAGCTCTCTTCAAAGCGCTGGGAGAGCGCCCGTGGCAGCGCTGTGAAGTTTTGAGTGTAGCCATGCCCTGAGTTGCTCTGCCACTTGTGGTGTCCTTCTCCATGGATAACCTCATTCTCTAGGGCTGCCGATCCAGCACCCGACAGAAGTACTAAAACAATGTAAACTTTTTAAAAAAATACTACTTATAAGACATGCATATTAACCTAAAGATGTTGGGCGAAATCCCAGCCACTTAAGCCAATGGGAGTTTTGCTGTTGACATCAGTGAGGTTAGAAGTTCACCTCTTGCTTTTTTCCTGGTCTTTTTAAACCAGACAGTACATTCTATACATGTCTCTGTCAAACTGAGTTGTGTTCTGTTTATGGTCTGTTTGTTTGTATCCTACAAAACCTTGGTGAAATATGCAAATGGGGTTTCTGTGGCTGACTGGCATCTCGGTTTCAGCAGCTGAATTTTGCATAGTTTCTACAAATCACCCTTTAAATACAGTTTTTTTTCTGTGCTCTAATTAAGGCTTTTTGCCATTTTACATACTAAATTCCACCCCAGAGCTCAACATCATAACACTGGGGGTATGTCTGTACTTCAAGCTGGGGGCGTAGCTCTTGTGTGAATATGTCTCCTCAAGCTGGGAATTATATCCCCAACTCAAAGTGTAGACATACCCATTGAGTAGGTCTTTGTCATCTTTTGTTAAGATTTGTGTTTGTTGCTTAGTAGCCCACAGGTCACTGGAAGAAGAGATGCCCTTAGCGCCTCTTTAATGAAGGTTTTTAGTTTAATAAATACAAATCTAATCTTTTTCATCTGGTAAAAGCTAGGTGAGTTTGTATGCACTAAAAACTATGACTTTCCAGCTAAAGCAGGAAATGGAGAGTTTGAATCCAATCAGTGGAAACACATCTGTCATCAGTACATCTGGTGCATCAGGTCCCTTGTTTCTTGCTGAGTATTTGATAAGTATAACTAGAAATAAAACTGTACGACATGTAGTAGAATGCTCTCAGGTTAATTTAGGTCCAGAATATAGTCACATAAATGGAACATCAACACAAATACTTCCATTTTTTTATTTTAATGAAAACATTTTGTTTTCAAATAAGTATATCCTCTGCAGTGTTGCAGCTCAGACATTGCAGCATTTTTCACATGGATGAGATCCTGAAAGTGAAATTGATTAGGAACTGCATATAGACAGTTAATTGACTGCTCTGTTTTGATAATCTAAGGCTAAGCCAAGTGAAATGCAAAAAGTAAATGAAACATGAATGATCAAAAATGAAAATTGGATTAGTAAAAAGGTAAGAAAGTTAACTTTAAAATATATGGATTTAACCTATCGGTATCCCCTTACCTTTCCATAAAACACCCAGCACATTTGGGTAAAAGTGTGGTGAGTTGCGGTATGGTACTGGCAGGTATTTTTGCAGGCAAAGTTTTTTCTGTTAAGGTCATTTAGGGAAGGGAAGCATCAGCAGTATCTCCTACAAATTCTCTTTGCATCTTCTTAAATAAGGGGACAGATCCTCACTGTGTAAGTCGACATAGTTTCATTGAAGCCAATGGACCTGTGCTGATTTAAACCAGTTGAGGATCTGGCCCAAGTATTATTTTAGTTCATTTCTGAAGCTACATATGAAATCACAAAGCAACCCGAATACCACTGTAGCTCCTGAATAGCGGTAGTAAATTAGTAACTGGGAATTCAGCTATTTTACATTGACTTGCCAACTGTAGTATCTTGGTACGATGCATAAGTATGTACTCAAATGTCCCAAATTCTGTCTACCTTTACCTTGAGGGAAAGGTAACAGATCATTGCCTGGCAGTTTCACTTTTGCTTAAGTGGCTTGCTTTGTATGTGCAGCACTAATTAAAATGCGCATGTTGTGCTGACAAATTTGTGACAGTAAATTTATGAAAAGGCTGTTTAACGTACAGGATATTTCATGTTGTGTGTCTCCAACGAACGGCCAGACTTTCATTCTTGTATTGTGCTTCCATGCTCATATGGGAAGAAAGCACAGGTACTGTTTGCTAAATGTTGCTTTTGAAACCCAGATGTCATTTCCAACTGTAAAATTTTGGGAAGCAGAAAAGGGAGTTTTAGAATGACAAAAGGAAATCAAAAACTGTACATCCAGCATTGACTGACCACCTGCTCTGGTGATTTCTGTTAGCTCCATGTATTAACACCACGTTGTTTAAAGGGACCGTGCATAAATTCCGTGGTCATGTATCTTCCACGAGGGCTGTAGGAGATGGGTAGAAAGTGTAAACCAAAGTTTTAGAAAAGTATATTACTAGTGGTTTAACAATAAATCAGGGTGTGGTTTTTTTTTTTTTTACTAAATTAGCTGAAAATGAGGGATACCTAGTGTTTTAAACAAGAAGGATTCAGACTTTACCAAACAGATAGACAGAGCTACCTAATCTATCAGTGAACATCCAGCAAAGTGAAGACTGCTTTTCAGTATATTGAAGTGATAGCTGGGTGTTACTGAGCAATTAAAGAACACAGATCAGGTCGGTCTTTTGCAGTTGATAGTTATTTAAAAGGCCAGACTTATATCAAGTGGGGTTGGAATTGCCTAAGTCTTGTTTTGAGGGAACTCCATAAAACTAAGGAGGGGAATATGCTGGTAGAGACAGCACGTAACACTCTTTGGGGCACACTTTACATGGCAGAGGTCCTATTGAAGATAACCATAGCCTAGTACAATAGAGAGGCCCAGGTTTGGGAGCATCTAGGGTCAACTGATGTGGTAATTATTAGGGTTGTCAATCACAGTTAACGCATGCGATTAAAAAAAATGAATCACGATTAAAAGAAGTAATCACGATTAATCGCACTTATAACAATAGAATACCAATTGAAATTTATTAAATATTTTTGGATGTTTTTCTACATTTTCAATATTGATTTCAGTTACAACACAGAATACAAAGTATACAGTGCTCACTTTATATTATTATTTTTATTACAAATATTTGCACTGTAAAAGTTATAGACAAAAGAAATAGTATTTTTCAGTTCACCTAATACAAGTACCGTAGTGCAATCTCTTTATCAGGAAAGTGTAACTTACAAATGCAGATTTTTTTTTTGGTTACATAACTGCACTCAAAAACAAAACAGTGTAAAACTTTAGTGCCTACAAGTCCACTCAGTCTTGCTTCTTGTTCAGCCAATCGCTAAGATAAACAAGTTTGTTTACATTGACAGATGATACTGCTGTCTGCTTCTTATTTACAATGTCACCTGAAAGCCGGCGTTATTTACATGCCAGATATGCTAAACATTCGTATGCCCCTTCATGCTTCGGCCACCATTCCAGAGGACATGTTTCCATGCTGATGATGCTCGTTAAAAAAATAATCCATCAATTAAATTTGTGACTCTACTTCTTGGGGTGAGAATTGTGTGTCTCCTGCTCTGTTTTACCCGCATTCTGCCATATATTTCATGGCATAGCAGTCTCAGATGATGACCCAGCACAGGTTGGTTTTAAGTACACTTTCACAGAAGATTTGACAAAACGCGAAGATATCAATGGGAGATTTCTAAATACAGCTACGGCACTCGACCCAAGGATTAAGAATCTGAAGTGCCGTCCAAAATCTGAGGGACGAGGTGTGAAGCATGCTTTTAGAACACTTAAAAGAGCAACACTCTGATTCGGAAACTACAGAACCCAAACCACCAAAAAAGAAAATCAACCTTCTGCTGATGGCATCTGACTCAGATGATGAAAATGAACATGCGTCAGTCTGCTCTGTTTTGGATCATTATCAAGCAGAACCCGTCATCAGCCTGGACACATGTCCTCTGGAATGGTGTTTGCAGCATGAAGGGACATACGAATCTTTAGTGCATCTGGCACGTAAATATCTTCCAATGCCAGCTACAACAGTGTCATGCGAATGCCTGTTCTCACGTTCAGGTGATGGGGTAAACAAAAAGCAGGCAGCATTATCTCCTGCAAATTGTAACCAACCTTGTTTGTCTGAGTAATTGGCTGACCAAGAAGTAGGACTGAGTGAACTTGTAGGCTCTAAAGATTTACATTGTTTTATTTTTGAATGCAGATTTTTTTTGCACATAATTCTACATTTGTAAGTTCAACTTTCATGGTAAAGAGATTGTACTACAGTACTTGTATGAGGTGAATTGAAAAATAATTTTTTGTTTTTTACAGTGCAAATATTTGTAATAAAAAACAAATATAAAGGGAGCACTGTACACTTTGTATTCTGTATTGTAATTGAAATCAATATATTTGAAAATGTAGAAAACATCCAAAAAGATCTAAAATAAATGGTATTCTGTTGTTGTTTAATCACACAATTAATCGTGATTAAGTGGTTTAATCGCTTGACAGCCCTAATAATTATATTTGACTTATCAGGGTAATAATAAAATGATGTCTTTTGACTTTGAGTGAACATGAAAATGCCTTGTTTATAATAATGTAAGAAATGTACTGCAGGAAAGTGGACAGTAATTACACAGTTGGAGAGACTGCACATGGAATTTAATTCTGGTTTAAATCTAATCATGACAAAAGGACAGCAAAAGCCATTGTAAAGGCACAAGTCACAAAAATCAAAAAGGCTTTTCAAACAACCCAATGAGGATGAAAACTAGGTAATGGTATTAGAAAAGTAAATAAAGAAGCAGACAAAGCAAGTTGAAAGGACAATTAGAGCAAAATAAATTCTGATCTCAAATTGCAGAAGACAGTTTGACTAACAATAAAGGATTCTTAAAATATCTTTCTAGAGCTGACAAAGGAAAATGGGTAACCTCTAAAAAGGGAAACTAGGTCAGAACTATGTGACAGGTTTGTTTTAACTTGCTTTTGCATGTACAAATCAGGAAGCTGATGGGAATCCGCTGATGAGGAGATCCTGTTGCATCAGATAGTAAGGAAGAAGTTAGTATAGTTCAGAGTGGAAATATTTTTGGAAAGAAATCCTTCTTTCTACATAAATTATGAAGTGCAGATAACTCTACAAATCTTTTTTTTTTTTTTTTTTTAAAAACCTGACTGAAATTAGTAACAGTTTCACTGACAGTGTGTGTTTGTTTTTAATACCAACTTAAAATATATGGATCAGGAACCTTTACTACATGTGTTAGGTAAACTAGTAGGAACACCTGGGTACAAGGGCCTGGAGGTCTGTTATGCTTAACTAATTGTTGGAGTTCATCAGTTGTTATTTATATGGCAGTCTGCAGAAATTATTATGACTATAGCGCCCCAAGTGTGTTAAGTGCTTCCCAATTACAGATGAAGATGCAGCCTCTGTCTAAAAGATCATACAGGCTAAAATGCAGGATATCCTTTGATACCTAGCTATTCAGAAAGCATTCAATAAAGTACTACATTAATTGGCTAGCAGAAAGTTCTGGTGTGTGGATAAACTAGCTTTCCTTGGATAAGAAACGGGCTTCGAAGACGTTAACTGACTGGACCAAGCATCATTTTGGTCATGTCAGGAGCTCTTCCTTTGTTAATGATTTATAAAATATCAGTTTGTCACTTCATTTCAGAATTGACCCAGTCACCCCACGGACCACGTGTGAGATTTAGTAGGGGTCCCCCAGGAACTATAAATCTCTGTGAGCCACCATCAAGTATTAGCTTGTCCTGAGTTTCTTCAGCTTTAAAAAAATCCAGTTGGGTTGTGTTATTGACCACAGACCATCAGAAGTCACTGAAGAGACCACAGACCATCAGAAGAGACTTTCTGCTGCCCGTGGAAAAAATCCAAGGGAGTGATCTCAAGTCACTGTCAGCCTGACCCAGCTGAAGTCAGTGGAAAGACTCCCATTGGTTTCAGTAGGCTCTGGATCAGGCCCGTCAGTAAGATTTTTGTCTTCCTTGGTATGGTGAACTAGGAAAAGTTTTTTGTTTCTTTTTAAGAAGCAACACAGTACATGAATTGAAAATATAGCAAAATGAGGATGCCGGCAGATTGAAATGGATATGGCTCTTGTATAGATCGAAAGCTGGAAAGTGCCATCTAATCTAAAAACATGGTACAATGGCCCAAAATACTGTATATATTCGATGGAATGCCCCTAAGCCATACTAACCAAGAAAGGTTATTGAAGAACAATCCCTGACACCAAGAGTCGACATCTAACGGACAAGGTAGCAGGCTACGTAGAACAAAATAGAACCCTGAAAAATGGCATTTGTTGCTGTGCAAAGCACTGTTTGGATTGCTATGTTAGGGCTGTGTTAGCTTTAATCTCTTTCATACAAGAGGTGGTTTTGAGATCTGGAGCGAGTGCCCTCATTGAAGGGTAACCACAGTCATTCCAGGCTTTAACAAAATATTGACCGTGATGAAATAGTTAAAGGGATGAATTGAACTTTAAGGTCACCCAATAGGTATGTTCATAATTGTGAAGGGATTTCATACTCAACCTGGTCTCACAGGGAAGGGTTCAAAGGGGGAAATTCAGACTGTATGCTGTTCTCTAATGTCCAAACGCAATCAAGCTTTGCATACGCACATTTGCATCTGCAAAAACCAGAAGTTGTTTGCACAGGGGGTGTTTGCCATTTTGCAGGCACACATTGAGTCTAGACAGCTTCCAGTAGGAAACTGAGCTCATGATATAATCTGCCTTTGATATTAAATAGTTAAATGCATATAGGGCCCAGACATTTGATAAGCTGAGTTCCCTCAATTTCCACTGACTATATAGGAGGGCCCTCAGCACCTGAGGGCATCTGGCCCTGGAGGTGCAATGGCACAGAAAGCAGTGGGGGTGAGAGAACCAAGAGGTCCATCTGTCCTTGCATTAAGGAATTAGTTTCTTCTGTACAGTTACTGATCACTAGTGATGGCTTTGAGCAGTATTTAATGATTGATTTAACCCCTAACCCTCTGCTTTTCTCATCCTTCCCCTTCTTCTGTGTTTGTCCGTCTGTTTGTGCGTGCTCTTTGTTTTCCTTTGTTGGTGGCTTGTTTTTTCCTTTCCTTGCGTTGTGGTGCTGTTCACGCTGCAGAATTCGTCCAGCTCTGCCTCTTCAGAAGCTTCTGAAACCTGCCAGTCAGTGAGCGAGTGCAGTTCCCCCACCTCAGTCAGCTCAGGCTCCACCATGGGGGCTTGGGCCTCCACAGATAAGGTGAAAAATTTCATCTCAGACATACAAATCTTCTGGCTCATTAGCCAAGCCCAGCCATTGAATAACAGCATGCATGAGACATGGAGCTAAGACCCTTCCCTGTGAAGATGAGAAAAAGAACTGTTATACACTCCCTCAACAAATGAATACATGAGTAAACTACAGTGAAACTTGTCTAAACTGCCAGTCGGGGGACCTACAAATTGGTGGCTTAAGAGTTTTTCTAACAAAGGTGCAGCCAAACTGCACTCTCTGCTTGGGGGCACTGTGAGAAGTTGTCTGCAGAGAGTAGTTGCCTAATATGAGTGGCCTCTTGTTCAGGTTTCACTGTCCATGTGTTTTCTCCAAATTATTGTATTATGCATTAATCTCTGAGAAACCCAGGTATGCAAAAAAAAAAAACCCCACCATGCTAGAATAAATTTTGGATAAACCCTAAATCTAGGGGAGCCAATGATGTCAGTATTCATTCTCATCCAGCCATTTTTCCTTCCCTCCCTTGTCATTATGCTGCTGGTACATGTCATTTTCAGAGGCTGCACACTTTCCTCTCTCTGTTTTATTGCATATGATAAAGCTGACATGAACGTTTTCAGCTTTGGAAATGTTTAGTTTCCATGTCCAGAGCTGCAGCATCAGTAAATTGTTGAGTCTTTTTTTTTTTTTTTTTTTTTTTTCCAAAATACCATCTCCAGGGGAGACCAGGCAAAGCTGCTTAGCCCCCAAAAAATGATTTCTGGATTGTCCTCTGAAATTTGTTAATTCAGATAACAATTTTCAAGCAGGCACACTTGAGGAGCAAACATTAGATCCGTTTTTTAATTAGCTGTTAATTTGTAGCAGTTCTCAATTTTTTTGCTTTAAAATTAAGAGACTTTCTGCCCAGAGCACATCAGTCACCGTATATTTCCATACTCATCTTGTTTATATTAATTTATTTTTTTTGTGTTTTTTTTTGTTTCCAGTTGTCTAATGGGTTTTATCACTGTAGTTTATCAAGTGACCCATACCTAGCTTCAGTTGGTGCAGGTCCTTTCCCTCATTTCCCGCCTGTCTCCCGCGCATGGACTCGGGCTTCCTCAACCCTCCTTCCAGAACGCGGTCATTATTACACCATTGGGCCAAGCATGTTATCATCATCTAAGATCCCTAGCTGGAAGGTTTGTGTTTCTTTTGTTGCAGCAATGCTCTCCTCTCCATGCATTTCGATACTCACTGCGGTCCTTGCCTTTCAAATCCCACTTAACAGAGCAGATCAACTGGTAATTTAGTACCATTCGAAAGTGGAGTTTAAATGCTGAATATTTACCACAATCCGATTATAAATGTACAAAGAACTAAACCAATATTTCTGCATGACCATGAATAGTCTAAGGTTTGTAAAATACTTGCCTTTAAAAATAGACAGGGTTGGCCTTAGAAAGGGGGGGGGGGGGGTTGTTCCCTTGTGGGCACTCCAGGCTCTGTTCAGCAGGTTGTAAGACTTCCACAAGCTGCTTAGCACCCCACCGAACTTATGCCTGAAGAGGCAAATGTAGGGTTGGCATCTAGTTCACTGAGTAGATGTTTTTTAAATTGATTAACAATGTGCATGTGTTGCATTTAGCTATTGTAATGAACTACTAGAGAATACCCCGTCTTTTAATGGATGGAATCAGAACTGTTTCATTGTGTCATAGCCCCAATAGTGCCCAGAGCTTTCAGAGATTCTCATTTAGCTCAAACAGGAGGAATAGGCCTGTGTTTTTGGACCAGGACAATCTGAGTTCTGTCCCCTTGAAGCTCCAAGTAGCCATGGTGTGCATCATACAGACAGTCTGTGAAGTTCTTGGGTGGCTATGGATTTTTGTTACAAGATTGCAGCTTTTTTAAATGGGACTTTTTATAAATTAAATCCAGACTTGGGATACTTATTGCAGCTGTAGAATGCTACATATAGGCTTCCAGTTCTACCCCACCCTCTGAAACTTGGAGTCTGTAGAGCTACCTCTCTCTGAAAGCCCTATATGGAGGATGGTAATGACCACCTCTGGGCTTGGGTATCTTCCATGAGTCCTCCATTGACTTGAAGAGGGTAGAGAAGAGGCTGATTAGCAGCCAGGCTGCTACCAGAAATGGGCCGTATAGTCTTCAGGTTCTGGCAGTTCACTTATGGAAAAGGATAGAGAAAGGACTTCATGTACAGATTAGAGAAGACCTCTTTACAATCAGTTGAGCATTATCATTTGGTAAGCAGCACCTCTGATTCTGATCATCAGTGAATTTGTAGTCCCACCAAATTTCTCTGCTTAACACCTTTCCTGGTGCATGCTCTGTAGTTTCTATGTACCCTCAGAATTTTCACTGCTTAAGAGAGCCATAAGTGCATATATTCCCAATAGCTTGAAAAATTGCCTTCTTCGGGGATTCAGCATCATCAGTATGCAAAGTGAAGATAGCCCTCCTCAATATAGCTCTAACTAAAACCTAGATTTCAGCTAATAAGTAGCTTTAAAAGAAAACACTCAGAATAAATGCACACTTCTAATGTGGTATTTAGATCTGTTTAAGACCAAATTTTCAGAACACTGCAACCATAATGTGATGTGTGCACTTTCTGCTATTGCCCATGCATATGAATTTTTAGATGGCTAACTGGCCATTTGCACATGCATTGCAATTGCTCATTTGTGGTAATGACATAAATTTTGCCTCAGTGTTTCTGAAAATTTAGGTTTTAAATGCAACTGAGTTTTACCTGGAGAGAATTAAGGTATTTTAGGTACCTTGTTTAAAGGAGGATTAGAAGAGATGGGTTTATATCATGAACTTCTTCATAAATATCCTGAGAATTAAGTATTTTATTTCACTTTTTTCAGTATTGCACCTACATTTGATACCTAGTCTGCTGCTATGTTGGTATTTTTCTATAATAGGAATGGTTGTATTTCCACATAGACCATATGTTTACTAATGGAAACGTTTTCCTAGGATTGGGCTAAACCAGGTCCATATGATCAGCCTATGGTGAACACCTTGCAACGCCGCAAAGATAAACGTGAACCAGACCCTAATGGAGGAGCCCCAAGTGGACCATCTGTGCCCACTGAGGAGGCCCAGAGACCTCGGAGTATGACTGTGTCAGCTACCACAAGGGTGATGCTCTAATTTTTACTATGGAGCTCTGTGCACAGGGGATGTATTTGTTAGCTCTTGCAAACATTTTAGTTTAATGATTTCTGTGGTCATAACTCTTTTTATAAAGACAAAATGTTTAAGGCATGGGCATAGTCTTTGGCATTCATAAATATGCATCAATGGAGGATACACAGTTCAGTATGTTGGCACTTTGGAACTATGATGTAAGAAGAAACACCTATTTCTCTCTCTTTTTTCTTTTCTTTTTCTTTTTTTAATAGTGAATATTTAGAAATAATCCTGTTGGGTTGTGGTGGTGATTCGGGTTGAGGTGGGAAAGGATACAACAGTGACAGGACCAAACTTGGTGCGGTCTCGGAAGTAATGCCCCAGCGGAATCATACATAAATCTAATGAGCTGCTTTCCTGTGTGTAACTAGCAGGGAGAGGAGATAGAAGCATGCGAGGAGCTAGCTCTAGCTCTGACGAGAGGTCTGCAGCTGGACACCCAGAGAAGCAGCAGAGATTCCTTGCAATGCTCCAGTGGCTACAGCACTCAGACTACCACACCATGCTGTTCGGAGGACACTATCCCGTCACAAGGTATACGGATCTAAGCTGCTGCACTTCTTGACCATTCAAAACAAAGGCCATCACAACCCCTAACTTCTCACTGCTAACGGATTTGAAGTCAGGAAATGTTGCTCTCTTCTGGTTGGTGACGGGAGAAGAGCAAAGCTAACTTTACCATGCTGAGGGCTTGTTCAGGCTTAAGTGTGAGCTGTATATTAACAGATTTCATCTTGTAAGCTTCTGAGCCTGTTCTCCCTTAAACAGCAAATAAGGGCAAAATTCACTCCAGTGGAGTGGTGCCTGCACACCTTATGCAATCACTAAAGACTTACCAGAGGTCTGAGGAACTGTGTAGGGGTGAATTTCACCTTAAGTATTGTACCATTTTTATTGTAAATCTGATTGATCTTTTATGGGTTTTATTTAATAATGTTCTGCATGATTTGTCTCACTGACTGTGTAGCCTTTTGGGTGGTCCTGTATTGTCCAATGGCAAATCCATGAACTTTGCTCAGTAGCTGACTAGTTCATTCTGTGAGCTTTTTTGAACATACGTGGAAATTGTAGTAACTTTAACTGAAAAATAGATTTTCTGAAAGTTTATTTGGGGATACGTGACAAATTGCATTCAGGATTTATTTTTAATTCAGCTTCAGAAGAGGCAACCCAGCCAAGAGGGAGTGAGCCGGATTTATTCTTTGTGCACCATTAAAATTGTTTACTAATTTTGAATCCGTTACACCTATGCAAGCCCATTAAATGTTATAAGGGTTGGATAGTTATAACTGAAGGCCTAATTTGCCATAACCTCTAACTTCTAGTCTGTGAGAAGGAGGCTTAACACTCAGAGCTTAGGCTGAGTTTGAAGGGCTGGCCATTAGAAAATATTTTTACTCATAAGTCGAACATATCTGATGGAGAAATCATTGAGACACAGCAGATGTGCACCTCCACAATGCAATTTTTAGAATGGCCTTTTAGATCAGGACTGCACTTCCATCATCACTGATGAATTCAAAATATTGGGACGTGGCTAACAGGACAGAGTAGTGAGTGGTTTTAAAACTTGGGTTCTCTACGGTTGGCACCCAAATTTTTTAGACACCTGAATAAGTTATCTGATTTTTTTCAGAGATGCTGAGCACCCATAATGCTCATTAACTTCAGTGAGAGATGTAGGTGCTTATCCCCTCTAAAATCAGGCCACTTAGGCGCTTAACTTTAGACACCTAGGTTTGAAAGTTGTGGCCATGGTATCTTAGGCTTGTTCACCTTTTGGGTGCGTGCATGTGCTGGTAAAGAGTCTTTTGCAAATATTAATAGATACAGTAACTCCTCACTTAAGTCGTCCGGGTTAACGTTGTTTCGTTGTTACATTGCTGATCAATTAGGGAACATGCTCGTTTAAAGTTGTGCAGTGCTCCCTTATAACATCGTTTGGCAGCCGCCTGCTTTGTCCACTGCTTGCTGGAAGAGCAGCCTGTTGCAGCTAGCTGGTGCGGGCTTGGAACCAGCGTGGACCAGCAGCCCCCCTATCAGCTCCCTGCTCCCCTAAGTTCCCTGTGCGGCAGCTGCCCAGCAGGCTATCAATTGCTGGCAGTTCAGCTGTCCCTCCCCCCACTGCCATGTGCTGCCCCTGCTCTCTGCCTTGGAGCTGCTCTCTAGAGCCTCCTGCTTGCTGTGTGGGGAGGGAGGGGGGCTAATGTCAGGGTATCCCCCTCCCCCCTGCTCCTGCACCCCGCTTACCCCATCTTCCGTAGAGCAGGGGGGACACACGACAGGGCTCAGGAGGGAGGGAACTTCCTGGCCCATCTCAGCTTGTTGATCTACTTAACAAGGCAGTGTACTTAAGAGTGGGGTCAGCATACTTCAAGGGGCAATGCGCATCTCTCACACACTCTCTCTCTCACACACACTCTCTCTCTCACACACACGGTGTGGGTCTCTGTCTGCCATTCGTGCTGCCTTGTAGATTGTGAGGCTACATTAACAACAATGAGTTAACCCTTGAGGGCTCAGCCAATTGCTAGTTCACATTTAGCAGTAACACATTCTTTGGGAAATATCCCACCCTCAGTCTTCACCACCTCAACCACGCTTCACAATCATCATTGCTGTGTACCAGTATTAAACTGTTTGTTTAAAACTTATACTGTGCGTGCGCGCGCGTGTGTGTATACACACACACACACCATTTATATATATATATATATAGTCTTCTTGTCTGGTGGAAAAAAATTTCCCTAGAACCTAACCCCCCCCCACCCCCCCATTTAAATGAATTCTTATGGGGAAATTGGATTCACTTAACATTGTTTTGCTTAAAGTCGCCTTTTTCAGGAACATAACTACAACGTTAAGTGAGGAGTTACTGTATTGACTTCAAACTTAGTATTGTTATACACTTACTTTAGACTCACTAACCTAATACAGCTGTTTGCTCCAGCTTGTTTCTAACAGTATCCTTTGGCATCAGTTTCAGATTATGATTATTTCTCCGTGAGTGCCGATCAGGAGACGGAACAACAAGAATTTGACAAATCCTCAACCATTCCAAGAAACAGTGATATCAGCCAGTCCTACCGCAGAATGTTTCAGGCCAAGCGTCCTGCTTCCACTGCAGGCCTGCCAACAACGCTTGGACCTGTAATAGTTACACCCGGTGTAGCAACCATCAGACGGACCCCTTCCACCAAACCTTCGGTCAGACGAGGTACCATAGGGGGGGGCCCTATTCCAATTAAAACTCCAGTAATTCCTGTCAAAACGCCAACAGTACCAGATGTACTCGGGGGACTGCCAGGCATCCTGGGCGGGGCAGAAGAATGTGCTGAGCAGAGTCCTGAGTCTGAATCAGCAGGCGACGGTGGGCAGGGAGTCACCAGTATGCCCTCTTCCTTGTGGAGTGGACAAGCATCTGTCAACCCTCCACCACCAAGCCAGAAGCTGAATACCCCAGATGAGCAGAGACAAGCAGTCCCTGAAAGTGAGGGAGAAGAAAGCGAAAGGGATAGCTCAAGCACCCTTGCACCCCTATGCCAGCCAAAGTGTGACCCAGGAGACCTGAGTCCTGGAGATGCCCTGCAAGGTGAAGACATGCTGAACGCCATTCGCCGTGGTGTCAAACTGAAGAAAACTACCACAAATGATCGCTCAGCACCTCGTATTTTGTAGACAGGAGAGTGCTGCCAGAGTTCTAGTCAATGAGAATGAACTGTGATGAAACCTTATTTGTCTCTATCCATTCCAATCTATAATCAAAAAATTTTGTAGGAAACTCAGTAATAGACAGTTTTGAGGTACTATAAATGGGAAAAGGAGATGAAAACGCATAGTAACAGACATTTTCACTAGTGTTTTAATTTGTAAATATCAGTGATTTTGTTTCTGCACATTTTTGATCTAAGACCCCCTTTTAATTTTTTCTGAAGGTGCCAAATCCCATTTAACTTTTGTATAACTCTTTGTAAAGTTTTAAATACGCAGGAGGAAAAAAAAGTTAAGTAGTTAACTCTGGCAACGAGATTTACTGCATTTGGCTTTTTTGCAGGCTTTTGTAGAGCACCTTGTAATAGTGAGATTTAAAAGAAATGATACTTCTGTGAATAAACGAACCAGTAAGGAATAGATACTCAATTAAGTATAATGATTTTGTTTGTTTGTTTTTGTTTGAAAAGCAGGAATAACAATTGATGATAAAAGCAATATAATGCAAGAAAGAAACCTGCAATTGGTAGAGTATTGGGGGATAATGGGGGGGAGGGAAATGCCATCAAAATAGCAGATGCTGTTGCACAAGAGTAGCCTAGTAGGATTAAGTGCTAGTAGCTTCACAGTAAGTGCATCCGAATAAGCCATATTGGATTGCGGTGTTTGTTTCTGTAGCGTGTTTAAAGACTTTAGTTTTTTTCCCCATATTTCTTCTAGACTGCACAGCAACAACTTTCAGTCACATGCATGCCACCTGAACTGTGTAGGCTTAGATGTCCTCCATTACTTTCCATTCCGCTCATCCTTTCATCGAATACAAACAAGTTCAAGAGGCTTAAGGCAGTTACAAATGTGAAAACGTTTTAAAAATGATAGCAGGGAGTTCTTCGATATATCAAAATGCCTTTTAGTGACTGAGCCCAGCAGGCTGGGCACCCTGAAAAGCCCGAATATTTTGAGAAAACACTTAATGATTTGACTGCAGTCACCAGCTTAAGATCTAGTAAATTGCAAATATATTTCTTTTCCAATTCAGGGGCTTGTTTTTCTTACCGTCTTTTAAATGGCAGTTGATTGGCTTTTACTAAATACCAAAAAATAGGGGGGTGGGAGAAAGATTTGTATTTAATGTCACTTCTCCAAGACTGACCACCCTGTTCTCTTTTTTGTATTCTAGGCAATGTATTTTTGGAATGTTATTGATAGAATTATAGATGAGATGGATTTTTTTCTTAAAGTAAAATTAAGTTATTACTGCAGTACACATCTCCTGAAACCAACAGAAATGTGCAGAACTTGGGAGTGCCGCAAGTGTTCTGTTCAAACAGTCCAAAAGGGCACAACCTGCCTGTCTTCATCAACCCCAAAAGTGAGATAGGTACCAGGCTTGTATGTTTGTGACTGTTAAAATACACCAAATAAAATGTAAGGGGCTAGTTTCCACCAAACACTGCAGATTTCTGTTGGCTTTTGTCTTGCCTACATAACCTCTTATGCTTTAATAACATAACTGCATTGGATGTGAGCCTTCTTGTAACTGAATAGTCACTCTGTTCTATATAATATTTACACTGCTGTGGTTGCTTAACATTTTTATATTATGGCTTTAAAGCAAAAAGGCATGATTCTTAGAACATAGGAAACCTTCCTTTCTTTGAAAAACAAGCTCCTTATTACCGAATATAACAAACAGTAGTGCCTGGGGTGGAGCCCACCAATCTTGATAAAGTAGCTGATGCATTGTGCAAATGATGCTTTGAGGCGGTTTTTGCTTAAACAAAAACTGTTAGGAAATAATCTCAATAGTTAAAAGTGTTATTTAAACCTTTGAAATAAATGGATGTAACTGTACCGAAGTACAGCTTTTCACTTGTTTAGTTCTTAAACGTAAGTATAATCTCGGTAAATGTAATATAAAATGTTGCCAAATTCAATGTAGAAAGAATGTGACAAAACACTTTGGATAGTTCTATTGTTTGTGTTTTTGCATATTGTAAAAGCAGTGTCACAGCTAAAAAATAAATAAAAAGTTTCTAATGGTAAATTATTGTGGTTTAGTTGCTAGTTTGTACTGAGAGTTGACCTCTCCTTGTGCAGTTTTTTGTTCTAAACTGGTATAAATAATTGCTGTAACTGTGGGTCTCCCTTCTACATTGTAATGATTGCTTCAGCCTACATTATAAATAAAGAACTGATGGAAAATGCGTGTTTTTCCATTCTTACAAAAGACTCCGTCCTTTCAGGGCTTTGGATGTACATGTTTTTCTTTGTCTAATTCCTTTAAAAAAAAAATATAAAACACAGAACATGCAAATCATGCCTGAACTCCAAGCATCTGAATCATGCATGTAGGTAAACAGAAGCTTAGATGAGGACTCTTGGAGATTATACTTTTGTTCAGTTGTTTTTTTCCTAGGGCGTTTGGAGAGGTGGCCTGAAGTTAGAGGAGAAAGATACATCGTACAACACTCTAAAGTGCTGGCCAATACTGTGCTTTCAGTATATCTGTTTTCCTGGTGGACTGCAGTTATCCTTTTGCCTTAGGACGAAGATTACTGCTGTTGATGCTGCTTGTGTTCTAATAAGTATATTAGTCAGTATCAAGCATAACAGTAAGTGCTATCTTCCATATATCTCTGACTGATGTCTGCTCTCCGTTCTGGTGCCTGTCCTAAAGACAAAGGTAGGATGGGAAGGAATTTTTTTAAAACTACCATACAGCGTCCTAATGTACCTGCTGCTGAAACAGACAATTCATGTCCTAAAGTTTTCATTTTTCATTCAGACATGAAAGGAAAACTCAAGGTGGTTGAGCTAGATATATGTTGTGCCTTTAAAAGCAGTATACTTGCATACCCACTTTCTTTCTACTGCCATAATTTCTTTCATAAGTGCATGGTGCTGCTAGGCAAGCCTATACAACCTTGAGGCACTTTCCTAATGGTTCTCCAGTGTGTGTCAGCTTTGACCCTGTGTGCAAACATTTGAAAAAAGTATTCTCCTGGACAACATCAGACATAGGGCCATCAGATCTGATAGCCACTGAAGTCAATGGAAAGATTCTCACTGGTTTCAGTGAGCAATGGATTGGCTCTTTAATGCTAGCTGTAAACATGGAGACTTCAGACAAGTGGAATAAAAAGGGTATATTTGTCCCCAAAAGGCCATAACAAGGCAACAACTCGGATCTGTTTAGTGTTTACACTGGAGGTAGGAGTTTAGTTGACAAACAGCACAAGAATCATGGGAGATTAAAAAAAGTGGCTTGTGTCCATTTTAAAGAAAAAGAATCAGACAATTCTGTGTAATTAGTTGCTAAAAACAAATTGGCTGTTGGAACTTGTTTATGGAAAACATCTCAAACTAGCCTGATTTTTGGGTGGCTTTTTTTTATGACAAGTTTAGTTGATAAAGGCAATAGTGCTGATATAATATATTTAAGACTTCTGTAAGACATTTGACTTGGTACCACACGACACTGATTAAGAAATTGAATAATGCAAAATCAGCATGGTACATATTAAATGGCTTAAAAACAGGTCTTAAAATGTAACTATAAATGGGAAATCATCGAGTTGATATGTTTCTAATGGGTCATGCAGGGATTGGTTCCTGGACTTTTGCTATTCAACATTTTTATCAATGATCTGGAAGAAAACAAAATCATCACTGATGAAGTATACGGATGACACATGGATTGGGGTTGTGGTAAATAATTAAGATGATGAAGTAATCTGGAATGTTCGATAAACTGGGCACAAACAAAGGTGTTTGAATACCACCTAATGTAAATGTATATATCTAGGATCAAAGAATATAGGCCATTCTTTAGGATGGGAGACTCTTGAAAGGACTTTGTGCTTCTGGTGGCTAATCAGGTGAACGTTAGTTCCCAGTGCAAACCTGGTGGCCAAAAGGGCTAATGCAATCCTTGGATATATAAACAGGCATCTCAAGTAGGCGTAGGGAGGTTATATTACCTCTGTAGTTAGTACTAGTGGAATGGCTATTTCAATACTGTACCCACTTTTGGTGTCCACAATTCAAAAGGGATGCTGATAAACTGAAGTTGAGAGAGAGCCATGAGAATGGAAAACATACCATATAGTGATAGCTTCCAGGAGTGCAATCTGTGTAGTTTACCAGATTAAGGGCTGACTTGATCATTATGTAAATACTTACATGGGGAACAGAAATTTGATGATAGCAGGCTCCTCAGTTTATCAGAAAAAGGTGTAACATGATCCAATGGCTAGAAATTGAAGCTAAATAAATTCAGATGAGTAACAAAGGACATTTTTTAATAATTAGGGTAATAAATCATTGGAACAATTTACCAAGGGTCATGGTGGATTTTCCATCACTGGCCATTTTTAAATAAGGATTTGATGTTTTTCTAAAAGATCTGTTCTAATTCAAACAGGAATAAATTCATGCAAGTCCTATGGCTTGTGTTATGCAGGAGTCAGATTAGATAATCACAATGGTCCCTCCCTTCTGACCCTGGAATGTATGATTTTGGACTGGCTAACTTCCAAAATTTTGCTGCAATTATTAGAGCTGCTGTGCTACAAAGAACCTAGCTATCGCAAGGAGTGCTTTACAAATGCATGAGTAAAGGCTTAGTTGGGACTCCTGTTATGAACAAGTCATCTCTACAATAGCCCTGTCAGTGACAGCCACCTCCTCCCGCAGCCCAAGACATAGCAGGGAACTGCACCAGAGGCTAAAGGGGGAAGAGGAACATCCTGCGTATGTGCGGAACAGTTCTGTGCTAAAGATCAGGGGTCATATGTGAGAGAGAGAGAGAGTTGTGCTCATGTTGGAGAGGAGTGCTGGAATGTGGCACAGACCACCTGCTGGAGGGGGAAGGGCCCTGTTCTGTGGAAGGTGAGTACTCTTCAGGAGGGTGTGCCACAGAAAAGCTAAAATGTATATGAATTTCAAAGGCAGATAAGTCTATCTTAGTTAAGCAGTGCCAGTGTATTCAAGTCTAAGGGAGGCATTGTGGAACAGAGGATAAAGCCTGATGCCGTAGTCAAGAGACTCAGGTTCTGGAGAAAGGCATAACCCAGTCAACAGCTGGATGTTAAAGCCACATACATTCGTATTATAAATGCCACTTTTTATGAATGAGGGTGATTAACCATTGGAACAAACTACTAAAGCAAGTGGTGGATCCTCCATCTCTTGAAATCTTCAAGACTGGAGGCCTTTCTGGAAAATATGCTTTAGTCAAACGATTATAGGACTCAATAGTGGGATACCTGGAGGAAATTCTGTGGCCTGTGATATAGAGGTTGGACAAGATGGTCCTGTCTGACCTTAAAATCTATAAATGTCTGACTCTGGAGATGAGAGACAAAGTGGGGTAATATCTTGATGCATACAGTTATATTGCATGCAAAGACTGTGGAGATGACATTTCAGTTAAATTACTTGGATTATTTCCCCACATGAGTTTGTTGCTCTTACACAAGCTTCATTTTTGTGTGCTTTGCTACTTTATTCTCTTTTTACATTGCAGGCTAGACACCCAATCATAGTTCTATCAATCAGCTTTATTCTCCTCTCTAATCTTGTGCACCCTGGTTAGAACTCACACCCTTCACTTCTCCCCTGCAACACCAGCCTAGGTGAGAACAAGAGGGGCTATACTAGAAGCTACTATTAGATACTGACTTACCTCCATCTTCCTAGACCAGTTTGGTTAGAATACCTTCAGTGCCTGATATGGAGCTGGACCGACCTTCTGTCCTTTACCATGATTGCAGCAAACAGTGGTAAAGGATGCTGCTAGGGTGATGCCTGGTGTTTCTGGTGGATGTACAGACTGTGCCCTGGAAGGCACAATGCTTTTAGAGGTAAAACAGTATCAGCTTTGTGCAAAAATGTCTACTTCAAACATGTCCAAATTCTCCAATCAGCTCCAGCTACAACCCATTTCCATGATCACATGTTGCAAAACACTAGTCATGCATTTTTGGATTTGATTGCATTCACAATCTAGATACCAAGACAACATGCACATGATTTTAATTTCTCCCATTAAGTTGCCAAGAGCTAGTTTGAGACAGACACTTCTCCCTTCTGGGCACCTGGTGCACCATGATCTCTTGCAACTGGGTTTTCCTCAGAGTCCTAACAGGTTTTTATTAACTCCTCTCTAGTTTCACAAATAGTGCCAGCAGGTGGAGCTATCAGAAAACTTAGTCTTACTCTCTGCTCCAAGGAGCAGGACTAGGGCTTTGGCTTCAGGCAGGCACTTGAGTTGGCTCCCTGTCTTCTGTGCCCTGCTGTAGAGAGAGGCTTTTTGATGACAGGAGTTTGCGTGAAACTGGTATTTAAGAGAAAGCACAGCACAGTAGCAAGTCCACTTAAGATCAAAAGGGCTTCTGCTCACAGCCCAGTGGCATATTATGGCACCAAGGCAGGGCTAAAACTGTTTGGGGAAGAAAGTCAGCTACGAGAACCAGCTTTCCAAAATCTCCAAACCCAGTAGGCTTTGCATAGTTGGTGCTCCTGCCAAGATGAAACATGGTAGCAAAGGCTGACACCAACAGCAGTAACGTAGCAGGCAAGCCTTAAGCAGCTCAGAATGGAAATTCAGTAGGACCTTGCATTTTGGAATCAACAAGCTCAAGACTGTGAAATACAGTACAGGAGCAGCTTCAAGACGCTGGAAAAATCCACTGAGCAAGATTTCCCTGTCCCTTTCCGACTGCTATGAGTCAGTAATTGCTCCAGGAAGAGCTTTAGTGAGTTATTATGGTCAGTATCTTGAACCTCTCACTCTTCCCCCTCCGCTGGGCAGTCCTGATGCCTACAGGCTCCAACACCAATGCCACATTAACTCCCTCACCCCACACATAGCTCGGATGCCTCATATTTGGTACCAGTTGTTACTATTCCCTTAGGATAGCCTGAGAGTTTGGTCCAGTAAGCCTGTTCTCTGTTCCTGCACCTGTGGGTTACTGCAGCCTGCCACTTCCCCATGCAGATTCCCCCCGCCCCCCTCGGTGAGGCAGTAGAACTGCTTGGGCTGTATTGCCAGCCTGCTGATGGTGGTGGTGGTGAGGCCTGTATTCCCCTCATACATGGCCTGGGCCAGAGTCATTTTACCACTGCTATCCCCCACCCCATATTATTATTCCTGGGGGAATGCTGTACCACTCCACACATGCAGAATTCATGTCCCCTACAGAGTTTTCTTTTCCCCACTGCAGAATAATGTATTTTGCTGGGGAGGTGCTGCAATTATATATTTTTCCCCACCAGGGGCTGCTGTGGCCCCAGAAGAGAGGACAGCTGTCTCAGGGCCAAAGCAGCCACACACTGGTCCAGGTGATGAGACATGGACTATGGGGAGGATGGACAGTTTGGGGCACTGGGGGGCAGGGTGTGTGTCACACAAACATGGGTTCAGAAGGGCTAGTGGGCAGGACAGACTAGAGTGGGGGCATGGGAGCTAATGGGGTGACAGCATTGAGTCGGGGCTGAATAGAAGTGGAGGGTGCAGGGTCACATGGGGAGAGGGAGTGGCTGAGTGAGTGTGCAGGGACACATGGGACAGGCAGAGGTGCATGACTGAATGGGAGACTAGGGGTTAGCTAGCATCTGCATGGGGGAGGCTCCCCAACTCACTAACAATCCCCCTACAAAAAAACCTGTTACATACTTCTCTCACCCACACCTTCCAGGTTCACTATTGGTTCCCTCTCCCTCCCCTGTTACCCCTGACTCCCCCAAGCCTTTGCATGGGTTCTGAGGGGCATAGGAAATATGTTTCTGTACTGTAGTTTAAATGAATTATTAAAGTTCTGTATTACTATGTCTAGTAAGGAATCTTTTTTGTTGTCTGTATTGTTAAATATATTCACTAACCTATTTTGAAATAAGTTACCAAAATAATTAAAACTGATGTGTTTTACAAATAAGAAAATTTTAAAATTCTTGACAATTCTTAGGTGCAGAATTCCCCAAGGTGTGCCATATACAGCACAGCATTCTAACTCATATTTTCCCCCAGTGCCAGGAAGCCTGTTTAGGCCTCTATTGGGTCAGTGTGGTCTAACCCCTGCCTGCCTATTTCTTTTCTTACCAGTGCAGCAGTGCAACCTAGCTCATTACATCAACCTACATGGCCCAAGGATCACCCACATTTCTGGAATACACATAAGTGTGATAAAGCTTTTCCCTTTTCCTTCATAAGTGCCAAAACAGACTTGCATACCATTTTATTCAGCCCAGCAGCAGCTTTCATTCAAGAAACACTCCCAGCTGTCTAATTGCTCACACTGGCAGCATGCTGACTCCAATGGACAATTTGAATGGCTGTGATTCTACACTAACACAAGCACAAATTACCTAGCCAACATTTTTCCTTCTCTGAAGTGGGCAACTGGTGCTCTGAGAGCCCCACCCAGGACATCCTATTCCTATTAGAGGGGAACTTTTTCCTTTTTCCCCTTACAGGCCATTGCTGCAGAGAAATGGAGATTCTTAGAATTCTCACAGGAGAATCTTCCTTGCTGTTAAGTCTTTTCCATTTGTTATGTGTTAATGAAAGAGTAGCTAAGATAGTATACTGCATGGAGGGGGCTACTCTTTCAAATGAGTAAACAGAATTGATAGTTTGTTTTCTCTGCATTTAGAGTTAGTGAGGCAATCAGTTCTCTAAACATGTCCACCTGCTGGCACTGCATGGTAATGCTAGAGGGGATTAAGGGAAAAAAGGATTTGTGCTTGGCTGATGAAGAATGGCTCAGTTGTACCATATCAAAGAACACCATGGGCCAGCTTCAGAGAAGGAAAAGTGATACCTGACATAGATAATGTTGGTACAGGTGCATAAAATTGCATCTAGCATTTACATTACATTTTCCTTAATGAAACTAAGGTACCTTAGTGAATGCAAGAGCATCTGGATTGCCCTGCCAATTAACACATTTAATAAGATAAACAAGTCATATTCCCAGTGCTTGAAACTAAGACTTCTTCCAGCAGAGGAGACTGTTGCATTAAGCCAAATACCATTAAAATGGTTCTTTGCAGTTTGGTTGTTTTAAAAAAAAGTCAAAATCACTTGTAGCCCATTTAGCCAAATCAGTAGAAGGCTCACAAGCACTCTAATGTGAAAGAAAAATAATACAACTAGCTTACTAGAGATGCACCCATAGTTTGCAGTACTACATAAAATTGCTGATATCCAAATGCGTTTTTGAAAAAGTACTAACATTTTAGTTTATTCTATCTTGCCAGGTAGTTGCTAAGTGCAGTGTCTTAAAGCAAAACATCAAAGGGAAGAAAGGAGGGCTTGCGACCTTTTCTTCTGCTTCATTGTATAGAGGCAGCCTGCACATCTTTTTCTGCTTGGTCTTTCACCTTTGAAATTCATGTCCTGTCTAGGAGGGAAGAGCTAGTGTGAATGATAACACAAGGCATGAGTGAAAGTTCAGCTATTAAGAGGGTTAGAGATTGCTCATCACTGATGAGAACTTGGCACCTATTTAACTTAAATAAAAGCCTCCTTCAGCCATCCTTATACCTCCACCATCTTCTAATCAACCTAGGGAAGGCCAGAAATTAACATTTCAGAAGCAGAATTAACATTTTACAGGAAGATGTCAGTGCAGAGGGATGCACAGCATCCAACTAAAATGTTGTGTACCTGGCTGAAAAAAAAGGCATCTGACCTACAGGCCCCAAATGATGTGTGAAGATACAGATGCCTACACACTACAGTAGAACCTCACAGATACAAACACCAGAGTTACAAACTGACCAGTCAACCACACACTTCATTTGGAACCAGAAGTATGCAATCAGGCAACAACAGATAGAACAAAATCAAGTACAGTACGGTTAAACTAAAAAAATAAAGGGAAAGTAGCATTCTTCTGCTGCATAGTAAAGTTTCAAAGTTGTATTAAATACATGTTTAGCTGTAAACTTTTGAAAGAACATTTTGTTCATAATTACGAACAACCTCCATTCCTGAGGTGTTTGTAACTCTGAGATTCTACTATACGATAGGTAGTTTTGATGCTAGAGTTAAGGTAGAATATCACCAAATCCCATCCAAAGTATATTCATGTTTGTTTGTTTTATTGTGCATTAAGTACAGTAGCGCATGTTACATGGAATTCCTACTGGTCGTAGAGAACAAACCACTTGAGTGTAATTCTCTTGTTCATGCACGGATTCTTTTACATTGGCTGTTCTCGGGGTCTGGTTACATGATGCCACCACAGAGGTGGCAGATGCCCTTCTTTGCGAGCTGGGGGCAAGGCTTCATTCAAAGGACCACCAGGTGGAGTTTCATCCTCTAGCTGCTTAACCTAAAACATACAAGAAAACAAACTTCACCCAGTATACTTAAGTCTTGAATCCTGGTTTGTTTCGTTTGGTATTTTGCTTTGCTCTCAAATATAGGCCCAGAACACTTCTTTATGTCACAACTATAACCAGATGAAGAACTGACTTCATGAACAGGATAGAGCCAATACAAATAAAATTCCCTCATTTAGGTTGACTGCACTATCTAGTGCTCATTTGCAATTTCAGTCACAGATCTTCTGCCCCACAATTTAAGTTAAAACTTATTAATGACAAAGCAATATTTTAAACAGAAGCTTATTCCATTATTTGTTACAGTTAATAAGTATCCTCCCTCTGCTTTGGAAGCCTATCAGATACTTTAATAAATATTAGCGACGCAAACCAGCACCACTGGACTCAATAAGTGTCTTTCCATTGCCTTTAATGGACTTGCTCTAATGTCCTTGCAGGATAAAACCTTTTTAAAACATGAAACGTTCTATATGGAGCCAAGAGCCTCAGCTCCCATTTCTGTTATTTTGAGCTGATTGTTTTTGAAGTTAAGAATGTGACACCTAGTGTTAAGGTCAGCTTCACCACCTCTATGTAATGGCATAGTCACAAATCCACTCCATTTGCCTAAACATTAATGTTTGGAAAAAGTTCAAGATTTCAACATAATTAGAAACTTTTTTTCTCCTGAAAACTAAATGAAAAATGGCCCAAGATGGTTTTGAATTCTTTAAAAGCATGTTGACAAAATGAGCTTTGCAAAAGCATGTACCTATTTCTTCAGAGCTTCTACCCACAAAAGGTATATTACAATAATAATAAAATAATAATAATTATATAATAGAGTTACTGTCCTATTTGTCCCAGTGTGACACTTACAACTTTTGTGGCTAAGTGTTGCACCCGGTACACTAGAGGATGAGACAAGGATATAATTGCAGCTTTAACTCTGAAATGATCCTTTGGAGTCCTTATGAAGTTGTATCATTAAGATATCTGCATATGGAAAGCTGTCAGTATTACAGAGCTAACAACTTTATTGGAGTAGTCTAATTAAGACTTCTGTAGGGAAATTTAAGTATCATGCCTAAATCAAGTAATCACTTTTAAAGTGTTTCTTGTCACCTAGTTGGAGTTTGGAATACATTAAATTTGCTTCTTTGAAAGCACAGAGTCAAACTAACTGAGCTTCGCTCCACAGTAAAATAGTACTGACCTCTTTTTCCCAGCTTTCTAACTGCAGCCTCTTCCACTGCTCTCTTTTGGAGAAGTAATCAGGATACATTGCCTTCTCAGAAGGATGCCAGAAATCCAAGCACCACTCAGGAGCCTGTCAAAAATCCAGGCACTAGAGATGAGAAACTACAGAATATACAGCAACACAGTTTAGGCAATCACATTAATAGGACATTGGCAAGTGGCCCATAAAGCAAAGCATTACATAATACTACCTCTTATATAGTACTCTTCAGATGTAGATCTCAAAGTGCTTTCCAAAGGATGTCAGTATTTTTAAACTCCATTTCACAGAAAGGGAAATGGAGCCACAGCAAGGTGAAGTGGCTTGCTTAAGGTCACCCTTAGGTGGCAGAGCTGGAAATAGAACCCAGGTTTCCTGAGTCCCAGTCCAGTGTTCTGTCCACTAGGCCAATTACTTTCATCTTTCCCCTTGAAAGAATGCCAATTGCTTATACTATGAGTTAACAGTTACAGAAGAGGTGTAATTAAAAAACAAAAAACAAAACATGTCCTCCTAAATTTGAGGTTTAGTTACCAGCATCTGTGATGCAAACCAGATGAAGTGATGAAGGCAAAATATAATTATAACACAGTGGTCCAACGTTCAGTTTATTTCTGCTTGTGTGCTCAGCAATCACATATCCAGAAGATTATAGTACAACCTGAACTCTGAAGTGATGTCTAGTCGAGATGAGGTGGTATATCTGGATTAAAAGGTGGATGTATCTTCTGGGCTCCAAGTAGGATGCACAGAACCCCCCCAGGAGAGAAAGATAAAAATCATAGTTCCAAGGACTACACCTGTCCAAGACCTCATGAGAATTGTTATATGGTCCAAGTTCCTGTTGTAAATATTTTCTCTCTCTGTTGTAGGGTGAAAGATGCACATCATCAAGAGGAGAAAAGGGACTATACAGAGGAAACAATGAAATGGACTAGTGCTATCAAGTGCACAAAGTAAAAACGAAAAAGATAAGAGAAACCTGTTTCTCTAACCCCTTTCAGTTTGTCTTCTTACGTGTTACTTATCTCCAAATAAGCTCTCAGACAAAAGTACCACTTCTAAATTGATGGTGTCCCCTTAAACAGCATTTTTGCTGCTATTTGTTTCAATCAGTTACTATACAAAGTGCTTGAATCTCAACAATGGACAATTTAATCTTCTCCCAGGAAATACACTTTAAGAAAATGGGATTTGAAAAACTGTGAAATGCATCAGACCAGACAGTTAGCTACATTTACAATGTTCAACCATGATGGAGTCATTAATGAATCCATTCTAAGTGCAATAGTTTTTTTTGCACATGCAAACAAAAGTGTTCAGCTTGAAGCTTTGCATGCTTCATCTTAAATCAAATCAGAATTTTGGGAAAAGCGGATAAGCTATTTAAGTTGTGGTTCTTACAACTCAGAACATGGGAAGTGCACATTTTTGTTTACGTCTCTAGGCACAAAGAATTCAGACACTTGGTACGCATTTATCCTTAATTAAAACTAGAACATAGACCTAGCTTTACTTTGTGTCTTGAATTCTTTATAAATTCTCAATGCACAGCAACAGGCAACACATGCTGTCATAAATATAAAGGGAAGGGTAAACACCTTTAAATCCCTCCTGGCTAGAGGAAAAACCCTTTCACCTGTAAAGGGTTAAGAAGCTAAGACAACCTCACTGGCACCTGACCAAAATGACCAATGAGGAGACAAGATACTTTCAAAGCTGGAGGGGGGGAAACAAAGGGTTCTCTTGGTCTGTGGGTTGTTTTTGCCAGGACCAGAGCAGGAATGCAGGTCAGTAAAACTTTCACTCCTGTGAAAAGTCAGTAAGCAATCTACTTAGATATGTGTTAGATTCTGTTTTGTTTACATGGCTGGTAAAATAAGTTGTGCTGAATGGAATGTATAATCCTGTTTTTGGGTCTTTTTGTAACTTAAGGTTTTGCCTAGAGGGATTCTCTGTTTTGAATCTGATTACCCTGTAATCTATTTACCATCCTGATTTTACAGAGGTGATTCTTTTTTTTTCTTTAATTAAAATTCTTCTTCTAAGAGCCTGATTGCCTTTTCCTTGTTCTTAAGATCCAAGGGTTTGGGTCTGTGTTCACTTATGCAAATTGGTGAGGATTTTTATCAAGCCTTCCCCAGGAAAGGGGGTGTAGGGCTTGGGGGGGAAAGACGTTTTCAACTGGGCTCTTTCCTGGTTATATTTGTTAGACGCTTGGTAGTGGCAGCAATAAAGTCCAGGGACAAAAGGTAAAATAGTTTGTACCTTGGGGAATTTTTAACCTAAGCTGGTAAAAATAAGCTTAGGGGGTTTTTCATGCAGGTCCCCACATCTGTACCCTAGAGTTCAGAGTGGGGAAGGAATCTTGACACATGCGAACACTGTTAAAAAGTTCTCATGTTAATATTCCTATTCTGGGGTCTGTCTTCCTTACAACACTGGAGCATAAATTTACATGGGATTTTCAGCTCTGGCCAAATCCCTCAACCCACAATCTGGGGACAGACCCCTGCAGCAAAGTGATAATATACCAAGGGAAGAACAATGAAAAAGATGGAGTGAGCTTTAGTGAGCCTGTTACTGACCCTTTAAAAAAAAAACCTGCACTTAATCAGAGGGGTATAAACTCTGCAGCAAACTCCCACTCCCACCCAGCTGTGGCATTTTTTAGGAGGGAAAAAACAGTCCATTCCCAGGCCAGGAGTCCCACCCTGGAAATTGTCATCTCTTGAGAGGTGAGGAAGACATAGGCAAGTCTCCCCTTTCCTGGACTCCTAGGGCAACTGCTTTCTGAAGTAGCTGATTCCTTTTCGGACAGCCAGTGCTGTCCATCTAGTCTCATCCCCAGCAATTATGGTTCTACTTGGGATTTAGCCAAAGAGAAGAGAGACATTTTAAAAACAATTATGTTGAGATGTACCTTGTCCATTTTTCTTTCATGATAAACAATTCCCATTGTTTTGATTCTGTCACTGCTGACACCACTATCATCCTCCCTATCACTTAGGCCCATGACCTGGGCATCATTGATTCCTTCTCCCTCACATCCAGGCCCTGTACTGTTGTACCAATAAATTAAAAACCAGCAGGATCTTATTAAAGGGAAAAAGGCAAAATACCACATTTATTGTGAATACAGAAAGAATCATAGTAAGCAGTTAGTTACAGCTATAACATTCCATTCAATCTCATATTTATTCACACATTCACACACACACACACACACACACACAGGTTCTGCAAGGTTGTCATCATAGTTACCAGTTAGTTATAGCTATAACATTCCATTCAATCTCATATTTATTCACACATTCACACACACACAGGTTCTGCAAGGTTGTCATCATAGTTACCAGCCTTAGAGTTGCTCATGCCAAGCCACTGGCCAGGTGGCCTGGACATGAGGAGGGAGCAGGGCCTTGTCAGATGCTCATCTGATGCTCCTGGAAGTTGGTTTGCAGAATCAGACCCCAAAGTTCTCACTTTTTAAGAGTCTATTTTTATAGGAATTTCTTCCTATGCCAGTCTATGGGAATTGCTTCATCATGCTGTTGCTGAATCAATCAGCAGATAGCACATTCCTGACGGCTCCAAGAAGTTATCTTGTTCTTTGGTTCTCCCATTCTTGAGGCTGTTGGGTGGATTCCAGTCTGCCCTCCGGGGGTCCTCTGGTTATTTCCACTTGACGCCTTCTTCAGCCGATGGACACTGGATTCTTAGGCTGGCACCTCCCTGATCATTCAGTTGTTATCCACACCAAGCATCCGTCCACATACATCCTCTATCTCTATTTTAATCACAATTGTTAATACAACAAAAGGGCGGGGAGTCTCTGGGTGCTGTGTCTGTTGTTAGAGTATTGCTTTGAGTCTCTCTCTGTGAATTGCTTTGAGAACAGACTCTGTCTTAGAATGTACTAACACAATTAGCAGCTTGCAAGTTTCACATACAGAGGGAGAGAAACAGTACCAAAAACCAAGAGACCTCTTAATTAGTAATACCCTGGAATTTAAACTATGGGGAATCAAACTCATTTGTGATTTTAATACAGAACTTCTTTAATATGATCCAACAGTACAAATCCTGTTGCTTCTCCCGCCATATCATTTCCCAAATTGACTGTCTTCTGTGCATACTGTTAAGACTCGTTCATCCCTCAACCTTGATTATTGTAACCTCCTCTCTAGCCTCCCACAACCCATGTCCCTCCCAAGTCTGTTCAAAGCACAGCTGGTCTTTTGCATTGATCATGGAAGCCCAACCCCCTTTGAATCCTTCCATCACAGCAAATTCAAGCTTCTTTCTTGTTTTCAAGATGTTTCACAGCTCTTCCCTTTCTTATGTATTTGCTTGTTTATCAGGTTGCTGTTCGATTCCCACGGCCATCATCAGCCTTGATTTCCATTTGTTTCTTTCTTGCTACCCTTTATGCATGGAACATCCTGCTGGATTTATCTGGAAGGCCACTATCCTCTCTGCCAAATCCTCTTTACTGATGTAGGAAAGGAGGAATCTCGGTTGTACCATACAGAACTATAGTCTTATTGTAATGCATATAAGAAACAAAAAGAGATCAGACTTAGAGTTCACATAAGAACTTTATTTTTAATTTTTTTTATTAACTTTACCGTTTTTCTTAGTGCCCATCATACTATAGTATTCAAGTAGCAAACCTATAATTGAGATCTACAAAGCATCTTCTGAACATCTACAAACCTAGTTCATAATATTAGCGGAGTAAGGCAATTGGGGACTGAAATAGCAGAGGTCCTTCAATAGACCAAACTGAAACTAGAGTCCTGACAGACCAGCAAAAGAGCAAGACATTATAAACAGTGCTTGAAATTCCCATCTTCCACTCCCAACAGAACAAGAGACAACTCATTAAGACAGGAGAGAACAACATAGGCCAAACATTCCACTGATACTACTTTAGAGCCTACCTACCTTGTAACATTCATATCTCTCATAAGATGTGCCTCCTGGAGAATCAGGGAAGATGTAAGGTTGAGGATGCTGGTTTGCCCAAAGTTCTTCCTCAGCAGCTCTCAGCAGTTTTGTTGCTTTGATCATATCCTTCTCATTTTTGTGTTGTTCGAACCGTTCTCTCAGCACACAGGCAAAGAATCGATAATTGTCCCTATAGATACAAATGTGCAATATTTCTAGTGGTATAAATATCAAGGTTGTTTTCTGCATTGTTTTCTAGTATGGGAATATTAGAAGTTTCCTCACCACAAACTAAAAGACTTGCCCTTGACCTTTTGAGAATTCACATCATTATCACCATTCTTCATGGAAATCAGGGATGGAAGAGCTTCCTTGGGTCATCTAGTCATTGGATGTCTACAGTAGGTTCTCCTTGTTTATGATCTAGTCTGAAATGAGTCAAACCCTTTATCTAGTTATAAACAAGTTAAGCCCTTTCTGCAGTTTGACCCATCCAGGTGCTGTCTAGCCAATTCCTTCATAACATCTCCACAATCCTGTATGTCCTCTCTGTCCACATCACCAGAACTCCCATAATCTTGCACCTTGACTACTGCAACCTCCCTGGGTTTGATTGCAAATTGAACTCAAGTTTATTTGAAATGCTGATGCTATGATAGTTTTCCTGGCTCACCACTTATCACATCATTGCACTAACCTAATCCCTGCACTGGCTCCTTCTTCATTCTTGTATCAAACAATAGTTCTTGTCTTTATCTTTAAGGCCTTCACAATTTGCCCTGCTCTAGCACTTGAGACACTGCCCACGGATAAGCTTCTCCCTTAAATTTTCTGCACTCTTCCATGCTGCCTGTTATGCAAGTAACAAAACTGTGGCCATTTCAGTTATTTTTATGTTATATCCCCATCCCTAATCCTTTGTCTGCTCCTGTATTTTTTTAGACTCATGCCTTCCTGGGCAGGGGCTGTCTCTTTATCCATGTTTGTAAAGCAGACGGCACAATGGAGCCATGATTTTGATAGGAGCCTTCTGGCTTATTGGAATGCAAAAGTTTGTTAGTAATAAGCAACCTACCCTAAAAAAGTTGTAAACCCTTTTGGGCAGAGAACATCTAAGTATTTGTATGTCAACCAGCACAGTAGGGCCCTGATGATCCTGACTGAGGCCACTGGACACTACTGTAATAGAAATAGATTAAGGCCAGAAGGGACCATTATGTTAATCTAATCTGATCTTCTGCAGAACACAGACCATAGAGCAGTGATGGGCAACCTGCAGCCCATCAGGGTAATCCGCTGGCACACCATGAGACAGTGTTTACATTGACTGTCCACAGGCATGACCACCCGCAGCTCCCAGTGGATGTAGTTCACTGTTCCCAGTGAATGGGAGCTGCGGGAAGCGGGGGCCAGCATGTTGCTACGGCCTGCGCCGCTTCCTGCAGCTTCTATTGGCCAGGAACAGCGAACCGTGTCCACTGGGAGCTGCGGGAGGCCGTGCCTGAGAACAGTCAATGTAAACACAGCCTCATAGCCCACCAGTGGATTACCCGGATTGCCCACTGCTGCCATATAGCCTCACCCAGTAATTTCTGCATCAAGTCTGTAATTTTTTTGAGCAACAGCATATCTTTGAAAAGAATAGGGAGTCCTGATTTGAAGGCCACAAGTCATGGAGAATCCACCACACCTAATATTCCATGATGTAGTGGACACAGCACTGGAGTGGAATTCAGGAGACCTGGGTTCTACTCCTGGCTCTGTCACTAATCTGCTGGGTGACGTGGGGTAAGTCCTGTCAAGTCTGTGCCTCAGGTTTCCCCATCTGTTAAGTGGGGATAAGGATACAGACGGCCTTCACAAACCTTTTCCAAGACTCTGGGTGGAAAGGGCTAGTTTAGAGCTGGGTATTAATACAACAGACTACTGTTTAAACTGAAAACTTTAAAGCCACGGAAAAGTTCAAAGTCAAGTAAGACTGAATAAAAGAGGCTTTAGCACATCGCCAATGCCAAAGATCTTCCAGCGAGTGGAGATGGGCTGAAGCCTGTAGTGTCCCGTCTCGTTTCAATACCCTTTCCTTTCCCGCCCAGCCCCAGCCCGAACCCACCTCACACCCACCCGCCTTCCACCCGTTTATTACTGACCGTTACTGGCGTCAGAAACGTCACCTGTGGGCGCAGACAGCGACCTCCCCGCTCAGCGACCCCAGCCCCCGAGCTCACCTCCGGCCGGCCCGCCCCACACCGGCCCCCAAGGAGGGGAAAGGGGCCCGAGGTGCCAGCGCTCAGGCCCAGGGGCCTGCGCGGCCAGGAGCTCGCGCTGCGGAGGGATGAGCGCCCCGGGGGCGGGCGGGGGGGGATGGGAAAGGCAGCAGCCTGAGGCACCAGCTCAAGCCCTGCCTGGCGCCCAGCCCCCCACGGAGACGGCTCAGGGGGCGCCCCACCCCGGCGCTAAGAGGCCGCTTCGGCGCGGGGACCGTGCGCGGCGCTGCGGGAGTCTCCCCCCAGCAGGGCCGAGGGCGGCTCGTAGGGGCCTCAAGACCCACCCGCGCCCCGCACTCACCGGAGGATGCACCAGGACTCGAGCTGGCGCATCGCCCGCTTATAGAGCCGCAGCACCTTCTGCTGGTGCGTTAGGTACGCCGCCATCTTGAGCTTCGGCCCTCACCTTCGCCAAGGGGGCGCGTGGGCCGACGGGAAGGGGGAGGAGCCCGCGACGCTCAGGCCGGGCGCGCGCTTGCTTGCTTGCTTCCGCCGGCCCGGGACAGGGAGGAGGCGGAGCTGCGGCCGCCATGAGCCGCTTTAAATTCATCGGTGAGGGGGGCGGGCGTGGCGGCGGCGCGAGGTCCGGGGCCGTGGGGAGTGCGGACCCCGGGCAGAGGGTTCCAGTGTGCGGGTCGCCGCCGCCCGGGGCTGGCCTTCTGCGTGCGCTCAAGAGCTTGTCTCGTTCACGGGCAGAAGCTGGTCCCATAAGCGATGTTTCCTCCGCCGCCTCGTCTTTCTGCCCTGCGGGTTGTCCCGGGGGCAAGGACTCGGGAGGGGAGGCTGGCAGGCTTGGAGAAGCTGCCTGGCCTGCCCCTTACCCAGCAGGTGCGGGAGATGCTGCCTCTTTCCCTGTGCTGGCACGAGGGAGCGCTGCTGGAGATGTGCCAATACACACCGTTCCCTAGGAGGCTTATTATTTAGGTGTTTGCTTTGCTGTGGGTGGAGTCGGGTTTTAAAAATATTTATAAGGTAGCACGAGCCTGATGCTTATTCCCAAACAGGCCACAATTTGTCATTCTTTCAAGCCTAAGAAGGATCAGTTAAACTTCAGGATGGTTGAAGAAAACCCATGCTTAAGCTTTAAACTATCCCTCTATCTCTGTGGTATCTGGTGCCCCTCGGAACTATCATGTACACAAAGATATATCTGTTTCTCCATGTCTTACTTTCAGTACCAACTCTGTTGAGCTACATGGGGAAATAGAAAGACTATAACAGCTAATTCAGCCTGCATTGTTTTTCTCACTGCAGATATCGGTATTAACTTGACAGATCCTATGTTCAGAGGCATTTACAGAGGTACACGGAAACATCAAGGTAAACGTAACTTTTGACAGATTCAAGGAAATCCTGTTTCTTACCTGAACAGTAAATATGAAATATTCATCTTTTTTTCTCATCAGTTGCTTACAGTATCTAAGCATTATTATCTATAGTATGAGATTCCAGAAGTGTCATTCTGAAGCTTAGATTAAATCTCAGGAAAAATTTCCTAACTGTAAAAACAGTAAGACAATGGAACAGCCTGTCTCGGGAGGTTGTGGAAACTCCTCACTGGAGGCTTTCAAAAGGAAGCTGGATTGCCATCTGTCATAGATGGCTTAGACACAATAAATCCTGCATCTTGGCATAAGAACAGCCATACTGGATCAGACCAATGGTCCATCTCACCCAGTATCCTGTCTTCTGACAGTGGCCAATGCCAGGTGCTTCAGAGGGAAGTAACAGGGTTATTGGCATGGGGTTAGACTACTAGACCCTTGCAGTGCCTTCTAACCCTATGATTCTAAGCTTAGTGTGAAATGATGGAAACCGCTACAAGCATGGTTGAGAGCTCTTCTTGTTTAGTTTTCAGAGTAGCAGCCCTGTTAGTCTGTATTCGCAAAAAGAAAAGGAGTACTAGCGGCACCTTAAAGACTAACCAATAATAATAAATTGATTAGTCTCTAAGGTGCCACTAGTACTCCTTTTCTTCTTGTTTAGTATATCACTAGGTTCAATCATCACTGGAATTTGTGGTATGTTAATGTCCAATATTCAAGTTCTCAGACATTGTCCACTTTTTTACACTTACTTACACCCATACAACAGCAATAGGCTTTCACCTAGTTGTTACTTGTTTCTATAGTGTTCAAGGTGAGGTTGGTGCTTTAAAAATACATGTTTATACCTTCCAATTAGAACATGTATATTTTGTAATATAACTTCCATACAGATTCAAATCTAAGTAGCTGAACATTTTGGTAAAGTCTTTCCGTGGTAGTTTTACAAGGTTATGCAGACAGATCTGAGTTTAGACTTCCAGCCTTTGTATTCCAGCTGGTATACTTTGGTGTAACTCCATTGTAATCAGTGGAGCTACTCTGATGTGCCCCAGCTGAGGGTCCTGTCCTATGTGTTTAGACTGTAGTGTCTGTCTGGTTTATATTGTAAGTTTTATGTGACAAGGTCCATGACTTCTGTTGTCTATGTACAGAGTTGTATACACTGTCTCTCAGTAAATATTTATTAGTGATAACAGTCAAGATTTCTTTCTATAAATCTTCAAGCTTCTTTTTCTCTTTAGCTTCCATGTGAATTATTTTGTGATACATTGTACTACAGGGCATTAATTTCATATTTGTTGGAGAATTCTCTCTTACACATTCCTTTTCTTTTCCACTCTCTTCTTTCAAAAAAAAAGGGGGGATTCAAAAATTTTAGGTGTGAGGTTTCATACAATGTACTGACATGAATTCCAGATAATTATAATTTCAATCCTAACATGGAGCAAATTTTCTTCTATTTTTCTTTGTTCTGGGTTTTTCTTCCTTTTTATTGGTCTGATGCTCCTCTCTGATTAGTCCTCAGAGGAATTTTAAGAGAGTGTGAGGAACACCTGCTTCTGGTGGCATAGGAAAATGCAAGTTATTTTCAGTCATGTGCCTAACTTAATCCTTGTATTAAATACTCCTGAGGGCATTCTGTGCCAAAAGGTTACAAATTCTGCTCCTAAAAATTATGTGCACAAGATTTTAAAATTCTGCAACTTTTATTTGTCAATAAATAAATGCAGAGGCTCCAGCATGGCAGTGGGGTGCACAGGCCACTGGCTGTGTACGAAGGTGGGAAATCACCCTACAGGCTCCCCACCCCTAATCATCAGGGCATGGATTCAGTGATGAGGTTGCATCCAACCCTGACACAGCACAAGGCCTGGGCCTGCCCCTCTGTGCCAGGTGTGGAGCAGGCAGGCTCAACTAGGCAGGATCCAAGTGTGGAGGGGCTTAGTGTGGAGGGATCCAGGTGTAGGGTGAGAGGATTCTGTGTGGAACAGTCTGGTTGCAGGCAGCTCAGTGGGGGGGGGTGTTCTAGGTGTGGGAGGAATCTGGATGCACAGAGGCTTGTTGGGAGGAGTTCCAGGTGCAGGGGCTTCCAGGTGAAGGTGGTTGGGGCTCAGCAGAGGGATATGGGTATGGGGGGCTCAGCAGGGGAGTCTGGATGCTGGGGGAGTGGGGCTTGGTGCCGTGGGGGTTTAGGTGCAAGGAGCTTGGGGGGGGGGGTGGTCTGGGTGGAGGGATGGGGGTCCTGAGGCAGGAGATCTGGGTGCAGGGGGGCTCCAGATGCAGGGGTTGAGGTTCAGTGTGGTGGGGTTTGGGTACGGAAGGCTAGGGGGATTCTGAATGTCTGGGGTGAGGCTTGGTGGGGGTGTCTGGGTATGGGAGTCCAGATGCATGGGTATTGGGTAGATGGGGGAGCAGCTCCCTATACAGTGACCCCTCCCCGGCAGCTGAGGAGTGATGAAAGCAGGGGAGGATGCCGAGTTTCCTGCAGCTGGGGGAGGTTTTTGGGGGTGGGTCTGACACAGCCCCAGCCACTCCTTACAGAGGAAGAGCAAGTCCTGTCCTCGCCTGCCTCCAGCCCAGCCTAGCCTGGGCTAACAGCTGATCCCGGCTCAGGGTAGGAGCTACTGGCTGGGGTTTCCCCAGCCCTGCAGTGATTTACCTCTCCACTATGTGCTTGAAACAATGTACCTGCGCAGCTAGGGAGTGGTGTGTGACTGCTCTTGCAGCTTCCTGTTGCTTCCCTGTCAGAAAGTCATTTTTCTGCGGTGAAGCAAATAAATCTGTGGGGAACATTAATTCTGTGCATGCACAGTGGCACAGAATTCCCCCAGGCATAATTAAAGAAACCAGATAAAGTAAATTGTATTATATGGTACAATTTTGATGTTTTTTCCTTATATTCACACACAATAAATCTTTCAGATGGTCACTTCCTTTGTAGCAGAGACGTTTTCCTTTGTGCTTCTAAAAGGAAGGCACAGTGCAGCATATTATATGCTGTATATTTTAATTCCAATGTTTTCCTACTATCTACTTTTTTTTTTAGTTTGTGGGAACTTAAACGCTAATCCAATCCAACTGTTCTGCTGAAAACAAGACAGCTGGATTCACTTTGTTCTAGCTAGCCAATTATTTAGGTCCAAAGACTATTCATACCATATTAAGCATAATACATCAAAGTTAAACAGCAGTGCATATGAAATGCACAGAGGTTTTTAGAGTGCATTTCTGTATGCTACAGATTCACAGGAATCAACTTTGTCATGTCAGCAGGAGTTGCATTTATGGCAGAGTTTTTAATCTTTCATTGGTCTATTTAGTAAAGCTTGTAATTTGTTTTTATGGTACATGGGCAAATGATAGGAGCATATTCAAAATACAAGTATTATTTTGTTTAGATTACTGAAGATCGTTTCCCTCAGTCTATTGCTGTTTTATGAGGTGGAAGGATAAAGTAGCTGAGCAGTATGGCTGTAAGAAATATACAAAGTTATTTTATAACTTTGTAATAAAAGATACAGAGTAGAGCCATATCTTTTTTTTTTTTTATAAATGGCTTTTTGACTAAATTTTTTCCTTTTTTTGTTTGGTGGCGAAAATTTCACTTTTTTTATTCTCTCGTCTCCCTTTCTATTGGAAAACAGTGGGGGAAAGTTTAAAAAAAAAAGTGCCCCCCCCCCCCGAAACAAAACTTCTTTTGGTTTTTTTTAAATAACCTTTAGTTTCTTTTGAAAATTTTCATGAAATATACTGACCCTTTTTCCAACCAACTCGAAAGAAGAGTTATTTAGAGAAGCTAAAAGGAAATCAGACAATTTCCCCGCTTCCCAAAGAACTTGTAATTCATTTTCATTCTTTTCTGTTCCTTAAATAAGCAGTATTTCATTTAACTGCAGTCTTTCATTTGGATTTAATTTCAGTATTGGAGAACAAGTATTGACTGACCATGCAGACAGCCCAGCTCTTGAGGCAGGAACAGAAAATCGGTGGGGTTAGTTGGCCTACAGCTACTTACAGACTCGTTAAGTGACACAGTCTCTACCCATAGAGACAACTCAGCAGATGGGGGTCCATGCAGGCGGAGTGAGCTATCAGGCTGTTGGTGTGCTGGGGCACAGTGACCCACTATACCTACTACTTTCAGCAAACACAGTTTTCAGACATAGAGCTCAAGACAAGAGGCATTTATGTAACTAGGGCCTGATTCAAATCCCATTGAAGTCTATGGAAAACATCCCATTAACTTAAATGGGTTTTAGATCCGGTTCTTAGTCATTTGCATCCTCCTCCTATTTGCCTTCCTAAAGATTAACTAATTGTATGTGTCCAAAGATTATTCACATCATGTTAAGCATATTACTAACTGTACATAAATGACTTTATAGCAAAGGAATGTGCAAGTTAAATTATGTGTTAAGAACTGGACCTTAATTTACCAAACTCTTACTTTTGCAGATGACTTTTTGGATGTAATAGAGAGAGCAGTCAAAACCGGTGTTAAAAAGGTAACTTCTCTTATAGATCATGCATATATGGTTTTGTTATGATGTTGTACATTTTTAAAAATGGATTTTAACAGCCAGGGTTTTTAGGAATATTGAAGTTGTAACAAAAACAATTTTCTGCTGAAATTAGCAACTATAAAAATACCAGAAACTTTCTTTAGTATTGCAGAGTTCTCTGCAAAATCCGAATTCTTTGTACCCAATATTACATCTTCCTGTGCACAATGATTAGCTGGTCACAAAAATACATGAAAGGGCATCCTTTTTGCAAAAAACTTCTGTATGTAAAACTGGCCATGGCAAGTTCTAACGTAAGGGAGGGGGAAGTTTTCTGGGTGTTTTTTGTGTTAAAGGAGGCCAGTATTGACTTCCATTATCTATGTAACTCTCTCACTTTGTGATTACCTCTGTCAGCCTACACCAGATATTCATGTGGCCTTGATTCTGTAAACATTTTGAGTTCAGTAGTTCTTAAACTGGGGTCCGCGAGTCATGTCCAGGGCCACAGGCCCCACTGATCAACTCCTCCCCCGCCTCCCAGTGCCTCCTGCACGCCTCAGAACAGCTGTTCAGCGGCGTGCAGGAGGCACTGGGAGGGAGGGGGAGGAGTGGGGACAAGACACGCTTGGAGGAAAGGGTGGGAAGAGGAGGGGCAGGGGTGGGGCGGGAAGTGATGGAGGCTTGGGAGCAGGGTCTGGGGCTGAGCGGGGGTTGAGCACCACCAGGGAGAATTAGAAGCCGGCTTTAATTCAATCATCTTTATGTGCTTTTCACCTGTGTAAAGTTAAGTACATCCATAGATGTTTGCAGGATTAGGCCCTTAGCTGACTCTCTGTTAGTTGATGTACTAACGGTAGACGTACAGTTAGTAGAGTTCTTACCTTTATTTAGATTTACATCATTATGTGCAAACTTGTAACTCTATGACAAAAATTCTTGGCCAAAAGCTCCTTCCCAACTACAGTGGCCAGTGAATATTCAAGAAACAAGTATTCAGTCCAACTCCTTTTTAGTGGACCTCTGTAAAATCAAAGATATTTTGGTTTTCCAAACAAAAAATAATATCACAAAACTGCTGATTTGAGCAAATTCATAAAACGGTATTTTACTATGTTAATAAAGCATAGATCTTAGTTTGTTTTAAAAAGAAAGAACCCCCACCTCTTCCACAGGAGGTTTAATAAATAAAAACATAATCTGAAAGGAGTTAAAATTTGGAGAGCAAGGGAAAAGTTCAAAGTAACTAATGGAGAATCAGTAATACTTAGCACTTATGTAAGTGCTGTACAAACATTATTCAATCCTCACATTCCTGTGATGTAATTAATTAGTAATATTCCTATTTTGCACACAGAGAAACTGATAAGCATAGATTAAGTAATTTGCCCAAGAGCACATCATTATGTCACAATCACTGTGTTGCTGTTTTGTGGCTCTCCTGATTAGTCCTAGAGAAGCTTGCATCTTTCACAGTAAGATGTTTCTGTTTCTCCTCAATAGAGCACAGTGACCAGTAACATTCATGGGAATTATTGACATATAGCAAGTAGATAATAAACCCCAGTTACATCCAGAGTACGTGAGAAATTGTTTCGCTATCATGAGCATTGTTAGCCCTGATTCTGAAAAATGTTAGGCACATACAATACATGTTTTATTATATGCTCCTGGAGGAATTCTATGCAAGTGCAGAATTAATGTCCCCCACAGATTTTACCCCACAGAAAAACTGATTCATGCATCCCTTCTGGGGAGCAGTCAGGGTTGGAGGGGCGCATCTGGTTTGGGTGTCAGGAGTAGCGCGGGGGGGATGTAAATCGCCACCTTGTGGGACAGGGCTGGGCTCTCTCTGTCCCTCTCACTTGCTATTGAAGTAGCTGGGGAGGGACAGGGCTGGGGATGCCCCAGCTGATAGCTCCTACCGGGCACCAGACTCTAGCTGCTAATCCTGGCTGAGCTGGGGAATGGGACTTCCTCTTCCCGTCCAGTGGCCACTCCCGAGGCCAGTGTCGGATCAGACCCACCCCTGGAACCTACCCTGGCTGCAGGAAGCTCCACCTCACCCCTCCCCCACCCCCACCCGCTTCCTGCCCTCATCGCTCCCTGGCTGCAGGGGAAGTGTTCACTGTATGAGACACTGACCCTGGTCTGGCCAACCCCTCTGTATCTAAACCTCCATCCCTGCACCCAGAATCCCCCAACAAGCCCCTGTGCATCCAGATCCCCCTTCTACCCAGACCCGCCACCAAGCCACTGCACCCAGATTGCCCCACACAGAACACTGTGACCTGGATCCCCCCACACTAAGCCCCTCCATATTTGGATCCTGCCAGGCTGAGCCTGCTTGCCCCACACCTGGGTCAGGAGGACAGGGCTGGGCGTGCGGGTGTGCGAGACTCTGTCCTCCTTGCTCGCTCTGGAGCCATATAGATGTACTAATATGCCTACTATGCAATCTATTTGTCAAAAAACATTTCCTGAATCTTTTTTGTAGTCTGTATTGTTACAGACTTACTTGCTGACCTGTATTTTGAAATAAATTACCAAAATAATTGAAAAATGTGTGATTATATTGTGTTGTTTTGACAAATAAAATACGCAGAATTTTAAAATATTGTGTGCAGATTTTTAAATTTTTGGTGCACAATTCCCTCAGAACTAGTAATTGCACACCTTAACTTGTATGTGCAATTGATGATGTGATTGCGTATCCCGATGAAGTAATTATGTAGTCAAATGGCCAAATCTTGGCATTTGCACATATATTAACCTATTTGCACATGCTGTCACAGCTATCAACTGTTCATTTTGCATGAGTAACTTAAAATCCAGTCCTGTGTTTCCAAAAACAAACAATAGAAAATGTTCTATAGCAAAAGCATTACCTGGTTTGAAGAAAAACTAATAGAGCTGAACAATCGTACATTTAAATTGCCTTTGTTCTCCCTTGGGAGAATGAGACATGGTTTTATTGCAGAGGCAATAAAACGCTGGATGTACATCCAACATATGAAAGGTTAAGAGGACACTTAAAACTACAATGTTAATGTAACAAGCTCTGATGCTATGGTTGGAGCATGACGCTGAGGGCCCAAAACTCCTGAATTTTTAATCCTGGGGCTCGAATACTGATTCCCTGGATGGCTCTTTAAAAATCACATCATCCTTCTACTTTGATTTCCCCAACTGTAAAATGGGGATTATACTTTACAAATGAATTAATCCTCACAGTACCCAGAAAAGTGCCTTGAAGATGAAAATCAAAAAGGTCAATACTGTTATTAATAGTGGTATTGCAATAATTGAATGGACTGTGACCGACATTATGGTGGGAGGCTAATTTATGTACTACTGATCAAAAGCCATGATTTGGCATATAGTACATTCGCTAGTATGTCTGCTGAAAGTCTTAATGAATCTTGAGACACTTGCGTGGTTTAACAGAATACTACTATATTCATAATACAAATAGCTACTAGGCTTTCCTCTGTCTAGGTTCTTCTCTGATTTCTATCACTCTGGTATCTGAGTGCCTTTTAAAGCATTTCCTGGTTGTTTGCTGTTTGTTCAAAGTTGAACACACATTTACTAACAATATTTTTCTTCGTTTCAGTTTATGATTACAGGCGGAAATCTACAAGATAGTAAAGATGCATTGCAGCTGGCACAGACAAATGGTATCCTTACTTTAAAAGACATGATATATATTTAATCCCTGTAGCTGTAGATTTCCACCCTTCCCCATGGTAATTAACATTTAAAATTACTTATTCCTGGAGCTATTGGCAGAATCCACATTATTCAGATTCAAAAAAAGAAAAAATATATCCAGGTCAGATGGATATATTCTACATAATTTATTTCTTGTTATTACAGAGGGCATGGGGTATTGGTCGATATCAGTCCTTCCTATCTTCTGTTTCTGTATTTCTAGATAAAACAAATCAAGGGTGTTTTTGGAGGAGGAGTACTTCTCTATCATAGAAGAACGTACAGAATAGCCAGCTCCCCTTATTATCTATTTCAGGGATTTTCAAAAGGCATTTGACAGCCTGCAAAGGCATACATTGCAGAATATTCTTCAGTCTTATGGAATTCCAGCTAAAGTTATCAATATCATCAATGCTATATACAGCAATGCAAAGTGTACTGTAAGAGTGAACTACCAGACAGAGTGGTTCAGTGTGCACAGTGGTATGAAACAGGGCTGCATTGTGTATCTGATGATAAACCACCATGTTACCAACACAAACACTGGCATAGCATGGGTAGTTACCAAATGCCTAGAAGACCTAGGCTTTACTGGTGATATCGTGCTATTGAACGACACCCCCAAAAGCTACAAACAAAGACCGACACCTTGGCAAAAACAGGAAGCCAAGTAGGGCTCAAAATCAGTTACGCCAACACAAACATCCTTGAAACCTGGATGTTAAGCTGTGGCATCCTATTGGAAGGTAAAAACATCAAGAAAGTAGAATAGTTCATTTACCTGGGTAGCACCAGACTAGCCAATGGAGACCTCAGGAAAGAAATGACATCAAGGATAGGAAAGGCACCCACAGCATTCACTAAACTCAACAACCTATGGAAATCAGAGATATAGAGTGCAAAAACAAAACTTAGAATTGTCAACTCAAACATAATCTCAGTGCTAATATACAGCTCTGAGAGCTGGAGATCTACCAAATGATTAAACAGAAAACCAGGTGCCTTTGAAAATAAGTGCCTTTGAAAGATCCTGGGCCTTGGATGGAAAGGTTTCATCACCAGTGAAGAGATCCAAGAAATCACGAACCAGCAGCTTGTCTCTACCAGAATCAGAAGGAAGTGCTTGATGTATTTGGGGCATGTACTCTGGATGCTAACACCCAGACTTTCACACGAACCTGTCAAGTGGAAACCAACTGGTGTGAGGAAACAAGGGTGCCCAAGAAAAATCTTAACAAGAACCCTTACTAGGGAGGGCAGAACAATTGGTCTGAACACCATAGAGCAGATGGAAGCAACAGCCAATGACAGAAGGGGATGGAAGAGACTTGCAACACTGGTGTGAGAAGGATGTAATAATACTTCTCTGGCCCCTGCCCTTCTGGAGCCAACTGTAATGTTCGTATAGTATTTACTGCTCAGGCTTGCAGTGCCACACGGTGTGGAGTTTTGCTGTTTTGTGCTGATTGTACTAACATGATTACCATGTGGAATGGGGATATTTTTCTCTTTATTGCAGTGTTTGCAGGTTCCCCCTTCTCTTTCTGTTTGAAAGCAACCTCCATCCACTGTTCACCTAGATCCCTATTTAGCAGATCATTTAAGCATGTGAATGATCCCATACCTATTCAGCAAAGCAGTTAAGCCTGTGCTTAAAATTCAGTATATGCTTAAATGCTCTGTTGAATAAGGCTGGGATTATTCATGTGCTTAATTGTTTTGTTGAGTTGTGGTATTAACTTCCTTCACAAACATACCCACAAATTCTGAATACCTAAACTCACTCGGCGCATAATTTTCTGCTATAAAAGTTCCATAGATGCCTAAGTTGTAGACTCTGGGACATGTGCACTGATGCCTCCCTTTAGGCTTCCAGTATCAAAGTATCAAAACTTCTGGACAAGTTATCCCCTTACCTAGCTGGACTGAATCTCTCCCACCCCAACAAGAATTGCACAGGAGATTGGAACAGGTGGGAGGAAGAAAGTAACATGTTAAATCATGAGCCTTAGAGCTGAAGGTCACCTGGTTTGCTTAAACCAGCCCCGCGTCTGCTCAGGGTTTGCCCCAAGGAAAAAATAAATTCAGTATGAGTTGCTGTTAATTTGATATAAACTTACTGTATTCCTGGAAATAAAATTCTAATACTGTTATGCACTAGACATGTTTTACAGTACGGTTGGCTGCCATCCCACCCGCTGTGGCGAATTTGAGCAGAGTGACCCTGACCAATATTTAGCTGAATTGCAAAATCTCGTTATAAAAAATAAGGGGAAGATCAGAGCAATTGGGGAATGTGGCCTGGGTAAGTATTGTTGGGATTGCTCAAGATTATCCTCTTCGTTGAATTCTTAAAAAAAACAAGGAATTAATTGTGTTTTTTTTTTCTTTTGTAGATTTTGATAGATTAGAATTTTGCCCTAAAGACACCCAACTCAAGTAAGAAAGATCTGATAACTATAGAGATTGATGTATAAATCTTTACAGTGATTTACAACATTTTTCATTTTGTATTATAGCAACTGGCATTTTGTTGGCTACATACTTATTCTAACGTGAAGTCTGATAAGCTACTATTTTTTGACCAGCAATAATGATTTTATAGGAAAGAGACCTATATTTAAAAAAAAAAAAAACAGGTACTTAGGGTGTAATTCACAAAGCAATTTAGGTGGTTAAATTCCAGAGAGTTAAACATGTAATCCCATTGCACAACCTCACTGCAATCCATGAAACTCCTTCTTGGCTGCCGCCTAATACTCTGGATGCCTAAACTCACTCAGCACCTAACGTTCTGCTGTAAAAGTTCCATAGATGCCTAAGTTGTAGACCCTGGGACATGTGCACTGATGCCTCCCTCTAGGCTTCCGGACACCTATCTCTCCCCAAAGCCCCAGAGCAATCTATGAACTGGGGGAAGATAGGCATTGGCCGCCTAAGTTGCATGTAAGGTCTGATGTGGTAGGCAACCTCTGAGCACACCGAACAGATTGGGTTCCATTCCGAATCTGTCCAGAGGAGGTTGTGGTGCCCACCTTACAACTTTTATCCCTGTGTTTAGAGCACTCACCTGGGATGTGGGAGATCCGCATTCAATTTCTCCCTCTCTGCCAGAGTTGTAGAAGGGATTAGAACAGGGGTCTCCCAGCTCTCAGGAGGGTGCTCTAACCATGGAGCTATGGGATATTATGATGTGGCGCTCCCTCAGTCTGTCCTGTTGAAGCTGTTCCGCTGTGGATAAATAATGAAAGAGTGATTGGAGCAAGGGGATTGGCACCCACTTAATGTGCTGGCTTTTGTGGATTGCAGTGTTGTTCCTTTGATTTTTCTAGGTACCTAAAAGGCGCTGTGATGCTCAGCGTTGCAGTGCTAAGCTCCTTCATGGAGTGTTGTGTCCAGTTCAGGGCACCACATTTCAGGAAAGATATGGATAAGAGGGAGAAAGTCCAGAGAAGAGCAACAAAAACGATTAAAGGTCTAGAAATCATGACCTATTAGGGAAGATTGAAAAAAAACTGGTTTTGTTTAATCTGGAGAAGAGAAGACTGAGAGGGGATATAACAGTTTTCAAATACATAAAAAGTTGTTAGAAGGAGGAGGGAAGTAAATTGTTCTTGTTAACCTCTGAGGATAGGACAAGAAGCAATGGGCTTAAATTGCAGCGAGGGCGGTTTAGGTTGGACATTAGGAAAAACTTCCTGTCAGGATAGTTAAGCACTGGAATAAATTGCCTAGGGAGTTTGTGGGACCTCTGTCATTGGAGATTTTTAAGAGCAGGTTAGACAAACACCTGTCAGGGATGGTCTAGGTAATACTTAATCCTGCCATGAGTGAAAGGGACTGGACTAGATGACCTCTTGAGGTCCCTTCCAGTCCTATGATTCTATTCCACTTTTAATATTGCAAAACTACTCTTATACCTGACATTGAATCAATACTTCCTTTGCTGTAAAACCAATCAGAATTTGAGAGTTTCTGGATGGAAAAGGCATTCACTGACTTTGCTATTCAAGAACTGTCTGGAGCTCCAGTCCAGAGGGAAGCCTACAATAGGGAGTGGCATAGAAGGGAGGCTTGTAGAAGGGAGTGGAACTGTCACAGAGGACAAAGCCTGCAGTGGATAAGGGGGCAAGATATTGGCAAGGGAGGCCTCTGGAGCAGGGCAATCTAGGAAAGCTGGTGAGGAGCGGGCTAGTTTGTCAGAGGGCAAAGCACGCATTAAGGAGCAGGGAAGGGACTGAGTTGTTCTGATGCTGGCACTGCACCCAGAATTGGGTTGTGGTGTTGGGGAGGAAACCCTGCAGAAATGAGTAGGGCTGTCTAGGGAAGCAGTTGAGAAATACATCTTTGACAGCAGATGATAAATTTCAACAAAATAACCTTTGGACTTGTGGATGATGCTTGTGCATTGCTGTCCGAGTAGGGAGAGAACTTCCTCCCGGTATCCCGGGAGGAAGCACAGGCAGGAACGTCTGTGAGGGGAGGGCTCCTGCCTCATACTGAGAATGAGGGGCGATCAGCAGGTTATCTCAAGTGCTTATATACGAATGCACAAAGCCTTGGAAACAAGCAGGGAGAACTGGAGGTTCTGGTGATGTCAAGGAATTATGACGTGATTGGAATAACAGAAACTTGGTGGGATAACTCCCATGACTGGAGTACTGTCATGGATGGTTATAAACTGTTCAGGAAGGACAGGCAGGGCAGAAAAGGTGGGGGAGTAGCACTGTATGTAAGGGAGCAGTATGACTGCTCAGAGCTCCGGTACGAAACTGCAGAAAAACCTGAGTGTCTCTGGATTAAGTTTAGAAGTGTGAGCAACAAGAGTGATGTAGTGGTGGGAGTCTGCTATAGACCACCGGACCAGGGGGATGAGGTGGATGGGGCTTTCTTCCGGCAACTCGCAGAAGCTACTAGATCGCACGCCCTGGTTCTCATGGGTGACTTTAATTTTCCTGATATCTGCTGGGAGATCAATACAGCGGTGCATAGACAATCCAGGAAGTTTTTGGAAAGCGTAGGGGACAATTTCCTGGTGCAAGTGCTAGACGAGCCAACAAGGGGGGGAGCTTTTCTTGACCTGCTGCTCACAAACAGGGAAGAATTAGTGGGGGAAGCAAAAGTGGACGGGAATCTGGGAGGCAGTGACCACGAGTTGGTTGAGTTCAGGATCCTGACACAGGGAAGAAAGGTAAGCAGCAGGATACGGACCCTGGACTTCAGGAAAGCAGACTTCGACTCCCTCAGGGAACGGATGGGTAGGATCCCCTGGGGGACTAACATGAAGGGGAAAGGAGTCCAGGAGAGCTGGCTGTATTTCAAGGAATCCCTGTTGAGGTTACAGGGACAAACCTACCGATGAGTCGAAAGAATAGTAAATATGGCAGGCGACCAGCTTGGCTTAACGGTGAAATCCTAGCAGATCTTAAACATAAAAAAGAAGCTTACAATAAGTGGAAGGTTGGACATATGACCAGGGAAGAGTATAAAAATATTGCTCGGGCATGTAGGAATGAAATCAGGAGGGCCAAATAGCACCTGGAGCTGCAGCTAGCAAGAGATGTCAAGAGTAACAAGAAGGGTTTCTTCAGGTATGTTGGCAACAAGAAGAAAGCCAAGGAAAGTGTGGGCCCCTTACTGAATGAGGGAGGCAACCTAGTGACAGAGGATGTGGAAAAAGCTAATGTGCTCAATGCTTTTTTTGCCTCTGTCTTCACTAACAAGGACAGCTCCCAGACTGCTGCGCTGGGCATCACAACATGGGGAGTAGATGGCCAGCCCTTTGTGGAGAAAGAGGTGGTTAGGGACTATTTAGAAAAGCTGGACGTGCACAAATCCATGGGGCCGGACGAGTTGCATCTGAGAGTGCTAAAGGAATTGGCCATTATCTTTGAAAACTCGTGGCGAACGGGGGAAGTCCCAGATGACTGGAAAAAGGCTAATGTAGTACCAATCTTTAAAAAAGGAAAGGAGGATGATCCTGGGAACTACAGGCCAGTCAGCCTCACCTCAGTCCCCGGAAAAATCATGGAACAGGTCCTCAAAGAATCAATCCTGAAGCACTTAATGAGAGGAAAGTGATCAGGAACAGTCAGCATGGATTCACCAAGGGTAGGGCATGCCTGACTAATCTAATCGCCTTCTATGATGAGATTACTGGTTCTGTGGATGAAGGGAAAGCAGTGGATGTATTGTTTCTTGACTTTAGCAAAGCTTTTGACACAGTCTCCCACAATATTCTTGTCAGCAAGTTAAAGAAGTATGGGCTGGATGAATGCACTATAAGGTGGGTAGAAAGTTGGCTAGATTGTCGGGCTCAACGGGTAGTGATCAATAGCTCCGTGTCTAGTCGGCAGCCAGTGTCAAGTGGAGTGCCCCAGGGGTCGGTCCTGGGGCTGGTTTTGTTCAATATTTTCATAAATGATCTGGAGGATGGTGTGGATTGCACTCTCAGCAAATTTGCGGATGATACTAAACTGGGAGGAGTGGTAGATACGCTGGAGAGCAGGGATAGGATACAGAGGGACCTAGACAAATTGGAGGATTGGGCCAAAAGAAATCTGATGAGGTTCAATAAGGATAAGTGCAGGACCCTGCACTTAGGACAGAAGAACCCAATGCACTGCTACAGACTAGGGACCGAATGGCTAGGCAGCAGTTCTGCGGAAAAGGACCTAGGGGTTACAGTGGACGAGAAGCTGGATATGAGTCAGCAGTGTGCCCTTGTTGCCAAGAAGGCCAATGGCATTTTGGGATGTATAAGTAGGGGCATAGCGAGCAGATCGAGGAACGTGATCGTCCCCCTCTATTCGACATTGGTGAGGCCTCATCTGGAGTACTGTGTCCAGTTTTGGGCCCCACACTACAAGAAGGATGTGGATAAATTGGAGAGAGTCCAGCGAAGGGCAACAAAAATGATTAGGGGACTGGAACACATGACTTATGAGGAGAGGCTGAGGGAACTGGGATTGTTTAGTCTGCAGAAGAGAAGAATGAGGGGGGATTTGATAGCTGCTTTCAACTACCTGAGAGGTGGTTCCAGAGAGGATGGTTCTAGACTATTCTCAGTGGTAGAAGAGGACAGGACAAGGAGTAATGGTCTCAAGTTGCAGTGGGGGAGGTTTAGGTTGGATATTAGGAAAAACTTTTTCACTAGGAGGGTGGTGAAACACTGGAATGCGTTATCTAGGGAGGTGGTAGAATCTCCTTCCTTGGAAGTTTTTAAGGTCAGGCTTGACAAAGCCCTGGCTGGGATGATTTAATTGGGGATTGGTCCTGCTTTGAGCAGGGGGTTGGACTAGATGACCTCCTGAGGTCCCTTCCAACCCTGATATTCTATGATTCTAATGTCATTCACAGAATTGGAGAGGTTACTTAGGACTTTGCACCTGCAGTATGAAGCTGTAGCTTTCGCTACAGAAGGTATAGTGGCTTGTAATGCTGTAGCTTTTAATCTATTTACCATGCTACTGCACTAGCCTCTTGTAGTAAGAGGATCAGCCAAGTGGCCAGCATATTTTTTCTTGTTCTTGTTGTTAGTTTCCAGTAGCAACCAAAATGTGCTGAATTCAATAAAGCACAGCTTGGTGAAGACTTGTTCAACCATTGCTGTGAAATGAAACACTGGAATAGTGAGCAGGAGTAGATGATGTCACTTTGAAGATTCTTCTGTTTCCTAAACAGAGCCTGAGCCTACTGAAATAAATCTTTAGAGTCTAATTGTTCCTTCCCACTGCACAAGCTAACAGATAGCTATCTGAATCAGCATGGTCAGTGATGCAAGTTCTTGACTTATAGCTTTAGTGGGCTAGAGGAAAACTTCTAATCAACCATACTTAAATTGGCGTGGGAGGGTAGAAGAGGGAAAATAGAACAGGTAGATCATCTGTTGAGTTGCAGAGGCAGAAAGTCTCTACCATCTGATTGTTCAATGGATTGTCTGAAATAAATTGGTTTTGTCAGTTCAATTCCTGTTGGCTCCACGTGGCATCCTTGCTGGAAATCACCATAGAGAAAAGGAGGGTGGGTGGGTGGGTGGAAGGGAGGGGAATGAGAGCAGGCAACAAAGAAATGTAAAATGGGGAAAGACACATGCCACTTTTAGGTTTGTAAATTTAATGATGTTGTTTTTTCCTAGATATTTTTGCATTTTGCTGGTAGCTGTCCTACATACGTCTGGGAAAATTACTGTTAAGAGAGTTTTAAAATTGCACGCCATAGTGTTAGGCATTTGGAGTTTCAAACCAAGATAAGGGAAAGTTTTTTAAAATTAATAATTTTTAAAAAAGCCCATAAGGACACTGAAAGAAAAAAAAAAAGAATGGAATGAGTGTAGCCAATTTGCCAGTTGTCAGCTTAGATGGAGTCAAACTGTTATACTACTTATTAAGATTGCTAGCAGTCAGCCAGATGTTACTGGAGTAAATTATACTCAGGTATAATCTACTGGGAAACGGTGTTACTTCTAAGTTCCATTTCATGCTTAAACATTATTTTCTGTTGTAGTGAAACTTTGTTTCCTTGGACAATTTTCTATGAAGACTAGAGAATATCTGTCTCCTGTCTTGCACAGCCATTCATGATGAAAGTCCTTTGGTAGAGCTGCCCCAGGAGCAGTTTCTATCAAGTTTTCCTTCTTCCTCTTTCTCACCTGTTGCGGTGTAGAAATTATAAAAATTGGCCAGGAGATTCAGGGACGTGTATTAAATGTAACATGAATAACTTTCAAGTTGATGGAATTCCTTTAGTGTGTCTGGATACTGTGTTTATATTAATTTGGATTCTTTGGTTAAATAATATTTGGTTGTTAGCTATTTATAGCTTTTGTGGTTAAATAATTGAAATGATTTAACAGCTGGTTTTTTATTTATTTATTTTTTTAATAAATAGCTGTTGTTGTTTTTTCTCCCCTCTCCCTTAGGAAGAGTAGGCTTTGTGTGACTGTCCCTTGATTGATGCTAGTTCTCTGGTGCTACCACTCACTCTTTTTTTTGCATTTGTCATGCTTTTCTTTCTCCCTGTTCTGTATGTATGGTTATCATATTAAGTATTTATTACCATATGTCCAGTCCACTCTGGTGTTGTGCATCATACACACCTGCATGTGGACTGGATCTTCCCTTTAAAGGATTTTTTATGTGTGAGGATAGGAATACTCTGTGCTTATTAGTTTAAGCAACAAAATATAAAGAAACTTGGCAAATGCAGTAAGAATCATTTTGTTGGGCAGGCAGCAATGTTCTCTTGCCTTGTCCAATTAATGTTATCCTCCAAAGGGCTTACTCGCAGTGAGTCTATTTATTCCTGTCCCTATCATGTTTCCTGATCGGTTCTAATTTGCCAGTCTGGTGACAGCTTGGCAGCCAAAACCAACCAGAAATGACCAATGTAGCAATCTAGAGACAGAACTAGCTACAAATGGAAATTGACATGGTGTTGAAATATTAATTGGTTTGCTTTGGAAAGTGTGTTGGGAAAACTGGCACCCTAGTTGGTTTCTCTCCACCCACCCTTCCATATGTCTTTATAGAGCTCCTGCATGACTGCTACTGGCCCTTCATCCAGCAAAGATGAGAATAGCAGGGGGTAGAAAAAGCAGGGAGAGGGAGAAAGATGAGAGAATAGGCAAACCAAATGCAGAAAAAAGGAAGGAGGAGAGGAGATAGATAACAGAAGACCTGAAGAGGGTTAAGATAGATAGAAGGAGAAATGGGGCAGAAATAATAGTAGTGATCCTAATGTTGGTACCTCAATCTTCCATTGAGAAATGACACACCAACATTTAAAGTCTTTCTTGGTAGCCTACCATACAAGTAAAATAACTGGCAGCCTGCTACCTAATTATAGTTGTTTGAGGATATAAAGGCCAGGAGAATGCTCCCCTATTTTCTCCAACCCACAGATACTCAATTTGATTGTTCTTTGTGCTGTTGATATCCAGATGACATTAACCCCCACCTGTTTCCTAAATTTTTTGGGAAACATGCTGCAATTATGCTAAATTTAAACCTAAAGTTCCTCAATTTTTAAAGCTTCCTGGAGATAATTCAGTTATCTTTAAAAAAAAAAAAAAAGGGGGGGGGGGCGGGGGGTCACACTTCTGATTCAGTGTAAACCCCTTTGCATTCCCCCAGTGTTGCCATTCCTGGCCTCTTATTAACTGACTTCCAAAATGTATCACTTAATATAGTAGTGTGTCCAGGGAAGACTTCCCTTTAAAGATCTATCCTTTAGTCATTTCACAGGCAAAAACTCCCATTCAGTGGAACCGTTAATGCGGTGATACTCAGATTTCAGTGGTTCAGGAGCCAAATTAGCCATCCACATTATCTAAAAGAGCCACAGTAGTGCAAATTCATTGTTTCTTTACTATATATACCAGTGGTTCTCAAACTTTTTTTTAGCAAACCACTTGCTCGGGGTCTCAGTGGACCACTTAATGACCTTTCCAAATGTTGTTTATATCATTAGCTATTGAAAAGCGCTTTGGATAAAAACATTCTTTTAAAAAAAACTTAATAAACATTTTTTTGTTCTACAAGTAAAAGCGCACAATTCATATTTTAATAACAGTAGTCTTACCTTTCCAATGCGATGGATGTACCCTCTCTCCCCCCGCCGCAGCAGCCCCCAAGCTGGGGCTGGGAAGAAAGGGAGTCTCTCCCCCACCACAGCAGCCACAGAGCTGCCATCTCTCCCCGGCAGCTGCAGCCCTGGAGCTGGGGAAAGTCGCCTCTTTCTCTGACCGCCACAGCCCTGCATGTCCTAAATTCCGCCCACCCCCTCTTCTCACCTCACTGTCCTCTCCCACCTACCTCCTACTTCCCCCCCCCAAGGCTACCACCTCACCTTACATGTGGGTCTTCTCCAGGGTCCAGGCTCGTAATTAGTGGAGGTTACGCCTGAATGGCTCCACTAATTAGGTGGGTGGCCCTTCATTCTCTCATGTGTGACCGCCCAAGCGCGCACCTGAGAGGGAACTATCCACTATCCATCTGAATGGAGCTTGTGGACCACTGGTTGTCCACAGACCACAGTTTGAGAACCTCTTTTTTTTTTTAAAAAGACCATTCTGTCTCATGGCCTCCTTTACACCATTTTTATTCAATCTTGCACCCAGTTTCTATCTAAAAACATATTTTTTTTTCTTACAGATACTTTGAAAAGCAATTTGACCTGTCAGAGAAAACAAAATTGCCAATGTTTCTCCATTGTAGAAATGCACACACTGAATTTTTAGGTAGGTTTTGCTCAGGACTGAATGTGACAAAAGTTTGTAATAGTTTGCTTTTGCCCTTTAGCAAATAGTTAGTTTTGCTTACATTGTTCTTTCTTTTAATTGGCAGAAATAATGAGAAGGAATAGAGATAGATGTGTGGGAGGAGTGGTAAGTATGACCAATCTTATAATAAACTCTATTCAATCTAACACTCATTTAATTGTTTTGAGTACTATTCTTTTGTTTGTAATATAATCTCGGTAGATTTCCGGTTAAACCATTTAAACCGCTACAAATCCATTGTAGCTTTACAATCCCTTTCACTACTTTTATCCTTCTCACTGTTGCTTTTCCAACAGTTTCTTGCAAGGTATGAGGATTGGTCAAGGAGAGAGAGACTTTGCAGCTGACATCAACAGTTTTTATTGGCTTGCCAGAAATGCAGCTTTAAGCATTTTTTGCTTAAACTGGCTCCTTCCCAATTCTGAAGTGTCTACAGCTGCAGTTAGTTTTAAGGAGTACTAATCCTGTCTAGAAATTGAAACCCAATATAAAATGGTGGATTTTGTACATGGATATGGGCAGGGTTCAGTTTAGATATTGATTGGTAGGATACCAGATCACCAAGAGTGTGTGTGTGTGTGTGTGTTTAAAAAAAAAGTCATACTTTTAACATAAGGGTCATGCTTACATCACTCCAAACCAGTCTGTTTTAGCGATGAAGTCCTCTCCATTGTTGGTTCTACTACCACTAATGTCTAGGATGCCTTTTCTGTGATTGACAAACTGCACTTTTTCTGGTGCAACTAACTTTGTACCACTGCATTTTTAATTTCTTGTCTGTTGCATGCTCCAGCAGGAACGGTAACCACAAACGTTCACTTTTTATATCAAAACACTTTGTCAAAACCATGTCCATATGTAACTTTCAACCAGTATATATCTGCAGAAATTAAGGTTTTATATTTTAATGTTAAAAATAGTAACTGCAAACAAAGGACAATTTTTTAAAAAACTCTTGTAGGTTACTTTAAGATATAATCATCATCCCTGGCTGAGAGAGAAGAGCAGGCCATCCTTCTGAAACGCATTCAGAACCAACGCTACTTGTCAAGGGGCTGCACTCTTGGGGTGCAGAATTCAGCCTGTGATCCTCTTGCCCAAAAGCGCTATCAGATGAGCCTTACTTACTCTATAATTCACTGAATTCTATATAAATATATCTTGCATATTACCTCTGGTTTTTACTTTACAATTAAGAACTATAAATATTTACACAAATATTAATTTTGGGTTACAGGTTTTCTTACATGATAAAGTATATAAACCTCTTTTCTAGGTACATTCATTTGATGGCACAAAGGAAGAAGCAGCTGCTATAATAGATTTGGATCTCTATATAGGAATAAATGGTTGGTAAGTTCTTTTCAACAAATGATATTTTTAAAATAGTTTCATAACTTGAAACGTAATTACTTTTTAAAATGAGGTTAAGTCTTCAAAGCCCATTAGACTAAGTGATCATTTGTAGACAGATTTAGATTTGCACTTATTAATCTGTTAACTGCAAAAAGTTCTCAATTCACAGGTCAAATGCATTCCTCTTTACTCACTGAGATAATCTAGTCTTGGGCCCTTTCTGAGATGCTCCATGCCAATTCTAGTTTGTAAATAAATGAGGTGGAGTGTAGAGGCAGCTGTATTTTAGGACAGAGTAATTAAAAAAAACAAAACTACATTGTCTAGTCCAAAAGTAACCAAGAATTAATGTGACCAGCCTGATCTACCAATGGACTGGGCTAAAATCACACTATTAATTATACTGAGACCTAACTGTTTGATTTACGTGAGCTCAGACTGCTACACCTTTTGGCAGGAGCCTTTAAATTATCCAGGTATCGAGCCAGGTGAACACAGAAACCCAGCAGAAGCTTCCATGTGCTTTACCAGGCCAGTGTGGCTGTAGAAGCTGATTTGTGGAACTGGAATTAGGACTGGGACAGCGGGCCACTTCCCAGGGTTGTCATTTTTAGCTGTGGCTTGGACGCACAGCTGGGAGCTTTTTTTTAATATAAGTTGAAGCAAATAATACTTACACATTATTTAGAAATTAACTCTTTAAGAAACCACTTTTGCTAAGAAACCATTTTTGTAAGCAAGGTAATTAAATACCAGCCAGAGAACATTGTACTTAGTTTCTAAAAGTTATGAGCTTCATAAGGCTCTGAGAAGATGATTCCAGTCACACGTGGCTTAAGTATGGTTTGAACAAAAAACCACAATCCTCTAACAAAACATCAACTTAAGTCCAAATTCACTCCCTATTCTTATGATTTCTAGCTCACTGAAAACAGAAGCCAACTTAGAAACACTGAAGTCAATTCCTAGTGAAAGATTAATGATAGAAACTGGTAAGTTGCTGTTCTGATGGACCATATTGCGTTTTTTTTGTTTTGAAAACTTTATTAGAAGTGGAGTTATGCTTGTATGGCAGTGAATATAAAGGGCAGTCTTCAGACACAAACTCACCATTACAGTAACAGGGGTTAGGAATGGGGAAAGGATTACCTTGTTCTCTATGGGTATGTCTACACTGCAGTGTAAGCCCAGGGTTGGAATTCATGCTCAAGCCTAGCCCCCTCTTCCTTCTAGACACAAATCTCGCTAACCCACGACTCAGACCCAGGACCCCAAGGAGGTGGAGGGCCTGAGCCTGAGTCAAGCCAGGACCCACAGTTCAAGCCCTATTGCTCTGCAGCATAGACGTAGCCCCACTGGGCTTCTGGTCCGGAAGACTGCGAAAAGTATTCCACAATCCCACAGGCCAACTTTTTGTCCTCTAGACAGGCACAGTGAGGTTTTTCCACACTGCACCACAATCAAAGGGTGAGAGCAGCCACATTTTGGGAGGGTGTTAAGAAGTCTGGAATATGGGTGGTTGGATTCAGCCCCACATAATGCAGTGTAGATGCTGGAGCCCCAGGTTGGGATGCAGGGTTCAACAATTCCTAACATGGGGTTACAAATGAGTGTAGATGCTCAAGCCCTAGGTCAGGGGTCGGCAGCCTGCGGCACGCATGCTGATTTTTAGTGGCACTCTGCTGCCAGCTGGGGTCCTGGCTGCCAGCCCTGCTCAACCTGCTGCCAGCCTAGATGGACGGAACCCAGGGCCAGCAGCAGGCTGAGCGGGGCCAGTGGCTGGGACCCCAGCTGGCAGGGGCTGGCAGATGGAACCCCAGACCAGCAGCGGGCTGAGTGTCTCAGTCCGCTGCCGGTCGGGGTTCTATCTGCCATCCCCACTGCTGGTCTGGGGTTCGGTTCGCCGGCCCCTGCCAGCCGGGGTCCCAGCCACCAGCCCCGCTCAGCCTGCTGCCGGTCTGGGGTTCCAGCCCCTGGCATGCAAAACCTTAAGTTACAGTAAATAAATGAAGACTTGGCACAGCACTTCTCAAAGGTTGCTGACCCCTGCCCTAGGTTATAATAAACCCAGTGTCTGCTAAGTGGAGTTCTATTAACCCTGGGCTTACATTGCGGTGTAGACATACCCTAAAAAACCCTCTGGCAGACTCAATGAGCAGAGTTCATAGGCTCCAGCAGTAGTTATATTCAGCCCTCTTCTGGTAGTAAAGAACATAGATCACCTTGACAGAGACTGAGGGCATGAATGAATAAAAGGGGAGACGCTAAGGCCTGATCTACACTGCGGGGGGGGGGGGGGGGGGATCGATCTAAGTTACACAGCTTCAGCTGTGTGAATAATGTAGCTGAAGTTGACATACTTAGATCGACTTACCGTGGTGTCTTCACCGCGGTAAGTCGACTGCTGCTGTTCCCCCCCGTCAAGTCCGTCTGCACCTCTCACGGCGATGGAGTACAGGAGTCGATGGGAGAGTGCTCGGGGGTCGATTATCATGTCTAGTCTAGACGTGATAAAATCAACCCCCGCTGGATCGATTGCTGCCTGCCAATCCGGTGGGTAGTGTAGCCATACCCAAAGCAGAGTGTAGATATGCCAAACACTATGGTAAAGAACGTGATAAAGGCCATCCCATTATCAGCAGTAATGGCACTTGGGTGCATACCAGGAAATTCCAATTCATTAAGCAAAACAATATGAAAGAGGGCCTGAAAATACCTCCTGGAATAATTAGTTACGATTGAACTGATCTATTAGTGGATATTGGTTCTACTCACATTTATTTCAGACATCAGTAGTAGGACAGTTAAAAATAGATTAGGAGATTTAGTCAACAGTTATGTAATTTGGCATATCTGAAAAAGGCTGTTTTTAAAAACCCTGTAAATCCCTGCATTTCATTTGTGTCTTAAACAAAGGCACATCAGGGTGTATATCAGTGATACTCAGACTTCAGTGGTTCAGGAGCCAAACTGGCAATCAACATTACTTAAAAGTCCCATAGTAGTGTGAATTCATTATTTTATTTACTATAGTACTAATATTCATATTTAAACAGTATGATGGGGAAATATTAGTTTATACTCACAGCAAAATGACTGACAAAGTATTATTATTTTATCAACTACAATTGGTTAATATAGTAAAAGCATCCTGATTGATTAATAACTTAGATTGGTTAATAATTAAATCAGTGTTTTAATATCACGTGCTGCAAAGAGCCGCAGGAGACCCATTAAAAAGCCACTTGTGACTCATGAGCCTCAATCTGAGTATAACTTGTGTGTATAAACTTTCTGTGGGTTACACAAGTGGTTCACTGGCTAGCAGCCCTTGTCATGGTAGCATTTCTCTCTTTGCTTCTTTTATTGTACTGCATTATTGCTGAATAAAGTGGCTAATTTTATAATATGTAAAAATCTTACAGAATTTAATATAATGGAATAGTAATTTGAAGTAATTTATTAATTATTATGGATGTTAAATGAACTAATCTCATAATCATCCCTTTATCATTTGGGAGAGAAACTGTGCTTAAGAGGAGTGATTTCTAAAATGGGCTTTGGTCTGTGGAAGGTGGGGAGGACATAAACTGACAGAAGAGCAAACAATTATATGAAATTATTAACGATTGTATACATTTAACTCTTGTTTGAATCATGCAAGATGCTCCCTGGTGTGGTGTGAAAAATACTCATGCTGGGTCAAAGTGTATAAAAACAACATTTCCCACAAAAAAGAAATGGGAACTAGAGCATTGCTTGAAGGACAGAAATGAACCTTGCCATATAATGTAAGTATGTAATTTTTATATTTGAAACAAAAGGTTTGGAAACATACGCAAGTACATACACAATTTAGTAGGCTTAAACCAATGACAGAGTTATTGAATCGGGAGCAAGGTGTTGTACTCTAAGATATGTTTTACAGAATACATTGTGACTAACTTTTCAGAGGTTCTTGCATCTCCATTGATTTCAGCAGGAATTTCGGAAGCTCAGCAAATCTTAAAATCAGGTCCTTAGTGATGTCTTTTCATTTGATATCCCATGTATCCCTTCCCTCTACTTTGTAGTTCTCCCCTTAGCACTACCAAAATAGAGTCCAAGTACCCAGATTCTAATTCATGTCGCTGTGTTGCTCCTCCAGATGTAGCTGTTAGAGTACATGCAACACCAGAAGAGCCAACTGTGATATCTTTTAAAGTGGGAGGGGCTAGTGGGACACAGAGTGGATACAAATTGTTTTTCTCCAAATCACTGCTAGTTTAAGAGTACTTCCAGCAGATGAGGAGGCTAGTGTTGGTGTAGCTGTAACCTGAGGATCAGCAGCAAAATGAAACTGATTAAGATCACATCAGTTTCGTTCTGCTCTACAGTGAGTAAAGACACCAGTTTGAGGTTTGGAGATGAACAAGAATGCCCCAAAGGGGCGTTTGGAGAGGGAAATGCTTCAGGTGCCTATGGCCCGCTTTGCTCTAGAATCTACATGTCTAGAAAAAACAAACAGCAGGGGGTAAAAGTGCTACTTTTGATTTTAAATTTGTATTAACTATAATCACTAAATGAGAGTGATGGCTGAAATACTCAAATCTCATCAAATGCTGATCCCCTATTGTTTCAGTCTGGTTTTGGGGTTAGATCTGCTTTCTCCTGTTTTTACCCACCACCACAAAACATTACGTGAAATGCTCTGATTATAAGTAGGCTTAGAGTTTGATTTTTATTATTTTATAATGTCAACTGAGGATGATTTTTTCTGTTTTTATCAATTTACATTTCACAGTTGTGGGAAATTAGGCAATTATTTAATGACAGTGGATGTGGAGAGTCAAAAAGTTAAAGCTGTATAATTGTAAAAAACAGAAATAGTCAATATCACATCTAAATATCCTTAAATCAAACTCTAATAAGTTCTCAAGCAGCATTTTTCTCTATCTGTACATTTCAGTTATCAATGGAAATATTTTTTTCATCAGTTTGTATATGGTGAAATTGACATTTACCTAAAAATCTAATTCTCCCAAGCCTAGTTGTAAGTGACTTTAATTCACTTTTGGCCCAATAACAGTTTGCAAGAGTGTCTGTCAGCAAGAATGTAAATACGTTTGTAGTAATCAAAATCTGAAACTAGTTTACTTGTAGAAATGTTCAGTTATTTTGGAAAAAAAAAAAAAAGTTTTATAGCTTAATTTTTAAAAGCCAGTGTCTTTAAAAAAAAAAAAAAAAAAAAAAAGTCTTTGGATGCAGCTACTAAAGAGTCCAAATAAATTTGGCAGATAATCCACAAGAGAGTTGATTGATCTTACTTTGATATGGCATCATCTATTATAAGAGTGTTCAGAAGCTCTTTGTGCATAGCAATTTGTAGGAGCCTTTGACTAACGTGTACTTTCCATACTTTTCAATACATTATCAGACCTTTATAGGGACACAGTTTGATTTAACAATTTCTAACAATATTTTGACAAACTTATATATGTCCCCAGCTTTACAAGTTGATCTCCTGTTTTAGAAAGGTTATCTGGATGAACCTCAAATTATGTTAAGAGTCTGTTCCTCCCCCTCTCTACACACATGCTTGTCAGCTGCTCCTGTTTCAATTTAGCTGTTAGCAGTCAATACCTTGTTACAGAGAATGGGGGAGAATATGCAGGGGAGATCCCCCCCACCCCCCCCAAAGAGCAGTACATGAGATGTGAAGTGCAACTAACTATGGATAAAATTTTATTTATTTTTTTACTGGGAGCGGGGGAAGGATTTTCTGATTTCAGTGACAGTCAGCAACCTGTAACATTAGGTATAAAATGTTTAGGTCAAAATGGGACTAAAGTCAGTCACCCTTTAAAATGATTACAAATAGCATGCAGCCAACTTCAACCCTGAATATCAATTCTAAGATGTAAATTGGACAAAACAAAAATCTTTAGTTGGTTACTTTATGGACTTCAGGTTGAGATTTTCTATTCAGGAAGCTAAATAGGTGGCCTGGTTTTTCAGAAGTGCTGAGCAGCTTCTACTGAAGTTAAAGGGTGCTGCTGGGTGCACGGAACTTTAGAAAAGGCCACTTATTTATTGGCCTAAATATGGACTTCAGCTTAAGATTTCCTAGTGAGACTTCCTGAGGCCAGATCCTCAGCTGGGGTAAATTGGTGTAGCTCTACTGAAGCTAATGTATCTACAACCAGCTGAGAATCTCTCCCTCAGTGATCACTTTCACTTACTGTTAATGTCTTGTACCTACAACAAACCACCTGTGCAGAAATTTTTCTTGTGAACTGAAGCTTTAGTGGCAATAAAGAACTTGAAAGGGCAGCACTGTAGAACTTAACTGAGCTTTTTTCTAAGCAGAAGTGTATCCACTAATTCAGCTGCATCTAAAGAAGCACAATATTGCATTAATAGTCAAAGGTAGTCTTAAGGGCTATCAGGGATCACCAAGTAGTGGAAGGAACAACTATTCAATCCTTGTTTTTCAGCTACTAATTGGAAACCTGTATTTTCTAAATACAAATAAGTGGTAGTGCATTGCTCCACCTGTCAAGACTTAGGGTAACAGTTTTTGAAAAGTGTGAGTATTTATTTAGTCTTATCCTTTGGCTTCTTCCCCATCCCTTATAACAACCAGATTTATTAAAAACCATATTCTTGAAGTGTTAAATTAACAAGCTATTGCTAAACACCTAAGAACTTGTTCATTAGAAATAAAAAATGTGGATAGGACGCAAGAGTATAGGCTATTTAATTGACTACACTCTTAACTTCACCCTCTGAACTTCTGATGGCCTATGTGAGAGATTTATACTGCACTTTATCCAAAATAGCAGAAATTTCACCCGTCCAGCAAAATCACTTTCATTGGAATGTAAGGTTGTTTAACTACCTATGTAGGCCAAGCAAAAGTTGTCAAAGGATCAAAGATTAGGAGACTGCCAGTGAGTGGCTGATGTTTTAAGTGGTAGAAGCTAATTACTGTGTACAAATGAAACTAAAGTATACTTGCACCATTAAGTCCTGACCATCTTGGTCCCCTCATAGCTAGTTCTGTACACATAAACTAAACTGACATTAGTATATTTACCATTACACGTAACTGAGTAAAATTAACTTTTTTTTCTTTTTAGTCAAGTACTAGAGATAATGACGACAGTAAGAGAGGAAGACCCACTTGAACTGGCCAACACTCTTTACAACAATACTATTAAAGTCTTCTTTTCTGATATGTAATGCTGTTCCTTACCCTTTATTTTGTATAAAAGTATGCAAAGTCTGTTAACCTTACTATAAAACTTAAAAAAAAAAAAAAACCACCCCCACTCCTGCCAAAAAAAAAAAAAATTATTTTGAGGTATGACAAGATTAAACCTGTCTTTGTAAACCTCAAATACTGAACATCTAAAGCAGGGGTTCTTGCAACAAATTTTTTGGTGGCCTCATAGTGCAGCCACCAAATCTTTCTGGTGACCACTCTGACCATTTTCCTAAAATACTTAACGAAAAAATAATAAATATGCATATATACATGTCCAAATCACTAATTTATTTGTGTGGGTTTTTTTTTGCAGACTCAATAAAAAATGTACAGTTATGTCTATTCTTTACTGGACCTAAACAGAATAGAAACAGAAAGTACTTTGCATAGTGTTGTGGTTTTTTGGGGGGGGGGGATTTTTTAAAGATTTGCTAGCTAGTAAGTCTGTTTCTGTGAAAAGTGATATTTGTATGTTAATCACTTTTCACAGCAGCAGGCTTGTTAGCTAGCTGGGAGACAGTGAATAACATACAAATATCACTTTTCACAACTGACTTACTCAATTTGTCCTCCAGCTTGCCAGAGCTAAGCCCTGGATAGGGAGGTGGGTAGGAAAGCAGCAGGGGCCAGGGGTAATGGGGGTTGAGCCTAAGGAGAGGAGCCCTGCAGCTATGCAACAGGGGTAAGAGGCCATAATGGGGGCGAGCCTGGGGCTGGAGCCCAAAGCCCCATGTCCAGGGGATGGAACCTACTGCTGCAAGGCTGAAGCTGCTGCCTGCCACCCCAGGCCTAAAGCCTACTCCTCTGGTATTTGTGGATCCAAAGGGGGTCGGTCCCAACACCTGCTGGTGCCCCTGGGGAGGGCCATTGCTTTGCCCCCCACCTCTATCAGTGCCAAGGAGACTGTGGCTGCACAAAAAGCTGCTGATGGCCACAGACCTAATGCCTCAACAAACTTGGTCTGCTTTTTGTACAGTCAGTTTTGCAGCTCTACTTCCCTCACAATGTTCTAGGATCAATTTTAAGCATAGTCTGTAGCAGCTATGCTCTCGATTCATCTTTTCTAGTACTTTGCTTTTTACAGACTTATTTTAATCTGATTCAAAGTTTTTACTTTGCATGGTACCTTCTCATATTAATGAAGTTTACCTATCCACCATACAGCTTGGTTCTGAGAAAGTTTTCCAGAAAACATAGCAATTTCATTCCTATATTCCACACACACAAGTACTTTTAAGTTTTCTACAAACCTGAACTTTATTTTGAGATAGCTATAATGTTCTGCTAATGTTTTTAAATTTATAGGTTCAAAACATTTCATCTCCAATTGTGTCTTCTAGGAATACTGAAGGTCTTTTTTCTCCAATAGTTTAAATCACAGCCAAAAATCATTCTTCTAGAATTTAGCATGCAGTCTTTGGCACAGCAGATGGATTACATGTGTCACTATATCAAGTGTTCATCCAACTTTGTCTTAAACATGTGAAAACATTTTATTCCATGTACAATAATGTACACAAGTTTAAGGTAGTCATGAAAGAGACTGGAAATAATTAGTGGTATATTTACAGTAGCACACCAGAGTAAATGACAACCGTTCACAGACAACACTGAGATACCATTGTTGTGCTTAAGTATACAGTGAAGTGAAACTTTTATTCTGTTGCTGAACTCCATTTTAAACAAATACCTCAGTGATTTTAGTCACCCAGGGAGTCAGAATCAACATTAAGAGTCTCATTCTGGTGTTCTGCCACACAGTCATCATCATCACCACTGTCGGTACTGTCATTATCTTCATTTATTTCATGTGCAGCTTCAGCAGCTTCTTCTGCAACTTCTACAGGATTTTCATTAGGTGCAACAAACCCATTGTTAGAGATATTTGCATTTTCCTTTTCTTCAATATATACTTTTTGATGGCACATTGGACAAGTGTCTTGAATATAGAGCCATTTCCGAAGGCAAAGTGCATGAAAGTAATGGTTGCATGGAGTAATACGAGCAGATGTAGTAAACTCATGGTAGCAGATTGCACATACATCATCTATTTCATGTAACCGACTTCCTTTTACTTCAGGAAGTGAGTTTATTTTCTTAACAGCTGTCCTCCGATTTATAAAAGTTTTCCAGCCATTCTTTGCTTGCAAGTAGATGTTGAAATACGCATGTAGACACATCATGCAAGCCCGAATCTTACTTCCTGATTCAAATACCATGGTATAAGCTCCATTTCCAAACATGATCACACCAAATATAAACTCAATAATATTGCCTGTTGAACGAACATAGTAGACATAATCATCAAGCTTTTCCCATAGGACATTATAGTAACCATCAATCATGAATAGTACATAAACCGTGATAGAAACAATTACTTTTAGGCAAAGTTCCACACAGAATGCTGTAACTGCAAAAAGCCATGTATTTAGTGCATAGTGGTGCCAAAGGATATAACTGAGCAGAACTGGAAGAATAAAAAGGCAAGCTGAAACAAGAAGTACAGGGAAGTGTCTGCGAAATGATGACACATGGGAGGCACTGAGAGACATTAGTACAGGGTCTGTCATTCCATGGATAAAATGCAGGACTGCAGTTAACAAAAGGCACATATTTCGACTTAGGCGAACTAGTCTCTCTTCTGGCTTTAGACCACTTAAGCCAGTCTGCAGAGCCAAAATAAAAAATAAAACAGGTGCTACAAAACCAAGCCTCTTGTCATCTTCATCAGTTGATCCAATAAAGGCCAAAATACCCAGTCCCAAATAATGGGCTATTGAAGAAATTACAGCGCTCATGCCTAAGACAGTTAAAGTAGAATCACACCCACTTATTATAAGACTGCAAACTAGTTCCCAACAATTTTCCCAAGAAATCAAGTAGAACTTCTCTTCTGTATTAGTTTCTGCCATCTTGACAACATAAGTTAACACAACTGCTTGTGCTGTAAGTCTCGTTAGCCAGAACACACGCAGTACAGCTGGAAAACGAATCCTTTTCCACGTATCTTCCATCAATAACTGTAATCCATAAATGCGATACATATGCCTTAAAAGGAGATAAACGTATCGTGTGGAATAATAGAACCATTTAATTTTCATAACTAAATTGATTGTGGTATATAATGTCAGAATTAGGCCTGAAATAAAAACTAAAATCTGTCTGACATTTAAAGGTAATTCAATGATCAAGCCTATTATAGGAATCAGTATATCGAGTATGATTAGTTGGGAGTATATGGACTGTACGTTTAACAATGTAACATATCCAATCCCAAAGGAAAGCTGAAGTATAGAAAGTGCCATCCATAGTGAGGGTCCTTTATGAGGGAGGAACTGAATTCCAAAAGCTGCTGTGTAGTAAGCACTGTAGAAGTTTATGTGCAAAGAAGCATAATAATTCACCAACACTGAGGTTGCAGCTAGCAGAAATGCTGAGCTGATCATATAAAACTTGAAAAGTGCTCGCTGTTGCAAGACCAGAACAACACTGGATACAAAGACCCCTAAAAAACAGAATGAAATCATTTAGTTTTCAGCAGAAATTAGACACACACATTTTACCTATTAACTCTCATGATACACAGTTCAGAGTTTTTAGCTTTGATGCTTTTATTTACCTTTAAACATTTCTAAAAAACATTTGTGAATAGAGCTACTGTTTAAACTTTAGCTTTTTCTGTGCAAGAGGCACCAGGGTACAGGATTACTTAATTTGCCTTTAATATACACAAAAAGTGAGCCCCACACCAATTATGCAAAAACAGTAAGTCACCACCACAACTGTCCGTCTTTTTTGCCATTTCAATACAAAGACTTAACTACTTCCCCCATCTCGGTAGAGTGGGATCCTTCCAGATCAGTGTTGAGACACAATGCAGGGAGATTCATAGATTTTAAGACCTGATGGGACATTTGTTCATCTAGTCTGACTTTCTGTATATCATACACCACTAAATTTCCTCTCAGCTACACCCGTATTGAGCCAAATAACTTATTTTTGACAAAAGCACTGAACTGCCAATGCCTGAACTCTTCAAGTACTGTGAATCTATAGAGGACTTCAGTCTGTAGGACAATTAATCCAGAGCCTTTCACTAACTTTTTTTTTTTAATTATTTTTAAAATTTAGAGAACAGTATAAGTAAAATGTTGCTATCAGAATATATTTTGAAACCTTCAGACATTCTTAAATTGCTGCTATTTTGAGGTGTTCACTTCAATCATTCTAAAAAGTCAAGCTATTACAACACCTTAAATAATCTAGTGTCCAATTAGTTTAACTTTTTAGTTTGACGATAGGAAACCAATTATTTTTGTAATATAAAAGTATGATAGTAAGAGAGAAAGCCAAGAATACAACTGCACATTCATGTTCATACAGGATACCATATTCCTATCCAGATCTGTAGAAAGTTGCTGAAAACCTAGGGTAAAACCTACAATTTTTTTTACATATTTCTAACAGCTGTTTGACTCAAATGACAAAACAATTTGCTTGAGGCAGCATTTTTCAACCTTTTGAGATTGGTGACCACTTATTCAAAGTCAAATTTTGCAATCTAACATTTTCACTCTTACTTTTATAGTAAATGTATTAACAATGATAAACCTATATATTTTTGTGTGTGTCGAGAGATTGGTAGGGAATACTTGATTTGAAGGGTAAGGGTCTGCAGGGAACAGGGGAGGAAGATTTTTTTTGTTTTAGACTGTGATACCCCAACCTCCCCAACCCAATTCCTTTCATGACCCTGCTGCGGGTTACAACCCACTGGCTGAGCAACACTGGTCTAGAGAAACCAAAAACATACTGCTCTTACAAGCTGGGAGACAATCACAGAAATTAGACCTAATTGGAAAATAGAATAGATACTAGTCACTGTAGGACATTCCCTATAACACATTTTAAAGTTTGTTTTCCCAATCTAGCTAGATTTAGTTTTCCTACATTATGCAGGGAATTTTAGGATTCCATTCCACAGCTTAATAGATTGTTAGGAAGTTTTTAGAAAAAATGTTTATTAATTTCATCTTGTAACTCCTAGATATACATCCTTCTACTACCATAAATAATTTGACATAATTTGATATTTATACTATTCAGATATTTTTGAATTGTTATGTCTCATCCTATGTAATTTAATCTTTTTTTTTTTTTTAATAAGTGTACAGATTTACTTTTATTGATCTTCTTTGAACTCCCTCTAATTCAGAGGTGGGCAAACTATGGCCCATGGGACACTCCTGCCCAGCCCCTGAGCTCCTGGCCTGGAAGGCTAACCCCCAGAATCCTTCCCTGCTGTTCCCCCTCCCCCGCAGCCTCAGCTCACTGCACCACCGGCACAATCCTCTGGGCAGCGGAGCAGCAGAGTCGCAGCCTGACCCGGTGCTCTGTGCTGCCTGGTGGTATGGCTGGCTTCAGCCGGGCGGTACAGCAGCCTGTCCTGGTGCTCTGGGCAGCGCGGCTGTAGTGCCACCAGCGCTTCAGGCAGCGCGGTAAGGGGGTGGGGGTTTGGATAGAGGGCAGGGGAGTTTGGGGTGATGGTCAGTGGGCGGGCGTGTGGATAGGGGTCGGGGCGGTCAGAGGGCAGGGAACAGGGGAGTTGAATGGGGGCATGGGGTTCCGGAGGGACAGTCAGGAAGGGGGAGGGGGGGTTGGATGGGGCGGCGGGGGGGCAGTCGGGGCAGGGGTTCCGGGGACAGTCAGGGAGAAGTGGTGGTTGGATGGGGCGGCGGGGGGCAGTCAGGAATGAGAGGAGGGGTTGGATGAGGCGGGGGGCTGCCAAGGGACAGGGGGCGAGAAGCTGGGGGGGGTCAGATGGGGGCAGGTGCCAGACCTCTATACAATTTCAGAAACCCGATGTGGCCCTCAGGCCAAAAGGTTTGCCTGCCCCTGCTCTAATTTATCTCTCTCTCTTATAAGGTCTTGTAATAAGGTGTTCAGAACTGAACAAACTCATACAGAGAGGAACTATTACCTACTTGTTTTGTGACATGATACAATTTTGTGACGTGTGTACAAAAGCATTGGTCTTTGCCTGCCATATCACAGTGAAAACTCACACCGAATTTGTTGTCTGTCAATTTCAGGTCTCAGCATATCTGTTTGCCACATTTTTCCCTCATATAGAATTTGTGATGTCTTTTGCCCCAGATTTAAAAGCTTGCATTTTTCCATGTTTAATCTTGTTGTGTTTTTCTTGGGCCATGTTTCTAATCTCTACAACATATATTTGTATTATCTCTGTCCTTCCAATGCCTCCTTCTTTAGTATCATCTATGAATTTCATTAGTGTGCCATTTATCACCTCAACAACCACCTCCAAGTCATTAATGAAAATGTTAAATACAATGGGACTCACACTAGCCTCTGTGATACCTCACTTGTCCATAGCCTTTCTGTCCATGCGACAGTGTTCACGTCCAAACCAGTTTGAATAAATTTTGACTAATATCGTGAGGATTTTTTTTTTTTTTTTTTTTTTTTGCTTCTGCAATGACACACCATTATGGGTAACGAAGAGCTGCAGGCACCTGCTCGGGATAGGATTGTACCCAGTACCAGTGTAGTTCTAGCTATAAACATATCGTGAGTTGCTAGCAACTTCATTTGGAAAATCCAAATATATCATACCTGGTTCATGTGTTTTATATAAGGACAGAACCCGGTTGCTTTCTGAAAATAATATTTTAAATTGATTGTTGCACAATGCTCTAAATCCTCTGAGAACAAAGATTTACGAACAGTAAAAAACAATTATTACTAATAGTGTAATTTGTATCTTCCCTTATACTGTAATCAATACCTCTAATTCCCTTGTTTCTATTCTCAACTACACTCCCTGCAATTTGTCAGTATCTTTCTGGTAATGTGGTACCCAGAATTCAACAGAGTATTCAAAAGTCAGTAATATAAGAGCTATATTAGAAGGAACTATTACTTGTCCACATACTATTTATTTTTTAACTCTTTAATCAGCCACTGAACTGTCTTTCCACCCCCAACTCTGTCCACCTCAAGCTCAATCTACACTTAGAAAGCAACATCTCCAGTGAAACTGTCAAATCAGCACACCCCAAAGAAGAGATATTGCCTTCTGAAGTGACAATGTAATGCATTAGACACACATGACCCCAGAAGTGATTTTAATGCTTAAAGAAAACTGGGAGCCAAAGGAGATGGTGAAAGGAGAGTGTCTAACTAGGGAGATAAAGTGAGAGGTTAAGCAGAAAGGTTAGAGAAAGCTTGGAAATAGTTTTAGGACTCCATTCTGCCCTGACTTCCTATTCACCTAATCCCAGTTGAAGCCAATGTGGTTACTTACATAGGAAGCAAATCAGGGCAGAACTGAATACAAAATTTAAACGGAAGCAAAAGGATTCCATAATGTACCATAACTGTACAGCATTCCATTCATTCTTCTCAAAACAAGATATACTATCTGGAAGAGCGTTTCAAAACTATTCAAACAGCACTCTCCAACAGTATCAATGAAATTTCATTGGGACACATAACCTTTCCTCCCATCCATAGCTAAATTAGGGTATTTATCCTATTTTTTTAAAAGTCAACTTGTTAAAAGTAGAATCAGTCCAGACAGTCACTGCCTACATGTTGGAGTTTTACCAACAAAACTCTTCCATTATTTCAATATGGCATAATCTATGGTATTTCAGAGTCAAATAATATTTCAGTTTATGTTGATCTCAGTAACACATTGTCAGCTGCAAAATGAAAGTCTTCAAGTAGTCAGAATATAGCTAGTTAACAAAATACTGTCTTAAGTATGTCTTAATAAAGTTGTTTCTGATTGCGAATGTGGACTGTAACAGTTCTCTTCTTATTTGAGGGGTAGGGAAGAGAAAAAATTAAATATAGGGAGAAACAGTCACATCAAGTCACTTCATTACTGATCAATATGAAAAATATCAATATCTTAAGGAGGTTCTCCAATTAAAAGTGGTCAACATCACTTTTGGGTAGGAAGTGTGTTTATATCAGTGCAGGATTGTTCCTACAGTATATCAAATGCTGCAACCAGTTTAGTTTTTAAAAAAAGAAAAGGAGTAGCTGTGGCACTTTAGAGACTAACAAATTTATTTGAGCATAAGCTTTCTTCCAAAACTTTTCATGGAGGAAAAAAAAAACAAAGAACAAAATGATTACCCTCTCCTTCTCCAAAAACCTATCATACAGACACCATTCTGAAGAGTGCCATAATCATATTATTAGACACTTAACAGAGATCATCCAATAACAAACACACCAACTCTCATTTATGTGGGATTAATTCCAAGGCACTTTCTAAAGCATCTGCCTCATACAAAACAGGACTTTGAAAGGTGTTTCAATGAGACATTTAGAAGTATCACTTTAAAAAAAAAAGGTAATTTATCAGTTTGAGGTAGTGCCCACACCAGCTTAGGGAACAGAGGGAGTAAGTCAGGGCCTTCCAGTCCCGCAAGACAAAGAGAGACCTTCCTAATGAACAGGAACCATTTATCCCCCTCCCTTTCTCCCACCATACAGAAAAGCAGGAACAAGAAGGGCTCCTTCTCCAAAAGCACCACCACCAGCTTCAACTGAAGGCACAGTGGGCATATGGAGGCTTTCTAGCCTGCATGCTACAATCCATGAACTCACCTAGGCACTGAGCCATGTAGCCTACCCAATTCTTCACATGAGGAGCAGCAGCCACAAGAAGCCTTTGTGTAATGACACATCCACTCCAGTAAAACTATTTCTCCTTGTGGAAGGGAGGGATAGCTCAGTGGTTTGAGCATTGGCCTGCTAAACCCAGGGTTGTAAGTTCAATCCTTGAGGGGGCCATTTAGGGATCTGGGGCAAAAATTGGGGATTGGTCCTGCTTTAAGCAGGGGGTTGGACTAGATGACCTCCTGAGGTGTCTTCCAACCCTAATAGTCTATGATTCTATGATTTCTGCTTCTACTGTTCTTGTAAAGTGCTGGAAATGGCCCACCTTGATTATCACTACAAAAGGTTCTGCCCCCCGCCGCTCTCCTGCTGGTAATAGCTCACTTTGTCACTCTTGTTACAGTCTGTATGGTAACACCCATTGTTTCATGTTCTCTGTGTATATAAAATCTCCCCACTATATTTTCCACTGTATGCATCCGATGAAGTGAGCTGTAGCTCATGAAAGCTTATGCTCTAATAAATTTGTTAGTCTCTAAGGTGCCACAAGTACTCCTTTTCTTTTTGCGGATACAGACTAACACAGCTGCTACTCTGAAACATTGTATTTTGTGTTCCTTTCCTCCACCTTCTGCCTCTCTCCTGTCTTTTGGGATTGCAAACGCTGTACAGGTGGGAACTGCATTTGTACCGTGCTTAGGACAATAGTATCCCAGTCCTGTTTATGGGACACAGGGACACTACTGTAATATAAATATATTATATATCACACAGGAAAACAATGAAAAATTCCCCAATATCAACCATGACTCCTGCCAAGTTTCACTTTTTCCCTATCTGGGAATTCTTTTTCATGCACTTTATAAGCTATATGATTGAAAAAACTGGGTTTCTTTAAGCTGAGGAAGAGAAGACTGAGGGGAGACATGATCATAGAATCACACGGTTGGAAGAGACCTCAGGAGGTCATCTAGTCCAACCCCCTGCTCAAAGCAGGACCAATCCCCAATTTTTACCCCATCCCTAAATGGCCCCCTCAAGGATTGAACTCACAACCCTGGGTTTAGCAGGCCAATGCTCAAACCACTGAGCTATCCCTCCCTGCTCCAGTTTTAAAATACATAAAAGGTTGTTACAAAGATGAAGGTGAAAAACTGTTCTTGTTAATCTTTGGAGATAGAACAAGAAGCAATGGGCTTAGATTGCAGCAACGGAGGTTTAGGTTTGACATGAGGAAAAACTTCCTGACAGGGTGGTTAAGCCCAGGACCAAATTGACTACGGAGGCTGTGGAATCTCTGTCACTGAAGGTTTTTAAGAACAGGTTAGGAACACCTGTCAGGAATGGTCTAATTATTATGTAGCCCTGCCTTGAGTGCAAGGGACTGCACTAAATATTAGATGACCTCTTGAGGTCCCTTCCAGTCCCACATTTCTGTGATTCTATTACATTCAAAGATTTTGAAGTATGTTTCAACAAAGCATATTACACTTCTGGTGGTTGTTTTTTAAAGTCTCTCTTATTAGAATGTGATTTGTGTAAGATCACTAAGCAAAGGACTGTGGAAAATCTCCAGACTACACAGAACATTACAATCTCAAATATGCAGAAAAAGAAAAACTCTAAAGAGAAATGGATAGTAATGCAAAATGGTCACATAGCAGAAGACCCATTACCACAGTGTAATCTATTTTAGAGACACTGAAGGTATTAGCTTCAGCATCACTTGCAGGCCTTGTTAGCCGGATAAAGTTACAATCATAATTCCTAACACTTCTATGGAATTTTAAAATTTTCTAGGGTTCTCAAATTGTTACTGAGGGGCAAAAATATCTCATTTGAGGGCAGGTTAGGAGCCACACGCAGAAAGCAAAAGAATGAGGAAAGAGGAGCAGAAGAAATCCCTTCAGTTTACTTCAGTTAGGAGACATGTAGCAGAAGGAATGAGCTCTCAACTTGCTGCTGTTAGGAGGGAGAGATGCTGAAGCAGAAGGAAAAAAATGATGAGTGGAGAATAAAAAAGAGTGAAGCGCTATGAGCTCAATGAAGTCAGACCAGCAGCAGGAGAGGAGGGAACTGCAGACATATCTGCTCAGTACAGGTAAAAGAGAGAAGTAGGGCAACAGAACAGAGACTAGAAGCTGGAGAATTCGGATCAGCTGGAATTGAAACAGGAAGGAAAAGAAACGTGGAGGAGCTCAAGGGAAGGGACCCTAGGTATAGAGGGGTTGCGGGGAAACAGGCGGCGTAAGACACCGAGAAGAGTTATGGGGAAAGCAGCAGCCACGAGAGAGAGGCTGGCGGGTGACTCGGCTGAGCTGGAAGTGGGGAGGGAGGCGGCCGGGCGGTGTGCGGGTGCACCAACAAGGAGGGTGGCGGACAGTTGGGAAAGTGCAGGTATCCCGGGGCCCAGGGGGATACCCAGCCCCCGCGGCAGTGCCTCCAGGAGCCGGGGTGGGATAGGAAAGGAGATGTAGAGTGGAAGAGGTCTCCCCCAGCAGCACCCCCAGGAGCCCGGTGAACAGGGGGAGGAGAGGAGAGGAGGGGGGGTCTCTCCCCCAGCAGCACCCCCAGGAGCTCAGTGAACAGGGGGAGGAGAGGAAAGGGGGGTCTCTCCCCCAGCAGCACCCCCAGGAGCCCGGCGCACGGGGGGGGGTCTCTCACCCAGCAGCCGCAGCAGCACCCCCAGGAGCCCGGCGCACAGGGAGCCCCCCGGCAGGGGGTAAGAGTTGAAGATGGCGTCGATGAGGAAGAGGCTGGGCACCCGCAGCGCAACTTCCAGCCCGGTTCGGAGCCGCGGGCCCAGCCCCAGCCCCGGCAGCTGCGGGGGGCCAGGGGCCGCCATCCCCCGGGACCCGCCGCCTCGTACCAGTCTCTGGCCCAGGCACCTCGCTATAGTCCTGCTCCCGCCTCCTGGACGGGCCAGGCCCCCCGCAGTGCGGCCGCCTCCATGTTCCTTTCGCGCTCGGGCCTCGGCCTGCGGCAGCCCGCACCACCCTACAGGGAGGGGGGAGGCGGAGACACGGCGCCGTCACAATGCGCGGCCCCGCCCCCGGCTTCCACCCGGGGCGGGGGGCTGCTGCCGCCGGTGGCTCGGGGAGTGTTTCCGCCGGGAGCCCTGCTGCCCCCGGGTCTCGCACACCGCCCCATAGACTCCCCGCACACCGGGCTGCCGCCTCAGCCCCCCGCACACCGCCCGGCCGCCCCATAGACCGCCTCACACCGTGTTGCCGCCTCAGCCCCCCGGCACACCGCCCGGCCGCCCCATAGACCCCGTCACACCGGGCTGCCGCCTCAGCCCCCCGCACACCGCCCGGCCGCCCCATAGACCCCCTCACACCGTGTTGCCGCCTCAGCCCCCCGGCACACCGCCCGGTCGCCCATAGACCCTGTCACACCATGCTGCCGCCTCAGCCCCCCGCACACCGCCCGGCCGCCCCATAGAGCCCGTCACACCGTGCTGCCGCCTCAGCCCCCCGCACACCGCCCGGCCGCCCCATAGAGCCCGTCGCACCGTGCTGCCGCCTCAGCCCCCCGCAAGCCACCCAGCCGCCCCATAGAGCCCGTCACACCGTGCTGCCGCCTCAGCCCCTCGCACGCCGCCCGGCCGCCCCATAGAGCCCGTCACACCGTGCTGCCGCCTCAGCCCCCCGCACACCGCCCGGCCGCCCCATGGACCCCGTCACACCGTGCTGCCGCCTCAGCCCCCCGCACACCACCCAGCCGCCCCATAGACCCCCTCACACCGTGCTGCCGCCTCAGCCACCCGCACACCGCCCGGCCGCCCCATAGAGCCCGTCACACCGGGCTGCCGCCTCAGCCGGCCGCCCCATAGACCTCGTCACACCGGGCTGCCGCCTCAGCCACCCGCACACCGCCCGGCCGCCCCATAGAGCCCGTCACACCGGGCTGCCGCCTCAGCCGGCCGCCCCATAGACCCCGTCACACCGGGCTGCCGCCTCAGCCCCCCGCACACCGCCCGGCCGCCCCATAGACCCCGTCACACCGTGCTGCCGCCTCAGCCCCCCGCACACCACCCGGCCGCCCCATAGACCCCGTCACACCGGGCTGCTGCCTCAGCCCCCTGCACACCTCCCGGCCCCCCTATACTCACCCCCCCCGAACACCGCCCGGCCGCCCCATTGACTCCCCACACACCACACTGCCGCCCCAGAGCCCCCCTCACACCGTACTGCTGCCCCCCATACCCTTCACAGTGCATTGCCGACCCATAGCCCCCCCACACACTGCACGGCCGCCCCCTCTTCCTGCGGCCCCATGAATCCATCCCTCGCACTGCTGCCCCATAGCCCCCCCACACCGCCCGGCCCCCCCAGACTTCTCCCCCTCACACCGCCCGGCCGCCCCATAGACTCCCTCACACCGTACTGCCACCTCACCCCCTCACATTGCACTGCTGCCCCCACCCCCCCACACTGCACTGCTGCCCCATAAACCCCCATCACACCCTACTGCTGCCCCCATCCCCTCACAGCGCATTGCCGACCCATAGCCCCCACACACGCTGCATGGCCGCCCCCTCTTCCTGCTGCCCTATGAATCCATCCCTCACCCTGCACTGCCGCCCCATAGCTCCCCCACACCCTACTGCTGTCCCCTCACAGCACATTGCCGACCCATAGCCCATCACTGTCACTCCCCTCACACCCTACTGCCACCTACAGCCCGTCGCTGTAACCCCCCCTCACACCCTACTGCTGCCCATAGCCCATCACTGCAACCCCCCCTCACACCCTACTGCCACCCATAGCCTGTCACTGTAACCTGCTCACACCCTACTGCCGCCCATAGCCCATCACTGTAACCCGCTCACACTTCACTGCCGCCCCATAGCCCCCTGCAAACCCTACTCCCATGGCCCCCTATAAGCCCCACTATAGCCACCCACATGTCCTACTGCTACTCTGTCTACCGCTCCTCCTCACACACCTCAAACCACACTGCTGCCTAATTGCCCAAACCCTGCTGCAACCCTCTTAACCCCCACAAACTCCACTGCTGCCCCTCGCATCTCCTAATAACCCTCAGACATCTCAGATGCCACTGCTGCTCCACATCCCCCCTGCAAACCTCACTGCAACCCCCTCTCACACCTACCTACTGCACCCATCACAAGCCTCAAATCCCCCCTGCAGCCTCATCCATAATCCCCATAAACCTTATTGCAACCTCCCTCTCACACATCTCAAAATCCCAGTGCAGCCCCTCTAAAACCTCCACAAACCCACTTGCAGTCTCCCTCACACACACACTTTAAACCCCCTTTGCAACCCCCTCATATGCCCCCAAACCCCACCTATACACAAACACGCACGTTGAAACCCCACTGCAGCCACACTTGTACATCTAGGCCCTGTCTACACTACAGAGTTTTGTTCACAAAAGTTATGTTGACACTCAAAAAGCGCTATAATAAAAATCGGTATTGCATGATCACACTTGTTCCCTCTGTCGGCAGAGTGCGTCCACAGTTGGGGCGCTATCATTGACAGTGTGAGCAATGCACTGTGAGTACCTATCCCACAGTGCAGTTTAACACCTGCCGTTAGGTCTAGTGGGAAGGCGGAGCGGATCGGGGCACATCTTGAGATCAGGTTCAATGTCCCATGATGCATCATTTTCCATCCCAGCATTCCATGGGCTTCTGGCTTTCTTTCACGGCATTTTTCAACAGCCCTTGTTTGCTGTGCACTCCGGCATCTTTGTGGATGGATCACGCACTGCTCTCCTGTGCTCTGATAACTGTCATTAACACATCACGAATGGCAGTGCAGTTAATCATGAAGTTCCTAATGAACAAGACTCGCAGTTGCCTGACATGGTGTGTGATATGGCTAGGAGCAACTTTAGATTTCTTTTGGCATTCTCAGAACAGCTGCAGACAGTGGATCATCGCTTTTGGGTTTAGGAAGCAAGCACCAAATGGTGGGATTGTACTGTCATGCAGGCCTGGGATGACAAGCACTGGCTACAGAACTTTCGGATGTGGAAAACCACCTTCCTGGAACTGCGTGTGGAGCTCGCCCCAGCACTGAGGCACAAGGACACCAGAATGAGAGCTGCCCTATTGATAGAGAAGCGTGTGGCAATTGCAGTGTGGAAGTTTGCGACTCCACACTGCTACCTGTTGGTCACAAATCAGTTTGGAGTTGGGAAGTCTACCGCTGGGGCTGCGTTAATGCAAGTGTTCAAATCACTTAATCACATCCTGCCACAAAGTACCGTGACTCTGGGAAATGTGCGTGAAATAGTGGATGGCTTTTCAGAAACAGGTTTCCCTAACTGTGGAGAGGAGATAGATGGCACACATATTCCAATTTTGGCACCAGACCACCTTGCAACAGAGTACATCAATAGGATGGGGTACTTCTCCATGGTGTTGCAGGCACTTCTGGATAACCATGGGCAATTCACTGACATCAGCATTGGGTGGTCTGGGAAGGTGCATGAAGGGAATGTTGAAATGCCCATAGTGATCTTGGGAGACACAGCGTTCCTCTTACAACCATGGCTCATGAAACCTTACATGGGAAAATTGGATCGCAGTAAGAAGCAGTTCAACAACAGGCTGAGTAGGTGCCAGATGACCGTGGAATGTGCCTTTGGCAGATTAAAGATGTACTGGTGAGGCCTTTATGGCAGGTTAGACCTCAGTGAGGGTAATATACCCAGGGTCATAGTCACGTGTTATAGCTTCATAAATATTATGCAACATAAAGGTGAAAGGTTTGCTCAGGGGTGGAATGTTGAGGCAGACTGCCTGGCTGCTGATTTTGAGCAGCCAGATACCAGGGCTATCAGAGGGGGGGTAATTCGAGGAAGAAATTGTGAAATTTTGGGCCTTAAATTCAAGTAAGTAAATGATTAAACTGCCTATGAATGTCTTGGTAGTGCCTGCTATCTCAATTTGTAAGACACAAATAAAGATTAGTTATTGTTCAAAACTTTGCTATTATTTCAGAAAAAACAACACACACACACAGAGTTGGTGGGAAAGGTGGTACCAGGGAAGAGCAGACTTTCAGAGCTGTGTGTAGGTCCAGCTATCATTTTGAAAGTTGTCTGAGGAGGTGGAGTGAACGGGAAACCGAGAACTTCCAGAAAGCGGAAAGGAATGTGCAGGTAGAGTTGGGTGGGGGAGGGGAGGACATGGAAAAGAGTTTTGAATGAGCTGCAGGGGAGGGCGTGCACACATCTGCTCAGTCTGCAGCATTATTAAGGACTTCAGCATCTGCTTGTTTGTTCCTCCATGATTTTAATCATCGACACGGTAGCGTCCTTAACGAATTCCTGATTTTCTTTTCTGTCCTGCCTTTTGGCTTCCCTCTACTTCCTGGAGAGGGCCGGATTAAGGCAGGAGCTTTAGGGGCTGCAGCTCAGGGCCCCGCAAAAATAAATTACAGGCAGCGATCTCTGGGATGCTAAAAGGGGCTCTCAGGCAGGCTGCCTGCCTGCCATAGCCCCACGCCGCTCCCAGAAGAGGCTTGCTGCTGGCATATCTCTGCAGCCCCTGGCGAGGGGTGGGGGAGGCACCTCCGTGCGCTGCCCCACCCCCAGCACTGTCCCCACAGCTTCCATTGGCCAGGGGCGGCACTTGCAGGTGCGGGCAGTGTATGGAGACCTGCTGCCCCCCTCCCCCAAAGGGGCACCTAGAGATGTGCTAGCAGCCAGCCACTTCCGGGAGCGGCATGGGTCTATGGCAGACAGGGAGGCAGCCTGAGCCCTGCTGCACCGCTGGCCGGGAGCTGCTTGTGGTAAGCGCCTCCCAGCCAGAGCCTGCACCTCGCACCCCCTCCTCCACCTGAACCCCCGTCACAGATCAGAATCCCCTCCTGCACCCAAACTCCCTCCCAGACCCCGCACCCCTCCTGCACCCCAATCCCCTGCCCCAACCCCCATCCTGCACCAAACTCCCTCCCAGGAAAAAGACTGGTATACAGGGGCCCCACAAAATCTAATAGCCCCGGGCCCACAGGAGAGTTAATCCGGCCCTGCTCCCGGAACATATCTTCTTTGCTCCATCTTGGGCGCTTTCTTATCTCGCGGAGACACTCTGCTGGTGTGTGTGGGGTGTCTCTAAGGTCACATCTGCAGAAGCACAAGAAACAATGCACAGAAGCATAATTGTTAAGTTCATGCACAGCATTGAAACATTTCAGTAAAATACACCTCTGGTAACATTACAATCACTCTCTCACTGACCCTTGGCAAGCACACATCTCAGCAAATACCCAAAGCATGATGAGTGTTGGCTGGATGGGAGGGCTCTCTACATGGGGAAAAGAGCACTGTAGAAGGGTTGCGGTGCAGCTGACCAGGGGAAAAAAATCTAAATTCTCCCACATTTTCCACAGGCAGGGGTCATTGTAGCAGATCTCTCACTCCTGAGGGTAAGCAGGGAAACAAGGGCACATCTACTACACACTTGTGGATTCCGCCCTGGTCCCTGTGCTGCTCGTCTGTGTGCCGGTTTGGTCCCTGCACAAGTGATTGCTGAATGGCGCGGGAAGTTTCCTACAATGGGGGAAGGAACAAAGCAGCTCTGCCAAGGAACCTTCAGCAGAGGAATGCCGAGAACTCCAAGGAAGTTTCCTAGAGATCTCTCTGGAGGATTCCCACGAGATCTTGGCATGCATCAACACCCTGTTCCGCCATATTGATTAGCTGCCCAGGAAATGTCTGGGAACACAGTAATACAGCCAGCCTTCCCATTTTTATACCCTGAGCCCACCTCCGCATTACACAAACCTCAGTCACTTACCAGGCGTCTCCTCTCTTTCTTCTTGCTTACCTGAGAGCAACTGCTGAGATTGGCTAGACACCTCTAGAGTGGTAAACAGTTCCTGGCTGCCTGCTCCACCAGGAGACCCTGTTGTGGGCTCAACATTGTCGTCTAACTCCATTCTTCATCAATGACTTCGTCCTCCGGGTTAGGTCCTCTTTCTGCCGCCTCCAGGCCTGCCAAAATATCAATGGGGGTCTTGGTGGTGGTGGTGGGGTTGCTACCAAGGATAGCATCCAGCTCCTTGTAGAACCAGCAGGTCTTGAGTGTAGCATCAGAGTGCAGGTTTGCCTCCTTTGCTGTATGGTACACCTGCCTCAGCTCCTTTATCTTCGCTCTGCACTGCAGTGTGTCCTGATCATAGCCTTTTTCGCACAAGCCTTGCACAAGTATCAAAATTCCTACGGCTGAAGCACAGCTGGGATTGCACAGCCTCCTCTCTCCAAATACTGAGCAGATACAGCAGCTCCGCAGTGGGCCAAGCGAAAGAGCGTTTGCTGCATGAAGCCACCATGGTCACCTGGGAAGATGCTATGAGTCCTCTCCACACCGAGCAAACAGGAAATGGAATTTTAAAAATTCCCAGGGCTTTAAAGGGGGAGGGGCAGATGGTTGTTTACCTGGCTGCAGGGCAGCGGAGTTCAAACCGCTGACCAGAGCGGTCAGGATGGGCATTGTGGGACACCTCCTGCAGGCAAATTAAAGCAATAAAATCAAGCATGGTGTCTACATTGGCACTTTGCCAACAAAACTTTTGTGTATCTTGACAGGGTAGTTTTATTTTGTTGTGAAAACAGGGCATTTTTGCCACCAAAAGTCGCATTGTAGTGTGTATACATCCACTGTTTTTTCAACAAAACTCTGTAGTGTAGACAAGGCCCTAGAATGCTCTCATACACACACCCTAACCCCAAACTCCCACAGGGCCCCTGACACAGCCCAAACCCCACCACAATCCCACTCACACATATCCGTAACAATGATCACAGTGCCCCTCCCACACACGCCAACCGCACTGCATCCTTGCATACTCACTCATGTACACAGCAAACACCCCCTCAGAAAATCCACCACATCCCTTAGCCACCCTCTCTCACATACACCCAGCATTAACCACCAGTACTGAAGTTAAACAGATCATCTCCTCACTGCACAATTCATCCACATATACTAAAGTTACACAAATCCCCATGCATTACTAACATTAATATGGCAGTATGACCCATTTCACATAATACACTCCACACACATAGGACATATCAAAAATGACATACTATGTATGTATATGAAACTCATATGCCATTATACAGAAGTTACATATAGAAAAATTCCCCAACCCACAAAACAGGTTTTTTTAAATGAGGAATCCATTTTTTAAAAAAAGAAATGTGTGTTTGTTTGATTTTAATAGCAATGGATCTTGAACAATCCTGAAACTCAATCTAAGGCTGGAATGGTTTCAGTTTGTTTCAACACATAATTATAAAGACTGCCATCACTCCCAGCATACCAGTATTGATGTTTTTCTGTTTTTACTAGCTCAGCTATCTTATTTTCTCACAAGAAATTGTATGTAGTTTGCACTTCAAGGCTGTGTCTACCCAGTCCTTTTTAATACAATTTCTCATAGGTGCCAGCATTTTTACCACTATATTGTCTAACCTCATTTAGATACAGGCAAATTTAGCATAGTCATTTCCTGACTTATGAGTGAGTCATTCACCTTGAAGTGTCAATGTTCTTTTAATGTTGGGGGAGGGGGCAGAAGATGTTGCATGGAATTTCCTATTTTTATGTGTAATCAGTAATGCAGAAGCTCTTGCCTTATTTCTCTGCACACCTTTCTATATCAGATGGAAGAAGGCAGTACTCCTTTGGAATCATGTCTCCTTTCCCTCATACATATTTTTTTTGGGCATGTCTACACTTACCTCCGGAGCAATCGATCCAGCAGGGGTCGATTTATCGCATCTAGTGAAGATGTGATAAATCGACCGCTGAGCGCTCTCCCGAGTGAGAAGCGTAGGCGCAGACAATGGGGGAGCGTCAGCAGTCGACCTACCACAGTGAAAACATTCTAAGAAGCTCTAAGTACGTTGACTTCAGCTATGCTATTTTCGTCGCTGAAGTTGCGTAACTTAGACCGACTTATCTCTCCCCCACCCTCTCCCCGGTGTAGTCCAGGCCTAAGAGACAGATCAGGCCCTACAGCATTGCATACAAACTTTCCTAAGCTATGTCCACATTAACGGAACCAATAGAACACTGGCAGTTTGCTAAAGGATTGCATTACAAATCCAATAAACATCCAGAAAGAACATTTAATAAAACAGACAAAACTTATCTTTGACAATTCACAACTAATTTCCACTAGATACTGATAGGCATATCTGCAACCCTGGAACTATTTCCATGCCAAATAAAAGTTGTAGGTTTTGGTTTTTTGTTTTATAATGAGAAATGTGTATTTTTTAATTTCCTCATTTTTAAAGATGCCTGATGCCTATAATAATATTGATAATATTGTTCAATTTGAAATAAAAATAGAGAGCAATACAGGCTTGAGACGAAGTATTTGAAATAAATCAACACTAATAATTTTTGAGGAGGAAAGGACGAGAAAAGGGACAACATGTATATACCTGATCATTCTGAATAAGATATATTGAAAATGTTTATCTGTATGGGGTATAATTTAAATTAACTAACAGCTGCAAAGTCTTCCTTGCAGAAGGACCCTTTGGTCTGCCTGGGGCCCCATTAACTACAGTTGGGTTCCTCACTGATGGAAGGTACACCTTTGCAGAACAGCTTGCTTGATAGGAATTTACATTGCTATTTTCATGTTGCTTTAAAGGAGTTAAGCCAACGGTCCCTAAACTGTGGGGTATACTCCCTTAGGAGGGTGCATGCAGACAAATGCTCGGGGGGGTGTGGCGGGACCCGGGCCAGCCCCCAAGGGGGTGGGAGCACCACCCAACCCCACTCTGCCCCCAGCTCCACTCCAGCTCAGGCCCTAGCTTCGGCTCCACTCCTGACTGCAGCTCCCGCTCCTAGCTGCAGCTCCCAGCCCCAGCTGCAGCTCCAGCCTCAGTCCCCGGGGGCGGACAGATTACATTACAGATGGGGGCGAGCGCAACATAAAAAGTTTGGGGACCACTGAGTTAAGCGTTAAACACAGTGGACTAGATTCACAGTGATTCATAGTTCAAGGCCAGAAGGGACCACTGTGATCATCTAGTCTGACCTGCTGAGAAACAGAGGCCAGAGAACTTACTCAAAATATTTTTTGTTGAAATACATATGCATGTTTACACACATTTATACAAGCTAATTTAGGCACACAAGTACCATCAGGTGCATGTGCATGTATATGTGTTGGGTCTTATGTGTAAAACAACTCCAACTTGTGTGTGCCCATCAGGTGTAAGGTCTAAGGTGGGTCAGATCAAATGAGCACACAAATTTTTGTACATACACTTCTGAAAATCTGGCCCAGTGTTTAACATTGCTGCTGTTATTTTTAAAAACCTTCTAAGCTCGATTATTAGCAAGCATATAGTATGAGTAAAGATAACATCTATTGCATATTTACACTTTGTGCTCCCAAATGTGGTGGTGATCATTTGGAATAATGAACCAAATTCTGCCAGTTACTCTGGTTTGGAACCTCACTGAAGTCAATGGGGTTCTATACATGAAGTGACTCTTCCCCTGTGGATAAATACTTAATAGTCATTGGGTGAAAAAGAGAGTGAGCATAAGAAGGACTATAGTTCAGTGATTAAGGCACCCACCTGACAAGTGGGAGACCCTGGGTCCACTCTCTCTTTTCCAATCACTCTATCATTATTTATTCATTGTGGAACAGCTTCAACAAGAGAGGTTGAGGGAACCCTAACATCAGAATATCCCATTGCTCAGTGGTTAGTACATCCACTCCAGCAGGGGGGAGATCCCTGTTCAAATCCTTTCTGCCTCTCTGGCAGGGGAGAGGGAGAATTGAACCTGGGTCTCCCACAACCCAGGTGAATGCTCTAGGTATTGGGCTAAAGTTATAAACTGGGTTCTACTTCTGGCCAGATTCTGAACTAGACTCGATCCACTATCTGAGCATACCTATTGGATCAGACCCTGCAGATGACTTTGGCAGCTGAACACCTATCTTCTCCTGATACATGACTCACTTTGGCATTTACATGGGAGACAGACCTTGAGGGAGGCAGCAGTGCACAAGCTCAGAGGCAGAAACATAGGCACCTAGGGAACTTTTCCCTGAAATCTTAGGTGCTAAACTGAGTTTAGGAGCCTACTGCATTCAGAAGGAGTGGAACTAATCCTGGGATTTAGGGCCTAACACTGGACCTTAAGGACCTAAATTCCCTTGTGGATCTGAGCCTTAGTTTCTTGCTATATAAATTGGATATAATAATTACCTGCCAAATTGCATTCTGAAAATTAATTAGAGTTTGAACAGTACTTTGAGATTAGAGCCAGCTGAGGATTTTTAAAATTTTGACAAAATGAATTGTGCAAAAATGCTTTAATTTTTTTTTTTTTACAAATGATTTTTACTGTTTTATAGCCAGATCATCGATTGGTCAAAATTCATGAAAATTTTCAAAAATTGTTTGAGATTTTGGGTGAGAGGTGCTATATAAATGAAAAGCATCAAGTATGGACTGCAATGGTTTGCTTGAGCTATAGCTGGTTTAACAAAATGAATGCAAATAAATTGGACATAAAAAAAAGACATTTGCTGGAGCTCAAAAAACTCCTTAAACTTGCAAATTAAAGAATGCCCTGGTACAACCACACACTTCTCACACCAGGCCCTCTATACCTTGTCACTTCCAGAAGTCAAATTTGTGGGCTTCTGTGGCCTTATGAAACTGCCATAGCTACATCAGCTGTTGGGGAAAAACTGCTGACTCATGATGACTACTTCTATTGCTGTGGTGCTATAATGGGCCCTACACCCAAAGGGCAATAGTTGCCTTAAGGCCAGCACTCAGATTGCACATTATAAAATGATAGGATTCTGCAAAATGCTCATTCATAAAGGTAAAGAAAAAGAAAAATGGGGGAAGACTTTGTGGTTGCATTCCTGTTTCTAGCTACAAATTCCTGAGAAGCATGTAAATGTATTCAGAGACCTTTTACCCTGTGTGGCCAAATGTTAATTTAGCCAGATCTAAAAAACATAAGTTACGTAAGAATTATAAACACTTACTATTTGTTAAAAGAGACTCAACTCAAAATTTGGGTATTGAAAAATTGAAGTTTGTACACAGCTTGCAAATGATGAAATAATTAATGTCTTGCTGTATTTCAAAAAGAGCTTTTTTTCCCTTCTAAAGGCTTAAATCTTTTGGAACCAATGATCTGAAAATGATTTAACACTTCTTATTGAAAAGCTCTGTGTAATAGCTCATTAATTTATCACCGGGTTTTTCACATTAGGAAGAGTGAGGATTTTTGTTCACTGGACTGGAATGAATGAGAACTGTGAAAGGAATTTGGAGTTGAGGGCAAAGGGTTTTTTTTTTATTCCCCTAACTGAATGATTTTGTAGCATTAGATAGATTAATATCTGTACATTCCTTTTTAAATGCTAAGTATTACTGTTTATTAGTATGGGCTTTGATACGCTGAGTATGCAGATGACATCCAGCCTCTTATAGAGGGACAAATTCAGTTCCCAGTTATGCTTGTGTAAAATGTTAATAGGTTTGTAACAGGTGTACTGACTACAAGGTCAATAAAATACATTTAGTGGGTACTGCACGTAGAGACTTCATATATCCTAAACCTGCACCTGTTGTTTTGCAATTCGATATAGATGGACTTTTGCACATGATACTAGAAGCATGAATGATACTTAAAGACCAGAGCAGTTGCTGCTTGGGGCTTAATGTAAGAAAATTACAATTACAGTGTATATTTTACCTGTGTCTTTAATTATAATGTGAAAAGTCTTTGCCAAGAACAAACAGTTTATATCTGCATCTGCTACTTAGGAGCAAAATAATGAAAACACAGCAAACTAGAAGCTCCTTTGAAAAAGAAGAGCAACTGACTATAACAGTAGTAGTAGTAAATATTTGCAAATGCCTTAGGGACATCTTTTTGATATTTGGTTCTCTTCCCTTTTCCCCACCCAGAAAAAAGCACACGTGTCCAAGATTCAGCTAGTAAACACAAACCGCAGGAAACTGTGTTTACCCTTTGATCTTCTTCTTCTCTGCACTCCAAGCCATGAGTTTGGTTTTCACTTTTAAAGCCAAGTAAAAAGTGTGTGAAAAGTGATTTATTCCTATTAAATACGGACAAGTCACATGGTAATTTATTTCTGTGTAAAAAAAACCCCATTTTTATTTCACATTTCTAAGACACCTATCACTAGAGTATGTAGGCACCCATTATATAACAATTCTCTCAAAAGGGAGATGAAGATCTCTTACCCATTGTCTGGCAAAACATGCTCACTGAAAAAAGGGAACAGGAGAATGTTTCTTTTGTACAAGGTAAACTATACAATGGCATTTGCGAGAAAAAAAGACACTGCAAAGTGCTTTAAGGATCCAGTAATAATGATCTCTAGGGGCAAACGTACAAAATAGTAAAGTATATGTAAAGTAAAATATAGCAAAGTAGTATAGCAGTAGCTATAAAAATGTCAATTTATCCTGGGCTGACAGAGTCAGTGTTTCTAGATTTGTTTTGGTTTTTGCTGCTCTTTAGAAGTTTGTAGTAAATAAAATACTAGACCTGCTTGTGCATTGTAACATCATTTAAAAAAACAACAACCCTCAATAGCAACTTTCCTGATGATTCAATTTGATATATTGATTTCCATAGCTAAGGAAAATGAAAGTATTTTACGCTCTAGATGCATGTAGTGCACTGATTATGTAGGTAGAGAACTTAAGGACCTGATCCTGCTCCCCAGTGACTTTGGTGAAGCAGGTTCATACCCCATTTACTTAGTTTCTGATAAATCTTGAAAACTGGAACCTGTTTTGCTTTGAGAGAACATGTGGGGAAAGACACTGAAGTCCCCTTTGTCTTTCATTGGCACCTGGATGGAGACACCACAATGGAAGAGGTCATTAGGAGTTCTGGTTCCTGTGATGTTTTGGCCCATAATGAGTGAGTGCCACCAAATGACTGATCATCTTTTTAACCAGTAAAATTTTGGAATGCAAATATTAATCTTGTGAAAGTAGAATGAATTATATTGAAATTATAATTCATTAAAGAAATGCATCTGGTAGGTTCGTTGAAATATAGTTGTCAGGAAGAGAAACATTAAGGAGTGTGAGACAATAGTCCTCAAACTAATTAACTTAGAGCTCCTACTGAGCTAGGAGATTGGTAAATGTTAGTATGCAAATAAGATATGTATCTATATTTGTCAGTTTCTGCTTCCTTTTGTCTCTTATGTTAAATTGGCTTTGGCTTATCTGTATAAATAAGTTAGCTTGAGCTTTTGCAGAGGGCTCACATCTGGGTGCATTGACGAAGCGCTTTGCTAATAAACAGAGTGGTCTGACAAATTCTGCGAGCCTTGAATCTGACTTTGACAATTTGGAGGTCCCACCGAGATGGCAACCGTCTTCACTGGGGCCGTGTGACTCCTGACCATTCTTAGGATGGCCGTGGCAAGCTGGCACCTGGGCATTTGGCCCGAGCGGTCCTCCACCAGAACGGAAGGGTGCATGACCACAGTGAAGTCTACGGCATCGAACCTGTTGGTTCCCACTCTGTTCTGGTAGGGATCCCGGGATCTGACATCAGGAATCTGGTCAGGTAATTATTTCTGTGTTTTGTCCAGACTGAGGACTGTCTTGTCTCTGTGTCTATCCGTCTTCCCTGTGGTGTGTTTGAGTCTGGGTGCCGTCTCCGTCCGGGGATCGGCTGACCAAAGGGTTCCTGTCCCCACGGTCTGAGTGAGTGAAATCTGTACAATCGCAGCCGCACCGCGCCTTGGGTAAAACCCTTGGTGTGAAAGCAAGGGCGATTGAGGCAGTAGCCTGTGGGCTCCTTTTGTATGTTGCACCGGGCATCGCTCTGACAAACCCAACTTTCCTTCTTGTGTGATTGGTGTGTAAAGTCCTCCTTTATGTGTAACCAGATGTCTAAGTCGGGACAGTTCCCTAAAGGAACGCCGGCTCATTTTATGTATTTTAGGAAGGGTCTGGACTCCTGTAAATTTCTGGAAAAATGGTCTGGGCTAACTCAGGAGAATCCCAAAATTCAGTGGCCACTGTTAGGATCTTGGGACAAAGACTGAGTAGACGTCTTAAAAGACAAAGTCGGCCAACCTAAAACTAAATTGGCAAAAGGAGAGGTTGATCGTTTCATGCAGTGGTGGGAAGAGGCAAATCATAGGTGGACAGAATCAAAACTTGCTTCTCTCAAAGATTCTGGCTTCTATCCCACCAGATGCAACTCATTTTACTGTTGTTGATTTGTGCTCTGCTTTCTTTTCTGTCCTGGTTCACCCTGACTCCCAGTTCCTTTTTGCCTTTTCTTACAAGGGGCAACAGTACACATGGACCACACTGCCCCAGGGGTATACTGAAAGCCCGTCATAGTTTTCCCAAGCGTTAGCCCGAGACCTTGCTGACCTTGTTTTCCCATCCAGGTCCACACTAGTTCAATATGTAGATGATCTACTCCTCTGTTCCCCTTCATTGTCTGCCTCTGAAACTGACTTTTAGTGCTCCTTACTGCCCTAGCAAATAAGGGTCACAAAGCTTCTCGCTCTAAACTACAACTCTGTCAAGCTTCTGTCACATACCTTGGCTTTCTCCTCTCCCAGGGTTCCCGTGCACTTTCTCCCACCCGCGTCCAAGCTATCCTTAGCTTTCCCTGACTCCGCTCCCCAGGTCCAGAAGTTTTTAGGCATGGCTGGATTTTGCAGACAATGGATTCCCCAATATGCCTCCCTTGCAAAACCTCTCCAGGAACTCACTGGATTCTCTGTGCCTGACCCCATGCCGTGGCCCCCTGAGGCCAATTCTGCCTTTATTTCCCTCAAACAGGGTTTGGCTTCTGTCCCTGCCTTAGGGCTGCTTGACTTTTCTAAGCCTTTTACCCTTTTCTGCCATGAACAATCTGGGTGTGCACTGGGAGTTCTCACTCAGATGCACGGAGAAAAGAACCGCCCAGTGGCTTATTTCTCTGCCACTTTAGACCCTGTTGCCCAAGGCTTACCCCCCTGCCTGCGTGCTGTGGCTGCTGCAGCACACCTAGTTGAAATGTCTGATTCCCTTGTTCTCTGCTCTCCTCTTACCCTCCTGGTCTCTCTCTCTGTAGAAACTCTCCTGCTACAACGTAATATAGGCCACCTCTCCTCTGCCCGCCTTACCAGGTACGAACTTTTACTACTATCAGCTTCATATATCACCATAAAGCACTGTTCTCAGTTAAACCCTGCCACTCTCCTTCCTTTGTTTAATGACGGTGATCCCCACGACTGCCTTGCAACTGTCTCTGCTGTCACCGTCCCGCGCTCTGACCTTTCTGATGTCCCTCTCCCTAACTCTGATCTTGTTTTATTTACTGATGGTTCCTGTTTTCGAGATGACCAAGGTCGTCTCCTTGCAGGATACGCTGTAGTTTCACTCTCTGAAACCCTGGAAGCTGTGCCTTTACCTTCTGTAACCTTAGCACAAGTTGCTGAATTAGTTGCCCTCACCCGTGCCTGCTTTTTGGCGGAGGGACGCTCCACCACCATTTACACTGACTCCCGCAACGCTTTTGGGGTTGTACATGACTTTGGTACCCTCTGGCAAACTCGGGGTTTCCTTACCTCTGCCGGTACCCCTATTAAAAATGGGCCCTACATCGCTGCCCTTCTGTATGCAGTTTTACTTCTGTCTGCCCTAGCTATTGTTAAGTGCCCTGGCCACTCAATGGCGGATACTGATGTTGCTAAGGGTAACGCATTTGCTGACGCCTCTGCTAAACATGCTGCTGCCATAGAACCTTCCCCAGATGCATTTCTAGGTTCCCTTTCTGTTTCTATACCGCTGCTGTCCCTCACTGACCTCTCCCTGCTCCAAGACTCTGCCCCAGAAACTGAGAGAGAATCCTGGGTTGCCCAAGGTTGCTCTCTACATCCCGATTCTTTTTGGCGCTCGCCTACTGGCGCCTTTGTAGCCCCCTTTTCACTCTACCCGTCTCTGGCCGCCCTGCTACACGGTGTTTCACATGTCGGAAAGGAGGGGATGGTCTCTGCTGTAACTAAGACAGGATGGTGGGCCCCCCATTTTAGCTCTTTTGCAGCCCGCCACTGTGCAGCCTGTACCACTTGCCAAAGCCATAATATTGGTAAACCTGTAAAAGTGGCCCAGGGGTTCCAGGATCTGCCTCAAGCACTGTTCTTGCATTGGCAACTTGATTCTGTACAAATGCCTAAGTGTCAACAATATGAATTTATATTGGTTATGGTATGTTTAGTCTCTGGTTGGATTGAAGCCTTTCCTTGCCGCAAGGCTGACTCACTGTCTGTTGCCAAATGTTTGTTAAATCATATTATGCCTGCCAAGGGAATTCCTGCTACTCTGTCCAGTGATCGGGATACACATTTTACTGGACAACTTGTTCAACACCTGGACCGTATATTGCATATCAAACACCTGTTGCACTGTCCCTACCACCCACAGAGTGCAGGTGCAGTTGAAAGACGAAATGGTGTACTTAAGAATAAGCTTGCTAAAATTTGTGACTCTACAGGATTAAGCTGGCCAGTAGCCTTACCATTAGCCCTTATGGACATGAGATCCATTCCATCCCAAAGGCATAAATTAAGTCCCTTTGAAATTGTTATGGGACACCCTATGCGAGCTATGACTATCATTACTCCTGTTCCAGATTTGAACTTGACTCACAGTGCGCTCCTTCAGTATTGCAAGGGACAAATGCAAGCTGTAAGTCACTTCCATTCACAGGTTCGCCTGGCCCACAGAACACACCTCCGACACTTGCCACAACCTTGAGCCAGGTGATTGGGTCTATGTACGGTGCCATCATCGAAAGCACGCCTTGGAGCCCCGGTGGAAGGGTCCTCATCAAGTACTGCTTACTGCACAGATGGCTGTTAAACTATCTGGCATCACAGCGTGGATACATGCTTCACAGTGTAAGAAGGCATCATCCCCAGAGAACCAATCATCACCTCAGGACAACGCAGTGTCAATTTTGACTCCAGAAGAAGACGTAGAGGAACAGTCTGCAATACCTTACAATCTACGCTCTCGTAAGGGTTGCCAGAAGCAGACGAGAAGGAAAAAAAAAAAAAAAACCTGGTGGGAGTAAAACTGTGACTGCAGTTCCCTCAGTTGAGGTTGTCAGAACCAGAAGAGCCTTGCCTCCAACATGCGCCTCTGCCTGTTCCTCGGCTGCTGGTATCTTACGGTCTGGGGAGACCATGATGACAATTCTTTTATCCAGCAGCAGGTGTGGATAACTCAGACCCTTAATATTTCTAATTGCTGGGTCTGCAGCCACATCCCAGCCTACTCTCAAACTGGTGTTCCTGTCCTGGCTATCCCACTCAAGTCCCCAGACCTCACTGGAGGGCCTCGTCCGTTTAACAAAACATGGAACAGCAATGACACTTGGGAAGCGGTGGGAATAAATGCATTTAATGGATAAGTGTGGTGGAGGGAAAAGGTCATTGGTGTTGGGTGTGTAATGGGCCAGGGATCCAGGCTTTTTCCCTGGATCTGGGGAAAAGCCGTTGCCTTCAGCATATTGTGGTCAATGGTGTATGGGATTATTCAAACAAAACTAAAAAGTGGCGGGCCGGGTATGGAGATATGAATTTTTTTCTCAACCTGGGATCAAACAGAGAAATCAATCTCATGTTCCCCCTACAGTCATGCAAATAACACCACTCCTCGTAAGGAGAATTACCCTGTACCCTTTGGGGGATACTCCTCCTCCTTTGCAAACACCTATATGACAAATGGGTGCAACCGACCCTTCCTGGCCTTAATAGGCCATCCCTGGGTGTGTGGGACCAGAGCTTATACTGCACTACCAGCTAATTGGTCAGGAATCTGTTATCCCGCCCGACTCTTCCCACAATTCCGAGTGCTAGGAACCTTCCCTCGAGAATGCCTCCACAATTTCAGGCGAAAAAGAAGGGACTTGACAGATGCCCAATGGTATGTAAATAACATAAGCCCCTTAACCTGGCAAGAGGCCATTGGCGGTTCCTTCATACCATTAGGGGGAGTAATACACCATGCAAAAAGGCTCCTAAGGTTACAAGCAGTAGTTGAAATAATGGCAAATGAAACCGGAGAAAGTTTAAGAGCCCTGGCCAAAGAAACAGGAGCAATCCGACAGATGGCCCTCCAAAACCATCAGGTGTTGGATATAGTGCTGGCGGCAAAAGGAGGGACTTGTGCTCTCATTGGAAAAGACTGCTGTGTGTATATACCAGACAACACCAATGAGGTAACAGACCATGCTAGCCACTTAGAACAAATCACATATCTTCCCCACAAAGAGCCAAGTTCTTTATGGAAGTGGCTAAGTAACCTTTTCAATTTCTCTGGCATAGGAAACTGGTTGTTTCAGGGAGCCCTACCTCTCCTGTTTGGAATCCTAATAATTTTTGTATGTTTTCAGTTACTTTCCTGTTGTATCCAAAATTGTGTCAGGCATACTACACAGATAGATGCCCCAAACCAGAGTGCTAATTTGATGATTTTAAATGTTACTGATGAACAAAGAGATAAAGAACGATTGATATGTGGAACCCAGTAATTGTTGGTCATTGCGTAGCTTGACCAAAAGGAGGGATAAGTCAGATTCAAGGCTCACAGAATTTGTCAATCTATTGGCAACTTCCAACAAATGTATCTGAAAACCCTGACCCCTACTCTCAAGTAGAATTGTTTCTTAGGGTATGTCTACACTACGAAATTAGGTCGAATTTATAGAAGTCTTTTTTTTAGAAATCGGTTTTATATATTCGAGTGTGTGTGTTTCCCCACAGAAAATGCTCTAAGTGCATTAAGTGAATTAACTCGGCAGAGCGCTTCCACAGTACCGAGGCTAGAGTCGACTTCCGGAGTGTTGCACTGTGGGTAGCTATCCCACAGTTCCTGCAGTCTCTGCTGCCCATTGGAATTCTGGGTTGAGATCCCAATGCCTGATGGGGCTAAAACATTGCCGCGGGTGGTTCTGGGTACATATTGTCAGGCCCCCGTTCCCTCCCTCCCTCCCTCCATGAAAGCAAGGGCAGACAATCGTTTCGCGCCTTTTTTCCTGAGTTACCTGTGCAGACGCCATACCACGGCAAGCATGGAGCCTGCTCAGGTAACCGTCACCGTATGTCTCCTGGGTGCTGGCAGACGTGGTACTGCATTGCTACACAGTAGCAGCAACCCATTGCCTTATGGCAGCAGATGGTGCAATAGGACTGGTAGCCGTTATCGTTGTGTCCGAGGTGCTCCTGGCCGCGTCGGCCGGGAGCACCTGGACAGACATGTGCGCAGCGACTAAATTTGGAGTGACTTGATCAAGTCATTCTCTTTAGTCCTGCAGACAGTCCTATTGAACCATCTTATGGTGAGCAGGCAGGTGATATGGATTGCTAGCAGTCCTATTGCATCATCTTCTGCCGAGCAGCCCTGAGATGTGGATGGCATGCAGTCCTTCTGCACCGTCTGCTGCCAGCCAAAGATGTAAAAGATAGATGGAGTGGATCAAAACAAGAAATAGACCAGATTTGTTTTGTACTCATTTGCTTCCCCCCCCGTCTAGGGGACTCATTCCTCTAGGTCACACTGCAGTCACTCACAGAGAAGGTGCAGCGAGGTAAATCTAGCCACGTATCAATCAGAGGCCAGACTAACCTCCTTGTTCCAATAAGAACAATAACTTAGGTGCACCATTTCTTATTGGAACCCTCCGTGAAGTCCTGCCTGAAATACTCCTTGCTGTAAAGCCACCCCCTTTGTTGATTTTAGCTCCCTGAAGCCAACCCTGTAAGCCGTGTTCTCAGTCGCCCCTCCCTCCGTCAGAGCAACGGCAGACAATTGTTCCGCGCCTTTTTTCTGAGCGAACGCCATACCAAGGCAAGCATGGAGGCTGCTCAGCTCACTTTGGCAATTAGGAGCACATTAAACACCACATGCATTATCCAGCAGTATATGCAGCACCAGAACCTGGCAGAGCGATACCAGGCGAGTAGGCGACGTCAGCGCGGTCGCGTGAGTGATCAGGACATGGACACAGATTTCTCTGAAAGCATGGGCCCTGCCAATGCATGCATCATGGTGCTAATGGGGCAGGTTCATGCTGTGGAACGCCGATTCTGGGCTCGGGAAACAAGCACAGACTGGTGGGACCGCATAGTGTTGCAGGTCTGGGACGATTCCCAGTGACTGCAAAACTTTCACATGCGTAAGGGCGCTTTCATGGAACTTTGTGACTTGCTTTCCCCTGCCCTGAAGTGCATGAATACCAAGATGAGAGCAGCCCTCTTAGTTGAGAAGCGAGTGGCGATAGCCCTGTGGAAGCTTGCAACGCCAGACAGCTACCGGTCAGTTGGGAATCAATTTGGAGTGGGCAAATCTACTGTGGGGGCTGCTGTGATTCAAGTAGCCCACGCAATCAAAGATCTGCTGATATCAAGGGTAGTGACCCTGGGAAATGTGCAGGTCATAGTGGATGGCTTTGCTGCAATGGGATTCCCTAACTGTGGTGGGGCCATAGACGGAACCCATATCCCTATCTTGGCACCGGAGCACCAAGCCGGCGAGTACATAAACCGCAAGGGGTACTTTTCAATAGTGCTGCAAGCTCTGGTGGATCACAAGGGACGTTTCACCAACATCAACGTGGGATGGCCGGGAAAGGTACATGACGCTCGCATCTTCAGGAACTCTGGTCTGTTTCAAAAGCTGCAGGAAGGGACTTTATTCCCAGACCAGAAAATAACTGTTGGGGATGTTGAAATGCCTATAGTTATCCTTGGGGACCCAGCCTATCCCCTAATGCCATGGCTTATGAAGCCGTACACAGGCAGCCTGGACAGTAGTCAGGAGCTGTTCAACTACAGGCTGAGCAAGTGCAGAATGGTGGTAGAATGTGCATTTGGACGTTTAAAGGCGCACTGGCGCAGTTTACTGACTCGCTTAGGCCTCAGCGAAACCAATATTCCCACTGTTATTACTGCTTGCTGTGCGCCCCACAATATCTGTGAGAGTAAGGGGGAGACATTTATGGCGGGGTGGGAGGTTGAGGCAAATCGCCTGGCTGCTGGTGCAGCCAGACACCAGGGCGGTTAGAAGAGCACAGGAGGGCACGGTACACATCAGAGAGGCTTTGAAAACCAGTTTCATGACTGGCCAGGCTACGGTGTGAAAGTTCTCTTTGTTTCTCCTTGATGAAACCCCCCGCCCCTTGGTTCACTCTACTTCCCTGTAAGCTAACCACCCTCCCCTCCTCCTTTCGATCACCGCTTGCAGAGGCAATAAAGTCATTGTTGCTTCACATTCATGCATTCTTTATTCATTCATCACACAAATAGGGGGATGACTACCAAGGTAGCCCAGGAGGGGTGGTGGAGGAGGAAAGGAAAATGCCACACAGTACTTTAAGCACAGCACTTTAAAAGTTTACAACTTTAAAATTTATTGAATGCCAGCCTTCTTTTTTTTGGGCAATCCTCTGTGGTGGAGTGGCTGGTTGGCCGGTGGCCCCCCCACCACGTTCTTGGGCATCTGGGTGTGGAGGCTATGGAACTTGGGGAGGAGGGCGGTTGGTTACACAGGGGCTGTAGTGGCAGTCTGTGCTCCAGCTGCCTTTGCTGCAGCTCAACCATACACTGGATCATACTGGTTTGATACTCCAGCAGCCTCAGCATTGAATCCTGCCTCCTTTCATCATGCTGCCGCCACATATGAGCTTCAGCCCTGTCTTCAGCCCGCCACCTCTCCTCCCGGTCATTTTGTGCTTTCCTGCACTCTGACATTATTTGCCTCCACGCATTCGTCTGTGCTCTGTCAGTGTGGGAGGACAGCATGAGCTCAGAGAACATTTCATCACGAGTGCGTTTTTTTTTCTTTCTAATCTTCACTAGCCTCTGGGAAGGAGAAGATCCTGTGATCATTGAAACACATGCAGCTGGTGGAGAAAAAAAAAGGGACAGCGGTATTTAAAAAGACACATTTTATAAAACAGTGGCTACAGTCTTTCAGGGTAAACCTTGCTGTTAACATTACATACATAGCACGTGCTTTCATTACAAGGTCGCATTTTGCTTCCCCCCACAACGTGGCTACCCCCTCAAGCCTCCCCCCTCCCCGTGGCTAACAGCGGGGAACATTTCTGTTCTGCCGCAGGCAAACAGCCCAGCAGGAACGGGCTCCTCTGAGTGTCCCCTGAAGAAAAGCACCCTATTTCAACCAGGTGACCATGAATGATATCTCACTCTCCTGAGGATAACACAGAGAGATAAAGAACGGATGTTGTTTGAACGCCAGCAAACATACACTGCAATGCTTTGTTGTACAATGATTCCTGAGTATGTGTTACTGGCCTGGAGTGGTAAAGTGTCCTACCATGAAGGACGCAATAAGGCTGCCCTCCCCAGAAACCTTTTGCAAAGGCTTTGGGAATACATCCAGGAGAGCCGCGAATGCCAGGGCAAATTAATCCTTTCACATGCTTGCTTTTAAACCATGTATAGTATTTTAAAAGGTACACTCACCAGAGGTCCCTTCTCCGCCTGCCGGGTCCAGGAGGCAGCCTTGGGTGGGTTCGGGGGGTACTGGCTCCAGGTCCAGGGTGAGAAACAGTTCCTGGCTGTTGGGAAAACCGGTTTCTCCGCTTGCTTGCTGTGAGCCATCTACAACCTCATCATCATCATCATCTTCTTCGTCCCCAAAACCTGCTTCCGTGTTGCCTCCATCTCCATTGAAGGAGTCAAACAACACGGCTGGGGTAGTGGTGGCTGAACCCCCTAAAATGGCATACAGCTCATCATAGAAGCGGCATGTTTGGGGCTCTGACCCGGAGCGGCCGTTCGCCCCTCTGGTTTTCTGGTAGGCTTGCCTCAGCTCCTTAAGTTTCACACGGCACTGCTTCGGATCCCTGTTATGGTCTCTGTCCTTCATGCCCTGGGAGATTTTGACAAAGGTTTTGGCATTTCGAAAACTGGAACGGAGTTCTGATAGCACGGATTCCTCTCCCCATACAGCGATCAGATCCCGTACCTCCCGTTCAGTCCATGCTGGAGCTCTTTTGCGATTCTGGGACTCCATCATGGTCACCTCTGCTGATGAGCTGTGCATGGTCACCTGCAGCTTGCCACGCTGGCCAAACAGGAAATGAGATTCAAAAGTTCGCAGTTCTTTTCCTGTCTACCTGGCCAGTGCATCTGAGTTGAGAGTGCTGTCCAGAGCGGTCATAATGGAGCACTCTGGGATAGCTCCCGGAGGCCAATACCGTCGAATTGTGTCCACAGTACCCCAAATTCGACCCGGCAAGGCCGATTTTAAGCGCTAATCCACTTGTCAGGGGTGGAGTATGGAAATCGATTTTAAGCGCCCTTTAAGTCGAAATAAAGGGCTTCATCGTGTGGACGGGTGCAGGTTTACATCGATTGAACGCTGCTAAATTCGACCTAAAGTCCTAGTGTAGACCAGGGCTTACAAGTGTATTTGTAATACATTTTACATAGAAGCAGGAGGAAAATACCAAATGGATTTGATCTTACAAAAGTTTTATAAATGCAGCTCAGTAAAAATGATTATTTATTTGTCTTTTGGATATGATAGTGTAACAAGAAAGAATATGTCAGTGCACAGATATCTATCATCAGAGATCTAGAACTGATAGGTTAGGTAAAGTTAGGTGCCGTTAGCTTGAATTTACCAAGCCACTTAGAGTGACAGGCTAAAACAACACCTTCAAGTGTGCTTAGAAACAAACTGGAATCTAATGCTGACTATGAGCACATCTTTAATTTGCTCCCTGTGGGAAACACTGCTAAATAAGTGAGCAGCAACATTCTACACCAGTTGAAGTTTCTAAGCGGTCTTCAAGTATCACTCCCTGTAGGGTTTATTTTAGTAACCTAAGCTGGATGGGGGGAAAATCATAGGTAACTGTGGTGAAATCTACATCTAAAAGACAAGATCATAACATTCTAGCTAAGCATACACACAATAAAGCCATCTTGGCAACTGCTGCTGTCAGATATTCAGCAGCCATCTAAGATATAATTACAAGATCACTCCCCCATCTGTCTCTCTAACAAAAAGCAGGCCGATATTTCCAAATGAGGGAGCTCTCTACTGGTTTCCCTCAGTCTAACATGATCTCTGTCTTTCCTGGGCTGAATGTGACCCAGCTATGTTTTCCTGTGGGTCCCAATCTGACTACACTGAGAGAGCCAATCAACATTGCTGACACAGAGCTGGGTGTCTCCTGCCTACTGAATGCACCAAAGCCCACACTATCTCCCCAAGTAGTCTCTTACACATACTGAATGGAGGGGATGACAAGGCCCCCTACCTGGGCCTGCATGCATATGCAGCACAATGCCAAATTAAATTCATTAATTGACAAATGCAAGGTAATGCACATGGGAAGCAATCATTTGAACTATCCATATACATAAATGAAAACCCAGGTAACTATAACCACTCAGGTTAAAAGAGCCAAGTGGCATTTGTGGGCAGCTCAGGTGAAACCTCTGCTCACTGTGTAGTAGCAGTAAAAAACAAAACAAAACAAAATATACCAACAACAGGATAGAAATAAATATGAGCACAATTGTGATGTTCTTACAGGTAGGTCCCTACCAAATTCACAGCCATGAAAAACGCATCACAGACTGTGAAATCTGTATAGTATATGGTAAAAGTACACAAAAGACCAGTTTCGGAGTGGTAGTTGTGTTAGTCTGTAACAGCAAAAAGAACAAGGAGTACTTGTGGCACCTTAGAGACTAACAAATTTATTTGCGCATAAGCTTTTGTGGGCTAAAACCCACTTCATCAGATGCATGGAGTGGAAAATACAGGAGGAAGATATATATACACACACAGAGCACATGAAAAGATGGGGGTTGCCATACCAATTCTAATGAGACAAAAGACCAGATTCACTGGGGAGACGAGCGTTTCTCAAACTGGGGATCCCAACCCAAAAGAGGGCTGTAAGGGGGGTTGCAAAGTTATTGTAGGGGGTTGCAGTATTACCACCCTTACTTCTACACTGCCTTCAGAGCTGGGTGGCCAGAGAGTGTTGACTGCTGGCCAAGGGCCCTCCTCTGAAAGCAGCAGCGCAGAAGTAAGGGTGGCAATACTGTACCATGCCATCCTTACTTCTGCATTGCTGCTGGCAGTGGCACTGCATTCAGAGATGGGTTCCCAGCCAGTAGCTGCCACTCTCCGGCCACCCAGCTCTGAAGAGAGCACTGCCACCAGCATCAGTGCAGAAGTAAGGGTGGCAATATCACGACCCCCCTACAATAACCTTTTGGGTTGGCACCCCCACAGTTACAATGTCATGAAATTTCAGATTTAAATATCTGAAATCATGAAATTATTTTTTAAATCCTATGACTGTGAAATTGACTAAAATGGACTGAATTTGGTAGGGCCCTACTTATAGGTCAGTGATTCATTCTCACCTTGAATGTTGCATTGATAGACATCTAAAGGTGAGGAAGATGATTAGAAGCATGAAGAGATTTTTGTATGAGGAGAGATTGGAAATACCAGAATTGTTGCGTTCAGGCCACTATTCTGCAAGCTGCTTCATGTGGACAGAGTCCTATACCATGTGGGATCTCATTGACTTCAGTCAGGCTCTGGTTTATGGCTGCATGGAGCATCTACAGGTTGGGGGGAGGAGTTAGAGATGAGAGGAGAAGAAATGGTAAACCAAGAATTCCTGTTTACCCTTTTTCATAATAAAAGAACAAGTAAATAGTTAAGGAAATTGAAAAGTATAAATTTAAAGTGGATAAAAGGAAATACCTTTTACAAAATGTGTAATTAGCCTTTGGAACTCATGGCCAGAGGATGCTATTGAAGCCAAGAGCTTAGTTGGATTCAGAAAGGAAGTAGGCATATAGATAATCAGAACATCCATCGCTATATTAAGTAGGATACATTTTTTTTAAAAGAAGGGATTAAAATACTCATGCTTAAACCTGCCACTAACTGATGAGGGGTTGGAGGACACCTCTCTTATAGGCAGACTATTCCAAAATTGTCTGCTCCAGGATTTCTTGCACCTTCCTTTGAGATATCTTGTAGTGGTCACTGTCAGAGACAGGACAGTGGACTAGATAAACCACTGGTCTGATCTGTTATTGTGTTGCCCATGTCCCTATGTTTTATATTTTTAATGACTGATTTTAATTATAATTTATTTATAAAGAAGGCCTGATTAGATTCAAGAAGACAGAACCTATGCTTTTCTCCATAACTCAAGGGCCATTGAAATCTCATAAGCCCAGGAATGTAAGCTCCAAGGCAACTTAAAATGAACTCAAAACCCTTACTATGGACTCAAAATCTTGTCTCTTTCACCAAGAGAAGTAGGTCCAATAAAAGATATTACCTCACCCACCTTGTCTCTCTGCATTCACATGGCATTTACAAATTGGCACAAAGTCTTCAAATATTATAGATTTCAGAGTAACAGCCGTGTTAGTCTGTATTCACAAAAAGAAAAGGAGTACTTGTGGCACCTTAGAGACTAACCAATTTATTTGAGCATAAGCTTTCGTGAGCTACAGCTCACTTCATCGGATGCATACTGTGGAAAGTATAGGAGATCTTTTTATACACACAAACCATGAAAAAATGGGTGTTTACCACTACAAAAAAAAAACAACAACCTGGATTTGTGCTGGAAATGGCCCAACTTGATTATCATACACATTGTAAGGAGAGTGATCACTTTAGATAAGCTATTACCAGCAGGAGAGTGGGGTGGGGGGAGAGAAAACCTTTTGTAGTGGTAAACACCCATTTTTTCATGGTTTGTGTGTATAAAAAGATCTTTTGTACTTTCCACAGTATGCATCCGATGAAGTGAGCTGTAGCTCACGAAAGCTTATGCTCAAATAAATTGGTTAATCTCTAAGGTGCCACAAGTACTCCTTTTCTTTTTGCAAATATTATAGAGCTTCCCAGGGTGTATCTTCCTCATGGATTTTGATAAATAACCCCCATATGTCAAAGCCTTTCAACTGTAATCTTTCTCAGCTATGGGGGGAGCCTGGTACAGAACCTGTATGAGGATCAGATTTATGAGATCTGAGAAGGTCAGAGCTACTTATATTCTGAACACGCATATATCATCAGCTTTTTGATTTTTTTCTCAGGGAGCTAACCAGCTCCAGATGACACCAGAAATTAATCAGCTCATTAATACTAGCTTCTATTTATAGAACCAGTTGAAAGTGGCGACTGCTTTGGAATGTAACAGTTTGATTAATAAACTGGACATTTTTCAATTAAAAATTATCTGCTTCCTGGGAAGATTCCTGTCTCTGGTCTAGCTAGCCTTAAAGGTATCTGTTTTCAGCCCTTTCCTGAGTGTCAAGCGAGGAGCTTGTCACTTGCCTTTGGAGTTATTTGTCTGTGAAATTTTGCATCTAGATGGCAAGACAAGAGTTTGGCTGGGGAGGTGGAGGGGATGAGTGTAAATAGTTGTAGGTTGGTGGTAGCATCACAGATCCTGTTACTACAATTGTTCTTCACTGATCATTAATACCAGCTGTCTTCAGTGGGAATTCCACAAATAAAATGATCTCAGGACTGCAGTATCACACCACTTTCAATAGAGGATTGTGGAAAACATATTATGATGCTACATGATTAAGGGTATAGCTCACTCTTGTGCAGAGGGCACACAAGACTCATGCTAGATTTAACGCTTAGGAGGGATTTAAGTGATGCACAGATTTGATGGCCCTCTCTGTACGGGGTGAATTTCACCTAAAATAATGGGCCAAATTCTGACTGGCAGCATGCATATGCAGATCAGAAAATTATGGGTGTCAGGGGAAGAGCTTTGTGGAAGTTGTTCTCCTTGATTCCACAACCTCCAGAAAGTTACGTAGGGCTAGGTTCACAAAGGAACTTAGGTGTGGCGATGCTGAGTGTCACCATGCCTAACATTTAGGCACTTAGAAAATCCCTGTGATTCACAAAGCCTGAATTAGGTGCCTAGACTCCCTCTACAATAGATAGGGAGAGAGAGGCGCCTCAAAGTGCTGTGTAGACATAAAGAAAAACCCAGAGCTGGCCTGTGCCAGCTGACTCAGGCTCACGGGCTCGGGCTTGTTTAATTGCTTTGTAGGCTTCTGGGCTCCGGCTGGAACTCAAGCTCTGGGACCCTCCCATCTTGTAGCAGATTGGGTCAGAATCCATGATGGAATTAACAGGTTGCTGTGTTAACACACATGTGGCTTGCCGCTTACCATGTTATTACTGCATGCAAACACGCAGCACTCTACAGGTTTCCTCCTGCCCATACCTGGCACAGTTTGGGGCAAAAACTGACACCCCACTCGTACTTGGGAGAAATGATTTGGTGACCCGCAGACAGCACAGATTACCTTTAGCTGAAATGGACTAGATTTCAGCTAGAAATAGAACACTGTTTCCCAAACACACACACTGAGTTCACTGTTTCCAGGCAGCTCCATAGACCGAGGAGCAGGGATTACAGAGCAGCAAATTTCAAGTCCTTCCTACTGAAAGGAAAACATGAGTGACCCTAGCAAACATCTGTGACTTTACACCGAAAATACTCTTTTCAGCTGTTTGAAACAGTCACCATTTTGAACTCCACATTGCGGGGGATGAGGGGGAAAGGCGACACCAACGTGCTCTGAAAAAACCTGCCATTGGCGGGCACATGCTGCTAGCTGGGGCTTCTCATAACTTTTGCATTGCTGCTTAGAGCAGAAATTCCTCCCATTCCTGTAATAATAAACTGTTAATCGGAATCATAAATTTACTGAGCTCTGGAGTGTCTTCTGTCTCCTCTGAGTTTGCTACAGGTTCAGCAGTGGGCTGTTCCTGGTGGTGGTGGTGAAATCAAACTGCTCTTCTGAGTAGGGTTGCCAGTTTTGGTGGGATGTATTCCTGGAGGTTCCATCACATGGCATAATCTTTCATTAAAGATTAATCTTCAATTCCTGGAGACTCTAGGACAATCCTGGAGGGTTGGCAACCCTAGTAGCAACAGAGAATTTGCTGTTGATCCTGATCATCAGCCTGCTCTGGTTTCATTGAGAGTAACATCATGCTCCTCAAGGGGAGCCTGCTGCTGGCTCCCTTCAGTCCCCATGCTGGATTCAGAGGCCAGCAGGGCACCATCCCAGCTCACCAGGTCAAGTTGGCTCAGTGCTGGGTGCAGTGCCTCGCACCCAGACAAACTGCTCATAAAACAGGCATGTCATTGGTGAGTTGTTCATTGTGTGGTTCTTGTCCCTTGTCTTCTGGTACTCAATCTTCAGCCTCTTACTATGCTCCCTGCACTGATCACCTGTCTGGAAAATCTGCAAAGCTGCCAGCTTTTTAAGCTATCTGCTGGTAGGCGTCATCATTCCTGGTGCTTTTGCTAAAGTCCACAGTTTTACTGACCTCATACCAGAGAGTCACCAAAATTTGACTGTGCTCCCGTGACCATGAAGCAGCGTGTTTTGTAAAAGGCATGCTCTGCTTGATCTCCATTGCAAACCCAGGAGGCTCTGCAATAGTGTGCTTGCAACTCGGTGATTAGAAGAGAACGGGTTAACGCTGCCCTGAGCTGCTGCCCTATGCCAAGATGAGGGTGGCAATAGAGTCAATTGGAGATTGTTTGGTTAGCAAGGACTAAGGGAGTTGGCCCCTGGAATTGTGGGATACTTCTGGTGGTCTCCCAGGACACGAGTCAAGAGTCACTGCGTCTGCACTGAAAAGCAATAGGGCTCAGACCCTGGGTCCCAGCTGGACTTGTGCTCAGACCCTGCAGCCCTACAGGATCCTGGGGCCCTGGGGCTCAGGCTGGGTTAGCACGATTGCAGTGTAGATGCAATGAGGCGGCGGTTAGACTTGAGCCTGAGCTTAAGCATGGGCTTATGTTGCAGTGTATACATACCTTCAAAGCCCAGGTCAATTGACTCAGGCTCATGGGGCTTGGGCTCTGGGGCTAAAAATAGCAGTGTAGGTGTTTGGGCTTGGGCTGGAGCCTGGGCTTTGAGACTCTCTCCTCTTGATGGATTTCAGAGCCCAGGCTTCACCCCAACCCCGAATGTCTATACTGCTATTTTTAGCACCTCATCCTGAGCCCTTTGAGTCCTAGTCAATTGACCCAAGCTCCAAGACTCAGTGCTGCAGGTGTTTTATTGCAGCTAGACATAACCTGTGGTTGGAGCAGTCACCTGGGTGTAGGAGTCCCAGGATCCAGTCTTCCTGCTCCAATTACTTTTTTATGTTATTTATTCCCAGTGGAACAACTTCAACAGTAGAGCCTGAGGGAGCTCTGAGCCCACTTACCAGACTGGTCCCTGCAGGCAAGTTAGGTGATTTCCCCAGTTCATGTCTTCACTGGGAAGCCTGGACACCAAGAGTGGAGCAGCAGCATGCATGTGCGGAGGCAGACACCTAGGCACCTAGGGAACTTTTACTGCAAAAATGTAGGTACTGAGTGAGCTTAGGTGCCTACAGGGTTCAGCAGCAGCTGAACGGGGCTTCTGTGAATCCCAGTGGGGCCTGATTCTTGGACTTAGGCACCTAAGTCCTTTTGCAAATCTAACCCTTAGAGACTGTATGGAAGGTTTTCATGACTGACATCAAGGAAGGGAGATAAAGGTATATGAGCAAGCCAGGTGGGAGATGTAGAAATTGGCATACTGCGCTTGTATTGAGCCTTTATACGGCTACTTAGATAAGTATACACACACCATCCCTCCCAAATTAGAGCTGTGCAGAGGACAGAAATTCCATTTTGGGAAGGATTTTGAGATTCTGAGATTTAAAAATCTGGCTTTATTCCAAATTGGAACAAACTACCAAAATTTTTAAATTCTCCGTGAAAGAAAATGTCCCCCTGCCCCTCCCTCCCCCAAATTCACTGTGGGTCAATTGAAACATTTTGTTTTGACAAAACTGAAATGTTTCGTTTCTATTTGGACTTTTTTATTTCCTTAATAATATAATATAAAAAAAAAGACATCAAAACAAGAAGTCATTTCAAAATGAGCAATCAAAATGTTTCATTTAGAAAATAGAAAAACAGGAGGTTTCAACATTTCTGGAACTCCCCCCCCCCATTTTTTCTCCAAATTTAAATTTTGGCAAAATTGTCATAATTATGTGAATTACTTCTGTTTCAATGCAATGCCTTTTCTGATGAAGAATGCTTCTATTAAAGGTTTTCTGACCAGCCTTATCCTGGATTATTGCTGCTCCTGAACACATGATGGGGCTGTATGTGTGGTGGGTCTCGAGCAGAATAAACTGCATGTCAACAATGTTTGTAGTGTACATACATGTCATTTGGTGGGGTTATGGCACTCTCACTGCATTCACCAGAATGTAGCCCTATATGTTTATATTTTAATAGATGATATTTGAAAATTAGTTTCGGCTTTGGCTAAGTCCTGAGTTCAGAATTTCATGTTTCCCTGCAACAACTGATGATTTCAGATATATATAAAACAGCTTTCCTAGACCTGAGTTCAGATGCAGATAAGTGAAGAAAGAACTAACTTTCAGATATGTATTTAGTTGTAAACTTGAAGATTTTGGGATCTCAGATAGTTCAAGGTCATACAAAACTCTGCACTGCCCTACACATCCAGTTAGTCTCTTAGTATGTCACCCTGTGCCCACCAAAAATGCCAGCCTCAATGCTCCATTTGTCCATTCCTTTCTATGTCTTTTTCCAGAGTCCTCCTTATGTATTGAATACCTTCACAATTCTGGTCCATCAATCTATTACCTTATCCATTAATATCCCTTCTGAAATATTGTCTCTCTCACCAACAGAAGTTGGTCCAATAAATGATATTACTTCACCCACCTGGACTCACTTCTTCTGTGATGCTCACAAAAAGACAATAATTATAACATTTCTTTCTAAAAATACTAGTTATTTCCTCTTGCAGGCTTCCTAGTGCATCTTGTCTATATCTGTCAGATATATGGTATATCTGTTTATACCATAAGCTCTTTGGCACACAGAGTATCTGTATTTTGTGGTTTGCTCTTCCCCTTTTAGATACTTAAGGTGGATGAATCAAATACAGAACCTGACATTCCTGAAAATGATTAGCATGATCTGTCTGGCTTTCTGGGTGATTCATAGATTTTAAAGCCAGAAGGGATCATTATGACATCTAGTTCTGCTGCCTGCATAACACGGGCCATACAATTTAATCAAGTAATTCCTGCATCAAATTTAATAACTTCTGGTTGCAGTACATCATATCTCTTAGCAAGACATCTAGTCATGTTTTGAAGACCTCAAGTCATGGAGAACTTATGTTGGAGAACTTATGTTACCTCTGAGCAAGCAAGCAAGTTCTTCATCCCCAGTTAAAAATACTTCATAAAGTTTTCTTGGGTGGGGTCAAATTCTAGTGAGTCACAAGGTTACTGTGCTTTGGCTTTTATTAGAACTGTGTGAAATATTTGCAGTGGAACCTGGCACTGTACAAACTCTACTAAAAGTTCTACTTCAACCTTGACATTTAACAAAGGTTCATCCAAATGTTCTATAATAGTTTGTGAACCTTGGGCCCCTTTTGTGGGCAATCTTGGTTTGATGCTGAAGCCATCAAAATTTGTGATTTTAATGCAAAACTAGATTAATTTTGGTTGTTTCAACAACGTGTGACTCTTAGAGTAACTGCAAACCTAAAGGAATGCTCAGGGAATGTAAACGCTGCAGAGAGAAACCAAAGAAAAGATTAAAGATGAAGCCTTGTGAACCAAAAGAGAGAAGTTTTGCATAACTCTAGGGCCAAATTTGTCCCTGATGTAATTGGGGGAATCTGTTAACATCAATGGCACCCAGGCTTAATTTGGGCCCCAGTTTCCTTGTGTCAACAACTCTCAGTATAGAAACTTTCATGTGGGAGTATTTCCAGTAATCCAGCCATTTCCATTAATCCAGCCATTAATTCAGTTTATACCTTGGTTTGACCACAAGATGGCAGGCATGTTTTGTATGAAGAATTAAAATAGCCTCTACAGAGTTTTTCAGTTTATAGTTTTTGAAAGGTTTCCAAGCAGGCTTGTGTTTTAGTTTAAGAATAAAGTTATGCAAAAGCAAGACTTTTTGACTGTAAATTACACTCCTGGGCAATTTTTAGTACTCTCAAAATTGTTAATTTTTAAAGATAACAATTTACAGTAACAGTATTTATAAATATCCTGAAAATAGCACACAGGTTTCTTTATTGAGCTCAGAAGAATAAAGATGTCCACAATTACTTTGCTGATTTTAAAGTTAATATATTCTCCCTTCTAAATCTGAGCCCCTCTTAACTTCTTGAGTCTGTATCCACTTTCACAATTGGAAGGAGCTAATACTTTTCTGGATTAGAAAAAACACAGGAATTATCACCAGTGCAAATTCTTTGGTTCATGTTATTTCTATTTTCTTCACCTTTCTATAATTTACCCAGGGATGGAAGGGAGGAGAGAAAAGGACCTAGGGGTTGAACTTTCCCTCTCACACAGGGGTGCTGAGAGCCACTGAATCAAACTGTAAACCCTGTATATAATGGAAACTACTTCAAGCCAGGGGGTGTGGCTGCACCTATACCCTCGCAACAACCACAAGGACAGGCCCTTTACTACCTTAGAAGCACTGCCTGATTATCCTTCCAGCTGGTAGTGACTGGATCTGACTTCTAAAGTTTATAAACATTGTTTCTGAGTTGGCCAAATGTATGACAGTAGAGCAAAGCTGTTGGAATTATTAATAATATTTGAAATTATGGGAAATTACCAAACACCAATTTAACCATAAATTCCATTATTAAATCCAAAGGCCAAATGGTACTTTATGTAGTTGCTCTAAACATGTCAAAAAAGCCTAAATAATAAGCAATTTACTACATCCAAATAGTAACAGAACATTTATAAGCATTAGATCAAGATACTTTCAAATGGGCTAACTCCAGGGGTGCTCAGACCCATGTTGGTCAGCTTCAGCGTGGTCAGGCAGGTGTTAGCAATGAACCCGTTCAGAGCTGACTTTCTATACCCTTTAACAAACAAGTGATGTCGTTACTGACTTCAGCTAAAAAACATTTAAGACAGTTCACCCTTATTTCCAGTTTCAATCCAGATAAGATGTATAACCTTCTTTCTTCCCAAGGTCTTTCCTCCCCTCCTTGTTGCTGTCCAACAGTTTTCCCATTGCACCTGGGTTCACACAGGCTGGAACACGTGTGTGGGTTGGGGAAGGGCCGTGTTGGCTCATTTTAGGACAGATTCTCTTTGATTTAAAACCATTTGCAGTTAGTCCTATTGGTCAGCTGCCTTCTTTTTGGAAACTTCCCCTTATCTCATTAGTTATTCTTTGAGCCAGACATCCTCCCTACTTCATTATTTCTGGCATTATAACTCATTATTTCCAAAGTCTTCCTTCTACTTGCTAGTCAGGAATGTTTTTTTTACAACATATACATATTTCTTTAACCAAACTTAAGCTAACTTTAATGTTATACTTCTCCTACAAAAGCAAAACACTTGCTTCCTCCAGGGGCTGAGCATTCCGCCTCCGTAAGACTCCCAGCCACTCACAGAATCATAGAATATCAGGGTTGGAAGGGACCTCAGGAGGCCATCTAGTCCAACCCTCTGCTCAAAGCAGGACCAATCCCCAAATAAATCATCCCAGCCAGGGCTTTGTCAAGCCTGACCTTAAAAATATTTAAGGAAGGAGATTCCACCACCTCCCTAGGTAATGCATTCCAGTGTTTCACCAGCCTCCTAGTGAAAAAGTTTTTCCTAATATCCAACCTAAACCTCCCCCACTGCAACTTGAGACCATTACTCCTTGTTCTGTCATCAGCTACCACTGAGAACAGCCTAGATTCATCCTCTTTGGAACCCCCTTTCAGGTAGTTGAAAGCAGCTATCAAATCCCCACTCATTCTTCTCTTTTGCAGACTAAACAATCCCAGGGTATGTCTACACTACGAAATTAGGTCGAATTTATAGAAGTCGGTTTTTTAGAAATCGGTTTTATATATTCGAGTGTGTGTGTCCCCACAGAAAATGCTCTAAGTGCATTAAGTGCATTAACTCGGCGGAATGCTTCCACAGTACCAAGGCTAGAGTCGACTTCCGGAGTGTTGCACTGTGGGTAGCTATCCCACAGTTCCCGCAGTCTCCGCTGCCCATTGGAATTCTGGGTTGAGATCCCAATGCCTGATGGGGCTAAAACATTGTCGCGGGTGGTTCTGGGTACATATCGTCAGGCCCCCGTTCCCTCCCTCCCTCCGTGAAAGCAAGGGCAGACAATCGTTTTGCGCCTTTTTTCCTGAGTTACCTGTGCAGACGCCATACCACGGCAAGCATGGAGCCCGCTCAGCTCACTGTCACCGTATGTCTCCTGGGTGCTGGCAGACGCGGTACTGCATTGCTACACAGCAGCAGCAACCCATTGCCTTGTGGCAGCAGACGGTGCAATAGGACTGGTAGCCGTCATCGTCATGTCCGAGGTGCTCGTGGTCGCCTCTGTGAGGTCGATCAGGAGCGCCTGGGCAGACATGGGTGCAGGGACTAAATTTGGAGTGACTTGATCAGGTCATTCTCTTTAGTTTTGCAGTCAGTCCTATTGAACCATCTTATGGTGAGCAGGCAGGTGATATGGATTGCTAGCAGTCCTATTGCACCATCTTCTGCCGGGCAGGCAAGAGATGAGGATGGCTAGCAGTCCTATTGTACCATCTTCTGCCGAGGAGCCATGAGATGTGGATGGCATGCAGTCCTTCTGCACCGTCTACTGCCAGCCAAAGATGTAAAAGATAGATGGAGTATATCAAAACAAGAAATAGACCAGATTTGTTTTGTACTCAATTTGCAAACCCCCCCATCTAGGGGACTCATTCCTCTAGGTCACACTGCAGTCACTCACAGAGAAGGTGCAGCGAGGTAAATCTAGCCATGTATCAATCAGAGGCCAGACTAACCTCCTTGTTCCAATAAGAACAATAACTTAGGTGCACCATTTCTTATTGGAACCCTCTGTGAAGTCCTGCCTGAAATACTCCTTGATGTAAAGCCACCCCCTTTGTTGATTTTAACTCCCTGTAAGCCAACCCTGTAAGCTATGTCGTCAGTCGCCCCTCCCTGCGTCAGAGCAATGGCAAACAATCGTGCATCTGAGTTGAGAGTGCTGTCCAGAGCAGTCAAAATGGAACACTCTGGGATAGCTCCCGGAGGCCAATACCATCGAATTGTGTCCACAGTACCCCAAATTCGACCCGGCAAGGCCGATTTAAGCGCTAATCCACTTGTCAGGGGTAGAGTAAGGAAATCGATTTTAAGAGCCCTTTAAGTCGAAATAAAGGGCTTCATCGTGTGGACGGGTGCAGGTTTACATCGATTTAACGCTGCTAAATTTGACCTAAAGTCCTAGTATAGACCAGGGCTTAGTTCCCTCAGCCTCTCCTCATAACTCATGTGTTCCAGTCCCCTAATCATTTTTGTTGCCTTCCGCTGGACTCTTTCCAATTTTTCCACATCCTTCTTGTAGTGTGGGGCCCAAAACTGGACACTCCAGTACTCCACATGAGGCCTCACCAATGTCAAATAGAGGGGAACGATCACGTCTCTCGATCTGATAGCAATGCCCCTACGTATACATCCCAAAATGCCATTGGCCTTCTTGGCAACAAGGGCACACTGTTGACTCATATCCAGCTTCTCGTCCACTGTAACCCCTAGGTCCTTTTCTGCAGAACTGCTGCCTAGCCATTCGGTCCCTAGTCTGTAGCGGTGCATGGGATTCTTCCGTCCTAAGTGCAGGACTCTGCACTTGTCCTTGTTGAACCTCATCAGATTTCTTTTGGTCCAATCCTCCAATTTGTCTAGGTCCCTCTGTATCCTATCCCTACCCTCCAGCATATCTACCTCTCCTCCCAGTTTAGTGTCATCTGCAAACTTGCTGAGGGTGCAATCCACACCATCCTCCAGATCATTTATGAAGATATTGAACAAAACCGGCCTGAGGACCGACCCTTGGGGCACTCCACTTGATACTGGCTGCCAACTAGACATGGAGCCATTGATCACTATCCGCTGAGCCCAACAATCTAGCCAACTTTCTATCCACCTTATAGTCCATTCATCCAGCCCATACTTGTTTATCTTGCTGGCAAGAATACTGTGGGAGACCGTGTGAAAAGCTTTGCTAAACTCAAGGAACAACACGTCCACCGCTTTCCCCTCATCCACAGGGCCAGTTATCTCGTCATAGAAGGCAATTAGATTAGTCAGGCATGACTTGCCCTTGGTGAATCCATGCTGACTGTTCCTGATCACTTTCCTCTCCTCTAAGTGCTTCAGAATTGATTCTTTGAGGACCTGCTCCATGATTTTTCCAGGGACTGAGGTGAGGCTGACTTGCCTGTAGTTCCCAGGATCCTCCTTCTTCCCTTTTTTAAACTCAACTCCATCAACCTGGCAGTGCTCTGTTTATGTTAGAAAAGGGAAGACCAAAGAAGTGTGCCTGGCACTCAGAGTGTAAGGTGGTGATATTTGTGATAATCCTTAGCTCCTGTGGGAGTTGATTATACAGTCTTGGGCTGGTCCCTGAGAAAACTCTGTCTCCTGCACAGACTACCTTTATCCTTTTCGTAGATTGTTGTTATTGTGCCAGAGGAGCAGAGCTTTGGTGGCTCGTTTAGATACCCTGGGCCCAGGCCATTGAGCGCTCAGAAGAGAGGGACTGAAACCTTGAACTTGATTTGACATTCTATAGGAAGCCAGTGTAGAGAGTGGAGGACTGGTTTGATGTGTTTGTGGTAGCTAATGTTGCTAAGGAGATGTGCTACAGTGTTCTGTACCATTTGTAATTTCTTCATCACTGAAGGCTTCATGCCCATGTATATTGCATTGCTGTAGTCCAGCTGAGAGGTGAGGAAAGTATGAATAACTGAGTTAGGTCATCATTTGCCAGGATGGAGTGGCGTCTCCTACCCAACTGGAGATGGCAGACAGCGCTACTGGCAAATGCTGTTATATGAGAGTTTAGTGTCAGTCAGAAATTCAGAAGCACTCCTAAGCTACAAACTGAATTCACCAATGTGGATGTATACCTTCAACCAAATAAGACTGTACCATGGCTACAAACTCTTCAAAATGCTTTCCTCTGCCCACCAACATCACCTGTCTCATCTGAGTTTAGCTTCATACAGCTATTCTTCATCCATGAACTGATCTCATCCACACCCTGGGCCACATTGGAGGTAATAGTATGGTTATATGTGGTGAAGTATAGTGTAGATGTTGAATAGGACTGGAGGGAGACTTGATCCTTGTGGTACTTTACAAGTGAGGAGTTTGGTAGTACAGGTGCACTTTCCCATCACTACTCACAGGGTGAATTTTTCCAGGAAGGATTCAAACCATTAAGGCTGCTAGATAAGCCTTGTCTACACTAGCACTTCTGCTGTTGCTTCTTTCAGTGGAGATGAACCACTGGTAGCAAAGCGTGTCTTTTTTTTGAGGAAAAAAGCTAGTGTTAAGAAGGCAGGATCTCCGGAGAGAGAGGGCAATGGCCTACTTCAACGGATATTATTTTCATGTCTTTACCACTTTGGTTTCAATTCTGTCAAGATTTCAATTGTCCTGACTTCTTGCTGACACATCAGTCCTGGGGAGCCCAAACTTGCATGAACAATAGAACAAAGCTTTGAAACTTATCAATATGTGGAACTATATTTAGAAAGGGAGTAGGAAAGACAGATTTCTATATATGCTATTCTGGATCAAGTCTCAAGTTTGGAAGCAATATTGGGGAGTTATACTTGAGTATGGGGGAAGAACCAAGTCCCTTTGTATTTGATTAATGATATAATAATCTACTTTTAATTTCCTGATTTAATATTAAAGATACCATTCGTACCTTAGTTATAGCAAGAGGTACAAACTTCCAAGCAAAATATATCAATAAGCAGATGAAGATGCCATGCCACTGCCTAAAATACCAAATGAGTAATTAGGCTTTTCCATTAAAGAGGTTTAAATGATTTTTAAAACGTTTTCATTTTAATCTGTCAGCTCTCAGGATAGATTATGGGAGAATTAATTCCAACCCATGTCATGGCATGATTACTTAAAACAATGCCTTTAATAGCAGGCTTCCTGAACTATTTCACTTGAATTTATTTTTAGAATAACTAAACCCTTGATTAAGGCTGAGCACTACTACAGACGATTGTGAAAGATTTAGATGTACACAGATGTGTGGTAAATTGTACATACACCCTTTGAAAATGACTCTGAGGAGGATAGAGCTGTATGTGAAAGTTAAAGTCCTGAAAGTACTTCCAAAAGAAGAGATTGCAATCCAAATGACAAAATTAGCCTTGAATCAAGAAGAAAATCCAGTTATTAGAAAATGTCCCAAGAAGTGAACTTCCACCTTATCTAGGCTGATTGGTCAGTGGGACATCATCACAATCAAAGCTAGTGGTTCATATTTCAATACTGACTCTCAGCAGTCCCTCCACTGGCTCCCCCATGCTCACTATACTAAATTTAATCTTGTCAGACTCTTCCCAAGGCCTGTAATAACTGCTCTGGCCTGTACCTCAGCTCTAATTTCTTATTATTTCTCCCCTCCTCTGGCTTTACCACTGAAGTCAGTCTTGATGAGATGTAGTCTAGCCAAGGAGTCCATCCCATGGGAGAGAATGGGGGGCATGAAGAACCCAAACTACAACTCCCATGAGGCACTGTAGCACCCTACACAGATGCAGTTTAATGTTGGCCAGACTTGAAACAGAATGCAATTCAATAAACTGAAAGGTTTTGATTGGGGTGAAACCTCCCTAAAATAAAATATTTCATTTAGATTTTCCTGACAGAAAATAGACAAATTTCAGCAAAATCATTTTTTGGGGGGCTGAAACTGCATTATCTGTTAAAATCATTTGTTGGTTAGCAATTATCCAGGTCTAAAAATGAACACATTTTTCATAAATACTGAAAAAAACAAAAAATACTGAACATTTTATTTCTATAAATAAAAATAGTGGACCAGATTCTCAGCTGGCATTAATCAATACAGCTCCATTTACTTCAGTGGAGGCATGTCAGTTTACATCAGGTGAGGATCTGGCCCAATACTTTTAATCTAAAAATGCAGAAATTACTGCTAGATACTTTAACCCAAAAATAAATAAAAACAAACAGCCCCTAATAATAAGGTGACTAACTCTTGGTTATTGTTCATCCTCTTACACATAATGCTATGTGTAACTACTTTCCTATTAATATTTATTGTTGTTTTCACTATTATTATTTATTAGTTTGTATAGCACCCAAAGGCTCCAATTAAGATCAAGGCCTTTTTGTGCTGGGCACTGGACAAATATGCAATAAAAGACAGTACATGTACCAATTTGCTTACAGTTTGATGTCCTGATTCTGCAATTAACTTCTCAATGGCAGATCTCTGGGCCTGCTCAGAGCTCATTGCAAGATTGGGGTTTAAATTAGGGTTGCCAGTTTTGGTTGGGCATATTCCTGGAGGTTTTATCACATGACAATCTTTAATTAAAGATTAATCTTTAATTCTTGCAAGATCCAGGGTTGCAACCCTAGTTTAAATAGGTCGTGTACAAGATGCAAGAAGGAGTGAAGAACACAACATGGGGTGAAATGGCAGGACAGTGCTCATGGAAATAGAAACACAAAGTTGCTTAAGGCTTCAGTGTTGCTCTATAGCTAATGTGCTATATCTCATTCAAAGTGTTCGGTTTAGGAAGCTTGGCATATTGCTGTTTCTGGGAACCGCGGATGATGATCAATTAACGTGCAGATGCTACAGCCACTTATCCCAGTATCCTGTTTCAGTGTATTGACTACATTTCATTATTAATACTATAGCCAAACTAATGGTGTGTATCCTGCTTTACCATTCAGGTTACCCCATTATGATGCATTATGTTATAACACACTCTGCAATATAGGAAGATCTGAGGAAATGTTGTACACATCAGCAGACCTGACAACCTGTAACTGAATCTTAATTCTGTGATTGTTTCAGAATCGTAGGTGGAGAAACCACAGGCCCAGACAGGCTCATTCCACTCTTCGCACACAATATGTTTCAGTGCTCTGTACTCTTATTTATAAGCTTTCCCTCATGAAGAGAAGTGATTAGTCTTTAGCCTTCATGCAGCTGGGCATAAGTTGATCAGCTGGAGGCTGTGACAGATTTCCCTTTGGGTACAGAACTGAATGGTTAGGTATATTATAGAGATTTGATGCCATCCTCAAAGTATCCGGCATTAGCCATTATGAGAGGAAGGGATCTGACGATGTTGTTAACGGAAAAATGTTGCTATTCCAGGATGACTATCCCTGTACTCTCAGAACAGTTTCAGTTAATTATTTCCATTCAGTGAAAACAACTGGCCATTTTCTTTTTAAGGGCCAAATGCTTAATCCCTGCCCAGAACCCTAATAGATAGGATTCCTTCCCATACGGCCAGCTGTGGAGCACCATGCAGAGCCACTCTATGGTTGCCATGGAAGCCTCAGGACTGCAGCAGCATCTCTGGCCCCAGATTTTGGCCAGAGGTTCTACATAGTTGTTGACCCTCTCTCATCACCCATCCCCGAACCCCTCCGCATTGGCCCAGAGGAAAGTCACCATGGTGCACTGCTTTGCTGCCGGTGGTTGGTGGAGTCTCCCTGTGTGTGCTGCTCACAACTTGGGCAGCAGAACCATGGCAGTTTTGGTGTATTAGGGCCCTTCCCTCTACAGAAGGGGATGGTGCAGAATATCTCCTCACATATTATCTAGTTGGATGTTGTAGCAAGTGAAGAAAATATAATTTACATTATGCTGGTACACAACATAAATTCATCACTAAGGGCCTGATCCAAAATCCATTGATGCCAATGGAGAGACTCCCATTGACTTCAGTGGGAGTTAGATCATGCCCTAAACCATACACACATGTCTACTCTTATCCTCTGGAAATTGATGGTACTGTTTCTTTTAATTAAATGTGGCCTGTCGGACACCTGTAGTATTACAAGATCTACGCCAGCCTATAACTGATGCTGCAATAGCTCCAATAAGCCTCATGATAGGTTTTTTTTTTCCTAGTAGCACTCATAATATGTGACAGAGGCGGTTGAAAAACAAGTAAAAAAAATTGACTTAAAAAAAATTGGATTTTCAATATATATATATATATATATATATATATATATATATATATATATATATATATATATATATATATATTTAAATAAATTAATCAAACCAGCAATCAAATTGATTTAAAATGATAACCTCTCTATGAAAATCTTCATTGGGAAAAAGATTTTTTTGGGGAGTGATGGTGGTTGAAATTAAAATTTGTAAAATTCATCAAAAGGCAGAAGAAGACATGGCCCCTGTCACAGTTCAGGGCAACGACACCTTTAGTTCCCCTCAGTGGTTCAACAAGGGGTCCCACATCAGTCCTCCAGCTCCCCAGCTGTTGGGTCTATTAGGTAGAGACATGCACCTATCTCTGTTCTGACTGGGTTATTTCCAGGCTGCACCGGTCTCTGCCTTCATTGTGTTATCTCTCACAAAGACAGTCTGCCTAAACAGACCCGCTTGCTTTCTCTTCAGATACTGATCACAGACTGATTGCTACAGGTATAAGTTACCACACAGCCCTTTCTAAGCAAGCCTCCTTTATTCTTAAGGTAAAAATCATTACAGAGAAAACACAGGAAAAAAAATAAAAGAACCTACACACATACTAATAAGTTCACCAGAGTCCATCCCAACTCTAACATGAATTCTTGCAAGAGATGTCCTTTAACACACACCCCTCACACCCCCAAAGGGATTCCTTGTGGTTACAAGTTCACCACAGCTTCAGTTCAGAACAAGCACCCAGTCTTATGAGGCCTCAGTAGGCCAAGTCCTGCCAATCTTCTCCTAAGGATTGGGGCCCTCTGTGGACCAGGGGTCCTGCCCATTTCCTGGATCAGGAAGAAGGCCCTGAGTCAGCTTAAAAGCAGGTTTTTTATCCAAAAGTCCTTTCTTTGTCTGTTGGTCTCTGGAGAATCCAGTTTGATCTAGAATATGCATATATCCCCAGGGAGTGACTTCATAAGGGTTAATAAAGGAGGAAATGCATTAGGATCACCCCTCCCTACTAGTGAAGAGACATACAATGCCACAATGCCACATACACAATTGCATTTTTAATACAATGTACCCCAAAGACATTCAATAAGGTTTAATTTCAATAATAACCTCTAGGTCAATAAAGTTTAACTTAAACTTTATTAAATTATCTTAATCCCATAAGGTTTGTTCTGGATATTGTCAGTCCATCACAGTCCCTACCCCAAAGGGCTCATAATTTAAAAAATCCTGAAAGAGAAGCTGGTAGTGATTGTGGGAATAAGATAGGTAGTAGAAAACAGGGCTATAGTATGGAGTTTGGATACCCTGTGGCATGGACATTCTTTGGGGTACCTGACCTTAGAAAAAATTGCATGGTTGCTATGGATTAACTGGCCTATTCCATATTTATTCTATCCACCTGCTGCTGCTTTCTGAGAGCATTTCATCATTGTAGCACTTTGCATTTGCAAAACATAGATTAAAAATAGAAAGCATCTCAAATGGAATAATTTTCTTCTTGCCTCAGTAAGTAACATCTGTAGGAATTATGAATGCACTAATCAAGAAATGATTCATAGATTTGTGTGTGTGTGCATGCTTGCATATCAAAAATATTGCAACTCTAAATGACAGATTAGTTTCCTGGAACACACAAAATAAAAATAGCCAATCCCCAAAGCCTTTGTTACAGGAGGACCATCTCCATTTCAGATAGATTATTTCATTCTTGCGCTATATTTCTGGAATAATTCAAAAGTGTGGGCATCCCTCTGACTGACAAACTAGAATGCCTAAATGTAATTAACTCTTTAGTTCTGGGAGTCATGTTTTTTGTTTTTGTTTTTAAATACCGCAATTAGCACAATGCACCAAATCTTAACTCTTCCTACATCAGGTATTGTGCATTGGATTAACGTATTGTAGCTACTTTGGGCGAGATTCTCAGCTGGTATAAAATGTTGTCATGCCATTGATTTCAGCAGAACTACACACTAGCTGAGGATCTGACTTTATTTATTTTGTACTAATACTTTCTGTTTAGTCATCACACATGGATGGCTTTGTATTTTTGGCAAATGTTGATACAGAATTTAAATATTTCTGCTCTAACATGACAAAATCAAGTCACGACATTCTCAAAATTGCCAGAATCTCTTCTTAATTTAAAATTTTCAACCACCAAGGGAAGATTTAGAAAACAGCCTTTACTTAAAAAGAAAAGGAGTACTTGTGGCACCTTAGAGACTAACCAATTTATTTGAGCATAAGCATCCGATGAAGTGAGCTGTAGCTCACGAAAGCTTATGCTCAAATAAATTGGTTAGTCTCTAAGGTGCCACAAGTACTCCTTTTCTTTTTGCGAATACAGACTAACACGGCTGTTACTCTGAAACCAGCCTTTACTTAGTAGGCTTTCTTCTGCTGCAGGAGAGTGCATTTTAGCTGCAAAAAACACTAAGAGCTCACCTTAACTTGTTTTCCCATTAAAGAGTTGAAATTCCATTTTGCTAATAATATGGCACACGCTGTCTGACCTATGATAAACAGTGAGTATTCAAATAATTTCAGATACAAGCTATTGCTAGACATTTTCACCTTGGGTGAAACCCAGGCTTCATTCACGGAAGTTTTTCCATTGATTTCATTGGGACTAACATGTAATGCAGGCCTTCTATTTCTATGGAGTTTAGATAAGACAGTGACCAGCATCCTAGAAATACTTAAGCTACATATATATGTATATATTTGTTTAATGTATGCTGATTTCTTCAGCCATGGTAATTCTGAGCCTTCATGGCTTTATGTGGTTGCTAGAAATTTCATTGTTTGGTCAGAAAACTGGAGACTCTTCTTCAATCTACCTGTTCAAGCTCTCATCAAACATCACTTATTTCAATTAGCCTTCCATCACTGACCTTGGCCCCTACTCCAGCCACTGTACCAAATCTTAACATCTTTTATAAATAAAGGAACCAACAAACCTATATGTAGCAATAATCATACTTCATGTTGTTGACGTTATCCTCATAATTCTATCCTCTTTCCCACACCCTTTGTTTATTGCCATTCCTTACTGTGTTATTTTTAATTTAGACTGCAAACTCCTTAGGGAATGGACTAGTCATTTTATTTGACTATTAAGTTGTATGCACACAAAGGGTGATCAGTCTAGCTGTTTTAAGAGTTGGTGGAATAGGAAAGTGATAGGTCATTTTATACCCGGAGTGAATAAAGTACCAGAGAATAATTTGTAAAGAATGTGCCTGCACTGGACTCCAGGGGTTAAACTAGATTGGCCTAATAATGATTAGTTTTCTCCATCTCTCATTCCTACCCTAACTTCGGTAAAATAATGGCAAAATTCCCAGTGTCTTCAATAGAGCCAGGATTTTACCTTTTGTTTCTACAAGAGTCTTAGGTGCTATATTTAGCATATGGAAAGTGTGTATTCTTTCCCTCTCTTTTTTAAGTTTAATACTTTTATTTGAATTTGGAGTAAATTCGTTTCATAGAAAACATTCAGTACTCTTAGCATCTCAACATTTATACAAGGTTAAGTGTAGCATATTGAATGCTATTTTCCAGTACTAAATAATTGTTCCATAGCTACTCAGATGTATACCCATAGTGATATATATGATTTAAATACTTAAAGACGGAGATTTCTATGTCCAGTTCATAAATATTGTTACATGGGAGGATCAACTTCTTAATGACAAAAAGTACCCTAAATTTGCTGCGCATTTTTACTCACCATCCACATTTCACCCCAGAGCTGGCTGCATTTCAGTGGTAGGTAAATCACCATTCAATATTCTAGAGAGAAAATAATTTTGCAAAATGTCTGCCCTTTATGCTTTGGAAAGGAAATATATAAATTCAAAATAGATACCATGCCTAAGAGAGCCTTATTCAGTGGAATGATGCAGAGATAGTGATAGTAAACTCTTCAGGGCATGACTTAAATGCGTTAACTTTATGTTTAACAAGTTTGGGTCCCATTCCAGTTGGTGCTGATCTTCCTGAACTCCCACTGAGTTCAACAGGAACTGAAGGTGGTAGAATTTCACAGGAAGCACTCAGAACCTTCAGTCCTTTATTTTCCCCACTGCAGATTTCTGCAACGCTTGCTCCTTGTAATGGCAAATACAGGTAGTTTCTCACATTAAAACAGAATCAAGGGGAGCACTTCACTACTATGCTATTCGTTTTTAATTTCTTCTCCAAACCCTCCTGTTTTTCCGCAACATTTAATCAGTACTCCAAGCACAACCACCTCCTCACCTCTGTCCCTTTTACTGTATTGTTCTGCCACTGAATAAGGCGTTAAGCTCCTCGTGGAATATGTTTTCCTCTACAAATTGTTGTATTACCTGAGAGGCTGGCTGGGGCAGGGACCATGTCATTTTCTAAATGCCAACAGTGCCATCATACATGTCTGTATACCTAGATCCCATTGAAAATGATAAAGTAAGAAAGCAACGTGAACAGTTAGCAAACAGAGAGAAAATTCTCTCCTGAGCCATTAGCTGCTTTTCACAATTCTGTTCTATCTTCACCCAATATGATTTGAGGATATTAGACTCAATCTACTGCCATCCATTTTAGGAAGTTGTGGAAGCCAGCAGCTTAATTCAGTTTTTAAGGCTTATTCATTTTATTAAAGGACAACTTTGATAGGACGCTGCTGTATTACTGGACGTGAATAATCTCCTTTTTCACCCACCTTTGATGCACTTTACGAGGAAGCATGTTCTAGAGGTTAAATTAGAAAACAAGGGATGAAATCCTGACTCGATGAAGTCAATGGGAGTTTTCCTATTGGCTTCAATGGCGCCAGAATTTCATTATAGGTATTAAAAGATGGGTCTCCATCTAATTTGCTTCCACTAATTTGCTGTGTGTTTCTGAGGAAGTCACTTAATTACGCTACTGGGTAAACATGAGTGTGACACTCTATACCTCGGGGGAGCACCCTGTAACCTCCATATTAATCATTTATATATAATTGTGATATTTCATAAAAAGCATGCCATGTAAGCCATAGACGCCGTCTTTATGAGTTGCCGGGGGGTGCTCGACCCCCCACTCTGCCCCAGTCCCCTCCCCCACTTCACCCCTTCCCCCAAACCCTTATCCCTGCCCCTCCTCTTCCTGCCCCTGCTCCACCCTCCCCCCGCTCTGCCCCCTGGCCCGGCTCCTCTCCCTCCCTCCCTCCCAACACCTCCTGCATGCCACTGAACCGCTTATCTGTGGTGGGTGGCAGGCACTGGGAGGGAGGGGGAGGAGCTGATTGGGGGACTGCCAGTGGATGCTGAGCACCCACTATTTTTTTTCGGTGGGTGCTCCAGCCTCAGAGCACCCATGGAGTTGGCTCCTATGATATAAGGAAAGGTTATGATCTGCTGAAAGCCATTGTTTCATCTAACTATGTATATTATTAGTGCATATCAAGTTTTGAGATTGTGTTGTACGTTTGTCACTAAAATATGTTGTGAGCTAGGGAATCGCCCAGATATTAGATCCCCAGAGACAACAACAAGGGAGGTAACCAGCATCTGAGCAGGTGTTGAGCAACCATCAACAGCCATTGTCCAGCAAGGGAGTTACAATTCAATGACTCACTTGCACAAGGCCACACCAGGGGAATTGCTCAGCCTTGCCTGGTCACTCAGCAATGCCCACCAGACATGCCTGGACTTGTGTTCTCCAAGCACATGAAATGAGAATATAAAATAAAGGACAGAAGCTGCATGGTTTGTCCTTTCTCCTCTTCCACCTACACTAAAGGCAACAAGAATACTGGAGCTGAGGAGACTGGTCCCCAGGCTGACAGGGAGAGCCTGTGTATGAAAGGCTGTAACCAACCTGCAGTATCCAGTAGGGTGAGAAAAAACTGCTTAATCTAGCTATTCCTAGTCTAATAAAATTGAAACGTTAGACTGCATGCTTATCTTTTATTTTCTTTTGGTAACTACTCTAACTTTTTGCCTATCACTTATAAAAATTTAAAATCAATCTTTTGTAATCAGTAAATTTATTCTAATGTTTATCCTTACCAGTGAGTTTGACTGAAGTGCTTGATAAATCGTCTCAGGTTACAAAGGCTGGTGTATGTCTGCTATCCATTGATGAAGTGGTGAACCAATTAATAAACTTGCATTTGCTCAAGAAAGGGTTTTGAGAAGTGCAAGACAATATAATCCTGAGGTATAAGGCTAGGAGCTGGTGGCGGGGGAGGGAGTTTGGCTGGTACCTTTCACTGTGTGATTTGTGAGTGGCTCTGGGAGCATTCATGCAAACTAGCTGGGTGTGGGGCTCCACATGTAGTTGTACTGAGTGGCAAGAGCACCTGGTGGGGTTTGCTACTTGTCACCAGTAAGGCATTATGAGAGACAACCTAGATTAGTGAGTTAAGGTGGCACAGCAGTCTCACAGTGCCAGATTGTACCCCGGGGATCCCGTCACAATGGGAATCCAATTTTGAAATTTGGGAGCTTAAATCCTTCCTTTGGGTGCTCAAACCACCATTTACAAGGGTTGCCTAAAAGGGCATTTAGTTTCCCAAATGCTTTGTAAGTGCTCAGCTACAGGATTTAGGCAGACAACTTTGAAAATTGAGTCCCATCTGAACGGGAAATAGGTAGCAAAAAAATTAACTACTGGAGTTGAATATGAAGAGAAGATGGGAAACAGAAAGCTGTTGTTTTCTGAATGACATGATTATATTTATGACAGTTATTTTCAGTGATTTAATATAGTTAAGGCTTCCTCTTTGGGAAAATTATTTGTGTGTATATTGGTGGAACTCCTCAAAATACTTGAGCTGCCAGTGGTACACTGCTCCTCAATCTGAAATGGACAGGCAAGTGTGTGGAAGCTGCATGACAGATATTAGGAGAATGGATTTAATTGGCCATATATGATTTCTGTTTGGAAACCAGGAGGAGTATGCCCCCATCTGTCCTCAATCAGTGGATCTGATAGTCCACAGCAAATGTTAGTTCATTTTCCTCCCCCTTTCCCCTCACCCCTGCCAGGTGTCATCTCACAATAGATGATCATGTGGAGACTAGGATAAAACCGCAATTTAATTTTCACATATGACCAGAGACAGGACTTGAATTTAAGTGATAAACTAGTGCATTAACTAACCCCCAATGCCATATCAAGAATTAAAACCAAATGATCAGCATTTTAATAGAACATCCCTGATTTCTGATAAGGATCCAAAAAGCACTTGGCAACAAAGGTCCAACATTAAATTAATTCCAAGACCAGGAAATTTACAGGAAAGCAAGCTTGAATCTACCACACAGTGCAAAAATTAGGCTTCTGAATCTCAGTTACTGTCTCAATATGCATAAAAGAAGTCACTTTCAACATATTGAGATAATTACTCTTCTGTGCACAAAGCCACGAATGTTTGAAGACCGTTATGGGTAAGGATGCATGTCACAAACTTTCACAGGAAAAACATTGCCAGTAGGTTTCACTCCTCCTCCTTATCTTCCCTCCTCCATAATCAGCTAAAATAACATGAAATGTCAAGTGGAACACCAAGACTAATTCAAGGGTAAATTGTTCCCAAAATGTTTATAGAAGCATAAAAAGTTAAATTTGTTTTATTGTGTGAATTTTCATATCATGCAACGGCAGCTATTGTGGCAGATTCCATCCAGTTATTGTGAGTGATCTTAGTGTGATCCAAACATATACAAAGACGTAGTCTGGGACCCAAAGTACTTATATACTCAGATGGACAGTCAATACAGTATTGCCACAAAATCTACAAGTTGGCTAAAAAAGCCCACAAAACAAGGAAGGTAGAGATTCCTTCTGTAAGATGTAGTTATGAGCAGGGTTCTGTGTCTGTCACGGAGATCGCGGAAGTCATGGATTCCGTGACTTTCTGTGACCTCTGTGATTTCTGCAGGGGCCAGTGTGGCTGACCCCAGGGCCTTCCAAGCAGCTGCCTCTGGGGCCAGCTGCTCAGGTGGCCCTGGGGACAGCCACACCAGCCGCTGCTCTGGTGGCCCCAGGCACCAGTCCCCAGCTGGCTGGCTGGAGCAGCCGCAGTCCGCTGGCCCTGGCAGCGATCCCCAGCCGGCTGGAGCAGCCGCAGTCCACTGGCCCTGGCAGTGGTCCCCGGCTGGCCCCAGGCCCACTCCCCAGCAGTGCCCCCCCGGACGTCCCCCCAGCTGCATCCCCCACCCTCCAAGATTTAATCACAGGTATTTTTAGTAAAAGTCATGGACAGGTCACAGGCCGTGAATTTTTGTTTATTGCCCGTGACCTGTCCATGACTTTTACTAAAAATACCTGTGACTAAATCATAGCGTTAGTTGTGAGATATGAATTGTGGAAGTATAAAGAGACAAAGGAAGTGGTTAGGTGGTCCAGTTGGTGGAAAGAGTGCAAAAATGTAACCTGAAGTGGAGTTCTATAGGGTCCTGAAGCTGAGGATAAGAAATCTGAACTTAATGGCAGACTGGGGAAAGAAAAGAATAAACAAACGACATCCAATTTGGAAAGCCTAGGTGGTGGGAAAGGTAGTGGCATCATTGACAGCGATTGGGAAAGGGGGCAGATGGGAAGTCTTGAAAGGAAAGATAAGCAGTTCATCTTCCATCATATTGAGTTTTAGCTTGTGGTTGGTCATCCAGAGTGAAGTATGAGAAAGTTAGCCAGTGAAAGAATTGTGTAGACTGTCAGTGGGAGAACCGTGTCTTTGTGCATGGGCTGAAATAGAAAAGTTTCTATGCCTCTTATATGTGGATTGATGGATCTATAAATCTGGAGCAGATAAAATTAGGATAAAACAAACATGAGAAACAAAAGTGCATGTCAGTAAATATTATATGAAATGTATTGCTGCAACGTGTCACTGAGTCCAAGAACTTAGCAGGATACAGAGAAGAACTAAACATTTATACTGATAATGTTCCATTAAATAAAATAAAAATTGAGGGAAATAAATCCTCATGCTTCAGGGCATAAGCCAACTATTAGTGACCTAGGGTTAAGAAGAAATTTCCCCTGTGAACAATTCGTTCCATAAGCGTATCTTTCTTGGAAGCAATCTGGTATTGGTCATTGTCGGCGATAGAACTAGGTGGACCACTATTCTGATTTGGTATGGCAATTCCTACGTGGCTTGGGAAATGAACTGATTGATGGTTTTTCATGTTTACAATTCCATCTTGGAAATGATGCAAATATTAAATTCAAAAATATATAATAATTCCCAAATCAGATTAACAGCAATGTTCCTTGTCTTGAATGGTTGGTGTGTGAGAAACACACAAAACATAAAAATTCTGCATTCAGAACGAACATAGATGGATGTAACATAGATGCATTCGAACATGGATGTAACATAGGTGCATTCTAAATAAATGATTCTTCATCTTTGTATTCATCCATCTAGTCATGAACAAAATCCCACAGACCCCACTGTATCCAACTTTGTTAGTTCTTTAGCTGCAGTAGAATGAGGATATCTGTGCACAGAAAGCTCTTACTCTCTGTGAAACAATATAGACTAAAGATCATTTCTTCCATAGATGTTAGGACTGTTGTGGTCTACAAATCATGATCATAACTATACAGAAATAATTAAATGGAAATTCTTGATTGACAGCAACACATGTTCTTTCTCTCCAGAATACTGATGAATAAAACCACCCTCATCTTTACTGTAGACAAAACAAATAACAGGCAAAAACAGATTCCAGTATGTTGGAGGTTTGAAGAAGGGGACTTAGGTATTTTCTAGGTATTTTCATTAATTTTCTGCCTCTATCACATGGGAAAAAAGGTATTTTCCAAATATTTTGCCAGGCAAAGACATGATGGCAGGAGGCATTATGTAGTGTGTAGCACTCATAGAATCATAGAATATCAGGGTTGGAAGGGACCCCAGAAGGTCATCTAGTCCAACCCCCTGCTCGAAGCAGGACCAATTCCCAGTTAAATCATCCCAGCCAGGGCTTTGTCAAGCCTGACCTTAAAAACCTCTAAGGAAGGAGATTCTACCACCTCCCTAGGTAACGCATTCCAGTGTTTCACCACCCTCTTAGTGAAAAAGTTTTTCCTAATATCCAATCTAAACCTCCCCCATTGCAACTTGAGACCATTACTCCTCGTTCTGTCATCTGCTACCATTGAGAACAGTCTAGAGCCATCCTCTTTGGAACCCCCTTTCAGGTAGTTGAAAGCAGCTATCAAATCCCCCCTCATTCTTCTCTTCTGCAGACTAAACAATCCCAGCTCCCTCAGCCTCTCTTCATAAGTCATGTGCTCTAGACCCCTAATCATTTTTGTTGCCCTTCGCTGGACTCTCTCCAATTTATCCACATCCTTCTTGTAGTGTGGGGCCCAAAACTGGACACAGTACTCCAGATGAGGCCTCACCAGTGTCGAATAGAGGGGAACGATCACGTCCCTCGATCTGCTCGCTATGCCCCTACTTATACATCCCAAAATGCCATTGGCCTTCTTGGCAACAAGGGCACACTGTTGACTCATATCCAGCTTCTCGTCCACTGTCACCCCTAGGTCCTTTTCTGCAGAACTGCTGCCTAGCCATTCGGTCCCTAGTCTGTAGCGGTGCATTGGATTCTTCCATCCTAAGTGCAGGACCCTGCACTTATCCTTATTGAACCTCATCAGATTTCTTTTGGCCCAATCCTCCAATTTGTCTAGGTCCTTCTGTATCCTATCCCTCCCCTCCAGCGTATCTACCACTCCTCCCAGTTTAGTATCATCCGCAAATTTGCTGAGAGTGCAATCCACACCCTCCTCCAGATCATTTATGAAGATATTGAACAAAACCGGCCCCAGGACCGACCCCTGGGGCACACCACTTGACACCGGCTGCCAACTAGACATGGAGCCATTGATCACTACCCGTTGAGCCCGACAATCTAGCCAGCTTTCTACCCACCTTATAGTGCATTCATCCAGCCCATACTTCCTTAACTCACTTATTTGTGTCTTTTATAAGACACAATTTGTTTCGTAGAGGATGGCCTATTGGGAGCATAGACATGTTTTTAAACACTCTGATATTCCTTATGTGTTAAAGAACAACCTTCCAGAAGCAGTGACTATATGACTTATCTTGCCCATGCCTCCCATATGTCTATGAAAGGGTTTGATTTTGTATATCGTATAATGGAAACTAAAATTTCACTCTGAGGGTGGAATTCACCTCTATGTGTAAGGCTCTCCAAAGCATTTAAGTCTTTAGGCTGCACTGGGAGGATTTGCTGGCTGGGTAGGAGTTAACATGCACACCCTGTTGCCTCAGGAACTGTCCCCACAGTGGCCCTGCATAGGCTGGTGAGGAAGGTCACATTGGGTTTGGACAACAGGCAGAATGGAGAGGGGCTTAAGATCTGCGTTTTCATGGCTCCAGTATTCCAGACTATAGGTAGATTTCGCCTCCATAGTTTCCCCATGCTCCACCTGCACAGAGAAATTCTATCCAGGTAGAGTGAATTTCTTTTTCAGTCAGAATGGTGCCAAGCACATTAACCTGTTTTCCTATTAAATAAGATTTATAGTCATTAAAATATATATTGAATGAGGTGTGTACAACATCAGTATTCTATCTATTCAATTATATTAATAAAAAAAAATCCTACTCTTAAATACAGTCTATATGCTAGTATTAAAAATAAAGTGAATGGGAGCCTTTTGAAATCTACCATCTATCGGAAACAAATGCAGTATACTTGACTTACTCCACTTCCTTATAGTGCAAAGGTGGCGGCATTTAGTGCAGTAAACACAGGCCAGAATCAATGAGCTTCAGTAGCAAAATCCTGGTCCCGCTGAAGTAAAGAGCAAAACTCCCATTGAATACAGTGGGAACATGATTTCATGCCTAAGTTCTAACAACAGCTCTTACAGGTCTGGTGTACAATGGGGAAATTTCCTCCCAAATTCTAACTGGTTTTAAAACTAGGTCAGCTAAACAGATTTAAAAACTGGTGGGAGCTGAAGTGTAGATCAGGCTCCCCTGTTTTTACTGATTTTTGTTCAAAACCACCCTAAGCAAGTTTTGAATTAGGTTCAGGCTGCCTGGACCCTGACCTATTCTATGGCTCCAACCAGTTTCAAAATTCCTTTAGCTGAACTGATTTTGAAACTGGTTAGAGAAAGTGTGTGTGTGTGCATTAAGAAAAGGAGTACTTGTGGCACCGTAGAGACTAACCAATTTATCTGAGCATAAGCTTTCGTGAGCTACAGCTCACTTCATCGGATGCATACTGTGGAAAGTGTAGAAGATCTTTTATACGCACAAAGCATGAAAAAATACCTCCCCCCACCCCACTCTCCTGCTGGCAATAGCTTATCTAAAGTGATCACTCTCCTTACAATGTGTATGATAATCAAGTTGGGCCATTTCCAGCACAAACCCAGGTTTTCTCAACCCCCCCCCCACCACACACACACACAAACCCACTCTCCTGCTGGTAATAGCTTATCTAAAGTGACCACTCTCCTTACAATGTGTATGATAATCAAGGTGGGCCATTTCCAGCACAAATCCAGGGTTTAACAAGAATGTCTGGGGGGGTGGGGGGGTTAGGAAAAAACAAGGGGAAATAGGTTACCTTGCGTAATGACTTAGCCACTCCCAGTCTCTATTCAAGCCTAAGTTAATTGTATCCAATTTGCAAATGAATTCCAATTCAACAGTTTCTCGCTGGAGTCTGGATTTGAAGTTTTTTTGTTGAAGAATTGCAACTTTCATGTCTGTAATCGTGTGACCAGAGAGATTGAAGTGTTCTCCGACTGGTTTATGAATGTTATAATTCTTGACATCTGATTTGTGTCCATTTATTCTTTTACGTAGAGACTGTCCAGTTTGACCAATGTACATGGCAGAGGGGCATTGCTGGCACATGATGGCATATATCACATTGGTGGATGTGCAGGTGAACGAGCCTCTGAGAGTGTGGCTGATGTTATCAGGCCCTGTGATGGTGTCCCCTGAATAGATATGTGGGCACAGTTGGCAACGGGCTTTCTTGCAAGGATAGGTGCCTGGGTTAGTGGTTCTGTTGTGTGGTATGTGGTTGCTGGCGAGTATTTGCTTCAGGTTGGGGGGCTGTCTGTAGGCAAGGACTGGCCTTTCTCCCAGGATTTGTGAGAGTGTTGGGTCATCCTTCAGGATAGGTTGTAGATCCTTAATAATGCGTTGGAGGGGTTTTAGTTGGGGGCTGAAGGTGACGGCTAGTGGCGTTCTGTTATTTTCTTTGTTAGGCCTGTCCTGTAGTAGGTGACTTCTGGGAACTCTTCTGGCTCTATCAATCTGTTTCTTCATTTCCGCAGGTGGGTATTGTAGTTGTAAGAATGCTTGATAGAGATCTTGTAGGTGTTTGTCTCTGTCTGAGGGGTTGGAGCAAATGCGGTTGTATCGCAGAGCTTGGCTGTAGATGATGGATCGTGTGGTGTGGTCAGGGTGAAAGCTGGAGGCATGTAGGTAGGAATAGCGGTCAGTAGGTTTCCGGTATAGGGTGGTGTTTATGTGACCATCGTTTATTAGCACTGTAGTGTCCAGGAAGTGGATCTCTTGTGTGTACTGGACCAGGCTGAGGTTGATGGTGGGATGGAAATTGTTGAAATCATGGTGGAATTCCTCAAGGGCTTCTTTTCCATGGGTCCAGATGATGAAGATGTCACCAATATAGCGCAAGTAGAGTAGGGGCGTTAGGGGACGAGAGCTGAGGAAGCGTTGTTCTAAGTCAGCCATAAAAATGTTGGCATACTGTGGGGCCATGCGGGTACCCATAGTGTGTGCATTGTGTGTGTGGCAGGGTGTGGGCGCTGCTAAACTTCCTCACTCTCTCAATATTTCCCCTTGGACAAGTCCTCTGGCAAGCTGCCCTGCATTGCCTGGCTCCGGCTTCCTGCCTCCGACCTGGCCAGGGGACGGGGAGAGGAGATTGTGGGGGGAGGTGTGGAGCTTCCCCCGGGACTGCCGTGCTCTTGCGCTGCAGTTTGAGGAGGAGCAATGCCCTTCATGTCCCCAACTCTGCCCATGGACTCAGGGTTTCTGCCCCACAGGGAGCACCAGGGCTCAGGGCTCCAGGCTTCAGCCCTGTGGGGGACACTGGGGATCAGGGCTTCAGCCCCGCATGCCCCAGCTTCAGTCCTACGGGGGCCACTGGGGATTGGGGCTTCAGCCATGGGGCCCCACGGCCCCCTTGAAAGGGCTCTGGGGGTCCGCGGACCCTGGTTGAGAACTGCTGATCTAGATGAGTTGGTGAACCCCCAGAAGACCTCTGCATACCCGCCCCTCTGAGAGCTGTGTGCATGCCCCTGGTTGAGAACCACTGAGCTAGAGAGATTTTTAGAGATGTCAGTAACACAAAGGTCTTTCTGTACCCAGTGAAGCATAGGAAGGAAGTTACAGCTCAAGTGGAGGAGGGACAGGCTGAGATCTGTTAATTCTAGAAAAGTGAGAGTCTGTCATACTAAGAAGGAAAATAAAAGCAGCTGACAGCCAAAATGAAAACTATAAATGTCTGTGGGCCTGGTCTAGTTCCAATTGACTGGAATGGTGTTAGGCCAAATCCCCATGTGAGAAGCTTACAAGCAAAACTAGATGATCTAGAATTCCTGGAAAAGAAGAGGACCATGACATAATAGGCAATATTAACACTTGGTGGAAAAACAAAAATCATTATAATACCTGGTTGTAAATTCTACAGAAAGGACAGATTATGGCTGTTCTTAATCTTGGTAAAAGTGGTCAGATTTAAATGTTGCAGGTTGGAGACAAGACTTTTGCAGAACAGGGGCCCTGACTGCTGTTATATAAACTTAAACTGGTTGATCTATGGCATCATGCAAGAGGTACCTGAATGTGTTACATTTGGATTTGAGTAAGTTGTTTTTGTGGTTCAGGGTGTTCTGAAAACAGATTTTTATGGTACTAGATAACACAGGTGCTGGCTTCCTCCTTTCCCCAGGGGTGCTCAAGCCCCACTCAACCACAGGCCCCACCCCACCCTGCCCCAGCTGCGCCCCTACCACCTTCCCCAAGTGCGCCCCATCCCCGCTTCTCCCCCTCTGCCCAGCGCTTCCTGGATGCTGTGGAACAGGTGATTGCGGTGGGTGGGAGACGCTGGAAGGGAGAGGGAGGAGTTGATTGGTAGGGCCGTTGGCAGGTGGGAGGCGTTGGGCGGTGGTGGTGGGGAGCTGGCTGCCAGTGGGTGCTAAGCACCCACTAATTTTTCAGTGGGTGCTCCAGCCCTGGTGATGCCTATGCTGGATAATCTTTACATATTTTTAAATAAAATGCGAACAATCTGGAGGCTATTATTAATTCATTATAACTGTCCAATTGAATGTTTAATCCTTTTCTGACTCTTGGGTGGGCTTGGTGAGTTCTGCAGCATGGTTTGGGGAGTTTATGGTGGAGAGGCTTCATAACCCTTGCACTGCCCTCTGGTGGCATTCTCCACAGCAGCATAGAGAAAAGTTAGAGGCTAGAGATGAGTATGAGCACTGTGGCCAGTGAATTCAGGATTCACTGACAGAAACCCATATTTAGCAGCCTGAAAAGGCTACATAGAACAGTGGCTCTCAACCTTTCCAGACTACTGTACCCCTTTCAGGAGCCTAATTTTGTTTGCGTACCCCCAAGTTTCACCTCACTTAGAAACTACTTGCTTACAAAATCAGACATAAAAATACAAAAGTGTCACAACACACTATTACTGAAAAATTTCTTACTTTCTCCTTTTTACCATATAATTATAAAATAAATAATTTGGCATATAAATAGTGTACTTACATTTCAGTGTATAATACATAGAGCAGTATAAACAAGTCTTGTACGATATTTTAGTTAGTACTGACTTTTCTAGTGCTTTTTGTGTAGTCTGTTGTAAAACTAGGCAAATACTAGATGAACTGATGTACCCCCTGGAAGACCTCTGTGTATCCCCAGGGTACGCGTACCCCGGTTGAGAACCCCTGACGTAGAACACTGGCAATGTTCCACTTCACCTTTGAATTGAAGAGGAAGATTTCATCTCCTCCAATCCCAGCCGCCAGCACTGGTCTCCTGTGTAAACGCTGTTCACTCCAGTTTGTAAATTGGACTGGATTTTGCCCATTGGTTGGGGAAGAAGTAGAGCAGGGGAGGGGCTTTGGGGGGAAGAGGCTGGGCAGGGGAGGTTCCAGTGCTCCTGCTGGAGTGTCTGGTTTTTGAATATTACCAAGTTGGCAACCCTGTCTGAGAATTTACCTTTGTAGCAAGCTCACAGATCCTGCTGGAGTCTCAAAGATTAATCAGAGTTACTATATATATCATGTGATGAATCTGGTTAAAAATAAAGTCTGATTAATCAAAATGTCTGCTTGCCAGAGGCTTCAGTTACACTTTCTCTTTAAATAAAAGTAATAGCAATGAAAGATAGAGAAGGCCTGTTATATCATTTGGCCCATTCCTTGCCAGTGCAGAATTGTTGCCTTCAATGTTTTTATACTAAATTTATCCTATGCAGTTTTGTATGGAACCACCGCTATTCCCTTGAGAGACTCCACAATTTACTATACTTTCTGACTTTGACCTGTAGCTTGATATTCAGCAGAAGATTTTTTCTTTTCTTAATGTTATTATAACATAACTAGTTTAATCCCCTTGACCTCTCTTTTGTCTCCTGGTGTGGTGTTTATATATCTCAACTACCTTTAGGCTGTTATGTCTATCTCCTTAAGATCCCAATCCTGCAATGAGTTCCACCATTGAACCTCCATTGATTTCACTGTGGTGACGCACAGGGATCTGCCTGTGTGTGGCTCTTTCCAGGATCAGGGCCTTAGATTGTGAGCGCCTTCCTATGAGAACAATCACTTCTTGAATGTTTGGAAAGCCCCAACCACATTTGAGCTCTGTCACACCACACCCAACCATCATAAATAATAATTGCAGGAAAGCTTGAGCAATAATGTAAGTTTTGCAACACACTGAAAAAAGGACTGCGCCCAAAATCTAATCAGTCTTCTCTGGTAGGTTATTCTGTAGTCAAGTGCTCTTTATGGAGCATTCTTTATCTCTGGCTCTCAAGTCTTCCCTCATAGTGGTCACTTCTCCAAAGATGTCACAGTTGGCTGAGTAAATCCTTCTAGTTCTCTGGTACTCTGTTGCCCTCAAAATTCTCAGTTTCTTTACAAATTAAAGATATAAAGATGCCTACCAGAAGAAACAAAAGGCCAGGAGTTAGGGCTCCTAGGTTTGTTTGGTTCTCCCATAGGTGCCAACGGAAAAAAAATGGTGGGTGCTCAGCACACTCTGGAATCCCCCCATTAGCACTTCCCCCCATCCCTGCCAGCGCCTCCTGTCCGCCGGGGAACAGCTGTCCCGCGGCATGCAGGAGGACCTGGGTGGGGCATGCTCGGGGGCAGGGTGGGGGGTGCCCTGGGGGAAGGGGAGGAGTGGGGGTGGAAAGAGGTGAGACAGGGTGGGGCATTGGGGGAAGGGGTGGAGTGGGGCAGAGCCTGAGGTGGAGCCAAGGGGGAGCAGCCCCCCGGCACATTAGCAGGTTGGCGCCTATGGGTTCTCCCACTGACCAGTCCTGTGACTTCAGCCTCTCCTCCCTGTCTCTTTCCTTATCTCTAAAATGGGGACAGTACTTGTCTCACAAGGGTGACATGATTTAGGACCCCATCCTACAATTAAATCCATGTGGGTGGATCCCTGCGCCTCCATATTCAGTGGGGCTCCTTCTAGGCACAGGGGTCTGCCTGCAAGAACTCATTGTAGAATCAGGACCTTAATTAGCACAGCCAGTTCGTAAATGTTCTCATGAAAATGAGAAATGATAAAAGATGGGGGGAAATCGTCAAAATTCTTCTTCAAAAGTTCTTAGGATTTTGCAAAAAAAACCCACCCAAAATGAAACTTTTAAATTTTTTAACAACTATTTTTTTTTTATTTTTCAGCTGAATTTTTTCAAGTTTTCACTTTCTTGGCAACCCCTATTTTCCCTTCCCACTTCAGAAAAAATTTCATAATAGGGACACTTCCTATGGAAACTTCTGTTTTGGTGAAAAAGCTATTTTTGGCTGAGAAACATTTTTGAATAAAAAAAACTTTTACCAGCTTTATTAATTAGTTAATATTAATAAAGATCTCTATATGTGTAAAATATTGATATCAGCATAACTCACCAGATAGTTATGTTTTTAATAAGGCACCACAGATGCTAAAAATATGCCCAGGCTATCATCAAAAGCTTAACTTTTCTGTACAAGGAATAAGAGCAGGGAGAATAGATTACAGAACAGTGACATTTTTCTTGAGTTTCAGAAATGAGATAGTGCTCCAAAACCAGTTGGCTGCCTGATAAAAACATGTTTAACTAGACATACAAGCCAACACCCATCTTCTTCTATTGTTTCCCTTAGTAGGCTGAAAATTACAAGCAGTGCATCATTTATTATATATGCACCGTAGAAGAAACCCCACTTATTGTGACATCTTTGTCACAGAACTTGATATTAATCCTCTGCAGCTGTTGGACAGCTGTTGCATTTACAGTCAGGTGCTTCTAACTTCTCCTCAGAAAGGATGGAGAGAGGAGAAGTGGCCTGGGCACTCTCCCCAGAAAAGTAGCAGACACTATGCTGCACTATCTGGACTTGCTTCCACCTTCCAGAAGTCTTTGTTATTCTTTCAATTAAAAGAACCAGCAACAATATAAAGAACTTTATAAATAAACCCCTTGTAGCAGAAGTGCTTGAGATCCTGAACAGTTAAAATGTAAAAACCAATAATTGCCATGTGTCTTTTTTTTTTTTTTTTTTTTTTAAAGCAAGCTAAACAAATGGGTTGCCACCTGTCTGGCCCTGGACACTCCTGACTATGAATTTAGGCCTGACACTTTCTTTGCACATAAATTAATTTCCAGGACAATAAAAATATCAGATTGCATGTTAGTGTATTTAAAAAGCTTCCCAATTCCTTTAAAACTTTGGCACATAATTGTCCTAGAGTGTTCTGATGAAAAAGATTACACTTTAGGATCATACTGGATAGTTAGTACTCATTTAAAAAAATACGAATACATTTTTATTGCAAAACCTAATTAGAAATCTGAAATCTTTGCATTTATAAAAAAGAACAACTGTCTTTTAATTTAAAAACAATTCCCCTGCAGTGATTGCAATCCAAATGTTGCAGCATTGTCCTGTTGCATGGGGGGAAGGAGGGAGAAGAGAAGAGAAAAGGGATGAAGAAACCGAAGTGAAACACAGTTTGTTTTCCACTGCCTAAATGATAGGGTATTGATTTGCTGATGTTTGTAACATGTTTTGATTATGTAAATCGCTATATCAATGTTAAGCTATTACTTATCAAATTTATTAGTAATAACAGGAAATAGCTTCTCCCCCCCCAAAAAAAACCAAAATCTGATTTGAATCTGCCAGTTTTAGTTACAACGATGACACACTTCTGAGATGATTCAAGCTTGCCCAGGAGCATGGGTTTTGGAAGATCAGAAACCACGTGCCTAAACCTGGCACACCGTCTCTGTGTAATCTACAGAAAACAGAGAGGACAGCTCTCTGAGGTTCACTGCCTGAAACTAGTTGTCCAGACTCCCTCCCCCGAGGGAGAGAGCGGTACCCCATGAATATGATGTGTAAGTAAACAGCATCTTAACCCAGCCCTCAGAGCACGTGTCAGGCCACACCGGTCCCTCCCCTCCACTGTGCGACAGCCCCACCCACTAAAAACAGACGCGAGCTCACCCGTAATCCCGGGGGAAAGGAGCGGGGTTGACTCCAGCGGGACACACTGACATGGGATAATGGCCCCAGGTTGCACGAAGAAGCCCTAGGCGGGCCAGACGCTCGCTGTGTTCTCTCTCCCGGAGCCCAGCGCGGTATAAACGCTGGCCAAGCTCGCCGCGCCCGAACAAAGCCCCGCTCCCACTGAGTCCAGCCTCGCTGCTGAGACGCGCCCGGGCTGCCCAGCGCTTGAGCGCCGCAGCGGCTCGCTCCCCTGGCACCAGCGGGCCGGGGAAACCCCGCGGGCAGCGCCCAGGCCACCGAGTGGTGGAGCCAGGCACGAACCCGCTCCTCGGCCGGGGTTGAACCAAGGGACCGCTGGGACCGGAGAGGAGCCCGCCCAGGCTGAGAGCCCGGGGGCGGGGGTGCTGAGCACGGCGGGAGGAGCCTCCCCGGGATTCCCCTGCGGCTGGGCGCCCCCACCCACGCGCTCGGAGCAAGGCGTGGGGGTCGGACACACGCGGGGGGTGGGGCCCGGGCCGGGCCGGGCGCTCGCCACTCGGCTAGGGGCGAGCCCCCGGTCTCTCTCCCGCCGTCGCTCAGGCATCAGCCGGGCGCCTGCGCGGAGCCGCCCCCTCGGCTGTCCGCGGGCGCCGCCTGTGCGGCGCGGCCGGGGTGTTCCCTTCGCAGCCGGGCCGGGGGAGAGCGCCGCTGCCAGGAGTCTCCATGGGGCGGCGCAGGCAGCTGTGACTGGCTCGCCCTTCCCCAGCCCGGAGCCCAGCCGCAGGAGGCGGCTGCAGAGAGACCGAGAGGAGCCCCCCGGCGCGTCCCCCTCCCTAGTCTCGGCCACCGGCGCACGAAGGAGCCGAGCCCGGCCGCGGCTGCTCGTTTCCCGGCTCCCGGGCTCCGCCCTGGATGGTGCCCGGCCCTGCCGCGCGCGGGGCTCCCGGGCCGGGATCCTAGCTCCCTAGCGCCGCTCCCTGCCTGCTGATGTCGGCGTGGCTGAGCCGGGCGGCGCTGCGGCTGGGGCTGCCGGGGGGCCCCGCCACCGCCGCCCCTTTCTGCCTGGGCTCCTTACGGGCCCCCCGCTGCTGCCGCCTGGCCACCCTGCGGGGCGGGTCCGAGGGGCTGCGCCTTCCCCCGGCCTCCTCCTCCCCGGCCTCGGGGCTGGCGCCCCCCGGCCGCCCGCGGGCGCTGGGCACCCACCCCAAGAAGGAGCCGATCGAGGCGCTGAACACGGCGCAGGGCGCCCGCGACTTCATCTACAGCCTGCACTCCACCGAGCGGAGCTGCCTGCTGCGGGAGCTGCACCGCTTCGAGTCCATCGCCATCGCGCAAGGTGAGCGGCCGGCGGGGGCCAGCGCCGCCCTGCCCTGCCCGCGCCGGGGCCCAGCCTGGCATCGCCGCGCCCTGGCAGCGACCCTTCCTCCAGCTGGGAGCGTGTCCTGTTCCCCCCGGCGCTGGGGGAGACGCCGACGCGCAGCCCTCCGCTAAAGTCCTCCTGTGCACGGCCTGTGCCCCGTCCTGCACCTGGTTCCCCAGCTGCATTAGCCACGGGGGGCCAGGCTGCCACCGCAGCCGCTAACGCTTTGTAACACCCTGCCCCCAAAGTAAGTGACATGGAAAGAGTTCCTCATCGCCTGCTCCCCAGCCAGGTGTCCTGAGCAGCCGGGCTGGGGTGGCTGTGGCTGTGTCGCGTACTTCAGGGTACCTTTGATGAGCTGAGCTGGGCTGTGCAGTGAAATGAGATGCTGCACGGGGCCTCGGGTTACTCGCGGAAAGTTTTCCATTAAAAAAAAAAGTAGGAATAACATGCCTGGTGTAATGGTTCCTCTCTTGCCTATCTCTGTTTATTGAAAAGTAAAACCTATTTTGGTAGAGGGAAGGTGTGTTTGAAGGGCTTTAGGACCAGGAAGGAGAGAATCTCCAGAAGGTATTAGGAAGCAGAAGAGTAGAGCAGAGGAGGTAAAACAAGTAGACGGTCTGTGAATGACTTGAAAACATCCAGCATCAAACTGGGGAAGGGTATAGTGAAATAAAGATGAAAGCGTGCTGTATGCTGACCAATTAAATTAATACTACCTTCAGGTTGTTGGTAAAGAGGGACAGGGAGAAAAAGCAAACTCTTTACCATGTTAGATAAAAACCTTAATGAAAATAGAAGCAGAAAACAAAGTGTTAAAACTAGGGCTTGCTATTTCATTCTAGACTAAATTGTCTATTTTGAGCTTTTTAAATTACGTGGAATTTAGAGATTTGGCATGTGAGATTTTAGGGAGGCTTCTCAGAACTCCAGGAAAAGAGATGGAAGTAAAATGACAGAGAAATGGAGAAAAGGAATAAAATGATTCCAAGGAACCCCTTTCACACTCTTAACTACTCAACTTGTATGAGTTTTCTGGATGTTGGTATGATTTATTGATTCAATGATGTATTCAGGTCCGACTTAATAAGAATTGAGCCTTTTCTCCCTCCTATGCAGTAGGGCCAATAGAATCCTTAAAAAGCGATAAGAGTAAGTAGGAGACTCATGTAAAATGTGACTTCAAAAAATATACTAATGAGATAGATATATATAAAGATAAATTTGTCTTTATTGTGCAGTATCAGTGCATAGGGACTGTGTCCTCGGCCTTCAACACCCGTAGCTTGGCAATTCTTGGGCAGCGTAACATTTGTGTATGTCAAAGTGTTAAGCAGCAGTTCATAAGCTTCCAAAGATGCCATGCAGGTGGCCAATTTTTAAAATTTTCACCTAGCTTTGGTCTCAAAACTTGATGTAACACACACAAGCAAAAACAAAAAATCTATTAAGCAGAGTACTGAATTTGAAATTCTGACTCTTATAATTTAACTATGAGGTACCATAATTTTTTATTACAAATATTCAAGATTCTGTAACATATTAAAGAAATCAACTCATATTTGAGGTAGGCCTCTGTGTGGCTTCAGTAGTACTGTCGTATATGTCCTTGGAAAGGGCACTTTTATGGCCTGTAGATGTACAGTGCAAGTCTCGAGGAAACATTGCAGTAAATGGAAAACAGCTACAACATTCAGCCCTAGAAGCTCTGTTTCGCTGAAGAAATAATGTGCCTTTCTTATCTTTGTTGTGTAAATGAATGCTATACTATTCTGTGATAGAGAGCAAGGGACATTTTAAAAGATTACTATGTGAATATCTCTTGAGAAAATTCAAGCTTTTGTGGAGCTTTACTGCTAGCTTTTGGCAAAGCAATACATGAGGTGTGAATAGTTGTATTCTTTAGCATAGTTGCCAAAGCAAGTTATTCAATGATAAAATAGGACAAGAAGAAATGTGATTTTTTATTTCAACATAATGTTTGAGGATTGATGCAGAGATAAACAGATTGCATTAAGTAGTTTGCGAAACTACTGCTAGTTGCATTATGGTAGCCTTCCTCTATAACTACATTTCTATAAAATCCATAGTCTGCATACCTATTAACTGAGTATTTAGAAGACTAAACAGGAAAAAAAACAGGCCATATTAATCTTTATTGTATTTGAATGATGACTTCTGTCCTCATCTGTAAAGTTACCAGGGGCACCTCTCTCATACTCTTGGCACTCATGAAAATTAGTTAATAGCATAATTAACATGAACAGAAGACTCAGCAGGAACCTCACATACTTAAATAAATGGACCACATAGTGTAGATAAAAGAGCCAGTCCATCCTCGGTAAACATTACTCCTCAAATAACATTTGTCTCCAAAAATCCCTCTAAAAATTTTTGGAGACTCCCGTGCAGGTGAGCATATCCAGGCTATTTCGAGTTGGGTATGTGTTTGTATATTCCAGAGGAAAGGGTCCCTCATCTAGAATGCCCTGCCAATTTAGTGAGAGGGATCTCTGGCTGGAGTGTCTCCACAGGTCTCTACTTCAACAGTGTGTCATGTAGAGAGAGGCAGTCTAAGTAGGCAGGCCTTGAGTCATTTAGGGATTTGTATATCTATACTAGTACCTTCAACTCCACCTGGAAATCTGCAGGCAGCCAGGACAGATCTGGGAGCACTGAAACAATAATCTCATAATGGGATGCTCTACTTGCTGAGTGGGTTGCCACATTAATGTTAGCTTCCCAGTGGATTTAAAATGCAGCTCCAAGTAGAGTGTAGTCCAGTCTTGATGTGACAGAAGTAAGAATTATTGTTACAAGGACAGCATTTGAAAGAGAATGATGTAATGTGGGAGAAAGGGTTCAAGTGATCTTAGCTACTTGTTGAAAGGTTACTGGGGATAATTGAGAATCCAACTCGATTCCACATCGAGAAGATATCCTCAAAGGGTATGTCTACACAGCAAAGAAAATCCCATGGCTGGGTCGTGTCAGTTGACTCCGGCTCAGGCTGTGGGGCTGTTTCATTGCTTTGTAGAATTATGAGCTCGGGCTGAAACCCAGGCTGTAGGACCCTGTGGGGTGGGAGGTTCACAGAGTTTGGGTTCCAGACAGAGCCCAGAAGTCTGCACAGTAATGAAACAGCCTGGTAGCCTGAGCCCCACAACCCCGAGATGGCTGGCATGGGCCAGCCTTGGGTTTTCCTTTGCTGTGTAGACATACCCTTAGAGGATATCTTCTCCATGTGGGAGACAGTATATACCCTTTGAGGAACATATCTTGTCACCACATCTTCCAATTACTTTCCCTGATCTATTAACCTCACCTTTATTTTTTTTTTTTTTTCTGGGTTGTGCCTAGTATTTGTCAATGTGAATTTGGTAGTATAGTGCATTCGTTCTGGCTTCTCATTGTACAGCAAGATATTAAGGAATTGACTGCCTGGAATCATATTTGAATTGGTTTGTTTGGTATCGCTTCAGGTTCACTTTTGATTAACAGGCTACTAGAAATTCAGCCTTCAGAATTTTCGTTTAACTTGCCATGCCTGCTGCAACTAACAAACTTTCTCCTTGATGAGAAAATAATAAAAAGTGTGCACAGTTCTGTCACCATATACACTTAAGCTTGGTTCATGTGTGTGGTCTTCTGATGTGTCCTGAAGCTTCAGCTCTTGACACAATACACCTTTATGGAAGAAGAGCCTTTAGTATGTGCCCCTTGTGACCAAGAATTCCTAGTTAGGGTAGGTTTTTTTACACCCCTCCCCTCCTTCACTACTGCTTCTGTGCCCTCACAGAGACTCTCATTAGTTAGGGGAGACTGTAAGCAGACAAGAGACATGTTCACATCAAGAACCAAAGGGGGCCTGTTTCCCAACTAATTATCCAAGCCCATCACCAGAAGAATATAGTCCCATCTACATCTACCAACTGCCTTACAGCTAGATAGGGCAGGACATCTTGCCTGCAGCTTCCACTAACAGAGGAGGCTGAAGAATAACCTACCTATTGTCACCACTGCTGCACTGAAGAACAATTGTCAGATAGGTGAGCCAGAGCCACCACCCTAAACATTTAGAAGCCACCAATCCGAAAAGGTGGGCCTATGAAAAAAGTTTGTATCATTACTATTTCAAAACGTAACCCATTCCTGTCCACCGTGATCATGTAACTATGCACGGGGATGTGCTGAGTGGATAGGATAATTCCTTGGGATGCATTCCAAGCATAACTGATTTGTTTTATGTTAGGTGTTAGTTGGAGAACTCTAGGTGCCCTCCAACTCCCTGTTGCCGAAGTGGATCCCAAGTTCTGTTTTCTTTCACCAATCCTACTGATCGGTTTACACTGGTAGACCTTATCAGGGCTATCTAGAAAAGGGCTAGAAGTGTACTTTAAAAACAGAAGTTCTCCTTTATACTTTTAGTCCTCAATCAGAAGGCCTGTCTCTGTGTGCTTGGCAGTGCCCTGCAGGGAGCCACATAGAGCTGTGCTTCTCAACCTTTCCAGATTACTGTACCCCTTTCCAGGAGTCTGATTTGTCTTGTGTACCACAAGTTTCACCTCACTTAAAAACTACTTGCTTACAAAATCAGACACAAGTGTCACATCACACTGTTATTGAAAAATTGCTGACTTTCTCATTTTTCTCATATAATTATAAAATAAATCAATTGGAATATAAATATTTTACTTGCATTTCATTGTGATATTAGAACTGTTTTTCACTTGGAAACCTTGTCAGAAGCTTGAGCCCCAGGCAGCAGGGCTGAAGCATGCTACTTAGCTTTGCAGCAATCCCTGTGGTGTGGGGCCCTGGGCAGTTGCCCTGCTTGCCACCCCTTTATGCCAGCCCTGCACTTGCAATCCCCCTAAACACGTCCTGTGGACCCTCCCATCCCCCGAGGGCTGCAACCACCCATGTTGAAAAACACTGATCTAGACGAGTCGAGTACCCCCTGGAAAACTTTTGTGTATCCCCAGGGGTACATATACTCCTGGTTGAGAATCACTGACATAGAGGAACCTCTCACAGGAGCAGTGGAGCAAGAGCATGTAGCTCTGGGTAGGAAGACTGGGAGGAGGAAAAAGTATAGAATTGGATTTTTAGGTTGTGTTGTCAGGATAATATTTTACCTTACTATGTCCGGACAATTGAGGTGGAATACATTTTTTTTTTTTTAAAGCGTTCCATGTTAAAATTTTGACAATACATCACTAGATAGTGTGCTGTATCTACAACATTAATTTTTTTTCCTTGTAACATGGAAATCCTTTGCAAGTTGTTCTCAGACAGAGAAGCTTGAGGATTATGTCTCAGAGTTTCTTTTCTTCCTGGAAAATACAGTTTGTAAATGTAATACCTGTCCCTTACAGACATTATCTTAAAGTCACACAGATGGACCGGACTCGCATCATATTTTACTTCCTCCCTCTTTACAATTATAAAATCACCAAGTGGTGGGGCTGACAAATTCCTCCCTTTTCTGTTTTGAATATACCTGGACTGCTTCCAATTTTGCTTTATTTTCTGAGTAAAAGTGGTGCCCCGACAAGCTTGCTTAGCAGTGAGACAAAGTTAATTCCTTCTCTCTGCCCCACCCTTTTAAAACATGGTCAGAGGAAGGAGGTGTCACTGATTCCAGAGTAGTGGGGAAGACTTACAGCTGGTGTCAAAAATGACTTCTAAATTTCCTTTTATGTAACAAAACCATCTTTTGATGAAAATTAAGAAATGTGTGTAGAAAAAAATTTTCAGTGAAAAGATGGTTACATTCAAGTTTTCTACTTTCAGTTTGATCAAACTTACATTTCGTAAGTGACTTTCATGAAAACACCCCTGCACAGTGTACTAAAGCATACCAAGACCAGTGGGTTGAGTGCCACTCTTTGACCCAGTGACCACTTACATGATTCTGCTGGGATCATCTCCTCTGCAAAATAAGCTTCCTTACACTGGGTAGGGTGTGGGACTATGTGTGTGTGCATATTTTGGGTAGACTAGTTGGTCTACTGTGGGGAATGTTTCTGCCAGTGTGATATGGCAGATATGGTTGAAGCTGAAGGGAAGATTATTCTGGCATCCCTTTATGGCTATTGTGTATATATGTGCAGGTGGATTTGGAGCTATGCATAGATGGAACCATCTGCCTTCTGGCTAACTCTTACATGGTTTGTGCTTTCCCGAGGCAAGCAGTTTTTTTTTCAGTGGGAGAATAAAATGATTAATTTCATCATTGTTTTGATAATCGGTGGTTGGGCAGATTTTGTGCCTATGTTGCTAAACATTCATAACAGTTTTTCAAGAATAAGCTGCTTTGACGGGTGCAAACAGTTCTACTCCAATATGACAGCTCTTTCAGCTGTATGTTTGGAAAACCCACTAGTGAGTGCAAAAGGTTGATTCATAGAATCAATGAGACTAAGATATTTCAGATGGAAATATACATTTCCTCCACCATCTCACCGTGCTTTTTCTTTTCTGAGCCTCTAAGACTAGTGTCAAAGTCTCTGTATAAAGGAGGCATGTACAGCAACTGCCATATAGCTTGTCTAGAATGTTAAAAGAAAATGCAAACAATATTGAGTTTGAACTTTGGTCAATCTTACTGTACTTTGAATATATTTTACACAAAGCATCAATTTATGGGAATCCAAGAATTACTGTTTTTTGATGCTTTATGTTAATATTTCTGTGTAGAGAAGCCGAGCAACATACATTAATGCTAACGGTCTTCTGTGGTAGAGAATATAATTGGTAAGCATTTACACCACAGTAGAAAGTCAGAAGCCTTTCATTGCTACTTTCTGTTGACATGTACAGCAATTAGCTCAATTATCAGCAATAAATCATATTTAACTTTAAGAATTTATTTCAGTTTTATGTTAAATACATTCTTTGATAATTTGTTCAAATAGCAAAAGTTGTAGGTGATAAGGTGTGAATAATATACAATGCTTTCTTGGTAAAAGAGAATGTGTATATATAATACATGCAAACCAGCCCAACCAGGGGACATTCAGAGTTAAGTCTTGCTTTATTTGCTTTGGTACAATACTTGGCCTGAGGAAAAAATGTATTTTCTTGTCAGAATCACGACCCCTCTGTTAATCCACAAAATTGTCACAGCAGCTTTTGAGTCAAAGTATTCAATGAAGCAAGTTGCTGTGCAAAGCAGATTTGGCTTTGTTGGTCTGCCCCAGCCACGCCCCTTTCTGATGGCTGGAACTGTGGATTCTGCCTTGTTCAGATAGGCATTCTATTATGGCGTTTAGCCAGGGAGAACTGAATGCCCAATTGGGCTTAAAAACTCCACAGGTAACTGTATTACTGTATATAGGCCAGGGTCAGACCTCCCTCATCAGTGAACACCACAACTACCCCACCAAGTAAATAGGGTCAAAAGTTGGATTTCTTCACTCTCCTCATCCCTAGATGAAATTATTTTGCCTTGTAAAAAATAGTCTGGATGAAGTTTCATGCTAATCTTTCCCTCCACAAATGTGGGTGGCACTAAGGTTATAGCACCTCTTGTAGCCTGCAAAACAATCAGCACCAGATGCAGGTGGAGAAGAGAGAAAAGATTGAAGACTAGGAATTTCTTTGGATACCTCAGTTATGAGCCTTCTGAGCTGAGAACTTGAAAAATATTAATCTACAAAGTTAAAAAAGCTTTAACATGTACTGCTCTTGAGGAGCTGAAAATCTTTGTTTCTAGTGGCATAAGTACCTTTGGTTGCACTACAGAGCTGCGCAACTCAGCAGTTCTTCACCTAGTTTTCTTTATTCCTCTACATATTTAAGCTTTATTTAAAAAAATACACAACGCTATGTCAATCCAAGAATAAAATTGCAAATTTAAATAGTTGGGAAACTCAATTTTAAATTTCTCATGGAGGTAAGATAACATTCCTATTACACATGTAGTATTTTTGCTAAATTAAATGTTTACCTTAATATGCCATATGGTCAAGTTAAAATTGCTTTGAGAAATTTAACTTTAATTTCCTGACTTGTTTTGTGTTTAAACTTGCAAACCTAACATTGTGTTGGTTTTGTTTAGGACTTGATCCTGGTTCCGTGTGTATAACCTGTGAAAACAGGAGCTTCTTGTAGAAAGCACTCCAGGGTGAGGCTGTTGATATATTATTAGAGTACCAAAAGTGGGGTAGGGTTTAATAGCCTAAATTACAAAGGAAGCATTTAATCATTTAAAGCAGAATTAGCCTGAAATTTATCTCAGAAAATGTCTAAACATATAGCTGTCCATTTTTTACACTAGATTCAGCAACAAACTGTTCAGTGAAATTTAACTCGTTTTATGACTCATTCACCAGATTTCACTTTCTGCTCCATCCTGCAGTGTTCTGTCTGTATATTTTTATGACGACCACTTCTTTAATTTGATATGGCATCTATTTCTCTATTCTCAATAGTTCTCTAGAAATTCTCAGAGCCTGATGCTACAGACTTTACTGTCATGAAAACATCTTATTAAAGACCAATGGTGCTGCAATCAGTGGGAGTTTTGTTTACAGGATTAGGCCTCTCTATCAGTTATTAAGGCCCTATCCTTTCTGGCAGGTAAATTATGGTAGCTGGAATGGTTTTAAATAATATAAGCTACTAGAGAATGACTTGTTCCTGTTTTTGCTTTTTAAAACGTTTAGCATCCAGATACCCAAAACCACTGGTACCCTTTGAGAAGGCAATGAAGCGGGTAACATCACCAGAGTCAACTAGTACTTTTGGTATGGTAAAATCTCTTTTATGTTTGCTGGCTTTATGCAGCACAAAAAATGTAGGAAATTATCAGTTTGACATACTTCTGCTTGCTTGTTTTGAAGCAGTTGGCATGTTTTGTTAGCAGTAATAAAGTTTGCAGTTCTGTTTATAATTCAAGAATGTCAGCTAAGTCCAAAAATTATTATGGGAATGTTTTAGCTCAATTGTAGAAAGTTGTTCTTTTCCTTCTCCTTGTGGAGAGGCTTATGAACTATATCATAACTTTTAGTTAATGCTGAAACAGGCATGCTTCTTTGAAATAGCTTTGTTCACTCTGTAAACATTGGCAACATGTACCTTATACCATCAGCATCTCTTTGCTAGGAAAGAGCTACATCTGGTACACTAAATGTTCAGTACCATAGTACTGAAATACTTTCACCACTAAAAATATTGTTACTTTTTTTACAAAAACCAAAGCAGTAATTACTGTTCATAGGTGAAATGGAATAGAATATTCTAATTTAGATTTAGGGCAAAATTTTCAAAATTGTGCATGTGCAATTTTGCATATATATTTTGTGCCAAGTTACTTCATAAATTATGCTTGCACACTTTTACATGCATGTCTTTACAAATTTGAGCCTTAAGGCCTGGTCCTGCAGATGCTTACTCGTGTTTTAACTTCAAGTGCGTGAGTAGTCATGTTGAAGTTAATGGGATTACTTACATACATAAAGTTCAGTATATACATAAGTGTTTTCAGGAGCAGGGTCTAAGTTTGAAAATATATGTAAAAGTAGTAATCTTATATCTGTAAAAGGAAGACATTTATACCTGTAAGAAGTTAGATTTTTAACTAACTTTTCTACAGGAAAATATGCTACTTTTTGACATAGTAGGACTTTTAGAGGAGATCAACATTCTGCTAACACTAAATGTGTAGTTTGATTTTTACAGTTCACATTACTATCCTAGTTAAGAACACTTTAGCAGCCATAAGCGGTATTCAGAGTGTGCATATGCTTAGTTCCATTATTTTCTCCATCAGGGGCTTAGTTCTGGTGTGTCTTCTAAATTAAAAGGAAATAAAATGTGGCGTTTTACTTAAGCAACAAGAAAAGTTTACCCTGAATTGCCAGCTCTTAGCCACTGCCGATCTTATTTAGCCAGAGTGAACTAGGTGCTGTTCAGAATTATGAAGACATAGTCTGTTTCCTCTCGAATTTACATTATAAAAAGACAAAGATCACGGAATACAGGTAGGTACGGTATAGAAGCAGAGAAGTCAGGGTAACTTTCACAAATCTTGTTAAGTTAGTTCCATTTTAAAAAATATATAGAAATGGCTAGATAGCTTGTTTTTAAAAATATCATGGAACCGTTTCAAAAACAAAAAGTATCTTCTTTTAGTTTACTCTTATTCTGTGTGAAACTTTCCTTCATAACAAATAGCATGCTTGCTTGAGTCTTGGGACATGTACTAACAACGCTTGCAATTAAATTTGTCCTTTCATTTCTGACGGCTTTTTGAATTTTCAGTTTTTGTCCCATATGAACCATATTTACTTGGTTTTAAAGGCAGAAGTTCAGAAAAATGTTTTATCCAACTGATGTGATTTTTTTCATCCAAAAACTCTCAGTGTTATATGAAAGAAGTTGAAAGTACTTCTGCAGTGTTCATTGCACTATGTCTATCTAAAGAATAAAGTATGTCAGTTTTTTAATATATAGCCCAGGTTTTGCTAAACTTTAGCAGAGTTATGGCATGTCAGCATTTGCTGTTTCTCTTCTTTCTAGTTTATTAAATGGTGTTTCCTCAGCATGTCTGCCATTTTCCATTCATCTCTGATAGTTTGTTTACATTTTGTTCTTTGGATTCCTTTGGAAGACTTGTTTGAATTATTCATTTTGTACTTCTTGTTTTTAAATTGGTGAGGATAGATGTTGATTGTGCCTTGGGGAAGGACGCACTAAGGAAAGGCACTCTATTTGTAAGCTCTTTAAAAAGAGGAACCAGATGGCTAGAGATTTAAGATTGAAGCAGCGCCTTCTTGAGCAGACTTTGAAGCCTGCCTGGATGCTGTGGACCACTTTGGAAAGTCAGGCCCCTCAAAGAGCACCAGAGCTGGGACTTCTCAGCCAAGCTCAAATTACTCATGTAGAAGGAAGAGGAACCATTGGGCTATCTGAGGAAAAAACCTCATAATACAGCCCAGGGCCATTCCAGAGGTCGGACTTGACTTCTCTGCCTAAGAATAGTACTGAGCAGCACTGAGAGTCTCCGGTATACTGGTTAGAGTGGGACTATCAACATGCTCTCCAGTACTGAGGTGGGAGCAGAGAGGGCCTGTACTGTTGACTCAGTACTGCCTTAGGTGCCTGTTGAGACTGTCGGTCTCCTCCCTATGTTATACCAATAAAATAAAAACCAGCAGGATCTTATTAAAAGGGAAAAAGGCAAAATACCACATTTATTGTGAATACAGAAAGAATCATAGTAAGCAGTTAGTTATAGCTATAACATTCCTTTGGTACCAATGGCATCATGGGGTTGAGCTATGGATGATGCTGAATGTTTAGTGGCCCCATCCAGTGACCCCAACAACACCGTCAAGCTATTTGGAGGGATCCTCACAGTTAAGCTCCCTCCCCTTTCCCATCGCTCTCAATCTCAAAGGTCATCGAGACACAGCAGGAATCACAGTCGGTAATGGGATTGGTACCATTCCTGCAGTAGAGACATGAGATCTTGGCCTAATTCTTTCTGGTTGACAATGCCTCTGTGGAAGTCCTTTGTTTTGGAGAAATGCTGGTTGTCTGTACACTGTAGGGTGAGTTCACCTGTACCTACAACGGGCTCCTTGCCAGAACCACCAGGCCTGCAGCCATCGGCTCCCTCTGCCATTGGGGTATCCTGAACCATTATGGCAGTCAGATGTCATTCTTCAAGGGATTCCATTGGTCCCAACTATATCTTTCTCCTCATCGCCAAATGACACAGGAGTACTGAGTCTTCAGTGCTGGATGACTTCAGATTTTTTCATGATCTGCTTAGTTGCCTGGCATCGGCCTTAGGAATTCAGGCTGAGTTTGTACAGGAAAACACCTACGCATTGGTGGCTATTCTCCAACCATCGGTTCCTTGGATAGTTGCAGCCCTATAAACAAAGCAATACAAGAGCCTGGTAAATCCCTGTGGAATGCCCTTGCTTTGCTAATGCACACAGCAGAGCTCGCTCTCAGAAGATACTGTGTGCCAGTGCAGGGCTTTGAGTCTATTTTTTCTCATCCAGCTCCAAATTCTCTGACTGATATAGTGGCAAATGAGAAAGTAAGACAGGGAAGATATAAATTGGTGCCTATAGAAAGAGTCCAAAAGGCTAGATTTGATGGGGAGAAAGATCTGCTTGACTCCCACTTTGCAGGTGCACATTACAAACAAGCAAGCTGTGTTATCGAAAAATAATTTTGTGAACTGGGATGCTATGTCCAAATTTGTGGACAAGTTGCCAGAATCTTTCAGGCAGGAGTTCAAGGCCTTTATTACAGAAGGCCATTTAGTGGCCAAGACATTCTTACAGTCAGCCCTGGATGTAGTCGGTGCTTCATCCAGGCTCGGGGCCTTGGCCATAACAATGAGAAGAATCTCATAGTTACAAAACTCTGGCATAGCTCCTGAGATCCAGCAAACCATAGAGTACTTGCCATTTGGTTGCTTCCTATTTTTGAAGAAAACTGAGGAGAGATTTCATTCTTTTAAGGTCTCCTGGTCACCCTGTGCTCATTGGGGACTTACACCCAGGCTGCAAAGAGATGTCATTTTGGGCACCAACAGCAATGTCATCCTCGGTGATATTTCCAGCAGTCCTTCTACCCTGTGAGGCATCAAGATTTCCCCAGAAAGGGGTACAAATCACGGAGAAGGAAACCTTCTGGGTCTAGTTTTTTCTCAAATGGCCCATCCTCTTCCTCTTTTGGTTAGACACGTTGTTTGGGCATTTTGAAAGCGCTGCCTCAGTTGTCTGTGTCGTATCCACGCCCTAGCTATGTGGGGTCAGGCTGTCTCACTTCTACGGTGTTTGGGGGACAGTAACTATGGAGAGATGGGTCCTGAGCACCATGAGATTGGGTTATATCATTCATTTCCTTTCCATTTTCCCCACTCCCGTCCTACTACCCCATCTGTCTTCAGGGATCCCTCTCAGAACTCACTGCTGTTACAGCAGGTATGAACCCTGTGTACTCTGGGGGCTGTCGAGGAGGTTCCTCATCACCTTCACGGAAAGAGATTTTACTCCTGGTACTTCCTAATCCCCAAAGCCAAAGGGGGGAATGAGACCTATCCTCGATCTCTGTGCTCTCAAGACACATTAAGTACATTAGATTTTGCCTGGGTACTCCGGTTACCATTCTCTCAGCTTTGAATCACGACCTGTTTGCTGCCCTCGACCACCAGGATGCTTATTTTCACATGGCAATTTTCCCAGGCCACAGGAAGGTCCTCGGATTCCTCATTGCTGGCCACCACTACCAGTATATGGTCCCTCCCCTTTAGCTTATCAGCCCCCATCATGGGTTTTTACCAAATGCATGGAGGGTACTGGTGGCTTTCCGCAGGAGGAGGGGACTTCATGTCTTCCTGCACCTGGGTGATATACTACTGTGAGACTATCCAAGGAACAGGTCCTCAGTCTTGTCAACTTTTCACGCTAGACCTTTTTGATCATCTAGGTCTGTTCTTAAAAGGGCAAATCAACTTTGTACCCAGCTCAGAAAATTATGTTCATTGAAGCCTGATAGGCCCTCGAATTCATAGAATCTTTCTTCCATCTGAAAAGTTCCAGACAGTTCAGCAACTTCATTAGGATCTCCAGTTGCACCCTTTGACCATGATCTCAGTATGCTTGAGGATACTGGGCCATATGGCTGTATGCACATACATAATGCAATATGTGAGGTTGTGCCTTTACCCTCCTCAGTGGTGGTTGAAGTTAGTCTATCGCTCAAGTTGCAGATAAGGGGCACCCTTGTCGAGGTGCCTCCAGAAATACTTCACTCTTTACAGTGGTGGATGGAATACAACAATGTGTATCAGGGAGTCCCCTTTTCCTGCCCTCCATCAATCAAAGCAGTGATTACCGAATGCCTGTGCAATAGGCTGGGGAGTGCATCTGGGAACATTAAAAGTTTGGGGCTTGTGTTCAGAAGAGGAAGCTCCCTCTCATCAGCCTGCTGAAACTTCGGGAGATATACAATGCCTGTCGGGTTTTTCGGGATCACATACCTACTCACTTAACATCATGGCCAGACATGTTAAAAGGCCAGGCTGTATCTATCCAGCGGTTATCTAAATCTAATTGCATTAACACTAATTAGAAATAATCCAGTTTAGATCCTTAGATGCAAATTAGGGTTTATTCCAGTAGAGCTCAGGCAGCTTCTCTAGCTTCCCTGAGAAGCATATCTGTTTCTGAGATTTATAAAGTGGCGATGTGGGGATTAGTCCATATCGTTACAAGACGTTATTCCTTGGTTGAGGTGTTGAGATCTGGTGGTTGTTTTTGCAGAGCTGGATGGCAATCCTTATATAAATTGACTCTGAGCACCCTCCTCGTACACATCAAATTACTGATTGCGAGTCACCAGAAGTGGAATATACATATGGACAATTGCTCCAAGAAGAAAACTGTTACTTAGCCTACAATAACTGTGATTTTTTTTTTTTGAGATGCTGTCCATATGTATTCCATGACCTTTATCACACCTGCATTCTGTATTGGCAAAGAAAACTGAGAAGCTATTGGGACCGCTTTCCGCTCAGTACTCGGGAGTGTGAGGGCACAGCCCGAGTGGATGCTGTTGACTTGACTAAAAGATTCCAATACAGACAACACAACTTGAAGAACCACAGTTATTATAGCGTAAATAAAGGGGGTTTAAAATTTCCTAGAAAAATCCAACATATTTGTTATGGATTTCAGTGTCATGAGAGCTACTTTCTTCATGGTTGCATACTTTATTCTATTTTATTAGGCTTCACTCCTGTCAAGGAGCCAAGGAAATTGTTTTAAATACTTCTGTATGACCATATTCTATGGAACGTATAAAATAGGCTATCTAAGAACCTGTATAATTTTAAGACTTAAAAGAAAGTGATTGCATATCAAAGCTGGCTTCCAATAGGCTGGCCTTTAAAATTAAATTTTCAAAGAATATTCAAAGTGTGGTTCTGCACTGAAAAATGAAGTGACATCTTCTGACTTGATAAGTTTCCAGTTTGCGTTTAGAGTAATATTTTCTTCCCTTAGTGACAAATATAAGATTTATTCCTGATACTCAAGGGCTATGAGAGAGAGAGAGAGAATAGAAGCCAGCTCCTTCTCATGATGCATCAACAGAATTGTTAACTAATTTCCAATTGCCATGCCAAAATTTGCCCTCTTATTTGTGCGAACCCCATATATACCACAGAAGCTTAATTTATAATGATGCATGATGTAGAAAGAAAAACTTGATTTTTCAGAGTCCAGGTTGTCTGTAGCACTGGCGGTTAGGAAAAACAACAACCCCTGTTTATATTTAAAACTAGCAGATGTGCTCTGGCTTTGGAGACATGAAAATGGAAGCATATGATGCCACTGTAGTTAGTTGTCATTAGTGAAACCATGCATTAAGAACATATGTTGTCAAGGTTCCTTCCCCACTCTGAACTCTAGGGTACAGATGTGGGGACCTGCATGAAAAACCACCTCAGCTTATTTTTACCAGCTTCGGTTAAAAACTTCCCCAAGGTACAAACTTATTTTACCTTTTGTCCCTGGAATTTATTGCTGCCACCACCAAGCATCTAACAAATATAACAGGGAAAGAGCCCACATGGAAACGTCTTTCCCCCCAAAAAATCCCCCCAAGCCCCTACACCCCCTTTCCTGGGGAAGGCTTGATAAAAATCCTCACCAGTTTGCATAGGTGAACACAGACGCAAACCCTTGGATCTTAAGAACAATGAAAAAGCAATCAGGTTCTTAAAAGAAGAATTTTAATTAAAGAAAAAGTAAAAGAATCACCTATAAAATCAGGGTGGTAAATAGATTACAGGGTAATCAGATTCAAAACATAGAGAATCCCTCTAGGCAAAACCTTAAGTTACAAAAAGACCCCAAAACAGGAATATACATTCCATTCAGCACAACTTATTTTATCAGCCATTTAAACAAAACAGAATCCAACGCATATCTAACTAGATTGCTTACTGACTTTTTACAGGAGTTCTGACCTGCATTCCTGTTCTGATCCTGGCAAAAGCATCACACAGACAGAGAGAACCCTTTGTCCCCCCCCCCCCCCAGCTTTGAAAGTATCTTGTCTCCTCATTGGTCATTTTGGTCAGGTGCCAGCGAGGTTGTCTTAGCTTCTTAACCCTTTACAGGTGAAAGGGTTTTTCCTCTGGCCAGGAGGGATTTAAAGGTGTTTACCCTTCCCTTTATATTTATGACACGTCTTCGGAACTGAAAGGCCATCAGGCCAAACCTGACCTTAAAAAAAAACAAACCAACCCCCACCCCTGTTAATCTACCTTCCAGCTTTCTCAGCCTACCCTTTAATTGCTTTCTTTTCCAAAATAAATGTAGGGTCTCGAACTCATCAGTGCTGTTTGATTCAGATATCTTTCTTGGTAAGTTTTTCACCATATGCTCATCCTCTATTTGTAGCTATTGTTTGAGTTTCCTCTTCTGTTTCCAGTTTCTTACCTTTTTGACTGTAATTTTATTGATTGTCTTACTGTGATAAAATAACATCTGCTAACCCCTTTCAAAATTTGGGAAACCTTTTAATCGCACTGAAGTTCATCATTTCTCCTGGTTGAATTATGACAAATTCCTTTTAGACTACTTAGATTCATTTGCCCTTCTCTGTCTCCTCTCCAAATTTGTATCCTGTCATGTAATATTTATATAATATATATATAATATTTATATAATATATATATAAAGGATTCCAGATACATTATTTGTGAGTCTATCAACAGTGTCTTTTCTATCTTTGTATTCTGTATTTTGTAAATCTAATAGCCCCCCCTGCCACCCCACCACCCCCCGCTACACACTGGTATATGGTGATTTAATGATTTATTTGCACAGTAACCCCAAATACTTTCTCTGAGCACAGCATTGGATGCCTGTTCCATTTTGTGCATGTCACCTAAAATGATCCATGCTCTCAGACTAGTATGATATTTTCCCACGTTGATCTTTGCAGATTGCTGTAGCCAGGACAGCAGGAATGGCAGGAGAGTCTAGTTGTCCCAAGTACTTGCCTAGCATTTTGGACAGATACATACTTGGTGTGACTAATTGTTCACATCTTTGATGCTACATTTACTGTGTTTTAGGGTGCTAGTTCAATCAAAACGACCACGGGTATGTCTCTTACACCTCAGCTAGAAGTGTAGACCTACCCTTAATGTTTTGACAAATGATTGGAGTAGAGGACTGGGAATTGAGAGTTCTGGTTTCTGTTCCCAGCATTGCCATCTACTTGGTGCAACCAGAGGCAAGATAATTGTAGTGCCTCAGTTTCTCTCATAATTTGCCTTAAGGGAAAATTGAAAAGCATTTTGAAACCTTCAAATTAAATATATAAAATTCAAAGCATACTTAATCATGTGCAGAAGTCAGGTTTCTGGATACAAGTGGTGGAGTAGTTTATTCTAACTTTGTCTACAATCTGAATAGCTGGCTTTCTGCTCAATGACTAGTAGTTAAATAGTTAACATCAATGCTAGACTCATCAGCTTTCAGCATTCCTACTCAGCTGATCTAAATGGGGCAGTTTTCACCTATCTTTCAGCAGTGATGTAGTTTGTCCAGTAGGTTTAACGCTATTTAGTGGCCTGTTGTTTTTGACCTATCTGCAGATTTGGTAACATGCCCTGTATAACTGTGTGCTGGCAGAGCCAGACCTTTAATCTGAGATGGGTATTTGTATTCCAATATGAAGTTTGTTTGTAATGTAAGGGGCTACCACAGCTCTATAACTGAGGCAATCACATTACAGCCTAGGTCATGAAGAATTGTCTTGTCCAAACTACAAACAGAAATCCTTATTTGAACAGTGATGTTTCTAAGCATCTGCTGATATAGTTATTACTGCAGTGTGGATTGGGCCTGAAACAACACTACCTCTTCATAATTGGATGGTCATTTTTGTGGCCGTAGGGACTAAAAGCTTAAAAGTAAAAACAAAAGCCTACGTGCTTTTGCTTGCTTTAGATCATCCAGTTCCAGTTTATTTGCATATTTAAAACAACCCTTGTCTCTTGCTGCTTTACTTCCAGTAGGGCTGTCTCTACACTACAGGTTATGTCGGCATAATTTGTCACTCCCGGGTGTGAATGAGTGAACAATGAGTGTCCTATGTTATGCTGTCGTAAGTGCCAGTGTGGACAGCGCTATGTTGGTGGCAGGGCTTAGCTAGCTAGCATAGCATAGCTATTGCCTCTCATGAAGAGAGCTCTCCCCTCGGCATAGAGCAGTAATTCTCAACCTGTGGCCCACAGGCCACTTGCAGCCCAATCAGCACACAGCTGCAGCCCATGTGACATTCTGAGTGCCATACAGGTCGTATATATATTGTGTGGATGTGACCCGCATAACACACAGAGCTGCATACGTGATCCACCATGGTAAATAGGCTGAGAATCACTGGCATAGAGTGTCTTCACCAGACGTACTGCAGTGGTCGATGCAGCTGCAGCGCTGAAAGTGTAGACAAGCCCTAATTTAGGTTCACTTTTATAGCTTTTTGGCTATACTCAAAAATATAAATATCCCATCCACTATTGAATGCCAGCCAGCTTTCTTTAATTCATTTAAAAAAATGTATGCATGTAAATCTTTACAAAATCTTTATCTGAAATGTGTACATTACATTGATGAAATATGGCTGTTAGAATATGTTTTAATGACTGGACTTGCTGAAGCTGTTCTACTGTGTATAAATAGTCGGTCATTGAAGCAGGGACTTTAACGTGGGTCTCACACATCCCAGGTGAGTACCCTAACCATCAGGCTGTAGTCATTTTCATTCTTTCCGTGGCTCAGTGACTATCCCTAGTTAATTATGAATTGCCACCATGATTGACAAGGGCTAGTCATTGGACCAGGGAAAGAGACTGAAAATGACTATAGCCTGGTGCCTTCATTTTGACGTTAGTCAAGCTGTTTAGAATAGCTCATGATCATGAGTGCCAACCTCAGGGCAGACTTCCAAGGAACAGGGCACAAACGACAAACTGGTTATATATTCTATAATTAGATTTCATCAACCAAGTAACAAGTGTGATCTCTTAAAGCAGTGACTCTCAACCTTTCCAGACTACTGTACCCGTTTTGGGAGTCTGATTTGTCTTGTGTACCCGGTTCACCTCACTTAAAAACTACTAGTTTACAAAGTCAGACCTCAAATACAAAAGTGTCATAGCACACTGTTACTCAAAAATTGCTTACTTTCTCATTTTTACTATATAATTATAAAATCAATTGGAATATAAATACTGTACTTACATTTCAGTATATAGTACATAGAGCAGTATAAACAAGTCATTGTATGAAATTTTAGTTTGTACTGACTTCACTAGTGCTTTTTTTGTAAACTAGGCAAATATCTAGATGAGTTGATGTACCCTCTGGCACACCTCTGTGTACCCCCAGGGGTACATGTACCCCTGGTTGAGAACAACTGTCTTAAAGCATTATAACAGCCTTTACATGGGCTCACAGACGAGTCCGTCGGGCACTCTGGTCTATCTTGCCACCCAGGCAAGCCTGCCTTTTGTGATAAATGGTCCCTTACACCAAAAATCACAATATTCAGGTTCTCCCAGTCCCAAAGGATCAGTCACTTATCCCAGGTCAATTGTACCTCTGATCTCAAACCAAAGGCAATGTTTGTAGCCAATCGTATAATACTAACTAAAGATTTATTAACTAAGAAAAAGAAATGAGTTATTTCCAAAGTAAAGCAGGTAACTATACACACGCAGATGAGAGAGTCTTCGGTTCCAAAAGGTAATAGTAGCTGCTGTAATATGGAAGATCTATATGTCTTGTGGGGCTAAGCCAAGCAGCTTGGGGATCCCTTGCTTGTGCTTTGAAATATTGCCGTTTTTGAATTCCAAGCAGCACAGTGACAACAGTTTTTTTCTTAACAGGGATTTTTATCTGTTTCCCCCAGACCTCAAGCTGATGGGAGGAGAGTTTGTCCATGTCTCTATTTCATGGGTTTGGGGGGAAGCAATCAACAGATTGTCCACTGATGTCCCACAATTACTTGTCTGACATCTATAGGCCTTCTTTCATTGGGGAGAAGATGACACCTCTTGTGGTAAACTAGCATTTCACACTTGGTAATGATTCTCCCCTGATTGTGGGGGTTTATAGTCTTAGCAAACATTTTGATAGATACAGAGCAATCACTTAAATGTTACTATATAACATGGGATACATATATAAGAAGTAAGATTAATACATGCAGCATCCTATAAGCATTTTATAACGTCTAAACACATTCTTATAATTTTAACATCTGTTTTAACAGTGCTAACACTCAGGTGAGCCAGACTGGAACACAGCCAGCTATGCATTTGTCAGTGTTCAGTGAGGCCCAGGGGCCTTGGCGTGAGCTGGCACCTAGTCTGCCATCCTCACAATTACCATTTTTATTTTTATTTTTTTGGTTTGGTCAAAACTTTGGCAAAGTCGACACAAATTTATGAATATTTTTGTGTTGACCGAAACTGAATTTTAAATTTCATCCAGCTCTAATTGCCATATTCTTTAGCATATTCTATGGAGGAAACTTGGCATCTATCATTAATCTTTCCATATTTTTTTATTTGTTCAATAGCGGGACTAGAGAAGTAAAATGAAATTATATCAAACTATAAAACTTGCAGTGCGGGGGAAACCAATAAAATGGTTATCTGCAACAGTGTTGGAGCTCTGAATACCAAACCAGACTGTCAGTGAGTTCTTAAGGAAGAAGAATAGAAATGTCTTATATCTGTGGTAATATGAGTTATGGGGAATGAGAAGAATGTAATCTGGATGAACTGATATATGGGGATGGGAACAAAATAACGTAAGAGGTGAATGTATTTGTATTTTAAATGGACGTTGTCAAAGTTGACAAGTCCACGTGTGGAGACTGTTAATTTAAATCATATGTTCTAAATGGATTTTATTTAGACTGGCAAGAGAGCTCTTATGCCTCTTATTGGCAAACAAAGAGTTGGCCACAATGATCTGAGCTTTTGTGATGTCAAAGCTGGGTTATTCTAACTCTTTACATGAGGAATGAGTGCAGTGTTCTCTAACAAGAACAACTAAATACCTAGTCCAAATAGCCACTGAGACCCTATCACCTCAGTGCTCTTGCTTATTATAAAACACTGGGTTAATTTCGAGATGTTCGTCCTTCTCTTTGAGGCCCTCCTTCGCACTACACCAAGACCACTAAAAAGAGCTATAAAGACTGTAGTTTTGAGTATGGAGATATTGTAGTTTGCCTCTTATTTGGATATTTGAGGCATTCTTTCTGCCAAGCATCTTGTAGGAGTTATGTCTTATATCTAATGATGCCATCTTACAACTAGAGATCCTGGTCTGTGGTTTGGTATGCCTTGGATCATGCTATGTGCGAATTCTGTTTGGACTGAAGTGGAAAGATAGATGTATTCAAGTCAGCCCGGCCTGATGAAATTCACTCTAGAATATTTAAGGAACTAACTGAAGCAATCTTGGAAGCTTTAGCAATTATCTTTGAGAAATCATGGAGGATGGGTGAAGCTCTAGAGACTGGAGAAGGGCAAACATAGTACATATCTTTAAAAAAAAAAAAAAAAAAAAAAAAAAAAGGAACAAAAAGGACCTGGAGAATTATAGACCAGCCAGTTTAACTGCAGTATCTGGAAAGATACTGGAACAAATAATCAAACAGTTTGTAAGCACCTAAAGTATCATCAGGTTATAAGTAATAGCCAACATGCATTTGTCAAGAACAAATCATGCCAAACAAACCTAATTTCATTCTTTGATAAGGGGTTACTGGCCTAGTGGATATGGATAGGGAGGGGGGAAACTGTAGACTTGATATTTAGTAAGGCTTTTGAGACAGACATGACATTCTCGTAAACTAAGGAAATGTGGTTTAGATGAAATTACTTATAAGGTGGGTGCACAACTGATTGAAAGACTATTCAGAGCGCAATTATCAGTGGCTTGCTATCAAACCAGGGCAACATATCTAGTGGTGCCCCACAAGAGTCTGGCACTATTCAGTGCTTCCATTAATGACTTGGATAATGGAGTAGAAGGTACGCTTATAAAATTTGCTGATGACACCGAGCTGGGAGGGCTTGCTAGGGATATGTGCTAGTACTTTGGAGGACAGGATTAGAATTCAAAAGGACCTTTGTTACCTGGGGTTTTGCTGAACCCAAAGCTCTTGGTAACTTTATTCTGTGAAGTGGTGGCAGGAAATAAATCAGTAGGGACACAGCACGTCCGACTGATAAATAGTTGATGCAAGCAGGCAAACAAAAGTGCTTTCACTTAAAGCGTCTACTTTATTTAGTCTCAAGCACTTGCATACCTCCACAACAGGTTAGTAGAGTACCCCAAATTAACCCCAGATTCATATTTATCCAGCATCTTGATGAGGTTTTGAGTGGATTTCTATAGACTTCCGGTGGCCAGCTTTTTGTCTGCAAAGGAATTTGAGAGGTGTTCAAGTGTCCAATTTCTTAGTATTACAAAGCTTGTTCATAAAACAACAACAACAACAAAAAAACTGCAGAAGCTAAGTTAAGTCTGGAGTTTTCTAGCCTGTAGTGTGGACTTTTTCATCAGTTAACCAGCTGTATCTGACACAGCAATTAACTATTGCCAGACTTTCCATCTTGCAAAACCGCATGCTTTGGAAAATACTCAAGTCAGGAGGGCACAGGGTCATGTTTACTCCTCATGATGGCTCGCTTCTCACTTCCCCTCCTGATCTGCTAATTGTACTAAGGCTTCAGAAACGGCCTTGCTAGCTGCTTTCAGCAATGAGCATAACAATTGGTATTCTAGCCGGCTGTGGTCTAGGCTTGTTACTGGGCTCTGGGCTATCAAAAATGTCCCCCTCCTACACCTTGACAAATTGGAGAACTGGTTTGAAATCAGCATGATGAAAATCAATAAAGATAAGTGTGAAGTACTGTTCTTAAGAAGGAAAATTAAATGCACAGCTACAAAAATGGGAAGTAACTGTCCAGGCAGTAGTACTGTTGAAAAGGATTTGGCGGGTACAGTGGACCACTAATTGAATATGAGCCAGTAATGTGATGCAGTTGCTAAAAAGGCAATAGTCTGCTGTGTATTAGCAGGAATGTCAGATGTAAGACAAGGGAGGCAGTTGTCCCACTCTACTAGTCAGTGGTGAGCCTCAGCTGGAGTCCTGTGTCGAGTTCTGGGCACCACACTTTCAGAAAGATGTGGACAAATTGGAGAGACTCCAGAGGAGAATGAAAATTTTAAGTTTTAGAAAACCTGCTCTGTGAGGAAAGATTGAAAAAAAAAAAACTTGGCATGTTTAGTCTTGAGAAAAGAGAGCTAAAGGGGGACCTGATAAGTCTTCAGATATGTTAAGGACTGTTACAAAGAGGTCTGTAATCAGTTCTTATGTCCACTGAATGTAGGCGAAGTAGTGATGGGCTTAATCCGCAGCAAGGGAGATTTAGGTTAGATATTAGGGAAAACTTTTAAACTATGAAAATAGTTAAGCACGGGATTAGTCTTTCACAGGAGCTTGTGGAATCCCCATCATTGGAGGTTTTTAAGAACAGGTTAGATAAACATCTGCCAGGGTTTACTTGGTCTTGCCTCAGTGCAGGGGGCTGGAGTAGTTGACCTTTCGAGGTCCATTCGAGCCCAACATTTCTATTATTCTGTGATTCTAAAATAAATCTGTAAATTTAAGGTACTGAAGTAGAGTTAGACGAGAGAGGGGAAAATGTTCCATTGTTTTAGGTGCTAGCCTGGGATTTGGGAGAACTGACGTGGATTCCCTGCTCTGCCTCAGACCTCCTTGGTGATCATGGGCAAATCATTAAATCTCTCTGTGTGTTAGTTCCTCATCTGTAAAATGGGGAATAATAGCACTGACCAACCTCATAGGAAGGTTGTGAGGATATATACATAATTTAAAAAAAAAAAAAAAAAGTGAGGTGCTAAGTTACTTTAGTAAGGCACATCATATAGGTACCGAAGATAGAAGTCGGTACCCAAAGCTCTGTACATCCTGTAGTAATATACAACATTTGAATTTTGTGTGTGATTTACAATAATGTGCAGACTAATGAGTTTCTTAATATTGAAGTATGTTTGGGAACATGGCTTAATGTAGGTTTCTTCAGGGAAGGAGCCTCATGTTAATACATATATATGAAGTGCCAAGCACACTTTTGTCACTACCATGCATAAATATAGAAGCTTGTTGCTTTTCCTTGCATAATCACCCTACATGGTGTGACACTGTCTCCTTCTAACATATACGGGTTTGTCTGCTATAGCCTTTCAGTTAAGGAACCTGGTTCTTTATCTTAGCCGGTAGGGGCTCAGGGTTTTAGATCCAGAGGTTCTGGATTCAGTCCTCATCACTTGTATACACTTATAGTAAATATGGGGTGTCATGTTATTACCTTAAATTTTTTGTTCTCGTTGTAACACCTTCTGTGGAGATTGTGCAAAATGTGGTCCAGTAGCACTGAAGGCAGTTCAGTTTAAATAATTATTTTTAAAAATAGTCCTCCTTGTATTATACAATATTTGATATTCAGATGTAAGAGTAGGATTAAGTAAATAGAAACATTGAATAACTGTAGAAGTTTCTCAGATTTTTGAGGGAGGAATGAGGCACTCTCTCTAGATGTCACTAAAATTCTCTGAGGAAGAACTCTGTGTATCTTGAAAACATCTCTCTCTCCAACAGAAATTGGTCCCATAAAAGATACTACCTCACCCACCTTTTCTCTCTAATATCCTGGGACTGAAATAGCTACAACAATGCTGCATATAAAATTCTCTGCAGATTTCCATTATTTTTGTTAATTGTTTTATGTTGGTCTTTTATCTGAACAGCACCACAAATATGCAGAGAGTTTTATGGACGAAAATATCTTTTTCCAGTGGTGATGTGGAGTCACCTATTTTCCCATGTTCTGCGAATCATGTGAATACTTTCCTCAACTTTTTTTTTTTTTTTTGGTGTATCTAAATAGTTAATATAGTACAGCATATATTTAAGCATTTCACTAGTCAGCATCTTTCCATGCTTTGACTGTCATAGCAACTGGAAACCATTTATATTGTGTGCAACAAGTGGCTGAAATTTTTTGTTTCTAGATACCGTCAGCTTGTGTTTTGGCATTTCCTGCCTGAAATATCTGACAACCACTGGAAAAGCAATGAACTTGTTCACTAAACGTTATAGCCTAAGTGTCTGCTTTATTTCCATCTCATTGTTAGGTTCTAGAGATCTTTATGATTTTACTGCCTCATGAGGCTATCCCAGTGAGTAAAATTGACAACTGCTCAGCAGTTATTATATAGAGTCCACCTCCTTCAGTATTCTTAAGTAAGTGTTACCTGGTTTCTGTGCATCTTATTCACCAGTCCAGAATTTTCCCCTAGCATAGTCCCTTTCCTCTTCATGGATACTCCTATAAAGAAAAGGAGTACTTGTGGCACCTTAGAGACTAACAAATTTATTAGAGCATAAGCTTTTGTGAGCCTCAGCTCACTTCGCTCACGAAAGCTTATTCTCTAATAAATTTGTTAGTCTCTAAGGTGCCACAAGTACTCCTCTTCTTTTTACGGATACAGACTAACACGGCTGCTACTCTGACTCCTATAAAGGATTTTAGATTAGATTATCTTTCTGATAGACATGGAAAATACTTTTGGTGGTTTTGTGTGTTTAAAGCCCTCACTGTCCTGATTATGATTATCTTGGCAAGTGATTTGCTGGCTTTGCCTCGACAGGCAGGTCGGAGAGAAACTTGTGTTCTGGACTGATGGATCTGAGGCACAGAAACTAACTTCCAGGTAAGAAATTATCCTTCAATCTGTGTATGGTAGGGGTACTAGATTGAGAGTATTAGTACTTTCCTTGACTGTTCATATTATTTCCTCCCCCTTTTCCAGCATCCACTGTTAAACTGCTAACAATGATTTCTTTTCTGTTCTGCTTTGGAGGAGACAATTAAAATATGACCAGTACAGTATCTGAAATTATTCTTTCTTACAAAATACCCTATTTAGATTTTTAACACTTTTACATTGAGACTTGATATTGCCTAGCTGTATCTTACATATTTAAGGATGCATGCATTCCCATATCATATATCACCAATAGCAGATTGCAGGATTATAATATTAGAGAGTGATTCTAATTTTTAAAATAAAATTATAACAAGTTATTACTTGGATTACTAGTAGACCCTGTGTATTTCTTTATGGCTGCCAGTTTCATTGTATCCTTATTTCTTAATCGTTTGGTCACTCACAAACTAGCACTAGTGCTTCTTTAGTAGACTTGACTAATTTCCTGAATATCCCTGGTTATCACTCACCTAATCATTTTCCTTCTGGATGGAAGGAAAAAAACCTGGATCTAAACTGCTGTATATAGCTTGAAGGAGTATAAATCAGCCACAGTCAGCAGATTTTGTCTTTTTGCTGAACTAGGAACATATTGGAAAAACAGTGCTGTATTAGCGTTCAGATTTATGTCCTTCAAGCTTAATCCTTTTGCAATAAATCTAACTTTGTTTTAAAACAATTTATCAATTATAAACATGTAAAGAACTTAGATTTGAGAAGTTGTGGGGGAAAAAAAACCCACTTCCCTAGTTGATTGCTGGGCCTCAGTTATTAGGAAATAGAGAATGCCTTACACTTCCGCATATACAGGGTATTCCAATGGTTTGCTAGTATGGTTCTCTTTCCATTTCATTCCTCCTGCTGCAAGACACAGTCTGGAGTCTCCTTCTGTTGCGTGCCTTAGCCAGAAGGTCTGGTGAGAAGCTCTCTCCAGACCTGATGCGAGGGCTGCTTTCATTTTTGAGACACACATACTCACTATAAATTCAATACACAAATAGGATGATGGTAACTCTTAAAACTGAAGCTTCTGCATGAATGTTCTACTGAGGTTGCAGGGGTTACTGGCTCTTTTTTTAAAAATGGAAAAAATTAAGAACCCTTTGCTTGTTTTTCCTTTAGTATTGTTATGTAAGGTTTCAATTTGTCCCTTTCTAGTTTAAAAATAATGAAAAATCAAATAAACCACAGCTTGTATCCATTGTGCTAAGCCTTGAAAATTCAAAAGATCAAACACAGCTTTTGTGTATGACTGTACTGTGAAGTGTATTTCAAGTTTTTAATTACATCTAGAATTTTGGTCTTTCAACTGTTGGGGGCTGTCTTGCTAATAAGATAGTGACATTAATGTGGTTACAGTCTTGTAGATTTCTGTGCTTTAAAGCCGTGGTTTTATACACTACAACAGGGGTCAGCAACCTTTCAGAAGTGGCGTGCCGAGTCTTCAGTTATTCACTCTAATTTAAGGTTTTGCGTGCCAGTAATACATTTTAATATTTTTAGAAGGTCTCTTTCTATAAGTCTATAATATATAACTAAACTATTGTATTTAAAGTAAATAAGATTTTAAAATGTTTAAGAAGCTTCATTTAAGATCTGCATTTTAATTTAATTTTATCAGTTTAGTGTGATCTTTGGCCTTGCTTTTCCTTGCTGAGTTTTCCAATGTCTGGCACATATTTGGATACTTTAAGCTGCACACAGGCTTCTGAGAGATCAGTTGTTAACCAGCTCCGAGAGGGACAGAGGACAGATTTAATGTGTGAAAATACCTGTTCACACAAGTATGTGGATCCAAATGCTGAAAGCATTGCAAACGTAATTTTCTTCAAACAGTTAAATTTCACTGGCAGGGACGTCCAGCAGGTCAGAATAGAGGCCCCATGATCTCTCTCGGTAGCTTCAAGTGCACTCCGCAGATCTCCAAACTTTGATGCCCACAATTCTGAGCTTTTTAACTGAATGAGCTGTATTTTGAAATCTTCAACACCCATCCACTGAAATACAGACAAATCCAAGTTGCTTTTGTTGAACTCTTCAGGTTTAATTAGAAAAGAAAGCATTGGGCCAAATTGCTGGAAATGTTGAAATCTGTCAGAAAGTTCTGATTCCAGTTCTTGCATGTACGTTCTAATCTCAACGTCAAACGCAGTGCGCTGTTCCATGTGGCATGATAGTGATGAAAGCAGCAAATGGGGACTTAAAACTATCCCAGTACAGTGGTGCTGGAACAATTTTTAAGGTGTGGGTGCTGAGCTGCGCCCCCTCTTGCCCCTATCTGCACCCCTCACTGCTCCACTGTGGGCCGGGACCCCAGGCTGGCAGCGGAGCCCCCGGGAATGGTGGCTGGGACCCCAGGCCGGCGGATGGAACCCCAGCTGGGACTGGTGGCCAGGACCCGGGCAGCGTGAGTGCCACTGAAAATCAGCTCGTGTGCTGCAGGTTGCGTACCCCTACGCTACAAAGTGACTGCAAAAATGGTATTCTGGAGTGTCATGGTTGTCTCAATTATTCTAGTTCAAATTTGCTTGTTGTTAAAAGAATATTTTTTTCTGCCAGCATTAAACTCAGACTTGGGCTCTGAGAATAAAGCTAGGTTCTTTCCTTCTCAAGCGTCGTGATCTGTAATAAAGGTACTGCAGGCTTTAGCCAAAGTACAGTTGTGCATGTTGGAGCATGATTGGGTGATCAATCAAGAGTTCCCTTGTGCTTTCCTTTGAAATGCAATTCCTACAGGCTTGCTGCAGCAACCTGTAGAAGAGAGCTTTAATGTCCAGTGCTTGGATAACATGCCCAGCTTCAGGTTGTGTCCCTGATCCTGGCAAAGGTAACATCAGGGTGACAGTGCATGCATATCTGAGGGTCAGTGTTGGTGGACCTGCATTTAATTTCCTGGGCTCAACTCCACATAATGAATACCACCACCAGTTTGGTCCCCACAATTCAAGGTTGGATTTCTTTTCATTACCTTAACATCTTGGTCCTTACCTTCGGGCTCTTAATGGTTTGGGCCCAGGATACCTAAATGATTTTCTCATGCTTCAGGAACTCAGTTGCTGCTGTTAAAGGCAGTGGCCTCTGCCACTGTCATATTGTTTACTTTTAATCTTGCATCAACAATGAAAAATCCATGCTATTAGATGATAAACTTCTTTCCAATATCCGTATACAAAATGCTATCTGCTCTATACTTAGAGTATCTTTTTTTAAACCTGCTTCTGTAAGGGTTTCACCCATGCACCATGAACTGTGCTGTTGTTTATTTATGTAGACCTATTACTGCCTTATTGCTGTTTTTCCAGAACTTTCCCCCAAAATTTTAAAGCAAAGGTACTCATCAAATTTTTTTGAATATAGGCAACTTATTTTGCATAATTTTGATAATTTTTCAGTTTAATAATTATATGGAACTAGTCTGAGGCTTTCCTATTCCATATTTAAAAATTACTGGAGAACATTACCATCATGACTGACATGCTATCTTGAATCCAAGTTAGCTGTATCCTTGTACAATATATTGATCCATGCCTGTATTTTCATTACTCCACTACAATCACATTCCTTTATATACCCTAGAAGGAAGAAAATAGAGAGAGATACTGTAAACATTTTATATTGCAATGAAATGGAAGTATGATTAAACTAACTTTCTAATTTCGTTTTGACCTATATAGAGAAGTTGGAAGTTGCACCACCATCCCCAGGACAGCTGAAACACGGTAAAAGAAAAAAAACTTATTAAATATAGTTAATAGTTGTATATATTCTTTGATTGCTCATACTTTTAAATACTTTGTCTTATTCTCAAAACTGTTCAGATTTATTCTAACTCCTCCTTTCATTAATGGGAGCTATCTACATATTTTCCTTAGAGACTAGTGAGAGAACCTACATCTGGAGTGCACTGAGGTATTAAAAAGTATCTGCAACCACCCTGCTGCTGTTTCATAATACGCTAATTGGGGAAATGACCAGACATCTTTGGTGTGTCTTATTGTCCCTAATGTCTAGTTTACCCAAACCCCAAGTATAAACTGTTACTGCTTGGAAAAGAAATTCAAAGCCAATATGGAACAGTGTATTGGTTCCAAGTTGTATTGTTACGGTAGCATTTTTTTTTGAAGCTGGAAATTTTAATGACCAATCAGGTTCTTATTCTTGTCGCTGACCTTTTGCAGTAGTAGTTGTAGCTTTCTTTTATTTAGTGGTCTACTTACAGATGTTACATTATTAAGATGGTAGAGGGGTGGGTGGGTGTGTGTGTGCGCGCTCATGCGTGCACATGCAGTACAAATATAGGTGTTGGATAACATTTCTGAGAACTTACTAGTCAAGTCTGTGTGGTTATAGCACAGTGTTCTCTCCTATAGATGTAAGTTTGGGATTTGGCTAAAAATTGTATGTGTTAAGATTCAGTGAATTTCTTTTTTGGCAGGAAGTGGTATCTGAGTAAATTATTTCGTATCCCACAGAAGTAGATTATCGTGTGTGTGGAGCGGTGGAGGGGGACTAGAAAAAATAAAACTATTTGTATACACTGAGTAGAAATATTTTAATTTTTTAACTGCGCTTACATCTGCTTAATGTTGATATTCCATAAACACTTTAGCAAACAGATTTACTGGCAGGAATGTTTGCCAAAGCAATTTATATTTAAGCAAATATTTCAGAATATTAATGGAAAGGAAATTTCAGATCAAAAGTGTTCATGCTGTTAGTCTGCAAAGAGCTAGTCGCATGCAGTGACCGAATTGAGTACGTGAAACAGTGAACAAATACATAAAAACTTCATTTTGATCACAGATAATTCACAAACAGGGAAAAAACCCACCCCACTCCAAATTATTCTTGACAAATTATGTGTTCAGCTCTATTTATTAACAGAATGTAAGTACCTTTTTCTTGTACATCGATGGACAAACACACTACTACACCCTTTTCTCTTTTTTAGTTGTGTAAGTTGTTTGTAGTGTTACTCGTTCAGGGATCAGTCTAAACCCTATTGAAGTTATTAAAATCTCATTGATTTCATTTAAGAGTTTGATCCATAGTTGGTAATACAGATCTTGAAAGGCACTGCAGTGTTTCACACTTGGTGTTTTCTATCTATATTGCCTTTCTAATGTCCTCCATGTTCAAGCATGCTAACATACCAGATGTATACAAATCACAATCCACTACACATTTTCAAATGCAGATATGAAGAGAGAGAGTTTTTACTGTCATGTAAAATAATTCCAAAATTCCAAACTAAACCTTTAGCATTTGGGGGCAAAAAAAACTTATTCAAGTATGGTATTTTAGTTCCAAAAATTGGATTATATCTAGGTGACTCTACTGGATAGTATGAGTTGACTGTACCATTCACCTTTTTATTATTCTTTCAGTTTCCCTTCAATGTGAAATTAATACTCACAGGTTTTCACTCTTCCCTTCTTTCTTCCTCTATCTGCCCCCCTCCCTCCCTCCCCCCCCCCCCGCCCCGGTGGTTGTACCTCTGTATGTTTACAAAATAGCGTAAATTTTAAAAGACCATAGATTTTTAAGATGATCTTGGGGAAAAAGTGTCAAATGGCAGAAACATTGGGACTATACCAAAAAAAGATGTTTTAAATGAGTCTATTCCCCACATTTGTTTTTTAAGTTATATGCGTTATACTTCAGTTCCCTATTTAATATTTATATTCTAGTAGCACCCAGAGTTTCTAATCAGGACTGAGGCTTCACTGAGACAGGTGCTGTATAAACACATACAAAGACACATTCCTAGCAGAAGAGCTGGGTATGATAGCAGAAAGAAAATTGTGCTGTAATAAAAGCCTGCTTATTATTGAAGGAAGGTACTCGTGTCATAGACCATACCAAGTTACTACAATATTGAGTTATATCAGGTGGCATTTTCTTCTCTTGAACTATCAGAGGAAAGGTGAGGGGTAGAGAAAAAGGGAAGGGTTGGGGAATGCAGAAAATGGAGATGAAACTCAGTTCTTCAAGCAGGGAAATGAGGAGCAGATTTAAGTGTAGAAAATGTTAGCACTGGCCAAGAAACATAAAGGAAGACACACTCCCTGATCTGAGGAGTTTACAGTCTTAAAAAAATCACAGCTCCAGGAACATGTTAAGGAAGCCAAGATAATGTAGATAATTATAGACCCTCGCAGGGTCTCGGAGTCTGGGCTCCAGCCTCAGCTCAAATGTCTACACTGATATTTTGTAACCCCACAGCCCAAGTTAGCTGAAGATAGCTGCAGCCATGCTGTGGGTCTTCTATTGCAGTGTGAGCATACCCAGTGAAAACAAAAAGGTCAGGACAACAAGTCCAAGCTATATAAAAGTAGCCGGGGAAAGACTACTGCATGTGTGTGTCTTAATTTATCTTTTAAATCTGATATCTCGCAATTGAACAGTTGAAACTTAGATTTATTTAAATGAGTGAACTCAGCTATAGATTCTTACTTCTTATTATTCATTTCTTTCAGTGTTCTTCCACAATGCAATACCTTTTGTAGGGTTTGGATTCTTGGATAATGCAATTATGATTGCTGCGGTAAGTTTGTCTTTGTCTGATTTTGATAAAGGAACTGTAGTGTCTCAGATTAAATAAACATAGTTTCCACTCATCACTTCTATTATGATTTCCAGAAGACTTTTTTTTCTACCATGTTGCTAACTTCAGTCCCATTTTAGTACTTCCACTGGGAATATTTTCACATTTTATTTATACAGAATATTTTCAAAATTCCTTTTTTTTTTCTTTTTCAGAATAGTGATGTTCATGTCTGAAGGGGCAAAATTAAAGCTGATCTTATTTTTGCGTGGTTTGAAAAGAACTTGCTTTTTTTTCTGCTCTTAAAGATCTGTGCAGTGTGAGCGGTCTAATGTGTGAAGAATCCTTTGTTCTGTTGACTGACACTGGCTTGCCATGTGACATTAGACATGTAATGAAACATGTCTTATTTATAAAATGGTTCTAATATATACACAGCACACGGGAGTATTGTCATGCTTAATGTTTGTAAAGAATGTTCGTGATTTGCTGATAAGCGGTCCTATAGATATGCTGTAAGTGCTTTTGCTGCTTTTTATTATATACAATATTTTATTAATCTAGGTGGGTTTAATTGGAATAACACTTTCAAATATTTCTACCTAGTTCATCGATTCTGTGGCCAGAAAAGATCATTTTGATCATCTAGTCTGAACATCTGTATAACACAGGCCATAGAACTTCCCCAAAATAATTCCTAAAGGCAAAATAAACTAGTGGAGTGGGAACAGGAGTAGAGGCCAAAAACTCTTATTTTTAATCTTGATTTTTACCACTGACCCTAGGGGGTTGGGCATGCTACTTAATCGCATTGTGTCATCTTCCTCATCTGACAAATAAGGCCCTATCTCATGTGGTGTTGAGTATTTATTATTTTGATTAGCATTTGAAGATGTAAAAGTGTTAGAATAATTATAACATGTATTAGTTTTACATTTAGCTAAGAGAATTAAAATGGGAAATTAGTGTGCTGAGATTGGGACTCCTGTTTTCTGATGTCCAGTAGATAGCCACTGTGAAACAAATATATAGTATGAAATGAATATAGGAGGTATTAAACATATGAAGCAGGGACCTGTATTTAAGGGAATGGGAAAGGCTGGAAGGAGATGTATTGATCAAGTAGAAGCTATGGTATTACCTATCTCTGTACTTCTAAATAACGAAGCAAGCAGCCGTCAGTCTGTTATGTTAAATATGAATGTTCTTAACTTATTGCTGACAAGTAATGCTCAAATAATGACAAGACGAACTTTTATTTTCAGGGAACCCAAATAGAATTATCGATTGGAGTTGTCCTGGGAATAACTACTATGGCAGGCAAGTAATATAAACACAATAAATGTAAACCAAAATAGCAAATTCCTTCAATCTAGACTGAAAATAAGCCACATGGATTTGAAACAGCTGCTCTTTGTTCCATAATTGAATCTTGTTTATAGAGAAACAATTCTGTTAAAAGTAAGTATTCCATATACAGTAATGGAATTTTCAGCTGAAATAGCCTCTAAAGATATTGATAGATTGTATAAAAATCCAGTTGTTGTGTTACTTTTTTTTTTTAAAAAGTGGCATTTCTGTAGGAAAGCTGTAAACCACCACGGGTCTGATTCTACAAGCTGCTATGTGCCTGCAACTCCAAATAAAGTACAGAGGAGTTGAGATGTAATCTAGATGTAACTCTTTTTGCAAAATTCTGCTTTACTACAAAATTATCAAAAGTATTTTTGTTTAACTAATTAACGGTGGCCAATACCAGATGCTTCAGTGGTAATGAACAGAACATGGCAATTATTGAGTGATCCATCCCTTGTCATCCAGTCCAGCTTCTGGCAATCAGAGGTTTAGAGACACTGAAAGCATGGGATTATATCCCCAAACCATCTTAGCTAATAGCCATTGATGGATCTATCATCGATTAAACTCAACTAATTCTTTTTGAACCCAGTTATACTTTTGGCCTTCACAGCATCCCCTGGCAAGGAGTTCCATACATTGACTGTGTGTTGAATGAAGAAGTACTTCCTTATGTTTAAACCTGCTGTCTGTTAATTTCATTGGTGAACCCCTAGTTTTAGTATTTTGTGAAAGGGTAAATAACACTTCCCTGTTCACTTTCTCCACACCATTCATGATTTTATAGATCTCTATCATTTTGGAATGCAGAGATGTATAGTTTCTCAATCTGGGTGTTCTCCTCAAATACTTAATAGGACATAGAATGAGTAGTTTCCTTCTCTGTTTTTAGGAAAATACACATTAGCAACAGGAATTTAGTTATAGATCCAGTAGCATTAGCAGACCTTTTTGAATGACTTTCTTGACATGGCTAGTATAGACCTAGAAAGAGTGCTCAGTTGGAAAACGTCAAACATAAAAGCCACAAAAATGTGACTAAAAATAGTGCCATGCTTTGTAATTTGCTTTACGGAGTCCCTGTTAAAATGTGAAATATCATCAAGTAAAACTGTTGATTGAAAGGGAATTGGTGTCTGATTATGCCATGTTGATTTACTTCTGTTATGTGGTGTGTGTGTGTGTGTGTGTGTGTATGTATATATATGTATATGTGTGTGTGTATGTATAATTTATTTAACTGGGAAGAAAATCTAAGTTAATTAGAACTATCCTTAAGATTAGTTTGGTAATTTAAAGCTTTTTGTTCTGCTTGCCCATACAAGATTCAATATGTATGTTGGTATACACTGACTGAATTACCAGTCTTAGACATTTTTACATCAGATCTGAAAAAGTTGTGTCTAGGCACTGCCAATGGCATTAAGTAACAGACAGGCAAAGCCTAACAGGCACTTTGGGCTTTATGGAGGCACTGTGGTGTCTTCAGTGTTTTGCAGTCCCCATGGAACGCTTTGTGACCACTCCATGTTGGATAGACTTACAACCTTTACATTGGCCAAGTGAACTGTTGTATTTTGGTGCTGGGGGTATCTGTTAAACCAAACATGTTATACTAACTATCTGAATTATCTCCTTTATGTTTACTTCTGAGATAAAGAAATAATTTAAGTTTCGAAGTTGGAAACTTCCTGTTTCCTTTCAGTGGTATGTACTCTCTCTGCACATGTGGGACAGCGGCCCAGAAGGCAAGAGGAATTGGTTTGCCTTGTGTAGACTGACTTTATCTTTTTAATGTTTATTAAATTTAAAAAAAAAAATCTAACAACAAAAAAGTAAACCTACTTGCGAGTTCTGCTCTTGCAACATAAGTGTTTTAAATGTGTGTAATGTAAAACATTACTCTTTCAGGCATGTATAAAATATATTTCTCAGAATAAGAGCTAGTCTACATGACCAATGCACCTGTACCACTGTAGCGCGTCTCGAAGACTCACTCTGCCTATGGGAGAGCACTAGCCTGTCGGCGTAATTACTCCACCTCTATGAGAGGCAGAAGCTATGTCCCTGGGATACCACTGCCTTTTACTGGAATATCTGTCATACCTAGCTATACAACTTCTGGTGCGAGTGCTGTTGCTTCTGCTAACTGACTGGAAGCCTTTTTGTGTGACTCCAACTAAGGACTCCTAGTTCCTGTGTCAGATGTACAAAGTTGGCTGATGGCTGTGGCCATTGTTAACTACAGTCTGAAAATTTGTTATTCCATGTCCCAGAACTGAGTGATTTTCCTGAATTTAATAAATTCAAGAAAATAAGTGCACCACCTATGATGTTAAAGCTCTGCTAGACCTAGTGTTACAAATTGTGCTGCTAAAAGAAATCCTAGTGTAAGAGAAGAAACTTAATTCTGGATACTCATGCTATATATCTTAATTACTCTTTTGTCAGTGGGTTTTGTAAAATAATGCTTTCCTGTTTCTCAATTTTTCAGCTGCTGCTTTGGGAAATCTTGTTTCAGATTTAGCTGGACTCGGGTAAGTCTGGATTTTGCTTGAAGTATGTTATTGCCTGATCTCAAAAAAAAAACAAAAACAAAAACCCCCCCACTCAACAAAGCTTAATATACTGTAGAAATCCCTTTGGGTGTTTCTAATTCTTGAAATGTGTATTAACAAACCAGATACCCATAAAGATACCAAAGTAATTGCTCTTCTCTCCTTGCTTTGCTCAGAAATAAAGCTGCATTCTTCTTCGAATTACTGCACCTGTGGCTCCCAGTTATGGTGTTCATGTGCCCCAGCACAGAAGTTTTGAACATTTTCAGTAGCAGCGCCCAGGAGGGGGTTACCTTGTATGCCCTCATTCCCCAAGTACATAAAGGGCACAGTGATCCCAACTGCCACCCAGTTCCTTCTAACTGCCTCAACCAGCGAGTCAGAACAACTATGGGTGTGTCTACACTGCAAAGAAAAAAACACAGGGCAGCAAGTCTCACATTCTAGGTCAACTGACTCAGGCTTGCAGGGGTTGCTGTACAGGGCCAAAAATAAAAGCTAAAAATTTCTGCTTGGGCTTTGAAATCCAGCGGAGAGGTGTGGGGGACGCGAAGGGACCTAGCATTGTCTTCACTTAGGTCAGCTTCATAGCACTGCTCAGGGGTGTGGATGTCACACCCCTGACCAGTATAGTTAAACTGACGTGCTTTTCTAGTGTAGGCCAGGTCTCAGTTTCGCAGCACCGAATCCTGTCTCTGTGGCTGGGAGGGCAGAGGAGTTCTTCAAAGGAGCTGTTATGCCAGTGCTGAGAGTGCAGAGGAGCGCTGTTGTGCTGAAGCATAGCACAGAGCTGTGACAGAAATCTTCCTCTTCCTCTTCAGCTAAAAGATCTCAAAGGAAGAAGAATTCAGACAGTCACCTTCTTTCCTCCTCTTCAGCACAGGCTTCAGCAGCACTCTCCCTTTCAGCATCAGAGTGGTCCGGACAGTCTTCTACAGTGCTTCCCTCGTTGGCACAGCACCTTTGATCAAAGCCCGTTCTGGGCCAGCATTTCAGCTGCTGAGGAAACTTCAAAGCAGGGAGAGGCATCTACAACACCCTCGCTGCAGGGACCTTTTTACAACTAAATTTGCAGTTCCAAAAGCTTCTTTTATGTCTTTGCCAAACCTCAGGGTCACTCCAGATCCTATGTCACCAGTCCTAGAAGTTCCCCGATCTTGATACCAAACATATCCCTTCCTCAAAACGAAGCCAGGGTACCGCTAAAGAAAATTGCTTTGAACCAGCATGTTGATACAATTAAGGATTTAAGTCCCAATCAAATCCTTCCATCTCCTGTTATGGGTTCTGCACAGGGCTTTGGAGCTGTGCTCTGGCTCCGCTCCAGCTCCAGGCAAAAACCTGCTGCTCCGTGCTCCAGCGTCGGGCTCCGCTCCAAAGCCCTGGTTCTGCATTAGAGGTTTCTTCATCCAAAGACGCTGACGGGAGTCCTCCACCAAAAAGGAAATTGCATGAATGGAAAGAAAATAAGTCTTGGCAGGCATATGGAAAAGACCTTCCCATTTAACCCAAGAACGCTAATTATTACTAAACTCCTAGATTCCCTCCACTACTTTCCATATGGTCCACAACCATGGCCATATTTGGCTCTCAGTAGTTGCAATTTTGAGGGACAAGTTCTCCCACAGTATATGAAATCTATTCATGAGTCACCTGCTACAAACCCTATAGTCCTGATCACCCATTAAGTTGAAGATGCAGAGGAATAACAAATTGTAAGTGATGGTGAAATACCAGCCCATCAGGACAATTCTTCTGATCTTCTTTCTTACCTGTTGGAAACCATTTCATAGGCTACACCACTTTCAGCGGATGATTTTTAAAATCTTTGAGGAATCATTGAAGCATATGACAAAAACAATAGAATTTACTATGGTGACAGTTCAGGAAAAACAAACTTTTTGATATCCTGCAGTCAGCATCCCAAAGCAGGTTTGCACTACCTATTAATGAAGGAGTATTGGATCCAACAAAAGATTTCTGGGCTACCTCTGTTTCCATTTCAGCTATTGCAAAACACACTGATCATAGATATCAGGTGCCCTCTAGGATTTGAGTATCTTTGTCACATCATCATCTCGCTTCATCACCACTGGTTGCTGCAGCCAATGAACGATCAAAACAGACTAGGAAATCTGTTCCAAAGGAGATTGGATTTTTTTTTTTTTTTGAAAGAAAATTTACTCTTCAGCATTTTTATAGATCAGGATAGCAAATTATCAAATCATGCTGTCTAAATATGATTATGTCCAGTGGGTAGACTGTCAGAGTTTAAGGACAAATTGCGCTCAGAGTAGAGCTGAGTTTAAAGCTATTTGTAAAGAAGAGCAGCTTATTGCTAAAACCTCTCCAAGCTACATTAGATGCTGCTGATTTGAGTGCTTGTTTAGTGGCTACAGGTATCATGATGCAATGCTCATTGTGGTTCTCTGCATCAGGTTTACCAAAAGAAGTGCAAGTGACAATTGAAGATCTGCCATTTGATGGTCAGAATCTATTCAGTGCCAAGACTTACGAATCTCTGCATTAATTAAAAGACTCCAGTTGCACACTCAGGTCATTGGGTTTATATAATCCTTCTTTCAAAAAGAAATTAGTTTCATCCTCAATTTTTGTTCTCCAGATATAGGAATGCTCAATATCCTTCTTTTTCATATTCCTGACACCAAAGGCCCTTCTGAAAAATCTAGAAAGAAATTTAGATATCAGAAGTAGTAGTCAACTCCACTACCCTCTTCTAGAATTACTCAGTTGGGTCAGACACACAGACGTCAGATTTGATGCTCTTTTACTCCAGCCTTTGGTTCCCATCTATTTTATTTCCTGGAGGCTTGGTAGAAATCACCACAGATTGATGGGTCCATTAAGTAATCAGGGATGGTTATGTCATTCAGTTTCAATCCTTGCCTCCTTCCCAGTCCCTTTTCAGGGACCTTTCTTATGAGAGTGCCATGCATCAGAAAATTGACAAAACTGCTCAAGCTTGGAGCAAGAGAGTTAGTTCCTCAGCAGTATATGGGAAAAGGCTTGTATTCTCCCTGTTTCCTCATATTAAAAGGAAAGGTGACTTGCGTTCGATTCAAGATCTCAGGAACCTCAACAAATTCATTTGACATGCAAGGTTCTACATGGTAACTCTTGCTTCAGTTATCCCTGTGCTGGATCCCATGGATTAGTTCATTACCTTTGACTTACAGGACACTTATTTTCATGTATCAATCACACCCAGCACACAGAAAGTATCTGTTTTATGGCTCTGGGGAGTCATTACTCATTCAGAGTACTACTTTGGAATTTCATCAGTACAGAAGACATTTACAGAATTCTTGTCAGTAGTGCAGCCCATCTCCTCAGAGAAGGGTTGCATATTTACCATTCCCTAGAAGACTGGCTTGTGTAGGGGAAGTGACGAACACAGGTCATAGTGGCAGCAAAGAAAGTGATTTGTTTGTTTTCATTCCTGGGTTTAAGGATCAACTTTAAAAAGTCTACTCAGATTCCATCCCAATACATAGAGTTCATCAGAGCTCTCTTAGACTCAATAGCAGTGAGACGTTCCTCGCGCCGGACAGATTTCAAATAATAAAAAATCTGATTCTTCACTTCCATACTTACCCACAGACAACAATAAGGATATGCCTGAAGCTTCTAGGCCATATGCTTTATGTACATTTGTAACCCCATTTGCCAGGTTACATCTGGCTGTTTCAAGCATGGATCAAAAACTGTTTACAGACCAGCAATCCACACTAAGTCAGTGAACGTGCTGATCCTAGATCAAACTCTATTCTCGATGGAATGGTGGATGATACATGGAAATGTATGTGCAGGAATTCCATTTGCCCCTCTGATTGCACCCAAAACTTTGATAACATATGCACCCAATATGAGCTGGGGGACACACACAAATCAAGACCGGAGGCCATGAGTTTGAACATATCTAGAATCCACAGTTCACATAAATGTACTTGAACCAAGGGAGGTAAGATTAGCTTGCGAAGCATTTCTACCTGTCATAAAGAATTCTTAAATCCAAGTTCTCACGGACAATTCCATGGCTGCCTATTACTTAAACAGATGGAGGCACGAGGTCCGGCCTTCTTTGCCAACAAGCCATAAAACTTCAGGAATGGTGCATTCAGAATCACATAAAACTGACAGCTCTTCGTCTCCCAGAAAAGAAAAAATGGTCTAGTGGCCTCACGGAGGAGGAAAATGTACTTATCTCACAAATGGGAAGTAAAAAAATGCAATACTAAACTGATTTTTTTCAAGTGTGGGGAATTCCCCAGATAGACTTATTTACATCCGTTCAAAATAGGAAATGTGTGATATTTTGCTCTTGAGCAGGAAAGAATCTGGAATCTCTAACAGATCATTCATGATTTCTTGGTCACACCGTTTGATGTATGCTTTCCCTCCATTTCCACTAATTCCAAGGGTGTTAGACAGTATGGCAGGAAAAGCCTTGAGGTTATACGGGTGGCTCTGGCTTGACCTTGCCAGTTTTGATTCTCAGATCAAATGCTACTGTCATCAGTTTATCACATTCACAGTTCTGGAAGGCCTGTTATCATAGAGTCACGGTCTGATTCTCCATCCAAACCCAGCCTCTCTGCCTTTCACATCCTGGATGATATCTGGATGTCCTCAACAGACAGAGAGCATTCTTCAGACGTACAGACCATTCTTCTTCGGAGTAGAAAATTATCCACTAGGGCTAAATACATGGCCAAATGGAAACATTTTTCTTTATGGGCAAGGTCGAAAGGTTACGCTCCATCTCAGTGTTCAGTTCCAATAATATTAGATTCCCTCTTATTTAAAGCATTCAAGACTTTATCTCTTCAATCAAAGTTCATTTGGCAGTGATATCTGTATTTCATTCTCCAAAAGAGGGAGATACATTTTTTTCCCCTCTCATAAATCAGTGAATAGATTTATTAAAGGGCTTGTTCACATTTTTTTCCTTTTGTGAGAGAGATTGCTTCAACATGGGACTTAAATTTAGTGCTTTCTTCACTTATGGACATCCCCACTTTGAACCTTTATCAGATTGTCCAGTTCATCTAACAGTGAAGGTAGCATTCCTGGTGCCAATTAACATCAGCTAGTAGAATAAGCATATTTCAAGCCATATGGATTAATCCTCCATACACATTTTTTTTCACATGGATAGAGTAACTGAGATTGCATCCATATTTTATTTCCAAATTACTATCAGATTTTCATATCAATCAGTTCACGCATTTACCAGTTTTTCCCCACAAAAGCTTCATTCTTCTCCTGCTGAATCTAAATTATGTATTTTAGATATGAGGTCCCTGTTATATTGCCTAGCTAGCACTAATCTTTTCATAAAATGACAAGATTTTTCATTGCTTAGGATGACAAATCAAAAGGGATGGCTATTTCATCACAGACTTTCAAAATAGCATGTCTTAGAACTGCTTATGATATTAACAGGAAGAGACATCTGTCAAGCATTCAAACCACTCCACCAGAGCATAAGCTTCATAGATAGCATGCTTAAGTCAAGTCCTAATATAGGAAATATATATAACAGCTACCAGGTCTTTAGCTCATACATTTACGAAACATTATTAGTTAATTACTGCTTCAAGACGTGACACCCATTTTGGTAGAGTTGTTTTGCCGTCTCTTTTCCAATAAGTCCTGGCTCTCATCTCTTAACAGATAACTGCTAGTTGATCACTATAAGTGGGCTCCACATGTGCAGTACTGCGAAGGAGGAGGAATGGTTATTTACCTGGTAGTAACTGTGGTTCTTTGAGATTTTCTGTGCATGTGGATCCCATGACACAGCCACCATCCCCACAGCTTAGAGTCTTATAAATGAGGATTCTGGGTGGCAAAAGGAACTGAATATTGGTTGAAGTTGCTGTGACCTTTGTGCCTTTGGAGGGGACGGGCACAAGGGCATGCAGGGCACATGTATGATGTCTACTGGACACTGCTAATGAAAATGTTCCCAACCCCTGTGCTGGGGTACGTGGACCCCATAAGTGGGATCCACATGTGCAGAACGTCTTGAACAACAGTTACTATGAGGTAAGTAACTGTTCTTTATCTGTTTCTTACAGTAGATGGAATTACGATATCGTTACTCACATTGATTTCTCTTCCCGTTTCGGAATGTATTTTAGCCTTTGCTCCATTCCAAAAATATAGCAAAGTAGCTAAAGTTTAGCTTTAAAAGTTTTGCTGTATCCATTAAAAAGTATATTCACATACTTTGCAGATGATAGATAGAATTTTCACCCATTGTTGCAAACAGAACTTGCATTCACAAAACCCATTCATTTCAATGTGTTCTGTAGATGCAAATATGAAACAGTTTCCTACTGGTAAGGGTTAGAATTGTGTTTGCACAAATGTTTGTACCTGCAAAATGTGGACCCATGTATGTATGTGCATATATGTGTTTTTGTGCATGTCTAAATGGAGACTCAGTAGAGAACCAGCTGAAAACTTGACCCTAAGGACAGTTCATTAATGTTCAAGTTGCATTAATGTGATGAAATGGCCAGAAAGTGCAAAACTGTGTTCAGATAAGAGAAACATAACTAAAGTGCCATAAATCCAACATTTTAATATTTTTCATGCTAAGCTTTTTTTTTTTTTTTTGAGCAGTTCCTTAAAAATGTCCTTGATCATCTCAGCATGACATACATTCTGTGCTAGAATATGAAGTTGCCACCAGCAGCGTGTGGAGTCAGTATCTGAGACTTTGGGCAAGATCTTTGGATAGCATCATATGCTGTCTTAGCCTCAGTTAGTTCAACGCTGTCTCATTCTGGAATAACAAAGCCCGCAGTGAGAATCTTTTGGTGTTAGTATCTTCAAATAGCTTTTCATATACAGGAAAAAATATGGAAGTAGTTATAAACTGTTCAGTCCTAATATATACATTGGACTTTATATTATAGTTTGAATAGACTCTGCATCCTTCAGTCCGTCTAATGTAGTTTACTAGTGTGCCTAGACAGGTGATCTGGAACATCCCAACAATCTGCCTTCAGGCAGGTTTGTTCAGCTGGCCTGCATCTTTGGAATACACTCCTTTTTATGGAGTTTATTTCCAGAGGACTTGTGCAACCTAGAGCTCCATAACTATTTCCTTGATGCTTATTTGGCACGCCAAGTCCTTCCCAAACTCATTTCCACCACCTTTACTGTGTAGCAGCCCACTATCTGCACCTAACGATAAAAGTGAGACTAACCTCCAGGTGGGTAAGTTGGTTAAAAGAGAGAGCTTTCCTAACTTGCATTCCTCTGCAGTGGGAAAACACTGCACTGTTAATACCAAGTGTTCCCCAGCAAGTGGCTAAAGTTCCAGGCATGCTTTGGAATATTGTCAAAGCTTTGACAAGAGGTAACAGGCTTTTAGAATCTCTACATAGAGAATTTCATGGTAATAACAATTTGCTCTTGGAAAACTGAAAAACCTGAAGAGTTGCATATAAACTAGTAATTCTTTGGAATTACTTACCTGTATTGGGAGGGGCAATCTACAAATACAGTGCCTCATACAATTTTAATATATTTTGCAAGTATTAATGTGCCTTGAGAATCACAAAAGTGGTAGAGTGGGTGAGGTAATACCTTTTATTGGACCAACCTCTGTTGGTGGAAGAGAAGCGTTCAAGCTCTGTGTCCACGTGAAAGCTTGTCTCTTTCACCAACAGAAGTTGGTCCAATAAAAGATATTACCTCACCCACCTTGTCTTTCTAATACCTGGGGACCAACACAGCTATAATACTGCAAAAGGCTAAATGGATTAACTCTGCCAAGAACTTTTCTCTGAAACTTTTTCTTTTTTCAGTTCCATTTTTAAGAAGGTAACTTTTGTTTGTCATGTAGTTACTGGTATGATAAGGGTTATGGTAAATATGCTGAATACTCACATTACATTTTAATACTAACTTTTATTTTACAGTTGTACTGTTACATTTTAAGAAAAAGGTATACAAGAGGGGGGAAGGATGTCTTTAGACTCCAGACTTGAGTAGTTATCAATGGTAAATTAGTATGTGTGAGACTTTTCTGCTTTCTTTTCCACAGGAAAAAAACATATTGAACATTGATTTCTGCCTCAGCAACTGATTATTAAAGCACAAATATATGATATGATAGAATGTTCCATGAATAATTGTAGAGAGGAAAGCTCTTACATATGTACTGGATTTTTTCTAGTACTGAAAAACATTGCTAAAAGATTAAATATTTTGTTCATAAAGTTACTGTAAATGTGTCAAACTACAATAATGTCCAGGTCTTATTACATGAAGTTTTGGGTTTTCTGGAAGGCTTGACTAATTAGGGAGTGAATTAGTCAAAAGTATGCACTTACAATGTAAATGTGAACTTTCAAGTCTGAATATTTTCTTCTATATGCCAAATTGGTGGGTGAGCAGTACAGCATGCAAGAAGAAAAACTTTTCAGTATAAGTTAGTACTACTTTTGCACAAGTAATTTAACTTCAGTTGTGCATTACTCCAGCTAATATATTTTCAAATCCAAAAGCCTGAGTACTACTGACATGTGGCTCTTTTTTAGTCTTGCAGGCTATGTTGAAGCTCTAGCTTCGAGAATGGGCCTGTCAATTCCTGATCTGACACCCAAGCAAGCAGATATGTGGCAAACGCGTCTCAGTGCACATGTGGTAAATATATTTATGTATAGTTTGTGTGTACTTTTCACTGGTAATTAGCAGGGATGGGAAGAATCCAATTTTTTTCATTTTTGCCAAATATCAAATACTTAGCTTTCAGTATTTGGCAAATACTGAATATTGTTGTGTCAAGTTGAGGGGAAGCAGATCTGGAGTTGTGTTTGGGTGATTAGAGGCCAGCTGCAGTAAGGATAGGGGTGGAAAATAGCCACACAATCTGCATATGTCTGTGAACTCTGGCTGTGGTGGTAAGATTAGGTGGGTGTCTGTGAAGTCAGTCAACGTGGTGGCTGGCAGTTCTTGTCCTTTAGAGAGTTTGGTATTTATATTCATTGTTCGTGTCAGACTTATTAAATGCTTTCTGGGAATATATCTGTAGTGTGTACAAATCTAATTCCAATCCTTAATTTATATATAAATTTGGATATGAAAACACCTTTCATCTAAGTAAAATGTGCATGTTAAAGGAATATCCACTACCTAGACTTAAGATAGAAATCATTTTCAGAATTACTGGATATTCATCATCTTACAGAGAGAAAATGTTGGATATTTTAATTTTATTAAAAATTGAAGTATTTGATATTGACTCATTTAAAATGGGGGGAATTAAATTTGCCAGTTTATTTCTGTGGCAATTCATTGTGATAAAATAAATGCTACAGCTACAAGATGAAGGAAATATCCAAGCAAAAGTTGAAAAAGTAATGTAGGAATAGTTTACCTTGGTGGAAATTAGGGTAAAAAAAATTGCAGCATTTATCTTGGAAAAGTCGTTATGGAGAGCTGTGTGTTTGTATGTCCTCATGTAACACCACCAGCAGCAAAAGAAGCAATGAATCCTCTAGCCTCATGTACAGGTACTAAATGGTTTCAATGGCACACTCGTCAGCCTCTAGCATTTAGGGTTTTCCTATGCTAATTGTTAATCCCAAATGTTAAAATTTTGAGAGTCCGACTCCTGGAACTTTAAACAAAGTTAACCGGAGAGCTACTCTGCTACTCTTCCTATACATTTTTTTTTGTAAGATCTCATTCATTCACATAGATTCAGCTTCCATTCTCATCCCAATGACTCTCAAATCTGTCTTTCTGCTGTCTCCCTCTATCCAATTTGGCTTTACAGCATCTCTTTGACAACATCTTCTGGATGTCTTAGCAGCTTAAACCTAACATGGCCAAAATTGAACTCACTATTTTTCTTCCCAAAACCTTCCCACTCAACCCTTATTTGTCACTTCACAATATTACCATATTTTTTTTGCTCAGAGATCTAACCTACACATCACCTTTGACTTCTTCTCCTTTGACCTAGACATGTGGGCCAAAATCTTGTGGGTTCTTCTTCCATAACGTTTGTGAAATCTGACCTATTTCTTTGTGTACGTGCAGCAAAATCTTACAGGTCCTCATCTCCCATTTTGATTACAATAACCTCCTCTTCTCTGGCCTCCCTGACACCTCCTTCACTCCCTCCCATTCCATTAAAGTGCAGCTGCTAAGGTATCTTCCTTGCCTGTCATGACCATGTCACCCCTTTTTTGAATCCCTCCACAATTGTCATCGTCTCCATTACAAGAAATTCAAGTTATTGGGCTCTCTTTCAAGACCCTTCACAGTTCTGCACTCCCTCCCACCCCCACTTATTCACACACTCTTCTTTTATTATGGTGTGTATCCCACTCCTTGTGCCTTGCCACTGTCAGCCTTGTCCACCTGCATATATATTCCTCTCCACCGCTCTTTGTATGTTCCCTGACTTGGGGCAAAAAAAACCCAACCCACTGAATTAATTTGACATGTTACCCTGATTGCTGTCCTTGCACATTTATATCTTTTTTTTTTTTTTTTTTTTTGTCTTCCTATATTGTAAGCACTTCAGAACAGGGTTAGTTTCTAATTATGTGCTATTGCAGTGGCTAGCATAATAGGACCTATTTCCTGATTGGGGGAGCTACCACTGTGCAAATGTGTAGCAACTGGACTGTGGAAACCCTGGTAATTTCTCTCCATTTTTTTCCTTAGGGTAAAGCTATTGGAGTGACCATTGGCTGCCTTTTAGGAATGTTTCCTTTGTTCTTCTTTGGAGATGAAGAAAAAAAACTGGAAGAGAAAAATTAACCTTTTTACAATACAAATAAAAATGTAAACTAATGTACCTCAATTATTCAATTATGCTGTCAGAATATTTAGGAATTAACTGACAGTAACAATGTATAGACCTGGGAACAAAACATTCAGCATGTTGTTTTATGGATACACTAATTTATTGTGGCTTTGTCTTATTCAGTACATCTTTTTATAAGATACCATTTAGCTTTTTATTTAGTGTAAGTTGTTGAAATGTTCTCACTTATAGTAGCAACTGACGTTTACTGATTCCCTCTCACCTTCATCCGGTAACAGGATTATTACTTACTTGCCTGCTCTGGATGTACTGTGTAGGTTTTGGGTTTCCACAGCTGCTGCCTAACTTGTAAATGCATGCCAAAAAGGATCCTTTAGCTGCTCATCAGGTCCTCCAATCCAGACTATCAGTGGGGCCAGTTGGCAGGTGATTTGGAATGATGTTATTAAGCACTTTTGCAGTTATTTTTTTCCTTTGAGCCACCATTTCACATTTCCTCAGGATAGACCTGTTTCAGCAACCCCCCACTGTTTGGTTTGCACTCCTTCACAATTCTAGCTAATGTGGCTTACAAGCCATCCATTACATGCCATCACTTCTTGACAAGGTAAGTGTTTATAGTGGTGCCTTGTTACCAGGCTCATCCTTCAGAGTTTATACACAGTCACCCAATTTTTTTTCCCCCCTGAAGCAGTATTTTGAGAATCAAGTTTAAAGTTAGTGTGTGGAGTATCCTTTCTTTCATCTAACCACCCTCTCAAATATGTTACAGCACCTACTTGCAGTAAGCATAACTTTCCTCTCTTCCTGGACTTTCACCAAACTCCAGGAATTCCAGCTGAGCCCCTAGTGGAGTAATTATGTGCTCCTGGTAACTGGATCAAAATAATAAAACTGTGTTTTGTACAGCATAGCAGATAGGCTGAGAAGAGCTGTAGACAAGGGAGGGATGTCTTGAGATGAAACTGGAAAAGGAGAGTTCTGTTTGAGGTGATGATACATACAGGAAGTCTTTTCCAGATGAGTGCACAGGGCAAAAAATGAGGTTGAATGCTTCGTGCAAAGGGTATGAACCCATGCTGTCTTCTGTCCAAGAAAGATATGACTTAAAGATCTGTTTCAGTCAAATTAAATCGGATTCCAGTGTGGCAACTCTGGACACTTTCCAGACCTGCCAGTTCTACATATTTCCCTGTAGACCACAGATTTTCAAACCATGATATGGATTTGTGGGGAAAACCTCTAATATATGGGGAAATAGCCTCTGTTCGGTTGTTCTTTCCTATTCATCTGCGTCCTGGGGAACAAAAGCCAACTGGAGCTGCTACACAAGCTGATGGACAGTCTGGTCTTCAGTCTGTGGAGCACACGAGAGCTCTGCTGCACTATCAGCTGGGTAAGCAAAGGCTTGAGGGCTGGTGGAGTGCTCAGCTCTTCGGTCTTAGAACTGGCTGGGGAGCTGCTGCTTTCTGCCAGCTCTGCAGTTCCCCTTGACCTCCCCCATCTGCCTATGTGGATTTGCCCTACCCATGACTCTCTAGCATCAGCCTACCCACCCTGGCCCCAGCTCCCCTCTTACCTTAGGAGTCTTCTGGGACAGGCCCTGATGGCCTGCCCCTCCCCTCCGTAGGTCTTCATGTGGTACCTGGCTGACTCCCCATCTCTAGTCTTTCGGGAGCTGAGAACAGGGAACCCGCTGTCTCCCAAATCCCAGAGCCCCATGGCCTTTAGAGGCAGGGACATTGCCTCCCAGGCACTGAGCTCTGCTGACTTCAATCATACTAGCCAGGAGTAGCTCTACTGAGTAATTGGGGTTTTCATACCCATCCGATGGGAAACCCCCTGTTGCTGGCAAACTCCTCCCATGGGGGTGGAACTGTTTTCAGCAGCCAGGGCTGGAGCCAGCAGAGTTTAATGCCTGCAGAGCCAGGGTGTGGATTAGGCAGTGTCCCCCACTTGACAGTCCCCCAAACACTGGAGATAGTGGGTAGCTGGTCCCTCCCAAAAGCACATAGGTGTGGGAAGCCATCGCGGGGAGGAATGGGGAGAGAGGAAAAGAATAGGGAATCATAGGCCTGGGATGTTTATCGGGAGGGATGGAACTTCCACACCTGGGATTCCCATCCTTGCCCTGGGCTGTCTATAAACGGTGAAGCCTATGGTATGCTTTCCCTCCTCTTGTGTAATGTGGGAGCTGGCTTAGTGGAGGGTTTTGTGGGTGATGGGATGACTGCATGGATTGAATTGGGTACGAGGTGCAGGGGTGTGTTTTTGTGTGTGTAAGGGGTGGGTGAGGTGTTCAGCACGGGTGGGTGGAACATGCATGGGTGTGTGAAGTGAGCATGTACAATTGGTGAGTGTGGGGCTGCATGCATAGAATGCATGTGCATTGTGTGTGTATGCAGAATGAGTGGAATGAATGGGAGGGTTGATGGAGGAATGAGTTGTCTGGGTAGTAATGAGTACGACGTTGGGTAGGAAGATGGGATGGAGTGAAAGTGGGTGTGAGATGAATGCTAGATGAGATGTATGGAATGAATGAATGAAGTGGGCATGAGTAGAACAAATGGACAAATGTATCTGAATTTATGCATGTTCATACAACTGTAGCTAAATTAAAATCTACTGGGTTTTTTATTTGCAAATGTTTGCAGGCATGGTTTCCTAATTTAGAAACTCAATATGATGGTCTCTCTCAATCTTTCTGTTGAAAGCTATCTTAAGATGAATGAGTGCACATGCCAAAAATGCTTAAACAGGTGGTTTCTCTGATTAGTCAAATTCGAGGCGGGGGGGGGGGGGGAGGATCAGTCTGGATTAGTGGATCTGATTTGCAGAATATAATTCAGAGTTAAAACTAGACGTTTGTTTGTTACTTTTGCTGTGATGGCATTTATTGGAAAAGCAGATTTGTGGGTTTTTTCCTTTTTTGCCTTATTAATTTTACTTATTTGCAGCCCTGTATAATCTTTTATGTTTATGTGGTGAGTGATGAGTTAAGTTGCAATTACCATATTAAATATTTTTAATATTTCAGTATATGACCCATCTGTACTATAATTATAAATTCCTTATAGTTGCCTACAAAGGAGAGGATCCTCTCTATGTACAATATGGAAGAAGATACCAAAAGCAGGGTAGAGCTAGGACACTTTATTTTGGCAGCTCTGCATTCTTAGATGAGTTTTTCTAATCTATAAAAAGATAGTAACAATTACATTACATCCCATGAAACTAAGTGTTTTGTTTGCTGTTGGAAAGACTTTATTATTACAGCCCTTATTTGTTTAACATGTTTGATTAGCAGCTTGCCTCCTGGGTGGTAAATCTGATCTCCCTCTTGACCACTTCCAGAGGCCCTGCCACAGCAGTACCAGCCCTTTAATCCTAATGGATGAAGAAGGAACAAAGAAATACTATCAACTTGTTAATAAGCTTTGAGATAGTACTGATCAAGCAGTGTCTCAAAATTGCACTTTGCACAAAAGGATGACTTTTCATAAACTTTCGGTTAGTATGCCCTTAATATGTAATATCAATTCAAATGTCCCTTGTTGTAGCGTAGTATAATCTTCCTTCCAGTATAAGTTTTTGTGTTTTACGAGGCGCTTGGGTGCTTTAAAATTGATCATCCAGGTAGTTGTCTTGCCTGGAAAGGACACTTTGATTTTCTTCCTCTGCATATGTATTCAGTTTGCAACAAGCTTTTCTTTTGACGACTGTTCTTTCCTGTTTTTTTCTTTACAAAGCTATAATTAGTCCCTTTAATATTTTTTTTAAGATGGAGAACACATAAAACACATTTTGGATAGCAATCTAACTGTATTCAGTTATTTTGCTATGGACATGACATAATTCATCAATTTATGGGGGCCATCTAATACTCATCAAAGTGTAACATGTGTAACAAAGTGTAACAAAGCGTTGTTACCATACTCTAATGTATAGTATTTTGCACAGAATAGTTTCAGCAGTGTTTCCCATTACAATATTGGCACTGACATTTTTAGGCAATACTCAAGCTTCTGTACTTCACTAACCGATTTAAAATTGGAACACTAACTTCATTCTCATTATTTTGAGAGCTTGCAAGAACAAATACAGAGCTAAATTCAGCTGTCGTAGTAGTGCTCATTTAAAAATGACAATATTAACTCCATGTACTATTGTTTATTACCTTGTGCATGTACATTGAGTGCATTTTGTTGATACTGTATGGTAAACTATTGTTCTGCAACCAATGTTTTTAACAAGAAAAGGTGAACTAAAAGATCTTCAAAGAAGTGAATGTGATTTTGTTTTAAAACTATTGAGCTGGCCATGAAAAAGTATAATGGGCAGGCAACACGTGGTTGGAAATAGTCTTGGGTGTCTCAGACCAGCCGTGGACAGGGAGATCATGAAGGTGACTCCCTAGGTCTCCCAGGATTTGGGAAAGGAATAGTGAATACTGTGGGTGAAATCCTGCCACCTTTGTCACCAGTGGGGAAGTTCTCACAGTTTTCAGTGGGGCTAGATGTCCCCCTGTATGTGGGATGGCTCAGCAAGGCTACAAGATTAACCCGTGTACCTCAGTAGTGAGAAAATAGGGTATCTGCCTGATCCAGAATGAGGGATTTGTGCATATTCAGTATTGTGAATCTTCCTCTGCATGTGTTTTTAATAAATGAACAAGGGCAATTCTGAGAACTCTGGCTCTGTTCTTAAAAACACAGATTTGAAAAGACCAAGCATATAACAGAAGAACTACCATGTTGTCCGTACAAGTTTTTTAAGAGACTTTGTTCTTACTCTGTTTATTTCTATCAGTTTTGTACTGTATGTAAAATGGGCCTTTAACATTAAAAACTTGGTAGATGTGAAATTGTTTATATTCTGAAATGGTATGTCTTTCATTGTAACTTTAAATTTCATTATCAGTGTGTTTTTAACAAATGATTCAAGTGATTACTGTAGTTTGAGCAATTCCTTTTGCTTCCATTGCCCATGATAGATTCAGGGACAGTTTTTAGAAATAACCAGCGAAGAACATGCATTTGATAGTATGGTGTGTGCCAAACTGGGAAATATCTTATTTTTTATGAATATTGTGCATACCTCGGTGTGTTTACGATGAGTTACTTGCTATAGGGTAAGATCAAAAGGGGTTGTTAGAGGAACCAAGCAGGAAAAGGAAAACAATCACCTAGATAAGGAATGTCTCAGCCAGGTTATTAGCTGTAAAGAAACAACTTATCTGGTGCCAACAAAGTTACACAGCTGCTTTATCAAGGCTGATGAGAGACAGAGAGAGAGAGAGAGATCAAAAGACTCAGTCAATTAAAGGATTTGCCCTGCTGAAAGAGATGGGGAGAGAGGATTGTCAGCAGACTGAGGCTGACACACTGATAGACTGAGACAGAGAGGGTCTGTGAAGATGCGAACTAACGCTCAGAAGGGAGGTCAGGAATAAGCTGGACCTACCTCAGCTATGCATAGAAAGGCTGCGCATCGGTAAGTCAGAATACATATAGGATACTTTTTTGCTTTAACTGCTTTTCCTCAATGCTGAGTTCCCTTTGGCAAATAAATATTACTTTGTTTTGAAGAAGCTGTTTCAGTGTCACTACGAACTTATTCCGTCACAAGCTCCTGGAGGAAGAGGGCTTACATGTGCCAACCTCAGTTGGTGCCCCTCAGGTTAACGCAGCTGATAAATGGGGCTGCAGCCTAGAGGTCAGTCTGAGTGGTAAGACTGCATGGTCCCACCCAGAATGAAGTGCTGGAAGCCAGGCCTGTCACGTGAGGAGAGCACTTAAGAGGGACTGAAAGGGCTCTAAAAGCGCAGCTCACCCTGTAACCGTGACATATGATCACCAAAACTATCTTTGTATATTTCTCATTCATTGAATCATAAAAGATTAGGGTTGAAGAGACCTCAGGAGGCCATCTAGTCCAATCCCCTGCTCAAAGCAGGACTAACCCCAATTAAATCATTCCAGCCAGGGCCTTGTCAAGCCGGGCCTTAAAAACCTCTAAAGATGGAGATTCCACCACCTCGCTAGGTAACCCATTCCAGTGCTTCGCCACCCTCCTAGTGAAATAGTTTTTCCTAATATCCAACCTAGACCTCCCCTACTGCAACTTGAGACCATTGCTCCTTGTTCTGTCATCTGCCACCACTGAGAACAGCTGAGCTCCATCCTCTTTGGAACCCCCCTTCAGGTAGTTGAAGGCTGCTATCAAATTGCCCCTCATTCTTCTCTTCTGCAGACGAAATAACCCCAGTTCCCTCAGCCTCTCCTTGTAAGTCATGTGCCCCAGCCCCCTAATCATTTTTGTTGCCCTCTGCTGGACTCTCTCCAATTTGTCCATATCCCTTGTAGTGGGGGGACTAAAACTGCACACAATACTCCAGATGTGGCCTCACCAGTGCCAAATAGAGGGTAATAATCACCAGCCCAATATGCCATTACTCTTCTTGGCAACAAGGGCACACTGTTGACTCATATCCAACTTCTCGTCCACTGTAATCCCCAGGTCCTTTTCTGCAGAACTGCTGCTTAGCCAGTCAGCCCCCAGCCTGTAGCAGTGCATGTGATTCTTCCGTCCTAAGTGCAGGACTCTACACTTGTCCTTGTTGAACCTCATCAGATTTCTTTTGGCCCAATCCTCCAATTTGTCTAGGTCACTTGGGACCCTATCCCTACCGTCCAGTGTATCTACCTCTCCCCCCCCAGTTTAGTGTCATCCACAGGCTTGCCGAGGGTGCAATCCATCCCATCATCCAGATCATTAATGAAGATGTTGAACAAAACTGGCCCCAGGACTGACCCCTGGGGCACTCCGCTTGATACCAGCTGCCAACTAGACATTGAGCCATTGATCACTACTCATTGATCCTGACAATCTAGCCAGCTTTCTATCCACCTTATAGTCCATTCACCCAAGCCATACTTTTTTAACTTCCTGGCAAGAATACTGTGGGAAACCGTTATCAAAATCTTTGCTGAAGTCAAGATATATCACGTCCACCGCTTTCCCCATATCCACAGAGCCAGTTATCTCATCATAGAAGATAATCAGGTTGGTCAGACATGACTTGACCTTGGTGAATCCATGTTGACTGTTCCTGATCACCTTCCTCTCCTCTAAGTGCTTCAAAATGGTTTCCTTGAGGACCTGCTTCATGATTTTTTCCAGGGACTAAGGTGAGGCTTACCAGTCTGTAGTTCCCTGGATTCTCCTTCCCTTTTTTAAAGATGGGCACTCTATTTGCCTTTTTCCAATCATCCGGGATCTCCCCTGATCACCATGAGTTTTCAAAGATAATGGCCAGTGGCTCTGCAATCACATCAGCCAACTCCCTCAGCACCCTTGGATGCATTAGATCCAGACCCGTGGACTTGTCCATGTCCAGCTTTTCTAAATAGTCCTTAACCTGTTCTTTCACCACTGAGGGCTCCTCCCTATACTGTGCTGCCCAGTGCAGCAGTCTGGGAGCTGTCTGTCTGTGAAGACCAAGGCAAAAAAAGCATTGAGTACTTCAGCTTTATCTGTATCATCTGTCACTAGGTTGCCTCCCCCATTCAGTAAGGGTCCCACACTTTCCCTGACTACCTTGTTGCATGCTCGGGCAATATTTTTATACTCCTCCCTAGTCATCTGTCCAAGATTTCCATTCGTAAACTTCCTTGTATTTAAGCTCACCAAAGATTTCTCTGTTAAACCAAGCTGGTCACCTGCCATATTTGCTACTCTTTTTTCACATCAGGATGGTTTGTTCCTGCGCCCTCAATAAGGTTTCTTTAAAATACAGCCAGCTCTCCTGGACTCCTTTTCTTCTCATATACTTTTACATGAATATCCGTGTTCAAACAGCCCAAATTGTATTCTATTAGATTAGACAGGGTAGGCCTGTTGCTCAGTGAAGGGGTGTGTGTGTGGGGGGGGGGGGAACAATAACAGAATGTGGAAATGGCAAAAATGTTAAATGACTTTTTTTATTTTTCATCAAAAAGTTTAGTAGCGATTGGACATCTAACATCATGAATGCCAGTGAATACGAGGTAGGCTTAGAGGCTAAAATGGGGAAAGAACAAGTTATAAATTACTTAGACAAGTTAGATGTCTTCAAGTCACCAAGGCGTGATGAAATGCATCCTAGAATACGCAAGGAGCTGACTGAGGAGATATCTGAGACATTAGTGATATCTTCAAAAGTCATGGAAGACTGGAGATTCTAGAGGACTGGAAAAGGGCAAATATAGTGCCCATCTATAAAATTAGGACAACCTGGGGAATTACAGATCAGTCATCTTAACTTCAGTACCTGGGAAGATAATGGAACAAATAATTAAGCAATTGATTTGCAAACACTAGAAGATAAGGTGATAAGTAATCGTATGGATTTGTCAAGAACAAATCATGTCAAACCAGCCTAATAGCTTTCTTTAACTGGGTAACAAGTCTTGTGGATGGGAGGAAGCAGTAGATGTGGTATATCTTGACTTTAGTAAGGCTTTTGATACTATCTCGCATGACCTCACAAACAAACTAGTGAAATACAACCTAGATGGAGTACTAGAATGTGGGTGCATAACTGGTTGGAAAACCATTCCCAGAGAGTAATTATCAGTGGTTTATAGTCAAGCTGGAAGGGAATGTCGAGTGGGGTCCCTCAGGGATCATTTCTGGGTCTGGTTCTGTTCAATATCTTCATCAATGATTTAGATAATGGCTTAGAGAGTACACTTGAAAAGTTGGTGGATAATACCAAGCTGGGAGGGGTTGCAAGTGCTTTAGAGGATAGGATTAAAATTCAAAATGTTCTGGACAAACTGGAGAAATGGTCTGAAGTAAACAGGATGAAATTCAATACGGACAAATGCAAAGTACTCCACTTAGGAAGGAACAATCAGTTGCACACGTACAAAATGGGAAGTGACTGCCTAGGAAGGAGTACTGCGGAAAGGGATCTGGGGTTCATAGTGAAACACAGGCTAAATCTTTGTCAACAATGTAACACTTGCAGAAAAAGCAAACATCATTCTGGGATGTATCAGCAGAAGTGTTGTAAGCAAGACACAAGAAGTAATTCTGCTCTATTTCACGCTGATTAGGCCTCAACTGGAGTATTGTGTCCTGGGCATCATATTTCAGGAAAGATGTGGACAAATTGGACAAAAAGTCCAGAGAAGAGCAACAAAAATGATTAAAGCTCTAGAAAACATGACCTCTGAGGGAAGATTGAAAAAGTTGGGTTTGTTTAGTCTGCACAAAAGAAGACTGAGGTGGGACATAAGTTTTCAAGTACATAAAAAGTTGTTATAAGGAGGAGGGAGAAAAATTTGTTCTCCTTAACCACTAAGGATAGGACAAGAAGCAATGGGCTTAAATTGCAGAAAGAGAGGTTTAGGTTGGACATTAGGAAAAACTTCCTAACTGTCAGGGTAGTTAAGCACTGGAATAAATTGCCTACGGAGGTTGTGGAATCTCCATCATTGGAGATTTTTAAGAGCAGGTTAGACAAACACCTGTCAGGGATGATCTAGGTAATACTTAATCCTACCATGAGTGTAGGGGACTGGACTAGATGACCTTTTGAGGTCCCTTCCGGTCTTATGAGTCTATGATTAAACTACTGAGTTTTATATAATGTTTTCGCTACAGTGAACTTTTTTTGTGTTCCTTTACTAGACTGTCCTCCAGTCCTTGGGAGAAATGCCCATTAATTTTCATGCAAAATGCCCATTGTAATAAGCAATACAGGAATTGAGCACTTAAGTCATAACCAATTACCTTGGTTCCTTTCATATGAGGTACTACAGGTGAGTGTGTTCAGTACATTCACGTTAGGGCATTCTCTCCTCTGCGGAGGTATTTAAATGGGTACTAAATGTGAAAATTTTTAGGAAGTAAAGTCAGCCAAACTTTGACAAATATATAGGCAAGAAGTTCAACTGCACTCTAATTTTGTGCCTGATAACTTGCATATAAACATAAGCATTCAGTTAAATAAGCCTTTGGAACGCCGCTTTAATCATTTTGGCTCTTTACTTGATTTACTACTTGTCGCTCAGTAATTGAAGCACAGAAACAAATGCCACAGATGCCATTCATTTTAATACAAGCGACTAAAATAAATATATTGAGGAAATTACATGGTCTCATTTAAAATGTATTAGTGTCTCTGGTATATGAAAAATCACACATTTTGCTGGCACCAGTAGTAAAATCAATAAAGTTCATATAAGAATGAATGAATGGCTTTCACAAATTAATAGAAGTTCAGTTACATGGATGGCATCTACCATGATTTCTACAGTAGCAGGCACTGATATCAATGGGCGTATCTCTTATTTTTGCTTCTGTACTATAGACATTTTCTAAAATTCTTCCACCTCAAAAGAAATCTTGGTTTTCAGTATTCAGTGGATGTCTGAATATTTTTTCCTTTGAAATCTTTCTCATTGCTGCTGTTTAGCGCTCATTCTTGACAGGCTTAATAGAGGGGTATGAACGATTTTGTACAGATGTTGCTGCTTCTGCTAGTTAGGTTACAATACCGGGTGAGTGTTAGCATTTTTGTTCTCTCCTGGTAGCCAACCCTGTTGAACTACTTTAGACTTTTAAAGAGAATAAAGGGCACATGAGAAAAGGAGCCAAGGCAAAAAAGTGTGTTTGCCATTCTTAGATTTGTTTTTTATTCCAGAAAATACTTTTAGAAGCATCTAGCTGAGCAGTGTCATTCTCCACGCTGCGAGCGAGATGGTCTCTAGCCAAGACGCTGTTAGTTACAAAATTAAGCTTTTTGAGGATGACTTCTGTGAGGCCTTTTGTAACGATGCTGGTTCTGGTGGGACCCAACTGAGAGTGCCAATTCAGGACAAATTGCTTAAAGCAGGGCAGTTACAGCCCAAGGCTGGGGTTTCTATGCATACCAAGGCAAACCAAACCAGCCAAACAGAGAAAACTTCAGTTTTACCCCACTGCCTAACCACAAGTCACACAAGCAATTTCCCCTAGACACTCCAGTTTCCCAGTATCCCCACCAGTGCCACTCGTTATGGGGATGGATGGTTATGAAAACCAATACCCCAGTAAAAGAAAAAAACTTCTCTCAATCCCAAAGGACCAAGCCCCAGACCCAGGTCAATATACAAATTACCCACAAATCATGCTGTTGCCAATCCTTTAGAATAAAAATTCTAAAGGTTTATTCATAAAAGGAAAAAGATATAGATGAGAGCTAGAATTGGTTAAATGGAATCAATTACATACAGTAATGGCAAAGTTCTTGGTTCAGGCTTGTAGCAGTGATAGAATAAACTGCAGGTTCAAATCAAGTCTCTGGAGTACATCCACAGCTGGGATGGGTCATCAGCAATGTTCCCTCTAATTTTTGACAGGCCGTGTGTGCAAAAAATTTCTTCTGTGCAAATTGTGCTTCTGTGCAAATTTTTGTGCACACGGTGTTTCGGATCTGTGTACACGCGCACAGCTTAGAGGGAACAGTGGTTATCAGTCCTTTGTTTAGAGCTTCCATTTGTAGCAAAGTCCCTCCAGAGGTAAGAAGCAGGATTGAAGACAAGATGGAGGAGCTGCCACAGCCTTTTATAGTCTCCTGCCATATGGTCTCTGCTTTCTTTGTTCCAAAGACAAGCTGTCCATCACATGGCATGGAAAAACCTTAGAGTTCTGTCCGTAGGCATGTCCCTGCATACCTTGCTGAGTCGCAAGGTGTATCTGCCTTCTCTCAATGGGTCAGTTGTATAGCTCATGGTCCTTAATGGGCCATCAACCAGGGTAGGCACAGCTGACACCAACTTGTCTGGGGTGTCACCCAGAAGCATAGCACAAGTTTGAGCTACAGACTGTATAGAGCCAATACTTATAACTTTAAATACAAAAATGCTACATGCAAACAGATAGCATAATCATAACCAGCAAACCATAACCTTGTCTTAGACACCTTATTTGACCCCCTTTATACAAGATTTGGTGCCACTACAGGACCTTAGTTGCAACAATGATCTATATGGTCCCAGTTCTTGATCACACCTTTATGTTGATAGCAAGACTTACATTCATAGCATAGCATTACTCCTACCGGATCAGACCACTGATTGATCCAGCTTGGATTCTAGCCTTTGGCAGTTGCCAGAATCTGAGTCTTCAAAAGAGTACAAAGGTCATCCCAAAATATACCTAGTCATTGGGACAGTACATACATAGTATTAAGCAGTTCCCTCAGGCAGTTAATTTATGCCAGAAAGCACAGCAGAATTACCTTTAGCAATATTCTGCTTAAATGTGTCAACCATAAATATGGAATAAAATCATATTGTGATAATGTGTTTATAAGACACATCAGTTCTTGTAGTGTATAGTTGCCATTGCCCATGTTTAGAAATCCATCAGTACCCTGGAGGAAGAGAAACAGACTTCCTATTTCCCCTCTTGCATGAAGTTTACATATCTTGGAATACCCTACGGAACTTCACCAAGGAAAAGTACAAGCATTGTTCAGCTAGAAAGGATCTTGAGTATATATTTAACTAACCCTTAAGCCTTTCATGTGAATTGTATCTTGAAACATAACTAGACTGAATTTGTTATTTTGTTGTAGAGTATCTTTTGCAGATGTATGAATTGGTTTTGTTCAATTTAAGATTGTCCTGATCTGTGCAGATGTAGTGAGCTAAATTTATTATTCATGTTTATTACGGTAGTGCCGAAGGACCAACCACAAATGGGGAGCTATTGTGCTAGGCAGTGTACAGGTGGACAGCCCTGGCCTGAAGAACTTAAAATCTAAATTGACAAGACAGACACAGGGTCAAAGGTTCAGTTAACCCTGAAACTGGCAACACACCAGAAAATTTTACAAATGATCCCTAAACTGGTTAGTGATAGTTTAGTTTTCAGGTGGGGTCAACCCCAAATTGACCTGCTCATGTCCACTCAGAATTCTCAGCGTCATCTCTATTGACCAGGGCTCAGAGACCAATTGCTATCAGATGCATTCCTGCTGAATTGAAGCAGTCATCTTTGTGCCTTCCCTCTATTCCTTTGATACCCAGAGTCATAAGGAAAATCAGGGAGGACTGAACAAACAGTATCCTCCTAGCACAAATGTGGCCTTAGCGGTATCGGTACACAGATCTTCTGCAGCTGACCAGAGAACTGCTGGTTCTCTGAGTTTTCCCTTGCCCAGACCTCCTTTCTCAACAGCAAGGAGAATTTGTTGAATCTGAGACACTTCACTTAGCTACTGGGGGGATCGTCTGCTGATTTCCATGGATTGCTTGTGTTCACAGAGAATTCAAGCAGTACTGTTACAGTCTAGCAAGATCTCTACCTTGAAGTGTTGCAGACTAAAATGGATGAGAATTTGGTGTTTGGTGAAGGACAATGAGTTATCTCTGTCACAGGTGGGAGTTTCTGCAGTTTCAGAGTATCTCTTGCATTTAAAATCACAAAGTTTGACAGTAGCTTCCCTAAAGGTGCCTCTTGCAGCTGTATCTGCCTCTCAGATATTGATGAGAGATTAGCCTCTATTCTCCCACTCCACAATCTCTAGGTTTCTTATGGGAATGACGAATGCCTCTCCTGCTGTTAGAGGCCCTTCCTGAGTCTCCAACGTTGATGGGCCCACCCTATGAGCCCCTCTCTCAAGCTTCCTTAGAACACCTAGCTATCAAAATGGCATTTTTAATAGTCTAGACAAAGTCGTTTGAGACTTCACCCCAGATTTCTGCCTTAAATGGACTCAGATTTTCTGCTGTCACAGTATGTGTTCTTCCACAGATCTCGTGCCCATCCAGGAGAGTTCCATTTATTTTTTTTTTTAGATGTGCAAAGGTCCCTGTGCTATTATCTGGGCAGGACTAAGCCCTTCAGAAAGCGTAAGGGACAACCTATTAGTAAATAGACTTTCTGAATGGATTAGGAGGTGTATTAAATGCTGTTTGGTGAGAAAATCAATACCCGTATGATTAAAGATGCACTCCAGTCGGGGCTACAGCTGCCTCTGTAGCTTGTTTGAGGCCAATTCCTTTTGCAGACATTTGCAAAGCAGCAACATGGAGTTTGGGTCATACTTTCACTAACCGCTGTCCATTGGACTTGCGATCTGATGCTCGGTTTGGTAAGGGGGGGTCCATTTGTGCCTAAAACTCCTTGCCCGCCATCCTCTAACGCGGGCCGTGGCTTACTAATTCCCCATAAGTGGAGAAGCACAGAGGCCCTCCAAGAATGAGGCTGGTTGCTTGTAAGTGTTCAAGAGTTGCCGCTGTGCATTCACACCACCCACCCACCTTCTGCTCTGCCTCAGAATTCTTTGTGTGTCAGGGTCAGTAGGCTGGAGAGAAAGAATGGGGGTGACTCGGGTGTGGGGCAGGTGTACTCTTTTTCTAGACATGGCTGATGACAGCATAGCAAGAGAGTGCTACTGCACCACTCCCCTCATCACCCCCACCACAGCAGACACGGCTTTCTATACCCCAAATCCCAAAAGTGTGACTGCACAGAGGCAACTCTCAGAGAGCAGCAGTTACGAGTAAGTAACCCCTCTTTCAATCCAAAATTCCCTGAGGGAGAGAGGCAGGTCACATGCTGTGCAGATATAAATGCTTGTCTTCGCACTGGAGTTGTGTTATTCGTCAAAGAATACATTCAAGGCCAATCAACCCTCAAAAGGAAGTGGTGTGCATAGTGGGGAGGAGGGGAATCATACATTCCCTCCGTTTTAATATTCAGGCTTACTGTGACACTTGCTCTGGATACTCAGGGTTGGAAGGCACCTCGCTATCTCTTGCGCCTCGTGTGAGGAAGCCCTGTCAGTGCTTGCTGTGGGTCAGCTCCCCAACTCCACCAGCCACAGGCACCACACGCACTGCCTGGAGGTCTTGCAGGCCCCGCTATTACTCTGCCAGTTAGCAACAGGCACACCCTGAGGGGAAATACAGGTGCAATTGCCCTGAACTGTGGCAGCTCTTATTAACCTTTGTGCAAATTCCACACATAGCTTATGATCTGTTAACCTTACCAAAAAGTAGAGAGGAGGGAAATCAATTTATTAGCACCTGACTCACAACTGCATTTGTTATTCCAGAATGATACTGATACATCTGATTTCAGAGGAGTTAGTCAAGTGTTACCAGGGTAGTGGAATGGTGAATGAGGTTATCAGTCCAAATACTGCTTGGTCAACAAATAGAAATATGGCAACTTATGTAATCGATTTAAAGAAGCCATTTATCTTCATTTTCAAACCAATGTAAGCCATTTGTCCACTTTTAGAGTAATTGCCTGTAAATGTTTCCTTGAAATGAAGATCAAATTTAAAACCTTCACTACCAAAGTATACAAATTAGGTGATCATGTCACATGGCAGCTTAACTATAAAAGATTGGAGACAGAGAGAGGGAGTTTTGTTGTTGGTTTTTCATCTCTCATTTTTAAATTCCAAGTTGATTTAAGAGTTTGGAAAGAAATGACTACATGTTCCCTTCTGCGTGGAAACACTTGTAGCACCATCTGATTTAAAAGATAACCAGCCATACATGCCTATAAAACTACATATGCACAAAAGGTTCATTGACCTCAGGATTGCAGGGCAGTGCAGTACACTCCCCTAGGTTGCCTTGTTGCAACAGTCAGCGGGTGCAGGGAGGAGGAAGAAGAGGAGGGCTCTCACTAGATAGTCATGGTCCATGAAAAAGGCTCTTGGCTTGGCTGGCTGGGGAACAGAGCAGCTGATATCACCAAGAGAAGCAAAGGAAGACCCGTTCCTGTTCTGCCTCCCATTGAAAATACCACCTTTTGTTCCCTATCCTTGGAGGTTGTGTTGGAGGTATTAATACATTTGCAGTCTGTTTATGCTTGCAAGTTGCATTTTGAGTTTCACAGGATGCTGTGGTTCCAGGTATTTTTCATTGGTCACTCGGAGTGCAACAATTGTGTGGATAATGTGCCTGGATACTCACAGACTTTGTCACTGGTATGGAGATTCTTGGATCTGGAAAATTTCATGGGTGTCCTGCAGGCGCTTTGCGGACCTCTGAGGCATCCTGTGAACTTTTTACTTTTGCAGTTTGTTGGCCTGGGTGCTTTGAGAACTGACGTGGTTGGTTTGTGATGTACAGCCTGAGACTGTGGGATTTCAACATCAAAAGGGTGAAGGTGGGTGACAGAGGGATCACCACAGCCCTTTCTCCCTTTTCACTGCTGCCAGTGCAGGTTGGCCCAGGAAGTGTCCTCTTATGAAATGAATAAAGTTGTGGCCACTTGGCCACAAATTCCAGAGGTCTATGTCTGTCCTTATTGGCTTCTACCATCCTCAAAAAAGATTTTTAACTACTCAGAGTATTCAGTAGTTTCACCTTAAAATCCAACGGTGTGTACACTTTCTGACTTACCTTGTCTTTATCTCAATGTCTTTGATTAGTCTCTCTAGGTGAAGCTGTTAATTATGCAAGTGTTAAGCAAATATAACTTTGCACTGGATCAGTGGAAATAGCATTGAATTTTAATTGTAAGTGCGGTAGCTTAATGACAAAGGGGCTGACACATAAACAAGTGACTTCTTTTGAAACTTTCCAGCAGGGAACTGTTCCTTATTTCTATATGATTGTTCTTGGTGACATTATATGTGGGCAGCAAATTGCAACTTTTGTTTTCATTTCAGCTGCTATGACAAACAGTGGAAGTGTCAAATGTTACAAAATAGCTCGTAGTTATTAAGGCCTTCTGTGAAGAACAATCTACTGAAATATCTTTGTGGTGGTCTATCCCAATCTGTAGAATGCATTATCATTTAACAAAATAAACATTTACTAACATGCTTATAATTAACATCGTTGAGCACTGTCAGTTTGGCATTGTTGGAAGATGCTACGATATGGTGTGGGATAAAAAGGGGAGTTTTACAGTGTTGAGCACTGAGTAATTTTATCACAAAAATTACTAAACATTTGTAGCCTAGAGAAGCAGCTCCCAGACTTTATTGGTTCCTGCACCATCTTAAATTTGTTGTGAAGTGAATGGATGGAACATCACATCACGCTTACGTACCAGAGTTTGGGAATCTCTGGTCTAGAGAAACAAGAAATGGTTGGGCAAATCTTAATTGACTCTCACTGCCAATTCAGGAATTGTGATTCCTGGTATTCTAGTCACATGGAGTTCTGCACCAGTCCTGAAGGGGCACCATGATCAAAGACACATAAAACAGAACACAAGCAGAAACACTAGTTACTTCAGATACAGTCTCCTCTGTCTGTCTGGAGAGCTTTCAACAAAGATTGCACCTTTAGAGTGGGTATGCTCTGGTGGGGACACTCTTCTCTAGGTAAGATAAGACCAAATTATATTATTCCCCAAATCAGTAGCAAGTCCTGTCTCAGTGTATCATAGATAACTAAAACAGTTTATAGATGAGCAAAGGAATTTTGTTTAAGGGTCGGTGAATCTTGTTTGAATTATCACAGATAGAAAAACAGTTTATAAATGGGCAGAAATGAGTGATCGTAACTAAGACCCATGAAACTAAAAGTACTTAACGCAGTTACTTAAAAGAAGCCATTCAAGGAGCAGTCTTGAGACAGGCAAATTAATGAATATAAAGAATCTTAAATTCAAATTAAATCCCACGATACCTGTGTACCAAGGTTAGCTGATGGCTTCTCTCCAGGAACATAGTTTGAAGAATCTGGTCTTTAACAGGAGAATATGTTAGTACACTAAATTACAATAGTATTTCAATTTCCCATTAAAATTTATTACGAGAAAAGTTTAAATCTAAAGCCTTGGCCGTGGTTTTGCAAACTCCCATCTCACTAATGATACTGAAGTCTTGGCAATGTCATCAAGTTGTAGAAGCAAAGTGCTGGACTGGAAGGTTGCTGCTTTAATAAGCTGTGCTGTGGCTTCTTTCTTCTTCGCTGTCTTGTAGCTGCTGTTTGCTTGCTTGGAGAGAGAAGATGTTTTTTTCTCTTTACAAAGCAGAGAGGTAAAGAAGGCCCAATTCATGACCTAGTTTATAGCGCTGAAAACACATCCTAAGCATCACTCCTCTTTGAAGTATTCTGAATAAAGAACATCCTCATTTTCTTTTAGACAACCAGGTCTCTTTCTAAGACAGATGTAAATACCTCACAGAGTTTGCTTTCGTGAGATAAAGCTAATATTTTAACCAAAACAGTGCCTTGCGCAAGGGGAATGTGCCCAGTTCTTTTGGAAGACACACTTGGTGATGGTTTGCCTTTTGATCAAATAGTTCCTTGCTTTGCAACCTAGCATATGTCGTACATTTACAACTTGCAGTTAAGAACTCCTATCCAATGTTCGATACAAATCACAATAACTCCCATTTGCATTTTTCAAAACCTAGAATAAAAGACAATAGCATAGAATGTTAAAAGCAAAATAAAAATTATAAAACTTCATTCCTGAGTCTGTGTAAACCCACTTGGCGGTAACAAATGTGAGGTTTTATGGGTAAGGCGGTGTCATCCTCTTTGACACTTGTGGTGCTTGTCACTGGTTGGGGAAACCAGAGAATTCCTAGGCATTCACTTAATTAGCTTGAACATTTCATTTAATTAAATAAGCAACCAAAAACATAAACATGCAAGCTATCCATATTTTCCCTAGCATAATACATATGAAAATAATTTTATCTCTTAAAATTCAGCAGAGGTGAAGTCAAGACTGTAAGAATTGTAAGATTGTAAAATTAGAATAAGAAATTATAATATTAACCATTTGTGCATCAATATTGAGATCTATTCCCCCAAAATAAGATGCACAGTATAAACATCTAATGGGGGAGGAAAATCCCACTCCTCTGAAAGTAATTGTAAGAAAATTAGTTATTTTGGTAAGTTATAGTTAATATAATATATTACTATTGTAATATATTACTTATTACTATTGTAGAATAGGCTGTGTACATTCTTACTGATGTACAGGTGGAAGTGAAACCCAAAGCTGCTGCTTTATTACAGAAATATCATTTGCAAAATAAGAAAACTCTGTAGGGAAATATAACTCTCTGACCTGCCTGAAGAGAGAGGTTAAGCACTCTAGCTAAGTATTTCATCAGAATCCCTGAAGACAATGATGAAAACAGTTTTTGGCTTCATACTAACATCTTACTTTACTTTATTTGTTTCTGGTTATCCCTTTTGACACTAATGAGGTAAAGAACAGTGTTTCTGATCTCCTCTAACTCAGTTTTGCATGTGGATTACTCCATTGACTTTAAGGGACTTACATCTTACACAGATGTAACTGAGAGCAGGATTAGTGAATTTTGCAAATGTTTTTATTCTAATCATTTTATTCTGTAAATTAGCAGAGTTCCTGATTAGATCCAATTGTACAATGCAGTCTGCGAAAGAGGAACAGTTACTGTTTCTATTTTGTGCTGGTCAGTGGGAAGAATTACTGAGGAGATTACAGTAGGTTTTGTGTCTACAATACAGTGATATAGTAATGCTGACCATAGATTTTTTTCATTTTATCACCCTGTTCCTAGGACAATGCTGTTAAGAGGTCACCTCATAATTTTTTAAACAAATAGCCTTACTTGTATTTTTATACCTTTTATTTACTGAAATAGAAAGAAGTTTTAAAAATTTCTTTTCTTTTCACCATTCATATCTGTTTGCGTATCATTTAGATTAGGTGATGGCAATTGACTAATCCAGTTGTTCTTAAACTTTTTCATAATATGAGTCCCTTGTTAAGAGAGCTTCCAGTCATGATCCCTGTATGTAACCAGTTGTTCTCTGTATGTGTGTGTATATATATAAACAATGCAGTGAAATTAGTTTTCCAAAGTATGTCTCTGCGTGTGTGAATCTGCTTGGAAAAGAGTGGAGATGTGGTAGAGGTTTATAAAATCATGAATGGTGTGGAGAAAGTGAACGGGGAAGTGTTATTTACCCCTTCCCATAACACACAAATCAGGGGTCACCCAACAAAATTAATAGACAGCAGGTTTAAAACAAACATACAGAAGTACTTCTTCACACAATGCACAGTCAACCTGTGGAACTCCTTGGCAAATGATGTTGTGAAGGCCAAAGCTATAACTGGGTTCTAAAAAGAATTAGATAATTTCATGGAGGTATTCGCCAACCTCATGCTCTGGGTGTCCCTAAACATCTGACTGCTAGAAGCTGGGGCTGGAGAATGGGCTGGATCATGCAATTAAGTGCCCTGTTCTGTTCACTCTCTCTGAAGCATCTAGCACCGGCCACAGTTGGAAGACTGGATACTGGGCTAGCAGGACCATTGGTCTGACCCAGTATGGCCAGTCTTATGTTCTTATTTCACTATAGTAATGATTTTGTATTGGTCGGAGGAGTGTTGGAAGTTCCTAAGCTGCTTTAGACTACATCTAGTTGTAGTTCTGCGCAAAAATAATATAGGTTATTTGTGGCTTCAGGCTTTGTAAATTAAGCACAAAATATCCATTACAAACCACACAAATATAAAGTCTCTAGTAAAATCAGATTGTAAACTCACCAACCTACTCTATATGTATGTTTTATTTGTGGTCTGGTCTGATAGCCTAATATTATGGCTTTGCCTTTCTAAGCACAAGACCCAGCTTTGATATGTTTCCAGTTGTGCTTCTCCTTGTCCTATGAGTCTGAGACTGAGAATGGTTATCTAACCTCTGCCCTATACAGTAGAGGGTGAAAAGTACTATTGCACCATAATTGGACCAGTTCTGGACACTCTTTTTGTAAAAAGAAGAAAAATTGCCACAAACATTGATAGAAAAAAAACTTGGGGTATGCCTTTCTTCCTCTGTTTCTCTCTGATCACATTAGAGAAGACCCAAGTGCCTGGAAGCATGTTTGCTGTCTTTATCTCCAGATTTTCAGAAAATGCGGGGCAAATGCCAGTGGCATAGAGATAGTCAGTGGCATCAATGATAATAGGGGGATGCATTTTTTTCAGTGAATTTTCCCTATCCTTGCTAGAATGCCTTATAGAATCATAGAAATTAGAAATGGAAAAAGGCCTATTAGCCCTCTCCCTGTGAGTTCATGATTGTTCCTCAAGTGTATTTGGCAGGGTTTTGTCCAGTGTCTTTTTGAATTTTCCAAGTATGTGGCTCCCACTAGTTCCCTTTGAAAACTAAATTCTGCAACTTGATCTATTTTTTACTTTCAGGAAGTTCTTACTGCTATTCATTCTTAATGTCCTTTAATTTCATTCCATTACTCTTAGTTAATTCCCCTGCCTTCATCATGGGGATTTACATGTTTACAGTATTTGTAGGGTGTTCATAGCCTTTCCTTAATCACTTCTTAGGCAAGTTATTCATATTTAGCTCATATTAACCTGTACTTATGTCAGTTCCACCAACCCCCTGATCATATCTGATGCTATTCTCTGTACTTCCTCCAGTTTGTCTGGTAATGTGGACAGAATTGAACACAATATTTCACAGCTTACAGACAGAGAAGTTAGATAACAAAATACTCTTGCTGGAAGGTTGCAATGTAACCTTAATAACCTTATTTCTTAGAATTCAGAATAACACACGAACCACAAAACAGAGCAAGACAAAGCAGGCTGCTCCCTCTAACAGGCAGGCACTACTCCATCCACCTTACTACACACAGGCTGTCTGTGTGCTGATTGACTCTATTGCACACTTCCCTAAAGAGCCCCTGCTAGCCTACAAGCAGGACAAGAAAATCCCTTACAAATTAAATGAATAGTCTGCAGTTTCAACACATTTTTCAAATACACCATACAGTATTCCCAGGATGGTCACATGATAGTGATACAGAGAGTGTACTATTATTTCCCTCACCTTCTCCTCCTAATATTTCTGCAGCCAAAATTGTGTTAGCCTTTTTGGCTGCCATCACCCAAGGCAAACTTGTATCTCATTTGCTGTCACCAGTTGGCAAGATCTTTCAGCATTACTTGTTTCTACCACTGAATACTTGTTGCAGATTTTCCACAGATGCTAGTTTGTATTTTTCCAAGGTTCACTACATATAAGCATCTACCAATGTTTCGTACCTGTCTATATCCCTATTGTAGTATTTCTCCATTTTTTGCTAATATTAGAAGTAGTTGAGAGATTAACACATTTGTTTACTTATTTCTTGGGGTATTAAAATTAACATGTTGGTTGCTCCTCTCTAAACTTGAGTCTACATCATTCTTGGCCTGTGAACAGAGGACTTGTTGGTCACCACCACTATTTTTTGTTGCTTTCTCCCTGGTTGTCATCCTCTATCTCCTTTTTTATTTTTCTAGCAATTTTACAGGATTTTGAGAGGATGTAAAACATACATTCCACATGACAAACGGTACCTGTGTTTAGTTTTGACCATGCAAATAATGAACCAGCAATTTATAGAAGCTGTCGACTTCATTCCATGGTAACGTTACTGGAGATTCTACAGCATAGCAGCCTGGTGCTCAGCAAGAAGTGTCTCAGAACAGTAGATCTCAGCACGATAAGGGTTACTGACGTGAACAATGCACAGTGAAATGATGTTCTCTTTTTTTTACATGACTATACTGTTCAGACACTAAAGCGAACAACACACTATAATAAACCTTTCACATTAAGGACTATTAGATAAAAGCAAGGGCATTATTTTTGGCTTTGGAGTGAACCTTATTATTTCCTGTCATCTTATTAAGCTCTCAGCGAAGAATTTGCACATGTACATGCATTTCTATTGGCAAGCAATGAAAAAGTTGCCATTTATTTGAAAAAGGATAAAGATTGTTTCATTCTTTGCCAAAAAGAAAAACAGTGTATCATCCACATCACAACTTGGCTTCGGTGTCTTAAATCAACTGGCTTTTGAAAAACCTGTACAGACTTCTTCATTAGGCTTCTGGTACTGACTCTGCTTCTGCTTTACAGTTTGTGAGACTGGGCAGGGCTGGAGATTGATAACGGGATATAAAGTCTTTCTCCTGTGGCACTGGTTTGAATCAGGGTTAGCATGAGTGTGGCCATATCTCATTACCAAGTGGAAATGGCACTGAGACCTATATGAAATTAGTTGCTCCCCCAAAGGGTTAGTGGGTGCAATGCACTAGCTGGGGTAAACATTGAGCTACTGACACAATCTGAGGCACAATGAGAGTCATGCTTTGATCGCTATATCTATTAAAAAAAAAAAGTTGGTAGAATGGTAGAATGTCAACCTTAAGAAATCCTGGGGATTTTGTATAGGGAGAACCCCTTCCTCAAATGACTCCAAATTTGGATCGCTACCCTTACCCTGCAGCCCCATGATGCATACCAAATTTAAATATATTATGAGTAAGCATGGAAATTTTAGAGCACTTAAAAGAATCAACCTTTAAACAGAAAGGAATTTTGAACCTTAATTTATGCAGAGCTATAATACTGTAAAAAGTATTAATATACCTTACTTTGCAGATTGACAGGTATATTAAAATGTGTGTTAGTGCAGTATAGTGAATGTTATCAATAGAAGAGATTGCTATTGATAAGGAATTTATCAATGGTCAAGGTATCTATGGTTTCTCAAGACTTCAGCCTCATTCCTTTTACTCATGAAAGCAAGTATTAAATAAAAGCATACCATAGAATTGTGAGAATAAATTAAATTATCATGCCACTTATACATATTAGCTATTTTCCCTGTAATTTTTTGTGTAGAAGTTATTGTCTTGGCTAATACTTTGAGGTTGTGTTTTGTTTAAAGTATATCTTGTTAACACTGTTGCTTCTGCCAAAAGTGTCATATGATCTTTAATCACCAGCACTCGTTAGGATCTCTTATTTTCCATTTCATGGGAGGGACAGAAATTCCAGCAATGTATCTGCCTGACCCCTCCAAAGACTCCTGAACCCTTCTCATCTCCCAGAGCCCTTCTTGTCTCCCAAAACATCTGGGCCTCACTTTCCAGACTGGTGATCCAGTTGATAGAGTCCTTCAGGTACACCCCCAGCCAGCCCCACCCCACTGAAACTCAAGAACCCTTACTAAGGGCTGATCTATGCATGGTTTTTGTACCAATGTAATGTTTTCAGTTAGGGGCATGATTTTTTTATGTTTTAGCTGTAAGCATGGTTCGAATGATTCGCCCCTGACATCTAGTCAGCTAGGGAAAAGATTTCAGGAGCTGACTGTATTTGCATAAACACACCTACTCTGCCTAGGTGTGCAGCAGAGTAGGTGTGTTTATGCAAATACAGTCAGCTCTATGATCAATGATCAATTTTGGCTGGTGTTGGGTTACAAATCACTCCAGTATTTTAATGCAGGGTAATGAAATGTTGTTATCCTAAGTGGATCAGTAAAGGGCAGCAGAACTGCGCTTAACCTGCCCTGATTGCGGAGAGTCACCCTAAACTGAACCTCACAGGGTTACAGCAGTGCAATAGTACTGTAGTGAAGATGCTCCTATGCTGACTGGAGAACTTCTCCCCTTGACATAGTTAATCCACTTCCATGAGAAGCGGAAGCTATGTCAGTGACATAGTATGGTCTACATGGGGGGTTAGGTTGGTGTAACTGTATTACTCAGGGGGGTGGATTTTTCACACCTCTGAGTGATGTAGTTATATCCACATAGACCTGTAGAGTAGTCCTGGCCTAAGCCCTAGAGATCATTTGATCATCTCTCTTCCCACTGTTTAAAGACCAAGCTGATTAGACTTAATTGTGAGTCTTTGTTTTAGGAAGAGATCACTAGAACTGAAACCCCTGTTCACCAGCGGTGGCGCCTTAGACCTGGGGTGGGACAGTCTTGCCGCGAGAGCCCAGCCTGCCGTAGCAGTGAGGTTCCCCACGACCCACGGAGAGCTGGGGTAAGTGGTGACACCTCAGAACGTGGTATCGCAGAGCGTAGCAGGTGGCAGCGGAGACGCAGCAGCAGCATCAGAGTGAAGGGAGGCAGCGGCAGAGAGCAGGGCAGAGAGCAGGGCCAGAGCCAATGGTGGCAGCAGGTGGCAGAATTAGTGACTGCTGCAGCGGGTGGTGACGGCAGAGTGAACAGCGGCAGCTGTGAGTCAGTTGCAGAGGTGTCAGCTGCTGCTGAGGCATTGCTCAATGTTTCCCTCTCCCACTCTGAGGGTGGGAGGGAGACCGATATGAACGCACCTCTGCACTCTGGGTCTTTGCTGACTAAGCACAGCCAACCGTGAGTGGGGTGCAGTGGAGGGAGAGGGGACAGATGCACTAAAGGGATGCAATATGGGAAACTGAGGCAAAGGACACTGCCCACCGTACCATGGGGTTGGTTTATGATAACGTGTTTTTGAATGTTAGTTAGTTTCCCAAACTAATGCGTGGTTCCATTTCACTTTTAATAAAAGGGTTTTTTGTTGTTGTTGTTTTTTGTTATGCAGACTCGGTGCTTGTGAGTGAGGAAGTGTTGCCTCTTAGAGGTACCCGGGGGTGGTGGTCAGTTTTCCCAGCCTACTGGATGAGGGTTCAAGCCAGTTCTGTGTTGTAGTGTTAAGAGAAACCCCTAGATACTGAATCTAGCCCTTGTTGCTGCTGACTTCAGCTGGTAGAAGGGTTACATAACTGATATAGCTATTCCAGTATCACAGCTAGTGTGGATGCAGTTATATCACTATAAAGGGGTCTTATATGTACAGTTTATTGCTCTTTTGCAAACTCTTTTTGAGTTCAGAACTCTTCATCTCCACAGCTGCAAGATTTTGTGGTTAAAAGTTTGAAATTTGGCCTTGAAATATCCCTCCTGAAGGAGAAGTACATAATAGGAGTGTTCCAGGGAAAATAGTCAAACTAGGAGAGCAGATGAACTGTATTTGTGTATATGTGTGCTGCTGTGGCACTTTAGGGCTTGTCTCCACTTGCTGAGGGATCAATGCACGGTGATCGATCCACCAGGGGTCAATTTAGCAGGTCTAGTGAAGACCAGCTAAATCAACTGCTGGTCACTCTCCTGTCAACTCTGGTACTCCAATGGAACGAGAAGCATAAGACAAGTCGTTCTCCCCTTGACCTGGTGCAGTGTAGACACCGCAATAAGTCAACCCAAGGTACGTTAACTCTGGGCAGGTCTATGCTATGGGGCTGAGTTGACCTAAGTTCTGCAACTCCAGCTCCAGGGCCCTGCTTGTTAGAGATCTGATCTCTGTGGAGTGAACTCCTGTGAGCTACCATGAAAAACACATTACTTGTGTGGCTGGTTCCCCCTTTTCCTTCGTGCCAAATTTCTTATTGATTCCTCTGACTATAAAGGGGGAGAAAACCTTCTGACATTTCCTTGCCCTCTGATTCACTCTCATTTTGAAGCAGTGAATTTAAATCAGTCCCAGAGAATATCACTCACTTTGATAGAAAACCTGACCGTCTTTGTGTTTTCCTATGATATATGCTTTGAATTAGGAGTGAGAGCCATTGGAGTGGGCATAACTAGTTAGCTGCAGGAAGAGTAGAGGGAATTTATTAAGTTTATTTTAACCATCTGTGAACAAACAAAATATTAAATTATAGCTTAAAATGTGGCTGGGGATGGGATGGAATCTTCAATTGCCATGGAGAGAAAATAAGAAATAGATGATTTGTAGTACAGGTCAAAAAGATGTTAGTAACAGGAACTTATTATTTAGCATGTATCCAGCGCTGTACAAATATAATTGAACAGCTGTATACAAGAAAATAGAATAGAATTAATCTGTGAGTGGGTTGTGGGAGGGGAGTTGGAGAAAGGAATTTTCTTCCAACTATATTAAACATTAAGGCTCAGAAGACTTATAGAAGATTTATTGCTACAAAACCTGTTGCATGTCATCAACTTAATAGGAATATTAAATAAATCATGTCTCATGCACCATGAAATTTCAGAGTTGCTGGAAGCATTCAATTCTATCTGTAAATTCAGAGGAGGAAATAGGTAGACATCTGATTTCAGATTAACACTGATTTTCATTAATACTACAGCTCTTCATCCCCAAACTGCTTTACAAAGCTTTTCAACGTATCTGGGAAGTAGCTAAGTATTATTTCTATCCTATAGCTGGTGTAACCAAGGCAGTGGTAAGTGACCTGTTTAAAATCTTAGGGCAGTTAATGCCAGAGAGAGGACTAAACCGCAAGAACCTCAAGTTGCCAGTTATTTACGTTAAGGGCCATTGTTGGTACAAGAACAAATAGATATAAACTGGCCATCAATAAGTTTAGGCTTAAAATTAGGCAAAGGTTTCTAACTATCAGATGAGTGAAGTTCTGGAACAGCCTTCCAAAGGGAGAATAGGGGGCAAAAAACCTAATTTGCTTCAAGACTGAGCTTGATAGATTTATGGAGGAGATAGTAGGATGCCTACATAAGAACGGCATGACAATGGCATATGGTCCTGTTGCCCTGGATCTGAGGGATGTGTATATCCCAGAATGTGATCAAGCTAATTGCAACCATATTATGTGCATTCAGCCATCATGAATTAATGAAATAGAACACCACAGACTTAAGGATTAATTTGGAGACAAGCTTTCAGAAGTAAGGTCAAAATCTAGCTGGTAGTTTCTGCTAATCAGAATGGGAGGAGGAGACAGACAAGTAAACAACTGAGACTGAAAACCTTGATAGTTGGAAAACCTTGAGTCTAAGTGCCTCTGACATTAAAAGTTTATTGAAAGTTAGAAAAGCAATGATCAAGTAGGGGTCATTATGACCTATGTGTTTTGTAGAACTTAGTTATTAAAGATTAGCTAATAGAGTGTACTTTGGAGCAGTTCTCTAAAGAAATCTTGAGAGAGGTTTTTCCTGGCATTTTTTCTCCCCAGCCGGTGAGCAACTTGCCACTGCGAACCTGCTATTAATTACTCAACACTGTTCCAGATGTTAGGTAGATATCTGTGATGTTCTAAACCTTTTGCTTATATCTGTGTACGTTTACATCAAATAAACTGCAGTATTAGACAAGAGCATGGTTACTTGCATTTAATCCTTGATCAGACAGAATTGCTGTGTTCCTGCTGATTTATTCCTGACACTGCTTGGAGTGAAATGGTTAAGTTGCCCCTGTTGGGGGTTTCCTCACTAGAAACCATAAAGCAAATATTTTATTTTCTTAACCAAACTTAAGCTAACTTTAATTTCATAACTATCCCTCCATTCCCCACCTTAAAACCCATATATGGGTTGTACTATATTAAGCATTTAAATTATACTAATAATGACCACAATTTGGAATGATGATCTCCGCCACGGAGGTAATCCCACATTGTATGCTTGTTTCTACCGGTAGAGGCTAGCCAATTCCCAAATTCCTTGTTCCACCTTATTATTTTGCTATTGCATTTCAGTAAGGAGTTCAGTGATTCTGGCCATTACCCTTTTAAGATCCATGCTTAAGGGAGGAATAGGATGCCCAAACTCAGGTACTGCATTTCAAGCATCCTTCAATTTTAACTTTGCCTATATTTCAGTTACAAAATGAAAAACTGGTAGGGGATATAACTTTTTTATCACCACAGGAAATTCAGGTGTGAAAGCAGCAAATAGGCCAATTAAAATAACATTCCCTGGGTCTATACTGGAAATGGTCCTTTCCAGTCACCACACGATACTTGCCATTCCCAGTATAGGTAATTTTTACTTTACCAACTTTCCAGCATCTCAGCTGTACTGTGCAATTTGCAGACTCTTCCCCCAGAGCAAACCCACATGCTGGCAACTCTGTAAGACATGACATGTTAGTGTGCCCCTGATGCAAACAGCAGTACAAGTATGGGGCTTTCCAGACCTTGTCATTGACTTGCAACAGTATTTGAGGAGGGAAAACAAACTTCTTCCACACCTTAAGGGCTGCAATGGTTTCACGTTTAACTTCATGGTATTGGATCCTTGTTAATTTCCTTACCCTGCACCAACTGGTGTCACCTCTCTTGTACCAAATTTTTAACATTTCTGCTGTGTTAAGAGGGCAAATTTTCTTGCTCCTTCTCACTTAAGTCTGCTTTTACTTTGTATAGCATGTATCTTCCATACACTATACCCATTATTATTATTAGAACACAGTGACTTAATCCCATACTTCTTAAAAGCAAGTACAATGTGTATATTATATACAGTTAACAAAGGTTCATTAATGAGTCCTTGGTTTTGCTCATTCAATGGATGCAGTATTTCTGCTGCTAGATTCTACTGAAATGCTTGGTCATGTTCCCACAGCATCTCTGTCAGCTTGGTTTCAGAGTGACATACCAGCCCCAAACAGCTCAGCTCCCATGCCAATTCCACCAAGTGACCTTCGCTTTTGTTGCTGCCCCCCTTGGCCCGCTCATCCATTTTAACACACATGTTTCAGAGTAACAGCGGTGTTAGTCTGTATTCGCAAAAAGAAAAGGAGTACTTGTGGCATCTTAGAGGCTAACCAATTTATTTGAGCATAAGCTTTCGTGAGCTACAGCTCACTTCATCGGATGCATACTGTGGAAAGTATAGAAGATCTTTTTATACACACAAAGCATGAAAAAATGGGTGTTTACCACTACAAAAGATTTTCTCCCCTCCACCCCACTCTCCTGCTGGTAATAGCTTATCTAAAGTGATCACTCTCCTTACAATGTTTTTGTTCAGAAATTCCTTTCAACAGTTCACAACCACATTCCATCAGATTCATTAGGGAACTGCAGATTGGTAAAATTCAGTGACACTGGCACATAAATAAACTGAACATCATTGTACAATATTTTCTTAGTAGCTTTTACCCTAAGCCATTAGGTGGATTTGTTTCCAATCCAGGGCATTTTGATCTTTTATAAAATTGCTTAGTTTTAATACAGTTCTTCTTCCATTTACAAAACATTGCCACATAGTTTTTCACTCCCTAATAACATTTACTTTACACCACAGTTAATGGTTAAGCTCCATTTCTTATATTCACTGATCTTCCCTGGTGTTGGGTTGGTTTCTGCTTCCAAAGCACACAGCCATCTGAAAAAGAAAACACAACTGGTTTTGGCTCCTCTCTGGAGCCCTTTTCGGATTTTAATTAAGTAGCATGTTTTGTTTACACTTCTTTTATCCTGATTATTGTACACACTGCATGTTCCATGGGAATTCACACTCCTTCCATAATTTAATTCCCTCTCTTTATTTTCCATAACATTATATTAGCCATATTAATTTGCACATAAAGTGGAGCTGCTTATTTTGTGCTTACGGAGTTTTCATCTCATGCTATCAGAGTGACTGTCTGATCACTCAGATCCACTCAGTGTTCTTAACACTGCTTCTCTTGTGCCCCGCTCCTAGGTGTAGCTCTGATTATTAATTTATTTATTTTCCTTCTGCAGCTCTTTCAGGTGTTACTTTATTACCAACAAAGTGATCCAGGGTCTCTCCCCAGTATCCTGGTTCTGGCCACCCCTTTAGTCCCTATTTGCATTTACTAATTCATATTTAACATTGATAGCCTAATTTTAAAAAGATGTTGAGCTTTGTAAAAGCATTGAGTCACCTGAAGGGTTAACTAACAAAGTTAAAACTGCCAGGAGAGGTTGACTGCTGCCCACAGAACGTCTGTCAGCTTTGCAGCCTTGAATGAAAGATTCAAATGGATTTTTAGTGGAATCTTTTAAAAGCCAATTCATTTTAAACATATAAAATAGGGTTTTGAAAACCAGCAGTGTTTGTGAGACACACAGGGGTGACTGGGAACAAGGGACCAAGTTCTGAGGTTGCAGCTGTCTCCATCCCACAGTGTCATCTGTGTCCCATAATTTTCATGCCTTTTTTCTAATCCCACAAAGCCGTGAGGCCCTCCTCGCTGTCTGCCATCTCGGATAGAAGCATGGAACCTGCACAGCTCTGCACTATTGTCGACAGCGTTGAAAGCACAGGGTGCACAATCCTGCAGTGCTTGCAGAGCTGCAAGAAGAACTGAATCAGTGACGAATCTGACGATTTCTTGGAGCACAGTTTGTTGTTGGCAGTATTCACTTCTGGGCCCAAGAAATGAGCACTGACTGGTGGGATCCCATCGTAATGCAATCTCTGGATGACCAGCAGTGAATGCAGAACTTTTGGATGCTCAAAGCCACCATCCTGTATCTGTGTGCTGAGCTCACCCCAGCCTGTCAGCACAGAGATGCCCAAAATGAGAGCTTCACTAACAGTGGAGAAGTGAATGGTGATTACTCCGTGGAAACTTGCAGCACCAGATTACTACCAGCCAATGGGAAATCAGTTTGGAGTCAGGAAATCCACTGGTGGGGGGGCAATTATCATGCAAGCATGCAGGGCCATTAATAGCATCCTGCTACACAGGATTGTGACTCGTGGGAACACAGAGGATGGATTCGCTGCAATGGGGTTCCCAAACAGTGGTGGAGCGATAGACAGGACACGTATCCCTATTTTGGCACCAGACCATCTTGCCATGGAGTACACCAACAGAAAGGGAAATCATTGATGGATCACTGGGGACACTTCACCAACATCAGTGTGGGCTGGTCAGGGAAGGTGCATGATGCTCTCATCTTTAAGAACACAGGACTTTTTAGAAAGCTGCAAGCAGGGAATATAACATTGTCAATACATCTGTTAATTTTGTGTGTGGCTTATCCTATATGTTGTATCACGTTGTCAGTAACAAGTAATTGGGTGCTTTTAGACCTGCTAAGCACTTGGTAGCAGATGTTGCAAACTAATAAAGATGTTATGTTTTAAATAACAGACATTTATTTTGTAAAAGAATTCAGTGCAAAAAAAAAAAACTCCACAACATTTTAGAACAAATATATTTAAAACTTAATACAAGCTTAATAAATGAAGAACACAGAACTTATGCAGGGGAAAGAACTTCAGCTACAGGGACTCAGGGAATTTCAGCTACACGTACATGAAGCTGTGATTGTCTTTAACGTCCCCCAGGGTGGAGTGGTAAAAGTAGGGCAGTGACCCCTGATGCCACATGGAATGTTGAGGGGAGTATAGGGAAGTCCAGATATTGAGCTCTCAGTGGACTTGCAGAGGTAGGTGAGACTGGGATTGCTGAAACTGCAGGTCAACCAGAGTCTGCAGCATCTGTGTTTGCTGTCTGAGGAGCCCCATTATGTCCCTGGTTCATCTACCTCTTCTTTTCCTACTGGGACTCCTGGGCCTTTCTCTTCTCCACTCTTTCCTTTTCCAGGCGATCAGCAATGTTCATCCTGCAGGCCCTGTGCTCACGGTCTAATGCAGCACTGGCTTGTAGGATCTCACTAAACATGTCATTCCAAGTCCTCTTCTTTTTTCTGCAATGGCAGCAGCTGCAAATAAAAAAACACAGAGGTACCCTTGTCAGTCTATTCACTATGGAAAGTGAAATTTACAATGCAGAACTCACTCCCCTTGCTCCTCTAACTACATTCTCACCTCTGCTTGGGATTGCTTGAGCACAACACCAGCCATGGTAAGTATGGACCACTGGGGGTTAGGGAAATGAGGGGGGAATTGCTCAATTGCATGAATTTTGTAGTATAGCCCAATGGCACTGAATCCTAGCACTGTTTTCCACTGGCAGTGGGGATTTTAGCTGATCTCTCACTCATGAGGGTAACAGGGGCAGAGACAGCACAGCTGCTGCTGGTGTCCCGAAGCCACCCAGACCCATATGCTGATAGCCTGTGCACTGCAATGGCGTCTGCTGAGGTAATCACTGATTAGCATGGGACAGTGTCCTGCCACGGAGGAAGAAATAAGGCAGCCCTTCCTAGAAATCTTCAGCAGAGGATTGCAAAGTACCTACATGAAAGTTTCATCAAGATCTCTCAGGAGGATTCAAGGGACATTCCGGTGCACATAAACAAACTGCTCCACGGGGTCCCCCTTCCTAACTTTAGCTCCACAGGGTCCCCCTGCATAACTTTAGAGGGGAATGAAAAGCAGATAACAACTCAATGTCTCTTGGTTGTACAATATGTATTCTAACATGAATAAATTATTGAAAAGTCAAAAGCTTTTCCTGCTACTTTGAGGACACCACCGCCTGCACTGGGCTCACTGGGGCTCAACTGGTAGGATGGTCTGGACTGTGGTGGAGTCAAGAACGCATCCTGGCTTGCTGCACAGCTGGATTCTCCAGTCGCCTCTCCTCCATCCTCCTCCTCTTCCTCGTCCACCTCCTCCTCACTGTTCACAGCAGGGGCCTGTGACTCAAACTCCTTGGAGGTCTCCACAGTGCTACGTGTATGTGATGGAGTCTTCACTGAGTATGGCATGCAGCTCTTTGTAAAAGTGCCAGGTCTGTGGCTCTGCAACGGATTGGTTGTTGGCCACCCTGGCCTTCTGGCATGCCTGCTGCAGCTCCTTAGCTTTCATGTGACACTGTTGCTGGTCCATGTCATACCCCTTTTCTTGCATCCCCTGAGCAATCTGCTCATAGAAGTCCATGTTTCCAGGGCTGGTTCAGAGCTGTGCCTGACAGCCTCTTCTCCCCACAGGCCCAGAAGATCCAATATCTCCTGTCTACTTCAGGCTGGAGCATGTATGGAGCATGTAGCCAGCATGCTCAGCTGGGCAGTTGCACTCAGCAGTGGAAAGCTGCTAGGTGTGCTTGCCAAGCCGGGCTGTCAGGAAAAGGAATTTCAAAAATTCACTGGGCTTTAAAGGGGAGGCGGGACTTCCAGTCTCTGTGAACTCCACTGCCCTGGGGTCACAATGGTGACCACAGCTGTCAGTGTCTGGTATTGTGGGACAGCTGCCGGAGGACTGTTAAGATCAACATAGGTAATGCAGTGTCTACACTTGCACTGTGTCAACCTCAGTACATCAACCATGGCTCAGTGCCACTAGGGGAGGTGCCGTTATTATGTTGGCATAACGGGGCATTCACATTGGTGGAGACAAATTTTAATGTAGACACATGCATGACTAGGTTGATACGTCATCATAAATTTTCTAGCTTAGACCAGCCTCAGTACAGTCCTTGAAGGACTGCTGCTTTTTATTTGGATTTATGCAAGTAGGTAACAGACACTGTTTTCTCCCTGACCTCCAAGGAATGTTTTCCATGTAGTTTGTTTCCTCGTGTACGACTTTAATTTGCTCTTTATGCTTTTTACATTCATCCCTCAAGGTGGCACATTTTGTTTGCAAAGATTTAGCCACCAAATTCAATCTCTGTAACACAGCTGCCTTTGTCTGTGCTTTCTTTACTTTGGAATTGTTTAAGAAGGCAGTATTAACATTGTCGTCATGTTTCAGAGTAGCAGCCGTGTTAGTCTGTATCCGCAAAAAGAAAAGGAGGACTTGTGGCACCTTAGAGACTAACAAATTTATTTGAGCATAAGCTTTCGTGAGCTACAGCTCACTTCATCACCCATGGGCCTTTTGCTTTTAAAATATCTGTGGCATTCCAGCGTCTTCCACTGTGCTTTGCCAACAAGCTTTCCATCTAGGTATCCAAAGGTACAGTACCTTCCATTTCCCTTGTGTTACGGATTTTCTCTTTAGGAGAAAGAAAAGGAGTATTTGTTTTTCCACTGAATGCATCCGATGAAGTGAGCTGTAGCTCACAAAAGCTTATGCTCAAATTAGTCTCTAAGGTGCCACAAGTCCTCCTTTTCTTTTTACAAATACAGATTAACACAGCTGCTACTCTGAAACCTCTCTTTAGGAGAGAAATTATAGTGGCCCCAAAGGATAGGTCACTACCTCTTCACTATGTGGGTTCAGAGCAACTGAAATTAATGTCAGGGGTCCCTTCATGGTTGCCAGAAATATTGGAATTATTAATAATTGAAATTATTAATGTTAATGTGGGAGACCACCAGACACCAATTTAACCATGAATTCCTTTATTAAGTCCAAAGGCCAAATGATATTTTACACAATTGCTCTAAACATGCCCAACAGCCTCAAAATAAGCAGTCAGTCCAGTTTGAAGCAGTTTATCCTTCTACTTTCCTTCCTCCAAGCCTTCCCCTGCCTTGCTTACCAGCAGAACAATGTTTCTTTTCAGACAGTTTTCCTTTTTCTTGTTACTGCAGCTTTTAATTTTATGAATTACTTTTTGAAGCATACATCCTTTCTACACTGCAAGTAATAACAAATACCACTAATTATTCTCATGGCCTTCCTTTGCTTGCTGATCTGGGGCCTTGTCCTTGCTAGCCACAAAAGGTAAAGCAAATATATTATTTTTCTGAACCAAATTTAAGCTAATTTTAATTCTTTAAAACTATCCCTACACAGCTCTTTGCTTATGAAAACACATGCCCAGTGATCTGTGCATACACAATGTGGAAGTATAATGCCTCCTCAGGAAGAAGAAGAATTAACAACAGGTAAACTATAAGGCTCAATGGCTTGCTTAGGATTATGAGTACTAGGCCATGGAGAAGAAGCCAGGGAGTCAGATGCAGAGAGATTTTTCTATATGTGTTTGAGACGGCAAGCTCTCTGGAGCACAGAATGTCTTTGACACTGTACAAGACAAAAAAGAAATGCTTTGTTCATGTGTAATATAGCTGAAAAACCCAGAGCCTACTGGCTGTCAGGGCACACTGCAAGTCGTGTCTGTCTATATGCGGTAGGTTGGGAGGGGAATCTGACTTGTGGGGGTAGGGAGTCTGGTGTTCTATCAGCAGCTTAATTATACTTGTTTTTGTAACTTATGGCAGAGATGCCTAAAGTCTTGGGTAGGTGACTCTTTATTTTTTGCATAAATCTGAAAAAGTGAATAGTAAATGGTGAGGCAAAGCTTCAGAAGTCAATAATGCATGAATCGTATCACTCTACATTCGCTTTGGAAGAGAAAGCAGTCTCCTGGCTCTAACTAGACAATTCCCTGGGGATTACAGTGCTAGTTGCTTCATGGCTGCTTAGCAGCCTAGCCCTTGGGACAGACATTGAAATGTTCTTGTAACTAATATATGGGAAGTTGCTTCAGTGAATTCTTGAAAATGATTGGTTGATTTCACTGGTACGATCCAGTTCATCCATTCTGGAGAACCACAAAGCAGCCACTTCATACTGGTGAATATGGCAGTAAATTAATAGATGTAGGTACTTAAATTTATTCTTTTAATGTATTCCTTACAGCAATTTGTAGATATCTATAATTATAACTAGAGCTATTCAAAATTTTTTGCCAACAGTTTTCCACTGAAAACAGTGCAGTTTCATCAAAATTGAAATGTTTGGGAATGTGTTGATTTTTGACAATTTTTCAATAGCAACAAGTATACACATTTTTTAGATGTGTGTTTCATTTTGACTTACTGTATAAACTATTAATTTTAAAATATGAATATACATGTTATATTATAATGTAAACATCTAAATGAAATGAATCAAAACGACACAACAAATGTTTTGACTGAAACAAAATGTTTTTCAGAATGTTTCATGTCATAGCAAATTTCAAAATTTCAGACTTTCATTTCAAACTGGAATTATTATTATTATTATTATTATTTTAAATGTCAGAATTTCTTGTGGGAACTGTTGGGAACTAAAGAAAATGTCAGTTCCCAACCAGCTCTTCTGTTAAAGAATATTTTTGTTCAGTTGAAAGCATTCATTTTAAAAGGATTTATTATAAATATAGTGTGTACAGAGGCTGGCTAATGTGCGGTCTATTTGATCTTCTGACTATGGTTTATTCAGAGATTTTTAAGGCCAGAAGGATCACTAGATCCTCTGTCCTTCTGTATAATGCAAGCCATAGAATTTCATCCATTTACCTATGTATTGAGCCCAATAGCTTGTTTGACTGAACCTGGCGGTTAATGTGGTGAATTGAATGCCCCATAATGTAGCAAGGCTGTGAATCTCAATAAATGCTCTATTGTACTAGGTAAGGAAAGCCTCCCAGGCCATCTGCTATGTCAAAAAGATAAGGGAATGCAACTAATTGTAAAACACTAATAAACCCATCAGATACAACTGTTACGCTGAGAAGTCTTGGTGACTGCATGGATAACAAACCTCTTTGACAGGTTTCAGAGTAGCAGCCCATGTTAGTCTGTATCCACAAAAAGAAAAGGAGTACTTGTGGCACCTTAGAGACTAACATATAAGTGAGCTGTAGCTCACAAAAGCTTATGCTCAAACCTCTTTGAGATTGGGTGTGAACACAGCCTTCAATTGACATAACTATTGGGATAAATTAATCACAGACCTCCCCTCACCTAAGACAAAAGTGTTGTGAACCTGCACAGGGATTTGGACTGAGTGCAGGGAGAGGGGTTTTGCTGAGCAGTGTGTGTGTGTGTGCGTGTGAGAGAGAGAGAAAAGAAAAACAACACAGAATAGAAACTGAGGACTGGTCCACACTACAAAGTTGGGTCAGTGTAAGCCGCCTTGCATTGACCTAGATTTGCATGTGTCTGAGTACACTAAAATTTGTCTCCCACTGATGTAAGCTCTTCTTTATGCTGACATAGTAACACCACCTCCCTGAGCGGTGTTGAGCCATGGTCAATGTACTGAGGTTAAAACAATGCGAGTGTAGATATTGCATCACCTATATCAACTGTGACAGTCCTCCAGCAGCTGTCCCATATGCCTGATACTGACTGCTTCGGTCACCATTGTGAACTCCATGCACAGGGGTCACAGAGATCAGAAGTTCACCCCCATCCCCTTTAAAACCCTGTGAATTTTTGAAATGCCCTTTCCTGATTGTACATCTTGGTGAGCATTAGCAGTTCTCCAGTGTTGTGTGAAACTGCCCAGATGACCCTGCCAGCTATGTACTCCAGAAGTGCTCTGGCCTGGAGTAGACAGGAGATACTTGATCTCCTGTGTGATGGGTTGGATCACAGAAAAACCTCTAGGAGCTGCCACCTGATGTGCCAAGACTACTTCTGCTCCTGCTTTCTTGCCCAGTCAGCTTAGGACTTCAGTGCCCTGCCTGGTTTGAGCCAGACCCACTAGCCTGCTGTAAACCCAGACCCAGGTCTGAACCACATCCCCTGACAGCTGTAGGCTTAACTGAAAGCAGCTTACAGAAGTGTGCCTGTCTTTAACACTCAGATGCCCAACTCCCAATGGGGTCCAAACCGTAAATAAATCCGTTTTACCCTGTATAAAGCTTACACGGGGTAAACTCATAAATTGTTTGCCCTCTATAACACTGACAGAGAGAGATGCACAGCTGTTTGCTCCCCCAAGTATTAATACATACTCTGGGTTAATTAATAAGTAAAAAGTGATTTTATTAAATACAGAAAGTAGGATTTAAGTGGTTCCAAGTAGTAACAGACAGAACAAAGTGAATTACCAAGCAAAATAAAATAAAACCTGCAAGTCTATGTCTAATAAAACTAAATACAGACAAAACCTGACCAGTTCCAGTAAGCTTCCTTTTACAGACTAATCTCCTTCTAGTCTGGGTCCAGTAATCACTCACACCCTCTGTAGTTACTGTCTTTTGTTCCAGTTTCTTTTAGGTATCCTTGGGGGGTGCAGAGGCTATCTCCTTAGCCAGTTGAAGACAAAATGGAGGGGTCTCCCATGAGCTTAAATAGACTTTCTCTTTTGGTAGAGACCCCCTCCTCTCTCCTATGCAAAGTCCAGCTCCAAGATGGAGTTCTAGAGTCACCTGGGTAAGTCACATGTCCATCCATGGCTCACAGTTTCTTACCAGGTAGCAGCCATGGGTCACATGCTACCTTGAATGTCCTCATGTAGACTTCTTATATGGATTGGAGCATTCCAAGATCCATTGTACTTTAAGTGCTTCTTGATTTGCACATTCCTTTTTCAAGAAGCTGACCAAATGCTTTACAAAGTTTACTTAAAAATCAAGCCAGTACACAGCCAATATTCATAACTTCGAATACAAAAATGACACATGCATACAAATAGGATTAATAGACTCAGTAGATCATAACCTCTACAGAGATATGCTACATGGCAGATGTAGCATAAAACATATTCTAGTTATGGCATATATACATTCATAAGCATATCTCCATAAAGCCTTATGGGGGGCACCATCACATCCTGGGCCTGTGGGGAGAATAGGCTGTGCAAGCACAGCTATGGACCAGCCATAGAAACATCAACATCTATAGGCAGATTGAACAGAGGATGCAGAAGGAGGAGTATGAAAAGGATCAGCAGCAGTGTCACATACAAGCAAAGGAACTGCAGCAGGCATATCAGAAAGTCAGAGAGGCCAACAATCAATCTGGTGCCAAGCTGCAGATCTGCGGCATTTACAACGAGCTGCATGTTGTACCTGGGGGAGACCCCACCGCCAGCAGGGATACCTCCAGAAGCTTGAGTCACAGCCTCCAGCCATGAACAGCGAGGATGAGGAAGATGTGGAGGTGGGGTGCTGGGACTATTTTTATAGTGGGGGTGCTGAACCATACTGTAAGCCCTGTATATAATGGAAAACACTTCAAGCCAGGGGGGGTAGCAGCACCCTCAGCACCCCTAATTCCAGCACCTATGTGTGGAGGAGGCAGAGGGGATGGGATTTGCGACCGGGGGAGGCCCAGCTATGTTGCGAGCCAGGACCTGTTTGAGACTCCATTGCTGTCGAGTCAGTCGCAGGAGATAAGCATGGATGAGACTAGTGCAGAGGAAGGAACCTTGGGGAAGTGTGTAAATTTATTTCCCATTAGAGTGATGACACCCCCAACTTAGCAGGACACAGCTATGAAAGTCACATGAATTTACTCATACTAGAAAAGATACAGCAAAGAGAGGTAGAATTATTTGGTTTTCATTCCCCTGTAGAGTTTGTGGAGAGGCCATGAGGAGCACTTTGTTTGTAGACACCAGGATGTCACTTGAATTCTCCTGAGAGATCTCAATGAAACTTTCATGGTGGTACTCTGCAGTCCTTTCCTAAAGGTTTCAAGGGATGGCTGCCTTATTTCTTCTTCCACAGCAGGACACTTTTCCATGCTAGTCAGTGATAACTTCAGCAGGCACCATTGCAGTGCTCAGGCTAGCTGCATAGGGGCCTGGGCAGTTTCAGGACGCCAGCAGTTGTGTTCTCTGTGCCTTTGTTATTCTCAGGAGTCAGGTATCAGCTAAAATCACCACTGGCTGTGGAAAATGGTGCCAGGATTCAGTGCCATTGCTGTATGCTCCCATCTAGTTTCATGCAGCCAAAGAATTCCTTCATTTCCCTCACCCCTGGTGAGCCATACTTACCAGGGCTGGTGCTGTGAGTGGTGCCCTGCACAACCAGTGTGAAGCAGAAGTGTCAATAAGCACATCTTGCTTAAAACTTTAGGGGAGCAAGGGAAGGGGGTTCTGAACCTTAACTTTTGATTTCCATTATGACCATACTGACAATGGAATTTCTGAGTGTTGTATCTGTAGCTGCTGCAGTTGCGGCCTCGAGGGTTTTCGTTTCCACACAAGCGGAACACCTGAGCCAGATACGGAGGAGAAAGAAGAGCCCTCAGGGTGATCTGTTCTGTGAGATGCTGCAAGCCAGTGGTGCATCAGACCATGAACAGAGGGTTTGGAGAATGAATATCACAGACTACATGGAGAGGGAAAGAGTGGACAGGAGAAAGGCCCAGCAGGGAGAGGAGAGGGAGATGCACCAGGACATAATGGGGATTCTCTGGCAGCAAACACAGATATTGCAAGTATCAGGGGGTAGCCGTGTTAGTCTGTATCCACAAAAACAACAAGTCTGGTGACACCTTAAAGACTAAGCATAAGCTTTCATGGGTAAAACACCACTTCTTCAGATGCACGAAGGCCAGATGTTGCAGACTCTTGTGGACCTACAAGGCCTGTAATCCTGGGCTTTTCTCTCTTTCCAGGCCATGGAGAACTGCAGCACATCATCTCCCTATGCTCCACCTCAGCACTCAACATGGCATCAGGGGCCACATCCCTACTCCTACCACTCCACACCAAGGGACAGTAAGGACAACCACAGCTTCATATACACTGATCTGTGAGAGCCACAGTGGATGTATGCATAGCTAAAATGCACATGAATGTTCCTTCCTCTTCTTTATGCTCTGTCTCAAATTTATTATGATTTTAATGTATTTACTTTTGACCTTTGCAGAATTTTTTGAGGTGTTTTCATTAGTCAGTAAAATTCTTTTGTTTGGAAAATAATTCATTTTTATTAGTTCCCAACAGATGCTGCATAATGCGTGGTGGCAGTGAAAGCAGGGAACACAATCAGTGACACACAAACACACAGTGTCTTAATCAAAAATGTATAGCACATACCACTACATTAATATGTGCATTGTCAGTGTTACAGTTCAAGATGTGCTGCGAGCACCACGCAATTCCTAACAGACCCTCAGACTGCAGGACCAGATGGAGCATGGAACAGAACAACACATTACTGTGACTCCCTATTAAAGTGCTCTTTCAAAGCTTCCCTGAGCCAGATAGCTCCTCGCTGAGCTCTACTGATAGCCCTTATGTCCAGCTGTTCAAGCTCAGCAGACATCTGTTCCACATCACCGTCCACCCCAGCCAGGTCCAGATTTACACCTTACGTGCCCCTAGGCACAGCATCTTCAGCACTCCCCTCCCCCCGCACCGACTACAGCTGATCTTCGTGTTTTCTGTAAAAAAATGAAACTTTTAACTCACATTTAACTTTTAGGCACCCCTAAAATGCTGGTGCTCCTAGGCACCTGCCTACTGTGCCTAATTGGAAATCTGGCCCTGACCCCAGCGGCAACTTCTCCCTCTTTGCTTCACAGATGTTATAGCTGTCTGTTGTGCCTGCATAATCATTGGGATATTTTCTCACTGAGATCTAATCTGGCAAGTAAACAACACCAGCGTCCCTTCAGTCTATCAAAAGCACCTTCAACTGTCATTCTGCCCCTGCTGAGCTGATAATTGAATCATTCTTTGATGCTGTCGAGGTGGCTGGTGAATGCTCTTATGTTTTAGGCAATTGAATGGGGACAGTGAAGTGGTTGTAAGAATTTTTGAACGTGGGCAAAATGATGTATTTTTCCATAATCTCATTGTCAGAAATGGTGGAGCCATTTCAGCAGAGCTTTCAAAAAACCTCAATCTGATGCAGACACCTAGCATGGTTCAAGTTTAGCAAAGTTACAAGCAATGCAAAACAGGATCTAGTAACTGAAAATATCAGACAATTTTAACTATAGGCAGCAGTGGTAGTGCTCTCTATAGTACATAGAGAGTACATGATGATGTGATTATAAAGGTTTTAAGGGCATGAGTTCAGGATGGGTGCATTACTCACAGGAGGGCGAAGCCACAAGTGAATTGTGCAGCTGTTCCTAAACAAGTGTCAGAAAAACCTTCCTCCTGCATCACCATGCATTCTGTATATACCACATCTTACAGAAAATCTATTTTAGAAATGGGAGTCTTACAATATTTTATTGAATCTATATTTCATATCCCTCAGTTTACAAAACCAGGGTTCCTTAGCTCCCAAGAGTCCAACTGTAAAGCCTTAAGAGGGGAAGAAAAAATATAAGTCATAGATTTAAAAAACTGGTAAAAATCTTACATAACTTTTTTTGCCTAAACAAAAATGTTCTCGCTCGGAAGTCCAATATCTCAGAACATCTCAAGGCTCAAAGCTAGAATTGGGTATCACAGTGGGAATATCTCCTGTCTAGTGGAAAACATCTTGTGTTTCTAGAGGCACCTGCCATGGGACAAAGAATGAATATTGCCCTTCCTGCATCCCAGATTAGTGGAATTTGTGGGGAAGTGATATATTTATCTGCCAGGTTACTTAAAACTTCTTTACATGGTGGGCCAAATCCTCAGTTGGTGTTAATAGTGTTGGGTTCCACTGATGTCTACATGGATTTACACTAGATGAGGATCTGGCCCACTATGTCATGATTTTATGAAACAATTCCTTAAACTAAATTGTGGAGGGGGTTTCTGCTCCCCTTTACATGGTTAGATGGGTCTTTGCAGCAAGGAAGACCCTAACTGTCTGACTATATACAAAGTGCTGACAAATGTACAAAATCAACTGAAATCAATTAGAAATGTTTTTCTACCACTTCAACAGTAATTTTCTGGTGTTGTTTCTAACCAGAGTAGGTGCACAATTTTTGGGCAGAAATGTCATTTTTTTTTTCATCCATTAACTATTATTCATTTTTTTCTTTCTCCTTGTTTTATATCCACACCTTTTCCACCCCCTGCAATGTAGTGGTGTCTAGTCCCTGCAGCTCTTTATTCGTGTGGCTAGTCCTCACTGGAATTACTCCCACTAAAATCCATGGATGAAATCCTGGCCCCACTGTGGTTAATGGCAAAGCTTCCACTGACTTCAATGGAGACAGCATGTCACCAAAGTGTTTCAGGATTCATAGCTTATAAAGACAGAAGGAACCACCACTGTGATCATCTAGTGTGCCCTTCTGCAGTGAACCCTTATGCACCGAACCTGCAATGGGCTTCTGTCAGCAAAACCCCTGCTCTTGCACAAAACCCCATTGACCTCAGTGGGGCTCCACATGCAAACAGGCAACGAGCATTTCAGGATCCAGCCCTGATGTTCATAAAGTTCTTTTCTTATGTTTGTAAAGCACCATACCCTCCTATGGCACAATCTAAATCATCAATAACACTGCTGGATTTTGTACATTCATTTCAAATGACTCAGCCAACAGCACAACATTCAGGGCCATAGCAGAGCTCTTATGAGATTTATCATTTAAATCAGAACTGCTGTGGTTCTGCTGTCGTCTTTTCAATCCCCACAGCTCAGCAGGAGCCCAGCTATTATACTCGTTAAACTTCAAATATAAAAAAATACTATGGCTAATGATTGCTGATCTGGTTTTCTTGGTTAATAACACAGATAAGAGTTATCGTTAAACACTTTGACTTACCTCTGTCTTTCCAACCCACGTCAGGTTACATGTTTATTATTATTTTATTCCATTAAAAGTTTATTACTTTTACTTCCATTAAAAGTAAAGAGAAAACAGCCCACATGCACAGCTACTTCCGTGTTGTTGGGGCAAGATTTGATTTTGTTGGGTTCACCGACCAGCTTCATAGAAAGTTTAGTTCCTCAGCTACCTGAACAGAATTTATTGGCTCTTCAAAATTTTATCCCTCAGGAAATGGTGATTTGGTATGAAAACTCCTAAAGTCCTTAGCTATTGCTTAGAATTTGTCTGTCTGATTCTCTCCAAAGTTTTCTTTGTCAAAATTATTAAATTGGTTGGTTTTTTTAAATAAGCTATTTATGCAGATGAAAATATTCATTTCTGCATTTTCTTAACAAGAATTTCAAAATGTTCCTGGTGACGGCTCTTTATTTTAAAGCTGTATAGGGTCTTTGTTCCTGGACAAAAAAAATCAAGCTCTATGCATCATCCTTCTGTCAGGTCTTGTCAGCAGCAGCGAAAAGGAATCTAAGGGGTTCAGGAATCTAAGGGGTTCCTCTTAAGATTCTAACAAACACCACAGGCTTGAGGCCACAGGGCTTACATCAGTAAGGGATGAGTGATGTTTTCAGAAAGACTTAAGTAACTTGGGCCCTAAGAAACTAAGGTGCTTTTGAACCTTTTATCTGATGTTATGCTGTGGCCAACCTGCTTATTAGCCATGTCAGGGACTGACCTGGCCCATGAAATGCCTCAGCTCTCATGGTTAAAGGTATGGTTTAAAATACTAGATAGGCAAAGTGCACATTTTCCAGATGCCATAGGCTAACTCATCCTTCTTCAGCCAAATGAATGACTCCAAATAAATGGCTTCTTGCAGCCAAAAAAGCAAGATGGGTTCTTGCAGCCAGAGTTTTTCAGTGCTAAGATAGTTTGCAAATCACTTTCAGTGTTGCATTGTCTCATCTCAGAGAAAATCTGCTTCCTTTCCACTTCACTTCCTAGTGCAAACACTACCAAAGTGCTCACCCTTCTTATGCAGCTTTCTTTTCCCAGATGGGACAATCATCAGTGGCTGAAGACATCCCATCTCCCACCCCTATCGCAGAATTTCTCTGCTGTCCCTGCAGAAGGGACAGAAACTTTGCTTTTCCACTAAACCTGTGTTTTGGTTCTAGAAGTTCCATAACAGCTGATGAGAAACTTAGCTGTTCAAGGGGGAGTGAAAGGAGCTGTATCTCGAAAGAAAGTGGTTCTGTGAGAATTCCCTTTCATGTAGAGACACTGTGTAATTTAATGGTAGGTTTCAGAGTAGCAGCCTTGTTAGTCTATATTCACAAAAAGAAAAGGAGTACTTGTGGCACTTTAGAGACTAACAAATTTATTTGACCATAAGCTTTCGTGAGCTACAGCTCACTTCATCGGATGCCATTATTAATATAATTTGAAAGGTTCCGCATTGTCTTCCGTAGTCTTTTAGAGGTTGATGATTTAAAATTTTGGCTCTGGTTTTGCCAACAGAAAGTAATCATGAGGAAACCAAATAGATTCCAGTGCCATTTTGTTGAGGTAAAATTCTAATATACTGGTAACGGAGTGTGACTATCTCCTGGCTTTTTCAGTTTGATATTGGGTCTTCTCTGCACCATTGCCTTTGGCAGCTTTTAAGCAGCACTTTGACAGCATGATTGAAACAGTCTCCTCTGGCGTTACATTCCACAATGCAAGAAAATTTCAGTACAGCAAGGTCAAACACATAATGCTGGCTTGGGCTCAGTTTAGTCTTCAGCTATTTTGTAGTTCAGTCTGAATAACTTTTTATCCTCATTTCTTCTTGCAGGATAGATTAAAAAACTGATTTTATACTGCTATTGGATTTATTCTTTGTTCCACACACACCTATTATAAAGATTTATCTAAAACTCTCTCTTGCTGCCCTACAGATTATTAAGTAAAAAACCTGCTGGTTGTTTGAAGTTAATTGTACAAAATCAGAATCCATTATGGGTATAAATCACAGTTAAATTGATAGAGATGACAGCAAAGTAAATGCACCATGTACATTTTAAATCATTTTAAGGAGCTGTAAGTGTCTTAAATTTGCATTTTCTACATGGATCCTCAGTTGTTTTATACTTTAAAAAGAAAAGGCTTACTTTGTATCTACAAAACAGGACACCTAAGTACAGGTAGCAGAAGACAAGCATTGTCCAGAGGTGAGATTAGAAAAAGTGCCTGAACCAAAATGATCTTGACTGACATCTTATGCTTTTACAGGTAAACCTCTTTCTGTTGTTCACTGCCTTGTAAACAGTTGTGGTTCAGGCCGCAGCTCTTTTAAGCGATTCTGATAATGTAAATAAAATGCTACAAAGCAAGTAATGGGCCAGATTGTGGAGCCTTTACTTACACTGATGAGCACTTATTTATGAGCAGTCTCTTTGCTATTAATACTTTGTGGGACACTACATAAATATTTCACAAATATCTGAAATAAGTCTAATAATAACTCGATGAAGTGAGCTGTAGCTCACGAAAACTTATGCTCAAATAAATTTGTTAGTCTCTAAGGTGCCACAAGTCCTTTTCTTTTTGCGGATACAGACTAACACGGCTGCTACTCTGAAACCTGTCAAATGATGTTTCAATTAAAAAGTGAGAGTCCTAATACCCTCCCTGTAGGCACCTAATGTATGATCTTAAAGCTGAACAGAAATGGATGTGTAGTGAAGCGAAGACCCACTGGTGCAGCATCTCCTGCTGGTCATCTTGGGAATTAGCTCTTCAGCCTCTGAGCGCCCTCTGCTGGCCAGTGTCTCATTTGCCTCAGGCCCCGTGTCCCTCCTGGACCCCAGTGCCCTTTTCCTCGGGGTTCTGCCCCAGCAGTACCCCTACACTCTGGGTCTCCCCTCTCAGGGAACCCTCAACCCTCTATCCCCACCATGCCTCAGTGGCTACTGCCAGTCATCATCTCGCCCCCTTTCACTGGGGGCAGACTGCAGTCTGTAATGGCCACTCGTCATTGGCAAGGGGATAGGACCTGCTGCCTTTGCCTATTCCCAGGCTGTATCTCTGCAGCCCCAGTACCTCTGTAGACCTCCAACAAGGCCTGCAGCCTGGGGTTTTACCAGGCTGCAGCTCCCCAGCTCCTTGCCCTATTCCCCAGCACTGCTCCAGTTCAGGTACCTTCCTCTCAAGCAGCTAGCCCTTCTCCCTCCAGGGCTGGAGAGAGACTCCTTCAGTTCCTGGCCCACAGCCCTCTTATAAGGACCAGCTGGGCCCTTATTGAGCTGGCCACAGCTGTGGCTGCTTTTAACCCCTGTTTCCAGGAGTGGAGCAGCTGCCCCACTATGGGATGTCTAAGGGATTGTCTATACTACTGCTTAAGTTGATATAGGTTACGTCACTCAGGGGTGTGAAAAAGCCACCCTCCTGAGCGACATAAGTTACATCGACTTAAAGTTGTGTCTACATAGTTTCCACGTCTCGTTGAGGTGGAGTAATTATGCTGCCAAGAGCGTACTCTCCCACTGGCATAGTGTGTCTTCACCAGGTGCGCAACAGCGGCATCCATGCAGCTGTGCCAGTGTAGTGCGGTAGTGTAGACTAGCCCTAAGAAATATGGCCATGAATCAGCAATGAACTTAAACGTGTGCTTAAAGTTAATTAGCCTCATTTGCTTCGGTGCTTTGCTAAATCAGGCCATCTGAGGCGAAAGGGTAGAGTCCGGAATGACGCGCTGATCAGTGTAAGTGTTTTGTAATGATACGCTTTTACTCTATGCACATGTTCTGGACTTACCACTTCACGGCTTGTCACATCGTTGGCTCCTTAACTTTTAGACTGTGTTTCAAGGTCTTGTCCATCAAAGAAATACTGCCCAAACCAGTCAGCTGGACTTCCCTTTAAATAGACAAGGTGGGTGAGGTAATATCTTTTATAGGACCAACTTCTGTCGGTGAGAGAGACAAGCTTTCAAGCGACACAGAACTCTTCTTAGGGTGTGTCTTCACTGTAATCAGAAGCATGGCTACAGCATGTACGGACAAATCCAAGCTAGCTTTGCTCTAACTAGCTCAAATGACAATAACAATGAAGTCGTGACAACACGGGCACTAGCTGTTCAGGCTTGCCCCTTGAGTATATACCCAGGGTCTTGGGCAGGCTTGTACAGACCATGATGCGGCCTGTGCTGCTCCAGCTTCATTTCTATCGTTATTCAAGCTAGCGAGTGTGTTGTACGGAGGATTGTGTTGGAATTGCAAACTGTCACTTGATCAATATGGAGTTTCCTGGTTCTGTTTGCAGGCTAGGGAGCTCTGCTGGGAAACTTACAATCAGAATCAGTTGGAAGCCAGCTGCCTAGAGTAAGACGGGGTGAGTTATGCCTCTTTATTTTAGGGAGCAGCCTACTTTGTCTCTCTCTGTTTTGGGGTTCTTTTGCAATATCATTCTAAATTATAAGAAATAAAGTAGTGTTATATTGTAACTTTCTAGCAAGAGTATTTTATATTTTTATCTAATTTCTCGGTTTGTCCGCTATGAAAACGTAACAGCTAGAGTAAAACTGGCTTGGGTATGTCTACACATGCCACAGTCATATCCCTGACTGCTGTGTAGATATACCGATAGTTGCTTCCAACATTTTGAACACCAAGGAGTCTTATAATCAGACCAGATATTTCAGTTTTCCTTCAATTGCTTCAGAGAACCAGATAAAATTTGAAACAAGAGCAGAAGTAATTTATCTGAAACCACATACTTCAGTCAGGCTTCATTAGTTGTTAGGTGTCTGGAAGATGATGTTGAAGTGTAACCCCAGATGGTCTGGATGTATGAACAGCTAACCAACCATACAAGTTACCTCTTCCAATTATAAGCATATGCTGAGGATGAATTCTGTCCAGGGAACTAGATGGCACGGGGGATTGATGTTTTGTATTAAAGTCCATTCCTATATTATCTATCATCATGGTATCTGAGAGCAAAGAGTCATTGTTGCAAAACTTGGATCCCATTTAAAACAGCAGCAGCACTGAACAAAAATGTCTCCAATCTATATGTTAAACCAGAAAATGGAAGCAAGGTGTGCAAATCTCATCTAGGGTTTTTCAAACAAGGGGGAGGGATAGCTCAGTGGTTTGAGCATTGGCCTGCTAAACCCAGGGTTGTGAGTTCAATCCTTTAGTGTTTCCATTTAGGGATCTTGGGCAAAAATTGGGGATTGGTCCTGCTTTGAGGAGGGGGTTGGACTAGATGATCTCCTGAGGTCCCTTCCAACCCTGATATTCTATGATTCTATGTCAGTTACTAAAACCTCTGAAATGCTCAGACACTACAGTGATTGGGGCCACATAAGTTTCTGAGTTAGTGATGTGGCTGCCAGTTAGTGGTTCCCAGCAGACCACTTCCTGAGATCCAGCAATTACATTTGTTGACATTTTGTGCTGTGTACAACACCAAGCACATTGGAAACACTTTACAGAAAACAATCCAGTTTGTGACTAGTGGGAACTATTTGGTTAAGGAGAGAGGAGAAACATCTGATACAGGGCCATGGCTGAGGTTCAAATTACAGGGAGAAATGGCAACCTTGCTATTAGCTTGCTTGGGTGAAAACAGGGAGACATTTGTGGGTTAGTAAGGTACAATGTCCAATGGAATGCTCCAGCGTCTGGTCCCAGGCAGGGTCAGGTAACTTTGCATATGGTGCCAGTGGCAAGGGATAGGTACAATTGTTTTTCTCATGAACTGCTTTCCCAACATGATGTATGTGGCAAGTTTAACGGGGCGTTTCTGAAGGCATTAGGGAGAGCAAGGGGCTGTGGCATTGTATGAATGGCAGCAGCTTATCTTGAAAGAAACAAGACAGTTGATGAATCCTTGGCACATAATTATTAACGTGTTCAGGCAAATGAATAGATGAATAATTTCATTAGCTGATTCACAATGTTTTACCCTGGGCAACAGCTGAGCCATGCTGATTTAAGCAGCATTGGGAAGAAGGTGAAGCCATTTCCAGTGTCTAAGTAGAATCTGGATGTTCTTTCCTTCTTGCTTTTCCTTCGGTACCTTTCAATAAAACTTTTCAGTGAATTTAGTGTCTATGCAAGTCTCCAGTCATTTTCACTGCTTTTGTAAGGGCTTGCATGGGATTTGAACTAGACTCCGCTCGCACCCAAAGTGAGCGTCTTATCCTTGTTTTATGGACAGGGAGCTGAGGCATGGAGAGAGATTAAAGGATACTGCCCAGGAAATGTATCCTAACAGCCCTGGGGAATATCATTATCTCGCATCAAGGCTTGTCTACATTAGGGATTTTGTATTGGGGTAGCTACATGACTACAGCACCACTGGTGCAAACCCCCAGTCTAGATGTGCTGCAATGGTGTAAAATGGGACTTACACCAGTGGAACTTACCCTACTTTGAAAGTGAGACTTCACATCAGTGCAGTGCATCTACATACACTGAGTTTTGCCCTGGTGCATACAGTGGTGTAGCGGTTAAAAAAATGTGCATAAATTAAACTTTTTGGTGTACTAGGCTAGAGAGTGCCATGCTAGGCACTAAGGGTGTGCAGAGATGCATTTATTTGGAATTGGATTTAGGCAAGGATGTCATCGGGGCGAAAACCAGAAGTGACGTTAAAATTGCACTGCACACAGCCAGGCTTTGCTTACCATGAGAGCGAAGGAGTGAGTCAACACTTTATTCCCCAAATGAGAAGGCGTAAACTCTGTTTACCTATGTTTTGCTTCGATTGCAGTACTAGGTGTGTAGCTACGTCACTGCAAAACTTGGCATATGGCATGCAGCACTAATGCAAGCTTTCCCACATTATCCTGCTCATGTGTCTCAACCATGTCCTGCAAGGAGTTTCTTTAGTGGGTAAAGTGATAAACCAGTATGCCAACCCCTCCTTAGTTCTGAGCCCTTCTACTTAGGGTCTCAGTTATTGAGCTGGCTGGAAAACAATTTCCTTTCCATTAAAAATGTCAAATTTTAGAAAAAAATTGTCCCGAGACAGCAGCCCAGGGAATTGGGAAGGCTGGACAACACGCCAGCCCAGGGAGTTGGTGTGACAGATGTGGCAATTCCCTGCAATATTCTGGACAAACCTTACTGAATTAAGTTTAAGTATTTTAGGAGTTCATTGTATGAAAAGTGCAAAGATTTGGATATTATGGTGGAATTGTATGGAACTTCTCTAGAGGGGAGATATGGTTATTGTAAACCCTGGGAAGTGTTATGAGCGTCAAAAAACTATTTGAAACAATGTGCCAGACAAGAATGAATCTTTTAAAGTTAAGTGGGTGTCCCAGGAAATCACTAGGGTCAGGTGTATGCAAATATAACCCCTCCAGTTATACACAACTTTTGACACTTCACCCTGAGGATGGGACCTTTGTCCTCTGTTACATGAGGACAAGATCAGCAGCCCAAACTGTATAAAGGAGTGACTCACAGATTCATGCATCTGCTTGTTCTGGGCAGAACAACCTCTTCTGTAACCTCTGAAAAACCCGTTGGTGGGGTTTGAAGGACTGACTCCTGCCAGAGCCCTTGCTGGAGTCAGAGGGTGATCTCGGGTAAGCTTATTAGCATACAAGTAGGTTTGTTTATTGTTTTAATAAATGCTGTAATGCTTTCACCTTAAAAATTAATGTGCTTGCTTAGAGAGAGCTGTGTGGTATCTTATAACTGTGGGAAGTTACGCCGCTTACAGCTTCTGAGGAGAAAGCAAAGCAGGCCTGCTTAGGCAGTCTGACTTGTCGGACTAGTCACAGCATAGGTAGGGAATGGAGCAGCCTGGAAAACCCCTGTTAAAGAGGAGAGAAACATGGGTCTCTGACCAAAAGAGATGCTGGCTGAGGAGCTGGGAACCTAAGAGTGGGTGCCCTTGGTGGAGCAGAGAGGGGGAATACAGGTGCACTTGCTCTGAAACACTGACAGCTGGGTCACCTGGAGAGTCCATGAGCTAGGCAGGCTGGCCAGAAAACAAGCAGACTGGCCTCATTCCCATTGAAACTTTCAATGGAATCGGCATGTTCCCATAAAATGTTGGGATTCCATCCAAAAATGCTTATTCAATGGAAAACTTTTCCCCTGGAAAGTGTTCAACCACCTCCAGTCAATTATGATTCTGATGGTTTCTGTGATTGTTTTTTCCCCATCAGGAACTAAATTAATATCCCAACTCTTTTTCACATGCCTTTAAACAGATGTCAGACAGTAATAACTTTTAATCATTACTGACTTGGGATGAATTGAACTTGTGACTTAGAGGAGCAAGATTTTTATAACTGTCTTACAACCTGGTTACAGCATCTTTATTCATGGTAGCAATTAGAGGTGATGACCAAGACTAGGTCCCCATTGCTCTAGGCACTGTACACACATGGTAAGAGACTTTCTGTACTGAAGCGCTTATAATTTAAATAAATACAAACAGAAAAGGGATGAGAGAAAGGCATTATTTCCCCCATTTTACAGACAGGGAGCTGAGGCACAGCGAGCTTAATTTGATTTACTCAAAGTCAAACAGGAAGTCTCTGGAAAATCTGGGCATTGATCTTAGATCTTCTGAGTCCCAGTCCGGTGCATTGACCACAAGATCATCTTGCCTCTTTACTTGTTCCTGAATTGTCCAAATACCCCTGCTAGGTTGTGAGAGAGGTTGTTTTTTCACCTCTCTTTTTCTTTGTTTACTATTGATTAAAAATCTGCAGAATATACAGAAAAGTAATTACAACTTACACTTCTGAATTACATTAAAGCACTGAAGCAATGATAGTGACAAACAGTATAGCAATTAAAATCCATGATTCACTTTTTTAAACAAATCAAAACGCTTTTATTGATTTATTTATACAAAGTGAGAGAGCCATGAATTCGGTCTCAGTTGTGGATCCTGGGAGTATAATGCATATGGAACTGTGTTGAGTATAATGGTTTGTGTTTGCATTTTAGCTGAAATTTGTGGCAGTTACTTGTAGGCTTCAAAGCTCCTCAGTGGATATAAAAAAATGTGGAAAAAATGGGCAGTGTTCCGAAAGGAACTACAAGAATGATGTACGGTCTTGAAAACAAGCCTTATAGTGAGAAACTTAAGAATCTCATTCTATTTAGTTTATTGAAGAGAAGTTTAAGAGGTACTTAATGTCCACAGTACCTACATTTCACAGAGATTTGTGATGGTAATGGCTCTTTGATCTAGCAGAAAAAGGCATCATGGAATCCAATGGTTTAGAAATACAGCACACATTTTTAACTGTGAGGGCAATTAATCATTGGAACAGCTTATCTGGGGGAATGATGGATTCATCATCACTTGAAGTCTAAATCAAGACTGGATGTCTTTCTAAAAGAGATGCTGTAGTGAAAGCAGAAGTCATGGACTTGATGCAAAGATTACTGGGTGAGGATCTTTGGCCTGTGTTATGTGTCAGACTAGACCACAATGAGCTCTTCTGGACTTAATATCTATATATTTGTCAAGCTGCTAGCCTGGAGTTCTCCTGCCCCAATCTCCTGTAGTGCCGGTGTGTGTGATTCCTGAAAATCCATTGATGTGTGTGTCTCTGCATATTGCACTTGAAACATTGTTAGAAAATACTAATGCTGAGTAACTGACATCTAACTGCAGCTTCAGTTTATCGATGTGCAAATTATCATCTGGTTTTGTAAAAGGATTCACTTAAACATCACGACACAGGAGTGTATTGTTAGCAGCAGGATTGGCCATTCTGAAATCTGTTCAGGAATAGGTTCAATATGAGTTCTTTTCTGACTAGAAAGATACTTACTTTCTTCCCTTGTACCCCAGAACCTTAGTCATACTATGAATACTTCCATTCATAAATCATGTACAATGAAATTATTATTGCATGAGCAACATTAAGACTTTAGCCCAATACTCAGGTGTGGATTTTCTCTGCAGATACTAAAGAGATCAGCAGTGTTTGCCTACACTTCCATACGTCAAGCACCCCCAAAATAAACATGTGTATACAACTGGCTACAGTAATTTACCACAAAATCAATATGGGGTCTGATCCTACAAACACTCACACATGCTGAAGTGAATGGGACTATTTACATGAGGAAAGACTGCATGTTTGAATAAGGGTTAGCAGGATAAGGGCCTGAAGTCATTAGGGTTAATATCAGACCTTCCAAGCAAGTGATCTCCCAGTTTAGATAATGGAATAGCTGTACTAACTTAAACCAGCAGAGATATTTTCATACTCTACCCTCATCCTGTGTACATCAAAGAACTCTCTTTTGTCTAATTATCTTTGGCAACTCAATGTGAGATAGAAAAGGGAAATAAGGATTAAAAAAAGCTAAGAATATGGGAGGTAGAGCATGAAAGAACAATAGGAAACATGAAGGACAAAAACATGTTTCATAAAAAGGATCCATTTCCTGGTCAAGCTGCACACTTTCCCTGGCTATTGCTACCATGAACCCATCAAGAAATTCAAAGTGTTGCCGATAGGCACTCTCATTGTCTGCAGGGAGCGAAGGGGCAGCTTGTGCCAGAGGGATGGTGAAGGTGCTCCCCCCGCCAGCATTCCCCCATCACACCCCATAGGCAAGTGCAGACATTGCCACCCTTACCTGCCCCTTTGCATGAAGGAAGAAAGGAAGGAGACTTACTGAGCCTTCCTCTCCTTTCAGACCAGTCAACATCTGCCCCTTAACTTGTCCACATTCTCCCCTGGGACAAGTTGATATTGACCCTCGGTCTTCAATGTCTCAGTGAGTGCTCATGTCCACAAGGTGTTAAAAAAGCTAAGAATACGGGAGCTGGTCCAATAAAAGAGATTACCTCGCCCACCTTGTCTATATAAGATCTCCCAGTAGCATTTTCTATGAAAGATGTCCCATGGTATTTTAGAGGTGAATTCATGCTGGCTCATATCTGCTTTCTTCCATATGCCTGGATTGGAGGAAGTCCTCAAAGTGCAGGCTAAGACTAGTGTATGTCATCTGCTCCATTGTGTCAACTTGTTTGGAAGCATGGGTCCCCATCATCCACCATCACAGTATTTTGTGAAACATCATGATTTTGTTATGTCACTTCTGGTTGCAGACAAGTCAGCCTTAGTATTATGTAATATATATTAGGTTCTAGATGCTTTACAAAGAAATGAGATAGACATGCCCCAGGATCTGGAGACCTTCATATTAACTGTAGACATGATGCAACAAGTGAACTGAGCAAACAATGTGAGCAGGAGGTAGGGATAGGGACTAGGGTGAATCAGGTGCAGGAATAAAGTCACAGCTACTTGAGTTTGTTATGCCCTCATGTGACACAGGGCCAGAAAGGGGTAAGCAACTTGCAGGCTAAATGACCCAATTCAACGTTTAAAGACATATTAGAGAAGTATATAAATGGTAATTAGGGCTATTCCTTATAAATAACTAACATAGCCATGTTAAATGGACTAGAGCTTTGAAACGCCAGCCTGTATTGTTAGAGAATCAGCGGTAATACTAATTGTATGTGTTTATTTATATCTTGTTAGATGTTAACCTTGTAGACAGATGGTTCCTGTCTATCACTGTATTCTGTTAATTAAGAGATCAAAAGGGAATATTAACATTTAGATGAAACTTGGGTGTAATTAAGTCATTTTGTATATTTCACTGTGAAGTTCCTAGAAAATTGTCTATGCACTGCTTAATGAATAATGACTTTATGTAAATGTAGCTAGTTACCAGTGATGCTTAGGAGCTAGAAGATTACTTCAAAAGCCTGTTGTTCACACAAAGACTGTGGGTTGTCAAGAGGCTGCAAAAAATCTCTACTAAAAACTTATGGGACCTGATCCTTTCATCTCAGATCTGCTTAAGCTTCGTTCAGGGGAAATTTGAGTCATAAGACTGAGGTCTCCAGTCCCGTCTGGAATGCCCTGATATTGGATATGGACATTGGACTATAACCTGATACTAATTCTGGAAAGAACTCTTTGCAACTTTAAAGCTGACCATCTCTACTACGAAACGAACCTAAGAACTCTATTCAGGTCTGTATATATAATGATCTTTTAACCAATACTCTCTCTTTTCTTTTTTAATAAATCTTAGTTTAGTTAATAAGAATTGTCTGTAAGCATGTATTTGGGTAAGATCTGATATATTCATTAACTAGGTGGGTAATATGTCTGATCCTTTGGGATTGGTAGAACTTTTTATATGATGAACAAGATTTTCAGTAATGCTCCTCATATCTCAGTTCGCTGTTTGGGAGGAAGCCCAAGGCTGGATTGCTTTAAGGGAACTGTGTTTTTGGCTTCTGGGTAACCAGTAAGGTATTGTAGAAACTGATTTGTTGCTGGCTTGGTAAATCTAAGTATACAAATAACCACCAATTTTGGTGGGTCTGCAATCTATATACATGCTGTAGATACACTTATTTTTGTTTAGGCAGTTTGGACCTAGAATGTCCTCACCCAGTTATAGCTCTTGGGTGTACCTCATTGCTCTACATCTCAAATTACATTCTGTTTAGTTTAACCTACTAAACTGCCCTCTTCACCATCCGTCCTGCTAGTCGTCCCTGCATACCACTGCTCAGGGTATGTACGTGTGCTTTCTAACGTTAGATGCAACGCACCAAACAAGAATTAAAATCTTTACCATCATGTTGCCTATGGCATGTCATGCAATGAGATGCCATGATGCCTTCTGCCACACTACAGATGGCACCAAACCAAAGCTAATCTCTTCCATCTAAGTGCCTAATTTGGGAGCAAAGGGGGGCAGGCTGTCTTCCTGCCTACCTACATTTCTGAAACAAAATTGATGCTGAAGAACCTCAAGGTTTTGCATGCAGCCTTGTTACATGAAGATCACCCCAAGCTGCTAAAAAGCTTCAAGGGGACATCAGAATACAGTGTTTCTGTGGCGTTTTGACATTATATAATGCTATGATGTCATAACTTTTGTGCTGTGGCATAAACATCACAGCATTGGTCTGAGCTAATTATAGGCTAAGGCCACAATTTTTAAACATGGCTGCCTAAAGCTAGGCACCTAAATCCATATTTGGGAGCAGTAGATGGTCAGCAGCTGTGGAAATTCGGCCTACTTTTAGGTGCCTAACTTTGGGCAGCCATGTTTGAAATTTCAGGCCTTTAATCCATTGCTGGGTGGCTCTAGACCAGGGGTGAGCAAACTTTTTGGCCTGAGGGCCACATCGGGGTTCTGAAAGGGCTGGGTAGGGAAGGCTGTACCTCCCCAAATGGCCAGGCCCCTGCCCCCTATCCACCCCCTCCCACTTCCTGCCCCCTGACTGCCCCCCTCAGAACCTCCGGCCCATCCAACCCCCCTGCTCCTTGTCCTCTGATCGCCCCTCCTGGGACCTCCCACCCCTAACCACCCCCCCGGGACCCCACCTCCTATCCAACCCCCCGCCCCCCCCGCTCCCTGCGGCCTGACTACCCTGCCCCCTATCCACACCCCTGCCCCCTGACAGCTCCCCCCTGGGACTCCCACGCTTATCCAACCGCCCCCTCCTCCCTGTCCCCTGACTGCCCCCCGGAACCCTCTGCCCTTTATCCAACCCCCCCACTCCCCGCCCCCTTACCATGCCGCTCAGAGCTGCAGGACTGGCAGCCGCGCTGCCCGGCCGGAGCCAGCCATGCCGCTGCGCTGCCTGGCAGGAGCTCGCAGTCCTGCCACCCACAGCACTGGTGGCAAGGCGAGCTGAGGGTGCGGGGGAGGAGGGACAGCAGGGGAGGGGCCGGGGGCTAGCCTCCCAGGCCGGGAGCTCAAGGGCCGGTCAGGCCGGATATGGCCCACGGGCCGTAGTTTGCCCACCTCTGCTCTAGACAAGACTGCAATTCATGCAGCTAACGTATTTTTATAAGTGTCCTTTAGGTGCTTTTGTTCATCTCCTTAGAGTACTTTTCCTCACATCCATATATTGGCCAGTCTCAAATAGTACCTTGGACTCATATTTACTGTTCTGCCATGCTGTAACTGGAGGGGTTGTAGGAGCTGCAGATTCTCAGATCTCTTAGGAATGACTTCAGCAGTTTTTGCTGGTATCCCGGTCTCCTCATTAGTGGTGTCCAGCTCAGGTGATCCCAGAGAATTTATTGACCTCTTTTGAGACACTGTGCCAAATGTTAACAAACAGTGTCTCTATTACATTCTCTCAAACAGGGGATGAAGCCAAATCCCAAAGCCATGGCAGCCACACAGTATGTATGCAGGCTAACTTTTAGGTTGACACTGTGTCAGAAGTAAGGCTCTTAGCTATGCCTGCTTAGTACGTCTGATGCCCTAACGAACCAGCTACGCTGCCTGATGGACCACCCTGCCTGATCGGCTGAGGAACTCATCAGGCCAGTTCTTAAACCTAGCAGCAGTAGTAGCTTCTTGTCTGCTCAATGCACATGCCCACGGACTCTCTGCCACCCTGTGCTAGTCTCTACAAACCCTGCTCCTGCTTTGCTCCTCCACAGATCTTGCCCTGCACCCAGCCTTGTTCCCATCCTGGTCCAGCCCTGCTCCTGCCTTCCCTGACTCCTGGTAATCCTGCTCTGACCCTTGGCCTTGACTCTGATGCTGTCTCAACCCTTGGTTCTGGCATTCGGACTCTGACCACTAGGCCTAACTCCCGCTCTGACCTCTAGGCCTGACTCCCACTCTAACCACTAGGCTTCACTGCCTATGACCCAGTCCACTGACACACTGTCCTTTGTTTTGAACGTTGATTTACATGACTGAACTGAAACATTGAGATTTTAAGGCAATTTTGTCCAAATCTATGGGAAGCAGTGTTAGAACTCAATGTTACATTGATCCGTGATACTTTTCTAAGCAGAACCTTGGCTACACCCACAGGAATCAAAGTTAACAAGACAACAAATGATGGATTCAATATTATTGCTCAAAACTATGTCATGCCTCTTTTTCTTGTGTTCATCCGGAGAGCTCATGGAAAATGGCAGAAAGATATTGCAGGAAACACCCATTTTGAAAAAAATGATTTCTGTATACTTTTGCAACAAATTACAATGGCCACTCATTTACTTCCTTAGCATCAGATCCTTGTTGTGGTCTTGTCTTTTAAAGTGGCAGTAGTAGGTACACTCAGGCAAACATTCTCTTGGAAAAGCGGAAGCAGCCTGCATATTCAGTGTACCTGAGGCAGACAACAAAGTGAAAGACTCAGACTTAGATCTGGACTCGGTCTTCTGCTCCCAGGTCTGAAATTCAGCAGACTAGGCACCGCACAGGTACAGGATGTAGGTGCAGGATGTGCAACCCCACAGTACCCCATTTTTGGATGATACAGAATGGTACATGTGACAGGTTGGTTTATATACATATATATTTGCAAAGTGCTTTGATGTCATGTGATAAAAAGAGCTATCAAAATGCAATCTTGTAATCTAATTAGGCATCTCTTTGCTAGTAGGAAAGAAGCACCAGCATAGATGGGTGGTATGTAATTTCCCTCCATTGTTCTTCCAGTGAACATCAACTTGAGTTGACAAAATAGCTCCCTTTTTACGGTTTCCTTCTCCCATGGCTTATAAGCCAGACCACATAGAATAAGAAGATAAAATGTGCTAAACATACTTTCCAGCATGATGGCCATTCCCTTCCAGGAACAAAGCTGAGGGCCACAGATCTAATTTAAATGGTCATCTTAGCATGATCTCTTGGGACCTCTCAGTCTGGGTTTTTGATAGAGCTGCATTTTACGTTGTGCTCCATTCATTTATTTCTCCTTACCCTTTCATAGAGATCTCACTGGCTTGCTGGTCTGTAGCTGTGTCGACATGATGAAAAATAACATAATTTCTAGTCTAGGTTATTGTCTTCAGTTCACGGGAAATAATCAGGGAGGGTGGATGGCCCAAGCTGTTCCCTTGTGAAAAATCTGTATTAATCAGTTGTAAATGGGGGTATCTCTCTCATTTCCAGAAGCATTCTAAGAGCAGTGAGGTTGAGAAGAGTCTCCTTCATTAATACTTTCCATGTTCGTTGTTGTCTGGACATTGTCCAGTGGCTCTTTAAGCCTTGCTGTAACTGGAAGATGCCAAAGGAAACCTTTGTGTTGAGGCACTCCTCATCTGTGGGTTTCGCTGGTAAGAAGGTATGAGGAGATGGGCCTAAAAGAAAAGCATTCAAAATGGAACCATCTCTTAAAGTGCTGTCACAAAGACCCCACTTGGACTAGGATTGCCACGAGTGACAAAATACCTGTGGCAAAGGGAGGATGAAAGTGGAGAATATAGCTGTGTGAGCTGGGGTGCCCGGTGAGACCCTGGCCACAATGGTGGGTGGGGAAAAGCAGAGGCGGGGAGAGAGGAGACAGAGACACTAGGACTGTGCAGGGTGTTGTTGTGAGTCAGTCTCATGCAATAATGGAGTTAAAATGGAGATCCTGAGAAAATCCTGTGAGTTGGATGATGGGAGTCTGGAGGCAGGAACCAGTGCATTAGAAAATCATAAAGGAAGCAAGTGGTAAAAGGCTACTACACAGGGGTGAAGTTGGGTGGAGGGGGGAGAGGAGAAGAGGAAGAGGTGAAAAAAAAGGGAGGGATGAAAGGATGATTGGAAGGAGGAGAAAAGGAAGAAGAACAGTAAAATGATCATTGGTTGTGGTTCTCACTTCTGGAAGATTTTTTTAGAAGTCTGCTCAAAAGGGTGAGAAATTAATTTTTGCCTTTGAAAACTTAAGAAAATAAAATAAATTACTTTCAGTGTGATTATTTCAACCCCACTGACCACTGACTAGCACCAGTAGGAAAAGGTTATTAGAAATAAAGTTTTGCTCTGTACAGCTGAATCATGACAATAAACAGTGATTAATGAAAGTGCATGCCACTCTATGGCTAGCTCTACCTTTTACAAGGTGCTGGCTCCTAGCCCTGTCCTTACCTGGCACTTGGTATGTATCACAAAGACTGTACATATAAGTTTTTAATGCAGATGTTTGAGGAGATGTGCTGAAGCATTATGTACCAGTTTTCTAAGCATGGAAAGCTTCATGCCCAGGTCTATCACGTTGTTGTTGTCTAGCTGAGAGGTGATGAAAGTATGCATTGTTGTGCAGTAGGGAATGGAGACTCTTAGCCAGCTGAAGATGGTGGAAAGCATTACTCACAAATGCTGCCATGGGAAAGCTTAGCATCAGTGATGTATCCAGGAGTACTCGTTAGCTATGGACTCAAGTTCTCAATTGTGGGCATGTACTTGCAACCAAAGGAGACTGTACTATGGCTGAAAACTCTTCAAAATATTTTCCTCTAGCCACTAGCATAACCTCTCTCTTGCTTGGGTTCAACTGCAACCAACTGTTCATCATCCATGAACTGATCTCCTACAGGCCCTGGTGGTAATGGTATGGTTGTATGTGGTGACGGTTAGGCAGAGCTGGATGCCATCTACATTTTGCTGGCACTTGAGTCCATGTCATCCCACCAGTTCACCAAGTGGCTGTATGTAGATGTTGAATAGGACCAGAGAGAGAATTGATCGTGGGAGGACTCCACACATGAGGGGTCTAGTAGTAGAGGCCATATAAGTACCATAGAGAGAGTTTGTGGGGCAGTTTCCCATCAGTACTCATTGGGCGCATTCCTCCAGGAAGGACTCAGATCATTTTCTCTGTATAGCTAGTTAGTTTCTTCTGTGGCTCTCATACACATCAACAGGGGAAAGAGAAGCATTTGAAAATGTAGGACAAGATATGTGAAGAAAACCTGCAACTGGTTAGAAGATAGGAAACAAAAGGTGGGAATAAATGGTCAGTTTTCATAACAGAGAGGTAAAGATTAGGGTCTCCCAAGGACCTGTGCTGTTCAACATATTCATTAATGGTCTGGAAAAGGGTATGATCAGGGAAGTGGCAAAGTTTTCAGATGATACAAAATTATTCAAAATAGTTAAATGCAAAGCTGACTGTGAAGAGTTACAGAGGGATCTCACAAAACTGGGCAATTAGGCAATAAAATGGCAGATTAAATTCAGCATTGATAAGTGTAAAGTAATGCATACTGGAAAAAATAATCCTATCTATACATATGTAATGATCGGTTCTAAATGAACTGTTATGACTCAAGAAAGAGTTCCTGGAGTCACCATGGATAGTTGTCTGAAAACTTCAGCTCAATCCAAAGCAGTGATCAAAAAGGCTAAGAATGTTAGACACTATTAGGAAAGCGATAGAAAATAAGACGGAAAACATCATAGTACAACTATATAAATCAGGGATCTCAAACTCAAATCACCATGTGGGCCACATGAGAACTAGTACATTGGCCTGAGGGCCACATCACTGAAAACTTTTCATATAACGATACAAAAACTATAGTCAAAAATGAAAAAAATGAAGAGTAATATAGTATACTATTAAAAGTCAATGTATTAACTTTTTAAAAAATGTATTGCGAAAAGTCAGTGCTAATTTTGACAGTCATTTATTTTTGGCCACTTAGCTGGCAGCGTTTTGCATCAACCAGACCATCAATATTAGGTTTGATATCCTGAGATGAAACCGATCTCAGTGTTGCTTGCAAATGTTCATCAGTGAACCTTGACCTTAGCACAGATTTGTTAATCTTCATGGAAGAGAGAAACTGTTAACATATATATGTACTTCCAAACGTTGCCATTACCCTTGCGGAAGCAGAGAATAACATGGGAAATCTTTCTTGTGAAAGAAACTGGTAGAATTCTGGAATTCCAACTTCTGTATACTTCTGCTTCAAAATGGTCTCACACTGAAGCTCCACTAACTCCATCTGCATTTCCTCTGCAACGTTGTCAATATCCACAGCAAAGGGTGTGGAAAAAAGTTGAAAATGTGATTCAAGTGCCTTGAAATCTTTAAACTGCACATCAAACTGTTTGTGTACGTTAGAAATGATATCTGCATATTCTTTCAAGGATTTGGGTTCAACTTTTCCTAAGGAATTCAGAGTTGAGAAATGGACCAAATTGCCAGCAATCAGCTGTTTCCCCCACAAAGTAAGCTTGACTTTGAATGACTTAACACTGTCATACATCTGTGTTATCACCTGTTTTCTACCCTGAAGCTTCTCGTTCAGTGTATTCAGGTGATCAGTTACATCTGTTAGAAAAACAAGGTTGCAGATAAAAGTGGAATCAGCAAGCTGTGGAAGCTCCTTGTTTTTCATTTTCATGAAGGAATCAATCTCCTCTCTAAGTGCAAAAAAACGCTTCAAAACATTTCCAAGACTCAGCCATCTAACTTCAGTATGATACAGAAGTGACCCATATTCGCTGTCCATACATTGACTTCAGTGGAGCCAGGATTTCATTCTAAATAGTTAGGGACAAATCTGGCAAACTCCTGTTGAGATGGATCCTTTGAGGAGCTGAGCATGCCCAACTGGAACTTAGGATGTTCAGCTGGTACTTGGTATATTGCAGGATGTTGCACAAGTGAAGGTTTTCCTGAGTAAAAATCCTGAATCTCAGGATTTTATATATAGTCAGTATTTAAAAAAAAAACATAATAAAACAACAACTGGAAGACCTTTATAGCCTATAGGATTTCTATTTAAGTACGTACAATAGAATACCTGAATTTGAACATATCTTATTTAAGACGCTGAAGTGAAGCCAATGCATAAATTTAAGTTCAATTAATAAAAATCTTAGTATGTTTGCAGACAATTAACAAACAGGAAGAAGGCTATAATGACTGAATAGTTCACTCAAATCTGCTGTCAAACAAGCACCTTTTCCTGTTATAATGAGAGCATAAATGTTCCCCGCTCTGCCCCCATCCCCGCCCCCACTCCACACCTTCCATGAGGCCCCACCTCCGCCTTGCCTTTTCCCACCCGTTCCCCGCCCCCATTCCAACCCCTTCCCCAAAGTCCCCGCCACAACTCTGCCCCCTCCCTGCCCCTATTCCAATCCCTTCCCCAAATCTCTGCCCCAAACCCACCTCTTCTCCACCTTCTCCCCGAGTGTGCCGTGTCCTTGCTCCTCCCCCCTCCCTCCTGGAAAGTCCTAAGCACCGCTAAACAGCTGTTTGGCAGTGGGAAGAGCTGGGAGTAGGCAGTGGAGTGGGGACGCAGCACGCTCGGGGAGGGGGCAGGAGGGAGGGGCGGGGGGAAGGGGAGCTTGGCTGCCAGTGAGTGCAGAGCACCCACTAATTTTTCCCCGTGGGTGCTCCAGCCCCGGAGCACTCACGGAGTCGATGCCTATGATGGGCCTCAGGAAATAGGGAAAAAGGGAATAGAGAAGTGTTATTTACGCTTTCCCACAATACAAAAAACATGGATCCCCTGATTAAATTTATAGGCAGCAGGTTTAAGACAAACAAGAGGAATTACTTTTTCACACAGTGCACAATTAACCTGTGGAACTCATTGCCATGGAGTTGGACTAGATGACCTCCTGAGGTCCCTTCCAACCCTGATATTCTATGATTCTATGATTGTGATGGCCAAATGTATAACTGGGTTTGAAAAAGAACCAGATAAGTTCTTGGAGGATAGGGCCATCAATGAGCCTAGGTTTTCAGGGTCTTGGCTTTGCGTCAGCCAGCGAGTCAGGCGAGCTGGCAGGAAAGCAGGCCTGGCTTCTGTCACAATATGCAACCAAATGGACATCCTCCTGCAACACATTTTGGTGAATCAGATGGAAAAATATTCAGTCAGAAAAGATCTGGCCTGCTTTAAAAACTACATAAATGATGGAGAATGGTGTGTGTCCGTGGGGAGGGGGGCGGAATTCTATTAATTTTTATGTTGATCTCTGGAATTCTCCTTCTGTCTGTGAAGGATAATTATTGTGGATCTGGCCACAGTATAGGTAACCGGCAGAGACAGCAAAATACTACTCTTTATTTTCTCAATGTGCTGAGCAGGGATTTAACTTGCTGCAGTGATTTCAAAAAGGTCACCTAATCTTATCCTTCAGTTACAGCCATAAAAATTATATTGTAGTCAAAGCAAATTTTATTAAGCACTGTTTTATGAGACAGGCATGTGGGCTGAAGGGAAGGATATGGGCTTTTCTGCTTAAGGATTGTATTGGTGGGCCTGATAATGTCTAATGGCTGGAATAACTCTTCATTTGTATGAGTACTCACATGTCCTATTAGACACGTTAAGTAGGGATTAAATTTCTCTACAACACCACGAACTTAGCACACAACCTCTCCCAGCCATTGTTTTCTTTTCTCCTGTTGTATTTTTCTCTGAAGTCTCATCTGCCCAGCCCACTGCCAAAAGCTATTAGTCTGGACCAAGGCTCAGTCTCACATTTAATGACAGAGGGACAATTGCAGAAGAGACTTGCCTGACCCACTGTTATGGGACTGACTCAAATGCTTCTGTAATAGCCATCAAAGTTCATTTGGAAGGACATGCTGTTGCAGCTTCTTTTACCATTAAGAAAGGGACAAATGATAAGACAGAAAATATCATAATGCAACTATATAAATCCATGGTTCGCCCACAGTTTGAATATTGTGTGGAGTTCTGATTGCCCCATCTCAAAAAAAGGTATATTAGAATTGGAAAAAGTACAGAGAAGGGCAACAAAAATTATTCAGGGTATGGAACAGCTTCTATATAAGGAAAGATTCAAAAGACTGAGACAGTTCAATTTAGAAAAGAGATCACTAAGGGGGAATATGATAGAAGTCTAAAAAATCATAAATGGTGAGGAGAAAATGAATAGGGAAGTGTTATTTACCCCTTCACATAACACAAGAATCAAGGGTCACCCAATGAAATTAATAGGCAGTAGATTTAAAACAAACATAAGTAGTTCTTCATACAATGTACAGTCAGCCTGTGGAACTCATTGGCAGGAGATGTTGTGAAGGCCAAAAGTATAACTGGGTTAAAAGAAGAATTAGATAAATTCATGGAAGATTAGGTCCATCAATAGTCATTAGTCAGGATGGTCAGGGATGAAACCCCATGCTCTGGGTGTCTCTAAACCTCTCACTGCCAGTAGCTGAGACTGGATGACTGAGGATGAATCACTCAATAAATTGCCCTGTTCTGTTCTTTACCTCTGAATCATCCGGCACCAGCCACTATCGGAAGACAGGATACTGGGTTAGATGGACCATTGGTCTGACCCAGTATGGCCATTCTTATGTACTCTGCAATGATCAATGTCATGGGGCAGCCATCCCACAAAAGAACAACTTTTAAACAGCAGAATGCCTGTGCCAGAAAGCCAACAATGCTGCTCTGAAGAACTCAGGGCACATTGTGCTGATGTGTTTAATTTTGAAAATTGTTCTCCATTTACTTATTCTCTGACTTGTACTGCTGGCAATGGGGTTGAGTTAGTGGCTGGAACATAGGACTTGGAGCCAGGAATCCTGGGCTCTGTTCCCCACTGTCACCTTGGACCCAATCTGGAGCCTATTGATATCTTTCCATAGACTTCAATGGGCACTGGATCCAGCCTTTAACCCTTTTGTGCCACAATTTATCCATTTGTAATGTGGGTATTGTTTGTCATATCTGTCACAGGTATAATAAGATGTATCTACCTCATTGCAAAGTGTAATTACTAACTATTTATAAAACAACCTGACAATGTTGGATGAAAGTTCGCTATCATAAGGGATTTCATCCCTTTTAATGCCCTCACATGCATACTAATGAGATGATTGGTTCAAATCCAGCCATCCAGTTCCTTTTGGTTAATTAGTCTGGGTTCCAGATATCTGAGCTGCACTCTTTAGAGTGCCAAGTAAATCACTTTATAAATGGGTATTTAGAAACCAACTGATGGTGGTTCCAGATGGTTTTGAATCTGGATTATTCCTTGATACAGAGATCCATTTGAAAACTGATAAAAGTACAAAGGAAGAGCAGACAACCTGTTCAGTATCTTGCCCAATATATAGTCTGTCGGCCATCCAGGAAAGGAGTTGTGTGGTGTTTTGTTTTTGTTTATGTTTGAACAGGAACTCAATGTTACCAGTGAAGGTCAGCCTGCTGGACAGAGAATGCCATGTGGAGCATGGCATGTAGAGGCTACAAGACTGTAATATTATCTATCTGAAAGATCGAGGCTTTCAATATTTGATGGAAACTGATTTATTCTCTAAGGCTGAGCAAATTTGTTCTCAGAAATATTATTCATATTACAGAAGTGAGTAGATTCATAGGTTCATAGAGTTTAAAGCCTAAAGGAACCATCGGGTCATCCTATCTCACTTCCTGTATATTAAATTTTACCCAGTTTCCCCTATATTGAATCTAATAACTTGAGTTTGACTAATGCATATCTTCCAGAAAGGCATTCAGTCTCCATCTGAAGACACCAAAGGACGGAGAATCCACAACTTCCTTTAGTAGTTTGTTCCAATGGTTAATCACCCTCACTGTTAAAAGTTAGCACCTGATTTCTCATCTGAATGTGTCTGGCTTCAGCCATTGGTTCTTGTTCTGCCTTTCTCCACTAGATTTAAGAGCCCTTTGGTACCTGATATTTCCTCCCCGTGAAGGTACTTAGACACTGTGATCAAGTCACCTCTCAATCTTCTTTTTGATAAGCTAAATAGATTGTGCTCTCCACCTTTCTGTTCCCTCTGTTCTGCTCCCTCTCTGATTTTTGAATATCCTTTTTCAAATGTGGACACCAGAATGGTAAGTAGTATTCCAGTATCAGTCTCTCCAGTGCCATATACAGAGGTAAAATCACCTCCCCACTCCTATTTCCCTGTTTATTCATCCAAGGATTGCACTAGCCCTCTTTGACACAACATCACACTGGGAGCTCATGTTAAGTTAAGTCCACTATGACCTCTAAATCCTTTTCAGAGTTACTGATGTCCAGGATACAGCACCATTCCGTAGGTGGCCCTTGCATTCCTTGTTCCTTGCATTTGGTTGCATTAAAATATATTTTGTTTGAATGGACCCAGTTTACCAAGAGATCCAGATTGCTCTGTGTGACTGCTCTTGCCTCACCATTTACCACTCCACCAATCTTTGTGTCATCCACACATTTTGTTTCATAGTGTAGCAGTGGCTGCACTGAGCGAGGCCCTGGGCAAACACATAGCAAGAGATAATCCTTGCTCTGAAGAGTTCACAATCTAAATACACAATAAAGACCAAGGAGAAAGAGAGAGATGAAAGGCCTTGCCCAAGATCACACAACAGATCAGTACTAGAGCCAGAAATAGAACCTCAGTCCCCTGATTCCATTCTACTGCCCTGTCCCTGGACCATACTCTTACTCTTTTGGTTATTTACATTTTCTATTTCACATTAAAGCAAATTTCAAACATGCTGCAAGTAAACTTTCTCCCCAAACCTGTGCATTTTATGCCAAGACGTCTGTCCTTTGCTTTATCTTTTCTGCACACAGCGAGTCGTACCAATGTGTTTATGTTAAAAAGTCACACAACACATATAATAATGAGTGACTCATCTGCATTAGTTCGACCAAATGTCATTTACAGTGAATTGTGTATATGGTTTGACAGTAGCATTTCCTTTAGAATTTAGGGCCAAAAGCAATTTAAAATCAAGAACGCTGCATAAACAAACCATAGGTGAACACGTGTAGTGAATGGGCTATTATTTCCAGTAAAAGTTGCAGTAATATTTTCATATACAGCAGATTTCTAAAACCATATTGAGAGTGACTTCAGAGCTCTGCAGAGAAACTAAATTTCAAAAGCAATATGTACAGTAAAACAATTTTCCAGCATTCTCATGCTTTTTCATCCGTTCCTCATACACTGAGAGCAGTACTTTGGCTCTTCCCTGACAAATCAGTCTAGATTCAGGCCATCTACGGCTTTATACTACACACATTTTGGCATTAACATGTGAACTAGACTTTGGATTCATTTGTCTGCTTTAGGTGGTAAAATCTGACAGGAAGACTTAGGGGGCAAAACCAAGAACTCTTCTGCCTAGGCTGTAAGTTGGTTATTTTTTGTTACTCCTCTGAAGTAGAATTTCAGAAAACACTTTAAAAGCCGTTTAGTGTGGTGAATGGGGCTCAACTTGATGGCCCCGGAGAAGCAAGTCCTCTGTTTTTCATAAGAGGTACAGGAAGCTTCTCCACCTTCCCCCCCGCTGTTGTATCCCAAACCCAGCCCGAAGAGACCACTTCTAGAGGTCACATGGATTTGTTGCTCATCCCCACTTCCGAGACTTCCAATAATTGGTGTAATAATCAGGGCCGGCTGTGATGACAAAAACCACTATTTGGTGACTTGGACACCTTTCCATTAACAGCTAGACTGAGATTACTAAACCCATCCAACTAAGCACCCAGATGGTAGTGACTTTCAATCCCTTCCAACCTGGGCCAGTTTTACCCAGTTACTTTGTAGCATCTGTTACCAATCCCTTCAATCATCTAGTTCCATCTTGTCTAAAACATCTTTGATTCAGAAGTACTCTCCCCCCAGCACACTCTTCAAACATACTGTTGTTTTTAAATACTGCTGCATTAACATCTGAGGTCCGTGTCCTCCCCTCCCATGCAAAAGTGAGCGGAAGAGAACAAATTAATGCAAACCTTATGTGGTTCCAAAGGACCTATGGAGCCTCAGAGTTCAGAGCACTGGGGTATGGCTTGGGACGGACACAAGGTGACAACACTCATCAAGGGATGCAAGCCTTCTACCCTGTAGATCCTGTCTCTGCAGGGAGACGGCACCTTTCCACTCCATTGCTGCCCTCACTCCTCACGCTCACCCCCTCCTCACCCATTCTACGCCCCGCTCATGGGCTGCTGAGGGAGTCACAGAGCACACAGTGGGCGTTGATGTTGCCTCAGCTTTGCAAGAGCTGAAGGTGTCTGAAGAAGCTTTTTGGCGATGTCACACACTGTTTTTTGACTCATGCTGAACTGAACCACAGCTCACTTTAAAAATAACTTGCAGGTGCTTCACACGGATCTCTGTCTGCTGCACTTTGTGAAACTGCCAAATTATTTAACTTTGCAAAGCAGCCGGGGTGCCCCTTAGCAACTCCTTTAGCTTACACGGGGACGCTTCTGCTTCCATTGGCACCCTGTCATAAATCACAGCAATTCTAGTGGTCATCATATTCCACCTGCCTAGATGTTCAGATATTTAAATGATTGGTAAACAAGTAGCTAAGTAACAGATGGGAAAATGCACCTTGGATAAGGATCCAGCACTACTCCAGTAATAGCCTACATTTATAGAACATTTCTCATGCCAAAGGGTCCCAAAGTGCTGTATTAATAATTATTATTTATTTACATCACTGTAATGTCTAAAGGCTCCAGCCAAGATCAGGGCTCCATTCTGCAAGGCACAGCGCACACACGCACACACACACACAAAGAGACCGTCCTTGCCCCAGAAAGCTTAGAGCCAAAATAGACAAGACTGAAAGGGTGGGAGAAAACCTGAGTGCTAAGTGGCTGCTAGTTTTATTTCTATTCTTGGGGAAACACCAGGTGGGGCAGTGTGCCCCAGATCCAACCATTGTGTGTATGTGTGTGTGTGTGTGTAAGTGTAAGGAATCTGCCTCAGTCCCTTCTCACCTCCTCATTCAGGTATCAAGGGGAGGGGAAAGACTCCCTTTCCTGCTCCTGCTCTAAGTGGCAGGGTAGTGACACACTATCTTATGTTCCATGTCAGAGTTAGAGAACTCAGCAGGTTCCTCAGCAACCAGATGCTTGTTGGTAAGCAAACTCAAGGCGTTCCCAGGTTACGATCTTCAGCTTGCTAGGATGCTGTCTGCCACAGCTGCTTAGTTGATGATGCTTAAACAGATTAGCCCATTTCAACATTTGTGCTGTAAATATATCCTCCTCACCCTTACCCTAGGCCTCCCCACACTTTACCTCTGATATCTTCTGCAGAGTTATTAATGACTCACCATGACCATGTATGTTTTCCCCATGCCTCTGCCAATAGTGGGAGGGGATGACTCTGCTCTCCTCCAAGAGAAGAGATGGTTAGTGGCTTGGAGCCCCTACAAAGGACTTGGATGGGGTTCTAACTGCCCTGGGACACCTAAAGTCTCTGATGAGGGGACCACTGAGTCCCAGAAGGGGAGGAGAGATCATTAATAACCCTGCAGAAGACATCTGTGGTAAAGTGTGGGGAGGCCTGGGCTAAGAGGGAGGAGGGTATATTTGTAGCACCAATGTTGAAATAGACTAATCTAGTTATACTCAGACTGCAGTGGTTCAGGAGCCAAATTAGCCATCAACATTATCCAAAAGAGCCACAGTACTGTGAATTCATTGTTTCATTTATGATAGTACTATTCATATTTAAACAGTATGGCAGCGGAAATATTTAGTTTATATATAATTCTCACAGCAAATAAGCTAATAACTTAGTGCAGGGGTAGGCAACCTATGGCACGTGTGCCAAAGGGGGCATGCAAGCTGATTTTCAATGGCACTCACACTGCCCGAGTCCTGGCCACCAGTCCCGGGGGCTCCACTGCTGTCCTGGGGTTCCTTCTGCCAGCCCCCTGTCAGCTGAGGTTCCATCTACCGGCTCCAGGTCCTGGCCACCAGTCCTGGAGGCTCCGCTGCCAGCCAGGGTTCTGGCCGCTGGTCCCAGGTCCCGGCCACCAGTCCAAAGGGCTCTGCTGCCGGCCTGGGGTCCCAGCCACCGGTCAGGGGAGCTCTGCTGTTGCCCCCAGCTGTGGCCAACTGGCCCCAGCCTGGGGCAGTGAGGCGTGCAGACAGGGGCAAGAAGGGGCGCAGCTCAGCACCCCCACCTTAAAAATTGTTCCAGCACCACTGTACTGGGATAGTTTTAAGTCCCGATTTGCTGCTTTCATCACTATCATGCCACATGGAACAGCGCACTGCGTTTGATGTTGAGATTAGAATGTACATGCAAGAACTGGAATCAGAACTTTCTGACAGATTTCAACATTTCCAGCAATTTGGCCCAATGCTTTCTTTTCTAATTAAACCTGAAGAGTTCAACAAAAGCAACTTGGATTTGTCTGTATTTCAGTGGATGGGTGTTGAAGATTTCAAAATGCAGCTCATTCAGTTAAAAAGCTCAGAATTGTTGGCATCGAAGTTTGGAGATCTGCAGAGTGCACTTGAAGCTACTGAGAGAGATCATGGGGCCTCTATTCTGACCTGCTGGACGTCCCTGCCAGTGAAATTTAACTGTTTGAAGAAAATTACGTTTGCAATGCTTTCAGCATTTGGATCCACATACCTGTGTGAACAGGTATTTTCACACATGAAATCTGTCCTCTGTCCCCCTCGGAGCTGGTTAACAACTGATCTCTCAGAAGCCTGTGTGCAGCTTAAAGTATCCAAATATGTGCCAGACATTGGAAACTCAGCAAGGAAAAGCAAGGGCAAGGATCACACTAAACTGATAAGATCTGCATTTTAATTTAATTTTAAATGAAGCTTCTTAAACATTTTAAAAACCTTATTTACTTTAAATACAACCATAGTTTAGTTATACTGTATTTATAGACTTATAGAAAGAGAGCTTTTAAAAAAGTTAAAATGTATTACTGGCACGCGAAACCTTAAATTAGAATGAATAAATGAAGACTCGGCACACCACTTCTAAAAGGTTGCTGACCCCTGGCTTAGTGCAAGTTGATAACTTACTTGGTTAATAACATAGCAAAAGCATCCTGATTGGTTAATCACTTAGATTGGTTGATAATTAAATCCCACAGTGTTTTAATATCATGTGCTGCAAAGAACCGCAGGAGACACACGAAAGAGCGACTTACAGCTCACGAGCTGCAGTCTGAGTATCACTGTCTAATCTGTTTAGGCACAATGTATATCTCTTCTAGGACTGCATTAGGCTAATGTAAATGTGTCTGTTGCTCTTTACCTTGGATGGGCTTGGTAAGTAGCCCTCAGTCTAATATATTCTATCACATGCATATGTCTTTAGGTTCCAAGTGGAGGTGAACAGGTGTTTTTAAAAAACCACATCACTGCAAACAGTGACCATCAGGTGAGTCACCCAGCCCACTAAGGAACCGGCACCAATTTCCACATGTGTATTAAGTTAATTGCCCAACAAAACAGAATCTGGTGTCGGATTAGATGACACTCAGCATAGATAAATTAATTAGCTTTCCAACATATCCTGTGATGTCCTTAATGGAAGAAAATAGGACCAGACTTCGACTGGTGAAAGTAGAGCCTTGCAACCCAACTCAAGTCCAACAGGACCTGACAACAAGTGTCAGGTTTGGGTTGCATTGAGTCTGACTAGCAATCCTGAAGACTAGCAACCCATCCTTCTTGGGATTGGATCACCTCTGATCACCTCCTCCTGGCCACAGAGGGCATTGTGATGGCAGCTGCATGCCCTGCTGCTGCTGGCCACTGCCACCTTACTGTGCTCTGAGTATGCTGCTGAGTGAATGTGCCAATGATTTGTAGCATCTCTCACTCTGGAGCATGCCCAATATGGTGAGGCAGCATCTGGCAGGAGTGGGGTTGGTCCTCGAAACAGCTTGATACTCTCAGGCTGGGTTTGGGTTGGCTGTGCTTGGCTTGGGTTTGGTCCAGGTCGGGCTTTAAAATTAGGCCTGAGCAAATCTCCAGGTGAGAGTTCAGAGAGCACCTTGTGACCAAGTTCCTTATAGAAAGCCAGTGCCAGCATCTGAGAGTCAGATCCAGAGGTTTCAGTTCAGTCAAACATCCATTTGATTAGTAGGACTGTGGGCCACTGAAGTCAATGGGAGTATGGCCATTTGACTTGAGTGTAAGTGGGATCAGACCCACAGAAAGCACTACAGCAGCTAGAGATCTGAATCAGGAAGCGTTATGCACAGAGAACAGCATCACCCAGCGACGAATGCTTGGTGAAACATTCCAGATGAATAACTGCATTGCAGAGTCTTAGATTTTAAGACTAGAAGGCACCATTAGATCATTTAGCCTGACCTCCTGCACACACAGGCCACAGAATTTCATCCAGTTCTCTCCTGCATTAAGAGCAATAACTGTGCAGCCCAATACATACAGACAAACTACAAATTTAAACTTAAATACGACTGATGTCTGTGCTGGTGAATGCACTTGAGAAAATAAAGGCATCATACCTTGTGGAAGTTTTGCCAGAAAAGGTTCAGAGCAATTTTTAGATTGATTGATTGATAGATGACAAACACCAGTTGCTGCTGGTGAAATGAATGGATGATATCAGTGCCGATAGATGTTTAATGCTTGGTTCTTATGGGTCATAACATGTAAAGAATAAATATGAGAGCCACATCCTTTGGGTTTGGGAATTAATGATGAGAAGAAAAATCAGTCACAGATTTGATGTGTTTGATGGGTTTCTAGTAAACAAATGTGTGTGATCTGTGAGATTCATAGATTCCAAGATCAGAAGGGATCATTGTGAACATTCAGTCTAAGCTCCTGTATAACACAGGCCATAGAACTTCCCCCAAATAATTCCTAGACCATGTCCTGTAGAGAAACATCCAATCTTGATTTAAAAATGGTCAGTGATAGAGAATCCACCATGATCCTTGGAAAATTGTTCCAATGGTTAATTATTCTCACTGTTAACAATTTATGCCTTATTTCTAGTCTGAATTTGTCTAGTTTCAGCTCCCAGCCATTGGATCTCGGTTACACGTTTCTCTGCTAGATTGACGAACCCATTATTAACTATTTGTTCCAATGCAGGCACTTACAGACTGTAATTAAGTCACCCTCTACCCTTCTCTTTGTTAAGCTAAATAGATTGAGCTCCTTGGGTCTATCACCTTGAGGCATGTTGTCTAATCCTGTAATCATTCTTATGGGAACAGGCCAATGGGAGCTGGGCGGTGGGGGGCGGTGCCTGTGGGCGAGAGCCATGCAGAACCATTTGCATGCCTCTGCCTAGGAGCCGGACCTGCTCCCTTAGCACCCCCGCTGCGCTGCTGAATGAGATCCACCCGAGGTAAGCCCCCACCCCAACCCCACACCCCAATCCCCTGCCCCAGCCCTGAGCCCCCCCCCCAAAACTGGGGCCCCTTACTGCACCCCAAACCCCTCATCCCCAGTCTCACCCCAGAGCCTGCACCCCCAGCCCAGAGCCCTGACCCCCTCCTGCACCCCACCCCCCTGCCCCAGCCCAGAGCCCCCTCTCACACCCCGAACCCCTCATTCCCAGCCCCAGCCCACAGCCCTCACCCCCACACCCCAACCCTGTGCCCCAGCTCTGAGCCCCTTCCACACCCCAAACTCCTCATCTCCAGCTCCACTGGGTCACGGGCATCAACACTTTTCTTCAACTGGGTCACCAGAAAAAAAGCTTGAAAACCAATGGCCTATAAGGTCTGAGCCAATACCTATCAAAATCAGTGGGAATCTTTTCATTTACTTCAGGGGGCATTGAACTGGGCCCTTAGACTATAAGATCCTCAGAACATGCTTTGGATATGACACACCTCAACTCTTGTACAGGTAAAGAGACAACACTATGTAAATAATAAGGCTTCCCATCCAACACATTGTAAGTTCTCTCTAGTTTATAAAACGATTATTGTTTCTCTCCCTTCATTCTATTTATAGAGAAGGGTGAAGAAAGGATCAAGAGGATACTTACTTTATTTGCTTCAGTCTCTTTGTGTCTCACATTATAAATCATGCTAGCCAACCCCAGCACACAATGATGCATGCACCAGCCGTGCCAGGCACAGACACAGAAGCTGAGGTACAGTACTAGCAACTCCCAGTAGAAGGTTTTGTCTTCTGTCTCTAATGCCCAGGGACGCTCTACCTCAAGCATTTCCTCTTTGAGGCTGTGTCCCTTTTATTTATGTGTACTGCTGATAGCGACTTGTGCCTGCTGTGGAAAATAACTGGGAGGAGGAGTATTCATGCAGAGAGGGGACAAAAGGAAGGACATATGCTCTTTATGGAGGCTTGTGGCTGCTTATAAAAACACAATCCCTTTTCTCTAGTATTTTGGAGAGCCCTAGCCTAAAAATAATCGGGACCTAATAGTTCTTTTCATTATAAAATTGTAAAGGTTTTGGCATTAGGTAGCCTGTCAGTGATATGCAGATAGGCATCATTTGGAAAAGAGACACACCATATTGTGCTAGATGAACCCTGTCCAGCTCAGAAAAATCTCCCTCTGCAGACAACAGCAATCTGCAGACTAAAGACGTAAAAATATTAGCCATTGATTAACTTGAAATCTAACCAGAGCTTTAGAGCAGTACATAGTTCAAATGTTACTTGTGGGGGGTGGTGATCCACATTTCTGAAGTAATTATTATGATTTTTTTTTATTACTTTATTTTACGTTTGAGGAGAATTTGGTTAGTTTTTTTTCTGGGTGATTTGGCAGTATTTGGTCACGTAAGCCCCTTGGCTCACCAGGAAAGCAGCAGCCAAGTGAATTTTCAAATGCTGGGGACAGCTCCTCCTATTTCCTCCCTCTGTTTTCCCCACCTTCAAACCTTCCTCAAGCCAAACACCTTTCATGCTGCAAAAAGCTGGTGCTCAATGCACATCAGGCTGGCAGTCCGCATGGCTGTGATCTCAGAGTTACTGACCTGCATTCTGGTTGATACATTTTTCCTGGCTCCCAACTGATTCAGGAAGGACTTGCCCCACCTAGTGCAGAAAGTTGCATGTATAGATGCAACGTAAAAAGTGATAAGCAGAACAAAACCCAAACTGCCCCCAGGCTTAAAATCCTAAAAGTATCATGTCATGGTGATGTCTAGCAAAAGCTGGACCATATTTATGGGGCTGTAATGTAGCCAGTTTATGCAACTTCAGATGACCAGCAAAGCTAGCTAGACAGGGCTGGACTGTGTTGTGTATGGTGTGCTACGGGGTTAAAACTAGCAATGCAGACCTTCCTGCTCAGGCTGGAGCCTGGGTCTCAGAACTTGTGGGGATGGAGGGGCTGCAGCCTGAGTGGAAACATCCACCCTGCTATTTTTAGCTCTGAAGCATGAACCCCAGTCAGTTGACCCTGGTTCTGCGACTCGCTGATTTTTCTTGCAGTGTAGTTGAATCCATCGAGTCATAAAGTTTAAGGCCAGCGGGAACCGAGAGATCATCTAGTCTGACCTCCTGTCCATCACAGGCCAACAGCACCTGCACACTAAACCCAACCAATACTGTAGCCGTTTCTCTATTGCTGCAGTTTTCTGACTCAGCATTCCTGCTACAGAATAAATAATTTACAATAGTAAAAATGCATGAAGGCCAGGTCAGCCTGGACCGGAGATAAATTTGGGACACCAGTGAAAGGCATCCCTCATAATGGACAGCTGAACGAATCATTATCTAATCTATTGTCTTTCCAGATACTTGTATTAATCTCTTGGCATGCAGCCAGGGAGAGGTGACAAATTCAGTAGGGCATAGGCTAATTATAGACTGGAATCGAGTTTATTTATAATCATTATCTCAACCAGGAAAATGTTTTCTGGAGTGATTTTGGAGCACTCACATATTGAACTACTCTGTTGTGTATTGACAAAGGCTTTAGATTGAGAATGAGCAGTGAAGCGAAAATAGCTTAGGTTAGAGATATGAACTGGCTGAGAGCGAAAGGCAGAACAAATGGGCTAACCACGGAAAGAAGGGAAGAAATTTAGGGAAGGAAATTATTGCTGGTTAAAGAATAAACAGGGCAGATAGCTAACGTGCATCTGGGTCTGGGTGGGGCACTCTCAGGACTTAGAAAGGATTTGGGTTAATAAAAATATTGATTTTTTGGGGGGGGGCACCTGCTTTGCCATCACAAATCCTCTGCTGTGGCAGCACATTGCTAGCTGCATGCCTAAACTCTGTGTGTGTGTGTGTGTGTGTGTGTGTGTGTGTGGTAGGAAGTGCAGGCACACATTTTGGGCAAATCTACACCACTACTTAAGTCGATCTAACTTACGTTGCTCAGGGGTGTGAAAAAGACACCTCCCTGAGCGACACAAGCTACCATGACCTAAGCGCTGTCCACACCAGCTCTCCCGCTGACAGAGCTTCTGCCTCCCGTAGAGGTGGAGTGATTACGCCGATGGGGGAGCATTCTCCCGTCGGTATAGAGGGTCTTCATCAGATGCACTTCAGCAGTGCAGCTGCATTTGTGCAGCTGCGCCAATGTAGCGCTTCTGGTGTAGACCTGTCCATAGTTGTGTACTGGTACGTACAAACACTCACCAAGATTAGTAGTGAGATGTAGACCCACTGTGTCCCAGGGTCTAGAAAAAATGCAGCTTTGAACTAGAGAGAGACATTGCAAACAGCACTTTCAGTGAGCTTAGAAAGGGAAAGGGCAGTTGCTGGAGATGGACGGTAGTTGAGATGCAAGTAGGGACAAGGCTGGTTTGTTTTTTTTTAAGATGCTTGTATTGTGAGCTGAAAGAGCTAGAGAATGAGAAGTTATGGAGAAGAGTAAGGGAGGAGATTAGAGTGGGCATGAGGGAGAGCAGCAGATGGGATGGGGTCACTAGAACAAGTAGAGAGACACAGCCTAAATTCCTGACCAAATATCAAATCAAACTGAACCCCAAACTATTTTTAAAATGTGGGATGTCCCAGCTGTTCCTTTTCCTGATCCTCTGCGAGATTTGTGAGATTTGAATAGAACAGAGAGTGAAGACTCGGGGGGATAGGATAGGTACTGATAGTGAAGAGTGTGTTTGAAATAAGGAACTTGGGGGACTGCGTTAGGAAACTGGAATCTGAGCAATTGATGAGAGGGAGCTAGGTACTTGTGGGCTTGTTTGGGGAAAGCAAAAAGAAGCTGGAAGATCAGGAGTCTGGTTGGACTGGGAGCACAGATGAAAGGAGAGGGAGAGAAGGGGAAGGAAAATTTCAGAGTCTGGGACACTCCTCAATGTAATGGGACCTTCAGCTCTTTAAGGGTCACCACTTTGCTGAGATTTCCTACAGGGGTATGTAAAGACATGATCTTGCAAAGGATAAAAATATGAACAGCTTCTAAGAATGTCTTTGTAATAGAACTGAGCTGCTGTTTGGAATTTTGATTGTATTCCACGTTACAGCACATCGGGGCGGGGGTCTGAAAAAAAATAACATGGAGGTGAAGGGCTATTAGCTGACATCCCATCCCAGAAGTCTCATCCTGGCAACAGATGTCTGTCTTTGCTGAGGGCATATGCTACCATATTGCTGATGTTTCATTAGCTATGTGTTAAATCTCCTGTAAGGCTAGAAAATGACCAATATTTTGCCTATCCCATGACTCTTGAGCCACGAGGAAGCCCTGTAGGATGCTAGTTACCTCTTCAGAAGTAGTTATGAAAGTGGCAGCAGTCTACTTGGTCAGAAATGTATTCACATTTGCATAAGGTCCTATCATGCTCAGAATCCCTGCCCGTCTCCTGTTGACTTGCTGGCCCCTTCCTTATGTCATGTCTGAAATTAGATTGGGAAACACCTCGCATGCTTTTCACTGCTGTAAAAGATATTTTTTTTAAAAAGTCATTGCCTCTATTTACCTTTCTCTTCTGTCAATCTTAGATATTTACATGGACTCCAGTTACCACTGCATCTGAGCGCTTCACAGTCTTTATCCTTACAGAGCACCCTGTGCAGGGGCAGCGAGTTATATGGGCCTGTGGTGCCCAGGCTCCAGGAATATTCAGGGCCGGGGGCCTGGCTCCACCAGTGTTTGGTGCCAGGTCTCTCCCCCAGGCCTGCCTGGAGCGTCCCCTGGCTCCCGTCTGGCCCCCTCCCCCGTGTGCCTCCCCCAGCCCCGGAGCGTCCCTGCCTGATTGGAAGCGGGTGGCTGCCCTGCCGCTCTGCTCTCCCTTGCCTGCGCTGCCGGCTGCTGCTGCCTAAGGGCTTGGCTACACTGGCACTTTACAGCGCTGCAACTTTCTCGCTCAGGGGGGTGAAAAAACACCCCCCTGAGTGCAGCAAGTTACAGCGCTGTAAAGCGCCAGTGTAGACAGTGCACCAGCGCTAGTGCTGGTAGCTACGCCCCTCGTGGAGGTGGGTTTTTTAGAGCGCTGGGAGAGCTCGCTACAGCAATAGCTCCACTGATTCCAGTGGAGATACACTCGGTTCAGCACCGCGGTATCTTGCCTACGCCAATTAAATGACTCAAGCTGCCGTTCTGTGAAGCAACTCAGATTTTCAGAATAACGTAACTGAATCAGGAGAGATAAATGCAGACTCTGTCAAACTAACATGGGCATGGGCCCAGATGCTCAAATGTTTGAGGTGCCTAACTCCCATTGATTTTAATGGGAGTTAGATACCTAAATACCTTTGAGGATCTGGGCCCTTGTGTCTAGAAAAGGGGCTGCAATTGGGGGAAACTGTAGATGTCAGAATATGTGATGGCCATACCTAAATTTCTGATTAGATTGCCATTATGATGTCAGCTATATATAAATATTTTGTGATAGTTAGCACTACAAATGCAAAAGTACACGTCCATTTGTACTACAAAACTCTGTAGCAAGGTCCTTTCAGATCAAACTGATTGCCCAGCTGACCAGTCCACTGCTGCTCAGCCTGATCCTAGCCCCACTGCAATCCATGCAAAAGTCTCACTGACTTCAATGGGAGTAGGTCCCTTACCAGTAGTTTATAAATCTGAAAGGATTTTGTAATCCAGAGGGATTGCACTTGAATTTTATTTTTAATATGGGGCTTGAGGGCACTCAGCACCTTGTTGTATCAATTTCCATTGACTTTAATGGGGAATTAAAGCCTTCAGTATCACACAAGAGGTGCTCAACACCTGGCAGGAGCGGGCCCAGACCTTGGATTGCTTTCATTGATCTTTTTAGAATGTTTACAAGGTGGAATCTAAAATGCACCCAAATATTTATGATGCTTGACGGTACGGACTGCTTTATGTTATCAGTTGGAAAAGCAAGTGCTCCCATTGGTTTCTGAATTGGATAGTGATTTATCTAGAGAGTCGTATGCTAGTACACGCTGCTGCTGCAGAGTGGAAGTAACCACAATTCTCAAGGTCATGTGCTAGTTCTTTTAAAAGGTCACAGCTCCTTATTAAATCATGATCAGTAGCAAAAACTGTCAAGACTGTCTCTCAGGGAATGTTTGCAGTCATTTCAGAGACCCTGAGATATTACCAAGAATGAACACATACTAGGCCAGAGTTTGTGGTATGTTCCAGCTCCTTTGTGTTTCTCTGGGACCACAGGGGGTCAGTAGCAGCTGGGTCTGGCCTTTGAGAATTCTTTTGGCATGAGGGAACTCAGTGGATACAGAGACAATGTAGCTAGCCTCAGCACCACCTTCCACCTGCCCACAGCATAGGTGGCATGTTGGGAGGGCGATGGATTGTGCTGCACTCCAACATATATGCTGTTCCTTGGGGCTTTACCAGCTGGTGGAGTTTAGAGCAGTCCAGAAGCTGCTCTAAAATCCACTGCGGCTGGGATCGCTGTAGAACTAGCCAGAGAATCAGGGAGCCACAGCAAGCTCCCTGGCAGTCACCCATCCTGCTGCATCAAGCTCAGCAAGAATCGTAGATACTATGGCCCAGCATAAGTACATGCCAGCCTGCTCCTGAGGGAGGCCAAGCACCTGGAACCTCAGTGGACTTTAATGGGAATTGTGTATGCTCAGCTGCTATTGCAGGGGTTCTCAAACTTCATTGCACCCCTCTGACAACAAAAATTACTACAAGACCCCAGGAGGGGGGTTGAAGCCTGAGCCCACCCGAGCCCTTCCCACCCTAGGTGGGGGGGCCAAAGCCCAAACCCCACCACCCTGGATGAAGGGGCCAAAACTGAAGCTCAAGGCCTTCAGCCCCAGGCAGGGGGCCTGTAACCTAAGCCCTGCTGTCCAGGGCTGAAGCCCTTGGGGTTTGGCCCCGGGCTCCTGCAAGTCTAAGCCAGTTCTGGCAACCCCATTAAAATGGGGTTGCGTCCCACTTTGGGGTCCCAACCCACAGTTTGAGAACTGCTGTCCTGTTGGGATTATGTGCTATATATAGTGGCAATCAAATACAAGTATATACAGATTAAGACTGATAGATGTGACATGTATCAATATTTAGAAAATAATTTAAATGGCACGATGAACAGAGAAGTATGAAAAATCTGTTACCACTGGCAAAACCAGTTCGGGGAGGATAAGGGGCACGATTCACCACTGTTGTGCCAGTTTTTAACACAACTATAATCAACGGAGTGACACCGACAGAACACTGTTATAATGCAGTGGTGCATTAAGCCCATGTTTTCACTGAAATTGCCTTAAAGCTTTCTTAGTGCCTTTAGGGTTGTTTAAGTTTCATAAGACGTTGAGAATAATCATACTGTAATGAACGGGCTAGTGTGTATACATACCTCCGCTGGATCGAATCAGAACTGCCCAAACTGCGCTGGCTCCTTTTCTGATAACCACGATTCTCTGTTAGCTGAAATGGCAAGGAGTCCGTGCTTTGGGAACAGGAGGGTCTGACATCTAGCCCATTTGTTCATGTGACATTCTGAAATGTCATGATGTGCAGCAACCCTGAAGTCCTATAAAGTACAATGGTTTTCATACCACAAAATTCTCTAATAGTTTGTTAGGAACCAAAGGGTTAAAAAGGAGCCAGATCAGATTTATTGGCTATTCAGCAGGCTGTGTGCCTCACAGATTCTAAAAGACCTAAATTTTTTATCTGATAACAGATACAGGAAAGAAGTGCTAGGTCAGGAAGCCTACGCCTGCCAAGACAGATATCTTCCTTGCTTCTAGTGCTTTGTCTCAGGGGAGGTATTTTCCATCCCTTCCCTATACGCTTATTCCGTAAACTAATAGAGCTCAATGTTAGGACATATTTCTTGTACTGTGCAAATAATATTAGGGATAATAAAAGGCTACAGAATAATCTGTTACTAGATTGAACAACCTGGGCATTGCCCCCAGTGCACAAAGCATCTTCTAATCCTCTTCTTAATTAAGTCAAGACACACTCTTTGACGCATACAGCCTTTTCGTGGGCCAAGAAACACGTAGAATCTCCACAAAAACCATGCAAAGCTGGAATTTGGAATACAGCCTTCTCATTCGGATATAAAATCATAGAAGTGTAGGACTGGAAGGGACCTCATCTAGTGCAGTCCCCTGCACCTCAAGGCAGGACTACGTAATAACTAGACCAGTGGCCAGCTACTGTTTGAAACACATTTCTGCAGAACACAGTAATAAAACATCATTTTCATTTGGAGGAGCTTATTGTTTATTTGCTGTATTACTTATTTGCCCATGAAAGTCCAAGGCAGTACGCAGCAATGAAGCAGGGAATTTTCCCCCTTACCTATATGTCATGGTCCAGGGCAACTGCACCCATTCCTCCTCATAGTCCAGCAAAGGCACCAGCTCTCAGGCTTCTGTCTCTGTAGCTGTCACCTCTCGTTGGCAGAGATCCATGTCTCACTCCCTCCTGATGGGGTTATTCCATGGCTGTTCAGTTCCCTGTCTGCTCTTTGACTTCCCCAGCAAATCAGTCTGCCTAAGCAGGCCTGCTTTGCTTTTCTCCTCAGAGGCTATGAGGAGTGTAACTGCCCAGAGTTATAAGGTACCACACAGTTTTTCCTAAACAAGCACATTTATTCTTAAGTAGAAGCATTACAGCGAAAACATAATAAGACAATAATAGAACCTAGACACATGCTAATAAGCTAACCAGAGATCACCCCCAACACCAATAAGGGCTCCTCCGAGGGGTTTTTCCGTGGTTACAAGTTCATAACCACCTTGGCTCACAACAAGCATGCCCATGAATCTGAGTGTCAGCCCTTTATACAGTGTGGGTCTCTGCTCTTGTTCATGTAACAACTGATCAGCAGACAAAGGTCCCCTCCTCAGGGTGGGCCTTCAAAAGGTTGAGCTCTTGTATAACCAGAGGGGGTGCACTTGTAAACACCTCTTTTCCTGGAAAACCACTTAACTTTAAAAGTTCATTCTTGTTGGGTGCCTTGTTTGGGTGTCCTTTGAAGCTCATAACACTTCCCAGGAGTTTACATTAATCATGTCATCTCATAAGAATGGCCATAGTGGGTCACACCAAAGGTCCATCTAGCCCAGTATCCTGTCTTCCGACAGTGGCCAATGCCAGGTGCCCCAGAGGGAATGAACAGAACAGGTAATCATCAAGTGATCCTTCGCCTGTCGCCTATTCCCAGCTTCTGGCAAGTAGAGGCTAGGAACACCATCCCTGCCCATCTTGGCTAATAGCCATTGATGGATCTATCCTCCATGAATTTATCTAGGTCTTTTTTGAACCCTGTTATAGTCTTGGTCTTCACAACAAAGGTCTTCTGGCAAAGAGTTCCACAGGTTGACTGTGTGTTGTGTGAAGAAATACTTCTTCTTGTTTGTTTTAAACCTGCTGCCGATTAATTTCATTTGGTGACCCCTAGTTCTTGTGTTATGAGATGGAGTAAATAACACTTCCTTATCTACTTTCTCCACACCAGTCATGATTTTATAGACCTCTGTCATATTCCCCCTTAGTCGTCTCTTTTCTGAAAAATCCCAATCTTATTAATTTTACCCATATGGAAGCTGTTCCATACCCCTTGTTGCCCTTTTCTGAATCTTTTCCAATTCCAATATATCTTTTTTGAGATGGGGCTACCACATCTGCACTCAGTGTTCAAGATGTGGGCATGCCATGGATTTATCTAGAGGCAATATGATATTTCTGTCTTATCATCTATTCCTTTCTTAATGATTCCAAACATTCTGTCAGCTTTTTTGACTGCCGCTGCACATTGAGTGGATGTTTTCAGAGAACCATCCACAATGACGCCAAGATCTCTCTCTTGAGTGGTAACAGCTAATTTAGACCCCATCATTTTATATGTAAAGTTGGGATTATGTTTTCCAATGTGCATTACTTTGCACATTCTCTTCCAAGAGCCGTTACAGACAGTCCCTCAATAATACCTAAGCACTTGCATTTTTAATATAGTGAATGTCTAAGATAGTTTAATTCCATTCAATATGCTTTGTCCAGGATGCTGCAGAAAACTGCCATATCTGTCTCACTGTACACTTCTGTTCTACTGAATTCTCCTATACCAATGTGGACCTACACTGTTCTCATTCCCGGGGTGTCTTATCTTGTGTAATTCTTGTCATGTGGAATATTGTCCAAGTAAAAAGGTGAGGGCAAGCACTTGGTGTAGAGTTTTGACCTAGGAAGGAGGATAGTACACTGTCAAATTCACCCCCTCACCGGTAGCAACACAAAGCCAAGACTTCCAGATTGCTACGAGGCAATGAGCAGAAGCAACAGTTACACTTTAAAAAAATGGGCCGGATTCTCAGCTGGTGTAAACCTGCATACTTCGGTGGAGGTGTGCCAATTTACACTGGCTGAGAATTTGGCTCCAATATGCTTTAAATGGTATGATCTTGCTCATGGAAGGAGCTTCCCTCTAAGGATCTGCAAAGCCCCCTCCATGGCATCCTGTATATTCTTCCTTAAAACTCTCCTTTGCCATGATGACTACAAAAAAAATTAACAATGAATAGGTAGCTGGTGTACTGAACCCATTGCCCATCATGCTGCCCTGTATTGTTTCTGCTCCCCATGTCTGTATCTACCTGTTATCTCTTGCCTTAGTCTGGGACCCAAAATGTACCTTTTTGTTCTGTTTGTACGGGGCCTAGGCGAATGGGGCTCCCAGGTGCTACTGCAAGACAAAGTATAGAGATGGGTTTAAGCCACTAAACTTGGATCTGGATTCCAAACTTGCCAAGGTTTGGGAATGTTTGGATGCAGGATTTAGGTTCAGCCTCTTATGAAGAGATAAGTCACTTGCAAAATAGAAATGTTGGCATGTCAACATGCCAAATTTGAGTACAGTTGTATGATGGGATTGCTTGTGATGGTGGAGGGCAGCGCTCAGTAGGCCTGAAGCTCACTTTTGGTTTTTGTCTTATGTTCTTAAAAGCTCATGCTTCAGGGTTTCAGATGGCCACCAGCAGGGGTCAGGAAGGGATTTGCCCCCCACTGTATCCTGGGATTTTGGTCTCTTGATCTCCTTCCTCTGAAGCATCAGAGATGGCCACAGCTGGAGATGGGATATTGGGAGGGAAGGAGTGGGGCTCTCTAAGGTGCTTGACTGTCTGATGCTTGAGAGCTAACTGATTGCCATATGTGGGATCAGGAGGGCATTTTTCCCCCCGGTCTGATTGGCAGTGATCTTGAGGATTTTTTCTTTCCTCTGCAGCGGGTGGGCATGGGTCACTTGCCAGGATTTCTGGGTATATCTCATTTAATCAATTCTCTGCCATTGTGGGGGAACTCGGTCCTTCCTATTCTATGCCTGTAGCACGTTCGTCTAGCCCCCTGTGGGCACAGGTACTCAGACTAGACTATCTGGAGGTCCCTGGCCTTAAACTCTGACTCTAAATTCTGCTTTGTGTGGGACTATCTCTACAGCCAAACCCAATAAAGCTGCAATAATGCTGCTTACGTAGCAGGATTGGTGTGTTTAAAACGTCCATGAGAACCTTTGGGCCTGTCTGTCTGTATGTATGTGTGTGTGTGTGTGTCTGCATTGAAGTCTTGCTCTCCTACTTGGGTAATTACAAACCTACTATAGAAATGCCTACTCAAAATGTATGACGGAAACGTTTAATGCAGTGATTCATAGAACAACAGTAAAGATGTTCAGTTCTTTTGTCATGCAGATAAAAAGCAGGCACAGGTTGAGCTGTTATTCGGGATATTTTCACATGAAATAGCATTATAAAGAGACACTTCAATTGTGTGTGTTTCAAACGTGTAGTGCTCAAAAAATTGGTGGAATGAAATTGTCTGTAGGATTTCTGTTGCCTGCATTAGTTAAGGGATAATACCTGACTTCGACTAATGAAAAGTGCCATGTATCTCAAAGAGCTGTACAGATATTATGTATTTATTTTCATAACACCCCACTGAGGTAGCACAGAGCTATTTTCCCCATTTTAATGGATAAGGAACTGAGGCACAGAGTGGCCAAGTGACTTGCCCAAGGTCACACAGGAAGTACTTGGCAGAGAAGGGAATTGAACCCAGGTCTCCCACATCACATGCCAGTGCTGTCCCTCAACTCAGTTGATCCCTGTGATTTTCTCTGGTCCTCTCCCTCTGTAGAGGAGGAGGACTATCTGGTTTCGTAGATAAATCCCCTTTGGGGAATCTGCCTTGTATCAAATAGGCCTGGACCAGTGCCCTATTCACTGGATTATCCTCCCTCACAACCCCTGCTATAAACCACCCCAGCATGGCTTTATTTAATGCATTAATTTATGTACTAAATTTCAATAGGGCACCATAACACAATAGGGACTACAATAGCAGTAATATGGAATTCTTATATAAGCTTCATACCTTCAAAGCACTTCAGAAATATTAATTCTCACAAGCTCTTTGAGGTAGGTAAGTTGCATTGTTCCCATTTTGCCTACAGGAAGATCAAGACACAGCTGTTAAGGCCCAGCTTTTAAAAGTTATTTAGGCTTTGCAAAGCCTAAGATTCCTTTCTGAAAAGTGACTTAGTCACTTAAGTGACTTTTGAAAATGAGACTTAGCCATTTGAATCACTTAGGGCCTTGCAATGCCTACATAGCTCTTCAAATCTGAGTCATAAATAATTTGATCAAGGTTAAATGATGAATTAATGTTAGAATCGGAATTTGAACTCAGCAATTTCTGGCACCCTGCCTTGTGCTGAGTCTGCTAGTATTAAAGAGACTTAAGGTGAGCAGCAATGTTGTTGATAGCTACATTAATAATATGTAGGACTACAGCACCTTCTGAAGATCTTAATTGACTCATCCTCATTCTTTGAAGGAGGTAGATGTGGGTGGGAAGGAACTGCAGCCTAGAGAGGCTTACTAACTTGATCACACAATATACCAATGTTGGAGTCAAGAATCGAACTTAGATTTCCTGCCTGTGCTTTTTCCTTCAGACTTTGGTCTTGTCTAAATAGGATGAGGGGGTTGGGAGACTGACTGGCAGAGCTGTTGCGGAAAAAGCTATTCTGCCATTACTATTTTGGAATGGAATAGCTCCCTGTGTGGACACTATTCTGGAATAAAAGTGATCAATTCCAGAATACTTAGTCCACTCACAAAGCAGAGTAGTTGTTCTAGAATTAGGTCACTTTTATTCCAGAATAGTGTCCACACAGGGAGCTATTGCAGAATAGCTTATTCCATAATAATCTGCTAGTCAACTTCCAATGTAGAGAAGGCCTAATAGGGCCTTAAATATTCAGTTGAAATCTGAACCCATTCACTTCGGCTATATACTCAGCCCTTCTATGTTTTCTTTCTGTGAAAAAATTTACTAGAAGGAATTTCCAAGAATGGTAAGTTTTCAGGAACATGGGGCTGGATCCCGCTTCCATTGAGCTCCATTTCCAGTTAAATCAACGAGGGTTTCGTCAATGAGTTCAATGAATATAAGAACAGCCATACTGAGTCAGACCAAAGGTCCATCTAGCCCAGTATCCTGTCTTCTGACAGTGGCCAATGCCAGGTGCCCCAGAGGGAATGAACAGAACAGGTAATCATCAAGTGATCCTTCGCCTGTCGCCCATTCCCAGCTTCTGGCAAGTAGAGGCTAAGAACACCATCAATGCCCATCCTGGCTAATAGCTATTGATGGACCTATCCTCCATGAATTTATCTAGTGCTTTTTGGAACCGTTATAGTCTTGGCCTTCACAACATCCTCTGGCAAAGAGTTCCACAAGTTGACTGTGCGTTGTGAGAAGAAATACTTCCTTCTGTTTGTTTTAAACCTGCTGCCTATTAATTTTATTTCATGACCCCTAGTTCCTGTGTTATGAGAAGAAGTAAAAACACTTCCTTATTTACTTTCTCCACACCAGTCATGATTTTACAGACCTCTATCATATTATATCCCCCCTTAGTTGTCTCTTTTCCAAGCTAAAATTTCCCAGTCTTATTAATCTCTCCTGATACAGAAACTGTTCCATAGGCCTAATCATTTTTGTTGCCCTTTTCTGAACCTTTTCCAATTCCAATATATCTTTTTTGATATGGGGTGACTACATCTGCACGCAGTATTCAAGATGTGGGTGTACCATGGATTTATATAAAGGAAATGTGATATTTTCTGTCTTATCATCTATTCCTTTCTTAATGATTCCCAACATTCTGTTCGCTTTTTTGACTGCTGCTGCACATTGAGTGGATGTTTTCAGAAAACTATCCACAATGACACTTAGATCTTTCTTGAGAGGTAACAGCTAATTTAGACCCCATCATTTTATATGTATGGTTGGGATTATGTTTTCCAATATGCATTAGTTTGCATTTATCAACACTGAATTTCATTTGCCATTTTGTTGCCCAGTCACCCAGTTTTGAGAGATCCTTTTGTAGCTCTTCGCAGTCTACCTGGGACTTAACTATCTTGAGTAGTTTTGTATCATCTGCACATTTTGCCACCTCAATATTTACCCCTTTTTCCAGATCATCTATGAATATGTTGAGTAGGACTAGGGCCAGTACAGACCCCTGGGGGACACCACTATTTTCCTCTCTCTTTATTCTGAAAACTGACCATTTATTCCTACACTTTGTTTCCTATCTTTTAACTACGTGAGAGGACCTTCCCTCTTATCCCATGACAGCTTACTTTGCTTAAGAGCCTTTGGTGAGAGACCTTGTCAAAGGCTTTCTGAAAATCTAAGTACACTATATACACTGGATCCCCTTTGGCCACATGCTTGTTGACCTCCTCTTCCCCAACAAATTATGTTCATCTTTGTGTCTGACAATTTTGTTCTTTACTACAGTTTCAACCAGTCTGCACAGTACTGAAGTCAAGCTTACCGGCCTATAATTGCCAGGATCACCTCTGGAGCCCTTTTTAAAAATTGACATCACATTAGCTATCCTCCAGTCATTTGGTACAGAAGCTGATTTAAATGATAAGTTACAGACGACAGTTAATAGTTCTGCAATTTCACATTTGAGTTCCTTCAGAACTCTTGGGTGAATAGCATCTGGTCCTGGTGACTTATTACTGTTTAGTTTATCAGTTTGTTCCAAAACCTCCTCTAATGACACCTCAATCTGAGACAGTTCCTCAGATTTGTCACCTAAAAAGAATGGTTCAGGTTGGGAATCTCCCTCACATCCTCAGCTGTGAAGACTGATGCAAAGAATTAATTTAGTTTCTCCACAATGGCCTTATCATCCTTGAGTTCTCCTTTAGCATCTCGATCGTCCAGTGGCCCCACTGGTTGTTTAGCAGGCTTCTTACTTCTGATGTACTTAAAAAAAAATTTGCTATTACTTTTTGAGTCTTTGGCTAGCTGTTCTTCAAATTCTTTTTTGGCCTTCCTAATTATATTTTTACACTTCACTTGCCAGAGTTTATGCTCCGTTCTATTTTCCTCATTAGGATTTAACTTCCACTTTTTAAAGGATGCCTTTTTGATTCTCACTGCTTCCTTTACTTTCTTGTTTAGCCATGGTGGCACTTTTGGGGTTTTCTTACTATGTTTTTTAATTTGGAGTATACATTTAAATTGAGCCTTTATTATGGTGTCTTTAAAAAGTTTCCATGCTGCTTGCAGGGATTTCACTTTTTGCACTGTACCTTCTAATTTCTGTTTAATTAACCTCCTCATTTTTGTGTAGTTCCCCTTTCTGAAATTAAATGCTACAGTGCTGGGCTGGTGTGGTATTTTCCCCCACCAAAGGGATGTTAAATTTAATTTTTTATAGTCACTGTTGCCAAGCGGTCCAGCTATATTCACCTCTTGGACCAGATCCTGTATTTCCCTTAGGACTAAATCAAGAATTGCCTCTCCTCTTGTGGGTTGACTAGCTGCTCCAAGAAGCAGTCATTTAAGTCATTAAAGTTAAGAAACTTTATCTGTACAACCCGTCTTGAGGTGACATGTACCCAGTCAATATGGGAATAATTGAAATAGAAGCATGAGTACTGTTTGGTGGCATGTGCAAATGCTTATGGTTGGCCAGAATGTGGCCCAAGTTGTGTAAATATATCTCTATTATTGTACATAGTTTGGATGAATCTATTCTGTAAACATCCCAGGGCACCTTGTCATTGGTTAAATGGTCAGTGTATGGGCATTGGTTACATGAAGGAGTCTAATAGATTTAAATCTATATTATAACATGAAGTAGAACTTTTCTAGCCTCCCCTGGGCTGCAGTACAAAGCACTTTATCAACTAAGAGTAACAGAAGGGTAACTATTCCCAGTTTGGCTCTGGCTTATTTAAACAGTATAATTAGGGCCCTACCAAATTCACAGCCATGAAAAACATGTCACTGACCGTGAAATCTGGTCTCCCCGTGTGAAACCTGGTCTTTTGTGTGCTTTTACCCTAGACTATACAGATTTAATGGGGGGGAGACAAGCGTTTCTCAAATTGGGGGTCCTAACCCAAAAGCGAGTTGCAGGGGGGTCAGAAGGTTATTGTAGGTTACAGTATTGCCACCCTTACTTCTGCGCTGCCTTCAGAGCTGGGTGGCCGGAGAGTGGCAGCTGCTGACTGAGGGCCCAGTTCTGCAGGCAGCAGCAGAGAAGTAAGGGTGGCAATACCACACCAGGCCAGCCTTACTTCTGTGCGGCTGCTGGCGGGGGCTCTGCCTTCAGAGCTGAGCTCCTGGCCAGCAGCCACCACTCTGATCCCTACAATTACAACACCATGAAATTTCAGATTTAAATAGCTGAAATCATGAAATTTACAATTTTTAAAATCACCTGACCATGAAATTGATCAAAATGGAGCATGAATTTGGTAGGGCCCTAAGTGTAACTGACTGTGGGTGAAATGCTACTGGATGATTTTTCTATCTTGAAAAATCAAGGCAATATTCAGGGACCCCAAATCTTGCCCCCATTCATTTCTGCAGCAGTCCCTCTGGGCATGCACGCTCTGTGCCCACAAATGAAGGTCAAGTTTTGATCCTAAATGCACACTTAGAAAACCCCTTTGCACCTATAGCTCTGGCTATGCACGCAGGCAAGCAATTACATGCACACTTCTGTGTGTGCAGATTCCGAGATTATAACTGAAAAATGTGGCTTGGAAAAGGGACTGATGTGGGGCTGTCATTACAGCCAGATAGGTTAGGATTTGAGCTGTGCAGAAGGCTTGTAAAATAACCCAGAACCAACTCAAAATCAGGATGGATTTGGGCTCTTTTCTGACCTGAGGAAATTTGTCCAGGAATATTGAGTAAACATGGACTGATGCTGAGTGTGAATGCACTCTGCCAAACTAGCTATGTCAGTAGCAGTATGCTGGCAGAACTTTTGCCAGTAAAACTTTCTAGCACAGACAAGCCCTCAGTTTTTAACAACGTCAGCTCCCTGCTGATGTCAAATTGAGCGAAGACCTCTGGACTTGAGCCAATATGCTGATTTTTATCGGGTATACGTCAATGAATGCTGCACAGCTCGCCCCTAAAAATGTTACTTCGTTTCTTTTGTGATGCACTACAGAGAGTTAGATGGTCAGATTATTATTAGCTTGTGTTTAACCTGTCAGCACTGGTTGGGGCACATGTAAAGCAATTTACTGATATGACTTTTTGTCTGGGCCAGGTATGGATTTGCGCTCGTAGTTACAAGAAAACTTCTTCAGATCCAAACCTTTTCCCCCTCACCATCCCCTGTGTGATCGACAATGTAGACTACTGTGTTTAAGTTACTGGGGAATAAACTGAAACTCACTCACACTTAATTTACTGATATAAAGGCACAGATGTGATCTATATTTTTATTTTGATTCTCATCCCATCAAACATTTTTCTTGATAGCCAAAGGAAAATGAGCTCATTGATTGTCTGACCATAGACATCATGTGGCCAATGTACTATGTAACCCTTTTGCCAGTTGGAGTCAGCATCAACCAGGGCCGGGTTCAATGTCTAGGGGTTCCTTTTCAACAGTCCGACACAGAACCGGCTCGAGCCCCCACCTAGTGACCTGGGACAATTACACGCCACCCCTTGGGCACCTCTAGAGGCAATTCTTCCCCTCTCGCAGGCACAGAGTCTGAGTGTAGAAAGAAACTTTTAATAAAAAGGGGGAAAGTAACCCGGCGTTACCTTGGGCAAACACCGCAAGCAGGACTCAGAACATAAAACCATGAGCAAAACACCCTCCTCAGAGTATGATAGGCAGTGTCCTTTTGCCTCAAGTTCTTAAGTCCAGCAACCAAAAGTTCCTTTAACAAACCCCTCCCTTCTCCCTCCACAGCACCCCACTCACAGTTGTTGTCCTTGGTCAGTGAAGACCCCAGTGAAGACCCAAAGGTGCAGCTCAAGAGTTCACCTCCCACCATGGCAGGGGGCGGGGGGAAAGCACCTTACTCATGCTACTGTCCTGCCACTTGCTCTGCCCCACCAGCCACCCTGCACCCTCTGGGATTTAATAGGGTCCCACCACTTAACACAGCTCTGTGATGTCGGCGTTCAGTGATCTCATGTTCGTGGGGGAGCCTCACTGCTAGCGCAGACTGAGCAGAATCTCGCATCAGAGACTGTCCCAAAGCAGGTCTAATGCTTAGCCCTGGTTATCAGTGATTTCAGCTCTGTCAGTCTACACCAAGACTCCCAAGTGAGTCTTAGTCAGCTCTGTTATTACACAGTGGGGAAGCAGGATCAAATCATGTCTGGGAGCAGAGCCCACACCTCCAGGTACAAGTACCCATGGGTGCCAACTCCATGGGTGCTGCGGGGCTCAAGCACCCAAGGAAAAAACACAGGGAGTGCTCAGCACCCACAGCTGTTCAGCAGCTGGCGGGAGGCACTGGGTTGAGCCTGGAGAGCAGCAGGAGGACTCGGGGGAGGGGCAGAGTGAGGGCAAGATCTTAGGGAAATAGGCAGAATGTGGGCACAGCCTTGGGGCACAGCAGGGGTAGAGCACCTCCCAGAAAAATAAAAGTCTGTGCCTGTGCAAGTATTTACCCCCCCACCTTCTCTCAACTCCCCTGGCCTTTGGTACACATATCTCCTGCTTAGCGAGTGCAGTTTCGTTGAGGGTGAGTCCCTCAATCAGGGTATGCCAAGCACAGTTCTGCTGCCCTTGATTCACACAACAAGGATAGACACCCCTTTATTACCTCTGCTCCAACAGCAAAGTGACTTGTGATCCAACACCAGCCAAAAATCATCATTTGGACACAGCAGTCCCATCACAGTTGTTTGTTTGTACAGTCATTTTTGTGAAATGGTACTCAAATCAACACACAACAGAACAGTCAATACTACAGACTGGCTGGTGAACGGAAAATAAATGCATCTCTCGTTTTTATTATAACAAAACACAGGGTGTGATACAGCAAGTGTCCATTTAGTATTGGCCCAGTTTGCTGTTATACAATTTAAAAATTAAACATTTTTATGCTTCCCTTTAGAAGGAAATGATGAGGTGGTAGGTGAACATCCAGGAATAAGTAGTCAAAGAAAATTGATCAATCAGATCAACACTAATGCTTTGCATGTACCTATCCCCTTTCACCTCAGTATCTGAAAGTGCTTTATCAGACGCTAATTTAGCCTCAAAGCACCACTGTGTTTTGTAAATGTAATGTGCATTGAAAAGCCCTATCTTGTGCTGCACTGAAGAGAGTCCTGAGCATGCCAGCAGATTTCTGTTATCAATGGTTAACAGTGAATGCTGGAACATGACCAACCAATCAGAACATGTATGCAAATATTAGTGTCAAAGGGAAAAGCTGTTGTCATTTATATATTTATAGCAACAATGGAAGGATTTCAGATAATTCTGATGAAGAAAGATAGTCTGTACATAATGATACATACTTCTGTTTACTGATCTGGATGGAAATGTTGTCAACCCTGACTTATGGTTGTTAACACTGGGTTAAATCATAAATCAGGTCCCAGAAATCATGAGCTTGGGGGCTTGTTTACATGGTGTGTTAGTCCGCACCAGTAGTTCAATGTAAATTCTTGTCTGCACTAATGTGTTATATACTAACTAGCCCATATAGATCCACTGGGGTGCACTAGTGCATGTTAATGTAGTTCAGTTTCTAAGTCAGGGGTCTCAAACACGTGGCCTGCAGAGTTATTTTCTGCGGTCGCCAAGCTCCTTGCATCGTCCCCCCCAAGTTATTTCCTGTGGCCACCAAGCTCCCCTCCCTCCCCACCCAGTTCACTGCGTCCCCACTCCTCTGCCTACCTCCAGGTGCTTCCTGCCACCAAACAGCTGTTTGGCGGCGCTTAGCACTTTCCAGGAGGGAGCGGGGAGGAGTGGGGAGCTGTGTGCTCAGGGGAGGAGGCAGAGAAGAGGCAGGGCTGGGGCGGGGATTTGGGGAAGGGGTTGGAATAGGGGTGGGGAAAGGGTGGGAAGAGGTGAGGCAGGGGTGGGGCCTCATGGAAGGGGTGGAGTGGGGGTGGGGCTGGGGGCAGACGGGGGGCTTTAACAGGAGTAATTCTAAAAGTAAGTGCATGTTTTGTCCTTTGAGTCACGTGCATTACTGAGTGTTTATATTTTATTAAAATTGCTCGGAAATGACTTAGTCAAAAAAAAGAACACTCATGGAAGAAGAGTGTTTCAAGACAAATGGGAGAATTTATATTTTTTCACAGAGGTAAAAGATAAAATTCAGTGCCTTATTTGTCAGCAAATGATTGCTGTTCCCAAGGAGTATAACATGCGTCGGCACTATGACACAATGCACTGTGAAAAATATGATGCATTCACCGGAAAAATCCGAGAGGAAAAAGTTCGGCTACTTAAAGCAGCATTTGCCAAGCAAAGAAATTTCTTTTTGGAGATTAACAAGTCTAGCGAAGATTCAGTAAGAGCAAGTTTTGTGATAAGCAAAACGATAGCTTAAATCATCGCAACCTTTTACAGAAGGCCTATTCGTAAAAGAATGTCTTGTGAAGGCCAGCAAAATTTTATGTCCTGATAGGAAGAAAGTTTTTGAAGGCATAAGCCTGTCTGCCAATACAGTTGCCTGCAGGATAACGGATTTAGCAGATAACGTGCAAAAACAATTGATTCAAATGGCAAAAGACTTCGAAGCATTTTCAATTGCTCTTGAGGAGAGTACAGATGTATCAGATACCGCACAGTGTGCAGTGTTCATTAGAGGTGTGGATTGCAATTTGAATATAACTGAAGAATTGCTAGACTTAATGCCACTGAAGGGTCCCACAACGGGACGTGACATATTTCAAGGACTGGAAGAGTGCATTGAAAGAGCTGTGCTGCCATGGAACAAACTCATATCTTGGGCTACGGACAGTGCGCCATCAATGTGCTCTGATAATGTTGGTGTGGTTGGATGTTTGAAGACCAAACTGAACAGCCTCAATATACTAGGAATTAGCTTCACCAGTATACACTGCATTTTGCACCAAGCAGCCCTGTGTAGTAAAAGTCTACAAATGAAGGAAGTTATGGATGTAGTTGTTAAAACCATTAATTTTATATGTGCACAAGGGCTGAATCACAGACAGTTCACTTCTTTTCTAGCAAGTATGGACAGCATATCACACTCAAGTTAGATGGCTGAGTTGTGGAAATGTTTTGAAGCGTTTTTTTGCACTTAGAAAGGAGATTGATTGCTTCATGAAAATGAAAAACAAGGAGGTTCCACAGCTTGCTGATTCCACTTTTGTCTGCAACCTTGTTTTTCTAAGAGATGTAACTGATCACCTGAATACACTGAACGAGAAGCTTCAGGGTAGAAAACAGGTGATAACACAGATGTATGACAGTGTTAAGTCATTCAAAGTCAAGCTTACTTTGTGGGGGAAACAGCTGATTGTTGGCAATTTGGTCCATTTCTCGACTCTGAATTCCTTAGGAAAAGTTGAACCCAAATCCTTGAAAGAATATGCAGATATCATTTCTAACGTACACAAACAGTTTGATGTGCAGTTTAAAGATTTCAAGGCACTTGAATCACATTTTCAACTTTTTTCCACACCCTTTGCTGTGGATATTGACAACGTTGCAGAGGAAATGCAGATGGAGTTAGTGGAGCTTCAGTGTGAGACCATTTTGAAGCAGAAGTATACAGAAGTTGGAATTCCAGAATTCTACCCGTTTCTTTCACAAGAAAGATTTCCCATGTTATTCTCTGCTTCCGCAAGGGTAATGGCAACGTTTGGAAGTACATATATATGTTAACAGTTTCTCTCTTCCATGAAGATTAACAAATCTGTGCTAAGGTCAAGGTTCACTGATGAACATTTGCAAGCAACACTGAGATCGGTTTCATCTCAGGATATCAAACCTAATATTGACGCTCTGGTTGATGCAAAATGCTGCCAGCTAAGTGGCCAAAAATGAAATGGCTGTCAAAATTAGCACTGACTTTTCACATTACAGTTTTTAAAAAGTTAATACATTGACTTTTAATAGCATACTATATTACTCTTCATTTTTTTCATTTTTGACTATACTTTTGTATCGTTGTATGAAAAGGTTTTAGTGATGCGGCCCTCGGGCCAATGTACTAGTCCCTATGTGGCCCTTGTGGTGCTTTGAGTTTGAAATCCCTGTTCTAAGCTGTGTTAACATGCATCAGAGAACTTCCATTGTGTGTGTGAGCAAACACCTCATGAGCCCCTCCTTTCTCTCCCCCTGCCCATTACGTTCACTGCACTGAAAGAGACAAAGGAAGCATTTGTGGACACTGGGGGAGGTGTCCTGACCTAATTATGTGGCATAATTTACGATTTTACATGGGGCCAAATAACTACAGTTCAGTGATTAGCAGGCTTATTGCCAGAGGTAAAAGTAAGCTGGTCCGGTCTGGTCCGGCGTACCGGCAAGAGCCAGTATGCTGTGCCGGACCGGACCAGCTTCCCCAGGCTGGCGATTTAAAAGGCCCGGGGCTCCCTGCAGTGGCTGGAGCCCTGGGTCCTTTAAATCGCCTCCCGAGCCCCGCTGCGGGAGCCCTTGGGTAGTGGTGGCAAGGCTTCGGCAGTGATTTAAAGGGCCCGGAGCTCTGCTGCAGTAGCGGCAGCCGGAGCCCCAGGCCCTTTAAATCGCTCCTGAGCCCCGGGGCTCCCAGCCACCTCTGCAGCTGGTAGCTCTGGGGGTGATTTAAAGCCCCTGGAGCTCCCAGCCGCAGCCGGAGGAGCCCTGGGCCCTTTAAATATTGAATTAAAGGGTCCGGGTATTTAAAGGCCACGCCTCTTCTGGTTGAGGCCACGCCCCCTTGCTCAGGACTCTGGAGTACCAGTAAGTCGTTTAAGTTACGCTCACCCCTGCTTATTGCATAGTGAGCCCATCACACACAGGACTTGTCACCAGATAAGAAATATCTGCTAAAGTTGTGTGTTCATAAATCTGCAATGATGGGTCACTTAATTTTCCACCCAGCTCCCTCTGTGTATTGTGACTATACAATATCGTGCAGGGATTGAAGAGCTGAGAGGTACCTAACTTCACACTTTTGAGCCCGCTGTGTACAAATCCATTAAATGCCATGTGGGTTTCTTGTAAGCAGAAGGCTGTCTGATTTCCACAAAGCGTGGATACATTCTTGCACGTTCTAACAGTGCTGTCAAACGTATCCTGCTTCTCAGCTTTCTGCTCACGCAGTGGAAAGATAAAGAGCTCAGCTTCAAAATGGTCAAAAATCCCCTACAATTCCTGCTTGTACAGCAGACAAGGTAAGTATTTTTTCTGGAAAGCAAGCCAGAAGTCAAAAAGACTGAGACTAATGTCTGCTATTGGCTCAGGGGAACTTTGACTTCTGTTTTGTTTGGGACACGTTTTTTTTTTTTTTTTTTCTTTTTGCCACTTGGGAGCATGAAACAAATACCTTGCTCACAAATGTTCAATACTTGGCCTCTTTATGTGCATTTACAAAGTTGCATGCAAAACCACTTTCACATGCAATTCTCACCGTGCTATGACTTGCCCTTGCAAGTGATGGAATGTGTACTCTCAAATGAGACGGGCTTACCTTGCACCTGGGTTGAGAAACCCATGTATGCCGCCTCTGCATGTGCAAATAGCCTCTGCACATATAAATTCTATCCCTTGCATTCACATGTCATAGTGTGTTTAAAAAAATTGTGCATGTAAATGATTCTGGATACCACGTTTCTCACACAGAGGCCAGAGTTTGCAAAACTGACCCTAAATGCTAATCTAAAAAGTTTAAAGCTGCGGTATGCATTCAGGAATGTTTTCATACAATAAATCCTACGTAAAACAATGTTACTTTTCATAGCTGCAGAAATATGTCTTGAGCCTTATACATTCGTTTAAAGAAGTCTCCTTTGAAAGATTTTTTTTTCTTTTCCAGGTTTTGTGTCATTCTTCGAAAGGGTGCAAAAGCAACACTAGAGATGGAGAGGTCATGCTGAAGCCTTGGGCTTCTAGAGCGTCTCCCTTCCATTGAGAGAGGTCAGGAATTGTATCTCCAAAATGTCTACTCTTTTCACATAGGAAACACAATCCTAGCCAGATCCTGTAGTGTTTATAAAGGATTAATGAAAGATAGTTCTATGTCTAAGGAGAGCTCTGATATCCCTATGTGATCCTTTTAGGGGATTGATTCACCTTATAGAGATCGGGGTACAAGACAGTTGCTGTGCATAGACTTACAAGTAAGACTACGTCTTTATTTTTTTTGGAACCTCATTTTCACTTGTGGAAATGCTCATGATTAGGGGTCTACTTAAATCGCAGAGAAATCACACATTTTTTGTGGCTTGGTCAGAGCATAAAGAGCAAATTTTGCAGATGTGTTCATACAGTATATAATATATACAACAAGTATTGTAGTCCACTACTGTTACGTTTGTAAGTTGCCCTGGATAAGGGAAAATACTGCAAAATACTTTTACCCGTGAATTTGGTAAGGCCCTATTCATAATAGCATGCACATATCTTACTTGCTTGGAAACCCCATTGTGGCTATAATATAGCTCTGATGTCGTTCCTCTCCCCATGAAGGGAGGCAAGTCCCAGATAAGGCAAGCAGGGCAAGTGCAACTGCAGGCTCCAAACTAGTGGCATTCCATGGCTGCTCATCAGGAATGAAAAAAGAAAAGGAGTATTTGTGGCACCTTAGAGACTAACCAATTTATTTGAGCATGAGCTTTCGTGAGCTACAGCTCACTTATGCTCAAATAAAAGTACTCCTTTTCTTTTTGCGAATACAGACTAACATGACTGCTACTCTGAAACTTGTCATTAGGAATGGAAAAGTTATTTAGAGCTAGATGGCCTCTTAGAAGTTCAATGGCAATACAGCCAGGCACATCTAGGAAGCCTCCTACACCAGCAGTTGCTAAGGAAGAAAGGCCAGAACCCTGCAGGGTTACAACAGTATGGTGGCCTTAAAGAGACAAGTCACAGTTGTAAAGGGTTTTTCTTCTACCTTTTCCCATTTATATTTGATTATATGTAGCACACACACTAGCTGGGAAGAGCAACATTCATCTCTCTACTGCTTTTGGAAAAGGAACTATTCGTAATATACCGCTACAGCATATAGGTTATTTCTTCAGTGTCAAGAAGACAAAAAAGCAATTCCCCCCACAGGATATTTGGACAGTAAAGTAATATTTTCTAATTCAATGTTATATTAATAATTGTAGCACTCAAGACTATACAAACTTTTTAAAATAAAAGAGCTTTTGCACCTCCAAGATACATCATACAATATGTATCTTCAGGTGAGCTAGTGAGGGACTTTGATCCTCTTTCTTGATGGAGATGATAGACTTCAAAATGTATGTAATAGTGTTCAGATCCTACAGCAATGAATGTCTTAGTGATAAGTACTAATAATGTGAAACAGATATATAGTCTAGAATTCTTGACATGGTGCAGTGGCTTTAAGCAGGCTCATCAGAATGTTGTGTAATCTTTTGCATAACACAGTTGCACAATATTAATATTGTGCATTTAAAGGGTGAAATCCACCCCATGCAGAGGGCTGGAATAAGGGCTTTGGACCATTTAAGGCCCACTTTTAAACTTGTTATGAGGTCTTAAATGGTGCACTGACCTTGTGCAAGTTCTCTGCACATGGGTGAATTTAGCTCACGTGCAAAAACTGATGGGTCGTGGATAGCTCGTGGATAGTGGTTTGAGCATGGGCCTGCTAAACCCAGAGTTGTGAGTACTCCTCTGTGATTGCTAAGTTTCACTCTGCCACTAGATAGAATAAACAAGTGGGGAATGTTTAGCTAAGCCTTGCATTAGCATGATGAGGAAAATATTTAAACCGTGTCTTCTCAGATCAGTTCATACCACCCTGCCCTCTCTCATCTTATTCTCCACACTTGCAAGAAAAGGAGCAGAAGTACTTACTTGAAACTTACGGCTGCTCAGCAGTGAGGACAGTGTTTAGTGCTTAACTTCACTTGCAGTGTATCCCACACACTTCCTGGGTGTGGTGTTCTGTCCCATCTAGTGGCACTGAGACCACTTAGAGAGAGAGATAAAATGAGTCTGCGCTACAGCCAGTTGGCTTTTAGCTCATGCGGTAGAGGCTCATGCATGAAACTCCCGAGGTCCCCAGTTTGATCCCACCCGCTGATGATCACGGTCTGTCGGCATTACAAATGCACACAAATCCTTTACTCAGATGCGTGGTGGAGTGCAACAGCCTTGCTTACCCTGCTGATCATCTCACTGGATCGAGATGAGTGAGAACAGCAATCTGTATTTGGAGCTGTTGAATGCTGGAAGCTAGTGGTAACATCCTATTATATCAATCAGGATTTTAACATCATTCCTATTAGGTTTCCCTAGAGCACCCTCATTTCAATCACCTTTCAGCCAATATTTTTGGATTCTCTTTCTCCTTCAACCATATATTACAGCATAGAATAGATGTACCAGACACTTTATTCAAGCCATCTGGTCACCATCTTTTCCCTGCACAGCCAAGAATGTCAGGAGAAAATTGCAATTAGATGGCTTTATATTTAGATTGGATTTGTTGGTATCCTTCTGAATTACTATGGAAATATAATGTAAATTGCGGGAATATGCAGAAAGTCTAGTGCAACTTTTAAAACCCTGTGCAGCTTCATCTCTATTAACTTTTCTAATTTCCCAGTAGAAATTGTTTCTGTAGATTTTTAATTTCAGCCAAACTGCTTGTTGGAGAGAAGTGAGGTCTGAGCAGATGGTTGGCACAAAATGAACAGCAATTAAGAATTAGTGCGCAACTATAAACAACTTCGTAGATTCTGTAATGCTGTATGCCAACATACATTACAGATGCCAGGCTCAAAAGACACATGTATGTGTGGGAAGGGACATACAGTATAATCTGGATGGATTCAAATCCCAAATCATAAGAATATAAACATAGTAGTAGGATTATACTACCAGTTCCCCGATCAGCAAAGGGATCTTGAATGCACAGTGTTGAGGCTCAACAAAGAAGTAATTAAGTAAACAAAAAACGGCAATGATGGATGACTGTAACTGCCCACATATGCAATGGTCTAATGTCACAGTGGACAAGGCTTAGATACCTTAAACAACTGCTTCTTCGAATATCTGAGTCGGAGGTAGAAACAGATTGGACACTGTGACGGAATGAACTCCGTATTCACACCCTACACACTACTGTAGTAATCTTTGTACACAATATGTCTTGTGAGGTATCACTTGAAAATTCTAGCCTTTCATTTTATTTAAAGTGAATATAGTAATGTTGTATTACACCATAGTGAGTTCAGCTCTGGTGGCTACAGTTTCAAGCTCAACAGAGTGAAAGCCACCTCTGCTACTTGTTTCAGATTTAGAATCTCTAGAAACACATAAAGACCAAGGATAGTGACCACACAGACATTCACAAGTACAAGGTCTAGTCTGTTTTGCAAGTTTTATTAAAGTTACAATTACCCAAGTAAAAAGAAATTCTATAAAGACCTATGCACAAGTTACAAATATAATTATGCTCACATCCTTAAGGATATTCTTAAGGTCTGATGTCTGCCTTGCCAACTGGTCACCAGTAGAGGGATGGTTCCTGTTGGAAGCTAATTTTTCCCAATCTGGGCACCCTCTTTTCATAATGTGATTCTGACTATACCCCGTTAGAATTTATGCACATAGTGCACCCTGCGGTTAGGGCATGTGCTAGACTATTGGATATCTTGTAAGCCAAAAATTACTCTTACTGTTAATTTTTCGCAATATCGCCCATTAGTACATCTTTGCCTGTAATCTTGTGGCATAGGGTCATTCTTCTTCTCTAAGGGTGCTCTACTGTACATGTGTCTGTGTCCCTGCACTGCTGATCGGAGAACTTTGATAGCAGTGTCCGTTGGGCCTGCACATGCGCTCCCTCTCCTTGTGCTGCAACACAAGGCTAGACAGTGCACATGGGCTAACCGCCCTCAGTTCCTTCTCAGCCGCCCCTGGCTAGAGGCAGAGCTGTTAGCTGTCCGTTAGCGGATCGTTAACTCTCTTTCATTTGTTAAATGTTAGCTTCCTTGAAAGCCTTTTAGTTTTCTTTTCCTCTTCTGACTGTTTATTTAGCTGTACCTAAAAAAAAGAAAAGAAAAATGGACTTTGTTCTTGTGTCATCCCCCGGTGTGGGGGAACCCCCCAGACAAGGGTATGCTCAGCTCTCTAGGCTTCAAGAAGTGTCACACTTGCAACGAGGTGATCCTGGTCATGGACAAAAAGAAAAGGAGTACTTGTGGCACCTTAGAGACTAACCAATTTATTTGAGCATGAGCTTTCGTGAGCTACAGCTCACTTCATCGGATGCAGTGCATCCGCTGCCTGGGTGAGGGCCACATCCAGCAGAAGTGTTCCCTTTGCCAGCAGCTCCAACCAAGACCCTGCAAGGACAGTGAGAAAATCATCTTTATGGAGGCAGCTCTCTGACCCCAGCCCTCTAATGAGGCGTGAGTCTTCCCCTCAACCTTCAACTTCAAAGGATAGTGGGTCAAAGAAGCGGTCTGGGGACTCCGCTCATAAGTTGAAAAAGAGAGTGTGAAGTCCCCTCAGCAAGCCCAGGGACAGCTGAAAGCGATTGCCATCTTGTTCGGTATCCTCAGTGCCCCAGCACCAAGATCCTCCAGCACCCTCGCTTCACACTGATAACCCCACAGACACTTTGGGCATGGGCACCAAATCTTTGATAGAGACAGATACGGGCAAACATCCTCAGATGCTCACTGTACACGAGTCGCCATTGGTACCACCAGCAATATTGGCCCACCCAGCCCTGGACAGACTGGTGTGGATGAGGTCTCCGTCTCCCCCTGGCACTGACGGTGGGGGGCTTGGAATGAGTGGAATTCCATCAGAGCGGTGACCTAGGCATGTTGGAGGCACCCAACTCTCCGTCCCTTGGTACTGAGATTACGCACCGAGCCGTGGCCAGCCACACGGTATCTCTCCACAATCATGCCATGCCCCTCCACTGTCAAGTGAGAGGTCGGATAGTGAGCTGGAAGGAGTTTCACAGTACTCTTCACAAGCTCCATATGGGACCCACTACCAACAGGATCCAGGAATGTACCACCAGATGGCATCTCCACCAGGCCCTATGCCACCACAGTGGCCATACTGGAACCCCTGGGCAGCGCACTGACAGCCTGCCTCAAGGGCGTCAAGGATGGCCTAAGAACCCTCCAGCCATGCTCCCTTGGCCACAGCATCAAGGGCCTCATAGCCTCAAGAAATTGAGGAGCAATAAGGGGACACAGAGAAGGAGGTAACACTGGATGAAACGGTCATGCCTTCACCACCTGCCATGGCAGATGACTTTTGCTTGTTCCAGGAGCTATTGAAGAGTGGTGGACACCCTCCAAATATCATTGGAGGAGGTCAAAGCCACCACCACCAGCTCATTGACATCTTTCATTCTTCACCCTCTTTGAAAATCATCCTCCCAGTCAACGAGATTAGTCTAGACCAAGCTAAGATGGTGTGGAAAACTCCGGCATTGGTGGCCCCGACTGCCAGTGGGTAGACAAAAAATATTATGTCCCTGCAAAGGAATCAGAGTTTTTATTCACTTACCCACCACTCAATTCCATTGTGGAGGACACTGTGAACTATCGTGGCCCACAACATCCCTCCAGGACAACACCCTATGACAGAGAGTGGAAGCGCCTTGATCGCTTTGGTAGGAAGATGTCCTCCTCGGCCACCTTACAGTTTCGTATTGCCAACTACCACACGCTCACAGCAAAATACAACTACCCAAGTTATAATAAGTTAAATGACTTTATTGATAAATTGCCGGAGAATTCCTGAGACTCCTTCAAGGCCATCATCTAGGAGGGGCAACTAGTGGCAAAAACATCATTGCAGTCAGCCCTTGATGCTGTTGACATGGCTGCCAGATCCATCTCTATGGCTGTGGTGATGAGATGTGTGTCATGGCTTCACCTCTCAGGATTTCTGAAGGAGGTGCAGACCACATAATTTTGGCAAAAGCATTTTTCTTCATAAATTGGACAGAATATTGATCACTTTAAACAGAACAGAACCAGGCTCCACACCTACTAAGCAGAAGGCAGCAATTGGTTTATGTCTTTGTTTAACTCTCATTCTTTATATTCCATGCATCTTTTTGAAAAAACAAGAGGCAACATCTTAGAAGGGTATCTTTTTTCCTTAAGACGCTCACCAATCAAAATATTAAACTGAATTGTGTTCTGGAATGGAACCATCTTCTTAAAAGAATGGCATTAATAATTAACTTACAATGGGATAAACAGTATTGCCAACCCCAAATATTCAAAAGTCATGAGTCAGCCCCCACACACAAATCATGAGTCACCCCACCCCCACGCACAAAAATCGTGAGATTTAAAAAAAGTTATACAGAGTTTTTTTTATCTCTTTTGATTTTTGAAACCTCCTCTCCCCCCCCTGGAAATACCTGGTATGTCTAAGTGACAAACAGTGTTACCAACTCTCTCAAAGTATTGAGTAAGGTGATTTTGGCCACTGTTGTAGGAGCTCTATCTGGCTGCCTGTAACAAGACATGGCATCTCCCCAGCTTCCTAAGGACTCTGTCACACCTTCAGTCTCTTCTAGGCAGTATTATTTTCCAGCTTAACCAACCAATCACAGTTCCTCAGTTCACCCTGAGCTACAGTCCTCGGGCACTTTTCCCCTTTACTTCTCAGGCTCACTGCCTCTTCTCCCAGAGCACTCGGGATCCTTAGCTCTCCAGGTCTCCCGATTCCCAGGAGACAGGCACTGAGAGACTCATGTCCATGCTCTGCCCTTTTAATGACTGGCTCTTAGCCTGACTTCACCCAGGCTCTCCCCCCCCTTAGGTCTCTTTCTTCCTCAGACTGAGGTGCCCTCACTTAAAGCAGAATCTGGGTCAGCTCATGCAGCACAGATGCATTGGCCTGGGTCCCTCTTGAAGGGCCAGTGTCATCCTGAGAGACTGCCTGACAGTTTATATGATGCAGAGTTTCCAGTTTCTTCTCAGTCTCCCAAATTCTAATTAATTAATTCTGTGCACCCCTCTCCCCACATCTGGCCATCCCTGAAGTCCACCAATTAATCATGTTCTCCTAGCCCCAACATCAGTTCTCACCCACATCAGTTCTTTCCCCCTCCTGCCAGCCGTTCTCGGGCCCATTGCTGGTAATGATGCTTTGGCAAGTGGATTCACAGCTCCACCTCAACCAGGCATCGCCCCACTCACCATGGATGACACTGCAACAGGCCTAGAATAGCAACATGTGGGCTTCATCCTTGGACGTGCTCAAGTGCAGTGTTACTGTTGGAAGCCAGCATGTGGATAGTCTCAGGTACCTTTACTCTGTTGACCAAGTCTACCTCTATCAGGGTAAAAGCACAAGGCAGGCTCAGCAAAACGCCATGTTTCCCTGACTATTTGTCTCTTGCGTGAGTTTCCAGGTGGCCCTCAGCTAGTTAGCTCTGTAGGGGTTGGGGAAGGTGAGGAATGGGAGGGGGCAATGGAGTACTTATGTCCACTAGTTACTTCAAATCCTTCTCTGTACCAGGCCCTGCATGTCCGGGACTTCAAGCCTGTCCTTTGCACTCACAAGCTCAAAAAAACCCACATCGTGACAAGGCTCTTGTTCACCTGCATGGATGAATTCTGCACCTTACTCTTCCTTTCCCCTACTGAAATGGTGTCAGCTCCTCACTCTCCCCCACATCAAAACTCCTCTCAGCTCCCAAGGGATGGGAGAGAGGGGAGTGAAGAGTGCTGTATGTCTCCTGTAGTATCCCTGATTGGCTGCCTTTCTCCAGAAGGTGGGGAAGTGGGGAAGGCAGCATATCAGAGGGTTTCTTTTCCATGGGGCTGAGCTAAAATTCATGGGAGGGCTGGAGCGTCTGTGCCAGTCTTGTCCCAGGCAGAGCCAAAATTGCGTTCCTCCCCATGAAATCATGAGATTTGGCCAGTCTGGCCTACTACAAGCAGAATCACCAAAGCAGAAGAACTTAAAGATGCAGCTAGTCACACTTTAAGGATGTTGTGCATGGATGCAGGAGTCCAAGTGAGTGCAAGGCTGGGCCTTTCGACTGCTCTTGGGTATTTTATGCAAACAACATTATTGAAAATATGAACACTGAAATGGTCAGGAGAATTAAGGGATTTAAATAGCAACAGAAGTCAGTGAAGAAATCTCCAAGAAAACAACATTCCTTGTATTTTGGCCTCTCAAATTCTTTCCGCTCTTCCCCACTCTACTCCTAACTGGGTTTGCACTCAGAGAAAGCGGTTGGATCTCCTGACATAAATACTGCCAGCTTTCAAGTTCCCCCACCCCCCCAGCATAGCAAGAAAACTGCAGTGAGTTCAAAAGTTGACAAATGATATAGTGAGCCTAATAGAGCTTAGACAGTCTCTGGCAAAGGGCCCTCTGAAGTTCCAGCAGCATTAACACTATCAGGAGTAGGGTGACCAGACAGCAAATGTGAAAAATCGGGACGGGGGTGGTGGGTAATAGGAGCCTATATGTAGCCCTTCTGCCTGTCAGAGTTGGCAGCAACAAGGGCCGGGTTCAGTATCTAGGGGTTCCATTCCAATAACACAATGCAAAACCGGCTCGAGCCCCCACCCAGTGACCTGGGACAAATATATACCACCCCCGCTGGCGCCTCCAAGAGGCAATACTTCCCCTCTCGCAAGCACATAGTCTGAGTGTAGCAAAAAGCCTTTTAATAACAGAGAGAAACAATGTGGCATTATGTTGGGGAAACACCACCAACAGGATTCATAACACAACCCATGAGCAAAACCCACTCCAAGCAAATTGGGGCATTTAGTTCTTGAGTCCAGCAACCCAAAATCACCCAAAGTCCCAAAAGTCCAATGACCCAAAAGTCTCTGTCTTTGGTCAGGGCGGCCCCGGAGTTCAAAAGTTTATCTGCAGAGTTTTACCTCCCAACCTGGGTGGAGATTGGGGGGGTTTAAGGGGCACCTTACATGGTCCAACACTGATGGCCCCACCTCTCCATGGGTCTCTGCTCCCCATCCCGCAAACTGCTCTACCGTATAGCTTCAGGCTCCCCCACAACTTAACACAACACTCAGTGATTTCAGCTCTTAGTAAGTTTAGCTCTTTTGTCATTTCAGCTTGTAGTAGGGGAGCCTCAGTGCTGGTGCACCATTAGCCCAAAGTGAATTCAGCTCAGCAGCCTGTAACTAGACTCCTAATAGAATCAAAATTAGCTCTGATAGTCCACAGTAGAGAGAGGAGGAAGTGCAATTAGCATGTAAGGCCCTCACCAGGGGGCCCATGCCACCAAGTATTAAAACCTGTTCTCAGCCTCTCTCAATTCACAGAGTTTTGGAACCCATGTCCCTTGCCTAGCGAGTGCTACTTAGTTGATGGCGAGTCCCTCCATCATAACAAAAGGCCAAGTGCAGTTCCACTGTCCTTGATTCCCATAATCAGGGTAATAACAATTTATTCTTCCTGCCCCAATAACAGAGACACTGGGGATCCCACAGCAGCCAAAGTGACCATTTGGGCAGCTATGGCCTCATTCTAGGCGGGGTGGGTGTGCCTATGCAAATGAGGTCAGCCCCTGAAGTTCTTTTCAACAACTTGCCACACCTCATCACCAGATGTCAGGGTGGAGCTCATCCTGACTCTGCTTACATCTATAAGAAAAAGACCCCAAAATCGGGACTGGCTCTATAAAATTCGGACATCTGGTCACCCTAATCAGGAGTTAGATATAAAAGCTGCTTCCTTGTCTTATTATTTTATGAGTGAGCAGCCTGGCTGGATTTCTTCAGTGTTGTAATCTGAACGTCACTGTTTTTATGCTTTGATGAGTCATAGTTTGATAATTGCAATTAGTCATCATGCTTTTGTTTAAATTCTTGTGGCATGTGCTTTGGTCACAGCTGAGTAGCATGTCTGAGTTTGTTCCATGACTGGATTTTGTCACAAAAAGGAACAATTTTTACCATGAGCTGAACTACATCTTTTCTCAGCACTTTGACTGGAGTGTCATGGGTTTTTTAGCTCCTTCTCCTCCCGCCTCCCGAAGACATTAGAAATAAAGTCTTGTTTCTAGAAAAAAGCAATTTGTTTGGTTACACTCGCCGGGTTTTATTTTATTCCTCTCATCTTTTGTCTTTAAATGATTGTGGGTATTTGGGGGATTTAAAAACAAGATCTAATAACTCATAACAAGTAAATTCAAGGACTTCTCCAAACACCTTATTTTCTCAGAGCCATGGTTTCTAAAAATAAACACACTTGGGACTATTCTTAGGAAACTGTTATCAGTGAATTGAGTTTGTTTTTGTTTTTTAACTTCTAGAAAACTGCTGCAAAATGTTACCATGCAAATGCTGTCTCTGGACTCCACTTGGCTAGGCACAGCAGAGTCACAAAGTAAGAGACAAACCCTTCTGCAAAAAGCTTACAGTCTAAATAGACTGGACAGACAAAGGGTGGGAAGGTACAAAGAGGAGAAGAGATGTGCCCAAGGTCAGACAGCAGTTCAGTATCAGAGCCAAAAAAACAACACAGCTCTGCTGAGTTCCGTGCTGGTGCTTTCTCTACTAGAACATGATGCCTCTTGCTATATCATAAAGGTTATTTTCATTGCAACTCTTGATGGCAATTGATAGGAAGAAAGTATCTTTCCCACAGCTTCTGAGGCAGTTGCTGGTTTGAGATTGTGAAGGAGAAAAAGGTGTTGGAGAATTTCTGCAATGCCCTTTTTTGTTATTGTGACCCAGGAATCTCTTAGAGCTAACTGGGAAAGGATGCAGAGGGGTTACAGGGATCTTCTGAGTCTGGTATGTGCAGTCTAGTTCACCAGAGAGTGTCATGTGAGGGTCAAATAAAAGCTGGTGTCATACAGAGGTCATAGTTGAGTGTCCGAGGGTTTGTCTACACTACGAAATTAGGTCGAATTTATAGACGTCGGTTTTGTAGAAAGCGTTTTTATACAGTCAATTGTGTGTCCCCCCACACAAATGCTCTAAGTGCATGTAGTCTGCGGAGTGTGTCCACAGTACCGAGGCAACCGTCGACTTCCAGAGCATTGCACTGTGGGTAGCTGTCCCACAGTTCCCGCAGTCTCCGCCGCCCATTTGAATTCTGGGTAGAAATCCGAGTGCCTGATGGGGCTAAAACATTGTTGTGCGTGGTTCTGGGTACATATCGTCAGGCCCCCCTTCCCTCCCTCCTTCCGTGAAAGCAAGGGCAGACAATTGTTTTGCGCCTGTTTTCTTGAGTTACCTGTGCAGACACCATACCACGGCAAGCATGGAGCCCGCTCAGCTAACCGTCACCGTATGTCTCCTGGGTGCTGGCAGACGTGGTACTGCATTGCTACACAGCAGCAGTTTATTGCCTTTTGGCAGCAGACAGTGCAGTATGACTGGTAGCCGTCGTTGACGTAGTCCTGGGTGCTCTTTTAACCAACCTCGATGAGGTCAGGGGCACCTGGGCAAACATGGGAGTGACTCAACCAGGTCATTTCCCTTTTAAGTTTCGTCTCATGGCAATTGAGTCCTACCGGCAGTGCACTGTCTTTTAATCAGCAGCCAGCAGAAGATAATGGCCAGCAGTCATACTGCACCATCTTCTGCCGAGCACCCAAGAGACGACAATGGCTAGTGGTCGTACTGCACGGTCTGCTGTTAGCAAGATGTATAACGATAGAAGAAGTGGATCAAAACAAGAAATAGACCAGATTTGTTTTGTATTCATTTTCTCCTCCCTCTGTGAAATCAACGGCCTGCTAAACCCAGTTCTGAGTTCTATCCTTGAGGTTTTGAGTTCTATCCTTGAGGGGGCCATTCTGTTTCTCGCAAAGCCACCCCCTTTGTTGATTTTAATTCCCTGTATGCCAACCCTGTAAGCCATGTCGTCAGTCATCCCTCCCTCCAGCAGAGCAATGGCAGACAATTGTTCCGCGTCTTTTTTCTGTGCAGACGCAATACCACGGCAAGCATGGAGCCCGCTCAGATCACTTTGACAAGTAGGAGCATGTTAAACACCACATGCATTATCCAGCAGTATATGCAGCACCAGAACTTGGCAAAGCGAAACCGGGCGAGTAGGCGACGTCAGCGCGGTGACGAGAGTGATGAGGACATGGACACAGACTTCTCTCAAAGCACGGGCCCTGGCAATGTGGGCATCATGGTGCTAATGGGGCAGGTTCATGCGGTGGAATGCTGATTCTGGGCTCGGGAAACAAGCTCAGACTGGTGGGACCGCATAGTGTTGCGGGTTTGGGACGATTCCCAGTGGTTGCGAAACTTTCGCATGTGTAAGGGCACTTTCATGGAACTTTGTGACTTGCTTTCCCCTGCCCTGAGGCACAAGAATACCAAGATGAGAGCAGCCCTCACAGTTGAGAAGCGAGTGGCGATAGCCCTGTGGAAGCTTGCAATACCAGACAGCTACCGGTCAGTTGGGAATCAACTTGGAGTGGGCAAATCTACTGTGGGGGCTGCTGTGATGCAAGTAGCCAAAGCAATCAAAGATCTGCTGATATCAAGGGTAGTAACCCTGGGAAATGTGCAGGTCATAGTGGATGGCTTTGCTGCAATGGGATTCCCTAACTGTGGTGGGGCCATAGACGGAACCCATATCCCTATCTTGGCACTGGAGCACCAAGCCGGTGGGTACATAAACCGCAAGGAGTACATTTCAATAGTGCTGCAAGCTCTGGTGGATCACAAGGGACGTTTCACCAACATCAACGTGGGATGGCTGGGAAAGGTACATGACACTTGCATCTTCAGGAATTCTGGTCTGTTTCAAAAGCTGCAGGAAGGGACTTTATTCCCAGACCTAAAAATAAATGTTGGGGATGTTGAAATGCCTATAGTTATCCTTGGGGACCCAGCCTACCCCTTAATGCCATGGCTCATAAAGCCATTCACAGGCAGCCTGGACTGTAGTCAGGAGCTGTTCAACTACAGGCTGAGCAAGTGCAGAATGGTGGTAGAATGTGCATTTGCTGTTTAAAAGCATGCTGGCGCAGTTTACTGACTCGGTTAGACCTCAGCGAAACCAATATTCCCACTATTATTACTGCTTGCTGTGCGCGCCACAATATCTGTGAGAGTAAGGGGGAGATGTTTATGGCGGGTTGGGAGGTTGAGGCAAATCGCCTGGCTGCTGGTTACGCACAGGCAGACACCAGGGCAGTTAGAAGAGCACAGGAGGGTGCGGTGCGCATCAGAGAAGCTTTGAAAACCAGTTTCATGACTGGCCAGGCTACGGTGTGAAAGTTCTGTTTGTTTCTCCTTGATGAAACCCCCCGCCCCTTGGTTCACTGTACTTCCCTGTAAGCTAACCACCCTCCCCTCCTCCCTTCGATCACCGCTTGCAGAGGCAATAAAGTCATTGTTGCTTCACATTCATGCATTCTTTACTCATTCATCACACAAATAGGGGGATAACTACCAAGGTAGCCCGGGGGGTGAGGGCTACCTGATGAGTCAGGGCTGGGTTCCCCAACCCCTTCTACTACAACCACTAGGGGTGGGTGCTGGGAACTGCAATCACTAGGCAGTGTATGGCAGATCCATTCACAATACCCCTGAGGATCCAGAGTACAGGCTTGGATTCCCCTTGCAGAAGTCTCAGGTGGTGGCCAGGAAGGGGCAGTTGCTAGGATCTGTGACAGGGACAAATTGTCTTGATTTTATTAGTCCCCTTCAGAGACACCAAAAGTGGAGAACTGAAAGAACAGGGAGGTTAAGTGACTTGCCCAAGGTCATGCAGGAAGTTTGTGGCAGAGGTGAGAATTTAACCCTGATTGAGTCCCAATCCAGTGCTATAAACTTGGGACCATCCCTGCTCACAAAATTAATCTATTAAAAACAGGCTAGTGATGTTCAAAGTTACTATCCAGAATATAGGATCAGATCTACAGAAAATTCTTTCCTGGGTATCTGGCTGGTGAATCTTGCCCATGTGCTCAGGGTTTAGCTAATTGCTATATTTGGGGTCGGGAAGGAATTTTCCTCCAGGGCAGATTGGAAGAGGCCCTGGAGGTTTTTCACCTGCTTGAGGATTCTCTGCTCCTTGAAGTCTTTAAATCACGATTTGAGGACTTCAATAGCTCAGACATAGGTGAGAGGTTTTTCTCAGGAGTGGGAGGGAGAGATTCGGTGGCCTGCCTTGTGCAGGAGGTCAGACTAGACTATCATAATGGTCCCTTCTGACCTTAATATCTATGAATCTTGAGCTGATATAAATTGGCCTAGCTCCTTTGGATAACTGGATCGAGTGCCTGGTGCTCCTACATCAGCTGAGGAGCTAGCTCAATGTTTCTCAATGGCCAGTCCCTGAGATCTCCCTGACACTGGTTAGGAAGGCAGCAAGCAGTTCCCTGGTATCAAAGGCTGAGAAACACTCAGTAGCTTATTGTGTGTGTGTATATAGTGCATTTCACAGCAGTACTTTCCCAACAACTTTGTTCTCTTTTGGTTGTCGGTATTACCAGCTGTTTCTTACTATCACAACAGTCTTAAATGCTGGGTGTAAAAATTCTTCTTAATACTGCAAGAAAAGGAGTACTTGTGGCACCTTAGAGACTAACCAATTTATTTGAGCATGAGCTTTCGTGAGCTACAGCTCACTTCATCGGATGCATACTGTGGAAAATACAGAAGCTGTTTGTTTTTATACACACAAGCCATGAAAAAATGGGTGTTTATCACTACAAAAGGTTTTCTCTCCCCCCACCCCACTCTCCTGCTGGTAATAGCTTATGTAAAGTGATCACTCTCCTTACAATGTGTATGATAATCAAGGTGGGCCATTTCTAGCACAAATCCAGAGTTTAACAAGAACGTCTGGGGAGGGTTAGGAAAACAAGGGGAAATAGGTTATCTTGCATAATGACTTAGCCATTCCCAGTCTCTATTAAAGCCTAAGTTAATTGTATCCAATTTGCAAATGAATTCCAATTCAGCAGTCTCTCGCTGGAGTCTGGATTTGAAGTTTTTCTGTTGTAATATTGCAACTTTCATGTCTGTAATCGTGTGACCAGAGAGATTGAAGTGTTCTCCGACTGGTTTATGAATGTTATAATTCTTGACATCTGATTTGTGTCCATTTATTCTTTTACGTAGAGACTGTCCAGTTTGACCAATGTACATGGCAGAGGGGCATTGCTGGCACATGATGGCATATATCACATTGGTAGATGTGCAGGTGAACAAGCCTCTGATAGTGTGGCTGATGTTGTTAGGCCCTGTGATGTCCCCTGAATAGATATGTGGGCACAGTTGGCAATGGGCTTTGTTGCAAGGATAGGTTCCTGGGTTAGTGGTTCTGTTGTGTGGTATGTGGTTACTGGTGAGTATTCGCTTCAGATTGGGGGGCTGTCTGTAGGCAAGGACTGGCCTGTCTCCCAAGATTTGAAGGAGTGTCCTTAAACTTTTTTATCCTGATCATAGAAGGAATGGAAAAGCAGTATTAGATCACCAGGCACCCAGGTTTCCTGTCCTTAATCCTCAGGCAGTACTTCAATGGGAATTATGCTTCAGTAAAAACTGCTGGGTCTGACCTCATGCTCATCTCCCTCCAAAATCAAGATACAGTCCCCAGTAACAGATGACGTGGATAATAAATTGATGGGCTAATAAATAGTAATTCACATAAAAATATAGTCTGCTCCTCTGAGCTCTCCGATTATATCTTCCAATCTTGAATGCAATGGAATACAGGATCTGAACTCTTTAATGGGCAGCACTGCCCATTACAATTGCATCTTAAATATTTCAGTCCAATTCAGCAGGCTGTCTAGTCAAGGTAGACCCAAAGTGCAGTGACACGGAGAATGAATTATCCCTCATTGAGAAGAAGGTACTGGATTTTTTGACAGCTGATCTGCAGAAAAATGAATATAAGACCTTTTTTTGTACAGCGTTTTCTAGGTAGCATGGAGAATTCTCCTTGGAATGAAAACATGCTATATCTGATCACACCTCAAATAGAGGGTAGATTTTAGACTTGAATTGAAAAACTCTCAGCGGTATTTGCCCATGGCACAGATGCTCAAAGGTATTTAGGTGCGTAACTTCAATTGAAATCCCCTTTGAGAATCTGGGCCTATAGGTTTATTATCCTAGAGTACTGCCAAACCCAAACATTCCAAAATCGTTAGTTTTGTTTTTTAAAAAAATAATAATACATTGTAGGTTCTTTTCCTTTGCCTATTGGTGTTTGAGCCTTTAGGGCTCATTTTTAAGCTTTATTCTGCAAATAAGTGCTAGAAACTTGCACTTTTTTTAAGGAAAGCCAAGATTCTCACAATCATTTGACTCAGGAGCTAGGGCTTTAAAAATCACACTGATATTGTGAGAAGTGGCAATGCCACCCTTACTTTCCAAGTAAACACTAAAACAAAATTATCCAAATATGTGTGATTATAGCCATGTAATAAACAGCCTCCCCTTTGCTCAGGGCTACTTCTAACATTCTAAATCTCAGAGCATTTTAACAGCCTCTCAAGAAGGATCGCTGTTCCTGCAGGTAAGGCACCAGACTAGACTCCAGGAGGTCTGAGTTCAGCACCTGGGCTCTGACACAGACTTCCTGTGTGATCATGGATAAGTCACTTAATGCCTCAGTTTACCATCTCTAAATTGGGGGTGATAATGCTGCCTTTGTCTATCTTGTCTGTTCAGATTGTAAGCTCTTTGGAGCATGGACAGCTTTACTATTTATTACGTGTTTGGACAGCCCCTAGCATGATGGGGTCCAGATCTGGATGGGGCTGCTAGTGTTGTAATAGCCATCTGTTTAATAACAATTGACATGGAAATGGTTTCCCCCAATTTCAAAGTGTGGAATACCAGCTTCCTCAATGCCACCCTGTGCATTTTACCCAAATTACATTAGTCTAAGGCCCAGGCCTGACAAATTCAATCATGGACCAGTGACATATTTAAGGTTGGATATCTCTCAAACTATCAAGGGTAGAAATAAGTGTTTTACCCCCTTGGGGACCTGGACATCGCCATGTCCTGTAGAATATGGAATTTGTGTCTATCCCTGAAAGGTCCTGAATTTCCAGACCTTTAAATTGTAGCATTATCCTTTACAGAATATATTAAAATCAATATTTGAATATATTGCTTTAGTCAAACAAGATATTGGGCTCAGGGGTATCTGGCAGAAATGTAAGGGCCTGTAATGTACAGGCGATCAGACTAGACAATCTAATGGGCCATTCTGGTCTTAAACTCTATGAATCTATGAAAAAAGGTAATTTTGAGAGGTTTCTAAAATGTATTAGGCTATGTCAACACTACATCTTATGCCAACAAAACTGATGTCGTTCAGGAGGGTGAATAAACCAACCCTCCTGAGCAACATAAGTTAGGGCCTGCGTAAGCACTTGTGTGCACAGCACTATGGCGGCTGAGTTTTTCTCCCCAATATAGCGTCTGCCGCATGCGAAGGTGGCTTTATTATGCTGATGGGTGAGCTCTCGGTACAGCTGCACCACTGCAGTGCTGTACATATAGACGTGGCCTGAGTTATAATTTCTCTCCCTCCAAACCCTGTATAATTGCAGTCCAGGTACTAAGACAGCCAGCTCTCTACAGGCAATAGAATACAAAAAATCGTACTAATCATGACTTTAAAAAAAAAAATTCTATATATACACCGACGCTTTGAAGTTAAGCTCTAAAATGCATCAAGAAGCAGTATTTTCAAAAGCACCCACAGGAATAGGGCTCTGATTCTGCAATGTACACATGCTTAACCTTAAGCATGTGAATAGGCCAGGGATTCTCAAATTTCATTGGACCGTGACCCCCTTCTGACAACAAAAATTGCTACGTGACCCCAGGAGGAGGGACCAAAGCCTGAGCCCCCCTTCCCTGGGGCCAGGGGAGCCAAAGCCCGAGCCCCACTGTCCTTGGAGGGACCAAAGCCGAAGCCCAAGTGCTTCAGCCCCAGGCAGGGGGCCTGGAACCTGAGCCCCACCACCCAGGGCTTTTCATATGTCAAATCATATAACTTTATTGTGGGTGATCAAGAAGCTCTGTTCTACTCCGCTGACAAATACTACTTTTTCTTCAGGCTACAATTCTGGTACAGTTGCCACGGTGATGTGATGTACAAAAACCAATCCGCTCCGAATCCTTTAGTCATGGTAGATACTGGACTTCTTAGACTCCAGAAGTCTTGACTATCCAGCAGTGGGGTAAATAACTCTTTTATGCTCTATTTACTCACAAACATTGATTTGCAATATCTGTGCAAACAGATGCTGTTAGACATCCATATGTGTATTCATATAGCTAAACGCATTCACACAATTGACAAAACAACAATATTGTCATGACCTCAAGACCTTCTGGTGGCCAGAGGGGAAACAGGCAAATAGAAATTTTTAGAAGCAAGATTGTTAATTTTGCATCAGATCTTGTTTATGGATTTGTGACACTGAAAATACTGTGAAATGTTTCTCGGCAAAAAGATGTATCTCTGACTACATCTTGAATATTCGGAGCTGCTACCAGCCTACCTTTTGGAAAAAATACTGTCTTTTCAAGGATGAATTACGTGCAAAGCTTAAATAGACTGCATTACCCAGCTAAGACCAGACTTAATAAAACGGATTCTATTATACATCTGTCTTGAGAGAGTTGATAGGTTGGCTGATTCTTAAATGTTTACTGGTTTTAAGTTATTTAGGTATCTTACAAAAAGAAAAGGAGGACTTGTAGCACCTTATGCTCAAATAAATTTGTTAGTCTAAGCTTTCATGAGCTACAGCTCACTTCATCAGATGCTTTGGACTCAAAGTGACCCATCCTACTACACCAAGGTTTTTTACGTGTGTTTGCATCCCATTTTCAAAAGTGACTTATGCACATAGAAACCGAAGTCTCATTGAAAGTCAACTGATTTTTAATTCAGGTCTACTAATTCCCAGTCCAGGGCCGTAGCCATTGGACGCTGCTGCTTATAAATCAGTAAGAGCTGTTTTTCTGATAATGTCAGGCATCCTCACAGACCTGGTCAGCTCCCCCTGCTGGACACTCAACAGGCTGCTGTGTTTAGATCCCAGTACAGGATGCTGGGCGATTCTGAGCAGCATCCAGGAACTGGCTTTGGCCTCTCAGGCTCACTCCCAGGGTATAGACTTTGTGTCAGGTGCCCCTTCTTGGAAGTGGGACCCTCAGGCCCACGTGCCTTAGGCCCTAAGACCAGTGCTGAACCCCGAAAGTCTCCCAGTAGCTTAAACACACCCTTTTCCAGAGCTCCATCCTCCTGGGTACGCCAATGTACAGTTTAACCCTCTAGGGACCCATGAAAGTTACAGCACAAAACTCAGAGGTTTTGCAAGGGAGCTTCTTAAGCACACACTCTTTATTCCTAGAGAGCCCAGAGACTTACCGATCCATTCAAAAAACAACAAAACCTGCATGCAAAGCCCCTTCCTCCAGTGTCCTCACCCCTCCAAGAGCCCATTGGGGTTTTGCTCAGTCCTTTCAGGGGCCCTAGATCCTCCTCTTCTCCTATTGAACCTTCATGTTCTCTCCAGCCTTTCAACAAGATCTCTCTAGCTTGTTAGGTCAGCAGTCAAAAGGTTCCCCTAGTTCAGGGGTGGGCAATAATTTTCACAGGGGGGGCCCACTCCATGAATTTTGGTAAGTTGTCATGGGCCGCACATTCTACTATATTAATGGAAGGGGTGCAGGGTCTGGGAGGGAGTTTGGGTGTAGGAGGGAGCTCTGGGCAGGGGACTGGGGTGCAGGGTCTGGGAGGGAGTTTGGGTGCAGGAGGGGGTTCTGACCTGGGACGGGATTGGGGTGTGAGGTGCGGGCTCTGGCTGGGAGGCGCTTACCACAGGTGGCTAAGGCAGGCTGCATGCCGTGGCTCCACACTGCTCCCGGAAGTGGCTGCAGATGGCGGCGGCTGCTGGCACGTCTCTGTGTGCTCCTTGGGGGGAGAGGGGCAGCAGGTCTCTGTGTGTTGCCTGCACCTGCAAGCACCACCCCTGCAGCTCCCATTGGCCAGTTTCTGGCCAAGGGGAGCTGTGAGGACAGTGCTGCGGGCAGGGGCAGCGTGCAGAGCCATGTGTGGCTAGTGGGAGTTGTTGCCTAGGAATGCCTTAGAAGGATTTATTGGTCCCACTGCTATAAAGCCAGACTCCTTTATGACCATGGCTCCAGCTGTACAAGACTGAAGAAGTGAATGTTGGACTAAGGGGATGGATAATGGGCATAACTTGCCAACTGAGTGTTTCCCCAGTGGCCTGAAGGAAAAGGAGATGATGACCCTCCTCAAGCCCAGCCCTGACTCCTGAGATATGCCCGTGCCTTACACTCACCCCTCTCCCAGAGCTCCACTCCAAAGGTGTGAAACTTCTGGTTTACAGTTTACCTCTTTCAGGTGCACGCAGCAGTTGTGAAGTGGTCAATGCACAGAAAGACACTTGGCTCAGAGTGTGAACCCTTTGTGCTCTTTTAGACTGAATAACATAGTATACAGGAGAGTCCAGATCATCCAAAGCAATGAACATCTGAAACTGCAAATGTCCCTGGCTTTCTAGCGCACCCTTCCCTTGTGAGCCTTTGGGAAACCATCTGAGTCCAGGAAGGCAGAATGTCTACTCCTCATAGAGGCTGTTGCATGCTAGCTGATCTCTATCTCCGTCATGGAGCCCTTACCCCAGTGCTGTGACCTTGCTGTTTCCTCCTCCATGCTTCTTCTTGTCTGGCCCCCTCTATTCCTGTGTGACTCTTTAAGCCCCTCCTGGTCACCTGGCCTTGTTTGTTCTTCTCCTAGTAAGTTTCCATTGCTCCTATCTGGCTTTTCCCCCTCCCTTCAGAGGGCCAACTAAATTGGATTTCCAAGGCTTAAACTACTTTTTAGCATACCTTTGTGAGGTCTAAGTACAGTCGTTAACCATAAGTATTTCCCTTGTATCTGTCTGGTGTGTACATGCGGCAGTAGAATTTGTAAGTTGTACAGAGGTTGCCCCAGTTCATCACAGTCCCCACTTATCTCAGATGCTGGTTGGTTTATATTATTTCTCTATGTAAATATCAAACAGGGCCTGATCCTGGGCAACCCCCAGAATAACAATAACATCTTTATTTGAGCTTCTTGTTTACTTCACCTGCAAAATGTCCTTCCCCAGATGAACTGTAGGTACAACTGATGAAATTTCAAATGATTCTCAACCTGAAATTTCTTAATTTTTTTTTTTAATATAAAAGTAGAAGCTGGTACTAGCCCTGCCCTTGTGTACCCCTGCAAATAGCTGTGGTTTTGCAAGCACATTTCCTAATGTTTAAAATGGTTTACTCTCCCCATTTGCTCTGGGGAATATCAACGTAAAAATGAGGTGGGTATGACTATTGTGAAAGAGTAAAACTGAGCCCATAAGACCTAAATAGGGACCTAAATGCTGTCTAAGCTTTGTGCTAGCCCCCTTCGCCAGAGTGCATTTCACCCTAAATCAACAAACTGAAAAGGCCAAGGGCCAGATCCTCAGCTACTGTAATAACTGTAGTTCCACTGACTTTGATGGAGCTATGCTGATTTCCACCAGTGGAGGATCCAGCCCAGGGAATTTTTTCTTTAATCTCATAAATCCAGTCATTTCAGCTGTTACATGTAAGAATAGTGGGTAAAAGACTTTCAGACAGAAATGTGAATTTCAGAATTGCCATCCCCAAGCATTCAAAAGTTGTGTGCCAGGACCCCAACAATCACAAGTGGTTTTAATAATCCTGAGATTTTAAAAGGAATAAAGCCTGAGTTTTTTATTTGCCTTCTTGTTTTTAGCCTTCATAAATTTTTAGGCTCAGAAGGGACTGTCAGATCATCTAGTTCTGTATAATGCAGGCCAGAGAATTTCTGCCAAGTACTTCCAGAAAGCTTTTGACAAGGTCCCTCAACAAAGGCTTTTAAGCAAAGTAAGCTGTTATGGGATAAGAGGGAAAGTCCTCTCATGGTAACTGGTTAAAAGATAGGAAACAAAGGGTAGGAACAAATGGTCAGTTTTCACAGTGGAGAGAGATAAATAGTGGAGTGCCCCACGGATCCATACTGGACCCAGAGGCGCCGAGTTTCTCGTTTCCCCAGGGATGCTCAACCCCCACCCCCCACTCGACCCCAGGCCCTGCCCCCACTCAACCCCTTCTCCCAAGGCCCTGCCCCACCTCTTCCCACCCCTGCTCCACCTCCACCCTGCCTCTTCCTGCCCCATTCTGCCCCCTCTCCCGAGTGCGTCCACCCCTTGCTTCGCCTCTTCCTGCCCCTGCTCCTCCACCGCTCCCCAGTGCCTCCTGCCCGCTGCTGAACAGCTGATCACCGGCAGGTGGGAGTTGCTGGGGGAGGAGGAGCAGGAGAAGCTGATCAGTGGGATCTGCTGGCGGGTGGGAGGCGCTGAGGGGGGGAGCTGATCGGGGGGTTGGCTGCCGGTGGGTGCTGAGTACCCCCTATTTTTTTTCTGTGGGTGCTCCAGCCCAAGAGCACCCACAGAGTTGGCGCCTGTGCTGAGACCATAAATGATGGGATAAAAGGGGTAAACAGTGAGGGGGTAAAGTTTGCAGACAATACAAAATTGCTCAAGATCGTTAAGTCCAAAGCAGACTGCGACAAGTTACAAAGGACTCTCACAAAACTAATTGACAGGGCAACAAAACGGCAGCTGAAATCCAATGTTGATAAATGCAAAGTAATGCACATTGGAAAACAATCTCAAATATACATACAAAATGATAGAGTCTAATTTAGCTGTTACCACTCAAGAAAGAGTTCTTGGATCATTGTGCATAGTTCTCTGAAAGCATCGGCTTAATGTGCAGCAGCCGTCCAAAAAGCAAACAGAATGTTAGGATCCATTAGGAAAGGGAGAGATAATAAGACAGAAAATATCATAATTCCACTCTATAAACCCACAGTGCGCCCACACCTTGAACACTGCATGTAGTTTTGGTTGCCCCATCTCAAAAAAAGATATATTAGAATTAGTAAAAGCAGAGAGAAGAGAAACAAAAATGTGTAGGGGTACGGCACTACTTGGATATGAGGAGAGATTAAAAAAACGAGGACTGTTCATCTTAAAAAAGTGACGGCTAAAGGGGGACACGATAGTGATCTATCAAATCATGACTGGTGTGGAGATAGTGAATCAGGAAGTGCTATCTACCTCTTCATTTAACCCAAGAACCAGGGGTCCCCCAATGAAATTAATAGTCAACAGGTTTAAAACAAACAAAAGGAACTACTTCTTCACACAACATATAGTCAACTCATTGCCAGGGGATGTTGTGAAGGCCAAAAGGATAACTGACTTCAAAAAAATTAGATAAGTTTATGGAGCACAGGTCCATCAATGGTCAGGGATGCAACCCTAGGCTCTGGGTGTCCCTAAGCCTCTAACTGTCAGATGCTGGGTCTGGGTGACAGGGGATGGATCACTTGCTAATTGCCCTGTTCTGTTCATTCCCTCTGAAGCATTTGGCAAGGGCCACTGTCAGAAGACAGGATGCTGGGGTAGATGGACCATTGGTGTGACCCAGTATGGCCGTTCTTATGTTCCTCTTGTGAGCCCAATAACCTGTGTCTGACTAAAGCGTATCTTCCAAGAGGAAGCCCAGTCAGGTAGCCTAAAAACTTTCATTTTTTTCCTGTAAAAAAGTAAGCCAAGCTTCTTTTGTAATCCATATATCCATCTTCAGGAGCTTTTAAGAAAAACACCTCATAAAACCATGATAATTTGCAACCCTGTGGATTTTAAGTGGATTATGTTAATTCTAGTTTGTTAGTGAATCTTTCAGCTGATTTTTTAGCAACGCTGGTTTCGATTGTGCAGTTGTCTTGGCAGTTTGACTCATTTAAAGCATCAGACTCCACAGACAGAACTCTAATTGAAGAGCGCAGGCTGGAGTCTCCCACCAACTGAAATGCAGGCTAGAAAATGGAGTGCAATCTGGCTTTGACAGTAAGCAGATGATGCTTGAGCTACTGTAGGAAACTAGCAGCTGCAGCAACATCTGCTGTCTGGACACTTCATGTCCACTTACTTCATTAAGAATAATGTTTCTCTTATTTTTTCTGCTGCCTTGATTGAAATTAGTTGCACTTTCTGCCTGGCCCTACTCCCACACTGTCAGTCTGTATTAGAGATCATTCCAAGAGGCTATAGGAGTGGCATGTGTAAATTTCTGTAGAATAGTAAATGATGGAATATCGGTACTAAAGGCAGAATCCTGTCTGTGTCGTGCAGGTATGCTAGAGGGTGCAGGGAGACTTGCCCTTTCCACTTGTTTTCCACCCCTAGTGTGTCCAGGGTACACTCCTCTTAACTCTCCCTTGGGAGCTAGATATGTCCAGCTAACACGCACACAGGAGTTCTATGACCTTAAAGGTGTGTGGTCTGCTGGTTTGAGGGCAGGGCCAGGGCTCCATTTCTGGTCCCTCTATGCATAGTCTACTTTTGGCAACAGCAATAAGGTGCCATCTGATCATTCATTCCCAGGGAGTCAGCCTGTTCCTGTGCAGGCAGGATGGCTCTGTGAGCGACTGCTCCACAACCTGCATGCACAGAACAGAGAGAAGCAAGGGCAGGATTATTAGTTATATATTTATTGGTCATGATTTATGGCTAGAAGCCCCGGTCATGGACTGGGACCCCATTGTCCTAGGTGTTGTACAAACACCGATTAAAAAGACAGTCCTTATCCAAAAAGAATTTATGATGCCCCATCAATGCTGCATTATTTAGCCAGTTCCCAAGACTCCAAATGAATTGTGAGGAACCCATTTCAGTTATAGCTGAAACCAAACTTCCTTGTTATCTTGGCATGAACAGAAAATACATTAATAATGCCACTGGCCATTGTTGATGATTGATTCTGATTTGGCAATGACACAAAACTGCAACCTGTCCTATTTCCTTTGTCAAATGGCATTTCTTATAACCTGTGGTATGGGAGCACTGATCTGAAGGCATTCTCAATAAAAAGTTTCCTAATTCAGGTTGACTTAATTATTTATCCCTCAGGCCCAGAGCTCTGTACCTCTCCCATCACCTGTAAGGTCAAGAAGTAGATATTTGTTTGTTTTTTAAAATAACCATTCTTCCTTGGCTATGCCACCCCTAAGGGCTCCAGGTGAGTGTGCAATGTACATTGAATTTTCCACAGATCTTTTCTGCTTGGCTGTATTTCTACCATTTTTAGTAGAGACTTTTGGATAAGTTGCAGTGCATACAAAGGACGTGAAAACTGATGGTGAGTCTGTTTAGAAATCAGTCTTAATTGCAGAAACAGTCTGAGTTCATGAATATTGGCTATTTTCTCTTTCCCGTTACATGGAAAATGATTACCACATAATGTAAATGAATGATGCAGATAAAGCCTGGGATTTTCAAACACACCTCAGGCCCAGATCTGCAAAGGTATTTAGCTATTAAAATCCACTTAGGTGCCTAAATACCTTTGAGACACTGGACCCAAATGACTTAGGAGCACTGTACGAGCCTCTACTCACCGCTATGCACCCCCTCATGACCAGGCATGGCATTTTAGCATTCTTGCTGGGATAGTGACCCCTGGTGGTTTCTCTGCCAGATAACTCAACTGGGTCTCAGATTTTTAGTCCACCCCTTCCAGGATCACAACTGCCCACTAGACTTCCACCTTCTCTGGGGCTCTCAGTCTTTTTGCTGGTTATTCAGGGTCTATCCCTGTCTGGAAAGCTTTTCTCACTTTCTCCCTTGTTTTAGCCAGGGTCCCTCCCAGGCCTGCCCTCTCAGCACTTAACCCTATCTCCTTTTATACAGGAATCCCCTGACTCCTCTGAGGTGAGGCCCATGCTTGTAATCAGGGCTGGTTTAGCCCCTGGCTCTCAAGCCACCTTGTTACAAGCACACGTCCCAAACTGAAAATGCCACCAACGTGTATAGAGCTGGACACACAAGACCACCAGAACCTGTATCCATCCAGAGGAGTCAGAGTTAAAACTGAAAATCAATTAACTCATCCCCCTGGGTCAACTGTAGGTGTTACTGCTCATTTGGTAAAAAGGTGCCCAGAGAAGAAAGGCCAACTTGTAGCAATGATATTTGGTTCTAATAAAAAGCCTTTTATCCAAGGACCTTAGAGTGCTTTATAAAAGTGGGTAAGCCTCATTTTCCCCATTTTACAGCTGATTAATGATGATAAAAGGCTTTCCTGCCCTAAATGTTTGAAACACTTACCCAGATAACACAAGAAACTTTGCAAGATCTGTTAACAGTTAAGGGCTTGATTCTGTATCCTGGGCTCATATTGAGTAGTATCTACTTACACCAATATTTGCTATGGGCATAAATAAAGTCCTACTCAGTGGGTGTGAAATTCACCCCTGTGCAGAAGCTCAGCACAAGACCTATGCATCCACTTAAGCCATATTTGGAAGGTTTAAGTGGAAATTAAATGGTGCATCAGCACTTGGCTGGCCTGCACAAAGGTGAATTTCACACAGCGTGACTAAGAGGTGAAGAGTTGCCCTAGATACTGGACTGTTACGAGACCATAGGAATTTTAATGCATCCAGAGAATGCTGTATTATGTTAAATGCAAATGTAGGGATGATATTTAAGGGCAATGGTTTTTAAACAATTTAGTGAGTCTGGATTCACAGAATGAGCATCCCTTCTAACAGAGAATCCAGGGCCAGAGCCACCCAGGCACACCATAAAAGCCCTGAACAGGAAGAACTAATCTATTTTATTTCTGTCAGGTATCAGGGGGTAGCTGTGTTAGTCTGTAGCCACAAAAACAACAAGGAGTCCGGTGGCACCTTAAAGACTAACAGGTTTATTTAAGCTGGGGGCTGTACGTGATGGCCAGTGGTGTTCTGTTATTTTCCTTGTTGGGCCTGTCCTGTAGAAGGTGATTTCTGGGTACCCGTCTCGCTCGGTCAAGTAGGGAAGTGAGGAAACAGATTGACAGAGCGAGACGGGTACCCAGAAATCACCTACTACAGGAAAGGCCCAACAAGGAAAATAACAGAACACCACTGGCCATCATGTACAGCCCCCAACTAAAACCTCTCCAGCACATTATCAGCGATCTACAACCTGTCCTGGAAAATGATCCCTCACTCTCACAGACCTTGGGAGACAGGCCAGTCCTCGCTTACAGACAGCCCCCCAACCTGAAGCAAATACTCACCAGCAACTACACACAACACCACAGAAACACTAACCCAGGAACCAATTGCTGTAGCAAACCTCGTTGCCTACTCTGTCCCCGTATGTACTCTAGCGACACCATCAGAGGACCCAACCACATCAGCCACACCATCAGGGGCTCATTCACCTGCACGTCTACTAATGTTATATATGCCATCATATGCCAGTAATGCCCCTCTGCCATGTACATTGGCCAAACCGGACAGTCCCTACTTAAAAGAATAAATGGACACAAATCGGACATCAGGAATGGTAACATACAAAAGCCAGTTGGAGAACACTTCAATCTTCCTGGACATTCTATAACAGATTTAAAAGTAGCTATACTTGAACAAAAAAACTTCCGAAACAGACTTCAAAGAGAAACCGCAGAACTAAAATTCATTTGCAAATTTAACACCATTAATTTGGGCTTGACTAGGGACTGGGAGTGGCTGGCTCATTACAAAAGCAGCTTTGCCTCTCCTGGAATTGACACCTACTCATCAATTATTGGGAGTGGACCAGATCCACCCAGATTGAATTGGCCCTGTCAGCACTGGTTCTCCACTGGTGAGGTAACTCTTCATGTGTCAGTATATAATGCCTGCATCTGCAATTTTCACTCCATGCATCTGAAGAAGTAGTTTTTTTACCCACAAAATCTTATGCCCAAATAAATCTGTTAGTCTTTAAGGTGCATCCAGACTCCTTGTTATTTTATTTCTATGCATCACTCCAAGGTGCAGCAGATGGGAGTGGCTCAGTATAGCTGCAGAGGCCAGGAACCACATACAGGAGAAACAGCCCTGGAAATACCTGACCTTCTGCCTGGCCATATCCTGCCTGTAGGCCTCTCTTGCTCTCTACCATCATGCTGCCGCACTACCTCATGCCACACCAGTTCCAGATGGTATCCCACAGAAATGCCACAGAAATAGGAATTGCTGCGTCTGAGGGGAACATGCCTCAGAGTAACTATTCCCTCACTTCTCCCCTGGCTATGTGCTTCTGATCTGTGCAGATCAGGTTCCGTCTCGGCCTCTTCTGTGGGAGAAAGGGAGCTAAGTGTTAGGGGAGGTGATTTATGCAGAGGAGGAAGCACCTTTCCCTCTGAGTAATTCCCCCCTTCTCTCCATCCCATGGATTCGTCCCATTCAATTCCCTGTGTGCTGCATAAGCAAAGGGGAGTGTATATCTAGGAGTCATGATATAAATACAAACTAAAAGAGACATGACCTCCGTGGGTCTCAAGGTTTTATACTGTACAGGCTGGCCAGGTGCTCTCACTTGGCTAGTTAATGAAGATGGTTTGCAGTTGAACACTTTACACTGTTTGGCTGCCTGGCCTTCTTTAACCAGTACAGCTAAACAGAGTGGAGATGAGTGATGTTAAATGTCCCTCTTGGGCATACCTTTCAATAGATTGTAAGGAATTAAACTCTTAATTTACAGCAGCCTCCAGAAAAGTCTTTGAGGAGTAGAAGGAGGAAGCTGATTGTAACACTGGAGCAGTACTTAGTCTTCCACAAAGGTATTCCAAGGGTTCTCCGTTTGGGGCTGCAGCGAGTTTCTGCACATCCATGGCCTGGCAGGAATTTTAAAGTGAGATCAGCATAGACAATACAGTTAGATTCCTGTGTCAGCTGCATTTTACCAGAGTGTTTTATTACATAAATACAGGTCATATTACTCACTGATGTAGCAAGTTCTCCCTCTGTTACGCTATGGTGAAATGCTGTGCAGAGGACCCAGGCAAGGCCCAAGCACCACTGATTTCCACTTAAGCGCTCAGTGTGGGCTGTAATGAGAGCAGGAACTTTTCAGTAGGAGCCAAAAGTTACCTATAGTGTTGTATGGGGAGAATGATTATGTAGTGAGTCTTTTTTTCATCCTTATTTTCTGCACACAGAGTTATCAGCACAAGCACATTGCTGCAGGAATTGGAGCCAGGCAGGCAAGCCAGCAACATCCATCTGTATGCTGGGCTTAAATTCAGCCGGAGCTGTCCAGAGCCCTGTCTGTATGGTTCTGAGCAGCGAGTTAAGTAAAGTGTTTACTGTTACAGAAAAAGTCTCCAGTATCTTGTCTTATGCTCTATGAGGGTAATAGCAAGTTGGCAACAGCTATCACATGGGCCCTCTGCGCCACGGTGAATTCACCTTGGGAGAACTGCCTCTGCTCTGTGGCATCTCAGTGGAAGTGACACAATTCCACAGGTTGGCAGCCATCTCACTCACTGAACATTCCTCTGACCATAGGATGGGGTAGTTTATAGGGATTAAGAATAACCAATATCAACATTTATACAGTTCATTCACCCCACCTCCATTAGGCTGCATATTTAGGGGCCTGAGTTTTAGAGAAATTGAGTCCCTGAAGTTCCATTTCCTTCAGCTGGAGACATGCGCATCCAGCCCTTCTGAGAAGCCAGGCCTTTTGTCTATTAATAGACTATAGTCAACCGTTTTCAAGTTACTGTAGTACCCTTTTTTCAGGCCTGCCAAGAGATAACACTGTGTTTGAAAGACTTATGGGATGCTTAAATAGATGCTAGGGAGGCTCCTTCGTATGAGGGCACTTCAATGGACTGAACAGCTTCTGTATAGATCAGCTATAAAGACCCAGTCCTGTGATTGGACCCAGGCAGCTGGAGGGGGTCAGCCCACATGGAGTCCATTGCAGGATCAGGCCTAAAATGCTATTTGCCTTTTAAGTGTCTCTCTGCTGGAAAGGACTTAGAATTGCCTTCCTTTGTCAGCTTGGCAGGCCTCCACTTTTATAATACTTTTCTAATGCAGTGGAGTGTTGTAGGATGAAATCACAAGCTTAAATAGTTTTTATAGTAATGGATTTGTTGTTTTAATTGATGCCTGATAACAAGGCTAAACTGGCTGGGGGACGAGCGGAATTTTCCTTGTAACAGGGACAGTAATGAAAGATTGTAAAGGATTTGGCTAGGTTTGTGAATATTATTTCATTTATTTTTCTGTTCTTTATTATATATTACAGAGGGGCTCATGTTGAAAAATGGGTCTGGAAACATCAGAGTTTGGGGGGCATTCTGAACTAGATTTTAGTTTCACTCCGATTGTAGAAAAAAAGGCCCATGGGCAAAACTTAGATCTTGCGTCATTATTTATTATTTCTCTTGTTATTTATTATTTGTATTGAGGTACCACCTAGGAACCCCATTGTAAAAAGTGTTTTATAAACACTGATCGAAAAGATAGACCCTGCCCCAAAAAGCTTATAATCTAAGGATAAGATGAGACAGTAGGTGGTTCGGATTCTGATTCCCGCATCTTAACATTCAGACCTGTAGTTTTGATTCTACCCCATCTTCAGTAAGTATATGGCTTGGTTTTCCAAGATCCTGACCTATTGCAGCGCCCATTGTCTTCAACAGGATCTGTGGAACTTCTGAAAAAACAGGCTTAGAGTCTTTAGTTGTAAACTACTGTAAGTGGATTTGAAAAGAAATCACTTTATGCAATCAGATTTTTCAAATGTCTTTTCCAAAGGAGGTTGTTTCTCACCGTTTATATAGCCATGTAATTATTATCATGCTACTGTTGTGCACTGCACCTTTAAATCTCACAAGACTTTGCTTGCTACAGAGCAGATGCACACTGAACAAAGATGCACACAAAATGGCTGTCAGTCTCATGTAGAATTTACATTTCTGTTTTGTCGGGTTGTTCGCTTCCATCATCCAGTAGCATCTGTTTGCTCTGAATATTTGGAGAAATATAAAATATTTTAAAAAATATTTCAGATAAAAAAAAACAAATGGGGTGTCACTGACCAGTATCAGAGTCACATGTTTATTATTGATTAATCAAGAAAGCTGACTAAATGAATTAATGAGAGAATTTTGTCATAACACAACCAATGTAGAAACATTCACATACATGGGCAGCACCGTCAGCCAGGACAGAGGAACAAGCCAGGACATCTGGAACAAAATCAGTAAAGCCAGGAACACCTTCAGGAGCTTAAATACAGTCTGGAAATCATCAAAACAAAACACCAAAACCAAACTGAAGATTTATCAGAGCAGCGTTCTTTCAACATTACTTTATAGTGCAGAATGCTGGGGAATGAGAAAGTATGACGTCCAAACTGTCTTCATGCATACAACCTGCCTCAGTAAAATCCTCCGTATCTTTTGGTCCAGAGCAATTTCAAACCAAGATCTATTGACGCAGTGCAGCCAAGGAGACACTTGCACTGTCATTGCCAGGAGGCACTGGAGATGGATTGGCCATGTGCTTCGGATGGAAACTGGTTCCATCACCAGAGTAGCAATAAGATGGACACCTAAAGGTAAGTGAAAACAAGGCCACCTGAAAACAACACGTTGAAGAGCTGTGGAAGACGAGTTGAAAAACCTGGGGCACAGCTGGGGAACCATTGAAAGACTTGCCCGAAACAGACAGGAGTTGAGGAGCTTTGTCACTGCTCTAAATGCCAGAGGAGTAATGGGAACATGATGATGATGACTATCAAATAATTGGATTGTCAGTTCTTTGGGGTAGGGGCCATCTGTTTGTTCTGTATCGTACAGCACCTCTGTGACTTTGTACCTCAAAACACCATCGTTGAAACCCCCATTCACCACTGTCAAATAATTATGATATGTTTTATTCAAAATATGCCTTGTGAGGTATCATTTTAAAAGTCTTGATCTGTTGAACCTTAATATTTTGTTGGATTGTAGGTGCTATCGTCGTATGTGAAGTTATGAAGTATTGCTTAATATGTTACTGAAATATATTGTGAGGTTGGGAACACCCACAAACAGCCTTTCAGGTACAACAGTGGAGTAGCCAGATAGCGTTAATGGCTCATCAACACCCATCAAAAAATAATCCATTATTTTAGAGATTTCTCAGAGGAGGCATGTATACCATGGAGGTGGACTAACTCACCACACAGCAAAGATCTTTCCAGCAAGTTGGAAGAAAGTATAAAAGAGGGGAAGTGACATCATCACTTGGCCTCTCCCTCCAACTCAGCACCTGGAGGAACATCTGGAAGACAAATACTTTGAACTGGGGAAGGGTGGTCTCGGGCTGAAAGGCAGTTCCAGCCTGTGTATTGAGGATCTGTGACCTCTTTGTACCATCAATCAGGGTGAGACACTGCTTGATTCAAATCCTGTTTAGTTTGTAGAACTCAGACTACAAATTTATTTTTATTTCTTAAGTAACCAACTTCGATCTCTATGCTTGCTACTTATAATCACTTAAAATCTGTCTATAGTTAATAAATCTGTTGTATATTTTACCTAAAATAGTGTTTTGGTTGAAGTGCTTGGGAAATCTCAGTTCCATTTACAAAGGCTAGTGTGTGTTCTCTTCACATTGAGGGAGGGGCAGACTGGGTAATGAACTTACACTGGTCAGGTTTCTGTGAGGATGGTACAGTTCTGGGGTGCTAGGCTGTGAAGCTGGGGAGAATTGGCTGGAGCCTCTCTATTGTTGCTTCATGAGTGGCTGGGAGATCATTCATGTAACTCAGTTGGGTGTGTCCCTACCTGTGTATAGCTATGTAAGTGCAATACCTGCCAGGAGTTTGTAGCTTGCCGAAAGCATCACGGTGTGAGAGGCAGCCCAGGTTGGTGGGACAGAGGGCTCAGCAGTCCCGCAGTCCAGGTTACACCCCGTCACAACCTCCCTTATTTTAGCTCCTCGATGCTAACACAATACAAATTAATAATAATAATAATAATTAATAATGGTATTCAATTAATATTTTGCAGTATTCAACCACATCTATCCTGGTAGAGTTTTGTTTTTTGAATATTTTATTTGACATATACCATCAAAATTAGTCAAATATTTTAGTGGACAACTCATATTTTTCTAGTATTCAGCTAGATCTAATTATAAACAGCTTGGGATTGTACTTTTTACAGTGCTTAAATATGCAGACCAGAGAAAAAGGGGACAGAGAAGAGGGGCGGGCAGAGGAAAATACAAAGCAACAAATGACAATCTGTATGCATACTAGATATTTCAGAAGGATTTGGGTAGATTATGCCTTTTAGCTTGTTTTCTCAGGCCAGTCATTTTCAAGCACCACGAGTAATTAACGAGCCAAAGAAATGGCCAAAAATAATCCTAGACAGTTACAAAACCACAGCTTGCAAGGAAACACAATACAGAAGCCAGAGCAGCTAGAGAGACTTATTAGATGTGGTTGTGGCTGTAATAATTCATTACCGAAAGGAATTCAGCCAGTTTAAAAATAGAAGCTGTCAGGTGAACCAGAGCACGTTGGAGCTGCACAAGTGGTTGACAGCTCTATATTTGAAATGTTAAAATGGAGACAAGACACCCCTTGTTTAGCCTTTTTATTTAAGTGTTGAGAGAAGCCTGGCTGGTGTAGATGAAGCACTGTAGGCAACTGTGACTGGGTCACTTTGAACCTTTCCTTTCAAGGAAAATTGGAGGCATTCAGTGGTCAGTTCAGACCCCAGAGTAGCCCAGAATCAGAACAGTGCAAAGCTGGTTTAAAGCCACAATACCCTCCACTCTCCACAGGTTATGAGTTCTGGTGCAGCACAGAATGTCACCCTCTGTGTCTGACGGAGGTGTAACCAGGGCCGGATTAAGACGGGGCTTTAGGGGCTGCAGCCTGGGCTCAAGGGGGGCCCTGAAAAAATAAATCACAGGCAGTGATCTCCGGGGTGCTCAGGCTGCCTGCCTGCATGCCGTGGCCCTACGCCGCTCCCGGAAGCAGCTGGTTGCTGGCACGTCTATGCGGCCCCTCGCGGGTGGGGGAGGCGGCTCTGTGCACTGACCCTGCCTCCAGCACTGTCCCCACAGGGACAGTGGGTGGCGCTTGCAGGTGCAGGCAGCGCACGGAGACATGCTGTCCCCCTCCCCACAGGGGCACGCAGAGACGGGCCAGCAGCCAGCCGCTTCCAGGAGCGGCGTGGGGCCAGGCCAGGCAGGCAGCCTGCCTGAGTCCTGCTGCGCCACCAGCCCAGGAGCTGCCTGTGGTAAGTGCCTCCAGACCAGAACCTGCACCTTGCACCCGCTCCCCCACCCCAACCCCCTGCCCCAGGCCAGAATCCCCCTCCTGAACCCAAACTCCCTCCCAGACCCCGCAGCCCCTCCTTCACCCCAACCCCAGGTCAGAACCCCCTGCTGCACCCAAACTCCCTCCCAGACCCCACACTCCCTCCTGCACCCCAACCCCCTGTCCCAGGTCAGAATCCCCCTCCTGCACCCTAACCCACTGCCCCAGCCTGGAGCCCCCTCCTGCACCACATTCCCTCCCAGAGCCCACACCCCTCACCCTCTCCTGCACCCCAACACTCTGCACCAGCCCGGAGCCCCCTCCTGCACCAAACTCCCTCCCAGACCCCGCACCTCCTCCTCCACCTTAACCCCCTGCTCCAGGTCATAATTCCCCTCCTTCACCCAAATTCCCTCCCAGACCCCGCATCCCCTCCTGCACCCCAATCCCCTGCCCCAGACCCCTCTGCACCAAACTCCCTCCCAGGAAAAAGACTTATACACAGTGGCCCCACAAAATCTAATAGTTCTGGGCCCACAGGAGAGTTAATCCGGCCCTGGGTGTACCCCTCTGTACACTTACAGCTTGATCCGAGTCTTTCCAATGGCATTGGTGGGCTTTGGATCAGGCCCTTAACTGTGGAAAATGTAAACACAAAAGGCTATTCATTGAGCCACCATAGCTGTCTGTAGTAGCTTCCAGAGATCTCTGAAATGTGGTTATCAAACATGGAGATGTGGCTCATGCCTTCAGAATCTATTTTTATGCCCTTTCTTCCCACCAGCTTAATATAGAAACAAAAAATGTTTCTTCTCCCTGCTATAATGTCTTAATAGCCTTATGTTTCTGAGGGAGTTTCTTCCCTTTATCCTATTGCAAATGTTGAATACTGATTAGACATATGGTTCAACATGTTATGCCCACAGCGTACACAGAGAGAATTAGATCAAAACATAAATAATCCTTCTAGAAAGTTGCAGCATAACCCTACTATTTATTAGAATTCAGAACGATAACACACAAGAACCAAAAAAGAGAGATAGAAAACAGGCAGATCCCTAAGGCAGAGAGCTACAACTCACCCCACTTTGCTTTAAGCTGGCTCTATCTAGACCAGGGGTTCTCAAACTTCATTGCCTTGTGACCCCTTTCTGACAACAAAAATTATTACATGACCCCAAGAGGGGGGACCGAAGCCTGAGCCAAAGCCCAAGCCCCACCACCCTGGGGGAGGGGGCAAAGCCCAAGCCCCACTGCCCCAGACGGGGAGGTGAAAGCCGAAGCCCAAGGGCTTCAGCCCCAGCAGGAGCCTGTAACCTGAGCCCTCAGGCTTCGGCCCTGGGCAGTGGGGCTCAGGCTTCAGCTCTGGCCCCAGTCCCCAGCAAGTCTAAGCCAGCCTTGGTGACCCCATTAAAATGGGGTTGCGACCCACATTGGGGTCCCGACCTACAGTTTGAGAACCACTAGTTTAGACTGACTTTGATCACATCCTTGGCTATAGAACCCTCTAGCCCAGTGGTTTTCAAACTTTTTTTCTGGGAACCCCATTGAAGAAAATTGTTGATGCCTGCAACCCAACGGAGCTGGGGATGAGGGGTTTGGGGTGTGGGAGGGCTCAGGGCTGGGGCAGAGGGTTGGAGTGCGGGAGGGGGTCAGGGCTCTGGGCTGGGGGTGCAGGCTTTGGGGTGGGGCTGGGGATGAGGGGTTTGGGGTGCAGGAAGGGGTTCCAGGTTTGTGGGGGCTCAGGACTGGGGCAGGGGATTGGGGCCCAGGGCTAGGGTGTGGACTTACCTCTGGCAAATCCTGGTCAGCGGCGCAGCCGGGATGCAGAGGCAGGCTTCCCGCCTGTCCTGTCACCGAGGACTGTGCTGCGCCCCGGAAGCATCCAGCAACTGAAGCCGGATCCACTGCTGGCTGCTTCTGGGGCACAGCACGTCATTGGAAAAGGTAGGCACTAGCTTGCCTTAACTGGGCAGCACCGCCAATGGGACTTTTAATGTCCTGCTTGGCGGTGCTGATGACAGCAAGGCGACCCAGTGCCTGACATGCCGCGACCCAGTACTGGGTCACGACCCATGGTTTGAAAAACACTGCTCTAGCCTACAAGTAGGACCAATAAGCCACCCACTCTTAAAAGGATAGCTTGCAATTGCAACACTGTCCTCATTACATAAAGAAAAGGAGTACTTGTGGCACCTTAGAGACTAACAAATTTATTTGAGCAAAGCTGTAGCTCACGAAAGCTTATGCGATGAAGTGAGCTGTAGCTCACGAAAGCTTATGCTCAAATAAATTTGTTAGTCTCTAAGGTGCCACAAGTACTCCTCATTACATAGTCACTTTCATTTTCCGATCATTGTTTCCCGTGTTGAACACTTGGCCTTTGCTAGAAGGATCCCAGTGGGTCCGGTATTAAGGGATGGCCTGGGTTGGAACAACGGATTGGGAAGCAGGTGTATTCCTGCCTAACAACCCCAGTATCACCGCTACTCATTCTGTGGCACTGAGCACATCAGCTGATTGAGAGAAAGCATTGCACATGCTCTGCACCAGTGTAATTGACTGCACAAAGCATAGGGCAATGGTGATTTGGGGCTGATAAGCATAAGTTTACCCACTTGTAAAATAAGTGTAATGCTTCTGTGACTCCCACAGTTTCCTAATTAATATCTGTAGAACACTTTGCTATCCTTGGAGGAAAGGGGCTGTATAAGTAAAAACATCACTTTGAGACAGTCCACATTGAATTGTAATTTCATATAACTTAGTTGTTGCTAGACTGAGCGCTTAGACATATTTAGCTCTTTTAATCTTTTGCCATTAACCAGTCTGTCCAGCTCCCTAATCATTTCAGTTGCTCTTCACTGAATTCCATCCACTTCCTCAATCTCTCTCTCTGGTGAAGTGGTGCCAGAACAGAATACAGTATTCCAGATGGAGGTGCACCACACCAGAGAGTGAGGGAGAGCTCTTTATTGCCTTAATTAATCTCATTCCTCTCCTTATTTATTTCTAACTTTCTCCATTATGCTCCTTTGCCTAGGAGATTGGCTTCGGGGGGCTGTTCAGAGAGGTTATTTTGCAGGCATGCTGTTTGTAACATTTGCTAATGTAGCTCAGATAGCTTTTCTCCAGCTAGATAGCCCAGGGATGGTTAGAATAAACAGTAGGACATACATTGTTCCCTTCCTTTGTATTACAAACAAAATTAAGTTTTATTCGCTGTTATCACATCTACTTGGGGAGATTTCATCATTTCAAATGGCTGGTTGGAAGCTAAACTATCGAAGCTTGTCTTTCTTTGGGGTTTGCGCTATAACCAATAGAGGCTGGTATTAGAAGTTGTAACACACACGGAGCCAGTAATGACCTTACTGTCACATTGAGGCTGCTCATTCTTTGCCTGACATTTATTTTTATGCAAATAAAGTATCTCATTAGTTTCCTGCCACTGGCTGCTTTTTGGCTTTGCTGCAGCCTGCCTGCCTCTCTCTCTCTCTCTCTCTCTCTCTCATATGATGGTATAACAACCCAAACAGGCATCCAGGACCAGATGCATCCCTGGTGTAAGGCAAACTAGTGGAGTTAAATAAGGGGTAGATTTGTCTCATCAAAGTTTAGAAGATTTTCTCCAACTGATGGAGAGGAAGTCTGGACAGCAACCAATCAAAGTTATGACGCTACGTGTACAAGAAAGCTAGGGCGGGAGCGAGGGCCAGAGGGCTCTGTTTGGGTCAGAGAGAGCAATATGAATTGTATACATTAGCAAAATTCCATTTTCCATGCAGCGAGGAGAAGGGCACATCAGGCATTCATAAAGTCATCACTTCACTTCTCCTCTCCCGCCTGGCCTTCTAATATTTCTTCCAAGAGTAATTGCTGAGCTTCAGCGCAAACTCAGCTCTTGTCAGGGCTGAACCTTGTCACCTTGTCGCCTTCATCTCAGACTCGAATGCTATTCCCCGAGGATGCACCAGCTAGAGGATGCTTAAGGCTGAAGCAGTTTGCATCTCCCCTCAACCCACGCTCCCCAGGAGGAGAGCATAATCTCTGGGGTACCCATTAGCATTGTAAATAATTATAATTCTTTGGTCTGATCACGCCTTTCCTCTATGATTCTCACAGCTTTTTTACACACATTAATGAGTTATCCTTCCACACCCATGAGAGGTAGGTAATATTAACCCCCCACCCCCTGTTAGAGATGGGGAAACTGAAGCACGGAGAGTAACGCCAATATTTTGGTGGCTACTGATTTTGAGTGGCTCAGTTTGTGGAGGGCCACCTTGAAATACCACTTGAAAAAGGAGGCACCCAAAAATAGCATTCACCTTTAGCAAATGTTGGCCTTCTCAGACATACACAAGATCATACATGGTCTGTGACAGAAACAGGACTAGAACTCCTCTTATTTAACCCTTGTGTCACACATCCTTCTTGAGATATGGAGGTTATTTCCAAATCTTATGTGTTGTTTTTGTACTAGTGACTGAGCCATCTTGCTGGGCTTGGAAAGGTAATTCTGAATAGTCTTGATTAGACAGAAAACCGGGGAGGGGGGGAAGGAAGCGCATCAGATATCACAATTTCCACCTCAGAAAAAAATGACCTACACATATTTTTTTGAATCTGAATGATGCTTTAATGACTAAAACCACAGCCTAGAATATGTCTGGCTTTATCTTGAGATGGCAGGATTTAATCATCCAAAAAAGAGGAAATTACACCAAAGGGCAAACCGCATCTATTAAAGAATACAAGAACTTTGTTTATGTGCAAGATTCAAGAGCTTCACACCCCTCTGAAGACAATGACCTTGCCCCTTGTGGAAGCTTTCTTTTATTTTTTATGAATGCTGAGTGCTTAGTTTCATCTGTGTTAATACTGTACAGTTTTCTGCTCTTTGGAACAGGAAAGCAATAATGAGGTGAGGAGAACAGAAAGCGAACCAGTAGGGAGAAATACATTTGCCCCTCACAGCTTCTTTATGCTGTATAAAGGCAGTTTCAAATAATTCTTTCACTTGAATTTAGATTCATAGATTCAAATAATTCTTTCACTTGTTTTAGATTCATAGATTCCAAGGCCGGAAGGGACCATTGTGATCATTTACTCTGACCTCCTGTATAACCCAGGCCATAGAACAGGGGTGGCCAAACTTACTGACCCTTTGAGCCGCATACAACAATCTTCAGAAGTTTGAGAGCCAGGGTGCTCCTGCCGGGGCTCAGGGCCTCAGCCCCGTGGGAGGCGCCTGCTGGGGCTCAGGGCTCCAGCCCCGCTCCTGCTGAAGCCCCGAGCCCTGGCAGGCGTGCCCTATGGTGCTGATGCCTTGAGAATCTCCACCCCGCTGGGCAGAAGCCAGAGACGTGTGTGTGCGGGGGGGGGGTCACATGTGGTCACATGCCCCCCTCCCAGATTTTTGCCAGGATTTGCTGGGCCCACTTGGTCAAATGGTGCCGCCAGGCCCCCTCCTTGCATGTCAGCAGCAGCAGCAGCCGGCAAGCTGGGAGCTGCAGCCTTGGGGAGAGGCAATGGCAAAGAACTGGGAGCTGCAGGAAGAACTGCTGCTTTTGCTGTTGCCCCTCCCGGCAGCTCCCAGCTGTTTGCTGCTGCCTCTCCACCTGGAGCTAATACCTGGGAACTGCAGGAAGGGGCCTCTAAGGGTAAGGGTGGGGCGTGACTCATGCTGTTGTGCCCCCCCCCACCCCCAGTCATCTCTGGCAGAAGCCCTTAGCCCCACCACCCTGCCATAGGGCAGAAGACTCGAGTCCCCTTCGCCCCCTCCAATCTGGTAGGCGGAGAATGTGCGGGGGCGGGGGGGGGCACTTTAACTGTAAAAGAGCCGCATGTGGCTCATGAGACACGGTTTCGCCACCCCTGCCATAGAATTTTCCCCAAAATAATTCCTAAAGCATAACTATCCAGATCTAACTGCCTTCTCTTTGCTGGAAAGCTGGGTGAAATCCTGGCCCCACACTGAAATCACTGGGAGTCTTGCTGTCAACTTCAAAGTTGTCTGAAGAAAGTGGATAGTGATTTCTCACAAGGCTCCTAAACGAGCCCTGGGTCCAAAGCCTATTAAAATCAATGAAAAGACTCTCATTGATTTCAGTGGCCTTTGGCTGAGGCCGTAAGCCCCAATTCTGCAATGTGAAATACATCTCTGGAAACCCGCACCTCCGCAGAATCCCATCGCCTTCAGTTTTAGAAAACTAAACCTGGGCCTATTGTCTTCAGTGTGACTGCACACAGGTACAGGAGTTCACCTGTCTACATTGCAGGATCAGAGCCTAAGCAGGGAGGGACAGGTGCAGCTGGTCCTTGTGTGACATCACTGTGGATGTCCTCCAAAGATCCTGTTCGCTGCAAGTCAGGAAGGAAAAGCGTGGACCTGATATGTATTTCAAATGTAACAACAACAACAAAAAAGCAAAAACAAATATTTTTGATAAAGTTTGATGTCCTCTTTATTCACCTTAGGGGCAGAGTTTACCTTGTAGAAGCTGATGCAGATGACAGCAAACAGAGATTCCCTGCCATGAGCCCTGGAATTTTTGTATGCGTAGTTTTTCTAACTAACTTTTTATTGTTTTTTTAAATCAAACCCATGTAATTTATTTAAATGGAAAAACAGGAGAGAGAAACTAAAATTAAAGAACCCAGAAAACTATTTTTTATGCCTTCTATAGGTTAGACACATCTGATTGGAATTAATGAAATCTCTCTCTGTACCAATTTTCACAGAATGACACATTTTTGTAAAGTTATATGCACCTTGATACAGACATTCTGACAGTCCCTCTAATTTAGCAGTGCTCATTGTCCGACACACTGTATGAATAAGGGGTTGTGTCTGTTCTGCAGAAAGGGATGACTTGGAATTGGCCACACCAGAATCAGAGCTGCATTGATTATCTGTCAGAGTTAAATATTAGACTGTATATAGACACTGATTATCCAGAGAGACAGAACCCTTTCAGACCTTGCCTGCTGACAGTGAGTGGCAGAAAGATGGATCATATTGTGTTGTGAATTACCTCAAGTATCAATTATGACTATTTTCAGAAATGGGTCCCTGACCTGATCCCATTATAGAATCCGTGGACAGACTTACATTGACGGCAGTGGAAATTGGATTGTGCCCCTGATTTCCATACAAAACTATAAATTATGACAGAGCATCTAGATTAGATATTTACAGGCAGTGGTGTGCATTTACATAAATAATCTGTCATTTGCACATGCAAATATCCAGTTGATGTGCTCAATCATGGACTGTTAAAAACGTAATGTTTATTCCTATGTAAGGTCTCCAGGATGTGTAACAATGTGGGTGTGTAATCAATAAAGGGAAACTGTTTTCCTCAGAGCTTAATTTGTTACCACACTGCTGTCTACTGTGAGCCTTTAAATGCTGATCAAGCTTTTTTAATAGGGAGATATAATCCGTCATGGGATTTCTTGCACCTTGCGCTGAAATATCTGGTAATGACAATGGTTTAGAGATATAGCATACAGGCTAGATGGATCACTAGTCTGATCCAGTATGAAAATTCCTAAATTGTAAGCTTTTTGGAGCAGCGACCAGTTTTTTTGTTGTGTGTATATACAGAGCCTAGCACAGGGGCCCTGATCCCTAGTTGGAGCCTATAGGCTTTACCACAATACAAATGAATAATAATAACAAGAAATAACAAGAAATGGATGAGCCATTTCTATTGGGCAGATTCAAAAACTAGGTATAAGGATAGTTGATGACAATTTTGAAAAATTAAAAGATAAAGCTACTTGGAGAGTAGAAATGGGAGTCAAAATAAAAGAAAACCTTCTGTCTGATGGTTTGAGAGCTGAAGAGGAGAGAGAAACAAACAAACCCTGAAATCTATCCATCTAATTTGTAAACTAGCTATTCACCATGGTACCCATATGCAGAACACAAATAAGGGAGCACAGCTGATTTCTCTGTAAAGGATACTGTTCTCTACCGCATGAGAAGGACACAACAGAACACAATTTATTCTAGATGAAATCTTATAGTTTATACGTAATGATTTTCTCTTTATATTTAAGTCCCCTTGCTCGATATATTTGTAGTATGTGTATGTACAGAGAACAAATAACCTGGAAAATAAGCCATGTCTTTTATAACCACATAATCTTTTCTTTAAGCTCTTCTGTTCACAGAAATAATTTCATGGGTTTGAGTCCCATTTTTCTGTGATGTGACTTCTTTCTGAATGCCCAGTGACTTACTTTACCCTCCACCTGAAATTTCCCTGGGAATTGAAGACTGTGAGAGCAATCTCAACTAATGATATTACACTGAAGACCCTCTTTTCATACTGTGATACATGGGGCGGGGGGATAGCTCCCTTTTATGGACACCCAGCCAGCTAGTTAGATATAAAGTCCCTCTTGGTGGCTGTTCTCTGCTTGTTTTACCTGTAAAGAGTTAAAAAAATCTCCTAGCATAGGTAAAAGAAAAGGAGTGGGCACCTGACCAAAAGAGCCAATGGGACAGCTAGAACTTTTTAAAACTGAAAACAAGACTCCCCTTTGTCTGTGTTGTTGTTCTCCAGGGAAGAGGGGAACAGGGCAGCAGTTATGCTGAGAGAATCTTTAAGCCAGGTATGAAAAACCATCAGATCATACCTAGAGATTGCTTATCTGAAACCCCAAATATGTAAGTAAATCAGGGAATGTCTAGGAAGACATGATTAGGGTTATTTCTTTTACAGACGCTCTCTGGGTTACGCAAGACCCGACTTAACCAAATCCGCACTTATGGAAAAAGTTCCGTAAGCTAGAAATAGGAGGGTTTTGGGGTTTTTTTGCATAATGGTCTGGTATACGTTTCCGACTTACGCAAAATTCGAGTTACGCAAGGTGTTCTGAAACAGAATGCTTGCGTAAATCGGGGAGCGTCTATATTCTTGTGGACTTCTCTGTGCTAACCCCTAAATGTTTTTGTTTTGCTTGTAACCTTTAAGCTAAACCTCAAGAGAGCTATCTTGATGCTTAATTTTTGTAAGTGGATTTTTTAAGATCTAGCAAAAAGCTTTAGTTTCAGATCTGTTTTTTTTTGTTTGTTTTTAATAAAATTTACCTTTTTTAAGAACAGGACTTATTTTTGTGTCCCTAAGAGGTTTGTGCATATGTTGTTTAATTTAGTGGCAACAGCTGATTTCCTTTGGTTTCTTTCTCAGCTCTTCCCCAGAGAGGGGGTGAAGGGGCTTGAGGGTACCCCACATGGGAGGAATTCCCAAGTGCACCTTCCTGGGTCCCAAAGGTTTTTTGGTTTTTTTTGCACTTGCGTGGTGGCAGCATCTACCCATCCAAGGCCAGAGAAAAACTGCAACCGTGGGAGTTTAATACCATCCTGCAGTGGCCAGTATTAATTTTTAGAATTCTTGCAGGCCCCCAACCTTCTGCACTCGAAGTGCCAGAGTGGGGAATCAGCCTTGACACATACAGACAGCGTCATGCAGCCATTGAGGAGAACAGAGAAAGAGAGAGCTGATGTGTCGTACATGTTTCAGCTTTTGGGAAGAAGTGTTCTGCAGCTGTACATCTAAGTGTTCTACTTCTGTATATATGTAAATAGTTCATTAATAGATTAAGGGCAAGTAGATTGTGCTCAAGAATACATACCATAGTTCTTGGGTTTTTTTAAGACCAATAACACTCATCATGTGCACTGCAAATGGCTTCTTTTGTGAAGCTCTCTACATCAGCTATAAACACAATTTATGTCCCTCGGCCTCCAGAAAAAAGGAAGATTTAATTTTACATTCAACTCAACCTTTGTTCTGGGATTAACACACATTCTTGTCAACACCTTGGGAATATGCAAAAGTAGATGCACTTTCATGTCAGCCACACGCTAAGATTGCAGTGCACGATGTAAAAGAGTTTTAAAAAAAAAGAGGCCTGCCCAAATTTCCTGCTCGAATCACATCTACACAAGGGTTAGAAAGGAACAGCTGAGTCCTCACCTGGTGTTTCAGTTCTTTTCATATGTGGCTGGCAAAATGATAATTTCACACTTGCTGCCCTCGTGGTCTTACACTAGCAAACCTGTCATTGAGTTCAATAGGAGTCAAAATGTGTGGAAGAGCTGCAGGAGCAGAAAAGCTGTTTGGTGAGGAAAAGTATTCAGAAAAATGCCTTCAGTGGGAAGTTCAGATTCAAACAAAACTGTAGATCTGGATGTTTAAGAACCAAGCCCCTGTGGATGCAATGATGTCATTCAGACACCTACGTGTCTGTTTCAGAAGAACAATCCGGTATTTAGGCATCTAATTGAGATCAAGTGAGTCCTCCTGTAATTTTGGCCATAAGATTATGGGTATAAAGCCAGAGGCCGGGTTGAGGAGCCAGCCCTTCCCCTGCTCATCCAGACATGACCAGTGAGCCCCCAATTCCCTCTATGGGTTCAACTCCACCTTCACACAGGCCTGTGGTTTTTGAAGTGTTAGAACAGAGAAAGAACAAACCACAGGTCACTGTGTGGCATGATTTAGTTGGTGTTGGTCCTGCTTTGAGCAGGTGGTTGGACTAGATGACCTCCTGAGATCTCTTCCAACCCTGATATTCTATGATTAATCTCAAAGCGGAACCAACCTTTGCTTAAAAAATATGGAATGAAGAATGTTACCTGTGAGGGAAATGAAAATACATCAGGGACCCAATGTTGCATCCATGTCCAATGCTGTATCCTTGAATGCTGCACACTGAATTACCCATTAACTTCAATGAGAATCCCACACACAGAGGGCTAGTAGCATCAGCACCTAGAACTACCCCAGGTTATTGTAAAAAGGCTAGGGAAGGGGCACTTTGGTGAACATGATCTTACTCAGCTTAATCATTACCTCAGGGATCAAACGGGGGATAAAACCACCAACAGGGGCTGTCCTCCAGACCTACCTCCTCCCACTTCCAACCTGTCCCCTCTTATCATGCAGTGCTTGATCCGCATGGTGATCCTGCTGGGAAGGGTGCCTGCAAGATTGCAGAGTGGAAAGATGCTGATACAGAACTGGCACTTGTGTCCTTCCACTCCCATGGCCCAGATACACCCGATCTGTGTCTCCTATGCTTTCAGAAGCAAAGGTGAATGACTAATAATACCTAGATTTCCATGAGTAGGTCTCAGAGTGCTTTACAAAGGAGGTCAGTATCATTATTACCATTTTACAGATGGGCCAAATGAGGCACACAGAGATGAATGACACTAAGCTGGGGGGAGAGATAGATTCGCTGGAGAGTAGGGATAGGGTCCAGAGTGACCTAGACAAATTGGAGGATTGGGCCAAAAGAAATCTGATGAGGTTCAACAAGGACAAGTACAGAGTCCTGCACTTAGGATGGAAGAGTCCCAAGCACTGCTTCAGGCTGGGGACCGACTGGCTAAGTGGCAGTTCTGCAGAAAAGGACCTGGGGTTACAGTGGGATGAGAAGTTGGATATGAGTCAGCAGTGTGCCCTTGTTGCCAAGAAGGCTAATGGCATATTGGGCTGCATGAGTAGGAGCATTGCCAGCGGATCAAGGGAAGTGATTATTCCCCTCTATTCAGCACTAGTGAAGCCACCTACAATTACCTTTGAGAAAAAGAATGGAGAATTTTCATTATCTTTTTAATTGTTAGGTTTTTTCCTATCGAAGAACAGATGGTCATAACCGCACAGGGAAAAATAATCTTCATCAATTTAAAACACTAAAGGAAGGCTAGGCACCAGGTCGCTGTTCACAGACAGAAATGACTATCTTGGAGATTGAAATATCCCATTCTTAATCATTCCATGCCCTGTGCACATTACATTATAGCAATATAAAATAACTATGCTCACAGTGTATATGGATTTTTACACTGGCTGACAGTTAATTACAACCAAAACTAAGAAGGTGGCTTTGTATCTTTGCACCAGACAAATCACTCTTACAGCTGTAGAACCCATAGCTGTTTTTATAGATAACCTATTTATCAAGGAATATATAACGAAATGTAGGCAAATCGTTGTCACTCTACAAACCTTTTAAATAAGGAAATGAATGATACAGTAAATTAAGTCTGATTTGCACACACATACACAGAGTTTTAGTATGACCTGAGAAAGGTTTAATTTGAATTCTGTGACATTCTTATTTAATTTACACTATTAATGTTGTAATTGTGAGGCCTAATATGTTTCCATTCTATTCAGGGACAGCAGGGAGCCCTCCTGTGGCTATTTGGCTCCTACAAGTTCTCACTGCTGCATGCCAAGAAGTGTGTAATCTAGTGGATGGGACCGTGACGGTTCAAAGGCTGTGTTGGGGTTTGCCCCATATAGGAATTCATTCCTTGTATTCTACTCTCAGGGGCAAATCTTGGTTCTACTGCCCAGTCTGTTCCTACTGCCCATGGGGATCCAGATCTACCAGACAGGGAGAGGGCAGATTTCTTCTCCCTTAAATCTCCCTTAAAATCCAGAGGATTTTCATGTGCCTGCAGTCAGAGCCTGCAATAGTTAGTGGAGGCTCTCCTCTGTGCATTGAAATACATGGAGTTCAGGGAACAGCAGCAGCTGGGGGAGCTGTGCTGCCATAGGGCTGGAGAAGTGGCAAGGAGACTCTGCATCTGCATAGAAATCTCTGGTGTGTCTCATTGTGTCCAGGGAGATCCAGGGATTTAGAAGGGGGATGAACACTCATCTTCTTCCAATGTGTGTGAGAACTCCTCTACACAACAGAAATAGGAAGATAAAGCTATGTGAGCTGACACTCCAAATACCCTTCATCGGAATAGCCCACATTTGCTGTGGGACTCAGGGAGACCAGGGCTGGTGCTAGGGGTGCTGGGGCCGCACTGTCCGTCCTGTACACCGGGGCTTGGCAGTGGCGCTGGAATATTTTTAGTAGTGAGAGTGCCGAAAGCCAGCCCCCTTGCTCCTGTCCACCCCTACACCCCAAGCTGAGGCTGGGAGCAGGGCTGTGACCCAGGAGGGGAGGACCCTGACAGAGGTAAGGGGGCCAAGGCCAAAGCTGGGGGTGGGTGTGGGGCCAGGAGCGGAGCCCTGGCCGTGGGGCCGGAAGTGGGGTCCTGGGAGTGGAGCCCTGGGAACAGGGACTGGACGTGGAGCCCTGGGAGTGGAGGCCTGGGAGCTGGGTGTGGGGCCGGGCATGGGGACCCGGGCATAGGGCCAGCGGTGGGAGAGCAGTGAGTTGAGGAGAGGGGAGCAGTGAGTTGGCCCGGCGGCCGGGACCCGAGCCCCGGGTGAGGAATTGGGGAGCAGAGTGCGGGTGGAGGGCCTGGAGCAGGGCATAGGCGTGAGAAGCACCCCCAGGTTTTATGCATGGAGCCAGTGGGTGGGAAATGGGTCGCAGGTCACCCTCTGCACCCCTACTTCACACACCTATTGGGCTTGGGCTGCACCATCTTCCTGTTACTGGGGGTGTTGGCACTGGGGCCGCGCTGCCCACACGGTGCTCTGGGGCTAGGGGTGCTGGGATTGGAAGGGCGAGTGCTGAGGTGGGGGGCTGGAAGGTGGCGGCTCTGGGCTCTGGTGGGGGAGGGGCGGGGCCTCAGGCAGAATGGGCGGCGCTAGGAGCTAGCCTCCCCGAAAGGCCAGTTCACATGCTGCCCATGGCTCTTACCATTGAGCTATGGGATATTCTGATGTGGGGGCTCCCTCAGTCTCACCTGTTGAAACCATACCACTGTATATAAATAACAAAAGAGTGATTGGAGCAGGGGGACTGGACCCAGGGTGTCCCACCTCATTCCCACTGTCTCTAGCCCAGTGGCTATTTAAGTACTTATGTACAGTGCTCGAAACCCTCTTTTATCTCTGCTAGAAAAGGGGGAATGGACCCTACATTGCCCACATCTCAGGTGAGTGCTCTAACCACTGGGCTAAAAGGCATAAAATGGGCACCACCACCGCATCCTGTAGCCAGATTTTGAATGGGATGCAAACCTGTACGTGAGCTGTAGCTCACGAAAGCTTATGCTCAAATAAATTGGTTAGTCTCTAAGGTGCCACAAGTACTCCTTTTCTTTTTGCAAATACAGATTAACACGGCTGTTACTCTGAATCCTGTAAGCGTGCTCAGAGGCTGCCTACCAGCCCTGCATGCGAGATAGGTGATTGACTTCCTATCTTCGCTCAGTTCATAAATTGCTGTGAGATCACAGCATTGTCAATGGGAAAGGTACAAATGGATCAAGATCAGTACATCGTTTTTAATACAGTCAGGTTCTTTTCTAAGGTTGGCGCTCTATCTGAGACTACTTGGTATTTTGTTTGTTTTCACCAGGGTTGGAGCACCACAGTATGCTCCTAATTGGTTATTCCTAGGGGCCTTCATAAATCCAAGAGCTGTGGATGAAATGTGCAGTATGCCTAAAATATCAAACTTTAATGTCCTTCTGTGAGAAAAAAATAAATACAACTGCTTTTTTCCTACTTCCAAAATAATCACCTTAAATAAATATCTATGAAGATCCTAGCTAGTGGAGATTAATGCCAAGGAAGGTTTGATTGGAGTGCCAGCATTTGAGGAATGATTTTGTGAAAAACAGAAGGCTCTGTGATCTGGGGAAGAAGCCAAAAATGTCAGCTTTTCACTGCCATGACTTAGAGAATGTTTTTTTCTGCTTCCAACTTCAGCAAACTTTCCCCTATGCAGTGTGACTGCTTTCTTCTACCTAATTCTTTTAGGCTTAGGTCTTTTCTGACAGCAAACTAAAGAAAGCTGTTTAGGGGTATATTTCACTCTTGTTCTATTCACTCCACCACCTGCAGTTCCTTGAGTAGGCCAATGTCTTTGACAAAGTGGTCACAACACACTCTCTCCTTGTTTGCATTTCATTGTTCTGAAGTGTTGTTACAGTGCGAGGCTTCGTCATAGTGCAGTACAGTGCAGGGTCACATCATTTTGAGGCAGATGTCACCAAGTTAGGTCATAACATGTAAGCGGGGGAATGGTCCCACTATTGTGGGGACCTTTCCTGGCTTATACACTACCTTGGTGGAATTGGTTAGTGAAAGGGTCTGAGTCCTCGCTTCCACTCCCTTTACCCAGAGGCCTGCCTGACCTCGAGGACTCCCCTTCCACTCTCCTGTGTAGCAGAGTCCTTGTAACCCCAACAAGGCTGGGCCCAGGATTCCTGGGGGAGCTTGACCCTCAATCTTGTCATAGTCACTTAGGACAGGGGCTGAGGTGTCCACACTCCAGGGTGCTCTCGCCGCTCTGTCCGCTTCCCAGACCAACTGATCATTGCATATAGTTCAAGCAAATACAATTTATTAAACAGCAATCAACTTAAAAAAATAAGGAAAAAATAGGAAAGGTTAAAGGAAAATACGTAAACCCGCTCTGTGGTACAGGAACATCACAACCATCAGTCTCTGGAATGTAAGGGAAGTTCACAGTCTGTTCCTCACACATCCCAGGCCTCCTTCCCAGGCCCTGGCTGTGCTGCAAGGATGTTGCAGGTTGGACACTTGCTCTGGTGGTGGATACATGCCTTCAGGCTCTAGGTGGCAGGGCCCTTCTTGCCATCATCGGCCCCTCCCATCAGGGTTATGACCCCACTCCGAGTCTGGCCTGCAAGACCTCTTGGCTGGGGGCATCTCCCTGCGCTAGGCCCTCTGCCCAGGGTCCCCCTCACTGTCCCCAGCTGCTCACCGCACCTGGCTCCAGACTGCTCCAGCCCCAGGCCCAGCTCCACTCTGTCTCTGTGCTGCTGCTACTCTGTCTCCAGCACAGCTCCCTGGGCTGCTCCTCTGGCCTCTATGGCTCTGGCTACCACAGGTGCCGACTTTCAACCCCCATCCCGTCCCCAGCCCCCCAAAGGCCTCTTCCTGCCCCACTCCACCCCCACCCCGCCTCTTCCCAACCCCACTCCACCCCCACCTCACCTCTTCCCACCCAGTTCTGCCCCCTCCCCTGAGCACACCACGTCCTCATTCCTCCCCACTCCCTCCCAGCCTCCTGTATTCCGCGAAACAGCTGTTTGTGGCGGGCGGGAGGCGTGGGGACGGAGGAGGAGGCGCTGATCTGTAGGGCCCGCTGGCAGGCGAAAGGCGCTGGGGAGTTGGGGAGAGCTCATGGGGGCTGCTGGTGGGTGCTCAGTGTTACCCAAAATTGGGCCAGCTAGTAAGCTTAGGGAGGACTAATCACGCACCAGAGTTTGGCAGAAAACAGCATGTTTATTACATTGATAGCTAAGCTCAAAAGAAGGGGGGGAGGGTGTCACACTCACACTCGCATACTCACGCTCCCAGGACAGGCACAGCACTGGAGATGTCAGGATTCTTCAAGGTAAGTGTCCCACAGCGCAGCAATGGGCGGTGCGATGGAGATAAGTCTTCCCGAGGCACGATGGAATGCAATGCGGTGAACCACTGGCCAGGCGGTCCGGGCGAAGGGCCTTCATGGAAGGTACAATCTTGTGAGTGCACTCCTGAGCACATGGCCCCTTCCCCTTTTAATGGGCTGCTCCTCATGGCCTGCGACTAGAGATGACTTGGCCACGTCTGGTTGGTCACACTCCACCTCGGGCAGTGTCCATGCAGTGTCCATGCATTGGGTGTGTGAGCGCTGCCTAATTAGAGTCTCAGACACCTTGTCTACCTGGGAGCTCTTCTGATCTTCCAGCTGTTCAAGTAATCCATTCATCCCACAAGCATTCCAGGAGGGAGGGAGAGGGGGAAAGCCACTTCACAGGTATTCAAAGAGGGAGAGGAGACAAAACGGGGGGGGGGGGGGGAGTGTAACAGACCTTTTGAGCATACAGGTTATACATAGCATACAGATCACTGCGGCTCCTACAACACTCAGCATCCACCATTTTTTCCCCGTGGGTGCTCCAGCCCCGGAGCATCCACAAAGTCAGTGCCTATGCTGGCTACTGTGGCTCTGCTCTCAGCATGGATCTGCTTCCTGGGCTGCTTCTCTGGCCCCTCTACCTGCTTCTGCAGTGCCTCCAGCACAGCTCCCTGGGCTGCTCATCTGGCCCATCTAGCTCTGGCCTGTGTGGCTCTGCTCTCCAGCTCAGCTCAGGCTCCTGCTCTCTCCTTAGCTTGGCCCCACTCTGGCCCATGCAGCTCCAGCTCACAGGGAGGAATGAGACCCCTGGCCTCCTGACTCCCTCATTAGCCTGCCTGCCTTGTCAATCAGGCTGACCAGTAGCTTTGGCCCCTCCCCATTGCCCCTGGATTCTGTCAGTCTCAGGGTCCTGGTTTCCCACTGACCCGTCCCCTTTTTTTGGTACTGGGAGTTGGTTAACCAAAAATCCCCACTAAGTTTTAGTAAGGAGCCAACAGTCCCCTTACAACATAACATAATGCTGCACTCAGATCTTCCTGGGAAGACCCTTATGCCTGCAGGGAGTCCAAATGAGCTTCACATGGTCACATGCTGGTCACCCCGGGATCTGATTGCAGGATCAGAGCCTTATATTTTTTTATTGTAAGAGATGTCTCTATTTTGGAGAAAAGAGTGTTGATTCCATCAATAAACACTGTCTTATTGATTTCTGGTGTTCCTAAGCTGTGTCTGCAACAAACTGATGTTCCAAGAGCTTGTGTGATTAAAGTGGAAAATTGGGTGTGAAATCCACAATCTCTAGACCAGAATTTAAAAAGTAATCAGAGCTGTAAGCACTCAGGGCCTCTCACAGTCTTGGAAATTGTCTTAGTCATTAGAAATCTGACCAGCACTTGAAAGGAAACTAAACCAAATTATTTTCAATTCCAAAAGTCCCTAGGGCCAGATTAATTGATTTTTAAAGCCAGAAGGGGCCATTATGATAATCTAGTCTGTCCTCCTGCATAAGATAGACCATAAGCCTCACCTAGTGATTCCTGCATCGTTACGAAGACATCCAGTTTTGATGACAAGGCTCCAAGGGCTGGACGCACAAACCAAAAGCCCAATGGTTAGAGTACTCACCAGGCACCTGGGAAACATAGGTTCAAATCCTTTCTCTGCATGATTTGGAACAGGGGCTTGAAAGCAGGTCTCCTACCTCAGAAAAGTGTCCTAATCACTGTGCTATAGGCAGAGGCCACGCCAGTCACTGTCAGCCTAGACAAAACGTCAGTCTGCCAACCCCCCAACGCCTCTTATCCCCTTAGAAGTTCACCACAGATGCCCCAGTGCTTCCCCTGCTGCTGCCAATCCCACCCCTCAAAACGTGAGGCAGCTGGATTGAAGGGTGATGGGGCAGATCCTGGCCTGGGGCTGTGGAATCTGGTGGGCTCCTGTGGGATGGAAACAGTCTGACATCCAGACGGGCTGAGTCATGCCAAGCCAGGGTGAAAGTGTCTCTTCCCTCTGCCCCCTCGTCCTTAGTCCTTTCCAAGCAGCCAAGACCCACTCCCTGGTGGGCAATACCTCCAGCCAGGCTGCCCTTCCCAATGGCCCTTTCCAGGTGGCTCAGCACCAGCTACCTGTGAATCAAGAGGGCAGCGAGCCCCAGCTCAGCGCCCCTGGACACCATTACTGGTGATGAGATTCAGCCAAATGGCACTCACTAGGACTTTGAAGTCAATGGAAGTCAAAACTCCCACTGCCTTTAGCAGGAGAAGAAAAAACCTTAGAAGAGTGCTTATACAGTCCTGGATAGCTGCCCTCTTTCGGTCTGCCATTTAACAATCCTCAGAGAGACCAGAACAAGTTAACAGGGAGAATAATGTCTGAGCTGTAAACTTGATTGAACTGCAACCGCCTTTTGATAAAAGGGAACTCCTGCTTTTTCCTATTCTCTAGAGGGACCATTTTCCTAGTGGTGGCAGGTGTCTGATCACTGAATTGTTCTAATAGAAAATTCATGCATTAATTAAGCTCTCTATGTTACAAAGGAAGCGTTTTAATCTGAAGTAAAAGATTATGTCATGAGAGATGCACCAGGAAAGCACTTGCAAAAGTCAGTGATGATTATTTGTATGGGTTTTACTGCCTTGTTTATTGTCTCTAGAAATGTGGCAATATAACCATGAGTTGTTTCCAGAGTAAGTCAGCAGTGATCATAGTGCTGCCTCCAACAAGGCATTGCAATAAAATGATGAAACGCAGATACATGAACAGAATGGAGAGTCAGCAATAGAGCTGGGTGCAATCCTGAGTTAGAAATACCCTTTACTTGTATGACATTTGGGTTAGAAGAAGTTCTGTGCACTAATAACTTCAGTAAGCCCAAAGATTCCAATGCTTTCATTTAAATAGAATATCTTTTACTATTGTTTAAGAAGTTATTTTCAAAGGCCGTTTTACCAATTTAAAAGAAAGAACTGGATCATTGTAGGTTGGTAATAAAATACAGAGGATTTGAGCTCCATGTCACTGGCTTAAATATGAATCTTGGCTACATCTTGTGTCTCAGTAGAGAACCTCAGGTTCCAATCATGTAATCATACCGATACAAGCAGGCCCTTGTACAAAGCTCCACTGATTTAATCAGATTTCTCTTGGATATAAAGATCCCCCATGCACATCTGATAGCTGAATTGGAGCCTTTATTGGCAATGACTAAGACTCTCTGTGAAAGGTATTGGTGTTTTCAGTTCAGTTCTTGGTAGACACAGGCCCAGAATACTAGCATTGGCACTCATCTGGCAGCACTCCATGGACTCTCAGCCCTAGAAGTAGTCCCTCCAAGTCAGAGCTGAGATATATTGATGGGAGTGTGCAGAAATCTTGCCGGGCTGCTAACCATGCTATAACTCTTCTGTGGATAAAAAGGAGCTCAGTTTCCACTGTTTCGAGCTGATCCCTTTTATGAGCACTGAAAATTTACTCAATTTTCCTAAATAGAAAGAACTGCAAAACAATCTCAGTCACTTCTCTCAGACACACTTTCTTGTGGGACCAAAGTGCAGGTGCAAAAATGTCCTGTCTATCTGCAGACCAAGGATCTATGAATCACTGCACTGCCCATAATAATTATATGCAAATTACATCTGAACTCTGTGTGTGTGTGTGTGTGTGTCTGTGTGTCTGTGTGTGCACGCACGCACACGACTCATTTCTCATATACTTGGTTGTACTCTTTGGCTAGGAGACAGATGTACTGTTCTAAATCTGATTAATACAGATTCCTCTTCCAATGAGACATCATCTCTTACTGAAGAGAGTCCTATCACTATTATTTAATATTCATCCTTGGCCAGCTTGACAAAAACAGTTTAAAGGCTCTGCTCTTAATAAAAGATCTGGGAGATGGAGCCAAAGGCAGTGGCCTGATTCTTGGCTCACATTGGTTTTGCAGCAGTGTAACCCCATTGCAGTGTGAGATCACAATAGCGCTTGAGGTGTAGCTCAGTGGAGGTGCACCTACGGTAATTTAGGAAGAGGAGCACTTTACATGGTAATGCTTTCAAATAATGGTGCTGATATTATAAGTTGAATATTGCCAAATTACATTGCAAATCCAGTTTCTTATTCCAAATGAGACCAACAGGATCAACATTCCTGTAATAGGTCAAAGTAATGACAATGATTAGACCATGTCAGTGTTACATTATAGGGTGCAAGGGAGCAAGCCCATGAAAACATGCATTTATCAGTCAGTATTAGAAGCAGGCAAAACCTTTGTGCTGCTATCTGAAAATAAGCAAACTCACCTAGTTTTGAAGTCCAAGTGGACCATAGGTGCATGGGAATGGCCGGACTGGATCACACTATGGTCCATTTTGTCCTGTATCCGGTCTCCAACAGTGACCAGTTCCAGATGCTTCAGAGCAACCTCTGGCTTCTTCTTCCATGGCCCCAGCTCCTCACATTGGCCAAAAGACTCCACACACAGCCCTTCTTCTCCCCTCCTCCAATGTCCTCAACAATCCCTGGAAACTCCCTCACATCTCTTAGCACTTTCAGAGGAGATTAGGGGCTGGGGACCATGATCAGACTTGCCTCCTTGAAGTCTTCAAAAGGTACATGCATGGTCTACTCCCCTATCTGGTGTCCATGATGGTGGGTAACAACTCCCCCCCCACCCCCACACCTTCTCAGCCCCCACAGCACGGTAAGGCTTAGTGAAGCACCAGCAGGCACAGGACTGTTTCCTATCTTGCTGCTGAACTGGTGGTTGGGGTGGTTCAAGCAGTCCACTTGCTAAAGATACTTCCTATTAACTGGAGGAAGGGGAGACATGAGCTGGTCCCCTGAAGACTCAAGATGGGCACATGGATCAGACAACTAGTCCTACAGAAAGCCCAGAAGCAGGCAGTAAAGGTCCCCATGTTCTCCCAGAATTCATTAAACCCTTCTGAGGTTTTTCTCACATAACTGGATATCAGGGCTGAATTCTCTACTGGAATGCCCCAGTAGTGAACATAGTTATGCCAGAGATACTCCGTCCCTAGACTGGATACATACCGTTTGCTTGTCTTCACTTGTATCCAGTGGAATTTTCTGTTCAAGACTGTGGGATTAAAGTCTGGTTTGCTGGGGCCAGCCAGAGAAAACATAGCCCGAAGCGGAAGCATGAGGCATAAGTTGTCCAACCCCTTTCTAGCTCCTGGCAAAACCTCTGGAGCAAGGGCTAGAGGACATGGTATGTGGCCCACACATTTGTGCACACACAGCTCCAAATTATGCATTCTGTATAAATTAATTAAAGATGTGGATAGTTAATTTCACACTCTGTGTGATACATTAATGCTATTTTACACACACATCTTCAACTACAATTTCCTGTCTCCTCTAACTTTCCCTAGTGCAGGGCTGCCTTCTTACAGAAATATTTTCCCCAGCACACCTTTGTGGGGTTGGCCCTTTAAACCTACCAAGCAGCTACATCCCTACAGCGTCCATTCTGTGATTGGCTACCTTGGTACACTTTTCTAACCTCCAGCTTGTAAATATTAACTCCTGTTATATTTTCCCTACCGTATTCCTGAGACACATCCTCAAGCTGCACTACCGCAAATAAAGAACTTACTGGACTCTGTAGAGCACAGGGAAAAGAGACAGCTCCTGTTATAGAAAAGAATTAAAATAGCTGTACATAGTTCAAAAGTTTTATTTAATATGGGTGGTCAGGCAAATGTTCTACTTCACTGTGGAACGCTGGTGTAAATTGATGCAGTTCCATTGACTTCAATGGAGTGCTGCTGACTTACACCAGCTAGGCAATATTATAACACTAAAAATCACAGCGTGAAATTCTGAATGAATTCTATGATTTTCTGTCCTTCATCTTCTGAGATAAAACTACTCCCAACGTGGTTCTTCTTTTCTTTTCCTGCACTGGTCTTTGGATATCTGATTCACCTCCTTCCATTGCTCCAGCAGAGATAGCATAAAATAATTGAGCAGGACAGCCTATAATTCTACTGGCAAGCCTTTCAACAATAATCCGCTAAAGACAGATACAATATCTTTATTAAAAAAATCTTTGTAAAATATTGTTATCTGGTATATTATGCATGATAAGAAGGAGCAGGCAGGACTAGGATAAAGCCAGGAAGCTGGCAACAGGAAGGGGCTGCAAGAAAGTAGTCTGCAGTCACTCCCTGCGAGTGGTGAGGTTTGTTGAAGCTATGGAGTTCAGTAGTCCACAGTACTCCCAGAAGTGGGGGGAATGTGGGGAGCCAGAAGCTGTAGGAAGAAATCCAGAGAAAGAGTGACAGGGTCTGAGGGAAAGCCACCACAGTTGCCTGGACTGGAACCTGGAGTAACGGGCAGGTCTGTGTTCCTCTACTAGCCCTCTGGAGAAGTGGCACCATCAGAGCAGTTTATGAGATGACTGCCTGAGACCATGGGTATGGAAAGGCTTTGATACCCCGGGAGGGGAAAACTATAGTGATCTGGCCGGAGGGCCAAGCCATGAAGACAGAGTGCTCTGAGTCACAGGGAGCAAGAGAGAGATGGTAGGGTATGCAGCAAGCAGCAGAAGGGGGCATCAGACCTGAGTGGAGTTAATCCCCCAGATGCGGCCACAAGGAGGTGCCCCTAGTGGTGAGTAGAGCATTCAGTGACAATAACACAGAGCACATTAAAGCTACTCAATAAATAATCCAGCTGCATGTCTGACCTTTAATTGTATTTCAGAGAGCTGATGGCTGTAAACCTGTGGGAGAATCTCCATCCTTATGGAAGGATGTAGATGACTCCATAGGGTGGCTTTTTAAAGTGTCCAAAGAGCTTTTACCATGATAAGAGAAGCGTGCAAAGAGTAACCCCAAAATAATAGATTAAAAAACAAATAAAACTGCCTCTGATATACTTATTACCTTTCATGGCTGACGGTTCTGTCATGTGTCTGTCCTGGCACTCACACGCTCTCTTGGTGCTTTCTGTGTAAATTGGAAGGCTAATGAGCCCACGCAAAGGGCCTCACAGGTAGAGTCCACATGCTTTTCACAAGTGTGAAATAACACTAAATACAGTGAAAAACAAACTAAATGAAACACTTACCCCAAAGAGGCAGCATCTCTGGCTCCTGTCCTGTGGGGTAGGGCCTGGATCCCCACTTCGGGTGTTGCAACCTGAGGTATGGGGTTATAAGATGGATGGGATGGCCTGTCCACCCATCCATCATGAATTAGGGTTGACAACTTTCTAATTGCACAAAACTGAACACTCTAGCCCTGCCCCTTCCCTGAGGCCCCACCCCATGCTCACTACATTCCCCCTCCCTCGATGGCTCGCTCTCCCCCACCCTCACTCACTTTCCCTGGGCTGGGACAGGGGGTTGGAGTGTGGGAGGGGGTGAGGGCTCTAACTGGGGGTGCGGGCTCCGGACAGAAATGAGGGGTTCAGGATGTGGGAAGGGGCTCTGGGCGGGGCAGGGAGATGGGGTGTAGGAGGGGGTGAGGGGTCTGGCTGAAGGTGTGGGCTCTGGGGTGGGGCCAGGGATGAGGGCTTTGGGGTACAGGAGGGGGCTCCAGGCTGGAGAGTGCATCTGAGGGATTCAGAATGTGGGAGGGGGCTGTGGGTTGAGGCAGGGAGTTGGGGTGTGGGAGGGGGTACAGGCTCTGGGATGGGGGTGAGGTCTCTGGGGTGGGGTCAGGGATGAGGGGTTTAGGGTGCAGGAGGGGGCTTCAGGCTGGGGGTTGGACCGAGGGATTCAGAGTGCGGGAGGGGGCTGCGGGTTAAGGCATTGGGTTGGGGTGCAAGAGGGGGTAAGGGCTCCAGCTGGGGGTGCAGGCTCTGGGGTGGGGACCGGGATGAGGGGTTTGCGGAGAAGGAGGGGGCTCTGGGTTTGGGGGGGCTAAGGGCTTGGGCAGGGGGTTGGGGCACAGGCTTACCTTGGGCAGTGGCGAAATGGGGCTAAGGCAGGCTCCCTGCCTCTCCTGGCACCACGCTGTGCCCCAGAAGTGGCCAGAAGGTCTGGCTCCTAGGCGGGGGGGGAGGGGGCAGGAGGCTCTGCACGCTGCTCTCGCCTGCAGGCACTGCCCCCCCCAGCTCCCATTGGCCGCACTTCCCGGCCAATGAGAGTGCGGAGCTGGTGCTTGGGGCAGGGGCAGCCCCATGCCCTTCCCCCCAAATTTGAGTGAATAGTGTTGCAACCTGGCAAACTTGAGTGATGTTGCGACCTCTCTGCTTGGAGCAGAGAGCCAGGCCACGCCCCTTGGGACAGGAGCTGCCACTGTGGCATAAGGGCACGGTGGGCTCATGCTGCAAACCCTCCCTGGGCTCCCCATATGCCCAAGGGCACGATTCTCTCCCCTGCCCTCCCCTCTCCAGATAAAATGAAATAAAACACAGGGCTTTTCTCATAGGCCCATTGTTACCCCAAGATGGTTAAAAAAAACCACACTAATTTAACTGTCCATTCATTTTCCCACCTTCCTTCCACAAGCTGGCTGAGGTAGATAACTCAGAAATGCATAAAACAGATTAGCCCTGTAACGATCTTGGAGTTCATTAAATTAACAAAGCAGTGAATGGGAAAGGAATAAAAGTTTGTTTTATTAAACTGAAGAGCATCTCTGGTCTACTGCTGCACAAAACCATTCAGTTTTCCCAGCTCCTGCCTCCAGGGCACATCTCCAAATTTCCACACTCATAATACAGTCCCTTATGAGGGAATGTCTCCAAATCACAATCTTTCATAAACATATCTCTACAAGCCCTGCCTGGTAAATCCATACATTGTAGGAGGAGCTGATAGCACCACCTATTATTAAGGTTGTCTGAAATGTCCCATTAGAAGCCCCTTTTCTTTTTAGGAGTTTATAATTTTGCCACAATATAATTTTTTGCAATGAAATTTCCCACGCCACGTGTTTGCCTCAGACTGAATTATGTTGGAAAACTTCAGCCAAAATGGTTCAGCCTTTTTTGAGCACAAGGCTAAAAGAAAAGCATATTTTGCATTGTTAAAAAAAACCTGATGATCTTTTCTTTGAACATGGCTAGCACATACCTCAGGGCAGGGGCTTGAAATTTGGCAGGGAGTGGCCCTTGTGTCAGGGAAGTGTCTTTTGCAGTAACTGTGAAAATTGGCACAAATTTGGCCAAGTTACAAGCCTTTGAAAAAAATCACTGTTTGCACATGCTCAGTAGAGTCATCTTCAATTTTAGCTAAAATCTCTGAAGTTTCCAATCTCACTGAGCATGTTCCAGCCTCTCACAACTCCTATGTGTGATGTGATAGTGCACAAAGCAAGTGACACACTCTCTCCAGCCCAGGTCTAGAGGCGCAAAGCTGAACTTCCCTGTAATGGCTGCTGCAGGCTAGAGTCTGGAATTGAGAGCACGGCCCCATCCAGAGCCTGGAATGGAACCCACAATTCCTGAGTTTCACCATTCCTCTGCTGTAAGCACTATCTGTAAAACACACTGGCAAAGTATGTGTCTCATTCCCCACTAATGCTGGCCCATTCAGAGAATAACAACCTGCTACTGCTATCAGTTACTCGGCTAGCTTAAGTGACAGAGGTGTGTGTGATTGATCTAAAAGTTCCAACTCTGCTGAATATCAGTATAATGCCACATGATGGACACACAAAGAGACTGAATTAAAGTTTTACAAGCAACATAATTCTTGTATGTCTTAACTTTTGAGTGCTTGATTTTGCAACCTTCTTTTAACCTTTTTAGTGTGTAATTTCCTAGGTTTTTAATAAAGGCAAACTGAAAAAACAAATTCCACGTTGCAAACCTTCCCAGAGTCTTCCCCATCCCTCGTTCCTCATCCCAGTCCCATTCGTCTCACCTAATCAATTCCAATCTCCATTCCTCAGGCTTCTCATCCCAGTCTCAATCTCCTTTCCCAGCAAGTCCTAGTCACACCCCTCCAGTCTCCCCCCTCCTACTCCCAGTCTATCTCCTCACCCCATGCCCCAACCCGGCTCCCCAGCAGGAGCGCCAGGCGGGCAGAGCAGGGCAAGCCCCCGCATCCAGACCCTGCTCCCCGGCAGGAGCAATGGGTGGGTGGGCAGAGCAGGTCGGGGCGTGGGATTGCCCAATTTTCCTGGTCCCCCAATTGGGCGGGGACCGGGGGCACAGCCTCCATTGGCCCAGTGGCTAATCCGCCACTGCTGACCCCAAAGGCACCCCCTGCTCCAAAGCATGGAGGTCCCTACAGCTTTTCAAAGACAAGGTTACCAGAATATTTTTTTAACATGAGTGAAACAATACCTTTTCCCATAGCCTCATTCTCATAGAATCTTAGAATATCAGGGTTGGAAGGGACCTCAAAAGGTCATCTAGTCCAACCCCCTGCTCAAAGCAGGACCAATCCCCAACTGAATCATCCCAGCCAGGGCTTTATCAAGCCTGACCTTAAAAACCTCAAAGGAAGGAGATTCCACCACCTCCCTAGGAAATGCATTCCAGTGCTTCACCACCCTCCTAGTGAAAAAGTGTTTCCTAATATCCAACCTAAACCTCCCCCACTGCAACTTGAGACCATTACTCCTTGTTCTGTCTCAGAAATGTCTGAAACCCTTTTGTTGAAAATTTCAAAACGAAAAACTCCCCACCAGTATAAAGCAGACACCTGGCATGGAAAACGTCAGCCCAACCAGTTATAGTTTAGCAAAGTTATAAACAACTGAAAACAGGGGTTTATAATAGGAAGTGTCAGGCAACCTTAATAACCGGCAGTACTATCAGCCCCACCTATAATACAGTCATATATTAGTCAAGCAGGTTCAGCAGAATGAGGATTGTCTCTCTTTTGGCTGCAGTTGGCTGTTCTGGCTCATTCTGCTGCTCACACTTCTACCTGGTCCCCTTAGTGTAATGCAGTAGTCTCATAAGACATCCTGCCCCCCTCAGAGCACCAGACATGGGGCTTTGTTCTCTGAGAAAAGGTAAAAAAGGAGACACAAACTTATCATCCAGGAATCTGGATGGAACTCATCTCATAATATTATTCCTCTGACTCTCATCCTTCCTCTTTGTTGTGTTTGCATTTAAAAGACTATGGAGATGCCCTGGAAAAGAGAAGGCTCCATGTACTGATGTTTAGCACTTGAGAAAGTCTTTGATATAAATTCAGTCATTGTTGATGTTACACCTGCTGCTTATGGTAACAGAGTATTCTACAATTAATGCTGAAGTTTGCTTTCCATCATCCGCACCCTGGTGAGCTTGCGGCACATCTTTAACCCTCCTGAATAGTCCCTGGACAGCTTTTAATAGTACATGGCGCCAGCATGCTGCCACCCAAGCTGGCTTGGGAATGAATATTTTTAGACTTCAGTGTCTACCTAAGTCCAAAATATATTAGCAGTTCAGTTCAATCCCTTAGCTAGTGTATCTTTAGTAACACTAATTAGTAGGCATTAGGCAAGCACTTGGTCTCCAATCTCCGCTGACTGTTCCTTTGATTATTTAAAGGCAATAGCAATGTCCCTTAAATCCAGGCAGGGCTAAAAGAGAAGGTTATATTTTAAAAGGCAGTATCAGCATAATCATACCCTGGAGTTAGGAAATGCACTGACAGAAACATGAGGCGCGGCACTCATGTAAATTTCTCCTCAGAAAGTCCCCATGGATGAACTGCTCGGATCAATAAAGGACAAGGCATCGGTGTATTTCATCGGACCAAATACAAATCATTCAGTATTGCAACCAAGATAAGGCCTCATTTGTTGCCAGTTATGTCAAATCAGATTGCATCCTTCAATTAGAGCATTTGCAGCAAGGAGCAGAAGTGAGGCGTTATGGAATAAGAGGACATGCAGTCATGGTGGGCCCAGTTCATCTTTGGAGTATCCTCAGTAGGATTACAACAGGCTAAATATACTGCAAGGAGTTTTTCAAGACTCAAGTGTTTTTGGAGGCTGTATTGCAAAAAAAAAGCCTTTTTTTTTTTTTATTCTTTAAAACAGCTAGAACAATGCTTTGAAGTCCTTATTAAGAAGCATGATTTTTTTCTTTGTGGCTACAGAGATTTTCTTTGCTTTGGCAAATGCTCTAAAAGATAAACATCTATCTAAGGCCTCCATTATGATAGTAACTGAATATCTCACATTCTTTAATGTATTTAGCCTCTCAGATGGAGAACTGGGGCACAGAGAAACTTCGGGACAGATTTGTAAAGGGATCTAGGAGCATAAAGATACCTTTAACAATCTGGCCCTAAGGGATTTACCCAAGACTGTTCAGGAAGTCATTGGCACAGCAATTTCTGCTTAATTTTAGGCATCCAAGGTTGAAAATTAAGGCCTACCTCTGTTCTGTGGTGCAGCAGTACTGCCTTTTCTCCTGTCATGTCCATATAATACACAGTGACACTTGTATTGAGGGACTTTTTAAAAATGGTTTCTTAGGGAAGGCGGGATTTGTAGTAGAGGTTGTTTAGAATTTTACATACAAAGCTGAGGGGAATCCTATGAAAGATTGAATCATACTTGAACAAAAAAATGAATTCAATTGATACTTTAATTCCCAATTGAAATAATTTGATTAATTGATGTTTACATAATATATAAACAAATAAAAACCAGGTCTCTCCTTGCCAAAACATCAGTCTGTTTACCTGTCATAGTTGAAATGAGACTCTAAGCTTTATTATATTTAATGGCTGTCAGATGGTTCAGGATAAAGGGCTAGATCCTCAGTTAAAAGGGGTGGAGTAAAGGCCCAGGATTGCCGGGGATTGGTCTGGCCCCTGGCAAAACCAGGAACAACCTCAGGACTGCTCTAAATTATGCTGGGTTGTTACAGTCCCAAGGGGGTGATTTCATTAGCCAGGTATCATCAGAGAACAGTGCATTCTGTCCATGCCCCCTCATTGCCCCTCTTGGGTAGGCCAGGAAGGGGTGGCATAGAGCTGGCTATGATGGCTCTATATCCCTACCAGCGATTCCCCTACACTTCCAGGGAGTGGCACAAAGGGGCCATAGTGTGGGCCAGAGCACAGTGTCTCCTATGCACATGCTCTGTGTGTGTGTGTGTCTGTCTGTCTGTCTGTCTTATGGGCATTAAATTGCAAATCTAGTCTCCCAGCAGAGAGTGTTTTTGTATCTGGGACCAATTCTGGGTGGTCGCACATTATGCTGGAGGGATGGGCACCCAACATGGGCAATGAAATATAGTGCTGTGTGCACCGTGTGGTGGTTGCTTAAGGCAGGGGAATGAAGGTGGGATCTTTAGTATCGATTTCCCTGTATGTCATTAAACCCGAGCGTATGGTACAAGAAAGCATCACTGTAAGCTTGTCCAGTGTTAGTTTTTTTAAAGGCAGCGCCCAGTATTGATGTGCATCACTTTCTGGCATCTGTAGTAGTAAAATCTTTATGCAGAGTTTGCTAAGGAAGGTGTTACTTTAACTGTGGCAGTAATGGAGTACCTCCATCTCTCACCAGAGCAGCAGTGCACAGATGTGCAATCATTCTTGCCTAATTAATTTACACTTCACTTTCATTAACTTATCCAAGCCAGTTGCTCTCACAGTCCCATGCTTGTTGGATTCGAAGGATTTTTTTGGCTTTTAATGCTTTTCTCAGTGGCCAAATTGTGCCCTAATTTGCAATCAGTACAATCCTGTTCACTTCGCTGCAGTTGCACAGGGTGTGAGTGCGAGCAAAACAGGCCCCAAAGTTGACATTATGGGTTCCCAGCCTGCTCAGGTCAATGGGAGTTTTGCTATTTTCACTGGAGGCATGATGGTGCCACTTGGGGATGCTAAGACTGTGAAATACAACACAAGAATGACTGAACTAACTTATCTTACATTCCAAACATGGAGCAAATCCACATACGTTTTTCCATATTAACAATGATCTGCTTGGATAGGGGTAGACATGTAATCAGAAGAGCCCAGCTGTTATCTTTTATAGGGTCAGCTGGAATGTGATCATGCACAGATGGAGGAGCGAGCAAGCAGCTTTCCCACTTTGCTCAGTTTTACGGGGGCTGCACACAACAGCCGCACTGTGCTGTCTGAGGGGTGCAGGGACGGCTTATTCCTGCTCCCCTCTGGAGAGAAGGAATCTGAAAAGGTGAATCCATGGCCCCCACAACACTTCCTCCATACTAGAAGCACCATTTCTCCAGTGCTCTTTTAGTGGTGGTACTACTCATTAAAACTCCCTACCCAGGAAAGAGGCTTAAAAAGAAGAGACCTAGGTCATCTAGGGAATTTCCCTGCTAGTCCAGGATGGCTCCATGCTGTATATTTTCTAGTGCTTGGTTCGCTCTTCAAGTAGTCTGTGCAAATATTTCATTACCTAGAGCAGGGGTCTCAAACGCAAATGACCACGAGGGCCACATGAGGACTAGCACATTGGCCTGAGGGCTGCATCACTGCCCCCCCGCTGCCCCGACCCCGCCCTCACTCCACCCTTTCCATGAGGCCCCGCCCCTGCCCCACATCTTCCCACCCCTTCCCTGCCCCCATTCCAACCCCTTCCCTAAAATCCCCACCCCAACTCCGCCCCTTCCCTGCCCCCAGGGGGTGCAGGGTGCGGCAGGGGGCTCAGGGCAGGGGGTCGGGGTGCAGGAGGGGTGTGGGGTGTGGCATGGGGTTCGGCTGCAGGAGGGGTTCGGGGGGTGGGCTCCGGCCCGGCGCACACTGCCCTGCCCCAGCGCCACTTCGGAAAACGGCCGGAAACTGGCGGGGGGGGGCACAGGGGTCTGTGTGTTGCCCTGGCTGCACCTCCAGGCACTGCCCCCTGCAGCTCCGATTGGCTGGGAACGGGGAACCGCGGCCAATGGGAGCTTCGGGGGAGGTACCTGGAGGTGCGGCCAGGGCAACACACAGACCCCTATGCCCCCCCTCCCCAGGTCCTGGCTGCTTCCTGGAGCAGCGCGGGGGCAGGGCAGGCAGGCAGGGAGCCTGCCCTGCCGCCGGTGCATGCCGGGCCGGAGCCGCTCTAGGTAAATGCTGGGGGGCGGGGGGAGGGGCCGGGGGGAGCTGGCAGGCCCCAGAAAATAACCCCGCAGGCCGCATGTTTGAGACCCCGATCTAGAGCTTGATAAAGGCACACAGAGCAGAAATTGTACATATGTCAATTGCAATGGAAAACTACTGCACAAGCCTGGAGACAAGTTTTTTTTCAATGTAATGTTATGAAGTGGATGAAATCTTGTTATGGAGTGAGTTAAATCTCACTGAGCTTGATAGATGTGAACTCGCCCTTCAATTAACTTGACTATAAGGATAACCCCACCCTCCACCCCCATCTAAAATAAAAGGAGGATGTGAACCTATCCACAAGCTTTTGCTGAGTTTCGTTTTGGGTAAGGGTGTGTGTTGGGGAAGGCAGAGCAGCCAAAAAAATGGGAAAACCAGAGGGAGGGAGAGAGAGCCAGAGCTTGAAGGAGTATTAAAAGCATGGTGGCCGACCTTAGAAGAAACCTGGAGAGAAGCTTTTGAGTCAGGGCTGCAGGCTGAAAAGACTGTTCTTGGTGCTGTGAGCAAAAGAAGTTGTTTCCTGCTATTTGATTCCTCCTGAGTTCAGAGCCACAGGACCTTGTACATTCTTAGTAAATAAACAAAACTGCATCAAAGAAATACCCAACTATCCCCAATTTTTCCTCCTAACTGGAACAACCTACTAGACCCGGAAGTTTTGGCCAGCTCCTCAGGTCAAAAGGGGTAACAGTTAAAACTGCCTAAGAACAGCTGTCTTGCATCAGTTATACAGGGGAAATATGGAGCTTAACTTTATTGTTTTATAAATCCAGAGAAATGAAATAAAATTAAAAAAGCTGCTTGAATGTCTCTTGTCCGGGGGACCAGCTAGCACTCCAAGCAATGATGCTCCAGTGATGTTGAAGGAAAGGAGAACAAAGTGCAAATTCCAGCTACAATTCTGCAGGGCACAAACTTATGAATGAATATAGGGCAGTTTGCTGTGTAATTGTTTCGCTACACCCAGAAAAGTGCACATAGTCTTCAAAGAGGTCTACAAAGCTTTGCAGCTGCAGTAGTCGGACTCCAAAAGTTTGTTATTTAAAATGTTCTTTTGCAGACCCTCAAAGGAGAGGAACATGTGGTCATTAACTCAATTCTAATTGTATATATTCAAAATAGTGAAGCAATTCCCAAGTCCAGCACAACATGGTAACTTCTAAAAAACAGAAAAGGAGATATAGGGACAGATCCAAAATCCACTGAAGCCAATGGAAAGAATCCCGTTTGCTTCAATTGGGCTTTGGCTGAAGTTCATAAGAGGATGGCAATGCAAATCAAGAAGGCACAATTATTTCTGCAGATGATGACTCATAAGGGATATACTTAAAATATAGACGAGAGGAACATGCTTTGTGAAAAATCTGTGACTTGGTAAATGTACAAAAATCAAGCTATATACTCTGGGCAGACTGACATTGCAGTGAGGCAATGATCTTTATCCTTATGGTCTGTCCTTATGGTATTAGATTGAACAAATACACTCCCTCAAAAAAAATGCAGTGTAACCATTTCAAACAGGAAATGGGGGAGAACTTTTCAAATATTTTTCCTTTAGAAATTGCTAAGATTCACTCCCTTGCCAATCTTTTTCAAATTATTGTGCATATTTTTCTTTAAAATAAAGAAAAACAATCTCACTTTGCAGCTTGGCAGATTCAGTTTAGCTATTGACAGAGGATCAGGGTGGGAAAAGCAGGTGCGGCTAGCTATTTCCTGCTTTCACACTGCATGCTCTCTGAGTCCCCCCGCAAAGCCTTTCACTGCTACACATGAAAAATGGAGTAAGTCAATGAAAGCATTTTAGTCACCACGGCTGGTAAATTTATCACACAGACTGTGGTTGGTTTCTTTCCACAGGGAACAATCTTGCAAAGGGTATGAAAGGAGGAAATTAATTAGCCTCCACTTGTTGCAGAACACCGCTTGTATATTCCACTATGTTCGCTGGCTAGCTGCTCAGTTTCACGGTTCCGCGCTCCACTTCAGATTGCTGAAATGCCTCCAGAACATGTTAATGAAAACACTGAAAAATAGTTTTAGTCATGAAGTTTTCACAAGGAAAAAAATCTGTATTTTTCTACAGCATTCTTATTGACTCCAGTGAATGAGGCTTTCATAGACTGAAAGAGGCTTTGGGCTTGCTCTTTGACAAGACAAACGTCACCTAAAATCAGAGACGGTATATCTTTGCAGCCACTTGACATTCCTATGAATCACAGGATCAGCTGCCCCTCTGCGGTCAGCACCTCTGCTTGTATGTCGCAGACATATGTATGCTACTAAACCAACTTCAGACCTTGCTGCTTCATGTAATCTCAAAGGGTCCAGAGGGTATTCATTATTCAGATTTATATTTCATCTACTACAGGTTGTTTGATCAAATAGTGGCAAAGTAGATTTATCCTAGGGTTATTTTTATTTGAGACGGTTAGATGAGGCCAATATTTGCTGCTGGATGACTCCATTACCATACGAACAGGTATGATCTTGGCTTTAGTTGCTGATGGCATCCCACTGCTAAAGCAGAAGTGGGCAAACTACAGCCCGCGGGCCACATCCGGCCCACGGGACCCTCTTGCCGGGCCCCTGAGCTTCCAGCCAGGGAGGCTCACCCCCGGCCCCTCCCCCGCTTTTCCCCCTCCCCCGGAGCCTCAGCTCACTGTGCTGCCGGCGCAATGCTCTAGGCGGCGGCGGGGGGGGGGGGGGGGCTGGAGCTCCTGGGGCAGCACAGCTGCAGAGCCCGGCCTGACCCGGTGCTCTGTGCTGTGCGGCACGGCTGCCTGTCCTGGTGCAGCCGTGTCACCAACCACCGGTGCTCCAGGCAGCACAGTAAGGGGGCAGGGAGCAGGGGGGTTGGATAGAGGGCAGGGGAGTTTGGGATGGTGGTCAGGGGTGGGGGTGTGGATGGGGTCAGGGCGGTCAGAGGGCAGGGAATAGGGAGGTTGAATGGGGGCAGGAGGTTCTGGGGGGGGCAGTCAGGAAGGAGGGGGGGGGTTGAATGGGGAGGCGGGGGGCAGTCAGAGGCAGGGGTTCTGGTGACAGTCAGGGAGAAGGTGTGGTTAGATGGGGCAGAGGTCCCAGTGCGGGGGCAGTCAGGAATGAGAGGAGGGGTTGGATGGGGTAGCGGGGGGAAGTCAGGGGCGGGGTTCCAGGGCGGTCAGGGGACAGGGAGGGTGGATGGGGCAGGGGTCCCGGGGGGGGCTGTCAGGGGGCGAAAAGCGGTGAGGGGTAGGGGGGTTGGGGATGAGCCACGCCTGGCTGTTTGGGGAGGCACAGCCTCCCTAACTGGCCCTCCATACAATTTCCGAAACCTGATGTGGCCCTCAGGCCAAAAAGTTTGCCCGCCCCTGTGCTACAGGCTTTGCATCAATAGCACCAAGCTTCATGCTTGTCCACATGTAGAAAGGGAGGCATCAGTAGGGACTCTTTAGCTGAATCTAGATCAGTTCTACCCCCTATTTTCCACCCTGCCAGACTTTTGATTGGAGTAGCTGATTTTTATTTTGTAGCCAGTTATTTCATTTAATCACTTAATAGAGGATTTAGTGTTGTGAATTAAGTATATAATATAGGTATGATGGATAGGTTTAAGTAAGATAGTCTCATAGGAGTGTAAGGTAGACAACCATTTGTGACTGATGAGTATGTATTAGGTACATAAGCAAAGTAAGGCTGTAATGTGAGGCCTACAAGTCAAGGCCTGTAAGATTTCAGCTTAGCTGTAACTAGGCCTCAGGAGGGTTGACATAAGTAGGTGACCCAGGAATAACCCTGTACCAGTAAAGTTACAAGATTACGGTAAAGAATGTGCCAATGGGTGATGTTTGGGAAAATATACCAGTGTATCCATCTAGACTGCAGCCATCACCTGATTGTAACATCATGAGAAATTCTTCAGTAACCACAGGTTACCATGGGGACTTGTCTATGTAGATGCTAGTGGGAGTGAGGACAGCTAAGACGATAACCTATGAAAAGTGGAGCACCCCAAAGTTTATGGGGTGTGGATGTGTAAATAAGGAAAAGGGAGTTTGCATGAGCCTTAGTAAGCGTAAATGTAACTCAGGATAAAAGGTGTTGCCCAGCCTATGTACTGGGAGGAAAGAATGCACAGGACACAGGGAGATGCCAGGGTGACAACAATGGGTGAAAATGCTGAGAATGATGAAGAGAATAGATTGATACTCCAGGGTCCCCCTGCAGGAGAGGTGCGTAACGCCAGTCATGGGGCTAAACGCTTTGCACTGTCTGCTATTGTATTTTAGTAATTGTGGGACTGTTTATCTGCTTAGTTAATTTGTTAATAAAGGAACTTGTAATAACTGGAATTGTTTCTCACGTGCTCATAGGGTGTCTAAGGCTTTGTCCACACCATGCAGCTTTTAGCGACACCGCTGTGCCACTAAAAGGCACGCAGTGTAGCTGCTGTTTGTCGGCATGAGAGAGCTCTCCTGCTGACAAAAAACTTCCACCCCCAGTGAGCAGCAGCAGCATTGTCAGCAGGAGAGCGCCCCGGCGCTTTTTGTCAATAAAACTTTTGTCGTTCAGGGGTGTGTTTTTTTAAAACCCCCAATGACAAAAGTTTAGCTGATGAAGTTCCAGGAAGAAAGGAAAGGATGCAAATACCAAAGATCCAGTGTCTCAGTCAGGGTAAGAGATAAACACAGTTAGATACAATAATCTAGCCACAGTGGATGCGCTTAACTTTCTTCTGACTTGAGGGCTTTCATACCAGTAGGCATGTCCTGTTTACAATCATGGAGACAACTTCTGTAGGTGCTCCGAGGACTAGGCTTTAGCCCTTCCTAGGTTCCAGAGACAACAAAGCAGTGGCCTGCAAGCCCCACTGTTCAGAGCTCACTTCTCTTGTCTGTGGTCTTGTTGAGACCTGCCAACGCTGCGCTCTTGCAGTCCCAGTGCTTTCACATCCCTGATCTGCAGGGCTCTGTGCTGTGTCTTCATCCTACTGCTGCTCCTGCAGCCCCCCGCCAGCAGCAGGCAGCTTCCCAGCCCAATTTTCAGCTGCAGCTCCTAAGCTGCTGTCTCTGGCCTTCTGCTCCTGTTCTCACACAGCCTGCATCTCTGCCTACTTTGGTCCTCTCTGACCTCAGATTGTTACTTATTTTTCCTAATTCTGGGACTTAGAGAACCTGTCACTGGCTAAATGTTGAACTGTGTAACACGATGCTCTGCACAGCCTAAATCCTTTCACTGCAGCTTGTTTGGGGTGGGAGGAAGGTGCCCAGTAATGAGCCAGCAGGTTCATTACACTACTCTCATGAAAAGAAGACATCACCTGAAAATAGACCCTCAAAAGTGAGTATCATCCTATTACACTTATCAACCGTCCCTTGGGCTTTATCACAGTCATCTTTTTAAATCAGTGCAAAATCTTCCCACCTGTTTTTTTCCCCCCAGGACTTAATTACAAACAATCATTTTTTCTGTTGTTTAATTTTTAAAAACTCTTTAAATATGCTCATTTTCTTTTTTGTGGGAAGGGACTCTAGGGGTGAAGGTTGTCTTCATATGAAGTATATGGAGGAAAGCACATTCACTGCTGAAAGTATCATATCAGACTACTTGGATTTATAGTCTGGTGCAGGCTGGCAACTCATACGTTGAATAGCTGCTTTTGTTCAAAAAGACCTATAAATCTATAAATGCACACAATTATGAACTGCTTAATGCTCTGAACTATAAATGAAGACAAGGGAACAGATGGTCATAAATTATGTAGCTTGACCACTTTTTGCCCTTTTCTGAGATCAGTTTACGCTCTGCAAATTGGGCTTGGATGGAGCAACATATAAATTTCTTTTGTGACTATACAATAAGAATTTATATTATGAGACTGCTCGAGTTCATTAAACACAGCTTTTTGGAGAAGCTGTGCAACAGGGGATTGTGGATACAAATGGACGGTCCAATAAAAATGGAGTTAAAATTATGTTCATAATAGATCATAAATGAAACAGTGTTGTAATGATCTTGAGGTTCATTAAACAAACCAGTGAATGAGAAAGAAATAACACTTTTAATAAAATAAACTACAGAGCTTCTGTGGTGAACTGCTGTACACAGCTACATTGTGTTCTCAACCCCAGCTTCCAGGACACATCTCTAAATTCCTATATTCATAATACTGTCCCTTATGAGGGCGTGTGTCCAAATCACAATCTGCCAAAAACATATCATTTTACCTCTTAAAGAAAAACGAACTCACTGTGTAGTCACACACACAAACACACACACACAGAGTTAACAACTATCTAATAGCACATACATTAAATTCTCAACCCATCAAGTACATTTACATAAACCCAATATGTCAACTACCTAGAGAGGAGAGGTTACCAGCACTTCACTCTGGAGGGTGCCTTTACCATTCACTTTCCTCAAATATCCCTTCTCCAGGCAGGTTAGCTAGTCTCCTTGAGTCTTTCAGGATGTTTAATCTTCCTCTCTGATCTTCTCAATATCAGCCTTTCTTTAAGTTGTTCTCTTGTTCCTTGACAGTTTCTCCTTAGTGCACTGATGATAAATGATCAATCAATTAGGAAATGCCAGAGTCCACACTGACTGTCAATGTTTTGGAACTTTCTGGGATTACTCTTAGATCCCTTTGATTACGTTGAAATGTGTCCCCCTGGTCTGGCTGGACTACATAAAACCTTGGATACAAGTGTTCTATAATGGTACCCCTTTGGCCCCAAGCATTAGATGTGTGATTCCTTGGACACGCTCTATCACCTGAATTAAGAGATGGGAGATCACAGGCCCTTTTGTCAAAATGATATTTCTGCTTCCACTGCTGATTTTCTTTCATATCCCATATGGTTTCATTGTAATGAGTTTTCAGCAAGTTATCAGTGACTGGTAAATTAGATCTGACCCTTCTTCCCATTAAGAGCCGAGCTGGAGAAAAGCTATTCTTCAGATGTCTACTTTGGTAAACCAATAAAGCTTTATACAAATCACCCCCATGGTCCAAAATCTTTTTCATAAGGTTCTTTACTGTCCGTAAATACCTTTCCACAAGTCCATTTGATTGGAGGAAATTTGGACTTGATATTTTGTGATGAAAATCCCAATCTCTGGCAAATTGCCTAAAATCTGCACTGGAAAATTACATCCCATTATCGCTAAAGATTTTATCTGGAATTCCATGTCTGGAGAAGATTCCCTTCATGCTGGCTATCAATGACTTACTATTAGTACTGTGCAGTGTGCAAATTTTTGGATACAGAAATTAATAATCTGTGACTATTAAATAATCCTTTGATTGTGAGGTAAATAAATAAGTGCCTATCTTCTTATAAAGCCTTTGTGGAACTGGATGAGGTCTCAGTGGCACTGCCTGTTGGCATGGCTTGTATTTCAAGCATGAAAAGCAGTTTCCTACCACATTAGTAATGTCATGATTTATCCGCAGCCAATACAGCACCTCTGTTGCTTGTTGTTTGCACTTCTCAATTCTTAAATGACCTGCAGCATTTCTTTTTGGAAGCTCATTTGAATTACAACCTTACAGCCCTGGAAAACCTATCACAGTAAGTTCATGTCTGCAGTTCCAATAGTCTTATATTTGGATAGCAACTACTTATTTCTTTAGGCCACACTTTAATTATCATTTCTTTAAGGATCCCCAACAATTCAACTTTCTTCATTTCCCCTCTTATTTGTTGCAGTTTCCTGTTAGCTGCAGGAACTGACTTTACAATCATATCTGCATGGGCTTGCACCTCTAAAGTCTTCTCTGGTTTTGTAGTGGGAGTCACTGCTCTGGAAAGTGCATCTGCAGTGAACATGAATTTACTGGGTGTATAGGCCACAACCAAATCATACTTTTGCAGTTTTATCTTCATTCTTTCAATCCTTAAGGTTCAGTCATTTAGTGGTTTGCTAAATAATGCTATCAGGGGTTAGTGGTCCGCTTCAGCTTCCACTGTCTTGCCATAAATATACTGATTTAGGAATATTGTTTGCCTGTGAGAAATTCAAAGCTTTTTCTCAATCTGTGTGTATCTGGTTTCTGCACAGTCAGTGATTTGGATGCATATACCACTGGTTGCCAACAATCCTCATGGTTCTGTAAAATCACTGCACCTAACCCAGACTGTGAAGCATCTGCTGAAATTTTAATAGGCCTTCCTGGTGCATAGAACTTCAACACTGGTCCTTGTATCAGTTGTTGTTTTAAACCTTTCCATGATTCCTCCTGTTTTGAATTCCAACACAATTCATTTTTATTCTCTAGAAGTTTTCTCAAAGCTGCTGCTCTGGTAGATAGATTAGGTATGAATTTTCCAAGATAATTAACCATTCCCAGGAACCGTTGGACATCTTCCCTTGACTGGGGATGTGGCATCATTTCAATTGCTGAAATCTTCTTATCAGGTTTTATGCCTTCGTTGGAAATAATATCCCCCAAAAGTCAGTTCTGTAACCCGTAACACACATTTCTCCCTATTTAGTTAGAGGTGTGCAGCTCTCGTCACATCCAGGACTTCCCAAAGTTTACAATCATACTCCTCGTTCACTGAAACCCAGATGATGATGTCATCCATTGAGGTGTCAACACCATTAATATGTCCCTAGACCATATTTATGGTTTTGCGCTCTGCTTCTGGTGCTGAAGCTATGTTGAACGGTAAGCATAAGAATCTGTATCTTCCAAATGGCATATTAAATGTGCCTAGTTTTGCGTTTTCTTCAATTAATTTTAGCTGCCAAAAATCTAAGGCTGTATCCAATTTACTGAAATATTGAGTATTTGCAAATTGAGCCATAATCTCTTCTCTGGTTGGCAGTTTGAAATGTTCTCCTTTTATAACCTTGTTGAGGTCTCTGGGATCTAAGCATATGCGTATCTGCCGTTACGTTCCTCCACAATGACGAGGGAGCTCACCCGTTCTGTTGGCCCCTCAATTTTTTGTATTACTTGCATTGCTTCCATCCTTGCAAGCTCAGCCTTGAGTTTATCACTGAGTGCAAATGGCACCTTTCCATATGGATGGCTAACTGGAGGGACCTGCTTGTTTATCTGTGTTGCATGTTCACCCTGCAAGCAACCCAGCCCTCGAAACAGATCATGATATTCCCGAATGAGCGCCTCATAGCCAGGGTCAGTATCATCTTGTAGTGAGAGCACCTGTTTTACCAGACTGAGTTTTTCCACACGTAGCCAGGCCTAAAATTGGTATCATCTGCTTTGGCACCACAATGAATGAGAGCCTGTACATGGTATTTTTATGGCTGATGCTGGCAATGTACTTCCCCTTGACTGGTATATTAGTTCCAGGATAAGCAGTTACTTTTATTTTTGTTGGTCACAGTTTTCTTCTTATTGTCAATTTCTCATAATCTTGTACAAATAGACTATTAACCTGAGCTCCTAGGTCCAGTTTCAGTGGAATAATTGTTTCATTCACTTTCATAGGCAGTATCCAGTCCCTCTCATCAAGCTTGCTAGAGCCCAGCACGTCTATGAAAAGCTCCTCAACCAGGTTGTCTTCAACTGAATGCACTTGATTTTTCTGCATTTGGGATCTGAAGCATTTTGCAAAATAAATATTTTCTCCACATTTATAGAGAATTTCCCAAAGGCAAGATACTGTTTGGGGCCATTCCATGATCCACACCTTCCACATAACCATCTGTACCCAATCGTCCCCCTAACAATGGTTTTCATAGCGATTGGTTCCATTTTTTGATTTGACCTATTCTGGCTGTATTGTTTTGTACTTAGAACATGGATAACCCCCTTCTGGTGACTTCAGCTCTTTGGCTGGTACTTTCACAGTTTCTGCTGCCCTGCATATCCGGAGGGCTTTTTCTAAAGTTAAGTCTCCTTCATGGAGAAGTCTCTCTCTTAACGCCTTGTCTTTAATGCCACAAATGATTCTATATCTGACCAGAGACTATCAGCTCACCAAAGTCACAGGTTTTACTCAGTTTCCTTAATTGTGTGACATATTGGTCTACAGTGTCATCAGTTTTTTGCACGCATGTAAAAAAATTGTGTCTCTCAAAGGTTTTGTTCCTTTTTGGCATGTAATGTTCCTCAAATTTAGTCATTATTTTACTTAACTTCACGCTTTCACCTTCTTCAAACTTAAAGTTGTTACAAATATCCAATGCTTCCTCCCCAACAACATGCAAAAAGACTGATGATTTCACTTTATCATTTTTCTCCTCTGCCCCATGGCTGCTAAATACAATTCAAATCTCTGTGTGATTTTTTTTTTCCAGTTCTCTGTAACATGGCCTGACAATTGCAGAATGAATGGAGCTTGCAATACATAAAGTTTTGGCCTTCCCCCCTTAAGCTAGTCAAGCTACCATTGCGCTCATAAAATACATACAAAAGCCTTTGTTCTTCTATATTTGCTGCTCCGTGCATTCCCCTTGCCTCTGCTTTCAAGTGCAAACACAGGAGTTAACTTCAAAAAGACTCTAGTTTCCTTCTCATTCAGCACTTCTGACACCCTAGCTTCCAGGGCTCATCTCTAGCTTCCAGGGCACATCTCTAAATTCCTGTATTCATAATACTGTAATTTATGATAGCATGTCTCTAAATTATAATCTGCCACAAACATATCTCTGCAAGTATAATCCTTTCCTTCTTATTCATTATGGTCTTATTTATCTACACTCAATTTCTCATTTAAATTTTTCAAGCTTGTTGGCAAAGTGAAGGCTGCTCTTAAAGATTAGCGAAAATCCTAATCATATTATGCCTTAAATATTTTTTCTGCGCTTGCAGTAAAATGGCTGATATCCACAAAGCAGGCTGCCAAGTGGATTTACCTTTTGCTCATCACTGCTACAGGTAACTCTGGCCTGATTCTTGGGTCTATTTATTCTGCTGTGTACCAATACAAAACACACATCAACTAGATATATTTGAACTCCTGAGGATTCACCTGCTATGTGGGAATCCTTCAGTGGTGTATGACCACCACAGTGGTTCCTACATCATCTCCTTTCCAGGTGTGGAGAGAAAGGGGTCATGGCTGGGGCATCTCCACACTTCTGTAATCTTTGGTTCCCAAAGCAGCCCCTTAGCGCCATATGCCCAATGGTCCCAATTTCAGCTAGGATCTGTAAGTGTTACTGTCATATAAATTACAGTAGGAAGTCAGTAGAGTTTAGACTTGTCCTGAGGCTGTTCTAAATTATGCTGGGACCAGGCCTGAAGATTGTAGAATGGTGTAAATGACCTCTGTGCCAACCACTCCCTCTCAGCTGCAACCAGTGCTTTTTTGGCAGAGCTGAAAAGATGTCTGGGTAGTTGCAATATATCTACAGTAGACCTATATTCTTAGGTCTTTTTCTGTTCTCATCTCAATATGTAACAGATGTATGCATGTAATTCTCATTAGTGTTAATGGGATTTAGGCACTTAACTCCTCTGTTCAAGATGACAATAAGCTTCATTAGCGGTACTTAACAGAGAGAGGTACTTAACCATGTATAGAAATGCTTGGGTAGCTGCAAACAGTGTATTTTGGAAGCCAGCATGTACAGTGGGACTATCCTAATCAGGAAATGTAAATACCGGTCCCACTTGGTACAACTCTGCTTTTCAGAAATTGCTTCTTAGTAACTTAGTCAAGGCAAAGATATCTGCCAGTGGAGCAAGGCTCTGATCAACAGTAACATCACTGAATGCTCCCATAGGTCTGTTCATGGCTTAACCCTCCCTTCGCCCTGCTAGGTCCCATTGAATTATTTCTTCTCCAGTCATGGTAGCTGTTGGAGCTAACTGAATAATTTGTGACAAATAAGTTGATGACGTTAGGTTCTTTTTGCTTCTTGTACAGTTTCCTCAACTTCATTATTCGAAACTATTCAACCCACTTTTTGGGTGGGATTTGCCAAAGCTCTCATCATTGGCCTAACTTTCCTCTCACTGAAATCAACAGTTAAATTGCCATTGACTTAAATGGGAGCAGAGTTAGGCCAACACCGAGTGCTTTTGAAAATCTCACTCTTGTCCCTATGGGTTAATCAAAAATACTTCTCTGCATGTGTTCAATATTCAGGCTGCATTGATTGTGATTAGTCAGATACATCACACAGTCTGATCCCTATCTGGATTCACACACATGCAGTTCTGGCACAAATGCTCATGCATGCAATGGTAAACTTTAGTTTCCACAAATTTTGTATGATTTCAGGTTTCATAATGGAAATTTTGCAAGCTGTAGACAGGACTCCTGGCTTCTATTTCTAGCTCTGCTGAAGACTCAATGTGCCACCTTATGCAAATCATTTTAATTTTCTCAGTTTACTTACCTATAAGTTGGATGTGCGGTACAGTGGAGTCGCATCGTACATGCATTTAATTTATGCGAATTCAACTATACATGCTCGGCAAAAAAAAAAAGAAAAAAATTATAACTCGCAGCGGTGGAATACTGTACAGGAGTCGATGGGAGAGCTCTTGGGGGTCGATTTATCACGTCTAGACTAGTTGCGATAAATCGACCCCCGCTGGATCGATCGATGCCCGCCGATCTGGTGAGCATCTTGCCGCGCTGAGTGTGATTCTAGTGTTTAAAGATATGTATTTTTCTTACAACATGGCCCCTAAACGCAAGCCAACTACTTCATCTGGTGCTCAACCGAAGAAACAGTGATCTGTTCCAATGCTGGAGGAAAAACTGGCTGTGTTGGACTTATTGAGAGATGGTATGTCGGTCTCCGACGTGGCACGTAAATATGGCCGCAACGAATCTAGCATCCGTGCCATCAAGATTCAAGAGAGAGAAATTTGTCAAGCCGTGGCATCAAGTGCTCCAATAACTGCTAAGGTGACGAGCCAGGTGCGTAATAAGACTTTAGTGAAGACTGAAAAGGCATTAAAATTTGCAGGGCTGCAAATCCCTGTGCCCTAAAAGGCAAGAACAAAAATCTCCTGCCTGTGTTCTGGCAATCAAATAAAAAGGTTTGGGTGATGGCAGCATTATTTCCGGATTGGTTCCCCAAGCGTTTCATTCTGGAGGTCAAGCGGTACCTCGAAGAGAAAGGACTTGACTTTAAAGTGTTGCTGATCGTAGACAATGCTCCTGGCCACCCTGAGGCACTCCGGTTTGCGCATAACGACATTGAAGTCATCTTTCTCCCTTTTTTATTCTTTCATTCTTTCGTCTCTCTCTCTTTTTGACTATACGCGATTTTCACTTTACGCACTGACTTTAGAACCTAACCCCCGCATAAGATGCGACTCCATTGTAATAATATTCACCTCTCTAACAAGGGTGCTGGGAAGCTTAATTAATATTTGTGAAATACCTTACAAGCTTTGAATGAAAGACACTCAGTATGATGAATAAAAGACTTTATGAAGCTATGGACACATATATCAAGAGGCAGATTAAAACCCAGAGTTGACATTTATTGCTATTTTTTAAGCATTGGAATCAGATAGTTTCCACAAACAGTGCCAAAAAGTTCTACTTAGACCAAAATATCATTTTCATTCACAAGAGCTCCATTTTTGCTCAAAACCACCAGCACAAGAAAATTACTGCCTGTGACGGGGTGCTGGTCAGAAACTGCGGACTCAGCTCTCTGTCACACCAACTCCCATTAAGGGAAATAAATTGGATCTGGCTAGAAAAAACCTGCACCTGAATGGTGAATGTTCCCCCAACATTCTCAATAAAGTCTGCGAGGGCCTGATTCTGTTCTCACAGCAGCCTAAGTAAGGAGTAACTCCAAGATGAGCAGAAAACTGATGAACGTGAGGTCAGAATCAGCTCCTTTCACTTTTTAAGCTACTAAAATGTAAATTGTGGCTATAGTTAGTGTTTAGTTTTGTTCCCACAATGAATAAATTAATATATTTTAACACTAACCAAGTTGTAACCGTGCCTCAGTGGGTCACAACTGAGAACGCCAAACTCAGGACAAACTGCTGAGAAACAGGGCAAATACAACCCCAAACTGGTGGTTGTTCTTCCATAAGCTATACCAAACCAGCAACAAAAGTAAACTTCTGTTTCACCAAACTGGCTAACAAAAAGTCATAAAAGCAGTTTCCTCAGGCATTACAGATCTTATGTCACCACCAAAAACATTGGATTTAGATATGAGTGGTTCTTTACCACCAGTCTCATCAACTGATAGTTTCTTCTGATCCCAAAGGAGCAGCCACACCCAGGTCAATATATAACTCAGATCTTACCCAAAAATCATGCTGATGCCAATCCTTTAGTATCTAAAATCTAAAGATTTATTCAAAAGAAAGAAAGAAAGGTGAGAGTTAAAACTGGTTAAAGGAATCAAATACATACAATTGGAAAGTTCTTGGTTCAGGCTTGCAGCAGTGATGACTTAATAAGTTATGCTGGCTTATTAAGTCTTTGGTTGCTTCCAAATCACTGGAAGGACCTCAGTCCCTTGGTTAGAATGCTCCCATTAGTGTAAGTCCACAGTCCAGAGATTTGAGTGGGATAGAGGCAAAATGGAGGGCTTTCCAGGGCCTTTTATATTCTCTGCCATGTGACAGGAAACCCATTGTTCTTACTGTGGAAAATTACAGTAACAAGATGGAGTTTGGAGTCACATGAGCAAGGCCCATGTCCATGCATTTCGCCTAGTCACGGCAGGAAATTCCATTAAGTGTAGATAGATATCTCCCATGGTTCATTGTCAGTTAAATGTTCTTTTGATGGGCCACTCCATTTGAATAGTCCCTCCAAGATGTGCTAGCTACCTTGTGGGCATTACCCCAGGAGCAAACATTTGAAATCCAGGTATAGAGCCAATATCATAACTTCAAATACAAAAATGATACGTGGATACAGATAGCATAATCATAACCAGCAAATCATAACCTTTCATAGACACCTCACTTGACAATCTTTGTACAAGATTTGCTGCAAATATATAACAGTGCTTGCAACAATGATCTATATGGTCATATTTTAATCAGATAACGTCACACAAATGGAACAACCTTTCAGGTGGATGTTAGACTTGTTTTTATATTGTTGCTGGAATATGTTATTGTTGTGGTATGAATTATAAGAGCTGTACATATTCTAAAAATAGGAGAACTTCCATTTTTATATAGCAGAAAGCCCCCCATCCCCAATACTTGAGTGTCTAGAGTCTGACTTACTCTAGTTTGCCAAAGGGATTCCACTCAGGGCTCCAATGTTCACTGTTTTACGGCTCTTCCCTCTCCAGCCCTGATGGAAAGAATCTGTTAGGTAATCTAGCCCATTCCCCCACCAGTTCCGGAATGTTCCCTGCAGTGTCCTTTCAAGCGCTGTGCCCAATTCAGTTTGAAATGGCCCAAGTGATGGGGCTTTCACGAGTGCCAGATCTCACAGTCAGGAATATTTTTATGATTTAACTCAGCGGGAACGTAGGGTTGGGAGGGAAGAACCTGACCCAAATTTTGTTGAAGACATTACTGCTGCTAGCTGCTACAGCCTGTACCCCATTTCCAGCTACCTGTGTGCATGTGGTACAAAACAGAGGCCTGGTCCCAAGGCAATGGCAAGGTTCCCATTGACTTCAGTGGGCTTTGAGCGAGGCCCCAAGTATTGATGATGTCAACAGAAAAAACACTGACAGAAAATACTGGGCCTAGTTTTCAGAGTGGGGCCTTGTTGGGAAGTCCACATTCCATGTCTGTTGCTCAAATTTAGGCTCATAAATTCCCATTTGATGAGCCCATCTATTGCCCTGAACCCCCAGAAGCTCAGTGCCGTTAGTAAGCACCGCCTGAGAGGTGCTATTTCCTCTCAACTATTACTGACTTCACTGGAAGTCCAGGCCATTCAGCACCTCTCAGGATACAGTGCTATGTGAGGGATTTTGTTGCCCTATATTTCAGTATGAAGGGACTCTGGAATGAATCCACACATGTGTCTCACAAAACCCATTTGCTACTCCAGCAGCCTATTCTGTGGTGTTCAGATTTTGTTGATGATAAAATGGGAAGTATTTGTCAATTCCATTTACCTCCACAATAATCAACAACAATAATGACACTTAGCACATCAAAAACAATTCATAGTTTCCAAGCACTGAGCAAACATTCATTCCTGTCGGTATTAGCAATGAAGATTGTATTTGCCATACATTCCTCCACCAATCATAGTACAATATCACAAATTCATAATAAAAGCCACTGGTAAAATAAACAACCTGTACCTGAAAAAATGAATTACATTAATAACCTATGCCTTAATTAATAGCACTATAACACTTTAATTAACAATGTAGTAGTACCCAAAGGCTCTAAACAGGATAGGGGCCCTGTTGTGCTGGGAGCTGTACATATACAAGAAGTGGTGCTTGCTCTGAAGATTTTACGTTTTAAGGCCCCCATTCTGCAATGAGCTCCACACAGAGTTCCATTGTCTTTTATGTGGCTCAGTGCTGCTGCAGGGATCCATCCAAGCTGAGCTTATTGCAGGAGCAGGGCCCTAACTGAAGGCAAAATGCAAAAAGAGAGCGTAACAAAGAATAGGAGGGAAGGCAGAGGGAGGGTGAAAGACAGCAGCAAGTACGTGAGGTTAAATTGGCTAGGCTGATGATATGTGCAACTTAATAATTCTGAATCAGTATGTTTAATAACTGTCAGCAAGCCCGAATCCCCACTGGCCCTCTGCACAGCTTGATAACAGATTCTAAGTTATTGCACGTATTTTTAAAGCACCTTTGGGAAAGTAAGTCTGTAGCTGGTCCCTGTGAGTCGATAGGGGTCATGATTTGTGAATGACAAGAGGAAATGAAGAGTGAACTGCACAGCGTGATACAAGAGGTTGAAACGGAAACTTGGGATGCTTTCTGCCTCTCTTGGAAAATCATATTTCATTTTAGACGCTAATCTTGCAATTAAACAGAATGAAACTTCAATCTTAATTTCAATCAAGGAACCCCTTTTAGCAGCATTCCCTTTGTTACAGACAGAAACCGTTCTACATGGCTCTTGATGCAGCATCCAGCTTCATGCCAGAAGTACATTAGCAGTTAAGGAAGCAAAGGGAAACGGCTATGTGAGGAAACTGCCTCCTCCTGGGGCAGGGAGGTAAGTGGCAGTTCTTTGAAAGCTGAAAAATGGGAAGATTTCATGCTGTGACAGACACATCATTCTGAAAGACAGGGTCCCCAAATTAGCCCAGTAATTAGACATCAAATTCCGTCCGGCAGATAGGCCAGTGCAGGTCACTGTTCAATTAATAGGAAACAGTGGAACAGTCAGAGCTTTTCAGTTTAGAAGTTACTAGAGAATTGACAAGTTCTGGCAAATCTTGGTAGCTTTTGCAGAGAGGCATTCATGAAGCTGAGGCAAATCTCCCAGGTTCAACTAATTAAAATAGCCGTAAGTGATCTGTGTTCCTGTTAGCATGGGGCTGTAACGTTGGAAGAAGAAAGGATGAAGAAGTTTCTACAAGCCGTAATCTCTCCATCAGGAACAACTAGAAAGTTTGTGTGGAGACTGTAATTAGAGGTGAGCCTCAGCTGATAAAAGTATGGGTGTCTGGATCCAAGATTTTGGTTCGAGTGCATCTCTGGTTATAACATAGTGCATAGAAAATATACACCAAGGTGTTTGAAAGGAAAGAGCACGCTGCAGAGCTGATAGCTAGTTGTATATAGAGTGCCTCAAATACTCTCTGTCATGTTCATAAAGAGTACACAGCGAAGTGCAGAGATTCTTTTTGCAATCAGTAACTAATTCTATGAACAAATACAATACATCACAATACAAATGTGGGGAGAACTATATGCAAATGAGATGGCAGAAGAATGTGACCTGTTGTACAACGACTAATCTGAAGACCTGATATACAGTCTCCATGATGGTAGGAAAGTGAAATATACTGTCAGGGTCTCTAGAATGTATGGCATGTAAGACTTCCATTCTGCTGATGACTTCTTAGGATTCTGCAACCCTGATTACACTGCCTTTCCTGCCCATTCTCTTTGGCATGCCCCAGCCTAAGCAGTGCCTGAAGTGTTCCATGACATTTCTATGCTCTTAGGGGATTGATCCTGCCCCACCGAAGACAATGGAAGTTCTGCCATTGACTACAGTGGGAACAGGATCAGACCCCTGACGTTCTATGCAGCACAGGGTGACTGCCTTTTACTCATATGCATGCCACAATGTGTCACTCATCAGGATACTGAACCTTCAGAACTACTGTCGTGTTGTCTGGAGTGGTTCACGACCATGAGTGCCAATCTCAGGGCAGACTGTCAAAAACCAGGGCAGACACCCTGAACCAGTGGTGTGTTCTAGAATTAGATTTCACCAACGAAGCAACAAATGTGAATTCCTGAAGCACTGGAATAGTTTTAACATGGTGTCACAGACAGTCCCCTTGGGCGCTCCAGTCTATCTTGCCACCTAGGCAAGCTGGACTTAGTGATAAATTGTCACTTACACCAAACATCACAAAATATTCAGGTTTCTTCCGGTCCCAAGAGACCTGTCACTTACCCCAGGTCATCTTGTACCTCAGATCTCACACCAAAGACAACACTGGTAGCCAATCCTATAGTAAACTAAGTAAGGGTTTATTAACTAGGAAGAAGAAATTAGAGTTATTTACAGGTTAACAGACAACAGATATACAAAAATGAGTTACAACCTATGGTTCCAGAAGGTAACAGAGCTGTAGTATGCTGTCAGCACTGAAAGTCTTTTCAGGCTAACCCAGGTTGACCCTAGGATCTCAGCTTTTGTCTCCTAGCTCCAGCCCTATGAGAGTCCAAAAAGCAAAGAGATGAAGAATTTTCATGTCAGAATTCCAGCTGATGGGATGAGCTTTCTTGTATGTAGCACTTTTACAGGTGTGAGATGGCCAGTAGCTTCACAATGGCCCACTTAGTTTTGATAGCCCTTTTGAAGGGCAGGGGAACCACTCCTCCTGCCTGAGTTCACAGATTCAGAGCAGGCATTTTTTAAAGTTATAAAGCAAAACTTTCCTATAGTATGGGATACAGACATCACACGTAAGATTAGTGCATGCAGCAACTTACAAGCATGTTATAGAGTCTGAACACTAAACACATTCTGACAAGTCTAACATCTATCTTGGATAATGCTAATCTACAGCTGAGCTGGTCTGGCTTCCAGCTAGGAATCTTTCAGTGCTCAGGTGACACCTACAGTCTTGGAAAGAGCTGGCACCTGTTCTATCAGCATTACAGCTACTAGGATGTACTGCATTATCAGTGATGGGTGAACATCAAAAGAGTCCAAGGATTTCTTTAGGTTTGGATAGGGAGTCAACAGTTTGGATAGTTCTCTCATCTGTCTCACCATCCATACCTCTCTAGCTTGGAGGTTTTGAGTGCCCTCTGCTCCTAATGAAAGCAGTGCGGGGCAGGGGTGTTAAAGACACCCCAGAAGGGACTCAACACTTCACAGGACTTGCCTTATAGTCTGCAAAAATTGGGTCAGACACAGTATGAGACCAGGGTTTCCCTTCAGATGTACAACACTTCCTGTTCCTAATTAGATTGGAAACATTGAGTCACATTCACCTCTCTCACCAATGTAATTCCATGAACTTCAGCTAGTTACCCCTGTGTACACTAGAGGAGACTCTGACCCAGTGGAAACAGCATCTCTTACAGCCTTTCAGCATGTCAGTTGCTGGTCCTCTCCCAAGCCAGGCTGCACAAAGCTGCATTAAAGTGAATAGAAAAGAAAAGAAAAGAAATTGGCCAAATTTTTCCAAGGTTCTAACTTTTTTTTTTAACAATTGATTCTATATTATTTATCATGTTCCCTTGCAAAATCCTATCCCTCAATCTCTTCCAGCTTCTTTAAAAAACAGCAAATCTATTAAGATTTACGTATATATTTAAACTGAAAGATAACCTGACCATTAAAGCCATAATTACTTTGTCCCAATTTTTTGAAAATAAAGCACACTGTCCACAAATTGTCCTCCTGAATCCTTTCTGAGATTGCAAAGAAGTAGCTTTGCAGTAAAAAAATCCCTTTCTTTTCCCAAGATGTTTTTACTTTTGAAAAGATCAAGCAAACAGTCAAATAGACAAACAAACTAATAAAGCCACAAATCTGAGAGGACTTGAGATCTCAGGCAACTTCCCACAGGCCTTCAAGAGCATGAGGCATTAGATCTATGAAGAACCACTGTATATTAGGCCTGGTCTACACTATAGAGTTAGGTCAATGCAAGGTGCTCATGTTGACCTAACTATGGAAGTGTCTATACTTAAATTTTGCTCCCACCAATGTAACTGCCCTGCTACACTGACTTAATAACTCCACCTCCACGAGTGGCGTGTAGTCAAGTTTGATGTAGTTAGGTCAACACAGTGTCAGTGTAGATACTGCGTTGCTTACGTCGACTATTCCTGGCTTTCAGGAGCCTTCCCACAATGCCCTATACTGACAGTACAATTGATACAAGCGTTCTGGGTGAGGATGCACACAGCTGACACAAGGAGAAAAACGTAGACATGCACATGCGATGTAATTATTGTGGCAGCTGTGTGCCGACGTAAATTAGATGGACTTAATTTTGTAGTATAGACATGGCCTGAGATCTCTCAAATCTCAGAAGAATGAAAAGTACAGCACAAATATTTATCCACACTGTTTTGGAGCACACTGTTAATCTTGCTACATTCAACCCCTCATCTTTTTCCAGTACTTTTGAATTTTATGATTAGATGTAAAGTCAAAACATGGATTCAGAATACAGTGTTAATACCAAGTCTATCTAACTGTTTATTTATATGGCCACTATCACCACAGTAAGTTCACAAACACTAATGAATTTATCCTCACAACACTCCTAGGAGGGGCTAGATTTTTAAAGGAGCTCAGCTCCTGTTTAGGTACCAAAATTAGAGGCTGGATTTTTTCATACAGTGCATGAATGCATTGATTGCCAAGGACCTTGAAAATCTGTACTGCATTTAGCTGCCTAAATGGGACCACAGCTCTTTTGAAAATCTGACCCCAGTCATTGATGCTGAGCATTTGAAAATCTGTCCCCAAGTGATCTGTCAAACGACACACAAGAAGTCTGTGGCAGAGCCAGGAAATAAAGTCAGATCTCCTAATTCACAATGCATTCCAACACATGAATGAAATACAGAGAATAGAGTACAGTCCTGTGAATCCATACTCCACTTAACTGAAACACAGTTATGTCCCTGTGTGTGCATTGAATACTCCTCTAATTATTTGAAAAACCCCTTTTCCGAAGTTTTTGAAGTGCCTGAAACACTGCAGCTAGACAGGGTTATACTCTATTGTATTTTCAATTAATTATGATTACAGTTAAGTTCCTGTAAACCCTTCTGTCTTTCAAAATTTCTGGTGTTTTGTGATGCTGTTACAATGAAAGCATTGCAGCTTCCTGGCACATTTCAAAGATCTGTGATTCAAAATGAGTACGTAGGTGTCTCACAGCAACACTAACTACCATAATGGTGGAGCTAATTGACTGGTGCAATTAGTACACAAATGTATTCCTGCAATAGCTGTCTGGACAATGCAGGAACCGAATAAATAACAGAAAGACCTTGAGTGGATCACTGCGGACTACGTGGCTCTGGGAAGAAGGATAAAGGAGTTTGAGGTGCAAGTGGTGTTTTTGTCCATCCTCCCCGTAGAAGGAAAAGGCCTATGTAGAGACTGTTGAATCGTGGAAGTCAACAAATGGCTACGCATATGGAGTCGGAGAGAAGGCTTTGGATTCTTTGATCATGGGATGGTGTTCCAAGAAGGAGGAGTGCTAGACAGAGACGGGCTCCACCTAACGAAGAGTGGGAAGAGCATCTTTGGAAGCAGGCTGGCTAACCTAGTGAGGAGGGCTTTAAACTAGGTTCACCGGGGGAAGGAGACCAAAGCCCTGAGGTAAGAGGGGACGTGGGATACTGGGAGGAAGCACGAGCAGGAGAACGTGAAAGGGGAGGGCTCCTGCCTCATACTAAGAAAGCAGGACAAACAGCAAGTTATCTCAAGTGCCTATACACAAATGCAAGAAGCCTGGGAAACAAGCAGGGAGAACTGGAAGTCCTGGCACAGTCAAGGAATTATGATGTGATTGGAATAACAGGGACTTGGTGGGATAACTCCCATGACTGGAGTACGGTCATGGATGGATATAAACCGTTCAGGAAGGACAGGCAGGACAGAAAAGGTGGGGGAGTTGCATTGTATGTAAGAGAGCAGTATGACTGCTCCGAGCTCTGGTATGAAACTGCAGAAAAACCTGAGAATCTCTGGATTAAGTTTAGAAGTGTGAGCAACAAGGGTGATGTCATGGTGGGAGTCTGCTGTAGACCACCGGACCAGGGGGATGAGGTGGATGAGGCTTTCTTCTGGCAACTAACAGAAGTTATTAGATCGCAGGCCCTGGTTCTCATGGGAGACTTCAATCACCCTGATATCTGCTGGAAGAGCAATATAGCAGTGCACAGACAATCCAAGAAGTTTTTGGAAAGTGAAGGGTACAATTTCCTGGTGCAAGTGCTGGAGGAACCAACTAGGGGCAGAGCTCTTCTTGACCTGCTGCTCACAAACCAGGAAGAATTAGTAGGGGAAGCAAAAGTGGATGGGAACTGGGAGGCAGTGACCATGAGATGGTCGAGTTCAGGATCCTGACACAGGGAAGAAAGAGCAGCAGAATATGGACCCTGGACTTCAGAAAAGCAGAGTTTGACTCCTTCAGGGAACTGATGGGCAGGAACCCCTGGGAGAATAACATGAAGGGGACAGGAGTCCAGGAGAGCTGGCTGTATTTTAAAGAATCCTTATTGAGGTTACAGGGACAAACCATCCCGATGTGTAGAAAGAATTGTAAATATGGCAGGCAACCAGCTTGGCTTAACAGGGAAATCCTTGCTGATCTTAAATACAAAAAAGAAGCTTACAAGAAGTGGAAGATTGGACAAATGACCAGGGAAGAGTATAAAAATATTGCTCGGGCATGCAGGAGTGAAATCAGGAAGGCCAAATCACACCTGGAGGTACAGCTAGCAAGAGATGTTAAGAATAACAAGAAGAGTTTCTTCAGGTCTGTTAGCAAACAGAAGAAAGTCAAGGAAAGTGTGGGCCCCTTACTGAATGAGGGAGGCAACCTAGTGACAGAGGATGTGGAAAAAGCTATGTACTCAATGCTTTTTTTGCCTCTGTCTTCACGAACAAGGTCAGCTCACAGACTGCTGCACTGGGCAGCACAGCATGGGGAGGAAGTGACCAGCCCTCTGTGGAGAAAGAAGTGGTTCGGGACTATTTAGAAAAGCTGGATGAGTACAAGTTCATGGGGCCGGATGTGCTGCATCCGAGAGTGCCAAAGGAGTTGGCGGATGTGATTGCAGAGCCATTGGCCATTATCTTTGAAAACTCATGGCGATCGGAGGAGGTCCCGGATGACTGGAAAAAGGCTAATGTAGTGCCCATCTTTAAAAAAGGGAAGAAGGAGGATCCTGGGAACTACAGGCCAGTCAGCCTCACCTCAGTCCCTGGAAAAATCATGAAGCAGGTCCTCAAGGAATCAATTCTGAAGCACTTAGAAGAGAGGAAAGTGATCAGGAACAGTCAGCATGGATTCATCAAGGGCAAGTCATGCCTGACTAATCTAATTGCCTTCTATGACGAGATAACTGGCTCTGTGGATGAGGGGAAAGCAGTGGACGTATTGTTCCTTGACTTTAGCAAAGCTTTTGACATGGTCTCCCACAGTATTCTTGCCGGCAAGTTAAAGAAGTATGGGCTGGATGAATGGACTATAAGGTGGATAGAAAGCTGGCTAGATTTTCGGGCTCAACGGGTAGTGATCAATGGCTCCATGTCTAGCTGGCAGCTGGTATCAAGTGGAGTGCCCCAAGGGTCGGTCCTGGAGCCGGTTTTGTTCAATATCTTCATAAATGATCTGGAGGCTGGTGTGGATTGCACTCTCAGCAAGTTTGCAGATGACACTAAACTGGGAGGAGAGGTAGATACGCTGGAGGGTACAGGGCCCTAGACAAATTAGAGGATTGGGCCAAAAGAAATCTGATGAGGTTCAACAAGGACAAGTGCAGAGTCCTGCACTTAGGACGGAAGAATCCCATGCACCGCAACAGACTAGGGACCAAATGGCTCGGCAGCAGTTCTGCAGAAAAGGATCTAGGGGTTACAGTGGATGAGAAGCTGGATATGAGTCAACAGTGTGCCCTTGTTGCCAAGAAGGCCAATGGCATTTTGGGATGTATAAGTAGGGGCATTGCCAGCAGATCGAGGGCCGTGATCGTTCCCCTCTGTTTGACATTGGTGAGGCCTCATCTGGAGTACTGTGTCCAGTTTTGGGCCCCACACTACAAGAAGGATGTGGAAAAATTGGAAAGAGTCCAGCGGAGGGCAAGAAAAATGATTAGTGGACTGGAACACATGACTTATGAGGAGAGGCTGAGGGAACTGGGATTGTTTAGTCTGCGGAAGAGAAGAATGAGGGGGGATTTGATAGCTGCTTTCAACTACCTGAAAGGGGGTTCCAAAGAGGATGGCTCTAGACTGTTCTCAGTGGTAGCAGATGACAGAACAAGGAGTAATGGTCTCAAGTTGCAGTGGGGGAGATTTAGGTTGGATATTAGGAAAAACTTTTTCACTAGGAGGATGGTGAAACACTGGAATGCGTTACCTAGGGAGGTGGTGGAATCTCCTTCCTTAGAAGTTTTTAAGGTCAGGCTTGACAAAGCCCTGTCTGGGATGATTTATTTGGGGATTGGTCCTGCTTTGAGCAGGGGGTTGGACTAGATGACCTCCTGAGGTCCCTTCCAACCCTGATATTCTATGATTCTATGATTTTATGAAAGCAAGGCGCTTACACCCAGCAGAAACAGCAAAGCAAAACTTTGCCAGAAGAGCATCTAGACTCTAGATTCTTCTCCATAACCAGAAGTGCTCTTCTTTCCTGCTCCATACCTATTCGTCTCAGGACTCCACTTTTCCAGAGAGCAATTGAAGCTGAGAGGCGGGGGGAGGGGTGGCAGGCCACAAGACTATGGATCCGATGAGTCTTTCCTTCCCTAAGCAAAGCACCTTTGCTTGATGTTTCTGCTGAAATGGTTAGCCGTGAAGCAGTTAACAACACTGCTACTTAAACTGTCATTATTAGGCTTCTGTGTAAATGCCCTCTTCAGATAAATTCCCACTGGTCCTCGAGCCGCCGTTGCTGTCTGTGGCATTGGTTGGTCAGGCACTCAGGAATATAGCATCGTTTCTGGAAGGTTTTCCTTGTAACCAGAAGGCTTAAAACTTGTATTATTTTAGTTGAAACCTCACATGCTGCAGAAACTAAAGGGCCACAAGGAGGCTGTATGACAAAGTAGACCTGTGGTGAAGGAAGGTAACTTAGGGCTTGGCTAAACAACAGATGACTGTGCCCAAGCCAACATGTGAATCTGTAGCCAGGCAGCTTGACACACAGTAACATCCTGTACACCAAGCCGCATGCTGGAACTGAAACTGGGCCCCCAAATAACAACACATGGTGAGAGACAATCCCTGCCTTGGTGATCTTACACTCTAAACAGACAAGACAAAAAATAGAGGGGAATCAGAACTGAAGTGACTTGCCCAAGGTCAGGCAGCAAGTCAGTGGCAGAGCTGGGACTAGAACCCATGTTTATTTCTTGACTCCCAGTGTAGTGCTCCATGCAGTGGGTCCCACTACCTCTCAGTGGCTTCACTCACCAAGCTATTTGCATCCATGAATAAATAGCCAGCATTCAAATCACAAACAAGATGGAGCCTCCCTCCATAATCTACTGAGATCTTCTCTCATGAGAGTTACAATGATCCATCTGGCTGAGGAAGGGCCATGTCCCCTCCTGTCCAACCCCCCGCCCCCCAAAAAGCTATGCTGGAGTGGAAAGAACATAAGTGATGCCTTGAGACTCTGAAATAGAGCAGGATGCATCTGACCATAGAAACCTGAAGCACTCAGCCTGACTGATGTATCAGTAAGACAAATAAAGCAACAGGCCATTGATTTTGAGAGACTGCAGAGGCCCTGCCTCATTCCTTGCAAGCAGCAAGTTAACCTTCTGCATAGAGCTCACACAGGTGGACAGGGTGGAGTAATGGAGATTTGGAACGTCCACCAGAGAGGAATGCAGGAAACAATTTTTAAAAGCTACTTGCTAGGTAGAAGGAGAGGTAGCCTTTGAGATGGGAACACTCAGTTCTATCTATCTGGGTACTGATAATCATAGAATCATAGAATATCAGGGTTGGAAGGGACCTCAGGAGGTCATCTAGTCCAACCCCCTGCTCAAAGCAGGACCAATCCCCAACTAAGGATAAGGCCTCCATCACCAGAGTAGCTGAGTTCCTCGCAAGCATTAATTAATTTATCCTTCCAATATGCCTCCATTTTTTACAGATGGGAACAGAGGGACAGACAGAGCAAGTGACTTGCCCATAGTTAGGGTCTCTGTGCCAGAGTCAAGCATCCAAACATTACAGAAATCAAAACACTCATAAAATAGCAAGGTGCATTCAGCCACTGCCAAGATGTACAGACTGTCAGTGTAGCCCATCTGGGCAACTGCTATACAGTGACCAAGAGGGTACACTCATGCTGAGAGATTATCAAAATGAATGACCTGCAATGCAAACCAGTAACAAAAAATTTAAAATATGTAAAAGACTGGTAAGCCCAGTAATTTGTTTTGGCTAGACTGGAAGCAGTGTGGCCTAGTGGGCTAAGCCTAAAGCTGAGGGTCAGGACCCTCTAAATTCTAATTCCCGCTCTTCCACTGACCTGCTATGTAACCCAAAGGCAGACTTGCTTGGGATGCTCAATGTTGTCAACTCTTGTGGTTTTATTATGAGTCTTGTGCTGTTTGATGGGTTTCGTAAAGCCCCAGTTGCTGGATTTGTGAGAATCTCAGCTTTCATTAAAAAAAAAAAAAAGTACACTTCTAGCTCTCATGGTTGCTGGGAAAAGCTGGAAAATGTCATCAAAATGTAACATAAAGGTTCAAACACCAGAAGGCAAAGAAAAGAATCCAAACTTTATTATTATTATTTTTAATCTTATGATTTTCAAGCTAAGCTCATGATTTTGGGGGGGCCTGACATGATTTTTGACCGTTCGGGACCAGCAATATTGGATGCTGCAAACATCACCACCTGTCTTCTACATGGCCTCTATGGTTTGCTTGTAAGACCAGTGATCATTTCTAGGTAGGATATCTTGCAAACCACCAGGGATAGAAACAATGGGTCAGAAACAATGGGACATCTGTGATTCCATAGGCTTTCACCTATGACAAGTGCCAGTGGAGGTGGGTCACATCTTTTGATTACTGATTTCAAGGACATTCTTGGGTGTGGTAGTTGCATTTTCGTAGCATAAATTAGAAGAAAAAATTATTCTTCAGATATCGCTGCAATGAAAAGGACGAGGGTTATCAAAGGTTCAAGATGGGGAAGTGAATCTAGTACCAGTTAAAAAAGAATCACCATTACTGTACAACCATCATTTTACACGTGCCAACAGTTACTACTTAGCTGTAGTGTATGCGATACCAAAGTATTTCTCTGCACTTAGAACAGGAAACAGTGTGGATACCAGTGCAGTGTAATTTTTTAAAATAAAATGTTGACATTATTGGCAACTACTGTAAGGGTTGGATATTGCCTTGATTATACTGCAGTAAATCAAGAGTAACACATCAGAATGCCATGTGGCCTTCCCTCCTCTGCTTAAATGTTACGTGCTCTTGGATTCCTTTCACATTAGCTCTACAGAAAGGTTACGCAGCTGAGCCAATAGACGTGACGGAGTTATAAACTAATTGCTGTTTCCCAAGAGGTCTCACATTTCACGGTCTGTTGAATTTTTTCTAATATGATTCCTTTTCATTAGAGGCTGTGACGTCAAAGACCCAATGCTGAATTTCTGTCACTTTCACTCTGCTTTGCTGGAGCATGTGGTTTCATTACTTTGCTCTGTCATGGCAGGTGTGCTGATTTTTCTGACACTCCAGGAGGTGGCATATAATCACAAACTCCTGTTCTTCAAGGGTTTAGTATTCATTTTTTAGTGAATCTACCCAGAGTTGAGATTCTTTTGTAGAGAAACTTTTCTTCTTTGCTGCTTCTGATTCTATTTTGGGTTTTTTCTCCTTAAAAAAAGACTTTTCGTTTCATTTCCTTGGACCTTTTGCAACTCTACTTTGCTAGCACAACATACAAGTGCCATTTTTCTATTATTGATCCTTCCATGCTGCAGTGCTGTTGAAGAACTACTGTAAGTACTTTTAAGCCTTTACAATTTTCTTTGAGGAGAAAAGGAAGTGAAATTGGCATCTGTGCACTGGGTATGTGAAACGTGTATTCTTCCAGACAATTCTGATTGGCTTGGTTATTTTCCATGTGGGTAGTTATTGTCCTTCTGTAGTAAATAATAGAATTTGTAGAGAGGATGGTTGATAAAAATGCTCAACATTACATTTATAATTGGTTGACAGAGGAAAAACATTGGTTGATTAAAACAGCAGAATATTATGTGGCATATAGTTCCTTCCCCTTAACATCTTCTATATGACCTAACTGAGGGAGAAGGGACAAATGGCCCATTCTAAGTGTATGTCTTCATTACCCGCTGGATCGGCGGGCAGCGATCGATCCAGCGGGGATCGATTTATCGCATCTAGTCTAGACATAATAAATTGATTCCTGAGCGCTCTCCCGTCGACTCCTATACTCCAGCGCCGCAAGAGGCGCAGGCAGAGTCGACGGGGGAGCGGCAGCAGTCGACTCACCCCAGTGAAGACACCACGGTAAGTTGCTCTAAGTACGTCGACTTCAGCTACGTTAGTCACGTATCCGAAGTTGCGTAACTTAGATCAATCCCCGACCCCCCCTCCCCCAGTGTAGACCAGGGCTAAGAGAATAGTATATAAGTCTCATAAGTTGCTGCATTTGCTGCTTAGATGTTCCAATGATAAGTTCCGAAGAAGTGTGTTTTTAGAGCTTCAGTCACCATGTTAAGTGCCACCTAGACAGATAAAGAACAGTTACTTACCTTACAGTAACTGTGGTTCTTTGAGATGTTCTGCCCACATGGATCCCACTCTTGGTGTGAATGCACCCCATGCACGAGACACCAGAATCTTTAAACCACTAATGTTCATTGGAGCCAAGCAAGCCAAGCATGCCATAGTGCCACTCCTAGCAAGGGCATAAAGTGTAGGATGGCCCCAAGGCCAGTGAGTTCCTTCACCACCCTCAGTCCGGGGAAGATGGGTGGGTTGTGGGATCCACAGGGCCAAAACATCTCAAAGAACCACAGTTACTGTAAGGTAAGTAACCATTCTTTCATCTTCAAGTATCTGTCCACATCTTGATTCCATGCTTGGTGAGTTAACCTCCTAAAGAAGTGGGAGCTAGAAATCCTACTTAATAAGCATTAGTAGGACTTCCCTGCCAAACTGGGCATCAGATCTAGAAGCTGACAATGGAGAATAAGGACTAGCAAAAGTATGTACTGAGCTCCAAATGGCTGCACTACAAATCTCAACTATAAGGACGCCTGAGCTCTAGCAGAATTAGATTTAACTTGCGAGTGGGGAGCCACTTTGTTCAAATCACATGAAAGCCTGTGGCAGGGCTCGCTCACCCTTGGAGCATCCCTTTGTGCTGGGGTAGGATTTTCCTGCTACATTCAGCTCCATCACATCCTGCCGGCTGTCTACCTCTGGCCTCAGATCTTCTGAGTCTCAGCCCTCCAGCCAAGTCACCTACGTTCGGACCCCTTCCGGGGCATCAGAAACAAGTCCAAGTCCAAGCAAAACTCCAAATGAAACTGAATAGTTCTTCTGCCTCAGTGTCACTCTGTCCTCAGCATAGAGAGGGCCAGCTATGAGTCTCACTCACCCTTCTTATTGAGGTAATTGCCCAAAGAAAGTGGTCTTAATTGACAGCTGGTTCAAAGAATGTGGTGATATTGGTTCGAAGGGAGGAGGAAACATATGAATTAACCCTTGCAGAAATTTAGATACTTTAGGGTGTGAGAATACAGTGCAATTTTGTATAGGTGCGTGACAAGCTGATACTGTGGCCAAATGAACCATCAGTGAACTAACTGAGGATCCAGGTTGTTTTAAAGACAAGAGATAGTCCAGCATGTCAGGAATGGAAGTCTGCATCCGATGATGATGGCGCTGAACAGCCCACTGTGAAAAACATTTGCATTTAAAGTGATACGTTAGTCTAGTGGAGGCTTTCCTGTTCTGAATCAAAATGTCCCAAACCTCTGCCAAACAGCTTCTGTCCACAAAGGCCAACCAACAAGCAACCAAGCTGTTAGATACAGAGACAACAGGTCCGGGGGAAGGACTAGACCGTGAAGGACTGTTTGCATGATTCATCAGCTCAGAGAACCACAACCGGCAAAGCCAATCTGGTGCTGTGAGTATCAGTCAGGCTTTGTCTTGTCTCACCTTCCTGAGGACTCCGGGAATTAGTGGGAATGATGGGAAGGCATACAGCAGATGACTGCTCCGGTGAATCAGGAAAGCATACAACACGGAGCCTGGACTCATGCCTCCCTGAGAACAAAATATGATACTTTCTTCTTGCTGCTGGCAAAGAGATCTACGAGGGGGAACACCCCGCACCTGAAACACCTGAGGGAGAAGCATGTCCTTCAGAGCCCATTCGTGTATCGAGGTGTCCTTTCTGCTGAGGTGGGCTGCTAGATTGTTGTGCATGGGAAACCTTAATTCTGTCTGGCATTTCCTAACTTCGGAAGTGTTGGCTTTGCCACCTTAATGTTATTTGTATGTAATTTCCTAATTAAAAAAAAAAACACAGGAAAACCAGAAATCCCTCTACATGGAAACATAGTGATCCCCAACATACATCATTAGCAGGTTTTGGACCTTTAGAGCCACAGCACAAACCTCTACCACCTGAACTAATGGAGTAACTGGTAGCAATAGTAAGTTATCTTCTATGTGGATCGGTCACTAAAGAAGGGATGAGATACACATTCTGTCAGTGGGTTTCACACCTATTGGCTGAGAGCAGAGGAATATAGAGACTGCAAACTCTGGGCTCTGAAGGGGAGTGTTTTCAAGTGGTTATCTGCCCCTGTGCCTCCAGCCTGCCTCAGTTTCTTCCCATTCCTATCTGACCACCCTCCAGCTCCTGCTCTTGATCCAGTTCTAGTTCCTGTTCTTGCGCAAACCCTGTTCCAGCCTGCTCCAGCCTTGTCTTTGCCCTACTCTGACCTTCTTCCAGCCCTGCCTCTGCCTTCTGGCCCCCCCTCCTGGGACCCTCGGACACTGATCACTCAGCTTCGACTTTTGCCTTATATCTGGACTCCAGCTAGAGTACTGATTTGGCTTGTTGATGGACTCTGATCTCAGTTCTAACTCTGACCTGTCCCTGGGCCTGGTCCTGACCCTACATCTGGTGCCAACCTCCTCTCCAACCCCTAGGCCTGACTACTGGGTGCCAGTGCCTGACACACTGTGACTCAGACACCTCTCTGAGTCACAATTCTGTTCCTGCTTCTTCCTTGCTCTGTGAGCTGGCTAGAAACTTGCTGCGGGCCTATACCAGCAGCTAGTTACGACACCTCTGTGCCAGCTCAGCTGCTCTGACCAACAAGGGCTTGGTTCTGTGCCCACTGAAGTCAATGGCAAACCTCCTGTTGATTTCAATGGTGCAGGAACAGGCTTCAGCCAGTCAAGAGTCTGTCCACCTCTTACTCCGACCACCTCCACCGGGAAGGAAAAAGCAGACACATAGCACCTGCTTATCGCTCTATACCTAGACCCAGGGCGTGGTAGCCAGTGCATGGGTGCCAGAAGAATTCTTACTCCCTCATGTTGCCACATAATCAAAATCATACTCTAATCCTAAAATCAGTAGGGAGGTAGCACCTTGAAGGATCAGACCTATTGTCCTATACTTAAACAGAAGGTTCTGCTTAAAGAATCAGCATGTTGCCTTCCAGACTATTATAAGATGGTAGAAACTGTTCAGCTGAGCTTTTTTATTAAAATAATTTTATTTATGCATAACAAAATTAGCTCAGTTAAATCATCATAATTCAAAGGTTCATAGACACAGAAAGGCTTATTAGGAGAAACAGGATTTGTACTTCAGTGTAATACAGAGTTAAGTACACAGTGAAATAAAAACTAGCAGTGTTAGAGGAATACTTAAAAATGCCAGGCAAGCATGTACCATACTGGGTTAGGGCGTCTTAAAGACGATGCAGAGTGTCCTCAACTCCCATTGTGATCAGTGGATACTGAGGGTGTGCGGCACCTGGCAGCATCACTTCCTTATCCTGTTAATGAGTAACTAGAGCAAACGCCATCTATTTATTTGTCATATTAAACACATAAAGGTAAAATACATCACGTGAAGGCCCCAGTCCAGCAGAGCACTGAAGCATATGTTTAATTTTAACAAAACTGCTCACACACTTAAAGTTAGCTTGTTAATGTTTATAACACACTTAGAATGTGAAAGCCACAAGAAATACTAAATCTTCTTGTCACTATGTTCATGGAGTTTAATCCCGTTTAAACGCAAAATGTTTGCTATTTGGCAGTTTGATTTATTTTCATTTTTTAAAATGACCTCTGTGCTTGCCAGATGGACAGCCCTGGAAAACCAATGTCCTCTGTAGCGCCCCAGAACAGGCAAAGCACCAGCAGTGACAATGCAAGCTTCCCCACACTGTCTTGCTAATGTGCTTCATATCCTCACATAGAAGGATCAACCTATCTTGAAGAGACGAGAGCACATTTCAGGCTCTTTGCCCATTCAATCTCAACTGTGTGGCAACACTGCATCCAAATGATTCATTTGTATTACTATGTTAAAGTGTCCATGCTTTTCTGAACACACAAGAATAGCTAGTCACTTAACCAGAGAGCTTACATTTTAATTGTTACTCGTATGGCTTTAGAATGGTGGAATGAATTTCTGGAAGGTCAGATCTACTCCATGTCTGTCTAACCAACTATCAGCCTATGGGGATTTTTATAGCTGTTAATTATTCATATTCATGGATTATAAGGCAAGAAGGGAATATTATACAATTCTAGTCTGACCTCCTGTTATAACAATGTATAAAATGTTCTGTGTTCTGGACTGGGATGGGAGTTGTGCCATTGACTTCAGTGGGGACAGGATTTTACCCTTTGTTTTTAAATCCCCCATGACTTGTTCCAGCCTCCACCTTCTCTTTGTTTCCTTTCTCATGCTCTCTGTTCATCTAGCAGGTAGAGGGAATTCTCTTCTCAGTACAATGTTCCCACTACTTATGCAAGAGCCCTTTCTCTCTAGTGGACAATCTTTCCTCCATCTCTCTCCTTCACTAACTCTCAATAGGTTTTCAAACCACATCTGAAAATAGATTTCCCCCCCTTCTCCTATACCTCCTCATTCCTCTCTCCCTCATTGGTTATTTACTTGAGGGCAATATCTTGAGATTTGGGAGCATAATACATTTATTTTAGAAATTTTAAAATGTGTATATGACAACAAAGGAGAGAATTTCACCTTTGATTTTCATGAACAGACTATCTTTAAAAATCATGTACATCAATATAAAATCATGAATAAACATTAAAATCATCCGGTGCCACATTATGCAAAGAACACACAGGACATCCTTCCTAGTTTTCATGTTTATTGAACATTTCTCTCTCAATATTTGATAATATAGATATAATATTAATTAATATTTACTCTTTATAACACAGTTTTTGTGCAATATCAAAGAATGTATTTTCATATTTAATAATGGACACAGAATCAAACTTTAAAATAGTTAATAAAGTTCTGGCAGTTCCTTAATGATAATGCACATCGTGGTTGCTTCTGAATAAGCAGCCAAAGGAGTAGAGTGTTAAAATATTTTAAGTCAGTTTCATTTTCCTGAAATGAATGGTTATGTCTTTATCTTTATAACTGGCAGAATGTGTTTCAGGTTCATTAATTATGAAGTCACGTTTTTATTTTTAACTGCAGTACTTCTGTATGATTAGTTACAAGGAGAGATGTAATTGTCTAAGTTCCTACAACAATCCTACGACTGATTGCACCAGGCAAAGTGTAAATGAAAAGCACCAAGAAGATCATCAGAATAATCAGAATCAGCGCAATGATGATGTACTTCTTGTAATTTCTCCAGATGAGGTGATACAAACACCTGAAAGGATTTACAAACCAGGAGAAGGAAGTGTCTGGGCGGCTGAAGGGAAGAAAAGAGAGAAAAAATTGGTAAGCGCAGATCCAGACATTTCCAAAAGATATTACATTATAAAACTCATGTTGTGTAAAAAATATCACTTACAAAAGGACCTTTTAACACCTTGGAATCCACTAAAAGTTCTGAATACTCAGAGCACTTTTGAAAGTGCTAAGCACCTTTGGATCACTCAACAATCCATCATGAATAGAGAAAGTGAATAGGGGATGCATTATTTATTTCTTGACATAACACAAGAACCAGGAGTCATCCAATGAAATTAACAGGCAGAAGGTTTAAAACTAACATAAGGAAGTATTTTTTCACAGTATAGTCAACCTGTGGAACTTGTTGCCAGGGGATGGTGTGAAGGCCAAAACAATAGTGAGGTTCAAAAAGGAATTAGATAAGTTTATGGAGGATAGGTCTGTCAATGACTATTAGGCAAGATGGTCAGAGAGACAATCCCATGCTGTGGGTGTCCCTAGACCTCTGACTGCCAGAAGCTGGGACCGGATGACAGGGAATGGATCACTCGATGTTTGCCCTGTTCTGTTTATTCCCTCTAAAGCATCTGGCACTGGTCTCTGTCGGAAGACAGGAAACTGGGGTTGATGGATCATTGTGACCAGTATGGCCATTCTTCTGTTCTTAACCACCACATCTCATAACACACACCCACGTGCTACTGTGAAGAATGAACTGTATATTTTAAATTTCAGAGCTATGCAAATTAAGACAAATCTGGGGGTCCTAATTTACATATTAACCTACAGCAAGTTTTAAATGTGAAGTTTAGAGGTCCTGTGCTTCTTGGGCCTGACCCAAAGCCCAGTGGAAAGACTCCCATTGATGTCAATTGCCTTAGGATGAGAGTCCTAGCGAGTAGCCACTACAAATAATCTGCTTTCCTGGTTATAGTCACATTGCTAGATTTTTCAAACACGTATGGCATGTGTGAGTTAGTCCCAGCAGAGTGCTGGGAAGCCTTAGAATGGAATCCACTCACATGCAGTTTTAAAATCTGGGTCTTGACCAAACGTTATTTGGGAATCTCTGGCCACCAAACCCCAGCGGCCAGATTGTGGTTGTTTTTTGCATGTGTGCACAGGGGTGGGAAAGGTACGAGGAACCTTTCCACTATGGAGGGGACAACCAGAGCTGCAATCCAAAATTCTTCTGAGTGCAGGGATGCTTTTTCCTGCCCCACAACTAGAGCACATTCATCAAAAGAGGTAGGACCATGGCCCTGATCCTCTTCACGCAGCCCAGCAAAGCTGACTGGCTGCAGAGAAAAGTGCAAGTCACATGCAACCAAGAGACAATGTAGTAGCCATCTCCCCGCTGCATGCCAGGGAGCTCTGGAAGACATTGTGCCTCTCTGACTTTAAAGGCCTTACCTCAGGAATGAACTGAGCCAGTGTCTGTCAGTTGTGTATAATGGGACTATTCAGAATACAAAATACTATTTGGAATAATTCAAGGTAACAGAATATGTTCTTTTGAGATATTGCTTATTGATCCTATACCAAGTATACCCCAAGGTTGCGAAGATGTTACAATAAGGGAAATAAAATTAAAATGCTATATCATCATGAATATTGTCTGCATATTTTTTCATAAAACTGTTGAAGTCTTGTAAACAATCTCATTGTCACCCACAAATGCCTCCTGTAGAAGGTCAGAAAATCTGGAAGCTCAACTGAACATCTTTTTGATGTAGAGAATGAAATTCTTCACCGGTTAAAATTACCACTTGGAATAAGATTTTAAAAATCTTTTGTAGTAGGGAATCTTATTTCAAATTCCTTGTCTTTCCATAGCTCATCCCTGTAACAGAATTAACTGACGACATGAATGTTTTTCTGATTCAAAAACCTCACCTGGCAATTTTTTGAGGGTGGTGGAATTTGATTTGATAAAAAGTTCATTCTGGACCTTTTGCTTTGTGAAAGGACTTTAAAAAACCTTACGCAGTCTTATGTTGAAAAATAGGTAGCCTCATTCTTTGACTGTGAAATTCAATAAGTGAATATAGATAGATGTGATAAAATTGCACCATTCCCATGTGTGCAGTCATTGGCGTGTGTCTAATTTATGCATATAAGTACCAGACATATACACACAAATCAGATTTGTGGATTCCTTCACGTATGGGCAAAGAATCCCTCACATCTAATATTGAGAAGCAAGCCCCTAGACATATAGGTTAGCAATGACAGGCATAGCAGATATTGATTAACATAACAATTGTAAAGCACTTAGCAAATATTAATTATTTAAGCCTAACGATATTCCTGTCAGATACTCTAGGTAAATATCATTACTCCACATTTTTATATCTGGGCAAACTGAGTCACAAAGAGGCTAATGGAGTCTGCTGGAGTTACATAAAAAGACAGTACCAGAGACAGAAGCAGACATAAGAAGCATTCCTGCTAAATTCCTTGCTCTAACCACTATACCAGCCTCCTTATCTCACTTAGTGAATATGCTCCCACTCACTTGGGTTTCTCCAAAGGCTCAGGTTCCTTCCGAGCTTTCCCTACAGGACTCTTCTCAGCTTCCTCTGCAGTGACTAAATGGAATTCAGCTTCCACTTTGCCCTACATCAGAGAGTAAATTTTGATTAATATCTGTTCAAATATTTAATCCAGAGTTATTAACCAATAACCATCCATTAACAAATTAGCACCCGTGAGACAGTCACAAAAATAGATATGCCTAGTTTTAGATTAGTTGACTGAATAATAAAGAACTATATTCATTAATAGTCTGCTAGTAAAATTCAAGAATTGACAACCACAAGCATAGAGAAGCAATTCTTAATTTACCTTTTTTAGTTATTATGAAGAGCCTATAACAATGTAATTTGATATGGCTCACCCCCTAAATGTTAATACTGATAAAAATCATGTCTATTGGACCATCTCATAAAGTTATATCACTTGAATTATTAATGCTCTTTTTAATAACAGCCACAAGTGCAGTCATGTAAAGTTAGCTTGTCCTATATGGAAGTTACAATACACAATATTACTGCTCAGCTGATCTCTGTGAGATTAGTACTTTTCTGTCTCTTTGTAAGGTGCCTATCATCAGAGAATCTGTACATGAGAGAGGCACTTCTGGTCATCTTAGATTGCTCATTTTAATCATTAGTGATCTGCTTACAGTGAGATCCCCAGCTTTGATGAAAGGCCACCATCCTCTGACACGCTTTTGCTGAAATATGGATATCTTGTTTTCTTTACTTGTTGCTATTACCATGCTGATGTCACAACTCTTGGCAGATTTTGCTGCTCGAGGAAATTCATTCAGTTTCATTTCAAGGGAGCCTAGGGAAAAATATACCATCTCTTAGACATTTCAGATGTAAACACAATCAAAGAACAACCAATTAATTCATGCATATTCTAGCTTGGACACAGCAGTAAACTACTCTGAGATCGTATCTGTAGCTAAATATAATCTGCATGTATGGCCCCCATGTCTGTGGTATCTGAGTGCCTAACAGTTCACTTTGCTACTAAACACATGGCTCTTATTTAAATACACCTAGTTAGTTTGCTATCCAAACTGTTACTCAGCAAATACCCCAATACCTCTTCCAAGGATCTGAGCAGTAGTTCTCAAAGATATTGGCAAAGCAACCGTGTGAATTCTGAAGGGTCCACCAAAGCTTTTGAAAAACATCATCAGAAGTTGGACAGATCAATCTGCCATAATAAATGAGGATTTATAACTCCCTTATTAAGACAGGCAAAGAAAGGTGATGTAGAACATTTGTTATTGATTTGTCCAGATTTCATTGTTGTTTCTATCTGGGTATGTTATAAAATCAGTATAAATGGATCAGTGAACAGGAAGACAGCAAACATGAGTTCTTAAGAGAGTTCACAGAGAGAGCAGGATAACACACCCTGTCAGGATCCAGCAAGACTGGTCAAGTTTTTCAAAAGTGATTAGTCATCTAGGGTGCATCAGTTTTTTGGGTGCCTGACTTGAGACACTTTAAAAGGCCCTGATTCTCTGAAGTAAGGTTCTCAGCACGGTCTGAAAATTAGGCCACTTTAAAGTGTCAAAAGTTGGACATTGAGAAATGGAGGCACCTGAAATCAGGTTTTTTAAAACCGTGGCCAGTATGGCTAGAGAAAGCTGTCCTAGTGCATTAGTTTGAGGTGGAAAACCAAGCAGTCTAATGCAGATGGTGTGCAATACTCATGCAATTCAGGTGTGCAATACTCATGCAATACCCATCTCAATACCAGAAAGATGTTGACGCATCAAAAGGAATTCATGGAAGAGAAATAAAAATGGTTAAGGGAGTGAAGAAAATAATTTACGAGAGGTGATTAAAGGGACTAAATGTGTATGGTCCTCCCATCTTCCCAGCTGGATGCAGGACTGATGGGGATGACCCGCTTCCCATTGACTCATGGAGCTAGAAAGCTTCCAAAACACCCTTTACTTTCTCCATCCCTCCTTTTCTTCTGCCCAGTTCAGTCTCTTTCATGTTGTATCATGTCACATTTAAATTGAAGGCTCTTCAGGGCAGGGACTGGACGTGAAATCCCATCCCTAGTGAAGTGAATGAGAGTTTTGCCATTGATTTCAATAGGGCTAGGATTTCACTCAGGTTTTTATTTTTTTTGAGGTGCCAAATTTAGGCACTCAAAAAATCCAAACAATAATACAAGAAGAAGAAGGTGTTGCTACGTTTAGTGCACAGTGCAACGCAGACCAGCTTGCACAAGCCCTTCCTAAGCATCATCTCTCTCACACACATCCACCAAACCAAAACCCCATGAATCCACAACCTAATCTCCTGAGGCTGGAGCAGAACCATAGTATCATGGAAACATAGGACTGGAAGGCACCTCAACAGATCACCTAGTTCAGTTCCCTGCACTCAAGGCAGGACTACATAATAGTCCTGACAGGTGTGTGTCTAACCTGTTCTTTAAAACCTTCAAAGATGGAGATTTCACAACCTCCCTAGGCAATTTATTCCACTGCTTCCACCCTGACAGTTAGGAAGTTTTTCCTAACGTTCAGCCTAAACCTCCCTTACTGCAATTGTCACCCTCCTCCTTGTAACAGCCTTTTCACAGATTCATAGAATTATGGGACAGGAGGGGACCTCAAGAGGTCATCTAGTCCATTCCCCTACATTCATGGTATGACTAAGTATTATCTAGAACATTTCTCACAGGTGTTTTATTTACTTCAAACCTGTTATCATATTTCCCCCCTCCCCCCCAGTCTTCTCTTCTCCAGACTAAACAAATCAATTTTTTTTTCAATCTTCCCTCATAGGTCGTATTTTCTAGACCAATAATCATTTTTGTTGCTCTCCTCTGGACTTTCTCATATTTGTACACATCTTTCCTGAAATATGGCACCCAGAACTGGACACATTTCTCCAGCTGAGACCTTATCAGTGCAGAGTAGCATGGAAGAATTATTTCTCATGTCTTGCTTACAACACTCCTGCTAATACAACCCTGAATGATGTTTGCTTTTTTTTGCAACAGTGTTACACTGTTGACTTATATTTAGCTTGTGGTCCACAAGATCCCTTTTGGTAGTACTCTTTCCTAGGCAGTCATTTCCCGTTCTATATGTGTGAATTGATTGTTGCTTCCTAAATGAAGTACTTTGCATTTGTCCTTATTGAATTTTATCTTATTTACTTCAGACCATCGGCAGTTTGTCCGGATCCTTTTGCATTTTACTCCTATCCTGCAAAGCACTTGCAACCCCTCCCAGCTTGATATCGTCTGTAAACTTTATAAATTTACTCTCTATGCCATTATCTACATCATTTATGAAGACATTGAACAGAACATGACCCAGAACTGATCCCTGCAGGACCCCACTCAATATGCCCTTCCAGCTTGCTTGTGAACCACTGATAACTACTCTCTGGGAACAGTTTTCAACCAGTTGTGCACCCACCTTATAGTAGCTTCATCTTCACTATATTTCCCTAGTTTGTTTATGAGAAGGTCATGCCAGACAGTATCAAAAGCCTTACTAAAGTCAAGATATACCACATCTACCACTTTCCTCCATTCGCAAAGCTTGTTACCCTGTCAAAGAAAGCTATTAGGTTGATTTGACATGATTTGCTCTTGACAAATCCATTTTAACTTTTACTTATCACCTTATTATCATGTAGGCATTTGAAAACTGATTGCCTATTTGCTCCATTATCTTTCTGCAAAAAGAAAAGGAGTACTTGTGGCACCTTAGAGACTAACCAATTTATTTGAGCATAAGCTTTCGTAAATTTGTTAGTCTCTAAGGTGCCACAAGTACTCATTTTCTTTTTGCAGATACAGACTAACATGGCTGCTACTCTGAAACCGGTCATTATCTTTCCGGGTACTGAAGTTAAGCTGACTGGCCTGTAATTTCCCGGGTTTTCCTTATTCCCCTTTTTAATAGATTGGCACTGTACTGGCACCATGCTGAAGTTTGAAGCTCCTGTATTAGATGCCTACCTACTACAGTAACTAGAGCAATATAAATATGTAGATGAGACAGAGATATATAGATAAGTAAGAGGAGGAGTATTTGTCTAAATGATATTTATAGGACATAAGAGAGAGGAATACGATATTTGATGCATGTAAAAACTAAGGAGAGGAATTGTTTTGGGTGGTTTAAGGAGTAAAGGAATGAACTGGAGTAAAAGATACTTTGAGATGAATATCAGGAAATATTTCCTAACAGTGACCTGTGTTAGTCTGGAATAATCGTTGAATGGGTGTAGGGGAAACGCAGCCACCAGAGCAATTTTATTCTCAGCTGTACAAAGCACTGGAGAACATACTCCTGGCAAATAAGATGAAAATCCTGCATTGTCAGGGAGATACTGATTGGCCTAAATCTATTCTTTTCATTGACAATTTCTAGACTTTGGTCCATATTAAGTAATGCCTGACATTATAGAAAAATGTGACTTTCATTTAAACATGGTGGTTGAGCGGGACAACTTTTAATCAGCCTCCAAAAATATGCCACTCCGACCCATCCATTTGTGTAGCCAAAACCATATATGTGTTAGGCATTTTAGCTGTTAAGTGGATTCATAGAAGGCAATTGATAACTGGGCCTTAGATACCTCCTTCAACACTTTTTTACAAAATAAAGGTCTATGAAGATTTTAGCTGAAGTTCAGTTGGCTTCACTGTTTGCTTACCCAAGAAATCATCAGAAGAAAGTCTTTCAAAGTCCCAAACTTGGAGCACTAGCACTGCTGGCATTTTGCGTTCTGTCTTTTCCAAGGAAAATATGTTTTCTTTCTTACTGACCACCATTTGTTTCTCAGCTGGGAGGTAGTGGAATGGAAATACAAAACGCCAGTTGAAGTTCCCTTCTCCAGTCAAGGAGTTGTAATGCACATCTGTCTCCTGCTTGTCATCTTCCAGTCCCTTTAACCACCTATAGCATGCACACAGGTGAATAAAGTAAGGTTAATAGGGAAGCTGTATGGTAGGTATTCAAATTCAATTACAAGAATTTTTATCTATCAATCCTTTCTTTCATAATCAATGTTAGTATAGCAACTGGAAGGCTTAGGTGGTGGCTAATATCTAAAACACCATTCAAATGTGGCTCAGGCTTTCAGTGACTGAAAATCATGATCAAAAGTTTAGTGGGATAATGTGAATTTTATTTAGGTCAGACTTGCAAAATTCTAATTGCCCATTTACCAATGACTAATCATTAAAAATATTTTTATGGGCAAGGAAACTATCGTGAGTGTTTTCATGATCAGTCACCATGATAAAAGGTATATGAGTAGATTTTGTGCCTTAGCTGGTAGACTTCCTGACAGTCTCAGATGCTGATTTAGGTACTTGATGTTAGAACCAAAATTATTTGTATCTGCAAGTGCTCTAGAGTGAAGGATGCACTTGCATGAGTAATTTAGACCCCATCATTTTGTCTGTAGAATTGGAATTATGTTTTCCAATGTGCATTACTTTGCATTATCAACACTGAATCTCATCTGCCATTTTGTTGCCAGATCACTCAGTTTTGTGAGATCCCTTTGTAACTCCTCACAGTCTGCTTTGGACTTCACTATCGTGAGTAATTTTGCACCAGTGTAATAGCAACAGGAAAGATAAGCTATAAAATGCTAATGAAAAATTCTTCACGCACACTCTTCCCTGTCATTCACTCACACACATACTCCAGTCAAAAAACAGCTGGTTAGAATTGATTTCCCACAGGAATCTCTGAAGATACTTCTCATTTTCTTTTATTACTAACTTCACTAAGGTGGCTCATTATGTAACAGCTCATTATGTAACAGCACTCTGTATCCCTATAAGCCAGGGGTGCTGGAACAATTTGTATAGTGGGAGTGCTGAGAGCCATTGAAGCAAACTGTAAACCCTGTATCTGATGGAAACCACTTCAAGCCCAGGGGTGCAGCAGCACCCCTAGTTCCAACACCTATGCTATAAGCCCTTCAAGTTTAAAATATCGTAGGCATTTGCATTTAACCCATGAAGTTTTGGATTCGATTCTGTACTCACACCAAGTGAATGGCACTACTCCTGATTTTATTCTGTGTGAGTCGTGAATTAGGTCGAATGAGGCTATATTTAAAGATGAGAGGACTAACTAGTTTCCAGAATGGCTGGCTCTTTTTGGCACACGCTCACAACAAATTATCAAGATCCCAGAAATGTCTCACAAGGAGAACAGCCTTGTTAATACAAGCCATAAGTTCTGTGACTCTGGTCTTTAATGGATGGCTTGAACCAGATGTTAATTGTCCTCTCAAGGAATAAATGAAGAGATGCAAAAAGTGATATCCAGATGAACGCACCCTTTTACATAGATGTCACTTGATTTTTGTCCTGTGAAGATATTCTCATCCTCTAAAATTACATCTTCTGTATTCCAGATGATTACTCTCAATTCATAACTGAAAAAGAAAGAAACCAACATTTTGCATATTTCAATTCACAGTAGCAAAAGGCCTTCTAGTTGATTTCATTTCATCCTTCCTGAGTACACATATGGCCTGGGTCTAATCAGACCCTGGTATGAATCATTAGCAATTTCCTTAACATAAAGAGTGTTGTGTTGATGTAAAACTGGTTTGAAGAATGGGATCAGCATCAGACTCCTTGTGTCTATTGGAGTCTCCTGTGATATAATAGAATTAGGGGCTGTTCTCTTAGCTCATGAGACTGCAGAGGGACAGTAGGTGTCACTGGCAGCCTCAGAACAGTGGAAAATTCCTCGCTGGTTGTTTGCCTATGTTCTTTTTTTAATTCTGATCACAAAAATACTGCAATGAAACAGGGCAACTGGACTGAGCAACATCATCTGAGCATCCACAAAATACTGAGGAACTTGCCAATGAGGGCAAAACCCATTTGGCAGACGGGGCGGGGGGGTCTCCTTTTCAGAGATTTTGTTGTTGACAATATATGATATTTTGTGTAATCTAGTACATGAAAAAGGAGGAAAAATGCTATTCAGAAACACCTTTAAGAAGCACGGATAAATGTAATCTCCAGGAGAGACATTTTATAGCACCATCCAGGAAAGGGAATGAACTCCTCTGTGCTCTTGTATGCAGTAGGTGTTGGGAGCCTTAGGACATGTATATCTACCTGTTTGTCTTGCACTATTTCTGTGCACCTTTCTTCAGGCTAACTGGCAAACAGCATCGTCCAAAGTCAAGGTCTCTTGCAGAAATCTAAACCCCTCTGATGATTAACATTTCAACAACATTTGTCTATGTTTCCGTAGACTGCAGCATGGCAGCAACGTTTTGTTCTTGCCAATATTATTAGGTGCAAATCTTTCTGGTTTGAAAAATTCACAGCTGATAAATAGCCTCATATAAAATCCTTGTGTAAAGAAAGCATTTGTTAGACAGCCTCCTTTTTGGTCAAATTATGGACCTTACTTAATTCGGCATAGACAGGAGCAAAGTGTTATTTTGTTATTGCATCGTCTTTTGTTTGAACATAAATAATGCAGACACTGCTTCTGTGAAACTGTTCCAGATATAAAGATGACCTAATAAAGCCCTTATTAAAATATCTCATTAACGTTTATTTGGGATGAGCCATGAATTCTCCTAGTCATTTGTCATTTATTATCTATCAAACACTAGCAGCGAGGTTGACTCATCTAATGCAATGTCAGAGTAGGATATACATCTGCTTGAAATTACAGACACGCTTACTATTCCAAACAAATCTCTCTCTGCTGCCTCCTTTTGTGCTTCTTGTCCTCATTCTTGCCCAAAGTAGTGAAAATCCCTCAGGTACAATAATACGAGATAGAAGATCTTGACCAATGGTCAAGTACGTTATGTATTTGAGAGAGCTAAAGTGACATAGAGACTAAATTATAACTTTGGAGTTAGAGTTCAGTGGAGGGATAATAACTTTAAGACTCACTGCAGCTGCCTCTTGTACTTTCATCTTTTTACCACTGTTGAATGAATCACATGAAGTCTTTAAATCAAGATTGGATGCTTTTATAAAGGATATGCTATAGCTCAAACAGAAGTTATGGATTGATGCAGAAACTACCGGTAAGGTTCTAAGTCCTGTGTGTAACACCGACAGACCCCAGTCGTTGGTGGGCGGGATCAAACCTGGGACCTCTGGAGCTTAGTGTATGAGTCTCTATGGTATGAGTTAAAAGCCACATGGCCCTTAGCTAAGACTGTCGCAGACTCATTAATCTCTAAGTGGTCTCGGTGCCACTAGAGGGGACAGAGCACCAAACTCTGGAGGTATGTGGGCTACATACTTCCCCTAGGTGAGGAAGCGCGTCCTGAGCTTCAAAGACTTCCCAGTTGAAATCCCAGACGAGCCCCCACTTGTAACACCAACAGGCCCCAGTCATCAGTGGGTGGGATTGAACCTGGGATCTCTGGAACTTAGTGTATGAGCTGCTACTGCATGAGCTAAAAGCCACATGGCCCTTAGTTAAGGCTGTAGTAAAGTCATTAATTTCTAAGTGGTCTTGGTGCCACTAGAGCAGAGAGAACACCCAAGACGTGTGTGGGTTACATGTGTTATGCAGGAGCTCAGACTAAATGATCATAATGGTCCTTTCTGGCTTTAAAATCTACGAATCTATGGCATTGTTTCTCAGTTTAAATAATATTTTATAATATTAAAATAAATATTAAATAATATTTCTTACCAGACATTGGGTCTTTTTTATATGGCCTTGCAGTGCGGACTACAGAGGAGTGAACTGCAGCATGCGCCGAAGTGATGTGCTGTACCTGCCCCATACAGTCTCTGCTAGCACGAACCAAAAGGTACCTACTTCATGTTATCGCAGTCCTGTTTGAAATGAGACTATGAACTAACATGAACTTGATACCTTTTACCTGATACTAGTTCAGCAGGATGTACATGGGGCAGTTACAGCACACCACTTCAGTGCGTGGTGAAATTCACACCCCGATCTTCCACACTGTAGGGTCATGTAGAAAAGCCCTTTCCAAAGATTCAAGATTTGCAGGATGATGCCAGTACATTGACAGCACAACAGGAATGCACTCTGAATTACCCTTTGGGTTTCCTTGGTGAAATATCAACAGGTGGTCCTGGCGGAGGCATATCTTTGGGAAACATGTCCACCCACATCTGCACACGACCCTTTAAGAAAAGAAACAAGCAATATTGTCACCCTTCTTTAGTGAGAATTTTAAATAGCACTAAAAATTAGTGCTAAGTTCAAAAGGCTTCGCAAGCGAATTTTCTTCTAGAAATACCATCCAGGTCATTACAGTATTTGTGGCTGCTCTATGTATTTTTCATATACAGAATCTATATTAGTGGTATGTGATCACACCAAGAATCAACATTTCAGCCAGTGGTCCCAGAGCAACGCCTATATTTCACGATTTTGTGGTTGGTTCTTTGGACTTCCCCTCCCTACACTAAAGTTATTCATCTGTGTGGGGGGCCTGGTGCATCACTGCTGTCTGCCTCCCATCCTGCACTGTGTGCTGTAACCTCCATAGAACTGGGTTGCTCCAAACCCCAGTCTTGTGATTGACAATGGGGAAACCTCCATGCTGATACCGCTTCACTTCTATTTCTACTTATTTTATTACATGTGTTTATATGGGGCCAGATGTTTATCGGAGAGCTAAACCAGAACCATGTTTCTATTTCTATAGCCAAACTCAAACTTGATCCTGCTGTAGGATTCTGATATGTTCAGAAGTTTAACATTTTCACTTGCTTTCCACTCTTGGGTTCCTACCAGCACAGGACATGGTGAAACACCACAAAAAATGGTTACTCACCTTTTTGTAACTATTGTTCTTCGAGATGTGTTGTTCACATCCATTCCAATCAGGTGCGCGTGTGCCACATGCACGGTCGTCGGAAAGTTTTTCCCTTAGCAGCTCCCTTTGGGTCGACTGTGGAGCCCCCTGGAGTGGCGCCTTCATGGCACTCAATATATGACCCTGCCGACCCAACCCGCCTTCAGTTCCTTCTTGCCAGCTACTCCAACAGAGGGGAAGGAGGGTGGGTATTGGAAAGGACATGAACAACACATCTCGAAGAACACCAGTTATGAGAAGGTGAGTAACCATTTTTTCTTCTTCGAATGTTTGTTCACATCGATTCCAATCAGGTGACTCCCAAGCTCTCCCCCAGAGGTGGGGTCGGAGTTAAGGAATCTCTGATTGGAACACCACTCTGCCAAATGCTGCATCATCTCTGTCATGCTAGGTGATAACATAGTGAGTGGTAAATGTATGCACCGTTGACCAGGTTGCAGCTCTGCAGATCTCTTGAATGGGGATCCGGGCCAGGAAAGCAGCTGATGAGGCTTGTGCCCTTGTAGAGTGTGCTGTAATATCCGGGGCTGGGGCCTTAGCCAGCTCGTAGCATGTGAGGATGCAGTCTGTAATCCAGGAAGAACTGCATTAGGAAGAGTTTGGGAGCCCTTTCATCTGGTCTGCCACCACCACGAATAGTTGGTTCTATTTCCTGAAAGGCTTAGTGTGCTCAATGTAGAATGCTAGTGCATGCCGGACATCCAGTGAGTGAAGCCTCTGTTCCCATGCGCCGGTATGAGGCTTGGGACAAAAGACTGGTAAAGACTGGTGCATTTGGCTAGTATGAAATTGGGACACCACCTTGGGAAGGATGACTGGGTGAGGCCTGAGTTGACCCTTGTCCTTGTGGAAGACCGTGTAGGATGGGTTGGAGGTTAGTGTTTTTAACTCAGACACCCCCTAGCTGATGTAATGGCGACCAGGAATGCCACCTTCCACAACAAATGGAGAAGGGAGCAGGTAGCCAGCGGTTTGAAAGGGGGCCCCATTAGTCTTGAGAGGACCAGATTAAGGTCCCATGCAGGCACAGGTTGTTAAGCCTCTGGATATAATCTTTCCAGGCCCTTGAGGAAATGCCCTACCATGGGGTTGGTGAACACGGAATGCCCCAACTCTCCTGGGTGGAAGGCAGAGATAGCAGCGAGGTGTACCCTGATGGATGATCCTGCCAGGCCCTGTTGTTTCAGGTGCAGGAGGTAATCCAGGACGAGTGGTATAAGCAGCTGGAGTGGAGACGTGTGATGTTGGGCACACCAGCAAGTGAACCTTTTCCACTTAGCTAGATAAGTGACCCTGGTGGATGGTTTTCTGCTGCCAAGCAGAACCTTTCTTACAGGTTCCGAGCACTGGAGCTCCATTGGATTTAACCATGAAGCTTCCAAGCCATGAGATGGAGGGACTGGAGGTCTGGGTGGTGAAGGCGACCATGGTCCTGTGTGATCAGATCAGGGAAAAGTGGTAACATGATCGGGATGTCCACTGACAGCTGCAGAAGCGTGGTGTACCAGTGTTGGCGGTGCCACCTGGGGCCAGCAGGATTACCTTTCCTTGTCTCTGTGGATCTTGAGCAGCACCTTGTGCACAAGTGGAATCAGTGGAAAGACATACATGAGGCGTTCTCCCCAGGGTAGCAGGAACACATCTGAGATTGAACCCAGGCTGTGCTTCTTGAAGAAGTAGAACTTTGGGCACTTTCTGTTGCTCCAGGTGGCAAACAGATCGACCTGGGGAAACCCCGCCCCCCCCTTGGAAGATGGAATGTATGACATCTGGATGGATGGTCCACTCGTGGTTGTGGAACAACCTGGTGAGGTGGTCTGCTAGTTCGTTCTGCACTCCCAGGAGATATGACACCTCCAGGTGAATGGAGTGGGCTATGCAGAACTCCCATAGCTGGACGGCTTCCTGGCAATGGGAAAACATGGCATTTGTGTTGTCAGTCATCACTGCCACACACTGGCCTTATAGTCAGGACAGGAAGGTGTGGCCGGCTAGCTGCACTGCTCTGAGTTCCTTGATATTGATACGGAGTGAGAGGTCGTCCTGCGACCATAGGCCCTGCGTTCGGAGATCTCCCTCGTGAGTGCCCCAACCCAGAGCTGACACATCCATTACTAGGAACAGAGAAGGCCGTGGGCTGTTGAAGCGAATGCCTTCGCAGACAGTCCAAGGGTCGAGCCACCAACAGAGGGACTTGAGTACATGCTCTGGCACCAACACCACTGAGTCCAGGCTGTCTCATGCTGGATGATAGGTTGAAGCGAGCCATGTCTGGAGTGGTCTAAGCCTCTGTCTGGCATATCTGACCATGTAAGTGCAGGCTGCCATGTGGCCGAGGAGACTCAGGCATCCCCTTGTTGTCATCACCTTGGGGTATCAGCTGAGGCTTTGGATCACGTCTGTCATCACTTGGAATGGTGCCTCTGGCAGGACTGACCTTGCTTGCCCTGAATCAAGCACCACCCCAATGAATTCTATTCTTTGGGTCAGTGACAAGGTCGACTTGTTCACGTTGAGGAGTCCCAGCCTCTCGAAAGTAGCTCTGACTAGTTCGACTTGAGACTCTGCCTGTTTCTTGGAGAGCCAGTCGTCGAGGTAGGGATACACCTGAACCTGCCTCCTGCGAAGAAAGGCTGCGATCACCGACATGCACTTGGTGAAGACTCGGGGGGTCATCGACAGGCCGAATGGGAGGACCGTGTACTGATAATGTTTGTGGTTGACCACAAACCGCAGAAATCATCTGTGCACAGGCCGAATGGATATGTGAAAATATATGTCCTTCATGTCGAGGGCGGCATACCAGTCTCCTGGTTCCAAGCAGGGGATGATCGTGCTCAGGGAGACCATGAGGAACTTCAGCTCAACCAAGGACTGGTTGAGTCCTTGAAGATGCCAGAGACCGATGTTGCTACGATGGTGCTGGAGACCAGTGCCACTTAGCCCATGCTGGAGACTAAGCCAGGAAACCACAAACAGGATCCCGAGCTGGGGAACGGTGACTCAGCGATGGTGAACCCAAGTGGTGCCGAAGTGAATGTTGCCATGTCGGAGAGGGTGATCGCTGCATCATGGCCAGCTTGTCTCTACATGGCGCTGGATGCAGCAGCACCGGAGGCTTGTCCCTGATAGCCAGAGGTTGCAGGGCCATCATTGCTATTAGGTCCCTCATGGCTTCAAAAGTGCCTGGGGTGGAGGGAGACTCCAATTCCTCCAATTGGCGCTGTCTGTCCAGGGAGTCACTGGACTCAATGGTCCCCTGCGGGGAACCAAAGTCAATGGCGCTGACTGCTGGTCCTTGGGCACTGGGTGCTCCTTCATGGGACACACTGCTGTTGTGACTGGCACTGCCTTCGGCACCGGGGAATGACCCCAGTCCATCTTATTGTGTCACTTGTGTGGCACTGGTGAGTGCGAACGGTGCCTGGTTGAATGCACCACTTGCAGTGCCAGGAAGTGCTGGTGCCGAGGGTCTCTTGAGTCAGAGTCTTTGCTCGGCGCCATGTTGCACACCGAGGCTGGGGCACTCTGTGGCGGGCTGCAGATGGAGAGTGGACCCCATCAGAAGTTGTTTCAGCCAGAAATCCTGCTCTTTCTTCATCTGAGGGTGGAAAGACCTGCAGATTTTGCACCTGTGTGTTTGGTGCTCTTCCCCCAGACACGCATCGTGGGGGTAGCCCATTGGCATGGGCTTCCCACAGGTTCCGCAAGGTTTAAACCCTTGGCCTTGAGGCATGCCCAGGAGCCGAGGGAAGGTAAGGTATAAGGGAGGACCCTGCACGCTAACCTGAACACTATATACAGTATGTACACAAACTAAAACTAACTACTAACTGAAACCTAGACTGAAACTACAGACTAAAGAAGAAAGCTAAGGGAAGCCCTTGCTAGGCAAGCAAATGCAGTTCCAATGGCCATCACAACAGTAAGAAGGAACTGAAAGGGGGTCGGATCGGCAGGGTCATATATTGAGCGCCATGAAGGCACCACTCCAGGGGGCTCCACAGCTGACCCAATGGGAGCTGATCAGGGAAAATGTTTCCGACGACCATGCACGCAGCGTGCGCACACCTGATTGGAATCAATGTGAACAAGCACTTGAAGAAGAGAGGTGTTTCTCGTGGTATTTTCAACTCAGGCCAGAGGTGGTAGCAATTGAAATCTTTCAAGAAAGCCTATTCTTATGAGACTTCCAGCCCAACTTTGGAGACTCAAGAGGGTTGGATAATTATTTGGATCCTTAATTGAACCTAACTCAGATTCTGAGTTGTTTTCAGTTTGGCCATCACAAATAAGAACATCTTGTAACAAATCAGTGACTATCTAGAATTTTCATCACTGTCATTGTGATACACATTATCAGAACTGCGCAAGAATGAGGGCAGACTCTTAAGCCCTTAAAGTTGAAGTCCAAAGAAGAATCACTGTTAGCTGTTCACACTATAACAATAATACTTATCCAGACACACCTCTTGAGCAATTCCCATAGATGGTCTGGAGAGGAATCAGAACATATATTGAATAGTTAACTATATTTTCCCAATGAAATACATGCATATATATTATATTAGGGCTGTCAAGCGATTAAAAAAATTAATTGTGATTAATTGCACTGTTAAACAATAATAGAATACCATTTACTTAAATATTTTGGATGTTTTCTACATTTTCAAATATATTGCTTTCAATTACATCACAGAATACAAAGTGTACAATGTTCACTTCATATTTATTTTTGATTACATGTATTTGCACTGTAAAAAACCAAAAGAAATAGTATTTTTCAATTCACCTAATACAAGTACTGTAGTGCAATCCCTTTATTGTGAAAGTTGAACTTACAAATGTAGAATTATGTACAAAAAACTTCATTCAAAAATAAAACAATGTAAATTTTAGAGCCTGCAAGTCCACTCAGTCCTACTTCTTGTTCAGTCAATCGCTCAGACAAACAAGTTTGTTTACATTCGCAGGAGATAATGCTGCTCGCTTCCTGTTCACAATGTCACCTGAAAGTGAGAACAGGCATTCTCATGGCACTGTTGTAGCCGGTGTCGCAAGATATTTGTGTGTTCCTTCATGCTTCAACCACCATTCCAGGGGACATGCGTCCATGCTGATGCTGGGTTCTGCTTGATAACAAGCCAAAGCAGTGCAGACTGATGCATGTTCATTTTCATTATCTGAGTCAGATGCCACCAGCAGAAGGTTGATTTTTTTTTTCGTGGTTTGGGTTCTGTAGTTTCCGCGTCGGAGTGTTGCTCTTTTAAGACTTCTGAAAGCATGCTCCACATCTCGTCCCTCTCAGATTTTGGAAGGCACTTCAGATTCTTAAACCTTGGGTTGAGCAATGTAGCTATCTTTAGAAATCTCACCTTCTTGGAGTTTTGTCAAATCTGCAGTGAAAGTGTTCTTAAAATGAACAACATGTGCTGGGTCATCATCCGAGACTGCTATAACATGAAATACACCTCTACCCCAATATAACGTGACCCGATATAATGCAGGTTCACATACAACGTGGTAAAGCTCTGACATGCTGCTCTGAGAAGTGTATTAAGGGTGCCGGGCTGGGGCTGAGGGGTTGGATAAGGGGCAGAGGGTCTCGGGCGTGGTCAGGTGCTCCCTCCCCCACCCAGGGTCTGGGAGGCAGGAGCTCTGAGGGGCACTTTTGGGGGGCCTGCAGTCCCAGAGTGGCCCAGGGGATTAGTGGGGGGATGGGAGCAGCCCGCTCAGCTTCCCTCTCCCCGGCCCCAGCCGTGTTGCTCAGGGGAGGGGGCTTGGGGGAAGGGATCCCCCCCGCACTCACCGGCAGCGGTGGAAGCGGAGCAGCCCAGCCCCAGCCCACTCCACTCCATTCCACCAGCTCCCAGCTGTGGCGCTCTGCTTCCCGCCGCAGGTGAGTGCGGGACCTTTCCCCAACCACCCCACCCCCCCGTGACACAGCTGGGGCCGGGGCAAGAAAAGCGGAGTTGGCTGGGGCCACGTCACTCTGCTTCCCGCCGCCAGTGAGTGCGGAGGGCGTCCTTTCCCCAACCTCCCCACACTCACCAGCAGCGGGAAACGGAACAGTGGTGGAGGTGGCGGAGTGGAGTGGGCTGGGGCCGTGTTGCTCCGCTTCCTGCCGCTGCCAGTGAGTGCCTGTTAGGAGGCGGGGGGTGTAGATAGGGGTCGGAGCAGTCAGGGGACAGGGAGCAGGGGGATTGGGTAGGGGGTGGGGTCCTGGGGATAATTAGGGATGGGGGTCTCTGGAGGGGGCGGTCAGGGAACAAGGAACGGGGGGGCCAAAGCAAGTTCGATATAATGCAGTCTCACCTATAATGCGGTGAGATGTGTTGTCTCCTGAGGACCACATTATATCGGGGTAGAGGTGTATATGGCAGAATGTGGGTAAAATAGATATACAATTCTCCCCCAAGGAGTTCAGTCACAAATTTAATTAACACATTATTTTTTTAACAAGCATCATTAGATGGAAGCATGTCCTCTGGAATGGTGGCCGAAGCACGAAGGGCATACGAATGTTGAGTATATCTGGCACGTAAATACCTTGCAATGCCAGCTACAAAAGTGCCATGTGAATGCCTGTTCTCACTTTCTGGTGACATTGTAAATAAGAAGAGGGCAGCATTATCTCCTGTAAATGTAAACAAACTTGTTTGGTTTAGAGATTGGCTGAACAAGAAGTAGGACTGAGTGGACTTGTAGGCACTGAAGTTTTACATTGTTTTGTTTGAGTGCAGTTATGTAACAAAAAAAATCTACATTTGTAAATTGCACTTTCACGACAAAGAGATTGCATGATGGTACTTGTATGAGGTGAACTGAAAAATATTATTTCTTTTGTTTATGATTTTTACAGTGCAAATATTTGTACTAAAAATAATATACACTTTGAGTTCAATTACAACACAGAATACAATATATATGAACATGTACAAAAACATCCAAAATATTTAATAAATTTCAGTTGGTATTCTATTGTTTAACAGTGCAATTAAAATGGCAATTCATCGAGATTACTTTTTTTAATTGTGATTAATTTTTTGAGTTAATTGCGTGAATTAACTGTGATTAATCAATATTATATATATTCATTTTAGCAGATGCTGAAATTGCATTAGCTTCAATGTGTCTTCATGAAGTCAGTGTGACTTAAACATGTGCTTAAATGCTTTACTGCAGCCAAATTCCCAAGTAGTTATTTTCAGATATGAGCAAAGGGACTCTTGATTAGATTCCCTGAAAAAAAAATTGTGTGGTGAAGTTAAAGCTGAGAGCACCCCTACAAGAACTTTGCAGATAGTGGGAGAGGGAAAGCAACAGTCATTAAAATGCAATGAAATGCAGAGTTAACATTAAATTGACAAGAAACCCCAAAATTTGAAAGTATGAAAATTTGCAATTAAATCAGATCACTCTTGCTTAGGTGCCTAAATATGAATTTAGGTGCTTCACTGTACATATGCACATCTGACAATTTTGAACTATGTACTTATGATTTTGTGCAAACTATAACGGAAACAGGAGCACTTGTGAGATTTCCCTGTTAGCTCTGAGATAGTAACAGAAACAATGGTGGTAGGAGAAATGGAAAACCTCTTCCGTGTTTCGTGCTTTCACCGTAGGCTTATCTACCTGTTCCATGCCTGGTTTATCCTTGTGATAGAGAGGCCGGGTCTCAATGTGTTCTGGAACCAGCTTACATCCAACCCCTGGGATTTCATCCCAGGAATGTAAAACCTTTAGGGCAAGTTGTTCATAGGATTCAACTGGCTCTTCTATAGGAAAGAGTAATAAAAAAAAGAACAACCAGAGCAGAATTAGCATATTAAGCCTCTGATTAATATGGTCTGTCAGTTGTGAAAGACACATGTTAAAAATCTGCTCGAGTTTAGAGCAGCATTTAATGCATCCCAAGGAAGAACAGAGATGTAATCAAACACATTTAGTCCTTTAAGTTAGAGCACCCACAGGAGTAACTGAAAGTTTAGTGCTGAGAAGGAACCTAATTACAAAATACCATGAATCATTACAAAATTAAACAGGCCTATTTTAGTGCTGTCTCTAACAGTAGGATGGTAAAGACTTACTGGCTTGCTTTCTTCTTCTTCGTCTAAATAATTAAGTCTTTTTCTTTAAAAAATTGTAGCCAATCAAAGAACAGGGGATTTGGCATTTCCTCGAGCTGCCAGGAAGTGCCAGTAATAGGTGCTAGGGATTGTACATTAATTTTATTTTGCCTTGTGATGGCAACAAGGAAGACCCCTTGAGTGCCAAATTCACGTGCTGCGTGTAGGGAGCAGAAAGATGCCAAAGGTATCCATGGATAAAATTATGCCTTGTTCTGGGCAGTGTTGTGCTAAGCAGGGGAAAGGGAGGGCCAACCTGCAGTCCCCCGGTGACACTGTGCCTCTGAAAAGCGTAATGGCTCCACCGGCACTGGGGCAAGAATACTGGGAAGCAACTATTGCAGCCACTTCTCCTAGTATACACCTGTTGGTAAGCAGAGGGTCAGGTCTAGTCCTGCTCTGCCCAGGCCCCTCTGGAGTCATTTGTTTGTCTAGCACTCTTTTACCTAATGTATCCTTTCGGGAACAGCCATAGTTTATATCCTATCCTTATACTGAAGCATGCTGAGCCCTATCTTCCCTGGTCTGCTTGTCCACAGGAGAAACGGGAGCAAGATATATGAGCTAAGACAAAGATCAAACTCTGAAAATAGACTAGACACTGACGAAGAGGGAAAGCACAGTCCTTGTGCTGCTTCCCTCTCTTGGGCTACCCAGTCAAAGCATCCATCCTAATGCATGTCATCTGCCCCTTACCATCTCCTTCCCTCAAATACGCAACCTAGCCACTGGTGACTCTGTCCCACCCCTCACCACCCACATCTACAAACCCAACCCCTTGGTAGCTTTGCCCCTCTACTCCTCTTGGAACTTGACTTTTCCCCTGGTGGAAGCAGCAACTCCCTGCAAAGACCTCTAGACTCATGGATCCCCAAGCTCAACAGGACTGCAGGGAGTAGGTTTTATACTAATGCCCTCGCAGAACTAATGATGATAGTGGTAATAGTTAATAATAAACAAGAAGTGTAACAATGAAGAGAGGCAGCCTGGTCTAGTGGATAAGGCACTGGACTGGGAATTAGGAGGCCTGAGTCCTGTTCATGAATTGACTATTGGCCAGCTGTGTGACCTTATACAAGTCCTTTAATCTTTGTGCTCCTATTTCCCTTCTCACTCTTTGTCTGCCTTGTCTATTTAGATGGTGAGCTCCTCAGGGCAGAGACTGTCTCTTGCTATCTGCTTGTCCAGTGCCTAGCACAACAGGACCCCAATCAAAGGTGGGACCTCTAGGGGCTACTGTAATGGGACTAAATAACAATAAATGGCATAATTACCATTCTCTTCTCCATTAAAGCTTGTCTTCCCAGTGAATACTTTGGTTCCTATTTGTATCGCCCCAGGTCGCTTGTGGGGCTCAGGCAGTTTGTTGTCCTTGCATAACCTGTTGAGGATCTCAGTTGGCTGAACTGCATCTCGCCAGGCATTGTACCCTTCTCTGCAATGAGGGGACAAAGCAAAGAGAGGAATGGAGAAGGTTTTCCATTCGGTTAAAGGCTGTACCTATTCAGGAGCGCCGATCCAACGGTCAGATGCCCTAGCAGACGGATTTACTTTAAGGGAGTTTAAACCCGACTGGGTGAAAGTGAACAGAATTAATTTTACACAAGTGAAATGGAGCCAGAGCTGCACACGTCCTCTGCTTCTCCTTTCATAGTCCCTTAGAGCCATCCCAGCAAATGTTCCCCACATTGTATACGTAAACCCTCATTATCAAAGTATGACATCACATTAGCCACCAGGTGTTTGGTCAAGAAAGTCAGGGCAGGACTCCTTTTGGAGCTGGCCAGTGCTAGTCCTTGATCATTCAGGACCTGGTCCAACACTAACTAAAGTGAATGGAAGTCCTTCCACTGACTTCAGTGGGCACTGGATCAGGCTGTCAGATGATTTCTGCAGGTTGACATAGAATTTTAGAAATAATAGAAATGTAGGGTTGAAAGGGACAATCAAGTCCAGGCCCCTGCTTTGAGGCAGGACCAAGTAAACCTAGATCATTCCTGACACATGTGTGTCTAACCCAGGGGTGGGCAAACTTTTTGGCCAGAGGGCCACATCAAGGTTGCAAAACGGTATGGAGGGCCAGGTAGAGAAGGCTGTACCTCCACAAACAGCCTGGCCCCCGCCCCCTATCCACCCCCTCCCACTTCCCGCCCCCTCACTGCCCCCCTCAGAATCCCCGACCCATCCAACCCCCCCTGCTCCTTGTCCCCTGACCGCCCCCTCCTGGGACCCCCCGCCCCTAACCGCCCCCCCCGGGACCCCACCCCCTATCCAACCCCCTTTGCTTCCTATCCCCTGACTGCCCCGACCCCTATCCACCCCCTCGCCCCCTGACAGGGCCCCTGGGACCCCCGACCCATCCAACCACCCCCCCACTCCTTGTCCCCTGACCACCCCCTCCTGGGACCCCCCTCCCTAACTGCCCCCGCAGGACCCCACCCCCTATCCAACCCCTCCTGCTCCCTGTCCGTCTCCCCTGGAACCCTCCAACCCCCCAGGACCCCACCCCCTATCCAACCCCCCGCTCCCTGTCTCCTGACCGTCCCCGCCCCCCCACCAACCTCTGCCCCATCCAACTGCCCCCTGTCCCCTGACTGCCCCCCGGGACCTCCTGCCCCTTATCCAATCCCCCTCTCCCCCTGCCCCCTTACCATGCCACTCAGAGCGGCAGGACAGGCTTATTGGAAAGCCTGGGAGGTGGGGGGGCGCAAGCCACGCTACCCGCACGGCGGCATAACTACAGGGGTGGGGGAACTGCGGGGGAGGGGCCAGGAGCTAGCCTCCCCAGCTGGGAGCTCAGGGGCCGGGCAGGACGGTCCAGCCCGCAGGCCGTAGTTTGCCCACCTCTGGTCTAACCTCTCCTTAAAAGCCACCAATGACGGGGATTCCCCAACTTCCCTTAGTAACCTATTCCAGAACTTACCCACCCTTATAATTAGAATTTTTTTCTAATATCTAATCTAAATCTCCTTTGTAGATTGAGCCCATTACTTCTTGTCCTACCTTCAATGGACATGGAGAACAACTGATCACAGTCCTCTTAAAAACAGAACAAGAGGTTCTCTCTCATCAATGGGAACTTAGTGCACTCCCTCCATCACATTCTCCGCCCCAGCCAGCTTGAAGAGCTGGGACTAGTACCTGGGACAGGAAGAGAGTCCGGGTCTCCTCCATGCCGTTGCTAACACTAGGGCACCAGACAGGCCCCATAGCTATTATTTGGAATAGTGTGGCAATGGGGTCTGGGCCACAGGCATAGATCACGGAGGTCATACATGATGGACGTTACATGGCTCTAGTATAAGCAGATGTAACTCCGTTGGCTTCTGTGGGGTTGATGTTACTTACACCAAGGTCCGAATTTGACCCTATAAGGAAAATCAAACTTTCAGTGACACTAAGGGTATGTCTACGCTGCAGCTGGCAGCGTGCTTCCCAGGTCGAGTACACAGACACACACTAGCTCTGCTCAAGATAGCTCACTAAAAATAGCAGTGTAGCTGAGAGTAGCATGGGCGGCAGCTCGAGCTAGCTGCCTGAGTACAAACTTGCCCAGACTCCCTGGGTGCATGTTAGCTCTGGGTAGCCCGAGCTGCCGCCCATTCTACCCCCCTCCTCCCCCCCTCCTGTCTACACTGCTATTTATAACACATGCAGCCCTTAGGTTATGTCTAGGGTGACCAGATGTCCCATTTTTAAAGGGACAGTCCCGTTTTTTGGGACTTTTTCTTATTTAGGCGCTTATTACGCCCCACCCCCTGTCCTGTTTTTTCACAGTTGCTATCTGGTAACCCTAGTTATGTCTACACTTTGAGCTGGAAGTATAATTCCCAGCTTAAGGAAACAGACCAGTGCTCACTCCGATCGAGCTAGCATATGGACCCTGGACTTCAGAAAAGCAGACTTTGACTCCCTCAGGGAACTGATGGGCAAGATCCCCTGGGTGAATAACATGAGGGGGAAAGGAGTCCAGGAGAACTGGCTTTATTTTAAAGAATCCTTATTGAGGTTACAGGGACAAACCATCCCGATGTGTAGAAAGAATTGTAAATATGGCAGGCAACCAGCTTGGCTTAACAGTAAAATCCTTGCTGATCTTAAACACAAAAAAGAAGCTTACAAGAAGTGGAAGATTGGACAAATGACCAGGAATGAGTATAAAAATATTGCTCGGGCATGCAGGAGTGAAATCAGGAAGGCCAAATCACATCTGGAGTTGCAGCTACCAAGAGATGTTAAGAGTAACAAGAAGGGTTTCTTCAGGGATGTTGGCAACAAGAAGAAAGTCAAGGAAAGTGTGGGCCCCTTACTGAATGAGGGAGGCAACCTAGTGACAGAGGATGTGGAAAAAGCTAATGTACTCAATACTTTCTTTGCCTCTGTCTTCACGAACAAGGTCAGCTCCCAGACTACTGCACTGGGCAGCACAGCATGGGGAGGAGGTGATCAGCCCTCTGTGGAGAAAGAAGTGGTTCAGGACTATTTAGAAAAGCTGGACGTGCACAAGTCCATGGGGTCGGATGCGTTGCATCCGAGAGTGCTAAAGGAGTTGGCGGATGTGATTGCAGAGCCATTGGCCATTATCTTTGAAAACTCATGGCGACCCGGGGAAGTCCCAGATGACTGGAAAAAGGCTAATGTAGTGCCCATCTTTAAAAAAGGGAAGGAGGATGATCCTGGGAACTACAGGCCAGTCAGCCTCACCTCAGTCCCTGGAAAAATCATGGAGCAGGTCCTCAAGAAATCAGTTCTGAAGCACTTAGATGAGAGGAAAGTGATCAGGAACAGTCAGCATGGATTCACCAAGGGCAAGTCATGCCTGACTAATCTAATTGCCTTCTATGACGAGATAACTGCTTCTGTGGATGAAGGGAAAGCAGTGGACGTGCTATTCCTTGACTTTAACAAAGCTTTTGACGCTGTCTCCCACAGTATCCTTGTCAGCAAGTTAAAGATGTATGGGCTGGATGAATGCACTATAAGGTGGGTAGAAAGTTGGCTAGATTGTCGGACTCAACGGGTAGGGATCAATGGCTCCATTTCTAGTTGGCAGCCAGTATCAAGCGGAGTGCCCCAAGGGTCAGTCCTGGGGCCGGTTTGGTTCAATATCTTCATAAATGATCTGGAGGATGGTGTGGATTGCACCCTCGGCAAGTTTGCAGATGACACTAAACTGGGAGGAGTGGTAGATACGCTGGAGGGTAGGGATAGGATTCAAAGGGACCTACTCAAATTGGAGGACTGGGCCAAAAGAAATCTGATGAGGTTCAACAAGGACAAGTGCAGAGTCCTGCACTTAGGACGGAAGAATCCCATGCACCGCTACAGACTAGGGACCGAATGGCTCGGCAGCAGTTCTGCAGAAAAGGACCTAGGGGTTACAGTGGACGAGAAGCTGGATATGAGTCAACAGTGTGCCCTTGTTGCCAAGAAGGCCCATGGCATTTTGGGATGTATAAGTAGGGGCATTGCCAGCAGATCGAGGGCCGTGATCGTTCCCCTCTGTTTGACATTGGTGAGGCCTCATCTGGAGTACTGTGTCCAGTTTTGGGCCCCACACTACAAGAAGGATGTGGAAAAATTGGAGAGAGTCCAGTGGAGGGCAAGAAAAATGATTAGGGGACTGGAACACATGATTTATGAGGAGAGGCTGAGGGAACTGGGATTGTTTAGTCTGTGGAAGAGAAGAATGAGGGGGGATTTGATACCTGCTTTCAACTACCTGAAAGGTAGACTATTCTCAGTGGTAGCGGATGACAGGACAAGGAGTAATAGTCTCAAGTTGCAGTGGGGGAGATTTAGGTTGGATATTAGGAAAAGCTTTTTCACTAGGAGGATGGTGAAACACTGGAATGCGTTACCTAGGGAGGTGGTGGAATCTCCTTCCTTAGAAGTTTTTAAGGTCAGGCTTGACAAAGCCCTGGCTGGGATGATTTAATTGGGTATCGGTCCTGCTTTGAGCAGGGGGTTGGACTAGATGACCTCCTGAGGTCCCTTCCAACCCTGATATTCTATGATTCTACTAAAAACAAAAGTGTAGCCACACTAGTGTGAGCGGCAGGCGGGGCTAGCTGCCCCATATACCATCCTGTCCGAGATGCTAGGTATGTGCTCAGGAGACTAGTCCCTCCCACCGCTTGCACTACCACAGTGACACATGTATTTTTAGTATGCTAGCTTGATCAGAGCTAGTGCAGATATGCCTTCCAGAGCTGGAATTTACATTTCCAGCTCCAAGTGCAGATGTACCCTTTGGCTCCTAAGTAACTTTTGAAAATGGGACTTAGACACTTTTTAAAATTGTGCCCTATATCTCAATAAGTGTATTGAAATACTAGGATTGCCACAATGATTCGTACTAGGGCCTGAGTCACTACTCTGTGACATTGGATTTTCCCTGGTGTAATTCAATTGATTTAAATGGAGTCACGCAGGTGTGACACAGCAGGGAATCTGCTGCTCCCCCCTCCCCCTCCCTCCCCAGTTTTTAGAGGTCATGGAAGTTATGCAGCCAAGCAGTATTCCAGTTTCTTTTGATTAGTTAATTTCAGATGCTGTACTTGAGACTCCATTATTAAGAACAAAATAACAAATTCTAAGCACTGCACAACATGCCTGCTAAAATAACAAGGCAGCTGGAAGCTAGAACTGAGACACTTCTGGTTATAAAAAAAACTGTATAGGCAACAGAAAAAATGGTCTATGGGGAGTCAAGTTGCAATAACAAGGTAAAATGTCAAGAACTCTGCTTACCAATTTATTATGCAGTTTAAAATCACTCCCCGCATTTTTAGCATATCAACTGAAGTACTGCAATCAGGCACATCTAGGGATAGATCCTCAGCTGGTGTAAATCCATTAAAATCAATTTAAACTAGCTGAAAATATGACCAGTAATGTTAATGCAGTCCCAACATTTCACACTTCTTATCATTGTAAGGGGGAAAAAAGGCAAAAGTCACAGAGGAATAGACATGGGGAAGCACTGGCATGTGGCTACAGAGACGAGTTTATTAAGTACAGACATAGACCAAGCTAAAGCCAGTGAGGATTTCTCTCTTCAGGTGGTTGAAACTAGAAACCAATCGATTTGTGATCACAAACTATGTGACGGTAATCATTGGAGTCAATGGACACCGAAACCCTGGGCTTGCCTACGCAGTGGGGTAATGGAGTCTACAGGGGTGTGGTTTCTAAGGCAGACTAATGTTGGTGTGCATTACCTGATATATGTAGACCCAGGGGTGCTGGAACAATTTGTACAGTGGGGGTGCTGAGAGCCATTGAACCAAACTGTAAACCCTATATATGATGGAAACCACGTCAAGTCAGGGGGTGTGGCAGCACCCCTAGTTCCAGCACCTGTGTGTAGCTCCCTAGTGTGCTTTAACATAGTACTGTTTTAAACAGCACTACATTAAATTGCACCAGCAAGGTCTACATGGACCAATTAATGCACGACCCATTAGTGCACTTTAGAAATCACATCCTTGTAGAGCACATTACCCCACTGTGTAAATAAGCCCCTACACATGGGACAGGGATATTATACTTTAAACCCTGGCCCAGATCAGGTGACTGGGGCCAGGAAATAAAATTCAGTCTCTGATCGATACTCCTTGTGACACGCCTTTACTACCCACTATCTCCAGAATCTACAGCCAAATTCTGTTCTCACTGACACACGAAAATCCAGAGAAGCTCCAGTGGCTTCAAGGCAGTTACTCTGGATTGTCACAAGTGTAACTGAGACCAGAATTTGGCCTTACCACTATTGCAAAGCCACCTCAGACAGAGATTTTTATTCACCCTTTGATTCAGTAAAATCTCCAACTTATGTTTATCAAACAAAGACACTTAAATATAGACAGTTTGCTATCTGGAACTAATTGTGAGTAAGTAGGACTGTTGGTTTTAAAAATACTCACTTTCTACTTCTGAGCCTTGTGACACAATTCAGTTTAACAAAATCTAAAAAACTCAAAGGCTGAAAAAAGCACAATCTTTGGCTAGATCAGTTTTCATCAAGAAGCTTCCTTGCAGGGCACTCATTTCTCGTGTATGCACAAACCAAGTGTCTGAAGAGGATCTTACTTTTCATATTGACTTTGTAGACCACAGGTAGCCCGGTGCCTGCTGTAGAAACGATTTTCCAAATCAATTTTAGTTTCTCCAATGAGGTCATCCGCTCCAACCATATCATGGTCATAGATCAGGATGGAGAGCACAGATTCCTTAGGGAAAGTGGCCTGAATTTCAAATGATCTGAGGCAAAAATGGATAGGATTTTATAAGACAAATCATTTTTAAAGCTACAAGTATCAGTCATAAAAGGTATAGTGGATGCTACAAGTGCACAGTGTGCCCGCAGACATGAATAGTTTCTTCAGTTAGGTATTTTTACTGAATACCTGAACATACTGAAAACATGCTGAATAAAAGGAGTACAGTGCCCTACCTAATCAGTTCCAACTGAGGTTATGCATCTGCATTTTGTTTCTGAATGGTTTGTATTCTTGAAACAGGAAGTACTAAAACTCTGAAGAGAGAACCCATTTCCATGAGATTTCTTGCCCAATTCCCAGACCAAAGAAAAGTGGCTAAGTTCAGATAAACTCTGATTACAAACTGAACTGACCATTTGAACCTGAGGAAGTCAATAGGAGCTGTTCATGCTAAGTACCTCTACGAAGTACACCATAGTGGCTTAGATTTTCAAATCTGGTCCCAACTGTGGGTGTGGAGCTCTTTTGAAAATCTGGCCCTCTGTGCTAAAGTTAAGGCACTCAAAAATTGACTGGCCCAAAATCAAAGGCTACCTTTGAAAATTGGGCTCTGGTTTGGTCCTAAAAGTCTGAGATTGTTTTATAGTAATATTCAGATTTAAAAACACCACCACAAAATTTGGAAATTAAATTTTGGAAATTAAATTTGGAATTAACTAATCAGGAAAGAGAACTTGGAGTCCTCATGGTTAGTTCTCTGAAGACATCCACGCAGTGTGCAATGGCAGTCAAAAAAGCAAACGGATGCGGAGAATACCTTATTGCCCTTATATAAATCCATAGTATGCCCACATCTTGAATACTGCGTACAGATGTATCTCAAAAAAGATATACTGGCATTAGAAAAGGTTCAGAGAAAGGCAACTAAAATGATTAGGGGGTTGGAACAGGTCCCATATGAGGAGAGATTAAAGGGGCTAGGACTTTTCAGCTTGGAAAAGAGGAGACTAAGGGGGGGATATGATAGAGGTATATAAAATCATGAATGGTGTGGAGAAAGTGAATAAGGAAAAGTTATTTACTTGTTCCCATAATATAAGAACTAGGGGCCACCAAATGAAATTAATGGGCAGCAGGTTTAAAACAAATAAAAGGAAGTTCTTCTTCACACAGCGCACAAACTCCTTGCCTGAGGAGGTTGTGAAGGCTAGGATTATAACAGGGTTTAAAAGAGAACTAGGTAAATTCATGGAGGTTAAGTTCATTAATGACTATTAGCCAGGATGGGTAAGGAGTGGTGTCCCTAGCCTCTGTTTGTCACAGGGTGGAGATGGATGACAGCAGAGAGATCATTTGATCATTACCTGTTAGGTTCACTCCCTCTGGGGCACCTGGCATAGGCCACTGTCAGTAGACAGGATACTGGGCTGGATGGATCTTTGGTCTGACCCAGTATGGCTATTGTTATGTTCTTAAATTTAACTGTCACTGTATCTATTTCACTTTAAGATAACTAATCACCTCATTAATCTGAGCTGACAAGATCATTTGCTGCTTCGTTTCTTGTTGTGAAATAAAAAGCCTTCTGCAGATTGAATTTCAGGAGGTGTTTGACTAGCATAAAAATTGAATAATTTGTAATGATACAATGTGACACAAATTCTTGCGATTTTAATTATGAAACCTCCAAACACACACATATCATTGTATAATAAATGCACTCTGCTCTTCAAAACAAGCAGAAATAGCTGTAGCAAAATCCTAAGGCAGAAATCACCACGGACATTTAAATAAAACCATCACTCACCTTCCAAAAACTGGGTTTAGTTGTTTGGGGATGTAATTGGCCTGGTCTTTAATTTCAGTTTTGCCTAGTCTGAGCACAATATAGGGATCTGAGGTGCCATCTGGATCAGCTGGGCTAAGATTATATGCCTGACAAAAAGAAAATACTCTTTCATCAAAATCCAAATGCTTCATTAAAGGTAATAATTAAATATGGTTGTTTTCTAATGGAGCTGTTTGTCCACTGGCGCATGGGATGTTCTGGAAACGCAAATGCTAAGCTAGTCCTGCCTACTAAAATAGAGAGAGCTCCACTCGGGATAGAGTGTTTGGAGACTGCTTAGGGCCCAAGTGCAGAGCCGAAGAGAGCAACTAGAACGGTCCCGGGCACTGTTGCTGATCAGAATGGAATGGGTGAGGTGAGAGGAAGAGAAAGAGCCAAAGGAAGAAGCTGACTTTGCTGGAGGTTTTCAAGTCCAAATCTATGTGGGATTCAAGGGGATTTTCCCATAAACAATGGGCCAGATCCTCAGCTGGTGTAAGTCATAGCTCCATTGACTGGCCCATTGTCTGTGATGGATGTGATCTGAAAGCATTTAAACACAGAAAAAAAGTGTCTTCTTTCTCTGCTTCTCTTTTGTCTTTTAATTTAATTTCCTCTCCCTAACTCCAGGTTTTTCCTATCTTATATCAACTGATTTTCTTTTCTGCTTCTCTCTTGTTTTCTCACTAATACAGCTTAATAATGGCTGTCTCTCTCCTCTGACTTTTCCATTTCCCACCACGTTTCCTCAGTATTTGACCTTCCTAATTTCTACCATTGTTCCTTCAAGTTCATCATTCAGACTCCTACCCCTTTGCTTTCTCTTAAAGATATATTCTTCCATTCTCTCCTTCTCCTGCATGCTTCCTGCTTTGTTTGTCCCTTTCTTGCTACGATCCTCCCAAAACAGCCCCTAGAGTTCCTCTTCTCCAGTCAACTGGGCGTCTTTGTGATTTACTATGAGAAGTCCTGACTGGCTGCAGATGCTACTCTGCAGTACTCTAACACCCCCCCCCACACACCCCATTATTTCAAGGCAGAAATAGAAGCTGTACACTTACTCTCACGATATACACCCGAACCAGAACTTTGACTGAGTTATTCGGTGGTATCCCTTGCAGAACTTTAGGCTGTCCTCCTTCCATTGAGCTGGAATCTTCAGGACTTTTGTATATGCAGAAAGAGCCCTGTGGATATACAATGTTTTATTTCCCTGGAAAAAACAACAGACCCAATCCAAAACAAAATCCTGGTGTGCAGACAAAACTTAATGAATGCAGTTTGTATAGGCACATATTCATGTGTGCCCATCCACATTTTGCACAAAGGAAAAAAAGTGTAATAAATGCACTAAACCATGTTTCTGAAAATATTTCTGTTTTGTTTTGTTAACCTTCCAAAGCACTTCCTTTCAATAACTGTATTTAACTTTGTCAAGACATTCCCAGAGATATCTGCAAGCTCCTAGTCACAGCAGTATTAAATAAATGAATGCAACAGTTGTGGCTATTCCCATCTTCCAGACACCAATATTCTAAGGGTCACCATTTTGCTCTGAATCACACTCGTGTAAATTAGAAGAAATTCCATGGACTTAAATGGAACTCTACTTACAACACTGTGACTAAGAACACAATTTGCCTTTAGCTATGTAGTAAAAACTTCAGCCCCCATGCACATCACAGTATTAACTCATCTTACTTAAATAACCATTATTACCTAAAAGCAATTATCAAGTCATTTTAACAGAGATTTCCCCGATAGAGAAAGAAGAATCCACAGGCTCCTTTAAGGCACTGATTCCTCTGAAGTATAAAATACATCAGTTTTAGATCACACAACTATTATATTAATTGTGCTTTGAAGTATACTTGCAGATTTCCATATGGTAAGTTGTATTAGGTTGGGTAAAAGAAGTGAGTAGAAGGCCAATCATTTAAGCTAGATAAGATAAAGTATCAGAAATTATACTGAAGAAATAAACTTGCATGAGCAGAGGCTGGACTGCATAAAGTAATAGGTCAATTCTGTCTCTACTTACTATGAATCTGTGATTTAACTCAGCTTTAAATAAAAGTCCTGACTCAAAACGACAGTAAACATTGTGGGTTGGAAACTGCCTCCAACAGTCAGACAATAGAAGAGAATAAATAGCAATCCTCATATATAACACATTGTGTCTTTGGATCTAATAAGAGAATTAACTATGTCAATAGCAGATGGGCAATGTAATTGAAACGCATTTTCTGTACACCTGGAATATCACTGAAAACATGCATTTCTCTAAATTACAATGTATCCAATCAGCATTTAAACTCACCTTAAATTTTCCTATTATTCTGTCCTCATGGTCACTGTGATCTTTGCCTCTGAAGAGTTCAAACGTTTTCACCCAGTCTTCAAAGTTATTAAATTCACTCTCCAGGTCTCCATCATAGATCTTTGAAAAAATGTGATAATGCTCATTTCACAAGACATAGCAAGTAAAAACACAGCAACTGTTGCATTAACTGGTGACTTAAAGTTCAGCTCTAGCTCAGTGTTTAGGTTTTATAAAATCAAGCACCTGTAAAACCTTTTAGTAACCAACAGAAAAATATCCCGTTCCCAACCAGTGATGGAAACTTTTAACAAATTCACCTCTGGAGTAGCAATCCAAATACTCTAGTACTGTATTAATGCATAAGAACCTGAAAGCAAGATGGATAAGAAAAGGTATTCTGGAGAACAATCTTGCCTAGATAGGTAGAGATTGGATTGCCTAAAAAAGGTCTTTCCCATCTCTAACTCCTACAGCGTGTTTCTATGTGAAATAAAAAATAAACAAAAGTGAAAAAGGCTGTGTAAATGTGCTCTCCAAGTGGAGACCTTTCCATTTAAAAATGGAAACAGTTTCATTGACCTGTATACTGGTTTCATGTCCCTTTTTATTCAATCCCGCTCTAAACAGCCCTAATCTTTTCAATCCCTCCACATGTCTCTACCCATTTTCCATGTCATAATCTTTTCTTTGACTTTGACTTTCTGGATCTGAATCCTTCCCATGCCACTCGTGCTTGGGGCATGAACAAGGCCCCACTATCCCTGTCTATAATGCTGATTGCTGGTATGGCTACCTGCCTGTGTTTCTATAACTTAACTTTTTTTGAGGATAGGTTGTTGATCTATCACTCAACTCCCAACCTGGAGGAGCCAATGGACTGCTTTGCATCTGATCCCTGCCTTTTAACCTGTCCAGCTTGGGTATCAGGAATAAAAACTTCCACCAGAATAGCTCTCAGGGTCATTGGAGCACACAAGCTTTTCCACCAAGTCAAGGTGCTGTTCTACCTTTGATAAGATACAATGACCAGCATCTAATTTATATTCCCAGTGAGGGTCTACTATCATTGTATCTAATCCTTTCAACATTAGTTTCTATCCCATTCTTTATACACCCTAATATTTCTCAAATGCCTTGTCATTTGTTCCCCTAATATCCACATTTCTGTGCTTTCATCAATATAAAAAGATATTTTAGGCCCAAACATTCAGATGAATTCAGGTGCCTGGGAAAGAGTACTGCGGAGAGGGATCTGGGGGGTCATAGTGGACCACAAGCTAAATATGAGTCAACAGTGTAACACTGTTGCAAAAAAAGAGAACATCATTCTGGGATGTATTAGCAGGAGTGTTGTAAGCAAGACACGAGAAGCAATTCTTCTGCTCTACTCTGCACTGATTAGGCCTCAGCTGGAGTATTGTGTCCAGTTCTGGGCACCACATTTCAGGAAAGATGTGGACAAACTGGAGAAAGTCCAGAGAAGAGCAACAAAAATGATTAAAGGTCTAGAAAACATGACCTAGGAGGAAAGATTGAAAAAAATTGAGTTTGTTTAGTCTGGAGAAGAGAAGACTTGGGGGGGGGGGGGGAGAAGGGGGCAGACATGATACGTTTTCAAGTACATAAAAGGTTGTCACAAGGAGGAAGGAGAAGAATTGTTCTTCTTAAATTCTGAGGCTAGGACAAGAAGTAATGGACTTAAATTGCAGCAAGGAAGGTTTAGCCTGAACATAAGGAAAAACTTCCTAACTGTCAGGGTGGTTAAGCACTGGAATAAATTGCTTAGGGAAGTTGTGGAATCTCTGTCATTGTAGATTTTTAAGAGCAGGTTAGACAAACACCTTCCAGGAATGGTCTAGATAATGCTTAGTCCTGCCATGAGCACAGGGGACTGGACTAGACAACCTCTTGAGGTCCCTTCCAGTCCTATGATTCTATTATTAAGTGCAAAAGTTAAGCGCACTTTGGCATGATAAAGTGTACACATGTATGTGATTAACTATAGACAAGGTGCAACGAGAACAAAGGGAAAGAAAAGGGGAATGTAACTCTAATATTTACAGTATATTCCATAAGGGTGAAATTCAACCATGTGAAGATGGGCAGCATAAGGGCTAAACTCCCCTCCAATCTCACTTAGGACTAGCCCTCTGCCCAGCAGTGAATTTTGTCTGTCCCAAATAACCTGAATTACAACAACAATGCATTTTTTACCTTCAAAGTTGCTAGATTTGGGTCTTCTTCCTTTTTTTCCTGTTTCAACAACTTTTTTCGCTTTTTTTTGTCTGGCTCATCTTCAATGCTTAATGCTACGTGGCCAGATGTCGACCTAGCTACAGAGATTGATGACATAATTTAGGTTTATAGTAGCTGCAGTAATGGATAAACCTCTAATGGCTTAGATAAGTCCTTAATATAAATCTTGGGGGATCTTACTCCATTCCCTCTCCTTCTCTATACTTCTCTTGCAATTTCTCCTGTCAAACCAGTCAGAGATTCTTTTCCTACAACTCCTCTCTACCTGATACACCATTTTTTACTCCTCTCTACCACTGAATACAATCGTTGTCTGACTTATCCCCTTCCCTGTGACTTCTATTCTTACTCCCCCGCTTACACACACACACACACACACACACACACACACACACACACACACATCTTTTCTTTCTCCTTCTTCCTCAATCATCCCAAGGTCAAATCTACCCCAACAGACCCTACTACCTTTCCAAATGTTGAGAAAAATTTAAGCTGAGGTCTTACCAAGATGGAATGCCCTTGCCAAGATGCAGACTGCCTTCAGATCTCATATGCTTTAGGCTTCCTCAGGTCAAAGGCACCAAAAATGCATGCCAGTGTGCCTCTGACCTTAGGAAAGCCATGGAGAGAGTGGAGATAGTTGTAAATATGGCAACTGCTCAGCAGAAACTGCCTACCCGGTTGACATCCCACCACTGATTTGGACAGCTATCAACAAAGGCAGGAGGAGCTTGTTGGATCTAACTATCCAAACCTTATTCAGGTTTAGTGTTTGGGTTGAGGTTTGGATCAGTCCTGTTAATTTTGTTAAACTAATTCATCTATCTGTGATATAAATATCTATTAATACTCTCTCTCTCTTATTCTCTCTCTCTGGCATTTATATGGTGCCAGTCACCATAGTATCTAGGCAATGATATAAAACATATCTTGTACAAGTAAGTAGGAAAGTCTTTTTCAGTTCTCAAGACACCAGCCTGGTCAAAAACAATGGAAAACCCTGGCATAACTGTCACCACTAAAGTTTGTGGATGGTAGAATTCTATCTATGTTAAGTTTCAGAGTAGCAGCCGTGTTAGTCTGTATCCACAAAAAGAACAGGAGTACTTGTGGCACCTTAGAGACTAATAAATTTATTTGAGCATAAGCTTTCATGGGCTAAAACCCATTCATCGGATGCATGCAGTGGAAAATACAGTAGGAAGATATATATATACACACAGAGAAACACAGATATATATATACACATGAAACAATGGGTGTTACCATACGCACTATAACGAGAGTGATCAGTTAAGGTGAGCTATTACCAGCAGGAGAGAAAAAAACCTTTTGTAGTGATAATCAAAATGGGCCATTTCCAGCAGTTGACAAGAATGTGTGAGGAACAGTAGGGGTGGGGGGGAAATAAACATGGGGAAATAGTTTTACTTTGTGTAATGACACATCCACTCCCAGTCTTTATTCAAGCCTAATTTAATGGTGTCCAGTTTGCAAATTAATTCCAATTCAGCAGTCTCTCGCTGGAGTCTGTTTTTGAAGTTTTTTTGTTGTAATATTGCGACTTTTAGGTCTGTAATCGAGTGACCAGAGAGATTGAAGTGTTCTCCGACTATTTCCCCATGTTTATTTTTCCCCCGTACTGTTCCTCAACGTTCTTGCCAACTGCTGGAAATGGCCCATCTTGATTATCACTACAAAATGTTTTTTTCCCTCTCCTGCTGGTAATAGCTCACCTTAACTGATCACTCTTGTTATAGTGTGTATGGTAACACCCATTGTTTCATGTTCTCTGTGTATATATATATATATCTTCCTTCTGTATTTTCCACTGCATGCATGCGATGAAGTGGGTTTTAGCCCACGAAAGCTTATGCTCAAATAAATTTGTTAGTCTCTAAGGTGCCACAAGTACTCCTGTTCTTTTTATCTATGTTAAGGTGTCAGTTAACAATATTGCTGTACATGGGTGCGGCATCAGAACTTTGTATAGCATTTCTTTCAGGCGGCTAGGTATGGTCCATGCATAATTAGAATTTTGACTGATAGCTTTTCAGCACTGATAATCTGATAATTGAAATTTTGGTCAGCTGCCACGTTCAAAATGATAATAACTGACATTTATGTAGTACCTTTCATCCAGAATGATTGCAAAATGCTTTGCAAACTAGAAATCATTTCCACCACTAATAAAATATATCCACCTCTAGGATGGGAAGAGCCAGCTGTTTTATTCTGAAGAGCAAATCTACACAGAAAGTACAAATATTAGTTTTCTTTCTCTGCCTATTTAAATAGTCAGGTTAGGAAAATAATTTGCTAACGGCATGGTTCACTATCACGGGGATATGTAAAGCAGTAGAAGATTCTCTTCCATTAGTGTATTTAATGATCTATTCTTGTCCAATCCCATCAGGCTCTTCTGCTGAAAATTCATGAGTTGACTGAGTTTGACACAAGAATTAGCTGCTATTGTGATGCCTATCATTCTGGACTCTATTTTCAAATTCAGATTCCTGGAACTGAACCCGGTTTGGTTTCTCGGTTGGATCAAAATTAAAAGAGGCTCATTTTTTGGACCTGATAAAGATGCAGACCAATACTGTGGTAATCTTTCTAGAACATCTAACATTGTAAGATTTCCATCATTTTGAGGCTGAATTCTGCAAAGAATTGCTTGTGCGATTTGAACATCGTTAAACCCAATCCTCAACCCAGTTTTGTATCTCAGCATCTAAACTACCCATAGTCTAATCCAGATATGGATTAGGATCTAAACACTGCCCCTCTCACAACTCTAGGAAGAACAGACATTCAATATGAACAGGGTAAAAATGTTCTTGAATTAGCACAGAAATAAATTATTATAGTAAGTAAAAAAGTACATATACAAATATTTTACTCACTGTTGCCTGGTTTCCCCTGGCTGGAATAGATTGATTTTACCTTTCAGAATAAAAACAGAATAGTCAGACTCCTAAATACAAATGGAACATTAAAGAGGAAGCCATTTTGCATAAATCTAGCTTTAAAATACCATACCTCCATTCAAGTATGGGGCTACTGGGGCCCTTACCTTTTTCATTTTTTCCATAGAAGCATCGTACTTTGACCACCAATCAATAACATTTTCGGCAGATTCGTCAGCTATTGTTCTCTTTTTTCTTTTTGTGGATCGTTGGGAGTATTTTCTTGAGGCCTAGCAAGGTATAAGGAAATGCTGTTCATCTCTAGGATTATGTCAGCTATTAAAAACCAGCTGGGCTATCAAGTGGAACAGATGTAGGTGGAGTGGATTTCAGTCTGTAAGACCTACATTATTTTGTGTTTCTATCTTTGCATCCCACTAAAGAATCCATTGTGATCATCATGTTATTAGTACAGTTTCTCTAGTACCTTCAGCTGGTGTCAAATATTATACTTTTAAAATTTGGGGCATTGCAACAAAAGCAAGCTATTTAAAGGGAAGATCTACCTTAGAAAGAAGAAGAATTATATTTGGAAGGATACAGACCTCCTGACATCCCCTGGTTCCCTCCAATATCACTGCATTTACAGATACATTCAGAACTTCCAATATGATCAACACTTGAGTTTTGAAGACAACTAGGATTCTGAATAGCCATTCAGAATTCAGTCATCTTCCCTTCGAAAAGATAAAGAGCCTGATTCCACAAACCAACTGATTCTGCAAGTAAGCCCACTGACATCAATGGGATTGCTCATGTGAATAACGACTGGGCCCTGTTAAATTGCGCATTCAGCCTTTCACATGAATAAAGAGTTGCCACTTGCAGCTATCATGTATTTAGCAGTGCAGCTACAAACAGAAGGGTGGCAATGGTGAGCTGTATTAGACACAGAGTTACAATACTGGGCTCTATATTTGGATGAGTACTTTACTATGTTTCACTCACTCTTGTATCTATAAATTGTGTTGTTACGGACGACAGACACACAGGCGTGTGTACATGTGGAGTTGAGACATCACTGCCTTTCCTTGTCCTTCAAACTATGCAGAACATCGGCAATGTGTAACTAACTACCAGTGCATCTAGGTGCTACAGGTAGGAAGTGGCTACTTTATCCCACTCCAAAAAGTGTAGCTCAAATGGAGCACAATGTCAAACAGTTTTGTCATTCCTTCCATTTCATTTTTGCAAAAGAAAGAAAGAAAGAAAGAAAGAAAGAAAGAAAGAAAGAAAGAAAGAAAGAAAGAAAGAAAGATTGGTTATTTCCCCATCCAAAAAGTGATAGTTTATAGGGCTGATCAGAAAAAGGTTTCTGCAGTCTGGAAATGTTCTTCTGATCAGCTGTATGAACTAGAATGCATTCGGCCTGTCATGCTGACCAATATTGTCTCATTGTTTCGTTGTTCTTCCCTCTCTGACTGTATGCACCCATTGTCTTATACTTCAATTGTAACCTCTTTAGCACAGGGACTGTCTTTTTGTTCTGTGTTTCTGCAGCACCTAGCACAATGGGGTCCTGGCCTATAACTGGGCTCCTACACATTACCATCATAATAAAGTTATTATTATTTATTTATTATTATTATTATTTTAAAATAGCTCGCTATCTGATGGTTCAGCCAAGTCCACCTTCTGCTTTCCATCTTCTGCTGGTTCAGAGGATGGGGATGTAGATTTAGGTGCAGATGGCAGTGAAGAAGCAGGTATAGCTGCTGCAGCAGCAGATTTTGCTGGATCTGGTTCTTGCATTACTAATGCAGTTGAACCATGCTCCACTTCAACATAAATGTGATCCGTTGGACGTGGTTGTGGTTGGGGTGATGCAGGCAGCTGTGGTGACTCCGGAGCAGCTGAAATTAGAAACACAGCAAATTGGCAAGATTATGCCAAAAAAAGAGACAGTCATCGTATTGGTTCTCAAGAAAATATGAATAATGATATCTCTTAAAAGTCGCACAGGGCTTGATCCTGCAAGGTGCTGAGCACTCCAGCCCCAGTCCAGCAGATCCCTTAAGCATGTGCTTACTCCCAGTGCAGTAAACTATTATTATTTACTATTTTAACAAATATCACCTTGTCTTTTTATTTGGGGACAAGAGTTATATTGTGCATTTACCTTTGTCAGTTTCTATAACGTCCACTTTTGCTGTAGGTGCAGGAAGCTCCTTGGGTTTATATAAATATTGCTTAAGGCAATTGATGGTGTGTGTTCCAACAAAAGTGCTACGACCAAAAGCTCTCCAGTCAACCACACAGATACTGAGTGGTGGGTGCAAAAGCTCGTTTTCAGGCAATTCCTAGCAGAAAAGAACAGACAACAGCATGAGAGATTTGTTTTCCTTACTAGTGTCCAGAAAAGTGTCCTGAAAAGTGCTGGATTGAGAACCCTGACTATCGATGTTCTTGATCCATCAAACAGGTACAGCATGGGCAGTGTAGTTCTGTCCACTACCCTGCCAACCCTACCTAGAAAAGCACCCTGGCTGGTGGGCGGGCTGCTAAAAATGTGTCAGGGAAAACAGTAAAGCCTAGAGGAATCAACACAGTGTTGGGAATCAGGAATTTGTGAGTTCTAATCCAGCCACTGACTTGGCCAAAGTAATTTCACTTCACTGCCTCAGTTTCCTAGCTGTAAAAGGGGATAACATATATTGCCCTAGTTTACAGGGATATTGTGCAGATTAACTAGGTAATGTCTGAATATCAGTTTGAATGCATAAAGTGCAATAAAAATTAAAGGTACCACAGGTACTTAGATATTATTATTGGTGCTTAGATACCATTGTGCCTTATAAAAACTTAGATAGACTTTCATCTCTGTTGATGTCGCCAGCTAGCGCAAATCCTTGTCCACTAAGACCTGAACTGAAACCACCAGTTCATTTCGCACATGCCAATGGACAGCTAGGAAGCTTCAAGGCACTACTGGCCAAGGTCAAATTCAAGTCAACAACCTAGAGGTAAAAGGTTCAAAGCTCATGGATCATAACTAAGGTTAAGATTTTATCAGAGTTATTTTTAGTAGAAGTCACAGACAGGTCACAGGCAATAAACAAGAATTCACAGAAGGGTAATTCCCGGAGCAAGGGGGCTGACAGCCCGAGTCCCGCTGCCCTACCCACTATGCGGGGGCTGACAGCCAGAGCCATGCTGCCCACCCAAGGGGTGGGGACTGAAAGCCTGAACCCCACCATATGGGGCTCACTGCCAGAGTCCCACTACACAGGGCTCACCCTGATGCTCAGGGAAGGGGGCAGGCTGACAGCCCGAGCCCCACCACGCAGGACTCACTGCCAGAGTCCTGCCATATGGGGCTCACCACCCCACCCGGGGTGTCCTGACAGCCTGACCCCCGCTGCCTGAGGCTGACAGCCAAAGCCCTGAAGTCACAGAGGTCATGAAAAATCACGGAATCTGTGAACTCCATGACAGACTCGTAGCCTTAGTCATAACCAATCAATTACTTAACTGTCCAGTCTGGCAACAGCACAAAAGGGCTTAAAAAGTAAAGAAAATCAAAGCTTGTGTCTTCCACTGAGTAAAGAAAAGACAATCAGAGAGAGAGGGCAGTGCACAGTACACACCACTTCAAACCTGTCTGCTTGGACACTGAAGTTGGGATTGTTCTTGACGCTCTGGATGACGGAAGATTTAACTCCTTTCCCTGCGCATTCTATGAGAACCTGTGGGCGGTCCACGGAGAGGAGCTGGACCTTCTTCAGCTCACGAACGCCCCAGAACAGAACCTATGGCAAGTGGAAGAAAAGTGGTCAGCAAAACATAGGCTATAGTGGGCCAGACTCACTGGGATGCTCCTGACAGGAGTATACAGGTAACACTGGGAATCATGGACCAGGTTCACCAGTATGCTCCTGCCACTTTGTGCCACTCAGACAACGCATAGCTGCCAGAAAACGCTGCTGAATCTGGCCCCAGTTATCTGTAAGAAATTGTTCTAAACACCTGTCAGAGTCTGAAATTAAAAAGAAGACTTCATGTCTTTGAACTGAAAGTTAAGCCAACTAACAATGTTAAACTGTTAACAAAACATAATCAGTTAATAATAATTTTATTTCTAACAGTCCCCGCCTCTGCAGGACAAACATGCTCAGTCCCTATTAATCTGACAAGTCAGATCCTCAGCTATTGCCTACAACAGAGCTACATCAGTTTGTACCAGCTGAGGATATAGCCCATGGTATTTTGTCAGGAATAGTTTTATCACCTTTAGATGCTTTATGCATTGATTCACTGCATACCCTCTAGAACTCTCATGGAATTCCAAGTTTTCTTACACACTGGTACTTATTAGCAATACAATTATTTAAGCTCTAAGTATAGAAAATAGCATTAAAATGACCATAATTACAACAATATAAATTAGGAATTAGAAAATCCAAAATAAAATTCTTCGAATGCCAAACCACGGCCATATCATTCAGGAGTAGACTGTGGGTAATGCCCTGACTGAGCGCTATTTAAGCACATACCTAACTATTAGCACATGATTTGTCCCATTGACATAAATGGAATTCATGTGCTTAAAGTCTAAGTATGTGCTTAATTAACTCGCGGACTCGGGCCTCAGGCAGAAAATACATCTGAAAAAGAGATTTTTTTCCCTTTGTCCAGTGAACGGTTGTCATTTCTCTTCCTACTTCCCTTTGCAACAATTTGACTGTTTGATCCCCTGCGCAGAAAAAGTCACAGCAAGAACTGCTCCTGTGGTTGAGTTCCCACACAAGCATTTCTAGTGACTGGCTCATCAGTCTCAGCACAGTTCATATAATTAAAATCTGACTTGATTTAGAAATCTTCAAAGACAGGCAATTAAACACATTATGTGTAGTTATAGGACCAACGACAGGAAGTGACACAACAGGACTGGTTAGAATTTGGTCATTATTCTGACAAATGAGGAGTTGCCAAATTTCCCTTACATTCTGTATAATAAAGTGACTTTAGGCCCAAATTGTAGCTGACTGTTCACAGGGGCACTAGAGGGGTTGGGGAGAAAGCACAAACACATGCACGCAGGAGGCAGCCATTATTTGGCTGCAAGTTTTGGGAGCAGAGGAGTGGCTAACACTTAGCCACTAGCAACACTAAGTAACCCAAAGAGGGTGTCTTGGTGCAGCGGGGCAGGACCATACCTGCCTGCCCCATCAAGTGTTGAAGGTGGGATTGAGAGCAGGCGACACTTCCCAATTGTCCAGCCATTTTACACAAGCATCTTCCATACTCATGTACTGTAGCTAGAAAGACTGGTTACTTATGTTGTGCAGTAACTGCAGTTCTATGTATATTCTGCTCAAGGTGCGCATGTGCTCCACACACCTGGGAGCAGAAGATTTTCCATTAGCAGTGTCTGTTTGTCCTCACCTGTGCCCCTCTCCTCCTCATGCTCTGAACCAAGGGTGGAAGGGACGGTGCACACTGACCACATCTCCAGCTCCTTCCTTAGCATGAATAACCTTAGGACAAAGATCCAAAGCAGAAGAGGAGGAGGGCAGGTGGCGGAACCACACATCTCGAAGAACTCATAAGAACAAAACATAAGAATACCCATACAGGGTCAGACGAAAGGTCCATCCAGCCCCGTATCCTGTCCTCTGACAGTGGCCAACGCCAGGTGCCCCACAGGGAGTGAACCTACCAGGTAATGATCAGTGATCTCTCTCCAGCCATCCATCCCCACCCTCTGACAAACAGAGGCTAGGGACACCATGCCTTACCCATCCTGGCTAATAGCCATTAATGGACTTAACCTCCATAAATTTATCCAGTTCTCTTTTAAACCCTGTTATAGTCCTAGCCTTCACAACCTCCTCAGGCAAGGAGTTCCACAGGTTGACTGTGCGCTGTGTGAAGAAGAACTTCCTTTTATTTAAACTCCAGTTACTGTACAACGTAAGTAACCAGTTGTTCTTCTTCGAGTGATGGTCCCTAGGTTTATTCCATTTGAGATGACTCTCAGGCAGTATTCTCTGGGGAGGAGGGATGAGGAACCCTGCTATACCACAGATTGGAAGACTGCTGTGTTGAAGGATGCATCTGCTGTAGACGCCTGTACCAAGTCTTAATATCTCCCAAATCTATGCACAGAGACCCATGTTGCTTCTCTATGGATCTCCAGAAGAGGGACATCTCAAAGGGAAGTTACTAATGCCAAGGCTGGTGAGATATACAGAGAGTGGAATTTCCAGTCTTCTTTGGTGGCATGGGGCTTCAGGTAGAAGACAGGTAAGTGGATGACCTGGTTCAGATGGAATTCCAAGATTACTTTCAGAATGAATTTAGGATATAACCTCAGGAAAACTTTATCCTTATGGAATACCATATAAGGAGGGTCTGCGATAAGGACCCCCAGTTCTCCTACTCTTCTGGCTGAAGTGATTGCAACCAGGAAGTCAACCTTCATAGACAGAGGGGTGAATAAACATGAGGCTAAAAGCTTGAATGGTCAATTTGTTAATGGAGTTAGGACTGGATTGAGGCCCCAGATTGGAGTAAATTTTAGCACTGGAGGAAAGATTCTGACAAGACCCTTCAGAAACCTTACTGTAGTCAGACAAGCAAAGACTGAATGGATGTCCACTGGAGGATGAACAGTGCTAATAGCTGTCAAGTGCACTTGTAAGGAGTTGAGAGACAACCCCAACCTTTTCAGAGCGAGAGGAGGTTGTCCAGAATAGTAGAATCTCAGACTGGGGACAGTCAACGATACTGATGCCATATAGAGAATCTTCTCCATTTTGCTGTATAGCACTTTTTCACAGAGTCTTTTCTGCTATTGCCAAGAATGGATTGCATAGCTACTGAGCATGATCCCTCTAAGTTTGTCATCCATCCAAATACCAAGTTGCCAGATGAAGAGATGCTGGGTTGGGATGGAAGATCTTGCCTTTGTCCTGGGTCAGCAGTCTGAGATCTAGTATGGGCCTCCAGCCTCCTTTCTTCTTGGGGATGAAGAAATATCTTAAGTAAAATCATTTCCCCCCATGTTGGGGTATACTGGCTCTATAGCTCCCATTTGGAGCAAGGAGTGTACTTCCTGTCAGCAGTGGGGAGGGGTTTTGAGAGGGTGGATGGATTCGAACTTTGTCTATTTGGTGATGATGTGTTCCATAACCCATTTGTCTGATGCTATATGGTGCCATGCCAAGGAAAAGTAAAGTAAATGGCTCCCAAAAGGGGTGGAGAAATCTGAGCCCAGTAGACTTGGTGGGAGGATTGGTTTGCCACTCTGAAAGGTCCCATCAAAAGGGCTGTTTAGTGGGAGGCTGGGCCTGGGAGGACAATGAAGGAGGAATGTTCTGCTTTTGGTGCTGCATTCTTTGATGATTTCTTGGGGGCTCAGAAGCCTTCTGAGGGTGAAGAGTTGCGGAAGTGGGCTGTTGTTGATGGGAAAACTGAGACTTAGGATATTTTCTTTGTGGTTCTGGGATATTGACACCCATAGAACGGAGTGTTGAGGTTAAGCCCTTGAGATTATGTAACAAACATCTGTTTTCTCACTGAGTGGGTTCTTTCCTTCGAAAGGGCAGATCGGATTTCCTTGGAGAATCCAGAGGCCTGGAGCCATGAAGTCTGTTTCACGACTATAAATGTTGCCAGGGAGTGGGAGGCTGTATCTGGTGTGTGTACCAAAGCCTGGGAGGCAGAACTTGCTAGCAATTTACCTTCCTCAATGGTTGCTCAGAACTGAAGCCTGCGCCCCTGAGGCAGCTTGTTGACAGAAAAGTTATTATAATTCATACAATCATTCTTTTCCATTAAAGCCTACTAGTTTGCTGTGTAGAACTGAAAACAGAAGTGAAGTTTTTTTCCCCAAAGAGATCTAAATGTTTGGCCTCCTTGTCTGTGGATTCATATCTAGGTTAGTCTTGCTTGTTCCTTTCATTGACAGCCCACACTCGCAGCTGACACCCTACAGCTCACTGAGACTCACACTAACACTAGAAAAGAAATCAGAACAGGTAGAACTATTTACAATATTTACATTAGAAAACAAAGACTGCAAGCTAATGCTGCGGACACTGGAGAAGTTTGGTCTCCAGTCACAGGCAGTAGAAAGGAACTGGAGAGGCTGTTGGTCTGCACCATCCCTTATGTCCTCGGTTCAGAGCACGAGGAGAAGGGTACACGCATAGACCAATGGACACTGCTAGTGAAAAGTCTTCCAGTCTCGGGTGCATGGAGTGCATGTGCATTTGAGCAAATATGTATAGGGACTGTCCTTTGAAGAAAAGTCTGGCCCTAGTTGTTTTCAAGATCTAATTCAATGGTTGGAGTTACTGCCTTATATGTGTTGTGTTCAGGAATTGCACCTGATCTGGCCCTTTTAGTTACATTTGAACAGTCAATTGAACAGTTACATTTGTGTAATTCCCACTGATTTGAATGTCAAAAATCACATTGCTAAACCCTGTGCTCCACTGTGAAAATGTAGAATGGCTGGGAGTCTGAAAAAGTCAAAAATGTTATTCTTTGTAACTTACCTCCACTCTGTATTTGCTTAAAACAGGCCGGATGTTGGCTGGAACTGGGTAGATCTGGCTTACGTCAGGTGGATCCACTGGTGGAAGGCTCACTGGACCAGAATCTGGAATCTGCAAAATGAAATAGTCGTAACTCTTTGTCACTGCTCTGTGAAATATAGTCTCAGGTCCCCCTGTAAGTTGTCCATTGCATACAGTACTTTACAGCAACTAGGGCCATCATGCAGACAGAATACATGCTCGGCATTGTGAGAAAGACTTGCTTTGGAATGCTCTCTGCTTTGCCATGAGGCCAAAGCACTTCATGGGAACAGGTCATTTTAAATTCAATAGACTGAATCATGGAATCATAGGACTGGAAGGGACCTCAAGACGTCATCTGATGCAGTCCCCTGCACTCATGGCAGGACTAAATATTATCTAGACCATCCCCAACAGGTGTTTGTCTAACCTGCTCTTAAAAATCTCCAATGATGGAGATTTCACAACCTCCCTAAGCAATTTATTCCAGTGCTTAACCACCCTGACAGTTAGGAAGTTTTTCCTAATGTCCAACCTAAACCTCCCTTGCTGCAATTTAAGCCCATTGCTTCTTGTCCCATCCTCAGAGGTTTAGAAAAACATTTTTTCTCCCTGCTCCTTGTAACAACCCTTTATGTACAGTAACTCCTCCTTAACATTGCAGTTATGTTCCTGAAAAATGCGACTTTAAGCAAAACGATATTAAGTGAATCTAATTTCCCCATAAGAATTAATGTAAGTGGAGGGGTCAGGTTCCAGGGAAATTTTTTTCACACAGCGATGATGATTGTGAAGCTTGGTTGAGGTGGTGAAGTCTGAGGGTGGGATATTTCCCAGGGAATGCCTTACTGCTAAATGATGAACTAGCATTCGGCTGAGCCCTCAAGGGTTAACACGTTGTTAATGTAGCCTCACACTCTACAAGGGTGCACGAATGGAGGAAGGGGAGACAGCATGGCAGACAGAGACAGAGACACACACCCTGTGTGTGGGAGAGAGAGAGAGGCGCATTGCCCCTTTAAGTACACTGACCCCACTCTAGGTACATTGCCTTTAAAAAGATCAGGAAGTTGAGACAGCAGCTGCAGCCAGCTCTCTCGTCTTGAACCCTGTCCTGTGCCCGCCCTGCACTATATGGAGAAGAGGTAAGCAGGGGGCAGGAGTAGGGGGGAGGGGGGCACCCTGACATTAGCCCCCCTCTTCCTTCCCTCCTCCCCCTGCACAGCAAGCAGGAGGCTCCCGGGAGCAGCTCCAAGGCAGAGGGCAGGAGCAGCACATGGCAGTGGGGGGAGGAATACCTGAACTGTCTGGCAACTGATAGCCTGGTGGGCAGCTGCTGCACAGGGAACTTAGGGGGGCTGCCAGCCCACCCTGGTTCCAAGCCCCCACCAGCTAGCGCCAACGGGCTGCTCTTCCTGCAAGCAGTGGACAAAGCAGGTGGCTGCCAAACAACGTTATAAGGGAGCACTGCACAACTTTAAATGAGCATGTTTCCTAATTGATCAGCAATGTAACAACGAAACAACGTTAACCGGGACAACTTTAAGTGAGGAGTTACTGTACTTGAAAACTGTTATCACGTCTTCTCGCAGTCTCCTCTTTTCTGGACTCCCCCACAATCTCTCTACAGTAGATCTATGCCCCTTCCTCTAGTACTCCAGGCTGAGCCAAAGGGGCACTGATCTCTTCTACCAGAAACTCAATTTCTAACGCTGACAAAACTATGAATTGCTGTTTCACAGATTACCTCCTTTTGCTCAGAAAATTGTGTTTGGCTTCATTATGAAACACAACACATAAAGAGGTGACTATGGGACAGGATTAGAGAGGAAGGATGTGAAATGTCTTCTGGTTAACTAAGGGCAAACAAAATTAGATCAAATAGATGCGCCGTGGTGCGATAATGACCACACACAAGTGAAAGGGTAAGGATTCTGGGAAATAGTCATAGTAATGTAGTGTCTAGAGTGCTTTATAATTATTGCCACTGAAATGTTAAGGCTATGAGAGAGTCACCAGGGGACCTGTAAAGTTCACATCTTTTGTTTCTTTTAAATAGGAGTCATCTGTCTTCTGTGTCCTGATATGTGCTGCTGTGTGGAAAGTTCATTTAGTATAAGGAAGAGGAGATATTTTCCGTACCACGTTGTAGGCGCAGAAAACAGAAAGGTGTAAAACATCTCAGAGTGACAGCATTACACAGTACAGTGGTGATAATGATAATAAACTAAAACAGTAACTCATATTTATATACAGAAGTACCTCTGATCCAAAGCAATCCCAAAGCACTTTATAAACTGAAAAGTGGGATCGTATCCCCAGTCCTTCCCTAATGTGGTGAAACACAGCAGCTGTTTAATCACAAACACTGGGCTGAATCTTCTCTATTCCATCATGAAACTCCATCAACTTCAGAGGAATTGCACTGGTATAACGAAGAGGAGATTTTGGTCCAGTGCCAGTATGCCACAGTTTAGGATAGAAAGTGAAGAATTACACTGTATTTAGCTGAAATTGTATGGGGAATTTTAGGGGTCAGGAGAAATGTAATTACTAGAGGGTTAAAACTCTTTTCAGCAGAAGATGAAACTATTCAAAAACTGATTCTTTTCACCTTGTTACAACCTTTTTGTAAAAATGTTGTTAAAAAGCTGTCCAAATTTTTCTTTAAAAAGGAGCTTTTTTTCTAGTGAAAATAAGGCCATTTTCAACAGGTGGTGGGCCCATTCAGAGGAAAAGGTGGCTGTGAGACTCTAAAGCCAAAATTCAAAAGTTAACGTTGGAATTGTCACATGGTTTTGATGTGTACATAGTCATTGAATCAAAACAAAATGTGATGAGTGAAATAAATTGAAATGGTTTAAATTTTAGTCTGACATTTCAGGGGGAACATTTCCAGACAATTCTAGTAACTACACAGATGGGAACCATTCCAAGATATCCAGCATTCCTAGCTCTCAAGAAAGGTGCCCTGTGAGCATTAATGACTTCAAATGATCAACACTAGCAAGTGAGGTAATATCTGTTATTGAAACAACTTGTGTTGGTGAGAGAGACAAGCTTTCCAGCCACACAGTGCTCTTCTTCAGGTCTGGGAAAGGCAAATCACAGCTAAATGCAAGATGGAACAGACTGTCCAGCATAAGTAGTTAGCACGTATTGTAAGGGACCATTCAAGGTAGAGCGGCCTATTACCACCTCTGCAGTCATAAGACACAAAGAGGGGGTCAGTGGGTTACAGATTGTTGTAATAAACCATAAATCCAGAGTCTTTGTGCCATCCAAAATTATTAGTGTCTAGTAGAGTCATGAATTTAAGCTCCCAGGACCGTCTTTTGAATGTGTTATGCACGTTTCCTTTCAGGATGAGGACTGAGAGGTTATATACAGAATGATCACTTTGTGAAAAGTGTTCACCCACAGGTGGTAGGGTGTTTTTGTCTTTTATCATTTTCCTGTGTGAGTTCATTGCAGAGTGTAATGATTGTCTGGTTTCACCCACATAATTTTTACTGGGGTATTCAGTGCCCCGGATGAGGTATACCACATGTTGTGATAGGCAAGCGTAGGATTCATCGATCTTGAAAGCTGTCTTGTGCCGGGGTGTTGATCATTGTAGCAGTGGAGATATGTGCACTGCATACATATTAAGACTAGCAAGTGTCCACTATTAGTCATTGTTTCTCTAATCTCCTATTTCTCTAAGTGTCTCAACTGCTCTGCTACACTGAAATCAACTTTAACCCTTTTGCAGTGACCTAGAACTACAGCAGTAATTTCAAAAAGGGATCTTCTCTCATACATATTGTTACTCCAATTATAAAATAGCCCGAATTGAAACAAACAACAATTTGTAGATCGGAACTACCTAATGTGGTATATGTGGCCGAAAGCGTTATTGTCTCCAAAGTACAGAGCGAATTAGAGATTGTAGAGTTTCTTCTCACTGAGCATCATCAGGAATCCTTTGATACTAGAAAGAAACTGCCAGCAAATCAGGCCTCTGAGAATGCTTTAAAGCCTCTCATAGTGTTTTAACACATCTTTTCTTGAATGGTTCTTTAAAGTCCATGCTCTTGAGCATTATCTGTGATGAAAACAAGCATTCTTTAGGATGTAATCACCAAGACAAACAATGAAGGGTCTGAGAATGCTGAATGCCAGCACTGGGTCATTTTTACATTTATTTTCAGCTCTTTATTCAGGCCTTAGATATTTTCAGATCAGTCTGGTATGTTGTGCTGTTTCCCTTCGCCCAGATAAAAGTGAAATAAAACTAAATGTTCACTCTGTTCACTAGAAACATGGACTAGATTAAAAATTGAGAAAAATATTGATTATGGAGCTAGATTCTGTCCTTAATTACACCCCACTAAGTTGGCGCGTTCCTCTCCTTGGTCTTATTTAGGTTTAATTGGGGAAACAATTAGCCCCACATGCTTTAAAGTGCAATTTTACTCTGGCAAGTGATTATTAAAATGCCATCATGGGGATTGTGTGTTTTACATGTTATGTCTCACTGATTCCAGAACAAATTTGTTCAGTTTACAAGTAAAAAGAAGTTTCTTCTACCTGTCAGCCCTACAAATTCTGCTTTGGGTCTGAAAGTCAAGCTGTCTTGTTTGTGCATTTGCAAAGCCATGCCCAGATGTGAGGGCAGAATTCAGCCCTGCAACTGGAAACTGGTTAACAATTCTGTTTATGTTCTACAGCCAGAACAGAACCCAGTTAACTCTCCCTTCTATACATTGCCTCCATACTGGTAATAAGAGTAAGTAGTAGTAACAATTTATTAGTGTTGTTAAAGACACAGACCTCTAAACAGACATAGGGAGCAGTAAGAAGATGCCATTTTTACACAGTCACTTCCCAGAACAAAACGACACTTTACCTTGCAGTCAATAGAATTAGAGCAGGGTAAAACCAGTGGAAATGCGAGGTAAGCCAAGCTAGAGGATTCAGAGGGCCAGCAGCAGTGGAAGTAGGGGCAGTGTTTATTGTTCCAACTGCAGGATGAGCAGGAATGACAACTGCATCATGTTCTAGGCATATGAGATGTAAAGGAGAAAGGATCCAATTCTGCTCTCTCCTGGGTGCAGCTCCCTCTGATTTTAACAAGGGATGCACCTGTATAAGTGAGGACAAGACTAGGACCACGGTGTCTTTTTGTACCCTAAATGCTTTTACATGCCCCAAAGGTAAACGTTAATACTCAATCCCTCACCTGCAGCAGCTCGAATGCAGCAAGAAGGTCTCCTCCAGACAGATTTCCACAATGCACTGCGTGATAAGATAGTTTAGGTGGCTCGTATTTCTGATCAGCGAGTCTCACCACAGGGGCAGCTACTGTTGAGCCAATATAGTCTGATTTACCCTAGATAAATAAGGATACATACTTCGGGTTATTTTGTAAGTTGTCTAAACATAGCAGCAGCCTTAGGAACTGCTCCTCCCACCCTCAATCCAAATGTGGGAAATGGGCTTTTAATATATATGACAAAACTACCCAGTGAGGTGCACAGCAAAATACAATGGATGGCAACTATTGACATGATGGAGGGTGTTCTTTAAACTCATCGGAAGTTTACCAATGCCTTGATTTCACATTTCAGCAATTCTGAAGGCAGTATCCTAATAAGCAGTGAGATGGCACTAGATTTCTGTGAGCTGGAGGTAAATTCGGGTCTCTGAACATACATAAATACAATAATTACAACTGCGTACAAGTAAAAGGATGTTTCTACTACAAACCCCTTTTTGGATCTGAGAGTCAAACTGGAACAACAAGACCAGGAGGTTACAAAGACATAACTGAGGACTGGAGATAAATCTGGTTCTCAGACTACGTCCCATTACAATATTAATCTCCATTTTAAAGGGCCAGAAACTGATTTACATGGCCAGAGAAACTACTTTTAAATGTCTGTTAAATGACATAGCTTTGATTTTTACATAGATAATACATTATACTGCAACAATTCAGATTTTTTAATAAGAGGCATTTCATCTTTACCACTGCATCATCATCGTACAGCTCTATGACAATCACTGGTGGGAATTCAGCAATTTCCTTCCCTTCACCATGGAGCACAATGTTATTGAACAGCAGCATCTGATTCCACGTAGGGGATAATGTCTGAGAAATGATCTAGTGAAAAACAAACAGCATTTTAAGAAGGCTGGTAAAAGACTGACTGGTATGCTCCAGCAGAAAGTGGCTGCACCGTGATGAAATCTTTTCCAGTGGACTAAACTAAACTATTAAGAGAGGGTGAAATACAGAATCAGCACAAGGCCTATTTTAAATGTCACTCACCTCTGCAGAGGTCCTGCATCAGAACCCATGCAAGCCTCATTTAGTGCCCAGTCCAGCAAAGCACTTTAACCGCATGTGTAACTATAATCCCATTAACTTCAGTGAGGGTACTCATGTACCTAAAGTTATGCATGTGCTTAAATAGTTTGCTGGACTGGGGCCTAAAAACCTTAACATGGGCCTTCGTAAGTGCATTGAAAGTCTTTCCCACACAGATGAATACCACCCCTGTTCATTCTGAGCTGTAAATGTTCCCCCCTCCTTGCCTTACAGGCTCTTCCTGAACAAATAACCAGATATCCGACTTTATATCTTGCAGTCCTTGTGCATGCAAAACTCATACTGCAGTCTATGGGAAGGCTGCCTGTTTGGAGACTGCAGGATCAGGCCATGTATAGTTAAAGAAGGATTTTGAGCAAAATGTATTCCACTTTTTCATTCTGTGGGGTAAACATTTTCCAAGTCATTTTTCTTCAAATACAGATGCCAATAATAACTCACAATGTTCTTATTGAACAAGGTAATTTATTGATTAATTCAAAACATCCATTTTTTTTTTTATTTTTTCCTTGCAATTTGCTGCTGCACTTCAGACATGCTGGGCTGGTCAAGGCACTTCCTCAAAGACAACAGCTTAGCTGCTTTGGCAGAAAATGTATCTACCAATGTTAAATTTTAAAGAAAAAAATATCCGCTGCAAAATCTGACTCTCATCATCTGCTGTTGTTCTGTTAAATGGAAATGTCTTCTTTCACTGTGGTTTATTGGAGCTTGGTGGACACCATTCTAAAAATAATTCAAATGATTGCCTGCAGTATTTTATTCAGACAATATGTTACTTCGCACTTATGTGTGTACAAAATGCTGTCATATGTAGGTCTGATTCTACTCTCAGGTATGCTAGCTTATACCAGGATCAACTCCGTTGATATCCAGAGAGCTACAATGGGGGTAAACCAAGATTAACTCAATTGATCTTAACCATGAGGGTAAAACAGGCATAAGTGAGAGCAGAATCAGGCCCTATTACTCTAGAGAGCCACCTGGATAGAGAAACCTTTTCCTTGCCCTGGCCCCCAGAATCTGCTGCTATAGAAACTTCCTTCAGAGAGCCAGAAGGGGATAAACATTATTTTTCTTAAAGCTTTGTTACCCTGTGAAAAGTGACTATAAAAAAAGTTGATTTGGGTTCCACATTTATTGATCCTTGATGATTTCTGTGTCAAATGTGCTCTATTTACAAGTGAAATAGTGGGTTACTGAACTTCCACCCTTGCAAAATTAAGATGGGCTCTGAGAGTCAAGCTGGGTTCTTCCCATCAAGCTGGGTGAGTGAAAGTGAAATCCAACTCTCCCACCCAAGCCTGGGCCAGGTTGCAGGGTTGCCGTGCAGAACCCTCCCACCTTCCCCATGGGTAATAAATCAGCTGTCCCTTGTACCGGTTGCACAGCATTCTGAAACCACAGGATCTGGGTAGAAGCCCCTCTCTTGTCCCCAGGAAACTCCTTGCTCATTCCAAAATGGCCTTTCATGCCAATCTCTGTGGGGCTGGTCTGGAGACCATTTCTCCAGTTCAAAGGCAGCCCTAAGGAGGCCTCTCAATGAGCAACTATTTTTCAGGACTTAAGTAGTGCAGAGAGTCTCTGCACCTGGTGTGCATTTTACCTGGTAATGCCTCTCTGAAACCATCCTTGTGCTCTACTAAACTCCATTCCAAAGGGCCAAACTGACTCACATGGCCACAGCAGCACTTTGCGCTTTTTTAAAAAGTGACTCAGCCTTGCTCTTAACACACACAAAAATAGTGGCGGGGATGCAGGATACAGCATCTATCCCCCGGCCAATGGAAATGGCCTAATCTTAAAGTCTAAAGAGGGAGAATTTCAGAGAGATACAACCCAGCCCACACTTGCTGTTTCGGTCCAATAATCTCAGAGAATCTAACATCCAAAGGAGTCAAAACAGATTGGCACTAGTCTAATTGCAGACCAATTACACTTGGAGAGCAGATACAAGGCTGCATCTGGTGACTCATTCTATATATGCTATGCCATCAGAGCAGCTGTCCCTGATGGTATATTTGTTAATTTAATCATACCAAGAGCTAGAATGGCAGTGGTGTTTCTCTTTAATGACAGGCACATGTCCTCAAAACAGACAGCCACGCTAGGACTTCTGTTTTCAACCACACTTGGTATTCATATGGCTGGATATTAGTGCTATGATATAATATACACTGTGACTGGCTCTAAGAGATACTGCAAATAAGTAACCACTCGTCTCAATAATACACTATAATCCTTTACATTTCTGGAGCCCCTTGCATCTAAGAATCTCAAAGTGCTTTACAAACTAATGAATTAAGCCTCACAACACCTCAGTATGGTAGTTAAGTAGTTTTTCATTAAGCATTTATCCTCATTTTACAGAAAAGGAAACTGAAACATCTAATATTGGCCACTGAGAGTGACAGAAGACTGCACTAGATAGACCACTGATCTGATCTGGTAAGGTAATTCCCAATTGCCTTTGAGAATCAATATTTTTTCCCATTTTCACCACTTTAATGAGACATCTCAGTTCCTTATTTACACAGGGAGAAGGAAGACTTTGCAACTTACCTTGGTGGTCTGGCAGTGCGAAACAAACGTTACTTTGGCAAAGGGATCAGAAAGTCCAGAGCTGTCTGCCGCAATGAGCCCCCTGGCCTGATACATGTGGGCTCTTAACTGGAAGAGGTGCTTGGCTGTGTCAGGACAATGAATACAATGTTATCAGTTTTGGGGAAATGATGCCATGAATACATGGAAAGAGGACCACCCACAAATTCCAAAACCTTGACCCTCACAGCACTCCAATGAGATAGGAAAGTGCGATCACCATTTTAAAGATGAGGTATCGGAGCGACAGAAAGATTAACTTCACACAAAGTGAGTGTCAGAGCCATGGTTATAACCCAGCTCTGCTAATTTCCAGTCTTTTCTCTCATCATTTGACCATAGTATCTCCCTATGTATATTTATCACCTACGATGAATTCAAGCACATATGCTTTTATCAAAAGATCCAGTGGAAGACTCCTCATTTGGGACATTTAAACTAGGGAGCAAAAACAGTGCAACATGTGCTAAGGGCAACAACCTTGCATTGAGAGGGATATGGAGGGAAGGGCATAATGTAGTGTGTCTTTTCCATCTCTAATGTCTATGATTCCATGAAGCATCAATGGAGGTTTTAAGCATTCAGTAGCTGCCAAGGTGGCATTCAGCAACTAGTCAGTGTCTCTGATTAAACAATGTGCTAAAATGTTAATTTAAGCATTTTTGGGGAAAAATGCAATTACATCAAGTAGATGTTTTGCTGTCCTCCTAATTTAGAGCACCATATGTCCAACGTTCCATACTACCGCTAAGTATCCTTGCTACTGTACTGCAGAAGTATTCTCTTACTTTTGTACACCAGACTGGCAGGTGAAGGAGGAGGAGGATGTCCTGTACCATCTGCGGAGGGCACTTCAGTCTCATGTCCTAAAGGTAAGTTCTCCATAATGGTATGGGCATACTTGACGGAACCAAGCCACAGATAGGTGTCTACTTTTGCAGGTACATTCCAACCCGACAGGCGTTTTCCTGGTAACTGAAGAAACATAGGTCATCAACCAATACAAAGTAAGAGAGATCACTGAATGTTATTTATAGTTTGGGCAAGCTGCACTGCTGAACAGAGGAGCATCCACTCAGTTGCTATCAAGCTGGTATCAAGTGGAGTGCCCCAAGTGTCGGTCCTGGGACCAGTTTTGTTCAATATCTTTATTAATGATCTGGAGGATGGTTGGATTGCACCCTCAGCAAGTTTGCAGATGACACTAAACTGGGAGGAGAGGTAGATACGCTGGAGGGTAGGGATAGGATACAGAGGGCCCTAGACAAATTAGAGGATTGGGCCAAAAGAAATCTGATGAGGTTCAACAAGGACAAGTGCATCTTCTTAGGATGGAAGAATCCCATGCACTGCTACAGACTAGGGACTGAGTGGCTAGGCAGCAGTTCTGCAGAAAAGGACCTAGGAGTTACAGTGGACAAGAAGCTGGATATGAGGCAACAGTTGTTGCCAAGAAGGCTAATGGAATTTTGGGCTGTATAAGTAGGAGCATTGCCAGCAGATCGAGGGATGTGATCATTCCCCTCTATTCGGCATTGGTGAGGCCTCATCTGGAGTATTGTGTCCAGTTTTGGGCCCCACACTACAAGAAGGACGTGGAAAAATTGGAAAGAGTCCAGCGGAGGGCAACAAAAATGATTAGGGGGCTGGAGCACATGCCTTATGAGGAGAGGCTGAGGGAACTAAGATTATTTAGTCTGCAGAAGAGAAGAATGAGGGGGGATTTGATAGCTGCTTTCATCTACCTGAAAGGGGGTTCCAAAGAGGATGGATCTAGACTGTTCTCAGTGGTACCAGATGACAGAACAACAAGTAATGGTCTCAAGTTGCAGTGGTGGAGGTTTAGGTTGGATATTAGGAAAGACCTTTTCACTAGGAGGGTGGTGAAGCACTGGTATGAGTTATCTAGGGAGGTGGTGAAATCTCCTTCCGTAGATGTTTTTAAGGTCAGGCTTGACAAAGCCCTGTCTGGGAGGATTTAGTTGGGGATTGGTCCTGTTTTTAGCAGGGGGTTGGACTAGATGACCTCCTGAGGTCCCTTCCAACCCTGATATTCTATGATTCTATGATATGCTGATAAATGACTTGCCTATTTAATCACAGGATCATAGAAATGTAGGACTGGAAGGGACCTTGATAGGCTCTGAGGCAGGACTATGTATTATCTAGACCATCTGTGGTGGAGCTTCAGCCCCACACTGGCAGAAGAGGGTAAAGTAGCCCAGGGAGGCTGCGTAAGAGGCAGCCAATTAGGAAAGGGCTTGTAGAGACAGCCAATCAGGAGGTTTAGAGAGACAGCCAATCAGGGCCAGGTTGGGTCATATAAGAAGGGATGCTGAACAGAGCAGCTTCAGTCATTCCCTGGAGTTTGAGGAGTGAGGACTGGCTGCCCTGAAGGAGGGAGAAGAGACAGCACCATGGTCCAGGTAGTGCTGGACAGGGACAGGGACAGGGACAGGGACAGGGACAGGGGAGCATGAGTGAGCTCCTGGCTGACTGCTGCCGGACTGAGGCCATGATACAAGGGCAGAGAAGGTGCTAGGGCTACGGGGAAGTGGCCCAGGGAAACAGACGCCAGGGGTTGGAGGTGACACAGCGTATGACTGCTAGTCCTCTCCCCCTTTGGCCCCAGTTGCTACTGATGCAGGTGGCTAAACCCTGGACTGCAGCCTACCACTGAGGCAAATGGCTGGACAGAGGACTGCTGGCCTCCCAGAATGGGGTGGGAGGGAGAGAACCGAGTGGGGCACAGCCAAAGAGTTGTGTCCAGAAAAGGACACCATGGTCCTGAGAGCAACACGGGTCCTGATGGCAGAAGCGATGGCGGTGAGACACCACAAGATGAACGCGCACTGGTGAACCAGAGCTAATTCCCAGGACGGCCAGCAGGAGGCACTGCAGTGGTGAGTCGAACCCCATTACACCATCCCTGATAGGTGTTTGTCTAACCTGTCCTTAAAACCTCCAATGATGGAGATTCCACAACCTCCCTAGGTAATTTGTTCCAGTGCTTAACTATCTTTACCATTATGAAGTATTTCCTGTTGTCTAACCTAAATCTCCCTTACTGCAATTTAAGCCCATTATTTCTTTTCCTGTCCTCAGTAGATAAGGAGAACAATATATGACCCTCCTCTTTATAACAACTTTTTATGAACTTGAAGACTTATCATGTCTTCCCCTCCCCCTCACCCCAATCTTCTCTTCTCCAGACTTAACAAACCCCAATTGTTTCAATCTTTCCTCATAGGTCATGTTTTCTAGACTTTGAATAATTTTTGCTGTTCTCCTCTGGACTTTCTCCAATTTGTCCACATCTTTCCCAAAGTGTGGCGCCCATAACTGGACACAGCACTCCATATGAGGATTTATCAGTGCTTAGTAGAGTGGAAGAATTACATCTCCGCTCTTGCTTACAACACTTCTAATAAATCCAATAATGATGTTTGGTTTTTTCAACAGAATTACATTGTTGACTCATATTTAGTTTGTGATGCACTATAATCCCCAGACACTTTTCTGCAGTACTTTTCCTAGGCAGTCATTTCCCATTCTGTGTTATATTTGTCCTTTTTTCACGATTTCTCAAAGATAATAGGTGATGACTCAGATCTCTTCAGCCAGTTCCTTAAGTATTCCAGAATGTATTTTGTCAGGCCCTGCTGACCTGAAGTCATAATGGGGAGGATGGCCATGTGACCTACTTGGTATAATGTATTTCAAGATTCAAACGAAGGAATTGATAACAAACCTAGTTGTAAAAGTCTGCTTTCAGTGGGATAGTGTACAAGCCTTTTCATGCTAAATAATAGCTGTAAATTTGCCTCTGGTGTTTGCTATGTTAAATTTCCGAGCCTATGGTGCACTGTCCACCTCATGCTGCTTTCTGATTGTATTATGGCTGCTCCTAAATAAGTTATTACTTCATAGGGCAAGTCAGAAAACTTTTGACGAAACTTTTTCCAACATAAAATGTTACATTTTTTGACAATACTTTCAACAATATTTTTTTCTATCAAGCTCTGCTTAATTCAGTTTTTTTATACTGCCTATTCCTAAAGCAATTCATGACATAAAAGTGACTAGACAGTCACTACATTGCAATGTTTTCCTGACAGACCCTAACAATTGATGATGGCTTAACTGGTGCCTTTTTGTTTCACTTGGTGTAACAGTGTGACTTCTAAGCAACAACCTTTGTATTTTAAACAGGGGGGAAACATCCCACCTTCTGGATTATCCATAGTGCTTCCTAGTTGTAACTTTCTTTCAAGTGAAAATACAACTATTTGTACTGTGCCTCTGAGGTTTAATTTGATGGATAAATAGAATTGCTACACCAGAGTGTCTTAATGACAGTTTCATTTTGTGTTTGAAATGACTACTTCTAAAATTAGTTTTATTTCATTCAAATAAAATAGAACATTTTGATAGACCTGGGAGAGATTTCTCATAAGAAAGCTCTAAAAAGATTCAAGAAGCCTCTTTAAAAACTGTAAGTAGAAATGCACTGAAATGTTATTGCATGCAGTAAGTAGTATGCACAATAAATTACTCTTGATAATTAGCAGAAGGCTGGATACCTCTATCTGCTGACGAGCTACATTTTATTTGCCTGGTTCCAACAACCATCTTAGGTGATGAGTTTCTATACATTTAATAAGCAATGTTACCATTGCTCATTATTCCAGAGTGTCCAGGCTTTTCCTTCCAGCTGTTGCTGATGGACAGTGACTACATTCCATTGTTGCATACTGTTACTGTGCATGTTACCTCTCTTTGTATAACACCGCTAAAACGGTCTTGTCAGACAAAGTATATTATTCAATATTTTATATCTAACATCTTTCCTGTATGGATCTCAGACATGGACTCTTTATAGATGGCACATTTAACAGCTTGAGCAATTTCACAAGCGTTCCCTCCGCTCCATAATGAGTAAGGCTGTGAATCATTCACAGACGTCATGGCTTCCGTGACCTCTGTGAATTTTGCAGGCTGGTGCAGCTGACCCCAGGACCACCACAGCATCTGGGAAGCCCTGGGGCCAGCCGCACCGGCCTCTGCAGTGGTGGCGGCAGAGCCCCAGGCTGCCCCTCGCCCAGACCAGCAGCAGTGGCAGTGGGGCCCCGGGCTGTCCCTCGCCTGGACCCGCGGAGGTGGTGCCAGGGCCGTGGGCTGCCCCCCCCGTGCACTAGTGGCAGCAGGGCCACGGGCTTCCCCCCACCTGGACTGGTGGCAGGGCTGCCCCCAGCAGCAGCAACAGGGGCCCTGGGCCGCCCCTCCTCCAGTAACAGGGGGACACAGGCTGCCCCCAGCTGCAGCAGGGCCCTGGGCTGCCCCACCCAGCAGACACATCGCCCAGCTCTGCCCCCACCCCCAGCAGCAGTCTTCAGGAGTGCCCCCCTCCCAGCAGGTAAGATTTAGTCACAGGTATTTTTAATAAAAGTCATGGACAGGTCCAGGACCATGACTTTCTGTTTATTGCTCGTGACATATCCATACCCATGACTAAATACCCGTGACTAAAACGTAGCCTTAATAATGAGCATTCACTGGCAGGACAGAGTGACCAATATTAAGGTCCCTGAAAGAGCAAACACAACAAAGCAGTGAGGAAATGCTATTGAGAACACAATTTAGGTAGACTGGACATGTCATCAGAATGGAAGATCTGTCTCCCAAAACAGATCTTGCGTGGGGAGCAAAAGAAGGAAGCGTCGTCCATATAAGCGCTTAAAGATAACCTAAAGTGCAGCCCACTGGAGACTGCTATCAACCTCAAAGAACTTGAGCAAATGGCTCAAGACAGGACACACTGGCAGTCTTTTGACAAGATCAGGATATAACAGGTTTGAGTAGGATTGACGAAATCATCTCCAGGCTGCATGTGAAAAGCGCCACAGAGCTGCATCGTCAAACATAATATTTATGGACTTCCCATGGCCTTAGTGTAGCCAACTCTATGCATCATGGTTCAGACTTCAGAGTCATGTGTGTAGCCAGAGCTGAGAATTGCTACAATATTGTCATCATTGTCAGCAATGGAGTACCAACATATATCTCACAAGCACATTTTAAATTGGAGTTATAAACAGAAATGTTTATATTATGTCTGAATCTCTGCACTTCCTCATTGTCTGAGTGTGGTGAATGTCCATCTGTTGGAGTTTCCCTTGGAGTTTTCAAATGCTGCTTAATGTATTCATCAGAAAGGTTTAGTGATGTTCTACCAATTTGCACAAATAGATGTATATTTGGATTTATGGTACACTTGGCAGAAGCAGGAAGCCAGGGGATGAATTATTTAGACACCATGAGGATGAGCATGGTATTAAAAGCAAAACAGAAAGGTAGAGAATATAGATAAAATAGATTATATAGATCAGTGTTTCTCTACCTTTTCAGGTTGGTGACCCCTTTTTAAGACAAAATTTTTGTATAAGAGTAAAAATGTATCCATGACAACAATGATAAGCCAATAGAATTTATTTGTGTGTATTTTGAGAATTTGACAGAGCATACTTAACCTTGAAGAGTGAGGCTGTGAGGTGAAGTTGGGGAGTGAGATTTCATTTGCTTTAGATTGCAATAATGGTTTCAACACTTTTGCCCTCCAAATTGCCTTTTGTGACTCCTTAGGGGTCGTGACTCACTGGTTGAGAAATATGGATCTAAATCATACAGATAAACCCACAGATTCCTTGCAGATCAGATTTCAGATTTTTGGTATCTCAAATGAAATCCTCTCCTGCATAATTTCACTCTGCATATATTTAAGGTAGATGCATGTGGGCTGAGTGAAACATGGATAAAACTGGTTTCAGAGTAGCAGCCGTGTTAGTCTGTATTCGCAAACAGAAAAGGAGGACTTGTGGCACCTTAGACTAACAAATTTATTTGAGCGGTGCCACAAGTACTCCTTTTCTTTTTATGGATAAAAATGGTGTTCATGGAGTTATCTGCTCAAAACATCTTTGTAAATGATCAAAATGTCTCAGACTTACTTTCAGGAAATGGGTTTTAATCTTCCCACAGTTTTTGCCTCTCTGTTCATTCACTGGGGAATAGAACACTTCTTTTGCTGGGATTCTTGCATATGCAACTCTTTTGTTGTTGCTGAGCATCCAGATGAACACATCAGGCACCGTATGCTGCGGCTATTAAAATGACATGGAACAGAACTTGTATGCTTTGAACACTAGAGCTACATTAACAAATATTCTTTTTAGGAGCAACAATCATGACTTTTTGTTAAACATCAACTAACAAGACCTAACTCCTTTCAACAATTTGACAAGACAAAGCCAGCCTTTACTGAGAAGAGACAGCCAGCATCATAATCTAGAGAATCTATCAATTCACACCTAAAAATCCATATACCGGACTGTGATACATAGTATCTGTCCAAATCTCAGTTCCTGAGCACAGTCAGAGTTTGTTCCTTTTAAGGTTTTACGCTTTTAAGGACCTTAAACTCTGTTCAAACTATCAAAGAGCAGGTTAGTAGGTGACTTGATCATGGGCCTACACAGGGGAAAAGTGTCACATACTAAAGGATCTTTAATGTAGCAGATAAAGGCATAACAAGCTGCAATGGATGGAAGTTGAAGCTACAGAAATTCAAACCAGAAATAAGATGCAAATTTTGAAGAGAGAATCTTACCGAGGGACATGGTGCATAGACCATCACTTGAGGTCTTTAAATCAGACTGCCTGTAATTCTAACAGATGCTTTAGCTCAACCAGAAGTTATGGGACTTGATGCAAAAATCACTGGGTGAAAAATATATGGCCCGTGCTATGCAGGAAGTCAGACTGGACACTCAAAATAGCTCCTTCTGATCTTAAAATCTATGGGCTTGATACTCATTTACCCAAAGGCCTTAGGGAAAATGAGAATTGGGACCCACCATTCTACTTTCTATGAGGTCACGGTTGAATAAGCTCTCCCAACACATGGAAGAGCAGCAGAGACACTTTCTGGCTGAGACTACAACAGGGCTCTTGCACTACCCTCTCTTGTGTGAGAGATTCGCCATGGATCCTCCATGTAATCACAGATCCACTGGTCACAATCCCCCTCTTCCACATCCCCTCATGCTAGTGCAAGTGAAGCCTGCACAGGCACAGCTGTGTGGCAGGCAGAGGGTGTAGATCCCCTATGGGATACCCTCCATCCCACTCCTCCATCCTGCACCTTTCCTTTAGGTGCTTCTTGTGCCCTAGATTCACAGTTTACTTTCAGATGAAATCTCACCATGGAGGCCATTCTTTATTGGGCAAATGCATGTACAGTGTATCCAGTTTGCCGCTGTCACAGTGTCCTGGCCACAACCCCATTTTCCAGGACATTCCCCGTGCCAAGGGCTGTACATGAGGCAGAGGTGCCAACTTTCTGATTATCCTGGGGGTGCTTGACCGCCACGCCCCCACTCTACCCCTTCCCTTAAGGCCCCACCCCCACCCCACTTCTTCCTGTCCCCGCTCCACCTCCGCCCTGCCTCTTCCCACCCAGTTCTGATCCTCCTCACGAGCGTGCCCTGCCCCTTCCTGCCCTGCTCCTCCCCCTCCCCCCACAACGCCTCCTGCACAGTGCTGAACAGCTGATCACTGGTGGGTAGGAGGCGCTGGGTGAGTGGGAGGAGCTGATTGCCAGGGCAGGAGGTGTGGGGAGGAGGGGAAGGAGCTGATTGGCGGGACTGCCAGTGGGTGCTGAGCACCCACTTTTTTTTTCCCCATGGATGCTCCAGCCCCAGAGCACCCATGGAGTCAGTGCCTATGAGGAGATATAGAGTAATGGGGATCACCAGCTAGTCAGTCTAGTCAAGATCTAGCCCAAGGTTTTACTGATTGTACTGTATTATAAAGACTTGTGTCATCTTCGTTAAAACATTCGACATTGTGACCTAGGTAAAGTCCTGTGTCAATGGTGAATTACCTCATCAACCAAGAATCGAATTTTCTCTACGAAGTTCTGTGTTTCACGCATCAGTTCATCTACTGACATCTTTTTTTTCTGCTGCTGAACAATGCCATTGGCATCCGAGGACATTGCTTCCTGGAACAGGAGTGGACAATAGGTAAGTATTTCATATACACGGTGAGTTCATGAAAAACGTATTTCAAACTATCCAAGTGGGCATGCAAGGGGAAATAGCTACCCGGGTTCACTATGAATTTTTTTTTTTCAAAATTTCAAAGCAGAGGGCAAATGAACTTTCAGGAAATGATTCCAGTTATACAAAATGTGCATTTTCTCCACTGTGTGTATGTGTGTTTATACAGTGAAGGTCCCCAGAAATTTGTGTTTACTGCTCGCAGCACAATGGGGCCTTGATCCTGATGGAGGGCTTTGATCAATACTGTACTGCAAACAATGGCATAAAAATAATACATACATTTACTGTGCAACCACAAGGTATAGTAGAAAATGCAGGCCTATTAGTAGGGTGACCAAATAGCAAGTGTAAAAAATTGGGACGGGGTCGGGGGTAATAGCCCCCAAAATCAGGACTGTCCCTATAAAATCGGGACATCTGGTCACCCTATCTATTAGGATATGTAAAGATCCCTCTGTATATTTACTGCATTATAATGATATTTTAGGATACTAACATGATCCTGCTCTTGAAAGATGGTGTTAATTTCACTGAGAGTTGCTAGTACTCATCAACCCTCTGGATCAGTCCCCCTATGTGTGTATATTAAAAATGGATCCTCTGATACTGAGAAAAGATGGTCCACTGGGTAGGTTGGTAACTGAGGCCTCAGAAGACTTAGGTTCGATGCCCTGCTCTGCCACCGGCTTTTTTGTGTAACCTTGGGCAAGTCACTTAGTCCCTCTGTCTCAGCTTCTCAATGGATCGGTGCCTTAGTTCCCCATCTGTAATATGGAGGTAAGAGTATTTCCCTACCTCACAGGGTTGTTGCAAAGAGACATACATAAAGATTGTGTGGCAACTCAGATGCTACAGTAATGGGAGCCATACAGGATAGCTAGATCACAGATGTATATACATATAATCTAGGGAGAGATGAAAAAATGTATGGATATTTAATTCTCTTTAGATGTTCTGTGCCGGAGTCTCATTTATAGTAAGATCTTTTTATGCCACTCTGGCAGTGTAAAAGGGCCTTACTATGGATGCAAATGTGACAGAGTGTAAATGAGGCTTAGTGTAAATCAAAATCAAATTAGCAGTATTAACTTTGAAAAATCAAGAAACAAAAAATATTTTTAAATATACACACATTTATTTATATCTATAGCTCTTGCTATATCGAGAGATATATGTAAAAACAGCAAAAATATGATGGGCCTGATTCTTCTATCACTTAGGGCCAGATCCATCGAAGCAATCAGGCATGGGCTAAATCCGTGCCTTACAACTCGTGTAAATCAGGACTAACTCTACTGAACTGTCAGGAGTTGCACTACTGTAAAATCAGGGTAGGTACGAAGGAGAACAAAGCTTTTTGCTGTAATTGCTTGCTTTAAAGTTCAACATGAAATATCTTAAAACCTTTTGCTTAGCACAGTAGCCTTTAAAAAAAAAAAAGCTCTTGGATGTAATTTTCATATTCATTATGAAACACCCTGGCACCGAGAAACCAAATCCAAATTACTACACACACAGTGCATCTGATTAAGATTAACTCATTATATATTGCGCTAGTGCTTAAAGAGGGAGCCTTTCATACCAGTTCTTGCCTGCACATCATAAGTCTTTTTTTGTCCAAAGCAGTCTGGTTCATCCCTTGGGGCTTCTTTTCGGCATGAGCAATGAAGGCTCTGAGATCGGGGAATAGTAATACAGAAGTATTTGTTATGAGAAAGATTACCTTATTATGATGGTTGATAAAATAGACTGCAAGTGAATTATTATCTGGCACAGTGCATGAAGCAGAAGATGGTGATGCTGGAATTGCCAGACTAATGTAAATGTTGAAGGCACCACCTATATTGGAGAGAGTTAAGAAGTACATACAATCTGTACTGTAATGTTTAGATATAAATTAATTCACTCTTGGGCTTTGCCTCTGTTTTGGATCCAATCCTGGCCATCTTACTCAGGGCACAATGGGAGTTCTGCTTGTGCAGGGAGGCCCTCTGTATTCATTTTAATTTTGCATGATTTTTATAATGTCTGTCTTGCACCTTATTGCTTCTCAATTATTCTCATAACTGTTTTATTTTTAGAGTCCAGAAAGCTTAAGATCAAATCCAGTAATTGACAAATGGAAAACAAGTCCTGGAAATTAAATAAAATTGCACAAAATAGGAGCCAGAGGCTGTAAAATTCTTTTACAGCAGACTACAAAGTACAGCAAATTAAGCTCATTGTATTTTTCATGCATCTTGCCAATTTATGGGTCCATAGCCTGGAAATTGCTACCAATGTATAAAGTAACTTCATGCTCCAATAGTAAATTAGGTTACCTGCATTGACTGATAAAGGCATTTAGAATGGTGTTCATTTTCTCTTCTGACGCAGTCTCTGAAACCTTGATCAAATCTTTTACTTCCTCTAACCCATCTTCCTAAGAACAAGATGTGGGGGGGGGGGGGAAAAACCATTGTAGAAAGAAGAGCTGTCAGTGTAATAATTTGTAGTCCGGTTATTCAGAGTCTAGCCAGTAAGAGGAAGACTTGTATCTTAAAGTCTGAGTTTTGACATACCACTAAGCTTGGAGCATGCAAAGGAAGGACCACTCTGTTTGGGCCTTCCTACAGCCTTTCTATGCCTAAAGTATTGATTTAGGGGCCAGCTTCTTTACCTAATTTATAAATGTAAGTGAGTGGGGAGTATTCTTTAGTGGTTAGATTACAAGACTTGTGGCTTCCTGGATTCTATATATAGCTTTGCCATTAGCTAGATGTTTGTCTTAGGTAAGTCATCTAGGTCATAATTGTTAAATTTTGGGTGCCTAAAATAACACACTTACGTTCATACGTAAGGCCCAATGCAATGCCCAGTGGCATCAATAAGGATTGGATTGAGCCCTCAGGTTTTTAATTAAGTGGCTTGATTTTCAGAGAGGACCTCACTGACAGCTGTAGGTGCTTAGACACTCTGAAGAGAGGCATATGCTGACTGCCATGAGCTATCCCATTCAGGAGACAGGCTGTGCCACTGCACAAGGGTTAAAGCAAAAGGCAAAGTAATCTGCTGTGTTTCTAAGACCCTCTACTCCCAGTGCTACACAGCTCCCTGCATGGGTTTCTTCTCTCCTGCTGTGCCTGCACAATCTGTGAGCTGGAATAAGTCCCTAGCTTCAGCTGCAGTGGAGAGAGCCATCTACTCCCTTCATTTACCTGCAAGTAGGGAGGAGGGAATCTGTCCTTCATTGAGTCTCAGTGGGGGCCTGCTTATCAGATATGCTGGTGGAGCCCCCTGAATGAAGGACTGTGGGAAGGGTCCCTTTCCCTAATGTACTCTTATTGGAGATGTTTCTGGGATAAGTAGTGCTCTTCAGGTCACACAACCCCTCTTCATCTCCAGGGATAAGGTCGGTTTAGAGCTACAGACTGGGGGTGGGTGGGGGGTGCTTCAGAATATGCCACCCCAGTCAATTAGCCAACCCAGAAGAAATCCTTTGCCCTCTACACACTCAGTGTGATCTGGAATATCAGTCAGAATGGCTGTACTGTAGTGTGTGTGTATATAGCAAAAGGATTGGGGGAGAGTCTGGGACTCATCCCTAGCAAGTGAGCAAGTTTAGGCTGTTGCATAATGCCAAGACTGGCTTTACATAACTGCTTCCTCAGGGAGACAGGGTGAAGCTGCCTGTGGTAGCCCAGGAACGTGCTGGGGTCTCCACAGGCCAGGAGCTACATAGGCTTATTTGGACAGGATAGACACCAGAGTTGGTGGGGGGGAAAAATGTTTCCTATAGAAATTTAGACAAAAACAACAAAATATAGCTTTTGTCAAAATTTTCAGTGGAAAACAGAACACTTGAAATGCTTTTGGTCTTTGACTAAAAATTTTCAGTATTCTGAGGGGGCGGAAATTGAAAATTTGTGAGGAACAGACACTTTCCACAGAGGTTTTTATTTAGTCAAAAACCAAATTTTGCATCAAAAAAGGTTTTGACAGATACTTTCCAACAATTCCTGACAATATGTAGCACCAGGCTTACCAGCAGATCTGCCATTTTCTCTAGGACATTGGACAAGTACAGTCGGAAGGTCTGATCTCCCCAATAGCTCTTTATATAGACACAGGGCTTCTTCTCATCATATGGCAAGTAGTGATAGTTCCTGTGAAAATACATTAAATGCTGTGAAAAGTCTGGAATCAGATGTAAATAACAGGCCAAATCCTTGGTTTCCAGGATTATATGGGTGTACTTCACTCTGTCAATGGACTGACCACCCATTGATACACCATTTAATCTTTGAGTGAGAGTATAATAGTAGTGTTTGTGTAAGTAGTAATTGCACAACTGTTGGGTTAACTAATCATTTTTCTTTTTAATAAAGTTGGGTTGTATCATTCAGAGTGTCACCTAGTGGTTCGATACTAAATACATTTTCTGTAACCGACCTAGAGACTTGCCCCTGAAAACTAAGCTGGGCTTTTATTGCACCCTTATCTTTAACAACATCATATTAATTGGGAACATTTCAACATAATAAGGTCACAAAAGGCCACACTCCCCCACATTATTGGGGGAAAAGAAAAAATCCATCCACACGCTCCTCCCCCAGAGAATTATATGATGCAAACTCATTGAATTACTAACAGGAGTGAAGAAACAGATTGACAGAGCCAAAAGAGTACCCAGAAGTCACCTACTACAGGACAGGCCTAACAAAGAAAGTAACAGAACGCCACTAGCCGTCACCTTCAGCCCCCAACTAAAAACTCCCCAGCGCATCATCAAGGATCTACAACCTATCCTGAAGAACGACCCATCACTCTCACAGATCTTGGGAGACAGGCCAGTCCTTGCTTACAGACAGCCCCCCCAACCTGAAGCAAATACTCACCAGCAACCACACAACAAAAACTCTAACCCAGGAACCTATCCTTGCAACAAAGCCCGTTGCCAACTGTGCCCACATATCTATTCAGGGGACACCATCATAGGGCCTAATCACATCAGCCACACTATCAGAGGCTCGTTCACCTGCACATCTACCAATGTGATATATGCCATCATGTGCCAGCAATGCCCCTCTGCCATGTACATTGGCCAAACTGGACAGTCTCTACGTAAAAGAATAAATGGACACAAATCCGACATCAAGAATTATAACACTCGAAAACCAGTCAGAGAACACTTCAATCTCTCTGGTCACTTGATTACAGACCTAAAAGTTGCAATATTACTACAAAAAAAACTTCAAAAACAGACTCCAATGAGAGACTGCTGAATTGGAATTAATTTGCAAACTGGACACCATTAAATTAGGCTTGAATAAAGACTGGGAGTGGATGTGTAATTACACAAAGTAAAACTATTTCCCCATGTTTATTTCCCCCCCACCCCTACTGTTCCTCACACATTCTTGTCAACTGCTGGAAATGGCCCATCTTGATTATCACTACAAAAGGTTTTTTCTCTTCTGCTGGTAATAGCTCACCTTAACTGATCACTCTTGTTATAGTGTGTATGGTAACACCCATTGTTTCATGTTCTCTGTGTGTATATCTATATCTTCCTACTGTATTTTCCACTGCATGCATCCGATGAAGTGGGTTTTAGCCCATGAAAGCTTATGCTCAAATAAATTTGTTAGTCTCTAAGGTGCCAGAAGTACTCCTTTTCTTTTTACAGATACAGACTAACACGGCGGCTGCTACTCTGAAACCTGTCACTGAATTACGATTCCCAGAACTTCTTGACACTTTCAAGGGTTGATGGTGTTTTTTTGTATTTGCAGAGGGGACGATTTGGCCCTATTGTGATAGAAAACACTGTACTCTTAAAAGAATGAGACTTGACATCCTACCATTAATCTCGCTATGAGGAACCGAACTGTCATTTTTTCATGGTTAGTTTGTCCTTGTTATACATTGTTATATTAAACATGAAAAATCCTGGCAATTTACTGGTGTCTGTTTGCACGGGTGGGAGGGGCTGCGTGTAACTGGTTGGCAAAGCCATTTTCTATACTTTTGTTAATCTGCTAGCAGTGTGAAATGCCAAATGGGATTTTTTTGTTTCTGTTTTTTACTGTTAATTTATGGGCATTAGCACAATATTTATTTGACAAGTTGCATGTCCTACTGAAGTACTGATTAATATTAGGAATATCCTTTCAGTGACAGTGAATACAATTACCAATGACATTCCTGCTGTCTGATGGCCCGAGCAGGTCAAGTGGCTACAGACACCATAAGAAGAGAAAAATAAAAAAAACAAAACAATTTATATCCACACAGATTAGAGGGAAATGGATCCTTAATGAGAGAGAGCTTTATAAATATCTGAGCAAGCTAAATATGGAATTGCAGGTTTCAAGAGTGTTTCATTCTTTTACTGCAGCTGTTTAAACCCGAATTCCTGTCAGGGGAAAAATTAAAAATCCTGCAATCTGCTTTATAGGATAATAACCTAGCAGGAGCCCATTCTGTAGCCCTATTATGAGACAAGAGGGGCAACTATGTTCTTGACAGACAATGATTTTCATCTCTGTAGTGCCAAAAAAAAAAAGAAAACAAGAAAAAAGAAAGCAAAAAAAGCCTTACAAAGTCTTTCATTCTTCCTTAATTTCATTGACCATTATTTAATTTAATTGCATGATTTACTGTCAGGAAGGATCTGATCCAAACACTTCTGAACTTTGTGCAGGTTCAGAAACCAAAACAGAGATCCAGATCCAAAATTCCAAGATGGTCCCTGTGTCTAACTCCTGCTGGCAGTGCCTTGAAGCCTACAGGAAGAGGTACTGTCAAGTTTTGGACCTCCTGTATTCTAGAACTTCCTCTGCTTGGCACGCAATAATGTCAGGAATAGTTCTATCTACTACTGTGTTTTATTGATACCTTTGACATGAAATGAAATGTGTAAGAGAAAAAATCACCCCTGTACTTTAACAAGTCCATCTGCAAACTTCTTTTTGTATTTGCTCCATCAACTCTCCATCTTTTCTCCATGGTCTGTTCTTCTGTTTCCCCCCCCTACCTGTGCTGCTATTTGTTATTTCACTCTTATTTTCCAAATCTTGAAATGTTTTGGAAATTAATCTGATTATCTACAAAATAAGGAACAGATTCTGATACCCTTGTTCATTTGAATACTACCTACTCTTCATGTAGTCTCTCTGATTTCAGCGGAGCTACTTACAGAGTAAGTGACTAATCACTGTCATTAAGGGTGTTGGACTCTGGACCTAAATTTGTACTGAACAGACTTGAAAAAGCTACTCTCCCTTCTCTGACTCTGTTATGTGGCACTGTAATATAGTCTTGTTAAAGGCACCAAGAGTTCTAAAGCCAACCCTCCTTTGAGCCAAGATCCTATGCTGGTGTAACCCAGCACAGATCCATTGACTTGCGTAGGGCTTTCCTGATTTACACTGGCCAATTATGTTTTAGCATGTTCTACAACAGGCTGTTCAATGCTGCTAGCAATTGTTAAATCAAAAACCTACATCCTAGTGTGACAGGGCAAAAGCCAGAAAACTATACATTAAGGTCATGAAGTTCAAACATTCTACCGGTTTCCGTCTGTGAGGAGTGGCTTCTCAGGGTGGGTGGTGGATATCATTGGTATTCCAATGTCATGTGACGCTTCACCCTCCTCTTCATGCAGCAATGGGGCACTTTCTTCCTCTTCTCCTTCATGTCCCTTCTTTTTATTACCAGCTTCCGGTGACGCTCCATCAATAACATTTCCAAAGTTACCTAGAGATACAAAACAAGGTTGTAAGGGCAGGGAATGGAGTCAGGCTACATAGGAGATAGGGTGATAAACCTGAGTGAACTGTAGTTCTTTGCTTTATTGTTAATGCACTCCAAAAAGGCATTTGCCTATTTAAAAAAAAGTGATATAGGAATGTAGATATTTTAAATTGTTCCGCTCCTTGAGGGCAGCTCCCATTTCCTTATTTCCTACTCTTGTGCAGGAGCTGCCCCTAGCAGAGATACTAGGCTAACTCCTGCTCCTTGTTTCTAGCTCTCTTTACAGTGTTACAGGGGCTTTTCTTTGTAGTGAAGAGCCTGGACAGCTGTAGAAGGAGCTGCAAGCACCAAGTGACCTGCCAGGTCTCCACTGACCAGCTCTCTGAATAATCTGTTCCCAGTAGTCCCTAGTCTACAGTTTGAGAATCACTGGTTTAACCACTGTATGATGGTATAGAGGTCACATTCACGGTAAATAGGCCCAATGGCCTGTGATGGGCTATTAGATGGGGTGAGATCCGAGTTACCCAGGAAAGAATTTTCTGTAGTATCTGGCTGATGAATCTTGCCCATATGCTCAGGGTTTAGCTGATCGCCATATTTGGGGTCGGAAAGGAATCTTCCTCCAGGGCAGATTGGAAGAGGCCCTGGAGGTTTTTCGCCTTCCTCTGTAGCATGGGGCACGGGTCACTTGCTGGAGGATTCTCTGCTCCTTGAAGTCTTTAAACTACGATTTGAGGACTTCAATAGCACAGATATAGGTGTGAGGTTTTTTTGTAGGAGTGGTGGGTGAAATTCTGTGGCCTGCGTTGTGCAGGAGGTCAGACTAGATGATCCTAATGGTCCCTTCTGACCTAAATATCTATGAATCTAGGAGCTGGATTGTCCTCTTGCAATGGTTTTACATTGGGGAGCTTTACAATGGTGTGAAGCCTTAGTGCTTATAACAGACATCCGTGTTGTCCAAGAGACTATCAAATGGAAACATTAGGCTCTGACAAATTCGGGGATAGGAGGGAGCATGTCCTGATAATGAGTGCAGAGACTGGTGAATGTCTGGGATCCAGACGGTATGCATTTAGTTAAAAGCTCGGCAGAGTTTGTGATATTTTTACAGATTTCATTACAAAGTTAAAGGAGCCACAGGATTCTTTTGTAGAATTGCTGGAGTGAAGCACGAAGTGGACAAACCCTGCGTACAAAAAAACCAAAGTGATTCCAACTGAACCTTTCTGCCCCCATCTCTTAGCTGACTATTCTGACAATGCCCTGTTGTCTATTGGTTATGGCAGCAAGGGTTAGCCACATTACCTGTCTAGGCTCCACCCCAGCAAGATTAATAAGGTGGTTACTTCCTTTAACTGGTAATACAGGACTGCTATATAAGGTATAGCAATGTGCTGCCTTTGAATGGGTGATGCTGCCCTCTAGTAGCAGGCCCACAGAGAGAATATGGAACCTACATTAGCTAATAGAATTCTAAACGGTGCCTGAATTTTTGGAGTGGATAGTACAGAGTTGTAGCCCCAGCTCCCAGCGTGTGCATGAGATTTCAATGGTGACTGTATCTGTTGTTTGCAACACATGGGTCCTAATTACAAAAGCTGTTTTCAGAAGTGTTAAAGTCTGTTTTCATTCAAGCTAATTTAGTATTGTATGGGTTCGGAAGGGGCCTTATTGACAGCAGTACGGTGGGGAACATGCACTCATGATGCACAAATTTCATTAATATCATACCTATAGACATGTACCAGAGAGGGCAGTTATCAGTGACATGAGGAGGGTATGTATTAAACTGGCTATTAAAATTTTGATTAGAGATGGGCTTGAGGCTGAAATTGGGGTCTGAATCTCAGATGCTACAATGTTCCGACCTAGATTTTGGTTCAGTCCAACGGCTATTAGCCACATTTGGATCCCAGTTCCAAACACGCACAAAGCTGGAGGGTGCCAGAACCATTTTTCAGATCCAGACGCCACTGCCAATTTTAATTTCTAACGCGAACTGGTCTTTGGCCTTTATTGCACAAGTACACAAACAAGCTTGCTGTTAATTTTGGCTTATTTTCCCACTGAATGTCAGCATAAGTCAATATTACACATTGCTTTGTTTGCCTATGAGGTCCCTCCCTGCACTCTCCTTCAGAAGGAACATCTATCCAGACACGTGAGCAAACATAAGGAAAGTATGGGACTGTCACTGTGCACAGAGACCTCATTAGGGTTTCAGAGTAACAGCCGTGTTAGTCTGTATTTGCAAAAAGAAAAGGAGTACTTGTGGCACCTTAGAGACTAACCAATTTATCTGAGCATGAGCTTTCGTGAGCTACAGCTCACTTCATCGGATGCATATCATATCATACACATTGTGAAGAGAGTGGTCACTTTGGATGGGCTATTACCAGCAAGAGAGTGAGTTTGTGTGTGGGGGGGCGGAGGGTGAGAGAACCTGGATTTGTGCTGAAATGATCACTTTAGATAAGCTATTACCAGCAGGAGAGTGGGGTGGGAGGAGGTATTGTTTCATGGTGTCTGTGTATATAATGTCTTCTGCAATTTCCACAGTATGCATCCGATGAAGTGAGCTGTAGCTCACGAAAGCTCATGCTCAAATAAATTGGTTAGTCTCTAAGGTGCCACAAGTACTCCTTTTCTTTTCTCATTAGGGTTGTAAACCAAAAACAGATGCGCAAAGTCCTTCAGGTGAAATCAGGTTCAATCCAGGCTTTCACCTGGAGCTGATCTTTCTGAGGTTTGGAAATGTTCAGCTAACATTTATAAAAAGATCTTTCATTTTCTCTTTATGCTGCACGTAGGGCAGTTCCTGGCCCCGCCACCACAGCTGCAGAGGAGCCCTTGCGCAGCAGAACCAGTAGAGAGCAGGATATAGCCAGGCTTCTAAGAGAAGGTGCACCTGTGGGTGTGGTGTGGGACTCAGCTCTGCACTGACCTCCTCTACACCAGCATGCAGGAAGGGCCAGGGTGTCAGTAGGGTTGGGCCAGATCCCCTGCAGAGAGGATCCATTAGAGCCACAGGAGCTGCAGGGGATCATGCCTCTCACAGAGATACCCAGGACACAGTCTACTATGCTAGATGGCACTAGATGAAAGGATGTGGACCTATGGAATCCAACTGCGACTGAAAACAACAAAGGCTTGGTCTTCCAGGTTGAGTGGAAGAAGGAAACACCAGGAAAATTGTGACACCCAGTGCCATGATGTTCAGAGATTAATTGAAATGTATAGGTATTTCTCTGCAGTCAGCCCCTTCAATGACATAGTCACCTTGATGCACTGAGAATTAACTCCTTCATTGGAGAAGCGTTTTACATATCCTTACCAACAGAAACCTCAAAGCTTATTGGTTTATCTCCAACTTTCCTGTCAATCATCGTGGCTTCAAAAAATGCCCCAAAGAGAAGGAATTCCTCAGAGTCCTCTTTGTGGATCTGTGGGGGGAAAATGACATTGAGGTTTTACCTTTTACTATTTTCTTAGCACACAGAACCAGTGCTTAATTTGTGTCAGGGCTTGCCAGGGCTGATCCCCCAGCACCTCTAGGCTTGAGAGTTCATAGCCCCGATGCCTCTGGGTTTTTCACATCAGTTATGAAAATAAAAAATTTGTTTGAGCCTCAGCATCTAATTGCTTGATCCCCAGCACCTCTTTCATTACAAATTTAAGCACTGCACAGAAGTCTCTATGAATGGTTTCAGCATGTTCACCTACCATCATACAATCATTCAAATGATCTGTCTCTAACAATTCCTGGGCACTATTTTTGTTTCAGTGCTACAGTGAAATTTCACTCTCTTGAAATAAGTCGTATTAAACTTAGTGTGGCAATATAACTTCCAAGCAATGATGTAGTAAACTACAGTATATAGCATTCTAATGAATTCCGACCCTAGAGTTTTCACATCCGTGCTGCCTCCTTGTGGCTCCTCAGAGTCACTTCATAAAATCATAGAAATGTAAGGCTGGAAAATGTAGGGCTGGAAAAAAGCCATCTAGTCCAGCCCCCTGTGCTGTAGCAGGACCAAGTAAACCTCCCAGACCATCCCTGGCAGGTGTTTGTCCAAGTTATTCTTAAACTTCCAGTGAGGGGGATTCCACAAGTTCCCTTGGAAGCCTATTCCATTGCTTAACTATCTTTATAGTTACAATTTTTTCCTCAGATCTAACCTAAATTACTCTTACTGCAGATTAAGCCCATTACTTCTAGTTCCTACTTTCTGTGGGCATGATAATAATTGATCATTGTCCTCTTTATAACAGCCCTCAACATATTTGAAGACTTATCAGGTTCTGCCTTTGTCTTCTTTTCCCAAGACTAAACATACCCAGTTTTTTTAACCTTTCCTCACAGGTCAGGTTTTCTAAACCTTTTATTAGTTTTATGGCTCTCCTCTGGTCTCTCTCCAATTTGTCTACATCTTTCCTAGATATGGCGCCCAGAATTGGACACAGTACTCCAGCTGAGACCTCACCAGTGCTGAGCAGAGCAGGACAATTACCTCCCTCATCTTACAACATTCCTGATAGTGCACTCCAGAATATTAGCCTGGGAGATGCTGAGCATTCTCAAGTCAATGAGATTTAAAGGTGCTCAGCATCTTCTCAGGAAGCACTCAGCACCTCACAGTATTAGAGTCCCAGTCCAAAGCCCATCGCAATCAACGGGAGTCTTGTCATTCAATTGGCTTTGGATCAGACCCCAGGTATACTGTTAGTTGTTCAAAGGCTGTAAGCACAGTGATGGTATGGATGGTTCTCTGACATTTTCTTTCACTGTGTGCATGCTGATTTACTGAGTGTAAATCCAAGCACAAGTTGGCCCAGTGAGTCTCCTAAAAGACAGCATAACGGGGCAATGAACAAAAGAAACCATGTGTATTTTAATACTTGTTTGCCTGCCTTTCTCAAAGGAACAAGCCGCTCTTGGTATAGCCCAACATATATATGTCTTGAAATAAGTATGCACTGTACAGCTGCAGGGGATAGCTCTAAGCTGAAAGAAACATCAGCATGTCATAGTAAAACTACCAAAGACAATGCAGTGCAGTTGAAGTTCAGTTTTGATTTCCCTGTTACATTATTTAACATTACCATGAAGCGTATGGCAATGAGTGAAACCAGGACTCAGAATCTGTGCCACACTCTTCTATTCCCATTTACAAAAAGTAATTAATTTTGAATGCTCTTTATGTTCTTGGTGTTGTGCTCAGTCAGTAATGTCAGATTACGAGGCATGGTGATTTACCCCAATCTGCAGAGAGACCTCATAAAAATGTTGCAAATTTTATCACTTTTCAGTTTATTTGTAATCTCCAGCATTCTTGACTTCCCTTTTACATGTCTGTAACACAATGATTCTGTCTACAGTAGCAGGAAATATATTTGAATGTCAACAAGGAAAGAATATCAAACAGTACGGAGATGTGTTGTTGCATTTTATTCATTCTGAATTTGAGTCAAACACCAGTTGCTAACAATTATCTTGATTGTAATAAATCCTTATTGTTACTATTAATTGGCATTACAGTAGTGTCTATTCATCCACGTGAGATACTTCTATAGACCCTATTACTTTATCTGAGCACTTCACAATCTTTAATGTATTTATCCTCAGAACACCCCATTATCCTCATTAACAGATGGAGAACTGAGTTATAGACACTCAAAGGTATTTAAGTTCCTAACTCCCATTAAAATCAATGGGAGCTAGATACCTTTGAGGACTTGACCTAAGTGACTTGCCCAAGGTCACTGTGGTAGAGCAGGAAATTTGAACCTGAGTTTCCAAGTCCAGTCTAGAACCCTAGCCACTAGACCCCACTTCCTCTCACAGTGCGCTAGGCCCTTTTAAAACAGAAAGGGACTGAGCCCCAGGTGATGTAAATCAGCCTAACTCAATTTGCATGAAGTTAATGGAGCTACACCAATTTACAGCAGCTGAAGATCTTGCCCATAAGTTGTGATCCCTGCTCCAAAGAGCTCGCAATTCCAGAAGAGAAGCCATATGAAGGATAAGAGAGAGGGGGGAAACCATGCAGTTGGGCTGATTCTCCTCACACTTCCACCAGTTTCACACAAGTGACTTTAATGGCACTACTACTGATTAGCATAAATAAAGGAAGACAATCAGACCCAGTGCCTATCAATCCCAACTATCCCCGCTGGCTCTATACCTGGCTATTATTAGTTGCCAGTTTCTTGTAGGTATTGCAGCAGAAGTGGGCCTCGAGGAGGGAGTTAAAGGAGGAGAGGCTAGTGGCCTTAATGACTATGAGCCAAATTCTCTGCTGGTGTAAATAGGTGAAATTCTACTGAAGGCAATGGAGCGATGTCCATTTACCCCAGCACACAATTTGGCCCTAGTTCAGGGAAGGTGGCCCTCGCTACCGTGGTGGCAGTCTGCAAGCAGCATTCTCCATCCTGAATGACCTAAAGAAAGGAAATGCTGATGGCCATAGACCTGAGAGAGGCTAGGTTCTGCCCCTTCATATCACAAAGTTTTCTAACACAGTAGAGCCTTTTGTCCACCATGCTCAGATGCCCATTAAAGGTACCCACTGAGGGTGGATGGAGCCTCCCAATTCAATGAGTGCACTACAGTAAACTGCTGAGGGGGCACCAGCTACCTGCAGCAGCACCCTCTGCCCCAGCACCACAACCCTAAAGCCTGGTGTGGAGGAGAAGCCACGGGTAAGGGGATGGCTGGAGAGCAAGCCCGCCCCACACTCACCGCGGAGCAGTAGTTCCTGTCCTGCGGATCAGGGCCCAGTTCCCTGCTCTGAGCATTGCGACCTGGCACACAGGGTTGCAACGCCCCTCAGGTTTGGCCTCGCTGTCCCTCCATCTTCATGAGTGGTGCTGCAATCCCATGCACAATGCCCAGAGTGGGGAGCCAGGATCTGCTGCTGCAGGGGGAGTGTGGGGAAGGCTCGCTCTCACCCCTGCCCATGGGCCTCCCCTCTGCACTGGGCCAGAAGGAGTGTATATTTGCCTGTGAAAATGTACATTTATCAATGCAGTTCTGCTCTTGGGGTCTATACCCAAATATGATTAACGTGAAGCCACGCACATCTATCAATAGTGTATCAAAAACATTCAGTATTTTTGCACCCTTGGTTTTATTATTTCTGTAGGTGCACTTGAACCCATGAATGCACAGTAAAGCCACTGCTGGTGTCCACCCATTGTTTCAGAAACAGTTTATTTCCAAGAGAGAATGAGGAACCTAATTTTTAAATGTGGGTGTCCTATTGTGATACCCAAAAACTAAGCTTAATTAAAGCTACTCAACATTAGATTGTGAACACTTCAGGTCTAAGATTTAGGAACATGGGAATTGCCATATGGGGTCAGACCAATGGTCCAACTAGTCCAGTATCCTGTCTCTGACAGTTGCCAGCACCAGATGCCTGAGAAGAAGGTACAAGAAACCCCACAATAGGAAGATATGGGACTGAGTCGTCCTATATGTGTGCAAAGCCTATATGTGGGTGCTTGTACAGTACCTATAGTAAATAATGATTTCCATCCTATTCAGCATATGATAATGAAATATATGAATTTATGATCCATTTGAATGGCAAACCCTGTAACTGGATGTGAGCGCATGACCCCACTGCATCTGTGGTGATTCACATCCAGGTTACAGACCTGACTGCGTGACTGGGGCCTTAGTTTGTCAGCTAGCTACATACTTTGAACCAAGCATCAATCAATCTCTTTTATATATAGATATATAAAATAAATTTTAAACTAACCTCAGCAGGCACATCGAAAGACTCAACTTCCGCCTCAGTGGAGTTTGCCTTGTCTGAAGGAGAAGATGATTTCCCATCCTCTGCTTTGTCTGTTTTCTCTTTTCCTTTAGATGCTTTGGAAGGTAACTTTATCTCTTTGATCATCTTTGAAAATTTAGACTCTTGTGCTCCCCCTGAAAGTATCTCCACTGCAATTTCAATTAGGAGGCGGCCTCTAAAGGAGACACCTTCCCCAAAACCTTCATTGAGCTCATGGTGGTCGTCCATTAGGGAGTGGTTCCTAGGTGAGCCATAGAGATTGATCCAAGCTGGTCCAAAGGTAGGCAAGAACCCTGGAGATGATGCATATTTTACAACATTTGCATTACAAGCTCTCACTCTCTCACACACTGTTTGCAGAACTCGGTTCTCTGAGAGTTTTACTCAAAAAGGGGCTCAATGTGGCCCTACTTCTATGGGTGCTGGTGTCCCTCCAGCTGCAGAATGTGATTTGGGGAGGCTGTACTTGTGTGCATACCCCAGAACATAGCACTGCTCGACAGGGGAAACCTGTGTACTGTCACTAGGGACTGGGGTGGTGCAGCATGAAACAGTATCTACCACAATGAGCCTCCTCCAGCAATTCCCTCGATGGTGCCAGACCCCTGGAGTGGCTCCATTCATGCTCTGCAGATTGAGACTGGGATGTGGAGGGAAGATCCCTATCCTTGGACCAAAGAGTTCCAGTGCCCATCCTGTTACTTGGACTGGGAACTGGGGAGAGGATTTAGCTCTATGACATTTTAAAATGGTTTATTTTTCTCTTTTTGAGTAACTAGGAACAAATAGTTGCCACTGAGTCTATCAGAAATAGAAGGCCGGTCTGCCCCTGAAAAGTGATACATACTTGTTTGCCTGGCAATTCAAGTGCCAGTGGCATTAGCCCTGAATTCACATCACTTGACCCTAACTGAACTAGAAATGCCACATGGTAACAGCTCATTGCCACATTCCCAGAGAGGGTAAGAATCCTTTTCGTTACTGATCAAAATGATGCTATTTAGGAGTATTTGTAACAAAGGGGACAACACCATTCCATTAAACACACAAAAAGACTCAGCTCTGTATAAGGTAGGAGAATTTTTCATACAACCAACAAAAGGCCTACCCCTCACTAAAACCCTTTGGAGCCTTTAACTGGGTCTTAACTAGGGTCCAGTCATCATGCTGGTGAATTTTATCCTACGGGCAGGGGAGAGTTTTTATAACTAACACATTTTCCCCTTTACCTTTATCTCCATCTTGTTCATTTGAGATTTTTTTCAGGTCTATGAAGTGTGTGGCTAAGGCCACATCATTCATGCTCCCTTCATCCCACACCTGGATTTTGACTCTTCGACACAGTGGGGGGAACATTTCCTTGAAGACAATCTGTTCATGCCACACAGGATCAGCACAGCTTTTTTGCACTGTTGTTCGTCCCTGAAATGAAAGACCAGCAGCTCTAGACCTTGAGGCTAGACCAGATTCTAGAGAACAATGCTGAGTGTAACACAGTCCTCTAGCAAGCCCTGTCTTTTCTATTGCAGAGAAAGCATGTGGTCTAAATAAAAATAATTTTTAAGCACAGTTTTCCAGTCTAGTATATTTCCCGAAACTTGAAAGCATCTCTGCTTTTCTATTAGTCAGTGTTAACACACAGCATAATGATACATTGCAATAACTACCGTGGGAGTTTCCTTGTTTTTTTCTCCTAGGTATTTAATGAAGGGCCACATCCCGGCCTTGGAATTCTCACGCAGAACTAGTAGAGTTTAATGCGATGTATAACTCTTCAATGTCCCAGTTCAATTCCTCTCTGTGCACTTAGAGTGATATTTCTGCCATGCAAAACTGCACACATGGAGATGGCCTTTTTAATTATAACTCTGGTTCTAAGGAACCAGTGGTACTTTAGTGCAGTTGTCTCTTGTCAGGTGAAATCCATTCCTGTGTAGAAGGCCAGGACAAGGCTTTCTGCATCCCTTGTAACCCATTTCGACTTATTTATTTGCAGGATTATTTTAGTTTACCTTTAAAAGGAGGAATTAAATTAGAATGGGGCAAGTTCTGGCTGCAGTGTGCACCCCATGTGACTGGGCATGTCAGGGAGGACCCAAAGGGGCAAGAATCCTCCCCCTAGGCCTGAAAGTGACAGCATGCTGTCCTGGATCCATCTGCCCTAACTCATCCCTCCTGACATTTCAAGTGACTAAAGCAGGATGCAGCATGGGAGGATGGGCCAAATCTGAGAGGAGCTGCAACTCTGTGCACCAGGTTGCAACACCACTCAGTTTGGGGGCCCTCTCAAACAAGAGGCCAAGGGCAAACTGCCCCTTTCTGGATGGCCCTGAATGCAGGAAATATTCACTTCACCTGGGGGTTAAAACGGGATAGTTCTAGAAAACCTGGGACTCTTGGGAGGTCTGCCCTAATCCTAAACCCCACATCCCATAGTAAACACCACTGGATAAGTCCTACCCCTATAATTAGAACCGGATTCCACAGAAAACAAAGTGCACAAAGACTTTCACAAACCCACAAGTAGGTCAGATATTTGCACCCACATCTTTTTTCAGGTGTAAAATTTTACATATTCAGAAAGTCAGATTTGTGCACACGAACTGAAAGCATGGGTTCAAATTAGGAAGCGAGAAATCTGCAATAATGGCATTTGCAGTCGCAATGCATTTGTCATCACAAATATGAGTTTCTGCAAAAGCCTCCATATGAACAGGTATATGAAAAGTTAATGAAAAAATATGGCTGTAATTACTCAGCTTGATTCTGATCTCAGTTACACCAGTGTAATGAAGACAAACTCCATGCCAGTCAATTAAGTTACACCAAAGTAAAACTGGTGTAATTGTAACCCATGTGCCTAGCAGTGAGCTATCTCTTTAAGAGACCCATTGAGGGGAGATAGGAGTGAATTGTCTCTGGGTCATTGTTGCTCAGCAGATTTAGCACTCCACATCCAGAAGCTTCTGGAATTGGGTGTGGTAGTTTTGGGTCTGCTCCAGTAGGTTCCCCGTGGCTGGGGTCAGACTCCATGAGGGTGAGCAGTCAGGGCAGCTGCTTTGCAGAAGGCCGTGTGCCCTGTGTGGGTTGGGGGGCCCAGGAGCAGGAAGCAGGCTGTCATCCCTAACTCGCAGGCATTTTGCAGCAGGTTAGTGATATTGTTAACCCTCTAACAGGGCAGCATGGACAATGCTAATTATAGCAAGGGGAAACTGGGAGGGGGAAATAACGTATTCTATTTTAATTGTATGCTTTGAATGTTGTTTTGATTTTAGCCAAACTGTTTTAGTTAAATTGTCTCAATTAGTCTGAGTCACCAACTAATGGGGAAAGAGTCATGTCTATTTTTCTATTCTCTGTTTTGTTTTTTCTTGTAACAGGGTTTTCTTTATACGCTTGTGACTTAACTGAGTGGTTGGTTAATCAGTCAGCTGACTGGCTAGCAGTGATTTCAGCAGAGACAGAGTCTGCCTGGATCCCAACTGAAGATTCCTGCAAGCACGTGGAGGGAAGATGTTGATTTAGACTCAGCCGACTGTCTAGATCTGGTGATCAAAGACTCTAGCTGAGACTTAGGTGAACTAAACCTAAGCTTTTGTGAACTCTCAGTTTCTTTTCACTGTGTTTCTGTGGGGACTGACCTGTTCGGATTTTAATTTGTTTTCTTCATTTATGTGTATGTATAACTGTGAAGATAATGTCCATGGATTATAAAATAGCCGTGTTATGCTGTAAAAATTAGATTATTATTTGTTTCTGTATCATATGATTTTATAAAGTTATTTTAATTAAATTTATTTCTTTAGTTCCTTTTGGGACTTGAATGTGCGGAGGTTGACCCTGTGCAATCCTTCCTGAAAATCTTTAGAGACTGAACTCTGGGTCTCCAGCTATTTTTCTATGGGAGTTGGGTATTTTGGGGCACTGGAGAAGGGCAGCGAAGTGAACTCTAGCTCACCCAAAAGTTACATAAGGCAAGAACTAGGCCTTTGGGCCTTGTCTGCACTAGCAAACTTCCTAGCCTGAATGAAGCATGAGTGAATCTCCACCAGCGGTAGCATTGCTGGAAATTACAGTACAAACAGGCCTCATCTGTAGGGACAATAATAAAAACAGCAGCACCGCTAGGGCCCTGTGTCTGCAGTACAGCTTCCACCACAGCTACCAGCAGAAGAGAGTACAGAATGAGAGCTATGAAATTCATTAGTAAAGATGCAGCCTTAGAATCCAGCTTGTTCCACCTTGGGAATTTTAGCCTTTCTTGACTGTAAGAGAATTAGACATAATACCACAGTGTGTAATAATACCACAGTGCAGCTGTGCTGATGCAGTGTTTTAAGTGTAGACCTGCCCTAAGTAAAAGTGCGTCAGCTTTAATGTTTGCACATAACTTAACTGACAGGAAACAAGGCCTACATTTGTGAGCAATACAGTCCCAATTTACCATTTGACCTGCAAACATGACCACCACATACGGATCCACAAGGTCCTTACTGTCGCCCATGAATGCTTTGGTGACATTAGCCATGATGCTGGAGTTCATCTTTGGAAGCCCTTCTGCTTTATAGATTCTCACATAAAATCTAGCCCAAGGTCTTTCAGACGGAAATCCTTTGGGGATCAAGAGGTTCCTACAAGAAAAAAAAAGCCATTTCCCTCAGAATGAAAACTCAGCTAGACAATGAAGTGATTCCAAGACAATGTTTTTACCAAAGGGGTCGTCGCACCATTATTTTATAGCATAACCTGTGATAAATACTGTGTCCCAGAGGCGGGGGACGGGAATGGGGGACATGGAGTGTGCATTTGTTTTTCCACCTAAATAAAAGCATTTTCTAGTGACCCATAACTGCAGTACGCGGCAACACCACTTGGCAAGCAGGTGTCTATGAAGTGCCCCTGCTAGAAATGTTTACACTTTGTACAGTGTGTGTAACTTGTAATGGGGGCAGTGTTTGTACATGTATATAAATAATACACACACACACACACAGAGAGTAGGAGGATAAGGAATATCTTCCTGTCATATTGTTTTTGGGGGGTGGAGGGGGGGGAGGTTTTTTAAACACCTGAAGTTTGCTGCAATCTGGTGCATTCTCCAGGCAAAAAATTGCTATTCAGAAATATTTCAAATGGCCCCAGAGTAAAGTCATTCAGGCAGGGATGATTAAGCAGTTAGCAGTATCCTGAGATGAGAATGAACTCCCTCTGAGGCAGGGAACTGACAATAATCCCTCCCTTTCATTTGGTGGTGGAATTAGAACTACTCTCCTGCCCCCCACTCCCCTCCCAGCACATCAAAGCAGAACATACAGGGACTTTTGTTAAAATAATGCCAGATTACACAAGCAAGGCATGTATTCTATAAACAGGAGAAAAGGACTTTTCATGGATTTTTTTTCTCTTTGACAGATGCAAAGTAAGGAAATTTTTACAGTACTTTTCAATTTGCTCTTCAGCATCACTTTCTTTCTGAATGGCTTGTATCGTGTCTCCTTTCCCAGCAACACTGATATCACACTTCAGGTATCCCTTGGCTCCTGTCCTAATGTCAGCAGGGTCTGTGAGAAGTGCCCACTTGTCACAAAACTGATGACCTGTAAAACATACAAGTTTATACAAGTCATGGAAGACAGGAGACATTCCAGAAGACTGGAAAAGGGCAAATATAGTGCCCATCTATAAAAAGGGAAATATGGACAACACGGGGAATTACAGACCAATCAGCTTAACATCTGTACCCAGAAAGATAATGGAGCAAATAATTAAGCAATCAATTTGCAAACACCTAGAAGATAATAATGTGATAAATAACAGCATGGATTTGTCAAGAACAAATCTTGTCAAACCAACCTGGTAGCCTTCTTTGACAGGATAACAAGCCTTGTGGATGGGAGGAAGTGGTAGATGTGGTATATCTTGACTTTAGTAAGGCTTTTGATACTGTCTCGCATGACCCTCTCATAAACAAACTAGGGAAATACAACTTAGATGGACCCAGTACAAGGTGGGTGCATAACTAGTTGGAAAATCGTTCCCAGAGAGTAGTTATGAGTGGTTCACAGTTATGTTGGAAGGGCATAACAAGTGGGGTCCCACAGGAATCAGTTCTGGGTCCAGTTCTGTTCAATATCTTCATCAATGATTTAGAAAATGGCATAGAGAGTACACTTATAAAGTTTGCGGATGATACCAAGCTTGGAGGGGTTGCAAGTGCTTTGGAGGATAGGATTAAAATTCAAAATGATCTGGTCACACTGGAGAAATGGTTTGAAGTAAATAGGATGAAATTCAATAAGGACAAATGCAAAGTACTCCACTTAGGAAGGAACAATCAGTTGCACACATACAAAATGGGAAATTACTGCCTAGGAAGGAGTATTGCAGAAAGGGATCTGGGGGTCATAGTGGATCACAAGCTAAATATAAGTCAACAGTGTAACACTATTGCAAACATCATTCTGGGATGTATTAGCAGGAGTGTTGTAAGGAAGACACAAGAAGTAATTCTTCTGCTCTACTCCACGCTGATTAGGCCTCAACTAGAGTATTGTGTCCAGTTCTGGGTGCCACATTTCAGGAAAGATGTGGACAAATTGGACAAAGTCCAGAGAAGAGCAACAAAAATTATTAAAGGTATAGAAAACATGACCTGTGAGGGAAGATTGAAAAAATTGGGTTTGTTTAGTCTGGAGAAGAGAAGAGTGAGGGGACATAACAGTTTTCAAGTACATAAAAGGTTGTTACAAGGAGGAGGGAGAAAAATTGTTCTTCTTAAGCTCTGAAGATAGGACAAGAAGCAATGGGTTTAAATTGCAAGGGTGGTTTAGGTTGGACATTAGGAAAAACTTCCTAACTGTCAGAGTGGTTAAGAACTGGAATAAATTGCCTAAGGAGGTGGTGGAATCTCCATCACTGGGGATTTTTAAGAGCAGGTTGGACAAACACCTGTCAGGGATGGTCTAGATAATACTTAGTCCTGCCTTGAGTGCAGGGGACTGGACTAGGTGACCTCCCGAGGTCCCGTCCAGTTCTATGATTCTGTGGTTCTATAGAACACCATTCAGTACAGTTTCTGAGGGCTCTGACACTGGGCATGCAGCTGTCACAAACGCGCCCACCGCAGCATGCACGTCAGCAGTCAGAAAGCTGCAAACAATGTTTGTACTTTCCTGAGAATAACACTCCTGCTCACCAAGAACATTTGCAAGTGATAATAATGGTGAGCGGTGGATGACGGAGAGTGAGAGGCACAGGCCAGAGCTGAGTGGAAATAAACACGCTCGGAGGAGCAGTGTGAAGTGCTGCTCAGTGAAGCCCTAGCTGGGAACTACAGGCAAGGCACAAGTACAGCAGCTGATTCAGAAGAAAACAGTGGGAGGATGGGAAAGAGAAGCCCCAAGGGAAGAGGCTGAAAGCCGAATCTATTAGAGGCTTTCAGTGTCAAAGTTTATGGCCCAGTGCAGCGCTCTCTAAACGATGGCGGGTGTCCTGTTTAAGCAAGGTTGCTCTCAGACAGGTTTGAACCAGGGTTTCTTGATCAACATAGACAGAAATAATTCCCTCTGTGTTGACTACCTCAGAGGAATATAAGAAAGAGGGAGCCACTGGGGCAGTTCTGTTGAATGGCTTCATATTGTAGGACAGTTATAAGGGGTAAACCCACTGCCCTGTCTAGCCTGGTAAACAGAGTGCAGACAGGGCCTGTGTCTTCCATCTTCTGAGTAGCTAGAGTGATGAGTGAAATGGAGGAAATGCAGCACCTTCCTTTCTGTCCCTTCTCATTTGCATTTACAGCTCCGTTTTCCTACCACTACCACTTCAATGCCTGGATATTTATTTACATATTTACAAAACACCCTTGGCAATGCCCTTCGTGGGGGTAACTGAAGAGGAAGGGTGGTCCAGTGGTTAAGGCACTAGCATGGGACTGAAAAGAAAGAGTTCTATGCCTAAGTCTGCACAAACTACATGTGTGACCTTGGGTCAGGCACGTAGTCTCTCTGGGTATGTCTACGCTGCAAAAAAACCCCTCACCCACAGTACAGCAGCAAGTCTCAAAGCCCGGGTCTACAGACTCCGGCTAATGCTATGGTGTAGGCATTCCCGCTCGGGCTGGGAGACTTACCCTCCTCACCAGGTTTGAGAGCCTGAGCGGGAACACCTACACTGCTATTTTTAGCACTGTAGCATAAGCCTGAATCTGTAGACCCAGACTCTGAGACTTGCTGCCGCAGAGTTGGTTTTTTGCAGTGTAGACAGAGCTGCTGTGTTTCAGCTTCCTAGCTATAAAATAGCATGCCCCTTCCTCACAGGGACCCTGAGAAGTTAAATACATTAAAACCCGCACTGCAGTGTAGATATTTGTTTTCTAGAACCACACTTGGCTGGTCATAAATGTGAGGTAGGAGGAAATCAGCAAAATTCCTTCCTGGGCTAGTTCTTTAAAATTTCAGAAAGCGCGTAACAGCTTTAGAGGTGCTGATGCAAATGGGATGGATCTTTTCCTCTCTCTCCTGCTTTGTCTCTTTCTTCCTTTGTCTTTCTTTGTTGTTTTCCTCTTCTCATTTTACTGTCCCACATGGTCCCTTTTCCAGTCTCCTGTCTATCTCCCCCATTCTCTCCCTGACCTCCCCTCTTATACAACACACGGGACCAGATATTCAAGCACTCACTGTCCACAAATGGGGCCAGCTTTTCAAAAGAACTCACATTCCATTTAATCACCTAAATAAGGGCCATATTTTCGCAAAAACACCTAGCTTTCTGCAGCTAACTTTGCAACACTTAGCATGCAACATGCTGAGCTCTTAAAAAAAAAAAATCCAACCATTTATTTTGGTGCCTAAACAGAAGATGAGCTCTTTTGAAAAGCTGGACCTTGGAGAATCCCTCTGTGATGGCCCCAAGAAGGGATTCCAGTGATTGAAGAAGACAAACAGCAGAAAAAACACACATGTAACAAAAGAGAACTTAGAAAATGCATCTCCTACCTGGCTGATTATACACTGTCCCCACATCTACTTTAAAGGAGCCAATCAATAAGCTCCCGATCAGCTTGTTGTGCATAACCTGTTGAAGAAAGGCACATTAGAGATTCCCTTCCACTCAATATATGAAACAGAATTCCAAGCAAAGATACTTGATATAGATGACAAAAGCAGCCACAGCAACCAGTGGGGATCATATCCAACAACAGACATAGACACCTTAGGGCTGGTCAGTTTTTGTGCTGCCTTCATTGTATGAGTTTAGAAACCAATATAGTTAAATCAGTGGAACCCTCTAACTTGGATGCAGTTATAACAATATAAAACTACTTATATATGTCCATTTAAACAGGCAAGAGGGATATAAGCAGTTTTATCCCGGAATAACTGCATCCACAGTAAGGGTTGCACCTGTTTAACTATATTGGTTTCTAAACCAATAGTTAAATTGGTACAAAAACTGTTTGTAGACAGAGGAGAAGGAATTACATTGTCACTTTCCAAAGTTTCAATATGTATTTTACTCAATGGGCCCAATTCTGAGCTCACAAAATGTTATTCTATTGAAGTCAGTGGGTGACACAGATGTAAACTGGTGCAAATGAGAGGAAGATCAGGTTCATGGGACACTTGCTCCATCCTTCCAGATTAGGGATTCAACACCAGCTACTCCTGGTCAGATCATTCCCCTTCACATCTGGATTTGGTTTTCAAATCCCTGTGTGTGTACCACTGGCGACAAGCAGGCTGCAGGACAGCAGCATTTCCTTGTGGTGGGATTGGAAGAAGAGCTGTATGAACCTTTTGTTATGAAACAAATCTTACTGGTTTTGGGTTTAATTAAAAATCTGGAACTCAACCCACGTTTGAGAAAAAGATTCACAAGAGCTAGCACATCTTTCAGACAATCTTTGGCCAAACTGGAAGGAAAGATAGCTCTGAAACTAAAATCCTAGATCTGGGCTAGGGTCTGAGTTCGTAGTTCATGGTTCTAGAACAACCAAATTGACACACCCCAAACTTGGGAAGAATTCAAATTTGGATCTGGATTTTGAGCCCCCAAATTTGGAAGCACACATATCCGGGGCTTCAATTCTATATATTCCAGATACAGACTTGGATTCAACTTTTGGTTTGGATCTGTCATGGGGGAGATAGACCTTGAGTCTCCTCTCAAATCATAGGACTTGTAGCCCAAGGATCATGAGACTGTAGCCTTCAGCAAGGCCTTCTGGGAAACTGAAGCAGCAGCCAACCTAATGCCAGACCAGTTAAATCATTAATATAGCATCCATCTAATTTTCAAGGAACCTAAGTTAAAATAGGTTTGGGGTTCAAGAAACCGTGAAAACTCAGTTGTTTCACCTTGAAGCCAGGGAAAACAACAGCTTTGGATGAATTTCACTTTGACTTTGTGGCTGCAATAGGAGCGTGAACCCATGGAAACCAAAGTGGCAGCCCCACTCCACATAAAAAACGTTCACAAGTCCTGCACAACCAAAACCACAACGTTTCATAAAGCTTTAGTCAGGGCAAGAAAGGGATCTACTGGAGTGAAAGTCAAGGCCAGGGTCCCGTTCTCTCATTGCTCTCCTTTTATTTTCTCTCCCCTCTCCAGAGTCTGAGTGGATATTCAGGGATAGTCCCATGTGAAAACTACACTTTGTGGGCACGTAGGGGCCTTCCGGTGTGAAGAGTGTTGAACCTCTGTGCAGTGGTGCTGGAACAATTTGTATAGTGGGGGTGCTGACAGCCATTGAATCAAACTGTAAACCCTGTATATGATGGAAACCACTTCAAGCCAGGGGGTCTGGCAGCACCCCTAGTTCCAGCACCTATGCCCCTGTGAGATTCTGAGTGTTCTCTATTCCCACTGAAGTCCCACAGGGCTCCACCCCTTGCAGGATGAGGCTCTTAAATTGACAAGGAAAATAAGTAACTAACAGCTCTTGTGTGCAGTGCTCTGTATATATTTTTTTCACTCTTATTTCTCAAGCTTCCCCCACTGTCCAACCCTCCCCGCTCTCCACCCAGATGTAGTAAAGCAGGCAAGTTTGATGTTTCAAATCAAACTCTTTTTCTTTTCTCCATGGGGGAGGGGGAGGAAGGCAGAAGCAAGCACAATAACCAGCTGAACAGCTAAAAACCCATGGTGGGTTTTTTCACAATCAATAAACTCAAAAAATAACTGAAGGGATTTTCTTCAAACTTTCCAGCTGAGAAGGAGCAGGAGAAATATCAGTCTAGAAGGTAACTGAGAACTGAGGATAAGGGCTTAGAGTGAAAGTACAATATCAATCATGCCTACAGCATTGAAAGGATGTTGCCATAATGTGTCTGAAGAGGTTAATGAGAAGGAAATCTATTCATTTTTAAGGGCTTGGGGGACAGAAAAGGGCCTCGTTCTCCCCCAAGAACAGGAATCGAATGGCAGTTAGACTAACCGCTGGGCTGATACATGGTAGTGCTGCTACATTATTTGCTTTCCTGAGGCTTCTAAACACAGGTCTGTACATTTCCATGATAATATGGATTCAGTGTGTGAGGGATTAGTAGTCCCGAAGGCTGTTAAACTTTGCTTCTCCTCAGGCTAGCTTCAAACCAAGCAAATGTAGGAAGTTTTCCATCTCCTGTGGTGCTGTTTCTTGCCAGGACACGTATTTGCTCGCTCGTTCAATTTTATTCCCTTGACATGCCGTTTTTTTCTAAAGCCATGTTCCAAGATAACTGAAATGAATTCCTGATTATAATAGCATACATTAGCATTGCATTAGATTGGCCATATTTTGTTTATGGCCTAATCATTACAACCTTGGGGCCAAATCCTCTCCTGGTTTCTCCATTGAATTCAATGCAACTAGGCCAACTTACACCAGCTGAGGCACTGGCCCATTTTCTCTGTTGAAACTTGGCATTCAGGCCCTCAACCCAGATGTTGACAGATGGCTAAGCTACCGAAGAAAAACTTAATCAGAAAGATTAGACGTGGAAGTAAACATAACAGAGATTTACCAGGTGAAGGCTTCTTGTAATTATAGTATAATTCAAAGAAAGGGATGAAGTGTGAAGAAAAAATGAATAAGCAAGATATTGATTTAATATGCTCTACTTACTTTTGTATCTTTTAAACATATGTAGATAAACGTATAGAATTCAAATGGAAGAACTGTTTCTCTTGGGAAAATATCTACTCTTCACGTGCAGCAAGTATTTTACAAAGAACTAATTCCATGCTCTGTGGGTTTGATCCTGCGGGACAGCGCCAGGCACCAAAACGTGCATGCAATTGGGGTTGAAATACACATCTGTGCGAAAGGCCAACAAGGGGGCCGACGCACTAGTTGAGCCCCAATGAAGCTTTATATTAAGGGTGTAAGCAGAGTTTAACTGGTCAAAAGACATTGTGCTGCTGCTCTGCATAGGGTGAATTTCACCTTTATATGCCCAAGCTAAAGAGGCAAACACCACAAAATTAGTTTGGAATTTGGAATACAGATTAGAAATTTGCTAACACAGCTGACTTGCTGGGCCTCAAATTGGCCATTCGTACATGAAAATACCCACTTTGTGCACCCAACCAAGATAACTGCACTTGAAGCGCTGCACTTCTGATGGTATGAAAACTGAGACTGGATCCTGGCTCTTCAAATACATAGTGAACATCTCTGAATCTTACAACAACAGGTTTTGTATGCATGGATCCACGTGACTCTTAGACAGCCATCTGGTTCTGCCACTCAAATGTGGGCCCTGTTCTGATATAGGCCTGGTGTGTTTGTTATAAATGGGCAACGTACTTCATAAAAAAAATAAAAAACAACCTTTCCCAAATCCTGGAACCATTGTTCATTTCTCTGACCAAATTCAAACTGACCCATTTTAATGGTTTGGAAATTTTTGGATATGAGGCTGGGACTGGAAGCAGAAATGCTGAAATACTACATGAGAGGCCAGGCTTGTGGTATTTCTAGCTACAAATGCAAGTGGCACTGGCCCATATCTCTTGCTTAAGTTCTAGCCCAGTTTTAGGTTTGAAAAGGCTTGGGATACATATATAGGACTAGATACTCCACTGGTGTAAATCAATGTAGCTCCACAGAAGTCTGAAGATTCATCCCTAAACTCTAGATATTTGTCCAAACCCCCAAACCAACACCTGCTTTGATACTCTCATCATCTTGGGCTTCAATGGGAAACAAATGTGTACTTCCTCAGTATCATTCCATTTGCGTCTGTGCAACATTCAACTACTGATTTCTCTCCAGGGAAAGTGCTAATTAGATCTATATTTGTTTTACATATTAAACCTCTCAATGCTATGCAAAACACACACATTCCCCACAGCATACTTTAAATGCTTCTTCATTCCTAGAACCAACTATTTTAGGAATATATTCCTGGCAGAGATTAGCAGTTAATTCAGCTATCCCCAGGTGTATGAAACCATCTTTGACAAAATGAGTAGCTGTATGTTTGTTCATTTCAGTATTCAAAGCAAGACTGATTGGGATAGTTGGATTTGCTCCTTGGGGTTTCACCGCACAAGAGTCAATGCAGTGCTGAGCATAGTAATTTAACTTACAGTTGAGTTCCTTTTCCTCCTGAATAACAAGCAACAATTAAAATGCTAGGATTATTTTAGCACTGGTATTGCTCATGCCTAAAGAGCTGGAATGCAGCTTTCAAATTTGAACTTGGGTTGCATCGGAAGAATTGAGATAAGCCCCCCCGAAAAAAGTTTCAGCTCAGTAAACTGAGAAAAACTGATGTGAAGGTTGAAAATTAAAGGGATGAAGACAATGCTGAGGGCTCCACTAATATTGGGTGAAATTCATCCTCTAGAGAGGGCCAGTGTGAGGCCAATGCACCACTCAAATGTCCAACCAAGTAACACACTGTTCACTAGTTTATAATTTACTTTCAAAAAGATGTCCATGAAAATTCACACTGGATCTTGCTGTTCGGTTGTTTTAAGTCTCTTTAAGTCATTACCAGTTGCCACTTCTCCCTTTCCCCATCCCTAACTTCACCTTAGTGCACACACTTTCAACCTCATGTTACCATTGGCATTTAAAACATAATGGTTTCTCTTTTTATGAACATCACTGTTAGACCTAGTATAACACACACAGCCAAATATTTGATCCTTGTTTAATAAAACAACATAAAACTTCCCAAAATACTTACAGAGATTTTGATAATTTTGTCAAATAAATGCACTTGAGGTCCAATGAAGTCAAATACAAAATACTGTGGAAAAACAAAATTGCAGATTAGTATTGTTCTTAATGCTGTCATTAACAAGCACTATTTGCCACACAGTTTGAAGTTATGGCCTAATCTAATATACTTCCACATATGCTTCTGTCAGACTATTTTTAAACACACACTACATTTATTTAAGAGCTCTAAATCTAAAAGCTAGAGGCAGAGAAGATGGGAAGCCCAGAAGAAGAAATAATTTGGTTTGCTTTGGAAGTTATTTTATCAAACTCCTTGTGTAACTTGCAAAAGCAAGTGTCGGAGCAATTGGAACTTGAAGAGAGTGATGGTGGGTTGGGGGGAACTAGTCTGGGAAGAGCTCATGAATGAGGGATGGGAGTGGTAGAGGAGGAATGAGACATGGCAAATCACGTCCTCAGCAGATGAGATTGGAGGGAACATGAAAAGAGAGAGGTTGAGAGATGCAAGATGGAGCAGAGTTGTCACTTTTGCTCTTCCATACTTTAAATTTAAACAGCTTGCTGACACACTTTCCTTGTCAGAGAGATTAGATTGCTTTAGTCATTAATCTCTAGTTACTGTAATATGAACAGTCACCATTCTGCAACCATTTCAAACAGCATCTTCCCAACTGCAAGGTACTTACTTCATTGTAAAATGGGGCATTTGTGCCTTCTTTGACTGTCGTTTGCTTCTTTTCATCTCCAATCTCTATGATCACCACTGGATCAATATTCTCACCAACTAATTGCCGGGCTTCAATGATTGTTATTGCAATCTGCAGGGCAGAAATACAACACATGCACAAAAGCAGTCTCAGATTCAATCCCATCAGTTATTTTAATAAACATAAGTAGTGTTATTATAAATGTGTGCACTGCAATCTACTCACCTGATAATTCTGGGATTTTATATCGCCAGCATGAATTTTGGTCTCCAGTTTTGCTCTGTTTAAATTATGGAACAGAATATTATGCATCACCCATCAAAAACATTACATTCTTAGTTCTTTGACACATGCTCAAGAGATGTGTTTAATACCATTTTCCTTGAAACGACTATTTTTAGTGGCTCGTTTTGAGATAGGCTACTTGGTTTTATATCACCGGCAGTCACTTCAAATGTGAGCCCTAGGATCTTTCTTGGGGATAATGATACCACGTATTTTCATATCTCCCAAAAACAGCTTTGTGTGTCTTCACATTTTATCTTAATGCTTAGTATGAAAATGCAAAGAGGGAATTAATGCCAGGAACTGAAGGTCTCTGTCTGATTCTTATCCAGTTCATAGATTCTTAGATTTTAAGATTGGAAGGGACCATTATGATCATTTAGCCTGACCTCCTGCATAACACAGGATATTATATTTCTAATTTCATCAGACATCTCTCTCTCTACACACTGATATATGTAACCCCTGCTTGCTTGGAGTGGCACTCTGTCCCCCTCTAGTGGTGTCTAGGCCCAGGGGAGATTAATAAGCCTGCTACAGGCTCGGCTAATAGAAAGATGTCTTTTAGCTCAGGCAGTAGAGGCTCATGCATTAAGTTCCAGAGATCACAGGTTTGATCCCCACTGCCGACGCCCCATGTGGGTCAGCATTTCATAACAGATGCATGACTCTTAGCCAAGGTTGTAGCAGGCTCATCAATCTCTAGGGGACCTAAACAGCACTAGAGGGGGACACGATGCCACTGTGAGCAAGTAGGGGTTACATATATATGAAGTAACTCTGCACACGCAGAATATTATATAGCTATAGATATATCTGATACAATGGTCTGATACAATGCTCCCCGAAGTAAATGAAAGAATTCCTGCTGACTACAGTGGGACTTGGATCAGACTCACATTTTTCCCCAGATTATCAACCATGACAACTCTGAAGATTTCTGTCCTCTTTCTCTAACTCACTTTCATTAGCAGCTTAATCCTGGTTCTCCTTCCATTACTCACACTCTGCAGTGACCTGCATTTGGTGACAATCACCATATACCATGTAGAAGTACAGCTGGTGAGAGATCAGTACTTTCAGCAAGTTGATATTCTAGCCATGGGATGTGCTGCCAATGGCAGTGCTGTCATCAAGAAGAACAGGATGGGGAATAACTGGAAATGTTAGTGATTCAGCAAAGTACCTTTTCCTCTGCGGCCCTGCAGGTTCAAAGCCACTGTAAGATGCAGTGTCATCATACATGAAATCACCCTCTCCCCCTTCTTGTCCTCCAGACATCTCATGGTGAAGACTCTCACTTTCATCGTGCTCACCTGATTAACAAAAAAATAAAGAAAATGTATCCCCTTCTATCACAGAATCATAGAAAGGTAGGGCTGGAAGGGACCCTGAGAGGTCCTCTCATCCATTCTTCTACACTGATGTAGTACCAAGTATAACTAGACCATCTCTGACAGGTGTTTAAACTGTTCTTTAACTCCTCCAATGAAGGGGATTCCACAACCCCGTTTGGTAATCAATTCCAGTGCTTAACTATCCTTATAGTTACAAATTTTTCCTCATATCTAACCTAAATCTCCCTTGTTTCAGATTAAGCCAATTACATCTTGTCCTATCTTAAATGGACATGAAGATCAACTGATCACCATCCCCTTTCTAACAGCCCTTAATCTATTTGAAGACTGTTACCAGGTTCCCTTGCAGTCTTTTCTCAAGATTAAACATACACAGGTTTTTTAACCTTCCTCACAGGTCAGGTTTTCTTAATCTTTTATCATTAATGTTGCTCTTCTCTGGACTCTCCAGTTTGTCCACATGATCATCTTTTTCAAGTTTGGTGCCCAATGTTGGACACAGTACTCTGCTGAGGCCTCACCAGTGCCAAGTAGAGTGGAACAATTACTTCCTGTGTCTTACATACAACACTCCTGTTAATACACCCCAGAATTATATTGGTTTTTGTGGGGGAGGGCAGGGGTTGTCAACTGCATCACGTTTTTGGCTCATTATAACTCCCAGATCCTTTTCAACAGTACTATTACCTAGCCAGTTATTCTCCATTTTCTAGTTGTGCATTAGATTTTTCCTTCCTACGTGTAGTACTTTGCACTTGTCTTTACTGAATTTCATCTTGTTGATTTCAAAACAATTCTCCAATTTATCAAGAATTCTAATCCTGTCCCCCACATTGCTTGCAACTCTTCCCAGCTTGGTGTCAGCTGCAAAGTTTATAAACAGGCCCTCCACTCCATTAACTGAGTCATTAATGAAAATATTGAATAGTACTGGACCCAGGACTGGTCCCTGCAGGACCCCACTAGATATGTTCTCTTAATTTGACAGTGAACTATTGATAACTACTCCTTGAGTGTGGTTGCTCAATCAGCTGTGCACCCATCTAATAGTAATCTCATCTAGACCACATTTCATTAGTTTGTTTATGAGAATGTCAAGTGGGACTCTGTCAAAGCTTTACTAAAATTAAGGTATATTACATCTACTGTTTCCCCCCTATTCACTAAGCCAGTAATTCTATCAAAAGAAGGAAATTAGGTTAGTTTGTTCTTAACAAATCCATGTTGGCTATTAGTTATCACCCTGTTGTCCTCTAGGGATTACAAATTGATTGTGTAATAATTCATTCCAGTATCTTTCTAAGTATCGAAGTCAGACTGACTGGTCTATAAATCCACAGGTCCTCTTTGTTCTCCTTTTTAAAGATAAGTACTATGCTTACCCTTCTCCAGTCCTCTGAGACCTTACCCATCTTCCATGACTTCTCAAAGATAATCGTTAACAGTTCCACGATTGCTTCAGCTAGTTCCTTAAGTACCTTAGGGTGAACTTCATCAGGCCCTGCTGACTTGAATACATCTAATTTATCTAAATATTCTTTAACCTGCTCTTTCCCTATTCTGGCTTTTGTTTCTGCACCCTTGATGTTAATATTAATTGTGTTTAGCATCTGGTCACAATTAACTTTTTTTAGTGAAGGCCGAAGCAAAATAGGAGTTAAACACCTAAGCCTTCTTGGTGTTATCCGTTATTAGCTCTCCTTCCCAGCTAAGTGGTGGACCTACATTTTCCTTGATCCCTTTCTTGAAGATGCCGGACTCCTTCTTCCATTAAAGATAATAATGAACAAGGCAGTGTTTCCAGCAGGGAGTATATCCCACCTGTGCTCTATAGCCTGCACTGACTTCCAATTCAAGCTCTAAATCAATGCAGGCTGGCTTAGAGACTACATCTCTGCTGTAGCCTGCCATTAAGATCAGCCAGAGCACTCAGGCTAACAACTCCCAGATATAAATGGGAAGAGGTGGGAAGTGAGTCATTTACCGTGAAGAGACATCAGCTCTGAAACTCACTCCCTGTCTCTGCATGTGAGGCCTGACACAACCCAAATCTGCTATTCTTTGTGGCACATCACAAAGCTTTTCATTTTGTGCAGGCTGCCCCCAGTGGGGGGGAGTTAAGTAGGGGTGAGTGAGTTGTGGGGATAGTTTTAATTTGGGGTGACTTTGAAGGATTTTTATGCAAACATGGTAAATGTTGCAGTTCAGCAACAGTTATGGCAAGTATCCAAAACATTAAGGCCACTGAAGTTGGCTGTCCAACTGGAAACACTTTAAGAGTAAAACTGATGCACCCAAAAGCAGAGGACATGGAGGCATCTGCATAAACACTGGTGTGGTTCTGACTGAATCCAAGGGCTTCAACCTCAACTGGCATAAATTGGCATTGCTCCCATTAGGACCAACTGCACTGATTTAGCCCTAAGGGTCCCTCTGTACATTTTTTCTTTTGTTTTGCTTCTGCATTGCTGCAGTCTCATGATAATTGCCCCTATCCTATTTACTCTAGCATGTGGTGTTTGATTACTGCACTTTATTACTTTATTTACTTTGCAGGCTGAAACACTCCGAATTCTCTTCCAGCTGGGAAAGGCCATGTGCCAGAATTATATTCTGTCAAGAAAAATCTTTTCAGTTTCAATTTATCAATAAAAAATTTAAAATAATTTTGTAATGGTTTTCCTTTAAAAATTTCCTTATGCTATCTGTCATCTTGATATCTGAGCAGATGTTTTTGATACTTCTACCCAGTTCCTGCAATAACTGAGAACTCCTTCCCATTACTACTCAGCCACAAATATTGCCTTGTGTGAATTCACTGATAGAAAATGAAGATGATTCAGCCAGTGGAACATAATCCCTTGGTGTACTCTTTCTTTGATACATCTTGTGAGCCCCAGCAGGAGACAAAATCATAGAATCATAGAATATCAGGGTTGGAAGGGACCTCAGGAGGTCATCTAGTCCAACCCCCTGCTCAAAGCAGGACCAATCTCCAACTAAATCATCCCAGCCAGGACTTTGTCAAGCCTGACCTTAAAAACTTCCAGGGAAGGAGATTCCACCACCTCCCTAGGTAATGCATTCCAGTGTTTCACCACCCTCCTAGTGAAAAAGTTTTTCCTAATATCCAACCTAAACCTCCCCCACTGCAACTTGAGACCATTACTCCTTGTTCTGTCATCAGCTACCACTGAGAACAGTCTAGATCCATCCTCTTTGGAACCCCCTTTCAGGTAGTTGAAAGCAGCTATCAAATCTCCCCTCATTCTTCTCTTCCACAGACTAAACAATCCCAGTTCCCTCAGCCTCTCCTCATAAGTCATGTGTTCCAGTCCCCTAATCATTTTTCTTGCCCTCCACTGGACTCTTTCCAATTTTTCCACGTCCTTCTTGTAGTGTGGGGCCCAAAACTGGACACAGTACTCCAGATGAGGCCTCACCAATGTCAAACAGAGGGGAACGATCACGGCCCTCGATCTGCTGGCAATGCCCCTACTTATACATCCCAAAATGCCATTGGCCTTCTTGGCAACAAGTGCACACTGTTGACTCATATCCAGCTTCTCATCCACTGTAACCCCTAGATCCTTTTCTGCAGAACTGCTGCCGAGCCATTTGGTCCCTAGTCCGTAGCGGTGCATGGGATTCTTCCGTCCTGAGTGCAGGACTCTGCACTTGTCCTTGTTGAACCTCATCAGATTTCTTTTGGCCCAATCCTCCAATTTGTCTAGGGCCCTGTGTATCCTATCCCTACCCTCCAGCGTATCTACCTCTCCTCCCAATTTAGTGTCATCTGCAAACTTGCTGAGGGGTGCAATCCACACCATCCTCCAGATCATTAATGAAGATATTGAACAAAACTGGCCCGAGGACCGACCCTTGGGGCACTCCACTTGATACCGGCTGCCAACTAGACATGGAGCCATTGATCACTACCCGTTGAGCCTGACAATCTAACCAGCTTTCTATCCACCTTATAGTCCATTCATCCAGCCCATACTTCTTTAACTTGCTGGCAAGAATACTGTGGGAGACCATGTCAAAAGCTTTGCTAAAGTCAAGGAACAACACGTCCACCGCTTTCCCCTCATCCACAGAGCCAGTTATCTCATCATAGAAGGCAATTAGATTAGTCAGGCATGACTTGCCCTTGGTGAATCCATGCTGACTGTTCCTGATCACTTTCCTCTCCTCTAAGTGCTTCAGAATTGATTCCTTGAGGACCTGCTCCATGATTTTTCCAGGGACTGAGGTGAGGCTGACTGGCCTGTAGTTTCCAGGATCCTCCTTCTTCCCTTCTTTAAAGATGGGCACTACATTAGCCTTTTTCCAGTCGTCCGGGACCTCCCCCGATCACCATGAGATTTCAAAGATAACGGCCAATGGCTCTGCAATCACATCAGCCAACTCCTTTAGCACTCTCAGATGCAGCGGATCCGGCCCCATGGACTTGTGCTCGTCCAGCTTTTCTAAATAGTCCCAAACTACTACTTTCTCCACAGAGGGCTGGTCACCTCCTCCCCATGCTGTGCTGCCCAGTGCAGCAGTCTGGGAGCTGACCTTGTTCATGAAGACAGAAGCAAAAAAAGCATTGAGTACATCAGCTTTTTCCACATCCTCTGTCACTAGGTTGCCTCCCTCATTCAGTAAGGGATGAGCACAAGTCCATGGGGCCGGATCCGCTGCATCTGGTGACTTTCCTTGACTTTCTTCTTGTTGCTAACATACCTGAAGAAACCCTTCTTGTTACTCTTAACATCTCTTGCTAGCTGCAACTCCAAGTGTGATTTGGCCTTCCTGATTTCACTCCTGCATGCCCGAGCAATATTTTTGTACTCTTCCCTGGTCATTTGTCCAACCTTCCACTTCTTGTAAGCTTCTTTTTTGTGTTCAAGATCAGCAAGGATTTCACTGTTAAGCCAAGCTGGTCGTCTGCCATATTTACTATTCTTTCTACATATCGGGATGGTTTGTCCCTGTAACCTCAATAAGGATTCTTTAAAATACAGCCAGCTCTCCTGGACTCCTTTCCCCCTCATGTTATTCTCCCAGGGGATCTTGCCCATCAGTTCCCTGAGGGAGTCAAAGTCTGCTTTTCTGAAGTCCAGGGTCCGTATTCTGCTGCTCTCCTTTCTTCCTTGTGTCAGGATCCTGAACTCGACCATCTCATGGTCACTGCCTCCCAGGTTCCCATCCACTTTTGCTTCCCCTACTAATTCTTCCCGGTTTGTGAGCAGCAGGTGAAGAAGAGCTCTGCCCCTAGTTGGTTCCTCCAGCACTTGCACCAGGAAATTGTCCCCTTCACTTTCCAAAAACTTCTTGGATTGTCTGTGCACTGCTATATTGCTCTCCCAGCAGATATCAGGGTAATTGAAGTCTCCCACGAGAACCAGGGCCTGCGATCTAGTAACTTCTGTTAGTTGCCAGAAGAAAGCCTCATCCACCTCATCCCCCTGGTCCGGTGGTCTACAGCAGACTCCCACCATGACATCACCCTTGTTGCTCACACTTCTAAACTTAATCCAGAGACACTCAGGTTTTTCTGCAGTTTCATACTTGAGCTCTGAGCAGTCATACTGCTCCCTTACATACAGTGCAACTCCCCCACCTTTTCTGCGCTGACTGTCCTTCCTGAACAGTTTATATCCATCCATGACAGTACTCCAGTCATGGGAGTTATCCCACCATGTCTCTGTTATTCCAATCACATCATAATTCCTTGACTGTGCCAGGACTTCCAGTTCTCCCTGCTTGTTTCCCAGACTTCTTGCATTTGTGTATAGGCACTTGAGATAACTCGCTGACTGTCCCTCTTTCTCAGTATGAGGCAGGAGCCCTGCCCTCTCGCGCTCCTGCTCATGCTTCCTCCTGGTATCCCACTTCCCCACTTACCTCAGGGCTTTGGTCTCCTTCCCCCGGTGAACCTAGTTTAAAGCCCTCCTCACTAGGTTAGCCAGCCTGCTTGCGAAGATGCTCTTCCCTCTCTTCGTTAGGTGGAGCCCGTCTCTGCCTAGCACTCCTCATTCTTGGAACACCATCCCACGGTCAAAGAATCCAAAGCCTTCTCTCCGACACCACCTGCGTAGCCATTCGTTGACTTCCACAATTCGACGATCCCTACCCCGGCCTTTTCCTTCCACGGGGAGGATGGACGAGAAGACCACTTGTGCCTCAAACTCCTTTATCCTTCTTCCCAGAGCCACGTAGTCCGCAGTGATCCGCTCAAGGTCATTCCTGGCAGTATCATTGGTGCCCACGTGGAGAAGCAGGAAGGGGTAGCGATCCGAGGGCTTGATGAGTCTCGGCAGTCTCTCCATCACATCGTGAATCCTAGCTCCTGGCAAGCAGCAGACTTCTCGGTTTTCCCGGTCGGGGCAGCAGATAGATGACTCAGTCCCCCTGAGGAGAGAGTCCCCGACCACCACCACCTGCCTCCTTCTCTTGGGAGCGGTGGTCATGGAACCCCCAACCCTAGGACAGTGCATCTCATGCTTTCCAATCGGCGGAGTCTCCTTCTGTTCCCTTCCCTCAGATGCATCATCTAGTCCACTCTCCGCATTAGTACCTGTGGAGAGAACATGAAAACGGTTACTTACCTGTCTCTGCGTTGCTGGTACATGGATGCTCCCCTTTCTTCTTCTGGAGGTCACATGCTGCCAAATTTCTTCACCGTCCTCCTGTCCCTGCTGCGCAGCCTGCTCTGAATCTTCAGAACATTGTGCCTGTAGAAGCATATCCTGACGTCTGTCCAGGAAATCTTCAGTTTCTCTTATCCTCAGTCAGAACCAAGAAGGAACCTGCTGTCATGTTAAAAGATTTCTCCCGTAGTTTGGTAATCAAAGGCACTAATGATGCGTATGAAGATGCAACACAGTGATGTAGATGTCTAATGGCAGAATCGGCTGTATTAAGCAGTTGCTGCAATATGAGTGTTTGCATGGAAAAGTGCAGCAGATTTCACTGACTGCAATGTAACATATTGTAAAAAAACAGGACCACCTAGGAACTTAGTGGTTATTGCTATGCTGCACACCATGCTCCTTCAGAACTACATGGCAGTAGTGTGGACAGAAGTCAGATCTTCCTGCTCCACTAGCTCAAGCCCTTGCCATGTGAGCAAAAGGAGAATCGCCTTTGGTGTAGCAGCTGTTAGCAATATAGTGTCTATGACTCACAGTTAAGTACTTCTGTTTCTGTACAATAGAGGGTCATGGTATGTATATATATATGTACCAGCCAGTTTTTTACTGTATAATAATTCATAGAGTGCAGTAAACACACTGTAATCCACATTTTAAAAGACCCCACAGAATTCAAGGCATGACCTCACACCTAGGATTTATGAGACTCAACTAACCCCTTCTGTATGAGATAGCTGATGTGGTGGAGGTGAAAGGGAGAGCTATAGGAATAGGAGGGTAAAGTAGTGGGGGAAGACACCTAGGAGAATTTCATGTGGGTTTGGAAGAGAGAAGTGCAGTAGGAAAAGGAGAAATAGGAACCTGTGTAAATTATGGATGCAAGATCCATGTATTAGATAAAATTTTAAAAAATATTTAAAATGACTGGACTATAATTCTATCTCAGGCTTCCGACAATCACACAAACCACTATGTTTTTTCTCTTGTGTTTACAACTTCTGGATGGAATCACAGTGACCTGGATGGAATTCAAAATTTCCTGTAACTTAATCAATATGTATCTAGAACAGATTGAATTGTCCAATACTCAGTGCTTCCCTAAAGGAAAAATGGTTTTGACCATTTACTTCTATAACATTAGACTAATTTCAGATGCTATAATCTGCACTCATATGATCTCTGAGTGCCTTTGACCAAACAGCTAATCCTGTAGGAGTAGGCTGTGTTTATATTTAGTTAGGATTGATAAGGAATTTACTGTCCATTTTATCATTTCTTAAACCAATAGTTGTAAGGCTCAACTCACATGATTTTACAGGGGAAGTTAGGGATAAAATAATCTCACCCTTGTTCTCTTTTCTAACCAGGTGTAATATTGATTTACTAGGCCTTACCCACTGCACCTCTGTTTTCAATAGTTAACCCCTTCTCGCCTTTTTTCTTCTTCTTCAGCTTTATGCCAGCAAACAGCCCCTTTCTGAAAAAGAAGTTAAAAAAAATCATAGCAATGATAGCTTAAAGTTTTGTTCTACACAGACGTCCAATTTCATTTAAGCAGCTGTCCAAAAGGAATGTTAATATCCAAGTAAGATTGTTTATATTCCATTTCCCCTGCTACAAAAGTAATAAAAGCAAACAAGGAAACTTTTTCTATCGTGTTTTTGTGCTTTATTCTATTTTTGAACTTACGAACATACAGAGCAATATATTGATTTATTTACTTCTTATAGAACATACTGGTAACTTTATTTCAAACAAAGGCAACCAAGGAGGTCAAGAGGTCAAGAAAGGAAAGCCAAGCTAAGCGTCTATTTCTGTTGACTTCCCACACAACGTAATTACTGAGCATGATGAGACCAAAGATGTATTTGCTAGTTTGAAAGCTTCTCAGCAGATTAAGTTTATAGGTTCCAAGTCAAAAGCAGCTTTTCAGTGAATTGAAATAAAAATTCAATGTTTGTTTAGTCATACTTTAACCACCATCTTGTCTGCTGCCCTGCTGCCACATCTCTTGCTACAATGGCCTTTGGTGACATTATGAAATGCAAGACAGAAAAGGCAATCTGCATGGAGGGGACCCAGGGCTCAATTCTGCTTCTGATGAAGTCAATGGCAAAACTCCCACTGACCTCAGGAAGAGCAGGTTCAGGTCCCCAGGGGGAAACAGTTAAAGCAAAAGTGCTAAACCCCATTCTCACAGCTCTGGAACAGACCCGGGTTGGGCTTTCAGAGTTTTGTTCTGTTTCCCCTTTTTCTTTTGTGTTTCCTTTTTCATGGCCCCACAGCCATTTAAAATGTGCGTTGAACTGTTTTTAAACATGGAAAAGAAAGCCGAAAGCTCCTCAAATGTAATAGAAAATGCTTTCTGCTGAAAGAATATTACAGCATTTTCTCCCCTAGCAAGATTCAACAAAGGTGAGGGGAAACGTAAACCATCCATCCACCTATTTTTGGTTACATGACTCCCCAATACCCTGTCCCATTTATTAGTATTAATTATTTGTATTGCAGTAGCTCCTAGGAGCTCCAGCCTGGAACCATTGTACTTGATGCTGTACAAACACAGAACAAACACAGTCCTTGCCTTTAACAGGGTGTACCAGCCCCACACTGATTGGATGAGGATTAAAGAACTGCTCTGGGCCCAAGAGGCCACATCCCCTCACCTCTGCTGGGCATGCTACCAGTGAAGGGAGCAATTACAAGGAAGTGACAGCTCAGTCTGGGCTGACCAAGGAGGAGACCAATTGGGTGCAGCAGCCTCCTGCTGAGAAGCCTCCAGGACTCAGCGTTGCCAGGGCCAATCCCTGCATATGCCAAATAAATAAATAAGGACTAAGCCCCATTGCTGAGCAGCTAGAAATCCATTGACTGTAGGAGCTGAGGGCGATGACTTGCTGTTGCCAGTGGAAGAGACTCCAGAGACGGATCAGAGGGAAACACAGGAGGCACCCTAAGTCCAACCCAGGACGACGTTGGAGGGTCTGGAACAAGGGTAGGAAGTGACCCAGGGAGCTTGTGTAAACCATGTCTACTTGGTGTGGCACTCTGTTCCCCTCTAGTGACAGCTACAAGAGCTAGAAATTGATGAGCCTGCTACAACCTTGGCTAAAAGACGTGTCTTTTGGCTCATACATTAAGCTCCAGAGATCCCAGGTTTGATCCCAGCCAACAACCACTGGGGTCTGTCGGCGTTACATGTGCTTAAGGGTACCAAGCCCTGAACCCTGTCCAAGGGCCACTGTTTTGAAGGGCCATGGGTTGGAACCCAGTGGAGTAGGGTGGGCGTGGGTTCCCCCATCTCACCAGTGGGCGACACTACCCTGGAACAACAGCTGCTAGGCAAAGTGGCCATTGGACTCTTGCCAGTGGGCGACACTACCCTGAGCTATTGCCACTAGGCAAAGCAGCCTTTTAGCTCTTGTGATTGGGTGATGTTATCCCAAACTGAAACTGCCAGTGAAATCGACCCTTGAACTCTTGCCGTTAGGTGTTATGCCCTGGAGTATCACCATTGCAGTACTGCTGGCCTGGGGCACACAGGCAACCCCCCCCTCCCAGTGCCCCCAAAAAGCTTACAATCTAAGTAATCCTGGTGTTGTCCAGTCTAGTGTTTCAGCTTGCTAGGGCTTATCTCTATAGTGAGCCATGAAAAATAGGTCCAAACATTACAAACTTTGGAGATGTTTTGATCCTGAGCTGCACTGACAACCTCTAACCATTTTTCTACTGCAGTCGGACACTGATTTTCCTGGGACAAAGCATCTATCACTAGTTCTTTGTCAAATGCCTCATTTAGTCCTCTTCTAATCAAAGCCATCTATCTAGGGGAGTGGTGTGTACCACATGGGCCAGAATTTCAGAAAAGTGTACATGTGACCGCAAATGCAAAAATGTACAAACTTTGCAAACCTAATTTGTGGACACAACTGTAGCAATTATTTATGCAGTTGCAGTGAGCATATGTACAAAATCAGAGTGCAAATGCATGTGCATATTTGCATTCATAATTGCATGCACAATTTTCTGAACATCTGCCCTACAGATAAAATAGGTGTCAAAGGAGTATAGACAGATTTTTGCATGGCTCTGTGAGTTTATGGGGGCCTGCTTCAAAATCCTATCTCTTCCCGATCTTATTTTTTAAATGCTGACTCGGGACCCTGCATGGTACTGTTTTATCATAGCTAGATGCTGACTCCAAGACTTCTCTGTCCCAGTGCAGCATTGGTGTCCCTATAACATATAATAAATACTCAGAAATCAGTCTTGTCAGGAGAAAAGGTCCAGAACATTTTATTAACTGTAGAAGCACTCAGCTCAGTCTAAGTCTGCACAGGCTTCTGGAAAAATCTCATTCACAGTGGGCATGCTCCAAGCCTTATGATGGGCATTCACATAGTGCTCCCATACTATATATCTAGGAATTTATAACATGCCCATATACATGATGTCAGCTCATCTGCATAATCACTCCCATGTTACTAACTTGATACCTTTGCTATACTTCTGTTCCAAGGGCAGTGGTTAAGGATGGCCCATTTTCTCCCATCCTCTGCTATCTGAATTGCAGAAGTATACAGATAATTACATACAAAAATATATTTTAAAAAATGTTATTTAGGTTGCAAAGTCAAGCACTTGAAAATTAAGAAGTGCCAGATTTACAGATGTCTGTACAATTTTCATTCACCCCCCCCTTGGGCGTCAAACTTGTGCGATAAATGAGGCAAATGTCCTGTGGAAAAGAAACTATGCGATTAAGTTGTTAAGTATTATAATGTGCATGCACAAGGGTGCCAAATTAATGTTGCATGGGCAACTGTATGTCTGGTGTGTCCTAGCTTTTAAGTGCTTGACTTGGCAACCCAAATAATATTCTTTTAACGTAGTTTTTATGTACTTTACTAGATTTTTTTAAAGGAAAAAGATTTTTTAAATTCTAATATGGACAACTGTAGCAACCTCCCCATTATGCATCATCATGCAAGGTTTGACCAGACGCTTTTTGCAAAAAAAAAAACCCATTTCCACCAAAAAGCAGTTTCCAGGAAAGTTTGTGTCCACCAGCTGATGAGAAAGCTGCAGCATCTTTGGAACACATTGCGGTGTAACATCACTGGTGCCAAACTGTGAATGGACGGAGTAAGGACGCGTGGACTCGTGGTCCAAATGTTGTATCGCTGCCAAAGCCTTCACCTCCTGACTTGTGACCCTTGAACTCCTTCAGAATGAAAACAATAAAGGCACTACTCTAACATTAACAATAACTGCACCACCAGTCACACTACAAATAGTCACCCAGATGTATCCTTTGCTAGTAACCTACAGAGAAACTGAGCGCCTTAAATGGATCCTAAACGGAAAGCTCAGGAGTGTGTAAAGGCTAAAAGTGTGAGTGTGGAGGCACACGTGTTCACTGACATTTCACCAACCCAGAAGGGGTGAGCAGCCAGACTGGGGCACAGCCAGTTGGAAGACAATGGAGCACCTTGGTGCAGACCGAGCAATCAGATAGGGTTTCACAGCCAAAAGTTTCATCTGTGTTGACTAGCTCAGAGGAAAGCTATTTCCCAATGCAGTGGAGAGGCCAAGAAAACAAACCAGCCACCGTGAGGAACTGACCTATCCATTTTTTCTAGGAAACACGTGTCAGACCAGATGATCATAGTGGTCTCTTGTGGCCTCAGAATCTGTGAATATGCCGATCACACACTGATGTCTTTTACATAAAAACTAGTTAATTTCTTTAGAATATACGGCCAAGTGGAATTGCTGGAAATTATACCTAGCTCAGCGTGTGAGCGTGAGCTCTGTTTCAAGAAGCGAGATTAGGGCTGGGGAGGTATATCAGTGACAATTTTAGCAAGTGGTACCTGCAAACATTTTCCTCCTTAGTGTGTGCTAAATATTGTGTCCCAGGAGTGCATGCACTGTAGAGAGAAGGGTGGTGGGATGAGAAATCTGTTCAGTGGTTTTCCCATTGAAACAAAAATTCCTTTCTTCAAAACCATAATCAAGGTGGAAGCTAGAAACAGCTGGCCAAACAGATTGATCCCAAGCTGCACTTTGCAAGAAATCTTTATACTTTGTTCCTGAAAAAAATATACTGCATATACTCCGAATATAGCCCAGCGTTCAACCTAGTTGATCTGAAATGGGGTGCACGGGTGTTGGAGGGAGCGAAGACCTTTCAGGATTAGTTAGAGAGGTAATTTGAAAATACCTGACACTTGGCATAGACTGATGCATTCTATTATAATATATGGAATGAGTAATAAAACTCCTCTCAATGGGAGGGAGGAAAGGAGAGAGAGATGGATAAATAGATGGATCCAGGAGGAGGCTCTTATGTACTGCTTGTTGCTAATAATGCAGAGGTGGGCAAACTCCAGCCCGCAGGACCGTCCTGCCCGGCCCCTGAGCTCCTGGCCCAGGACGCTGCCCTCGGCCCCTCCCCTGCTGTTCCCCCTCCCTTGGAGCCTCAGCTCACTGCACCGCTGGAGCAATGCTCTGGGCGGGGGGCTGCAAGCTCCTGGAGCAGCACAGCTGCAGAGCCCCGCCTGACCCGGTGCTCTGTGCGGCGCGGCTGCCTGTCCTGGTGCAGCCACGCCCCAGCCACCGGTGCTCCAGGCAGCACAGTAAGGGGGCAGGGAGCAGGGGGGGTTGGATAGAGGGCAGGGGAGTTCGGGGGGTGGTCAGGGGCCGAGGGTGTTGATAGGGGTCGGGGCGGTCAGAGGGTGGGGAACAGGGGGTTGAATTGGGGCAGGGGTCCCGGGGGAGCAGTCAGGAAGGAGAGGAAGGGTTGGATGGGGCGGCAGGGGGCAATCAGGGGTGGGGGTTCCGGGGGCGGTCAGGGGACAGGGAATGGGGGGGATGGATGGGGCAGGGTCCCGGGGGGGGCAGTCAGGAAGGAGAGGGGGGGTTGGATGGGGCGGTGCGGGGGAAGTTAGGGGCGGGGGCAGTTAGGGAAAAGGGGGGGTTGGATGGGGCAGCAGTCTGGGGGGGTAGTCAGGAAGGAGGAGGGGTTGGATGGGGCGGCAGGGGGCAGTTAGGGGCAGGGAGTCTGGGAGTGGTCAGGGGACAGGGAAGAAGGGGTGGTTGGTTGTGGCAGGGGTCCCCGGGGGCCATCAGGGAACAGGGGGTTTGGATGGGGCAGGAGTCCTGGGGGGGGCCATCAGGGGATGAGAAGCAAGGGGGTCGGATAGGGGGCCGGGGCCGGACCATGCCTGGCTGTCTGGGGAGGCAGCCTCCCCTAACCGGCCCTCCATACAATTTCAGAAACCTGATGCGGCCCTCAGTCCAAAAAGTTTGCCCACCCCTCTAATAATGTATGCAGTGTAATTGTAGCTCTGTCGGTCCCAGAATATTAGAGAGACAAGGTGGGTGAGGTAATACCTGTTATTGGAGCAATTTCTGTTGGTGAGAGAGACAAACTTTTCAGCCACAAGAGCTCTTCTTCAGGTCTAGGAAAGGTACTAATTATTACTAAATTATTACTAAAATGTCAATTCAAGACCAGCTCTCTGCGTGCATGCATCTCACAATGCAGTTTTCCCCCCAAGAAAGAAAGGGCATCACACATTTCCAAGGCAAAAATCTGAGCTCCTAAGAACTTAGTGTCAGTAATGAGGCTTGCAAATAATTCAGATGGTGTTAACTTAAGCCATCTTGAACAACGGCAATGCTGGTCAGGTCTTTCATTGTATGTAGAACAAATACAGTAGAAAATGAGTACATCTTCTTTTACTCCCCTCAAAGGAACTTAGCTCTTGTCTACACTACAGGGGAAATTCGATCTAAGCTATGCAATTTGAGTTACGTTAATAGCATAACTCAAATCGACGTACCTTAGATCTACTTACCGCAGGGTCCACACTACGCGGTGTCGACATGAGACGATCCCCTGGTAAGTATAGACAAGTGTGCAAATTGCTATAGGAACAAAACAAATTTTCATAAAACATACAGTCTGAATCAGCTAGGGAAAAGACACAGACATCTAAGAGGTAAGTGGAAGTGATAGTTGCTTAAACAAGCGAAAATGAATTTCCTGGAGCCTCCAAGTGCACCTAATTATGGGGGCAATGTTACTGAAAAGTGGAAAGGCTGAAATGTATTTATCTGAGCTAGTGGATTCAGTCCAATAACCAGACACAACAGGAATCTCAGCAGTGCTGCATCTTACAGGGATAATGCACTACAGATGTATGGTTCCTTCCACGTGGACCCAGTGAAAACTAATTAAATGCTAAAATTTGAACAGTATCAGCAAAAGTATAGTGCCAGGAGAAATCAGAAGATGAACAAACCAGACAGCCACTATAAAACTCAGTTAAGACACAAAGCAGCCCTTTGCCATTTTTTTTGTACGGTTCTCAGACCAATTAATGATAGAACTGAAGGAGACAAAACAGAAAGAACAATGATAAAGATGTGTGATGAACTTCTGGCTCCACTGAAGTTCAGATTTGACTTCAATGGGACCAGGATTTCACCCCTTGATTTTAAATCTTCCACAAGCAACTGAGATACAGAACTGAGGAAGCAAGCAATGTACATATGCAAGCATCTGATCAAACTGAAAAGGCAAGAACACTGAAATTTTTCATTTTCTTTCATTTTCATCTACATTTTTCATACAGAAAAAAAATCATTTACCCACCTTCTTCATATATAAAATCAAAATCTCTCTCAGATATTCATTAACTCAGAGGGTGTTAAAGTAGCTCTATATAACTTACTAATACGGGGAAAGAATGGCACAAAGCAGATTGCAAGTGTTAGAGCATGTCTGGGGGAAAGGGATTCAAATCAGGTTTAGGGAAATCACCTGTGTCAGCCATATACTATGGGACCATCGTCAGTCCTGAGCCAAAATAGCTAATGCTTTTTTTTTTTTTAAATGGAACACAGCAAGAAAAAGGTACACTTCGAAGACTGGCAGAGATGATGATGTATCGGAGTAAAGTCATTCCAAAACTGTATCAATTACTCCTGAGTAGATTATAATAGCCTAATTTGGTACCAGCCGTTTTAATGATTCAGGAGTGAGTTGTCTGGGCAAGACCACTGGATTTAGATATGCCAGGTGCAGACATCTAGAGCAATTAAAAGTTTCTGTAATTCAGATTATGCTCATGACTAAGGCCCTACCAAATTCACAGCCATGAAAAACGCATCACAGACCTTGAAATCTGGTCTTTTGTGTGCTTTAACCCTATAATATACAGATTTCACGGGGGAGACCAGCATTTCTCAAATTGGGGGTTCTGACACAAAAGGAAGTTGCAGGGGGTTTGCAAGGTTATTTTAGGGGGGGCCACAGTACTGCCACCCTTACTTCTGCGCTGCCTTCAGATCTGGGTGGCCACAGAGCGGTGACTGGAGGCTGTTGGCCGGGTGCCCTGCTCTGAAAGTGGCACCCTGCCAGCAGCAGCACAGAAGTAAGGGTTGCAATACCATGCCGTGCCACCCTTATTTCTGCACTGCTGCCTTCAGAGCTGGGCGGCCAGAGAGTGGTGGCTGCTGATTGAGGGCCCAGCTCTGCAGGCAGCAGCACAGAAGAAAGGGTGACAATACCATACCAGGCCATCCATACTTCTGCACTGCTGATGGCGGTGGCTCTGCCTTCAGAGCTGGGCTCCCCGCCTGCAGCTGCCGCTCTCCAGCTGTTCAGCTCTGAAGGCAGCACCACAGTCAGGAGCTGTACAGAAGTAAGAGTAGCAATACCGCAACCCTTCCCCCCCAACAATAACCTTGAGACCCCCACCCCCCCACACACACAGCTCCTTTTTGGGTCAGGACACCTACAATTACAACACCGTGAAATTTCAGATTTAAATAGCTGAAATCATGAAATGTGTGATTTTTAAAATCTTATGACCATGAAATTGACCAAAATGAACCATTAATTGGATAGGGCCCTAGTCATGAACTTTAATCTTTTTACAGGTTTTCTCAGATCCCAAGGAAGGTAGATGTGGCAAAAGCAGAATCAGGGGGGAGGAGATCAGATTTATAAACAGTATATAAGAAAAAATGTTATTGACTTGTTCCGTGTGACCACTCAGAAGTTTGTCTCCTCTTACACAAAGTTTCATAACATTATGTTTTGTCCCATCAGTTATTCACTCCCATCTGCTGCCACCAACACAGGGCATGTGGGTGTGTTTGCCACCTCTTAAGAAGATTTTTTTAAAAGGAAACTAAAAAAAGACCGCAATCTGTTCAGATAAGAACAGCTTAAAATTCTAGGGGTCCTTATATGATCGTCACCAATATCCTTGCAAAATCTCCAATTTCCCAACAATCTCTCCTATTCTGGTGAAAGAACACCAGAACAAAAAAATGGCGCCATGTTTGTTCTTTTAAATAATCTGTTTGCTCTGGGGAGAGGTGACCAACATGGAAAAGAGGCAAAGTCAGAAAAGAGGTTGCAAAATGAGACTATCTGACACTTCAGGGACTTGTTAATTACTAAACATAAACTAAGGGACGTATTTTCCTTCTACAGCTGATCTATTCAGCTTGTAACCAGCCAGGGCACTGAATGGATACTCTGAGATAGAGGAGTCACTGGAGGCACCTTCCTCTTTACATATTAGTACTCTTCATCAAAGAGCATTGACAAGCCTTTTTGATGGTGGCGACCACAGGCACTCATTTGCAGAAAGTCAATGCACACCTTTCCAGAGCGCAGCCAGGGATGGCACATCCCCTTAAGCACAGACTAAGTAGACAGAGCTGCTAGCACATTTCCGAACTGGTGCACTCACAGCCGGCACATGTACAGTCATGCCCATTGTTAGGATGGCATTGCAAATTGTCAGACCTTTCTGACGAGGGCACAAGAGCTGTACCAATGTCTTCTCCTGTCCAGGAAATAACTCTCTCACAGTGACAGGTTTCAGAGTAGCAGCCGTGTTAGTCTGTATTCGCAAAAAGAAAAGGAGGACTTGTGGCACCTTAGAGACTAACCAATTTATCTGAGCATAAGCTTTCGTGAGCTACAGCTCACTTCATCGGATGCATACTGCGGAAGTGAAGAAACAGACCGATAGAGCGAAGGTGACGGCTAGTGGCTTTCTGTTGTTTTCTTTGTCGGGCCTGTCCTGTGGTGGGTGGCTTCTGGGAACTCTTTTGGCTCTATCGGTCTGTTTCTTCACTTCCGCAGTATGCATCCGATGAAGTGAGCTGTAGCTCACGAAAGCTTATGCTCAAATAAATTGATTAGTCTCTAAGGTGCCACAAGTACTCCTGTTCTCCCACAATGGCAACTAAAGCATTTAATGCTCATGCCTTGTTATAATTCATCACACCTGTGGACACAGTACATGCCATGAAAAAATACCTAAGCAGTAATGAAAAGCAAAGCAGCAAGCTCATAGGATCTTTTGGTGGCAAATAAGGTACACTGTACTGGGAAATTACAAGGAACCTGGAGGGATCACCTTCTGGGATGAAAAGGTAATTAGTTCATTCTCCACGCCGTTCCAGTCCTTGGCCTCTGCTGAGCTTATCAGCAAGCATGACACTCTGTGCCCCCTAGGATGGTGATTTTATCATATGATATTATTTATTATTTGTATTGTGGTAGTACACCAAGGGCTCAAGATTTTGACCCTTTGTGGTAAGTGCTGTACAAATACTGAGGAAGACATGGTTCTTACAAGCTCATTTAAGACCAGATAAAACAAGTGAGAGTAACAAAACAAAAGGGGTGGGGGAAAGGAAGGACAATGGCAATAATATACAGTAGAACTTCAGTGTTACGGACACCTGGGGAATGGAGGTTGTTCATAACTCTAAACAAAATGTTATGGTCGTTCTTTCAAAGGTTTACAACCGAACATTGACTTAATACAGCTTTGAAAATGTACTATGCAGAAGAAAAATGCTGTTTTTAACCATCTTAATTTAAATGAAACAAGCACGGAAACAGTTTCCTTCCCTTGTCAAATCTTTTTTTAAAACTTTCCCTTTATTTTTTTAGTAGTTTATATTTAACACAGTACTGTACTGTATTTGCCTTTTTTTTGGGGGGGGGGTGGGTGGGTCTCTGCTGCTGCCTGATTGCATGCTTCTGGTTCCAAGTGAGGTGTGTGGTTGACTGGTCAGTTCATAACACTGGTGTTCTTAACTCTGAGGTTCTACTGTATCATGTGTTCCCATAGGCTAGTTATGTGAATAACTTGAGGGTTCACAATCACTTGATGTGTTTTGTTTAAATCAGGTAAATATCAGCAATCCCCATTGATCTAGAAACACCTGCCCATTACAAGGTGGATGGAGACCATCAACTCATTTAACGTGAGATACTTACTTACACTGTAAGCTCTTTGGGGCAGGGACTATTTTTGTTCTTTGTTTGTACAGTGCTTAGCATAATGGGGTCCCAGTCCATGACTGCTGGGGCTCCTGATCACTACCTCAATACAAATAATAAATACAGTAATAATAGGACACCGAACGCTCCAACAGACGAGTAACAACTTCTGATCATTACCCTCCTGGGTTGGATTTGGGCCAGTGACCTAGAAAAGGGAGGTTCCAGATACCATTACCAAAGCCCTAAATCAACCAATCCTCCAGATTAGAAGGTTTCACTACTCCCTTTCCTTGAAATGTACACACAAACTATATACTGTAATGCTTCCCCATTAGCTTTTTCCATGCTAGCTTCACATTGTCTTGCAAACTTTCCAAAACAATATATTATGCCTTTTCTTTTTCATTTAAGCCTTACCTTTCACAGATGCTTTCTGATTACATCTGGCACTGTATGATATTCTCTCAGAAACCCGATAATTACAATTTGCATTTCATGTTAGAAGACAGCTGGAAAAATTTGTTTCAATCTTGTTAAGAGGAGGGTAAGAGAGTAAGCCTTTCTAAAAATTGAAATTATTTGGAGTTTTTCCTATCACCTACTTGTTAAACTTAATTTCCCCTTCTCATCAAATTGCTTTATGAGTTTATGCCTTAGACAAATTAATATGCAAGGACAGTAGCTTCTTGCTGCAGCTTCTTGCTGTTGGCTCTACTGGAACGAAAGGTCTGCACACCCAGGGGTTCTGGCCACTGAGGAAATCCGCTGGCATAGAGAAGACCCTCACCGGCATACAGCCATCACAGAGGCTCTGCCATCACCCCATCACTTTGTCAATCCCCCGTTTAGGAAGCATGTAGGGGGCATGGCTAGAGTATTGCTGTGCTCCCCCTGTTCATGACTGCTGGAACAGCTCTTTGAAGCCCACAGGCAGTTGGGCACAAATTAGGGCAGCCCTGAGACTTCTCTTACTAGTGCCAGGGGCTGACCTGGCTGGTCCCAAAAAAGCCACCTTTCCCCACACCCTCAGATTCTGCTCCAAGCAGATCTTGGCCACCCTTGAGAACAGCTTGATCTTGATCACACTTTATTATTTAGCATAATGTGTTGTCATAAAGTAGGATGACCAGTGACTAGGATGCAGTCAAGCATGCAGTGAACAGCCAGTGGGGTACATGTGTGTCCAGTGTCAACTGAGATAATCTTACCATGACGGGAACACAGACATTTTGATGTATTTATATATCACTAACGTATTCAAATGGGTTAATTTAGGTTTATTTTCCTGAAATCTGAAATTTGACTCTGTAAGGATGTATGGTCTATCCAGTAGGGGCTCAGAGGCTTCATGAGCGCATTGTACTGTATGTTCCACTATTACTGCCACTATAATTGACCCTTTGGAGAGTGTAAAACAAAAGAATATGAGAAGCTCAAGGCTGTGCGTGACCTCTGTGAAGCCCATACCTAGTACAGATCCTATAGCAGTCCTGTACGTTTGCCATAACTTGATATAAACAGATGGATTTTCTTTATGTCTTTGCAAATTCATTCAGGATTTACACAGAATGTAATACCCAATACCAAGTGCACAAGATTGTTTCTTCCCTCCCTAAAGTCCTTTTCTGCATGTGCTTTCCACCAGCTGGGTGGCTTGGGTGGAATTCACTCTTGTGCATAGTCAGCATTAGGTATATGCACTACTTACATCCTACTTATGCTTAATTTTGAGGGATTAAGCAGGACTGTTTGGCTACTCTCCTGAGGCCCTTTCTTATCAGAAGTAGCTGTTGGTGAGGTGGCCCTTAAAAACCATTTTTGAACCATCAAAAAAAAAATGTAGTTCACAAGATGAGCAAAAGTTTTGGCGACACTCGTATATTAACCTGTCCTAACTGCCATGGTCCCAATGACCTCCACTAGATTTGCCTAAAAAAATGTAAAAAAGAAAAAAAAATCACTTTCGACACACACATTTATGTGAATTTCAGTAGGTGAGTCTGGTTTTGTGCATAGGTTTTTTTTGGCTGTTTTAAATTGAGACTCTTTCAATAAAAGCTTAACTTTCCATGGAATTTTCCAATAAATCAAACAACATTTTATTAGGGGAATAATCATTAATCTCTGTCTGTGCTGAACAAATGCAAATGAAGGGAACGTAATTCTCTTGCATCTATACACATTTCCTAAAAAATATTTTTTTAAACGAAGGCTCCTAGCTTCTTTAATCATTTCCCAATACATAGTGCTCTCAACAGGAGGGAAATTAGAGGGGAAAGTAAATTATCTCCCTAATTTAAATGGATCATTTCTAAGAGTAAAACCTACTTACTATGTAAAAAGGAACTTGAATATAAAAAGTAATCAGCTAGAAATTATAATGTAAACATTATTGGTTAATTCAGTAACAATTTTCAACAAACTAGTATTCCATTCATACCGCTAGAGAAAGTCCCAGGAAAGAAATTCACTGTATCAAATTCATCAGTTCTATTCTGCCAAATGGAATCCAGGATGCATCTTAACAGAGCGTATAATGAAGAGTTTATTTCATGCTTCTTTTTCATAGAATCATAGAGGTTAGAAAGAGACATTACCTGTTAGCCCATACAGTATATTTTAAAATGTTTTGTCCTACTATGATTCAATAATGGGATTTCCATTATTCCCACACCACTTTCCTCTGGAATCTATTGCACAGTCTCACAGATGTAGCCATCTTCCTCTGCTCATTTTCATCTCTCCTAATTCTACACCATTTTGCATTTTGAAGGGTCAAAGGATTTGTCATATTAAAGATTTAGTTTATTCACAACACAACACACCAAACCCATATGATATCCCCGTGCAGACTCAACCAGATACATATCAAAGGGAATCACTGACGATCATTTTGGGCAGGTGCCAAGACCACTTCTGAATGGAGGTCTTCTGATCCCCAAAGTTTGCCTGCACTTCTTGTAGCTGGATTAATGCCTTGGATACGTGATCCTATTTGACAGCTTATTGTGTAAAATCAACTGCTGCCCATGTGCATGCACCAATATTGGAACTAATTTTTATTAGATACACAGTGATATGTCCCTATATACTGCATTTGAACCTTTAATATCTAATCAATCAATATAATACCATGAGTGATGTCTTACAGGTCAGCCACTATTTCATCAGTGCTATTTGTCTAAACATTTACGTATTTTAATAACTGACAGATTTGACAGTTGAACTATCAGGTTTATTCAAAGCAACCTTGCTAAATGGATCATTATTTGCTTCCTTTGACAACCATAAAAACACACTCTGGCTAATCTACATGCTTTGAACAGGTGTCAAACTATATCACAGATGATTTAAAACCTAAAAATATGACAACACTGAAAAGATCTCAGAGTTATCTGTGCTATATGATGGAGGAATTCTTCCCCCTGCCTGCTGCCAAGCCAGAGTATCCAGGCTTGGCTGAGACTTAGGGGCCAGGCCACTGAATAACATTAGCACCTTCCCAAATACACAGACATGTGGCCAGTAGATCTATGTAATCCCTAACCACCAAGCCCTTCACACTGGCCCTCCATGCAGTGGACCTCACCAATCTTATTGCAGCTATAGCCCTCTGATGCCACAGACAAAGAGACAAGATTTACCCCTGTATTCACAATCCTGTCTCTCTAAAATTCTTCCTGTCCTGTAGGAAGGCAGCAACTTTTACAGGAATGCAATATTTCTAATATATTATGTTACAAGTTATATTATAAAATGGGCCAGATCCTCAACTGGGATAGAGCGGTGTTACTCCATGGAATGCAGCTATATCAATTTACACCATTCTGAGGCTCTGGTACATTATATAGACACATACACACAAATTCACAGAGAGACAGATTATACACACAGGGCCTGTATCTCCACTTCCTTGCACCTTATGTAGTCATTTACATCTGATGTGGGTGTAAGCCTTCACCATCCTGACCTCAACAAATTTTACACTGACTTTGCAGGTGTAAATGACTGGATAAAGTGCCAAGAACTGGGGAACATGAACATATAAAACAGCAATGGCAATTACTACTACTTGGTATTAATTTTCAACCTTACTAATTGCACATAGCCCATTAAACAACATTAAGGGGTTTGATAGTTTTCTTTTCCTTCAAGAAAGATTTAGCTAGCTGAATAAAAATCAAGCCTTGGAAGAAAACCTTGAGGCTTTTAGACATACCTGTGGGACTGTGGGCTTTCTGAGGGCTCCATCCTGTTAGAGAATGTTTTGCTTGCAGTGATTGCCTGTTACATTCTGAACATACTCCCCACCTCATATCTGTATTTATGTTTCATCTACTTGCATGTATAAAATGCAGTGACAGGTTAGTCAGATTGGTAAACACTGCACCAGGACTAAGAACTCTGTGATCGTGTAAACATTAACTCTCCTTTAGTCTACTGAAATCTTTGTTCACCAAATGCTACTGAAGAAAAAGAAAAAAGAAAAGAAAGAGCCCGCCACATAATGTTTTCTAATAACATTTCTGAGCCAAAAGGATAGTAAAAATTGCCCAGCCTATTATAGCCAAGATTTACAAGTGACTAGTGGTTTTGGATGCCCACTTTGAGACTCCTTAAGGGGGCCTGAATTTCAGGAAGTGCTGAGCACAGGGTCGGATTTCCAATTAGGCACAGTAGGCACATGCCTAGGGGCGCCGGCATTCTAGGGGCGCCTTACCTCTCTGAAACTGTGTGCAACATGAAGGTCAGCTGTAGGCAGGGGGAGCACTGAAGATCCTGTGCCTATGGGTGCGTATGGTGTAAATCTGCCCCTGGCTGAGCACCAGCCCTCTGAAAATGAGGTCCCTTTAAGGTGTCTTACCGTGGCTTGGGTTATGCCTTTTTATTCCAGACAGAACATAGGGCCTTCACTACCACCTTCCATCTTTGATGAGCTCTTGCGGCAGTCTCGGCTTCTTCCCATGTCATTTTGATAGCTTTCAATTCTGCTTCGACTGTGCATTTCCATGTTGTCCTTGGCCTACTTCTTCGACTCTCTCCCTGGGGATTCCAATGCAATGCCTTTCTTGTCATGTTGCTCGTGTCTTTCATCCATGAGTGTCCTAGCCATCTCCATTTTCATTCTGTAATTTCCTGTCCTACTTGTTTCTGTTTTGTCCTGCTCCAAAGCTCTCTGTGATTTTTTTTCTGCACATCTAATACTAAGAATTTGTCTCAGGCAGCCATTTATGAAAACTTTGAGTTTAGATAGTAAAGTGTTAATAAGTCTCCAATTTCATTGCCATACAGTAAGACAGACTTTACAATGGTGTTAAATATTCAAAGTTTGGTTTGGTGAACAAGGCTTCTATTTTGCCAGATTGGCTTCAAAGTTACAAAGGTATGTCTGGCTTTTGCTATTTTGGCTTTAACATCTTCATCTATTCCACCCTTTTCGCTTATGATGCTGCCAAGAGATGTGACATGTGAAACCTCTTCTATGTCAGTCCCAGAAAGTGTTATGGGTGTTTCTTGTTGTGTGTTGATTTTCATGGTTTTCATATTGTTGATGTTAATTTTCAATCTTACTAATTGCACATAGATCTGAAAATCATTTATTTTGGTTGAATGTCTCTGTGGGTATGAGACAGAAGATTGATGTCTGCAAAGTCAAGGTCCTCTGAGTATGTGTGTGAGAGTCCACTGTATACCCATGGGTCACTCGGTGGTGTCTCTCATTACCAATAAGAAAATCGTGGGTGACAGAAAACATCTTTGTCTGATGCTGGAAGCTTTCTCGAATGGCTTAGTCAATTGGCTATTATGTATTACTTGTCATGTCATATTTTTATAGAAACTATGGATGATGTTAACAAATTTCTGGGGGATCCCACAGTGGCATAGCAGCTTGCACAAGACCTTTCTATCCACTGCATTAAATGATTTTTGGAAATCTATGAAATTCATCTAAAATGGTGACTGACATTTGATCAATAGGTCTATGGTGATACATAAGGTTACTGTCTGATCTGTGCAGGATTTCTCCTCCCCATCAGTGTTGTAGGCTTGAATCTACTGCTTTCTTTATTCTGCCCAGGATAATGCATAGTAAGTACTTTACTTGGGATGGACAGCAGTTGAATGCTCCTCCAGTGCAGCTTCACTATATAACCATTTTTCCACTCATTTGTTATTTATTCTTCTTCCCATATCTTTTTGTAAGAGGCCTCTAAAAATTCTTAAATTAGGTATCCAAGAATGGAGGCATCCCAAATCACTAGTCCCTTTTTAAAATGTTGGCCTGTGTTGTGTCTTTCTGCAATATAAACTTGATAAATCAAAACTCAATGTGCAATATTAATTTCAATGAAGTATTGGAATATAGTCAGTGGTGCACGCACATCTAATTATTTACATAACAAAAAGATCCTTTGGTTTTCCCCACCTTGTATTCCATCACTATCATCATGACACCCATGACATGCCCACCATCCCCTGACTGAGGATCTGGTTGATGCTTCTTCAAGCATCACTCAGAAGGCATTGAAAGAGAGGGCCCCATTTTCTCCTGCTCTTCCCTCAGAGTTGTTTCCACAGCATTCCCAACCCACAGAATGATGCTAAAGAGGAAGAGTTTACTGGTGTAAGGCCAGGAATGGTCCCGCTATTGTGGGGAACTTCCCTGGCTTCTGCACTACCCCAGTAGAATTGGATAGCAAAAGGATCTGAGTCCTCACCCTAACTTCTTTTACCCAGATGCCTGCCTGACCTCGAGGACTCCTCTTCCAATTTCCCACGTATCAGAGTCCTTGTAACCCTGACAAGGCTGGGCCCAGGATTCCTGGGAGGCTTAAACCCCACTTTTATCATGGTAATTTAGGACAGGGACTAGGGTGTCCCCAATCCAGGATACTCTCTCCTCACCAGCCACTTCCCTGATCCACTGATCACTACATTAAGTTTAAACCAAATACAATTGCTTAAACAGCAACTGTAAGAAAAATATGAGAAAAATGGAAAAGGTTAAAGGAAAAAGGGGCCCTGCCCTATAGTCACAGGGAAAACCATAAACAGCAATCTCTGCAATTTAATGTCCTGCAATGTGATGCGTATAGGTAGAGTGCCAATGAGTTAACTGGGATCCATCCATGTGCAGCACATTGTAAAATCAGTGCCTAAGTCATCCAGTCATCTATTTCACTTATTTATCTCATGAGTGAGCTGCCCACTTACATTAAAAAGAGAAGGCTGAACGTTGGGAGAGATGGATGTAAAAATTATAAGCATCATCAATCCCTAGGCTTTGGGGTGTACACTGATCACTAGCTGAGGTGAGGAAGAAATCCCACGGCCAACCTCATAGTACAGTAACTCACATTAAGATGAATTTTTGCTGGGGTTACACCTTCCTCTCTCTCTGAAGCACCCTTCACTTCTGAAGGAAGGATATTAGACTAGATGAACCATAGAGCTGATGTGGCCTTTAGTATGCTATTGCAGACTGGAAATACGACATACATTGTTGAGAGTGAGGGTAATTATCCATTGGAACAATTTACCAAGGAGTCGTGGTGGATTCTCCATTACTCACACTTTTAAAAACCAAGATTGGATGTTTTTCTAAAAGATCTGCTCTAGGAATTATTTGGGGGGAAGTTCTATGCCCTGTGTTATGCAGGAGGTCAGACTAGCTGATCACAATGGTCCCTTCTGGCCTTGGACTCTGTGAATCTATGCTCTTACTTCACTGAAATGGGACAGAACAGCATCTTCTATTACTAACGTCAGTGTTCGCATATCCAGGTATAGCAGGCAATATGAAGTGCAGAGGCATATGGTTTTTTAAGTAAACCAGACTTTGGTGAATCTCAAAAAGATGTTTGTTTTTATGCAAACCAGTTTAACCATCTTTATTCATTACACAATAATCAAGATATAATTAATCTCTCTTCTGCTTCTCTGGGGCTGTTCTCTCAGTACAGCTTTAACCTTCTTCACTAGCTGAGCAACCTAAATGAGTGGCAATGACATCTGGAATATCAGCTAATAATAAACAAGTGCAATTACACAGCCCTCCTGTTTGCATCTTCATTATATAAACATCCAGTAGACAAGATGCCACTGACATATAAACTGTAAGTTATAAGATTGTTTCATTGTTTTCTCATGCTCTCCCTGTCTGCTTGTATCTGCCTTAACTTGTCTTATACATAGAATGTCAACTGTTTGGGGCAGTGACTGTCTTTTTGTTCTGTGTTTGGACAGCACCGAGCACAACGGGGTTCTAGTCCATGACTAAGGCTCCTCAGTGCTACTGCAATACAATTACATAAATAAAATAATAACAAATTAGATATTTTTAAGAAAACAAAACCAAATCACTTAATCTCTCTGTACATCCTCCCCTGTAAAATGGTGATAACGCTTTGTCGAGTTTCCTTCCCCACTCTGAACTCTAGGGTACAGATGTGGGGACCTGCATGAAAACCTCCTAAGCTTACTTTTACCAGCTTAGGTTAAAACTTCCCCAAGGTACAACGTATTTTACCCTTTGCCCTTGGACTTCCACTGCCACCACCACACTCTATCTGGGTTCCTGAGAAAGCGTTGTTTGGAAACGTCTTTCCCCCGAAAATCCTCCCAACCCTTGCACCCCACTTCCTGGGGAAGGTTTGGTAAAAATCCTCACCAATTTGCATAGGTGACCACAGACCCAAACCCTTGGATCTTAGAACAATGAAAAAGCATTCAGTTTTCTTGCAAGAAGACTTTTAATAGAAGTAAAAAAGAATCACCTCAGTAAAATCAGGATGGTAAATACCTTACAGGGTAATTAGATTCAAAGCATAGAGAATCCCTCTAGGCAAAACCTTAAGTTACAAAAAAGACACAGAGACAGAAATATTCATTCTATTCAGCACAGCTATTTTCTCAGCCATCTAAAGAAATCATAATCTAACGCATATCTAGCTAGATTACTTACTAAAAGTTCTAAGACTCCATTCCTGGTCTATCCCTGGCAGAAACAGCATATAGACAGACTGAGACCCTTTGTTTCTCTCCCTCCTCCCAGCTTTTGAAAGTATCTTGTCTCCTCATTGGTCATTTTGGTCAGGTGCCAGCGAGGTTATCCTAGCTTCTTAACCCTTTACAGGTGAGAGAATTTTTCCTCTGGCTAGGAGGGATTTTAAAGGGGTTTACCCTTCCTTTTATATTTATGACACGCTTCCTTTCTCTTAACCTTTGTCTGTCTTGTCTACTTAGGCTATAAGCTGTTTCGGACAGGGACTGTATCTTACTATGCGTATAGACAGCGCCTGGCATAGCGAGGCTCTGATCTCATTTGTGCCTCTGGTCACCACTCTAATATAAGTAATAAATAACACCAGAATAATTCTGAATTGCTGTCTGCACAAAGCGAGCATACCTTGCTAGTTATTGTTCACATTTAAGTTTCAGGTGAACAGTCCTCAAATGACTTGTTAAATTTGAACAGAAATGTTTAAAATGTAGATTGAAATCATCACATTGTACATAACATTTAAAATATATCAAATAAAGTCATTTTTTCCCCCAGTGCTCAGAATCCAACCCTCCACTTCAGCTCCCACGGTTGTCAAAGGGAAAATATTCATCAACTTCACTGGAGCAGCACCAAGTCAATCAGTGTGAAATTGTTGGCACTATTAGGCCAGATTCACCTGTCCTCTCAGGCTATTTTGCACCTCTCCAGAGATGCAAAGCAGCCATCCGATGAAGTGAGCTGTAGCTCATGAAAGCTTATGTTCAAATAAATTGGTTAGTCTCTAAGGTGCCACAAGTCCTCCTTTTCTTTTTGCAAATTCAGACTAACACGGCTGCTACTCTGAAACCTAGCCTCGCTTGAGTGACCGGTTAAACCAAGTTGATGGTTGCTTTGTGTCCAGAGCAGCGCAAAGCAGCCAGAGTGTGCTGGTGCTTTTTTTCCTTGTATGCATACAATGGAGATGAGAAAACTCTTTCGTATTTACAAACGAGGTGTGTCTTTGGGCACTATGATAAATTTAGGTGGGGCTGTATCAAGCAACAAGTCATAATATATCGTCAGCATAATGGAACTAAACAGCTTACAAAAGGAGAGGTTTTTCCTGGGTCGTTTCATTAAAAAATATGATTCAGCTTAGGCCTCGATCATAAAACATTCCTGACTTAGCGCTAACCCATGATTTTATTGGGAGGGCAGGTGGCCCAGTGGTTGGAAGTGAGAAGACAAAAGCAGAGCTTCCGGATTCTATTCCCAGCTCTGTCACTGATCCTCTCAGAAAAGTTACGTAATGTTCGGGTGGCTCCCCCTTTTAGTGGTTATAAACTATTTACCTATCTGACAGGAAGAGTGTGGAGAGACGTAAGCAATGTTTGTAAAATGCTTTGAGATCCTCAGATGAAAGGCACTATGTAAAACCACAAGCCTGCATTTTCAAAAACTTAGGTCCTAAAGCTAAGCTCTTAAATCCATAGTTAGGCTTGTAAATAAAAGTGTTTTTTAGGAGCCTCCATATGGATTTAGGAACCTAATTTTAGGCACCTGGGTTTGGAAAATTTGGCTGCAAAGTATTATTACTAGTTGTGTTTCAGCTCCACAGAACTCCACTGCCTTTTGCTCTGTGGAATTTAGAACAAGCCAAATGCCCTCTCCATTCTATCCATGTGCAACTGTAACGCTAATTCTGGTTGAAGCCATGTTGGTTCTGGGATATGAGAAAGACAAGGTAGGTGAGGTAATATCTGTTATTGGACCCACTTCTTTTGGTGGAAAGGACAAGCTTTTCAATCTTTGATGGATCTGGAGAAGGTAACCAGAGTGTCCAAGCTAAATACAAGGTGGACCAGATTGTTAAGCATAAGAGGTTCATATATGCTGTAGGAGACCATTTCAAATGAAGGGTTAGCAGGCAGTAGGATGCATTATAAATTATTGTAATAAGCCATGAAATCAGTGTCTCTGTTAAGTCCATGGTTTTTAGTGTCCAGCAGAGTTCCAAAGCTCATCTTTTGAAGGTGTTGTGCAGGTCTCCTTTGAGGATGAGGACAGATGAGGAGTGATTGCTTTGTGAAAAGTGTTCATCCACGAGTGAGAGGGTGTTTTTATCTTTCATCTTTTTCTGTTGGAGTTCATTTGAGTTCATACCTCACCCATCTTGTCTAGTTCATTCTCATTATGTCAGAGGAACGGAACCTTCACACACAGCTTCTCCCAGGTCTCTTGAAAGCACTAAAACTATGTTAACAGAGGGTAAGTGACACTTGGTAAATAAATGAGAACCTTAAATGGGCCACATTTTCAGCTGGTATAAATGGTATATTTCAATACACTTTAATGGAGTGACACTAACTGGCAGTAGATGAGGGTCAAGCCCTAAAAACGAGATCATATGGAGGGAGAGAAATAATCTGTTTTGTAATCAGAGTAGAGGCATCCAGCTAACAGTCTGAGTGGAAAGCGCCGCAAAGATATGCTGGATCATCATTTAATATTTTTTAAATAGGCCCTCTAAGGAAGCTGAGCAGACTGACCTTTATAAATCATACTGCAGAGCTGACTGGGGGCAGAGACAAGGGAGACTCAGGCACTGCGAGCATCCATGCCTAACTAAGTCATCTAAAGCATATGAGACACACATACAAAATACTTACAGCAGCGTTGGTGATTTTTGTTTTTTTTAATTTAGCAATCAGCTTGTTGCAGAGCCAAGATCTGCTGACGATGACAGGGTCTGGTTGGGAGCAGGGGAAAGGCTGCATCAGTATGAACGCCACTCTTACAGCACATTGATTTTTAGAAGTGTCTTGAACTGCTGGATGCTTCAATGCAACACGTGTTGAATTTGGAAAAGCAAAATAAATCCTTTGTGAAAGTGAAGAACTGCATTAAATTTCCCACCCAGTGGAACCTTGGCTGAGTGCTACCCCAAGCAATGTTCACCTGATCGCAAGAGGACAAGATGGACCTAGCTCTTTTTACAATTGTTTTACTAGTCATGTGTGTTTTATGATCAGAGTAAAACATTGCATTGCACAGGGGACTGGGCTGGGACTAAGGAGACCTGAGTTCTAGTCCTGGCTCTGCCACTGATCTGCTGGCTGGCACTGGGCAAGTCAGTTCACTTCTCTGTGCCTCCCACCCTTTGTCCCGTCTATTTAGAGTGTGAGCTCTTTGTTCTGTGTTTGTACAGTGTCTAGAACAATAGGGCCCCAATCTCAGATGGTGCCTTTAGTTTTACTTTCATATGACATTACTTTTAATTATTATTATTACTTGCATTGTGTTAGTGTCTAGGAGCCGCTATACAAACCAGGGCCCCATTGTGCCATACACTGTACAAACAGAACAAAAAGACAGTCCCTGCCCCCAAAATCTTACAATCTAAGTGTATAGAGAGAGGCAGAGGGGGGAGCACAAGGAAACAATGAGCCAATATAGACTTAATCTGAAACTATTGCTCAAACTGAAGCACACTGGTCTGTATCACATCTTCCCTCTATCTCTTCCTCTGTCTAATGTAGTGCATGTAAAATGCACAGGAATTTCTGTCTGCAGCTTCAGTATCTAAAGCAGTAGTTCTCAATCTTTTGTACTGGTTACGCCTTTCACATAGCAAACCTCTGAGTGCGATCCCCCTTATAAATTAAAAACACTTTTTTATATATTTAACACCATTATAAATGCTGGATGCAAAGCGGGGTTTGGGGTGGAGGCTGACAGTTCGTGACCCCCCATGTAATAACCTTGCGACCCCCTGAGGGGTCCCGAGCCCCAGTTTGAGAACCCCAATCTAAAGTCTATGGTGTGAATTCATGTGTTTTATTCTGGGAGGCCAGGATAGGAGAGGGTTGGTTAATGCTAGTATATTCTTCACTTATTAAGAATAACATTAGTCCCTACCTGAAGATCTAACTGCAATCTTCTCCTGAAGAGATGAGTTATAAGGGGAGAGCGAGTAGGGAACCATTCCAACCACAGCCCAGCCATGCATGGAGCCGGCATATTCTGGTCTCGGAATTGGAGAGTGCCGGAGCGGGGAATGAGGTGCAACTGAGGCTATGGCTGCGGCACTGTCTCTGTCTGAGGCTATGTCTTCACTCAGGGGGAAAAGGTTTTTTTTTTACCAGGGAATAACTAATGTGAATTCATTATCCAGCCATAAAAGCACAATGGAGACAAGGCACGCTAGTTTTACTGTGAGGTAAACGTGGCAAGATCAGCCACAGATAAGAGTGTAGTGCTGACCACACCTAGCTACCTGCAAGGGCCTTGTCTCCATTTAGGATTTTACAGCAAGATAACTATTGGGCGTTTGTTACCTTGCTGTAAAAAACCCACCCTTGTGTCAGTGAAGACACAGCCTGAGCTGCAGGCTTGCATCGGGCACCTGGGTGGTGTCATGTTAGGGCATGTCTACATTGGGAGCAGCAGTGAGGCTCAGAGCCCAGGTTGATGGACTCGGGCCTGTGCTGCTGCACTAAAAATAGTTGTGTAGATGTTGCAGCTCAGACTGGACTCCTGGCTCTGAAGCCTGGGGGGGTAGGAGAGGGCATGTGACAGTCTGTAGCCTTATGTTCACCCCTTTTAAAAGACTATGATAAATTTTGTACAAAGTATGCCTTGTGAGGTATCGTTTGAAAACTCATAATTTGCTGGTCATTATTGTCCCAGTAAAATGTGTGGCAACATTGTATCTAAAGTTATAATATTCTACTGTATAACGTTACTGAGACACGTTCCAAGTTTAGAAAAGCAGGCACAAACCAGTTCCTCAAAGAGAAAAGGCAAACTGACACCTCGGCCAGGTGTCAACAAAATCAAATGGTCTATCAACTGGTTAAGCAGCTATTCTTTGGCAGGAAAAAGGTTGTGAGCAAGAAATGTATATTTTAGCACAGAAACAGTTGGAGATTCCTATCCCCCCAGACTTCTTGTCTCCTGAACCTCAGCTGGAGATGATTTTCAAAGAAAAAAAGAACTATAATAAAGGGGAACAGATAACCCAAAAGATCTCTCCCTTCATCTCTACTCACAGCATCAACAACACTTGAAGGACAAAGGAAGCGTCATTGGACTGGGGGAGGGATCCTGCCAGAAAGGAATTCAGCCAGTAAGACTGCTAGAACATGTGGTGAGAAACTTTTTCTTTGAAATCACTTAGCTTGTTAATTTAGGTTTTAGTTGCCTTTTACCTTTTGTTTCTTTGTAACCAATTCTGACTTGTATGCCTCATTACTTGTAATCACTTAAAATCTATCATTCTATAGTTAATAAATTTATTTCATTGTTTTATCTAAACCAGTGTGCTTGGATTAAAGCATTAGGGAAACTCCATTTGAGATAACAGGATTTGTGCATATCGTTTCCTATTAATAAAATGACAGACTTTATATGAACTTGTGTTGTCCCGGAAAGGGCTGGGCAGTACAAAACACACATTTCAGGGGAAAGTCTCGGACTGGGAATTTGCTGGTGTTGCTCTGCAGTGTAATTTATGAGTGACTGGCAGTAGCACTCACACAGCAGAGCTGGGAGTAATTACCTGCAGGAGGCTGTGTGAGAGCAGACCAGGAACGGTTACTCTCATGGCAAAGTAGTGTAAAATGCACCCCAGGTTGGAGAACTGAGTGGACACAACGGTCCAGTTTGCACCCTGGGGAATGTCACAGAGTGAGCTTCAGAGCCCCAGCTCCAGGCTGAGTCACAACATCTGCACAGCTAGTTTTAATGCCATAGTGTGATCCTGAGTCTGCCGACCCAAGTACTGAATCTTACTGCCATGGGCTGCCACTTCCTGTGTAGATGAACCTTTATTGGCTAGTATCTGGGTGGAAATGTGGGCCCTGCCCTCTTGTGCACCAGGATAGCTGTACTAAGTGCAGCAACTATTAAATCTTTCCAGGTAGGATGCAAAGACTTAGGAGGAAGGATGGCCTAGTGGTTAAGTGGCTGGCCTGAGACGCAGTAGATATGAGCTGTGTTTTCGTCTGAGCTCTGCTGCACACAGACTGTGTGACTTTGGGCAAACCACTTAGACCCAGGCCCTCCCATTCAAATCAAAGGAAGTGAGGTGCCTAAATATCTTTCGAAGATCTGGGCCTTAGTCTCTCCATGCCCCAGTTCTCCATCTGTAAAATGGGGATAATACAATGTCCCCACTTCACAGGGGTGTAGTGAGAATGAATTCATTCAGGTTTGTGAGGTTCCCAGATTCTATGGTGATGAGGTCCATAAGTTCTTAAGGCAGAGAGATTTAAAGGTGGAGTAAATGACACTGCCCAGAGCTCAGGAGGCGTTGTGCATTATGAAAGTGTTCACAATACTATGGTAATGAGTGAAGTGTATGAGAAATTAGTGCCTTTCAAATACTCCCACCCATCTCCACTGGGTTGGTGGAGCCCTTCTCTCTCCCCTGCACAGCTCAGTCTCACAGGAAGCATGCCTGATCTCTCAGGCTTTGTCTATGCTAACACTTTTGTCAGCAAAATTTTGTGGGTCAGGGGTGAAAAAACACCCCGTTTCACCAACAGGAACACCGGTGTGGATAGCACTATGTCGGCAGGAGAGCATCTCCTACTGACAGCTACCGCCACTCATTGGAGTGGTTTAATTGTGTGGTGGGAGAGCTCTCTCCCCTCGGCATAGATAAATAGCTGGTGCCACAATCATGTCAGAGTTAAAGTAGAAAGAAAACCAGAAAGTTCTGCAGTTAGATGCTGATAAGCAGTCAAAAGTTAAGGTACTTCATCCAGAACTTATCCAACTCTCAGAAGCCTATTAAATTTGGCTTGAAATCAGCCTCTTTTGTGGAAATGCAGCCATTCTGCTTCCAGTTACTGACAGAGAAAGGAAATACAAACACTCATAAGAGGAAAAAAATTGTTGCAAGCTGCCCAGAGCAGTTTCAAAGCAGACTGAAACCCTAAATGCTCCAGGTCACCTGAAGATTCTGGAGAGAAGCTTTTCCCATCTCCCCATTCTATCATAGACAACCATGTGCCATTATTCAAAGCTGTCACCTCCATACTACACTGCTAAAAAAAGCTGTTCAAACAAAGGCTTTATAAAATGAGCATTGTAAAACCACAGCCCCAAACCTACGTCTTTCTGCATTGGTAATCACCACCTAACGACTCTTTCTGCATTGGTAATCACTACCTAACAACCTCCTTTTAAAAACAACCTGCCTTGCAGGGGTCAAACGCAAAAGAATTTGCTGTTCTCAAGAATGAATCAGCCTGTGTAAATGATGGAAACAGGATAGTGAACCAAACAAACACTTCTGTTTCCATGGCATTTATCAACAGCTGTTCTGAGGCAGGGACATTCAGATATTTGTCAGCAGTATGGCTGGAATCAAAACTAGTTTAAAAACCACTGTAGATGAAGAACAGCCAGGAAGCCCGGCTTACAGGGGCACATGGGTGCAAGAGGCATCCAAACGACAATTTCTACGAAGCATTGCACCTCCAGAGGCACATGCAGTCTAATGTCAAACCTCAACTGACTCGAAGCAAATCGTATCAATTCAGTTCAAACCAAAACTAAATGTTTCAATTCAGGAATGTCCATTTCAGAACTTTTTGTTCCACAAACTTTTCAATTTTTCAATCCAATTTGGGACAAAAAGAAATGTTGAAATATTGGAATTTCCCACAGGATGGAAATTCCACTTTTTGCTCAGCTACATTTACCAGTTCAAAGAGAAAAATCCTGAATGATCCTACTTGCAAAGGATCAGTACCAAAACATTGTCTTTTGGAATTCAATGTGTGTTTTATTGGGGGGAGAAGGGGTTAAATAAGATGCAAAAATAAAGCAACTCTAAACAGGATATAACATATTATATGAAAAAGATAAGTGGAGAAATGAATAATGTGACTCCTGTATATAAACATACAGTAAAATAATTCATATCCTAGCCCTATAAATCAAGAAAGACAGACAATATATAATTCAAGCCACCTAGTTTATCCAGCAACTCAAAAAGGTATTTTTGAAGAGTTAGTTCCCTCTTCCCCACACTGCAATCCCTAAAATACACATATGGGATTTGTGGACTGAATAAATATGACTATTGGTTCATCCAACCTTGTATCATCCCTTCAGCAATGACCAGTACATAATGCTTTAGAAAGAGTGAAAGAACCCATCCACCTAGCAATTCTGCAGTGTGTGTATAGACATTAACCAACTCCCACTAAAGTCCATTAAAATACTTGTATGGGCATCAGTGAGGGTAGGATTTAATGGGGATTAATGGCATCAGTGAGGGTAGGATTTAAATCCCTTCCAGATGTCAACAGTTATATTTATATCCTAAAGCATTCTTCAGCATGCACAGTTACAAATGATGTCATGAAATCACCCAGACCTTTAAAAAAACAATCCATCCACAATATGTGACTCATTGATCTCCTAGAGCAGTGAACAGAATTCCACATATTCACCATGTTCTGCATGAAGATAGATTTCCTTTAGTTTGTTCCATATGTATTCTCTTTAAATCATTGAGTGACCCCTTGTTCTCATATTACACCAACTTACATTGTGCTTCTTTCCTGAGGATTTCATAGTACTTTACAAGAGTAGATATTAACAGCTCTTTACAGATGGCAAAAGTGAGGAACAGAGAGGCTAACTGAATAGTCACACAACTAGTCAGTGACACAGTCAAAAATATAAATAATAAACACAGTGCTTCCCACCTGCCCTGCTCAAATGACCATATTATGAAACAGTAAAAAGGATGACATGACAGAGAGGTGAGGAATGGATGCTAATTTTTACTTTAGAAAGGGTTATTTTACTTTTTTGTCATGAAGAATGCACATAGCAACTCTCTTCCTGGTCTCTGATAATTCCCTGAAGAAATCCACTAAATCTCCTAAAATAAACTAACATCAACTGCAGGGTATGTGGTATCTGCAATCTTTACAGCCATTTGCTCTGAGACTGACATCACTCTAAAAGCATCTATCTTAGACAATGCCACACTGTGCATCAGAATCCAAAAGTTCTTCACCTTAAGATGCAACATGGACAAGCCTAATTTAATGGTATCTCCAACATTTTCATTCTACGGGCCACTTTGTCAGAGAGAGGGATGCTTTTGCTGACCACTTCTCCCACAGTCTAGGGTTTCCAATAGTGCTTGTTAAGTTATATATTATTGCAGACAGTGACATTCTGGAGTCGTTAAATTAGTGCTATCAGAAACCCTGAGCTGTAAAGGACTAGGTAGTTGGGAGGGGACATAGTAGACAAGAACATTGAGCTATATGGGCAAATTTGATAAAAAGATATTTGCATAGCCCTTGCCTGCATAGTTTCAGCATGGGCAATCAAAAAACCAAGACTCCAATAGGCTTGCACCATCTCCACACAGTTAACGCACTGTGCCATCTTCCACCTCTACTTCTATATTCTTCCAAACTCTCTGTATGATGAATCTTTGACCATCAATTGTGATAGATCTGGATATAGACACAGACACCTTCAGCTTCTAATTCTAAATGGCCCAGCTTCACTACAATAATTTGAATGACATATTTTGAACTGTATCTCAACATTACCTCAAAAACAGCCACAAAGGTACGCAAGGATCCTGGATGGACTATGGAACTAAAAATGAGATCGAGAGCTGCCTTTCTCCAGCAGATTACCATTTCAAACCCAGCTCAGGTCAGTAGTGACTGATGTTTGTTACCACCTAATGACAGTTAGGTGGCCTTTGGTAAAATGGGTGTGATGGCCTCAGTCCAGTTCCTAGTGGACAAGTGTCCACTTCATGGAAACCACCACCACAACAGGTGCCTTGGTTGGCAGCCTCTGAAGTGGGGTGCAGATAGGAATGGGCCATGGAAAGGAACCTAGGATCTTCTAGCAACCCTCCAAGTCAGGGTTCAGGCACATTAGTGGGAAAGTGCCATTGTCATAGGAGTTCTGTCCGCAGAGTAAGAGCAGGCAGCCTCCAATAGGGCTGCTACGTTCATTCAAAATAAAAACAAATAAACAATCAGGAAGGAACTCACTGAAAAGATCAAACATTTCAGAAAGTCTAGTGCCCCTAGAGATGCTGTCCCTTGTCCTCTGAAAGCAGCAATGACAGTGACTTAGCAGGAAAAATGTATTTGGCTTCATATTTGACGTTTACAAAGTGCGGCTTGAAAAAGCCAGTCTGAAAGGGTGACTTTCACACAGAAGTCAAATTGGAACTGAGAACATAAACTGAAAAAGTAATTTAGGCTAGATCCCCAGCTGATGTAAATCAGTGTAGCTCCACTGAACTCAATGCAATTATCCCTCCCGACTGACACCAGTTGAGAATCAGGTCCTTGATTTGGCCAATGTTTTCATCTTACAATTATTGCACTTTTTTTTTTTTTTTGGTGCTTGTTACGGCTTTTTCCCTCTCATCCACCTTGTCCTTCTGCTCGATCCTGAATGAAGTCATAACATGGGATTTATTGCATCACAGCCTGTTGCAACAGAAATACATCATGTGACAAATGCATCATGATTACGGGTGTGCAAAAATGACAAGTGTGCATGAAACTTTCCAAATATATTCATACACAGAGAGAGAGAGAGAGAGAGAGAGAGAGAACTCTTTTTTATACTGACACTGATCTTTGAATGAAATCTTGGGGGTTTTTCTTGAAAGGGGAAAAAAAAAAGGACTTCAGCGGTGTATAGGTGTTCCTCTGACCCCTGCACAGGTGGGTGAAATCTACCAGCTCTGAACATAATCTGCCTAGCCACCTAGACTCTCAGTATTATGTGACTTCTTGGCAGTTTTACTTCAAGTGGATAAATGGGAAAGTCCCCTGCTAAGTTCCAAAGAACCATGTAACTTGAGCTCCGGCTCCAGGGTCATTATAAGGAAAATTGCCAGGCTCCAGCATGGTGTTCAGGATTATGAATCCTTCTCCACTCACAATGGAGTCACTGACAAGTTAAACCCTGCTCGTGTTCCCAATGCTTGAGCCTGGAAATGCCACCTTGTGGTTCTGTGATCAGCTTGGACATGTCATGTGGTTCAAGGTGTCAGTTTGGGAACATGTGGGTTTGAGTAACATTCCGTCACTAACTGTCTGTTGGAGGGAATCCAAGTTAACGCTGAAAACACTAGTTTGATTTTTTTTCTTCAAGTGTTTATGAGAGAAACAAAATTCAAAATAAAGCAGCAGAGACCAGGACAGGGAAAAGAAAACCAGCATAAGAAGTTGATCCAGGCAGATTTCCCTACATATAGGTACACCAAGGGCAGCAGCACCGCACGCTTCTCCACAGTACCCCACCAATGAGCCTCTATTTCATGCTAGTGGGGCCAAGTTTGTGGGTGCAGAAGTACTTTTACCTCCATATTCACTCAGCCTTTGGGCTCTCTGTTGAGACAAGTGTGCTAGTAAGTGCTGAATATAATGATGGTGCCCTACTCTATGAATACTTGTCCACAAGGGACACTCATTTGGTGATTACGACTGGCTGCTCATGCTGAAAAGCACTCTTTCAGTTTGTGCCATGTTTTTTTCATGCTCAGTGTGCACAAAAAGTGCTCTCGACAGATGAAATTCCCTCTTGTGGAGAGGGCCAGCAGCAGATGCCTGCTACACATTATTGAAGCCCTATGTTGAGGGCTTAAGTGATGCAAGCCTTTCCACAGGGGTGAATTTCACTCTGTCTCATTTCTACAAGCTTGTAAATGGAAAGGAGTAAATATCAACAGCATAGGTTACTATAACCACATCAAACCATTACACCACAAATGTAACAACCATCAACTATTGGAACAGGTTACATTTTCACAATCCCACAGCAAAACTATTCTGCAGCACCATCTAGCGGAAATGAGAGGTGTGCATGAAAACTAACCTCTGAGAGCTTTCACGGTAAGGCTGTTATATCCCAAACTCCCACAGCAATGAGTGGTATGTGGATTGACAATACAAGGAAAGATAGCAATGGATCCCTTCTAATACTTCTTTACAGCAACTTCCCTGTTGCACTCATTGTAACTAGAATTCCCTCACCCTAATTATCTGCTACTCATCATATTGTGCCACTTAAGGATCTCACCAGGAACTGTAGCTTTGTACTTTCTATGAATGTCTGCTAGACAAGAAATAGGCCAAATGCAATATAGACATAAATGTTACACAAGTTACATGTCATGTGTCAGCTGAGTATAAGTGGGTGTAAGTAGCTAAATAACAATGTAACTTACACTGATGTGGAGACTTCAGACCCCTGAAACGGTCACCCTGTTTAGTGTTAATAGCCCGTGTCTATTTCCTTACCCCTTTGAATAACTAGAACTGACTTGAGACTTGTGTGGGGTTTTTCACTTCACTGAATGTTGACAAAACGAAACCTGAAACCTTGCCCAGTGTAGTGCTAATGCCAAGTTAGCCAAACATTTCCTGGTGAGGTCACAGAACTAGCCGAGGGGGATTTAGGAAGTTCCTGCTCCCTCCCCACTGTTCTGTGTTTGTTTCTATATGTGAAATACAGGGAATCTTTGCCCTGAAGGGCTTACAATCTTCAAGATGTAGGGATGGCAGTGGTTGTATCTGTTTGTTTTAATTCTATACAATTTTTAGTTAGAAAGTTTAACATTTCAAGCTCAAGAAAGATTAGTCATTGCCTATTACTAAACATAAATTGCATCACTTATTTTTATTGGACCAACTTCTGCTGTCTGCTACATTGGTGTAAATCTGGAGTAACTACAAATTTCAGTGGAATTACTCCAGACGTGCAGGGGTACAAATGGGCTCAGAATGTGTTGGTCAGCTCTGGTTACATATGACCAACATCTCACAAATATCTCCAGCATCTGCATTTGCTTGCAGAGCGAAAATACCACCATGCAAGACAGCCAGAATGTGTATGTAAATAAAATCCCAAATAGACAGGATGCATCTGAATCCCCAAACCTCAAAGGGTCAAAGTCTCCCCTCAGCTGGTAGCAAAACTGAAGGCAGAACTTGGTCAAAGAAGTTGATTTCTTCTTTACTTCTGATTCATCTTGCTATAGTGACTCATAAAGCAGCCCCTAGGTATTATTTTGTGTATAAAATTATGCTGACATGTCAGGAGTTACAACCTGAGGGTCAGATCCTGAGGCCTTGATGCAAGCAAAGTTGACATTGTCTTGGAGCAAGGATGTTAGTATTTGGCTCTAATATGTTTTTAACTGGATTCCCATCTTCCATCCTTTTGGAAGTTTCTAGGAATTCATAAGAAAACTACCAAGTGCAGTAACTCTGTCTGTTTCTAGTGTGACAGATATGGTAATTCCCAGTAATATCTTTGGGACACCTTATTGAATTCAGTTTGTTTTAAGTCCATTGAATTAAATGAATGGTTTATATATTATTGTGGGCCAAGATTGAATGTAACTTCTCTCTTGTGGGGAAATGGGATGTGAATCCTGGGAAGTGTTCTGAACTTCAAAAGACTGTACTGAACAATATGTAAAAGAAGAATGGATTTTTGGGACAAACATGTCAAATGGTTTGTCTGGAGAAACTCTAGGGGGAAGTGATTGCAAATTCCCCACTTTGGTGACGCAAAATTGCAGCCTTTTGAAGCTTCACTCGGAAGTGGGGACCATGATTACATGTTCCCGGAGACTCAAGATCAAAGGCCCAAGCTCTATAAAGAGAGACTGAACTATTCATGGGTGTGCTAATTCTGAGCTAAGGCTCTTATGAACTTGTAATCACAGAAACATCCCTTTGTGGGGTTTCAAGGACTGACTGTACCAGAGCCCTTGTTGGAGATAGGAAGTGATCTCTGGTAAACTTTTTAGCAGGTGTGCAGGTTCTTATTGTTTTAATATGTTTTCTCTGCAATGCTTTCACCTTAAGAATAAATGTGCTTGCTTATAAAGGGCTGTGTGGTAACTTGTAACTGCTGGCAATTACAGCTGTTCATAGCCTCTGGAGAGAAAGCAAAGTACAGACACTCACCTTTTAGACAGTCTGACTTGCTGGGGGTATCACAGTGTTAGACTGACAGACGCTGGTCGTCAGCGGGCAGAATCGAACCTGGTACCTCTGGAGCTTAGTGCATGAGCATCTACTGCATGAGCTAAAAGCCATATGGCTCTTAGCTAAGGCTGTAGAGCAGACTCCTTAATCGCTCTCTCTATGTGATCTTGGTGCCATTACAGGAGGTGTGTGGGTTACATACTTCCCCTACCTGAGGAAGCATGTCCTAAGCTTCAGAGACTTCCCAGTTGAAATCCAGGACAAGTCCCCACTTGTAACACCAACAGACCCCAGTCATCGGCAGGCGGAATCAAACCTGGGACCTCTGGAGCTTAGTGCACCACAGCCAGGAGGTGTGTGGGTTACATAAGCAGGGAATTGTGCAGCCAGGAAAAACCCCAGTCACAAGGGAGAAAACTGTGGGTGTCTGCACAAGAGAGGTGACAACTGGGGAGCTTAGAGTGGACCCTCAAGGGAGGGGGTGGGAATACAGGTGCAATTGCCCCGAACTGTGACATACATGGTGGCAGTGGTGGGGTCTATGACTGTGATTTGCAGTAAGTGCCAACAGCAGTGAAAGCAAATACTGTAGAAGGAAAAAGCACAAAGAAAAACAGATGTCTCAGTCTTTTCAGGAAAAGACTAGCAAAGAGAAATGGGAAAATGAATTATCAACAGCTAAAGAAAGTTCACTGCTTGAGGTTTGCAGAGAAAGGCAGCTCAACACCGACGAGCCAGGCAACACAGGGGTGCCCTCGAGGGACCACAGGGGCAGTTGCCCTGAACTATGACACATAGTTATTTGAGATAGATGAAATGGAGATCCCTACAGGCATCGTTTCCTATAAATCGGCTACCACTTGTTCATCATCATCATGAAATACATTAAGTCAAATACATGAAAACAAACTACTATCACCTTCTTCTGCAATAATCCCAAAACTACTAGACAGTTCAGAGTCTCTCAAAATCTGCTCTACTCTAATATTGTATGTTCTTTAATATGCGGCCTGATACACAGCTCAGTGAAGTCAATGGAAATATTTTCATTGACTTCACTGGGCTTGGACCAGTCCCATTAAGCAAGAGATGACTCAGACTTGAGTACTGGGTGCCTCTCTCAGTTTTAAAAACAAATTTAATATCATAATTCAAAAAAAATTACTCAGTTGTTCTAAAACTCATCTAGGCTAGTACAATCCCTGTTTTAACTTACATCTGCCTATAATGCTTCAGTTAGAAAAGCAGACCAAGCAAATTTAATACAGCTTTCTTTTCTTCATAAATAAAACAAAGCCAGCCAATAGTCTATAGCCAGGCAAATCATCTGAATGTCTTGGACCAGATTTTGCTCACACTTACACTGGTGTAAATCCAAAGTAACTTTATTGAAGTCAGTGGAGTTATTCTAGATTTACACCATTATAATTGAGAGCAGAATTTGGTCCCTCACATCCCAGTCAGTTCTGCTATTAAACTGGGTAAAAGCAAAGAAATATGCTAAAACCCAGATACTGCATCTAAGTCTAGTTATCAGGTATGAAAAATAACCCCAAACCTCTGTCTCCCAGCAAAAGACTTGCATCCTTTCCACATCACACACAAGTGCAGATGCTCAGCTGGTGGGCTGGAATTTTGACAATTTCCACCAACTGATGATCTGCTGCATGCTACTTGGTCAGTAAAAAAATTAAAGGACACACTTTGCCCTTGGATGCATCCCATTGAAATCAAGGAATGGATGTAGGAGTCATCCCATTCACAGCTGTATATGAGCATCCAAATGAAGAATACAGTTCTGGGCTTTTTATGCACTTTTCTAAGTATTAACTTGTTCTGTATTATCCTCTTGATCTGTGAACAGAACTCTCATTAACATCACTGACAGCAGTGAGAGTGGAGGAGACATCTCTAAGGACTAGATTATGATCTCTTACTTTCACTAGTGAGCAATTACATAAACAGTCTCATGACTTACTTTAACAGGACTACTTGAGTGAATAACTGCCAGCATGGTAAGGGATCCCATCCTGGCCTTAAATATCTCACATATTTAAATAACTGTAGACAGGGGGGAAAATCTTTAAAGCAGAATAAAATATGCCTAAAAGAGGTGACCATTTCCCCTATTTACAGCTTAGTGGAATTAATGACTCTTCCTTAAATAAAGACATTTTAAAACATTAAACAAGGTCTACCAAAAAAATGACCAACATAAATGAAACCCTTCACTGAACCACCTGACCAATAAGTAGCAATTCTATGTACTTAAAACACTCCTAGATCTCATTTGCCTCTCTTCTGGTCTGTCTCTCATTCTCAGAGTCAAACATGGAAATATAGAAGGCACATTACTTTGCTTTTAGTTTCTCCATTCTCCTTATTCTCACTGCAATACAGTGTCAATAATCCATTACCGACTTTGTCTTCAGTGACTAGTCCTGAGGCAGGATGTCTCTTTTCACAGCTGGCATTGGAGTCTGTCTGTGTTCATGATTAACGCACTGAGATATCTGACATTGCAGGGTGGGGCTGTTTAAACACTTAATGGCATTCACTACTCTTTTCTTATTCTAGAGCACATTTCCCAGATTGGTAGTGTCCAAGTAAAGTTAACTATTTAGTGAAGCCATGCTAAACTCAGTGGGTTTGGCTCAAGGACTCCATCATACAAACTTTTTCTTAATATGGGTTGACATTCCCACTATAAGTATCAGAGTTTCAAGTGCAAACAAACCCAAATAAAATAAAGCTAATTCCATTTGAAATTTTTAGGAATCTCACATGGTTTTGGTGTGGAGCAATCAGTAGCAGAGGGGAGATGGAGGGATACGAGGGGGTGGAGGGATAGGAGGGGGAGCAAGGGGTGCTAGAGATTGTAAGGGAAGGGGTAGCAGCTCCAGGTTGGGAAGGGGCATCCTGGTAGTTCCTACTGCCATTCCTTCCTATGGCAGTTCCTTGGCAGCTGGAGCCCTGTCCACTGATTCATACCTATCTGCAGCCCAGGTGCCCTGTTCCATCCTGCCCCCGCCCTGATCCCTCAGTGGCTGGTGCCCTGTGTGCCCCCTGCCCAGGTACCAGTAAGGGTGCCCTGTCCCATCCCCCACACACCCCATCCCAGTGGCTGTCATGCTGTGCATCCTCTGGTCCCCTTCCCAGGTGTCAGTGCCCTGTCCCATCCCCCACCCTACCTCAGTGGCTGGTACATGTTCTTCTGCCCTTCTCTCAGGCCGGGTGTCTCCACAGGGACTCTAGGTGGCTGGAAGGCAGGACCAGGGTGGACTGAGGAGTCCTGCCAGCTGGTCCAATCTCATGCACCATAGGTTAGCAGACACTCCGGCCTCTCCTTGGCATCCTGCTCTCGTCTCTGCCCTCCATATACACACACACATGAATGTGTGCAGGGGCAGAACGTAGCTGGGTCCTGCTCTGAGTCTGCTCTCACCTTGGCAAGATGCTGTGGGAGCAGAAAACACTGGGGTGGGGGTGGAAACATATTTCCATTGTGGGGCACTAGCCCCTACCCTTGCCCTCCCAATTCTACCACCCCTGACTAGTAGGGTTCGTTTTGGTCTAAGCTGGGTCCAGGTTCACATGAAAGGTTCCAAAATGCATCTTTGGATTAACCTAAATTGTGAATTTGTAACCAAACCAAAAAAACTCAGCAACTTTCCCCTTCCTTAGTAGTTACACCATTCAGATATTTGTTAGGTTCCTACCATCTCTCTCCACCCCCAAAGATACATATTTGTTCCATCCTTGTTTAGCCAAACTAAGAAACAAATCATGCCACCCTTACTCATGTCAACATCCCATTAAAGTCAATAGGAGTTTATCCAGAATACTTGAAACTGGCACAGCAAATAAACCTGAAGATGCGAGGAATTCAATTTCCCCAATAATTTCTCAAATAGAAGTGTTGTAGTATTCAGAGCATGGAATGAAGAGAATATAGGTATCTTGGTTTCTACTCCTAGCTTCGCCGTTGGCTCACTGTGACCTCACAAATTACATGGCCTTTCTGTGCCCATAGTTTATCCATCTGGAATATAGGAATGATTCTAGTTACCTACTTCCCAGGGTCATTTGTAAACACAATTTGAAATCCTCAGACAATTCATTCAACAAATGATGCTATAGAATTCCAAAGTATTATTATGAATATGTTTGTATTAGTCCTTAGACCTAAGAAATTCAGGCTCCCATAACAAAGTGTAGATATATTTGAAGAAATGAAGAATTATCTTGCTTACTTTAACTAGAGCAATTTGGCCTCAATCTGCTGATCAAACACAAAGAGAGATATATTGAACACAGTGGGAGGAGAGGACTGCAATTACCCAGCTGTCTCCTCAGTGAGAACAAACACACACATCTTTCATTTCAATATAAAATTCTTTGGAAGAAACCCAACACCACTTATTGAGAAATGATGCTTGGAGAAAAGGATCAACAGACGAACACAAATAATACCCATTATCACTCAGAGGGCAGATTCAGGTTACCAGACAATACATATAATTGGGCGCACAATAATTTTGCCAGTCCGTTCAATTCAGTTCTCCCTCCTGGCAAAGCACACTCTGCAAGTGTTACCAAAAGGGTCACACGTACGAGGAAACAAGGAAGAAAAGCCACACAGGATCTTTCTTGCAGCTTGGATATGAACGAGCAATGAAACCTCTGGCACTTGTTTTTGGATAAAAGGAGTATCTTATTTCTTTACATTGAATTCTGGCCCTTCAAAATATAAACTAACATCCTGACTTGGTTAAAATTGTGCTGTTCCAGAGAGCTCCAGTAACAGATCTCAGCACTTGTCAGGGGTGCCTGCTGGATTTGGGTTTTATATTATACATCCTATGATGTTTTATTATTATTTATACAGTACCAACAAAGTCGCTAGGGGCTGCACAGACAACACTCTTAGAAGACAAGTGCAGTGTAACAAGCACTAGGAATGAGGATGGAGGAGGACTCAGAGGAGAAAAAAAAACTAACAGGAAGGTGAACATTTGGCAGGTCTGGAAGTTAACGTACAGTAAGGGCTACTCTAACTGACATTTTCACCACCAGCTGACTGTAAGGAAAGCCTAAATTAGTGCAAGGGGTCCTAATTCTTATACCAGTGTAACTCCATTGACCTCTATGGTGTCACTCTTGATCTACACCAGTATAAATGAATGTATAATCAGGCCCAGGGAGCCTAAAACAATGTAAGGGAGCTTAAGACACGCCATCTTGCATCTGCCCTTTGCATTTGGCCCAGTAGTGTCCATGTGTATCTGAGGACAGAGTTTTCCCCCAAATGGAGTCAGGGAAGCTGTCATTCATACTCAGTCAAAAAACAAACCCCACAACCAAATCTCTCATGCAGGCTCTCATTAAATTGGCTCAGTGTACCCAGCCTTGTCCACCCATTTGTCAGCTTCTCACACAATCACATCCGTGCCTTTTTCCACGTGGCTCCCTGGGCATGGCACCATCTGCTCGAGCAGAATGACTTCCCAGTAAACAAAGCGTGATTAGCAACAGTTCTGGTGTGGTCTCCATTCCCGCTACCTCCCCACCCTTATTAGCTATGTATGTCACAGCCACATTGCTTCCAGCGAATTGAGCTGACTTGTATATACATTACCTCTTGTTCCCTTCCCCAAATTTCTGACTGCCCTTAGAACATGAGCTCCTTGGAGCTTGCTTGAGCATTAGAGAAGCACCTAGCACATCATGGCTCTACCATAAATAAATTAAATACCTCAACTTCAGCTATTTTTTGCATGCCACCTTCTTTCTTCTACTTCACAGTGGAAAAATAATTCTACAAATTGCTAGCAGTGATGGCTTCTCTAGCCTACTAAGTGATATTCAGATACCTGAACACTTAGGAGGCACAGGGTTGTAGCTATACACATGACAGCTGATTCATTAGCGCATCTACATTTTACTCTTCACTTAGAAATAGCACAGCAGATAACACGATTATTGGTAGAATGAATGCCGTTCAGATCCAGATATGTACGAGCAGGTTAATAAAGACCCAGTGAAAATGTGACACTCACCATATGAAATGTTATCCCAGTAAATTAAAACTTTTATCCCAGAATTCACAAGGCTAGAAAGGGCTTTTACCACATCGGTAGCACCTCAGACTTCACAATATACAGCAGTCAACTGCAGTTTGTTGGTTTGGCTTGTCAACATTTTAATTAAACTTGATCTTCTAAATAAAGATAATTATCTGTGTAAAAATCAGATCAGAAGAGGATATTATTATGGTCAGGCTGTTATGTCTTCTTATAGATGAAAGAAAGGTCTTGTCTCTTGTGTTTGTCCCTTCACTGTGCTAGACTCATTATCTTACATTGTATAATAGGGGTGGTGGTCAGTCAACTGATTAGTGAAAGAGACAATCAGGATTCTGAGGTTCAATTTCCAGCCCTGCCTCTGATTTGCTGTGTTACTTTGAATAAATCACACTTTATGGCTCAGTTTACCCATCAGCACTCTGGTTATTTTTGTTGGGATAGTACCTACCTCACAGCGATATTGTACAGCTTAATTAATATTAGGACACTGTATGTGTTTATTGTTTTACACCTCAAAAGTGCCTAGCTTCCTGGATCTGTGTGGAGGCCATTAAAGGTGTGTCTACGCTGCAATGTAAGCCCACGTTTAGTGGGATGTGAGTCAGCTGACCCATGTTAGAGACCCTGGGCTTGAGCATCTACACTGATTTAGTTAGTGTTGGTCCTGCTTTGAGCAGGGGATTGGACTAGATCAGTGGTTCTCAAAGCCGGTCCGCCGCTTGTTCAGGGAAAGCTCCTGGCGGGCCGGACTGGTTTGTTACCTGCCGCGTCCGCAGGTTAGGCCGATTGCATCTCCCACTGGCCGCGGTTCGCCGCTCCAGGCCAATGGGGGCTGCGAGAAGGGCAGCCAGCACGTCCCTTGGCCCGCACCGCACAGCCAGGAAGCTAGGCCTGCAGAGGCGGCAGGTAAACAAACCAGTCTGGCCCGGCAGGGGCTTTCCCAGCACAAGCGGTGGACCGGATTTGAGAACCACTGGACTAGATGACCTCCTGAGGTCTCTTCCACCCCTAATAGTTTATGATTCCTAACTCTACTTTTCTAACCCAGACTCAAACCTGGGGCTCTGGTCTCCACACTGCAGTATGCAGACTCAAAGTATTCCAGAGGCCCTAATGCCCTCCTGAAATGTGGTTGCTCTAGTCCTTTGACTGTGATGCATGGTGGGAAAACTTTACTGCCCACCCTGCACGTTACAAGATCTTTGAACAGCCCACCAGCACAGTCAGCCAATGAGTCATTTCAGACTGTGCGCTCCTGGCTGCCAGAGCCAGCTACAAGGGGGAGGCACCTTTTAAAGAACTTTCTCTTTCACTCCTGTGTCAGGAAATGCCCAGAGCTTCCGTGAGATCTGCTGGATATTTCAGTGGCATTTTCTGACTCCCCCACCCCCCGAAAGGTGCCTGACAGATTTCATGGTGGAGGAGGTTGCAGAGGAGGAAGAATACCCTGGCCTGGCAGACTTGCATTGGAAAGTGCTGCTCAGCAAAGCCGCCGATTCTATCTCCCATAGACAGTGGTTCTGGCACAGACTGGTGGGATCACGTCGTCATGCAGAGCTGGGGTGATCAGCAGCGGGTCCAGACCTTTCACATACCAAATGCTACATTTCTGGAGCTTTGTGAGCAGCTTGCCCCAACCGTCCAGCATAAAGACACATGCATGACGTCACCCTTGTCAGTCCAGAAGCAGGTTGCTATGCCCATCTGGAAGCTGGCTACCCTGGAGTGCTACAGATCCGTTGCCAACCAGTTTGATGTTGGATGGACTGTGAGTAAATGGGTGGCTGAGGTATTTGAGGAACTCAGGTTTATGGTTTACCTCAAGGTAGCGAGAATTAAAGATATCCCTGAGGTAATTGCTGGCATTGAGAAAATGGGGTTTCTGAACTGTGCCAGGTCCATTGATGGGACTCACGAACCCACAGTTTGCTCTCCTCCTGGAGTATGAGTACATAAACCATAAATAGTACTACTCCACTGGTATGCAGTCCCACAGGGACCACAGAGGCCAATTTATGAATGTCAGGGTAGGCTGTACTGGGAAAGTTCATGATGAAGAGTTTTTCACCTATCGGGAGTCTACATTAATGGGCAGCCTGGGGCACTGTTCCCACTAAATGACATTGTCATATAACCCTTCTGCCCGTCAGAGTTGGCAGCAACAAGGGCCAGGTTCAGTATCTAGGGGTTCCATTCCAATAACACAATGCAAACCCGGCTCGAGCCCCCACCCAGTGACCTGGGACAAATATATACCACCCCCGCTGGGCGCCTCCAAGAGGCAAGACTTCCCCTCTCGCAAGCACAGAGTCTGAGTGTAGCAAAAAGCCTTTTAATAACAGAGAAAACAATGTGGCATTATGTTGGGGAAACACCATCAACAGGATTTATAACACAACCCATGAGCAAAAAACCCACCCCAAGCAAATTGGGGCGTGTCCTTTCCCTTTGGTTCTTGAGTCCAGCAACCCAAAATCACCCAAAGTCCCAAAAGTCCAACAACCCAAAAGTCTCTGTCCCTGGTCAGGGCAGCCCCAGAGTTCGAAAGTTTACCTGCAGAGTTTTACCTCCCAACCTGGTGGTGGGGGTGAGGCCGAGGAGCTCGGAGTGTGGGAGGGGGCTCTGGGCTGGGGCAGAGGATTGGAGCGCAGGGGTGTGAGGACTTTGGCTGGGGGTGCGGGCTCTGGGGTGGGGCCAGAGATGAGGGGCTCAGGGCTGGGGCAGAGGGTTGGAGCGCAGGGGTGTGAGGACTCCAGCTGGGGGTGAGGGCTCTGGGGTGGGGCCAGAGATGAGGGGCTCAGGGCTGGGGCAGAGGGTTGGAGCGCAGGGGTGTGAGGACTTTGGCTGGGGGTGCGGGCTCTGGGGTGGGGCCAGAGATGAGGGGCTCAGGGCTGGGGCAGAGGGTTGGAGCACAGGGGTGTGAGGACTCTGGCTGGGGGTGCGGGCTCTGGGGTGGGGTCAGGGATGAAGGGTTTGGGGGGAAGGAGGGTGTTCCGGGGCTAAGAAGGGGAGAGAGGACTCCCCCCAGCTCTCTCTCCCCTCAGCAGCACCTGGGCTTCAGGGGAGAGGCATTTCTCCCTGCTGCGGCAGCTCTGGGGCTGCAGGATAGGTGTCCCTCCATCATCTGTGCCTGGGTCCAGGCCTGGCCAGGCCACCCTGGCTGCACCTGGGTCCGGGCCAGGCTGCGCCACGCCTAGGTCCGGGCCAGGCTGCGCCGCGCCTGGGGCTGGGCCTCCCCACCCTGGTCATGCCACCCCTGCCGTGCCTCAGTGTGGACCAGGGTCTGGGCCGCCCCAACCGCGTCGCCCCTGGGTCTGGGCCGCGCCACCCCTGCGATGTTGCAGCCAAAGTATTCCAACGTATAAGTGACTGAAGAGCACATCTGTGAGTGGAATGGGCTAGTCAGCTATCGAGGTTGCCCTGAAAATATGCCCTTCCCTGCAACATGACTCCCTATCTGGAGTTCCTGCTTCAGGAAAAGTTTGCAGCTACAGCCCTGGGATGGGGTCAGAATCCATGAGGGAATTAACAAGATCCTGCTTTAGCTTCCACATGGCTTACACTGTTATGGCTGTATGCAAACATGCAGGACTCCTCAGCCTTCCTCAACCTCGCCCCCAGCACATTTCTAGACAAAAATTGGCAACCCAGTCATAACTGGGACACATGATTTTGTCACCTGTGGACTGCATGGACCACCTCTAACTGAAATTTGGAAATAGAACACATACACAGAGATCAGTGTTTCCTGATGGCTCCATAGACTGTTGAGTGACTACAGAGAAACAATCTTAAAGCCATTATTACTTTAAGGAAAACTTGAATGACCATAGGAAAAAAATCAGTGCCTGTCCAGTAAAAATACTCCCTAAAGCTTTTCTTTACTATTTGCATTTCCGGGTTGACATTTTGAAATCCCCATGGTGACGGGGACTGAGAAGGGGGATGCCACGGCGCTGATATACAATCTGCCTTTAGCGGCTACACGCTGGTAGTTGGGTCTTCTCCTAACTTCTGCATTGGTTCTTAGAGTGTAAGTCCCTCCCATTACTGTAGTAATAAACTTCAAAATGGAGTCAGAAACTTACCTGGCTCAGCGGCAGCTTCTATCTCCTCCAGGTTTGCTGCAGGCTCAGCAGCGGGCTGTTGATCTGGGGAGGGGGCATCAAACAGCTCTGTTTATGTGGACCCAGAATTTGCTGCTGATCCTATTCCACAATCTGCTCTGGGTCTGGTTTCAGCAACAGAGTGACTTCATGGTCCTCAACCAGGGCAAGTCTACCTACAAAATTAAGTCAATCTAAGTTACATCAACATACCAGCCACTGCAGTAATTGAATTGGTTTTACACATCCACACTACACTCCTTGTGTCAGCAGTGCGCGTGCTCACCAGGAGCACTTACACCGATTTAACTCCCAGTCTGGGGCATTGTGGGATGGTTTCTCAAAGCAGCAACAGTTTATGTAAGCAACACAGTGTCTATGCTGACAATGTGTCAATCTAACTACATCGACTTAAGTGCTACACCTCTTGCGGAGATGGAGTTATTAAGTTTGTGTAGTGGGCAAGTTATATCGGTAGGAGCTACATTTTAATGTAGACTTACAGAGTTAGGTTGATGAAACTTTAGTTATGTCAGCCTCCTATTGCTCAACATGAAATTTTAAAGGACAAATTCCTTCTACAGGGTTCTAAGAATTAAGAGAGACTTGTAAGAATCTCACATGTAAATGCAAAGAATTATCACTTATTGTATAAATAGAAAAGGAGGACTTGTGGCACCTTAGAGACTAACCAATTTATTTGAGCGTAAGCTTTCGTGAGCCACAGCTCATTTCATCGGATGCTGATGAGACGGTTAGTCTCTAAGGTGCCACAAGTACTCCTTTTCTTTTTGCGAATACAGACTAACACAGCTGCTACTCTGAAACCTGTTTAAATAGAGAGATTTTACACAAAGAAAATTATTAAATTAGTCTAATGTAATTCCATAGAGGGGTCTCTGCTGGCTTCAAATAGTGGGGTTTCTGCTTCTTATTGGGTGGGTGCCTGCTAATAAAATACAATAATAATAAATAACAATATACAGCTCTTGTTTGAGAGAAACCTTTTCTTTTTATAAGAAATATACATTCATGCAAAGCAGAGTGCTTGTGAATGTGTATATAAAAGGGGTGAAGAGAATAAGAAATCAGTGTTGGTCTGTCTGTGAAAACTCTAAATTCAATGGGACTATGCCAGTTAGTAAGAGCTGCTCATGTGAGTAAGGGATAACAAGTAAGGGATTACAAAGCAGGACTGTTCTGCAAATATCAGTGACGCACAGGTGTTTGCCTATTAAGATTACCTTTTCCTCTGATTATAAGACAACTCAATTGAAAACTTTAGGAGTGGGTATCAGAAGGGTGGGGCTTGTTTTTATTTTATTATTATTATTTTAAACAACTCCACTATCAAGCAGGTCATTTGCATGCAAGGTTATCTCTGCCTAAGGCAGGGGTGGGTAAACTACGGTGTGTGGGCCACATCCAGCCCATCAGACATTTTGATCTGGCCCTCAGCTCCCATCAGGGAGTGGGGTTGTGGGTTTGCCCCACTCCAGCCGGGGAGCGGGGTCAGAGGCTTACCCCGCTGCACACAGCTCCCAGGAAACAGCCAGCATGACCCCCCCACTCTGGCTCCTACGTAGTATGTGGAGGCGTAGCCAGGCAGCTCTGCGCGCTGCCCCATCTGGAGGCACCACCCCTGCTGCCCATTGGCCACGGTTCCCAGCCAATGGGAGCTGCAGGGGTGGCGCCAGCAGATGGGGGAGCACGCAGAGCCACCTGGCCACGCCTTGGAGCCAGAGGGAGGACATGCTTCCAGGAGCTGCTTGCGGTAAGCGCCGCCCAGAGCCTGCACCCCGGAGCCCCCCCCCCCCCCCCCCCGTGCCCCAATCCCCCTGCCACAGCCCTGATCCCCCACCCATCCTCTGAACCCATTGGTCCCAGCCTGGACCCGCCTCCTGCACACCAAACCCCCTCATCCCCAGCCCCATCCCAGAGCCCGCACCCCAGCCCGGAGCTCCCTCCCACACCCTGAACGCCTCATTTCTGGCCCCACCCCAGAGCCCGCACCCCCAGCTGGGGCCCTTCACCTCCTCCCACACCCCTACCCCAATTTCGTGAGCATTCATGGCCCACCATACAATTTCCATACCCTGATGTGGTCCTCAGGCCAAAAAGTTTGCCCACCCCTGGCTGAAGGTAACACAACTTGTTATATCACCACGGAAAAGTACAATCGGTCTACAGCACATTGCTGGAACTAAAACATGAAAATAGGTGGTGGGAAAAAATTGATCCATCCAGGCAGATAAAAAATTTAGTAAACGTTTCTATGGGCTTCAACATAAGCCCCTAATTGTGAAAATACATTTCAAGACTTTACTATTATTTGTGTTGCAGCAGTGCCTAGGAGCCTCAGTCATGGACTATGACCTCATTAAGCTAGGTGATATACAGACCCTGGGGGAGGGGATGTTCCAAAATCTTTGGAATCTTAGTTTTCACCCTCCTTTAGGGTGCTGTTCTCATTCCATCAACCTGGGTATCTATCTATTTGGATCAGCAAAGGGCCTGTCCAGTGCTCTGGCCACTGTAGAAAAAATATTAAGTAATGTATGAGTCAAAAGGCCACAAATGACATTCCACAAACAGTGTCAAGCCCTGTGGGTCTTGAACCTGGGACTGGGGAGGGTTCTGGAAGTTATCACATTCCAGTCCTTTCCCCCAGCAGCTCAAAGACAGCAGCTGGGCCCAGGGTCCATGAACTGGGTCACAAGCTCCACCCCTGTACTCTCACTGGGAGATCTACAAGGTTCCTTATTGAGCCACAGCCCTATTTAAGCTACAGGAGGAAACAGGAAGTTGTCCGTACAACTGGGCTCCACCTTCCCATGGACTGTTGGTCTGGTCTTTACCTGTTCCTGCCTTCTGATCCTGACCTCCTGGTATCTGATTCGGTCTGACTCTGGGTAACTGACTCTTGTTTCCTGTCCTCTGGTTTGTGTCTTGATTCTGATCTCCTGGTGTTCTAACCCAGTCAGACTCCTGGTAATTGGCTCCGGCACCTGATGCTAACCCCTAGGCCAGGCTGCTTCTGCCTCAGCCCTAACAAACAAACACTGAGTTTATCCCTCGCAAAGCATTCATCGCCCCTTTCCAGGGGCAGGATTTGACCTATTAAGGAAAAGGATACAGCACTTGCCTCCAAAATTGCAGATCCATAAGGATCCACAGACAACCAGCTCCATCCACATGGAGACTCTGTGTCCATGCTCCAGCTCTGCCAGTGGGCAACCCTCCCTGGCAGAAGAGTTCTATTGGAGTCATGCCACCCTGACCCCAGCTACCTCAAAACCCCTGCTGGAAGATTCAGCAGGAAAGAGAATATAGCCCAAGGGATTCTCTGCATGCGAGGATGGAATGATGGACAGTTATAAGGCCTGGAAACAGTGCCGACCCATCATCTTTCGGCAAGGTGAGTGGGAGGCCAGCACACACAGTCCCGTCCAGGCATGATAATAAGGTGATAAGTAACAGTCAAAATGGATTTGTCAAGAATGAATCATGTCAAACCAACCTAATAGCTTTCTTTAAGAGGGTAACAAGCATTGTGGATAGGGGGAAGCAGTAGATGTGGTATATCTTGACTTTAATAATGCTTTTGATACTGTCTCGCATGACAGACTCATAAACAAACTAGGGAAATACAACCTAGATGGAGCTATTATAAAGTGGATGCAAAACTGGTTGGAAGACCATTCCCAGAGAGTAATTATCAGTGGTTCACAGTCAAGCTGGAAGGGAATATCAGTTATGTTCAATATCTTCATCAATGATTTAGATAATGGCACAGAGAGTACACTTGTAAAGTTTGCGGATGATACCAAGCTGGGAGGGGTTGCAAGTGCTTTGGAGGATAGGATTAAAATTCAAAATTATCTGGATAAACTGGAGAAATGGTCTGAAGTAAATAGGATGAAATTGAATAAGGACAAATGCAAAGTATTCCACTTAGGAAGGAACAATCAGGTGCACACACACAGAATGGGAAATGACTGATTAGGAAGGACTACTGCGGAAAGGGATCTGTGGATCATAGTGGATCACAAGCTAAATCTGAGTCAACAGGTAACACTGTTGTAAAAAAAAGTAATCATTCACTGATGTATTAGTAGGAGTGTTGTAAGGAAGACAAAGAAGTAATTCTTCTGCTCTACTCCATGCTGATTAGGCCTCAACTAGAGTATTGTGTCTAGTTCTGGGTGCCACATTTCAGGAAAGATGTGGACAAATTGGAGAAAGTCCAGAGAAGAGCAACAAAAATAATTAACTGTCTAGAAAACATGACCTATGGGGAAAGATTGAAAAAAAATGGTTTGTTTAGTCTGGAGAAGAGAAGACCGAGGGGGGACATAACAGTTTTCAAGTACATAAAAGGTTGTTACAAGGAGGAGGGAGAAAAATTGTGCTCCTTAACCTCTGAGGATAGGACAAGAAGCAATGGGCTTAAATTGCAGCAAGGGCACTTTAGGTTGGACATTAGAAAAAAAATTCTAACTGTCAGGTTAGTTAAGCACTATAATAAATTGTAGAATCTCTGTCATTGGAGATTTTTAAGAACAGATGAGACAAATACTTGTCAGGGATGGTCTAGATAATACGTAGTCCTGCCTTGAGTGCAGGGGACTGGACTAGAAGACCTCTTGAGGTCCCTTCCAGTTCTATGATTTCTATGAATCTCCTGGAGGTAATCCAAGTCTCTGCCTTGTCTAATATCTAGCCCTTTCCAAAAATAGCAGTTTGTTCACATTGGATCAGTTACACAAGTATAAATCCAGAGTTGTTCAATTAAATTGTTCCAGATTTAACCTGTAACTTGGATCTGGCCCAACTTGTTTTGACACAACTGAATTGCTCTTTTTCTAACTTAGATTATTTTTCATGTATTTTTGATCAAGTCTGTATTACTCAGAACAGCTTCTCACCAGCACTAGTTCTGGTGCAGTAGCAGGAAACAGGAAGATGATAGAAACCTGATTCTTCTACAGATGGTAGACCGAGGACTGGTACTGGCTCATCAGTGTCAAGCTGAAATGAACAAAAGTCTGCAACAAGGTGAAATTCAATTTTAAATATCTGAGAAACCACTGACTATCTTTGTGATGCCACCATTAACTTGACAGTTCAATGCAATCCCCGTTTAGCACAGGCAAAATGTGAACTAGGTTTAATCACCTGGAATAGCAATTTGACATTTTTAGTAGAAAAAATGTTAATAAAACATCTTGCATCCAGCAACTGAATTTAGGTTATTTTTTGACATTATGGACCCGTCCAAAGCCCACTGAAGTCAATGGTAAGATTCCAGTGGTCTTTATTTCAGACATGATGTTGGAGGAAAACAGTCTATTTGTTGACCAGTTTAGTTACCTTCCTCAGGATGCTGAGGAATGGCAGGCCACACTGTAACAGTACCATCCCCCGAGAGCCTAGGGAAAAAAGGTTCTTAACTTGTGTTAACTAATACAAAGTAAGTAACACCAGGTAAAATCCCAGTGAATACAAGGCAGTTTCTAGTTCTAAGTGAGTTAGAAAGTCAAGTCAAAGTGTATGGGAAAGCCTTGGGCTTGCTTTGACCTGCTAATTCATGTGAAAAGTACAACTGCTTCGTATTCACTAGGGTTTTACCTTGTGTTAAGAACACACATTTTCCCTAGTGAAGAGAAAGTCCAAGGGGTTCCACCAGGGAAGGAAAGACAGCTTTAAATTGTAGCTGGGGTTCCTTAACAATCCCAGCAGTGGAGGTTGATCAGGGTAAGTAACTAGTAAGTCAACTTCCTGGGCCCTGTTGTGATAACTGGGCCTACTGATTTATCTTAAGAGAGAGTTCAACTGTAAAACATGAGTGTCAGTTCATATGATATCACAATAACCTATCACAACAAATGGTGATGGGAAAAGGTAGTAAAGGGAAACAGACTGAATTAGTCCAACCAAAGAGATCTCCTGATGTATGGATTGCGTTTAAAATCATGCTTGGTAAACCAGAAGAACCTAGAACCAGAAATCAGGGAACCAAAATTGGCATGTCTGAAAGCAGGCCTAACTGTTGGACAAAATAATGAGGGGATGGACTATTCCACCCATCGCTACCTTTAGAGGTTCTTAAAGAAAGACTTTGGGTAGAAAAATTGGCTACTGCTGTGAGCTTCACCATCATGGCTGCCACCCTCAACATATCCTTGGATTCCAGGCCTTCATCATCCTGATCCTGAGAGATGTCCTAGCCTGAGTGGGTCAGAGAGAGGGAGCCAGATGACATTGCCACCTCCACTGGCTCCAGCTGAATTCCAACCACCACCGGATGAAACAATTTGGACTCCAACAACAACAAAAGCTCCATGCCATCTCAATTAACTTCTTCTCTTTTCTGCCAAATAACAGTTACCATCTTGAATACCATTTAAAAGACTGTCAAACAAAAGTTTGTTTCCTTCTTAAAAACTCTCTCTAGCTAAAGTGAAAGGAAACAAGGGATGTTGTTAAAATGAAAGCCTTATTTAATACTTTATATTTCAAATGCTTTAACTGTTTTTCCTTCATTATCTTAAAAAAAAAGTTTAAATGTTTTTAATGGCGTGTTTACCATGGTATTAAGCAAACTGAGGTGTCTGTACACCAAACCTTGTTTAACACTGTTCTGTGTTGGACCATAATTAAGGGCTTGTCTACACTTACCAGAGGATCGATGCTGTGGCAATCGATGCATCGGCTGTCAATTTAGCAGGTCTAGTGAAGACCCGCTAAATCAACTGCCGATCGCTCTCCCATTGACTCCTGTACTCCACCTGATCGACAAGAGTAAGGGGAGTCAATGGGAGAGTGTCTCCCATCGACGTTGCATAGTGTGGACCCAACGGTAAGTAGATCTAAGCTATGTCGATTTGAGTTATGCTATTCACAGAACTCAAATTGCATAGCTTAGATTGACTTTTCGCTTTAGTGTAGACAAGGCCTAAATTACTGTTACATCTTTAGGACCTAAGTTATGCCATATAAATTAACACAATAGCCCCCAACTTCACTGGAACAATGCTGATCTGCACTGGCTGAGGAACCAGCAACTTGTCTAAGCCTATGTCTACAGTAGCACTTTTGTCGGTAAAACTTTTGTCAGTCAGGGGTGTGAAAAAACACACCCTGACCAACATAAGTTACACCGACAAATGCTGGTGTCGACAGCGCTAGGTCAGTGGGAGATGCTCTCCTGCCAAAATAAGTACTGCTGCTTGTTGTTTAATAATTCCGATGGGAGAGCTCTGTCCCGTTGACCGGGAGTCCTTACGGTGGCATAGCTGCAGCTGTACAGCAGTGCCACTGTATGGTCTCTACTGTAGACATAGCCTTACATACTTACTTTAAAAAAATCAATATTAAAGAGATATCACACTGTGATGGGTTTGGTCAAAGAGATCCCCTGGGGACTGTCACCTGGTGTGCTGAAATTACCTCTGAGCCCATTTTCCCTGCCAGCTTTGGACTTCCAGAACCCTGTCTTGTTGAGCCAGACATGCTAGCCTGCTGCAACACAGACCCAGAGTCTGGTCCATGCTCCCAAAGCTGCAGACTTAACTGAAAACAGCTCAGCAGGTTACCTATCTCCAGCACCCAGTCACCCAGTTCCCAAAGTGATCCTAAATCCATTGTACTCTGTATAAAGCTTATACAGGGTAAATTCATAAATTGTCCACCCTCTATAACACTGATAGAGATATGCACAGCTGTTTGCTCCCCCAGGTATTAATCACTTACTCTGGGTTTATCAATAAACAAAAGTGATTTTATTAATTACAGAAAGTAGGATTTAAGTGGTTTCAAGTAATAACAGACAGAAAAAAGTACTATAAGTCACCAAGAAAAATAAAACAAAACATGTAAGTCTAAGCCTAATACATTAAGAAACTGATTACAGGTAATATCTCACTCTCAGAGATGTTCCAATAAGCTTCTTTCACAGACTAGACTCCTTCCTAGTCTGGGCCCAATCCTTTCCCCAGTACAGTCCTTGTTAGTTCCAGCAGGCATCTCAGGTGATAAGCAGGGGTTTTCTCATGACTGGCAGCCCCCTTTGTCCTGTTCCATCCCCTTTTATAGCTTTGGCACAAGGCGGGAATTTTTTGTCTCTCTGGGTCCCCACTCCTCCTACTAAATGGCAAAGTACCAGATTTAAGATGAATTTCATTATCAGATGACATGATCACATTTACAACTGGTTGTTTCTGGAGCACCCTTAATGGCCTCCACTTAATATGTCTACATCAGTGATACAAGTTTATATCTTATACTCTTAACTCCAGACATAGAAATAATACATGCAAACAAATAGGATGAACATACTTAGTAGATTACAAGCTTTCTAATGACACCATACAAGGGGTATTTAGCATAAAGCATATTCCAGTTATGTCATATTCATAAGCATATTTCCATAAAGCATATGGAGTGCAACATCACACGTACATGCTGATCTAGGGTGAAACTGCTTCTTTCAAAGCATAGATGCCAAGATTTTCACAAACCGGAGCCTAAGTTGAGGCTCCTAATGCCTTACTTAGGCACCCAAATAAGTGACTTGATTCTCAAAAGTGCACCCATTCATGAAAGTCTTTGCTACAATCCTTTGACATCTGTAGCAGCTCAGGCTTCTCAGGCCAAGATCAATGGGATAAACTCAGCCTGCAGAAGAGAATTATTCATGTAAGAGGGTAGGAAAGAATTTCACGTGAAACTGCTGTAGAAACATTCTTTGTGCATTGACACTGAAGAACATTTCTTATGCAAACTCCCTAGCATTTGCCATGAAAGTTTGGTGGCATTACCCTCTCCACTTCCTGAGCAGGAAAACCCCCAGCCATACATAGGATACCCAAACTGAAGCTTATACAGAACTAAGAAAGCTACTAGCAAGAAATTCTAAACTTTATTAGACCTTCCACATCCCTGATGTAGGGGCAGTGCAGAGCCACCTGCCCTGGGAAACATTCTGCTTCAAGTCATGCAGGCACAAGGTCTCTTGGAGGTCCCAGGGGAGCACACGTCCTGCTAAACTGCAAAGGGGACACAGCTCTTTACATCTGCACACTCAGGATGAGATTCACAAAGGTGTCTAATTCCCAGCGTGAATCGCACCCTCAACCACCTCTCCTGAAGATGGTGCAAAGGGAGGCAGGGCCTTGGAGCCATTTCCTTCCATCCTGCTTTGGACTGCCTAGCACCGGAGGAGTGCTAGAAGAGACTGCAATTGTGCCCACCCCCTGGCAGCACCAGCAGAGTAGCCAGGCATAACCTGGCCTTAAGGGAAGATATCTTGTATGTTTGTAAGTGCACATGACACAGACACCGTGATACTGGCAGCAGAGCCGTCCCTAGGGCACAGCGAATCAGGGCAGCCGCCAGTGGCTGACTAAATGTCACCCTTCTTCATATACCTCAGTCTGATGGAACCTCTGACAAAAGCAACCTGAAAGTGATTGATAATAAAGATCAAGTGAATTCTCATTCATTTTAACAGCAATTTTAACATGTCATTTTAGACAAAATAGCACTAAGGCTCAGAACATGCCAAAAATAGAATGGGTCAGATTATTTGTTTCAAAGTATGAATTGAACCCCTTGTTGGTTAGCAAGTCATCTGCGGATCAGTCCCAGTTCCTACTAACATACTCATTATTCATATAAATATTTGCCAGATAGCTTCAGTTGAACATTTACCAGCCTCTGGTTAGCTTTGCCCACTGTTTACTTCCACTATTCATTCCCTTTTGTGTAACTGGTCACCTAAATCATGTGGGATTGTTTCTGCACCCTCGCTGAATGACATTTTTTCAAAAATGCTTCTGGTTTGAACATTCAATCAAATCAGTATTCAAACTACAATTTGTGAAACTTTCAGGACTTATGAACATTTGCACAAATGTGTTATGGTCATAAAAATATTCATAAATAACTAATAATATGGCCCTACAGTTCATAATGGTCCAAACTTGGTGGTTTAATTAATGGAAATATTTGCAAAGTATTTTTCCCTTCTATTAAATCAGCTCGAATAAAAAGTTGGAGAGGCCATTAGTTTACCGAAAATCAGACCAGCAAAAACTCATAGGTATTTGCTCTGACCCAGTAGCAGAGAAATTTGGTGCTGTGACAGGTTTTGCTAAAGGTTTTTCCACTGGTATTATCATGGCCAGGAGTTGCTAACTCATGATTTTATGGCAAGTTTTCCAAAATGTGGGTGTAATTTGTACAGCTTTACCTGCTGGAATCATGAGATTTCAGCTTTCTTTAAAATAAAGTTTCTAGCCCTTGTGGTTGCAGAGGAAAGCCTGCAAATATTAAGCAACTGTACCCTAACGGTTGATAAACAAGAAAATAACTTGAGGGTCCCCATATGTAGGAAATAGCTACGTCTGGCTGACTATGCTGTTTCTAAGGTGGTTTGCACTGTGTAACTCAGCCTTATCTGATCAAAGAATCTGACTCAATGTTTTTCAGTCAATTCTTATGAAAATGAGTAATTTGATCCAGCCATAACTGGGTGTATGTGCAACCTTCCTCATACAGCACTCAGGATGCACTTCAGGTTTCACCTGCAGTAATTCTGTTATTCCCATTTGGGCCTCTTTTTAGCAAAGTTTGTCAATTAATCATTGTATTTGTTTGGTTCTGGTAGCAAGCATTAAGTGGCAGATCTTATATAAATATATAATGGTGCCAAACACTGCAGTGCTTTGTGCCACGTGGGCTGGAGTGTCAACGGGCCTGTGTTTCATGCATTTTGACCAGTTTAACCAAGTTTTAAAACAACCGGTTTACTTTGCTGGGGGTTTTGTTGTCTCAGAATCACAGTCACGAGACTTCTCCTTGTGCTGTTGATAATTGTTTATGCAAACAGCAATGCTCTGATTTGCAAATTCAGGCTTGAATGTGCATATCCAGATGTTTTGTAACCAACAGGGTAAATTCACTGTTTCTATAAATGCATGAAGGCGGCTTGCGTTCTTCAGTAACTGTTCCCTAATGTGGCTTTCCAAATTCTGTCTTTGTTCTTTATACCCCTTTTCTGTCACTCATACATTTCCTCCCAAGTAAGCAAGGCAGAGCACCCTGTTGGTCTGAATATGTGGCCCTTGCTGTCTAACTGGATTTTGTGAACTATATTTTAGTGCTTGTGAGTGTATCTATATTAGCCAGTGGTGATAGTGTTATGGTAGCACTTAAAGCGGCTGGCCAAGACTGGGGCCCCAGTGTGCCAGGTGAGAGGTAACCCATGGTAAGAGACTGCCTGTCCCAAAGCCATTTATAATCTAAATAAACAACACAGAAGGTGGAAGAAAGGAAATATTATCCCTATTTTATTGATGGAAGACAAGCAAAGAAAGTTTAAGTGACTTGGGCAAGGTAATGCAGGAAATCCGTGGCAGAACCAGAACCTGAACCCAGATCTCCAGGGTTCCAGGCCACTGCAATAACCGCAAGATCATCCTGCCTCTTCCTCAGGTAATATCTAGTGCATCTGACCAGACCTAACAGACAGACTCACCAGCCTTGACACCCCAACTGAGGAAAGAGCAGAAACACCAGTGGTACCAGCAGGTCTCCACAACTGGCCACAGCCAAGGGACCTTGAAATGCTGACACTGGGAAGCGTCCTTTGATCTGTGTTCTGTTCCTCAGATTGTAAACTCTTCTGAGCCAGGACAGTGTTTTGGTTTTATGTTTGTACAGTCACAGTGCCTAGACCAATGGGATCTTGTCCTCCAGGCACTAGGCAAATACAAATAAAAGCAACATTCCTGTTTGTGCTGGGAGGGACCCACAATTCAGTTCCATACTGGAATGTCACCTGGTTGATTTACCAGCCATGTGACCCTGTGAGGCTCCGAATAGAGCTGGCCGAAAAATACGTCTGTTTTTTCATCCTTTTTTTTGTTTCAGAGTAACAGCCGTGTTAGTCTGTATTCGCAAAAAGAAAAGGAGTACTTGTGGCACCTTAGAGACTAACCAATTTATTTGAGTATAAGCTTTCGTGAGCTACAGCTCACTTCAACGAAAGCTTATGCTCAAATAAATTGCTTAGTCTCTAAGGTGCCACAAGTACTCCTTTTCTTTTTTTGTTGTAATTCAGAAATGCAGAGGGGAGCCATTGGGCCTGAATGCTTTAATCAAGGGTGCCATGTTCAAGCTACGCCTAAATCCAGGAATCACAAAGTGTAAAGGTAAGAGAGATGGGGGAATGTGCTTATTAAGGTCACATCCATGCTGCTCTTAGCGTGCGTGCCCACAACCTAATAGGCACTGTCCACGTACACAAAGACACAGTCCCTGCCGCAAAGCGCTTCCAATCTAAGAAAAAAACAGCATAGGGAGGGGAGAGGTTTTCCAAGAGAAGCTTTTAATCTGACTCATTGTTTAGCAGAAGGGTTTGATTTATAAATGGGAGGAAATGTGCCTGTGCTAAATTGTCTTCCCACACTAAACACACGCTCAATTACAGTCCTTATTAAACAGAGAGGAGCACAAAAAGCTGTATCTGTTCCCATCAGTTATACAGCACGCAATGAATTATATACAATGCCTGCACAGTCCATTTTAAACGAGCACAAGACACAATGGAGATGTGAATTTAATTATTTAAACACATCAACGCTCGGCCAGAATCAATGCAAAACCAGTTCACTCCCTCACAATATTACTGTAGTTTAGTGAAGCACAGAAGCCACGTGTCATGAGGAGGGTGTTCTGTTAAGCAACAAAAGCCCACTGCATTCGGGTGTTTGAAAGCCACCTAAAAATGGGCATCTGGGGATGGCAAAGGTGCAAAAATAAAAAGCTAGTTGATCTTATGTGTCAGTTTTTGAGTTAAAAGTAAATTGAACTGTTCTTCCAAAGTGTTTTTATTGGTTTGGCAAATTTTATCTGTTCTGTACTAGACACGCCCTGGAGCTGCATTTTTATTTAAATAGTCATTTAAAAAAAGAAACACCTGTCTGCTTTTCTAAGCACTCTAATATATCATTGGTACTACAACAAAACCCCAAGAGCATTAAAATAACCATTCAAACCAGAACACTGCCTGCCAGCCAGCTGAAAAAAAGCACCACTTCACCACTCTGGGAAGCTCTCTCTCCTTAGCTGTCTCCAGAATCCCTGTGAAACTCATACATGGCCTTCCTTCCCCCATCCCGCCCCCCCACCTTCAGAGAAATGGAGTTTCTGATCCAGGGGGCTGCTCATCAAATCATTTGCAGACAGTGATAGAGGAGACTGACAAAGTTTGGATTCAAACTCCCCAAGTCTGACATAGCTGGACCCCCTTCTCCCCACACTCTATATGGATATATTTAAAGTAAGTAGCTAGTTGTACATGTGAAGAAAATCAGTGTATTTGGAAATACTAATTCATAAAATGCCACGTGTATTTTACACACTTTGGTGCCAAATTATGCTCCCAAGGAATTAAGTGGGAAAACTCCTGTTGATTTCATTGGGCGCAGGACACATTTTCAAAGAGCCTCTTAAAATGTGCCCGTAATGTTGGTGCATAAAAGTATGGGCCGCTGTATGTACAAATAGTCTAACAGTAAATAGAGATCTCTCTGCAAACAACAGCTGCCCCGGCAAAGTCTGCAGAGGACATTTCAAAATCCCTTTGGAAGCCCCATCCTTCCACATATAGAATATATTTTATTAAACATTTAACAAGGACACTTAACATGGAATATTTCTTCTGTGAATCACCCAAGAGGATTCTTTTCATACAAGCAAAGCAGCACGCCGGTTTTGCAGCAGTATAACAAATGCAATGGATTTATGTTTTAAAGAACAGGACAATCACCAACCCATGCCTGTTAAAGGAGCAGTTGAGAACAGCATATTGGAAATGGCAAGAGAACCTGAACCTTCTGGTTTTTCCCATTGAAACAGTGGTAAAACAGTGATCCAATTTCTCTGGGCTTCGCTTCCATTATATTCACCAGCAGCTTACATTCAAAGCAGAAATCTCATCTACAACAAAAGAAACTTAGAATGGAAAGGGTGTTATTTATGTACCAGCTGCTACAAATGCAAAGAATTGAGATGCTTGAACCCAAAATTATACTGTACATGGTGAGGAAACAAATATCATAGGCAGTCTTAGCAGCTGGTTAGAGATGTTTAAAGACTAGATTCTGAAGCAGTTGCATCTGTAGAGTTTCAAGAAGCCACACGCATCAGTCCTAGAGTCACTGCGGGATAACAATACGTTCTCATATAGAAAGCACTGCAGTATCCCATGATAATATCCCAAAGAAATGTCACTGTCATTCCTGGTTCAACAGCTCATCCATTAGGAGGAGGAAGGAGCACCAAGGCCACCACTGTAAAGAACACCCATACCTGGAGCTCCCTTTTGGAAGGAGCTATCCTGTCTGGCACTAGCACCCCCCCTTAGAACTATAGAGACTGCTGGAGTATGCTTTAAAACTGTACATGTGGGGGCTCGATGCAGTGGATGAGGTGAATTTATTTTTGGAGTGAAGACAAATGAGAAGAATTTAGCACACAGAGGGTTGGGGTTATCATCCCCCGGGTGCTGCTATATTCGGTGACTCAGTTTGTGGAACAGGTTATGGGGCAGGTGGGGGCTTCATACTTACAAGAGTTGTGGTGAGTTTTCTGGATTTAACCCAGATGAAAAGGGTTTGGGGGGGTCCAGGTCTTTTGTCTTTCAACATTAAATCAGGGCACTTTCTGCAATGACATGAAAAGGTGGATGTCAGTTTAAAACACTCTCTCGGGTGTCCACACCAGACTGACAAATTGTTGTTTTTTCCCAGGAACGTCATGATCTTGTGCATGGTGTTGTGGGGTTGATGGAGTTTATTTTTTTCAGATTGTATGTGGCCCCAAGTATTGTGATTACACACATTACTAAATACCCATTGTGTGTGGGCTGTGAGCGTATGAGTGAGTCAGAGAGGTGGCAGTCTAGGGGCTGGTCAACAATAAGGTCAAGAGACATACTATTACTGGCAGCTGTAGAAAGGCTCCTTTAGCCCAAGTGCGTGAGGCTGTGTTCCCGGAGCTGAAGGACAAATGTGTAGCAGTTATACCTTTGATTGCAGCACATGGATTTCTCTGCACATCACTGGATAACTGAACAAGTCCATTGTTAGAAAGTCTCAGGGAAGGTAAGAAATCTTGTTTTTAAAAAATATTTTCTGAAGTTACGAAAAGCAGACAAAATGTAATAGTTACAACAGTAATAAATACTAGCTGCAGATCCAGCCCTAGAGCTGCTACGTTGTCGTGCAGCACCATTATCTTGACAGCAGTAGAAAGTTAGGGCAGTGTAGTAGGCTATATATCCACAGCACGTGTGCATTGCAGCAGCTGTTGGGTGGTAAAAGCAAAATGTAAGTGCGCATGTAATATTTTGTTTGGTCAGAGGATAAACATCCTCATTGCTGTACTATTTCCTGATTAACTACTCTTCAGAAGTAATTTGCATGCAAAAGTGATTTGCCTTCTCCCAAAGGTGAACACTTGTTAGAATTCTGAAAGTTTCCTATTACAAGTTTCCTCCTTGGCTCTTTTTCAGCTGTAACTTGCAACTCCTCTAGCACAGTTGTCCAGATTAATTAATTTATTGAACCACAGGGGAGGCAGCGTGGGAGGCAGCAATGCACTAGGACTCCGGAGGCTTGGATTCTGCCACAGCTTTGCAAAGGCACCTTGAGCAAGTCACTTCCCTCCCTGTGTCTCAGTTTCCCCATCTGTAAAATGGGGATATTGATACTCACCTCCTTTGTAAAGCACCTTGATATCTATGAATGAAAAGCACTGTATAAGGGCTAGGTTTTTTTTATTATAATTTATCTTAGCCCTCTTGTTTTTAGAGCCCCCCCAGTGGATTTATCCCACCTTAAGGACCGTGGGTTAAATTTAGGCTTGGGTAACGCTAGCTTCTGCCAGAGTTACTCAGGTCATAGGGCCACCAATAGTGTAAGGTTACCCCCAGGGTGGGGAATTAAAGCAGCATAAGGTACTTGCCACTCCAGTTCTCCTGCAAGACCACCAGGCTGCCAGCGCAGCCCTCAGAATGGGAGGCGGTAACTAATGGGGCATGATAGTGGAGGACACATTGATTCAGTTTAAGGCTGCCCTCAACTGACAGAATCCCCAAGGTACAGCCCTGCCTCCCCCGGAGTGAATTCCTCCCTTACCCCCAGGCCACAGGATTCCCTGTGGAGAAATAGGTGCTATTTGCACTTCTGTTACCAGTGGGGTGTGAATCAAGTTTGTCTTTCTACATCTCTTCTCTGTGGCCTTGTTTCCAACTTGGCTGGGAACACATCTGCAGCATGGAGTCTATATCCTACCCGAGGTGGGCTTTCCCCTTGCAGCAGGCTACTCTGACTTTGCACTCACTGAATTCCCTTGGATATTTCTGATGCGGTGGGGGTTTCCTCTGCCTCCTGTGGAAGTGGCAGGAGAGTCCATCCCATAAACCTATCAATGGTCTGAGATCTGCATGGATCAGAGGACACCTGATGGCACTGGGCATCTATGCAGATTCGATTCCTCTGCACTGCTCCCTGGGCTCCCATCCCTTCCCATTGACAGGGTGACGCCACCATGATCTAGGCTGCCTGGCAGCCCCTCACCAGTGGCTGCTCAGAACTCCCCCCCCCAAGAGGCAGTTTGCAGGAGTTACTCTGTGTTCCCAGCAGGTTTCTGCTTGGAAACCTGACTAGGTCTAAGGAGCTGCAGCATCCTCCCCAGCTCTGCCCCAACACTGCCCTCGGGCTCTGCAGAGCCCCTCTCCCTTCTGCGCTAGCTGGAAAGGATGGGGGAGAATACAAGGGAGCTGTTATGCTTCCTCCCCCCTACACCCTTCCCCCCCCCCCGCTTTTGGGGGGAGAAGGGGAAAGTGGGGGTGGTACTTTACTATCCTCCACAACCCACAGCACAGAGTGTGTGCCCATTGTGGAGTGCTGCCAGGGCTAGCTTTTCCTGATCAGTTCTTTATCTCAAACCACTCGTACTTCTGTAGAGAGCCTGGACAAAATTCTACTACACTGGGGTGAAAACAGAGTAACTCCAGTGAAGTCGTCGCAGTTACTCCAGCTTCACACCAGATGCAGGATTTCGTCCCAGGGATCCCTTTTTAAATCATCAGACAGCACGATTCTCACGTCTTCACCCTCTCTCTCTCAGGCTTAAATAAAGCAGGCTTTGAGGAACTAGCAAGTTTCTGGAAGAAAACACTGGAACCCTCAAGAGATCAGTAAATGCAAGAAGCCTGAAATCCAATTATCCTCACCCTTGTCTCAGCTCACATGATAGCACTAGTCTTCACTCAGCTGAAGAGTATTATATTGCCCTACATTTCCCTTTGCCTTGTTGTGTATCTGGAAAGATAGGCATGTGGTCCCTTTTTAATATCTCCCTTATAGTTTTCTTAGGATGAAGTGACTCAGTCTAGTCTGAGGGGGCCACACTATGACTCTCGATTATACCGATCACTCATGCATGTGTACTGAGTGCCAATCACCCTTGTATTTTGCACTCAGATCTGAAGGTGATGGGCAAAGTAAAAAGACTTAATACTAGAGTAAACTTCCTTCTTGGCTGGCTGAAGATTGGTTACTTGTCTTTTCTTTTGAATGTAATCAGCACAGTTCCTTTCCTGGAAGATTGGCTTTGCCATTTGCATCTCTGAAGCTAGCCAGACAAGATCACAGTCTGAGCTTTTCTTTGGGCATGGTTGCAGATCATGAGACGGTCTCTCAGGTAATCTGACCCCAGATCATTAAGGCCTTTAGAAACTAAGATCAGGACTCTGATACAGGCCCCTGGCCTGTACCAGATGAGAGCCCTGGTGTGATTTTTCTCTTCACTCCTGTGATGATGTGTTGCCGGCTCGCATTAACCAGGACGCATAGGCGCCGACTTCCTCTCTACCTGCAGGGTGCTCGCTCCCCCACCCCCTGCCCCAGATCCCTCCCCCACTCCACCCCTTGTCCCAAGCCCCCACTCCAACCCGCCTCTTCCCGCCCTCGCTCCACCCCAGCCCCACGCCCACTCCACCCCTTCCCCCAAGGCTGCACTCCCACCATGCCTCTTCCCACCCCTGCCCCACCTCTTTCTGCTCCGTCCCCTGGGGGCACCCTGTCCCTGTTCCTCCCCCTCCCTCCCAGCGCCTCCTGCATGCCTGGAACTGCTGATCCGCAGTGGGTAGGAAGCGCTGGCAGGGAGGGGGAGAAGTTGATCAGCGGGGCTGCTGGTGGGTGGGGGGTGGGTACTGGGGGGAAGAGAGAGGAGCTGGCTGCAGGTGGGTGCTAAGCACCCGCTAATTTTTTTCCATGGGTGCTCCAGGGCTGGGGCACGCACAGAGTCAGCGCCTATGTCAGGGCATGTTCTGGTGCATGTTGAACAAGCTTGTGTTTCTGGTTGGCCTCGATTGAGAGCCCAAGGCAGAGGGAGTAGTAGTGGACTCTAAAAATGACGAAAGTATGGAACACAGCTGGGTGATGTAAGAGTAATACTTTCTAGATGATTGCGTATCCTATCTCCTATTTTAAGGTGAGCTGCAAAGGTTTAGCTGAATATTTAACACTTGTTTGTAAGATTGCAAAACAAGGAAAAAATTCAGTGCCTGTCTGTAAAGACTGTGCCTGGTGATCACTGCTGGTCAGTCACCTTTTAAGAGGCCACGCTTGTGTTTTTGCTCAGCCACTCAGCCCAAACGTTGTTGGGTTTTTTTAATTTGTGCTGGATTGAGTCCTGCTGCTCAGGCTCTCCTTAGAAGCCTCCTGTCACCTAACTAGAGCCCCTTTTATCTAAGATACCCTGCTGCGCTGAGGCCACTTGGAATATTTCCTGTTTCCCAGTAGAAATGTAAACTTCCACACTCCACCCCACTAATACTCATTAACCTTGATCGGGATGGACCACCACTAGGGGAGAGAAGTAAATCAGTCTTCATATGCCCATCCAATCCTGGGCTAATGGTAGATAGACAAGATTTAAGAGTTCAGCTAAGCACAGGTCATTTTAATTGAAAAATAAAAGTCCAACTCCCTTCAGCATTGACAAGTTTGCAGCTCCAGAAAGCTGCAAGGTTATTAGTTTCCAAAGGCAAAACTCCCTTTGACGTCAATAGGGCCAGGAATTCTTTAGAGAGAAATAGACTGTAGACAGCCAAAAAACGTGAACGGAAAAGACTTAAGTATGTGAAATTAGTGACAGTGAATAAACTCTAAGAAATATTAAACTATTAATAGATTGCAAACATTTACCTAAAATAAAAACCTAATTTGCTGTTACTAGACATAAGCAATTGACAGAGGTACATTCAAAGGGCCAAATAATGATTAAAAAGTTCAGAGTTATTCATACTGATCAGAGATCAACACCAAACAATAAATGTCCCAGGGTGATCAAGCCAATAGGACAGAGTTTGAAGACACTTTAAACTAGAGAGTGACCAGACAGCAAATGTGAAGAATCGGCACAGGGGGTGGAGGGTAATAGGAGCCTATGTAAGAAAAAGACCCAAAAATCAGGACTGTCCCTATAAAATCGGGACATCTGGTACCCTACTTTAAACTCACTAATCTTAAACTTGCCCAGTTCAGGAGAAATCCCTCAAGGCTAGAAACAAGATTATGATAATGTTATTAAATTAGAGAGGATCTCAGTGAAAACCATCAGGAAAATTACACACATCAGTGAACACTGCAGTAAGTTTATTTAAATAGACCAGAAAAAAATTGGAAAACTACTGTATTTATAAAGGTTCAGCTTGATTAAAGACAGTGAGTAGCTTTAGGGCCAAATACCAGAAGTCTTCAGGAAACAAGACAGTTGCCTCCAACAGGGGTATACACATGTTGTGAAAGCACAGAAGCTAGGGGTGGAAGAGACAACATTAAATCATCCATTCAATCTCCTGCACATACAGAATTTTTCCTGTAGTATATAGTCCAGTACAGTGTTTTGTCCAATCTAATTTTGAACCTGCTTTCCTAGAAAGGTTTCAGAGTAACAGCCGTGTTAGTCTGTATTCGCAAAAAGAAAAGGAGTACTTGTGGCACCTTGGAGACTAACCAATTTATTTGAGCATAAGCTTTCGTGAGCTACAGCTCACTTCATCGGATGAAGTGAGCTGTAGCTCACGAAAGCTTATGTCCCCTTGGGGTTTGCTGTCCACCCTTTAAATATTTATCAGCTCTTTTGCCCTCCCGTAATAATTTCTTAGCCAATTTGTACCTATTTATCCGATGTATCCGATGAAGTGAGCTGTAGCTCACGATAATAAAGCTATGTAGCTTTAAAGATAATGTAGCTCATGCTCAAATAAATTGGTTAGTCTCTAAGGTGCCACAAGTACTCCTTTTCTATTTGTATTTTTGTTACCCATCATTCCATCGTGACCACTTTGGTCATTGTGCTAAATATTAGATTGTAAGCACTTTGGAGCAGGGGCTGTCTTTTTATTCTGTTTGCATAGTGCTGACTGCAATGGGTTCCTGGTCCATTACTAGAGCTTTTAGGAGCTACAACAATACACACAATTAATAATAATCAGTTTTGGTGTACGGTTGCAACAGGGCAGGCTCCCCTCCTGTCCTAAGATCCCACACAAACAGCTGTGGATGCCTTCTGTTTGTTTGCACCTCCATGATCCCATGCAACAAATCTGTCTACAGTTTCCCCTAGTCCTCAACCCTTTCTTCAGGGAGAGAGAGAGAAATATCTCACCATCCTGAGATCTTTCTTCGTCTGGGCTCTGCTAGCCTTCCCCCCTTGCATCTCCTTCCAGTGCTTTTTAGCTACCCTCTCAGCTAACGGGATAGGTAGCTCCTTAGCTCATCGGCCCCCTACTAGTCTGATCAGATAATCAAGTACTCCACTCTTCCAACAGGCCTTCTCTGGGGGAGCTAATTAATGCTTAGATGATCAAAGTCCTGGATCAGCCACTGGCTTTCAGTCTTGTCACAAGGAGTAATGAAAAGTTATTATATGACACAAGGGCAAAGGATCTATATTGAATATGCCCTGAATGAGGAGTTGCCATAACCAAATCCTCAGTCTAGCAAGGCAGAGAGAGGGGAAAAGGCCTCCTACCTTGTGCTGAGGAGTGAATCCCTCTACTCAGGGGTCCTATATACCACTGAACCCCGACCACATTATAATGACAGAACCGAGTGAACTCTGAGAAGGACCTGGATCCGGCTTTGCAGAGGAGGGGGCAAGGAGCCCCTACACAGTATCAGTACAGCTGTAATCACTATGGCTGGGTTATGGGGTAGTGCCTGAGAAGCTGGGCTTGGCATTGCAGCTGGAGTTTACAGCGCAGCAAGAGACAGCAGCACAACTAGATAGGTGGCAAGGCCTCTCTTCACAAAGGCCAGGCAGCACTTCCCCCCGGGGCTGGAGATGGACTTGCCTGAGCACTCATGGACTTCACTAGCCACTGACACCAAACCATGAGTGGGGTACACACTAGGGGAAGGGAGGGAAGTGGTGTGTGACAGAAACACTGAGGAAACTGAGGCAAAGGACTACTGCCAAAGATACAGTGGGGGTAGGTGTTTACTTATTATTCATATAAACATGTGGTTGATTTGTTGTGTGTTCTTAAATTAATCCTGGTTCCTTTCCCCTGAGTATAGGTTTTTCCTGTTTTGTGCAGATTCAGTGCTGGCGAAGGGGGAAGTATCGCCCAATAAGGGCGCTCAGGGAAGGCATTTAATTTTCCCAGGTTTCTGGGTGGGGGTTCAAGCCAGTGTGTTTGTTAATTTCAAGAGGAACCCCTGGATATTTGAACCTGAGCCTTTTTGCTGCTAACACCACCTGGCAGAATAGTTTTTTACACACACACACACACACACACACACACTCACACAGAGAGAGCGAGCACCATTCCAAAGACACACAAGCCCAAGATGATGGAAATCAAAGGAGAGCCAATGACCGTTTGAGGTTTTCTGACATTTGTGGCTAAAATCTAACAGCAGCAGTTGGAAGATGTTGGTACCAGTTAACCTGAATCTGAACCCCCCCCCCACCCCACCCCCCGCAACTCGACTTTAGCCTCAGCCGCAGCCTAAACTTAACTCAACGTCACATCCAGGCACCACCTTCCAGCCTCATCTGTACCTTTGTCAGGCACAAAGAGTCACCTATCCATCTAACTGACTGGCTGACAGAAACTCTCTTTGATAAAATAATAAGAGAACCCAGAGTCTGAGATTACACATCCTGTGTTTTTACATAAGTAACATCATAGACAATCAGTCCTGCCATGAGTGCAGGGGACTGGACCAGATGACCTCTCGAGGTCCCTTCCAGTTCTATGATTCTATATAAACACAATATGGTAGGGATCATTCTGGGTAACTGCCATTCTGATCATCATACTGGAATGATTGCAACATCTGTATCAATAAAACAGTGACATTTCTACCCCTAAATCAGGTACGTGACTGGACAAAATTCTACACCTTTCCTGGCACGGGGATAAAATGCATTCTTAAACTGCAGTATCTTTCCCTTGGAGCCATCTGACACTCAGGGGAAGGGGTGCAATTCTTTCCTACATTTGAAAACAAAGAAATGATTTCTAATCTACCCTTTAAAATGAAATCCCTGTGATGGCAATAAGAGTACAACATCAGCACCAACAGGAAATGGCTTTTGGAAAATAAGATTTGATCTAGGTTGAAATAACCAGTGACCACTGAAATTGGATTCCACTCTAGAACTCTTTCTACTGAAAAATACACCTTCTCTGATAAAGAAGTAAATGAAAACGGAGCTATACTAATCGGAAAAATGAAAACACTGAAAATAAACTTCTTCGCGCTGAAGTCAGCGTTATGTCTGAACGTACCAGTCCAATCCATCCACGAGAGTCTCCTGATAGTTAGCCTGTTGTAGAGTAGCATGGACCCAGAGATTTCCCTCTTTTATTTTGTGCAATCTGGGAAAAAAGTAATGGATTCTGGTTGTGAGACCCTGTTTTCTCTGCACAATTTGGTGAGCATCTAAATGGGTTTCAGAGCTTCCATCCATTTGTTGTAGGCAGACCTATAGGAAAATAAAGCAATTAAAACTTAAACAGATACATTAAAATCTTTCAGTTCTCTATGGGTTGCCTAATAGTGGATTGTCCTTGGTGTGTTTACTATCATACTTATCATGTAGAACTGAGGGCATTTACCGCAATCTTGTATTCAGCATACTCAGAAAATATGAACTTCTACATCTCTACACAGCTGTATGTCTCAGCCTTTCACTTGAAAGAGCAATAGATTGCTGGATACATCTAGCTAATGTAAATCCATGTGTAATGCGGACATTACTGAAGGAAAATGTGTTCTGATAAATTATCTTGCCCTATTATGGCTAGAGCAAATTAACAACAGAGAAGATTTCTCTAATCAGGGAAACTGTTTGCCAGAATTCACCCCCCAATTTTCCACCCTCTAATTTTCAGTAGGGACCCGCTCTTTAATCAAGAGAAAGTCACTGCTCCAAATAAATACAGCCAGGTGATCACACAGAGACAACACTAAGTGTTAGCATGCCAGGATAGTCAGTAATTATCCAGAGTATGATTTAGACTTTCGAGTCCTTGTTATGACCATGCTGATGGCCTTAAATCTCACCAAATCTACTTGCTACATATTTTGCTGCCTTGTTAGTCTGCCTCCAAGCTCAATACCATGCTGGTTAATTATGATTGGTTATTAAACATTGCATGGCCCAACTAGTATGGAGAGTCAGCGCAGTGCCAAACCTTCCCTCCTGGAAGGACAGTGGCCCACCAGGGAACACTTTTGACACAAAAGAGCTCGTTCTGCAAATGAAGTCAGTGCCTCTCATCTGAAAGCTCCCCACTAGCATCAAATCTTACATTTCTACCGCAAAAGCATGTCTGTGCATTTCCACTGGAATTGTTAGCTGAGATTTAACAAGTTACCCATCACAACTGTAAATTCTAGCACAGACTCTATACAATTAATAGATTATAAAGGCAGAAGGGACCACAGTGATCATCTAATCTGACCTCCTGTGTAACACGGGCCATGGAACTTATTTGAATAAATTTCTGTTTGAACTGAAGCGTATCTTTTAGGAAAACATCTGATCTTGCGTTAAAAATTGCCAGTGATGGGGAATCTACCACAGCCCTTGGTCAATTGTATTGATGGTCAATTACCCTCACTGTTAAAAAATTGCACCTTATTTCTAGGGTGAATTTGTTGAGCTTTAACTTCCAGCTATTGGATCTTGTTATGCCATGGTCTGCTGGACTGAAGAGTCCATTCCTATTCTAGCAACAAGCATTAGTGTCCTGTCTACACTAGAATTTACAATTGTGTTAACACATGACTACATTTTGGGTGTAGACATACCCTAAGTATGTGTCTCTAGCTACATTAAGTACTTATATGAGCCCAATGACTCTAGTGTCTTTAATGTGTTTACCCTCACAACACCCCTGTGAGGTAAGGCAGTGCTTTTCTTCCATTGTACAGACAGGGAACTGAAAGGAAACTAAGTGACTTGCCGAAGGTCACATAGGACATCTTGGGCAGAGCAGGGAATTAAACCTAGGTCTCCCAAATTGTAGGCTAGCATCCTAATCACTGGACCGTCCTTCCTCTCCCCCTCACTTGTGTGTACACATACAGCACCCTGAGTCCCCCAGTTTTCCATCCCCCCAGTGTTCTGCATGTTACATATGCACCAGTACTCTGTCCTGTCACTGCCTGGGTCCCTCTCTGTTCCTTTCAGCACTGTTGTACCCCTGTCACCCACAGAGTTACCTCCTTCACCCACCCATGCTCTGTGTCCCCTCACACACTATCCCCCATCCATTCTCTCGGTCTCCCCCTCTTTGAGTCCAGTCTCTCATATAGGGATGCCTGCCCCCTCCCAGAGCAGTAACTTCCTCCTCCCTGTCAGGAAGCAGGCTGGCACCTGTACTTTCTGCCCACCTTCCACATTGGCTCTTCCTCCCCCTTCTTGTGTATGCAGCTAGCAAGAAGAGAAGCTGGACTCTTCCCTCTGGCCCCTCCTGGTGCTCCTGTGCCTGTCAGCTGATGCAGGGAGTTCTTTCTGCTACTCACCACAGTCCCACAGGAGTGAGGGCTGAGTGCTCTGCAGCTACTACTGCACCGTAGCAGCATTTTGGGGGCTACGATTGACCTCCCTTGCCCTCCCCTCCTCTCCCCTCTCCCACAGACTCAAAGCAAAGAGGGAAAATACACTCTTGTCCCCATCTACCTGAAAACTGGAGGGAAATCCCTCTCTACCCACATCCCTCCCCTATAGTTAGGCCTCTGGTGGCCCATAGAGACTCTGCTGGCCCATAGAAGGATGCAGTTAAAAAGTACAAAGGAGGCCGAAAAAATTTCCATAGGAGTTTGAGAGCTGGCAGCTGGCTGGAGCTGGTTATTTCATCTGCCACTCATCCAGAGAGCATTCACACTGGGCAATACTGCTGTGCTGGCACTGAGCACTGGCTTTCTAACAGCTAGCAGAAACATGTCTCTGCCTTGTGTCATTCAGGCTTGGCTCCATGCCTCATCCTCTTTCTTCACCTCGCTATCTTGCTTTGTTTTTTTGGTGAGCTTGAGAAAATAAATGTGGTTACTCTCCAGTCTGAATTTATGTATAACCATAATAATAAACCATATCTATGTAAACAGGAAGATATTGGATATTAGGAAAAACTTTTTCACTGGGAGGGTGGTGAAACACTGGAATGCGTTACCTAGGGAGGTGGTGGAACCTCCTTCCTTAGAAGTTTTTAAGGTCAGGCTTGACAAAGCCCTGGCTGGGATGATTTAGTTGGGGATTGGTCCTGCTTTGAGCAGGGGGTTGGACTAGATGACCTCCTGAGATCCCTTCCAACCCTGATATTCTATGATTCTATGAACACCAAGCCATTAGTACAAGCCTAATCTTCCCTTTCTGTTGTTAAAAGTGCCTAAACAATTTTCTGTTTCTTTTCAATTAAATTACAAGTTTTGCTTTGAAATAGATGGACTCTGTCACAGTGGAAAATCCCTCTTATCTACACTCTTTGAAGTGAACAAAAAAACTGAACAGAACAAATTAGACTTTAGTACAGGCGAGGGTTGCCAACGTTCTATTTAAAAAGTCCGGGACAGACCTCAGCTGTCTCCATTCTTGACTTGAACCTCTAAGGGCAAGTCCCTTTCCTCCCACCCCCATGCTTCCTAGGGTTTCTCTCTCCCCAGTTCTGGATGCTGCAGAGATCCCAGGGCCTCAGATGCTAGGCCAGCAGCCACTGCAACTCCTGTTCACGTTCTGCTCAGGTGCCGGGAGCTGAGTTGGAGGCTGCAGTTGCTGGTCTTTGCCTGCTGCAGTGCTGTGCACCCTGCTGCGGACATTGGCAGAGACTGCAAGTGGGGAGGGTACACCCCAGGAGTACTGACTCACCTGCCAGACAGAGCCCCTTTCTGACCCTGGCCATTCTGTGCAACTCCAGGGCACACAGCCCCATCCACTTGCCCTGCCAGACAGAGCAGGGAAAGCACATGGGGCTGCACTCAAGGACCGAAGTCAGCAGGGGGCCAGTACTCATGGGTGTATCTTTCCACTCCCCTCCCAATCCTGGCCCTTGATCGCTGCCCAGTCTGCTTTCCCTGCACAGCACTGAAGGGCCAGGATCAGGAGGGGAGTGGAAAGATGCACCTGTGAGTACCGGCCCCCTGCTGTTGAAATACAGGATAAAAGGTATCCCGTACTGATTTAGTATGGGACAGGCAATTTTCCACTTAAATAAGGGACATCCCTTGTAATATGTAACTGTTGGAAACCCTAGGACAGGCATGGATTTCTTTAGCAGTCACTAGCGTTATGTTACTATGCAGTTTATATTTCCATTCTTTTTTAAGTTTTTCCTAGAGTGGGACTACTAACTGGCTTGCAACATACGAATAATGTGAGTGTGAAATCTTTAGAGAACTATGATCACCAGATAATGCAGCCCTGTTATTTCTCTTATCTTCTATTGCATATATTCATTCCAAGCAAAAGCTGACAAAAGCACAGCAAACAGAACACACCTGAAAGAGATGTGCAACAAGATGAAAAGGTGAATTTGTAGCCCATGATATCCAAATCGTTGCCTTCTCATCTGGTTATGCAAATTTAAGAATTACATTTCAGTTCTCAAAAGCATTTTGAAAAGAAATTAATGTGTTCAGACTAAATAAAATGTGGCTGCCTCGTAACCGCAGAACAAGATATGAAGGAGAGTTTTACACTGAGAAAAGTGAGTGCAGCACCCAAATACAGACAAATCACTAGGCCTAAATCTTCTGGGCTATTCTTCTATTATAGCACTCATAAAACAGCTCCTGTATAGCAAGTCATTCATTCATACCATAAGTGAGCAGCAAGCTGCCATTGAAAGCTTAAAAGTAGGAAATAGAACTTCACCTAAATACCTTTGAGACTCTGGGTCTAGAATCCCAATCTCATAAACGATCTCTTGGGTGAGTAACCCTTACCAAGCCAGCCAGAAGCTTGCAAGACCAGGCCCTGGTTTCTTGCCATATTTATAGCTTTAAATACAAACACATTTTTGAGTAATTCGAGTGCAGCCAAACCCATCTTAAAGTATTTGAAGTTTTCTTGCACCCTAAATGTCAATGAAATCTGATCCGCTATTTTAAAAAGTTTGCTATTAAAATGACATTCCTTTGTTTGGACTCTGCGGGCCACATTTTAGCCCAAAGCAAATTTTAAACTGATGAGATACTGTAAGAATCCAAAAGGGCTTGTTTACATGGGGAAATTGACTGGCATAGCTACAGTGGAATAAGTATTCCACTAAAGATATGTGGGCATAACTCCCCCTTGTGGACACACTATTCCAGAATTATTCCTCTGTAGCAATGCTGGTCAATTTCCCCATGTAGACAAACCGTGAGAAATTAGGCTTTTAAAGGCAATGCTTGCAGCACCTTCATTTTAGTAGCACAAACACAGCACTGTAGTTGAAAGGCTTTAGGAGATTAAAACAATGACTAGAGCTTTTTTTAAATCTGTAAACTCTAATGCTAATACTTTGATAGTTTTCACAAAGATGTGGGTTTTTTTTCCTGCACAAAGGAAAGGATGTAGACTGCAGCTGTCACAAAGAGCTTTGTAGCTCTGAAAGGCACAATAACGAATGCATATGTTTAACAAGATGTATATTGTATAAAGAATCACCATAATTCTAATGTAGTTATCAGTCCTTTTTGCTTCCTGGTTGGCTGGTTAAATATAATACATATCTTTTGCAGCAATCCCAGATTATAGAATTTCCATTATGTACAAGTGCAGTTTGAGATTCTTTTAAGCTACATCCGCTTGTGTATAGCACAGTAAAGGCAGCCCTGTAAGAGACAAAGTATGTTGCATGTACTATGAAAAATACAGTAAAATGAAAGGTAAATGCAACTTTTGTTAAAACATGTAGCTATTCCACTTTTATTAAAAAGTCCTTTTATGTAATTGGTATTTCACCACAAAATAGCTCTAAGGAGCAATATTCTGTATGTGACTTCTCGATGCTAAGACTCCCTTTGGCTCATGCATTTCTGATCTTCAGCAAGCAGAAATGTATTATGGACAGCAACACATTATTGTGTACATCAAACATTTCCCCAGTGTTCAGCACACAAACTGATCGGTGATGCCAAAATTATGTATTTTTATCATATCCATATTTTTAGAAATACACCATTATTTATTTATTTATTCAGCTCTTTCTAAACTGACACTCTAAATATTTATAGACAAGCTGGTGTGGATATTTTAGTGCAAGCAAATGGAAATATATTCAAAATAATTTTAAAAATCTGTCTTACTGAGTCCATATCTTTTTTCTTGAGGTCTAACAAGAGACATATTTCAAGATGTGTATCTCTCCCTCCACCCCCGCAACATTAGCCGTAACCTGACAATGTGTTACCATGAATACATCATACAGAGAAGCAGGAGTCCTTTTGAAAGCATAGCCCACAACCAAGGTACATAATTATCAAACTGCCTATTTATAGGCTAGTCAGAGCAGCCACATGTTACTTGCTATCAGGTCTCATTTGCAAGCCAGTAGACAACTCTTGCAGCAATGCAGATGTGCCACTGCAAGCCCTCTTATGTAACCGCTCTAAGCTGACAGGAGAGAGCTCTCCCATTATAGAATAAAAAACTATCAGGGTTGGAAGGGACCTCAGGAGATCATCTAGTCCAACCCCCTGCTCAAAGCCGGACCAATCCCCAATTTTTGCCCCAGATCCCTAAATGGCCCCCTCAAGGATTGAACTCACAACCCTGGATTTAGCAGGCCAATGCTCAAACCACTGAACTATCCCTCCCTCAACTTAACTACTCCTGCCTCACAAGCACGGTAGCGATGCCAGCAGTAGACGCTCTCTCACCAACATAGCGCTGTGCACACCAGTTGTCATAAATATAAAGGGAAGGGTAACCACCCTTCTGTATACAGAACTATAAAATCCCTCCTTGCCAGAGGCAAAACCCTTTCACCTGTAAAGGGTTAAGAAGCTAAGGCAACCTCGCTGGCACCTGACCAAAATGACCAATGAGGAGACAAGTTACTTTCAAAGCTGGAGGCAGGGAGGAAAACAAAGGGTCTGTCAGTCTGGGTGATGCTTTTGCCGGGAGCAGAAAAGGAAGGGAGTCTTAGAACTTAGTAAGTAATCTAGCTAGATATGCATTAGATTTCTGTTTTGTTTAAATGGCTGGTAAAATAGCTGTGCTGAATGGAATGTATATTCCTGTTTTTGTGTCTTTTTGTAACTTAAGGTTTTGCCTAGAGGGATTCTCTATGTTTTGAATCTGATTACCCTGTAAGGTATTTACCATCCTGATTTTACAGAGGTGATTCTTTTACTTTTTCTTTAATTAAAATTCTTCCTTTAAGAACCTGATTGTTTTTTTCATTGTTCTTAAGATCCAAGGGTTTGGGTCTGTGTTCACCTATGCAAATTGGTGAGGATTTTTATCAAGCCTTCCCCAGGAAAGGGGGTGTAGGGCTTGGGGGGATATTTTGGGGAGGAAGATGTCTCCTAGTGGGCTCTTTCCCTGTTCTTTGTTTAACATGCTTGGTGGTGGCAGCATAGGGTTCAAGGACAAGGCAAAAAGTTTGTACCTTGAGGAAGTTTTTAACCTAAGCTGGTAAGAATAAGCTTAGGGGGTCTTTCATGCAGGTCCCCACATCTGTACCCTAGAGTTCAGAGTGGGGAAGGAATCTTGACACCAGTGCTTAGGTTGGTGTAACTTATGTCGCTTGGGGGGTGGCTTTTTCACACTCCTGAGCAACATAAGTTATACCACAGTAAGGGCTAGTGTACCCATAGCCTAATACTTGTGGGGGAAGACTTGGCCAATCACCGCTACAGACTGTGCCGCTGTAAGGTACACAGTGTAGACATAGCTAAGAGAATGCCAGTAAAAAAACCTGAGTGACAAGTCCAGAGTCAAGTCGAGTTCTTGTGAACCGAGAAGTTAAGGTCTTTAGAGAAATACCAGCAACAGAGAGGTAATTCATTTACCGATCTGAAATGGAAAGAGTTTATAAGAGAAGAGATACAGCCTTCTTTGATATGTCCTTTAGGTTCAATTGGTTCCAGCTAACATGGAAGTTTCATATTTTACAAAATACCATTTATTGGGCTCAAGAAGTGAAGAAACTAAAGTAGGGTTTTTAAAGTAAAACAAATATTGATCACGTAGAGGCTAATTTTTGATCTTTCCTTACTTGTAGACACTCCTTCATTGTCTGGTAATTCCTAGGTACATGCTGCTAGGGATTAAAGAGGAGCATCTTTGAGGAGTACTCCTGCCTAATCTAAAAAGTGACTGAAGTGACCCATAAATCTAAGAGATAAGCCTAACCATTCAGGGCCATGTTCAAAATTTAGGTGGCAATACCTTTCAATTTTAATGCATAAACTCAACCCAAAAGACATCTGCAGACTATCTTATCCAGAAGGACTATAATTATTTATATTTTGCAGCGCTTCACTCATTATAACCCAGGATAGATTGGTTGCTGGTGCATGCTAGCCTGGAAGCAAACATAGATAGTGCTTTAATTTTGGATCATGGCATCTGTTTAATAACGGATCTGGGATATACGTCCTCTGAAGACTCAAGATGGAAACAAAATACCTCCCCACTGAAACATCACCATTTTCGTATAACCATGGGAAAAAGCCAGGTTCAACTTCCCAAACAAAACTCTCCATTCAGTCCCTTTGATCGATAAATTCCGAGAAGTCCTACAAGCAGCTATCTGGGAAGAATGCAAAAGATGTCTCTCTCCAGCAAAGAGCAAGAGTGTAGCATTATTAGATTTCTTATCTAAAGAAAGAAACTGCTTATAAAGAAGTCAAGCTAGTGATAATTTTCTGTGTTGCTTTATCAATGTATGCCGAGTAAAAGGGCAATGGAGGCCTGCCCAGATGGGAAGGAGCTATGATAAATCAAAATGATTAAGAATGCACAGACAATTCAAGCAGATTTCTAGCCGTAATGATCAGTGCCAAAGAACACAGTACAACAGGCAACCCACAAGAGAAGCAAAGCCATAAAGAGTGTGTCATTCAGGCAATCCTATCAAACCCTGAACTCTGAAAAATATAATTCAGTCAGAGCAAGGCTGATCACTTCACCAGTGGCTTGCTTCTTAGTCTATTGCCCTTGGGTCATATAGAATCTATGGATAAACTAATAATATTACAAGCAATGTGCAACCTGGCAGAACTGCTGGAGGTGGATACCTTGTGGCTTCCATGGGTGATCCCTAAATACATGCAGTAGCTGTAGCCAGTGCCATCCAAAAATCCCCTTGCCGGAGCAGTTTGATAGCAACCACCCCATCCAGCCCCAGTAGAGGGATCACAGCTGGACATAACCCAGAGAGCAAGTTCCCCAAACAGATCCCTCTCTGCTGCCCACACGTGCCCCCACCAACCACACTTGCAGATCCCTCTCCAGCTCTGGGTCTCAGTCACATGTGAAGTAAGCTATACTCCACTCACACTGATTGATTCCAAGACATCCAGAAACTTTATGGATTTGGCCTTTGCCTGAGCCAAACACTTGCCCATCCAGAGGAAGCTTGTCCCCGAGCAGATGGAGACTATGTTGTCCCCTTGGTCTGTTTTCTACAAGACAGCACCTCTCCAGGTTGAAATCTGGGACCACCAGGATATTAAGAAATTTTACCTGATCCTTTTGCTGTACTTTTTGGTTATATTAGGCTTCCCCTGCCTCTCCTTCCACAACCCAAGGATTTCCTGAGCAGCATGGGAGGTATGATTCAACTTCAGGTTCTGACAGCAGAGGTGCTTAGGAAGATCCAGCGGGGGAGACAGAATGGCGCCCAAGAAAGCATCTTTGGTGCTTGGTACTACATCAGTGTTGAAATATACTGGTTCCTTAATTCTGGCCAAGTATAGTGACCTCGCAGATGTGTTGATAAAAAGAATGCCAATGTCCTACCCCAACACTGACCCTAAAACAAGCCTACAGATCTCCAGCCAGGGGCAAAGAGCCCTTTAGGCATATTTACCCTTTATCAGAACCCAAGCTCAAGGTCCTACAAAATTACCTGGATGAGAATCTGACTACAAACTTCATCCAGCCCACCAAATCCCCTGCTGGAACCCTCATCCTGAGGATTAAAAAGAAGGAACACGGTACCTCTGAGTTGATTATCCGGCCTTGAATAGTATCACCATGAAGAACAAATATCCTCTCCCATTGATCAATGAGCTTCTAGAACAAGTCAGCACAGCAAAGGTCTTCACCAAGCTCCACCTGCACAATGCATACAGCTTGGTCCACATCTGAAAGAGCCGACAAGTGGAAGACAGCCTTCTGACCAGGTATGGCCACTATGAGTACCTGTTTACACCCTTTGGCCTCTCCAGCGCCCTGGCCACATTCTAACATTTTGTGAATGATATCTTCAAAGATATCCTAGACCAGTTCATTGCTTAGATGACATCCTCATCTTCTTGGAAAGCCAGACTCTGCACAGCCATGACGTCCAACAAGTGCTGGAATGCCTTAGGAAAAATGACCTATACACCAAACTGGAAAAACGTGAGTGTGACTGCACCACCATTGATTTCCCGGGTTATGTCATCTCACCCTATGAGATCTGTATGGATCCACAGAAAGTATCTACCCTTGTGGACTGTGCCTCACTGAAGATCACCTGCAACATCCAGTGCTTCCTGGGATTTGCGAATTTCTATCAAAGATTCTTCATGAACTTCTCCTGAGTAGTGGCCTCAATTACATAACTTCACTGTAAGAATTCTACCTTTATCTAGATGTCAGAAGCCCAACAAGCAACTAAAGAAGAACTTTGATTCCGCATCTATATTGAAACACCCAGACCCATCCAAGACCTTAGTTGTCAAAGCAGATACTTCTAATTATGCTATCAGAGCCGTGCTATCACGAACACAGGAGCACAAATTCCAGCACCATGCATTCTCCACCTGTGAACATTCTACTCCAGAAAGCTAACTCCCACATAACTATAAAATCTATGACAAATAGTTGCTAGCCATTAAGACTGCCTTTGAGAAGTGGTGTCACCACTTGAAGGGTGCACATTTCCCCATCCAGGTATTCCCAGACCATAAAAACTTAGAACACCTGCTATACCTGAAGTTCCTCAACCAACGCCAGGTACACTGGTCCTGTTTTTACCCCATTTTGAGTTCACACTACATTATCAGCCTGGAGGCCACAGCGGCAAGCCTGATGCACCCTCCCACAAGGGTGAGTGCCCTGATGGTTGCCATTTCACCAGTGTGCTAGTGAAAATGGACCTGTTAGCCCTCGTAAAATCCTCTCTAGTTGCAAATTGGTCTCTTGGCAAACAGATATTGCCCAGTGCTGAGCCCAACCCAGGTGTCTCTGTTAGAAATGGGATACTTCTGTTCAAGGAATGCATTTATGCCCCTGAAGGCACACCCTGCCTTGCAATTCTCTGACTGTGCCATGATTTATATTTAACCGGCCATTTTGGACCATAAAACTGTGCAGCATTTCTGGTGGCCCAGATTGCATGCCTCCATGAGATCGCACAACTTGTGCAAGGTACGTTGTCATATGAAGCTCCCCCACAATAAGCCCCTGGGCACCTTTGTACCCCTACTTACTTCTTCCTGACCCTGCAATCCATATCAATGGATTTTGTTGTGGAGCTCCCCGACTCCCAGAACCATACCGTCATATTTGTACTCATAGACCTCCTAGCCAAGATGTCCCACTACGTGCTCTGCCACAAGATTCCCACCACAGAAGTGACAGCCGATCTCTTCTCCTATCATGTTTTCAAGTTTCATGGATGTGACAGGCTGCTGGGGATACCCAGAGCTGCAAGACACTCTTACCCCTCTCAGCCTCAGCAAGTTTGAGCTTTGCTGCACCTAAACTATGACAACTCCTTGACAAACTAGCTTTTCTGCCTTGCCACTATCGTCCTCAGGACTCCACCAGTCCAAACCTTGCCAGCAGGTAACAGTGAACTTCAGCACCAAGTGCCTCAGTGAAGTCTTTATTCAATGCACAGCCACTATTGCTGAACATTCAAGAAAGATATTAAGTTCTCTGCTTCTTTAGAGAGACAGGAAGAGCAGCTTAACATCTTGACTGGAGATAACTATCATTTCAATTCAGTCAAAGCACTGGGATGGTTTAGATAATAAGTAAAAGAAGTTTATTCAATCAAAAAAGAGGTTTTAAGTGGATTTAAGTATAAGAGATAAAAGACAAAGGGTTATAAACAAACAAAAGTAAGCTTTCTAATGGCTTAGACCTAACTTATCAAGCTATAGTCTTTGCTCCTCATCCATCTTCCTTTTCCAGCAATAGCTAACTAGCTCTTAGTCAGGATCCCCACGGAGTTCAAGACACTGATTTTCCTCATCTCCTCAGATGAAGGATAACTTAGGGGTTCTCTGCCCCTCTCTTTATAGTCCAATAAGCCTTTGGAAAGTATCTCTCAAAGTTCATCAACCCTGCTTCAAGAGGCAGGAAGGCTTCCTGGGGGTGCCGTCTCCATCCCCCATTGAGATTGTTAAATGATCACTTTTTTCCCCACTTGCTCTCCTGATGGCTTTGTTTGCCTGGCCTGCAAATGTCTCTCTGTCTTTGGTCATACCTTGCTCAGTTTACATGGGAGACACATTCAAGCAGGCAGAACTGCATGACTGGGTTCAACTCCTACTCTTCGCACAGTTCACCTACAACGATGCTGAGTGTAAGTCCACCTGCCAGAGCCCCTCTTTCACCAGCTATGGTGTCCACCCCCAATTCCACCCATTCCAACCATCAACTTCCTATCACCCTGCATCTGATCTGGTTGAACATCTCCATCACATCCAGGAGGAACTAAGATCCCATCTGGATTCTGCCAAACCAGACTCTAAGTGGTTCACTGACTACTGTCACTGGGCTAACCTTCCCATCACTGGGACAAGGTCTGGCTGTTCACACAACACTTGGACACCTCCCATCCCTCCCACAAACTAAACTACCACTACCTCTATGACGCATGGCCAGAAAGGGTTAAGCATTCTGCAGGATGAATGACTGAAATTCAACCATCAAAGACATATGGGGAGATAATGTTTGTGTTTTTGTGTATTTACATATATATGGGTAGTGGTCAACAATGTAATCAACACTCCCTCTCTATGCTGTATTCTGTTAATTCAGAAATCAAAAGAAATGAACATTTAAATGAACTATAAACATAGGATGTCGCTGTATTCGTCTCTCTTTGAAACGTATAGCAAATCATCTGTGAATGGTGAAAAAACAGGGAATTGCCTTATGTTCATCTGTGTGAATAATTAACAGCGATGCTTAGGAAATGAGGACCTATTGTTCCCTGAGGGACTCCAACTTCTCAAAGAAGGCCTGAGTTGTATAAAAGACGTTTGGGTCCCAATCCTTCTTATCCCAGATCTGCTTAAGCTTTATCAGGGAAAGTTTGAATCACCACATGGAGATCCCAGTTATGCTGGTACTCCCTGAATACGATATTGGACACTGGACTATAACTTATGGACTAAATTCTAAAAGAACTCTTTGCAACTACAAAGTTCACCATCTCTGCTATGTATCTGAACCTCAAGAACCAATGTCTGTATGTATATGGATCTTTTAACCATACTCTCTCTCTTTTCTAATAAATTTTAGTTAATAATAATTGGTGGTAAGCGTGTATTTAGATAAGATCTGGATAATTCATTAACCTGGGAGGTAATGTGTCCGATCCTTTGAGATTGGTAGAACCTTTTCTTTTATACGATGAAATAAGATTTTCAGAAATCATCATCATATTTGACTTGGGTACCTGGATGGTAGCTTGAGGCTGGCTTATTTCAAGGGAACTGTGTTGCTGGCTTCTGGGCAACCAGTGAGGTAATAAAGAATCTGTTTTATGCTGGCTTGGTAAATTTAAGTATTGGAAGTATCCACCAGTTTTGAGGATTATCTGCCCCATTCTTTGCAGTTCAGCCTGAGTGACCTTGGCTAGCCCACACTGGGACCCCGGTCACAACCTCAGTCCCTTTCTCATCACTCAGCATGTTATCCTGGTCACTTTCCACCTCCAGCTACCCCCCCGCCCCCAGTGTGAGTACATCCCTTGTTACATGTCTCCCTAGGGGAAAAGCACACCCCCAACTCCCTGCTGTGAAAAATACAGGCTCCCCCTCTCATTTCCTCTCTCTGGTTTTGCCCTATATTTCTCCCCCTACATCGCCTCTCTCACTGGTTTCTTCTCCACCTGCCCCATGTACCTGATCTTCTCTACTTTCCCTGGGCCCTCACTTCAGACTTTACAACTTTCAAATAAAGCCTCACTGACCTGTGTGTCCTGGCTCCATCATAATCTTTGCCATTACAATCCGCTCCACTGATATATTTGCTTTTGTCCTCCTGCTCACCAGTACATTCCTTGACTTGAGCATTGTCCTCATCTCTGTTGCCATCTTTTTCACCATCCTCACCTCCATCACTGACATCAGCTCCACCATTAACATCTTCAGCTCCATCACCATCCTCATTGTCATCCCTAACTCCATCATTCACCTCATCACTGTCATCAGCTCCATTGCTATCAGGTCCCTTGCCAGCTCCATCACCCTCTTTGGTGCTACCCAGGGCTCTGCCATCATCTTCATCACTGTCCTGGGCTCCACCATCATTGCTCCCTCATCGCCTCTGTCCTGGGCTCTGTTACTGCCATTGAATCCCTGGTCACCATCATTGCTGACCTGGGCTATGCCACAGTCACACGTATCATCTGCCTCCTGGTCACCATCATCCTGGGTCCCATTGGCTTTACTGTCAGCTCCGTCAACAGATCTCTTCACCGCTACCATCATCAGCTCATTCACCTTCCTTGTCGCTTCCATCCTGGGCTGTGTTGCCATCACTGACTCCCTGATTGTCGCTGTTGTCCCGGGCTCCGCCACCGTCATTGGTTCCCTCATCACAGCTGGCTTGGGACGTGTTGCCATTCTTGGCTCCACCACGGTCATCAGCTTCCTGGTTATCCCTGTCATTGGCTCTTCACCTCCCATATCGATTCCATCCTGGCCTCCATTGCCACCCTCATCACCGCCCTCCTCAGCCCCACTGCAGTCCTTGTTACCATTGTTGGCTCCATCACCATCATACACTCTTGTTGCCACTGTTCTGCTCTCCACTGCTATTGCTGGCTCCCTCTCTGTTGCCATTCTAATCTTCACCATCAGCTTCTTGGTCATTGCCATTGTTGGCTTCCTCCCAGTCCTCATCATTGCCGTGGCTCCACTGCCATCATTGGATCTGATGCCTCCAACCTGGGTTCCATTGCCATGTCACCACCACTATCCTGGGTTCTGCCACTACCATCAACTCCCAGGTCACTTCTGTCTTGGACTCCATCCCTGTCCTTGACCTGGTTTCATTGTCGTCAGAGGTTTCCTGGTCATTACCATCATGGGCTGCCTTATCACTGTTGTCATTGGTTCTGTCACCTCCCCCGTTGCCTTCCTCACTGCCATCTGAGCCAACAGACACCACAGTGCACTGATAATTAGAGCTGGGCAAAGTTTTTCAAATAGTTTATTTGCCAAAAAATGTAGTTTTGGTCAATCCAAAACAACTTGTGAATTTGAAAGAAATCCTTTTGGCCACTCACAAAATGGCCAAAGGAGGAGGTGGTGGTAACCTGCTCCTCTATTCCCACCCCTTATAATCTTTAGCCCAGTGTTAAGAACCCTCACCTGGGACATAGAAGACCTAGGTTTGAATTCCTGCTCTGGAACAGACCCAAAAATGGACTTTTTCAATTCACCAAATATTCCAAAACAAATTCAGATTCAGTTCAACCCAAACTGGATTTTTTTTTTAAACCGCCACCAAACCAAAAAAATCAGTTATTTGTCTAGCTGTACTGGTAATGTTTATTAATACAGCTGATCTAATACTATTTAGTTGAACAATGTATTTGATGAATGGCGTCATTCAAATAAAATATCTGACAAAAATGTGTTGTGTTATTCAACCAGTGTTTTGACTTTTAAATTATATTCCAAAAATGTTTTATTCTTCAAATAGATTTGATAAATTATTTACTAGTCAAAGAGCTCTGTTTATTTAGTTAATTTATGAAAATGACGCAATGAGCAAGATTCCAAACCAAGGATTTAAAAAACATAAGAATATGATACATGCAGGATCTTTACAGAAAAGATAAATCTCTAATAGTTTGTTGTTGAGTGACAGATAGGTATTAAAGTGAAATACTGACACCCAAAGGACAACAGTTGTACTTAAAAAAATATCTCCACTTACAGTTCTATTTAGACTTTGGGGAATTCATTTAGGGCCTAATCCTGCCCTACCCAAATCACACAATTGGGTCCTGCTTAAATCATGAAACTTGAGCTTTCTTAAAGACTAGCAGAAAGATGAAGTTAGATGCTATGCATTTATAATGTGTTTCAAAGTTAAAATTACAACAGTTACATTGAAATCAATAGGTGTTAAGGGTGATTTTTAGGAGCAGCATAAAAGAGAAAATTCTAAAAATCCCTATGTTTGTTACCATGAATTATGACTGAATTCTTTCCCCTTCTGTACGCTACTAAATAAATAAATAAATAAAAACACCTTCTGTCCTTGCAGATTATACTGACTTTGGTAAATTCATAATAGGGCCTGGAGCCTACATTTTCAGTCTGGTAGAAGAGGACAATTCCCAGCTGGTCCAGCTTATAAAACTTGACAGTTCTGAATAGAGTTGAGCAAACTTCTAATGTGTAGGACCTCTTGGCCTTTAACAGTTCACTATAGGATTAAATGAGTAAGAGTTGCTGGATGTACAATAGCAAACAGGTGAATGCTTGACATATGCAATACATAGAATGTGCAAATTTATTTGGTGTTTTATTCTTTTACTTCTTGAAGAGTGGTAAAGTGAAGTGAAGAGATTTAATGTGAGCAGACCTAAAACACTTATGAATGTTTTTGCTTGTTTCTTTGTAATTGCCATTCTGCTATAAAACAGAGTTCAGAAAGGATCAAAGAGGATTACTTTAATGAAGCAGGAATCTCATTTCTCTTCTTCCATAACTAAGGAAAAGGTCAACAGCTTTCCTATATTCAAGAACACAGGTCAACTTTCTAAAAGTCAAATACCAGCCTGAGCTTTTTGGAAGGGTTTGCAACTGGATTCAAGTACCAGAGTGCTGAGATTCTATAATGTGATAGTTACTTATTGGCCTGAATCAGCACTTAAAAAAAAAAAAAAGATTCACGCCTGAATACTTAGTTGTGTAATAATTTCAACATTTTCTGTACTCTTCAAAGCTGACTCTGAGTGTACTTGGTATTATCCCCTTAATTTTAAGTATGAAGTGAAGTCAGTGGGAATTAAGCATGTTTTTAAGTGCTTTGCTGATGCCCTGAGTCACCAGGATACTAAACTATGTGAGTAGTCTCATTGCCTAAATTTACACCCACGCGTAAGTGCTTTGCTGATCAGAATCCTAATTTGAGAGCTCAATGATGCCTTAAGTTAGTGTCTTTTCTGGGGGCAAATTAAAGGAGGATATGGGGCCAAAGCTGGGTCTCAGGAAGTTCTTTGGCTCTTCATGGAAGAATCATGGCTGGATGGGGAGCTACAGGGTGCAGTTTTTATGCTCCATGATCATCTCTCTGAGAACCAATGGAGAAGAGGGTTTAGGAGGAAAGATATTGCAATGACTGAACTTATCTTCTGATAAAACTAAATGTCTGAAGATTTTGCTACTACAAGATACAGTAGCAAGATATTGCCGGAGATACTCTGATAATATATTATGGAGATTACTATAATTGGTTAATGGTCCTTCAATCCATAAGTGCCACATTTTACTGCCAAGTCCAGAAGAAACACACCTGAAAGGCAAAAGCATTTTGCCGTGTTTTGATCTACAACACATTTTATTTGTAAACATTTCTTACATGTGCCAATAATTTAACTGAACACAAATTTTTGTACATTTCAATATATACTATTAACAATGTCATACAAGAAAAAAAATCAACTGTATTGAGTTACAGTTGTACTTGAAAACCTTCAGAATACAAACTGTGTTAGAAACACTGAACAAGAAAAGAAAAAAAGGTTTGAGAACAATGCCAGAAAGAATTTTTGAACCATTGTGTGATAGAAACCACAATGAAATCTTGTTAGTTGGCTCCTGTATCTCAAGATAAATCCAGCTAAAATACTGCTTAGGTTGACCGAACTATTCCCAAAGCACAAAACAAACCACTTTTTTCTTTAACTTAATAGACTTCTTGGAAGGTAGATGCCTAAAATAAATTTAAAATATTATTAACTTGATTTTCCACAATTAATAAATCATTTGAAGAAAAAAGTTATATTGTCTTTATTCTTAATAACAATATCAAAAGATTATTTTGGTCTGAATGGAGGTCTTGCCGTTGTTTACACCGCATTTAAAACAAAATGTTGTACTTTGAATAAAGCCTCTGGACCATACCCAGTATTACAGTTGCAGTTGAGTTTATGATAGTTTAAGGTCTTTCTTTGGTAGTCACCTATTCAGTAAAATTTCCAAGTCTGTGGGTCTATAGTTAGGCTTCTAAATCCATCTTAAAGCACCTAAATAGGAGTAGCTTAATTTTGAAAAGCTGCCAAGTACCTGCAGCTCTTATTGTTAACTGTCAGATTTGTAGGTATTCAGCAATTCTGCTAACCAGGCTACTTTTATTTAGAAGCCTAACTTTAGGTATCCAAGTATGAATATTTAAGCCAATAATAGTGGAGAATTAAAAACAAGTTTTAAAAAAATTCTTCCATTAATTTTGAGGTTGCAGACGACAGACTTTTACATGAGCTACCATAATTGTACATATCTGTATATATACAATGTACAGGTGACAGCCGATATAAAGTTTGCTGCTAGCTAAACTACAAAAGCTCACTGCAGTATTTCAAATAATGCCTACGATACTGAAAATGTAAAGCATCACCTTCAGTATAGGTCCCTTCACTGTGTTAGACGGTGGATTAATGTCTCTTCATGTAGGATATTAATTCTCAGACAGATCAGACTATGGTCTGTTTTCTATGCTATTTCCCCCCTTACTAATATCCATAAAGAACATGTAGCATTCCTATTTTTTCTTTTTAATTTCCTTTGAAGGCAATAAGACAACCAGTATCAATTTAAAAATACGGACAATTTGTACATGTCCAATAAAAAAAAAGTCAACCTTTTTTATTGTAGCGTACACACTAATCAACACATGAAGTCAAGCTCTGTAATATGTGCAGAATAAGCAAGTTCAACTGCTACTGGTAAAATATAAAAGGAGAAGAGACAAACTTGAGAAGAGCATTGCACTGACCATGCTGAAGTACTTACAACCTCCAGTTTCTCAGCCGGAGAGAAAGCGCCACATTTACATTTAATAGGAATGTTAACCAAGTGAGAAATAAGGAAATAACTGAAGATTCCATTCTAATTCAAATCACTGTTCTATCACATTAGGGTGCTTCCCCCCACCCTTTTAAAACATATATCACATCAAATATTTTCTTCTTACCCTCTTATCAAACAAATACAAAAATTGAACATTACTACATTTACCATGTACAATTCCCAGCACGGCATGTTGCACAGGTTCTTGGTCCAATAATTGCTTAAACTGCAGGCAGCTGCTGACAGCATGGTTCAATTTCATTTTAAAGATAATATATGAATGAATTCCAGTAAACAAAAAGTCATCAGAAATTTTTAGACACTAATCTTCAAAATATTCTACATACTGGTTGTTTTCCTGGTATGTTTAACTGGATACGATGTATTTAAACGGGCAGGAAACCACCTTGCAGAGTTAGTATAAACTAAAATGAAGTAACACTGCACAAATTCCTCCCCCCTCTAGGGAGGAAGCCTTCTAAACCTAGAAATGATTAAGTTGATATTTGTCATGAGTAGTTGATGGCTTAAGGAAAACTTAAAAGAACTGTTTAAAGAAATACATCTGCCTATAGATTTTCGGCACTTTTTTCTGCATTTTTTCTTTATTGAGGACACCCACATAAAAACCAAAAGCTTTGTTCTATTAGCATTAAGTCTTCTCCAACTGTTTATTCTGCCATTAACATGTTTGGTTTGTGACATCACTCTTTTCCACAGCGACGTTACAAACATAAACGAACAGCTTCCGGTGAGGAATAAGTGACAGAAGCAAAGACAAGGTGGGTGAGGTAATCTCTTTTTTTGGAGCAACTTTCGTTCGTGAGACACACAAGCTTACATACTGCTCTTCTTTAGGTCTACTCTGTGTAAGCTCAAATGCTTGCGTCTCTCACCAACAGAAGTTGCTTCAATAAAAGATATTACCTCACCCACCTTGTGTGTCTAATATCCTGGGTCCAACAACACTGCATGTGACAGAAGCAAACATGCTTAAGGCGCAAAGATCCTAGTTTCATGTAAGTGCTCCAATAAAACAAGGGACAAAAGAAACACACTAATATATACATAAACAGCTTTCTAGGAACAGAGGGAACCAAATTAATCCCTGGTGCAATTCTATTGCTCTCCATGAAATTACACAGAGGATGAAATTGACCCAATCTTTTTCCAAGATTTCCTAGAGGCATCAGTAGGATTTTATGTCTTCAAAACTTAAGACCTCATAGAAAGTGTCAATTCATTATTGTTATGTTGATTTACCAAACCAAAACTTCATCATCATCAGGCTGACCTACATAATATACAGACATCGGCAACAATTCTTAGTGCCCCATAATACCACCATGATACCAGATTTTTACTATTTGAACACTACTGAAAGCCTTTCCAGAGCCAAATCTCTTACTTATAAACAGAATTCAGTAATAAAATACAAAACTAAACAGGATTTATATATGAGCAATGAACATATCAAATCACTATTGCAATTTTGTGGTGACAGCATAGAAATTTAACAATAACCAGAAAGCCTAAAAAAGGTGTGTTTAGAATTATAAAAGAAATAGCGATTATCCCAAGATACAAATATAGCGCTGATAGCTGAAGAGCTCTCTGTTGCGGCCGGAAATGCGCCAATGAATAACAAGTTGTATACAGTGTGTTTCCCCAGTACTGCAACACAACACACTTAAAAACACTACTTTAATGTGGGTTATGCTGCAGCAGCAAAGCACTTCTTAGTGGTTGGCAGTATAAATTAATTGTAATAGACAAAGAAAAAAGGCATTAAGTGAGCAATGCACGGTGAAACCAAACTATTGGATTTGTTCTTTAAGTACGTTTGCAATAAGAACTGGTGACGGGGACTGTCCATTCCATTCGGATAACATGCCTTCTTTGAACATTAGATTCTTGGCAGGAAGTGGAACACCCATGTCAGCAGAAGTAGGTTGTGAAAACAAACTTGAATTGGTGTCAGAGAGCAGATCCAGTGTTGAAATACCTTCCTAAAGACAAAGGGAAAAATACAATGTTTTAAAATAGGAACAAAGGACCAACAAAGGACATATCTGGCTTCAAGACTAAGCTCAGTAAGTTTAAGGAGGGGATGGTATGATGGGATAGCCTAATTTTGGCAATTAATTGATCTTTGACTATTAGTGGTAAATATGCCCAATGGCCTGTGATGGGACGCTAGATAGGATGGGATGAGTTACTACAGAGAATTCTTTCCTGGGTGTCTGGCTGGTGAGTCTTGCCCACATGCTTAGGGTTTAGCTGATCGCCATATTTGGGGTTGGGAAGGAATTTTCCCCCAGAGCAGATTGGCAGAGGCCCTGGGGGTTTTTCACCTTCCTCTGCAGCATGAGGCACGGGTCACTTGCTGGAGGATTCTCTGTACCTTGAAGTCTTTAAACCACGAGTTGAGGACTTCAATAGCTCATACATAGGTCAGGGGTTTGTTACAGGAGTGGGTGGGTGAGATTCTGTGGCCTGGTTGTGCAGGAGGTCAGACTAGATGATCATAATGGTCCTTTCTGACCTTAAAGTCTATGATTCTAAGGTGGTTTAGTACTAAAACTGGAGTTCTATTGACTCATTTAAGCCACAGATCTGCATTCTGGAGGTTCTATGAAAGCTACTTTCAACCACTGAAGTTTTGAATTTTTATACAGGTGGGTGCATGTGCCACAGAACGTGTCAGGAGTTAATTGACTCTTCTGCTATGTCTACATACAAACTCTCTTGGGTCCAAGACGGCTTTTGGAAAAATCCAAAGTAGAATTAAAAAAAACTTCAATGAGAACTCCATTTACTAGTAATTCCATTTAACTAGACACTGAAAACATAGCTGAAGCTGGTGTTTGCCCTAGTGTCAGAGTCTAATAATCTTTACAAAATTGTGCTCCCTTCCCATCTTGCATGAAACTTACCTTCAGGCCCTTGAGAGCCATCTGCCCTGCAAGGAAACATAAGGAAGTCCAAGGAACTGTACTTCTTGGGATTTCTGTATGTTGTTCCTCTGCAAGGCAGACTCTTTATATTTGTCTCCTACTCTTATCCTTAGGCTTTCTTTTTTTCCAGACTGCCATCTATACTGGGAACACCCTCAAAAGTAAGATGATCACCCTCTCTCATTCAAACACCTCTAAACCATTTCCACAAAGCCCATTAGTAATGCTGCTCCATTTCATTAAATTCATCGTGTCTCACCAATCAAAAGTCATTCTAAGATAGAACCCTTCTCTGTCAGTTTTGCACCTCTTACCTGATTTGTATTGGCTATTTAAGACTATACACTCATCAGAGCAGGAACCACATCATCCTTGATAATTTGTATAAGAAACACATTGTTGGCATTTAAATAACAATGCATGTGTAGATATATTTATTTCTCACATTCTGATTAGCGTGAAGAGGTGGGGGGCAGGGGGGTTGTAGTCACTTCCACTTTTTCATTCCTGGAATCCTTACCCAAAAGTATTTCATCACTAAACTCCCTAGCACACCCCCACATCTCTCTCATTATGTATTATAGCTTTATATGATTTCAGGTGCAATGTATTTTATAAATACAAAACCATTTGTACTTTACATGCCAGATATGTGGATCATTCTACCGATTTCTGATTACACCACCAGATAATAATCTCCATCATTTAGTACCCCCTTCTAGTTCTTGCTAGTTTCAAGTGCTCCTTGCATATGGATACAAAATTTAGAATGTTAAGATCCTTCATGTTTGGTCTTCAAATTTTATCTTCTGAAATGCTATGTATGTTGGAATTACATCACAGGACATTTGAATTAAGCAAAAAGCTCCTTCTCTTCCTTTTCTAATGAGTTTAAAGCAAGGCTTGTGTAGGAGTTCAATACCTCTTCAGTCTAAGAAACAGGTATCTAATCCAAATAGGCTTTCTTCACAAAAGGAATTTCAGTGCTCTGAAAATCATAAACTCTACTTTGTCCATCAGCACATTAAGTCAGTTCACCAGTATCAATCTTCTCATGTGTGCTGCAAGTTCCCAAAGGACCTCAAAGACTACTTGCACTGCTGCCATCTGTGTCTGGGCTGAAGCTAATTTAATGCGCCTAGTTGGAACTACTGTTTGACACTCCAGGAGGAATCTGCTTCAAGAAGAAATGAAGGTTACTTACTTGAGGTTACTTACCTGGAGTTCTTTCAGGTTGCCTACAGTGGCACATGGCCCATCTACAACTTCTAGTAGCAAACATCTCCAACAGATGGAGACAGAACTTTAGATGGGGAGGGCTCTGAGTTACTACAGTGAATTCTTTCCAGGTATCTGGCTGGTGGGTCTCGTCGACATGCTCAGGGTCTAACTGATCACCATCTTTCTGTCAGGAAGAAATTTCCTCCCAAGTCAGACTGGCAGAGACCCTGGGGGTGGGGGGTTGCCTTCTTCTGCAGCATGGGGCATAGGTCACTTGCTCATTTGAACGAGAGTAAATGGTGGATTCTCTGTATCTTTAAATCATGATTTGAGGAATTCAGTAACTCAGTCAAAGGTTATGAATCTATTACAGGAGTGGGTGGATGAGGTTCTGTGGCCTGAAATGTGCAGGTCAGACTAGATGATCACGATGGTTCCTTCTGGCCTTAAAGCCTAGGAGTCTATGAGATGATGGATTTATGGATAATGCGCCAACCAGTGCAGCCTAACAGTAGAACCTTCTCCAAGCAGTGCCTGTTGGAACACACATGCGCCCTCTCCTCACTTTTGAATGTTCCGAGGGCGAGGCTATAAAAGGGGTCACTGGCACTTTACTGCCTTAGTTCTTTCTGAGGCTGACCCAGAGAAACCAGGATAGGACTCTGAGAAATTGTGTGTGGGATGTGTGAATATGCAGAGACATCTTGAAGAACTCTGGTTATTAGTAAATAACCTTAATTTCTCCTTCGAGCGGCTCTGCATATTCCCACTTATGGGAAGTTTGGCAAGTGATACTGTAAACTCAGGAGGAGGGAACACAGTCCTAATTAAATAACTGCTCTACCAAATCTAGCATCCTCTCTTGAAGCCAAATCCAAAGCATAATGTTTAGTAAACGTATGGACTGACTTCAGGTAGCAGCCTTGCAGATTTCCCCAATAGAAACATGTTTAAGACAAGCCCTAGAATTCTTACAGGAGTGCTAAGTGTTGTCACTCTTGTCTGAGAACAAGGTCCGGCCAGCAAAGGGCAAATCAATTTAACTGGCTTCGTCATTTTTGTGTAGTTCCTCTTTTTGAAGTTAAATGGTATTGTGTGGGTTTCTTTAGTATTTTTCTCCCTACCAGGATGTTAAATTTAATTACATTATGATCACTAATACTGAGTGCTTCAGCCATATTCATCTTTTGGATCAGATCCTGTGCTTGTCTAAATCAAGAATTGCCTCTCCCCTTGCAGATTCCAGGACAAGCTGCTCCACGCAGCAGTCATTTACGGTGTCTAGAAATTTTCTTTGCATCCCTTCCTGAGGTGACATATAGACAGTCATTCTAAGGATAGCTGAAATCCCCCATTATTATTGTGTTTTTTGCCTCTGTAGCCATTCTTCACTGTCACCATCCTGGTCAGGTGATCAGTAGTATATTATATTGCTATACTCTTATTGTTCAAGCACAGAATTTGTGTCCATAGAGATTCTATGGTACAGTTTGATTCATTTAAGATTACTATATTTGACTATGCTTCCTTTACATATAGTGCCACTCCCTCACCAGTAAAAAAAAAAAAACCTGAGGAGTACTTGTGGCACCTTAGAGACTAAAATTTATTTTGGCATAAGCTTTCATGGGCTAAAACCCACTTCATCGGATGCATGCAGTGGAAAATAGAGTAGGAAGATATATATACAGCGAGAACATGAAACAATGGGTGTTGCCAACCAACCGTAACAAGACCAATTAATTAAGGTGGGCTATTATCAGTAGGAGGGAAAAAAACCAAAACCTTTTGTAGTGATAATCAGCTGTTTGAAATGGGCCATCCTGATTATCACTACAAAAGGTTTTTGGTTTTTTTTCTCTTGCTGATAATAGCCCACCTTAATTAATTGGTCTTGTTACGGTTGGTATGGCAACACCCATTGTTTCATGTTCTCTCTGTATATATATCTTCCTACTGTATTTTCCACTGCATGCATCCGATGAAGTGGGTTTTAGCCCACGAAAGCTTATGCCCAAATAAATTTTAGTCTCTAAGGTGCCACAAGTACTCCTCAGGTTTTTTTTTTGCTGATACAGACTAACACGGCTACCACTCTGAAATCCCTCACCAGCGTGACCTATTTGGTCATTCCTATATATTTGGTACCATGCTATAATGGTGTCCCATTGATTATCCTCATTCCACCAAGTTTCCATGTTGCCTATTATATCCTGTGACAGGGTCGGGCCAGATGGCTACAGGAGAGTAATAGAAGGCAGATATATTAGCCCCAGGCTAAGAAGGTCCCTTTTCACTGGGTAAGGTAACAGGGAAGGTTCCAGAACAATCAGGAACCTTCTGGAGACAATTAAGACAGGCTGATTAGAACACCTGCAGCCAATCAAGAAGCTGGTAGAATCAATTAAGGCAGGCTAATCTGAGCACCTGGGTTTTAAAAAGGAGCTCACTTCTGTTTGTGGTGTGCGTGTGAGGAGCTGGGAGCAAGAGGCACTAGGAGCTGAGAGTGAGAACGCGGACTGAGGTGTACAAGCATTATCAGACACCAGGAGGAAGGTCCTATGGTGAGGATAAAGAAGGTGTTGGGAGGAGGCCATGGGGAAGTAGCCCAGGGAGTTGGGCACAGCTGTTCCAGGAGGCACTCTAGACAGCTGCATTCCACAAGGCCCTGGGCTGGAACCCGGAGTAGAGGGTGGGCCCAGGTTCCCCCCAAATCCTCCCAACTCCTGGTCAGACACAGAAGGAGTCGACCTGGACTGCGGGTTCAGAAAAACAGCCAAGCTGAGGGCTGCTGTGAAGCTCCAAGGCGAGCAAATCCACCAATAAGCGCAAGACCCACCAAGGTAGAGGAGGAACTTTGTCACAATCCATATCCTCATTTAATACCAGGCACTCCAGTTCACCTATCTCAGTATTTAGACTTCAAGGATTTATATAGAAGCACTTTTACATTTTGTCAATATTCAGTTGCTTAACTTCATGTGTTCTATTTCAATGGGACTCTTACATTTGATTGTTCCTCACTAGTTCCTACATCCATTTTACCAACTTCTTTCCTACCCTCTTTACTAGGATATAGAGTTTCCCCTTTAATAAATTTATCTCTAAGGGATGTCTCCTCCCCAAATCATATGCTGCTGTGCACCTGTCAGTTTTCCCCCAGCTCTTAGTTTAAAAAAAAAAAAAGTCTTCTACAACCTTTTTAATTTTACATGACAACAATCTGCTTCCATCTGGATTTAGGTGGAGCCCATCCTTCTTGTATAGACTCCTCCTTTCCCCAAAAGTTCCCTAGTTTCTAATAAAGGGGTTTAATAAACTTAAAACTGCCCTCACTACACCACTGTCTTCATCCATTGAGACCCTGCAGTTCTGCCTATATTTCCAGCCTGAGCATGGAACTGGAAAGATTTCAGAGAATGCTACCATGGAGGTCCTGGACTTTAATTTCTTATCTAGCAGCCTAAATTTGGCTTCCAAGACCTCTCTCCTATCTTTCCCTTTGTCAGCGGTACCTATGTGTATCACAACCACTGGCTCCTCCCCTTAAGTCTGTCTAGATGTCTCAGGAGATCTACAACTTTGCACTTGGCAGACAATTTATCATGTGGTTCTCCTGGTCATCACAAACCCAACTATCTATATTTCTAATAATTGAATTGCTATTACCTGGCTCTTCCTAGTAACTCAGGATCTCTCCCTAGGAGGGGTGTCCTCAGTGCAAGAGGATACCATGACACCATCTGGAAGGAGCGTCCTAACTAAGGGATTGTTTCCCTTGGCTCCAGATGTTCTCCTCCACTCAGACTTTCATCCTCCTCAACAGCACAAAGGCTGTCAGACTGGGAGTGGGACTGTTCTACTGTGTCCCTGAAAGTCTCCTCTGTGTACTTCCATCTCCCTTAGCTCTTCCAGTTCAGCCGCTCTGGCCTCAAGTGTCTCTACAGTGTCTCCGAGGCCCACGAGCTGCTTGCACAAAAATGCCACTTGCCCACAAGACAGATATTCATACATGCTGCATTCAGTGCAATAAACTGCATAGCCTCCACTCTGCTGCTGGATTTCTGCCTGCATTATATTTACTCTTGCAGGGTTTTTGGTTTTATTTGGGGCAGGGGGAGAATTGGGCTAAGTTTAGAGTAGGTTTGTTACATGTAGCTGCCTCTTACACTCCCTCTCTAAACTCCCTCACAAAATTCCCGTTTGCTGCTCCTATTCACTAACTCCTTTGGTCATTTAGGATCTGTCTTTTGAAACCCCTGTTCTCCCTGAGATGATCTCCTCTGATCATCTGGTAACCCTTGCACAAGTTATTTACTGCCAGGTAATTAGTCACCCTAAATCACTAAAACAAAAAAACCAAACAAAAACCCCACCTTTTCTCCCTCTCTCCTATCTGGAGTCAAACAGGCCTAATCAGACCTGAAGCTATTACTGGCTGCTGCAACCAGCAGGGAATTTGGCACAGGTGAATATGAAAATATGAACACGCCTCATGCAGTATTTCAGAGAATTTGTCAGTTTTCTTAAAGATAAGCTGACAAGAAGCAGGGGTAGCCCAAACTGCTTTAGCAGGTTGCAAGAAACCTTCCAACATAGGTAAAAACATCCCCTTCCTGAAAGGACCACCAAGAATGTCAAATACTGGATGTGATGCCACTTCCACAGCAACTGAAGGCAAGTTCAAAGTAGATTCCATACGATATATTAATTCATAAAATAGTAAAGCATCCTCAGAAGGAGAAGACAGAGAAGCAACACCAACATGCTCATCAGGTGAAATATCAAGTTCAAATTCTTTACCCACCTAACCATGCTCAAAAAGAGGAAGTAACTCTTCATTTTCTTACTCAGAAAGTATCAGGCACCACCATGTGAGCTGCAGACAGATCCGATGGAATCAGATCCAAAAATTCCCCAGAAGACGGATCCTTATTAGTTGGAATATCACTACTTCATCCATATGGAGGATGACTCAAGAACTCTTGCAGCACAGCCCAATAAGACCACAGACCTGCCAGTCTCTCCAATAATTGGGACCTGGGAACATATACATAGGATGAGGCAGCAGAAACTGTCCAAGAGGTTGAGGAAATCCAGACTTAGATGGCATGAATATGGACAATTCAGACCTTTCAACTCTCCCTCTATCCTCTTCTAACTGTGGATTCAACCTCTATTCCACTATTGATCTCACCGGAGATAGCAACGGCACTGGAGGATGCCTAAAAGCTAAGAAGGATCTGTTTGGCAATCCTCAAGGAGTCTTAGGCGGGAGAAGCAAAGATGGCTCTGTGAAAAGACTCACAATATCTTCCATTTTACACCTTTTTCAGGTGAAAGGGATTTAGACCTCAGAACCAATGAAGGCTTCTTCCTTCCCACTCTGAGCAATCACTCACTCAGATCCAACCAACAGTCAGATGTCATATTGAGAGCATGCCAGCACAATAATAGTCTTCTTCTGATCAGACATTGGCACTGGAGTTAATACAGGCAATGGTGCTGGTCTGACAGGCTTAGGAATCATCAGAGCTGGAGAGGGGCTCAACTCTGTAATCCTGAAACATGAAGCCAAATGCGGAACAGACTTAGGTCTCAGAGACTGAACCGCAGAAGACATATCCAAATCAGACGGAACCAATAAATCTGGTCCACAACATTTGGCACTGCTGACAGTGACTGACTTCTCCCTGCCTTTTTAATTTGGAACTGCGACATTCAGAACAAATAGCCTAATCATAGGGTCCTTAGCTATCAGTTGAACAGACAGGGCCCTCCAGCTCAGATGGAGAGGAGCCTCCAGAGGAGAAAGACGTCTCTTCTCCGCTGCTGGAGTTCAGACCCAACAGCAACCGCTGCAGCACCCGAGATCTGGACAGACTGCCAGAGCTGCCGGTCACTGGAGACACCAAGGAATTGTTGGGGCTACCATTAACTGTTTACCCCAGAGAGACTGACGATGACCCCCGAGACCCAGAAGTGTAGGAAGTAGCCCAGGGGAGCCAAATATAGTTCGGTTGTGTTCCTGACTGACAGCTGGCCAGCGTATTGCAGCCAGGTTTCCCCACTGACCCAGTGGCGGACCACTCTGCTACTGTTAGGGCCCTGGGCTGGGACACGGTAGGGGTAGGGGGATGTGGGCCCACCTGACTCCGCCACCCTACCCCTGGGGTGGCAGCCTCCCCACCATAGGCCAAGAGGCCTGCGTTTGTTGGCGGTCCGCCAGAGCCAGGACCCCCGACTGTTTGCTGCCCCACCCTGTTTGCGCTTATTGCTCTGTCCTGACTACAGGCCAGAGCCTCCGGACTTTGCTGCCGTGCCCTGTCTGAGGGCCTGGCATATAGACTTGCTGCCCCATCCTGTTTGAGGGTCTGGGCTAATAGACTCGTTACTGCTCTGTTCTGAATACCAGCCAGAGCCTCTTTGCTGCCCCGCACCGTCTGAGGGCCAGGGCTTATAGACATTGCTGCTCTACCCTGATTGTAGGCTAGAGCCCTCTAATTGTTTGGTGCCTTGGCCAGTTGGAGGACCATGGCCCCTAGACTCACTACTGTGTTATCCCGCCAAGTGGCGGAGACCCCGTGTGAATTCCCCCCAAACAGTGCCCTTCCAGAGGGCTAGTAGCAAAGGGGTGTGGCCTCCCTTCCAGACAGATGGAGGGACAGCTGCAACCGCCTTACAAGTACCAACGGACATAGGAAAGAACTTGTCAACTACTGTATATGAGGATACACATGTGCATATCATAGAATTTCAACAAGTTGGATGCTTACATGGCAACTGTAGAAATGCTGAAGCATTGTAGAGGAAATGCCAAGGTAAGCATGCTACATCAATGTGCTTAAACAAAAAGTCTTCCAAAACATAGCCAAGAGTTTTACGCATTTTCTCTTTAACATTAACTCATCACTACATTGTTTACATGAAGAAACACACCAGACTTCTTCAACTACTAAAACTAGAATTTAACAGCATGTTTCATCTATCACTCAGACTTGGCTAAATTTAGGACATGAGATTTCATTACTAAACAATGACAGTTTTAAATAAAAATATTTCTCTTAAAAGGGATATGGGTCAACTTGATATTTAGAAAATTCGTAAGTAGCACCTGAGGCTACACTTGCCCAGAGTCCCTTAATAATATTTAGGATCTTATAAGCATGTTTCAAATCTCTCTCTCTCCTTTTGCTGTGAAAACCCATACAAAACAGGGGAAACTGATTATATACGGAGCAGAGCGGTGATAACATACCAAGTATAAAACCAAACAATGGTATTTTTCCCCTCTTATTTCAATGAAAATTCAGAAAATAATGAGATTTTTAATATGACAATGTCTTTAATAGCTCTATCATTAAAAAATGAATAAGCTACAAACTTCTACACAACATTTAACAAAAAAGCCAAAACCAAAAGACAGGCCATGCAGAAGTTCCTACATTTTGATTTTTTTCCCTTACCTGGAATGAATAAACAAAGTTAAGAACCTGTAGAGACAGCTTTCTACTGGAATGCAAGAGTTTTTGAAGGCTGTCAAAATGAAAAAAGGAAAAGCTGTAAAACGTAGCAGGTGTCTAAAAAAGTGCACGTGTGCTGATACATATTGTTACTGTAGTGGACTAGAATACCAGGCTCACGATCTTAAGAGCAGCTCTAATGGTTCTTAACACCACTTGTTAAAATAAAACAGAATAATGTAATACTATCATTGTAGAAGAGGTAAATTGCTAACTAAACTCCAACCCCCCACTCCCTGCTTTTAACTGCCTGGGTTTTGTTCCAGTCAACAAGTGAATATCCAATTTCCTGAAGCTATTTATGTTTGTTACTATGATAAAAAGGTGTGGTTGAAAGTTTTACTCAATATGTATAATGTACATGAAGCATGAATAATATATTAAATTTTATTCTAGCTTCTTATGCTAGACCGTTCTAAAAAGGTATGATATACAGTGGTTCTTAGCGTAAGTTACTTCTTAAAATGCAACACAGCAAAAGCTCCAAAAAAGGTGACAAGCAACCTATTTACCTGTAAGATCCTCACTGCAGAGGGCTATTTGGGCCACATTTTCAAAAGGCCATAACACAGCCTCTAAAATTGTGCCCCTAAATCAGACACATTTTGCCAAGAAAAGATGAACTATAATGAAAAGCCACCTTCAAAATGAGGAATACAAATCAGTGGCCATCACTTAAGTCCATAAGATTTTGTTATAGTGCATAAGAACTGCCTTCCCAAAATCAAATGCAGTAAAGCTACTACATTATTAGCTCTTACGGAATTTGAGTTTTGCTGGTATTTCGATGATGAGAGGAAAGCTTGTGTAAAGGCTCTCTATGGCTACTTCCCTCTGCCCTTTCCCTCTACAAAGGACTATATTTATTCACACATAGAGAAGCCACCATTAATTTAAGAAATATAATCTAATCAAAGGTGCTGCATTTCAGTGAAACTGTTGCAATTAAATTGTCTGTCAGAGACCTCATTGAACAAGAGATGAAACAAATTACCATCAGAAATCCCATTTCCTATTGTCTCCAAAGTAAAATAAAATTCCTTTCAAAAAACATTTTGCTTTATTAATCAATTGCAATGTGAAGTTTAATCTACAATAAAGATAGATTGCAAGGCACGATTTTAAGTAGGCTAATCTCCGCTCATACACCACGTACATCAGTGATTCTCAAACTAGGGCCACCGCTTGCTCAGGGAAAGTCCCTGCCAGGCCGGACCGGTTTGTTTACCTGTCGCGTCTGCAGGTTCGGCCGATCGCAGCTCCCACTGGCCGTGGTTTGCCACTCCAGGCCAATGAGGGCTGCAGGAAGGGCGGCCAGCACATCCCTCGGCCCGTGCCGCTTCCCGCAGCCCCCATTAGCCTGGAGCGGCGAACCGCGGCCAGTGGGAGCTGCGATCAGCCGAACCTGCAGACGCAGCAGGTAAACAAACCGGCCCAGCCTGCCAGGGGCTTTCCCTGAACAAGCAGCGGCCCTAGTCTGAGAACCACTGCCATACATTATGGTATGATGCCCACGCTGACAATAGCAACCAAATATTTCTAGGGCTTGAGCTATGATCAATGAGCTATGGGAATGTATATTACAGCAAGTATCTTGGAGCCTAAAAGTGACTCCTACAATGTAATAACATGATACAGTACTACAGTTTCAAACTTTAATTTATTGCATTGCCAAAGCACAGATAAGTTCTGCACACAATGGCTGTGCAAAAGAAACCTCACCTTTCTTTTCTACATAGTCCATGGGTAGCAATTTTTCTGCAGACTTTCCGGTTTAATTCTGAGCTAAACAGTGGAATTCCAAAACATAATTCCAGGGGAACCCATTCCAGTTCTGTTGTGGGAACTACAAGATATAAACAAGAGACTAAAATGTTTTCTGAAAAGAACAGTAAATTGACCCTGAAAATTTAACCCCGGATCAGTTCTCTCTAAAAAAAATAAAAATTGAGTCAGTAGCTAAACTGTACCAAAAGGTTCCTATCTCCCATTCTTTATAAAACTTACACAGTATTTACAAGACAGAACACTTCAAGCAATTCTGAGCCAAACAAAGATTCTTTAAGAGGTCTGCATTAAAACACATTAACAGTATTGCACTATCCATACATCAATGTGTCAAATACATTAAGTTTTTTTTTTAAATGTGTACTATTTGCTTAAAAACACAGCACTAGAGATATTAGGCAATGCTTGTATTGTGTGTTTAGATACTTTAATACTAGATTTCTGACTGGACAGAAATATCTAAGGGAGATTTTATCTTCCAGTAAATAATATAGGTCATTTGTAAGCTCTTACCTTCAGGACTTTGCTTAGCTGCAGAATCCATAGATGTGTCTTCAACAACAATTTCAAATGATTCTGTGCTCCCATTTACATCAGATCCTGATGCCAATTCAAGCTCACCTAAATTTAAGATATTTAATAATATTTAGATGAACATAAGCTTAGTTACCTCCTGATGTACAGAATATATAAATTTTACTCATATGTGATGTATTGATAATGAACACAAAGTACCTCAAACTATTTACCTAAGGACAGTAATCTAGATGCATGGCATAAAGGAATAAAGAAAAACACAACGATCTTACTTGGATCTGGTTTGACACTACAATAATCAAAGTAAACTAGGGATCTCCATCGCTTCTACTTAAATAGAGTTTTGTTTTCAAAATAAAACATGAAAGAGCTGATGGTTTTAAGAGAAGATTTCGTTTTGTACTTATTTCTATATTCTAAACAATAAATTTATACACCTTGATTTTTGTTTAAAAGGGGCATATGAATTCAAAGAAATTGACCGCCAAAGACAAATAGTCTTCACTGCTGACTAACCTTTTCCATCAGAAGCATCACTCAGCTTTCTGTTTGTGTGTCGACTGGAAGGATTCAACATGGTAACATATCCACAAAAATGCTGCAAATCCACTTTGTCGCTTAATATTCTCAATGCTTTATGAACGCCCATATTCACACGAGAGAAGTCTAGCAGAGAAAAGAAGCACACAAGTTTGCCTTTGCATCACTGCAAGAAGGTAGTAGAGCAACCATAGCACCACTACAGTTAATATCCAGGAAGTCAGGGCTAGATTTCTGATGGCGGTTCATTTAGGCATTTGGAGATTTCCCTTTCTTCTGTAGCTCCTAGGTTCAGATATCATGATGGTGGGTATGGTATGGGAAACTGGGTAAATGGATCGCTTCTTCTTCCCCATTCCAAAAACAACATAGTACCTTAAGATACAGTGGCAAGGAGGGAAGAGAGAATGCAAGAATTAGTGGGTACCATTTTCCCCACACCTTCAGCTAGATGGCAGAGTGCAGCAATTTCAATGCTGGGCCTCACTGATGTCCATCTCTTCCACTAAGATGCAGTCTGGATCTTCCACAGTACTTTGGCCCAGAGTTTATGTGAGGTACGTTATGAAGCACAAGATAATACTGCAGTGCTCCCAGGTTTTGAGTCTGGTCATGGAGGAACTACTGGCATCAACAGCTAGATGTCAAAACCCAGAACGAGAAAGGGGGAGTGAGAAAGACCCCTCTGGTCTTCAGCTCAAAACTTTTCACTTGAGGATCAAAGTGAAAGGATGTGGGCCACTTTGCCAAAGACCAAAAGGAAGAGAAGTGAATGTAGGAAATAGCTCATTGTAAACCTAAAACAAATAAACTGGATTTAGACTCAGATCAGGAAACTAATGGATGGTTTATGCTGGTTTGTATTTTGTCCAGCACCAATCTACAGTTTCAGGTGTTAAATCTCACACTTTGTACTTGGGAATGGAGGTTGTCCGTAACTCTGAACAAGACATTACGGATTTCAGCCACTGGGAGGGGCGGGGCATTGCAGCGGGGGACTGGGGCTGCAGCCGTAGAGGTGTGTCAAAGCTTCTGACCCTCAGGAGCACCAGGTCTCAGGGATTTAGACGTGGAGGAGTTCAGGTGCTCGAGGCTTCAGGCCCTGCAGCTCCACTCCCAATTTCAGCCTCGTGGGGGGCACCAGGGTTCGGGGCTTCTGCCCCAGGATGGATGCCAGAGCTTCAGCCCCGCGGCTCTTTTCCTGGCTTCTGCCCGGGGAGAGGGGAGCGGGAAGAGGGGGGGAGAAGAGGACGCTGGAGCTTGGGGCTCCCCACAGCTCTGCTCCCGGTTTCGGGGGCGGGGGGGGGGAGCTGGGGCTCGGAGCTTTAGCTATGGGGGAAAAGCACTGGGGCTGAAACCGGCACTTCCCTGTGGGGCTGAAGCCCTGAGCCCCAGGCAGAAGCTGGGTACAGAGTTGTGGGACTGAAGCCCTGAGCCCCAGGGCTAAAGCCCCGAGGCAGTAAAGTATTTGCTGTCTGTCTGATTACTTCTGGGTCCACAGGGTATCCGGTTGACCGGTAAGTCCATAACTCTGGTGTTCGTATCTTTGAGGTTCTACTGTACATGGCCATCATCTTCTTCTCCACCCCCTTTAAACTTCAAAATGATTGACTAAGACAAGTTTAAGAAGCACTTCACAATCAGTAAATTTCTGCTTCACTAAAAGTAATTGTACTTGTGCAGACCTTGAAAGTGAAGATTAGGAAATTTAAAAGGGACATCATTAACTTGGAGCTTTTTTAAAAAACAAAAACGCTGTGTTCAATTTTTTATTTTCTGTATTACAGTCATGCTCCAGAGTAATAGTCAAGATAGTTTAGCTGAATGCACAACTAGGAGCTCACCATCTGCCTAGATGTTTTCATCTGGCAGTGTTCTGTAGGCAACACAGGAGTGATGAGTCTTGTGGAGAATAAGGTAGATTTAAAAGTTTTTTCAATACACTTGCATACAACACAAAGAGCAGCAAGGAGGTGCAGGTACAAGCAATGATGGGCAATAAAAGCTGGTGTTGTCCCAGTAAGTTTATGCAGGGAAATAAAGAGGGCCAGTAAATTAATTGGAAGTTGGGGTAATGGTCACAATAAGACTATCTTCCTCTACATTTACAGCAGCACCCTGTGGACACTATGTAAGGATCCCTTCAATTTTCTCTTCCAAGTTTAATCAATAGCTAGTAACATTGTAATCCTCTGCTATTAGAAAGTGGGCATTAATATATTTAGTTTCGCCTCTCCATACAAGGTAATTGTACAATAGCACTGAAGTCTTTGTTGCAGAATTCACATTAAAGACAGTTACCTCCTTGCTGTTCTGCTTCCTCAAATGGGAAAGGAATATGCATAGTTTCCCCCATTCCGTGCATGCCATGTCCCTGAACACCAAGAAATTAAAATCAGGGAAAGAAATCCATATATACTACTAGAGCTTGCATTGATTTCTTAGTTCTACTTGTTCTCTTTTGTTTAAGAAAGGCCAGATTGGTAACGCTAATGTAACAAACAAGTAGACCAGATAAGTCTGGTCTTATATACTGAAGATTGTGGTTAGTAATTTAAACAAATATTAATGTAAGCAACTCAAAGTTAAAATGTAATAAAAGAGGAACAGTTAGCTTTGTGTTTTACTCATCATAACTACAAAGTTTAGCGTCATTGTTAGTTTCAAAGTGGCATCACAGCATGGAGACCCTCATCCACAGAAATGCTCAAATAATTGCTTTTCTTTTTCACTAAGGCTCTTACAGGTGAAGCATTTGGTGGTATATACAATATGAAAGTTACTTAATGTAATCCTAAATGCTCGCTTATTTGAGTTACTGCATTTTCTTTCAGTTGTTTTCTACATCTCAAAGATTTTAGCTAAACCAATGAAAGACAAAAAAAGGATTCATACACAATGTCATACTATGGCATTTATTTTACTAAAATGTTTAAGACAAATATACCTACATATTTTTTTAAAAACCCAATGTAGTAGTTAATGTCAGTAATTTCGTTAAAGAACCCTTCATTTTAGATGTTTATGAAGAGCCATAGAAATGCTCTTCACACCAAAAGCAATAGTGAATTATGTTTAGCTGTTTTTGATTTAGATACAAGACCTGAACACCAAGTAGTCTCTCAAGAGGTGCTTTTCTTAGATGAGAACATTTTCAAACAGAACTACCTCTTATCACACACCATTTTGGCCTATAACCTTAGTATTTTCCTTCACCTTGAAACTGCCTTCTCACATCTCTTACACTTGTGAATCTGAATCTGACCACTTTGCAGTATTGCTCAGGTACATCACTCTCTTAGCTCCACTTATGCCAAAACTCTTGTCTATGACCTCATCTCTCTCGTCTTTAATATTGCACCTCTCTTTTGGCCTCCCCAAGTCCCAGATGTCCAAGAGCCTTGGTTCAAGAGCCTTCTCATCAGTGACGCTGGAACACTTTTTACAGTGGGGGTGCTGAACGCCATCTAACGAAACTGCAAACCCTGTATGCTCAAAAGCAATATAAAAAAGTACAATTCCTGCTCACACCACATGAGATTCTCAACAATCGTGAAATAATGCTAGCTTCATTCTGACAGCATACCAAACTTTTCACAGTGAAACCTGGGGGTGCTGCAGCACCTGCCGCATCCCTAGTTCCCGCGCCTGTGCTTCTCATATGCCTCTCAACATCTGAATAACCTTCATGTAGCTACCTCATCAAATCCATCTCACTTGAAAACCTCTTTTCTTTGTTAAAGTTGCTTAACTTATCCTTCTTTCCGAGTTAATACAGTTAAAATAATAAGAAAAGAGTCTGGAATACAGTTTGTAGGAAAGTCTGTGAACAAAAAGTTGTGCAAGAGTACAAAAACACCCTAAAAGTTAGTACAAAATTGTACTAAGATACAAATATTATATGATCAGAAAGAAATAATTGAAAACCAATAAAAATTTTTTTAGTATAGAACTCTGAAAAAACAGGCATCTACAAAGCACAATTGTGATGCATCCCATACTTGTTGACTACATTTTAATACATGGACTACGTTTTAATCCATATAACTGTATATGAATCACACAACGGTTTTGGTTCAACATTTTAGTGACACAGTAATAAACAAACAAACAATAAAGCCGGTCAAAATTTTTCTAAGTTCAAAATTTTGAAAAAAAATGAAGAGTTTTGCAAAAATGTCACTTTTTTTCAGTCACCTCTACTGTACATTACATATAAGAAAAAAATGTACTGAAATTAAGTACATTTTATCATATTCATATCAAGTACCTGAATTAGAACGGCAGAATGTGTTAAAGCATCATTCAACATTGTCAATACATTCGAAGTTAGGACTACTCCTGGGTCATGACCCCAAGATGTTATTAGTAAGCGATCATAACCCTAAAAGAAAGAAACAAAATAAAAAGCAGTAGTAATTGATTGTCCAAGTATATAAAAGTGAAAAGCTAAATCATTAGGCTAATAGTAAAGTATTACAATTAGGAAATTACTGCCAGTATTTTCAGTAATATACCATTTTATATTGTGTTATAACATCACTTTTACGCTCATGCTCCTTCTAGTGATGGAGGCAGAATTTTGAGGTTGGGGGTTTCCTAACATGCTAGTTCGAACAGGATATATCTGCTGCAAAGACTTGTGACAATGTGCAGATACCACAATGTTCCTTGAGAAGGGGAGATAAAAATATTCTCATATAAATTTGGAAGGTAAGAATATGTGCTGAGAAACTTTAAATCTGCCAGCAGTACTCAAAATGATAATGGTGTTCTATCAATGTGGAGTATATCTTCAGAGAAAAATAATGACATGGAAGCACTTTCCTTTTCTCTAAAGATACGACTGTGAGAGAGCCTCATTTCAGAAGATTAAAAAGTCCTGGGAATGTCTCTGGATAAAAAGTGTATATTTTTAACAAAATGCCACTGCAACAAGCAATAGTGGAAACAAGAACAACAACATTTTTGCATGGTAACAAAAAAAGGGTGTGCAGACAGATAAGATGTCCCAAGAAAAAATTTATTGGTATAGGACTTGAGACTATTTGGTACAAGGAAAATCCGCTATGTCAGCAAACCTCAAATCTGATTCTATAAGGAAATTTACAAGGCAACTACATAGAGCGCTTTTAAAAATATAAAAAAAAAAAGCCACACCACACATTTGAGAAATATTGAAGCTTTGGGTTAGGCCTCACAGCTAGACTCAAGATCCAGTTTGTTAGTATTATAGAACCTCTTTGTGGACTGGGTATCCACACTCACCTGACCTTTTAGTACTTTATTTTTGAGACATGACTTTTCCCCATGCCAATTTTACAACAAAAAATAGGAATATAAAATGAGGGAGAAAGAGCAAAACAAGATCTCTGTGTTTTCATTCCTGATGTCTACAAACACTGATGCCAGAAACTGTTGCTACTGTAGCTACATCAAAGGATGCATGCATCTCTCTGTCTATCTCCACTCACTCACAAGGCCAGTTTCTTAAATGTCTCAATTCTCTTTGGAAAGGGAGACATGAAGAATATAGAGTGCTGTACCTCAGTTTAAATTGATATTTGACCAGGAGGAGATTCTACAATTTTAATTCAGCCAAGTTTGCCTTGGCCATTGCAACTTCCACCACCAGGATTGTGTTTTCCATTTAACGTCTTTGACACGGACAAAATGGTAGGAGAAAACTGCCATACCTCCTTTAATCAATCCAAAGCAGTATGAATAGCGTCATCCTAATTGCAGAAGACATCTCCAGGTGCTTCAAAAAAAATCTCTGTTCTAGGACCCGAACAGTCTCCAGAATAAAGGTGATAGTCTTAACCATCTTCTCAGACTCTGAGAGAAGCACGCGTGTGAGAGATTTTTATTTTTTGTTTTATTTGGGGGATGAAGGGAGAAGAGAGAAGATCTGATTCTCTAAGGTAGAATCCTTGCACTCTGGAGTAGAAGCCTAAATCTTTCCCAGCAAAGATATGCTTGCTCCTCATAAGTCTTCTGCTACAGCAGTCTCCTATGTGTCCAGATAGTACTCCTGAACAACCACCACCACCATCTAAAGTGTTTACTTCATACTAAGAGGATCTGCAGTATGATGCATTAAATTAAAGCTAGGGAAAGTAGCATCAAGTTTGCTGGAACAACACTGATACAAACAGCAACAGAAGCAATGAACAGTTCCTTCGCTGGGAGAAAATTCAGGTTCCATTTGAGAGAAAAAAGAAGAAAAAAAAGCATATAAACATACCTGAAAAATATCTGGAAGTTTTCTAAGCCTTGTCCCTTTAGACAGCAATAGGGATGGTGGTCCTTGACCAGTAATATGGTAAATATACAATTTGAACCAAACTGAGCTAACTTCTGGTATAGCTGGTCCAATATGCTGAAGAAAGATCAATCAAAAAATGCAAAAGCATCATTTGAATTGCAACTATTACAAGTACAATTATAGGTTAAGAAAAAACGGCAGAACTTTGTTATTTTACTAGAGTTTGGTACACTTAAATAGTAACCCTTACAAGCAGATGAGACTGGCCTCATGGCCAGCAGCTACAACACCTCACAATTACATGGTGAATCCAAGTTTTAAGATTCCAACTCAGCTGTCCCTTCATTCCCTGGGTATAACAGAAGATGGGAAGGACACTCTTGCTTGAAAGCTAGATTTGTTAAAGTTTGCTAAAGGTACAGTACATACACACCGATTAGACACTTGCTCAAACACAACGCTGTAAACAAGCTGGCTGTCTTATAGAATTTGGTTACCAAGTTAACGACATTACTTACTCTTTTAATTTATACAGCACAGTACGTTTTGCTATTCTAACGTTCACTGCAGAGGTCTGATACGTGAAGCTAAGTAATACACTAAGTAAAACTCAGAAAGCAAGTTACAGTAGCTTCACAGATGATTATATAATGCATTTTCCTAAATTATTGAAAGCTGATCCCCCTCTGGAAAATTAAGCCTATGGCACCCCTTCTCCCACAGCCCTGGCATATGTTGTGAATGGGGTATACATCTTAATTCATTTACCATTCAGGATTGTTTTAGTTATTTATTTTTAATGAAAGCTGACAACCTGGAGAACACATCAGAAATCTTCTTACAGCCTCCCCCCACACTTAGTTCTTCAGACACCCCCAGGGGGACATGCCCCAGCATTTGGGAAACATTGACAGAATGTATCATGTGATGGCAAGTCAACACTTAAAACACTGTAGCGCTTTAATGAAGATGCTCTAAGCCAGCAGTTCTCAAACTATGGGGTGGGCCTCCCAAGGGAGGTGCGGGTATGCGTCAAGGGAGGCGAAGCGGTGTCCCTTTTTCTTTTCTTTTCTTTTCTTTTTTTTTTTTAAAAGAGCTCGTGCCGTCAGCTCCAGGTCGCTGGGGCTCATGCAGAAGGGCCATGCACGCCTGGGAGGCGGGGATAAAGGGGACAGCCAGAATAGAGAGTGCTACTTTAGGGAATAAATTAAGGGCTCTATTACGCCACCCTTATTGTTATGGCACAGTATCTTACTATGTGCTACTCAACATGAGTACAGGGTAGGGTAGTAGGTTCTAAAATAGTATCTCTTCTAGAGGATGCAAAATATCTATTTTGTTTCCTGGCATTTTTTATTTATAAATATAATCTTCTTACTATATATGTTCCATTCTATGCATCCAATGAAGTGGGCTGTAGCCCACGAAAGCTTATGCTCAAATAAATTTGTTAGTCTCTAAGGTGCCAAAAGTACTCCTGTTCTTTTTGCAGATACAGACTAACACGGCTGCTACTCTGAAAACTGATAAGAGAGTAGAAGACTTTATGTCCAAAGGGCTCACAGTAAGGGAGTTCTAAGAACATGAATTCAAAACTTTAAATATATATATAAAGGAACATCTGTCACAGAACTTTTTAACTAGAGAGATAATTACCACGCAGACATTTAGTAAATAAATTCAGCTTAATAAATATGCACATTATACCTCACTAAACTCTGATTTTCATGAAACAATTGTAATATAATAATACGGTTTTATGTGCAAATCATTTAGAGCAAAAAATTCTAATGAAGGTAGTTTCTATGAAAAAGATCCAAAGAAAACTGCTTTTATGTTAAAAGTATTATTTCAAAAATGAAGTGCAATAATATCACAGACTCAGATTCCTTTCAAAGTGGATTTTCACCTGGGGGGTACAGCTGCTGATGGGTCGAATTTCATTGGTGAGCGGCGCCATGGAGACAAGTAGTGTGTAGTTTTTGTTTAGAACTCTACTGCAGGTTGCAGGATCCAAGCCCAGCAAACTCTCACATCGTAAGAGATCCAAAGGAAAACCTACATTAAAAAGCATCAAAAGACACTTTGAATACAGCTAGAAAAGGATCATACACAACCAGTAACAATTCTAACAACATATGAATTAGAAAAGAATCCAGTTCTTTCCCCGAGATGTGTTGGTTCTTCAGGCTGAAAGTAGAAGAGTCTAGTCTGTCACTAGAATACGGAGATACATTATTTTTACAGGCCGGTTTTTCAGAGTTGAACTTTTAACATTAAGCAGCTTGGCTTTTGACTGTTTAAGCTAACTCAGTATCTTAAACAGGTATTTGTGACTATGTTCTAGATGTTTTATAACAAACCATTAAAATATAAAGTTAAATTGGCATCTAGTCTGCTCACTCAGGAGCAAAAACATAGGTCAGAGAAAATGGAATACATAAAAAACTAGCTGCTATGTTGCTTTTTACTCAATGCTATGGAGGTGGCCAATGCCAATGTTCTGGCCAGCAAAGGATTACATCTAGCACCTGGAATCCTGGAAGTATTCAAGGATACCCTGGCATACTGATGTACTACTACAAAGCAGTATTTCAAATCTATGCCTGAACTTGGTCTCTGACAGAGAAGCATAACTTATACCTCACTGCCTACTTGACCATATGAAGAAGAGTTTCCTACTCAGTGAATTACAAGAGTCAATATCTAATATTAAAGAAAAATGGTTATCTGTTCTTCAAGGTGTGGGTGCAGACATGTATTCCACTCAGATGCAAGTGCGTGCCCAATGCACCAAAGCCGAAGAACTTTGCCTAGCTGTACCCATAAAGGTGGTACTTGTGCCCTATGGCCATTAGCCCCTCCCCAGCAACTGACCCCCCACAGTTCCATCCCACCGAATGTCAAGAGCGGAGACTTCGATGCAGAGGGAAAGGAGGGTGGGTTGTGAAATACAAGTCTGAAATACATCTCAAAGAACAGCAATTACAGAACTGATAAGTAGTCATTTTTTATGTCAGTGGTTGTAGTTGTGTATTCTACTCAGGCAACTCACAAGCAGTAATCAGATGTGGGACTTGAAGTCTATTTAAATAATGATTGTAGCACTGTCTTCACAAAGTTTGTATCTGACAGAGATGCTGTGGTAACTAAACAACGTTTGGTAAAAGTACGTACAGAACCCATATCACAGCCTGACAAATGTCCAATATTGAAACACTGCTGAAAAATGCAATCGATAACACTTGGGCTCTCGTCAAATGAGCCCATAATGTCTGTGGGGATGCAGATTGATCTACTCCATAAGCTGTAGTAATGCATGAAGTTATCCATCTGGAAGTTATCTGCACAGAAACCACCTGACCCTTCATTCAATCCGCACAGGAAATAAAAAGTCAAGGAAATGTCCGAAAAGGCTGTCCTCTCTAGGTAAAATGCCAAGTACTGTCTCACATCCAACATGTGAAGTCATTGTTCATGTGTATTTGAGCGCAGTTTAGGAAAGAACACTGGTAAGTAAATCACTTGGTTAAGGTGAAGCTGTGAAATAATTTTTGACAAAAATTTTGGATGTGGCCCCAGCCACACTTAGTCTTTGAAAAACCATGTATATGAGGGCTCCAGTAATAAACCCTGCAGCTTACTTCTTCTCCTTGTAGATGTTATTGCAACAAGGAAAGCTGCCTTCTGGCACAGAAAGGGACTGAGAAAAGGCTACCAGAGGCTCAAACAGAGGCCCCATCAGGGCAGCTAAACATACATTATGGTACCACAAGGGAATTGGCCCTTTCACATGTGGGTGGAGATGACTGACTCTCCTCAGAAATCCCATTACCATGGAGTTCATAAAAACTGACTTCCCTTGGATGGGCAGATGAAAAATGCTGAGATCATTGCTAAGTGAACCCTCAATGAACTGATACAAAGACCAAATGATTGAAGGCATAGCAGGTACTTCAAAATGTCCTGAATATAGGCCAGTAGCAGCTGAACTCCCCAAGCTAGCAATCAAACTGAAAATCATTTCCACTTGGCCAAATAGTAGCCCTAGAAGATGGCTTTCTACTCTTAAGCCACACTTGTCAAACAGCTTCCAAATATCATTCCTTCTCTTCATCAAACCGTACAGCATCCACACCGCGAGGAGCAGGCTGTTCAATATTGGATGCCAAATCTGACAATGATCAGTAGGTCAGGATAAAGAGATATGAGCAGTTGAGGGAATCAGAGGAAATCAGAGAACCAGCACTGCCTTGGCCAAGCTGGTGCAATGAGAATCAGTCTAGCATGATCCAACTTCAGTTTGAAAACAACCTGTGTGATGACAGAAATCCCAAGGAAAGGCATACATGAGTGCCAATCCCCAATTCAGGTGGAAGGGATCTGTCAAGGATCTTGGACTGCGGCCCACCTGGGAGCAAAACTAATGGGCACTTCTTGTGGTCTTTTGTTGCAAACAGGTTGATAGTTGGAATGCCCCATACTCCGAAGACGGACCTTAACACACTGTTCTTCACAGACAACTCATGATTCTGAGAAAACACTTCGCTGAGGTGATCACATTAGCAATTCCTCACCCCCAGTAGGTGAGCTGCTGTGGGTATGTTGTTCTCCCTGATGCAAAATGCCAAAACTTTACTACCTTCTGACAAAGCTGGTTGGAGTGAGGACCCTTGTTTGTTCACATAGTACACCACGGTGGTATTGTCAGTGATTATATGAACCTCTGTGTCTGATGTGTGACCGAAAGGCCCAGCCTGCATTGTAAATGGCTCAGTGCTACAGGATGTTGATAGGAAGGAAATATTCCTATCTGTCCACACTCCCTGAACTTTCAAAATCTCCAGATATGTTCCCCAACCTATGGCAGAGGGATCACTAATGTTATGATCCGTGGAGAGCAGATGAAGGAAACACCTCTGCAAACATTGATTTGGTTCCTCCACCACTTGATGGACGGCAGGATGGGTGGCAGCACTCGCACCAGGGTGTCCAACTACTAAAAATGTGGGTGATACACCAGCTTAAGCCAAACCTGAAGATGACGAAGATGTAGTCTCGTATCCTGGACCATGTAAGTACACATGGCCATAAGATCCAGTAACTTCAGGCATACCCAAATTATGGCAGAAGGGTAAACTTGGAGGGACAGATAGAAACAACAATTATCTGAAATCGTTCCCCTGGCAGGAATACCCTTGCACTCGTACAATCTAGTAGGGCCCCAATGAACTAAGTTTTGTGTGGTACTAAAGTTGATTTTGCTTTATTTATTATTAGACCTAGATGACTAAAAAGATGCAGAGTGAACCGGACATAGCTGAGCAATTGGTCTCTGGACTTGCCCCTCACCAACCAATTGTGCAGGTAGGGAATCACATGTATTCCTCTTCTCCTGGGATGTGCTACTACTACAGTCATGCATTTGGTAAAAACTCAAGGAGCAACGGGGGAGAACCATGTCTTGATAATGCTGCCCCTGCAACTACAAATCTCAGAAACAGCCACACTGAAATAGTCATCTTCAACATCTAGGGCATCAAACTAGTCATTTGGGGGAGGATAGTAGATAGGGAAATCATGTGGAATCTCATGTACTTGATGCACCTGTTGAGACCCCTAAGATCAAGAATAGGTCTCAGGAAATACTGCGAGTAGAATCTTTTCCCCTGATATTGTAGAGGGACTTCTTCTATGGCCCCCAAATCCTGCAGAGTCCACAGCTGCTGGAGATGCAGTGACTTGTGAGAGGGGTCCATGAAAAGGGATAGGGTGGAGGAGGGGGCACAATGTGGGAAATGGAGAGAAATTGAATGGCATAACCTGATCCCACAGTGCTGAAGACCCATTTGTCTGTGGTCATAGCTTCCCAAGCACTGTGGAAGTGAGAAAGGCCATCCCCGAACAGCTGCAAGTTCACAACTGGAATGCTGCTCTTGATCTGACAGTCAAAACTGCTGCTTGCCAAAAGTTGAAGGAGGACAGACTGGCTGATTAAAAGTTAGACCCAGGTGGTCTTCTCCTGTATGACTTATTCCCCTTTCTAGGATGGTCCTTCTGTCTGGCCCGACATGCTGTCTGCCAGAAATACCGCTGGGACAGGTATTGCTGGTGCTAACCAGTAAAATACCCTTTGGTTTGGGTATAAATCCCCAACACACACGAGTCCTTCAGTGAATGCAAAGTCTCATCTGTTCTGTCAGAGAACAAAATATGACCACCAAAGGCTTTTTGCATTTTGCTACACACTCAGAATTCACAAAATCATATTCTGACAGCAGTGGCTGGTGATTTGCAATGCGCATTTGCAAGGAGGAGGCTAACAAATTTTCTCCCCAGGAGATTCATCCTCTCAGCCTCTTCATCCTTGGGTGTGGATTTATATCTCTGCTGTTACAAGAACAGAGTTAGGGGCAGGATGAGATTGAACACACTCAAACACCTGCATGGGAACATAACACTTGTCCATATGTTTTGCTGTAGAAGGCAAGGAAGCTGGGGTATTCCAAAAAGTCTTGGCAGGTTCTAATAATGCTTCATGTAAAGGGAACTACACTACTTGTGCCAAGGACTGAATAATGTCAAGTTGGGTGTATTTTCTTGCACAAACTCCACTTGAATACCCATAGCTGAAGCCATTCATCTGAGAAGCTCCTAATGGAGCTTAAAATCTTCAGGCACTGGGAAGAAGACTCCAGTACCATGGAGTCATCCAGTGATGAGGGTGACGATAGAAGTGGAGCCACTGGAACCTTCTGCAGTAATACATGCTCCTGTATGAGTGGTTCAGACTGAACCTGCTCCAAGGAAGCTGCCTCCATTTGAGTCTGCAATATAGGCAGCTGAGCAGATGATACTACAGGTTGGTTGGGCAACCTAACCCTGGAGTGAGTCAAAGACCAGGACTTTACTGAATGTGGAACATCCCACAGAGCTACTGGGTATAGGGATTTGGCACTGATGGCCAGTATGCACTAGACCAAGAGCCCATCTCTAATGTAGGAACAGTGCAAATCCTGGTACCAATCGTGGTCCACAGGAGTTCTTCACCATCTCCTAGAAGTGTGTCTCAAGGATGAGGGAGAGGGGGAAGATGTCCCTGAGCTTGATGAACCTTCAAAGTAACAGAAGGTAACACTGGAGCCATCCTGCATGGAGTGAACAAACATCACGCCTCATCTGAGACCCAATACGCTGGCTGTATCAGCATCGGAAGTAAGAAAAGAAGTCAGCACCTTGAGGATTGGCCACGATATCACATTCCCATTTGGTACTAACACTGAAGATAGCACAGTCGACAGGGTCAGTACTCATTCTAAAGATATGGTCTGTACCACAGTCATCATTGGTGCCACAGATGGCAACAGTTCCAACGGACCACTCAGTACTGATAAGAAAGCAGTGCTCAATTGTCCACTGTGAGTGTTAGGCAATGCCGGCAATTGGGATGTCTTTGGCATCACACCAGGCAGCACTGCCCATATCAATGGTTTCTGGGCTACTGAATGCTCCTGAGTAATTGGAGAACCAGGAACAGAGAGAGGCAAAGCAAGTCTGACACTGCCTGGTATTCTAGTAGCAGGGAAAAAGTCGATGCTGACATTGTCAGTACCAGCATCTCACGGACGGCATCGGAGTCAACAGTACAGTGTCGAACTGATGCTGCCTTGGTAACAGAGCAGATAGCCCAGCTCCGTCTCACATCCTGGTAGATCAGTCCACACTCCTCCTGGAAGAGAATGATGACAGCTCTGAAGTAGCTGCAGTCCATTTTGTGAGACCTTTTTCTCGGAGGATCCGAAGAAGGAGAATGATCAGAGTCTAGCTGAGGAACATAAGCTCGCTCTAGCTCTGAAGTTGTTTGAGAGGCCAGACGATCTGTAGAGGTCCCTTGTACCAAAGTGGGCCTCGTGGTCTACACTCAAGTGCTGCCTGAGTCTCAAGTCCATTGCCACCTGCATTCTTTTTTTAAGAGACTTGCAGATGGAGAACCTTTCTCTAATGTACCTTTCTCCTAGCCACAATAAACACCGCATGTGGGGATCACTATTGGGAATAGCCAACCCACGTACTGGACAGTGTTTGAATCCTGGTGACAGCATCCCATCAGGATGACAAGTTAATCTAACTATTCTTAGCTAATACTAGTTAACGATTTATAACAAAAACTCAAAAGACTGAGATAAGAAACAGCATGTGGGAAATACCACATGAAATGCTCCAACTCTAGTTGCAGGTAGTGAGAAAGAATGGAGGGGGTTGGGTGGTGCTACCCTTAAATAGCCAGGGGATGGGGCTAACGGCCACAGGATGCAAGCTCTGCCCCTATGGGTACCACTACGCAAAGTTCTCTGACTTTGGAGTGCTAGGTGCACACACACATACACACCTGAGTGGAATACACATCTCCAATCACTCAAAGAAGAACTAAATGTTTGCTACCAAATCATATTACACTTTTTCTATTATCTGCCATTATACCACACTATAAAAGATACTTGGGCTCAGTATATTGGTGTAAATCTGGTGAAATACCATTGATTCAAGATAGCAGAGCAGTAGTTAGTTCACTTGCTTCCAAACAATTCTCTCTATAGAATAGAGCAATACAACTGAATAGTATGATTCTGCCTTCCAAATTCTCCCTTAATTTATCCTGTGAGGTGCTGAGCACCTAAATATCCCAACTATGATTAGCATGGAGAGTGCTTAGCACCTTGCAAGATCAAGCTCTTATTTGTTAAAACAAAACCCAAAAAATCAACCTTATTGATAGATTTTGTCATCACAGAATTGCAATTTTGGGGTATATTTCAGGCCCATAGAGATAGCTGAACTAGCAGCAAGAAAAAAGTTTTGGGGGTTCATCTTGATGATGGATTTTTGCAGTGAAGCATGTTTGGAATTTTTTTGAGGGGAGGGGGATTTTCACAGGCATAAAGGACAACTAGGCATTCACTTGTGTGTGTGTGCGTGTGTGTGTGCGCGCGCGCGTGCACAATGAGAGTTTTGCCTAACTCCCCTCTGTGCCTTTGAAATATCTCCACTTAGTACATTTAGTCATGCAGAAATATTCCTCCTTTACTATCCTTGAATGTGTGTGGTTTGGAACCAGCTCCCTCCCACACCAGCCCAGTTTGTCCTTGGTCTTGCAGTGAAATCAATCTAGTGCTTTGAACACCAGTCCTACTGCCATGTAAGTGACTGATGTGTCAGATGTGACAAGGATGGATCACTGGAGGCTCAACACAGGCAGCAGTGGACTGAAAGGCCCAATTTCAGGAAAGCATCCCATTCAGAAAGGGCACTTAATGAGAAAACTCTTTTTAAAGAGAACACACGATAGATAAACAAACATAACTCCGAGAGACTGGACAGTTTTCCCAAAACAGTAACTTTTACTATACCATTATTTGGTTGTTCAGGTTGTGCAGCTTGTGCCACTAGGTCCTTGTTATGCCGCAAAAACAGTATTGTGTTTCTCAGAGTAAGTGCATGATCAAAGTATCTCTGTGCCTCCCCTTCACCTGTGCTTTGAACCTAAACAAAAAATCATATAAAGGTGTACACGTTGTATACTGTTTCTGTAAATACCAGTTCCACAAATACGAGATTAAGAAGTTATTACAAACATTCTACAGTCAGCATTTAAAAGGTGCAATTGCCTTCCAGTTTTTCAGCAAGAATGATCCATAGCAACCATCACGTTAAGTGAAAGCTGACAAAGCTTGTCAAATACTGTAATGTTAAGTATATTAGTAAGACATTAAAATTAGGGGAAGGAGAGGAATCCAAAAATATATATCCAACAACTTCAGTTGTACTGTATCATCATTGTTCAATATAACTGACCACTGAAGGGGCTTCTGTGAAAGGATGCCATAATAAAGTCATAGCAATTACAGAAAAAATATCTACAAGTATACAACTGTATAGTCATCTTAAGAAATTGGTTGGTTTGTTTAAAATTATGGTAGATATAAGATCTAAAGGTTTTAAAAAATTAAATAAAAAAAACACAGGTCCGGAAAATTATGGCCTGCAAATTCCAGTCCTTAATGACCAAGTTTTCAAAGGCGTGTGAATGCAAAAGTATGCACATTTACAGATACCCAAATCCAGCAAACAAAAAGCCAATGCTAGCACACAAGTTAGTGGTTGTGTGAACATGTATCTACAGACGTATGCACATGAGGGTTTGTGAGGTTTAGTGTATTTTCATATCTTCACTTAGTGACTGCACTTTTATACATGCACTTCTGATAATGTCGTCTTAAAAAAAGTCATTACTGGCACAGACATATAGGACAGTCTCCATTTTAATGGGACATAAAAAAACTGAGGATCGAATATTCCCACGCATGTGTTCCTACCAATATTATTATGCACAAAGAGGGGTAACAAGAAGCTCCTAAAAGCAAAAGCACAAGACCAAAAATACATATCAAATACTGATAGCGTAAAACACACACACACACACACACACACACACACACACACACACACAGAGAAACATCTTAAGCTCTGAAAAACTTTAGACTGTATACAAGAGGGTTACCTTTTCAAGTTCCAAAAGAAAACTGTCAAGAGATTCATCTGATAATTTTCCAACTTCAAACATAGTTACCGCATGACTTTTCAAGTTCTGCAACAATATGATCCAAATATATTGTATATAAGATTTTTTATCTTTCACAGATTCTTATCTCTGTGAGTGGGAGATTTAACATATATATATTTTTGTAAAATAAAGACAAAGTTTACTTAAACAAATGATCATTAAAGTTGCTAAGCAATTGATACAAAAGGTCCTAAAATCATCAGAGCTGCATTATGCTAAAAGCCAAGACTTAAAATGTTTTCTACACATTCGATCTTCACATAGACAAACTGAACAATCTGACATACAGGTGAAAGATTCCCCATCATTAGAAAGGCAGTGAGAGTTGAATCAAACAGGAGGGCAATACGCTTTGTGTGTCCACTAGACAGACTCAAGCTGCTCACGCTGGCTGTGTCAGCTATAAAACAAAGAAAGAATTTGTAAACTTATTTGTTTTATTTAAGAATAAAGACATTTTCCTTAAGCAAGCCTTAAAATCATAAAACTAGATCTACATATGAACAAATAAAGCATAAAGCCCACACTATGCCATACTGAGTCTTATACATATTTCCTCGCCATTATTGCAATACTATATAACTCATCAAATTTAAAATTTAATTTTGCAGTAATTTTATTTTCATTCAGGAAGAATTCTACTAACATTCATAATGCAGACTGGTTAAAACAGCACTTTTTTGAGGTGGGGAGATGCAAGAAGAATAAAAAGTGAGAAAATAACTCAATGCATTTGATGTTAGAAGTATTTCCACAATCTGCCTCTCTCTACATATTCTGGTTGGGTCTATGAATAATTAGCATTTATAACCTCAAGGCATTTTACAAACATTAGCCAATTGATTCTAATGTATCAATTTAATATGGGTGCTAACCTGGATCATCTTGACTGTTGGTGTCAGTATCTGTAGCTGATGAACAAGCTTCCTGTACAGAAGTCCTGTTTTCCGCACTGTCCCATGAAAGCAGCATCTTTTGCGGATCCAAAGTACTCCTATTAACAAAGTCTGTATCTATTATCACTGTAGCACCATGGCAGCAGCTCTGCCTGCTAATCTCATGGTACTTCACGCATGCTCAGTGGCAGATTATGAAAACCACTGCAAGTCCTATCAAAGCCAGATAAAACATTTCACACCAATGTAGAAAGCCTATTTCAAACTATCCCTCAGCAAGACATCTGAATCCTCCAACTGCTGACTACAAAAAAATTCAAACAGGTTTTATTTCTCTTTTTTTTTAAAAATCATTACCAGACATTTAAGTTTAAGAACAAAACAAGGGCCCACAGGATTGCCAGAATGCCCAAGTACTGCAAGCTGTCTTGCCAACCACAGAAACGCACTGCCAATTAAAAGTATACACACCAACAGCTGCACTGAGAAAGGCTGTCATGGTACTACAATAAAAACAGCAACTTTTAGTTTTTAAAAATCAGGAAATAATCTTAAAATTCCTAAAGACACAAATCAAAATACAGAATAATTACAAATTCACAGCCATAAGACATTAAAGCAAGTACACAGTCTGTGTTTCAAAACCAAAATGCCAACATTTAAAGTATTATTTGCAGCATCTATGAGCGAATTTTACCACCAATAACCCTCACATATACCCAAGAGCTACACATATGTTATTCTCATTTTATATATAGAAAATGAAGGAAGATAATTAAATTATTGTCAGGACCACAAAGGAATCACAATGCCAGACTCAAGGGTAGAATTTAGAATGTCCCACCTCTGTAGTCAAAACTATACTTTTAAAGTAGCTCAAGAAACATGGCAAGATACCTACTTCAGTCGATTTATAGACGGAATGTTCCTCCATGATGAATGAAGATTTTCCAGATTCATTACTTGCCCTTTTTTGTGAGCAAAACCCAATCGACAATACATGGACACAGCATTCTGAAGAGACAAAGACACACAAGAGATCAATCAAAAACTGCTAAGTTTCATAACGTAGTTTTTGTATCTGTTTAAGAAGCCATGTAGTAAAACATTGGAGGATTTTCACTTTGGACAATTAGATGCTTTGGATGTACTATTCAGACATACCTTCACCAGTGATAAGTCTATCTCTAGAACATTTGCAAGCTGAAAAATAGGAAACAGATAAGAGACAAAATAAGAATAATTGATAAGTGATTCCAGGACTCATTTGCTACGAGCCAAGAACACCTTTTCTAGTACAAGTTGTACAATCTATTGTCATTTCACAAGTGGTTAAGAGAAAGGAGAAGAAATGCTGAAACCTCAGTCCAATACTCCCTTTCTTGAGCAGCAAGAGATTCAGGATCAAATACTCCACTGTTACACTCCTTGTGCAGTAATTTACAGCAGTGTAGATTACATGCAAAGTGGATGTAAAATGCCAACATTTCAATTGATTGATTTAAGCATTCTACATCCGCTATACCCAGTCAATGAGTACAGAGGGCATTAGAGAATCAAGCCTAGTCTTACGACCTGATTCTGTTTTGAGAAGTAACCGTGTAAAAGTGACACTTACTCACAAAATCTATTCCCTGTGCTTTCATTGTCCCATTCATTCACGTTGGTGACAAAGATAAAAATGTACTACTTTTTACTCTTGTTAACACAACAGAATCAATTCAACTATGAGAGGGGGAAGCTGGGTTCTATTTTTTCTTGTGCATCATCAACTAAATTCCAATCACAGGTTTAATCTATCAGTTACCCCTGGGCAAACCCACTTTTAAGGCAATGGAGCTGTATATGCCCTGAACTAAGGACATAATTTGGCCTGCAGAATCTTTATTACAAAAGATTGAAGAACGCAGCTTGACCTCAGGAACCCCACAATGCCTTTTTGCAATCACTTTTCAAAGTAAAAATGCACCTCTAAGTAGAGACAACAAAGTAAATAAGCAACCAGTACTATGGATATTAACTATTTGCAAGGATCGTTCGCTAAAACTCCCACCCCATGTTGTTCCTGTGGACTGCTCTTTTTGCCAGGGGAATTGTAGTGCTATTTATGAGAAAAAAATTGTGTACTACTTAATATTTAAAAAAAAAAAGCAACTAGCACATTCCATAAAGCACTGAATATTGTTTCAAATCTCTTATCCCTAGACTCATCTCTGGAAAGCTACATACAGTCATATGGCTGTGGAGATGGACACTGACAACAGGAAATGCATTTCTCCCTATCTGCCTTTCAGGTACTTCACCAGCCTATTTTACTGGCCCTTCCAGTTGCCCCCACCTCCCTGATGCAGAAACAAACTAAGCATTACTTACCTCTGCCACATTAGTGTGTTCATCTATTGAAACAAATATCTTGTAGAGAAGAGTTTCAAAGTAATCACCTTGCACTCTGTTCATTACAAAACCTTCAAGTGGAGGCACTGGAAGGAAGAATTATTTTTAATACTATGGTTTAAGAGATATAAGTTTTCAGAGTATTTTGACTGCTTAAAAGCTGAAAGATTTTTTTAAAATAACCAAACTAAATTTTATTCTAGTTCAGACTATGGGGTTGTCAAGGTTTCTTCCCCACTCTGAACTCTAGGGTACAGATGTGGGGACCTGCATGAAAACCTCCTAAGCTTACTTTTACCAGCTTAGGTTAAAACTTCCCCAAGGTACAAACTATTTTACCTTTTGCCCTTGGACTTTCGCTGCCACCACCAAACATCTAACCGGTTTTATTTTATTAGGAAAGAGCCCGTTTGGAAACGTCTTTTCCCCAAAAATCCTCACCAAAACCTTGCACCCCGCCTTCCTGGGGAAGGTTTGATAAGGTTTTGCATAGGTGACCACAGACCCAAACCCTTGGATCTTAAGAACAATGAAAAAGCATTCAGTTTCTTAAAAGAAGAATTTTAATAGAAGAAAAAGTAAAAAGAAACACCTCTGTAAAATCAGGATGGTAAATACCTTACAGGGTAATTAGATTCAAAACACAGAGAATCCCTCTAGGGAAAACCTTAAGTTACAAAAAGACACAAAGACAGGAATATCCATTCCATTCAGCACAGCTTATTTTCTCAGCCATTTAAACAAACAGAATCTAACGCATATCTAGCTAGATTACTTACTAAGTTCTAAGACTCCATTCCTGTTCTGTCCCCGGCAAAAGCATCACACAGACAGACCCAGACCCTTTGTTTCTCCCTCCCTCCAGCTTTGAAAGTATCTTGTCTCCTCACTGGTCATTGTGGTCAGGTGCCAGCAAGGTTATCCTAGCTTCTTAACCCTTTACAGGTGAAAGGGTTTTTCCTCTGGCCAGGAGGGATTTTAAAGGTGTTTACCCTTCCCTTTATATTTATGACAGGGGTAATTTACAATATTTTCCCTCCAAGTTCAGATTTATTCTTTCAGTTTCTCTGGTGCCTTTCCAACTTCACACACCCCCCAAAACTTAAACACAGTTAAAAATCTAAAATCATTCTATGAAATATTTTCATTCAGCAACTTTCTAATCAAAAAATTTCCTGTTGATATATTCTCCCACAATAACTAAAGCCATTCTGCCCAGCTGTATCATAAGACCCCACCTAAATCATCCTGCAGTCAGCCACCAGCCCATCCACCTGTAAAAACCCCCAGCCTACTTAAAAGGTCTATGAAAGAGACTAGCTTTGTACCATGTCTGAATGGTTAATATGTCTGGACTGTGGTGGAAAAAGGAGAGAAGTAAAGAGTTGAGGACCCAACTGCAGCTTAAGTGTCTTGCCAGGTCTAAACTGTAGCAGTGTGAGGTGGTCCCTCTGTAACCAGCTCCCAAACCACTTAAACCAAACACAATTAAACCTTGTCCTTGAAATTCCATCCCAAATATCTTGAGAGCTAGTGCAGCACTCAAAATAATAGTAATTGCTCCCTGAATGTTGCCCCATTTATCCAGTGGACAGCCACATTCTGTAGAAGCTCAGGTTTCCACATGGTCCTAAAGGACAGCACATTAGAGTAATCAAATTTTGAGGTGACAGAGGCACGAACGATGGAAGTGAATAAGCAATCAGTACTATGAATATTAACTGAATCAGAAGGAAAAGGTCCCTCTTCTAGACAGATTTTTTTTAATATGGTTAAGTTTCTACATTTATAGTATCCTTGTTAACTGCAGATACAACAAAACAAGGACAATTGTTTAAATTATACTTAAATGTCTTCAAGGACATGTCTTCCTCTCTACATATGTTAAAAGCAGCTTTATTATTTCAGACAGAAATATTAGTTGAAAGTAAATAAATATTAGCATCAGGATAAAGGACAAATTTTTAGCAGCAAGTTGGAAAGCCACTGAATAAATAAGAAGAGTTTTCATCCATCTTGGTATTATGTTTAAATAGGTCACTTTAATAGAAAAAGGCAAGCAACACCCAAAAAAAGGAAACCTAAATTATCTGGAATGAATCTCTTCCAAAAAAACCATAGCTACTACTGCTAAAACATACACTCACCTGCTATACAACTGTCATCAGATATTGGTACATCAAGGTAAATAAATCCTTTGTTATATAAACCTTTAAAAATAAAAAAGGTATGTCATTTTACAAAGATGTTTACCCAAGTATTAATGATACTAGTAGACGCTAAATTTTTTTTCAAACACTTCAGGAAGGTTTAACGTCTCCCACCCAACTCTCCCGAATGACATACAATTATACAGCTATGCACAGACCAGAAGACTAAACAGAACATTAACTACATTACACTGAAGCAGAATCCTAAATTATTCACAGCACAAAGGCAAGGTACAATTTGACTCCCAGCCATATATTTACTTCAGAAACAGGGATTAGGAAGGTAACAGGGTGTGGAAAGGAGGGTGATCAGAAATTGAGGCAATTATGTTTATTGCAGAAACATGGGGCATAGCTACACAACAGTTAATCTGGACTCTTGAGTTTTAGCATTTACCCTCTACTATCCACATAGAAAGACCTCTGACTCAGGTTTTCCTGGCTGGGGGTGTGGGTTAGAGGCTGGGCTCTACTTTTAATTGGGCAGGAACCCACACTGAAGATGCAGACTTAACTAACTAGAATGCTGATAGTCCTCCTATGCCTTCCCACAATCCACCCCCACCTGAAGGACAGACAAGTTCTCTCACAAATGACTGGGAACCAATCCTACAGAGTCTCAGTACAGACAGCCATGGCATGTGTCCCCAATATATACAGGCATGAATAAATAGTGAGGTCACAGTAATGAAGGTATGCCTTTGTAGTGGGGATACTCATGCCTTTGTAGTGGTGATATTCACATCAAGACTAAGATAACCTGAGTGCTCAACCTTGGTGCCAATCACTCAGGTTAATTGTGCAGCATAAACCTAACTATGGAGAGGGATTTCAAAGGGCAAGACCAAGAGAGCACATTTCAGCATAACTTGAGAACCCTGACCGTTAACTCTAAGAATTGTATCATGAGCGAATAAAGCACAAACCTTGATCACCCAATGTATTAGGTGTCTGATTTATTGCCTTTTGTTTATCTCTGACCTTAGGCCAGAGAACTTATCTACTCCCTGTTCAGTATAGCAGAAAGGACACTATCACCACTCAATTTTTAAATGTGTGTGTGTGTTTTTATTTAACTCATTCTTGTATCCAAGTGTTTTCTTTAGCCCATGATAGGATATTTGAGGCTAACTACCTCAAAAGTTAACACCTCCAAGAATCATTTAGTTACTCTTAACTATTTAGCACTGAAAATATTATGAGAAACAGTAGAAATTTTCACAAGTAAATTGCCAAGTCAACAGCCAACCAGGCAAGCAAGCTTGATAAGATACAGTTTTAGCACAGTAGGGATTTGAGTTGCAGCTGTACATCGTATTTAATAATACAGATTTACTAAATTGAGTTCAGACTGGACTCCTGGCTTATGTTAGGAATTGCATTGCCTTCTAAAAATAAAGACACACACAATATATAATGGACTACACACTGACAAGCCTGCACAGAGTAGCGAGCAACACATACCCAGACAGGCTGTTAAGCACATGTAATGCAAGACAGCCTGTTGTCATAGGCCAGGAGGACACACGGCAAGCTGACATAACCCAAAGTGGCGTGCTTTTTACTGCTTTCTCAAGGTGCCATGTTCATTGCTGGAGCAGGCTCTCACTTGCTGTGTATGGCAGCATACACACAACAGATTTTAGGCCAACCAAACACTTGTCCCCTTAAAAGCCCATCCCACTGGTGGTCCACATTTGCTTTTTCCACCCATGAGACAGGGCACGATCCCTCTGCACACCCACGTTGGGCACACTGCTATTTGTACATTGAGTTTGCACCATTTTCTTTCATCAAGTACAGGCAGCACTTAGCCCTAAATACCTTGTAGGGTTGCTGTCAAGCATTTTCATAATTTTTGCTTTTCTTAAACCCTCTACTGTTCTTACATCTACTCAGAAGCTTGAAATTAATCTCCCTCACTCTTTCTACAGGTTTTGTCCTGTTCAGTTAGCAAACACTGAATTTCTTAAAAAGAAAAGGAGGACTTGTGGCACCTTAGAGACTAACCAATTTATCTGAGCATAAGCTTTCGTGAGCTACAGCTCACTTCATCGGATACAGCTCACTTCATCGGAGAGAAAACCTTTTGAAGTGATAAACACCCATTTTTTCATGATCTGTGTATATAAAAACATCCTCACTGCATTTTCCACTTTTATGCATCCGATGAAGTGAGCTGTAGCTCACGAAAGCTTATGCTCAAATAAATTGGTTAGTCTCTAAGGTGCCACAAGTACTCCTTTTCTTTTTGCGAACACAAACTAACACAGCTGCTACTCTGAAACTGAATTTCTTCCTGCTCTTCTTATAGGAAATATACAGTATAGATCAGCAGCATCAATGCCACCAATGATTTAGGTACAGACAGCTCAGGGAAGAGGGTTTGTTAGTCAGCTTGGGCTCCCTCTGCTGGCATGAGGACATGACTCAAAATATTGTTGTTTCTACAAAAACAATGGAAACACACACAGGTTCTCAGCAATAGAGTGGTAGACCTTTGGGAAATCAACAAGAGATTGTCCCCACCAGATCATAATATTCTTAAAAGAGTCCCATGTTTGCTATCTAATAGTGCTCTTCACAACAGAATCAATTACTATTTTAAAAGCTCTCCCCTCCCCAAATAGTATACATTTGATGAATAATAGCAAATTGAAATAATGTCCCCCTCCCTCATTTGGGTCAACACAACCTTGATATCTACAAATTGCATAAGTATGAGCTTTTTAGATGTCGCTGTGGGAAAGTCATTGTATCATTTCAAATAGAAATAGAGTGACAGCTGCCAAAATAAATATATACCGCTAAGAATCAGTGTTATACTATTTAGAAAACATTATTTATAGGTGATTTCCTCCACTCTTGTTTTATTCCATAATATTTTCCTTCATCTCTTAGCTGTACTAAATGTTTCAGCCTCCTATTTCCTTTTATTCCTAGTTTGAAATACTGGTCCTCAAATTTTTCCTCAATAAATTCTACAGTAGAAAGAAATGCCACATTTGTTAAACACTTACTGTGAACTACATTGTAGTCTAGTGATCCAGCAAGTTGAGGACCTGAATCAATTATCTTGTCAATAACAGATTTCTCAGATGTAATACAAATCTATGTAAAAGAAAACATGTTAATTTCTAGTAAGGTCTGTCTACGCATTTTACATACAGTCACTCAGAATGAAAAGTTTTCAGCTTTAAGTCAGTGAAAACTAATAAAGGCATCTTTACACAAGGAAGTCAGTATATGAACCACAGATTTAAGCTTGCCACAGTTGTCTAGTTTGTTACTCTTATCTCTGCAGAAGTAACCTCATCACAAGATTACGCACACCTCTGGAATCTGTATTTAGTTTACTGCTTGCTGAAGATTTAGCAAGTGAAGTTCAGACTAAAAGAGAGATTTTAAAATTCACTGATGATATAGTGCTCAACCTTTAAGTAGGGTTGTGTATCTTCAATACAACTTATTTAACTATAACAGTTCTAAAACAGATTAAGTTTCAGATCTAAATACAACACCTCTATTTAAATCATTTTACAGTTATGGGATTTTGGAATACAAATAAACTGTATCTGAAATGTACTAGATTCCATCCAAACACTCAATTCCTGCTTTGAACAATTTATAATCTAAATGAAACCAGCAACATAATATAGTTGATTCATTTTGTTTCTTAAGACATATGCATCATACAGTTTATGGACATTCCTTCAGGGAAAAATGTCTTTCGCACTCATGCTGAAATAAGTTTCCTCATACCATATAACCCAGAAGTCAGAATTCACAGGAAAAGAGAAAGTATACCAATAAAAAAAAACCCTTACCACTATTTCCATAAGAGATTCTACTACATTAAGAGATAAACAGTACAGATTTGTAATCTTCCCCCATTTTCTCAGTAATTAGCAATGTCTAAATTTGGCTAAACACACAATACCTTAATGTCATCCTCTGTGATGTAGCCAGCCTGCACCACCCACCAGGCCTCTATGGCAATCTCCACTGGCTTTACTGGTAGCAGATCACGAGCAGTTTTCCTTCTGAAAAATTTCTGCAGTGGTACAGTCCATTTGAGATTGTACATGTTAAATGTTATTGATTACAAATAGAGATGTTCCAGTTTCCTTTACACCATAAAAAAGCTACTTGTAAATGATTACTCTCCAAGTACTTCATACTTAGGCATTAAACAAACATTGCAGGATACCTTGGGATGTGGGAAAGCTGCTGATTTTTATTCCTAATCCCCTAAGGTCACGGAATGCACATGAATATAGCACACAGGGATACAGACTTATTTAAAAAAAAAAAAAAAAAAAAATACATTCTCTCCACCCCAAACCAAATAAAAATGGGAAAATGAAAACAAACCATTTGTGTGTGTACTCAAGTCTGCTAGCATGAAGTCCAGGCCTGAACTATTAAAAGCACACTAGCATTTTATTAGCAAAAAAGCAGAGCCTGAAGATACAGGATAGCATACAACATATCAAATGGAGTGTTTTTGTAGGCAGAATACTTTACAAAACTACTAAGCAGTGCATCATAAGAACACGTATTCTGTTTATTTCTATCAACAGACAACGATTACACTGTGTTCCAGATGAGCTACAAGCTATTATAAACTTCAGTTCATGAAAGAACAGCTAGAGGGTACTGTTGTACTGATATGGTTAAGATTACTCTTCTCACATTCTATAAAGCAGGCCCCTAACCTTTTTGCTTCCCTCAGCCTACACTAAATCTCTTTTAACTTGGATACACAATCCTTTGGCCAAAGGCGCAATGCTGTAACTGCAGACAGAGCACTTATGAATTACTTAATACATTCTTAAAAAGGAAATTATTATTGTAAACTGAGCTTGTAAAAGGGCCAGATCATGCAGACATCAATCATGAGATTAATCTTGATGTCATCAGTGAAACTGATCATACACAAAAAAAGGGCTGAATGATCAGACCCAACACTGCATCCTCAAACAACGTGAGTAGTATACAAACTAAATAGAATTTACATTAGCTACTTTGATTATAAGCTTTTTGATACACACACCAGAGAAAATTTGCTCTCAATTATACCAGTATAAATATGGAATAACTCCACCAATACCAATGGAATTACTTCAGATTTATACTAGTCAAAGGAGAATTTAGCCCCTTGTCTTTGTCTAGAGAGGGCCTTAGACAAAATGTAGCACTTAATAAGTAGTAATAAGATAACACGAAGCTGAAGAAATTTTATTTTTTTCTAATTTTTTTTTGCTTTTTACTACAATTAACAAAGATATTTTAATAGCTTTGAAGAAACATACATATGTTAGTGTATTATTGTTTGATTAATCATAATTTTACTAAAGAGGCACATGGCATCCTACCCCCATCTAGAACAGTTTTGTCAAGATGGAGCCAGGCATGGAGAGGCAGGACCCACGGAAAGAAAATTAAGAACAAAACTTACTTTTGATGACCTGCACTGGTTCATTAGATCAATATACTGGTTTCTTCCTATACCAAGAAGCCGTAGACCTAAAAAGTAAATGTTTGATTTTACTTGGGAAAAAAGTCTATTTTTAATTGAAGATGTGAGAACATATTATTCTCATTTTTAAAAGTAGTTCTGAATATCAAGAATGTTTTCAATACTTCCTTCTTTTTTTCTAAAGAAAGTGGTAAACAGCACCAAAAATAGATCCTGCTAACTTCATGGTAGCTACATCTCTGCCCAAGAGCAGAATTTGGCCCCATTCATTTCTTTTGCCCAGACTGAATTCATAGATTCCAAGGTCAGAAGGGACCATTGTGACCATCTAGTCTCACCTCCTACATAACACAGGCCATCGAACTTCCCCAAGATAATTCCTAGAACAGATTTTTTTTAAAAATCACCCAACTTAGATTTTAAAATTGTCACTGATGGAGAATCCACCAAGATCCTTGGTAAATTGTCTGATTATTTAATGGCCAAAAATTGTCAAAAAGTCACACCTTATTTCCAATCTAAATTTGTCTAGCTTCACTTTCCAGACAGTGGATCATGTTATATATACACACTCTTTTCTGATATACTGAAGAGCCGATCATTCAATATTTGTTCCCCATATAGATACGTATAGACTGTAAATCAAGTCACCCGTTAACTTTCTCTCTGTTAAGGTAAACAGATTGAGCTCTTTGAATCTACCACTATAAGGCATGTGTCCTAATGCTTTAATCATTTTTGTGGTTCTTCTCTGAAACCTCTCCAATTTTTCAACATCCTTCTTTAATTGTGAGCTGCTGGAATACTGTATCCAGTATTCCAGCAGCAGTCACACCAGTGCCAAATACACAGGTAAAATGATCTCTCTACTCCTACACAAGATTCCCCTGTTTATGCATCCCAGGATCACATTAGCTGTTTTGGCCATAGAATCATCTTGGGAGCTCATGTTCATGATTACCGATCATGACCCCCAAATCTTCTTCAGTCACTGCTTCCCAGGATAAAGTAAAGTATAGCCTACCTTCTTTGCTCTTATATATTTACATTTAGTCATATTAAAATACATAATGTTTGCTTGCACCCAGTAGCCTATCCAGATAGCTCTGAACCAGTGACCTGTCCTTTTCATTATTTACAACTCCCCCAGTTTTTGTGTCATCTGCAAACTTTAACAGTGATGATTTTGTGTTTTCTTCCAGGTCATTGATAAATATGTTAAATAGCATAGGACCCAGAACCAATCCCTGCAGGACTCCACTGGAAACACACCCACTTGATGATGATTCCCTGTCATCTTACTTAATATAGTCAGAAGAAAAACAAATGTAAACTTATGTTTTTTATTTTATGACACAAGAGTCACAGCACAGAAGGAAAAGAGTCACCAAGATCTGTCCAACATCTTCATCATCTCAGCCTTACCTTCAGTCAGCTGGTAGTAATAACTATGCCAATACCAGACACTACTGAGTTAGCTGGATTTTTAAAAAGGCTAGACATTTAATACTCACTTCCATGACTAAGGTTACAAAAATTTTAAAAAAGGGAAAAATTAGTGGGTGCTCTGCATCCACTGGCAGCCAAGCTCCCCACTCCTTGCCTCCTTCTCCCCACACCTGAGTGCGCCGCGTCCCTGCTCCTTCCCTCCCTCCCAGCACTTCCCGCCCTCCCACCGTCTAATAGCTGTTTGGTGGTGCTTAGGACTTTTCGGGAGGGAGGGAAGGAGGGGGAGGAGTGGGGAAGGGTTGTGCTCAGGGGAGGAGGTGGAGAAGAGGCAGGGTAGGGGTGGGGACTTGGGGGAAGGGGGTGGAATGGGGGTGGGACGAGGGCGGTGTAGGGGATGGAAGAGTGGTGGGGTCAAGCACCCACCAGGCAGAGGGGAAGCTGGTGCCTATGGTGAGGATACAAGCTAACTTGAGTGCTGATATTCCTGCTGTGCCCTCCTACAATTCTCTCACACCTTGTGCCCAGAAGGACAGACAAGTTCTCCGACAATTCACTGGGAAAATCACAGAGCAGCCCAGATTACGGCAGCACACAGAACCATGGATTATGTCCCCAGAAGTCCTATTAACACAGGAATCCAGTACCAATGAGGACACAGCAGAGGAGAACTCTGCATGAAGAGACACCCCTACTTCAAAACTACTACTTACAGGTGCTACGCCTTTAAAAAGAAGCTGTGATGCAACTGAAGCCTTCAAACTGTTTTCAGAAGCTGCATTTATCTACCTCACTAAACATAAGAATGCAGCCAGAAAATACTTACAGTCAGCAGCAGTAAAGTTAGGCAATGAATCGTAGCTTTTTTCACTGTTCATTATATCCTTTAAAAAACAACACACAGAAAAGAAAAAAGCTTAATTTGTAGCAAGAAACACAGTTTTGGACCAATGTAGTCCACTATTTCAGAAAGGGGCATTTCTTTGATATCAATGAGCATTTAAAACCTAAAATAATGTGTGCATTTTTGATATAAAAATCTATCCCTCAAATTGAAGAATTTGACAAAGAAAATCTAGCCTGCTAAAATCAGTTAGCACTTTTGAGAGATCTGGCTTACTGTAAAAGTGATGCGAGAACTGTACCAAAAATTATATGCTTACTATTAATGATAATCAGATCCCTTAAAAAGTTATATTGTAAAAACCCCAGAAAGCCTGACAGGCAAATTACTAAGGGTCTAAGTCTATTTCCATTAAAGTCTGTGGTAAAACTGGAGAAGTTCAACCAAACAGGAAGAAAAAAGCACTAATGAAAGTAGCTAATCGTAATCACAACAACAATTATCAATTTGTTCTACATTAAACTGTATGCATCTTTTACTCAAATGACAAAATATTATGTGTACTGCACCCAAGAGAAATGACAGAAGGTTGCCAGCAGAGCTGGTTGGGCATTTTTTGATGAAAAATGCCAATTCACCAAAACTGTAAAAGAGAGTCAGTTTTGACAAATTTCTCATTTTGAACATTTTTTAGATGTTTCAAAGTTGTCAAAATGGGCTGTTTTGACATTTTCCGAACGAAAAAGTTCCATTTTTTTCAGGTCAGCATGACTTTTTGTTTTGACATTTAAGTTAATTTGTAGTAAAAAAAAAAAAAAAAGTTTAAAAGGTCATAATTGAAATAAAATGTTTTGATTGATTCAATCTGAAATTTTGGGGATTTTCAGTTTGCAAAAAATTAGGAGCTTTCAATTGATTCAGGACTAGAAAACCATTTCCCATCCAACTGCAGTTGCCAATCCCTAGCTCTGCAGATTTCAGAGTAGCAGCCGTGTTAGTCTGTATTCGCAAAAAGAAAAGGCATACTTGTGGCACCTTAGAGACTAACAAATTTATTTGAGCATAAGCTTTCGTGAGCTACAGTTCACTTCATCAGATGCATTCAGTGGAAAATACAGCGGGGAGATTTATATACATAGGGGTAGGCTGAGTTGTGATTATCAGCACAGTTCTGAAGAAGCCTTCCTTCATGCGGCTCATTAGCAGCAGCAGTCTCTCCAAGAGCAAACAATAACAGTCATTTGACTGGCTGGCAGACATTACAATGCTACAAAAAGCACTTCTCAAAGGACAGAGCATGACATGTTTTGTTTTAATTCTGTTCCCAAACTCACCTCCATTATTCCTGTGTAATACGAAAATGGTGTTATCCTCAGGCCTTTTACCATGATGTCAGACAAATGGTAAGGGTACAGCATGAGATGATCTCTACTGTATTTTAACAGTTCCTCATAGTATTTTCGTTCTTCTTTCTTGACATGCTTAACTGGGGGGGAAAAAAGGTCAGGCTAATATTCTGTTACACTGTTCTCTCAAAATGGTGCAGAGATTATATTTTTACACTTAAACTGCATGGCAACACACAAAAAAGGTTAGTCGTAAAATGGTATGAAATTGACTTAAGAAATAAAAGGGGGAGCTGATCCAAAGATGTTGAGCACCACCATCTGCTATTAACTTCTATAGGAGATGCAGGTGCTCAGAGCCTCTCAGGATAAGGTTGGAAATCAGAAAGATTACTTGTGATAAGATTAGCTATTAAGCTACTGAATAATCTCACAAGGAAATAGTGAAAACCCAATGAGAGTAATGTAAAGCTAACTAGAACGTAGCACTGAAGAATATATTGTACGGAGCAATCCATTTTCAGCAACGATAGATAAGCTTATTGTTTGGTTTACTATGTGTCTCATTTCTAAATGAGACATGCCATTCTGGCATAAACAGACATGAAAAGAGGCTAAAATATACACTCATGTTCATGATTTAGAATGCCTGGAGTTGCCAGCACACCTCCTTTTAAAGCAGCGAGAGCTTTGTCCACTACAGAAGAGAAAGTGAGTAAAAGCGGTGTGAATCCAATGAGAATTCTATGTCAAACAGCTTGGACCCCAGGCCGACTTCTTTGTACCTGGCTGGGCTCCTTCTAGAGCAGTGGTTCCCAAACTTGTTCCGCTGCTTGTGCAGGCAAAGCCCCTGGCGGGCCGCGCCAGTTTGTTTACCTGCCGCCTCCGCAGGTTCGGCCGATTGCGGCTCCCACTGGCCATGGTTCGCTGCTCTAGGCCAACGGGAGCTGCTGGAAACGGCGCGGGCCGACAGACATGCTGGCCGCCGCTTCCACCAGCTCCCATTGGCCCGGAGCAGCGAACTGCGGCCAGTGGGAGCCACGATCAGCCAAACCTGCGGACACGGCAGGTAAACAAACTGGCGCGGCCCACCAGGGGCTTTGCCTGCACAAGCAGCGGAACAAGTTTGGGAACGACTGCTCTACAGGGATACTTCCTTTGACATCATGGCTGTAAATTAGTTCAGTCCTCCATTAACAAGCCCTAACCTTGTCTGAAGGGCTCAGATGGCACACAGGAGACTTACTAAGTCGGCCATCAGTAAGCTTCACTTGGAAACCTGCAGAGTCTGAAAGGTGCATTCCACAAAGAAGTCACTGCAGTTAGGTGGATTTCAAAATTAAATTTACTTTTGGGGTTCTAGCATTAAAAGGGTGTTTTGCTGGGGTCTTTTTTGGCGGAAATTTGGAGGCTTAAGTTGGTTCTGACAGGTCTATAGTAATTTCAGTGACATACTTTTGTAAGCTATTAAAGATCACAGTACATTCAAACAAAGGCTTTATAAGTAGAGTAAGTTATCAAATTGAAGTTATCAGTCTTCCACACTCACCTAAGTTATTTCGGTATCGTAGCTGATTACGAATACTATAGAGTACAACCTGCTTTTCATACTCCCTCTGAGAGTTTCCAAGACCCTATGAAACAAAATATAAATGTTATTTTAGTTGAACTGTATAGTCGTTTAATTAAATCAGTGCAACTTGTACTACAGACAGGTATATTCTACTACATCTACTGAATTCTCCTAATCTGTCATAGTAATAGGAGATCAAGATTAACCATCTAACTGAATTAATAAAGGGTACCTTTGAACTGTACTTTTCTAAGGCTATGTCTACACTACAGAGCCTATGCTGGCATGGCCCCCACTGCAAACCAGCATACACTGGCAGAAAAACTTTCTGTTGGTGTAAGAACACCACCTCCCCAAACAAAATTATCTACGCCACCAGAAGCCCTCTTCTGTCATAATAGCTGCATCTACACTCAGAGTTTTCCTGGCTAGGTCAAGTCAGTCAGGGATGTGGTTTTTTCACACTCTGACTGAAATAGCTATATGCCAATATAAATTTTAAGTGCAGACAAGCTTAAGTGTTCTTGCACCACTCTTCTGATCAAGAGAAAGAATCAAATCCTGAAAACAAGTCTGTACGGGCCACATATACTTATTAGGACCCAATCATGCAAAGTGTCAAGCATCTCATAAAGCGCTAAGCACTTGAGTGAAGGGTGGTCAGCTCCTTGCAGGATCAACTTCTTAGGCCATATCTACACAAAGTTGCATAGGGTTTACTAAAGTGTGATGTAAAACTGATTTAGCTAATGCAACTTTGGGTATAGACATAGTTTGGTTTAAACCTGAATGTAAGAATGTCCACATAAAGGTTTACACTCAGAAAATAGGTGTGTTTTTCACATATGTTTGCTAATATGTAAAAAGCCTAATGTAGACCAGGCTGTAGTTTTAACATGTGCTAGCTGGTTAAAGTATACCCTTGGCTCCCCCTTAGGCTGCACTTTGACCAACTAATACATATTAAAACTACAGCTTGCCTGGTCTATATTAGGATTTTAACAAATTAGCCAATGTCTTTTTTCCTTAGTAAAGACATGGCCAAAATTGCACCAGTTTAACTCAGCTGGTTCAACATCACAATTTTAGTTAAACTGGTGCAAAACTTGTGTATTTAGACAAGCCCTTAGTTAAACCAGTGCAAAGTCCAGTGCAGACACTCAAATTTAAGAATGGCTGTGATGAGGTGTACTAAACCCAAAGGCCCGCCACTTGGAGGCTTCACAGTCATATCACACCCTGCCCCAGGAAAAGAGCAAAAGAGGTGTGTCCTCCCAAAAGGCTGAGAGAGAGACTGCATCAAAAGCAGTCAATTAAAATAGAGGCTGCAGGGAAGGAACCAGAGCCCAGAAGCCTCACATGAAAGGAGCTGCTGGGCCTAAGTAGATTCAGTTGCTGGCTGGAGCCAGAAGAGCATGGATGGTGCTCCTGGCTCGCTGCAGCAGTTCCAGTACCTGGACAGAGCAGTTGCCAGAAGGGACCAGGGGAACAAGGAAGATGCTTCTGGCTGGCTGCTGGGACTCAAGCAAGACTTCAGCCCAAGGTAAGGGTGAAGCTGAACATGCTGGGACCATGGGGAAGTGGTCCAGGGAACAGTAGCAGCAACAGGTTAAAGCAGGGGTCTCAAACAATGCAGCCCGTGAGATTTTTTTTGTGAGGCCCGCCAGCTCCCCGCGGCCCCCCCCAGCATTTACCTAGAGCGGGTCCGGCCCGGTGAGCACTGGGGGCAGGGAAGGCTCCTTCCCTGCCTGCCCTGCCCCCGCGCCGCTCCGGGAAGCGGCTGAGACCTGGGGAGGGGGGGCATAGGGGTCTGTGTGTTGTCCTGGCAGCTCCTCTAGGTACCTCCCCCGAAGCTCCCATTGGCCGCGGTTCCCTGTTCCCAGCCAATGGAAGCTTCAGGGGAGGTACCTGGAGGTGCGGCCAGGGCAACACACAGACCCCTGTGACCCCCCCTCCCCCCCCCCAGGTCCCGGCCGCTTCCCAGAGCGGCACGGGGCTAGGGCAGGCAGGCAGCCTGCCCTGCCCCCAGTGCGTGCCGGGCCGGACCCGCCCCCGATCCCCTCCTGCAGCCAAACCCCCTGCCCTGAGCCCCCTGCTGCACCCCACACCCCTCCAGCACCCCGACCCCCTGCCCTGAGCCCCCTGCCGCACCCCTCCTGCACCTCAACCCCCTTCTCTGAGCCCCCTGCCGCACCCACACCCCTTCTGCACCCCAACCCCCTGCCCTGAGCCGCCTGCCGCACCCTGACACCCTGCCCCACCCTGCACCCCGACCCCCTGCCCTGAGCCCCGTCGCACCCTACAGCCCTCCTGCACCCCCTGGGGGGAGGGAAGGGACAGGGTTGGGGTGGGGATTTCAGGGAAGGGGTTTGAATGGGGGCAGGGAAGGGGTGGGAAGAGGTGGGGCAGGGGCGGGGCCTCAAGGAAGGGGTGGAGTGGGGGCGTGACCGGGACAGCGGGGGTGGTCAGTGGTGCGGCCCTCAGGCCAACATACTAGTCCTCATGTGGCCCTCATGGTCGTTTGAGTTTGAGACCCTGGGGTTAAAGGGATGCAGCAGGTGGCTGCTATTTGCAGGGTCCTTGGGTTGGGACCTGGTGTAGTGGGCGGGCCCAGGTCCCCCCACCAGCCAGAGGGGAAGTGACTAAGTGCCTTGAGAAGGGAGTTTACATCAGCCCCTTCCCAGGGCCTAAGACGCCAAAGGGATTACGTATTGAACTTTAACACCCCAGAAGGGGGATGAACTGAACTGAAAAAGCGACTCAGCTGGAGAGCTTGAGGCTCGCTATAGAATGAAGAGTCTCCAGGGAGGAAGCCTGGGGGCGCTGCTCCATCCCAGAGAAGGAACTATTTGAGGATATGCTTCTACGGGCGCAAAGCTCTAAAGATTTAGAGCAGGTTGCACAGCGGAGCCAAGAGGCCAGTGAAGAAGCTTGGCAACATGTGACCTCCAGAAGAAGAAGGGGGAATGTCCGAGTTCCAGCAATGCAGACACAGGGAACTAACCGCTTTCATGTTCTCTCCACAGGTACCATTGCGGAGAGTGGACCAGACGATACGTCTGGGGGGAGAAAGCAGAAGGAGACTCCGCTGGTTGGAAGGCATGAGATGCGATGTCCTGAGGTTGGGGGTTCCATGACCACCACTCCCAAGAGAAGGAGGCGGGTGGTGGTGGTCGGGGACTCTCTCCTCCGGGGGACTGAGTCATCTATCTGCCGCCCTGACCGGGAAAACCGAGAAGTCTGCTGCTTGCCAGGGGCTAAGATTCGCGATGTGACGGAGAGACTGCCGAGACTCATCAAGCCCTCGGATCGCTACCCCTTCCTGCTTCTCCACGTGGGCACCAATGATACTGCCAAGAATGACCTTGAGCGGATCACTGCGGACTATGTGGCTCTGGGAAGAAGGATAAAGGAGTTTGAGGCGCAAGTGGTGTTCTCGTCCATCCTCCCCGTGGAAGAAAAAGGCCAGGGCAGGGACCGTCGAATCGTGGAAGTCAACGAATGGCTACGCAGGTGGTGTCGGAGAGAAGGCTTTGGATTCTTTGACCATGGGATGGTGTTCCATGAAGGAGGAGTGCTGCGCAGAGACGGGCTCCATCTTACGAAGAGAGGGAAGAGCATCTTTGCGAGCAGGCTGGCTAACCTAGTAAGGAGGGCTTTAAACTAGGTTCATCGGGGGAAGGAGACCAAAGCCCTGAGGTAAGTGGGAAAACGGGATACCGGGAGGAAGCACAGGCAGGAACATCTGTGAGGGGAGGGCTCCTGCCTCATACTGAGAACGAGGGGCGATCAGCAGGTTCTCTTAAGTGCTTATATACGAATGCACAAAGCCTTGGAAACAAGCAGGGAGAACTGGAGGTCCTGGTGATGTCAGGGAATTATGACGTGATTGGAATAACAGAGACTTGGTGGGATAACTCACATGACTGGAGTACTGTCATGGATGGTTATAAACTGTTCAGGAAGGACAGGCAGGGCAGAAAAGGTGGGGGAGTAGCACTGTATGTAAGGGAGCAGTATGACTGCTCAGAGCTCCGGTACGAAACTGCAGAAAAACCTGAGTGTCTCTGGATTAAGTTTAGAAGTGTGAGCAACAAGAGTGATGTAATGGTGGGAGTCTGCTATAGACCACCGGATCAGGGGGATGAGGTGGATGAGGCTTTCTTCCGGCATCTCGCAGAAGTTACTAGATCGCACGCCCTGGTTCTCATGGGTGACTTCAATTTTCCTGATATTTGCTGGGAGAGCAATACAGCGGTGCACAGACAATCCAGGAAGTTTTTGGAAAGCGTAGGGGACAATTTCCTGGGGCAAGTGCTAGACGAGCCAACTAGGGGGGGAGCTTTTCTTGACCTCCTGCTCACAAACAGGGAAGAATTAGTGGGGGAAGCAAAAGTGGATGGGAATCTGGGAGGCAGTGACCATGAGATGGTTGAGTTCAGGATCCTGACACAGGGAAGAAAGGTAAACAGCAGGATACGGATCCTGGACTTCAGGAAAGCAGACTTTGACTCCCTCAGGGAGCAGATGGGTAAGATCCCCTGGGGGACTAACATGAAGGGGAAAGGAGTCCAGGAGAGCTGGCTGTATTTCAAGGAATCCCTGTTGAGGTTACAGGGACAAACCATCCCGATGAGTCGAAAGAATAGTAAATATGGCAGGCGACCAGCTTGGCTTAATGGTGAAATCCTAGCGGATCTTAAACATAAAAAAGAAGCTTACAAGAAGTGGAAGGTTGGACATATGACCAGGGAAGAGTATAAAAATATTGCTCGGGCATGTAGGAATGAAATCAGGAGGGCCAAATCGCACCTGGAGCTGCAGCTAGCAAAAGATGTCAAGAGTAACAAGAAGGGTTTCTTCAGGTATGTTGGCAACAAGAAGAAAGCCAAGGAAAGTGTGGGCCCCTTACTGAATGAGGGAGGCAACCTACTGACAGAGGATGTGGAAAAAGCTAATGTGCTCAATGCTTTTTTTGCCTCTGTCTTCACTAACAAGGACAGCTCCCAGACTGCTGCGCTGGGCATCGCAACATGGGGAGTAGATGGCCAGCCCTCTGTGGAGAAAGAGGTGGTTAGGGACTATTTAGAAAAGCTGGACGTGCACAAGTCAATGGGGCCGGACGAGTTGAATCCGAGAGTGCTAAAGGAATTGGCGGATGTGATTGCAGAGCCATTGGCCATTATCTTTGAAAACTCGTGGCGAACGGGGGAAGTCCCAGATGACTGGAAAAAGGCTAATGTAGTGCCAATCTTTAAAAAAGGGAAGAAGGAGGATCCTGGGAACTACAGGCCGGTCAGCCTCACCTCAGTCCCCGGAAAAATCATGGAGCAGGTCCTCAAGGAATCAATCCTGAAGCACTTAGACGAGAGTAAAGTGATCAGGAACAGTCAGCATGGATTCACCAAGGGAAGGTCATGCCTGACTAATCTAATCGCCTTCTATGATGAGATTACTGATTCTGTGGATGAAGGGAAAGCAGTGGATGTATTGTTTCTTGACTTTAGCAAAGCTTTTGACACTGTCTCCCACAGTATTCTTGTCAGCAAGTTAAAGAAGTATGGGCTGGATGAATGCACTATAAGATGGTTGGCTACATTGTCGGGCTCAACGGGTAGTGATCAATGGCTCCATGTCTAGTTGGCAGCCGGTGTCAAGTGGAGTGCCCCAGGGGTCGGTCCTGGGGCCGGTTTTGTTCAATATCTTCATAAATGATCTGGAGGATGGTGTGGATTGCACTCTTAGCAAATTTGCGGATGATACTAAACTGGGAGGAGTGGTAGATACGTTGGAGGGCAGAGATAGGATACAGAGGGACCTGGACAAATTGGAGGATTGGGCCAAAAGAAACCTGATGAGGTTCAATAAGGATAAATGCAGGGTCCTGCACTTAGAACGGAAGAACCCAATGCACAGCTACAGACTAGGGACCGAATGGCTAGGCAGCAGTTCTGCGGAAAAGGACCTAGGGGTTACAGTGGACAAGAAGCTGGATATGAGTCAGCAGTGTGCCCTTGTTGCCAAGAAGGCCAATGGCATTTTGGGATGTATAAGTAGGGGCATAGCGAGCAGATCGAGGGACGTGATCGTTCCCCTCTATTCGACATTGGTGAGGCCTCATCTGGAGTACTGTGTCCAGTTTTGGGCCCCACACTACAAGAAGGATGTGGATAAATTGGAGAGAGTCCAGCGAAGGGCAACAAAAATGATTAGGGGTCTAGAGCACATGACTTATGAGGAGAGGCTGAGGGAGCTGGGATTGTTTAGTCTGCGGAAGAGAAGAATGAGGGGGGATTTGATAGCTGCTTTCAACTACCTGAGAGGTGGTTCCAAAGAGGATGGTTCTAGACTATTCTCAGTGGTAGAAGATGACAGGACAAGGAGTAATGGTCTCAAGTTGCAGTTGGGGAGATTTCGGTTGGATATTAGGAAAAACTTTTTCACTAGGAGGGTGGTGAAACACTGGAATGCGTTACCTAGGGAGGTGGTAGAATCTCCTTCCTTAGAAGTTTTTAAGGTCAGGCTTGACAAAGCCCTGGCTGGGATGATTTAATTGGGGATTGGTCCTGCTTTGAGCAGGGGGTTGGACTAGATGACCTCCTGAGGTCCCTTCCAACCCTGATATTCTATGAATCTATGATTCTATGATCTAGCCCTGGAGTGGCCGTGGATACCAACCAGGGTACTAGGGTTAGGCCTTTTTGGACTGATGAAGGTCTGAGCCCAGGGAGGACTGCAGAAGACGAACAAGGGTACTGTGATAGGCCCCACTGGACTGTTTATGCCTGAAGGAGTCTATTTTGATTCACAAATGGAGTGTGTGTGACTCTGCCGGAGGGTTGAGCCACTGAAAATCCACCTGAAAAGTGATGCTGCCAACAGAGAGCACCACAAGAGCTGAGAGAGAGCAGGCACACGCACATGCGATAGGAGGGGCTCACGTGAGGTGACTGGCCCTATCAGTCGCTTATTTTGATTTAGCCTAAATCTGCTATTAGAAACAGGTTTAAGTGAAATCGAAATAAGTGTCCCCCAAACTCTCTGCAAACTGGATTTGAAAGAAAATTAAAAAAAAAAATTAAAAATCACATCTTAAGTTAAACCAGTGCAACTCTGAGCAGAAGCAAGCACTTAAGAAGAAGAAGAGCTACAGACTGCCTTATAGAGCTTCTTGAATAACTCCTGATGTCAGAAGTAAATCTCATATAGACACTAGTCTGGGCCTGAGGGGAAAAAAAAAAAAATCAACTAGCCATAGTGAGCAAGAAGTTTTCCCTAACAAGCCTGGAGGACAAAATCACCAATTAATTAAAAAAAAAAAAATAAGGCTTAATTTGTTGAAGGAAGGAAGGTCCCAATCTTGCAATTCAATCTACATGTCTGGTACTCCAAAGAGTTTAATGGGACACCGCATGGACAACAGGTGTACGTATGTACGTACACACACACACACACACACACGATTGAAAAAAACAGGACTCAGGTTTCTAGCCCTTATGCTTGAACATAATTTTACAAAAGTGACCCAAGTTTAAACTGATGCATTGTTGCCTTCCCAATACTGCAGACAACGAAAATATTGTAGTGAGCATATTTTCAGATACTTTCATCTATAATTTTACTAGAACAAAAAGTTTTATAGAAGAAAACAGGTAAAAATTATTTGAGGCTTTTACTACTGTTGCAGAAGGTGAAGAGATGTTACATTTTAGGAAAAGTTATTCAGTTCAAGCCCATTTTCTGTAAGAATAAGAGTTAATTCTTTATCCAGTATAGTTGTATAACTGGTCTTGCTGAAGACTGAACTACATAATCCTTAATAACAGAACTTAACGCTATTCCTCAGATTAAGTATAACAACTTGAAGCTCAAGGGAAAGACTAATGGCCAGTCACTACTTCTGCGGGACAGTATATTTACTAGTTTTCAAAGGCTATTATCATTAACTGAGCTAATCAAACAATTTTAATGCATGAACAGAATAAAAACCTGGTACTAATATCACACACTTCTCAATATGTTTGGCACCAGAAATTTTATCTGGTGTTGCCGCAGAAATGTTAATTTCAAATCAATTTCACTTTCAAATTGACATTCACTCAATATTTTGTGAAGTCCAATAGTAAGTAACCATTTCAAGAGAGAATATAATACGGTATAAACTGTCCACATTTCAAAAAAACATTTGTTTCAACTACTTGAAGCCAAGCATAGAACAGGTTTGCCCTGGAGACCCTTCAATTATTTTTCTTCTACAATTTAGCTGTGCAGCAGTGAAATTTCATTGTCAGGTAATACCTTGCAATGGCACTGAAAGTCTTAAGTCTTATATCAGAGGGGTAGCCGTGTTAGTCTGTATCCACAGAAACAATGAGGAATCCGGTGGCATCTTAAAGACTAACAGATTTATTTGGGCATAAGCTTTTGTGGGTAAAAAAACCCACACTTTGGTGCCACCGGACTCCTCGTTGTTTAAGTCTTTTATAATGCTTTGAAATCCTTAGATAAAATGTAACATATAATTGCACAGTGTGCACAGATCCAACCTTAAAGCAAGTAAATTCACACACAGCTTTAAAGCATCAGCTGCTGGAAGAGAAATGGATTACGTTGCAGACAATTTCCACATCTTGTTCGATGTCCAGATAGAAGAGAATGTGTAAGTACTGCCACTTTCACTAACAGGAAAAGATACTTTTACTCAAACTTCCTTTTTTTTTTAAAAAAAAAAAAGATGTTCTTCCGAAAGCACTGCAGAAGTTACGTTTAACAGATGTCTTATCTAGTAGCAAGACTTAAATTAACAAGAGACTATTTTAGGCTGATTTACATGAGCATTAGCAGTGCATTTTCAGGTTTACAGGTAAAGAGAAATAAAATCACTTGTGTTCCTGCTACAAACTAGCTCTTGGAAGTCTCACTAAGGAGCTCAATAATTCATATACCAGGATCCACAGTCAATGTTCATCTTTCTTCCAACACCTTTTCTCCCTTTCTCCTGCGTAAGAGAAGGAATTATTTTTCAGTTTCTGCTTTGAAGTAGCATAAGACTCCTAAGAGGAGAAGAGACTTTCCTTCTTGACTTTAAACAACGTATATCACTTGGGCTGTCAGAAGCCCATTAAACCTGGCACTCATCAAAATTTCATGAGGTTTCCATTTTCATGAACGCTTATTGTGACATTTCCCTTATTGCTGAAAACTAGCACAGTATAATCCTTAATTCTTGAAACCACCCCTGGTTTACTGTACACAGTACAGTGTTGACTGGGGAGTCCTCCCCTGGATCTGAACTTCCCCAGAAAATAATCCTCAGTCGCTTAAAGCTTCACTATGAATCACACCTCCATGTTATGATTGTTTCATCTCAACCTTACAGGTGTCAGAACCACCTGTGCTTTCCAGGAGCACCTAGTGATCACGCACCACACAGGGAGGGATGGAGACAGGACACTCTCTCTCTCTCGGTTCACTTACTGAGAGCTGAGATTTAGTTTTAGAAGCACATGCTGTTAATAGGACACTTACAGCACTAAGGCCACATGCTTAAATAGCGCAGTTTTTTCTCCATGACACTCTGGAGTCTGTCTGATAAATCTCGACTCCCCAGTGTCAAGACAGGAGGCAGATGAGATTCATAGTCCCAGAAGGGTGGGGGCCCCAATTACCCCTTGCCAAGAACCTGAAGGCGATAGAGTCACCAGGGCCCCTGCTGGAGGTGATGAAGACAGGATGCGTTGATTCTGTAAGATGGCATACGCGACAAAGGATTGATACCAATAGGAGAGATGAAGGGGCAAAAGAAGGTGATTGGGGAACAAGGAGTCCCCTTCATGGGGAAGATGAAGACAGGTGGAGCAGCATGGATGAGAGGATGACAGAGGTAGGTATGCCCCCCAGTTGCCGGTGTAGCAAGAGGGCCTGATAATGGGAACGGCAGAGCCAGTGGAAGGGGCAGCTGAGGCCCGAAAGAAGGGAATGGTGTTGCCCCCAAAAGCCCCGCCTGGCGGTGGGAGGCAGGACGATGCTTTCGCCTCTCCCCTCTCACTAGGCTCCCAATGTCTCTAGCTGTCACCGGCAGCCCAGCGGGTGGCTGACGATCCCCGCCTCTCCCCGCCGTGCAGCACCGGCAGGGGAGGGGTCAGCGCTGTCCATGGCACCCGTCCAACACTCCGGGCACGGGGAGGCTGGTGTCCGGTCACGGGCTGATGCTGGGGGAGGGGCTTTGGTACAGTGACGGCTCCCCCCAGCCCGGTATCGGTCAGATGCTGACGGGAGGGGGATTGGTACCAGCCCAGGCGAGGATCAGAACTTGTCTAACGCGGGCGGGAGGGGAGGCGGTACCGGCCCGGCTGCCCCGGCCGCCCCGGTAGCGGCCAGATGCTGGCCAGAGGGGGGTTGGTACCCACTCAGCCGCCCCTCCCCCGGCCCGGTGGGGCGCTGGCGGGAGAGGGGTTGGGACTGGCCCGGCTGCTCCTCCCCCCGCCATGCCGGTACCTGGCGGACGCTGGCAGGCAGGCGGGCCCAGGGGTAGTTGTGGCGGATGTGGAACTCCACGTCTATGTTCATGGCGAGGGGCCGGGATAGGCTGCGGCCACCCGCTGCGCACAGCCCCAACGCGAGGGGGCGCTCCAGCACAGGCTCCTCCCTCCCGCCGCGCAGCCTCCACCGACACGGCGCTCCCCACTTCCGCGTTACGCCCCCCGGAAGCGCCACCCCCCCGGCCCCTTACGTCACTTCCTGCAACTGGGCTTGAACGCTCCGACAGTTCCACAGGGCTCGTGCCTAGTGGGAAAGGCGGGAGTAGTGATGCGCACGCAGTGTGTGACGCAGCCAGGGGGGCGTTTCCTCTCAGTCCCCTAACCCTTGCCCCCGGTTTCTACGCGCTCAGGCGCCTGCGCCTCCCTCCTACTCACTGGTCTCCGAGCGCTCTGCCTCCAGCTAGCACCCGCTCCCCCGAAATGCTCCTGAGCTCCAGCCTCCGCCCCTGCTGCCTCCACTCCCCAGTAGTGCTGCAGAGCTGAGTCCTGACCGCCTCCCTCCAATGCCTCAGGTTCAGTCTCAGCTCCCTCTCTGTTCAGGTGCCGCCTATCGCTGCCCCCAGCTGACCACTACCACAGGACTCTGAACTGGACTCCATTATTTGAACTGAGTTAGACTCATAGATATTAAGGTCAGAAAGGGACCCTTAGGATCGTCTAGTCTGACCTCCTGCACAATGCAGGCCCCAGAATCTCACCCACCCACTCGTGTAACAAACCCCGACCTATATCTGAGCTATTGAAGTCCTCAACTCGTGGTTAAAGACTTCAGGGTGCGGAGAAGCTTCCCACAAGTGACCACGCTGCAGAGGAAGGCGAAGAGTGTACTCCGTGAAATTTGGTACAGGTCCTCCAGTGTACATTTGATATAAATTAGGGGTGTCAACCATATGGCCTGCGTGATGTATTCATGCGCGGCCTGTGTGATATACTCAGATTCTCCAGAACTTAAACTGTCTTTTTAAAAAAAAAAAAAAAAAAGTTTGGTAGCCTCATGGCTGCCAAAATAAAGCTATGTCTGCACTATGCACCTTTTAGCGACACAGCTGTGCCGCTACAGCCATGCCGCTAAAAGGTGTGCGGTGTAGTCGCTCTTTGTTCTCCCGCTGACAAAAAAATTCCACCTGCAATGAGAGGTGGTAGCTTTGTCAGAGGGAGAGCTCTCTTGCCGACAAAGCACTGTTCACATCAGCACTTTTCGTCAGTAAAACTTTTGTTGTTCAGGGAGGTGTTTTTTTCACTCCCTTGAACAACGAAAGTTTTACTGACGAAAGCCTAACTTTCCAAATGTGAATGATTTGTAATCAAAATGTTGTCTGCCTGAGTCTGCAGATATCTTAAAACTGACAGCAATGGGAAATTTCCAGTATCCTATTAGTCTGATTGGAGAGTCACTGGTATCTCTGATTGGACTGTCAACATTAGCTATTTAATCACTGACCATTGTAATGGATGGAATGGCTCAGTGGAGTGGAAGTGAAGTCCCACTTGGCTGGTAATTGTTGCATGGAAGGAAATGCAGAGGAAAAAAACAAGAGATTCACTAAGACTGAAGTGGGAGAGAAAGGAAGAAGGGTAGAAATAATCATGGCCTAAAGGCCATTCATCTGTCTAACTGACATTAGGGCACTGAACAAATAATGACTGATAACTAAACGTGTAGTTAATGCATAAAAGCCAGAACATTCTCCCATTCATCTCTATGCAAACCTACTGATGTTGGTGAGCATTCCATTGTGCATTGTCACACAGAGTGAACCACTGGATCAGTGTAAATATGGAAGTCCATTGAAATAAAACTTTTAACTGCTGCATTGCATCAGGTTTAGATGTAAGGTTTTGTCAGTCCTTTAGAATTTTATAGATATTGTTATTGAGACGGACACCAACTTTCTATTTAGTAGTATTTTTCTCAAGCAGGTTGCAGATTGTTTAAATAGCCCTGTGCTCTTATTTTGAACTTCTTGAAAATAAAAGTATAGGGCTATTTAATTTTTGCTTTAGCTGTACTGTATTACTACTAAAATATATTTAAGAGATTGCTGTTTGAAATGTCATGAGCAATCAGAACATAAAAGTAATACCTGCTGAAAGAAAGGGAACACATGATTACTCGTTCAGTTTAATGTGTCTGTTATCTTACATGAATAATAATATTTGGTCAGTGATAATATTGGTAAGAAAATGAAAGCCATAACAGTAGAAAGAAACTCAACACCTTATTGGCTTGCTTTCTTGCCTTGTCCCTACAATAAATTCATGTATACACACTCATCCCTCCAAAGCAATTTTTCAAATCTTGTAATCAAGGCTTTCGTTTTTCGATGTGTCCTATCCTATCACAGGTTTATATAGTATATAAGTAACCTATGAAAAGTAATTAGTCTGAAACCCTTTATATCTTGCCTGCTATCATATAAATCAACACCTGGTACAAGTCTTAAGCTGGTACTAACTGTTTGCAATTGATAACAGCAAGAGGCCACACATGTTGATAGGGCATGGCAATTTTAAGCTTTTGATTTGGGACCAAATTCTCATGTTAGTGAACCAACATCAGTGAGTTATTCCTTTGAAAATAACTAGTAAGACACAGATTGCAAAATCAGCAAGCTAGAAACTCAAGCACAATGGTGGGCACAGTACAAAAGCCTCTTAGGGCTTGTCTACACTGGCACTTTACAGCACTGCAACTTTCTCACTCAGGGGTGTGCAAAAACACCCCCCTGAGCACAGCAAGTTTAAGCGCTGTAAAACACCAGTGTAGACAGTGCATGAGTGCCATAGAGATGGCTTTAGCATTGCCAGTGTAGACTAGCCCTTAGATTGCTTAAAAGCATTGTGTTCAAATCATTGGGACTAATTTTCAAGCTTTACTCTGAAAAGTGTTTTTGGGCTATCAAAGCCATGATTAGAATCCAAAAATGGATTTACTTGAACATAAATGAGATTTTAACCTGTTGCAAGAATAAAGCGTTATAGAAAGAAGTTTCATCATTTAGCTATTTAGTATTTTTGGTCAAGGTTTTCAAACAGTTGTTGGTATCTTTTCATCTATGAGAGACAGTGGGAATTGCAGCCTATGATGTAGATGGTTTGCAATGTCTCATGTGACTGAATAGTCCAATCCAAGATTTCTGTGATCTTTGGCAGTTATTGCAAATATATGTGTCTTGGTTGGGAGCTGCTTGCTTCCTATGGGATCTTTTCTCTTCAAACTGTAGGAGCCAGCTTCTGTCATGGACTTTGATACCCTGATGGAGACAGGAGCCTATATTTAGGTTCCTAAATAAAAGTCTGATTTTCAGACCTGCTGAGTTCCCTCAGCTCGATTGAAGTCGGTCAGTCTGATTCTAATCTGAGTTAGCTAAACCAGATGTGTAAAATACAATATGAGTTCAGAAGCAGACCTGTTGGGAGTTCCAGGTGCACAACACTTCCAAGGATCAGGCCTAGGGGGTATGTGCCTACATGTGTTTTCAATCTTCTCCCTCAGCTTTGGCAGCACAGCCAGCTATGTTGCTGAAGTACTGTTGGCTCTCTCCTCCATGGGTGTGCATGCATGACCCCTCTGAGGGAGTGCCAAAGGTAAATTAATGTTTCTTTGGACAACACTAACTTTCACAACTATTTTCCTTGTGAATTACATGTTAGGATATAGATATTCAGGCCTGTCTGCAAAGGCCTATACTTTAAGAAATTAGGAATATTCTTATCACTTAGCTAGTTATAGAGGTATAAAAGAAAGAATCAAAATCACAGTCTGCCTGTTTACGGGCCTTCTCTTACAGTGACAGTCTGAGGCCCTGTTCTTAGGCTAAGATCTTTGGCTAAACAGCAGAGGCAGCCATAAGCTAGGAAGTGTGTGGTCACAGCCTCACATTCCAAACTAGTCACATTGAAATAAGGCAATCTGGGGCTGTTAGAAAGGTGATCTGATCTATCACCTCCAGAGAAAGGGAAGAGCCTAGCGGATGTAAAAGGAAGTTTAGTTTGATAGTTTTCTGTTCAGTAAGAACTCACTTATCAATAGACAGCTGGGAAACCCTTATGTCTTTATAGATGTAGATGTGAAATCCTCACTTCTGTATTGTTTTGTCATTATTGTTCCCATTTTGCTGTTGTTTATTTGCATGGTCTCTGTCTGGTTCTGTGATTGTTTCTGTCTGCTGTGTAATTAATTTTGCCGGGTGTTAACTAACTAAGGTGGTGGGATATAATTGGTTAAATAATCATGTTACAATATGTTAGGATTGGTTAGTTAAATTTCAGTAAAATGATTGATTAAGGTATAGCTAAGCAGAACTCAAGTTTTACTACATAGTCTGCAGTCAATCAGGAAGTAAGGGAGGGGGCGGGATGGGAACAGGAAATGGGGGTGGGGAAATTGGAATCATGTTTTGCTAAGAGGGGGAATGGGAATAGGGACACAGGTAAGGCTCTGTGGTGTCAGAGCTGGGAAGGGGGACACTAAGGAAGGAAACTGGAATCATGCTTGCTGGAAGTTCACCCCAATAAACATTGAATTGTTTGCACCTTTGGACTTCGGGTATTGTTGCTCTCTGTTCATGTGAGAAGGATCAGGGTAGTAAGCTGGTGAAGGATTAAGCCCTCTAACATTACACAAGCTTGCCATAACAGCATACCTCACAGAACAGTCCCCTCTCTCCATTCTACTTGTGCTTCGCTGTGCTCCTCTTTTTGTCTTACTTTACATTTAATAATATAATACTATTGACTAGGTTGAGGGGCAAATTTGATGCTTACAGCTATCTATACTTTCTAAAATGCAAATTATATCATTATATCCCTTTCTCCAGACCTTTGAATGTCACTTGTCTTCTTAGGGTATGTCTACACTACGAAATTAGGTCAAATTTATAGAAGTCGGTTTTGCAGAAAGCGTTTTTATACAATTGATTGTGTGTGTTCCCACACAAATGCTGTAAGTGCATGTAGTCGGCGGAGTGTGTCCACAGTATCGAGGCAACCATCGACTTCCGGAGCGTTGCACTATGGGTAGCTATCCCACAGTTCCCGCAGTCTCCACTGCCCATTTGAATTCTGGGTAGAAATCCCAGTGCCTGATCGGGCTAAAACATTGTTGCAGGTGGTTCTGGGTACATATCGTCAGCCCCCCCCCTTCCCTCCCTCCGTGAAAGCAAGGGCAGACAATCGTTTTGCGCCTTTTTTCTTGAGTTACCTGTGCAGACGCCATACCACGGCAAGCATGGAGCCTGCTCAGCTAACCGTCACCGTATGGGTGCTGGCAGACGCGATACTGCATTGCTACACAGCAACAGTTTATTGCATTTTGGCAGTAGACAGTGCAGTATGACTGGTAGCCGTCGTCGACGTAGTCCAGGGTGCTCTTTTAACCAACCTCAATGAGGTCAAGAGCGCCTGGGCAAACATGGGAGTGATTCAGCCAAGTCATTTCCCTTTTAAGTTTCGTTTCATGGCGATTCAGTCCTACCGGCAGTGCACTGTCTTTTAATCTGCAGCCAGCAGTCATACTGCACTGTCTTCTGCCGAGCACCCAGGAGAAGACGATGGCTAGTGGTCGTACTGCACAGTCTGCTGCCAACAAGATGTATAAAAATAGATGAAGTGGCTCAAAACAAGAAATAGACCAGATCTGTTTTCTATTCATTTTCTCCTCCCTCCCTCCGTGAAATCAATGGCCTGCTAAACCCAGTTTTGAGTTCTATCCTTGAGGTTTTGAGTTCTATCCTTGAGGGGGCCATTCTGTTTCTCGCAAAGCCACCCCCTTTGTTGATTTTAATTCCCTGTAAACCAACCCTGTAAGCCATGTCGTCAGTCGCACCTCCCTCCAGCAGAGCAATGGCAGACAATCGTTCCGCACCTTTTTTCTGTGCAGACACAATACCACAGCAAGCATGGAGCCTGCTCAGATCACTTTGGCAATTAGGAGCACATTAAACACCACACACATTATCCAGCAGTATATGCAGCACCAGAACCTGGCAAAGTGAAACCGGGTGAGTAGGCAACGTCAGCACAGTGACGAGAGTGATGAGGACATGGACACAGACTTCTCTCAAAGCACGGGCCCTGGCAATGTGGGCATCATGGTGTTAATGGGGCAGGTTCATGCGGTGGAACGCCGATTCTGGACTCGGGAAACAAGCACAGACTGGTGGGACCGCATAGTGTTGCAGGTCTGGGACGATTCCCAGTGGCTGCAAAACCTTTGCACACGTAAGGGCAGTTTCATGGAACTTTGTGACTTGCTTTCCCCTGCCCTGAGGCACAAGAATACCAAGATGAGGGCAGCCCGCACAGTTGAGAAGTGAGTGGCAATAGCCCAGTGGAAGCTTGCAACGCCAGACAGCTACCGGTCAGTCGGGAATCAATTTGAAGTGGGCAAATCTACTGTGGGGGCTGCTGTGATGCAAGTAGCCCACACAATCAAAGATCTGCTGATATCAAGGGTAGTGACCCTGGGAAATGTGCAGGTCATAGTGGATGGCTTTGCTGCAATGGGATTCCCTAACTGTGGAACCCATATCCCTGTCTTGGCATTGGAGCACCAAGCCGGCGAGAACATAAACCGCAAGGGGTACTTTTCAGTAGTGCTGCAAGCACTGGTGGATCACAAGGGACGTTTCACCAACATCAACGTGGGATGGCCAGGAAAAGTACATGACGCTCGCATCTTCAGGAACTCTGGTCTGTTTCAAAAGCTGCAGGAAGGGACTTTATTCCCAGACCTGAAAATAACCATTGGGGATGTTGAAATGCCTATAGTTATCCTTGGGGACCCAGCCTACCCCTTAATGCCGTGGCTTATGAAGCCATACACAGGCAGCCTGGACAGTAGTCAAGAGCTGTTCAACTACAGGCTAAGCAAGTGCAGAATGGTGATAGAATGTGCATTTGGAGGTTTAAAAGTGCGCTGGCGCAGTTTACTGACTCGGTTAGACCTCAGTGAAACCAATATTCCCACTGTTATTACTGCTTGCTGTGCACTCCACAATATCTGTGAGAGTAAGGGGGAGACGTTTATGGTGGGGTGAGAGGTTGAGGCAAATCGCCTGGCTGCTGGTTATGCACAGCCAGACATCAGGGCAGTTAGAAGAGCACAGACGGGTGCGGTGCGCATCAGAGAAGCTTTGAAAACCAGTTTCATGACTGGCCAGGCTACGGTGTGAAAGTTCTGTTTCTTTCTCCTTGATGAAACCCCCCCGCCCCTTGGTTCACTGTACTTCCCTGTAAGCTAACCACCCTCCCCTCCTCCCTTCGATCACCGCTTGCAGAGGTAATAAAGTCGTTGTTTCACATTCATGCATTCTTTATTAATTCATCATACAAATAGGGGGATAACTACCAAGGTAGCCCAGGAAGGGTGGTGGAGGAGAGAAGCACCAGGAGGGGTGGTGGAGGAGGGAAGGACAAGGCCACACAGCACTTTAAAAGTTTAAAACTTTAAAACTTATTGAATGCCAGCCTTCTGTTGCTTGGGCAATCCTTTGGGGTGGAGTGGCTGGGTGGTTGGAGGGCCCCTCCCCCCCACCGCGTTCTTGGGCGTCTGGGTGAGGAGGCTATGGAACTTGGGGAGGAGGGCGGTTGGTTACACAGGGGCTGTAGCAGCAGTCTGTGCTCCAGCTGCCTTTCCTGCCACTCAACCATATGCTGGAGCATATTAGTTTGATCCTCCAGCAGCCTCAGCATTGAATGCTGCCTCCTCTCATCATACTGCCGCCACCTTTCAGCTTCAGTCCTCTGTTCAGCCCACCACTTACTCTTTTCAGCCTGCCACCTCTCCTCCCGGTCATTCTGTGCTTTCCTGCACTCTGACATTGTCTTCCTCCACGCATTCGTCTGTGCTCTGGCAGTGTGGGAGGACAGCATGAGCTCAGAGAATGTGTTTCTTTTGCCTTCTAATCTTCGCTAGCCTCCGGGAAGGAGACGATCCTGTGATCCTTGAAACTCATGCCGGTGGTGGAGAAAAAAAAAGGGACAGTGGTATTTAAAAAGACACATTTTATAGAACAATGGGTACACTCTTTCACGGTAAACCTTGCTGTTAACATTACATACATAGCACATGTGCTTTTGTTACAAGGTCGCATTTTGCCTCCCCCCACCGTGTGGCTAGCCCTCCTTCCTCCCCCCTCCCCGTGGCTAACAGCGGGGAACATTTCTGTTCAGCTACAGGCAAACAGCGCAGCAGGAACGGGCACCTCTGAATGTCCATTTAAGAAAAGCACCCTATTTCAACCAGGTGACCATGAATGATATCACTTTCCTGAGGATAACACAGAGAGATAAAGAACGGATGTTGTTTGAACACCAGCAAACATACACTGCAGTGCTTTGTTCTACAATGATTCCCGAGTACGTGCTACTGGCCTGGAGTGGTAAAGTGTCATAGAATCATAGAATATCAGGGTTGGAAGGGACCTCAGGAGGTCATCTAGTCCAACCCCCTACTCAAAGCAGGACCAATCCCTAACTAAATCATCCCAGCCAGGGCTCTGTGAAGCCGGGCCTTAAAAACCTCCAAGGATGGAGATTCCACCACCTCCCTAGGTAACCCATTCCAGGGCTTCACCACCCTCCTAGTGAAAAAGTTTTTCCTAATATCCAACTTAGACCTTCCCCACTGCGACTTGAGACCATTGCTCCTTGTTCTGTCATCTGCTACTACTGAGAACAGCTGAGCTCCATCCTCTTTGGAACCCCCTTTCAGGTAGTTGAAAGCAGCTATCAAATCCCCCCTCATTCTTCTGAGAAGTGTTGTTGCTTCTCGAGCTCAACCACGCTTTAAACATGGCTAGATTTCAACAGTCTGCTAAAAATGTAGGCTGCAATTCCAAAGGTGCCTAAGGGAGTTAGGTGCTCAAATTCATTGGGACCCCAATTCTCCTAAGGTGTGTCTCACAGCAAAGAAAAACCAGCGGCTGGCCAGTTCCCGCTGACGCGGGCTGTCCTACCATGGTGGACGGAATAAGGCTGCCCTCCCCAGAAACCTTTTGCAAAGGCTTCGGGAGTACATCCAGGAGAGCCGCGAATGCCAGGGCAAATTAATCATTAAACATGCTTTCTTTTAAACCATGTATACTATTTAAAAAGGTACACTCACCAGAGGTCCCTTCTCTGCCTGGCGGGTCCGGGAGGCAGCCTTGGGTGGGTTCGGAGGGTACTGGCTCCAGGTCCAGGGTGAGAAACAGTTCCTGGCTGTCAGGAAAACCAGTTTCTCCACTTGCTTGCTGTGAGCTATCTACAACCTCATCATCATCATCTTCCTCGTCCCCAAAACCTGCTTCCGTGTTGCCTTCATCTCCATTGAAGGAGTCAAACAACACGGCTGGGGTAGTGGTGGCTGAACCCCCTAAAATGGCATGCAGCTCATCATAGAAGCAGCATGTTTTGGGCTCTGACCCGGAGCGGCCGTTCGCCTCTCTGGTTTTCTGGTAGGCTTGCCTCAGCTCCTTAAGTTTCATGCGGCACTGCTTCGGGTCCCTGTTATGACCTCTGTCCTTCATGCCCTGGGAGATTTTGACAAATGTTTTGGCATTTCGAAAACTGGAACGTAGTTCTTATAGCACGGATTCCTCTCCCCATACAGCGATCAGATCCCGTACCTCCCGTTCAGTCCATGCTGGAGCTCTTTTGCGATTCTGGGACTCCATCATGGTCACCTCTGCTGATGAGCTCTGTATGGTCACCTCTGCTGATGAGCTCTGCATGGTCACCCGCAGCTTGCCACGCTGGTCAAACAGGAAATTGAAATTCAAAAGTTCGCGGGCCTTTTCCTGTCTACCTGGCCAGTGCATCTGAGTTGAGAGTGCTGTCCAGAGCGGTCACAATGGAGCACTCTGGGATAGCTCCCGGAGGCCAATACCGTCTAATTGTGTTCAAAGTACCCCAAATTCGACCCGGCAAGGCCAATTTCAGCACTAATCCCCTTGTCGGGGGTGGAGTAAGGAAATCGATTTTAAGAGTCCTTTAAGTCGAAAAAAAAGGCTCCGTCATGTGGACGGGTGCAGGGTTAAATCGATTTAACGCTGATAAATTCGACCTCAACTCCTAGTGTAGACCAAGGCTTAGACTGTAAGCCCCTCTAGTCAGGGCCTATGTATTTGTATATGTGTTTGCATAGCACCTAGCACACCAGGATATGTTGTTGGCTCTCAATCCAACCTTGTAGCTGCTCCTGCAATATACATAACAATAAATAATGCTTTGACCAGTCCAATTTTAAATGACTTGAGCATGGGTTCCATCACTTTTCTTCTCTTGCCTACTCCGTAGCCTGATCAGTCTCACTGTCTGGAATATATTCCTCACATTCAGCCTAAGTTTTGTCCCATTACAATATCTTCTCTTAATGCTACTGCACTTTGTGTTTGATTTATTAGATAATTATTTTAAATGTGGAGTAACTGAGATGTTTCATCACATGTGAAACTATTACCCTCTGCTTGGGCCCAATCCGGAAACTGTGAGATTCTCTTCCCCCCACACCTCAGACAAACACACTTTTGGGGTAGCAGGCCTCAGGTGGTCCATCCCTCTCCCAGCCATGTGAGCTTGGGGGAGGTAGTGGAAACAGTCCCCAGGTGAAGGCCAGGCAGGACACATATTAGACCTGGTTGGAAAATTCCGATGAAACGTTTTTTGTCAACATTTACCAATTTGTTGAAATCAATTTGTCTCTGCGAGAGGTTTAGATTTTGATGAAGTTCCATCAGAACCCGGCTCTTTGGCTGCCCATCTGCCAGCCTGCCTCAAACTTGGGGCTTCCAGGGTCCACAGCTCCAGGGTAGCCCCATCAGGTGGATTGCTGTGGAGTCAGGGTTCCATTCCCTTTCACAGAGAATTTCAAAATTTTGGAGACCCTCTGTAAAACAGAATTACCTTTCTCTGTCCAGCTGTACTCCTCATGTCTGTGTTTTACTGTCTACAGATGTGATGTCGTGCCTTGTGACCTTGTTATTCAGTTTGTTACAAGTAGGTAATTTAAACCATCCAGTGGTTCCCAAACTGGGGTTCATGAACCCCTGGGGGTTTGCAAAATGTTACAGGGAGTTCTCGGGGGGAAAATTCCCAAATGGCGGACAGAGCTGTCCCTAGGGACTCCAGGCAGCACGGGGCCAGCAGCACGGAGCCCCTGGACTTCCAAAAGCTAAGCAGATTAAAGCAAGCATATCTATCACACTGAGGAGATTTAAACTTCAAGACTCCTTATAAGAAATGGAAAGGGAGGTGGATATTTTTGCTGTTTTTAAAATTAAATAGGCAGCTAGTATTGGTTTTAAAATTATTATGAACAACAAATTTTTGTTGTAACGTGCGTTGTTTGCCTGGACTGCTCAAGACCTCAATGCTTGTGTAGGTGGAACTCCCTGAGTTGGCTTTTTAAATACCTTCATGCTGTTTCACATCTGATACTCCTTGAGGAAACATAGGAGCCCTTATAACAGGGTTATTCAAAGTGATACAAGCTACGAAAGTGAGATCTTGGAAGGGTGTTGCCATTTTCATAATGTAATAAAAATACTGTAATGGTAAATAATAATTAATTATAAACGGTGTGTAGTAAGCATGTCATAAAACCAAATTTTATATTTCCAGAATCACTGCTTTTATAATCTATACTCAGGTAAAGGAGAAAATCCCTGGAAATTTTCATTTTTAGGAGGTGGTTTGCGAGACTTGACATTTTAGTGAAAGGGGTTCACAAGTTGTTAAAGTTTGGGAACCACTGCAGTAGTCATATCTGTTTGCTCTTCTTGAGACCAAGAATTCTTGTAGCATATTATTTCTGTTTTGTATTCATGCTTTTTGGATTGTACCATATGAAAGATGTCTTAGCATTCATTAGATTCTTTGAACAAGTGGCAGCGATAGATGACAAAAAGGTTGTTCCCGAGAGCATGGCAGCACCCTCATTTTGACCTTAACATGGACTTGTTATATCACATAGACCAGGACAAGCAGACACAGGACACACGGATACAGCTACTAGTACTCTGGCTATATCATTGCAAGCTCCTGCATCTAGCACATGCAGCTCCACATGTCAGACATATTGGGAAGGACAAAACACTGTCTAAGATCCTGGCCTGATACTAGTGCCCCTTCCATTGGCAGAGATCCGCTTTGAATGAATAGGAATTGACCTTATAAGCCCCCAAAGAGAAGAGCGCATCTGGACATGAGTATATACCTGTTATCGTGGACTATGCCACCTGATACCTGGAAGCCATGGCTCGCCAGTCAGCAAATGCCAGGACTACTGCTAATGAGCTACTGAAAGTCTTCATATGGGTAGGAATTCCCAGAGAAATCCTGACAAGACTAGGAGACAAATTTCACATCCTGTCTAATGAGAGAGGTCTGAGGTATTGAAAGTCAAAGTATTACATCTGTGTACCGTCTGGATGGCCTAGTGGAAAGATTCAGTAAGACACTCAGGAGAATGCTCAAGAAATTCATTACCCAGGACCCTCAATATTAAGACCAACTACTCCCAACCCTACTCTTCGCATCAGGGAAGTACCACAAGCATCAACGGGGTTTTCATCATTCAAACTGCTATATGAGCGACAGTCAAGAGACATACCAGAGGTATGGGAAACATGTGAAAGCCAGGAGCCAAAAGCTGAAAACAGTACAATATGTTTTAAAGTTACATGGGAGACTAGAGACTATGAAGGGATACACTGAAGGAAAATCTCAAAGAAGCACAGGAACAACAACAACGACATTATAATAAAGGGGCATGAATGTGCATCTTTCAGCCAGGTGACAGGGTTCTCCTACTTCTTCCATGCTCTGAATCAAAGCTAATGGCCAAGTGGCGAGGACCTTATAGGTGGTTAAGAAAGTAGGAACCATGGACTACTTAATCAGACAACTGGGAGGGGGGGAAGGAACAACAAATTTACCACATAAATATGCTGGAGCTCTGGAAAACAAGGGAAAACTTCGTCTTGCCATATCCTGAGGAACTAGAATTGGGGCCCCAAATTAACAACTGCCTGAAAGAAAGCTTAGTGCCCCTCAGAGACAACCTAAACCAGAAACAAAAGGAACAGGAATTTCAACTGGTATTTTCCAAAGGTATTTTCAGCTCTCTCTGGGAAGGTGTCCTTGGCCCACCATCAAATTGATGTGGAACCTGGTAAAGTAATACAGGAAGGGCTGTGACCAATCCCCAACTAATTGAGGGGGATGGTTGAAAAAGGACCATGTTAAAACTCAGGGTAATAGAGGAATCCCAAGGTGACTGGAGGAGTCCTATTGTGCTCATGGGCAATGGGTATAATGGGCCACGGGAGCCTCGGGTCAGAGTAGCTCCAGCCGCACTGGCCCGCCAACCCCAGCCATGGGCCGACCGGCCAACCCCAGCCAGGCCAGCCAGCCACAGCAGCCCCAGCCCCTCTCCTTTTAATTAGTTAACCGATTCAATGACATAATTTTAATAATTTAAACGGTAAACTTTTTTAATGGATATTTACATCCCTAACTCTTCCTATTTCATTTTCAGACAATGCCGTTTGGGTTACATGGGGCCGTGGCTACTTTTCAACATTTGATAGACTGATTACTCCAACAGCATAATCAATACACGGTGGCATACTTGGACAATGTAATTATCTATAGCAGGAAGCTCAAACTCAAACACCACGAGGGCCACATGACGACTAGTACATTGGCCCGAGGGCCGCATCACTGAAACCTTTTCATACAACGATACAAAAGTATAGTAAAAAATGAAGAGTAATATAGTATGCTATTAAAAGTCAATGTATTAACTTTTTTAAAACTGTAATGCGAAAAGTCAGTGCTAATTTTGACAGTCATTCATTTTTGGCCACTTAGCCAATGAAGTGAGCTGTAGCTCACGAAAGCTTATGCTCAAATAAATTTGTTAAGTCTCTAAGGTGCCACAAGTCCTCCTTTTCTTCTTTTGAAAGTGTTGTGCAAGTTTCCTTTGGATCAAAGACTCACTTGATGGCAGCCATTAACAACTTCCAGCATAAAACCCTGCATCTCAGCCCTGCCCCATCATCCCAATGGAGTTTAAAATGTTGATACCCTGAGTAATATCCCAGACAGAAAAGAAGTAATTTAAAAAGTTAAAAATTATGCACACTTAGTTATTTACATAATGATTTTCTGTCAGGACACTTACATATCGCCAACCCAAATCAATTTTACTCCCATCCAAATCTTGGAGCTTTCTATTCCCTGTCCAATTTCCTTTTCAACTGGGAGTGGCTGATTTCAGTGAGCTCCTGAAGAGAGTCTGTTGATTCTGTGGAGTCTGCTAGATGGGAGAGTCCTCATCCATTCTGCTCTGTTGAGTTCATCACTGTCACGATTCTTTCAGCCTGAGCTTCTACAGCTACATTCTCAGTTTCTGGGGGCAGCCAAGCTGAGATTCTGTCCCTCTGGTACCTTCTCAGGCAGTCCTGATATTCCTGTGTCAATACTGCCCCCAGTCTGTAAGCACTAGCGTCTATGTCTAATCTGATTGGGGGGAGTGAGGAGGGATTGAAACATGTAAGCTAAGACAGGAGCTGTCACTAGGGCCCTTTTCAACTCTGAAAATGCTAAATAATTTTCTGTTGATAACTGAAATTGTTTCCTTTTCTTGTCCAACCTGTGCAATGAATTCACAATTTTGACAAACGCACAAATAAACTTTCTATAGTAGGACCAGAGCTCGACAAAACTCTGTACATCTGTGAGTGTCTGAGGAGTTGGCCAGTGCCACACAGCCTCAATTTTCTTTTTCTTGGTGGAAACTCCCTCCTCACTGATTGCGTGCCCAATGTGTATTATCACTTTTTTTGGAACCGCTCCAACAGAAACTCTGGGATTTCACCTTCACCCCTTTCTCCCTTATAGTTTCCTTTTATATTGACGCTTATTTACTATTGGCTGTTTTCTAAAATATTGAGAAAATAAACAGGAACCCGCTCCTGTTTCAGCGCTGCAAGAACTTTAACAGATAAAATTTCCCCAAGACCTTCGGTCTCAAAGTAGGTATCAACCATTCCCCAGTTTTCCCTTGCTGAAAAGCTAGCATAGCATATAGCTGTTATTATGGATTCTGCCCTAGGAGGTAGAACAGCAGGCTTACTTGCAAACCAATTGTGTATAATCATTTGTTTCACCTGGGCCACACCTTTTCAAGGAATTTCTACAGACGGAATTTGTAAGACACCTTTCCTGGTATTTATTATACAGTTATTAGCCATAATGATAGCCAAACCAATTATTAGCTCATCCGCTATCTCAGCTACCCAGAGTTTTTCTCAAATTCCAGAGGTCCAATTTGCAAACCCACTTTTCACGTTTTTGGATAGATATGTGGTCCCCAGTCACTGTCTCCATTTTAGAACAACTAGCCAGTTCAGTTTTGGATCCCCTATTCCCTAGCATTCTTAGTAGGGCTGTCAATTAATCACAGTTAACCCACACAATTAATGCTATTTTTTTAATCTCACAATTCTCTCGTGATTAGTTTTTTTAATCGTTTGACAGCCCTATTTATTAGCATGTCTGGTCTAACAGCTGATATGTTTGACCCAGTATTCCTGTGAATTTCACAGCTCTGATTACACATTCAATAGCCAAATTCCCATAATTGTTGTATATCTGGATCTGTTTAGCCAGATCTAAACAAAAACAGAGGAGCTGATTCTTGTACCTCCAAGCTCTGAGCCTTCAGCTTGGGATCCCCCTCCCCGCCCCCATTTTCCAAACTGCCTATCTTTACTAGGCACTTCTAATGTTCTATCTGCTTTAAATTTATAACAATCCCTGTTCTAGCCATTTTTTCCACAGTATCAGCATTTAACTGAGCAGCTTCCCCCAATTTTTGTATGATTGCCAATCTCCCTTGTTTTACAAACCAAATTTAACAATGTCTCCAATCATTCAAAAATGCTGTAAACCAGACTAGAATCCTCTTTTCCATCATGCATACGAGACACAAACCTGTACTGACAGGGCTCCTGGTGATCAGCTTCCATCTTCTTCGCTAGTGGCTGTTTCTTTCTCTGGTATGTAACTGCAAGAAAGGATTCAAGTTCTCTGGGAAATTTCACAGCTTCTTGAAGTGTCATAGGCCACCTTTCACTGATCGTGATCAGCAAGTCCAAGTCCAGCTGAGTATCTATAAACTGGTCCACTGCTAATTTATACTGGAAGTGCTCATTGGTATAGGGATATGCAGAAACACAAGTCTCCATGGGTCCTCTGCCAATTTGGGTGGTGTCTCTTCTTTCCCTCTTCTTTTAGCCCTTAGCTATGCACTGGCCTGCTCAGATTGATGGCTGTCTCCAAACCATATATCAAGAGCTAGTCCCAGATGTGGATAACTCAGTCTCTTTTCTGGGGGTAAGTTATACAGCACCACCAGAGATGGGCCACTCAAGTTGGCTGCTAGAAACTCACATCTCTGTTCATCTCTCCAACCATAGTTCATTAGGGCTATAATGTTATATTAAGCCAAATAAGCCTCCCCTGGAGTTTTTCACTCAAAGATAGTGGCCTTTTGTATTACCCGAGCTGGGACAATCCAACCTCTCTCCTCTGGGCCTCTGTGAGTTACAAACAGGGTAGAAAAGTGTTGTAAATGTCCTAATTTACCCAAGTTCTCTAGCTGGCCTAATTTCCCATGGAGACAGCTGAGTTCCACTGTGATCTGAATTCCTTCTCAAGCTGAATTTTTAGTTCCATAAATCCTTGCTGCAGCTCATTCCTGTTAGCAAGTTCCAAGTGGGCCAAAGTTTTCTTGTCTCCTCAATTTCTATTTCCTGAAAAATCTTTTAGTGCATGACCATCAGGTTGCTGGTCACCTCATTGATCCATCTTGCCAGCCCAGACTGGGAATTTTATAGTGGGAATTCCCAATCCACCAGGAGAATTTGTAGCTGCTGCCCAACAAAGATTTTCTCTCCCATCACAGGACATCTCTCAGTCCCTTCCAGGAAGTTTCCAGATTTTGTTTTCATTCCTCTTGCAAAGTCTCCCGCTCTTGTTTTAAATCATTTTGGCCATCTTTGATTTCTGCAAGCACCTCAATTATTTTTTCCTCCTGGGTTGAACAGGAATACCAGCTCACAATTTCTCTCCTTGGAATCTCTAAGCCACTGTCACGCTAATGTTGACCCTTTTGCCTGTGCAGTTAGCCAATATTTAGGGCCTTGCAAGGTTGTTTCCATTAGGAGGAGAAATTGATTACATGTGTCAAATATATTCTTCGGTACAATCCTGTTTATTGACAAAAAATGTATACATAGTCATGTTTCCCTGAATATAGTAGAAACAAACTACAGCAGGCATTTTCCTTGCTCAGAAATCCCCAAGCCTGTCTCTTTAGTGAGTTCTGTGCCCAAGAAACTGTGTATCTCTGTTCTTCTTGGGGTCATGCTCACAACTGCTTCTTGCTTTTTTCTAGCTCTCTGCTTCTAACACACATACAGACACACACAGCTTCAATTCAGACTACAAAGCTCAGGTTTGCTCAGCCTCACCATGCTGCTCAGTGCCTTGGGCAGTACCCTGTATTGTTTTCAGCTATCTCACTACATGAAAGAGCTTAATTGTTCCTTCAGTTTACCCTGAATGAATGGTGATTAGCACACCCACTGGCTTTGGCCAGGTCCATGATTGTCTTTGGACTGAAGACTCCATGGAAGCCATTAACAACATCCGGTGTAACAGTACTGCTATTCATTTACAGTAGCACCATTGCTGTAGATGGCACTTATTACCTGGAATAACAGCCTGCCTCCTGAGTTTATATGCTTCCTACTAGGGCAGGGGTGGTGTTATACCAATAAAATAAAAACCAGCAGGATCTTATTAAAGGGAATAAGGCAAAATGCACATTTATTGTGAATCCAGAAAGAATCATAGTAAGCAGTTAGTTATAGCTATAACATTCCATTCAGTTTCATATTTATTCACACATTCATTCATACACACACACACACAGGTTCTGCAAGATTGTTATCATAAAAAGAAAAGGAGTACTTGTGGCACCTTAGAGACTAACCAATTTATTTGAGCATAAGCTTTCGTGAGTTACAACTCACTTCATCGGATGCATCTATGTCTGAAGTGAGTTGTAGCTCACAAAAGCTTATGCTCAAATAAATTGGTTAGTCTCTAAGGTGCCACAAGTACTCCTTTTCTTTTTGCGAATACAGACTAACACGGCTGCTACTCTGAAACCTGTCATTGTTATCATAGTTACCAGCCTTAGAGTTGCTCGTGCCAAGCCACTGGCCAGGTGGCTTGGGCATGAGGAGGGAGCAGGTCCTTGTCAGATGCTTATCTGATGCTCCTGGAAGTTGGTTTGCAGAATAAGACCCCAAAGTTCTCACTTTCTAGAGTCCATTTTTATAGGAATTTATTCCTGTGCCAGTCCACGGGAATTGCTTCATCATGCTGTTGCTGAATTAATCAGCATATTCCTGACGGCTCCGTGCTGCCAGATGTTATCTTGTTCTTCGGTTCTCTCATCCTTGAGGCTGTTGGGTGGATTCCAGTCTGCCCTCTGGGGGTCCTCTGGTTGTTTCCACTTGATGCCTTCTTCGGCTGATCGACACTGGATTCTTAGGCTGGCACCTCCCTGATTATTCATTCATTATCCACACCAAGCATCCATCTACATACATCCTCTATCTCTATTTTAATCACAATTGTTAAAGTGAGATGAATCAACTCATCAAAGTGAGATGAATACAACAAAAGGGCGGGGAGTCTCTGGGTGCTGTTTCTGTTGTTACAAAGTATCGCTTTGAGTCTCTCTCTGTGTGAGTAGTTGTTGTTAGAAAGTATTGCTTTGAGAACAGACTCTGTCTTAGGATGTACTATCACAATTAGCAGCTTGCAAGTTTCACACAGAGAGGGAGAGAAACAGTAAAAACAAGAGACCAAAAACCAAGAGGCCTCTTAATTAGTAATACCCTGGAATTTAAACTATGGGGAATCAAACTCATTTGTGATTTTAATACAGAACTTCTTTAATATGATCCAACATAACAGTGGCCAACCTGAGCCTGAGAAGGAGACAGAATTTATCAATGTACATTGCCAAAGAGCCACAGTAATATGTCAGCAGCCCCCCATGAGCTCCTCCCAGTGCCTTCCGATGAAATCAATGGCCTCATAGGCTGTACCTAACCTGGAGCAATTAGCAGTGCAGTGAGTGCATTCAAACCTGGAACATTCACATATAGTTCAGCAATTAAGTTCAGTGCTTTTCTTCCCCATTCTGCTCCCCCACTTAATGGGTGCTGGATCACTTTGAGAGGAGCTCTGAAAAATATTGTGGCAGAAGGGGGGATCTACTAAATCGCTCATGCAATGCCAGGTGTTCAAGATGTCCTTTGAAATGAGCAAAGAGGAAAATATATTACAATCTGTTTTATATCTTCAAAAATAGATTACCACAGATTATTAAATTCTGGACACAAATGTTCATTGTCACAATTCACTCTTAACTTTTTGCGTGCATTCAAACATCATTAAAGTCTTTACAGAATATCCCACAGTGCACTGATAGCTGACTAAATCTTTAAAACGTGCCCTGGCATTTTCAGAATGAGCACACTGAACATTAAATAAACTACTGAGGTTCCCAATGATACTGCTAGAGTCAGTAATGCATTCTGTTACCTGCCGAGAATTTGGTTTTGGTTACTATTTTTGGATCTCCTATAAACTTAAATCCTATAAACTCCTATAAGCTTGGATTTTTTTTTCCTAGAGGTATTGTAAATGCAAATGAATTTATATTAACTGCCTGTTGTTCCCTTCCTCTAATCTCTGTCTGTTTATATGGCTGTCCTCAGATTGTTATATTTGCATTATTGTGATGCCTAGAAGCCCCAGCCATGGACCAGGACCCCATTGTGCTAGGCGCTGTGCAGAATTGCCCCCAAAGAGTTTATAATCTAAGATTATTGATTATAAGTTCAGTTGGAGCTGAGGGTACTCTGCATTTCACTGGGTCAAGTCACTGTGAACTCAGAGCAGGGCTCATCCCTTTTAAAATGTTTAGAAAGCACATATTGACATTTACCATAATCATATATTTTAAATAATAATATTTTTTTAAAACGGTGTGACTAATGGCCCCATCCCATAAAGTGCTGACTGCCTCCTGAAAGGCACATCCAAACTCTAGCACTTTGAAGGATTAACTGCTAAATGTTTAGGAAAATAAAGTCCATTTACACTGATGTACACACACACCCATCTATAAATGACTCAAATTACGAAAATGTCAAAAGTTATTTATTAATCCAGGAACCATCAGGGCAGGGATTATACTTGGAAGCTATAATAAGACTCAGATATTGAAAATACTTATCTTATTGAACAGCAAAGCAATTGTATCCTCCACACATTCAAGCTAAGCAAAAATGGGCAACTTTCATGTAAGTAATTATTCCGCTTGGATTGCATTTGTGCACTATCAGTTTAAATGCAATAATATACATCTCAATTAGGATTTCAAATCGGAAGAATGTTTTTAAATGTATTGTGACTTTGTTGTGTGTACCTGATAATATTTACATCATTGCATATCCATATAAAACTACAATTGTAATATAGATTCTGCGTGTTTTAATAGAGACTATAACACAGTTAAATAGGGGTGGTATTGTAGGATTAAAAAAAATGCAACAAACGGTGTGTTAAGGAAAACCTCATTGTAACCTGTGAACTTGTGTATGTACTTGCTGGACACTAAAATAACTCCATATGGGTCTAGGACAACATCTCCAATGACACAGGCCAACATTTTCAAACTTTGGCTTAGTTTGTCATTGGGTGACTAAGTAGTCATCTACAAGTGCTCTGAGAACTACGTTATCCACAGTGGGACCTGATCCAAATCCATAAATTGAAACCCCTTAGGATCGCTGTAGGGTTTTGACTGAGAGAATTTTGGCCAAAATATCCATGCTTAGATTCCTAATATTAGACATCTAACTGCACATGTAGATACTGTCCGCTGTAGGTAGGACAAAATGTAATTGGCTTAATCTGCAGCATAGGAGATTTAAGTTGGAGAGTAGGAAGAACTTGCTAACTATAGAGATAATAAAGCACTGGAATAGGTTACCAAGGGAGGTGGTAGAATCCCCATCACTGGAGGTTTTTAAGAACAGAGGAGACAAACACCTGCCAGGATGAACCTAGAGTGCTCCTGCCTTAGTAAGGGAAAGGGATGAACTAGGTGACTTCTTGAGGTCCCTTCCAGCTCTACCTTTCTCTGATTCTATAATTTTCAAAGAACTTCAATGGGAGTTGCAAGTGCTCAGCATACCTGTCATTTAAGCAAGTTGTATGGTAATAAAAAGGAGCTCTGGTTTGTATTTGTATTTTTGAAACTCACAAATTAGCACAACATTTATTTCTGCTGCTGTGTATTCTGATAGAGTTAAGTTAAACACTGATAAAAGAGCCATGTCCCAGGAGGTGCTGAGCACCTGCCACTGCCCAAGGGCCATATCTTGAGGTCTTTACTCATTATTGGCTCAGTCAAACATCCGCTCCCTCGAGTGTACCATTTGCACGAAGCTCTGTGTGGGAGCCAATGCACTACGCCAAGAAAGACTGTGAATCAATACCATTAGGAAGTGCAGATTGCTGCTCTGGTGTGTCGGTCCCTCTCTGAAGACTTGTGTAAGGGTCCTGGGGAAAGATAAATGGCCCCTTCTCATCCTTCCCATTCCTTTCTGGGCCATTTGTTCCCTAGAGGGGACAAGAAGCAAGCAGCCCTTGCTCACAGGGACTGCTATTTGGATCAGCCTTTGCATGGGCCGCACAAGGCTAGGGCGGGGAGGCTTCTTGTACGCACCCTGTCTCCTCCCCACACACAGACCCCTGCGCACCCATGTAAGGGCAGATCACTTCAATTTTTCCTGACTGAGGTGAGCCTAAAAGGGCTGATCCTGCTCCATTTGAAGTAAATGGAAAAACTCTCCTTGACTTCAGTAGGAACAGTAGAATGCCCACGTTGTTTAGGGACCTCAAGACTTGGCCCATTTACACCAGTGGGAAATGGAGGGGCTCAGCTTCCCTTGGGATTTGGCCCCAGGAGATTGGAACTAATCTTGGAAATATGCTCAACTCCTGGTTCCGAGAACCACATCTGAAACACCCTTAAAATCTGTCGCTGTAAATAAAAGATTTTAAGCAAGCAGTTTGTTCTTCTCCTATTTCCACATTTCACCACAATATTTTTCATTCGTGCTTTGTGTGTTGTGTTTTAAATCCCCAGAGCAAGTCGTACAACTTTACAGAAAAAGTGCGGGATTCAACAGTAGGGGCCCCCAGTTTTTCAGCAAATGAGCCAGTAAGCAATTTTATTATGAGCGGTGCAAGAGGGCACACTTTACTACAGCACATGTACTCACCTAAGCCTGGCTATTTTGGACTCTGCATTATGCATTATTCTCTCTCTTTAGTTACGGTTGAGACTAATAGAGCTGAACAGGAACCAGATTTTCCATTTTGCAGGAAATTCCATGATTTCTAATGGTTTTTCCACTGTGAAACAGAATAAAGCCCCAAAAAGTTGAAATTTCCCACAAAATGAAATTCTAAAAAAAATTAGTTTGGGGTCAATCAAAACATTTTGTTTCCATAAAATCAAAACATTAGTTCTGATTTCAACCTTTAACTTCTTAAACCTCTTTTAAATACAAAAGACAATGAATTTCATTTTGAAAATGAAAGCTGAAACATTCCATTCCAAAAATATTGAAACAGGATGTTATCAACATGCTTAATTTCAAACAGGGGGGGGTTCCAAAACAATTTTTTTCAAAACATATCATTTTTTACAAAAAGGGCATTTTTCATCAAAAAAAGTTTCAGTGAAAAATTTCGAACCAGCTCTAGAGACTAGCATTCTTTCATAAATCTAATTTGGGCTATAAATGGGCCTGAACCACAATTCCAGATCCAAAATCTTCAGACTTCAGTCGGGTTTCACTCTCTGAACAGGATCTGGTTCCTGCTTCTGCAATTGACTGAAAAACCCTGGATCAAAACACTCCCATACTTTGGAAGTCTATAACTGTTTCCTCCTTTCACAATCTTGTACCCTCAATCCTATCTGTAATTTTGATTTCCCTCTTAATTGCCCCAAATGAAATCAGATGGACTAGGTGGGTGAGATGATTTGTCCAACAAAAGATATTACTTCACCCACCTAGTCTCTCTAATATCCTGGGACCGACACGGCTACAACAACACAGGATACACCAAATGGAATCAATCAGTCTAAAATTTTGCATGTGTGCTCTGCTGCCAGTAGAGGTGCTTTGGGGACGGTTTCAGGATAATCAGGAAAGATTTTCTGATGATATGACAGTTTGCAAAGCTGAGGCATTTTCACTTTTGTAAAATTCGGTTAACATTGTCATCAAATGTCATCTCTCAAAATGCCTTAGCCAAGAAACTCCAGATCTTATGTATTTTATTTTTCCTAATGAGTATTGGTGCCTTTGAATAATTTGGGGAAGGAAAGTGATTCATTTTTAATTTGATCTGCTTTTTGAGAATCTCATGAGGTCTCAGATTCTGACTAATTGCCTTCCTCAGTCAGGAAGGGCTCTAAGCAACAAAAGAGAGGGTGAGTCTGGCATAGGATAGGTGGTTTGAAAACATCCAAGTACCAAGCAGGGATTACCTCCGGACTCTGGCAGAGCAAGTAAGTCTGGAGGTTCTCCTCAGAGACTAATGCAGAATTTATAAACATCACATGGACTTCTGCATTGCCTTTACATACTCCTCCCAAATTATAACCCTGTAGGGACCAAAATATGCTGATGTAGAGAAGGTGATAGAATACACTTCTCCTGAGGGCATTCTGTGCCAAAAAATTAAAAATTCTGCACACAATATTTTAAAATTCTGCAAATTTTATTTGTCAAATAAATGTGGAAGCTCCAGCAGGGCATTGGGGAGCAAAGGCCACTGGCTGCACAGAGGTGGGAAATCACAGTGCAGCTCCCCTCTGGGACACAGACTCAGCAGTGAGGCTGCACCCAACTCTGACACACCACAAGGACTGGGCCTGCCCCAGAAACACCCCAGAGCCTTGCCCCTCCATGCCAGGTGCACCAGGTGTGGGCAGGCAGGCTCAGCAAGGCAGGATCCAAGTGTGGAGGGCTTACCGTGGGGCGGATCCAGGTTTGGGTTGAGAGGGTTCTGTGTGGGGCAACCTGGGTGTGAGCAGCTCAATGGGGGATCCGGCTGCGGGGGGAATCTGGATGCACAGGGGCTTGTTGGATGGTTCTGGGTGCAACAGTAATGGGACTCTGCAGCGGGGTCCAGGTGAAGTGGCTGCAGTTCAGCGAGGGTTGGGGGGGGGATAGAACTCAGAAGGGGGGTCTGGGTGTGGGGGGTTTATGGGGGGGGCAGATGCTGGGGGACTGGGACTCAGTGGGGTGGGGATCCAGGTGCAACTGGTTGGGGCTTGATAGGGTGGGGATCCGGGTTCAGGTAGCTCATTGGGATGGTCCAGGTGCAGGGGGAGTGGGGCTCATTGGGAGGGTTCTGGGTGTGGGGGGGTTGAGGTTCGACCAGAAAGTCTGGGTATGAGGGGGTCTGGATGCACAGGGGTTGGGCGGAGTGAGGAGCAGCTACCTGTACAGTGATCCCTCCCCCTGCAGCTGAGGAGCGATAGGTGCAGGAAGTGCAGGGGGAGAGGAGGGGAGTTTGCAGAACTTCCTACAACCAGGGGAGAAATCTGTGGATGAGTATGACACAGCCCCAGATGCTATGCAAGGGAAGAAGAAGTCCCGTCCTCCCCAGCCTAGCCGGGACTAGCAGCTGAGCCTGGCGCAGGGTAGGAGCCACCAGCCAGGTCTTCCCCAGTCCTGTCCCCTGCCACACAATGATTTACCTCTCTGCCGCCTGCCCTGGGCACCTGAAACACACTGCTGGGGAGGCTCGCATGACCACTCTTGTGGCTTCCCTTTGCTTCCCCATCAGAGAGGCATTTTTCTGCGGGGAAGCAAAGAAATCTGTGGCAGACATAAATTCTGGACATGCACAGTGGTGCAGAATTCCCCCAGGACTAATACACATCCCTAAAACAATGTCAGTTGAATCTGAAAACATGCTTCGTGGTGGTTAGCATCGCTAGTGGCTCATCGTATGGTATATTATGATCAAATGATCAGCAAAATTAAAGGAACCAAATTCATCCCTAGTGTAACTGAAATGAAACTTACTTTTAGGTGAATAAAACCCTTCATTTGCGGCCTTGGTTTGTGTTTGACCTAAACACATGTGACTCAGTAATGAAACCTACAGTTCTGGAGCCACACAATTCTACCTGTCCCACAAGGTGACTTCCAGTGAATAATACTGATAAAAAAATAATGCTTTCCTGTTGTATCGGTGGAATTTAATATTCCAGGACTGTATTTGGTCAATCTGGAGCTGTACAATATCAAATTAAATGAGTGAAAATGATAAACATTTTTTATTTATTGTCTGTTATAGTAGGATGACATGAGTGCCTAGCTGAAATGATGATGGGTGAATAAATGCAAGATACTCATATTTTATATTAACAGCTACTACTTTGTAGCAGGAGTGAGACTGATTCAGATGTGTATTTAAATTTTGAAGTTCTAAATAAAGGGCAGGGCTCTCAGCCTGTATATGAGCACTTTTTATTCTGAAAAAATAAATAACAAATAAGTCTATTTTGACTTTGTTAAAATGGCTAATTAACTGCATTTTTACTCACAAGTTTAAAAAAGTTTATTTGCACCTGATTATTTTTAGGAAATTTTCAGTTGCAGCTAGAATTGTTGAGCAGTAACAAAAGATGTATCTATATGGCAATTGTACTTTGTATCTACTGTATATTCTTATTACTTCATATAGACAGCCTCTTCATTGCCTGCATAGTGCCTGATAGTGTCAGTTGCTGACTTGCAGCTGCTGCTATTAGGCATAAAACAGTCTTAACAATTTGTATTTTGATATAATCAGTGACAGTCCACATGACAGATGGGGGATGGCATTCAGATATGGTGATATATTGCTCTGAACATTATGGGAAGCAGATGTAGCTGTCTGCCACAGTGTATAACAGGAAAAGAGAAAACTGGCCAAACAAAGAAAAAATTATAGGTATGCTGATTCGAAAAGAGCAAAGGAAGAACCGATTAAGTCTAATGGTTTAGACACAACAAATCCTGCGTCTTGGCAGGGGTTAGACAAGATGATCCTTGCAGTCTCTTCTAACCCAGGAGAATGGAAAGACGGCAGTGTCCCTGTATAAGCGCAAAGTATCTTGCACCGAGAGAATCAGGTACAGGCTGATCTCACTGTTATCGATCCTAAGAAAGGTCTTTGCTCACATTCTACTTGGTATGATGCAGCTGCTTCTCGACAGACATCATTGTCCACAGCAATCAAGTTTCACTGTTGGGCAGTCAGTAATGGACACTGTCCTTACCCTCCAGCTTCTGGTTGAGCTGCACTGAGAATTTAACTGCCCACTTCATGTGGCATATATTACTGTATCTCAAAGCAGCTTTTGATATGGTCGACAGGTCAGCACTTTGGCTCACATTGAAAGATGTTGGTGTTCCAAACGATCTGCTAAAACTTTTCCATGACCTTCCCACCGTACTGGTGCAAGAGTGCGCATTGGTTCATAGCTTTCGACTCATTTCTCCAGCCTCAGGTGTGCATCAGGGATGCATTCTCACCTTGCATTATTCTGTTGAGCTATCAAATGGATATAAGGACTTGCTCTTCTACACATCACAATCAAGGTGGGTCATGAAGTGTTCACTGACTAAGATAACACCAGCAACACTGCCTTGTTTGTGGAGAAGTTGGAGAATTTCAGCCCTTGCTCTCTCAGGTCTCCAAGATGCTACCCTCAATATGGGATAAAACATCTCATGGCAGAACATCAAAGTCCAGAACCTCAAAACTGGAGCATCAGAACCCCCAGTGCAGGTAGGGCTTAGTACCATGGAGAGTGATAATGCATTCATCTACCTAGGCTGCAAGCAGAGTTCAAATTGTCACAGAAAACTGGATGTTCTTCGATGAATAGGTCTTGCCACTTCCTGAATGAACTCCATGTCTTGCTTATGGATGCGACATCTTTGTGATGAGACAAAATTCCAGATCTATCAAGCCTGTGTACTACCTGTATTTCTATGAGTGCAAAACCTAGACACTCTTACAGACAGACTTGGAACAACTAGAAACATTCCTTATGCACTGTCGGTGTCAAATCCTGAGCATAAAGTGGTTTGACTTTGTGTGTAATGTCACGATCTGGCCTTCCTTCAGTTGCTCACTATATTCAAAAGCAGTACTGCGTGTTTCTCAGCCACATCGCAAAGATGAACAAAAACACCATGCTTTGAAACTCTCTATCACGAGGTAGATCAGGTGATGGAATGGGATGGGATCACTGGGGCAAGTGAAGTGGTTAGAGGAGGAAAGCAGATGGGAAACTTTTGTATGTGTGATGGGGAGAGGGAGGAGAGAGTTGTAGGAGAAGAAGAGAGGGCAAGCTGAGGGGAGGGGGAAAGGTATGTCATATTTTGTCAATTTTCTTTTAAAGACAAAGGAAAGAGCCTGTGTGTAGAGAGAGACATGGAGGCAGGAGGTGTTTGAGGAGTGAATCAATGGGATGAAAAAGTACCTGAGATTGCAGACATGTGATTCAACTAAGTTGGAGATGTAGAGTTGTTTAACTAGGAAGATGATAGAGTTGAAGGAGGAGAGAATGAATCTGTAGTAGAGGAAATCAGCCTGGTCATGGGATTTCCACCACAGATACTCTGTTGCATGAGAGCAGGAACAAAGGAAGAGGTTGTTGGGGATGAATGAAACCTGGGGGTTGGGAGAGCGGATCTGGGAGAGAGGGGCAAAAGAGTCAAGGGTGGAGGAGAGTGAAACATGCAGAGAATCAACAACCATGGAAGAAAGGGAAGAAAGGGCCAGGAGGAGGGGACTGAGAGCAGACAAGAAGTCATCAGCGCTGATGGACCGAAAGTCATGGAAAGGCTGAACAACAGGGCATGGGGCTGGGGAGGGGTTTGCTAATGGTGGATGCTGAAAGTGACCAGGTGATAGTTGGAGAGGGGAACCCAGCAAAAGAGATATTGCAGAGGGTAGTGCTTGTGAAGACCAAGTCAAGTGAACGACCCTTTTGGTGAGTGGGAGAGTTAAATCAGGGCTGCAAGTTGCATGAAGGCGCCAAGGATTATTATTATTATCTGCTGTGCTCCTGCTGCCTTTCATTGTTTGTTTGGCTTTAACTTCCAGCCACTAGTTCTTATTCTGCCTTTCTCCACTAGATCCAAGAGACCTTTACGACCTTGTATTTTCTCCCCATGAAGGTAATCAAGTGGGCTCCCACTGTTTTCTGCCCCTGCTGGTTAATGTTCTGGAGCCCAAGCACTTTCTGACTTCACCTACTACCCCTCCAGATGTCACAAACCTGTAGGCAATGTGTCATCCATCTCTGTTCTTTCCAATCACACGTACATTGTAAGAAGCAATGGGATACATTTTCTATTCAGATATTTTAAAAATGAAAGGACTATCCCATTTGATTTATGACTTTAAATATAGTGCAATGACTGCCATGGTTCAAAGGGCCCAAGCTAAAGTAAATGCAGGTTTAACACAACTTCGGTTACTTGGAAGTGAACCCTACGTTAGTTCTGGGCTGACAGATGAGCTTCCTGATAAGGCTAGGAGGACATGGTATAATATTTTCAGCCTGTATTTTAAAATGTGCCAGACTTAAGAGAGAACAGTATAATTTTGCATTTTACTCTTAACTCAAGAATCTGCATGGAAGTATGAGTCACATCAGTTATGCTATTGATAATTCAAACCATCCCTTCTAGACAAAGCTTTAAAGTTCATCTTGATAACACAGAGTGTTAGCACTTCCCATGTGACATTATGGGATATTAAGAATTCAAGATGTAACACAATGCCTCCTCTATTCAGTACTGTTTCAGTTACATTACAGCTCATTAGAAGCTTCTGTTACAGTGAATAATTAATCCCATGTATGTATGCAACAATTAATAATTAATTATGTGAGCATTGATTTGCTAAAGGTTGTCTTCTGAGAGCACAATGTATTATACACAACTTTACTAATTAGATTAGCACCTAATTCCTGGTTGTTATAGTATTAACAAGTATATTATATAATAATATATTATGTGGTTATGGACAGAGAAAAGGAAACCCTGCAAATATCCAGGATTGCTGATTAGTAAGAGAACTGGTTCATTGTCTGGAACTGGGACATGTGTGAAGGACTCTGGATCCTCAAACTGACAGATGGGCTACCATGAAACATACTGCAAACTTGTGAATATAAATACTAATTTCCAGGATTTCTGAGGTGGTCTCATAGTTTTTGTTGTTTTTTTTTTTTTACCTGTGCTTAATTTTATGAAAATGACAGCTCTTTTTTTTTTAAGCCATAAAGACTGATGTGTATTGTTAGTGAAACTGTTTGCTTAGAATTCTATTAAAAACTAGCCTTTTGTTCCCTGTCGTAGACTGTTGACTCAGCCCCCTTGACTTCAACCAGAGTTGTACCTCTGAAACTGAGACTGGAATTGGCCCAACAATTGTAACAGGCTTTTATTTGATCTCTATTCTCTAACTACTTTCATGTATTCCAGTTGAACATGCATATATCTGCTCTGTTGCTAAATGGGTCAGGTATATCCCAACAGTCCACGGGGCAATGAAAGGCAGCAGTAGCCCAGCAGATAATAATAATGATTAAATGTATGTGACACATAAGACTACTGGTAAAAGACTAACATCATTCACATTAATGGGTCAGGTTTATAAAAGGTAATACTCCCATCAGATGGCCGGGGTCAGTATACACTGATTCGAGTGGTTACAGTTACATATTCCTTTTTTATTTCCCTAAAGTGAAATGCAAATAAAATATAATCAACCAAAACCAATCAGAAAGTAAGGCAGTCAATTAATAAAGCACTCAAAAGGAGCTGTCAAGGGTGAAGGTCAGGGTGAAACACCTGAGCCCCTCTAATATGTGATAGGATTATTCCAACTCTTATTAAACATCTGCCAATAGCTATGATCTCCAAACCTCAGCGGCTTTCTCATCACATGAGCACTGGTTCTCAAAAATTCCTTCTGCAGTGGCCTGAGTTTGCTGCTCCTGGTGCTGTACACTGTCAATGACTGAGTGGGTGTGTGTTATTTCTGTCAGTGCATGATCATTGTCATTAGCATTCTAGATATTGCTATTCCCTTGTCTTCTGTTTAGCTTGTGGGACCTCGCTAAACTTGAAGGTATGGATGGATAAAAATAGTTGTTATTTTGATATGTTGCAAGGTACTTTTTGTTGGAAATCTAACTCTCTCCCTCTCTTTTGCATTAGGGGTCCCTTTTTTTTGGTTGTGTTTCTTCTGTTCTAGTTTCCCGATCTATAGTTCTTTTGTAAGTACTTCAAAGCTATTGTCATTAGCTCAAGAAACTTGTTAGATTTTGGTCCCAAATTTGGGTCTCTGCCATAAGTGTCTACACAAGTGAAGTGTGTTGCAATATTAACCATGCTAAGTATAGCTCCCTTGAATCTGCCAGGGCTTTTATTTTTTATTCAATTCTTTTCTGCCAACCCATTTGGTTTGGCAATGTAAGACTCGACATACATGCTTGAATTGATTTGATTTGAAAGATCAAAGAGAATACCTAAAATGATTCACTGAGTATTGTGGGTCATTATCTGTTATCGACTCATCTGAAATCCCCTGGCAAGCAAACTGATTTACAATGTGTTAGTAAATTGTTACTTGATGTATTGTGCAACAGCTCAGTTTCGACCACTGATATGAGGTCACCTATCCCATTCAATTCAAACAGATCTGTGCCAACCTTGGATGAAGGGCAACCAGGAATCTTATGTGGTTTCACTTGTTTATTGCATTCTGTTTCCTACATTTATGGCAGATTTCATACTTGGCTACCTGACGTTTTTGCTAAGTACACTCAGAGGTAACCCAACTTTTCAGATTACTGAGAATCAGATTACTAATTGAGAACATAAATGTGCTTCATATAAACTATCCTTATTTGTAGTGTGGCTAGGGCCTCACCAGACTAAAGTTCAAAGGTGAAACTGGCCAGTCCAAGGCATAGTCCAGTTAGGATGACATGATTATGTCCCATCCACACCACAAATTTTAACCATTCTGTAACCAGGTCAGACACAATCCATGTTGTAATTATTTCCCCAAAACTCACTAATAGTTGTAATGTCCTGGGCCACTTAGAACAACGTGAAAAAAATTCCCAACATTGTTTCATTGGAAAGCATGCCTGTAATCTGATGAGCTGATACTCTTGCTATGTTCTCACACTGTCAACAAAGTATTGTTGCCCCAACAAAACTACACCAGTGCAGGAAGTGATTATCTAATGTAGTAATAACCATAAAAATGTCATAAATTAATCAGTGACTCTGCCCATGTTGTTTTAAATGAATGTGTGCAAAGTCATGAGTTGTGTCAGAGCCACAGTGACCCAAGTGACTCATCTTCAGACTTCAGTCACTTTAGGTTAGGGAGCATTGTGAAGATTTCATTAGTAGTAGCTACTGGGCTGATGTGTTGTTTCCATGGGGTTAGGAGTACCTATCTGTTATATCAAGAGTACAGGAAGCAATAAGACTTTAGGAGGGCTACCATGCAGAAGAAGAATGTCTTGTCAGTGTGCATGCATGGCACTTGGAGCCAGGAACTCTTGAATTCCATTCCCAGCTTTGCAGCTGTCTCAGTTGTTGGCCTGGGCAGTTCACTTAACCTCTGTCTCAGATTTCCCATCTGATGATTTGTCACTCAAAGGGTGTTCCCAGGATTAATTAATTAATGCTTTACTGTGATTTAAAGATTAAAGTTTTAGTGCAGTGGCCAGCGGTTCTCAAACTGTGGGTCAGTACCCCAAAGTGGGTCACAAGCCCATTTTAAAGGGGGCACCAGGGCTAGCATTAGACTTGCTGGGACCTGGAGCTGAAGCCGACGCCCAAGCCCCCCCAACTGGGACTGAAACCAAAGCCCAAGCCCCCTCCTTGCCTGGAGCTGAAGTCGGGGCTTGGGCTTCGGCTCCCTTGTCCCGGAGTCGTGTCATAATTTTTGTTCTCAGAAGGGGGTCGCAGTGCAATGAGAACTGAGAATCAAAAGATTTCTACATCCATGGAATTGGTACAGGAAAAAAAAAACATATTCTGACCATCATTATCAAATTCATGTTGTGTCAGTCTCCATGAAATTTCTCTCTCACAGGAAATATCTTTATTCATTTATGTTTTTATGAAGCCTGTAAACTGGGTTGATAAATGCATGGGACTCATTCCATTTATAATATTACTTTAGTCATTTGAGCTACAAATTGACTAACTACTAGTGCTATTCTGCACACAATGGGTTGTAGTTTGTAGACATGAGTTATAAACTCCTCAAGACCTGGAAATAATGTATTAGCAGTCAAGATATATTAACAAGCTACATGCCTAAAGTCTGTTGAAAGATGAAATGACACAGCTGCCAATTAAAAATAAAATCTAGCTAGCTATGTCATCTGTTTTACTGTAGTCATGTTAGGCCAGATTCTCAACTGCCTTGTACCTTGTGTAGACATTTACAATATAAGTGAAAAGAGAGAACAAAACCACGACAAATCAGAATAGTAGCATTTCACAACCACTTTCCTCTCTCTTTCCCAGGTGAAAATGACTCCAAAAAGGTATGAGGCAGTGGAGAATCAGCCCATAGAGCTCAATAAACCATGAACCACTAGCATCATTGCTTGAGTTGACTGATCATATTCTGTCCTCAGTTACATGGAAGTAAATGTGAAACCACTTGAAGTAACGCTTTTGAATTGTAAATGAGAACAGAGCTTGGACAAATGATTATAGGAGCCCTGACAGTGATTCATGGTTTATTGAATTCTAGGCCCTGGAAGGTTTTTCTTTCCTAACAAACATTTCAGGCTAGATTATGCACACATCACTGATGTTGAGGAGCAGTTACTCTTCCTTGGGACTGCTTATGGGAGAGAATGGTCACCATCAGGAGTGAGCTGTACAATCGACACAGGCTTCTGGATACACTGGGCCAGATGCAGCAGAGCTCTCCTGCCTCCTTTGCCAGAGCTGCACCACATGTTGGGGCAGGGAGGGGATGTGTCAGGGCAGGACTCTGCTATGCCCAATTATTTTCTAGTGGAAAGGTTTCTACCAGCACTGTAAGTTAAAGGTGCCCCCCTCTTCCTTTAACTTAGCTGTGGCCAAGCCACTAAGAATCAGGGAGACATGACTGGCTCCCTAACCACCTCCCCATACCTAGGAGCCTTGCTCAGGGACACTGGAGAATTGAGATCAGCTTTTCCTAGATATTTTTGAAAATTTCAGAGGCATTTTATTCTCTTCATGTGGTCACACCCTCCAACTGCAGGGTGATGGGTGCCTTTTTTTAGAATAACAGTATTTCTTTACATTCCCTTTTGAGGAGAGACATGCAGCTGCTGGTGTCTCAGATATTGCATGCTGCCAAGTCAGATACATCATATCTTGGGAAGAATAAGCAAGATGAATAGTATCCTAACTGGGGCCTCTTCTTTTATTACCTTTTATGTTATTTTATTTTTTTGTCTCTTATTAGCATTTTATTATCTGTGCTAGCCAGATTCTTTACAATTTTCAGACTTGGGGCCTGATTCCTCACTGCAACATGTCTTGTGTAGTCACACCTGTTCAAAGTGAGTCTATAACTGTGCCGTTCTCCCTTGCCAGTATACCTTATCTACAAAGCTTTCCTAGTGTATAAGCCACTATATTGGTTTTGTACTGGTATGCCAACGCTACAAGTGAAACAAGCTATTTAAGTAAAAGTTCAGCTTTGCCAGTGTAACTGTGTCTACACTAGGGACTTCTGCCACCATAGCTATGTCGGTCAGGGATCACACCTTTTCACACACCGGCAGAAGTCTGTAATGTAGACCGAGCCTTGGCAGCTTTTTTTTTTTTTTTTTTGCACCCTCCTTTCCCTCACTTTGCAAGGTGCAGGGCAGTGGTTAATCAGGGCCATAACATTCCAACTTGATATCACAGACTGAAGTGGATACTACACTGAAGCAAATCTTACAGGAACATTACAATCTATCAGATAAACAGATGAATTAACTCGAACCTAATTACCATCTGACAAATACATATCTTTAATAATTTATTTATGATCAGTGAGTGGTATTTTATTAATAATTGTTATTGATCACTTAGAAAATGCCTTGCATTTACACAAAGCCTTGCAAAAATAGACTACAACATATTCCTTGCCCCAAAGATCTTATAATCAAAATAGATAGTTTAAGATAGGCAAGATCAGGGGCTGAATTAGAACAACCGATTAAACAGTTAGTACTTCTACCTGATGGCTGCATTTTGTGCTACAAAATCAAAACTTTCTTTGTTGATTTTTTAAAAGAAATTGCTCCTCCTCATGGTTGCAAAGAAATCCTTTGCAAATATGAAGTGTAACAAATAACACGATGTCTGCCTGAGTCTGCAGGAAGCCTGAAACAATAGCTCTGAGAGGTCTGAATTGCCTCATTCATCTCAATAGATGTTAATTCTAAATATAATAATTTTGATAGTTTAATGTCAGCACTGTTTATTCCATTCTCCTTTATCATCAGTGTACTACAAACTGCTCCCTTCCACGCAGCATAATGGAGTACGGAGCATATGGTCTGTTGTTTATAAATTGGGACCTGTCTGAATTAAAGGAGTACTATGAGTGCAAGATATAATTATTAATGTCTTATCTAGCTTAAGGTAGACTCTAATAATACTGACAAGTTTTAAATTACAGACAGAATAAGGAATTGGAATAAAATTTGTGTGTTAAGCTTGATATCATGGAGTTGGGCCAAATCATGAAGCCATTACTCAGTCTTGTTTATCTAGGTTCTAATATCACATCCATCACTGTAATATCTGGGCACCTCTGATGTTAATGAGAATTTTATCTGAGTACAGACCTCAGAATTCAGTCCATAGAGAATTGACAGATAAGTATATAAAAATCTCTAGAAATATAAATGCTAACTCGGTTTGAAAGAGAGGGCTTGTGTTTTAATCTGAGGAGTTCAAGGGTGCACTGCAGACATCTGGTCTATCTCCAGTTTATTTACATAAGTGTGTAGCTCTGGGACAGTTTAATATTTAACTATGGAAATGCAGTATTAATGGTCTATTGGATCATTTTAAAAAGAGGCATCCAGAATGAGGTAATGCTGGTGGAAAGTATCGGTGACCATTTTACAAAAACATATTGAAAGGTTCAAGGCACCCTACCAGCAAAATATTTTTATCTAATAGCATCTTTAATGCAATCTGGGTCCCAAAATGCTTTCTGAAAGTATTTAACACAAGACAGTTTATGGAATACAGAACAGAGTACAGTGATGAATAAACACTGTATGGCAAACGACAGAAAGCATTCAGTCATAAGACCAGCTGAGGGGCCTATTGAATTCTGCATAAGCCATGGTGGACATTGAATCTGTTACTTGCTGAGGACAACTCGAACGAGTTATATGACTCTTCTTGCATCAATACGGTGCGTATATTATGGCTTAGATGAATTGATCCATTGCGCATACAGCTTTTGTGTCATGGAGAGGAATACTGAGAATAGACTTTCATTGTATTGTAAGCTGCCATTATTCCATTAACCTATGCTCATTACTCAGTCTAATTAGGCTGCCGCTGTACAACCTGATGTTACAAAGAACAAAGGTGAATTCTATTCTCAGAATTATTCCAATCACCAACTGGAGGGAGAGAACTTAGATGCTGCACATCAGTTTGTCAGGAATGAAGAAACGGGATGCCATTTAATTTGTATTTTCAAGCGCATATTCAAATACTTATGCCTGTAGTATGTAATTCTAGCAAAGCAATAACAAACATGTATTTTCACAGTAGAAATATTTGGATACAACACCATCAGTTCAGCTACAATAACTGTATTTTCTTTCAGATCTTGATATAATTTTATATTGGAATAATTTAAATGAAAACTCACAACTGAAAATATTAAATATTTATATATATATGGGTCTATTTTTACAATAATTCAAAGATTTGGTCAAGTAACTCCCTAGTTACTGGACTTGATTTACTATCTGTTCATACAGTATAACAACATGTAACTTTACAATCAAGATTTAGGATAATGGTCTGGTGGTGAAAGTCTTATTACCTTGTGATCCTAAAGCAAGGAAAGAAGACTTAGAGAAAGAAATGTTACATTGTTATAGTGTGTTATAAATGCCTATTTTCATAAGGGTAGCCAAAAATAAGGATAATTTTACAAAAATATAAGCAATGTCAAAGTCACAATAATCAGAAATTATTTTGGGTGATCTCATTAGAGGCACCAAGGACTGAATGGCCAGAGCTGATCCCTTTAGTAAAGCATTCAGGTAGATTGGCTAGACAGTGCAGGGAGATTTATTCTGCTATGACCACCTGTTCTTTGGACAGAGCACTTCATTATCCTGGACTGCCAATCTTTTCATCAGAACTAACAATATTTAAGCATGACCATTTTGAGAAAGAATAACAATAAAAGATGCTTCTTGCACCTACAGGAGTGCCAAAGCAACCAAAGCGATCGGTGGAGACAAAGTTGCAGCCCTTTCATTTTAATGCAGATGACACCTATCCTTGGACAAGAATGTGACAGTGACTATAATCTATTAAACACACTAATAGACACAACAGGTAAAATTTTCCAAAGCACCTAAGTGACTTAGGGCTGATGTCCCATTTTCAAAAGTGACTTAAGCACTTAGGAGTCTAAATCACACTGAGTTTCCATGGGACTTCAGCTTCTAAGTCATGTAGGGGCTTTTGCACATTTTACCCATTGTCATTTGGATGATGGTGCTGCAGTTGGGCGATACTGATCAGCTGCTACATTTTAACTGTCATAAAGAGCAAATTAACAGCTCTAGTGACTAGTGACTAGTGCCATTGAAATCAATAACATTCCTTGCATGAAAAAGACTGCCTGCATGAGTAATGGTTACAAGATCAAGCCCCCATGTTTTACTTCAGTCGGAGACCAGCTTATCCATAAAAGTACTAGTATTTGAAAGGCTGAATTTATTTGCCATTTTATAGTGGGGCAAATCCTGAAGTGCTCACTCAAGGCTAGTTCATGCAACCCTCTCTCATGCTGGTGATCACTTATTTCCTTTGACTTGAATGGAATTATTTGTTTGGATAAATGCTTACCAATGTGAGTAAGGTTTTCAGAGTCTACTTATAGATCAACACACCTAAGTCAGTCAATAAGAGTTTTTCCTGAGTAAGGAGTGAGTAAAAACTAAGTAAGGACATCAGAGTTTGGACCTTTGTGAATAAAGATCAGATGGCAATCTGACCCAACCTAGCCCAAATTCCATGTAGTATAATTCAGAGGGATTCACTGTAGTATTATTTTCCACTTACTGTTGCCTCTGTTTTTCTAGCCAACCATTCGGCGCCATCATGATTTTGATGCAGAACGGGATGCCAAGAAACTACATAAAGCTTGCAAAGGGATGGGTAAGAATGCTATTGTTTTTAACGTGTTGTTTAGCTGTGTTGGTACCAATGGGACAGTTCTGCATTATAGAAGTTGTATGTCCAAGCACGCACTTGCAGCAAAACAATTGCTTGATCAGTTTTGAGTTAATCTTTGTTTTCTGTCAGATATCGAACTCCACTTATTAACTCCAAAGCACAACTGCTGTGTGTGTGCATAGATAGATACAGATACCCTCACAGTACGATATATTATATTAGCTTGGGGGGAAATAATCTTAATCGTCATTAGCTACATATGAATCATTACGACGCCCCAAGGTGCTTGTGGATCTAATATTGATGAAGAGTAAAATCACTGGCTAATCAATACATATTTACCCCACAAGTGTTCTCACCTCATTACAGTAAGGGTCCAATCCTCAGGAAGATCCTGAGCACCTCCTACAAGGTGCTGAACACCCCTTCCTTCCACTGAAGTCTGCAGGAGCTCAGGGCACTTGGCACCTCACAGAATTGGATCTTCACTGTGCCCATTATTCCTGGTGTGTTAACTTCATGACTTAACCCCAAAGGAGCAGAAAGAACATGGCATTTATTCACTGCAACTGTTCTGTCAAGCTGTCAGTAACAATAACAGGAATAGTGAACTCTCATTGTTCAGAGCTGGCATTAGGGGTAGGCTACAAAGGCAGTTATCTAGGACACCTGAATATTAGGGGTTGCTCTTGCCTGGCCAACCCCGCAGCCACAACAGCTTCACTGGGAAGTGCCCCGTTAAAAGCACACTCCCACTCCTCCAGGTTGCAGTGGCACCGAGCACTAAAACGTCTGTCCCCAGATCTGGCCTGGTGTTCAGATTTTCCACAAGGGATAGCTGAAAAGCGGGGATATACACTTGTCCTGTACTGACATATCCATTCAGCGTCTACATGCTGAGATGGAAATGAGTTCAATGCTAAGCATGTGACAAGAGACAACAGGTAGATAGAGATGAGGAACCAAACAATGAGACAATATTGGTCAGCGTGATACACTGCGCTCTCAGCACACCTGACGTATAATCTGACAAAGAATCCCCTTAGTGTCCTAAAGACATCTTATCTAGGTCCATCCGGTTCATACTTACCTACACCCTAGGATGTGCATTACACATGCAGGCCAGCTGGCTTGAAATGGTCCACCACATTGCATCACACAAGGAGTTAATATGATGTGTAGCAACCATCCATCTTGAAAGACAATGGTGTAAGCATAAAAGCAGTTCAGTTAATGGGTGTCTTGCTGCAGCATCACGAGGGGCTAAAAAGTCCAATTCTCCAGTGACAGTCCTTGCCACAATAGTGCAGGCATAAGGCACAGGGAGAGAGGATGAAGCTAGTGCACTGCTAGCTCTCGAGGCTTGCTGCACTTTAGTTTTCGCTTTCCTCCCTCTATCAACCATCTCTCTTCAGCCTCTTTAACTCCCTGGTGCAGCATAGCCCGCCAGGGTGTCCGGTTGCTAGCTGCATCTTCCCAGCTTGCAGTTTCAATGTTGAAAGTTGTCAAGACCCTCTTGCAAACATCTTTGTACCTAAGCCAATGTCGGCCCAGTGGCCTTGTAGCATCCACAAGTTCTCTATGCAGGAGATTTTTTGGAATGTGTCCATTTTCCCTTCCGGTGCAGATAACCAAGCCAACGGAGATGTCTTTGTTTGAGAGCAGTGATAAGACTTAGCAATTTTGCTTTCTCAAGTACTTCAGGGTCAGGAATTTTGGTTTCCCACTTGATATTTAGACTACGCATGTGCATTAAACGTGCAGGCCACATGGCTGGAAATTGTCCACTACATTGTAGCACACAAGGAGTTAGCATGAGCTAACATCCAGGATGGTGGAGTTAAATCTTTAAGGTCATTCCTGTCATCAAGCTGCCTCAGGAGATCCTTTTAGCTGCTCTAAGATAATGTCATTGGTACAGGTAAATCTTTCTGACAGATGGGCTGCACAGCAATTACACATGGGCGGGTGGATTCTCACTGACACTCAGGCCTCTTTGTGCTGCTCTGGCAGTATAAAGGGACCTAGTGTAAATGAGAAATTAGCCGTCAGACACTGACCCACAGCTGTTTGTCTCTTCCACCAACACATTGGGTTGCTGGCTCTTTCCTTGTACCACACATTGTAACTCTCTCCCCTCATTCCCATCTGGAGTGAAATACTTCACTGTTATCACCTCTTTGCACTGTGTTTGCCTCTCCTTGTCTCTGCCCCTAGCATTGTACACTAACAGTTGGAGCCAGGGGATTGTCAGCGTGGACACTACACTGTGGCCCAGTTTCCATACAGGGAGTCACGCCTAAAGAATTTCAGTTACAGAATCCACGTTGTGCTAGGCAATAGGTGGCCTGAAGTGTGACTTTGGCCATTGTGATGGAATATACCACTGTATTCACACCTACACACTATTGTAATAATCTTTGTACAAAGTACACCTTGTGAGGTATCCTTTACACCAGTGTTTCCCAGCCGGTGTGCCGCAGCACACTGGTGTGCCATCAGGCTCGAACAGGTGTGCCGTGGAATTTTTTGAAAAACAACATGCAGAGTGGGGGCAGGGTAGGGGGAAGGAAGGTGGGAGGAAGACACCTTCTGATTGGCCGACAGCCTCACTGCCCCGCCTCTTCCATGGGTAGAGCAACCAATCGAAGCTCGATCTCCCTCTCCTCCCCACAGCCCTTCCGTGAGCACCGGATTGGCTCCTCTGCCCCTCCCCTTCCCTCCTGCAACCATCAGCTGGGGGTGGGGGGGAAGAGCCTGTAGGGGGAGCAGGGACCCTGCTGCAGCCCCCCAGGGTTGGGAGGTGGGAAGAACCTCAGGAGAAGCAGATGTGAGAGGGGAGGCGCTGAACTGGGAAGTGGGAGCGGGGTGTAAGGTGGGGACGCTGGGAAGGCAGAACTGGTGGGGGCTGGGTGGGAGTGGGGCAGAATTGGGATGAGGTGAGGGCTGGATTGGTGGAGGACGAGGACAGAACTGATGGGGCAGGGGTGCCATTTAAGGAGGGTGGGGGAGCACCTGCCCACCTGCATGAATAGAGATGGGAGGGCATGGGGGGCATTGCTCCCCAAACTGGATACATCACAGAGGTGATGCGTGGGCATGGCAGATTTCTGCCTTCCATTTCAGTGTTCACCGGGGGAAGGAGACCAAAGCCCTGAGGTAAGTGGGGAAGTGGGATACCAGGAGGAAGCATGAGCAGGAGCACGTGAGAGGGGAGGGCTCCTGCCTCATACTGAGAAAGAGGGACGATCAGCGAGTTATCTCAAGCGCCTATACACAAATGCAAGAAGCCTGGGAAACAAGCAGGGAGAACTGGAAGTCCTGGCACAGTCAAGGAATTATGATGTGATTGGAATAACAGAGACTTGGTGGGATAACTCCCATGACTGGAGTACTGTCATGGATGGATATAAACAGTTCAGGAAGGACAGGCAGGGCAGAAAAGGTGGGGGAGTTGCATTGTATGTAAGGGAGCAGTATGACTGCTCAGAGCTCAAGTATGAAACTGCAGAAAAACCTGAGAGTCTCTGGATTAAGTTTAGAAGTGTGAGCAACAAGGGTGATGTCGTGGTGGGAGTCTGCTATAGACCACCGGACCAGGGGGATGAGGTGGACGAGGCTTTCTTCCGGCAACTCACGGAAGTTACTAGATCGCAGGCCCTGGTTCTCATGGGAGACTTCAATCACCCTGATATCTGCTGGAAGAGCAATACAGTAGTGCACAGACAATCCAGGAAGTTTTTGGAAAGTGTAGAGGACAATTTCCTGGTGCAAGTGCTGGAGGAACCAACTAGGGGCAGAGCTCTTCTTCACCTGCTGCTCACAAACTGGGAAGAATTAGTAGGGGAAGAAAAAGTGGATGGGAACCTGGGAGGCAGTGACCATGAGATGGTCGAGTTCAGGATCCTGACACAGGGAAGAAAGGAGAGCAACAGAATACAGACCCTGGACTTCAGAAAAGCAGACTTTGACTCCCTCAGAGAACTGATGGGCAGGATCCCCTGGGAGAATAACATGAGGGGGAAAGGAGTCCAGGAGAGTTTTAAAGAATCCTTATTGAGGTTACAGGGACAAACCATCCCGATGTGTAGAAAGCATAGTAAATATAGCAGGCACCAGCTTGGCTTAACAGTGAAATCCTTGTTCATCTTAAACACAAAAAAAAAGCTGACAAGAAGTGCAAGATTGGATAAATGACCAGGGAAGAGCATAAAAATATTGCTCGGGCATGCAGGAGTGAAATCAGGAAGGCCAAATCACACCTGGAGTTGCAGCTAGCAAGAGATGTTAAGAGTAACAAGAAGGGTTTCTTCAGGTATGTTAGCAACAAGAAGAAAGTCAAGGAAAGGGTGGGCCCCTTACTGAATGAGGGAGGCAACCTAGTGACAGAGGATGTGGAAAAAGCTAATGGACTCAATGCTTTTTTTGCCTCTGTCTTCACGAACAAGGTCAGCTCCCAGACTACTGCACTGGGCAGCACAGCATGGGGAGGAGGTGACCAGCCCTCTGTGGAGAAAGAAGTGGTTCAGGACTATTTAGAAAAGCTGGACGAGCACAAATCCATGGGGCCGGATGCACTGCATCCGAGAGTGCTAAAGGAGTTGGCGGATGTGATTGCAGAGCCATTGGCCATTATCTTTGAAAACTCATGGCGATCGGGGGAAGTCCCGGATGACTGGAAAAAGGCTAATGTAGTGCCCATCTTTAAAAAAGGGAAGAAGGAGGATCCTGGGAACTACAGGCCAGTCAGCCTCACCTCAGTCCCTGGAAAAATCATGGAGCAGGTCCTCAAGGAATCAATTCTGAAGCACTTAGAGGAGAGGAAAGTGATCAGGAACAGTCAGCATGGATTCACCAAGGGCAAGTCATGCCTGACTAATCTAATTGCCTTCTATGATGAGATAACTGGCTCTGTGGATGAGGGGAAAGCAGTGGACGTGTTGTTCCTTGACTTTAGCAAAGCTTTTTACACAGTCTCCCACAGTATTCTTGCCAGCAAGTTACAGAAGTATGGGCTGGATGAATGGACTATAAGGTGGATAGAAAGTTGGCTAGATTGTCGGGCTCAACGGGTAGTGATCAATGGCTCCATGTCTCGTTGGCAGCTGGTATCAAGTGGAGTGCCCCAAGGGTCGGTCCTCGGGCCGGTTTTGTTCAATATCTTCATAAATGATCTGGAGGATGGTGTGGATTGCACCCTCAGCAAGTTTGCAGATGACACTAAACTGGGAGGAGAAGTATATACGCTGGAGGGTAGGGATAGGATACAGAGGGCCCTAGACAAATTAGAGGATTGGGCCAAAAGAAATCTGATGAGGTTCAACAAGGACAAGTGCAGAGTCCTGCACTTAGGATGGAAGAATCCCATGCACCGCTACAGACTAGGGACTGAATGGCTCGGCAGCAGTTCTGCAAAAAAGGACGTAGGGATTACAGTGAACGAGAAGGTGAATATGAGTCAACAGTGTGCCCTTGTTGCCAAGAAGGCCAATGGCATTTTGGGCTGTATAAGTAGGGGCATTGCCAGCAGATCGAGGGACGTGATTGTTCCCCTCTATTGGACATTGGTGAGGCCTCATCTGGAGTACTGTGTCCAGTTTTGGGCCCCACACTACAAGAAGGACGTGGAAAAATTGGAAAGAGTCCAGCGGAGGGCAACAAAAATGATTAGGGGACTGGAACACATGACTTATGAGGAGAGGCTGAGGGAACTGGGATTGTTCAGTCTGCAGAAGAGAAGAATGAGGGGGGATATGATAGCTGCTTTCAACTACCTGAAAGGGGGTTCCAAAGAGGATGGATCTAGACTGTTCTCAGTGGTAGCAGATGACAGAACGAGGAGTAATGGTCTCAAGTTGCAGTGGGGGAGGTTTAGGTTGGATATTAGGAAAAACTTTTTCACTAGGAGGGTGGTGAAACACTGGAATGCGTTACCTAGGGAAGTGGTGGAATCTCCTTCCTTAGAAGTTTTTAAGGTCAGGCTTGACAAAGCCCTGTCTGGGATGATTTAGTTGGGGATTGGTCCTGCTTTGAGCAGGGGATTGGACTAGATGACCTCCTGAGGTCCCTTCCAACCCTGATATTCTATGATTTGGCCCTGCTCCCTCCCCAGGCCCAGGCTGGCCAGGGCCCCTTAAGGGGGCATGGAGGAACATTCAGGAGCAGGGGGTAAGTGGTGACACCAGGCGTTCTGTGCATCCAGATCAGTTTCCCCATGTGAGCTGGGTAATGGCCACCTCACCCTCCAGGTTCAGGTATGTCCTCCTCAATGCCCGTGAACCACTGGATGCCAGTGGCCACGGTGACTGTGTAGGACGGCATGGCCCGGGCTGGTGCGCACATGCTCAGAAGGAGTGGAGCTGTCTCCACCACACCAACAAAGGACTGAGCGCATGGCTGAGCCCCGCAGCAGCAGCACCCCCTCAGACACAGCCCCTCCCTGCACCTTGAGCTACACCCGTGCCAGCACACAGCCCCTAGCTACACCCCTGCCTGCACCCTGAGCTACCCCTCTCTGCACACAGCTTCTAGCTAGCCCCTGCACCCTGAACTACCCTCCTTTCTCTACACAGCCCCTAGTTAACCACTCCCTGCACCTTGAGCTACACCCTCCCAACACACAGCCCTTGCCAGCTGTGAATGGTAAGGGTGGTAAACAGCTTAAACCGAGGCGATAAGAGGGCAAGTTCATTTGGAGATATGGTGGTGTGCCTCAAAATAATTAAAGGTATCACTGTATGCGGCAGCAGAGAAAAGGTTGAGAACCATTGATTTAAACACTCAGAATTTGCTGGTCGGTATCGTCCTGATAAAACGTGTGGCAACATTGTATGTGAAGTTATAAAATTCCCCTGTCTGGTGAGTTATTAATACATGTTCCAAGCCTCACAGCCCTGCCAAAACAGAAGTTAGCAAACAGGTCTGTCCTAACAAAGGAATATGTGCTTTGCTTAATTTTCATTTAAGCAGTAAACACAGTCATCAGGCAGGGAGGGAAACAAAGAAAGCTCAAACCGGTGAGAAAAAAACAGCAGGGAACATCCTTCCACATAGACTCTTTGTCTCCTAGTGCCCAGCTGGAAATGTTTTTCAAGAGGGGAATTGAAACTATAAAAAGGAGGGACAAACACTCCAAGGAACCCCCCTCTCTCGCTGGGCTCATCACATTCACTGCACCTAAAGAGACAAAGTAAGCAATCATTGGATTCTGGGGGAAAGGTCCTAACCCACAGTGCTTGGTCAGTAAGACTGCTGAAAGCATGTGGCGAGAAACTTTGCTTGAATCTGATATAGTTTAAGTTAGGCATTAGTAAGTGTCAGACTAGATGATCATAATGGTCCCTTCTGACCTTGATATCTATGAATCTTTATTTTTCTTGTATGCCTCATTAATTGTACTCACTTAAAATCTTCCTCTTTGTAGTAAATACACTTGTTTTACTGTTTCAGACAATCCAGTGTGTTTAAATTGAAGTGTCTGAATAACTACTTGAGATAATAAACCTGCATATTATTCCCTTAAAGGAATAATGAACTTAAAATATTTGCACTGTCCAGGAGAGGGCTGGGGCAGGCAGTACAAGGCATAGTTCCCTGGGGGGAAATCTGGGGCTGGGGGTTTGTTAGGGTCACCCTGCAGTATAACCAAGACTGCTGAGAGCCAGACTGTAACCCAGGTATGACTGGCAGGCTGCAGTTACACATACTCAGGGTGTGGCTTGCATGGTGGAAGACTGTTTATGAGTGGCCCAGGTGGGAGCTCCTTCAGCAAGGCATTGTAAGACACCCAAGGTTGCAAGGCAAGGGTGACACAGCCCCGCCTGATCTGGACTGTACCCTGGTATGTCATAGCCATCTGTGATCAAAGTAACTAAGGGAGCAAGAATCAACATTGTTATACACCAGTTCGTGCGCCTGCTGAAGACAGTGAGTGTTTTCCAATTATCTTCAATAGGTTAACTTCCCACGGAACGTGCCATACTGGGTCAGACTGTTGGCACACTTGTGTTCTGCTGCCAGAGGCAGTCAGTATCTGATCCTTCAAAGGAGGCTAACTTCCAAACCCTAACAAATAATACACCTGGCTAGCTATTCAGTGGTACACAGGGTGGAATTTCTTCCTGATCCCTGATGAGCTTATTCCTTGAAACATGTGATTTGGTTCCCTAATGATATCTTAGCTTTATGTGGCATTGGTTTGGGTGCACTTTCTCTTTATGTTCTGGCTGCAGACTAAAAGTAACGTTTTTTAAATGGTACATGCTAGAAAAGCTATCATTGACACCAACTGATGTTCTGAAACTAATTTTCTACTAATTTGAAGGGAGAGTTCTTGATCCTCTTTTCCTCTCCCAGCAGAAATGAAATCTGCTGGCAGTTTCTGAATGATTTCGTCGTCTACATTAATATTTTTTAGGAACAGATGAAACAGCAATTATTGAAATCCTATCAAATCGATCATCAGACCAGAGGCAACAAGTAAAACAGAAGTACAAGACCATGTATAGCAAGGTATTTCAAAAGAAATGGCCCTGTTGTTTTAAACAAAGTGCTCTTTAGAAATGTGCCCCTGCATTTCCCCACTTCTGATAATGCCATGTGTCTGACAGTTTTTAAAAGACACAGAATCAGGAAGTTAGTTTCCGATGAAAGAATTACTGTCACTTAACATATTGATTCTATTAATCATCCTGGGCCTTACAGATAGCTTGGTAAATGGAACTCAGTAGAGCTGATTGAAATTTGGAATTTCTGTTCCTTGGGAGATTCTGAGCTTTCAAAATAGGTTTTCGTCCCAATTCGGGATGAAAGGGCAAAATCTGAAAATTTTTCACAAAGTGAGATATTCCAAAAGTATTTTGTTTTGATAAGGGAAAAATGTTCTGTTTCAACTTTATCATTTCAATTTTTTATATTGTATTATACATTATAATTTAATAACCTAAAAGACAAACATTTCACTTTTTTCAAAACACTATGTTTCAACTTTATCTAAACATTTTGATAATTTCCCCAGGAAATATTTTGATGAAATCAATACATTTCCACAACATTTTTCAATTTCATCTCATCAGCATTTTCCAACAGAAAACTGTTTGGTTGGAAAATTTTCTACCAGCTCTAGAAAACTGCATTTACTAATTTGAAGTATTTTTATCAAATTCAGTAGAGCCGGACATTTATACTCAAATTCCAGAGCCTTTAAAACATTTTCATTTTTGTTTGCCTCCCCTGCAGTGAGAAAGAATGCCTGAACCAAGGGTAAAGGTAGTTGATATAGCAACAGAAATTTCCTAATGTAAATTCAGAGGGACAATTCTGATATAATTTACACCACTTTTACATCAGCGTAATTTTATTGACTTCAATGGATTTACTGCTGATATATACCAGCATGAGACTAAAATCTGACCTACAGATTGCCAATAAAGTTCAAAAGGTCAGAAATCTGTTTTGGTACTTGACTTCTGAAAGGAAAGACTCAATGCCTGAGTAATATTTAATATAAGAAAAATAAAAGCTTTCAAAACACCTGTTTTATGCATAGGGTCAAATCCTGCAGGCCTTATACTTAATTTGTAATTGATTGGAGCTAGTTGCAGATTAGGTCACTAATCAACGTCAGTAAGGGTGGCAGTATTGGGCCCAAAATCCTTCAACAGGCCAAACCCAATAGCGAGCGCAATAAGAATTTTGCCTGAGTAAGGATTGCAGGATTTGTTTCACAGTGAGTATTTGAAGAAGCATATGTTAGAGAACTGAGCCAAAGGGTCTGAAACGACCAATTTGAGACATCACAGTTACAGTGGCACTGATATTGGGAATTTCTGACTTATTTCCAACCAAAGGACACAACTTTTGGGTGTTATCACCCTTAACAACCATGCACAGTAATAATACCTTGCTCTTGCCTATATAGCATGAGCCTCTTGAGACAGTGGATCAAGTAGTCCCAACTCACCTTCTCAAGGCACTGGGGTGCCTGGTGGTTTGCACTGAGATAAGTCTATTGACATCAATAGAGGGACTCCTGATGGACATTGGTGTCAATGAGAGAAGAACCAGGCCCATAGATTTAAAGATATTTTTCCCTTTTTTCTGATCTGAATTTTTGGAAGACTTCCTTTAGCAGAGGAAATGTTAACAACTCCGTAGACTTAACACAAATAATCAATAAACAATAGTAAACATTACCTCTCAATTCTTCTGGGTAGATTTTCTGTGCTATGAATTAACTTTCTGGGCTACTTCCTTAGGATTTGGAAGAGGTATTGAAAGGAGAACTAAGTGGGAATTTTGAAAAGACAGCATTGGCTCTGTTGGATCGTCCATGTGAATATGATGCCCGAGAGCTTCGGAAAGCAATGAAAGGTGCAGGAACGGACGAATTGGTGCTGATTGAGATTCTTTGCACCAGGGTCAATAAGGTTCGTGGGTGTTTAGCCGTTATTATACATCTTCCTTGCTGTACTGCTCTGACTAGTGCGCACGTCACCCCTGCCCTCTAGAAGAAGGTATGTCAGAACTGCTCAAGTGAATGGAGTATGTCTCCCTCTAGAAGCTGCAGACAAAAGGCTATCAGCCCCCTCAGACTGGAGTCAGGAGCATTTTTTAAGGAACTGACCATAATAGTCAGGCCATTTGTCATGTTATAAATTGGACAGTCCTCTTTTGGGGTGGTTTGTCCCCCAACTAGTACTGCAAGAAAAACGCAGGTGGTTATGTCTGATATTATAAGGGGGATGAATTTTGAAGAGTGTGCCACTCTGCCCCTGCCAGCATGACCTTACACACCACACATGTAAGGTCACACCGGGAGGTGGGGAGGGGGTATCTCACCTGCAGGGGCGGGCCCATGCCATTCCTAGAAGTACCAGAATGTCTGGTATTCTGGGACCGCGTGAGAGGCCACCCTAGACCCAAATGCTATGTAGATAAAGAACATCATAGTCACATCAGAAAGTTCCCTCCCACCCCTCCAGCACCCACCTCCCTCAGAATATGAGTGGGCTTTGGAGAGATGCAGAGAGGGACAGATGCCAGGGGGGTGCATCATACATCACGACACATGACAACATTTATACCTGTTTAAGGGAGTGTGAAGAGACTTTTGCATCACTGCAGCAGTTCAAAGGCATTTGGGCCAGCCCAACTCAGGAAAGTGATCCTCTTCAGGACAGCAGTTAAGCATGTGCTTAAATCCCATTGAAATCAAAGAAACACAAAGTTAAGCATGTGCTTAACTGCTGTCCTGAATAGGAATGGATTTAAGCATGTACTTATGTACTTTCCTGAACTTGGATCTTAGTGGAGACTGAGAATCTGACCTATTACATATCTCCCACTAAATGTCATCATTCTATCTGGGGTCTAATCCCAGGAACACCACTGTGGTATCCGAAGATGTCAAGTCACATGGGCATGTTACTGACCTGATTTTTTGTTTCTTTGCTTATCCCAGCAAATTGTAGACATAAAGGATGCATACAAAAGGCGTAAGTGATATTTTATATAAAACACCCTCGTTTAAAGAAAATATCTCACCTTTTAGCAGTGAATAAAATCTTACAGACTTTTTTTCTTAATAGTCTTTGAGCGGGATCTAGAATCTGATGTAAAAAGCGACACAAGTGGCTCCCTAAGAAAGATTCTGGTTTCTGTGCTACAGGTAAGGGTTGGAATATTTCTATTACAAACCTACATGATATAGGCATTTTTTTTCTACACCACCTAGATAGTGCAGGTATAATAAATATCTGTTCTGTGCACACAGGCTTTTTACAGCAAAACATCTATACTTACAGCCTTTTAACCAAATCGAGAGTCATAATTAAAGACAAGTGTACAATTCAGGCTGGATGTGACCATGGCTCCAATAACAGCTCAGCCTTGGCTCTTCCTATCTGAGATTTATATACGTATAAAACCTAGGGACACAAAAGAGGATCTGCCCCCAGTCCAGGGAAATTTTATTATTGCACTGTTGTGCTGGGCTTTTACTTACTTACCACCTGGTTCTGTAGACCATAGCAGTCCTTGGCCATTCTCACGGTTTGCACCCCACCTCTTTTGGTCAAGGGCATATTTTACCATTGATGGTAATTCTCACTAAGAGCTTTTAGATCTTGCATAATATTATTCCTCCATTGAAGATACTGGATTATTACTACTTTATTTTGTGTATTAAGGTTATGCCTAGAGTACCTAACCATGATCAGGGTTGCATTGTACCAGAGACATAATTAGAAACAGTCCCTGCCCCAAAAAGCTTACAATCTAAACAGATAAGACAGAGAAAGGGTGGGAGGGGCTTGCTATGTTTTTCGATTCACACAGAGCAAACATTATATCAGACAGAATGCTCTTTGTTTTAGATTAAGAAAACAAGAACAAAAGTGAAGTCTCCATGAGAGCTGGACGTGTGTGTGTGTGTGTGAGAGAGAGAATGCACTGAACACAAAACGCCTGTCCATCTCTGCAGACAGACAGAGATGAAAAGGTACAGCACACAGGAAGGAAAGGCACAACAGTGGCATAGCTAAATACATGACAGCTACATTCCCGTTCTAGAATGTGGGAAGCCACAATAGTTTTGTTTGACCCCTCTGGGTGTATTTTCAGGGGGGACAAACCAGGAAATATTCATAGATTTGTCCTTGATAGGTGCTACCAGAAATTCCTGTAGAAAATTAAAGCAACGCTAAAAAGGCAGGTGTCAGTGAATGGTTCTGATTGTTAAATAGGGAGGAAGAGTACAGGGCCACATGACTGTTATTAAGGAATAGAAATGTGACAAAAGCGACATTTCACTGCAGGTATTGGAAATCTTTTTTTAAATTGACTGTTGTGACAGACGTGCCTCCGTATTCCCCTATTCTTGCAAGAAAGTTTCAGCTGTAGGGTTACAAGGCTACATGTTCCTGACAGTCAGGGATCATTTGGGAGGCCTCCACTGTACAGCATTGCACAACTGTGTCGGTAAATCATAGGATCTTTTCACCTTCTTCTGAAGCAACAGGTATTGAGTGTTGCAGAAGGCAGGATACTAGCCTTGGTGAACTAGCATCTCTGAAGTAAAGCAAATACTATGGGCTAAATTCTGCCCTGATTTGTACCTTTGAAATCAATGGGATTGCGCAGGGTACAAGGTAAGCCAAAGTAGAATTTAGCCCTGTGTAATTTGTTGATACAGCACTAGACAGTGGCCAGTAGATGGCAGCAAAAAGACTATGAGGAAGCAGCTTGTGAAGGCAAAAAGGAAAACGCTCCATTCTAGTACAGTAGAACCTCATAGTTACAAACATCTCGGGAATGGAGGTTGTTCATAACGCTGAACAAAATGTTATGCTCGTTCTTTCAAAATTTTACAACTGAACATTGACTTAATACAGCTTTGAAACTTTACTATGCAGAAGAAAAATGCTGCTTTTAACCATCTTACTTTAAATGAAGCAAGCACAGAAACAATTTCCTTACCTTGTCAAAACAAAATGTAAACTGTCCCTTTATTTTTAGTAGTTTACATTTAACACAGTACTGTGCTGTATTTGCTTTATGTTGTTGTTGTTTTTTGTCTCTGCTACTGCCTGATTGTGTACTTCCGGTTCCAAAGGAGGTATGTAGTTGACCAGTCAGTTCGGAACGCTGGTGTTTGTAACTCTGAGGTTCTACTGTACAAGAGTAATAAGCATGTGTTCTCTTTTTTAACACAATGTCCCTTTCTGTAGGCTAACCGAGATGAAGGACTGGAGATCGATGCAGAGCTCGCTGGGAAAGATGCCAAAGAGCTGTATGAAGTAAGTGAAATAATGGAGAAATCCCCAATTGTCATGGTCTTTATCTGTCTATGGCATTTCTAAGGTGTCTAAATGTTGAACAACCCCAAAGAAAATGGCATTAAATTGTACCAATAAAATGGCAGGTTGGGAACAGAATTGGGTGCATTGGGTTCACTGCAATGTCTGGTTTTTAAAAATATGAAAAAAAAACCCCAAACATTTAAAAACGTTAATTTTAACATTCAATTTTTGAGGCAGGGGAAGGCTGCTGGGGTACAGACGAATTGGTTTTCAGTGTTGTCTTAGCAAAGAGAAACTACATGCAGCTAAGAGCTACCTTTCAAGCTTATGAAAAGGTAAGTTTTGTTGGTTGTTGGTTTTTTTGTTCTCTGACAGGTATTGTGCAGCTTGGAGCTCAGTGGTAATTTAATGGAATTAATTCACACATTCATAGAATCCAAGGCCAGAAAGGGCCATTCTGATCTAGTCTGACCTCCTGCATAACACTGGCCATTGAACATCCCCAAAATAATTCCTAGAGCAGATCTACTTACAATTGGAACATATGATTCTTTATTTGTAATTTTAAGGAGAGGTCAGACATTCTAAACATCTAGCAATATATGTATAGGGCCAGCTCTTCAAATGCTGTAATGAATGGTCTACATCAATTTGCACCAGTTGAGGATCTGCCCCATAATATCCAGCAAAATAAGTTTTTGATTGTTGTCCTGTCTTCCCCCAACCCTATGAATAACAGAGAGGGTGACCTTTCCCCAGTCACACTGCAAAGATTCAGCAAAGGGGTACATTGCACAGCTAATAGGCCCCTGGCCAAAGACCTTGAGGTTCTCACTTTCTGCTCCTCTCCACTGAAGCAGAAATCTGATGGGTGGGAATCTATGTCTCTCATCCTGATCCTCCAGTCTCAATGACTCTTGAATCTAGCTCTTGCTGTTCTCCCATGCAAAAAATGGACCTCTTTTCACTAGAGGCTTCCAAATTTTTTGGAATTAAGCCCATGGAGCCTGAGAAATAATTAGGAAGAGAATAAGGACAATGTAGGAGAAGGTAAGATGGTATGTCCCGCTTGTGACTAAGTGGACGCACTTTTCTCTCAAAATATGTAAATTAGAGAGGGCCCAAACAAAACCCCAAGATGCACACACACCTGAACTTTGGGAATGTTTGGAGCTAAACTTTGCAGCTTAGTCCCATCTGAAATATAAACAGCTCTTGCTGAAAACATAACAGCTCCATCCCGGCTACTGAAATGAAGAGCCAAAAACCAAAACCCTGTTGAGTGTGTTGGAGGCCTATGTAATGTTATAAATGAAATTCAGGTTTGTTTAGACAAAGTTCATAGCTATTTACAAGGCAGGGAGTTAAGATAAAATGCATTAGGTTGAGAATTAGTTTAACAATGAGAAGCAGTAGCTGGGGAATCATCTCCCATAAGAAGTGGTAGAAACTCTGTCACTTGCAGTATTTAAAACTGGACTGGACAAAACACTCCAGAACACACTAGACAGAACTCTCTGGCTCTGGCTGGAGGATGGACAAGATGACATTTCCCATTAGGAAGGACCATTTTATGATTCTCTGTTTCTTTATATAAATTCTTAAAAAGAAATGTCACTGTGTTTTGATGCCTGAACATGATTGCCTTAAGGCGAGAACTTGCATTTATTTACCTTCCTAAACTTGTTCTGTGTTCAGCAGATGATTAGAACGATTGCATCTCTTGATGAGGGGGAAAATCTAGTAAGGCATTATTGGAAATATATTCACAACTTACTCCAAACTTTTGTTTGTGGCTAGAGAGGCCAAAGCCAGAACCATTTATCTACACACATGTACACATAAACACTACCCAAACTCTGGCAGTTTCGATAAATGAGCCTCAAATCTGAAATCCCCTGAATTTCTAAAGCAAAAGCCAAACACGGGTTGTCCAAATCAAACCCACCTGCATCCTTTCCATCTGTATTTGAAGTCGCGATGGGCCCGAGACTAAAGCCATCTGTCCACATATGAATCCTCTCCATATTTTGATGGGTTTGATTTGCAAGACTAGATTCAAATCAAGCCTGGTTTTGCAGAACTCAAACCCCAAACATTCCCAGTTTTGCCCATCTCTCATTTGAGCAGATATTCCAGAGTGGAAGAATCCTGTCTTGTGAGGCGGAGTCGAGGAAAATTATCTCATTTTTTACAAATAGAAGATTTTCTTTATTCACAAAAATTAGAACAGATTTTAACTTCAAAATATTTTCCCCTTCCCTCCCCGACTGTCTCCTCCCTACAGTGTGGTACAGAACCCAGGCAAAACTGAGACCCTTCTAAACTACATTTACCCAAAGAAAATAAGTTACAACCCACCAAAATCTACCTTGACTGTCTGGACCTATCCAAGTCTTTGGTGGGACAGAGGAGGTGCGAACAGTCTCTCTCAATTGGAGGTCTCCCCAAGAAGAAGTCATGAGATGATTCACTACAACACCTACTGCAAATGTTTCAGTTACCTTTAAGGATGCATGTTACATATTCTGAGTCAGCTGAATTAAATCGGTATAGTTCTATCAATGTCAATGGAGCCAGGAAGAGTTACACCAGCTGAGGATCTGGTCCTTTGAGACGGAGTGAGACCCTTGCCCGCTATGGGGATTAAAGTAGTTAAAAGCTTACTCCCTAAAGTCAAAGAAGGTATCAATATGATCTAAATCAGTCTTTTGCCATGTTAAAAGCCATCTGATCAGAAACAGGAGTGGCTCAGTGCTGTTCTTATTACTAGAGGGATAGATTACTGCACAAACAGAAGCTATAATTAATTTTTTCATTATCTCTTTAGCTGAAGGGGAGAGACATTGAAGATGCCATTAAAAGTGAAACATCTGGAGATTTGGAGAAGGCCTTTCTCACTCTTGGTAAAAAGAAAGTCTATAGCTTTTCTCTCTAGTTTTCATTCTCACTTGACTTTAGCCATTGGGGTTCTTATGTGTATAAACACAGTGATAATCTGCTTTGTTAGAACTAGGTTGAGACACGGAAAGACCACTGGGGGACAGAACCAATTAATGTTGACTTGCCCCATGTGTCTGTGGGAAGAACCTCCATTAAGCCCCAGCATGAGCTATCTAGATCTTAGGTCTCAGAGACAGAAGTAAGCCAACATCATCCCACTCAGGAGTAAATTGGCAGGGAGCAGAATTCCAGACGGGCCAAAAGAACGAAAACCGTGTCCCCATACATTTCATTCTGGAATATAAACATCAACATTTTCAGCCCTTCTGTGCTTGCATTAACATGTTTATTCAATTTTGATATTCACAATTATATAACATGCTCTCTCTGTAGGGCAGTACATTCACTTTTAGGCTCCAGTCTGTCACCTGTAATGATATGGGTTGACCCTTGCATCTCCACAGTGCCAGTTGCAGGACTAAGGCCCTACAACAATGCACGTCCAGTTGGGTACTGACATTGGGGATGTCTAGGTTTCAATTAAGAGGGCTGTTGTTCTCCTCCTACTGAAGCTACAGTGCGGAATATGAACTGAACAAGGCTCATGAGGTCCCTTTCACTTTTCTTCTTTAGTGAGATGTGCCAGAGATTGCCAAGGCTACTTTGCCACCCGTCTGTATGAGGCAATGAAGGGCGCAGGGACAGAGGAGGAGACTTTGATTCGCATCCTCGTGACTCGGGCTGAGGTAAGATATGCTGGGATCTGAGAGGCCCCAAATCTTCTGGTGGATAAGTGTGAAATTTAGAAGGAATGAATTACAGTCGTAGGACCAGATTCTGTGCTCAGTCAGTTTTGCAATTTAAATTCAACGAAGCTCCATAGACTTCAGTGCTATTACTGTTTTTACACCCATAAAACTGAGAACAGACTCTAGCCTTGATACCAAATCTATTTTTTTTTTAAAAGAACGATGCATGAGACACATTAGTAATTGCACAATGGAGCCAAACACATCTAGATTAAAGTTGGCCACCATTATTCAACTGGGAGATAAGTTGTTTGGTCCCAAAGAGCTTTGTTAAAAAAATCCTAATTAAATAACAATAAAGAAGCAGTTCCCAAAGTATGGTCAGTGGAGAGCTAGGGAGTCACATGGTGCAGGCTCTGTCTGTTTCCAGATGGGAAAAACAGGGCAGAGGAGAAGGAGAGAAGAAGATAAGAGCCAAAGCAGACTATGATTAAAGTCTTTTCACAAAGCACAAAACATGCTCAAGACATTTCAGCTCCATAAACAGTGTCTGAACATTACTCTTCCATGTAAGCTGTTGTCGCCACTGTGATGTTAAGTGATCTTAAGTAGGAAGGGAAAAGGTTCATGTGACGGAGAGGCAAAGTGATTATCCATATGATTGGAATGGTGGGGCTGGAAATTAGTCTCCAGGACACTCTCCCTGTTAAGTTGTGGCCTGACTATGAAAACATTTGAGAACCTCCATAATAAAGATATGACCCATATCATTGATGCCATCTTTTATGGACTAACATATAACATCTGGTTCTCTGTACTTAGCAACCAGAAAGTTATGTATGACCCAAAAACTATTTATTTTTTTAAATTCTATTCCTGGAAATTTCTCCCCCACTCCTTACCACCCATGAGTGTCTTCCAGAGGAGACCGTAACTTGAGCCACTGTGTAAGGGCAGCAGTCAGGATATCAAGTTTGAGCTAAAAGTGCTCCACGGTTTTGAACCTACTCCTTCCCCACCAAGGCCCTGGATCCAAATCTGATTAAAATCAATCGGAATCTTCCCACTGACTGCAGTGGGCTTTGGATCAGGACCTAGAAGAGTGAGGTATGGTGCAAAACAGATCCGCACTTCTAAAAATTCTTTCCATTTCAGATTGACCTTCAAACAATAAAGGAGAAGTTCCAGAAAATATACAACAAGTCCTTAGCAGAGGCCATCAAATCAGACATCTCTGGGGACTTCAGAAAGCTGCTAGTGGCACTGCTACACTAAGACCGCTGTCACAAAGGGAGAAACATGAGAAGAAGTCACCTTCTTGACCAGCTTCCAAGTAGCATGCAAAAAATGTGGCACTAGCAATAAAAAATCCACACCATTTATTTTCTTTACAGTGGGGGAACATGTTGCCAGGTAATCCTTCTGTTACCTGGACATGAGGTTCAGGCCAAGCCTATCACACAAAATGTTCTCATGCAATAAAATTGTTTTAAAAAACTAAATCTAAACTGGCCTGTCTTCCCATCTTTAACATAAAGAGGGATTTCTAGAATCTTGTCACCGTTTCCCCCAGGGATCTTTGGTGTCGCTAGAGAATTCCAAAGACAATCCCCCTTCCTCCTCTGCTCCTATAACCCACGTCCTAAGCACTCCATATCATGCCATCACACTTTGTGCCAAAATGGACTAAATAGTGCTCCCTTCTTAGCCCATCATCACAGCTGCTTTAACTGCCAGAGAGCTGCCAATGAACGATGCGCATCAACCTCTGCTCTCAATCCAAAGGGAAGGTGAGAGTGATTTCCCTGTCTGAGCTATGTCTCCCATCAGCATCATCTGCTAAAGTATCCCACAAAAGGACCAAAGAATTGCAGTCCCTGGGCTGAGGGGAGGGCAGGGACTGCACCCTCTGTGCTACCCAATGGAACCTAGCACAGCAAAGTGGGTGAGGAGGAGGTGGGTCCCTGGCCTTGCCCTGCCTCTGTATTGCCCATGAAGTGGGACTGGCCCGCAAGGGGGAGTGTACTGTACCACACAGAAATGAGCACGCTCCCCATGAGCGTTGAGACGTTCTCCTACTGGAGCTGGACAGCTCTGCACCACCCCCGATGCAGGACTATGCCCTAAACAAATGACTGAGCCTTAGATTAGACATGATGTGGCAGGGAGAGTACAGGGAAGAGTCTGGGAAGCCAAGGGATAAGAGTGGCTGATCAGGAAACAGGCTTATGGGGTTTTATGCATGTATCTTGGTCCTGCCTTTTTATTACAATGTACTAACTTCTGAGGACAGTGGAACAAAGTCTCTCTCGCTCTCTCTCGATATTTATATGTAACCCTTCTGCCAGGCCAAGTTGATAGCAGCAAGGGCCGGGTTCAGTACACAGGGGTTCCCTCTCATCAAAGCAAATACAAAACTGGCTGAAGCCCCCACCCAGTGACCTGGGAAAATCTTACACACCCCCTGGGCGCCTCAAAGAGGCAATACTTCCCCTCTCGCAAGCACGGAGTCTCGGTGTAGTAGAGAATCTTTAATAACATGAGGTAAACGACATCAGCATTAAATTGGGAAAACACCACAACTAGTGTTCATTAACCAAACCATGAGCAAAGACCCACCCCAGAAAATTGGGCCACATCCTTTCCCTCGGGTTCTTGAGTCCCAGAACCCAAATGTCTCTTGAGTCCAGCAATCCTCAAATCACCCAAAATCCAAAAAGTCCAGCCCCAGAGTTCAAAAGTTCATCTGCAGAGTGTTACTCCCCAGTCTGGCTAAAATGTGCCTGTGTGTGGGGGAAAGAGGTAAGGGGTACCTTACGTGTCCTGAAGCTGACTGCCCCACAGGGCTCTGCTCTGCTACGCTGTCTCACGAACGGCTCCGCTCCACCATGACCGGCTCCACTCTGCACAGCTCGCCGTCTCACGAACAGCTCTGCTCAGCTCGCCGTCTCACGAACGGCTCCGCTCCACCATGACCGGCTCCGCTCTGCACAGCTCACCGTCTCACGAACAGCTCTGCTCAGCTCGCTGTCTCACGAACGGCTCTGCTCCACCACGACCGGCTCCGCTCGGCACAGCTCGCTGTCTCACGAACACACCGCTGTCTCACGAACGGCTCCGCTCCACCACGACCGGCTCCCTCTGCACAGCTCGCCGTCTCACGAACAGCTCTGCTCAGCTCGCCGTCTCACGAACGGCTCTGCTCCACCACGACCGGCTCCACTCGGCACAGCTCGCCGTCTCACGAACAGCTCGGCTCAGCTCGCTGTCTCACGAACACACCGCTGTCTCACGAACGGCTCCACTCTGCACAGCTCGCCGTCCCACGAACAGCTCTGCTCAGCTCGCCGTCTCGCGAACGGCTCCGCTCTGCACAGCTCGCCGTCTCACGAACAGCACCACTGCACTCTAGATCTTCCGGCTCCCCACTACTTGACACAGTGCTCAGTGATTTCAGCTCTTAGTGATTTCAGCTCTCAGTGATTTCAGCTCATAGTAGTGGGGGCCTTAGTGCTGGTGCACCATAAGGCCAAAGTGAATGCAGCACAGTACCTGTAGCAAGACTCTTAATAGACCCAAAATTAGCTCTGACATTCCACAGTGGAGAAAGACAGAGGTGCAATTGGTGCTTCAGGCCCTCACAAAGGGGTCCACACCACCAGGTACTAATACCTGTCTCAAGTCTCTCTCCCTTCACAGAGTTTTGGAACCCATGTCCCTTGCCTAGCGAGTGCTACTCAGTTGATGGTGAGTCCCTCCATCATAACAAAAGGCCAAGTACAGTTCCAAGCACAGTTCCCATAATCAGGGTAATAACAATTTACTCTTCCCGCCCCAATAATAAAGACACTGGGGATCCCACAACAGCCAAAGTGACCATTTGGGCAGTTATGGCCTCATTCTAGGCGGGGTGGGTGTGCCTATGCAAATTGAGATCAGCCCCTGAAGTTCTTTTCCACTACTTGCCACACCTCACCACCAGATGTCAGGGTGGAGCCCATCCTGACTCTGCTTACATCCTCCCCCCAGCCGAGAATTTGGCGTCCCGACAAATCATACTCCCTTTATACCAACTCATTGGTTTCCTCCAAAGGGCCTCAGGAAGCCCACTTTGGCTTCCACAATCCTGTGTGCTAAATGTATTGGCTCCTCACTAGTCACCCCAGGTGCATCATAAGTCAACCGTTTTACTGGTCTTATCACCCTGTCTCGTCTATTGAGAATCGCTATTGCCGAGGTAGGGGGAACATCCTCTTGATTGACGGATGGAGAGGCTTCCTTTGAGGGTCCCTTGGCTACTGGCGTAGGCCCCTGCACTCCTAGTTCTAACGCGGGAGGGTCCAAGGTGCCCAGGACATCCTCTACCTGTGTGTCTCCACTGGCCAATAACCTGTGTGTGTCATCACACGGGGGTCTCATCAGCGGCACAGGGGTGTCAGAAATGGGCCTAAATAATTCCGCCATGGGGTTTAGGGCGGAAGAGGGAAAACTCTCGTTTGGTTCAGCTGATCGAGACTGAAATCTTGTCTCCATCCCAGGATACACCAGGGTTGTGTCTTCCTCCTCAGACTCACTCTCAGATGTGCAGAATAGGGGTAAGTTAGCTGCACGGGGCCCGCTGTCTGTGTTGGATGGCGGCTTTGGTCTAGCACCTCTGTTCTGCCCGGCTGCCCTGTCGTGGCCCGTCTCATAAGGGATGCTTACCAATTCCCCCACAGGGAGCAAAAGGTTTCTATGCACCGTCTTTATTTGCCCTGGACCGTCTTCAGGTTTGATCTTGTAGACCGGCAGATCTCCCAGCTTTTCCATCACCAGGTAAGGTATTGCCTTCCATCTGTCAGCTATCTTGTGTTTGCCAGCAATACCCAAATTTCGCAGCAGGACTCTGTCCCCCGGCTGGAGCTCCTGCGAACGCACTCTAGCATCATATCGATGTTTGTTGCGGTCTGCGTTTTTCCGAGCTGCAGCGGTAGCTAAGCGATAAGCATCCCGCAGCTTTTCTCTTAGTTGGGATACATATTGCTGGTGAGTTTCATAGCTATCTCCATCCTCTGATACACCAAAGCACAAGTCTATGGGTAATCTTGGTTCTCGCCCAAACATCAACAGATATGGGGTGACTCCCGTAGCATCGTTCTTTGTGGCATTGTAGGCATGCACCAGAAATGCGACATGCTGGCTCCAGGTTGCCTTCTGCTCTGGTCGCAAAGTTCCCAACATATCTAATAGGGTTCGGTTGAACCTCTCTGGCTGAGGATCACCTTGGGGGTGATAAGGCGTTGTCCTAGACTTTTTAATTCCTGCTATCTTCAGCAGCTCCTTCAGAAGGTGACTCTCAAAATCCCGCCCCTGATCAGAGTGTATCCGAGCCGGGAATCCATAGACTGAGAAATATTTGTCCCACAATACTCGAGCGACGGTGGTGGCCCTCTGATCACGTGTGGGATATGCCTGTGCATACCGTGTAAAATGGTCAGTCACTACTAGAATGTTCCCAACATTCCTCTTGTCTACCTCTACAGACAAGAAATCAATGCATACCAATTCCAAAGGTTTGTTGCTGGTGATGTTCTTGAGATATGCAGCCCTCGTGGGCAGAGTTTTCCTTTGAACACATCGAGCGCAAGTCTCACATTTCCTGCGAACATCTTCAGCCATTCGGGGCCAATAGAACCTACTACGAATAAGTTCCAGGGTCCTCTCCATCCCTAAATGCCCAAAGTCATCATGCAGGGCCCTCATGGCCAGGGCTCTGTACTTTTTTGGCAGCACTAGTTGTGCTCGTTCTTTTTGTAAAGAGTCGGTGGTCATTCGGTGTAGCACTCCCTGAATCAGTTGTAGTTTGGTCCATTCTCTCAATAGTAGTTTACCCTCTGGGTTAGGTGGGACAACCGCAGCTGGGCTTCGCCCCTCCCTTTTGGCAAGTAGTGTATCACGAATGTCAATATCTTGCCGCTGGGCTTCTTGCCAGTCAGCCGCATTGAGCATGGGCAAAGGAGATTGGTCCAATGCAATATAGTTCACTGAAGCAGAAGGCATGCATTCAGGGGGCAGGCCCAAAGCTTCTGCAACACATCCTTGAAGGCTCTCACGGTCCTCTGGCTCTCGGCGACTCACACTGCAAATAGCTCTCACTCCATCTGTGGGTATCACAGCAACTTCTGGAGCCTGCGGACACCTGGACAATGCATCTGCATCTACATTGCTTCTCCCTGATCGGTACTGAATGCTAAACTCATAGCTAGCCAAGGCGGCCACCCATCTCTGCCCTGTAGCATCCAGCTTAGCACTTGTTAACACATAAGTCAGTGGATTGTTGTCTGTCCACACCTGGAACTGAGCACCATACAAGTAGTCTCGAAATTTCTCAGTGACGGCCCATTTCAGGGCCAAAAATTCCAGCTTGTGGGTGGGATAGCGAGTTTCACTATCAGACAATCCTCGGCTGGCAAAGGCTACAGGTTTACGTTTGCCTTCCACTTCCTGGTACAGGACTGCTCCCAGACCCTCCAAACTGGCATCAGTATGCAGGATAAATGGTTTGCTTGGGTCAGCAAAAACTAGGACTGGAGCATGAGTTAGACAAATAATGATTTCTCGAAAAGCCCTTTCACATCTCTCATCCCACCGTGGCCCAAATGGTTCAAATGGGCCATAGTGTCTCTGCACGGGGGGCTTTGGGGACCTCCCCTTATTCTTGGACTTAGATTTGTTCTTGCTGGACTGATGGCCCCTGGTAAGATCATTCAGAGGCTTTACAATTGTAGCATAGTTTTTCACAAATCTGCGGTAATAGCCACTAAATCCGAGAAAGGTCTTGAGTTCTCTGTAGTTACTTGGACGTGGCCATGTAGTGAGTGCTTCTATTTTATCAGGATCAGTACTCACACCCTCTTGGGACACGATGTGACCCACATACTTCACTGAGGTTCTGCAGAACTGGCATTTGTCAATTGAAAGCTTCAGACCATAATCCTCCAACCTATCAAGCACTTTAAGAAGTCTTTCTTCATGCTCCTCTAAGGTTCTTCCAAACACAATCAGGTCATCCAAATAAACTAACACTTGCAGTAAATTCATGTCTCCCACAACTCTCTCCATGAGACGTTGAAAGGTGGCAGGTGCTCCAGAAATCCCTTGGGGCATGCGTTCGAACTGATAAAACCCTAATGGGCAGATGAAGGCTGTCTTCTCCTTATCTTCTTCTCCCAGAGGGATCTGGTAGTACCCACTTCGAAGATCCAACACAGAGAACCACTGGCTTCCCAGCAAACAGTCTAAGGCATCTTGCACTCGAGGCATAGTGTACTGGTCGACCACAGTACGGCTGTTTAGGGTGCGGTAGTCAATACACATCCGGATTTTCCCATTCTTTTTACGGACTACCACAATGGGTGAGGCGTATGGGCTGCGGGACTCTGTAATGATGCCATTCGCAGCCAGCTCCTGAAGATGATGTCGCACATCTTCCATCTCAGAGAGTGCAATCTTCCTAGATCTCTCCCTGAAAGGTCGAGAGTCATGTAGTCTGATATTGTGTTCTACTCCTTTTGCACATCCCACATCCCACTCATACAGTGAGAACACCTTGGATCTTTCACAAAGTTTCTTCCTCAGGCGATCTTTCCACTCCTCGGACACTGGTGAATCTCCAAAGTCAAACTTTGCTGGGTCTATCGTTGGAACTTGAGTTTCCCACTGGGGGGTTACAATTGACTCGGGCTCAAAGAGGTCTGCTATCTTTTGTCCTTGCTTCACAAAAATATCATGACTCGTTTCATTAGCAATCAGTATAGTCACCTCTTCCTGGGCTTCAGCAGGTAGGGTTATGACTCCACTAAGAACCAGCACTCCTTCAGGGAGCCCTCCCTCGGTCGGCTGCTCTACCACTGCTAATGTTCTCTTACTGCCTTTCTGGCAGGTACTCATGAGAATCACCTCCTTTTCTGTCATTGCAGGCACCACTAAGGGGATCGGGCCTGCGTACCTCAGTGCTCCCACCGGCAAATCAGGCATCACTCTTTTTGCGTCCTCAATTTTTCTGTAGGCTGAGGCACAATGTGTGTGTATCACCAAGGTATTCAGGTATTGGTCCCCTGCTCGTTGTCTGCAGTAATCTGCAAGTACCTTAAAGAGGCTGGAGTTGGTCCCTATTAGCACGGACACATCAGAGACACCTTTAGGGTCGGGGCATATTAAAGCTGCAGTGTCCACCTCCTGTCTTACCCCAGCGATCTCTTCTGGGAATTCCAGGTGTACAATGACATACCCCTGATACGGGTATTCATCCATGCTGAGACCACATAGGCCAAGCCCTGTCAAGGGCTGTATAGGCAGATGCATAAGTATCTGCTGGTAGAAAGACTGGAATATGATAGTCACTTGGGATCCCGTGTCAAGCACTGCTCTACATTCTGTCCCTTCAACCTTTACAGTGACCTCTGCTCGAGGTCCTATCAATCCTGGGGGGATTCGGGTGGCATGGTTCTTCGCAGGGGAGCCTCCAAACCCTGCAGGCCTAGGCGGCTCCCTTCCCAGGCCCTGGGGCCGTTTCCCGACTTTCCCCAGGTGGTCCTCAGCTTTTGGTATACTAGCGGGGGATTTTCTGCATTCTGACACCTGGCAGCAATGTGCCCATCCTGGCCACACCGGTAGCAGAAGAAGGATTGCCCTTTCCCGTGTTGCCGGGGTGGGGCAGAGGTTCTAAATGTAGTCTTCTGGACCGTAGTAACGGGGGGTTCCTTGTACCCCGAAGTCTTTGCTGAATCGATAGTATTCTCTAGTTCAGCCACTTTCTGTGTCAGGACCTGCACTCGTTGGGTAAGTTCCTCTTGAGGATTCACCATCAGCGCCTTGGGCATTCGTATGGATGTTGTGGCAGTTGCCTGGGGTGGCTGAACCTCCCAAACCTCACCAGCTGCCTGCCTCTCTTCCTCCTCTCGGACCTCTTTTATCAGTCGAGAGTAACCTGGTGGATTGTCTTGGCGCTCCCTTAATCGAAGGTGGAGAAGGATTGGGTTCTGATATTGAATTCCTCTCACAATCTGAGCCAATCTAGTCCGGTCCATTTGCTCAACCGCTACTGCTCCCCTCATGATGGCTCTCTGTAATAATTTCTCCAACCTCTGTATATAGGCAGAAACTTTCTCTCCCTTTTGTTGCCTGGCATTGAGGAACTTGCAATAAACATCCTCTGAGCCCTCGGTTCTCCCAAAGGCATGATCAAGGGCCTCTAGGCAGTCCTTTACCTTGACCCCAGGGTTACTGAGCTTCAGGGTGCGAATCACATCTAGGGCTGGCCCCCTGAGGCACTCTACTAGTCGCCTTCTCTTTTCAGCATCAGGTACTGCCCACTCCTGCGGCATTTCAGTGGTGTGTTCCAGCCAAGGTTCAAATGCTTCCTCCCCAGGTATTGGGGTGGGACCCCCAGAAAACAACCTTAGTTTACGATAGGGGTTTGCCTCAGGGTGGGGTGGCACAACCTTCTCTAATGCTTGCCCCAAAGCCTTCACCCACTCATCAGGTGATGGAGCAGCCTCCCGGGGTGGGACTCCTGGGTCAAGGCCCAACAGACCCGGCATATCAGCCAGGGTCTTCCCCTCTTTCCCCAAAAAGGCTGACATTTTCTTTAAAAACTCCACGTCAGAGGCAGGGGCTGGTGAGGGCTGGCTCCCAGTAGTTATTACCTTCCACTCACCATCTTCCACTGCTATCGTGCCTGGAACCTGTAGAGGGTCCACAGCCGACGGCAGCTCACACAGTACCGCAAAATCTCCGTCCTCCCTCACAAACATGCGCCCACGCATTTTACACTTACTCAGGTACTCAGTGGATGCCCTTAAGGTAGGCTCTATCGAGCCTTCATCGAACGCCTCCGGCACCCCGGTCACCAGGACACAGTTCCTAGGGTTAATATTCATCCCCCTGCACCAATCCTCTAGCAAATGTAGAGCCATTATACAAACTGTAATTTCTTTCCCAAATATAACAGATCAATACAACAACAACCAGATGCTGGGTTTTCCCAATTTAATGACTCACCTAAGATGTGCTTGCGAGGGGTACTGACCCAGTCTTATCCCGGACGAGCCCCCAAAAATGTAACCCTTCTGCCAGGCCAAGTTGATAGCAGCAAGGGCCGGGTTCAGTACACAGGGGTTCCCTCTCATCAAAGCAAATACAAAACTGGCTCGAGCCCCCACCCAGTGACCTGGGAAAATCTTACACACCCCCTGGGCGCCTCAAAGAGGCAATACTTCCCCTCTCGCAAGCACGGAGTCTCGGTGTAGTAGAGAATCTTTAATAACATGAGGTAAACGACATCAGCATTAAATTGGGAAAACACCACAACTAGTGTTCATTAACCAAACCATGAGCAAAGACCCACCCCAGAAAATTGGGCCACATCCTTTCCCTCGGGTTCTTGAGTCCCAGAACCCAAATGTCTCTTGAGTCCAGCAATCCTCAAATCACCCAAAATCCAAAAAGTCCAGCCCCAGAGTTCAAAAGTTCATCTGCAGAGTGTTACTCCCCAGTCTGGCTAAAATGTGCCTGTGTGTGGGGGAAAGAGGTAAGGGGTACCTTACGTGTCCTGAAGCTGACTGCCCCACAGGGCTCTGCTCTGCTACGCTGTCTCACGAACAGCTCCACTCCACCACGACCGGCTCCACTCTGCACAGCTCGCCGTCTCACGAACAGCTCTGCTCAGCTCGCCGTCTCACGAACGGCTCCGCTCCACCATGACCGGCTCCGCTCTGCACAGCTCACCGTCTCACGAACAGCTCTGCTCAGCTCGCTGTCTCACGAACGGCTCTGCTCCACCACGACCGGCTCCGCTCGGCACAGCTCGCTGTCTCACGAACACACCGCTGTCTCACGAACGGCTCCGCTCCACCACGACCGGCTCCCTCTGCACAGCTCGCCGTCTCACGAACAGCTCTGCTCAGCTCGCCGTCTCACAAACGGCTCTGCTCCACCACGACCGGCTCCGCTCGGCACAGCTCGCCGTCTCACGAACAGCTCGGCTCAGCTCGCCGTCTCACGAACGGCTCCACTCTGCACAGCTCGCCGTCCCACGAACAGCTCTGCTCAGCTCGCCGTCTCGCGAACAGCACCACTGCACTCTAGATCTTCCGGCTCCCCACTACTTGACACAGTGCTCAGTGATTTCAGCTCTCAGTGATTTCAGCTCATAGTAGAGGGGGCCTTAGTGCTGGTGCACCATAAGGCCAAAGTGAATGCAGCACAGTACCTGTAGCAAGACTCTTAATAGACCCAAAATTAGCTCTGACATTCCACAGTGGAGAGAGACAGAGGTGCAATTGGTGCTTCAGGCCCTCACAAAGGGGCCCACACCACCAGGTACTAATACCTGTCTCAAGTCTCTCTCCCTTCACAGAGTTTTGGAACCCATGTCCCTTGCCTAGCGAGTGCTACTCAGTTGATGGTGAGTCCCTCCATCATAACAAAAGGCCAAGTACAGTTCCAAGCACAGTTCCCATAATCAGGGTAATAACAATTTACTCTTCCCGCCCCAATAATAAAGACACTGGGGATCCCACAACAGCCAAAGTGACCATTTGGGCAGTTATGGCCTCATTCTAGGCGGGGTGGGTGTGCCTATGCAAATTGAGATCAGCCCCTGAAGTTCTTTTCCACTACTTGCCACACCTCACCACCAGATGTCAGGGTGGAGCCCATCCTGACTCTGCTTACATCTATCATATTCCCAATAATGGTGTCTGGGCAACTAGTACATTACTTAGGTGAGAGCAAGGTCAGTTATGGAAGACTAATTGAAAGGAGGGAGGTGTTTCAAGGAGCAATGTGAGGCTGTATAGTGCGCAGGGCAGGGAAGATGTACCAGTCACAGGAACATTTAACAGCTCTAATACTCGGTCAATTTTTCAAAAGAAATTTTTTTTTTATTTGGAGGCAAATTCCTAATCTGAAATCAACCTCAGGCTTCTGTATCCAGCAACTCTCTGAATCGAGAAAGAAAGAGCATAGCGGAGCAGAAGACACGTATCTTAGGCTTGCAGTTGCCTTAGTTCTGTTGTAAGCAGAGCCCTTAGAAAGAAATGAATAATTACTTAGGTGTCCAGGGCTCCCAGGGATCTTTTATCATTCAGAGGTCACATTGTACATCCGATCCACTAAGATCCACGCAGGCAACACTATTTGGATGATACGGTTTTGTCAAGAGTATAGCAGGCTTCCAATATGAGCATGAAAGAGTTCCGGGGGAGGATTAAGCACCAATGCTAAAATGTTCAGATTTGGGTGCTTACAGGTTCCAGCAGGATCTGGGGATCCTCAGCACTTCTTAAATCAGGTCACTTCTTTAGGTGCCTAAATATGAATTTTAAGTGCCTGATTTTAGGCAGCCCAATTTGCTTTGGCCTGAAGACTGTTTCAATTAAGACTAATAGGTCTTTCTTAGAAAACACATGATAGCTTCTCTCTTAGCCCCTCGCTTTCTGATTAGAGAGATTGGCCTGAAGCAAAATCCAGGGGCCAAACTCCAGATCCAAACTTCCTGGGCCAAATTCTTCAGTTATACAAGTGCAAGGGCAGTGGTGAAGCCTATGAAGTTACCCTGGATTCACACTGATGTAACAGAGCAAAATTTGACCTCGGATCTCTATAATGGGTCAATACCCAGGCTTCAAACTCTCACATACTCAGGCGCGCAATATTCAGATCCAAACCTAAATGTTCCAGGTTTCAGAGGTGTTCAAATTTGGCCCATTACACAGCCTGCAAACTCAGAACCAAACCAAGATCCAGATCTGAGGTTTGGATTCATTCCCCACTCTACTTCTAACGAGTGAAAGCAGGTTCTGTGTTGTACATGAATACAAATGGTAGCTGTAGAGTTAGATTGCTATAAAGAATCATTCTTGCTGATCAGCTATATAGCAAATGAGTAATGCAGCAGTGACATGGGGTATACGAGCGGTGAGAGAGGCGATGTTTCAATGCTCAGCAGAATCGGATCCTAAGGATAGCTGGACCAGCAAAACAGGAGGAATGCAAGATAGCTGGCAACAAGAAGAGATAAATTGGGTTTTGCGAGACTTGGGTTTGAGGACAAGGGGCAGCAGGTTCAGAACAATTTGGCAAGAGACCAAAGATATATTCTCCTGGAAAGGATAAAAGTGTTGTATTTATCCATGTCATGCCTTTGCAATGGCCTTGGTATTGCATGGACCTATCTGAAGCAAAATGAAGAGCTTTGTCCAACTTTCACATGTGACTGTCCTCCTCCTCCCATGTAGTCATGATGAGTTCCACTTGCCTATGACATTCTTCCAGGTACTCAAGCCCCACCCACTTGTTTATGCAGCTCCATGGCTTCTGGTCACCCTGATGCATAGACCAAGAAGCCAGGAGGTGGAGTTAAAGTACAGCTTTGTAAGCATGATCAGGCAGTTAGGGAATTATTTACTCTCTGCTCCTGGGGCTAGGGTCAGAGGGGACAATGGAGAGGGAATTGGGAATGTTGCTCTGGTTGGGTGTATCTGAAAGTGGCACAAAGCCCATTGTCATCTACTTAATGTACACGGTGGGTTGCAGGTCAGATTCTTGTACCAGATATGGACTGAGAGAGATAGATAGAAATGTGTTTTCCATGAGATCCTTTAATGCAGTGGTTCTCAAACTTCAAACTGTTACACAACCTCAGGAGCGGGGACCGAAGCCTGAGACCGCTCGAGCCCTGCCACTCCAGATGGGGGTGGACAAAGCCAAAACCCAAGCCCTGCCGCCCTGGGCGGGGGGCCAAAGCCCAAGCCTGAGCCTTACCACCACAGGCAGGGGGGCCAAAGCCCAAGAGCTTCGGCCCAGCCCATGGCTTTGGCCCCGGCCCCCAGCAGTGGGGTTTGAGCTTTGGCCCCGGGTGGTGGGGCTTGGGCTTCAGCAAGTCTAATACCAGCCCTGGCGACCCCATTAAAACAGGGTCCCGACCCACAGTTTGAGGACTGCTGCTTTAATGCACTGCCAGGCATGGCTGTCAGAAGGGGTGTTACACACTGCACCACCTAGTGGATGAACATATAATACAATTTAACTTTCTATTACAGTCATGGAGACAAAGGCCTATTTTGGCTCTCTCACAGGCCTAATGCTGCCTCTGCTTGTTAGGTTAGAGGCTTAGGAACTATGGAGATGAGCACAGAGTTAGATCTGATTAGCCTTTGTTTGCTCCTGTATGTCAATTACTTGATTAATATGTGCCAGGCTGTCATGGGGTCTTTAAGAAGTTATTACAAGTCACTGTTCGTGCAGTTTTATTGATCCTCTGTGGACATTAGACTGCCTCTCATGAGATTTCCCAATACATTCACCTTTCTTACTGCTTCCATCTTTCTCTGCCCCAGCCTATAACCCCATGTTGGCAGACCACACTCCCTTGGGGTTGTGCAGCACCTTAAGGCAGGTTGGCCACTTCCCCTGCCCTGAGCCGAAGGACCTAGGCGGCAAGCCTAGCCAGCTGCTGAATGGATGCATGAGGACCCAGCAAAGCCCTCCTCCCACTCAGCCCAACACTGGACCATGTCTGACTCTTACTGTCATCTGCCTGTTTCTTTCTTTTTGTTCGAAAGACCGTTCCACCTGCTATTTATCACCTCTCCCAGATCCTTACTAAAGATGTTAAATAAGACTGTAAAGTGGAGCTAACACTTCCTGTCTCCCACCCTCCCACCCTGAACCCTGTCTGGTTCAGATTCTAAGATCTCCAGAAAAGGGACTGTCTGTCACTATGTGTCCGTACAGTACCTAGCACAATGGAGCCCTGGGCTCATATGGGGGCTTGCAAGCACTGCTGCAGTGCAAATAATAACAAATTAACCCAGTAGACCAAACTGTTCGGCATACAGATTAACTTTCTTTTGCACCTCTCTGCTAACATGCTGTTTTGCATCTTATTTCAACTACACTCCTCAGGGAATGATAACAATGATCATTTCATCTCCTTCAGCAGTGGTGTAAAAGAAGGGGATGACTTCCTTGGGCACAAATGGAGGGGTTACACTGATATCAGTATGTCCTGCACACACCATCCAGACCTATAAACAAGAGGCTTCTGATGCTTTTGTTACAATGGTCCAGTAGTTAGGGCACTAGCCTTGGAGTGACAAAACCCTGGTTCAATTCCCTGTTCTGCTACAAACTTCCTGTGTGACCTTGGTCAGGTCACTTAGTCTCTCTGTGCCTCAGTTCCCCATCTGTAAAATGGAGTAATAGCACTTTGCTATCTCACAAGAGTGTTGTGAATAGATTGTGAGGTGCCAAGGTACCAAAGGACATATAAGCACTAGAGATAGAAAACTGCTTTTTTTTTTTCTAAAATGCTTCATGAAAAATCATTTCTTCACTTTCCTAACAGGAAACCCCAATCCAAGCAATTGCTGCTAGTTCAGCTGCAGGCTCTGCTCTGCATCCTTTCAAGCTGCAATAGCTAGGACTACGATCTAATTCAAGCAAACTCACTGGCAACCCTCTGGCTGAGGCACATGGCACTCTGAGGTGCACTGTTGGTGGGAGACTCATCTCTGAAACAGTAACCCCCCTTCATGTGAAGGGAAGAGGTCATCAAAGACAGGCCGCAGTATCTTCATTTCCCCAGAGTCATGGCCAGAATTAGCAAAAACCCTTTGTGAGGAATTAGCACGGTGCCTCAGTCAAACAGAGCAATAGGATATTTAAACTATGCAGGCCAGATTCTGAGGTCAGAGGGATCTTGCACAAGTAAGGACCTCAAGATTTGATCTTATAAAAGTTTTTTCAAACATACACCAATATCCAGAAGCGCAGGAACAGCAAAAATCCCACCCATCTAACCACCCATCACCCCCCCCCATAAAAACTCAACATAAGTAAAGTCCACCCCGGGTTGAACGGCCGTGGTAGTTTCTTTAAGGGTTAAAAAATAAATCCTCAGCCGTTGCCAGGAAACAGCCAGAAAAACTAAACAAGCAAACAAACCCGAAAGAGCTAGTGCTCATGCAGATAGACACCAAGCCAAAGCAATCAGCAGAAAGAACCACTCTAGCAGAAATAACACAGACACACGCAGCTGCTTTGTGGCTTATCTTCTCAGGTTTGGTGGCTTTCAATTGGGTAGTTAATGTTCCCTGGATGAGGGGCAGAACCTTTCATTTTGGTTTTTGAATTGCACTGTAAATATTTAGGGCATGATCATGGCCAGCCCTGTAGGCAGCAATATGGGAGGCAGTAATGCAGCTTCCCCCAACCCACCTTGCACACCCCCGGGAGTGCAGAGGCTACTAATTATGGTGCTTAGGAGCAACTCACCTGAAAGTGGGCGGGGGGGGGGAAGAGAGAGGAGTAGACAGGGCTATTGTTCTACCTACTCACCCCATCTACACTGACCAATGGATTTGGCTGGTTGGCTGCATAAAATGAGATTATTTAAAGGGGTGTCACAGACTATGCTCCTCTCTGTGTAACCAGGGAGCTTCAGGATGCTTCCCAGTGCTCACCCTGCATCTGTCCCCAGCTCCGCACTGCCCCAGCACAGGGCTATGCCTTGAGGGCACCATCTAGCCCTCAGTTACTTTAGCATGGTTTTATGTCATGTAAATACTTAGTTGGAAACTGCCACATGGGGCACAGCCTGTAGCATGAAGCCTCCGTTTGTACAGGAACGGATTGCACCAGAGCACTGTGATCTGCTGTGGTGAAGACAATGGTGTGAGAGCAGGTCGGGCAATGGGCCCATTGAGCAGAGGCACCAGAGGCCTTTCACTGGTGTCTGTCTCGGTGTAACTGCATGCAGACATAAGGAATTTCTGACCACAGCACTCAATCCTACATATGGCTTCGCCATCAGAACATGAAAAGGAGTCTTGTTTTTCTAGATAGCCAACAAGCTAGTTTGACATTGTACAGGTAAAAACCAGCTTTAGGATACAATGCCCTCAAAAAAAAGGTGTGTGTGTGGGAGGGGGGAAACTAACAAGTGGTCACAGCAAGAGACTGGGAGTTAGGGCTCCTGGGTTACATTCCCAGTTCTGACACTGATTTGCTGTGTGAACTTCAGCAAGTCACTTCACCTCTCTGAGACTCAGTTTCCCCATCTGGAATATTTACCTTCCTCAAGGAGTATTGTGCGGCTTAATTAATTAAGGTTTCTAAAGATAATGGAGGCCCCAGTGCGAAAGGTACTATAGAGCCGCTACATGTTACTTTCAGTGCTCTGTTAAGTACATGCAGCATCAGAATCAGAAACTTCTGAGACAGCAAACTTTGACAGTCTGAACTCCAGTTAGACAAGTCACCTGGACACTCACCTACATTCTGAGCAGGGAGAGATAACAGCTGCTTATCTCAGAGTTCTGGCTTATAGAAAATGGGTGGTTTGCTACAATGGGAGCATTAGAGCAAAACACCCAGTGCTACCGGCTTCTCCCGCACACAGTCCCAAATCTCAGATAGATAGATTAGAGGGTCTTTTTCCTATTCCTTAAAATGAAAATATTGTCCCCTCAGAAACTCTTGATACCTCTGTTTTCCCCTCCCTCAGGATGAAAGTGCATACCTAGTGCTAGGCATTTCAGACTGTTTACAGGCTTCTAGAATTCCCAGGCACTTCAGGACAGGGCCTTCTGGTTGTTTCCAAATGGACAGCCAGAACTTTTATAAGTGTACCTTGGTTTCAGAGTCTATTTGTTATATGTAAACACTGGCCAGGAAAACACCCCGTGGGCATGCTCAGTAATGTTCAGCTCCTTGCAAAAGGCAAGGGGAAAGTCACATGTGATAACAGTGAGAAGTCCATATGTGACTATTCTTAGCCCTGGAATGTATACAACACCTCATTGCCTGGTGGTTCTTTCACAAAGCTCCGGAAAGCAGCGAAAGTGCCTTCAGAATAAACAAATCCAGAAATGACCCTCCATGAATCACTTACCAACAGAAAGAAACATCTTGAGGGTATATAGTTTTACTCATGTACAGTACTAGCTATGGAAAATCTCAGCAGAGACTAAAGGACACAAAGTGAGTGAATACAGTGAAGGACAACATAAGGTAAACATTTCTACCATGTGATTTCACCGCAGCTTGAGCAGTCAGATTGTCATGAAGATAGATAGCCATCTTATTGTTCCGCCTGGTACATTGTTTAGTCGTGTGTCTGATTAATATAAAAAACAACAACTAAGCAGAGTTAATAAATAACGATTTCAGTGCAGATCCCCAGTCTCTAGAGTTTAGTTTGTCCTTTGCAGAGTTTAGCTCTGCCAGATTTATATTCTTCAGTAATGACTAACTCTAAGGAAAAGAGACATAAGTTACTAAATTGCGAATACTTTAAAAATAGTGAAGAAAAATACTTTAAAAATAGTGAAGCTAAGCACATTTATTAGACATGTTTAAAATGAACATACAATTTGCTCAGGGCTTTTCGCTTTAGCCCCAAGTCAGCAAGATAATTTTAGTGCTTATGCTTTGTGTCAGGCTAACAGAAGATTCCAACCTCACATCTGATACCTTTAAAAAACAAACAAGCAGATGCTGAGTGACCTCCTTTCCCACTGCGCTTAACCACTGTTCTTATTTCTATGCACAAACAGAGTTAGAATATTTAGAGTAACCATCAAAGTTCTGATCCCTGGCCCCTTTGGAGCTGAGCATTTCAATAAAAGCTGCTAAGAACTTGTTTTCCCTGCCAAGCCCAATATTCCTCTCTCACACATTTCGCTATGGAGGAAGAATCTGCAAAGGACCTTCTCTTCAAAGACCAGGACTTCTCCTCCGAACTATTGAGGCAGCTCAACGTTTTAAGGCAAAACGGGATGTTGACTGATGTTACTCTCTGCACTAGCGAGTTTGAAATCCCTTGCCACAGGAATGTGCTGGCTGCAAGCAGTCCTTACTTCAAGGCAATGTTCTGTAACAACTTTAAAGAGAGTTGCCAGGCAAAAGTTGACTTGAAAGGCATTGACTCCAATATTTTGTATCAGATTGTCCTTTATGTTTACACAGGAGAGATTCTTATAACACCCGAGAACGTCTTGTACCTAATGGAGGCCACTTCCATGTTACAGTACATTAAATTGTTCCAGGCCTGCTCCTTGTACCTCCAGGACCAGCTGACTCCTGAGAATTGCCTGAGCATTTTAAGGCTCTCTGAAATCTTGAACTGCCAGAATCTCAATAAGAAAGCCAAGGAGATAGCTCTCAAATACTTTCCTGAAGTAGCCTCTTCTGAAGACCTGAAGGAGCTTTGTGCACTGGAGTTGATCGATTACCTTGGGGACGATGAGCTCTGTGGTGAGGAGGAACAAGTGTTTGAGACACTGATGGTCTGGATCCGGCACGATCTCCAGGCACGACAGGGCTATATCCAAGATTTGTTCAAGAAGGTCCGGCTTCAGTATGTCCACCCAACCTTCCTTTTCCATTTCATTGCCAATAATTCCCTCATTCAGTCGTCACCCGCTTGTAGAAGCATCCTGGAATCAGCAAGGAGACAGATGTTCTCATTATATAGCACTAGCACTCCTGACATCAAACCCATGTGGCACGTTCCTCGCAGATATTCGTATCAAGAGTTCCTCATAATCATTGGTGGCAGGAAGGACAACCAGACGACAACCAGGGACGTCCTGCTGTATGACGAGAAGACCAACCAGTGGCTGAGCCTCGCCAAGCATCCTGTGCGCCTTTACAAAGCCTCTGCAGTGAGCTTGCATAGCAATATCTATGTGCTAGGAGGGATGCCCGTTAGCTGTGAGAAAAGTCCAGTCAGTGATAATGTTTATATTTTCTCCCTCAAGCTAAATCAGTGGAGATTAGTTGAACACATGCTGGTTCCACGCTATTCTCACAGGAGCATAGCCTATAAGAACTACATTTTCTCAATTGGAGGAATTGGAGAGAAACAGGAAATTCTGAATTCCATGGAGAGGTACGACAGCATTTATAACATCTGGGAGAACATGGCAAACATGCCCGTTGCTGTCCTTCACCCTGCCGTTGCAGCTAAAGACCAAAGAATTTATCTCTTTGGAGGGGAAGACATTATGCAAAACCCTGTCCGTCTAATACAGGTAATTGTCACTCCTGCTCATCTTATGTGCATTTCCTCCAGGGTATTCAGTGACTGACACCCAAGCCCAGCTAGTGAAATCAAAGCCCAATATAGAACTGAATTTGCAATGAGTCTCATGTAGTCGAAGGCAAGATACATATGCTAAGTTGCAAATGCTCATTCAGGGTAGTCCAGTATGTAGGAAATGCTGTTCAAATGCTTTTATATTTCCACAAGTAGCCTTTATTATTGTTAAGGCCCAAACCCTGAGGCCCTTCTGAGGTTTTACTCAGTTCTTTCTCAGGCAGATTCCCATTGGTTTCAATGAGAGTTTGCCTGACTGAGTAAAACTGAGTAAAGATCTCAGGGTCGGCTCTATGTGATGTTAGTGCTTGTGAAAGGAGTCATATTGACAGTCTTGCAAACTGATGCCCACTCAGGCCCTGACTCCAGGAACTTAACCACATGGCTAACTTTATATGTGAGTATTCCCATTGAAGTCAGTGCTCACTATTAGGCGGGTGCTTAAGTTCCTGGCTGAATCTGGGTCTCAGTCCTTTGTCTCTCCTCAGACAGTAACAGCAAAGACACTAGTTGTGATGGTGCTTACTGTGATATGGATTCCTATTCACTAGGACCAGGACTGAAACTGCTATTTCATCTCACGCAAGCCAGTGGTTCCCAATGGCCCATGCACTCCCTACTGAGGGTCTGTGGTTTCCAGTTGGTCACTTAACACTGGCTCTCCACCTCACTGCCGGCTGTAAAACTGTTTTAAAAAGGAGGCAAAAATGCATTAAATACTTTCATATTTAATGTGTTAGTCATGTGTTAATATTGTTTTTCCTGGCAAGTGTAACCACCTGGTCGGTGTGTTTTTTGGGTCCTTCAATGTGCCCAGTCCACAGAGGATATGAGTCTGTTACAGCTCTCAGAGAGAGCCTAGCTGTTTAGCTCAAGCTGTAAAGACTTATGCTTTTAATTCTGCAGGTGCCTGGTTCAACCCATAGTGTCAACCAAGGTGGTAGAGGTTGCCTAGTGAGGGCTTGTCCAAGATTTAAACCATCATAGAATATCAGGGTTGGAAGGGATCTCAGGAGGTCATCTAGTCCAACCCCCTGTTCAAAGCAGGGCCAATCCCCAACTAAATCATCCCAGCCAGGGCTTTGTCAAGCCTGACCTTAAAAACCTCAAAGGAAGGAGATTCCACCACCTCCCTAGGTAATGCATTCCAGTGCTTCACCACCCTCCTAGTGAAAAAGTTTTTCCTAATATCCAACCTAAACCTCCCTCACTGCAACTTGAGACCATTACTCTTTGTTCTGTCATCTGCTACCACTGAGAACAGTCTAGAGCCATCCTCTTTGGAACTCCCTTTCAGGTAGTTGAAGGCAGCTATCATATCCCCCCTCATTCTTCTCTTCTGCAGACTAAACAATCCCCATTCCCTCAGCCTCTCCTCATAAGTCATGTGTTCCAGTCCCCTAATCATTTTTGTTGCCCTCCACTGGACTCTTTCCAATTTTTCCACATCCTTCTTGTAGTGTGGGGCCCAAAACTGGACACAGTACTCCAGATGAGGCCTCACCAATGTCCAATAGAGGGGAACGATCACGTCCCTCGATCTGCTGGCAATACCCCTACTTATACAGCCCAAAATGCCATTAGCCTTCTTGGCAACAAGGGCACACTGTTGACTCATATCCAGCTTCTCGTCCACTGTACCCCTAGGTCCTTTTCTGCAGAACTGCTACCTATCCATTCGGTCCCTAGTCTTAGCAGTGCATGGGATTCTTCCGTTCTAAGTGCAGGACTCTGCACTTGTCTTTGTTGAACCTCATCAGATTTCTTTTGGCCCAATCCTCTAATTTGTCTAGGTCCCTCTGTATCCTATCCCTACCCTCCAGCGTATATACTTCTCCTCCCAGTTTAGTGTCATCTGCAAACTTGCTGAGGGTGGACCTCAGATGCTCAGAGGATGAGATTCCTCTACTCACAGGAAGCATGTATCCCACTCTATGTGTCCCTCTCAGATCCTCTGTGGGTCAGGCACAGAGTCTGTTACAGCTTTCAGCTACAGATCCTGGTTCTTTAATCCTAGAGGTCCCTGGTTCAATCCCTATTGACCAAGATGGCAACAGCACATAATCAACTCTATACTTACCACAGGGATGTAATTCAATTATCAGTGGAAGTTAGATGCAGGTGGGAGATGTCTCCGAGACAATCACTTAGTAGATGTGGTTGACACATTTGACACTCCAAACATAGGCCTCTGAACAGCCAGCTTCTGGCAATAGCTCTCAGTCACTAACAACAAGAGCCACATTTGAACTGGTGACATAGAGATGAATGAGTCATGTTGGATGAAGGTTCACTTACTGAGCAGATGGGTCTAACAAATATTTATTAAGGCAAAACTCAGCAAATAGTGATCAATTACTCACAAGTGGGAAGCTTATCCGAATGATCTCATCACAGTCGCCTCCAACGCTGGACAATACAACTTCAACCTCCCTTTGTTAAACAAACTTTATAATTTTGTTATATTTTCTTATACATATGTATTAGTTTCTCATTTTCATGTTAACTCTCCTCCCTCATCAGTACAGGTTCAAACTGTTAGTTCAAACCAGTTTGTTCTAGTTTTTTTAGTTACTTGAGTTTTTCTTGTTTTTCCAGCATGAATACTCTGTGGTTTCTTATACATACATAGTTCTACTTATACTTATGCTGTTACGTGTTATCAGAACAGACTCTTAAAATCGACAGCAGGCTTCTGTCAGGCCTAAATGTGGCTTGGCTCCCAACAGGTCAAGGTTCCATTACCAATTCTCTGTGCTAAGCTGGCCCACACCAATCAGCGATGTGAATACAACGGCTGGGTCAATTGGATGGCTGTCATCAGATCTATGTACAACTAGGACTGATTTTTTTTCAGAGGGGACAGATTAGCAAATAATTTGTGGGGAAATGTTCTCCATTTTTCAGCAGCTCAATGCAGTACATAGTTTTCGTGCATGTTAACGAATCAACAAACAAGCAAGTAGCCATTTCTGTAGGTGTGATTGTCTGCTGAAATGCTGCATAATTTACAGTGTGTATCTTTATGTACTTTTCAGGTTTACCACATATCCAGGAACATGTGGTTTAGAATGGAGACCAGAATGGTGAAGAATGTTTGTGCACCAGCAGTAGTGATTGGAGACCGGATCATCATTGTTGGAGGTAAGCAGTTATACTAGGTCATTCATGTCAGCTGCATAAGACTAACTCCCATGGAATTTGACATACTTACTTACCAACGGTTTCTTTACATCTTTAATACATTCTGAGGCAATCAACTTGCTGAGGCGATTTCCTTTATGTGAAGGGATAGTAAAATGAGGCAATGTTGTCACTTACCTTTGCGGCCCACACGGGATGAAGGGGGACAAACAACGCCCCCTACTGCCCATGTGCAGTGTACTATACCATTGGTCACAGCAGGCTTGCGGGCTGCTACCATCTCCCCTCCCAGATGGGAGGTCAGCAGGCAGAGAGAGGTAGCTAATGTCCAGAGCCTGAACTCTAACTCCCCACGCAACAGAGAAAGCCAGCCTATGTGGGAAGTAATCTCCATCTGGTAAAGGGCTAATGCAGATTAATTCTCTTCTAGAGCAGTGGTTCTCAAAGCCAGTCCACCGCTTGTTCAGGGAAAGCCCCTGCCAGGCCAGACCGGTTTGTTTACCTGCCGCGTCCGCAGGTTCAGCTGATCGCGGCTCCCACTGGCCGCGGTTCACCGCTCCAGGCCAATGGGGGCTGCGGGAAGCAGCACAGGCCAAGGGATGTGCTGGCCGCCCTTCCCGCAGCCCCCATTGGCCTGGAGCGGCAAACCGCGGCCAGTGGGAGCCGCGATCGGCCTAACCTGCGGATGCGGCAGGTAAACAAACCGGTCCGGCCCGGCAGGGGCTGTCCCTGAACAAGCAGCGGACCGGCTTTGAGAACCACTGTTCTAGAGTAAGGAGGGAACCAGCCCAGGAACCTGATATGAGAGCATCACAGTTCCTTCCATGTTTTGGTCCTGAGCTGATGCATCTGTGTACTGCTTCTCAGGGGGAAGTGAGAATTTAGCTCCATGGTGTTTTACAGAAAAAAACTGATTTTGCCACATTTGCTCTTGTTGAGTAGCAGCACTGCACTTCACTCCATGGGTTTCAGTGGGACTGCTTGTGGAGCAGAGTGCTATTCATGTCTACAGTAGGGGCTTGACTACATGGGGACAGCCAAGAAAATTAATCTGATTTAACTAAATATGTGAATTTACAGTGGTTTAGTTAAACTGCATTAAAACCCTGCATGAACACCCTCATTCAGAATTAAAGTGGCCTTGATTCAGTATAGCTTAATTCACCATAAACAAAACCACATTAAGGCCACTTTCACTCTGAATGAGGGTATTCACCAGGGTTTTAATGCATATTAATTAATTCACTTTAAATTAACACATTTAGTTAATTCAGATTAACATTTCAGGATCTCCCCTGTAGGCAAGCTCTATGACTCCTTTACCAGTCGAGGAATACCAGTATACTAGTGCTCCTACTATGGCACAGCTATGCTAGCAAAGATGCACTCTGTGTCAGTACAGTAAAACCAGCCACCAGGAGCGAAATAGGATATAGCTGGAAAAACACCGTTTTGCCAGTATAACTGCATCTATTCTAAGAGCTTCTGCCAGCTCAGCTACACCGGTCACAAATCACACCCTCACCCACACAGAGAAAGTTAAGGGGTGACTTTATCACAGTTCATAAGTACCTACCCAGGGAACAAATATTTGATAATGGGCTCTTCAGTTTGGCAGAGAAACATATAAACACAATCCAACGAATGGAAGTTGAAGCTAGACCAATTCAGACTGCGAATAAGGTACACAGTCAGAGTAATTAACCATTGGAACAATTGGTCAGTGATGGATTCTCCATCACTGACCATTTTAAAATCAAGATTGGATGTGTTTCTAAAAGATCTGCTCTAGGAATTATTTTGGGGACGTTCTATGGCCTGTGTTATATAGCTCAGACTAGATATCACACTGTTCCTTTCTGACCTTGGAATCTATGAATAACTATGCCAGCAGAAGTTTGTAGGCTAAGCATGGCCTAACTGACTTGCCCAAGATCAAACAGAAAGTTCGGCATGGAGCAGGGATTTGAACCAAGGACTCCCAAGTCGGCACCCTAACCACTAGACCAGCCTTTCCTTCCTTGAAGCTATTGGAACTATTCACAAAGAAAGCTACTACTCAAAGGAGGGGGAAGACTCCTGAGCCTGAGTAAACCCTTCAGGATTAGGTCCCAGGGGAAGCAAAGTATTCTGATATCAGACCACAGCAAAGAAGTAGGTGAAAAGGATTTTCAACTCTTACCTTCAAATGTATTTATCTGATACGCTTGTGTGGACCCAAGCATTCTGCTGATGAGCTTAAGGCCTAAACTGTGTTTAAAAATTATTTATTTAACAAAACCCACAAAAATCCAAGTTAACGTTAAACATATTCCATTCTTCTTTAAAGCAGAGAGATTTACGGCAGATAAGTTGTCATTTACCAGCAATTACACCAATCGATTGGCCCAATTTTTCTGCTTTAGCAACAGCTGAAATTACAAAACAAAACAATGTTTTTTTAAAAACAGCATTCACCACATTTCAAGGTTTTCCTGAAAAACAACTCAGAATGAAAGAAGGGAGAACATGCTGGCTGAACAGCAAGAGTCTTGGGGCTTGTCTGCATGGCGTGTTAGTCCTCACAAGAGGGATGCAAATTTTAGTGCACCCTAGTGTGTTGTGCACTAATTGGCCTTCATGGAACCTGCTGGCATACGCTAAAAATCCCCTGCTGCATGTTACTGTAGTGCTGTTTGAAACAGTATTTCATTGACATGCACTAGAGAACTTTTCATGTGTGCCAGCAAGGCCCACAAGGCCCTGGCAGCGTGCACCATGCTAGGGCACACTAGAATTTACACCTCTCTAGCATAGACTAGTGCACCTCATAGACAAGCCCCCTTTTTTGTTAGAAGCCTACCTTTTTCCCTTGCCCACCACTTTTAACTTCTATTGGCAGTATCTACTAGTGGGCCCTGGATCAGGCTTTGAGACAGAATTAGGGTTAGGCTTCAGGTTCTGATCCAATAGGGCCAAAAGCTCATGAGACCAGCTCCAAATATCTGGAAACTTGTGAGATGAGCTGCTCTTGCAAAATCTGGGCCACACTGAGCTGGAACTGGAAAACAGATTTCTTGCAGTGCTACATCTGACCCAAAACCGAAGCTGCTAGAGGTGTGGTCAGATCCAGGGATCTGAGTTGGAATACAATCCCCACACCTGCCCCTCGAAATTCCAAAATGCTCATACCTGAGCTGCTGGTTTTGGGCTATCTCTAAATTTTGTGTAACACTAAAGGCAATTAGACAAAGCTGTCAGATAAAGATTTTAGGACTTTTCATCACTTCAGGTGCCTGTTCTGGGGAGGCAAACCTCTCCTCATGCGAGGGAATGATCTGGTGGGAAGTCCACAGGTGAAAAGTTATGATGTTTCCACTCCTGTATGAATGAATAATTAATACAGGGCACAGTATGGCTCTCAGAACGGGGAGACATGGCCTTATTTTGCCATTGATGCCAATGGGAGTTGTCTGTATATTTCTGAGACGAGCACGGGGGTGAAAGTTCATATGTTCAGCTAGCAGAAATACACTGGGGTTTGAAAAATAGAGGCAGAAAACTGGAAGCACAAACTGTGCTTGACAGAACTACAGTCTGATCTGGTACAGCTAATCCTACATTCTATCTGCATATATCAGGGGGTTTTATAGCATTCCCAAGTGCTCAGATACTGTGGTGAAAGGAGAACTTGGATAGCTAGACATACATCATGAATGTGACATATTAGCACTCCCCTGGTAAACTAGATGTGCCTAGTGAGGCCCATAGTCCTGCAAAATTAACAAACCATATAATTACGAGATTGATAAGGGTCTTGAAGACGAGCAGAAAATATGTTGTTATCCCTTCTGTTGGATTTAGATTTTAACTACCATTCACCTCTTCCATTCCCTGATTTGTGTCTAGGGTACACCCGGAGAATAATCGCCTATGATACTAAGGCCAACAAGTTTGTTAAGTGTGCAGACATGAAGGACAGACGGATGCATCACGGGGCTGCTGTGATAAAAAACAAGCTATATGTTACCGGGGGGCGCTGTCTCACTGCAGACAATACAATCCAAGACTCTGATTCATTGGACTGCTATGATCCTGAGACTGACACATGGACTTTGAAGGGGAAACTCCCACACAAACTCTTTGACCATGGATGCCTTGCTCTTCAGTGTGTCCCCTATTCCAACCTCCTGTAAAGGAATCTTGTGTTACTCTGGCCCAAAGGGCCAAAATTGCTGGGTACGGTGCATATGGAAAGTACTAGCAACTGCCCCAATCCTCTGCCAGTGAAGCAACCAAAGGAGGCAGTCATCTCCAGGGTGCTGTGTGCAAAAGGTCCTGAATTCTCAGATATATATGTACATACTGCTGCAAAATGGGATGTAATTTGGTGTAAAATACCAAAGTACATACTATATTGCCCAATGGCCCCACCCTGAGGTCCTTACTCAGATTTTACTCAAGCAATTGGAGTAAAAACTGGGCAAGAGCCTCACGATTTCACAGAATATAACGTGTTTTGGAAGACAGATAGAAATGCTGAAGTCTCAGGGGAAACATGTCACAACAAAGTTGCTAATGTATTTATACCACTGCCCTCTACTTGACAGAAATAGGACTCCTCAACAGTGTGTTATAGCCCGGATACTAAGATAATTTCTCTTTTAGTTCAGGTGGCAGCGGCTTTAGGAATAGGAGGATTTGAGTTCTATGCCCCCCGACTCACCACGAAGTTCTGAGTAGCCATGTGGTGCTACATAGCCATGGATTTGCTACAATACTCATCTAGTAACAGGGAAAACCTTTCTGCCATCAGATAATGCTAAAACAAGGGCTTTTAAAAATGAACAGGTTATATAGGAAGGTAGGGAAGAAATTAGTCTATATTTAATGTTCCACATCACAAGCTAGAGAGGAACAAAACCCCAATCTTTGACTTTGAACCCTTCCAAGTGTTGGTGAGATGGAGATTTGAATCCCCAGAGCTGACCACTGTCCTGGTGACTGGAGGAAAGTGGGTCAAGGTCTCTCTAAGAATTTTCTCGTCTATCTCCTCCCTTAAGGAACAAGAGAAGGGTTGCAAACCCTCCAGGACTGGCCTGGAATATCCTGGAATCAGCACTGATCTCCTGGTAACTATTGAAAGCAATCCAGGAGATTTTAATAGGATATTTTTTAAAAATGAGATGATGTCATGTTGGGGAAAAATATCTCCCGAATAGCTTCAGTCAGAGTTGGCAACCCTAGAAGAGAGGAAGGAAATGAAGAGAGGGGCACAGGAAGCCCAAAAGTCATATACTTGTTTCTTCTTTTTGGAGAGGAGAAGGGAAAGCTTCCAGTCCTCTCTCTATATCAGGGATTACAATGAAGTCAGACATAGAGGTTGGCTATGAAGCTGCTAAACCATGGGAACTCCTGTAAAGCTGGAAAAACGGGGGTAGCACATGCAGGACAGTGGATCCAGAAGAGAAGATATATTTGGAGGGAGCAAGAAATAAACCACTACTGTCCTCCCCTTTCAAAAACTAAAACTAAAACAATACAACCCTGCTGGGAAACAGATGACAGAAAACCAGTAACAGAAAAGAAAACTTTCCAAAAGGAGCAAACTTTCACTCCATCATTTGGTTAAACAGTTCAAGTGCTGGTGGCATCTTGTGGGGATTTGCCACTGAGTTTACATTTTTGAAGGGACAGAATTACCATCTGATAGTGAAGATGTCCTGGACTCTCAGACCAGTCACCACAGACTGTTGAGACAGTGAGGTTTTCATGGCAGTTGGTGATCAGCATCTAGGGAATGGACGTCCAAAACGTAACACTGTTCTCATTTTATCAAAGCCTTTACAGGAGTGCAGACAAGTATGAGGAACTGATGGGCTAATGGAAAGTAGTTGAATCAGAGGGGGAAATTACATTTCAAGTGTCTAGTTTTAATGCTACAATAGAGAATTGTTCCCTATAAAGCAAACTGTGATGTGATTTTGCTACTTGTGGTTTTTGCCAGCTCTTTCCTTCTAGGAATCTGAGGAAACGGAGGAAATGGAGATGAATACAGGCTCCACCCTTCAGCTCCTAAACTTTCCACCAAGGGCCTGCCAAGTCCGCATTTTCCCCCTGGAATTAGGCTACTTGTGAATGCCAGTTGCGGTATTTTTTGAGCAGTCAGGGGTTGTGGAATTTCCCAAAATACTGCAACCCACAACTGCTCAAAAAATATCACAACTGGCATTCAAAACACAAGTAGCCCATGTACCCCCGGTCCGCCCTTCATGTTCCGGACGCCGAGCTCTCTCCACACCCTGATTGGTCCCTCCTCTGCATCTGCAGCTGATGGATCCCACCCGCCCTAGCCTGGCCTGCCAGGTAAGCAGAGCTGCCATGCACCTCTCAACCAGGTCGCCTGCCCCACTGCAGGGCCCCAGAGCCTGGCCAGGAGGGGTGACAAGCCCAGGCCCTGGCTCCCTGCCCTGGGAAAAGAGAGAAGCCCGGAGGAAGGTGCTGACTGACAGGCTGGCGCTGCGTCCCGGGCTTGTGCCACTCACCCTGCCACCGTGACATAGAGTGCAACACTGCCCCCAACCTCGAGTGTGAAACCACAGGTACCTTTTCCAGCACCCCCTATATACCCCTACCAGTATGCACACACACTCATCCCACATCACCCCAAATACCCCTCCCAGTACACCCTCCAGCGCCTCCAAATACCCCCTCCAGCACCCCCATATATCCCTTCCAGTACACACACACCCATCCCACACCCCCCAAATACTCCCTCCCAGTACACACACACCCCTCCAGCACCTCCCATATACCCTTCCCAGTACACACTCACCACTCCAGCACCCCCCCAATACTCCCTCCCAGTACACACCAACCCCTCCAGCATCCCCCAATACTCCATCCCAGTACACACACACTCCTCCAGCACCTCCAAATACCCCCTCCCGCACCCCCCAATACTCCCTCCCAGTAAACACACACCCCTCCAGCATCCCCCAGTACTCCCCCCCCCAGTACACACGCACCCCTCCAGCACCTCCAAATACCCCCTCCAACACTCCCCAGATACCCTCTTGCAGTACATACACACACCCCCAGCACCTACCAGTGTTGGGGGTTTGATTTTGAATTTGATTGCCATTTCATAGCTTTGTTGCTGATGTGGACGAACCCCTACTGAGGCTTGTAGCTTTTTTTTTTTTTAAATCAAATCTGTACTAGGTAACTAATGAAAGCTTTCGCTTGTTATTTGATGTATAGACCAATGTGTTCATAAAAAAAACAACTTTGTTTCAATCAATATATTGGGTTACTTTTGGGCTAGTTTTTAAGTGATTTGGGGCTATTAATGCAGTAGAAATCTGGCAACCCTTTTCTCTATTGTCTTACAACATGTGCAGTCGTCAACACCTGTGCAAAGTAGGGGCCAAACATGGGACTTGCCAAACCAGATCAGACCAGAGATCCATCTAGTTCACCATCCGGTCTCCTACAACGGCCAGCACCAGACACTTCTCAAGGCAAAAGAATCCCTGTACTGAACAATTATGGAATAATCCTCCTAACCCCCAAACAATTGGTTTATACTTTGAAGCGTGAGGATTTTTTTGAACCTACATAAAGTAGCTGTCAATGATCTCATAATCCATATAAGGGTCTGGCTGCGCCTAGCTACATGCAGAGGGCAGGGGCAGAACACATCAGGCTTAACCTTGTAGTCCACGGAGTGCAGTGAAGCCTCCTTTCTCTAGGATGCACAATGATCCCTCTTTCTCCCCTATACCGCCAAGTGAGGACAGTGACAATCTAGCCCTTACTGACTGTGGGCCTGCCCTTGTATTCCTTCTGCGCACACACTCCAAATCTGCTACCCGTCACACAAGGAATGCAGGATTGGGCACTATGTAGGTGCAAAAACCAGACACACACAACATTTCAATGTTGGGCAATACTCCAGATTCTCTGACAAGTTAAGTCCTGCAGGGAGAGGGTATGCTCTCTGTCTAACGTGGCTTTGAGTCATTCCTGTATCTCAGAGTAGGGATGGCGATTGAGCAAGAGAGATTTCAACCCAAAAGATACAAACTTTAAAAAAATGCCTGAAACAGGGCTCACAAAACCAGAACTTGAGCAGGGCAACCACCCTACTAACAAGGGCCTGATTGTGCGGTCCGTACTCCTGGGTGTCAATGGGAGACTTTCTTGAATAAGGACTGCAAGGCTGGTTTTACTGTCAGCATTGTTATGGAGTCATTACCTGCATTTCTAAAGTGCCCATCACTGTAGTGTTGGGACACTCATACTAATACTCCTCACTTATACCATGTTTTCCATCTGAGGATTTCAAGGAGCTTTACAAATATGAAGGAAGAATCACAGCACTCTGTGGAGGTATTTCATGCTATCACTGTTTAATAGCTGTGGAAACAGACACAGAGGGGTTAAGAAGACCTTGTGATGGAGTAAGGAGTATTAACCTGGTAATGTTGCATGGGAGTTTTACTAGTTTACTGTTATCTGCTAACATGGGGCGTGCCCCGTTTCCCTGAGGTACTGCACCAATACTAGATGGTGATGGGAAATATGGGTGTGACTTCACTGAGGGATGATACTTGATGGCCAGCACGTAAACGATAGCGGCTGCCCTTCATAACCTGAGCCCAGGAGGGGGTTAGGGCCAGGTGACGCCTTCTGCCCCAAAACTGGACAAAGGCTGGAGGAGGGGCCAGGGGTGTGGCTGGGTGAGGCAACAGGAAGGGGTGTCAGTTTGGAGCTGGCTGGGGAGACCGGGGGAGACCCAGAACTTGGGTCTGGGCTCTGCTCTTCACAGGAGGGACTTGACTGAGGGGTCCTGTTTTCTGTACCTACAAGCTCTGTTTTAGACTGTGTTCCTGTCGTCTAATAAATTTTCTGTTTTACTAGCTGGTGAGAGTCACGGTGAATTGCAGGAAGTGGGGGGTGCAGGGCCCTGACTCCCCCACAGTCCGTTACAGACCTACATTTTCAAAAGCATCCATTAATTTTGAGCTTGATTTCCTGCTGTTCCCACTGAAGTCAGTTGGAGTTGTGAGTGCTCCGCATTTCCAATGCTTCATTTTCAGGTGTCCCAAGTTGATCACCAAACATGCAGACACTCAGCATTCTTACATTCTTACCAATGTAGGCCTCCATAACTTCCCCAGGGTCACAGGGGAAGTCTGTGGCAGATCCAGAAAAAGAACTCAGATCTCCCAGTCCTAGGTCTTAACCACATGACTACCCTTCCTCCTCGTGTACCAAGGACCTGACCCAAAGACCACGGAAGTCAATGAGTCTCTCCATAGACTTTAACAATGAGCTTTGGATCAGGCCGCAGCTGCTGAGTACTTAGTGTGGGTTGTCTCTAATCCTGCTGTTTATAACAGCAAATGTTTAGCATTTGAGTCATTTTATGGTAAGGGAAAAATTTCTGACAAAAAAAACCCTCAAAACTTTCTGTGTATCTCTCTCAAATGAGAAAGGAGATAAAGTTTGCTCTTAAACTTTCTGTTTTGCTCACTGCAAATTTAAAACTATGTATCGCTGCATGGACAGTTTGTGTTCTTAAGAGGTTTTACTTTGATCTTAAAGGGTTTTGTAGGTTAAGCCTGTATTTTTTGATTGTAGCCATTAATCAAACAATATAATCAGTTCCAAGGGCAGTGTTTTTCTTGTGTAGCAATGTGCTTAGAATAATAATGCATTTCCTGCTCCTATTTGATTAAACACACCTGACAAATCAGGAGAGATATCAATGCATAAACTCCAAGTTCATCTTGTTGTCATCCACTTTTTTTCAAACTGCAGTGAGTTCAGTGGAAGGTGAACTCCTTTATTTAAGAACTAAACAATGTCTTTTCTTTTCTTTTTTAGAATAAATATGAATGGCACAGAGCAAAATCTAACTTATCAATGGCATTGTTTCTTATCACCTTTGTAGAGTCATTAATCATTAACAGAAGAAGCAAAACAGATTTTTTTTATACACCAAAAACTTGAGAGCTCCTAAGCAAAAGTTACATAGCTCTAGCCTCAGCTGGTATAAATCAGCATCGCTTCATTGACTGCAAGAGAGCTATGCCAACTTGTGCCAGCTGAGGATCTGACACAAGTTGATTACTGGAGTATTTGTAATGTATCATCAGCTATTTTTCATTAGCAAATCAAGGGTACAAATGAAGTACAATTTATGAGAAATGTTGCCTCGGGTTCTGTGTAATGCTGTATAAATCCACTGAAGTCAACAGAAAGACTCAGGAGTTACACCAGAGTAACTAAGAGTAGAACTGGCCCATTTTCTTTACTGAAGTTTCCAAAACTGGAGCAAAATGATAGCAAAGAAAACAACTGCTATGTCACACTCTCAAAGTCACACGCACAGTTCAGCTGTCACTTGTCACTTTCCTTCACGAGGATCTTTTCTATTCGTGGTCCTTTTTCATTGTTGCAAGAATAGTCTCTTAGAAAAACAAGGCACTGGATGTCTCAGGGAATTAGTAACGGGCTACTGAGTCTTTTAACCACTTGATCACCAGTTTAAATCCAAAGTAACTCCGCAGAGGCTGGAAATCATTACCATTAGGCTTTGAAATCAGCGGGAACACTCATGGAGTAAGGTACTTGGGATGAGTGAGAGTGGCAGAATCTGGTCCACAGTGAATTTTGTTTATTTAAAAGCAAGACATTCGACCCTAAGGTAATAGTTTGTTCTACCTTTTAGGCCTCCCTAGTCTGATTCTCATTTAGGCTCCTCCTGTGATTTTGGCAAAGTTCCTACCCCATGTTCTTAACACAACACAGGAAAAGCAGCAAAAAAACTCATCCCCTTCCTGGGTCTTGCCTAAATTGTCCACTTAAATGACAACACAATAAGGTTCAGAACTTAACTTTCTCCTGAACTTGTTTTGTTTCTAGGGTTTCTCCCTGTGGGGCCTCTCTGTTCCTATCCCCTGGTCCCTTTCTCTGCACCGTGTGCAGTCACTTACACATGTGCATAGTGGGTGTGTAATGCTGCCAGTGAGAGCTCTCCACTCACACGAGCAATAGCGTTTAACTCACCCGACACAGGTGTCAGTGACTACACAAAATGCAAGGCTGTAGCTGGACAGTCAGCCCCTCAAACCTTTTTTAATTAAACTCCTGGGTTGGAGCGGGTATGATTCTCCTAGTCTGTTGAGTCAGCAGAAATAGTTCTACATCACCTCCCCTGTTACAGGAGATGGGGCTGGGAATGCTAAGGAGAAAGCATGCTCAGCCATGACGAGCAGAACACACCACGCAGCTGATATATTACTGCAAGGGGAGACTTAGCAAGAAGATGAGGGTTAAATGCTGTGCATCTACAGTGCCTCATACAGAAACTTCAGCATTAACCTCTATAATCAATATGGTGGACTAATCACTAATACACACAGGGCTGTGGAGACAAAGTCCCTAGCCCAGAAGGCTTAAATTAGATGGCTAACACAACAAGAAGTAAGGTGTCAGAAGGTGCTGGAAGACAATGCGTGACAGGGGATGGATCACTTGATGATTATCTGTTCTGTTCATTCCCTCTGAAGCACCTGCCATTGGCCACTGAAGTGAGCTGTAGCTCACGAAAGCTTATGCTCAAATAAATTGGTTAGTCTCTAAGGTGCCACAAGTACTCCTTTTCTTTTTGCGAATACAGACTAACACGGCTGTTACTCTGAAAAGAGACAGGATACTGAGCTGCATGGACATTGTTCTGACCCAACAGGGCCATTCTTATGTTCTTAAGAAAGAACTGGAAAACAAAGGGATAAGGAAGGAGACTCTGGGGAGAGCTGTATTACCATGAACTCATTCAGATAAGGTGTCTCACTGCATTAAATAGGCCCGGGCACTGGCCAGAATAAAAGCTGGGGAAATATATCTGCTTTGTGTTATTATGACATATATATTTCCCTGAAAACAACATTAAAGAGTACCACAGGCTGACATGCTGCTCTGTTTATGTGTTCCTCTGATAGGGCTCTCAATCATGAGACAGTGTAAGCACCATGGAATGTGGTCCCTGTCAAGAAAAGTCTGCCTTTATGGAGAGAAGAGCTGAGTAAACATGACCCAGGAAACAGGCCCAAATGATCAGTGGATAAGTAACTACTGACCTTCAGCTGCATTGTAGGGGAAGTCCGGTGCACTCCTCTGTGATGACATAGGGCCCCTGTGCAGAGGCGTATGTGCAATTCCGCTCTGCAAGGGGTTGTGATGGATGTGGAGGAGTCACACAGAGCATAGCGAACCCATTCTGCATAAGCTGCACAGATGGGCTACCGCTGTTTCATGCGCCTTGGGCCAGGTAATAACATGAGAGGACTCCATTTTTCTAAAACTAAACCGGCTCCTCATTGAGAGAACAATTTTCAGAGGTGCTGCAACTGCAGCTAGCCTTCCCGCCATGTGCACAGCCAACTTCCCCTGCTGACTCCTCCAAGCTCTTCCCTGTTAGAACTTGTGCTCCTCCCTCCAGGTTCCATGCAATTGGGACCCCTGAGCTGCAGCTGCTTCTGTCCAATGCACTCACAACTGCTTCACTTGGAAGGAAAGATTCCTCCCTCTGCTAACTGCACATGCTTCCCCTGTGCTCCTTCTATGGGAAAGTCATGCAGAATGTAAACCCTGGTTCAAAGCCTATTGGCCAAACAGAGTCTTTCTATTAAGACTCCTATTGACTTCAGTGGGGGTTAAACCAGGCCCTGAATAGGGATTAAATCAATGGGATCTACAGCCATTATCCTAAAATCCTGTAGCACTTGATAGAAAATAATATCGTTTAAAAGCAAAAATATATAGGGGGTCAGGAGATTTTGGGCCCTCCAGGTTCCCCGTTAAGAGGCCATGTGTAGAGCCTACAATGGGTATCTTTTTATATATTAAAATGGAGCTTTTTCTAGTCCCTATGTGCTCTGGCGGTTTTTTCAGGTGAAATATAGTGGTGTTCGGTGAAATAAGTGGTGATTCTGCAAACAGCACTTTTGCAGGGGAAAAAAAAGCGGGGGGGAGGTACATTTTGGGATCTTTGAATTTCTAGTACACAACCATGAAATGTCATAACAGTCCAGAGTGGCTGAAAGTCCTCTGCATTTCCTTTTGATATGGGCAAGGCTAATTAAGAGATAAAAGTTAGGTGTAGCTCCAACAGGCACTCCTGTCCTACACACAGACACCCCAGTTTCTTAGAACCTGTCACCATGAAAACGAGAAGACAATGGATGTGCCTACAGTTATTCTTCCACACTGAGGTTTTGTTATTACAGTAGAACTTTGAACCAACCAGGCACATTCTTCTCATGGCTTGTGCCTGGATCATGCAAATACAGCTAAATTTATGTAAATTATGATCTACTGGCAGGCTTGGATCAGGAGACAAGACCATACACGGGTTTTAGTGAAGTTCTCCTGATAGCTGCAGATATACTGGCAAATAAGACATGAAGGCTGCTAGGTGCAGTAGATTGTTGCATTTCCACACAAACAGTGATTCATTCAGCATGGAGTCAGGGGAGAGGTGAATACCTGAAGTTTTAAATCAGATTGGTGAATCAGCAGCATCTGGCCTAAGAGTTGCTTGTGAGGTTAAACCTATTTATAGACAAATGGAGGGTAATTTTCATGACTAAAGGGAGTGTATTATTTTTTCATAAATTCTTTGGAATAAATCCTGAGAGCTCTATTCAGATAAACTTCCACTTAAGCTAGCAGAAGTTTGCCCCAGTAAAGCACAGACTAAAAAACAGCAAAGACCTGAGGACTTGGGCCTTTCCTTCCCCCATTTACTCCTAGGATCAAATTCTGCCCACCGATAAGCACAAGGAACTCCTGTCAAAACAGATTTTGGTCTCAGATACGCTGGTGTAATTCTGTTAACTTCAGCAGGGTTACTCTGGATTTATACCAGTGCAAATGAGATCAAAGTCTGATCCACGGACTTTAATTGGGGTTTCAGATGCATACCTGTGAGTAAAACATGACCTCTCTTTTTAGTGGGTTTTTTAATCTTCTCCAAATGTCTCTTGACTCCCCTTCTTCTTTGTTCCTCATTCTGACTTGTAATAGCATTTAGGGTTAGATCCTCAGTTAGTGTAAATGGATGTAGCTCTGCTGAACTCCACAGAGTTACGCAGCATGCCCAGTGGAAGGAGTATGGTCAGGAACTCCTAAATTCTAATCCAAGCTCTTGAAAAGACTTGCTGGCTGACCATGGCTAAATCACTTTTCCTCTCTGTGTCTCACTTCCTCATCTGAGAAAAAAATCTGTTAAAGTTTGTAAGATTTCTACGGAGTACTGTAGTTAGTATTATCTTCCATAAACTGCCAAAGTCAGCCATGACAAAATTCCATTACTGCTATTCATTCAAGACACTTGTTTAAAAGAACGTATTTTCTGTTCAGCAAGCAAAAGCATCCACTGAAATACAGGGCAACCCTTTTCATTAATACCTAATAAATACAAACATTTGTGAATGAATACATTTGCAATATTACAAAAGGTAAAATGCCATACAAATTTAACTTGGTTAAAACTGATTAGTTGGAATAATGCCTTTTCCATGCATTGGCGGATTAGCCAATTGGTGGGGGGGCCCAGAAAAATGGGCACCCCACCCCCAGAGACATTCACCACAGAGAGGGGAAGCCCAGAGTCCTGGCAAAAGCACCAGGTGGGCGGGGTATGGGAAGCCCCCACGCCCTGATCTTGCTCCCCGGCAAAAGCGCCAGGTGGGGCAGGGAAAGCCCCCAAACCGCAACCCCAGACTCTGGCAGAAATGCCAGGCTGGGTGGTGGGGGAAGCCCCAGGGCCCGAACTCCGGCTGCATCCCTGGGACTGGAGGAGTGCTCGCTCCCTGTCTCGGCCTCAGGACTGGAGCAGCTCTCACTCCCCACTGTGGCCCTGGGGCCCTGGCCGGGGGGTACAGAGCTTCTCTGGTCTTGGGGCTGCCGTGCGGGGAGGCAGACAGGAGCAATGGGAAGGTTGCAGTGGTGGGGTGGAATGGGGTGGAACAGGAGCAGGGCCATGGGGAAAGGGGCAGAAGAGTGTGGGGCTATGGGCAGGGCAGCAGGTGGAAGGAACAGAATGGGGACGGGACTGCAGGTGGAAGGTGTGGGAAGGGGGCCACCCTCTGGCCCGGGGCCCCCCAAACCTTAATCTGCCTCTGTTTCCATGTCCCAAATCAAAGTATTTCACAAAACAGCAAAAGCTCTTTTAAAGAAATACCAGTTAAAAGAAAAGGTCTATTAAAATAATACAATTTGGGTGCAATTAGCTTATATATCTACATGCTTTTGCTGTATTGTGTATATAATGATACTTTATGTAAAAATGGAATAAATTGATTATATGGTTATAAGTCCTGTATAAATAGAGTGAAACCCATACATTTAAGTACATAGGCTGCATGTTGCGTTTGCAAATGGAATACGTGCACAAAGCATGCAGCATAAGTACTTTCATTTCAGCAACAGTTCCTCCGTCTGGTAGGACAGTAAACAAGCAACCAAACCCATACAGTTCTATCATATGTTTGGATAGAAATGTACACGAGTTGTAACACTGACGTCACCATAACACTGATGTCACCATGAAACTTAGTTTTTTTAATTAAAACTAATGATGGCGATTTAGAACTCCATACATTCATTTTATTTGTAAGTTAGCAGCTTCAGACCCTACAAAAACAGCACCCAGTATTTACATAACACACGTCAACACATATAAAGGCTGCAGGATTGGTCCTATAGTTTGTTCATCACAAGTCAAGAAGCAAGCACGTTTTTTTTTTTCTGTTCGTTCCATGTTTTTGTGCCAGCTTTTCTGAGAACTCCTTCTCTCACCCTCTTCTTGGCATCTGGTTTATTTTAAAAGGACAAAAATGCATCAGTGTTTTTCTTGTTGCAATTAAGGTTCTCCACTTACATTATTTATGGGAATCCATTCAATTCTTCTCCTCTTGGTAGCTTGAATTTCATATGCACTGTGGTAACTGCAGAGATCTTGTGGGATAGGGTTTTTGTTTTGTTTTGTTTTTGTTTTTAATTTATGCTGTCTGTATTATGATGAAAACTGCTTATGAACTGGGGATTGCAAGGATGTTTGGATAACTGCCACCATTCCCTTAACATTAAACTGATTCTTGGAACTTGCAGTACTTAACTACTCCATTCCAAAGCACTTGTATGTTGCAGAACTTCTTTAATCTTGTCTTCTAAGCCATTGCTTGGATCACCAGAGATACCACTTGCATTTTCTCTTTTCTTTATTAGGTCTACTAATCTTAAAGCCCATAGTTTAATGCACGTTAATATTGCCAGCCTCTAAATTGCCTGCTGGAGTTCGTTATGGGTGGCACATAACATACAGTATGTGGATCAAAGCCTGAGGTCCTTGCTCCAGACTGTGATCAAAATTTTGAAGAGTGACTTGTGATTTCAGGAGCCCCAGCTTGAGGCACTTTAAAGGGGCCTGATTGCAAGTTCCACTATAAGGTGTTTCAAATGGAGTACCCTAAAACTGGGGTGCCCCAAATCAACTAATTGCTTTTGAAAATCTTGGCCTATGGCAGTTATCAAGTGCAGCTCTCTACCGGAATTAGAGAGCACCTCTAATTAAATACTGAAGGCCCTGGGTTTTCATTCAGTCCATACTCTTGCAAACTCTCATGGACCTTAACCTGGGCCACGTTTTAATGGGAGTTTGACTGCAAGGAAAACTTTGACCTCAGAATTTCAAGTATCGTATATTCTCTCTGAGTAATTTTTTCAATCTCAGCTAAATAACATTCATTAATATTTTAAGCTAATGTTTCTCTTCACAGTTCTGTATGTTGTTTACATAAAATATTTCTGCAGGGCTTTAGAGTTTCCTTTACATTTATGTAAAATAGGCAGGCTGGTTACCTACTGCTGTTTAGCTGAAGTGAACTGTGCTAGATCCAGGCTGGGTAAAAGGTTGCCAGAGTCAATAACAATTAAGGGTAACTATGTAATCCACACTTTTTGGAAATAAACTGAGCTGTCTATATTTATAGGGTCAGAGCAATACAGGCTGTGCCACATGTCTCCCGTGTGACTGTGCAAGTTTCTACAGAGCAGAAAACAAGAGGTCACGCAGATGTACTTACAGAAATTCAAAGAGAGCGCAGGGGGCTGGAGGAGATTATGAAATCCAGCCAGATTTACAGCAACAGGTGGCTGAGTACTCAATCACACCCACAGAGGAATAACAAAGGCTGGGACTAACAGGGCTACTGCTGCTGAGGAACCTAGCAACACAAAGTGGTAAATTATTGGGTGTTTGGAGGCACCTTGGAAAGTAAGTTTGAGAGTCAGCACTGGGACCATTAGCCCACCACCTACATTGGCCCTTCAGTAAGCTTTAAGGAAGGATGGTCGAATGGTTAGGACTTGGGAGACCTGGGTTCAATTCCCTGCTCTGCCACAGGTTCTCTGTATGACCTCGGGCAAGTCACTTAATCTCTCTGTGCCTCAATTCCCCCATCTGTAAAATGGGGTAACAGTACTCCCCTACCTAACAGGGCTGTTGTCAGGTTAACGTAAGGACCTGGAGACTAGAACCTGGACCTCAGCACCTGGGGTGGCATGTTCCCACAGTGTCACTGGGAGGCCATGCAGAGGCACAACCAGAGAGCACAGTGGAGAGTAGGCACCGCAGAAAGTGCCACCCAAGAGATCCAGAGTAACAGCAGCCCTCTAACTGGTCGAATGCCCCTACTTAACCCCAGGGGTTACCCCAGCAAGTTATCTGGGCAATCACAGAGACTTTGGCCTACTGCAGTGCCAGACTTTGCAGTGTCTCCTAATCTCTGGTCCCTGACTCTGACCCTGATTCCTGCCACTCGATTCTAACCTGCTATTACCCTCTGATTTGCAGTCTCCGACCCTGGCCTGACTCTTGTTTACAGGACCTGGTCTTGCAACTCCTCCAACTCCTACCAACTCCCGTTCCTGGTGGGCAGACCTCAGCCCGGCTGTGACCGCTAGGCCAGACCACCTATGCCCTTGTCCCTTACAGTTTAAATACTTTAAACATTGTGAGGGGCCCAATTGCTACAGTGATGGGGCCACATAAGTGTAGTAGATGGTGAGCTGAGTACCCTCAACTCCACTGATGTTAATGGAAGGTGACGGTTCTCACCTCCCCTAAGCAAGTGCTCAGCCCTTTGCAGACATAGGCCCATCAAACCAACAATGGATAAGCCATTGTCAATTTTTCCATGTCATTGGGTATCATCAGAAAAGTGTATGAAGCTGCCAGATCTTTTCTGCAGTAGGTAATGAGGCAGATAACACATGGTGAGGCTTAAAGCACAAATTCCAAGGACCTTCCATACACATCCCTTATCTGCCTGCTGTAAATATAAGTGACTGTGTGCAGACAAGACAAGCAAGGCTAGATTTTAGGGAAAACAAAGTAAAATCAAAAACAAAATAAATCCAACCAAAGAGTCTTGAGCCAATCAATGGCCCCGAGTTAGCAATGTTCAGCTTGAGAAGATCTCCAGGGAGCCCTCTATGAAAAGAGCTACTATCCACTGTGTGTGCAGCAATCTCCACAGTACCACAGATGCACAGTGAGCTGTCTCAGATGCCCCAGGTCTGGGCACAGTGAACCACGCCACATCCAAACCTGTTAAGCTGGCTCCAGAGCCATGGTGTGCCAAAAGCCATGTAGCCATTCATCCAGCCTGGTGATGACATGAGAGTTCCTGTTAGTGGCAGCAGCTCTCTCCCATCTGACTGCCACCGTAAGCTGATTACGTTATCAGCTGGATGGAAGTGTGCACTGTCCAGGCAGAATTTCTACTATGAAGTCAGTGGTGGGGGTGCATCCTGAACAGTGGCAAGTGTGGCATTTACTGTACCTTGATGATCAGCTTATTGGCTGCATTCAAATGCCAGAAATAAGGTGAAAGAATATTGGCTAGGACTGATAACCATACAAGTTTTGTTGGCTTGAATCTGCCTGTGATAAATCTTATGGTATGATTAAGCTGTGCAGCTCCTAGTCTCGTGTGGGCAGGGTTTAACCAAACAGGGACACAGTGTCACCAACTAAGTGGCAGAGAGCCCTGTGAACTATGCAGGTTGACCCTACAAGTTTGTTCAGGAGGCAGTTTCTGTTCTTGATCTTTTGAGCTACTGTAGTGAGACGGCATTTATATGTGAGTGTATTATCTAGGGTGGCCTCTAGCTATACTGGCTTTAGATCATGTGCCAACTGTTGACCATTCAAGAAGATGTTAAACTCACATTGGCTCTCAGCATGGTATACGTGGAAGCATGGTGACACGGTCTTTGATATGCTTGGTGTCCGTCTCCATTTCTTGCATTAGTTACCCATGGCAACCATATTACCATTCAGGTTCTCATCAATCATTTGGAAGTCACAGTCTTAAAGCCAAGCAAAAATATAATCAATATACATTAACTGCCTAGAGATGGTGTTCAGTAGGTCATTGGTGAATACATTAAATAAAGTTGGTGCCAGAGGGTACCATAAGATGCAGTAAGTCAGAAGAGACAGCTACATTCTCAATATATGTAACGAATGCTAGCAGTTGGTCATAGGTGCTTCAATGTAGTTGAAAGCCTTCCTAATCATCACTCTAAAGTTCTTCTGTCATGGGCCTGATTGTCCGTCAAATCATCTGCTCCAGGAGTTTGTAGCTACAATTCGAGTGATATTGAATGATAGCTAGCTGCTGAAGAGTCATCTTTACCTGGCTTTGGTAAAGCTATCACCTTTGCTTTTCACTATATCTTAGGTATTATGTTTTCCTCTGTAACACAGGACATGAAGATGAATAACCAGTGTTAGCTTTTCTTCCCAAGATGTTGCAGTAGGTCTGGTGTTACGTTATCAAAGCAGCAGGCTTTCCCTGTTTTCACTGATTTCAGTGCCTTTTTTATTGCTTCCCTAGAGAATGATTGAAAGTTTTCGTCTTGGTTGAGCTGTGGAGATTGCTTGTACTGTTGCCACTTTGTTTGATTGACAGCTCGAAAATTCTATCTTTGTCTGCTTTAGTGATTTTGGTCAGGTATGCAGCGATACTGCTGGAGAGACCTTCAGTTGCCATGTAGCTGGTGGATTTTCTACTGCGCCAAACTTCCTGATGAGTGTCCATGCTTTCCTGCTGGATCCTGACATGTCCATTTCTAAAATTGCTTTCTTCCCAACATAGTCTTCACGCTGCATTCAGGCTCTCTCTCTGACATGATTAGCTGTTTCTGGATCACCAGAATTTTGTACTGTTTAAGGAAGTCTGAACATTCTTTATCCAGACATAGTATGTAGGTTTTTTGGCAGCCACATGGGATGGATTTGAAGGCGGCTGTAAAGATTGCTTTGGTAAACCCTGAGTATTGCTCAATGATCTTAGTGCAATTGTCCCAGTCTGCCTTCCTTTCATTCCAATGTAGCCTTGGGCTAGTGGTCACGATAGGTATGGTAACCCCTATTTGGATTAGAATAGGGCAATGCTAGCTGTGGGGGAAATTTCCAAGCACCCTGCAGGTGGCTGGTAAAGGGGAGTCTCCAGCAGAAGTGACCCAACTGAGGTCAGAGGAGTAGCCCTGGTTCCAGCAGACTGAGTAATAAGTTGATGGTTGCTCAGTGTCATGAAAAAAGTGTAGTTCATTGAGAAAGGCCCAGTTTTCAGAGTCTATCCCACTTAGATCTGATTCTCTATAGCCCCAAGTGTGTGGTGACTACTAAAGTCTCTGGCATAGTTGGAGGGATGCTGGAGTGATGGCGGACCAGGAGCAGGCCATAACTGATTAGGAGTCTTATAGGCATTAGTCAGTTTAAACTGACTGATCCTTATGATGTAGTCAGATGAAAACAGTCACTCTCCACCTCAGCTAAATTTGATCTTACATAAATGCTCTTACATTTTTCCATGCAGGCGATAGTTATAAGGTCAAAACCAGAGATGATGAACTGACTGACAATAAGGGAATTAACCCGGGTTTCCTGAAGGCAGATGACATTGACCTTTATCAGGAGGCAACGTTTTCAAGAACAGAGCATTTTGCAGCTGATTGGCCCTCAACATTCAAGTGTAGCACCTTGAGAGAATAGCCTACATTTATAGTATTTCCTGGTCCCCGTGCACAGTAACAGGGGCCCAACAGGTTCCAACAGATTGCAGCTTTAGTTTCTCTAATGGGTAATCACAGGGTACACAACAAGAATGTAGGGTCATTGCATAGAATGGGAATCACAGCCAAAAGGGATGAGTCACATGGAGACCATGTACACAGACCTTGATTTTCCACTGCCATGCTCCCTGTGGAGTCATTGACATGCAAAGTGGTATTAAACACTGCCACTCTGAGTTAGTAACATTTTACACCCGCTCTGCACTCTCAAGTATAAATGACTGCACAAGACAATGGAGAATTGGGCCAATATTCAAGTTTACATATTCAAGTTAAAGAATGGCACTGGGCTATATTTATGTCTGGTTATTTAACAATTTGAAAATTGCATCTAGTTAGACCCCCACCCAATAGCCTTTCCCTCATTAGTGACTAGCATAAGGCATGTACAGGGTACAGTGTAAACAAGTGCACAGTGGCAGTTCTTTGGCAGAGACCTAGTCCATCTTTCAATGACACATTTAATAGCTGTAGATGGCCCCTATCAGAATAGATTTTCCAACAAGTGACACGCCAGTGCCTTGACAAAATGAGGACTTATGTCTGATGTCAATCACTTACTCTGCCAGTTCAAACGCAACGTCCTTCCAGAAAGGGCAAATCAAAGAAGGCTATTGAAACACTTAAGTCAATCTCTCACAGTTAAGGCATGTTTATAGGCCCTTGATTTAAATGGGAGGGGATATTTAGTGAGTGGTCTCCAACTCTGCCCTTCCCACCTTTGGTTCAATGGAATCTGGATTCACATGCTTACAGAGTATGTTGCAAGCAGCTGTTTTCCCAGCCTTCCCTTGAAGCACAGGATTGATTAGGGTTTGTGGTGTGTTACAAGAAGGGCGGTGCATTCGGAGATTCTTTTTTGGTTATTGTTCCTTTGCAATGTTTGTGTATTTTAAAGGGATTGTAAAGTCCTAAGAATTCCAGATACATTGAATTTATTAATTATAGGTGAAGTTGGGTAGTTACACCTATGGTTAAGGTTCACTAACACTTTCCATTATAAGACCCTGTTTTCAGTTGCTTATAACTATGATCAACTTTAATTGTTCAGACTGAAATTTTCAATGCCAAGCGTCTGCTTGCTGAGTGTCTGACTTATGCTGGTTTGGTTTTTGTTTGGTTGGTTGGTTGGTTTTTTTAAGTTTCAGCTAACGCAGTCTAGCCATTTCCAAGAATGAGGTTAGAGGGGAAAACATGGTTTTCCCCAAGTTAAAAAAATTCTTGCAACCTTTGAATTGAGAAGCTCTAGCACCTCCATGCTTTGGAGCAGGGACTTGAAATTTGATAAGGGGGTCTCCACAGTGTCAGGGATGTGCCTTTTGCTGTCCCCATGTAAATCCACCCACATTTTGCCAACCTGTCAACCTCGGGGGGGAAATCTCAGTTCACACATGTTCAGTAGAGGTTTGTTAGAGTCTGGCAACTAAAGTCTCTGAAGATTCCATCTGCGCTAAGCACGCTCGATCCCTGCACAGCTCCTACATGTGACTGTATTTTGTGTGGGTGTGTGTATGTGAGATTCCCACAGACACACTGAGCTTACTCCAGCCCAGGGCTGCAGGGACTGAACAGGACTTTCCCTGCAATTCCTCTTCTAGGCTAGCTGGGGCTGCCATAGCGTCAGGCGCTGGAACTGAGAGCGGGGATACCTCTCCTATGTTTCTCAATGCCCACCTCCAGTGCCCAGGTGGTGAGGAGGAGGAGAAGAGGAAGCAGCTTTGACTAGGACACAGAGGGATGAGGAGCGCAGGTTGGGGACAAGCACAGGGACAGGAGTTGAGTTAGTGGGAGGAGAACCTGGAATTGAACCCAGAGGGCTTCAGTTTCCTATGTAACCTTAATTCACCCCCCTTATGTGTAACCATTATGTTACAATAATTAATTACATGATCACATACTACTTTTTTCCACAGGTGGTCTCTGTTTCTGTCATTCACAGTGCTCCCTCTTTGTGACTCAGCCCTCCAGCTAGGTCACTATACAGTCCCCCTTTCTGGGGTATCAAAGTCTCTCCAGACCAGCTGTCCGGATTGTACCTCCAACAGTGTTGCACCACTTCCCAGTGGCTGGTAAGGGAACTTGCGCCCTCCCTCTACACTGACTTCCAATCCAGTGATCTTAGAACCAGCAGCCAAGGTCTACACCAGGGATGGCCAAACTGTGGCTTGTGAGCCACATGTGGCTCTTTTACCATTAAAGTGCAGCTCACAAGCCCATCCAGTGTCCGCCCACCCCCACCCCAATTCTCCACCTACCAGATTGGGGGTCGGGGGGGGGAGCTCTGGATCACTGCCTTGCAATGGGATGGTGGGGTAGGGGCTTCTGTCCAGCAGGGGGAGGGGTCTCAGGGCTTCAGCCTTGTGGGACATACCTGCCGGGGCTTGGGGCTTCGGCAGGAATGGGGCTGCAGCCCCGAGCCCCAGCTCCCAGCAGGTGTGCCTCAGCTCTCAAACTTCTGAAGATTATCATATGTGGCTTAGAGGGTCAGTAAGTTTGGCCACCCCTGGTGTACATAGTCTCCTTCCTTGCTGCTGTTTACCTGGGCTTCTTCCTACCCTACCCTCTCAGGCTTTTTCCACAACTCCTTGGGGGTTGACCCTTCTTCCAGGGCTAGGATCCCAGGGCTTATATTCCTGCAAATTTCTTCCTCCCCACCTCTCTGCTCCCAGAAAGTGACTGAAGACTCTCCCCCAAGACAAACTTCCTCTCTGTCTATTCCTTAGCCAGCTTCTCCAGATGGGCTTCATCAGCAATTAGTAGTTATAAATCCCTGGGCCTCCCTTCAGGTGCATTTGTAAAGGTTAATTGGCTCTTCTGGGCCACCTTAACCCCTTCAGGGCTGGTATGGGGTGACACCTCATCATGGCTGACCACTCACAATTGCCACTAACGTCAGTGGGAGCTGTGCTTGAACATATAAAGATAAAGGTATAAAATGATAAGTACTGGAAAATGAGGGTCTTGTGTCTGAAGCTGAACATCTAAAATTAGTGGACAATTTTCATAATTTTGGCCCTATCACGCTGTTTCACCACCGCAGCTGTAAAATGGGGATAATACCACCTAATCTCATAAGGGTGTTGTGAACATAAATTCATTTATGTTTGTGAATCACTCAAATTCTGTGGTGAGGACTCTATAGAAAGATCCATTAGGAAATGTATAACTGTATCCAGTGCAGGGTTTGGATGGCATGTGGTAAATATGTGTTGGGGGCCATATATTGAATAATGACAATAAAAAGAAATATTGAATAATTAGCCTTTCAGCGAACACCATCCACGTACACGGTGTTTGGAGTTTGATCCTCTGTGTCCATTGGTCAGTATAGACGATTCCTCAGCCTGTGGCCAGTCGCCACATAATTTTCTCCCAGGGTTAGGCACATTTTTTAAATCATCACTTTTTGAGGAGGAAACTTTTATGAGAGTTACTTGCGCAGTTCTGGATCCAAAGGAAGGTTCTTCTTTGCAAAATGTTCCCAGGATGACCATTCATATGGTAGGTCAAAATCACTGCCAGAAGAGACTAGGCAAGATGAGTCAAGGAGAGAGGCATTGGAAATCAAAACTGAGATCCAGAGTCAGGTTTTGCAGATGTCTCTTTGTCTTTATAATGGACTGAACCAAACACCTGGATCCCATGTCCAAATTTTGTGGTGTTTGCAATCCAGATTCTTAGTTTATGGTTTGCAACCATCTTTGCGAATGATGCAAGAAAGCACTTCACTCTACCTCCTATGTAAGCATACATTTTCACCAATTTTTAGTCCCTTTTAGTTATTCTCAACATGGGTTACTCTCATTTGCACCAGTCCCAGATGGCGGCAAAGTTACAAGTTCTGTATGCTCTGTACTGTTTGTGGACAGCCAGTTTCCCGTCCTGGCCTTTTGTTTTTGAATGCAGCTGCAGAACAAAGGAACTTGGTATCGTTACGAGATACTGCTCATCCTCTGGTTTCTGAGTTAGTGCTGTACAGGCTCCAGATTCCCTGTGGGTGGGTGAGTATTGGCCACTGAGCCTAAAGCAGCAAAGAAGAAGAGATGAGAATGATCATTCAGACTATCAGTCAGTGCAGTTGCAAGCCATAAAGTCAAGACTTACAAAAGCTTGTGATGGATTCTCCATCACTGGCAACTTTTAAATCAAGATTGGATGTTTTCCTATAAAATATGCTCTAGTTCAAACAAGAATTAATTCAGAGAATTTCTATGACCTGTGCTAGACAGGAAGTCAGAGAAGATGATCACCAGGGATCCTAGAAATCTGTTTGCCACAGAAAAACATGGAATTTGCATTTTTACAGAGAATCTTTGTCTTACATTTTGTGAAAAAAAAAAAACATATACAGTAGAAACCCCGTTTATCCAAGCCTCCATTATCCAGCTCTCTGTATTAACCGAACTGGGGCTGACAGGCCGAGCCGCGCCGCCCGGGGCTGAAGTTCTCCAGATTATCCGAATTTTTGATTATCCGATCTGGCCCCATTCCCAAATTAGATCGGTAAATGGGGTTCCACTGTATTGTGGCTAGGGAAACTAAAGTTCAGCGTTTCATTTTAATCATGGATTTTAATGGGGTTTTTTATCTGAGTTTTTTTTATCACAGAAAACTAGGATCACTGATGATCCCAGTGATTCCCTTCTGGAATTATAATCTATGAATCCGTGAAATCAGGGAAATGCTTGTGAAAAGAGATGTGTGTGGCATATAATGGATATTCTATCATTGGGGGTTGCCACGGGATGATATCCTCTGCCATTTCATTGCCATGTGGAATGTTCATCTTACCTCAACTGGTCTATCTTGTTTTTCACTGTGTCCCATAAAAGGAAGCCTACTGCTGGTCAGTGCCAATTAATTGTCCTGTCACTCTTTCCAGAGACAGCAGTTATTCAAAACTCTGCAAAGTCATTCCTTTCCCTGCTGTTTGTGGCTTCTCTGAACTTTCATAGACAGCATGTCTTAAAGTGTGATGCTACTCTGAAAAGTGGCTGTGTAAAATGGACATTGTAAAGGGTTCCACATTTATTGCCTCCTAATGATCTGTGTCCAATGTGCTCACAAGTACAAAGATTTTTTTCTAACTGCCAGCCCTGCAAACTCTGCCTGAGATCTGGGAGTCAAGCTACATTCTTGCCTTCACACCTATCATCACCAATATCAAAGGTTCTGCATTCGCAGTGTTACTTGTAAAAAAATGAGGAGTACTTGTGGCACCTTAGAGAGTAACAAATTTATTGGGGCATAAGCTTTCGTGGCAAATAAATTTGTTAGTCTCTAAGGTGCCACAAGTACTCCTCGTTTTTTTGTTTGGTTTTTTTTTGCAGATATAGACTAACACAGCTACCACTGAGTGTTACTTGTGTAACTCCACTGTCTTAAAATCATGCCTTCAGGGACACTTGTGAGCCCATCATTAAGGATCTACAACCTATCCTGAAGGACGATCCCTCACTCTCACAGATCTTGGGAGACAGGCCAGTCCTCGCTTACAGACAGCCCCCACTGTTCCCTCTCAGCTGTCCGCGTGTGCGCGCGCACACAGATCCTAAATCCCATGCACACGACGAAACACCGCGCGCACAAAAATTTGCACAAAAGCACAAAAATTTGCACAGAAGAAATTTTTTGCACACACAACCTGTCAAAAATTAGAGGGAACATTAACAGCCCCTCAACCTGAAGCAAATACTCACCAGCAACCACACACCACACAACAAAAACACTAACCCAGGAACCTATCCTTGCAACAAAGCCTGCTGCCAACTCTGTCCACATATCTACTCAAGGGACACCATCATAGGACCTAATCACATCAGCTCGTTCACCTGCACATCTACCAATGTGATATATGCCCTCATGTGCCAACAATGCCCCTCTGCCATGTACATTGGCCAAACCAGACAATCTCTACACAAAAGAATAAATGGACACAAATCAGACATTAAGAATTATAATATCCAAAAACCAGTCGGAGAACACTGCAACCTCCCTGGTCACTCAATTTCAGACCTAAAAGTCGCAATTCTCCAACAAAAAAAGCTTCAAAAACAGACTCCAACGAGAAACTGCAGAATTGGAATTTATTTGCAAACTGGACACCGTTAACTTAGGCTTGACTAAAGACTGGGAGTGGATGGGTCATTATGCAAAGTAAAAACTATTTCCCCATGCTAATTTTTTTCCCCTACTGCTACTCACACCTTCTTGTCAACTGTTTGAAATGGGCCATCCTGATTATCACTACAAAAGGTTTTTTTTTCTCCTGCTGATAATAGCCCACCTTAATTTATTGGTCTTGTTACAGTTGGTAAGGCAACACCCATTGTTTCATGTTCTCTGTGTATATATATCTTCCTACTGTATTTTCCACTGCATGCATCCAATTAAGTGGGGTTTAGCCCACAAAAGCTTATGCCCAAATAAATGTGTTAGTCTCTAAGGTGCCACAAGGACTCCTCATTTTTTGTGTGTGATCCCATTATCTCCAAAGGTAGGGTGACCAGACGTCCGGTTTTTAACAGGACAGTACCGTATTTAAGACCTCCAGCGCATGTCCTGATGTTTTCTTAAAAATGAGCAAATTGTCCCATATTTTCTGTCTCTCCCCCCACCCCCACAATCAGTACTGGAGGATCGTGGTGCTGGCTGGATCCCTGCTCACTGGCCGCCCGCCCGCAGTGAGTGGGGTCGGGGGTCTAGTGGCCAATGATGAGGTGGGTGTGCAAGGCTGGTGGCAGGGCAAAGCTACAGTGCACGTGTAACGCTGACAGACCCCAGTTGTCGGTGGGCGGGATCAAACCTGGGATCTCTGGAGCTAAATGCATGAGCCTCTACTGCATGAGCTAAAAGCCATGTGGCCCTTACTAGGGCCGTCCCTAGCTATTCTGCGGCCCTACGCAGCCCCCTCCCCGCCGGCGGGGGCAGGCCTCCATGGGGGGGGCTGGCTTGGGGGACGGGGGGAGCCACCCCCCAGCACTCACCGACGGCATGGCTGGGGCCAGGCTGCTGCACTTCCCGCCCCCCGTGAGTGCTGGCCCAGCCCTGCTGCACTCCTCAGGGCAGTGGGGGCAGGGCTGGAGCGGAGCAGGGGCGAGAAGAGGTGGGGTGGGGCGGAGCAGGGGCGGGGACTTGGGGAAGGAGTGGAGTGGGGCTGGGGCGGAGCAGGGGCTGGAGTAGCACACAGCTGCACAGGGCACCAGGAAATTTGGTGCCCCGAATTTCCTGGTACCCTATGCAGCTGCGTACTTTGCTTATGGGTAAGGATGGCCCTGGCCCTTAGCTAAAGCTGTGGAGCAGACTCATTAATCTCTAAGTGGTCTCGGTGTCACTAGGTGGGACAGAACACCACACCCAGGAGGTGTGCGGGTTACATGCAGGGCCGGCTACTCCTCCTGCTGATCCGTCAGTGCAGTGCCTGCTGCGTGCCAGCTCTCAACCAGTAGGGCCCTACCCCACCCCGTCCTGTTTCCGGCCAGCACTGGCTGTGTGCTGCGGTGGCTGGTGCGTGCGGGCAGGTGCCAGGCAGTAGTCGGTTACCTGTTGCCTCTGCTGCACACCCATTGACCCTCTAACATGCTTCCCCTCTTGCTGTCCTCGTCCTGCTTTGCCCCTTTGCCCCCTCCCCAACCCCACTGCTCCTCCATTTGCCCCCCAGCGGGGCATGTCCCACTCACAGCGCTGTGTGGAGAACCAGCCCCTGGTCAGAGCACTTCGCTCACCAACAGCCTAGCCAGCAGGCTCCTTCCTTCCCCCACTGCCTCTGGCTGGGCCAGCGCCCCAGGAAAGCCCAAGACCCTCCAGCCTGGAGCGCTGGCAAGGAGGAGCTAAGCCTGCATGTGCCAAAGCCCTGCACAGCACTGGCATGGGGAAGCCTCTCTGCCCCTCAGCTAAGCTCTGGAGTGGCAGGCAAGAAGCAATTTCCAGTCTGTGCATGCCCTGACCCTGCAGGCTCCACAGCATCCCCGCAGGCAGGGGCTTAGCACCCGCTTCATCACCTCACCTCCCTGCCCTGGGGGTCCTGCCCTGAGGGAGCGTGGGGCTGCTCCGTCTCCTAGGCACCCTCCCCTGCTGCGCCACCTTTCTGGCCAGGTTCGCTGAAGCCCCTGCAATCAGGTTCCCTGAGCCCTGGTGCACAATGCACCCTTAGGGCTTAACCCCATCCTGCCCGCACTGTAGCCAGGGGACAGGAGGCGGCTGGGTTATGTTGGTGGCCAGCAGCAACCTGGAAGTGTTAACTGCCTTTCAACACTGCAGGCAAGAAGGGACAAGCTTCTTCCAGCCACAGGGTTGCGGGGGAGGAAGAGATGAGCTCTGCAAAGACACAGGCCTGGTCATCCCCCACCCCTGGAAGCAGCTGCTGTCCCTTCCCTAAAGCCTTAAAGATAAAAAGGTAAATAAAAAGAATCCAACCACGCAGTATTTCTTTTTAACAGGGGCTCAGTCAACTTGATGTTAATGTGAATGTTTTCTACTGCATAGTTCTGACTGATTGCCATTGAACTCGCTTGAATACGAGTAAATTACCAGGTATCCTGTATTCAGCATAGGGAAATATGGTCACCCTATCCAAAGGGTCTGCACAACTGTAACCATGGAACTTGATGAACTGTTGACTTACAAAGAAGGAACCGAATCCAGGTCACTTAGCCCCTCAGATCCAACATAACTAACAGGAGTAAAAATCAGTAGAGAATTTTTTGAGAGCAGGTCTCATTCTAAATACACAGGGGAGCAGGTTTCTTGAGTCAGGGCATGTCTACACTTACCTCTGGAGCAATCGATCCAGCGGGGGTTGATTTATTGTGTCTACTGAAGATGTGATAAATCGACCGCCAAGTGCTCTCCTGTGGACTCTGGTACTCCACCGGAGCAAGAAGCATAGACGGAGTTGACGGGGGAGTTGGCAGCAGTCAATCTACCGCAGTGAAGACACCGTGGTAAGTAGATCTAAGTACGTCGACTTCAGCTACGTTATTCACGTACCTGAAGTTATGCAACTTAGATCGAGCCTCTCCTCCCCCCCGCCTCCCCAAGTGTAGACCAGGCCTAAGAAGATGCCATTTGTCACTTTTAGGAGTAGACTTGGCACTTTAAGGGCCCAATTCTCCTGTACATTTCGGCCACTTTACATTCTCTAGTAGTGTAAATTATGCTTACACCCATGTTATGACCTCATTATACTGCTAGAGTGGTGTAAATCAATAAGAGTGCGGCCCACTGGCTCCTGGTACCAGTTTTTGCATTTACTGTTCACTTTGATGAGCACAGTACCATATGTCTTTCTCTAAGATGAGGTCAGGATCCATTCTGAGTCTTTTAAATAACTGTTCCCTTTTACTCTTCTGGTTAATTTTTCAGCATTCGAAGAATATATCTCCTCAAAGAATATATATTCAAAGAATAGATCAACTGCAAAGTAGTCTTCCCAGATGTTTTTGTTTACAGTGTAAAAGTGCATGTTCCTGGTGAAATCAATTGTTAAATATAGATTTTCAGACTGTTTCTCATAACATGCTTCTCATGACATAAATGAGGGAATTTGGAGCTGTAAGGTTCCCTTAAGAATTTATTCATGCAGAAGGACCATATCCTGACCTCAGATGCCTGAGTGTCCTTCCTATTGACAACAGGAGCTGTATGTGCATGTCTGAGGGCACAGTTAGGCCCTCAGTGTGTTCTGATCTTCATCAAACACTTAGGTCAGGCTCAGGATTACAGGATCAGGGGAGGCATCTGGATGGGAGCCACTGTTGGTGGTTTTCTGCTGTTAGCTCCCTCTTTAAACTTTCAAGAGAAACAAAACAAGTTTGTGATTTCTCATTCTTCTTTCTATTTTGGGAAATCACCTTTGCCACAATTACAGAGATTTACAGCACAGAGAGCCAAACTCTACCATCAGATCTGCAGGGCTGATCTCAGATAAGCACTTAAGCTGAAGTATTTTTTGGCTGAAACGTGTAAGTGAGGATCCATGGGATTCTTGCATGTTCCAAACACTGTTTTCCACTGGATCAATGCCATTTATGTGTTTGGGATACTTACTGTGGTTTGGCCAAAAGGGGGCAGTTTTAGCACAGTGCAAAGGCAGACTCTGTGATTGTCGAATTTAGTAGGGTGGCCAGCACTGCACAAAACATAAGACATGGTGATGTCCTCAAGGAGCTTACAGTCTGAATAAGATTCCTATTATCCCCTCAACCCCAAAGAAGAGCATCCCTGTCATCTGCCCAGTAAAAGTAATCTCCTTCTATAACTTCACAATGAAGCAATATCTCGCCCAGTGGAACGGCTACAGTATTCAGCCTTTTAGAAGAATTAAACCGTAGTTATAGATGGGCCAGAAGGCATACCCTAGATCCAAACACCCATGAACTTTGGGAAAGTTCAGTTCCAGATCTGAACTTTGATGCCTGGGCCCAGCTCCTATTGTAATGAACTACTCCCAGTCCTCTGCCATGAGGGACTGTGATGCTCTTTGCTTGTGGAAAGCGTTGCCCAGTGGTGAGGGGCTTAGGACCTTCAACCTGCAGAGGGGGGATTGGTAGGGGAGCCCAGTCCCTCCCACTCCACCAGGCTCTGGACCAGGGTCCTGTGAGGGCAACAAAAGGATCTGACAGCCAGGAGCCCCTTAAGGCTGGCTTCCCTGGGTCATTTCCTACCACCCTGCTATTGTCCAGAGTTTGCCATCTGTAACAGGAGGATGTGAAGCGGGGTCAGCTCACCCATGGCACCTCTTCGCAGCCAGGCATGGCATGGTAATTCTCTCCCTTCTGCAGCAACAGCTGCCTCCTCTTATGCCTTGGTCCTCCAACCAGGTCAGTTTCCAGTCTCGCCCATTCAGGGGTAGTCCATAAACAAAACACAGAGAATCAACACAAATAAACTTAGTTAGCATGTGGAGGGGGAGGGGATGCCTCCCAGCAGGGTCTGTCAGAAGCAGCCCCCCTTTCCCTCAGGAAGGGGCATTCAGACACTTGTTAATGGGAGAGATCCTGCCTCCCCAGGCTCAGCCCTTTCCTCAGGAGAGGCAAAATCCTCTCTCTTCCCTGGCCTGCCCTCATGTGAGCTGTTCTGCTCCCTTTTATCTCCTCCCCCAGCCTGTGCATCTCTTGCAGATGTGGCAGGGTGGGCTAGCTGAGCCCAGAGCAGCTCCTTAACCCATAGTTGCCCAGTGTGGGGTTGGTATACCCCATCACAGATATATGTACTGATGCCTTTAAGGGGAGTGTAACTCACAGTTCCTGCATTTGTATCAGGAACACCATGGGAAACTGGATTAAAAGAACGGCAGTTAATGTGTAGCAGCTATAGACAGACACATCCAGGTTTCTTTTTATTGTTACCTGTGTGTTTGGGGCTGCATGATGAAAAGCTTGAGCCTGGAAATTCTGAGAGCCAAGAGTTTACTAAAGGATCTTCCACCTACCAATTAGTACACTTATCCTTTTCATATACTCCAGCAGCTATCAACGGCCTGGTCCAACCAAGTTGCCCTGATTTATCTAAAGGTGTGATTTTGTACTTATGTAGTTAAACTGGTGCAACATTGTGTGTGGACACTTTTCCATAGGTTTAAACCTGGCTTATATTGATTTTAGCTGATCTTATCCCCTGATCCCATCTGTGTTCTGACTAATGCACTGGATTTTTGTGCCCAGAGCAAACACATAGGTAACAGGTAGGGTGGGGGGTGTCCACTGAAATTTTTGACTTTTCAGCAAAAAATCAAAAACTGGAATATTTTGATTTGCAAATGCTTCCACCATTCCTCATGGGAGCTGTAGCTCAGGAGCCTCGTGCTCATATTCCCCTCCAAAGACCAGCCTCACCAGTTAGATTACATGTCGTGTGAAGCACCGCAGTCTTCCCTCTTGGTGAGGGGAGAAGGTGCAGCCTGGGAGTCCCTGGCTGTGGTGCATCATGGGAGATGTAGTCTGCTGGGGAGCCTGGCCCAGAGAGGAAAATGGGCATGAGGTATTCAAACTATAACCCTGCGAGGCACTGTGGCACTAAATCAAAATCTTTGAACTTTTGGGCAAAAACTAAAAACTGTTCAGTTTTTCAATGAAAATAAAACAATTCCACAGAAAATAGACACTTTTCGTGAAAAAATGTATTTAGTCAAAAATCCAATTTTCCATTGGAAAAACCAGTTTCAATGGAAAATTTTCAACCTGCCCTATTGTAGACCGATAAAAAAAATAATGCATTTTTTAAACCTTTGCCGATCTTAAGGACACTCAGAACAATTCTGGATTACAGCTGGAAGAGGCTGTGCTATAACTAGCTGTGCCTCGCTGTCCTCCCCTGCTCTTTTCCTGCCTGGGAAACAGGCGGATATTTTTGGAAGATTATTTTAAATAGCTCAGGGTATACAGTTTCATTTCATCTGGTGATTCTGACATGCAGTGGGAGCTGAGCTGGCAAAGACTTCTCCTTGTCACACAGTAGCCCACATTACAAAACGGGAGGCCATGCCAAGAACACAATGCCTTTACTTCTCAGATTCAGGCTGAGCCAGACCGATTTGTGTTTCACCCTCAAGACGGCACTACTGCCATGACCTCCCTCTGAAGGCCATTCAGACACTACGGCTGGCCTGCACACCAGCCTACCTGCTGCTAGAGCAGCATATTACACCAGTACACTGCACTAGCCTACTTTTTTTAAACCTGAGTGGGAAGGGAGATTTGTTCCCCTTCTTTAAGGGAACTGTTCTCCTTCTAAATGTATGTAGTGATGCCCAGGCATAGGTGACTTAGGTCATGTCTACACTATAGGGACAATTGCAGCATAGCTACAGCACCATAGCTATGCCAGCATAACCCTGTAGTGTAGATGCAGCCTCCAAGAACAGAAGGGGTTTATCCATTGCTGTAGGAACACCAACAGTAGCTGTACTGGCGGAAACATTCTTCTGTCAACCTACCTGTATCCACATAAGAGGTTAGGGCAGCATAGCTACAGGGCTAAGAGGGTTGGATTTATCATACACCTGAGCACCGTAGCTAGGTCAACCTCTATTTTAAGTGTAGGCCAAATCCTGAAGTCCTTATTCAAGGCCCAGTCATGTTAACCCTGAGAGCCATACATCGCAGGACCCTATGTTGGCAAATCTCCCTCTCCCACACAGAAGAAGGGCTCAGACTGCTTTTCAGTAGTACTAATCACTTCCCTCAGACTCCAGAGAGGACTCCCTGTGCTGTTGACATGTGGAAAGGGAGAAAAGTGGGGAAGGGGAAATGTTCTGCACACTGAGGGGGATAAGGGTGAAGATGATGAACAGTGGTTGGACCAGGAGAGGGGAACGTGCATCATCCCCCCACAGGCCCATGGAAATTCTGTTGGCAATGTAATCTAGCCTCTGTCTGTGTTATATTCCCTCCACCACCACTTCCCCACACTTTACAAATCTTGCAACATTTTCACCCTAACTCCTGCTGGTGAAGGTGTTGATTTTCACACCATTTGACTGTGTGATGAACAGAGTCTAGAGACAAGATGGACTGAGAATTCAGTGTTTACATCCAGCTAAGGTTTGAGCTGGGGGTTGGCTTTGAGGCCACCTCAGGGAAAGGGATTCAATGGTGCTGAAATCGTGCTGGCTGGTCTTATGAAACTTTGGCCTAAAATGTCAGAAAACTGATCTTGCACGATTTCCGCATCCTGGTGTGTCTAATGGGCTCAGCTGTTCTTAGAGGGACAGCCATTCTTGCAAGATTTCAGCTGGGCTGAAGCCAGAGGCGAAAACTAGGCTTCTCCTAGTTTTGGATGGTACCAAAAGCATAGGGGTGTGTTTGGGTCTGGGGATTTCAGTTCAAAACCTACCTTCTCTCTGACCCTCAGCCCCATAACCTACATTCAAAGCGATTTCCAGTTTTGGCCTTTTCTCTAACTGAGACCAAAGATACTTATTTGTGCATTTAAAATAAGGTAAGAATACTCATTCCAGAAATGTTACAAAATTAGTTTTGTGGAGAAAGTGATAATTTACAATCTGGCTTCTGCTAACATAACTGTGGAGTCTGAAGGATGCATATTATTAACATTATTACAGTGATCTAATGTATTCGGAATAGAAGCTCTAACATGCATACACCAGGGTTAAAATACAATGGTAAAAGCTGCTTCAGCATAGCCTACACAACTATAGTGGTTACACAAGCTAAGTTACATTGCACAGAAACAGGAGAAAATGTTTGAGTAGAACTGCAGGGTAGGACAGTTCAGTTCATGCTGGTGTTTATGATGCCTCTTTGCTGTTACTAAGGGTTTGGGGGCTTAATAATTCAGCTGTTCAATCAGCTGTGATCTATTCATGGTTTCATAATTCTCATATGTTACAAACAGTAACTTAGGCCAGAGTTATTTTCCACAAACACATGTGACAGGACTTCAGTTAGGCCTCATCTGTCTGACACTGTCACCAGCACGAAAGCTCAGTGATGACCTTGGCAGAATGGACTTTTTTACTTTCCAGTTACACTAATTCTGAGGTCTATTTTTCAGGCATTAATCTGCCTTGGTTACCAGTCACTTGGTCTACAAACTGCACTGACTGACTAGCTTATGCATTTATTCTGGCTAGCTCCAGGGCAACAGCGGGTCACCAACTTGGGGTTGGAAAGGTTTTCCTTCCCTGTCTTACGTATTGCATATTTACAGTGGTCACCATTTAAGAGTCAGCATGTTCTGCACAGGTCTAGCTGAAACACCACCATTTCCCCTCCAGGAATTAGAATAGGAAATAATTGTGGTATCTATTGGTAAATGCTGCCTCTTGAATGGCCACCACATCTGCCCACAGGTACTGCAGCACTGTCCACTTCTTGAGACAGATGGACCATTAATCTATTCTTGTACAGTAGTTCCTGTATGAGCCAGTCCCATCACAATCTGGACTTCAGCAGTAACCGCCACTGCTGTGGTGCTTCAAACCACGCTGTCCCCTCTGACCACGCATTGCAAACTAGGGAACCAAACCTGCTCCCACTGAAGTCAATGGGACTTTTGCTACTGACAGCATTGGAGACAGCACTGAGCCTTTTGAGAGCATGTGAAGGGCCCCACTGAATACTCTCACCCAGTCCACTTATAGCTCCACTAAGGTGTGACTCTGCTTGGCAAACCTCTGATAGATAAAATGGGAAGAACCTTAAAATTCCACAAATACATTTGAAGATTCTATTTCTTTTTGTGCTGAAGATATGGAGCCCTTGATCCATATTGGTTCCACGGTGACAGAATACTTTGCTCTGAAAAAGATGCAGAAGACACAGCTCCTGCCCCAAGGAACCTAGAATCTAAAGAGAAAGACAAGTCAAAACACACTGAGAGGCTATGGTAGGGTGTGTGCCCTACAGTAACCCTGAAGAGGTAGATGTAGGCCAGAGGGGCCAATTGATCTGTTAGGCTATAAGATGGGGGAATTAAGGCTAAGAGGAGAGTCCTAATTAGGGGAAGCTCAACTGTGCAAGAACAGGAGGTGCATCTATAAAGCCAGGGAGCGGATAGCAGAAAAGTGCTGTAGGGGAGAAGTCTGCTTTGTTCTGTGGAGGAAGGAAGGAGTGTTGGGGGCTATAGACATTAGTCTGCAGTTATTTGCTGGGAGGAGGAAGTTTGGGCTGGCAAACCCAGTGTGTGGGGAGCTAGGAGGAGTAGAAAAGGCTCAGGGAAAAGGCAGTGGGGTTCAGGGTGGTGTAGACGTTAGCTGTTAAGTAGCGGGTCCCTGAGCTGATAGACGGAGTAGAGGGTGGGCTTGGTTTCCCTTGGCAGCCACTGGGGAAGTAGTACCATAGGGGTAGTGAATGAGCAGACTGCCTAAGACTGCTGGTGAGGAAAGACTTTGAAACCCTGGAAGAGGGGAACACACATAGTAACCTTGCCAGAGGGCCAAGTCACTGAGAGGGAGCACCCTGAGTTGCAGAGAGAGAGAGAGAGAGAGTGAGCGCAGCAACAGGATATGCAGCCAGCAGCAGAAGGCGGCCTTGGGCCTGGAAAGAGCTAATCCCCAGAGTGGCCAGGAGGAGGTACCACCTGCAGTGAGTGGACCCCCCGACAGAGGCCCAGAAGTTTCAAGCAGGTGTTGTGGTTGTTTGGGTAAATTACAGAATGAGTGAATGGCAATATTTTCTCCTGAATGGGCTTGCACTTCAAGTAAAGGAGCTCACACATCTCCCCTCACACCCCAGACAGCAGGACAGGTAGACTTTTCTTTTTTTCTTCAAAGGAATGATTTGTGGCAGCTGGCAATTGAGCACCTAGCAACTGTTCAGAGGCTGTTAATACAGAACAGCTATCTCCAAAAGACAATCTGTTCCCGCCATGCAGGTGGCCTGATTTTTGTTTCTTCTGAATTAGGATTCCATGGGGCTTGCTGAATTACTCAACTCTCCAGCCCAAAATCTCAGTTATACTAAAGAAGGGATAAGTTACATCTCCACCCACCCAAGGCCCTTTTGCACTGTCAGAGAAGTGTAAAGGGGCCTTAGTGTAACCGAAAATTTAGGCTGTTATGCCTCAATCTCTAGGAAAGGAACTTTCAACACTGCCCAAAAAAAATGTTTCTGTGGCCCAGCCAAACTGTGGGATGAACACTACTAAGTGCAGTGCTGTGTAATTGCAATAGCAGCCCACACAGAGAGACAGCAGCCGGGTTCACCAAAAACAACAAAAGTATCAAGTTTTTCTTAACCACTTTAAGCATTTATTTTTAAATATGCTTAAATCTTTGTTAGTAAATATATAGCTAGCTCTGGTAGTACCCTACCCTTCTAATATACATGGGGCAGATCACATCCTTGCATGGTAAAATCCCAGTGAGAGGAAACTAAAGCCGGGGAGAATTCTGCTATGCTCCCCTCACAGAGATTCCCCACCTTATTCCATTGCTGAAACATGCTGCCCCCAAATCCTGCAGTTCCCAGCTCTGGGCCCCTGGTGCACATCCTGCCCCAAGCAGCCTCACTCCAGGGACTCTCCAGGCTGCAGCTGCCCTTAGAATTTCCTTTACAGGTGGGGCTTGCCAGCATGGAGGAGACCAGAAGAAATGATAATAGGGCTTCAGATCTTTCCATGGTAATCTCTGCAGGGCTGGGGTGAGGACTCCATATACATGTCACCAGCCCGGACCCCTGCAATAAATGTGACACCACAGTAAACTCTTTCCAGTTTCTTTGCAAATCCACTTGCTTCCAGGGAAACTCAGAAGCACTTAAACCACCGCCTTGTTCCCACCCAGAATGAGGGATTCAGGAGGCTTTGTTTGCTTTATGCTTGTACAGTAATTAATTTATGACTGAGACAATGTAACAGTACAACACACAGGAATTGGGGCATGGGTCACTTGCTGGAGGATTCTCTGCTCCTTGAAGTCTTTAAACCACGATTTGAGGACTTCAATAGCTCAGACATAGGTGAGAGGTTTTTCGCAGGAGTGGGTGGGTGAAATTCTGTGGCCTGCGTTGTGCAGGAGGTCAGACTAGATGATCATAATGGTCCCTTCTGACCTTAGTATCTATGAATCTATGAATTCTGGGAAGATATTGATCTTTATTCCTGGCACCAGTCACCTCTCCTGAGTCAGGGCTGCAAAGGATAACACACCTGTGACATGGCAGAGGTCCAGTAATCACTGACTCTGGCAGTTCCTACTGCAAACAAGACGGGTTCTGATAGAGGTCTGATTTTCACTGATGTTTCGCTGTAGCGTTTGGAACATTGCACATATGGTAATCATTACAGGGCAGTCAGAAAGACAAGACTGCCCACTGTAATTTTGTCCACACACAGCAAAGTGAAGACACAGAAGGCTGGAGGAAAGCTATCTTCACTGAGCCACATGGCCCTCATTACTGAGGCAAGACCTAGCAGGGCTGAGACAAAGCAGACACCACCCACACAGGTCTGTATGTGACCTACTATAAGAAAGAGATTCAAAGTTACCACAATCTTCATCTGGAAAGTACCATTTCATTTGAGATGAAAAGGTGGATTCTCTGATGACCAAGACTGCAATCCAGAAGAATGTCTTGAAGGTTTTGAGGTCAAGGCTGCATATGGAAATCCACTTTCAAAGCCACAAGAAGGAATTGGACTGAGTCGCAAACATTGGAATGACCATTCTAGAAGAACAGGACTGAAATATTGAGCTGTCAGATCACTGCTAAAACCTGAAATAGAAAGGGAGGATTTAATAAATTTTCTGGAGAGCTGGATTCCTGGAATCCTGAAACTGGAACTTAAAGGAAGTTAAGACATAAATCTTCCACATATTGCTAGACTCTGAGTGTTGCCAACTCCAAGTGTTCAAAAATCATGAGTCAGGTCTTAAAAAATTATAGGATTGACTTAAAAATCCTGAGATTTTTAAAAAATAATACATTTGGGGTTCTGGTTTATTTGCCTTCTGGATTTTGAGCCTCTAGGGTGCCCTCAGGTCATGTTTTCTAGGTTTTCTCTGCAACTATGAGGGCTACAAACTTGCACTTTTTTGTATCGGAAAGCTGAGATACCCAAACTTCATAATCCAGGAGCTGGCTTTTTAAGAATAACACCAAATATTGGTAGATTTGTGCTAAAATCACTAGAGTTGGCAACACTTATTCCCACAGAACATTCTTTGTAGCTACAAGCAACCAGCTGAACCTTAAATTTGCAGCATCAGCGAGAGAACCCATTGCCCCTGGCTACACCAAAACAAGCCTCTGCCATGTTAACCCAAGAAGAATGTCCTGTTAGCTTTAGTAGAGCTCATGCCCTCAGTGGGCCAACCATTGGAGCGTGAAATAGACAAACAATTTAGCAGATCTGATGTTGCATACCATAGAGGGCATGCATAGTCCATCATATATGAGTAATTGCTAGTACATTAAATCATGCAGAAAATAAAATGGAAAGACTAGTAATATTTCAAGTAATAGATGTGAGAGATAACGAATAAATGATAGTTGCAAAACAGCGCAGAGACCTGACCTATAACAATGCTAATAGCCCAGGCTTTGCTTCTTTCCTGAAATGAGCCTAGCCTCTCCGTCCAAATGGCCACCTCTGCTCAATTAAAGATGTATTCAGGGTTATATTCCATTTGAAGCCACTATACCTTTTTTTCGATTTAAAGGGCTCTTAAAATCGATTTCCTTACTCCACCCCCCGACAAGGGGATTAGCGCTGAAATCGGCCTTGCCGGATCGAATTTGGGGTACTGTGGATGCAATTAGACGGTATTGGCCTCCGGGAGCTCTCCCAAAGTGCTCCATCATGACCACTCTGGACAGCACTCTCAACTCAGATGCACTGGCCAGGTAGACAAGAAAAGGCCCGCGAACTTTTGAATTTCATTTCCTGTTTGGCCAGCGTGGCAAGCTGCAGGTGACCATGCAGAGCTCATCAGCAGAGGTGACCATGATGGAGTCCCAGAATCGCAAAAGAGCTCCACCATGGACCAAACGGGAGGTACGGGATCTGATCGCTGTATGGGGAGAGGAATCCGTGCTATCAGAACTACGTTCCAGTTTTCGAAATGCCAAAACATTTGTCTAAATCTCCCAGGGCATGAAGGACAGAGGCCATAACAGGGACCCGAAGCAGTGCTATGTGAAACTTAAGGAGCTGAGGCAAGCCTACCAGAAAACCAGAGAGGCAAACGGCCGCTGCGGGTCAGAGCCCCAAACATGCCGCTTCTATGATGAGCTGCATGCCATTTTAGGGGGTTCAGCCACCACTACCCCAACCATATTGTTTTACTCCTTCAGTGGAGATGGAGGCAACACGGAAGCAGGTTTTGGGGATGAGAAAGATGATGATGAGGAGGTTGTAGATAGCTCACAGCAAGCAAGCAGAGAAACTGGTTTTCCCGACAGCCAGGAATTGTTTCTCACCCTGGACCTGGAGCCAGTACCCCCCGAACCCACCCAAGGCTGCCTCCCGGACCCGCCAGGCAGAGAAGGGACCTCTGGTGAGTGTACCTTTTTAAATAGTATACATGGTTTAAAAGAAAGCATGTTTAATGATTAATTTGCCCTGGCATTCACAGCTCTCCTGGATGTACTCCCAAAGCCTTTGCAAAAGGTTTCTGGGGAGGGCAGCCTTATTCCGTCCATCATGGTAGGACACTTTACCACTCCAGGCCAGTAGCACATACTCAGAAATCATTGTACAACAAAGCATTGCAGTGTATGTTTGCTGGCGTTCAAACAACATCTGTTCTTTATCTCTCTGTGTTATCCTCAGGAGAGTGACATCATTCATCGTTGCCTGGTTGAAATAAGGTGCTTTTCTTAAGGGGACATTCAGAGGTGCCCGTTCCTGCTGGGCTGTTTGCCTGTGGCTGAACAGAAATGTTCCCTGCTGTTAGCCACAGGGAGGGGGAGGGAGCAGGGGGGAGGAGCTAGCCACGCACTGCGGGGAGGCAAAATGCGACCTTGGAACGAAAGCACATGTGCTATGTATGTAATGTTAACAGCAAGGTTTACCGTGAAAGAGTGTACCCATTGTTCTATAAAATGTGTCTTTTTAAATACCACTGTCCCTTTTTTTCTCTCCACCAGCTGCATGTGTTTCAAGGATCACAGGATCTTCTCCTTCCCAGAGGCTAGTGAAGATTAGAAGGTGAAAAAAACGCACTCGCGATGAAATGTTCTCTGAGCTCATGCTGTCCTCCCACACTGACAGAGCACAGACGAATGTGTGGAGGCAAATAATGTTAGAGTGCAGGAAAGCACAAAATGACCGGGAGGAGAGGTGGCGGGCTGAAGAGAGGGCTGAAGCTGAAAGATGGCGGCAGTGTGATGAGAAGAGGCAGGATTCAATGCTGAGGCTGCTGGAGGATCAAACTAATAGGCTCCAGCGTATGGTTGAGCAGCAGGAAAGGCAGCAGGAGCACAGACCGCCACTGCAGCCCCTGTGTAACCAACCGCCCTCCTCCCCAAATTCCATAGCCTCCTCACCCAGATGCCCAAGAACACGGTGGGGGGCCTCTGGCCACCCAGCCACTCCACCCCAGAGGATTGCCCAAGCAACAGAAGGCTGGCATTCAATAAGTTTTAAAGTTTTAAACTTTTAAAGTGCTGTGTGGCCTTGTCCTTCCTTCCTCCACCACCCCTCCCGGTGCTTCCCTTCTCCACCACCCCTCCTGGGCTACCTTGGCAGTTATCCCCCTATTTGTGTGATGAATGAATAAAGAATGCATGAATGTGAAGCAACAATGACTTTATTGCCTCTGCAAGTGGTGATCGAAGGGAGGAGGGGAGGGTGGTTAGCTTACAGGGAAGTAGAGTGAACCAAGGGGCGGGGGGTTTCATCAAGGAGAAACAAACGGGACTTTCACACCGTAGCCTGGCCAGTCATGAAACTGGTTTTCAAAGCTTCTCTGAAGCGCACTGCGCCCTTCTGTGCTCTTCTAACCGCCCTGGTGTCTGGCTGTGCGTAACCAGCGGCCAGGTGATTTGCCTCAACCTCCCACCCCACCATAAACGTCTCCCCCTTGCTCTCACAGATATTGTGGAGCGCGCAACAAGCAGTAATAACAGTGGGAATATTGGTTTCGCTGAGGTCTAACTGAGTCAGTAAACTGTGCCAGCGCACCTTTAAACGTCCAAATGCACATTCTACCACCATTCTGCACTTGCTCAGCCTGTAGTTGAACAGCTCCTGACTACTGTCCAGGCTGCCTGTGTACGGCCTCATGAGCCATGGCATTAAGGGGTAGGCTGGGTCCCCAAGGAGAACTATAGGCATTTCAACATCCCCAATGGTTATTTTCTGGTCTGGGAATAAAGTCCCTTCCTGCAGCTTTTGAAACAGACCAGAGTTCCTGAAGATGCGAGCATCATGTACCTTTCCCGGCCATCCCACGTTGATGTTGATGAAATGTCCCTTGTGATCCACCAGTGTTTGCAGCACTATTGAAAAGTACCCCTTGCGGTTTATGTACTCGCCGGCTTGGTGCTCCGGTGCCAAGATAGGGATATGGGTTCCGTCTATGGCCCCACCACAGTTAGGGAATCCCATTGCAGCAAAGCCATCCACTATGACCTGCACATTTCCCAGGGTCACTACCCTTGATATCAGCACATCTTTGATTGTGTTGGCTACTTGCATCACAGCAGGCCCCACAGTAGATTTGCCCACTCCAAATTGATTCCCGACTGACCGGTAGCTGTCTGGCATTGCAAGCTTCCACAGGGCTATTGCCACTCACTTCTCAACTGTGAGGGCTGCTCTTATCTTGGTATTCTTGCGCCTCAGGGCAGGGGAAAGCAAGTCACAAAGTTCCATGAAAGTGCCCTTACGCATGCAAAATTTTTGCAGCCACTGGGAATAGTCCCAGACCTGCAACACTATGCAGTCCCACCAGTCCGTGCTTGTTTCCCGGGCCCAGAATCTGCGTTCCACCGTATGAACCTGCCCCATTAGCACCATGATGCCCATATTGCCAGGGCCGTGCTTTGAGAGAAGTCTGTGTCCGTGTCCTCATCACTCACGTTACCGCGCTGATGTCACCTACTCGCCCGGTTTCGCTTTGCCAGGTTCTGGTGCTGTATATACTGCTGGATAATGTGTGTGGTGTTTAATGTGCTCCTAATTGCCAAAGTGATCTGAGCGAGCTCCATGCTTGCCGTGGTATTGCGTCTGCACAGAAAAAAGGCACGGAACGATTGTCTGCTGTTGCTCTGCTGGAGGGAGGGGCAATTGACGACATGGCTTACAGGGTTGGCTTACAGGGAATTGAAATCAACAAAGGGGGTGGCTTTACATCAAGGAAAAAGAAAAACAATTGTCACATAGAATGGCCCCCTCAAGGATTGGACTCGAAACCGTGGGTTTAGCAGGCCAATGCTCAACCCACTGAGCCATCCCTCCCCCCGGTATTTCAGGCAGGACTGAATCTCCATTAAACTTTTCAAGGTGCCCCTGACAGACCTCACTGAAACAATTGTCGGCTGTTGATTTCACCGAGGTAGGGAGGGGGGAGCAAATGAATACAAAACAAATCTGGTGTATTTCTTGTTTTGATCCACTCCATCTATCTTTTACATCTTTGGCTGGCAGCAGACGGTGCAGTAGGACTGCTAGCCATCCACATCTCCTGGCTGCTCGGCAGAAGATGATGCAATAGGACTGCCAGCAGGACTAAAGAGAATGACCTGGTCGAGTTAGTCCTAATTTAGTTCCTGCGCCTATGTCTGCCCAGGCGCTCTTGACTGACCTTACTGAGGCGGCCAGGAGCACCTCGGGCATGATGAGGATGTTTATCAGGCCTATTGCACCATCTGCTGCCACAAGGCAATGGGCTGCTGCTACTGTGTAGCAATGCAGTACGACGTCTGCCAGCACCCAGGAGACATTGCGTGACAGTGAGCTGAGTGGGCTCCATGCTTGCCGTGGTATGGTGTCTGCACAGGTAACTCAGAGAAAAAGGCGCGAAACGATTGTCTGCCGTTGCTTTCACGGAGGGAGAGAGGGAGGGAACGGGGGCCTGACGATATGTACCCAGAACCACCTGCTACAATGTTTTTTGCCCGATCAGGCATTGGGATCTCAACCCAGAATTCCAATGGGTGGCGGAGACTATGGGAACTGTGGGATAGCTACCCACAGTGCAACACTCCGGAAGTTGACACCTTCCACAGTACCGAGGCTAGTGTCAACTTCCGGAGTGTTGCACTGTCCCACTCTGCCGCATTAATGCACTTAATGCACTTAGACACACACAATCGACTATATAAAATCGACTATATAAAAACGATATCTAAAAAAACAACTTCTATAAATTCGACCAAATTTCGTAGTGTAGACATACCCTAAGGAAATGTGTTATGAACAAATCAAATCAATAAGTTAATTCTAAACCTGCTTCCTTGTAATCCGATATGTTTATAGCATTACTGTGGCTCTACCTTTGATTGACGTGTGTGAGAAGTTATTTTTCCCTGTAGAGACTGTGAAACAGTGGGTAGGTGTTGTACTTGGTTACTGGTGAGCAAGGAGTTAACTTCAATTCATCTTTCCCCCTCCCCTCGCACAGGTGCTCAGAGGAAGACAGGTTGCTTAGAAGACAGGGGAGGAGAATGTCTTTGGGAATTTTAAGCATGCAAATTCCATAACCCCGAGGACACCTTCTGTGACCCCACTGGGGATCACAACCCACAGTGTGGGAGACTTCTCTACAAAGTAACCGTTTTTCACCAAATAGCCTGATTTACACAGCTGCTTTCTTCCAGTAGGTGGGGAGTGGGGAGACCTGAAGGTAGAAATTTCACACTCTGCTACCTGAGTCTGTATTCTTCATTTCCCACAGGGAAAATGTATTGCAGTTGAATTCATAATATACTCTACTTATTCTATAATAAGTACCTCCTTAGTCTATGGTACCTTTCTTCCATGGACCTCAAAGTGCAACACAAACATTAATGAATGATGCCTCCAACCCCCACCATGTGAGGAAAGCATGTGTTATACCCATTTTGAAATAGGAAAATTAAGGCACAGAGAAGTTAAGGGCCAGGCCAGCATTTTCAATTCTGGGATCCTAAAGTTTGGCACCTTCATAAATATTTAGGAAACCCAATGAGTATCTGGATTTTCAAAGTGCTGAGGACCCATAGCTCCCATTGAATTCCATACATTTGGATGCATGGGGGTTTTTTTAGGCACCCTACTTAGACCATTTTGGCCTAAATAGCTTGTCCAATGCCATGTATCAAGTAAACAGCAGAATCAAGAACAGATTAGTTTTCAGTCCCATGCTTCCTGCTCCCATTGACGTCTGTGGGAGTTTTGCCTTTGATATCAGGGGCAGGAATCTGTCTGCTGAGTTACTTACAGCAGCATTAAACTTTTGATCTTACAAATGGTTAAACTGAATGTGGAATTGCTGGCTGGCTGTTACCATATTTTCCAAAGTCCTGCACTAAACCCAACAAAAGGGAGGAGGAGATAGCCTTTAACAGTTGCTGACGTAGAAAATGTACACTTTCTATAAAACTAAATCCTTGAGTGAGCCGTCTGCAATGATGTATGAGAATTTAGTATAAACAGCAAACAGTGCCCGGGTTCTCTTCTAATTCCTTCTGCAATATGCACCAGACCTGCAGTCTGCACCTCTCCACCTATTTATAATTGGCTCATATTACATTTGTTCCTAGCCTACTTTCTCCTTTAAAGCTGCCTACAGCACACACAGGAGGGGTACATGAGCCTGTCAGTTCCAAACAGCAGATGCTGAAATGGGCCTAGAGACAAGGTGCTTCTCCAACATCCTTTATACACAGTGGGCTGGCAATATATTAGGAGTGTAACTATTTTTCTGTACAACTAAGGCTGTCAGTATTTTTATTTCAACCTGGTTGTTTGTGTTGGGAGGTGTGGTCTGGGGTTCTCTTAGGTATTTATAATGGGGATATGCAGTTGGTTCATTTTTTTAAAAAAAAAGTTAATCTTATTTTAACCTTTACACCCAAACTGATTTGAAAGGTGTTTACCCAGGAATATTTAATCTTCTACACCAGTGTTTCTCAATATTTTTTATACCAGGAACCGGCTTGCTGCCTTCCTAAACTGTGTCAGAGAGATCTCAGGAACCAGTGCCGGTCCACGGACTGGTCATTGAGAAACATTGTTCTACACTATCTGATTTCCAAAGAGTGCCTACTTTTAACTTCTCTCATTTCTCTTCTGCGTTGCCTGTAGCAGAAGGAGATGAAGTAACTTGCCCAAGGTCAAAGGGTGAGCGTGTGCCTGAGATAGACTTAGAGCCCAGTTTCCTGCTGCAGCCTGAATCATTAGTGATTCACTACAATAGAACCCTCAGAGTTATGAGCACCAGAGTTACAAACTGACTGGTCAACCACATGCCTCATTTGGAACCGGAAGTATACAATCAGGAAGCAGCAAAGATGGGGGCGGGGGAGCAAATACAGTACAGCACTGTGTAAAATGTAAACTACTAAAAAAAAAAAGTTTTTTTAAAAAGATTTGACACAGTAAGGAAGCTGTTCTGTGCTTGTTTATATAAATTAAGAGGGTTAAAAGTAGCATTTTTCTTCTGCATAGTAGAGTTTCAAAGCTGTATTACGTCAATGTTCAGTTGTAAACCTTTGCAAGAACAACCATAACATTTTGTTCAGTTACAAACATTTCAGAGTTACAAACAACCTCCATTCCCGAGGTATTTGTAACTCTGAGGTTCTACTGTATTCGTATTTTTACTAACATTTCTATTGCCCCATCACCATAGTATCTTTGTGCCTTACAGGATCTAAATGAGCCATTTAAGAGCTTAGGCTGGGAGTTTCAAAGGAGACAAAGAGTTAAGTACCCAAATCCTATTGAAATTCACTGGGAGCCAGATTCTCTAACCAATGAAAGTTAGGTGCCTAAATGCCTTTGTGGATCTGAGCCTAAGTGCCTAACTCCCTTAGCCTCCTTTGAAAATACTATCCTTAACTAATTTTCTAATTGAAAGCCTTGAACTGGAGAGAGATTGAGAGGAAGCTGACAGAGGAGGCCCTGGCAACCCACTCCAGCAATGCCACGGGCACATACTTTAAAAAGTGACTAATATTCCAGCAGTTCCACTCTGCCTGCCTGCTAGCACAAAATCGTCTTTGAAAGATTTCAGCCACTAAGCTGACTGTGACCCTAGGTCACATGAGGATTCTCACCACTTATTTGATGACTACATGTGGGCACAGGACAGGCAGCCAGCAGCTCCTGAGCTTTAATCCCAGTTCTGACACTGACTCACCCTTTGAGAGGCCTTGGATTAATCATTTAATCTTTCTATCCGCAGAGTGAGGATAATGATACTTACTCACCTGCCTGGAGTGGGGACTAATTAATGTTTGTGAATGCTTTGAAAATGAAAAGTATAATATAAAGTGCTAAGTGTATTATTGTTATCTGGTATAAAAAAATCCATATTATGAACACTTTATTGACACATTTGCAGTAAAATAGCTTGGAAGTCTATGATCAGAGATATTATCTAATGACATTTATGTAGCTCCTCTCATGCCATAGGATCCCTAAGAGACTTACCGACTGCGTATATAGAGATCACTACATCCACCAGTAAAATGCAGTCACTGCTGAGGTAAAAAGCAGCAGCCATTATGTGCCAATGTGAGCAACACTGAGCTAGTGAGGAAGGGGTCACTGGAGATGGAGGTGGTTTGAGGGTGGGGGATTAAAGAACACTAAATAGGGACATATTTCAGGTTGGGTGAATGTAATTGCCCAGGTGCTTATGTAACACCGACAGACCGTGGTTGTCGGCAGGCAGAATCGAACCTGGGGCCTCTGGAGCTTAGTGCATGAGCTAAAAGCCATATGGCCATTAGAGAGAGAGAAGGATTAATGAGTCTATTCTACAGCCTTAGCTAAGTGGTCTCAGTGCCACTAGACAGAACACCATACCCAGAAAGTGTGTGGATTATACTTAGGCCTTGCCTGTATGGGAAAGTTTTACCAGTTATTCTGATATAGTTATTCAGGTGTATTTATATCAATATAACCGTTTGTGTTGAAATTCTTATTCGGGTATAAGAATAGGTATGTTTTTGGTTTGGGTTTTTTGGGGGGTTTTGCTTTAGATTAAATCTCTTCCCAAGCAACATAAACTAAACTGTTTGTTTTTTTTAAAAGGCATCTTAGGCCCTTTCTACATTAGAAAGGGTTTGCCAGTGTAGCTATACTTGGAAACCCTCCAAGCGGAGACACAGCTTACACTGGCAAATGAATGTTTTTGCCCGGATAGCTGAAATCAGTTCCCCAAGTGGAATCAGATGTCCCAGCAAAGGGACTTTTTTGCCAGTGTAACTGCATTTACATTGTGGCTCTTGCTGGTACAGCTATGTCAGTTAGGGGAATGATTTTTTTTAAAACACTCCTAGTCCTAACTGACGTAGGTACAATGGCAAAACTTTCTAGACCAGGTCTAGAATCTAGAATAAGGGGTTTTCCAGTTTAAATTCACACCTTGGAGGGGGGATTTGGATGCTGAGTGGTTCTCAGGAGGGATGGTTCCAGGAGGCAGTTGATATGTACATCAGAGGGGGCTTGTTCTGCTGTTCAAGCGTTGGCCACAACAGCTGTGAGGATCACTAGCAGAGACAGCAACTTCTTCTGCAGTGGGAGGGACGGGCCAAGAGAGGTGTCAGGAGCTTCCTCCTCCCTCAGGGAGGGGATGTCAGCAGGAGGTAGCCATTGGTGGCCCCACCTCCCACAGGAGGAGACAGCAGCTGCCGGAAGAGGGATGATAGTCTCTAGAACACTGGGGAAAACCAGCCACCAGTAATCATAATTTGCATTTACCTAGCACTAGGCCTTCTCAAAGTGCTTGGCAGACATTAACTCATGAATCAGCACAATACCCCGGGAGGTGAATAAATGGGATTATCCTCATATTTACACATAAGAAAACAAAAATACAACAAAGTTCAGTAACTGGGCCCAGGCCACACAGTGAATCGGTGACAGCGCCCATGCCAGAACGCAGGACAGGAGCCCCTGGCTCCCAGTCCCATGCTGCTTCACCAGATAGAAACCCTTCTTCGCACACTGCACGTGATCCTGTGTGGATGGGGAAAGGATGGATTTCCCCATGCGCCTCTGCACTGTCGACATAAACTGACTCAGTTGCTCCAGTATGGGTGACTGGGGCATGGAGGTTACCTCAGTCTTGTACTTCTAGGAAGATCTCTCCCAAGTGATAAGTGATTCATTTGCAGGCATGTCCACGTCTAAGGTTCAAGGTAGTGGCACAGCAGATCACACAATTCCACAAAAGTGCTGTAGGCATTGCAGATCCCTCATAACCCAATGATGGAGCACGTTTGGGATAGCCTAAATTTGTGACATAGAAAGCTTTGTAAAATTAACAACTACCCTCACCTGAGAGGCACCAGTGGATCCAACATGATAGCTAGACGGTGAAGGGACCTACCTTTTTTCCCATCGGGTCACCACACAGGTTTATAGCTGCGGGAGGGCTTCTTGCAAAGAGCTCTCTCTCACATTCTGATATGAAAGAGGCAAGATGCACTTGGCATTATACACACACTAGAAAAGCATTTTTGACTGAGACATGTACAACACAGCAAGGTATTTATCACTTAAATATCTCTCCATTATTACACTGGGCATTGGGGATACGTATGTGTCATGACTGGCAGCTGCATATAGCATTGCTATAAAGTGGTGTAACCCATTATTATTTGTTAACTAATGCACTGATGTAACACGCATTCTTCACAAGTGATTTTCACTATTAGAGATTTAAGATTTTCATTGCTAGTCAGAAGATATGGATATTGTAGCATAAAACTGTGTAGAGACTTCATGACCTCTCACATACACAGGTCAAAATTAACATATCAGTAGAACACATAGTCCTAAACAGTCGTGGTTGTAGAAATCCTGTACTGCTACCGAAGGAAAACAATCTGTGGCCACCTAGCACTTCATGGCTGTCACTATATTGCATTTCATGGTCACTCAGTAATAATGGCAACAGCAGAGCTAGAACTCAGAGCCACCAGTTCCAAAAACATGGGCCCTGACCACAGAAGCTAGAGTAGATCTGCCCTCCATTGTAGAGCTCTCATGGTGTCTGGCTGTGGGAAGTGGGACTCCCCACATTGACCAGTTCACATGCTCCCTAGTTATATATAGCTCATCCTTGAGTGCCAGGGATTCAAGGAATTTCAGCTTCCTGATTGTCACCATGGATATATGGAATTGAAGGCAATAGCAGGGCTGATTTCCTCTTTCTCCAGAAGTACAGACCCCTACAAGATGCGCTAAGAGGGAATCAGCTTTGGAAGTTAGCAGTATAAGGCCTATGACATACAGTTAAGTAGCTCTGAGTCCATCCAGAAGAGGACAATATACACTATCCTGTTCATTACAATACAGGGAGATGGAATTCCTAGATTTCTCAGTAACATGATATGTGAATACAGGCCCCTCTGATGTCCTCGATTCTAATAATAAGGTCCGCAAATTTACACTCCACTTGAAATCTCAAATCCAGCCATAGCACCTGAGGTGACTTGGTAGCTATGTCATCAGCATTTGCAGAGCGCTAAAAGGCATGTTAATTTACCCATGCGACAAAATGAGGAAATCTCACATATTGCACATCTCCATTTACCCGGCTGAGATCCCTCTGCAGAATAACTTGTTGCTACAGCTCGACCTCAAAGCCCCATTACAGCATGATTCACTCCATAATACGTACAGCTCTCAAATACACACAGTGCAGATGTATGTGTGCATTAAAATCTGAGCCAGTCAGGTCCTTGCTTATGCTCTTTTCAACAAGGTACAGGATGCCATTTATTTTCTTTAGTTTGATTTGTTTAAAATGCACCCACCAGAGCATTGGGTGCAGGTGTGGTTCGCTGACCTACTCTATGTGATCACATAGCCTTCTAGCAGATAACCCCAACAAAAATAAAAATCTGGGATGTAAAGCTAGCTTAGGCAGTTGCTCATTCAGTTCAAGCAAGGCCTTCTTTTGGTGTTGAAGATCCCAGGTTCAATCCCCATTGACAACAGTGGAGGTGCATGCATTACACCTACATAAATTTTGTCACTAAAAGCAATACCTTTGCATAGCTCATTTGGTAATCTCTATACTTATCTCTCCTTTGCACAGGTTTTTTTATTATCTTTGCACATCAACATCCAGACAGAGAAGCAGAGCCCTGCAGTTTCAATAGCTACTGTATTTGAAGGCCAAAGAGTGACAGTGTTTAATAAAAGAAAATATACATTTAGGCACCTATCCTGCAAACACACAAACTTTTTTCCACCAAATTTCAGCTAGACCAGCATGCAAACTGGCCGCATGGATCTATACCATTGCCCTCACTTGGATGGACTCAGAGCTTCTCAGCTGTGAATAGTTCTGTTTTGGCTTCAATGGAAGGGATCATGCTTTTGGAGCAAGTGGCTCTGACTTCTATCCATGCTGTTGCCACTAAGTTCTGAATGGCCATGGTGTGTAGCACAGTGCAAGCCATGAGTTCAGTTATGCACATGGATTGAGGGCTTGATTTAACATTTTTTTCTGATCAAAACAATATTATAATAACCTTATGTTTTAAGTTCTGGTGGACCAGCTATTCTCAGGGACAGGAACAGTTCTGATAATACAGCAGTTCTCCAGCCATGCCTCATCTAGAACTCAGAAGCACTTGGCATACCAGCTTTCTCATTTTAATAAATGTAGTTATAATGGATTCTTATGCTGATACTATACCTTAAATCAGCCAGCATATTATCTGATCACAGCTCACGCACCACAGTTGGAAAACCGAGGAACTATTAACTAGCACAAATTTGTTGTTTCCTTTTAATTAATTACAATGTCTTTGTATTTAGCTACTATCCCTGAATATTAAATATTTTCAAAGAGTCATTTAAAAATACATTACAGGTGAGTCTGAGCCTCAAAATTCAGATCTAAATGCAAAATAATTGACATGAGAATGGAATGGATCTTGTAGTATATATTGTTAGTTTCTGTCCCTATCCCATTCTACAGCACAGATCAGACTTGCATGTAAGAGTTGCCAAATGATTCTCATTAAGAGGATGAACATATTTTCAGTGACATATGTCTGACCGACTTAACTTACTTGGCTGGGCACTGCAGCCAGTGACACCAAAATAACATACAGCTGGCAGTCTTTGTTCAAATACACCTAAATTAAATTTAACACCATTAGAAGATGGCCTCACCCTGGAGGAGGTTTAAGGTCATCTGCAAATCATTGCAGTGTTAATCACCCCCTTGGCCCTTACAAGAGTTGTATTCATTGTTATGTGTGTAGTTCCTCATTCTCCAAAGGCATGTAATTTAAAAACACACAAACTGGCAGGTCTCAAGGTTGATTTCTGTTGCACTAGATTTATTTGTAACATAGAATGGCTGATAAACATTTTCATGATTAAAAATGTACTTTGCCAACAAATTATGATGAGGGGGCTCAGAGCATCACATCTCACATGTTATCCTGCACGCGCACAATCCACACAACATAGAATCATAGAATTGTAGGACTGGAAGGGACCTTGAGAGGTCATCTAGTTAAGTCCCCTGCACTCATGGCAGTACTAGTATTATCTAGACCAGGGGTGGCCAAACTTACTGGCTCTCTGAGCCACATATGACAATCTTCAGAAGTCCGAGCCAGGGCACACCTGCCGGGAGCCAGGGCTCAGGGATTCAGCCGGCTCCTGCTAAAGCCCCGAGCCCTTGCAGGTGTGCCCCACAGGGCTGAAGCCCCAAGACCCCCCCCCCCACTTTGTTTCTGGGACACCATGTTGTTATAACTACTATTACAGTACTGCCCCTGCACAAACACATAGCAAAGCAGTCCCAGCCTTGGTGCACTTCCAATCTAAATAGAACAGACTGACAAAGGAAGTACTATTATCCCCAATTTCCAGATGTGGACAGAGGCAGAGAGATTAAGGGAATCATCCACGGTCACACAGGAAGTCTGTGGCAGAGCCAGCAATTGACATCCCCCCCATTCTCCAAGAGCTAGGCTACTGCCTTAACAGCAAGACCATCATTCCGCCATGTACAACTGAGTCTCTTGCAAGGCCCCAGGATTTATTCTTGGGATGCAGAAGCAAAGCTATAGGCAGGGCCGACAAGAGCAGGGAAAGGGAGGGCCCTGAGCTCAGGGTCTGTAACATCTGTGTAAATACAGTGAAATGGGAGGGGGAGGGGCCCCAAATCTCTCTCCATGGGCCTGGGTTCAGGGCAGACTTACAGTTGGTGTTTGGGGTTTTAAATGAGTTGCTCAAACTAGCTGGTATTCAAGGCTTGATTTTTTTCTTAACTTCAGCATTCCAGCTTCCTCAGTTGCAAACATTTCTTGTGTAACCTCTGTGTGTGCGTGTGAGAGAGAGAGAGAGAGAACACATAACAACTTTGCTAGCAAGCATCAGTTGTTGCAATCCCACAAGTCAGCACATAGCTCAGCCCCCTCAGGAAAGGTGGACAGTGTGACTTGGATTATGACAGCTAGGCCACTGTGGGGGTGTTTATCTCTCTCGCACACTTATACAAGCAGCCTAGCTCCTTTATTTATGTATTTACCACGGAGCACTGAAGTGGAGTGAAACCATTCATCAGCGAATCAGAGCACTTGCCTGCTTGGTACAGTTTAACATACAACAGCAGCTGTTCCCAACCTAGGGAGAAACATGGAACACCTGACAAACAACAATGCAAGGACAGTTATTCACATTTTTTTTTTCAGTTGACACTTCAGATTCTTTTACTGGCAGAATTTCAAAGCAAACACACACAGAACCAAGACTGCATCTTTTTGAAGCTCAACAAGCAGCAGCTAGAAAATTATTTCCAATCCACTGTTGTTTAATTAAATTCATTCACTAATGTATTTATTTTCACTGAGTTCAAGGATTCATCCTCCGTTCAGGGTGCTTGTTTTTTAACTAACATTCAAACAAATCATTATCTCTATAAAATAAACTCCCCTGGCAGGACTTATTTTTTAAGAAGAAATTGTTCAATTGTTCAATTGTTCTGTCTGTGATCATAGAGGTCAAGTTCTAGAGCAACAACCAGGTCAGCCACCAAATCAAAAGTTCACAAATATAGATGACATACCCAAATTACTGGTTTCAGAGTAGCAGCCCTGTTAGTCTGTATTGGCAAAAAGGAAAGCTATTACCGCTCTCCTGCTGGTAATAGCTCACCTTAAGTGATCACTCTGGTTACAGTGTGTATGGTAACACCCATTGTTTCATGTTCTCTATGTATATAAATCTCCCCACTGTATTTTCCACTGAATGCATCCGATGAAGTGAGCTGTAGCTCACGAAGGCTTATGCTCAAATAAATTTGTTAGTCTCTAAGGTGCCACAAGTACCCAAATTACTGGCATCGTCTGAAAATCCACACTGGAGCATGGGAAAATGTATTCTAAATTATTATGCCATCCTCCCACCATCTAATATATTATCTAGCCTCCAAATCCATCCAATCTGTTGGTCTCTGTAGCTTTCTTCCATAGGTATCTAATCCCCATAGCTATCTATCCAATCAATCTATTTAGCTGCCTGTAGCTCCGCATCTCAGCAGCGTATCCATCTGTCCCACCAGTTTATCTATCGAGCTATCTGCCCAGCGTAGGAAATAAAGACCGCAAAGCCTCGCAGAAGAAGCAGGGAGAAACGGTGGCATTAGATGAGCTGTTTATTGACAGATATTCATTTTTATTCTTGTGATTCACACTCGCGCTCGGCACATTCAGCGACGCTTGGCAGCCCAGCGAGCACAGAGGCCAGGTCTGAAGTTTCCACTGGCGCTGGATTGTGCAACAAGCAGGAGGAGCCCAGGAAGACCGCCGCGAGCAATAAACAAAGCCACGTGTCTCCCCACTGATCCAGGGGCCGGGCTAACGCCGCTCTTCCGGCAACAAAGAGCCCTCGGATAAATACAGCCGCGGCCGCTGCGAGGACACGGACGCGGACCCGCACCGGAGCGACGGTCGTACAAAATCCCCCCCCCCCCCCCCTTCCTAGCCACCGCAGCTCGGGATCCCCCTCCCCGGCGCGCCCCTTGCAGGCTCCGGAGGGAGCGGGACGGCTCCGCGGCGGAGTGCTCAGCCTGCCCGCGCCGCGATGCCTTTTCTGGGGCAGGACTGGAGGTCCCCGGGGCAGAACTGGGTGAAGACGGCGAATGGCTGGACCAGGTTCCTGGAGGAGAGACACAGCGGCTATGTCAGCGACCTAAGCAGGTGCGTGGCACAAGGGCGTTGCACTAGAGGGAGTTGGAAACGCTGCTGGTGAGCGGGGGGGCTTATTGCATTATGGGGGGGGGGGACGAGCGCGGGGAGGGGACGCGGTCTTTGCAGGCGTTGCGATGTCCCACTCTACAAACGATTGTTTTTAAAAAAGCCTATTTTGCCCTTGGTGCCCAGCTGCCCGTTGTGTGCGTGCGTGCAGTGCCTTTGTTTATGTTTGGGTGCGTCATTAGGAGAAGGAGGCTCATCAACAGAACTAAAGCCCTGCAATAATATGAAGCAGAGAAGCAGAGAGGAAAGGAGCAGCTGGGCTGCATGGGTAGGGGGTGACCCGATGTATCCGAAAGCTTCCTAGCTCCAGATGGGGGTTACGCTTATCCGCGTGGTGTGTGAGTTCTGCCTTTTTTTTAATGGGTTAAGGTTTGGGAGACCAAACCAATACATTCCCAGACGAAAACTCCATCCTTTTGCTTGGTATTTTATTTTCTGCTTGTTAACTGTGGTTTCAGTAAAACTTGATCGTGTGTGTTTAATAAGCAGCGCTGTTTTTAGAAAGCTGCTGAAGTCTGTAATACCTTGTCAGACTTCTGAGTTCATTGCAACGTTCCCAGTGAGAGCTGGAGAGTTTTGAAACACCAGGCTGCAGATGGTTGGTTTGTTTTTGTTGTGGGTTTAGGCTAAAGATCTCCTTTGGCCAGCAGGGGGAGCTCCTTGGAGAGGGGGGAATCTAAATTACTCCACATTTGGCTGAGGAGCAGGAACTGGGTCTGGCAAAAGCCGGTCTTCCATTATGTCTGGTTAAAGTTGGCAGTGAGCTGTCAGATGGTCCTAAGATGGCTTCACTCTGCCAGCCAGTCTTCCAATTTATTAGAGCCTTTGAAATGTTTTTAGATGAGTGTACTATATTAGCCTACAAGGAAAACTAGCAGAAAGTGTGGTTATTTTTGAAGGTTTTAACCTCTGGAGCCCTCATCTGCTTATTGTTTGTAAGGCATCACCCCTTTATCTCTGCTTTTTTTTTAAAAAAAAGGCTAGTTATTTAATCTGAGGATTAGTTATACAATCCTTTATTCTATAGTAGACATTGGCAACTATGAATACAGAGTCCAATTTGGAGCACTTGTACCACAGCAATTGAGTTACAAGCAATCTGAACTAATTTGAGTGGCTTCTGTAATTTCAGAGCATACCATATTTAAAAACTGAAGTTAAACAAAATGTGCAGGTTCTGTTTTTAAACACTAGGGGCCTTTGTTTTTTTGTAAAAATGACTGACGTAGGCTTGTTATGGCAGGCTCTCCTGGTTTATTGCTTTGGCATATCCTTGAACATGGGCCATTAAACAGAGATCTGCTTTTTGTTCATTAGATGCTCTGATGCATGAAGATGTCTAGTCACTTTTAACTCTAAAAGTAAAGAAACATGTTTTTATTTTATAGCCATAAATGTAAAGCTATTGAAGGGTTAGTATCTCTACCCCTTCTTAGTGATCTGTTTAATGCCTATTTTCCTTCTAAATAGATTCTATTAATTCTTCATGATCTTCCTAGCCTCTGATGTTTGCAGCCTTTGGCACTAGTGCCTTTTGTGCTCTGTCTGAGTGGGGAAGTTAAACTCCGTTACCATAGATAGATAGATAGATAGATAACACCAAGCAAAAGCATGTAAGGATAGTGAAGCACTGAGACATCTGGAGCTTCTTTATCCTGGAAGGGTTGGCTCATATACAGCATCTCACTGTCTGTGAGGTCCTCTCCTAGTTGAATAATCAAGGTCCAGTGTTATTTGTAGGGTCATGTAGTCAGTCAGTGGCTCATGCCACTCTAGAACCCAAGATCTGCTTGGGTCTTGGGCCTTTCCTTTAGCTACTAAATCAGGCATTCATGGATTTAAAGGAAAGGTTGATAATCTACAGCCAAATTCACTACTTACATAATTCCCATTCACTGGAATTGTACCTGCTCATGTCAGGGCTGAAATTGGATCCAGAATACTTACTGACGGGAAATTTTATCCCAGGGCTTTAAAGCCTCACCACCTTTACAGCATAGACCTGGATCTGGAATCTTAAGACCTCTATTGTAGCCAATTTTGGATTATGTGTTGCCATTCTGTGGAGCACCAGTGGGTCATCTGGTCTGCTGACGTTTCTGTGTTCTAATAAAATAAGCATGTAAACAAAGACACAGCTTCTGTTGAAAAGAGGGATTAGTAAGACTCTGACTCTGGCTAAGCACAGTGTGCCTAATTCTCTATCTGCTACATGTGTGCACTTCCCATTCAGAGGTGCTTGTGTTTACCAGCTGCAGGACTTGGCCCGGTAAGTATAAGGGCACTAGAGAGCTACTCCATTTCTCGCTGGCCACCCAAGTGTGTGTGGTTCTGCCTTCCTATGAGAGAGTGAACAGTAACTTACGTCTGAGGGTGGGGTTGATCACATTTTTTTGATGTACTGTAGTTTAGAACTATACATGGCAGCATCAAGAAGTAAGCCCTGATCTTGGCTCATTGAGGACTGTGTCAAAACTACCATTGACTTCAGTGGTGCAGGATTGTGCCCTTAACAAGTGCCACTTAAAATCTTCTGAACCACTGCCAAACTGCCCCTGGAGAACTTCCAGGGAACTGCCTTCCTCCCCACCCCCCTTTTTCCAGAAGCAAACACTTCCTAAGGCTTCCCAGTTCCTGAGCTTAAGAAATATGATACCCCTGAAGCCATTAATTCTTCACAGATCATAAATAATATTCCTCATGACTGGGTGGCTTGATTACGCTGCATTCAAAGACATTGGAAGGCAGGCAGTTAAGCTGTTTACAGTGTTGAATAGGTTGTAGGCAGGAAGACTTTGTTGCTACTGTGGGATGATGACCAACTGGCTTTGAAACAAGTGATTGGGCAGACTCTTCTTGCAAGGCCAATTCTTGTTTTTAAGGAGCACAGAGCAAGGATTGTGTAGGCCGATGACCTGGCCTGCAGATGAAACAATAACATGCATTCGCACACACTGTCGTGATGGAAACAACTAAAGATGACTTGAAGGAAACATGATCTTGCAATGAATTGCAAAGGGAACATGATCTCTTTGCAGTGGTGGTTTTCATCGTACTTTTTTTTTAACAAGCTTTTAAAAATAGTTTATAATGTAAATAGGAAGAATGTCTGGACTGATAGACATAACTGTTGTTAACTGCAAAATAATTAGATTGGTGCTGTTCTTAAATTCACTTTGAAAGAAAGGGTCTGATCCAGTTAACAACAGTTCCTCTCTAAGGTTCATCTAGTGCAGTATCCTGTCTCTGATAGTGGCCAGACCAGATGCTTGGCAGGAAGGTGCAAGAGCCCCTTAGTAAGTAGATTGGCGGGGGTGTAAATCTGCCCCATGCACTAGGTCTCATCCACTAATGGTGTAATAAAGGTTTTAGATTATGGAGTCATCAGTGAGTTCACAGTCAGGGTTGTTGAGATTCAAGTTTTAAATCAGAACTGAGATCCCTCTCTTTCACAGTTTAATTATTTGAATTTAATCTCTGAATCTGGCACAGTAATTCATCATAGGACAATTACATGTTTTGAGGAATTTGTTTTTAGTAAAGCTTTGACTTTTGCACAGGAATTTTCTTACAGTGTTCCCTTCTTGATATTTTATTCTGGCATTGTCTCACTCTTCTTTTAGTTCCTCTAGTTAAACAACCACAGTTACCACAAAATCCAAACTTCACACACACCTGCCTCCGTCTCTGACATAGACCACTTTTAACCTTCGAAAACCAAGTGCCTAGAGAAGTATTTTCCTAATTCAGAACATTCTAATTGAGCTGCACCGGTAATACCCAGCGGAACTGCAAGTTCCGTCAGCTGTTTCCGTTTTCCGATGCTGCCAGCCTGACTCACTAGCTCCACTCCTTACAGAGGTAGGAAGCCAGGGAGGCAAGCTAGACAGCAAAGGACATAGAGGTGGGCTCCCAGAGGGGTGCTGCTGTAGGGGGCCATATGGATAAGAGTGGTTGTGGGGAGCAAATAGAGTGAATGGGAAGGTAGAGAAGAAAGTGAAGATGTGTGGGGAGCCACCAATTATCCTTCCTTATACCCCATTAATACCTCCATGTCCCCAGGCTCTGGAGGAGGTCTTCATTCTCTCTAGCTCTAGTCCCAGTCTTGTGGACCCACTTATATGCATCAGACCAGAACACACCTCGTGTGGCTTACTACAGGAAGACGCTGCTTCAGGAGCAGAGTCATTAACTCTGTACAGTATTAGTCAGATGACTAAGAACTAGACTTCAGAATGTCAGAGTAAGGATCTGTCATGTAATTTGTCTGCACCGCCCCACACTCTCAGTGCCACTGCAGGAAAAGCTGATAACTAACCTTCCACACATTACTGGGATACGCTGTCTTTTGTTAGTTATGTATCCTTTGTCTACAGTTGCTTTTGAGCAAGCTGATCTCTTTAAGTTACTTTGTTTTGCAACAGAGAGAGGGGGGAGAAAAATTCTATCTTTAGTGGGGCTTTTCCTTTTTATTTATCTAGCATCAGATATTTTAAAAATGTTATTTAAAAACTGGAACAAATAAACAGCACACAAGTGCCCAGCTAAGGTTAAAGGTGAGCTCGGTAGGAAGGGAAACAGATTAACTATTTAACATCATGCCGAAAGAGACTCTTATGTGCACACATCTCAGACCGGAAGCTCTCAATGCAGTGTACAAAGCAGTAGATTGGAGCATTTTTTTGAGCCCCAGGAGTGTAATGAGGTTGGCCCCTCCCTTGAAAGAAGAAAGCAAGAAACAGGTACTTTACAGGCCCACATAAGTGTAACTGAAGCCAGTGATGATAAAACTGAAAACACAGGACCAGACTTTCAAACCAGGCCCCTCCAATACAGAGCTCCTTCTCCTTTCTTCCTCCAGGCTCCTAGAAAGGAGGACACTCTTCTCCCCCACCCCCCCACTTCTGTTGCCAACCCCAGAGTCCCCTGATGTGATGCTTCTCTTGTTGTCCTCCAGCCACCTGATTCCTGCCAGGATGTGTGGGTCTCTGCTACTCTCCCCATCGCCCGCAACCCTCCCATTATATAAATGGCTCCAGTGCAGTGTCTCCTCCGCTGCTGCTGCTCACAGCTCTCCCTAGCAGCAAGAACATAGGCTGCCTTTCCTTGCTCTCCACAGGTTTCTGAACAACAGCAATGAAACTGACCAGAGTCTTCTCAGTTTCACTCTACAGCTCCCCACTACTTATTTAGAGCTGGGCAAACATCACTGGGCTTTGGTTCAAGCTCTTAGAGTTAGTGAGTCTTTTTCCACTGACTTCAGTGAGTTTGGGATTATACTCTTAAAAGGAAAAAGAAAGAGCTGTAGGTCCCTTTGCCAGATATTATACATTCAAACAAAAAGAAATGCACAGCCTTTCCAAATGCAGGAAGAGGAAAAATACACTCTGGCCACAGATCCCAACCCTTCATACATATCACCCACTTGTCTACAGACTCGGGAAGACAGCCACCGAAACATGAATCAGGGTTGTGTTATCTTTGTAATCATAAAAGTTAAAAGTTATGGGGGTTTTTGTTTGTTTGTTTTTTTGTTTTTAATTAAAGCTTAGTTTTCTCCCCAGCCCTTCCACTAATTGGCAGGAAACACTTCTTACTCGCAACTAGATAGCCAGAATGCTTGAAGAATTCACTATGCACCTTCACAAGTGTGCCTTGTGATTTATAAAACCTAGCAAACCCCTGCCGGAAGGAGTTGCAATCTAAGTTAGATAGAGCATATGGTAGGAATTGATGACATCAGACAAGCAGGCAGAGGTAAAAGGAAGGACAAGGGTGCTTTATTACAAGGTCATGAAGTTGATTGTGTAACATGCTTTGGGCATGCTCCTATTCACTATAATTATGTATGTAATCCAGCACAAAAATTGGGTGGGTGAGGTATTTGAATGTTTTATGAAAAAAAGTCTTCATTATTGGACTCTAAAACTGCTTATAGTTTGTTTTTTTTTTTATAGAACAGCACTAGAATGAGCTGTTTAACAGCAAACAAACATGGGTTCCTGGAACCAGATACGTGGAAAGAGTAAAATATAGTTCTCACAGTAAAAAGTTCCCCAGACCACAGAATAAACAGACTATCTGCCTTGTGTCATTCACAGTTACTGCAAAAAGGAGGATTACAACAAGGAGAATCTCTTCAACAGCATGAACTATGATGTTGCTGCCAAGAAGAGAAAGAAGGACCTGCTGAATAACAAGACAAAGATTCAGTGTAAGGCAGCAAATGGGGGACTTTTAAAACCAAAGTTGCTTGAGGATGATTATAAAAAACCCACACATATATGTCTCAGAAAGTGCATGAGACACTTCCAGAAGTCTCTTGAGTCTCTGCACCCATGTTTGACCTAAGTAGAGAAGTTGGATACATTTTAATATGAAGATATATGCCTGTGTTAATCCCTTCTCCAAGTGTTTGTACTTGTTGTGTTCAAATTTTTGTCATTTGTATTTGGCAAAGGAAGAGTAATTTTTTCCTATGGTACATTCAAGTGAACCAGTTCCAGTTTTTTTCCTCCTGTAGACTTTCTTGTATACAACAGATTGAAGGGTGCATTCTCCTTTCCACATGTACACTTAAAATCCATTTATGTTAATGGAGGTTCCAAGCCTGAGTGTGAATTCTGATCCTACCTTTGCTATGCAAAATGCATGCAAAATGAAATCTAGGATTCAGACTCACTCTCAACAGAGGATGCTTTGAACTCTGTTATATGCAGAGTTAAGGCCCTTATCTCTGTTGGCTTCATGTGGATGGATCCATGGTATTTTGCAGAGATACAAGAGTCTGTGTGGATCAGATTGCAGGATTTATACCTAAATTTAGTGCATGTGAAGGCTACAAACATCAACATACATAGAGAGGAAGTGAAATAGGTTATGATTCTCACTGTATTATTGGCTTACCATGCAACCCCCAGGATCTTTTCAACAGCTGATGTGAGACTTTAGTGCAGGGATCGGCAACCTTTGGCACACGGCTCGTCAGGGAAATCCCCTGGCGGGCCAGGCCGGTTTGTTTACCTGCAGCGTCCGCAGGTTCAGCCAATCGCAGCTCCCACTGGCCGCGGTTTGCCGTTCCAGGCCAATGGGGGCTGTAGGAAGCGGCGGCCAGCACATCCCTCGGCCCACGCCGCTTTCCGCAGCCCCTGTTGGCCTGGAACGGCGAACCACGGCCAATGGGAGCTGCGATCGGCCGAACCTGCGGACACTGCAGGTAAACAAAGCGTCCCGGCCTGCCAGCAGATTTCCCTGACAGGCTGTGTGCCAAAGGTTGCCGATCCCTGCTTTAGTCCTTGATATGATTGTAGTCAAATGTGCAATGTGAACAAGTTGTTACTGTGACAGCCTTTGGCCAGATATGACCTTAGTCACTGACTTAAATGGAGTGATTCAGGATCTGCACTTGTGTACATGTGTAACTTTTGTTTCCAGACTTGAGTGCATATATATTTGCATTCATTTTCTTCTCTGTGGAAATCAGGTGTGTGTTTCTGGGAGTGGAGAGAAGTGCGGGAACTTTTCATCTCTAATAATGTTAGTTGGTAAATGGCCACTGTGTAATACACTGAATGTCCTAGTTCAGTGAGGTGAATGGGATGGGAGAGGGCTGCGTGGGTTCCTATCTCTTGGATCAGCTATTGTATAGCTGGAGATAACCTTGCAGAAAGTTGGGTTAACAATACAGCAGCGTAATATGTGTTTGGGGGGGGAAGGTGGTGGTGTCACACTAGGGAGGAGAGGAAAAGTGTTTATAACTCCTCTTGTTCAGAGGGCTGAAAGGGAAGCTTTTGGGAAGGGCCCTCCCACAAAACATGGAATGTTTCAGGCCCAAAGGAGATTTTTGTTTTTCTGTTTTCGAAAGGGTCATGCAAGTGATGAAAGCCATTTCTAATGGAACTGCCTATATAATTCTAACTCTAGCACTCACTGTTATAAACGCTGTAGTGACTGTTAGTCTAGCGTCTTGTGACACGTTAATCCGAACTCTGTAACTGAGGTAATGAGTAATTAATGAAATCAATAACAACAAACTCTGGCTGTCAGCACGCTTATTGTCAGAGAGCAAAGAAAACAAGGGGCTGTAGTATATTCACAGCATATAGATTAAATATCTACAGTCTTGGACTGTGTCACTGAAACACAAACCTTTTCTAGGATCCTGGCTGTTGCCTTAGATAAATGAATGTGGAAACAAAGCAATTCATTGATGGTCTGATTCTGATCTGTGTTACACTGGTGTAAATCGGAAGCAACTCCACAAGGGTCAGTGGAGTAGTGCCAGTATAGAACTGTTGAGGGTAGAACTGGGCTTAATCTTTCTACAAAGTTAGGTTTTTATTATATATAAAATATAAGTGAAGAAAATCTGTCTTTGTCCACACAGATTTCCATCAAGAAAAATGGATTTATGTCCACAAGGGAAGCACAAAAGAAGTAAGTACCCACTGTTTTATTTCCCCCATACCATCTGTCCAAACAGCGTTATTTATGGGGCCAAATCCTCAGGTGGTGCAAATCAGCATAGTTCCATTGAAATAAATGGAGCTGTGCTAATTTATACCACCTGAGGATCTGGCCCATGATTACTATTGCAATAGTGACTACAAGCCCCAATTAGGGCTACATTGGGCTAGGCTCTGTACATATGTAAAACAAAAAGATGACATTGTTTGCTTGCTTCTACCAAAATCTAGTGGTAAACTAAGCAGCGACACAACTGCAGGCTTTCCCACCGTTGAGTCCTAGCAAGAAAAGCACTGCAGTTCAGCTCAGCCGTTCAATTGTGTGTATAGAGAGGAGCAGCTGTAAGAAACCACATTGTACATAAGCCCTTCATGTTGAGCCCTAGGAATGTATTACTTTTCCCGTTTTTTGAAATTATTGAAAGAGATCAAATTGAGCTATTTGGAGGTCATGGATAGGGCTCAGTTCTCTTCTTAGAAACAGTCATAACTCCCATTGGGCTGCATTCCCTGGGGACCTAAATAGACACAATTCCATTGAAGTCATTGGAGATGTGCCCGCTTACACCAGCAGTGAGTTTGTTCCGTAGCATGCCCCCATACATATGTTAAGATGCTATGCTGGCCTGGACCACGTACACCCGGGACTCTCTCTTCAGACTACTGTACCACAAAACATGACGCAGCTTTGTTCTTTTTCACTCTCAGCGTCACGGTTACTGCACCTTGGGAGAAGCTTTTAACAGACTTGACTTCTCAAATGCTATCCTAGACTCCAGACGGTTCAACTATGTTGTAAGGGTGAGTATAAGGCCATAACTTCACTATAACTTCTAGCGCAGACACCAGTTGCTTAACTTAACTGAGCTGAGAACAAATTCTGCACTGGAAGAGATCTGCAAGACTATGCTGTGGTCTCCGTGAGTGCAGGAGGGAAGCTTCAAGAACTAGTTAATGAAGCATTTTCTGATGCGTGAAAAGGAGGGTCCATCTGTTTGAAATTGCGGCATGGGCAGGATAGATCACACATAGCCTTCCTTCAGATCCAGTGAAAATGGGGGCTAGTGTGGGGGCATGGAACAAGGTCTACACTTCCTCCAGTTTTCCTGATCAAACTGTTTATTTTGAAACTTCTTAGGTGTTAAGTCTGTATGTGACTGGGAGGGAGGCAGTGTTTGTTGTTTAAAGTAAAGTTATTGCCATCTGTTCAGTGGCCTCTCTGAAATGAGATGGTCATCTCAGCTGTGTTGCTAATGAACAGGTCTCCATGTCACAAGTTGATAAATAAGGTAGCAGTTTTCTTGGCAGTCTCAGCAGAGTGGCCAGGTGTGCAATAGTCACAGGAACTGCCTACGTACCTGCTTCTGGAGGTGTGCTTCAACCATGAGCTGAATAGACCTTGGGCAGGAAACTGTGGAAGAACTTTGTAATGTTGATGCTTGTGCTGTATCCGCTCTTGGAGCGCTTCAGGGTTGCCAGTCCGGCCCCTTACTGAAAGCTAAATTCGAGTTCTGGTTGATATAATTCCACCTTTGGTGTAGGCTACAAAGTATGAGATGTTTCAGAGTAGCAGCCGTGTTAGTCTGTATCCACAAAAAGAACAGGAGTACTTGTGGCACCTTAGAATCCTGGGCACCGCAGAGGGCCCACGGTTCCCCTGCATGGCGCATTTGAAATACAGGTGAAGGTTACAGTTCCCTGAATGCCATGGACACTAAACCTGCAGTGACACACTATGGGATCAGAGAAGTTTTGAGAGTGGGGTGTATAGGGTCCTGGCTACAAACTCTGTGAGGAAGCAGAGCTGCTATTACAGCCCCATATGTTATGGCAGCTTCAACAGACCAGCTGTTCTGTTGCCCTTGCATAGCCTCTTATTTGATCGAAGGATAACTTAGCCCCAAGCTTCTGTGTAGGTTCCCCATGCCAAGCCCTCTTACTCTGGCTTTTCACAGAAGACCAAGAGTTCATCTGACATTTGCAGCATTCAAAGGGTGTCACTTTTATTCCATGATTCTGTGTCCAGTAACCTGTTTATGTGCACATTATCCACAAATAGATCTGTAATTTCAGAATACGCTCATTGAGACTGACAATTCTATCAGCTATTTTTTTTTAATGGCAAAAAGGCAGCTAGAAAATCTGTTTAAAAATTCAAGGTTGTCTATAAACAGCTCCTTTTCACATTTCATCAGCCGTTAATCACTGGGGGAGCACCAGCTGTTAGGTTTTAGATTCTGGTGCAGAGTTTTTGCTAGCATGTTGCTCTTCCCCAGTGAGTCAAATGTTACAAAAGAGTCAGCCAAAAAGACGATACCCATTAGGCTAGCCTTGGATCCCTCACCTGTTGTCTAGTCAGATGTAGGTCAGGCATACCAAACGTCCAATCAAAACCTCGCAGTGTAGGGTAGCGGTGTCTTTGTTACTCAAATCACCATGCGGTTAACCTCTTGCTGCCCAGTGGCATGAAACGTAATTTAGCGCCCCCACCCCCTCTTTTTTTTTTCTGTCCTCTTTATCTCATTTTATAATCAACCCCTCTGTGCTACCCTTTGTGTAGTATACTACCTATCACCCACCTATCATCCACCTATGTAATGAAGGGTTTAAGTGGCATTTCTTTTTAAACACCAGTTATGGAACTAGTTAAGCTATTGTGCAAGCTACCATGAATCGGGTCAAATGCAAATGCAATTCTAGACTCATGGCAGACTTTTATGGCCACTCCTCCAACATAATCATAATCTTTCATTGCCTGGATGTTGGGCATGGTAGTCTCTTGAGATTTTAAGAAAGGACGTTCAAATATCATCTTAAATGTAGATTGGAATAGGGATGGGAGGTTGACCTGATGTCTTTCCCCTGCCACCCTCTTTCACTTGTGTTGATGACTGATGATGGGCAGGGGAGTAAGGGAATCGCTTCTCAGTTCCTGCTGCCCATCACGTCCCTTGTTACGCACTTATGATTCATCACTGAAAGTTCAGATATTGTCTTCTAAAGCTTCCATGGAAAAACTCTGGTACAGTGAGTATTCCAGGTGGTGTCTAATGCTGTATGTCTCACATTACATGTAGCTTTGTACCCTTTGATTAAGGTAAGCTCCAGAGGCAATCTTAGTAGGCAGAGCTACTGATGAGTCATTCACGAAGCACCCTCAGCTTGATTTTTTTCAGAGGGGCTGAGCACCTGCCGCTCCTGCTGACTTGAGTTGCCATTGTGGGTGCTCAGGAGTTCTGAAAATTAAGTCCCATATGTGGGACACAGACTTCCTAAAGGATGGTTGTTCCTCCTGTTTAGAAATGTCTTTAGCACTTCAAAGAACGCTCTACATGGTCTGAGATACCATCTGGTAAAGAGAAAAGGGCCTGACTCTCATTTACAGGCCTCTTCACAGTACAAGAGTGACATAAAGAGGGCCTTGGTGTGAATGAGAGTCAGGCCTAAAACAGTGGGAAAGCATCTTTCTGACATGAGGCTAAGCTCATTAATAGAGTTGCACCAGAAATCAGCTTGGCCCATGAAGTTTTAGATCGTGTTAATTTAATTTTGCAGGGCTCTGCTCTGTGACAGCTTAAAGCTTTGACCAGGAGATAAGTAAAATGAACTGTGGCATTTTTACAGTGGAAGTAGCAACATTCAAGACTAAAATCAGTGCATGTTCTCATTAGTCTGAATTACCTCCCACCTGAGCTTTATGAAGTTTTTCCAGTAGTCTTAACAAAGTATGAAACTTTCTGATTTAAGATGAGGTTTGTTTTTATTTTTGTTTTTTTAAATCTGCCAATCTTAAATATGGGACCATGGTTCAAATGTAAAACTGGTTTCTTCAATGAAAGCCTTCATGAGCCAAGTCTCTGGTGGATAAAATACCACGTGCACTGGAGTTGCTCATGAAAGGCCCTTCCTGGAGATGGATTTCCTCTTTAGATCCACCGTACAGTCTGTTGCAAGACAGGATGAGGACTTGTAGAGCACACAAATGAGCCATACATTACCTGGAATATGCCTTGACTAACAGCTGGCTAATGTCCTCTCTTACCCCTTTCCCCAAATGTCCATGGAACTACAGGAGTCTGATTAATTCCATGGTAGCATGTGGAAGTGCTTCCCAAGTAGTAGCATTTGCATATTGGAGCTGGAAAGTAGAGGGGAGGAAAGCCACAGATGAGCTTGGAGAAGGAATGGGGAGGCAAACAGTGATAGGCCTAAAACATTTTTACTATTGTATCTCTAACTTTTAGTCCACAATTCTTGTAATTATCTAAAATGTATCAATTTGTTTATAGCTCAGTGGGCTCTCATCCTAACAGTCCAACATGCTCATGGACTGCCTCTAACATATTTACTTTGCATGAATTTTATGCCAAAGAGTCAGCATCAAAAACGTATACAGTCTTAAGACTTCTTACTTGCGTCTGCTGGATCTTGTTAGATAAGTAGGTTACAAAAGAAGAATTGTGTTATTTAGGAGACTCCTGGACTAAAAAGCCTAACAGTGCATTGATTTGCTAAATTTGAAGGTTTTACAGGATTATTAGCGACTTGTTAGATTGAGGTGGTTTGGAAATATTCAACAGTGTGCCAGGTGTTACTATTAATGCCTGAAACAAATTCTTGCAAGTGTCATGTTAAAATGACCCAGGTCTTGCTATACATTATTTAGGCTCAGAGTAAACCCTGCACATTTTCAGCTAGTTGGGTCTACATAGTAATGAGAACAATTTGGGCCCAGTGTTTTAATCTTGATGTGGTCATGGTTACAGTGCTATTAAAAATGGAAAAGGCACAAAAGTACATGCCATGTAAACAAGTAAAATGAGATGAGACCTTTAAACATCACAGCAGCCTCCAAAGCTGTTGACCATTTTCTGAACTGTTCACTTATCGGATGACAGTGAGATTTTGCAGACTTTCCTTGCTTCAGAAGGGTTTACCATGCGATAGTTTCATAGCAGTATTTTGTAGGAGATGACAAGCTGTCACTGTAACACTGTATTTCAGCACATAAAAGCTCAGGGCTTGATCCTGACCTCAGGTACGTGGGTACAGATTGGTAGAATTGTATGATCTGGACAGCTCATAGTTAGCCTAATGTGCACTCTTCAATTGATGTATTTTTAAATTTCTGTTAGACTTAGTATTGGTTGTCCTGGATTTATGCCACATAGCAGCATCTGTTAGTTAAATTATTATAACTCATGGTACAGACACTGACATATCCACTGTCACATTCACTTCAAGCTGAAACTTGGCATATGAGGCTAAAGCCACCGAGTAAATAGAAGTGCTGGGAGTGGGGGAGATTTGTTGTAGGTTGGATGTTAAAAGCCAGATACTCAGCTGGGGGAAATCTGTGTAGTTCCATTAATTTACACCAACTGAGGATCTGGCACTAGGTGTTTAATTTTGCACTCTGACTTTTTTAGTTTGACATGTTTTCACACGTCTATAACTCCAGAAAGCTGCCCTTTAAGAACCACGTAATACATACGTAGTTCATGAAAACTGTGCTTTTAATGAGTTCAGTTCACTTACCTGTGCAGTTCAGCAGCGAAGGTTTTAGGAGCTCTAGCTAAGCAGCGTTTTAGAGTATGGCACTAGTGCATATATGTCACTACAGGAAATTAAAACGGCTCCAAAAGTAGCTATTCTGTTCTCACATGTCCATTGCTGATGCTGTGGTTTGTACTCTGGCATATGCCATAATGGCTTTAATAGGAGCCCCAAAGTAAGGTTTGACTAGTCCTGGGCAGCCCTTTTTTTTGTTTGTTTTTTGGCCGAAACCAAAAGTTGCCGGGCTTCACCCTTGGAGCACATTTTGTTCCCAGTCCCAACCCACAAGTCTCTTCACTTGTGGCCCCTCACACATTCAGCCTTTGCTGCCGTTTGTGGAAGGAGACACAGTAGCCTTCCCACTCTTCAGGTCTTCAGGAGGCAGCAGCAAGCTGGCCTGCTCCCTTTTAAACACTCCAGTCTGGGACTTTCTAGTTGGAGCTCAGGGGTTGTTGGGCTGGAGTAACTTCTTTCTCCACCACCTAATAGCCAAGGAACGCTGAAGTATCTTGTTGTGCTGCTACAGGACAGTTACTCTCCTCCACCTACTCAGAAAATCCTAGACTAGGGAGATTAGGGGGTGTGGAGCTACCTGCAGCTTCTCATTTACCCCTTTTACCCTCCACAATCCCCTCAAGTAAAAAGGGTCAGAATGGGGCAAAGAGGCCAGAGGGCTCTCCCTGGAGACATTAGACTGGGGGGGCAGGGGAGTCACCAAGCCTCTCTTCCCCCTCCCCTATCACTAGGAGTCTGAAGTCAACAGGAATTGTAGGTGTTTAGTGTTGTCTTTTAGGATTTGGTCCTGAGAACCTGTTTTTCAGAGGTGCTGAACACTCACAACTCCAGTTAAAATCAATGGGAGCTGCAGGTACTTAGCATTGCAGAGAATCAGGCCCTAAGATTGCTGTTACTAACCTCTTTCCCCCTGCACTCCCTCCTACCATCTGTCTTCAAACAGTGTTACTGGAGCATGGTCTGGAATTAACACCGCCACATATACAGTTACAAAATGCTAGCAGGTCTAATACCTCCTAATTCCAGGCATTATTCAGAGTGCTCTAGTCTTTTTTTGTTTGCTTTACAGTTTGCACAATCCATCACTCAAAGACATTTTAGGTGTTTTTTTTTGTTTTGTTTTTTCCGATCTGGAATAACACCATTGGCTTTGAAGGAATGACTGGAGTAACTGTGAGCAGACCTTCTACATGCACCTTTATTACTGCCCTGGTACACACATTATACTGGACAAAAAAACTAGTTTCGGTCACACATCTGGGGTTTGTTTTTGGTTGGTCTTTTTTGTGTGTTTGCTGTTCATTCTTGGCATAGCAGTTTGCTATGGAATGCAATACCCAGAAGGTAGTCATAGTATTCAGTTAGAATTTCATCCTTTATTTATTGCTGTTGAAAAGGTGGTACGCTAAAGCTGTGCTAATTGACTTTCTAAATGTAATTGACCCTTGATAAACGTAGTGAAAGGAATGGACTCTAATTCATCTTGATTGCCTAATTTTTTTTTAATTTCCTATATACCAAATCACAAAATGTTGGTAACACAAAGAATCTAACTTTTATTTTAATTTGAAAGATCAGCCACAATTTCTTAACTTTTTTTTTTATGGTATTGCACCACTTGGTGCTTTTCACCTGTGCAAAGACAGCTGATTTTGAACATATTTTTGAATATCAGCACAGTTTTGATTACACATAATCTTGAGGAAACTGTCCTGTTTGGGAGTTCTAGAACATTACAAACTGGGGACATAATTTGCATATACATAAAGAAATCCAAAGAAGCTGATCTGGGTGCTCACATTACTGTGTGGACAAATGGAGTCTGGCAAGTTGATCATGATAATTGAAGGTCACAAAGTTAAACAGTTCAGTACTAGGAGATTATTACTAAGGCTATTTTGGGGCAATGACATTCTTGTTCGTACATCCATTGTTCTAAGAAATCTTGGGAAAACTTAAAAATATTTCCAACATCTTGCTAATTAATTTATGCTTCAGAGCATGTAATACACCAGACCCTCTTGTTTAAGTGAGAGCCACCATAGAATTTTGTTACAATATATGTACTAAATATTACCTCACAAGACTATTCTTACATATTTTCTCCCCACCCCCAAATGATGTGTCATGATAGAAGGCAGACTGCCCTCCATGAAAAATGTGAGACTCGGTAGGGTTTTTGTTTTTTTTCTTACTTTATACCAGTCATGTGAGGTTTAAGATATTAATAGAAAGTAAACTCAGAAAGCCATCTGACGTTTAAAGTTGGCCCGGAAGATAAATGGAAGAGAAGACCAGTCGCTCGGGGCACTTTGCAGCTCCTAGGTGACAGTCACATGCTGGTAACAGAGCTGAGTAAAATGGGCAAATGGTTGCAATCATACCCCTATGAGCTCACAGTTTATGGCAAAGTACCAATAATTTTATGGCTACATTCCTGTCATTCTTATAGCTAGGCAAACAATTCAACTCAAGACTTATCAGCTCTTGTCAGTAACCATCTTAGCTATTTGACATAGGATGAGTGCAGAGAAGTTGCAATTCCTTTTTTGCCAGCAATGAGATAGCATAATTGCTGATGATAATAGATAAATTGGCTAGCCCTGTGATTGATTGTAAGATAAAGGTTTTCTTACTCTGTTCTAATTTAGAAAGGAATCTAAATAAGTGGAATGGTATGTAGAAAGGGTGTATTTTTTATAAAATACAGTAAAAAGGCATAAAGGGTTACTGCCAAATAGCACTTTGGCCCACAATTTTACAAATCCTAAAGCCAACAGAAAAGCTTCCTATAAAACTATTTTTCTCCTGGAAGTAAAAAATATAAAAAAAGGAGAGGAACATCTTCAGTAATTGCAACCCAAACACTGCAGCACTGAATGAGTGTATATGGGAACCAGAAAGTCACACTGACTTGGAGTGCATCTTAATCAAAAAGGAAACTGAGACAGTATCCACTGGCGAGTTAGAAAGTAAACCAAACAGCATAAATAGGGAAAAGTGAACTAAATTGTTTACATTTTTTCAGATCTAGTAACAAACTTAATAAAAATGAAGGAACCTTGGTTTGTCTTTTTATTTTTTTAAACATGACTCTTCATCTTTCCTCTTAATGAAAACTCCAATATAAAACACACATAACAAAAGACTGAATTGGATTATTATGCATAAATTGTAGGATTAGTCTTATAAATAAGATTCTCTCAAACATGAGTCTCTGCTTCTTGTTCTCTTATCACACTATTTGTTTATGTACTAGTGAAAGACATTGACTACCATTGTTCTTTCAGTATGAATAGTCATTGTCTGTCAGTCTGAACAGTAATTTGTGGCTTCCCTACACCTTTGAACCATGAAGTGATGTTTCAGTTTAAAGAAAGCAGTTAAATAACAACCTGTTTTCCTCCACTGTGTGCTTAATTGTGTGGCTCTTTTTTGCCCCTTGGATCAGTCTTCATTGTGGTTCTGCATGCCCTCTTTTATTCCAGCAGTAAACAAGTATCTGAACTGTTTTGCTGTGTCATGTGACTAGAAGTCAAGATTAGAAAAATATCTCTGTACTCTAGCTGGCAACTTCTATTTTTATCCACAGCTGTTGGAGCTGATAGCAAAGTCTCAGCTAACATCGCTGAGTGGAATCGCCCAGAAAAACTTCATGAACATTTTGGAAAAAGTGGTGCAGAAAGGTAAAAGAAATGTAACAATCATGGTTTGTATCCAGTGTGCCTAATGATCACCATGTCCACGCTGATCAGTGTGCAAGATTTTTTTGCAAGGAGGGGCATGAAGACAAAACACTGGGCTGGTTCATTTTCCTCTGTCCCCTTCTGGAAAGGGACTCTGAGGGCAGGAGGGGGTTTGAATAGAGATCATAGTGGATTCCCCTTGTGGAGAGTCTTCCTCCTCTTACTCCTGGGGGAATTCTATGCCAAAAAATTAAAAATTCTGCAAATTTTATTTGTCAAAATAATGCCATATAATCACACCAGTTTCAATTGTTTTGATAAGTTATTTAAACTACAATACAGAAAAAAGTCCCAATAACTATTCAGCATTTCCTAAACACATGAAAGTTAAGTTACAGATACTTGGTAACTAATACCCTGCATCCAGTTATAATCCTGGATTTTCATTTAAATTACATTACAGAACACCAAACAGGAAGAAATAAAAAAGAGTAGACTGTCATTTTAAATTACTCAGACTTTCACACATGAAAGTCATACAGTTTTGCTAATTATTGTCCTGGACCTAGCTGGGTACTTTGGGAAGTGCTTTGTTCTGATTGTCCTGACATTTTATTGACTGCTTGGTAAATGTTTTATTTGCCCTCAAAAGTTGTTGGTTTTTGTTTCGTTTTTTTAAAATGGGTAAGTAAAAATCTAACCTCATTGTGCCACTTTGACATATGAAAAAAGAGAGACAGTGCATAGATCTTCCTAGCTGATTCCCTTGCTGGCATTTATAAAGCTTTACATCACTTTGGCAATGTAGGGGCCTTAAAACTTTTGCAGGTTTCAGAGTAGCAACCATGTTAGTCTGTATTCACAAAAAGAAAAGGAGTACTTGTGGCACCTTAGAGACTATAAATTTGTTAGTCTCTAAGGTGCCACAAGTACTCCTTTTCTTTTTGCAAAACTTTTACAGGTTTTTATGCTCCTGGAGAATTGACTGAGAATAGGAACAGTTAACTAACAGTAGAATAATTAACAATGTTACTATGCAGACAGGTTGCTCCATTTCTGCCTCAGAAAATGAGATCAATTAACCATCAACCGAAACGTTAAGAAAATGTGCTTTTTTTTTTTTTAAATACAAAAGCTATTTTCTTTAACTTAAAAACAATTTTCAGTGACATGATACTAATATTTAATTAAGTGTTTTTCAAGAAATTACACTTTACTAGGCAGGGAGGCTGCTACACTTCTGCCTTGGGGACAGAGCCTTCCTCCTGCATAACAAAAAGACCTACCCTCCTCCACGCCCCTCGAGCCACAGTATCAGGAGAGAAGGACAGAGTCTCTCACACTTGTTGGCCAGCCCTGCCCCCTGATGGTGATCAGTGTCTCCCCGGCAGGCACGCAGGCCCAGCCCCCCTCCCTCCACAGTGATTTGCATCTGAAGCTGCTCCAGGCATGCTGGAACAGATGGGCTGCCAGGGAACAGATGTGTCCCCCCCATAGATTTGTGTTTTTCTGTGTGGGGGCACAGAAGTATGTGGGCCATATGAATTCTGCGCCCCTGCATCGGCACAGAATTCTGTCAGGAGTAACTTCTCCATCATCCTATTAGGGGTGTGAGGGACCCTGATCTTCCTCCCATCTGTAGACAAGGCTGTTTGGTCCTGCCCCCAAAGCTGGCAGACTGGAGACGAACTGCAGGAGGCCAAGGCTGGCTGCCTAAAGGCCCTGTGCTTCCTTCCTAATGCTAGGTCCTAGTCACTTTCAAGGCTTCCTAGCAGCTCTACCACCAAGGGTTCCCACTGGCCATGGCTGCCCACCATGAAGGAGTGCTTCAGGGCCGACATTACTTTTTTCTGGGAATCTCTGTGGGGTCACAGTGTATTCAGTGTATGTGTGTTTTGGGAGTTCCCCCTTCCCTGGTCAACCCAGTGTCCACCCCCTCTCCTTGTGTGGACCCTGGACCTTCAGAGCACCCTTGCAGGAATAGGTGGGTGGGGCAAGAAGAGCTATAGAGGTGGCTGAGCCCCTGTTTCCACATGCACTGTTTGGAAGCAGGAGAAGGGCTGCGTGTGGAAGGTCTCCTCCATGCACTGATCTAAGGGGGACAAGCTGGCCAGTGTTCCTAGTTAGAAGCACTGTCGAAAGGCCAAACATCTTTCCTCAGCGAAATTCCCTCTAAGCTGCGGGGCTACGCAACAAGCTATCAAGGGCCGCACAGGTAGGGAGAGGTGCCTCTCCCCCGGTCCCAGCCGCGGCAGCTCCAAGGCTGGGAGAAGAGACGCCTCTTCCCCAGTCCCAGCCTCGGAGCTGCCGCAGCCAGGGGAGAGGGCTGGGCGGAGTCCTCTCTCATCTGCCACAGCCCAGGGGAAGCCTGCACCCCAAACCCCGCACCCCCAGCTGTAGCCCCTCACCCCTCACACCCCAACCCTCTGCCCTAGCCCTGAGCCCCCTCCCTCACTCCAAACCCCTCATTCCCAGCCCCACCCCAGAGCCCGCACCCCCCAGCCAGAGCCTGCACCCCAATCCTCTGCCACAGCCCTGAGCCCACTCCCACACTCCGAACCTGTTGGCCCCACCCTTGCCACACATCACCTCCATATGTAAAAAATTAGAGGGAACATTGTCCCTCAGCCCAATCTCTGGTACAGTTATTAGGGGACATCTCTGACAAATGTTTCCTATCTGATAACCTGTCATGTCTAAACAAAGCAGTCCTCCTCTACCCCCTCGTTCCCCCCATGGTTGGAGATTTGATACCTTTTGGCCTAAGATCATAGAGAGTGATTCTTACAAAGCCTGCAAAAGAAAGTAGATACTGAGAATGTATTTAAACATTATAGTCCCTTTTTAAAATATTTTTTTCCTCTTCTCTCTGCCTCCAAAGTCCTTGAAGATCAGCAGAACATCAGGCTAATAAGGGAATTGCTGCAGACTCTCTACACGTCACTGTGCACCCTGGTGCAAAGGGTTGGCAAGTCTGTTCTGGTTGGAAACATCAACATGTGGGTACACAGAATGGAGACTATTCTTCACTGGCAACAGCAACTGAACAGCATCCAAATCACAAGAGTAAGCAAGAATCCAGGCCCTCACTTAGAGGCAAATGATACATTGGCTCTTTCATGCAACCTTATCATGCAGCTGCAGCTCCTGCCTGTGTAACTGGATCATAATGAGCATTCCTAGGCTTCACACACAGCCTGCTGGTGGAGAAAATTTGGATTAAGATTTGAATTCAATTGGATTAGACAGGGGGAGGCTTTTTTAATTATTACTTTTATTCTGACTTCCAAGTGGAAAATTAAACCAAGATGCCAAATGTTTTTCGGAGTTACATGCCTAACATTGCAAGTTTCTCTAAAAACAGCTTCATTTAGAAAAGCTGACCGCCATGATGAAGCCTGGCATCTTCAAGTGCTCTTCAAGGGCCCAGTCCTGAATTACTTGTGTACTCAAATCACCCACTGACTCCACAATCAGGCCTTGCTGTTAGTAGTAACCAAAAGCAGTTAGGCCTCTAAATGGTCATCAAATGCTGTGTGAGTGGAGTTTGGTCTCACTTCAATTCCTTTTGGATAGATGCTCATGTTGCAAAAATTTCTACTAGCAGTCTCAACAGAGGGTCAGAGTCGGGGCTAAGGCAGAATGATGAGACTCAAATACCACTTGTACTGGTATTGTCTTGTTTGTGACTCAGTACTGGACTTTAATTTCCACTGTTGCCCATAATCCCACTCTCACATTGAAGTTAATTGCAAAATTCCCATTGACCTTAGTGACACCAGGACATGGGCCTAAATTAATTGGAAAAACAAATTTTTCCCCAGTAGGCTGCTAAAGAAGCATCATGCTTGGCTGCTGCTAATAGGCAAGAGAGGTGCTTGTGCTTGCCTCAGTAATTTCAAAATGTGTGCAGGGTAAGCACTATCTAGGGAACCCTGAAGGAGCGTAGCTGCAGTACAAGGACCTTGGGGTGGGAGAGGGAAGTTAAGGGACAATTGGGAAAGGAGGCTTCTCTGGGCTCTGCCCTACAGCCCCAATCCTGCAATTATCTCTGTGCCACCAGACACGCACTGACTTCCATGGGACCATAGGTGCCGACTCCATGGGTGCTCCAGGGCTCGGGCACACACAGAAAAAAATTAGTGGATGTTTAGCACCCACTGGCAGCCAGTTCCCCTTCTTCCCCCCCCCCCAGCACCTCCTGCCTGCCGGGGGCCCCACCAATCAACTCCTCCCCCTCCCTCCCACCACCTACCTTGATCAGCTCTTCCGCGGAGTGCAGGAGGCACGGAGGGGGAGGAGCAGAGTGGGAATGGAGCATGCTCAGGGGAGGGGGTGGAACTGGGCAGGCGAGGCGAGGCGAGGCAGGCAAGGCAGGCAGGCAGGGCAGGGCAGGGGGCTTGGGATAAGGGGTCAGGTGGGGGGTTGAGCACAGAGGAAGCTGGTGCCTGTGCGTGGGGCTTCTTGAGGGTGCAGGGTTCTGCTTGCACAGAGCTGACTGCAAGATCAGGATCCAGCTGCTTGACTCAATAGTTAAAACTATTTTATCTCAGCACCGGGCCAGTATACCGCCAGGTTAGAAAATCCTGAAGACCAGTTCAAAAAATCTATCAATCCTGGCCAAGGTTCTATCATAGCACCACTTGGGAACTGAAGTGTGTGTGCGTGAATGTGTTACATACATTTATTTACTTATTGGCCTAAATGTGGTTGGCTGATCTTTCTTTTACAAAATTGTTTAATGGCTCAAGCTGTAGAGCTTGCAAAAAATGTAATTTTCACACCATTGAAGATGATTTCTTGTCAAGCTTGAACAAAAGCAGCTGTGTTTAAAGGGGGAGGAGGAGGAGAGCAGTATTACAGGCAGTTGGTCACTGACTGCAAGTGGACCAAATGCTTTTGGTATTTCAGAAGGAGAAAAAATGTCTTAACAGCCAAGGAGTCTAAAGCTTGAAAAATATATACTGAGCATGTGTAGTACTTACTAGCTTAACTTTCATTTTCTTGACAGGTTTTTTTTTAACACAGGACTCGTCTGATCTAGAGTGGGTTCTTAAATGTTTGCAATGTAGCAGATAAGTCTTTGGCCCTGATTCAGCAAAACCCTGAAGAATGTGCTTGAGTCACATGGACTTCATTAGTAAGCTGCACAGGTGTTTTATTAAGTTCAAGGCATTTGAGCCTAGTCCTGCACATTTTACTCCTGTTGACTTACATAGGCGTTTCATTTGTAAAAAGTGCAGCGTTATTAGTAAATGGAATTTGAGGACACTAGTAAATTATATACAAGACTTCTGTGTTATCCACAGAAAACTTGACCTAAATTCTGCAGCCCGGGACAGAGATTCTGTCACGCCGCAATGGAGCAGATTGGAGACTGTTGCACCAACTCTAGGTCAATAAAAACCTTGCTGTTTTTTAAATTTAATTGAAATACACGAATGATGCAATCTTTACAGTATGCTCTGTGTTCTATAATTCAATATGGAATTTAGTTATGCAACGCACTTACATTTTTAATTTGTAGTGTGCTTCAGAGTTTTGTATTGAGGATGCCAAACTGCGTTGTAGAAGTTGTCGGAGGGAAGTTGAGTAAGAAACTGTTTAGGTTTGGGGGCGGTATGTGGGAGGCTGCTTGGGATTCTGGGATAAGAATATTGGCTAGATGTCCCTATTACAATGACTAGCAGCAAAATAGTTAACAGTAATTATCCTAAATTATCACCCTTAGAGTTTAGAGTCAACACCCCACTGAGATGAGTGGGATTGTTCACTCCTTTTGGAGCTATTGCTGCAGGCTACTGACAGACGCAGTTGTGTCTGTTTATGGTCTTCTTGGAGACCAGAAGAGCTAGAAAATTAATTATTAAGGAAAGATTAGCAGAGTTTTGTCACAATGGATGGGCTGTGCAGCATATGCTGCTGCTGTGGAGTTGCAGAGTAAACTGGGCCCTGTTATAGACTAATAACTGTGGCTTACTGAAGGGTTACGAAGTGGGAGCTTTTGTGTTTCAATAAATATTTATATTATGCCTTTGAATTGCTACACACCATCCAAACACTGGAGATGGGATCATATTTTAAAAATAGTCCCACACAATTTTCCTCAGCTGATCAGCACTTTGTATTTTGTTTTAAACAGTTAACTGCCCTGCCAGTTGCATGTAGGGCGATATGACTGCAACTTAAAATAGAGGCATCACGGGGAAGGGCAACTAAAGACTTGGCACATTTATTTGAGACTCTTAACATTGTTTCACTGTTGGAGCCCAAGCCTACAAACCTTTACTCACATGAGTAAGGAGTGGGCACTAGTGTAGCAGTTGGAGCCCATTTCCTGGTTCTTGGGGTCTTGATGGCACTGGGGATTTTCCCTGAATTCAACAGTCTGTATCCTGTTACTAATGTAGCTGCACAGGTGCAAACCTCTAGTGTGACCGACAGAGCCACTGTATGGAGCCCAGCGGTAAGGGCTACTGGTAGAGATAGTGACTTTCATTGTCTAGACCCGTGGTTCCCAAACTTGTTCTGCCGCTTGTGCGGGGAAAGCCCCTGGCGGGCCGGGCCGGTTTGTTTACCTGCTGCCTCCACATGTTCGGCCGATCGCAGCTCCCAGTGGCTGCGGTTCGCTGCTCCAGGCTAATGGGAGCTGCTGGGAGCAGCGCGGGCCGAGGGACGTGCTGGCCACCGCTTCCAGCAGCTCCCGTTAGCCTGGAGCTGTGAACCGCGGCCACTGGGAGCCGCGATCGGCCGAACGTGCGGAGGCGGCAGGTAAACAAACCGGCCCGGCCCGCCAGGGGCTTTCCCTGCGCAAGCGGCAGAACAAGTTTGGGAACCACGGGTCTAGACCAGGGATTTGCATTGGTGTAGCTAAACTGGTTCCTAGGCAATGATGACTGTAACTGAGGCAAATCCACAATGCAGACACGGTCCTAGAAGTATTCTCTGTAGGAAACAATTTAAAAAAAAAATACTCTTAAATATTTCCTGAGTAACAGGTAGCATTGCCAGCAATGTTGTAGGAAACAATTATAGGGTAATCTTCATTGGTACCATTACTAGTGAACATCTCTTAATTGGTTAATATAAGGATCATGCGACCCTGCAAAGTAAAACACAGTTGTCTTAGTAGAACATGAAATTTCCAAGGGACTTAAACTGTATAGACTGGAGGTTTAACCTGCTAGGGAACAGTATTGCCCCTCCGGTTCTCTGAAGTGACCTACAGAGACTGTAATGCCCTGGTCCACTATAGTGGAGCTTTGGCACCATAAACCTCCCCTCCAGTGGTGAGGGGAGTAAACCGTGCAGTCAGCGTTTGATAGCACATCACAATTGTTGCTCTGCCACAGTAAACAGTGGATACGAGTACTTTTCACACTGGAAATAATGGCTCAACAACACCACAGTCCACCATAGGATCTCCTAGGGAAACTGATCTGTCCCCTGGATGGGAAATTATCCAGTGTCACTGTATCTTGTGTATATAAAATATTTAGCAAGTAGTACATTACTCCCATTTAGAATTGCCTGCTTTTCATAACTGAGCTCTTACACTCTTTTTCCAGCCTGCTTTTAAAGGAATGACCTTTACAGACCTGCCATTGTGTTTACAATTAAACATCATGCAGCGGCTAACTGATGGGAGAGACCTTGTCAGCCTTGGGCAAGTGGCCCCTGAACTGCAAGTGCTCAGTGAGGACCGGCTGCTGTGGAAAAAGCTCTGCCAATACCATTTCACAGACCGACAGGTAATGGGATGAAAGTTAAAACCTCAGTCAGTCTCCTGTTGTAACCCATTTGTGATTGAACACACACAGACAGATCTTCCTTGTTTGACTGCTTCTTGGTTCTGAGGGGCATGCTGCGAGTCCCTCATATGGGCTGACAAGACAATGGCGATAAAGGTTGTCCCTGAGGGGAAGTTCTGATAGTGTTGTAAATGCCACCATACTGGTGCCTGAAATAGAGGGCTGTAGCATCAATAACATGCACACGCACCTCCTCCAATCTAGGCTGCTAACCAACCCGCATGGCCTAGGATGGTACCACTGCTACTTGTACCATAGGTTTAGGGAGTTCTGTGTCTGTGTAGTTCCCAACAGTAACTGCCCACCTCAAACAACCCATCATCGCAACTGGCAGCGTTGCTGACAGTCTCCATGGAGTAGCCAAGGATTGACTGGACCATGAACTATCCTCTCTTGCCCTTTAGTGGGAAGATCCCTCCCAGTCTGAGTTGCTAACCACTGGTGGGAAGCTAACCCTGTTGCTATATTGTATCTGTTTTGAGGGTAAAGGTTTTCAGTCTCTAGGGCTGCCAGTCTGGTACCATTCATAGGCACTAAATATACACACACAAACTGGGGGACCAGATCTTCAGCTGGTGTGAATTAGCATTGTTCCAGTGATGTCAGCAAACCTACACAGATTTACGTCTGCTGAAGATCTGGATTCTGGGGAGATATTTTTTTTCCTATATTGACTATATGTCACATGGTGTGACAAATAGATCCAAATCTGATCTCCACCACTAATGACGATGTCCTAAAAGTGAATGTCTCACAAGCAAATATTGCAACTCCAGGTTTAAAGATATATCTGTGCAGAAAAGAAACGCAGTTTAATTCCTGAAACCACTACATGGGATAAATTTGTTACCCCGATAGTCATTTTTAGAGTTTCTGAATCATGGTGAAGCCCTTGGAGCCATTGTATAGCAATGTGCAACAGGAAGGAATCTGTGTAAAAGATAAGATTGGTCTCTAGTATTGATATTGTGTAGTGTATTTAGAATAAGGAGACTGTTAATGTGGAGAGGCTCAGAACAGATTCTCTTGCTACTACAGATGAGATCATGTGGCAATCAGCCAGAATTACATGCTGGCTACTATGTGCAGGAGGAGGAGGAAGGTCTTGAAGTGATATTGCAAACAAAACTAAGCCCTCATGTACACTCAGTCCACTCTTACTCTGATTTTTAGATTCGTAAACGGATAATCTTATCTGAGAAGGGGTTGCTGGATTGGAAGAAGATGTACTTTAAACTTATAAGGTGTTACCCGAGGAAAGAGCAGTATGGAGACACACTGCAGCTCTGCAGACATTGCCACATCCTCTCCTGGAAGGTATGGGTATTTTGCTGGTAGAATTGATTGAGGGCCTGATTTCTCAGAAGTGCTGAGTGCCCACAACTCTAATTCAAGTTAATGAGAGTTGCAAGTGCTGACCTGCTCCAAAAATCAGTCCACCACCACTTAAAACTTGCTTGCTCTCAATTCAAGTTCCTTCACATTTTCCTGTTACTCTCTGGGGCCTTATCTTTTCCCCTACAGGATCTAGTGGGGCTTTCTCACCCTGTTATGGGAGAAGAGGGCTCCTGGAGTGTTACAGCAAATTTGAGGCATTTACTGAAACCTGGGGCCAAATTCTGCTGTCCACTACAGTGGTGTAAATCTGAAATAACTCCATTGACCTCAGAGTTACTCTGCTCTGACACTAATTTAACTGGCAGCCAAATCAGGTCTCTGTCCCTTGGAGATGAGTGGGAGAGTGAATTTGAATCCTTGTCACCCTTCTCCCTTGAATTGATAACTGTCCCTGAAATCTAAAGCCCAGCCTTGACCTGTTCATTGCCAAAGGAGAGTATAACATTTGTTATAGACTCCTATAAAGAGTAGAACTGGAAGGAATCTGAGGAGCTCATCTAGTCCACCCCCTTGTGCTGAGGCAGGACCAAGTAAACCTAGACAATCCCTGACAGGCGTTTGTCTTAGCTGTTCATTGGAGGTTTTTAAGATGGGAATTCCACAACCTCTCTTGGTAGCCTATTCCAGAGCTTAACTGTCCTTATAGTTAGAAACTTCTCCCTCATATCTAACTTAAATCTCCCTTGCTGTATATTAAGCTGATTACTTCTTGTCCTCCCTTCATGGAGAACAACTGATCACAGTCCTTAACATATTTGAAGACTGTTCTCCTGTCTGTCCTTCTCCCTCCCACCCCCCAGTCATCTTTTCTCAAGACTAAACCTACCCAGGGTTGTGGGTTTTGGGTTTTTTTGTTTACTTCATAGGTCAGATTTTTTTTAAACCCATTACCATTTTTGTTGCTCTTGTCTGGACTCTCCAATTTGTCCATGTCTTTCCTCGTGTGTGGCACCCAGAATTGGACACAGTACTCCCAGCTGAGGCCTCACCAGTGCCAAGTGGAACAGCTACCTCCCATGTCTTAGATACAGATCATGAGCCGTTTTTGTATGAACATCACATTGATGGCTCATATTCAATTTGTGATCCACTACGAGCCCCAGCAGAGGCAATGTATAGGGGGACATGCGGGGTCAACTGCCCCCCAGATGAGCCTGCTAGGGAGAAGGATGCTGTCTTCCTGCTGCACCTGCCCCCCAGCATGCTCAGCCCCAATCCCTGGCAGCCGGGTCTGGGCGGGGAGCGGAGGGGGCGGGACCAGCCACTTCTCATGAGAAGCACTCTGTGTCACTGCTCTGTGCAGCGCAGCAGCTGCCTGAGAGAGCCCGGCTGGGGAGGCAGAGGTGGGCCACTTCCCACCCAGGCCTGGGTGCCAGGGACAGGGGCTGAGCGAGCCAGAACCCCCTCCCCCACCCCCCAGCACATTTCTGGCTCGCTCGGCCCTTGTCTCCAGAAGCCGGGCACAGGCAGGGAGTGGCCCACTGCCACCTCCCCAACCAGGCTCTCTCAGACAGCTGCTGCACTGCACGGAGCAGTGACCCGGACTGGCCAGCTTGAACTGCATGAGAAGTGGCTCCTTCCCACTTCCCGCCTGGGCCTGGCTGCCAGGGAGAGTGGCCAAACGTGCCGGGGGGGGGAGGGTGGCGCAGCGGGAGAAGGACAGAGCACCCCTCCACACACACCCGGTAACATGGGGCAGAGAGAGCGTGGTGGCCCTGGGCTGTGGGACCCCACTAGATACATCCTCCCAGTTTGACAGTGAACCATTGATAACTACTCTTTGGGTACAGTTTTACATCCAGTTGTACGCCCACCTTATAGTATTCTCAGCTCTGCACTCTAATCTATCAGTTTGCAAATGGGATGTGCAGCATGTGGCACACAGAGCATTGTACACCAGTTAAAGCTGTGACGCTAGTTCTGTGGCCACTCTCTGACTGGATTATTTTTTTCAGGGTACTGATCATCCTTGCACAGCCAACAACCCAGAGAGCTGCTCCACTTCTCTTTCACCCCAAGACTTTATCAACTTGTTCAGATTCTGAACCCTGGTTCTTCACAGCATATCGTATTCTTACAAGACACTTTATAGGGCTCAGCTTGGACACTGAACTTGTAAATAGTGTAAATGTCGATGTTTGTTTGTTTGTTTGTTTGAAGCTCCTGAGTCAAGCAAACAAGAGGATCTTCGAGACGAAAGGTGAAATTGCTCGCTGACGTTTGATGTTTAAGAAATATGGACTTCTAACAAGACTGGCGTGTATAGGCAATGTTGTAAAAAGTCACCTTTTTATTATCAGAGTACAAGATACAGGACAGAAATTTCTTTCTGTTTAGAAGTTAAAACTGAATTTGCCCCATGGCCATTTGAAAACTCTATATTTTTTTCAGTTTCTAATAAATGAAAAGAAAGACGTATGAGAGTAGGACTGTTTAACTGCTCCTCCATCTGGTTTTATTTATAAATACGACATTTTTAAAATATTTATGGGGAAAAATTCCCTGCAACGAGTTTTAATCATACTTGTATGTTAAAAAGAATAAAATTGGATGCATTCAGAAATATGCAAAACATCTAGGGTTTGATCCTAATTAAAACTGAAAATAACACACCACGCCATTTTCTACCTCGAATAAATAGAGTACCTTTGAAACAATAACCCACTATGCAATGTGAACTGTTATACTTTGTACAATGATTTAAAGGGAAATGATGTTTATGACCGTAAGCAAACTTCTTCTTATGTTACTGCTTACTTTTTTAATTAGTTTTCTTGCTGTACTCAGTGCTTGAATGCCCAGATGATGAGCACCTTAGAAATACCTAAGATTTTACTCCCTCCTCTTTTAATTTTGTTGTCTTTATAAAAGAGTAAGCCAAAAAAAAAAAAAACAAACCAAGGGTGAGGATTTGTATTTAAGGCAGGTGCATGATGGATGAATGATAAGGAGCCAGAGCTAACCTCTCATTAGTGTAAATTCATAACTCCATTGATTTCAGTGGAATTACTCTGGATTTACACCTGTCTGAGATCAGCATCTGGTTCACTGGGTCAGACTCCCTCCACCCCGTGTAACTCCACTGAAATAAAGTCAAAACTGGTGTAACTAAGAGATGACTCAGCCCCATAGGACCAGGTTCCTGATAGGTCTAACTAGGTAAAGCTCCGCTGGGGCCAGTGGAACTGTGCCAGTTTACATTCACTGAGGATCTGGCTCATAACATATAAGATAAGTACCATTTGTTTGTAACTGCTGTAAGGAACAGGAAAAGCAGCGAGGAAAGCCAGCCATAGAGTCCTAGTGTAATAAGGGTACAGTCAGTCCTTAGGGTAAATAGGATTTCTAATCACCTGACATCCCTGATCATTTCTATCTCATCCATCTCCCTGCCAGTGCCAGATTGACAGAGAGACAGTGAGAATTAGTGCTTACAAATCTTGGTCCCACTGAAATTAATGGCCAAACTTCTAATCTCCTTTATTATGTATAACTCATGAATGTGACAAACTTGATCTGGCAGATTCCAGTCCATGTATAAAAGTTTGTAAAGCCTACATAGGAAAAATACTTGCAGTTGTTCTACAGCAGAGTTCACAGACAGCACTTTCCCAACACTGTACGCAGAGCACGTAAGCAAGGTGACTAAGAAAGACAAACATTAGTAGGTTGTATGGTATGGACAAAAGAGTTGTGAGGAAGAGGAATACTCAGGATAAATCAGGAAGAACTACTTGAGTTTAATTATTAAATAGTCTGTTCCTTTTTTTACAGGTTTTATAATTGATCTCTAACACTTTTCTGCAGCTGTTTATATATGTTTTTGCAACAGTGTTTGCATTTTTACAAACTAAATCACTTTGCATGCTCTTTCAGTAGTTTAGATTGAATAGTGGGGCTGGGGACTGCAGCCCTGGTGAGGGGAGATCCAGGAGAATGCTTTGACAGTAACTGCCATTTGTTGCATTCCAAAGGCAGAAGGTTTGGTTCTTCCAGAAATCTCTTTCAGAGGCAGGGCAAGAGACACTCCCATCAGAAATCATTTTGTATTATGCAGAGAAGGGAATAAAATGAAGACAGGGACCTTTCCCTCCCTCCATCTGCTCTCAACTCAAACTCAAAAAGTAAATTTGGTCTCAGGGGGGGAGAGGAGGTATGTTCATGTGAGTGGAAAGTGATTCAGAGGTAGTTAACCTGGAGAAATGAAACTCTAGTTGTGGGTGTTAGTGTCATTGAATAAGGGAGGCCAGCTTCTATTCTCATTCGCACCCATGCAACCTTGTTGATGTCAGTGAGGTTGTGTGGGTATAAATGAGACTGGAATTTGACTTGGTGAGAAGGGAGTGTTAAGGGCAGTAATTTGGAAGTGACTGAAGTAGTGATGTTGTGTGTCAAGATCCATGTTATTCCTTTCTCTAGCAGTTAAAAGTACCCTTATAACCTTTGTGCCCTCTACTTGGAGGTCTGATTTCCCACCCCCCTTCCCCATCCATCTGCCCCATCTACTCCCAGTGAACCAACCTAAAGAGAAGTTGTTATTTGCAATGTCAAATTTGACATACCAGCAATTGGTGTTTCAACCTGTAAAATACTTACTTTAGGTTTCAGAGTAGCAGCCGTGTTAGTCTGTATCCGCAAAAAGAAAAGGAGGACTTGTGGCACCTTAGAGACTAACCAATTTATTTGAGCATAAGCTTTCGTGAGCTACAGTCCACTGAATGCATCCGATGAAGTGAGCTGTAGCTCACGAAAGCTTATGCTCAAATAAATTTGTTAGTCTCTAAGGTGCCACAAGTCCTCCTCTTCTTTTCTTTTAGGTTGTATTTATTGGAGCAAGTTCCTCTTCTATGTAACTGACATCAAGTGAATTTAACTCCAGGACTGACTCTGGCCCAGCATGTTCACCATTCCATATATAATAGATATAGTCTGAGCACAGGGTTCTGAGTCAGGAACTTATGAATTCTAGTCCTGGCTGTGCAACCATTTCCTTCTGTAGTTTTGGGGAAAACACTCTCTCTGCCTCCATTTCCAGTCTGTAAAATGGGGATAATAACTACTTATTGCAGTGCCCCACTGTAAGGATCCGTTAGCTAATGTTTGGTAAAGCAGTTGAAGTTTAAAGTGCAGGTTCTGATCTGAAAGCACTACATGGACCTTAAGAGAAACATTTGTCTACACGTTGACACTTTCAGATTGTGGTGTTTCGAGAGAACCTGCTTTTATGTGGTTACCAGAGGCAGAGACCTACAGTATGAAACGAAACGTAATGCATGCTATTAAGGAGTGTAACTCATTAAATGAGTCTGCTAGAGAAAGAAATAGAACTTGCCTCATAGTGTTGTTTTATTGCTGCAGTGGTTACTGATATCGATCTCCTCGTGAGTCTTTCCTATTCCCAAAATGGTTAATTACTGTCAAATGATTCCTTTTTAACAACCACTGTTTGTGCCCAGATACCTTAGCCTGACCACTTACAACGGCATCAGTTTTATTTAAGTAGATTATTTGCATCTGCGTGACTTGGGCTGACAGGAGAATGAAAACTGAGTGGTAACAGTGGGTTTGAGGCAGGAGGGTGCAAGGCTACTCTGGCATAAAAGGGACCTCTTTATTTTCAGGGTAATTCTGGCAAAGTTACTGTAAGTTGAAAACAGGCTTTCTGTGTTTGAACATGACATTGGTGATGATCTTTCCAAACAGCCTTTTACCTTGGTTGCCATTAGGGTTTCAATACTATGAAATAAGGTCTGTGCTCTGCCTTTAGCATCATAAATGCAGAGTGATTCCATTGAAGCCATTTACCAGTGCAACAGAGCTGAATATGGCTCAATACAGATATTTTAAAACCACCCCATACAGTGGAGGGGGCATGGGAAGGAAGAGAGGAGAATTTTGCATTTCAGTTTCCTAGAGGGGAGTATTTGAGTTTTATTTGAATGTGACCATCACTTCAAGAGGCTGAATTTCAGTTGTACATAAGCTGAGCAGTTTATACTAATGATGGTTTGGTATTTTAATGTTTGATTATAAAATGTGTGCACCTCATCCTATATTGTTTTTGGGTTTTTTTAAGTGTGTTATTACTTCTGTTTTGTAAAATCGTTAGGAAACCTTGTACTGCTCTACAGACATGCTTCATATGTAAACGTTTAATTGCACCATGCCACGTTCTGTAAATGGGAAGATTGCTGTCCCCCTGTTTTGAACTCCTGTAGTGACTAATGTTTGTGTTCCCATTTCCGTCTGGCTGCACAACCAACTCCTTCTAGAACATACGCAGGTAGTAAACTAGCTTTTTCTGCCCAGCCACTTCTTTGGCCCTCAGTAGCTACAACTGAAATAGACCAGGAACATTTCAAATACTGTAGAGTAGCTAATAAATCTTGGATGATGTCTCATGCTTAAACCTTCTGTTCGCTACAGTAAACCATCATGTACTTTTGGGGGGGCTCTTAGTAACCTGTTGCTTCTTTTCACAGGTCAGCACCTTGCCAAAAAATGGCTTTAAATTAAAATGCTAGTCTTGCTTGCTGGCTTGTTGGCAAAAACACACCCTCCCTGTGGATTTGATGCATAATCAGTTTAAAAGTTTTGCAACAGCATTTGGAGTTCTGCTTGTCGTCTAGCATAGTAATGTGTACAGACAAGCTAGCTTTTTATAAAGGCTTTCCTTCTACATGTAATGGCTCTTGTAAAGGTCCCTTCTTCTGAACTGACTAGCCCTCTGCTGCCTCTGAGGTTGAGAAGTTCCTAAGTGGAGCCTAATTTACAATGTACTCAGCACCTCATCAGTATTCACCACTCCATTGACTTCATTGCTCTGGATCATTCAGCTCTCTGCAGGGTCTGGCCCCAAGGACACTACATCTTTCCTCTTCTTGACGGTCTCCATTATATTAATAGCTTGAATACCTAAGTAACACCCCTGTTCTGGCACTCTGTAGAGCACACATAGCCCTTTCACCTGTGTGACCCCGCTGCTGTAACTGAGGATAGTCTGGCCCTTTTTGGCTATCACTGGCTGTGTATAGTGCCAACAGGGCAGCTCCAGAGTTAACATTTTAATTAGAAATTGCAAATGCACTAATGTTTTAGGGGCTAATCTACAGTAATAATGAATACCTGCTTATATGTGAAAAGGAAGCTTGTTTTTCCTTTTTAAATAAAGCTGTAACTAGATAAGGTATGAAGTGAAAAGCATACCTTGTGTATTAAGACTCCTATTTCGTATTATTGTGTGATTAAAATCCTGTATAAATTATTTGCACACTTTTTTTTTTTCTTTGCATGTTCAATTCCGATTTTTACAGCGGTTTGGTACAAACAGTGATGTATTTTTGTAAATTGTCTTTGACACTGAATTGCAATAAATATTCAAACAATGTGAACCTTGGTATTTAGTTGTTTGTTGCTTTCAAGTGAGTAGGCTTCTCGCAAATGTAAATTGAAAGACTCACCTGCAAGTCTATCCAGAGCTTAAATACCATGGCAACAGGTGCTTTGGTAATACCCAGAATGGATAAATCCACTGTTTTCTTGTAAATCAAAAGAAAAGAAGGTTAATGCAATTGTCTTCAGTAAGGGCCAATAAAAGGTCAATGGTTAAATGGGACTTAAGTGATGCATAGACCTTGCAAAGGAGCATATTTCACCCTAAATGAGTTATGATTCACATGTATCCAGCTGCTTCTAAGCTATGTAGTTTTCACATTGGTACTCCAAGTTGGAGGATTACATAAGCAATATATCTTCTGGCCCTGGGAACCTGAAGACTTTTAATCAGAAAACTGCAATTGAAATCAAAAGGACTTTAGCCCAAGTTGTGACTGCATGATCAGAACAAAGGTGTCTGATCAGATGATGGGGAATTAAACACAAGGAATACCTTAGCCTGACATGTTAACTCTTCAGGAAGACAAATAACTGAATGACAAACGGTCATTAAGACAGGAAGATTATATAGAAGAGGATGCCTGGCTAGGTTTCATAAAATAAACTAGGAAATGGGAGAAAATATAGAGTGGGGTTTTGTGCACAAAAAGACTTAAGACCTAGTTAACAAGTTTCAGAGCAAGTGTATCAGAGGTTTCTGAAACCCATCTCCAGAAACTCTACAATTAACTTTGGACAGACTGGGAAAACTTACCCTAAGACTTCTGTACTAAGTTAGCAGGGGCTGTGTAGCTAAAGCCCCACAGGTAGCAGTCTTCCAGGTGCCAGATTTCTTCTAAATTGGAGGCAGGGAAAAACATGCTTAGTGCCCTGATTCAGCAAATCTCTTGCTCAAGTTCCCCATTAAAGTCAATGGAATTAAGTATGTAAGTGTTTTACTTAACTGGGGCCTAGGACTTAGATCCTCAAAGGGATGTAGGTGTTGCAACGCTCAGTGTTGCAAAGCCTGACTTTTAGGCACCCAGAAAATCACTGGAACAACAAAGGAACCCACAAAGCCTGGGTTAGGTGCCCAGGCACCCTATGCAATGAATGGAGAGAGAGAGGTGCCTGAGAATGGGATCCATGAAAGCCAGTATACTAGGCAGTTTGTCACAACCAGCATGTGGGCAGTCCTATTTAGTGGTCGGAACAGGAGTCAAGCTGAATCAGGTAGTGAGAGTCAGAGTCTAAGATAAGCCAAAGGGCAAACTGAGAGTCAGAGTCTAGGGTCTGTCTGGAGCAGAGGCAGACAGTCTGTTGCTCAGACAGCTCCCTATCATGGCTTCCTGGCTTAAATACTGGTGCCAGCCAATCAGGGGCTGTGAAGAGCTGCCACTCAGGTCCTGCTGAGCAGCATTTCCTGCTGAGCCCAGCCTCACAGGGTGATGTAGAGGTGCCAATGGCCCAGAATCCCCATAGTCTCAGGTTCTAGCCCTGCAGGTTCTTACATCATCTTCCCGACTCCACCCCCTTTGAGGTGGTGTCAGGCTTGGCTGGGTGAGTATTGTGGAATTCATCCAACAGGTTAAGGGTGTGGACATAGGACGCAGGCTCCCAAGTGTGTTCTTCAGGGCCATAGCCTCCGCAGTCCACCAGATAGTACAGACGGATGTATTGCCATCAGGAGTTGAGGATGGCATGCACTTTGTATTCCTCATGACCCTGGATTTCTACTGGTGGAGGCAGCAATGTAGTTAAGTTGGGGAAGGGGTTCTCAGTCTAGGGCTTCAGAATAGAGATTTGGAAAAATGGGTGTATTCTGAGACAGGGGAAGCTGGAGCTTGAAGGTAACTGGGTTAATTTGCTGGCATATCAGGACAGATTCCAGGAACTGGTGGTCCAATTTGTGGGAGGGTCACCTAGTCTGGAGGTGTTTGGCAACAAGCCACACCTTTTGGCTTACTGTAAATGTTGGTGCTTCTTGTTGCCGACAGTCTGCATGCCTCCTGTAGGCCTCCTTCTCCTCTTCTCAGTGGTTCTTGAGCTCTTTCTGAATGAGATGGATCTGTTGGACGCAGTGAGTGGCAACAGGATTCAGGAAGGTTCCTGGTAACACTGGGTGGAAATGGATGGAACCTATCATTAGTGAAGAAGGGGAGGCATAGTCAGCCCTGCTGTAAGAAAACTCTGCGTATGGCAGGAACATGGACCAGTTATCTTGATGATAATTTACAAAGCACCTTAAGTACTGCTCCAGTACTTCGTTCACCTATTCAGTTTGCCCAACTGTTTGGGGGTTATATGTGGTGGAGACAGTTCAATGTGCGATAGTCTACACAGAGGCATAGTGACCCATCCTTCTTCACGAAGTGAACTGGTGCCCCTGCTGGAGAGGTAAACCGCCGAATGAAGTCCTTGGCAAGGTTTTCCTGAACATACCCACAGAGCGCCTCCAGTTCTCGTTCAGACATGTAGTATACCTGTCCGTAGGGCACTTTTGCCCTGGCTGTAGGTCTATTGGGCAGTCGTAGTTTCTGTGTGGGGGTAGTGAGTCTGTATTTTTCTTTTTAATCACATCCAGGTAGTTGTGATACTTGTGGTTCTGGTCTAGGGCCGCTCCCAACTGGCCAGCCCCTGCTGTCCACAGTTTTGCTTCTAAGGGTCTCCACACATCCTGGAGCCCTGGTTGCAGGTCAGTTGGAGATTGATTGATTGCTTTGTTACTTTCTGACAGTATTCAGAGGAGAAGCTAATGCTTCACCATTTTTCCAAATCTCCTCCACCACCAGGAGATGCACAGGCCATGCCACTCCAACCAAGGACCCCCAAGAATTATCAGGTAGAATGGGGAACGGATCACATCAAGGAATACTGTTTCTCAGTGCCCTTACATTACGGCTCTTGTGTCACTGGTCCCAAAGATAGGGGTGACCCCCCCAATTGTCTCCACAAGGTCTGGTGTGGGTTTTAGCCAGAAGGGAATCTGAAGAGGTTTGGCCGCTGGTTGGAGGGCAGCCTGCCCCTTCCATCATCTGTGGAGGGGTTGGGTGGGATTGAGGGGTTGGGAGGACGAAGATGTCTGAGCAAACTGTCATGACTAGAATGTGGGTGGTCAGATCTAGTGGTTGGAGCAGGAGTCGGGAGTCAGGTACCAGGAAGTCAGAATCCAGGATAGGCCAGAGTGCAAACCAAGAGTCAGGCATCAGGAAGCAGGTAGGATCAGGTTACTGGAGGTTTGAGTCCGTGACGGGCCAAAGAGCAAACCAAGAATCAGGAGGCAGGCAAGTTCAGAAGCCCGAGTCTCGGGTCTCCCACAAGCGGGGTCTGGAACAGAGCCAGGCAAGCAGTCTATGTTGTTGCTCAGACAGCTCCCTGTTATGACTTCGTGACTTATATAGTGGTGCCAGCCAATCAGTGGGCTGTGAGAAGTTGCCATTCAGATCCTGCTGGACCATATTTCCTGCTGAGCTCAGCCTCATAGGGTCCTCCCACGGGAAACCAGTCTAAGCCTCCTGGGGAGATGTGGAGGCATCAGTGGCCCAGAAACCCCCTGGGCCCTGCTTCTAGCCCTGCAGGTTCTTAAACAATGTCTCATGATCAGTGGACCTGGAATCAGAGGGCCAATGTTCCCTGGAGGGACTATTATTGACAAGACACCAGTGGGACAGGGAATATGGGGACTTAGGCTGGAAGCAATTCAGCCACATGGGCAGAACAGTCCACAGGGTTTAATAAAGTTTAATTTGTTCAATTTAACCTGCAGTCAGCTTTGTACTTTGTGAATGGAACATGGTGGCTGCATCTGAGGGGGAGTTTTCTGAAGTGCAGAAGCTGGCAGTATGAGCCATAGAACTCAGTCTGAAGTCCCCAGAGCTTTAGATTTTACAGACCAAAACCTAGCCCAGAGGGTACCCGGTGGAAGAAGAAGTTGGAGCTATACAGAGCGCTGGCCATGCAGGAGGACAATAGCAGGAAATTAAAACCATTATTTTACCATATTGGGGAACAAGGCAGAGGGATCTGCACCACTCTGAATCTCCCCACTGCCTCAAGCCTCACAGCCGTCCTAGGAACCCTATTGTTCTCCTCCAAAGGGACCGATCATGGTTTCGTACCCAGTTCGATCACAGCCAGTCATGGCACTGAAATCTCCAACCACTAGCAATGTGACATGTGGTGTAGCTGACTGGATTTTTGCTGCTAGCTGATGGTAGAATGCATCCTTTCCAGCTAGTGATGCGGCACTTATGCCACAACAACAGGTAAGTGTCAACAGGTTGAAGCCAAGCATGGAGAGATGGGGTTCCGTGTGGCTGAAAGCTGTGCCAGAGGTTGTCTAATAACCGCACCTTGAGTTTCGGGTGGAACACCAGTGTGGAGGAATGTTGCTCCTTCAACAGGAACTTGATTACTTTGTGGCAGACCAGCCGCTGTAATGCTGGTGATTATGCTCTTGTAATGGGTGAGTCTTTGACAAGAGCTGTCTTGTATCCAGTGCCACTCAGTGTTAACACGTTCCGTGTGGTAACATGGAATGCATCTCTAAAGTCTGGTTTTGACTTCAGGAAGTTGGGATCGGGGGGTGGAGGGGCTGCAGTTTCCCTAAGTGAGGTTTAGGTCACATCTGTCCCATGCATGCAGAGCACGGTCCGCATCCTGAAGTTGGTAATAATGGGGGCTTTAATCCTGGTGCTGTTGTCATGGTCAATTGTCCCTTGATTTCACTGTGCCTCCTTGGGAATGGGGAGACATAGAGGCGTTCTATTGTTGGGGACATCATCTCCCTTCCCAGGAACTTTTCTGCCAGATGCTGTTGGTTCCTGAGAGCATGGATGACCCTTACAAAGATCTAGCTTTCCTTCTGCTGATGTGATTCACACATCCATAGTCCTGGCTCCTCCACCTTCACCACCATTGGGGAACCTGACTCTCATCCTCTGGGTCCATCTTTGGCCTTTGCTCGTTACCCTGACCAGCAGCCCTTATCAGGGGCCTATGGGACCTGAGGCTTGCATGGGAAGATGACCACACCTTGAAGCAGAGCAGCTTACAGCGCTACTACCCACTACCCCAATATTTATTACTACTCATTATTTACCACTCCCCAATTTTTTTGTCATCTGCAAACTTTATCAGTGATGATTTGATGTTTTCTTCCAGGTCATTGATAAAAATGTTAAATATCATGGGGCTAAGAACTAACCCCTTGGGACTTCACTGGCAATACACCTGCTTGATGACAATTCTACATTTACAATTACATTTTGAGACCTATCAGTTAGCCAGCTTTTAATCCATGTGTAAAAATGTAAATTTTATATCATTTTAGTTTTTAATCAAAATGTCATATGTGACCAAACACCTTACAGAAATCTAGGCATATTACATCAACACTATTACCTTTATCAACCAAACTTGTAATCTAATAAAAAGTGTTAGTTTAGCAGGCTCTATTTTCCATAAACCCAGATTGATTGGCATTAATTATATTACCATCCTTTAATTCTTTATGAATCAAGTCCTGTATCAGCCTGTAGTGGGGCAGTTGCCCCACTTTGGCAGACAAAGAGTTAATAGCAGCCCTTGGAGTGGCTGCACAGAATCCACCCAATCAGAGAAGGCTTAGAAGGAGCTAATCAGGGCCAGGCTGGGCCGTATATAGAGGCTGACAAGCAAGAGAGGAGGACTGGCTCCCAGGGATAGTACCTTTGATAGAGCAGTCCTGGGCAGGCTCAGGAGAGCAGAGGGAAAGCGCCAGCCTGATACCTGCCAGGCTGAGGCCCCTGAAAGAAAGGGCTGAGAAGGTGCAAGGTCTAAAGGGAAGTGGCCCAGGGAACGCAAGCAGTAGAGGGGAGAAAAGGAGGGCAGGACATGGCTGCGGCCAGAGGACCAGGACCCAGAGTAGTGGGTGGGTCTTGGTCTCACCCCCCCCCCACCCACACCCCCGCTTCCACTGCACCTGCATGCTCTCCCCCCTTCTCCTCCCTTTCTTTTCTTTTTGTTGTTTTTTTTATTTTCTGCTGTTGCGAGAGTGCTGGCCGGCTGCCGCCGGCTGTTAGCCCCCCCCCGCCCGCCCTTGGACACTGCTGCCGCTCCAACTGAAATCCCCCCCTGAGAGAGGGGGGGCCTGCCGGCCCGCTCCCCAGAGGGGGGAAGTGGAAGGACCCAGCCCCAGCCGCTTGCTGTTTGTCTGCGGACCCGTCTTCGGTCGAGAGGACTCTTATCACTTACTCCGGCATTTCCGGAATGCTGTTGCTGAAAAAAAGAAAACCTGGAATAGACAGAGAAAAAGCCGTCCACCAGAGGAACACTGCCCGGGGAATCTACAAATCGCCGTGGAAAGGGCCTAAAGGCCTTGACTGTGTCTTAATTGTGTTTGTAGGGACACGGGAGGTGTGGCACAGAGCTGCCCCCCGATCCATCTGTGTCCTCCCAACCCCCACACTATGACCTTCCTCACTGCCCCCTCCGCCCCGCCATTTTTGCTGGCTATCTAACATCTGCCTCTGGACTCAGCTGCTCGCCCTGATTCCACCGCGTGGACCAGAAGCACCAGTCAACCAAACAGGACTCTCTGGACAAGCGTACGATGGTTTATGTGCCCCCCCCCGAATTGTCCACCCCACAGCTTGTCCCTTTCTATCTGCTCCCAACTCCTGTTAACCACCTGCCACCGCCCCCGCTGGGGCATCAGCAATGGAGGGCACCACGGTGACCTCCACCGCTGCCATGCCCATCGCCTCCCCACACTCTAGGGAAGCCCCTCCAGCCGGCGGGAAAGGCCAGGGCAAGAAGAAGGGGAAGGGCCCCGCTAAAACCACCGGGCCCTCCATGGCAGGGGCCACCCCCACTGCTGCAGCCCCGCCACCGACCACGGCGTCCTCCCCCGCTGCCCCCTTCACCAGCTCTGCGGATGTCCCTCCCTCAGCCCCCAGGACGTATGCTGGGCGGTGGCAGCCCCCCCCCCCACCGCCTCGTCATCTCTCCCCCCCACCGCCTCCGCCACCCTCAATAGCGGCCGGGGCCCCTTTCCCACCATGACAAGGAAGCACGGTGTCCGATGCCTCCTGGTGCCCCCCTCGCCCCACGTGGAGACCTACGTGCGGGCGTTGGCAAGGGTGGTGGGGCCCTCGGCCATTGTGGCGGCCTCCAAAATGTACGGGAAGGTCGTCTTCTTCTTAGCATCAGAGGCTGCCGCCCAGGAAGCGGTGGAGAGGGGCCTGGCGGTGGGGGGGGGTGTTTGTCCCCCTAGAGCCACTAGAGGACCTGGGCATCCGCCTGGTCCTGACCTCTGTCCCTCCTTTTCTCCCCAGTGCTACCCTGCTACCCATCCTTTCCACCCTGGGGAAACCTGTTTCTGTCATCAGCCCTCTCCCATTGGGCTGCAAGGACCCCACCCTCCGTCACATTTTTTCCTTCTGCCGGCAAGTACAACTTTTATTGCCGTCAGTGGCGTGCGACGGAGTGGCGCTCGAAGGGTCCTTCCTAGTCCCCCATCAGGGGACCCCCTACCTGGTGTACTTTTCCACAGGGGAAGCCCAGTGCCACCTCTGCCGGGCGTCAGGGCATGTCCGGAGGGACTGCCCTTAGCCCGGCAAGGAGGGGCACCTGGGATCCCTGAGACCCGGCTGGACATCGGCCCCGTCATTGCCGACGCCCCTGGCCGCCCGGTACCCGAATCCGCCCCCCTCCTCTTCGGACCACCGCTACTCCAGCTCAGGCCCAAGGGGCACCTCCCCTACAATGCCCAGCTGAGCAGGAGAGCCCCGCCCTCGCTGCTGACAATCTGGCGGGGCCTATGGAGGAGGGTGTGGCAGAGATACCACCAGGCATGGGAGAGAGCCTGCCCCAGGCAGAATCCTCCCTCCCTTATGCCGCCCCACCGCCCCCCCCCAAGTCCCTGAGCCATCGCCTTTACCCCCTGACACGACCCCTGCTAACCAGCCCCCAGATGATGCCATGGAGGGCTGGGCCCTAGTCCAGGGGAAGCGAGGCTAGCGGAAGGCTCAAGTTCCGCCTCATTTACCCGAGGTGGAGGCCCCCCGGAAGACCAGGAAGGGGGGCACTGATGCCGAACCTTCCGCTTTGCCCACAAGTGCGTCCCATCCACCGGTGTCAGCCGGGAAAGACGTGGCAGCACCGGAGGGTAGTGTCTCCCCTCCATGGGAGACCCTCCCCTCCGAGACCCTCGAGGAAGCCTCTTCTGTCCTGACACTACCCGAAGCCCCCGTGAACCCCGAGACAACCATCATGGTGGGTGCCGGCGGGGAGAACCCCGAGGCGGCGGAAAGTTCCTCTCCTCCATGTTCGAGGAGATCGAGGCCTTAGATCTGACCCCGGTTGCCCAGGGGGAGGATGATCTTTTGCCAGCAAATCTCAATCTGGGCGACCTCACTCCACCCCTCTTTTCCCCATGCTCCCTCCCCTAACTGTTGCTTCCGCTCCCACCTCCGAGGAGCCCCTGGACTCCTCCACCAACCCAGCCACTGATGGCACCCTGCTGACGACCACCGAGCCTGCTCAGGTGACAGCCAGCGCCACGCGGCTGGGACACGAGTCGCCAGGGGCATCCCCCGTTGGTGCGGAGCAATCGACTTCCTTCCTGGGAGGGGGACCTACAGAAGATAATCCACCTCCTGATGCTGTGGCTGCTAAATCCACCACAGAGCGCATGCCCAGTGTCACTGAGAGCTCCCTCCCCACCCCCTTAACCCTTAAGCCTGATCGTGAGGTGCCACCATCCAGCTACTTGCCTCCCGAAACCCAGAACCTCGCCCCGCCCCTGCCCCTATCCAGTTTACCTCCTGCAATATGATTGCTGCCCCCGGAGCTGTCTCCTTCCCTTTCCCAACTGATGACCCCCAGGGAGCGGCCTTTGTGTTCTCCTGCCCCAACCCATTAGGAGCTGCTATTTTCCCTCCACCGCCCCCTATCGCCCCAGAGCTTAAGGCGGGCCTAGAAGCTCCAACCCATCAGGCACCCCGTCGGGGGTCCGCACCCTGCTTGTCCGTTTTAGTGGACCACAGGGCTGCACCAAGGGCCCCGCCGGGGAACAACCGGGAAACCATAACCCCACCCCCCCATGAGCTGCGAGGAGAGCTGCGGAAGTTTTTAGAGGACGTCCGTGGCTCCCGCAACAAGGTACAGCTTGCTCTCCAGCAATGGGGGGATTTTTTTCAAATCCTCCGGGCCACAAGGGCCCTCATGGGGGAAGGTAAAGGGACGGGGAAGCAGGATGCCGCGGCCTACTGGCGTGTCCGTGTCTTCCATGACCAATTACTCACCTACGGGATGGGTCAAGGACTGTTGCGTGGCCCGCTGGGGGATGCGAGCGTCCCTGCCAGTGAGGATCTCCCCCGGCCCTCCCCATGACACCTCTCACCATCGCAACATTGAACATCCGGGGTTGTAGGATGGCTCTCCACAGGTCCCAGGTGCTCTCCTTCCTTCGGGAGGGAGGGTACTCTGTGATTTTCCTGCAGGAGACCCATACGGATCCGACCGCCGAAGATAGTTGGTGGCTGGAGTGGGGGGACAGGGTCTACTTCAGCCATTCCACGATTCGGCAGGCTGGAGTGGCAACCCTGTTCTTCCCCGACCTATGGCCCGAGGTGCTAGGGGTTGCCGAGGCCATACCGGGTCGCCTGCTGCATCTCCGGGTCCGTATAGAGGGGCTCGTGGTTAACCTCGTTAATGTCTATGCCCCGACATCGGGCCGAGAGCGGCTGCAATTCTATCAGCAGGCGTCCACTTTCCTCGGCACCTTAGATTCTCACGAGTGCCTGGTCCTGGGAGGGGATTTTAATACCACCCTCAAGGAGCAAGACCGCTTGGGGACCGAGCAGAGCCCGGCCGCCGCGGACACCCTCCAGGAGATAGTTGAACATCACTCCCTAGTGGACATCTGGCGTGACCACCACCCGGATGACACTTCCACGTTCACCTTTGTCCGGGTGGAAGCCCATCGGTCGAGCCACTCCCGGTTGGACCGCATTTATTTATCACACTTCCATCTCTCATGAGCCCACTCCTCCAGCATTCGGCTGGCCCCATTTTCTGACCATCACCTAGTCACCATGACAGCCTCCCTCTGTGCGGAGAGGCTGGGGCCGGCCTACTGGCATTTTAACAACAGCCTGTTGGAGGATGAGGGCTTCGTGACGTCCTTCTGGGAATTCTGGCTGGCCTGGCAAGGGCAGCAGCGTGCCTTTCCCTCGGTGCGGTGATGGTGGGACGTGGGGAAGGTGCGCACCAGGCTTTTCTGCCGCGACTACACCCGGGGCACCAGCCGACGGAGAAATGCGGTGATAGAGCAGTTGGAACGAGAGGTCTTAGAGCTGGAGAGGCGTCTGGCCGCCAGCCCCGAAGACCCGCTCCTCTGCAGAGCGTGCTGGGAGAAGCAGGAGGAGCTCCGGGCCCTCGAGGACCATCAGGCCCGGGGCGCCTTTGTTCAATTCCGCATCCGCCTCCTTCGGGAGATGGATCGCAGCTCCCGCTTCTTCTATGCCCTGGAGAAAACAAGGGGAGCCAAGAAACACTTCACCTGCCTCCTGGCAGAAGACGGCACCCCCCTCACGGAACTGGTGGAGATGTGCGGGAGGGCCCGAGCCTTCTACGCAAGTCTTTTCTCCCCGGATCCGACCGACCCTAGCGCTTGCAGAGTGCTTTGGGAGGAGCTCCCTACGGTCAGTGCGAGTGACCGAGACCGGCTAGAGTTGCCTTTCACTCTGGCCGAGTTCTCGAAGCCCTCCGTCGTATGCCCACTAATAAGTCTCCAGGCATGAACGGGCTGACCGTGGAGTTCTACCGCGTGTTTTGGGACATCCTCGGCCCAGACCTAGTCACCGTCTGGGCCGAGTCTCTGCAGAGTGGGGCCCTCCCTCTTTTGTGCAGGCGAGCTGTGCTCGCCTTATTGCTGAAGAAGGGGGACCTCCGCGATTTACGAAATTGGCGTCCCGTCTCGCTCCTCAGCACGGACTACAAAATCATAGCGAAAGCAATCTCACTGTGGCTAGGGTCTGTGCTGGGGGACGTGATCCACCCAGACCAGACCTACACCGTCCCGGACCGCAGTATCTTTGATAACCTATTTATGGTTCGGGACCTTTTGGAACTCGGGCGTAGAGACGGTCTGTCGTTCGCCCTCCTGTCCCTAGATCAGGAGAAGGCGTTCGATAGGGTGGACCATGGATACCTCCTGAGCACTCTGCGGGCGTTTGGCTTCGGACCCCAGTTTGTGGGTTTTCTCCGGGTGCTGTACACTTCCACAGAGTGTCTGGTTAAGCTCAACTGGACCCTGACCAAACCGGTCAGCTTCGGGCAAGGAGTACGGCAGGGGTGCCCCCTCTCGGGCCAGCTGTATGCTCTGGCGATCGAGCCCTTCCTCTGTCTCCTCCGCAGGAGGTTGACAGGGTTGGTGCTGCGGGAGCCGGAGCTGCAGCTGGTCCTGTCGGTGTACGCTGATGACGTGCTCCTCGTGATCCAGGACCCCAGTGACTTGGCGCGGGTGGAGACTTGCCAGGCCATCTATTCGGCAGCCTCCTCCGCCCGGGTCAACTGGGTCAAGAGCTCTGGCTTGGCGGTAGGAGGCTGGCGGCAGGCAAGCTCCCTCCCACCCGCGCTTCAGACCATCCGGTGGAGCGTGGGTCTGCTGCTCTGCCTCGGCGTTTACCTTTCTGCCACGCACCCTTCCCCGCCGGAGAACTGGGAAAATTTAGAGGGCGGGGTGATAGAGCAGCTCCGGAAATGGACGGGACTACTCCGATGTCTCTCCCTCCGAGGGAGAGTGCTGGTGCTTAATCAACTAGTCCTGTCCATGCTCTGGTACCAGCTCAACACCCTGGTCCTAGACCCGGGTTTCCTGACCAACCTCCGGACATCGATTCTGGGGTTCTTTTGGTCAGGAACGCACTGGGCCCCTGTAGGGGTTCTTCATCTACCCCTGAAGGAAGGAGGACAGGGCCTGAAGTGTCTACACACTCAGGTCCGTGTCTTCCACCTCCAGGCCCTACAGAGGCTCCTCTATGGTGCAGGCAGTTCGGCGGGGAGCACACTGGCACACGCCATCCTGTGCCGCATCCGAGGGCTCCGATATGACCGGCAGCTCTTTTATCTCCGTCCGGGAGGTCTTCCGCTAGACCTCTCAGGGCTGCCGGTCTTCTACCAGGACGTCCTCCGGACTTGGAAACTGTTTTTAATGACCAGGTCCATGGCGGCCACCGAGGGGGTAGATCTCCTCGCGGAGCCCCTGCTACGCAACCCCCAGCTCCATGTGCAGGTGGCGGAGTCCCGCTCGGTGTGCCAGAGCTTGATCCTGGCAGAAGTCATGAGAGTCGGAGACCTCCTGGACTATGACCGGGGAGACTGGCTGGATCCTCTGACGCTCACCCGGCGCATGGGGCTCTCCAGACCTCGCATCCCCCGGCGCGTACTTCAGGAGGTGAAGGCCGCTTTGCCGCCCGCTGCTCGAGCTTACCTCGACCGGGTCCTGCTCGAGGGCACGCCCCGCCCACCCTCTACCCCAGGCCCGCCGGACCTTTTAATTGGACCCCTGCCCCGCAGACCCAATCGACCCCCTCACCCCTTCACTGCGAGCCAGCTGCATGAACTGCAGCAGGTACACTTCCAAACCGCACAAAGGAAACATCCATACACGCTCGTGCTCCACACCCTTCACGCCCTCACCCTAGTGTCCCGCCCCAACACAAAGGGGCGAGACCTTCTGCCACCTTTGGAGGGTGAGCAGCCCCGGTGCACTTGTTCCACCTTGGTTCCGAGGCCCGTCGGGGACATCAGTTGGCGGCTCCTTCATGGAGCTGTGAGCACGGGCACGTACTTGGCGCAGTTCACCCCCGTCGCAGATACTTGTCCCTTTTGTGGAGTGAGGGAAACCCTGGCGCACGTATATTTGGAGTGCACCAGGCTGCAGCCCCTGTTCTAGCTCCTCACAAATCTCCTATTACGTTTTTGGTTGCATTTTTCCCCTCACCTTTTTTTATGCACTCCCCATCCGTGGCCTCACAAAGTCGCGGGATCTCCTAGTTAACCTCCTCCTTGCCCTGGCTAAAATGGCCATCTATAAAACCAGAGAGAGGAGGTTGGCCGATGGAGTTTCCTGTGACTGTGGGGCCGTTTTCCGATCCTCGGTCCATTTACGTATCCGGGCGGAGTTCCTCTGGGCGGCGTCCACAGACTCCCTTGATGCTTTTGAGGAGCGGTCCGAGGTTCTCTGCTTGGTGTCCCCATCCGGGTCCCTTTGTCTGACCCTTTGATTGGGGGAGAGAGTAAGGGACCCCAGCCCCAGCCATTGCTGCTGCGGACACCACCACCTTAGAGGAGTCCTTTCACATGTGGGTGCATGTGCCCCCCCCCCCGGATTGTCCACCCCATAGCCTGCCCCTCTTGTTGGGTGCTTTCAGAGGAGGGAATTGTTGGTGACACTCGGGTGTGGCGCCAGGTAACTCGAGGGGGTGGAAGACCATGAGAGTCGATGAAGCCCCCTCGCTCTGGGCCACCAGGTAACTCGGAAGGGTGGAAGACCACGAGAGTCGAGGAAGCCCCCCACTCTGGGCCCAGGCAAGCTTGAACACTTCCCTCCCCTGAAGCTAATGAGAAAACAATTGTGATTGGTTGCTGTGTTATACATTGCATATGCTGCTGTTTTTACTTTGTAAGTGTGTTATGCAAATAAAAACATCTTTTGCTTCAAAAAAAAAAATTACTCTCCTATAGCCATCTTGCCTGACCCTGTCACAATAACCAGTTTTGATCTTTATGCCTGCTACTTATAATCACTTAAAACCTATCCTTCTGTAGTTAATAAATCTGTTTTTATATTTGATCTAAAACAGTGTGGTTTTGGTTGAAATGCTTGGGGACTCTCAGCTCAGCTTAACAAGGGCTGTTGAATAACCACTACCCTTTGTTGAAGTGGTGAACTAATTAATGAGCTTGCACTGTCCAAGGGAGTCTTAAGCAGTGTAAGACAATATATTTCTAGGGTGAAATGCTGGGGACTGGGGTGATTGCTTGGTGCCTCTCTCTGTATAATTCATGAGTGGCTTGGAGAGCCTTCACGCAATTTAGCTGGATGCGGGTCTCCACATGCTGATGGCTAAATGATTACAGCACCTCAAGAGGTTTGCTATTTGTCACTGGCATAGCTTTATAAGAGACAACCCAGGCTGGAGAGTTAAGGGGCACAGCAGTCCCACAATTTCAGGTTGTACCCTGGGGGTCCCATCAGACCCTGAATTGAGCCAAAGACTCAGACTGAAATTATTTGAAGCCTTTGGTATCTTTCATAGGGATTTTATTCCAGATAAATAAGTAGAGCTAGTAGACCACTTGCTGAATCTTTTTTCCATGGAAAATTGGGTTTTCAACTAAATTAAAATTTTAATAGAAAGTGCCCTTCCTTGAACACTTTTAATTAATTTTAATCAGAAAACCAAAATTCTTTTTTCAACAAAGCAAAAGTTTCCACTGAAATTTTTGGTAACTATTTTTTGTTTTTATTTGGGCTGTTGATTAATCACAGTTAACTCATATGAACTAAAAAAATGAATCTTGATTTAAAAAATTAATCGTGCTTAATTGCACTGTTAAACAACAGAATACCAATTGAAGTGTATTAAATACTTTTGGATATTTTTCTACATCTTAAAATATATTGATTTCTATTACAAGACAGAATACAAACTGTACACTGCTGACTTTATATTTTTATTTTTATCTCTGGAATGGTAGTTGAAACATGATGGAACATATGAATCTTTAGCGCTTCTGGCATGTAAATATCTTTCAATGCCAGTTACAACAGTGCCATGCGAACACCTGTTCTCACTTTCAGGCATTATCTCCTACAAATTGTAACTACATTTGTTTGCCTGAGCAATTGGCTGAAGTAGGACTGAGTGGACTTGTAGGCTCTAAAGTTTTATACTGTTTTATTTTTGAATACAGTTATTTTTTGTACATAATTCTACATTTGTAAGTTCAACTTTCATGATAAAGAGATTGCACTTCAGTACTTGTTTTAGGTGAATTGAAAAATACTATCTTTTTACAGTGCAAATATTTGTAGTAGTAAATATAAAGTGAGCACTGTACACTTTGTATTCTGTTTTAATTGAAATCAATATATTTGAAAATGTAGAAAACATCTAAAATATATAAATAAATGTTGTTCTATTATTAACAGTGCAATTAATTGCGATTTAATTTTTTTAATCACTTGACAGCCCTAGTTTTCATCAATCTTCTGCAGGGGGGGGAAAAAAGGTCCATAAAGCTCTATAAGTAAATCCTGGGGGTTTAAATTCCTTCTCTAACTGGAAAGACAGAATTGCATCCATTTTGTTTCTTATAGTGTATTATTCTGTACTTGTAAAATAAACAATCTGATGTTAATATGTTTTACTTGGATCATTTAAGTTGTGGTCATAACTGGCCTTGAACCGATGGCAGAAAAGCAGGGAGGAAGGAAGTGGGAGGAAAGCAGGAATTCTGAGATTGAAATAGAATGTATATTCCTCCGCATTCTTAGATACCAACTGCTCTTTAGTCCTTCATCATACTGTCTGCTTGACTGACTTCTATCTTTGCTGTCCTTTGTGGGCATCAGAGCCCACGCACTGACCTGAGCAGGTCTGTCTAGACTGCTATTTTTAGCCCCATAGTGCAAGCCCAAGTCAGTTGACCTGGGCTGTGAGACTTGTTGTTTTTGCAGTGTACATGTACCCTTTGCTTTCTGAGAAGAAACTAAGATAGAAAATGTACCAACTAATATGAAATTTAAACATGGGTGAATACATTACATGCCAACCACTTAGTGACAGATTATTATATAGTGAAATGATAGCAGATTATACAAAAACCTGTGCGTCTAACTAACTCCATCAGTCCCAGAGACTGAATTTTCTCTATTTTGAAAGCACAGTGAGTTTCATCCAGCTTTACAAACATTTTTAGTCTTTATTATTTTAATCAGATATCATATAGTTAATGAAAGTTGCATTCACATGGGTTGGTCAAAAAAATGAGCATGCTATTGATAATCTTTACTATAGGCATCGACTCTCTGGGTGCTCCAGGGATGGAGCACCCACAGGGAAAAAGGGTGGGTGCTGAGCACCCACCGGTAGCCCCCCTATCACTGCATCCCCCTCCCTGCAGTGCCTCCTGCCTACCGGCAGGCCCCATCAATCGATGCCTCCCCCTCCCTCCCAGGGCCTACCGCCTGCTGAGGATCAGCTGTTTCACAGTGTCAGGAAGTGCTGGTGGGGAGGGGAGGAGCTAGGGCGAGGGCGCAGAGTGCTTGGGGGAGAGGGCAGAACTGGTTGGGGAAGAAGCAGGGTGGGAAGAGGTGCGGAAGAGGTGGGGTGGAAAGAAGCAGGGTGGGGTTGGGGCATTGGGGGAAGGGGTGGAGTGGGGGCGGGGCCTGGGCAGAGTTGGGGGGGAGATTAGAAACTCAGCGCCTGTGATCTTTACTATCCAATAACAAGGCTGTAGGTATAAAAATCTGAGTTCCCCCCCCCACCTCCTCCTTTCTCCTCCTGGTCCCCCCGCTGCTGCCTCACTGTTGAATGGCAAAATGGTAACATCAGCTATAGGGAGGGTTTCATCATGTGACATTGGTCATAAATCCCTCCCTGATCTGTCTATTGCATACTAGAGTCTGGTTTGTTGAAATGAGTCTGGCAAGGGTACAGTCCAAGAGCTACCCTGATTCAGCAAACAGATGCCCAACTTTAAGAATACGAGAATTCTCATTGGCTTCAATGGGATATTCACTTGTTTAAATTTAAGCCTGTGTTCAAGTTCATTGCTAAATCAGAGTCCTAGGACACCATGACTCTGTCGTCTTGGCCTTGCCCTGGAAAAGCTCTTCAGGGCTGCTCTTTTGGTAATCCTGCAGAGCACCCTCTTGCGTGTGTGAGGTTGGTATGGAAAACGTGGGGGAAGCAAACACCTACTTTGCTCTCCCAAGGCTGAGTCTGGGAGCGCTCTTTTTTTTAAATGGGTGGCCATGTGCAATGCCTCTCAGAATTTGACTATAATCCCCTTTCCTTCCCAGGTTACTTAGGAGGAGGCAACTCTCGCCTGTTGCCTGGGCACCTTAGGTCATTAGGGATAATGGGCAATTAGGTAGGAATCCCTCTAGTCAGCCCTCTGCAGCAGGACTCTTACTCCTATAAATATTTATAATTGGTGGTGCCCCCACCTGGGGAGGCACTGTATATACCTGTTGGTGTACCTTGGTTGCCTCCAAGAACAAAAATATAAGTAATGGATCTTATGCAGGCAATAAACACGCAAAATTAAACCAACACAATTTTACTTAAATTATCCTAACAACATACAATAGAAAATGCAACAAGTTAATATAGATTTCTATAATGTCTATAGTAAACATGGCAGGCGACCAGCTTGGCTTAACAGTGAAATCCTTGCTCATCTTAAAAACAAAAAAGAAGCTTACAAGAAGTGGAAGACTGGACAAATGACCAGGGAGGAGTATAAAAATATTGCTCAGGCATGCAGGACTGAAATCAAGAAGGTCAAATCACACTTGGAGTTGCAGCTAGCAAGAGATATTAAGAGTAACAAGAAGGGTTTCTTCAGGTATGTTAGCAAGAAGAAGAAAGCCAAGGAAAGGGTGGGCCCCTTACTGAATGAGGGAGGCAACCTAGTGACAGAGGATGTGGGAAAAGCTAATGTACTCAATGCTTTTTTTGCCTCTGTCTTCACGAACAAGGTCAGCTCCCAGGCTGCTGCACTGGACAGCACAGCATGGGGAGGAGGTGACCAGCCCTCTGTGGAGAAAGAAGTGGTTCAGGACTATTTAGAAAAGCTGGACGAGCACAAATCCATGGGGCCAGATGCGCTGCATCCAAGAGTGCTAAAGGAGTTGGCGGATATGATTGCAGAGCCATTGGCCATTATCTTTGAAAACTCATGGCGATCGGGGGGAGGTCCTGGAAGACTGGAAAAAAGCTAATGTAGTGCCCATCTTTTAAAAAGGGAAGAAGGAGGATCTGGGGAACTACAGGCCAGTCAGCCTCACCTCAGTCCCTGGAAAAATCATGGAGCAGGTCCTCAAGGAATCAATTCTGAAGCACTTAGAGGAGAGGAAAGTGATCAGGAACAGTCAGCATGGATTCATCAAGGGCAAGTCATGCCTGACTAACCTAATTGCCTTCTATGATGAGATACCTGGCTCTGTGGATGAGGGGAAAGCAGTGGACGTGTTGTTCCTTGACTTTAGCAAAGCTTTTGACACGGTCTCCCACAGTATTCTTGTCAACAAGTTAAAGAAGTATGGGCTGGATGAATGGACTATAAGGTGGATAGAAAGCTGGCTAGATCATCTGGCTCAGCGGGTAGTGATCAATGGCTCCATGTCTAGTTGGCAGGCAGTATCAAGTGGAGTGCTCCAAGGGTCGGTCCTGGGGCCGGTTTTGTTCTATATCTTCATTCATGATCTGGAGGATGGTGTGGATTGCACCCTCAGCAAGTTTGCACATGATACTAAACTGGGAGGAGTGGTAGATATGCTGGAGGGTAGGAATAGGATACAGAGGGCCCTAGACAAATTAGAGGATTGGGCCAAAAGAAATCTGATGAGGTTCAACAAGGACCAGTGCAGAGTCCGGCACTTAGGACGGAAGAATCCCATGCACCGCTACAGACTAGGGACCAAATGGCTAGGCAGCAGTTCTGTAGAAATGGACCTAAGAGTTACAGTGGACGAGAAGCTGGATATGAGTCAGCAGCATGCCCTTGTTGCCAAGAAGGCTAACGGCATTTTGGGCTGTATAAGTAGGGGCATTGCCAGCAGATCGAGGGACGTGATCATTCCCCTCTATTCGACATTGGTGAGGCCTCATCTGGAATACTCAGTCCAGTTTTGGGCCTGTCAGGGTTCCTTCCCCACTCTGAACTGTAGGGTACAGATGTGGGGACCTGCAGGAAAGACCCCCTAAGCTTATTCTTACCAGCTTAAGTTAAAAACTTCCCCAAGGTACAAACTTTGCCTTGTCCTTGAACAGTATGCTGCCACCACCACGCTTTTTAAACAAAGAACAGGGAAAGAGACCACTTGGAGACATCTTCCCCCAAGCCTTACACACCCCCTTTCCTGGGGAGGCTTGAGAATAATATCCCAACCAATTGGTTACAAAATCATCAAAGACCCAAACCCCTGGATCTTGGAACAATGGAAAAGACAGTCAGGTTCTTAAAAGAAGGACTTTATTTAAAAAAAAAAAAAGTAAAAATCATCTCTGTAAAATCAGGATGGAAAATACTTTACAGGGTATTCAGATTCAAAACTCAGAGGATCCCCCTCTGGGTAAAACCTTAAAGTTACAGAAAATAGGAACAAACCTCCCTCTTGACACAGGGAAAATTCACATAAAACAAAAGATAAACTAATCCGCCTTGCCTGGCTTACCTATACTGGTTGCAATATTGGAGGCTTGGATTAGGATGAGCTGGAGAAGATGGATTTCTGTCTGGCCTCTGTCCCAAGAGAGAACAACACATAAACAGCACAAAACAAAAGCCTGCCCCGCCCCCAGATTTGAAAGTATCTTGTACCCTTATTGGTCCTTTGGGTCAGGTGCCAGCCAGGTTAGCTGAGCTTCTTAACCCTTTACAGGTAACAGGATGTTGCCTCTGGCCAGGAGGGATTTTACAGCACTGTATACAGAAAGGTGGTTACCCTTCCCTTTATATTTATGACAGGGCCCACACTACAAGAAGGATGTGGAAAAATTGGAATGAGTACAGCGGAGGGCAACAAAAATTATTAGGGGGTTGGAGCATATGACTTATGTGGAGAGGCTGAGGGAACTGGGATTGTTTAGTCTGCAGAAGAGAAGAAAGGGGGGATTTGATAGCTGCTTTCAACTACCTGAAAGGGGGTTCCAAAGAGGATGGATCTAGACTGTTCTCAGTGGTAGCAGGTGACAGAACAAGGACTAATGGTCTCAAGTTGCAGTGGGGGAGGTTTAGGTTGGATGTTAGGAAAAACTTTTTCACTAGGAGGCTGGTGAAGCACTGGAACGGGTTACCTAGGGAGGTGGTGGAATCTCCTTCCTTAAAGGTTTTCAAGGTCAGGCTTGACAAAGCCCTGGCTGGAATGATATAGTTGGGGATTGGCCCTACTTTGAGCAGGGGGTTGGACTAGATGACCTTCTGAGGTCCCTTCCAACCCTGATATTCTATGATTCTATACCCAATCAGTAGGTGGCACTGCAATAGCTCAGCTAATGGCTGCAGCTTTCAACAGCAAGTTGCAACAAAAACCTAACCCAGTGGTTCTCCACCAGGGGTATGTATTTCTTGGGGGGTACACAGAGGTCCTCCAGGCGTATATCAAGTCACGTAGATATTTGCCTAGTTTTTCAACTGGTTACATAAAAAGCAGTAGCGAAGTCAGTAAAAACTAAAATGTCATACAGATGTAACCCTTCTGCCTGTCAGAGTTGGCAGCAACAAGGGCCGGGTTCAGTATCTAGGGGATCCATTCCAATAATACAATACAACACCAGCTTGAGCCCCCACCCAGTGACCTGGGACAAATATATACCACCCCCGCTGGGCGCCTCCAAGAGGCAATACTTCCCATCTCGCAAGCACATAGTCTGAGTGTAGCAAAAAGCCTTTTAATAACAGAGAGAAACAATGTGGCATTATGTTGGGGAAACACCACCAACAGGATTCATAAAACAACCCATGAGCAAAAAACCCACCCCAAGCAAATTGGGCGCATGTCCTTTCCCTTTGGTTCTTGAGTCCAGCAACCCAAAATCACCTAAGGTCCCAAAAGTCCAACGACCCCAAAGTCTCTGTCCCTGGTCAGGGCAGCCCCGGAGTTCGAAAGTTTATCTGCAGCATTTTACCTCCCAACCTGGGTGGAGATTTTGGGGGTGGTTAAGGGGCACCTTACGTGGTCCAAAGCTGATGGCCCCACCTCTCCATGGGGCTCCGCTCTGCCAGCCGCCCCATGAGCTGCTCTAGGCATCCAACAAACTGCTCTGCGCCACAAGCCACTCTGCTCGCCACCCCACAAACTGCTCCACTATATATCTTCAGGCTCCCCCACTACTTAACACAACACTCAGTGATTTCAGCTCTTAGTAAGTTTAGCTCTTTTGTCATTTCAGCTTGTAGTAGGGGAACCTCAGTGCTAGTGCACTATTAGCCCAAAGTGAATTCAGCTCAGCAGCCTATAACTAGACTCCTAATGGAATCAAAATTAGCTCTGATAGTCCACAGCAGAGAAGAGAGTGCAATTAGCATGTAAGGCCCTCATCAGGGGACCTATACCACCAAGTATTAATACCTGTCCCCAGCCTCTCTCTCAATTCACACAGTTTTGGAACCCATGTCCCTTGCCTAGCGAATGCTACTTAGTTGATGGCGAGTCCCTCCATCATAACAAAAGGCCAAGTACAATTCCACTGTCCTTGATTCCCATAATCAGGGTAATAACAATTTATTCTTCCTGCCCCAATAACAGAGACACTGGGGATCCCACAGCAGCCAAAGTGACCATTTGGGCAGCTGTGGCCTCATTCTAGGCAGGGTGGGTGTGCCTATGCAAATGAGATCAGCCCCTGAAGTTCTTTTCCACAACTTGCCACACCTCACCACCAGATGTCAGGGTGGAGCTCATCCTGACTCTGCTTACATTGACAATAACTTGTTTATACTGCTCTATATGATACACTGAAATGAAAGTTCAATATTTATATTCCAATTGATTTTTTTTTATAATTCTATGATAAAAATGAGAAAGTAAGCAATTTTTCAGTAATAGTGTGCTGTAACACTCTTGTATTTTTATGTCTGATTTTGTAAGCAAGAAGTTTTTAAGTGAAGTGAATCTTGGGGCACGTTAGACTAAATCAGACTCCTTAAAGGGGTACTGTAGTCTGGAAAAGTTGAGTCACTGATGCTCGTGGCATTATACACAGATCCACCTCAGCCCTGAGTGCACACTCTTCCTTAAGCTTGTAGTCCTGGGCCCTCTCTTGCATTGGGCTGTGCTGGGTATGCAGGAGTTCAGGCCAGCACTCTGTAAGTATGGCAAAGGCAGTCCAGGTGAAACAAGGAGTGAGGCAACTTTGTACTGTGACCAGCTTAGGTTGCACAGTACAACTGACAGGAACAGTTGTTACCCTTGGGCTGTAGCTCTCTAATGTAACCCACCCTTCCCTCAACTGTCTGTAAGCCAAAGTCAGACCTGCTACACAACTGACAGCCTCCAGCGTCCTCTCTCAATGGCTAGCTGTGGAGAAGGCATCTATGAACTAGGCATCAGTGCTAACAAGTCATCAGATGTAGTGTAATCTTAACCCTGGTTGCGTGTTTTCAACCTCGGCAACTCAACAACAGGGCTCCGTCACAGCTTCTCCTCGGGCCAGACTCAAAGGGGAGCAGCAGCTCTCTGTTCCAGCTCCCAGCCCACAAGATGGAGGCCGCCAACCCTCTGCAGCAGTCTGACACAGGAAGCTCAGTCCAGTCCCAGAGGGCACCACAACTGCATCATGGGCCTTGCAGTCCTTCAAAGCCAGCATACAATACACAGAGATCTATCTACTCAGCATACCTCTGAAATAGGGTGGCCACTCACATGTTCCCAGAGTACCGGACACTCCGGCACATCTGGGAACAGCATGGACCTACCCCTGCCTGCATAACCCTACCACTACATGCGAAGTCAGACCATACAAGGGATGCCATTTTCAACAGGGCGCTCCCCTACCCCACCGACCTGACCTTGCATGCAGTGTGTGTATGAGTTCCTGCTGGTGGGGGCGGAGCAGCACAGCACGCTATTCAAAATGGCATCCCTGGTCTGATACTGGACAAAACCACATCCAGTTTTGGCCCAGTACTGGATGGGGGACAGACCAGTCAAAAAGAGATAAAACTGAGCAAGTGGTCTCCCTACTCTGAAAAGATCCAGAAGGTCTTCAAACAGGTGTGCCATTGTTTTCAGCGGTTACATCTTTTCCCAGTTTTTTCACAGATCTTCCTCCAAAATTGTAATTTATTCATTTATTTTTCATTATCTTGAAGTCTAAATCCAGATAAATATGACTCCTGCAAAGGGACAGGACTTTCCATGCAATGGGTCATCAGAGTTTGTTTTGTTGTTTTGTTGAAACTTCTGATGTTGAAATAGCAGTTTTATTTGGTTCTTTTTCTAAAATAACTGGCTCATGGATCTAAGTGGAAACCTACAATCTTTCTTTCACCACACAATTTTTATAACTATACCCTCCACTTTAACCCAATGGTGGAATTAAGGGTTAATGCCTGTTAGGTCTATCTCTAGACGGTTGTAGAAAAACAGAAAAGGAATTACATTATAGTATGAAAGGAGAATTTAACCTTTTCTCTTCTAGCTATAGCATGTGACCATTTGGAAAAAATTGGTTTACTGCAGAGAATTTTTGAAAGTTTGAGGAAATAAAGAGCAATAAAAAGGCAGCTTTTCCACGGGGAATTATTTCACAGAAAATGCTGAGCCAAATTGTGCCCTTAATTACACCCCTATGATGATTCTCCTCCTTCAGCCCCTGAGGAAAAGCTGCATTTTTATCATTCTCTGCTTCCACAAACTTTCAAAAATGATCACCTTCTGAAATAAAAAATTGTCTCAAATACATTCCAATCTTCCCTTTCCCCTCCTACTGGAGAGACGAGGACCTCTCCCCTGCTGCGCTCCCATCAGAGAGACTGGGACTGTCCCCCCTCTGCTCCTACTGGAGAGACTGGGACCAGCCAGGACCTCTCCCAACTTCCTCCCCAACAGAAACACCAGCCAGGACCCTCCCCTCCACACAACCCCAATGACCTGGGGACCTCTTGTTGCCAACTGGCAGAGGGCAAGGGGTGTGCATAAAATTTTACAGGGATCCACTGGAACAATTATAAGCATAATAATTCCCTAAATGGTGGCATGTGAGGAAGCTACTGAGAGCCAGTAACACAGTGGTGGTCATAACCATTCTGAAATGCATGTAAGGAGAACATTTAAGGAGTTATGTACTGTGATGGGGTGAACTAGTCCCTGAGGCCACCTGCTGGAGGTCCTGCCACACCCTGCCCCAGAAAAGGTCAGTAGAGAGGTCCTCCAAGCTGCCTACAGCAGCTGTGTGGGAAGTGGCCAGTCAGCACCCAGCAGGTCAGTATAAGAAGAGCTGCAGGGCCAGAGCGAGTTCAGTTCCCTGCTAGAGCTGGAGGAGAGTAGATGGTGCTCCAGGCTGACAGCTGGGACTCCACCAGGACAAGGCCCTGAGGTCAGGGTGAAGAATGTGGTGGAGCCACGGGGAAGTGGCCCAGGGAATTTGTAGCAGCAACACCGTTTATTGAAAGGGACATGGTGGATGGCTGCTATCGATAGGGTCCCTGGGCTGGGACCTGGAGTAAAAGTTGAGCCTGGGTCTGTCACACCCTCTTCCCCCCCCCGCCCCCCCGGCCACTGGAAAAGTGGCCTGGACTTTAATACACCCAGAGGGGGAACTAAACTCTTTTAGTGGCCCAGCTGAAGAGCTGGGGCCAGAAAGACCCTGAGAGGGAAAAGACATTGCCTCCAGGGAGGGAGCCCTGGGGCACTTCTCCATACTGGAGCAGGGACAATTTGAGAGAGGCATTACAGAGGGCACTGAGAGAGTCCCCTGTTGGACTTGTACCCCAGAAGGGGTTTCCTTTGTTTTTATTTCACATACAGACCGTGTGTGACATGGCCGGAAGACTGAGTCAGCAAAGAACCACCACAAACAGGCAGAGAGAGCAGGCACATGTGCTCGGCCGGGGGGGTGGGGGTGCTCACGAGAGGCGAGTGCACCCCATCACATGTACCTATACTGGAAATTATGTTCTTATGGCAGGTAACCAGAAGGTGACATGTTCCTTTCAGTCCAGGGGTAACAGACGCTAATCTCCCATTTGGGTCATTGTGTGTCTCCATGGAGGCCTATTTGCATACAGAGCCGGATGCTGAATAAGAGATTGTGAAATCCACAAAAAAGGAGTATTCAGGAAAAACAACCAGCCTGGGGGCATCCCTTTTTATGAATAAGGACAATGGATTGTTCTGATATATCTGGGAATGCAAACAAGTGTTTGGGATCTTCCATCGAGGATATAAGAGCGGACAGCCTGACTTGTCTCATGGACAGAAGATCATAGCCAAGTCTGTCTGTAAAACACTGGAAGAACTTTGGGTGAACATTACTCTGTAAGACAGGAAAGTATCTAGTTAAGTCTAGATTTTTAGAATGCGTGTTATTTTATATGTAACCACTTGTTTCCAATACTTCTACACTGATATCACTTGAATCTCTGTTTTGTTAAATAAATTTTTACTTGTTCTCACTATAAACATATGTGAGCGCTGTATGTTATGCAGAGCAGTGATCTCATGTGACTGCTCTGTTATGCAGAGTGGTGAGCCCCTGTGGTAAACTGGGGTGTACTGCTTCTTTGGAAGCAGCTAAACTGTGAATAGTGCGAGCGTCCAGTGAAATAGCAGCTGGAGCTTTCACAGAAACACCAAATGTTGTGAGATTTGTGACAAAATCACCAGAGTTGTGAAGACCTGCAATTCTGGAACTCCTTTTCCCTATGAACGCTCACTTGCACCCTAATCCTGCAAATACATGCATGTGTGGGGTAAGTTAAGCATATGGGCAGTTCCATTGACTTCAATGAGAGCACCTATGTGCTTAAGTGTTTTGTAGTTTGTAGGCCCGCAGTGTATGATGCATGGCTTAGCTGTATAGTCAAGCTTTTACATGAAGGGGTTTCTAGTGACAGGTGGATTTATTTGAGGGTAGGGAGATAGGGATGTCTCCTCATCTGATATTGTTTCACTTCAATTATATATATATTTATATTTAAATGGCATAACTGCAATGCAATATAAAAGAAAGATAAATGAATGCCACATAAAAATGAGTAAACATCACAAAATTTACATAGGGTCTTTATATATTTCTATTTATACAATCAAAATGTCTTTTTTTTGTTTTTTGGCTTGGGGTTTTTTGATGTTTGTGTGTGTGTGTGTGTGTTTGTGTTTTTTTGGTCAAGTCTGAATAATTTATCTGTGGCAAAAAATTGTGTGTGTTTGAATGAGAGAACTGTCTGGAGGGCCAGATGAATTGGTTACAGGCAAGCAGTCCCAACAGCATCTTTAATATATACAAATTGCAGCATATCAATTTTCGAACCATATAATGACAGTGGATTGCAGCACACAGCCCCGTTCAAGAGGAAACCCTGTGTTCTGCAGCTCCACCTAGGGGGAAGGAACCATGTTGTGCTAGGTTACATGTGAGGCAGGAAGGAGTCTGGAGCTGGCTGGCAGGTGGAACAGGCCCTTGTTGGGTTGCTGCTGTACAAAGCCAGAGACCTCCCTGAATTCCAGAGACTCTGGGAAGGACTAGCTGGGACTGACAGGCTGAAGAACTTGGCCTCTGGAGGGAGATACCTCCACAGAGTGAACATTGTGGTTGGTGGGTGCAAGAACATGGCTCCTCTGCCACGGACTCTATATCTTTCAGAACATATTATGTTATCTCTTAGGGCCATTTTGGGAGCTCCATACTCATTCTCACTAACATCAGTATAATTATAATGAATTTGGAGGTAAATGGGGCTGGTTGATTGAAATGCAGCTCTTTGGGAGGCATTAGCCCTTGTGCTGTTAGGCAACATCACAGAAATCCATGTTTATCTTTTCATCAAACTCATCTTCTTCGTTGGAACTTTTACTAGAGCCAAATGTTTACAATGTAAGCACACAGCGTGTGCTTGTCAGCAAAGCGAATATCCTCATAATAGAGCAACAAAGTCTTCAAAATGATTTGCCAAGTTTCACACTTAGGCTGCGATCCTGCCTTTGTTACGCAGCCCACTGGCTCCAGTATTTGATTTGAGTGTGGAAGGCAAGGATTATAGCCTGACTAAGCATGTTCATTTATTTCATGTTGTTATTTTTTAAGTTCTAAGGAATATGAATTTGTGGTGTACAGTATGCTGGAATAATATTGTAGCTAACTGTACAGCACCTTCAGTAAGGCCATCCAAAAAAAATTGAGATAGAACAGCTCAAACCAAGGTCTTAAAGCATTATTGTATTTTGCAGATATTTGTCAGTGTTTATACTACCTGCTTATCTTCCTGCAGGAATCTAGTCTTTGACCTCCTTTAAGATAAATTAAGGGTTTTTGTTTTTTATAACTAAATCCGTTTCAGTTCCTGAACATCTCTATCTTGTCCAAGTTCTCTTATCACCAAGACCACTACCTGTAAAACAGGATGCTAGTCTTAGCTGCCCTGACATGCACAACCCATTGATGTCACAGGACGTTAACAGCAGTTTGAAACTGGTGGATGAAAAGTGCTATGCAAGTGCAAATTAGTTTTCACAAATGTGACACTAAACTTGTACTATTATATAGCCTCTAAGTTCAATGGTCAGAGATGACAGCCGTGCAGGCAAGCCAAATATACACCACTTGCTTCAGAGTAAAAGTTTCAGTAATTCCCCTTCTCCCTATTGAGTAATTCTCTCATCTACCTAGTGTATTTCTCCTTCAACCCCTAATCCATATCCTGTATCATGTTACAAAAGGAATGACACCAGCTAGGATCTTGCATCCTGGTTAATACTTAATCAGCTTTTTTCATTATTTTCCTAAGTTAACAATGAACGAGCAGCTTGTCTGAGTGATGTAGCAAAACAGCAGATGGAAAGCTTGAAAGGTTTGCCTTGATAAAGTCCATCAGTATTGATGGCTGCACTGTTTGACCCTTATAAATCACTCTCCAAATGTTGTTAACCAAATGAGTTCTGTCCTGCCACCTGGCAAGGTTTTAGTTGTCCAGTTTTGTGAAGAATAACTGAGTGCTCCAAGCCCGTCATTTTGCTTACCTGCAAAAATCATCTATTATTATTTGTGGTAACTGTGGTAGCGCCTAGGAGCCTCTGTCATGGACCAGGACCCCATTACTCTAGGTGCTGTACAAACAGAGACCCGAGTTTGAAGGTTAAGGGTATCAATAAATATATTTTTCCATTTTTTTTTTCAGTACTGAACATAAGCTGAGCCACAGGAAAGATTCTAGAGCTAGTTTGGATCTCCGATCTGTGCTGTGGATCCTAAGAATATAGTTGGCTACAGAGCAAGTTACATTACTGATTATAGCTGTGATTTTACTGGTTAAGTCAGTGTGTTTGCATCACCACTCCACAGCTTGTAGGGGGAGGATAACTTCCCCTTCTGTCCCTAGAGATGTATCCAGCACAAAGCCTACTACTTGGGCTAGGTGCTGGGTCCCTGGATTTAGGCCTCAGAGTGAAGGTCTGATGACAGCAATTCAGCAACAGCATTTCCACCAGAATGGGGTTGGCAGCTGTGAGCTTGGCACAAGAAGTGATATATATAATTTTTTTTTAAGGTGGGCCTTGAAAGAAGAGAGGGTGGCTACCAGAATCACAGGGATATAAAGCAATGCATGGCTCAGAGAACTAAGGCCCTAGCTTGGCTTTTAAGTTATCAAAAAAACAGCCAAACTATTTTTTTTTAAATCAAATCAAATAAATTAAACTAATCAGCAAAATAATAACAAAAATACTAGTGCTAAAGATAGTGAGTGGAACATTGCAAATCCCCAGTGGAAAAACAGGGATCCCTTTCTCTCAACCTTTTGGTTCAGGACAGGTATAGGGTCAGTTTTCTATCTAATACTGTATTTTTGGGGAAGGCTTGTACCCTGCCAGGCAAGGGGTGGATTCACTCTAATAAGCCATTCCCAGCTCTAGCTACTATGAAGCTCTATGATCATCGTAAAATTTCATTCTATTAGAGATCCACTGAGTTTGCAGCAGCTACATGAAACAATGATTTTGAAGACAAATTCTGACTGGACTTGTGTGCCTTAAAAATATTAAGCGGTACTCTTAGAGACTCTGCACAGTGGGTAAATTGTTTTCAGTTACTCTGTAAATCCAGAGTAACTCTATTGACTTCACTGTAATTCCTCTAGATTCACACTTATGTAACTGAGATTAGAACTTCTCCCACTAACTAACTGATGCAAAAGCAACTACATTTACTCTGTGCAAGAAGTGTAGGGCCAAACACAGCTCTGGTACAAGCCGATGTGGCTCTGACATCAATCAACTTGTTTCTACTTATATCAGGGGTAGAATTTGTCAGTTAAAGTTTGAATTGTGGAAGAAATAGCCTGTCATCTAAAAGAAAAATACTATTTCTAAACGTTGTGTCATTCTGTTGTGCCTACTTTATTATTCTTATTGTGAGAGTGTGGGTATAAATATTAATGTGTCTATTCCATTTAGAGAGGTGCACTGTGATGAGTGCAGTACAAATATCTAAACGGATTAGATGTAAACATGTGCTGGAAAGTCCTTGCTTTGTTCCCACAAGTTAGAAGTAATAGCTGCATCTAGAGCTGTAGAAGCAATAGTTAAAAGCTGTGTTGCTACACCAGAACATTTTCTTTGGACGGCTCCACACACAAACTGGTGCACTGCCATTTAAACAACAAGAGCTGAGATGATGGGAAGAGTGCCACCAAAATTACATATTAAAAAGAAGGGAAGGCTGAGATAACTACCATATTCTTACTGTGTAGGCCATTTTTAAAAAAAAATTACATATAATAACGCCTGCCTTATTGCAATGTTAACATTCCAGATATAGTTTCTTTTGAGAAGATTGGTATTACATAGACCAACCCACATGAGGATTTCCTGCATTTAAGTAACATAATTACAGGAGCCCAGCTCATTGGAAACTCTCTGCTCTTCTCACTCCCTGGTTAGCACAAATGGCAAATATTTTACACACACGTACAGCCCAGTCCTGCAAACCCTTCCTGAGATGAGTAATACTACTCACAGGCGCTGACTTTTATTTTTCCCAGTGAGGCCCTACCCTTTCTACGCCTCTTCCCACTGCTGTTAGGCCCTCCCCCAGTGCCTCCCACCAGCCGGCAAACAGCTGATCAGGTGGCCCCACCAAACAGCTGTGGCTGGTGGGTGCTGAGCACCCTCTATTTTTTTTTTTTCCTGTGGATGCTTGAGCTCCGGAGCACCCAGGGAGTCAGCGCCTGTGATTCCACTGACTTCACATGTGAGCAAACCCTTATGTTGAATGCTTTTATCGCTATAAAATGAATGCCCCATCCCTGGAACTCTTAGATCACAATGGTGACTCTTAGAAATTTGCCAGTTGCCTTGGATAACTCAATAAGATTTGCATTTAGCTACCTTCAATCATAGAACTGGAAGGGACCTCAAGAGGTCATCTACTCCAGTCCCCTGCACTCAGGGCAGGACTAAGTATTATCTAGACCATCCCTGACAGGTGTTTGTCCAACCTGCTCTTAAAAATCCCCAATGATGGAGATTCCACAAACTCACCGGGCAATTTATTCCAGTGCTTAACCACTCTGACAGGAAGTTTTTCCGCATGTTCAACCTAAACCACCCTTGCTGCAACTTAAGCCCATTGCTTCTTGTCCTATCCTCAGAGGGTAAGAAGAACAATTTTTCTCTGTCCTCCTTTTAACAACCTTTTATGTACTTGAAATGTTCAAGGTATATCGTATTGTAACTATAGGGAAACAATGAAGATTCTGACATAACTGTATTTACCTTAGGTCAAAACGGAGAGCTTTTCCTGGTATCACCACTGCAGCTACACTTAATTCTGCAAAAGTCTACATTTATCTGCAGAATTTCTTTGCTGACTTCCATGATACTTGAAAACATCTTCACTCTCAGCTAAACTCCAACCTGAGAAGCACATCCAGCTGCTAAGCACTATGAATTCATACAAAGCTGCACATGTGTTTTCAGGAATTCCTGGATATCCTTTATTGAACTAGATCAATACTTTGGCTCAGGTCACCCCTGCTTATGGAGAAACTGACAACAGGGGGCCAGAGGAGAATGAAAACTTCACAAGCTTGCTAGAATTTCTTGTACAGAATCCCCACAAAAGGGAGGGAATTGGGAAAGTGATGCATAGTGGGGAGGTATGGTTTCCCAACCCTGTAAATCCTGGGGTCATTGGAAGGGCATCCCCACCGTTGCTGAGGCAGATGCAATCTGCATGGATGGTGATTAAGGCTACATTTATGTCACGGAGGTCATGGAAGTCACAGAATCCATCCCTGGCTTCCAGAGACCTCTGTGACAGTCTCTGCTTCAGCCCAGGAGCTGCAGGACTCGAGCTGACAGCCAGTGGGGCCCTGTGACAGGCAACAGCAGCAACAGGAGGTCTCCTGCAAAGTTCCAGTTATGGGTGACAGACTCCTGAGGGGGCCCTCCTCAGGGTTCCAGTGACAGGCAACAGCCTCACATGGGGGCAGGGGGGAAGCGGGATGCCTCAGGTGAGCGGCTGGGGTGTCCCATTTTCTCTTTGGGAAATATGGTCCCCCTGCAGCTCCTAGCCGCTGTGGGCGGAGGGGGAACCCCACAGCTCCCAGTCACCACGGTGGTGGGGGAAACCATGGATCTGCAGCAGCAAAAGTCACAGACAGGTCATGGCTTCCATGAATGTTTTTGTATTGCCCGGGACCTGTCCATGACTTTTACTAAAAATAACCATGACAAAATTTTAGGCTTAATGGTGGTAAATGAGCTGATGCTGGTCCCACCCATTGCAGCATAGCTCTTTTAGGTCACTGGCTGGGTCAACTATGGCAGCTGAGCAACAGTTGCAGAAGGTACCTGGTGGGAGTTAACAGTGAAAACTGACTCTAACAATGGCATTCTATGGTTTCACATCTATTGTCTATCAGTGACTCCCAGATCAAGTTTTCTCAGCTGGCCATTCAGATTGCAGCTGGAATTTGCGGGACTGACAGGTAGAAAAACCACATAATTTTACCTGTAAAGTGAGAAAATTCAGTATAAAGTTATTAGAAGGGGAAGAGTGGGACCCCACAATGCCATTTTTACAGTCAGTGCTCAGAGCAAAGCAGCACTTGAAAACATGCATCAGGTTTGGGCTAGATTGGTAATAGGTAAAAGGGGAAGGCCAAAAAGGTTAAAATTATCAACGTTGGTCCCTGATCCTGGAATCTGATCCATACAGGTGGACCTCTGTGCCCATGGAACTGTGTGCATATCAGATTGAAGGGCAGGGCTCTCAGTGCCGACTTAGCCACCTAAATCCATATTTTGGCACCGAAATAAATGGCCTGATTTTCAAAGGTGGTGAGCACTGGTTTTAATAGGAGCTCTGAGTGCTCAGCACCTCTGAAAATCAGGTCTCTTACTTAGGTGCCAAACTATGGAGTTCGAAAATGTTGGCCTTAGAGTCTTTGATCTCTAGAAAGAACTCCTATTGATGTTAATGGGGGTTGTGCAAGCAGACAAAGGCAGTACATACCCCTTAGTGACGAAGAATGATCTTGCAAGATGCAGCTCACATCAGTACTCGTGCCAGAATTTAAAAACTACTAACTGTTGCAGGAACAAATAGAAAAAACAAACAAACTTTCTCTAGCTAAGTGCCTGAACATGCATGTTTATTGAATGGCACCTGCTCCCCCTGCTGGCCAGCTGAAAAACTATATTTTACAAAATCAGAATGTTTATAAACTCGCAGAAAAGTAACGATAGGGCAAATGTATTCCAGGAAACCAGCTTTCTCCTTTTGGGCCCTGAACAGCTACAGTAAAAGCAATTATATAAGTATTCACTAAACACCATATGTCACCAATGATTGAGAGGAAGCAAAGAAGAGAAGGTAGGAAAGACACTAGTTTTCATCCAAGCCAATGAGACTTGTGACAGGATAGTCAGCCTTTAAGGGTTGTAGGGCCTAGTGGTCAACCCATTGCATGGCATGGCCCTTTAAGGGTTTTGTTAGGGCTAATAGATATAGCTATATAAGGGCCTATGGGGGATATGGATAGACAGGAAGTGGTCCTGGGAATGAATGGTGCATAGGAGGCAAACCTGTCACTGTATCTTTAAGAGCCTGGGGCAAAGAGCCTGGCAGGGAGGGTAGGGCAAGGCTCCCCTCTCTCCAGCCAACTGGGGAGAAGGGGACCACTATAAAGGCTGCCCCCTCCCTTGTACCAGGTCAGACACCAGGAGGCATCAGCAGGGAAAGGCTGGCCTGCTGAGCACCCTGCAGCCTCAGGGCTCATGAAGGAAAAGGGCCGAGGCCAGCTGAGGGAGAAGCTAGCAAAGTTGCTTAACCCACAGCTCAGCTCCAGAGAGGAGAGCTCAGGGTTCCTGCTTAAAAAGGACCAGAGAATCTGATTAGCAGAACCCAGCTCCAGAGTGGAGGGGAGAACCCTGTTTAAGGAGTGAGGGACTAATATAGTTTGGCTCCAGAGAGGAGAGCTAAGGGCTCCTGTGTAAAGAGGGACTGAAAAGGAGTAGCCTAGGGAAAGAACCGGGAAGGGATCCAGGAACAGAGACTGTTCACAGGCACAAAAAAAAAGTGTCTCCTGCAGGAAAGAGCCAGAGATTGCTAGTGGGACTGAGCCTGAGATGATTAATGTGACCTCCATGCTATCACAGGATTACGTGTGGCATTAGATGCTAGCCAATGCAAATATAAGGATACCAGAATCTGTTCCATAACTTCTACTGATAAAAGTATTGGAAAAATCCAAATGTACTAACATAACTTAGTCTAATTAAAACTAAACAGGATTGTGAGGCACTCACAAGGACCTTACAAAGTCAGGCAATTAAGCTTGTTAGGGAAGAGATCTTCTGTTTGTACCACACCTACTGCACTGGGTCCTGGTCCATGACCGAGGCTCCTAAGTGCTACATAATAATAGTAGGGCCACACAATGGCAGGTGGATTTCATTATAGAACAGGAAAGGCAATGCACACTGAAAAGTGAATAAAATCTTAAACTGTATTGACAGAGCAATACAGAAAATGAGTCATGTAAATTGATAGTATACCTTCTCAACAAGCTCATGGCAGAAACGAAAGATCTCTTCCCCTGCTTCCCAAAAAAAGGAGTAAAAATGAAAAAAGAAATTAGGCAATGTGGAATCTTCTGTACAAGAAGAGATTTAAAAGCTTTAGGCCGCTTAGAGTGCAATTCTACCACTTACTCATGTTGTGTAGACCCTTCTCTGTGAGTAATTTCATTGACTTCAGTGGCACTACTTATGGAGTAAGGTCACAGAATCTGGCCCTTGAATTTTTCTTTAGTACATACAGTAGTCCACACTGAAAAGCCTCTTGCATCTTAGATGCTCAGACACCACAGTGATGACCACTATATAACAAATACTGATGTCCTTTGGACTATTTTCCCTCTCCTCACTTTTAGAATAACCAGTGCAGTTCTCCATTTTTACTTAGAGACAGATATTTGTGTAGATATTTCCCAGTATCTTACTGAATGGTTCCAAACAATCTGTGGTTTTCAATCTAGCTGGTTACAATGGCTTGCTCAAATATGGCCATGCAAGAGAGTAAGATGCCTGGCTGTGGGCACCTACATTTCAGCTCCACATGTGGTGCGAACAACAGGTCTCACACAACCTTTACTCCACTGCAAACAAGCTGGTAGGGAGAGAGTGAAGATGAGCAAGGAGTGCATGTGGTGTTGACTTTGCACCACACACACCAGCAGAGGGACAGTCAAAGGACTGGCAAACATTACTGCACCCAGGAAACATGGGTTGAGCAGGGATGAAATTGAGAGATGCATGCAGTTCCTTCCCTGGCCTTCTCACAGGCCAGCACTGTATTTAGAACATTGAGCAAAGGCTCACTCTAGCCCTAAATGTTGGTATTCTAACAGCATACATTCTGGAAATGTTGATGAAATGCTGTCAGGCTTCAAGTGCCACAGATATAAATATTACGCTGATCTGAGTACATTCAATGCTGAGTGAAAATGTTCCTTGGCCTTTATCTCAACAGAGTGACTTTTTTTTTTTTTATAAGAGCTACAGGAATAGGCAGATTATTTATTCTATAAGGGTTAACAGGGATCATCTCTAATATCCATCATGCTCTATATGGAACTAAACATCTGTTCTGGACGAATTAGAGAGGAAAATTATGGTGGTGTATTTCCAAGTTGATTTATTTAACTTTCAATATTTTCTTCAGAATATACAATGTTCTCATACCTAAGGCCTTGATCCTGCAGTTGGATCCATGCAGGAAGATCCTTACATTGCTCAGACTCTCATTGAAGTCAATGGGCTCCATACAGGCACAAGCTTCTACCTGTAACGATGTAGCTGCAGGACTGGGGTCCAGTAATCTCAGCTGACAGATTGAAGTTTAAGTTTAGTAGGGTCAATACAGATGCTATAGAATTAGTCTGATCCATTATATAAGTTTTAACTCTTGTTATATAGTCAAAAGATTTTATTCAGTTCATTGCGTTTTTGTTCAATTCTTGTATTTGACAAAACAATAAATGTCATCGAAATAAACCAATTTATAAATAGAATGACAAGAGCAACTGCAGCAAAACAAAAACAGGAAGCTGATGTGTCCTTTGTTTACATCACTGTCCTTTCAAGGTGAACCTGAAATCAGCTCTGTCTGCCATACCGATCCACAAAGTCAGGTAGCAGAAATACTGAGCCCCATCCCGCCTTGGGATTCATATTGATAAAATCATCCAGGTTCATCTTGGAGTCTAGATAAGGAGCATAAATAGAGAATATTAGAGTCCTAGATAAGGCGTCTATTTAGCACAGGAATACATGAACATTATTTGTCAATCAAATGCAGACAGAAACCTGTTTTGATGGTAGGGATTAATATACACATATACATACCAGCAAAGAGCTCATGTCAAGAGCTACTTCCCCGTCATGAAAAGCCATTGCATAGGGAAAATACCATTCAGAGGGAATCCTGCAAATTGTAATATACCATCAGAGTCTTCATTTCCTGTTTTCAGGATGTAGCATTTGTCTCTGATCCCTTTCTGCCCATGTCAATAATTTTGTTGCCTGACCAGCATTTTCATTGATTGAAAGAAAGAGTATGAAGGAATACACTAGAGATTTGCAGCAGTCCCAGAAGGCACTTGTATCATGCCACGGCGTTGTAGTGCAGGATAAAGGGTGACCAAAACTAGAGAATTCAAAAAAAGGACTGCTATAGTAAAAACTATGGGTCCTACGGCATCTCTCTATTCAAAAAGAGCCTGATCCTGCAAGGTCCTGCGAAACCTTGCTCCTATTTAAGGGCCTGATCCAAAGCCCATTGGAGTCAATGGAAGCTTTTTCCCATTGACTTCAATGGGGCATTAGATCAGGGACATAGCAATTAATAGGAATTAGAAGGTGCTGATCACTTCCTATGAGATGCTGATCAGCCTCGGGATCATGCCCCAACTAGGAAAATAACTAATGGACTTCATCAGGTCCAATGGACTTATTTGAAAGACTCCCAGTGACTTTGAGTGCTTTGGTTCAAGCCGTAAATTCTGAAACCAGAGCCATGATAACTTGGGGGAGACAGTTGGGAGATGCTCGTGTAATCTCTACATCTGATTAACATTGAGAGGGAGGAAAATCAAGTAAGAAAGAATACAGCAACGGAGAAAGGAACAGCTGTGGGTAGGAGAATGGAGTTTAAGAGAAAAGATAGCTTCACTGGTATCAGCGCTGTCAGTCAAGTAGGCGATACTGGCAGTAGAATGACAGTACTCAGTAGGGTGAGGAATGTGGGCAAAGCAAAGCAGCAACAATTAAGATGTTTGTACGCCAATGCAAGGAGCCTGGGTAACAAAATGGAGGAATTAGAACTACTGGTGCATGAAGTGAAACCAGATATTATAGGAATAACAGAAACATGGTGGAATAGTAGTCATGACTGGAGTAGAGGTATTGAAGGATATGTGCCGTTCAGGACAGAAATAAAGGTGATGGTGTAGCATTGTATATCAATAATGAGGTAGACTGTAAGCAAATTAGAAGTGATGAAATGGATAAGACAGAGTCTATTTGGGCCAAAATCACTTTGGGGGAGAAAGCTACCAGAGGTTCCCCTGGGATAGTGCTTGGGGTATGCTACAGACCCCCAGGATCCAACTTAAATATGGAGGGGGACCTCTTTAATGTTTTAATGAAATAAATACTACTGAGAATTGTGTGATTATGGGAAACTTTAACTTCCCAGATATATACTGGAGGACAAGTGCTACTAATAATAGTAGGGCCCAGATTTTCCGGCATGTGATAGCTGACAGATTTCTTAACCAAATAGTTGCTGAACCAACAAGAGGTGATTCCATTTTAGATTTGGTATTGGTGAGCAGTGAGGACCTCATAGAAGAACTGGTTGTAGGGGACAAGCTTGGTCTGAGTGATCATGAACTAATTCAGTTTACACTAAATGGAAGAATAAACAAAAATAGATCTGCAGCTAGGGTCCTTGATTTCAAAAGGGCAAACTTTAAAAAAATTAAGGGAATTAGTTAGGGAAGTGGACTGGATCGAAGAACTCAAGGATCTGAATGTGGAGTAGGCTTGGAATTACTTTGTCAAAGTTGCAGAAACTATCTGAAGCCTGCATCCTAAGCAAGGGGAAAACATACATAGGGAAGGGTTGCAGACCAACCTAGATGAGAAAGCATCTCAAAGCAGAAAGCCTAAAAGGAATGGAAGATGGGATGGACCAGCAAGGAACGCTATCTCTTGGAGGTCAGATAGTGATAAAGGGATAAAGTGAGAACTGCCAAAAGCCAAGCAGAGTTGGACATCGCAAAGGGAATTAAAACCAATAGCAAAAGGTTCTATAGCCATATAAATAAAAAGAAAACAAGGAAAGAAGTGAGACTGCTAAACACTGAAGATGGGTTGGAGATTAAAGATAATCTAGGCATGGCCCAACACCTAAACAAATACTTTGCCTTTGTTTTTAATAAGCCTAATGAAGAGTTTAGAGGTAGTGGCAAGGTGGCTAATGGGAACAAGGAAATTACCACATCTGACATGGAAGTCAAACTCAAACATCTTAATAGGATTAAATTGGGGGCTTCAGATAATCTCCATCCAAGAATATTAAAAGGAACTGGCACATGAAATTGCCAGTCCAATAGCAAGGATTTTAATGAATCTGTAAACTCGGGGGTCGTACCCTATGACTGGAGAATTACAAAGGTAGTTCCTATTTTTAAGAAAGGGGAAATAAAAGTGATCTGGGAAACTACAGGCCTGTTAGTTTACATAGTGCCTTACAACTTTAAAAAATTGCTAGGCAAAAGATATCATAATCCAGATAAAGTCCTTCATCTGAGGTTCTAAGGCCTACAGTGGAACAGGAGAGCTAACACATAAGAACAGAGTGCAGATGTTATTGCTGACAAACCAGTTGGTTTTTCAAAAGGGACTGGAGTGAGAGCAAGTAGAAAGGCTCTTCCAAGCATAGGGGGTGGCACTGAAGAAAGTAGGGGTGAGAGAAGACAAAATTGTGTTTACATTCTGGACCTAATCCTATTTAGGAGCAGGACCAGGCCCTAAGGATGGAAACTGTTGCCGAGACACTGATTGAATGAAATGGCTGTTTGATTTGCTTGTTTCTGCGTATCCACATAGCAACACTTCTTCTGACAGAACCATTTTAGTAGAGCCATGCACAATACATTTTATTACTGCAGCCATGCTGTGAATTCTGGGACTCTTAAGGCACTTGTCCATTATGCCTGACACACTTGCTATGAGCAGGGGCTTATGGGTAGTTTCCAAATACTAGGCCATGCACTGTGGGATGGAGTTAGTAACTGATACAGCTGCACTGCTTGTGGTTTCCGTCCATAGTGGGTAGATTGCAATGATTCAGCTGAACCAGAACTAAAGAGCTTATTCCAGATTTAACAACCCTATGCTATAGCTATTCCAGGCATTTACAAGCACTGGATGCAAGGTGCTGTACATCCTTATACTAATTACAAAGACAGACTGTGATTTTCCAAGGAGCCTAGATGTAGGCTATAAAGGAGATGTTGGGTGCTTTTGTAACCCATGTGCTTCATAGGGATATCTCGTTAAGAGATTTATGGGGAGTGGGTAGGAATGAGTCATTGTTGCTAGGCAAATGTACAATTAGCACTCAACACTCAGAAGTTTCTGGAATTGGGTGTGATAGTTTTGGATATGCTCAATAGGATTGATGTAGCTGGACTCAAGACTCCCTGAAGGCAAGCAGTCAGGCAGCTACTTTACAAAAGGCCATGGGCCCTCTGTGGGTTGAGAGAAGCTGAGCCACAGGAGCAGAAAGCAGGCTGTTTTACCCTAACTGTGAAGCTTTTAGGTTACTGATATTTTTAACCCTCGAACAGGGATGCCTTGGCAGGGTTAATTACAGAGAGGAGAAATTTGGGAGGGAAAACTAATTTCCTTCATTTTAATTATATGCTTGGAATGTTGCTTGATTTTAGCCAAATTGTTTTTTTAGTTAAGTTCTCTCAACTACTATGATGGACCTATTTTTCTCTTGTTTAAATGTGATCATGGGTAAAGAGTCATTTATATTTTGCTATTCTCAGTTTTGTATTTTTCTTGTAATGGGTTTATTTTAAAATCTATATACCTACCTGAGTGATTTTAGCAGAGGAGGAGGAAGAGTATGCATGGATTCCATTTGAAGATTTCTACAAGCAAGTAGAGGGAAGATATTGCTTTTGACTCTGCCGATTGTATAGATTTTGGTGATCAACGATTGTAACTGAGACAGGTGAACTCAACCTAAGATTTTGGGAACTCTTGAGTTTCTTCTCACTGTATTTCTGTGGGGACAGACCTTTTTAGATTTAATTTTTCTTTATTTATGTATAACTGTGAAGATAATGGATGTGGTTATAAAGTATCCATGTTATGTTGTAGAAATTAAGTTATTATTAATTATTTTCTTTATCATAAGATTTTATAAATTTGATACTTAAGAATTAAGTTCACTCCTTTTGTTCTTTTGGACTTGATTGTGGGGAGGTTGACCTTGTGCAATCCTTGTTGAAAATCCTCAGTCACTGAATTCTGGGTGTCCATGTGCTTTTCTATGGCAGTTGTTTTTAGGCATTAGGAGAAAGGCAATGAAGTAAACTCTAGTCCACCCAAAGGTTACACTTTGAAAGTGGGAAGCTTGACCATTACAGTGTGTAGATTATGGGTAGCCAAGTATTGAGATTCAAAAGGGAGGCTCTGGAGACATGAGGAGAGCAGTGGGAGAAGAGAATTGGCAGTTAGATAACAATAATGGTGTAGAATTATTAAACTGCACATGAAATTTGACCCTGCAGTGTTCAGGTTTACTTCAGCAGGGCTTGTTCCAGGAAGTTTGTAGTTTTTTTTACCACTGAACCTTTCAGTCTCCTTTAACTTATAACTGTGTAGTTTTAATAATAAGCTCTACAGCATGTAAAGAAAGTTTAATGTTATGTCCTTGGTTGCTTTTATCCTGTTTTTCTCCTTTGTTCACACAAAGCTCATAACAATTTTTTTCCTTAGATAAAAATAACAGCAGGTTAGACAGCGTGTATGTGCTGCTCTTTTTCTCACTGATGCTTTCTTTGTTGGGTTCACTATGATTCTACCACCACTTTTGTGAGAAGACAAAGGTAGAAGCTGCAGATATCTACATAGCTTCAGTCTAGCAGCCTGCATGTCTAACAGATGTGTCAGATACAGTGCCCTCCAGCTTTTATTTCTCAGCTGTCTTATCCACTCTTTTTGAAAACAAAATGCATCATTTACAACCACCCAGCGACTATAACTAAGAAACCTGCTGCACCAATCTTGCTGGTGTGCTACCCAACACCTGGGAAGACTTCAGATTTGAACCATGGTTTGCAATGTAATATTCAACTGTTTGTAGCAGCTGTAAGTAGTAAAGCCATCTGGTCCAGGAAATTTTGAAATGCTTTTTGGAAGATATATTTTATGTTGTCCTGCAGTTAGAACTATGATCGTATCAGAGCTCACAAGCTAAGCAGGATCAGGCCTGATCAATTATATATATATGATAGACTCCAAAGGATAACCCAAATGCAGTATTGCCAACCCCAAGTTTTTAAAAATCATGTTATCCTTCCCCATCCACCCCAAATTAGGAAGCATTCTTAAAAATCATGATTTTTAAACCAATACATTTTGGGTTCTTTTTATTTGCATTGGGCTTTGAGACTTTTCGGAATTTACTTTGTTCATGTTTTCAAGCCTTTATTGTGCAACCATCAGGATTAGAAACTTTAATTTTTAAAAACTGAAGGTGAGATTATCATATAATTGCCTGATTCCAACTTTAATTAATTAAGCTGGGGCTATAATTGAAATATCATGAGGCTTGTGATAAAATCATGAAAGTTGACAATCCTGAAAATGGTACAGGAAGTTATATTGGTAATGGCTGTAGGCAGTCCTCTGCCTTCTGAGTCATTACTGAACCAATGCCTCATTAGGTAAAGGCACTGTATCATTATTCAGAAGAGATGGAAAACAACTCCTAAAAATCCCATGCCATTTTCCATAAAAGTGATGGTGGTAGTCCCAAAGTCCTGGCCTAGTCAAACTGGATAACTGCTTTTACTGTATCTACATTTCCACTGTCTTTTCCATTTGATATTCTTGGGTCACTTCCTGTTCTGAAGTGCTAAGAGCCGTTAAGCAGCTGCTATGTTCCACACTAAAGTGGAAACGTTTCAGTAACAGGAAAAACAAATTCCTGTCTTTTTCAAGTTTTATTAAAGCTTTTGAATCCTTCAAAATGAAAGGAGCAATAATGTAATTAATATTGAAAAATACAAATGTTTTGTAGGAGCAGAGCAGCAAAACTATGTTGATCTTCATCTTTAATAAGTATAAACAATTCCTAAATATTATGGTGATAAGTGCTTTAGAAATACTGATATATTTAAAAGATTGATACATTTCGAAATGTATTTTAAAACATATAAGGTACTCACTTTAGTAACATCCCAAGGGAAAATACAGAGCATGCAGCAAACAGTACTAATATAAAAATGTCTTCTCTGTGACTTTGTAAGGAAATCAACTACTCTAAATTATGAAAAAGAATACACTAATACAAAAAAGTAGAAAAACAGGTATGGTTCCTTACAAATAAACGGATATAAAACAAATAAGCAGGATCCACTTGCCGACCACTGCAATGCAGTAAATGCTAGAGTGAAATGTGTTAGCAATTTAACGAAGCAAGTGAAATACCATAGCTAACTGAAACTGTATGGAGAATTTCGGCAGAGAGAATGTAGTTACTGCAACTGGAATTTGGTTGGGATACTGGGGCGAACACCCATTAGCTCTTTACTGATCACAGGAGGTCAAACCCCTCAGTTTTCTTTCTCATTTGGGGGGAAAAAAAGACCCCTCCAGAAGAACAGTTCCCTTGGAACACAGTGCTGAAATATTAGTTCACTACTGACTGAGGGAAGAGTGCCACCTACTGATTGACCAGTAGCAAAGGAGTTCAGTTTCTTGTCCCACTTCTATCTTCAAAGTACAAACTTTGAGCTACAGTGAACTCTAACAAATTATTTGTAGAACTTTAGTGATTTATAGGGTTCACGCTGAGCTTAGGGGTTGAATCATTGGTGACTGTGGCCTCAAGGTAGTTAGGCATGTCGCTAACTTTAAACACGTGAGTAGTTCCACTGAAGTCAAGCTTAAGAACATTAGGTAGCTATTGAGGTACAAACACATATGTATATGAATATCTCAAGTGAATGAAGGAATAAGGCTGGAGGAGAAGAAATTGAACCTGGCTGGAAAGGAAAGGAAAAGAAAGTAGTATCAGGATAGCACATACCATATATACTTGGTCATAAGCTGAATATTTTTGGTAAAAAAGTCATGCACCAAAGACTGGGGGTCGGCTTATAAACAGGTCTACACCAAAATTTGATGATTTTAAAAACCTCTATGAAATCATTGAATTGAATATCTAATACACTGTAGTTTTGTTTACCTGCAGCATCTGCAGGCATGGAGCCCCTCAGCTCCCAGAGGCCACGGTTCGCCATTCCCAGCCAATGGGAGCTGCGGGAAGTGGCGCCACTTCCCGCAGCTCCCACTGGCTGGGAATGGTGAACCGTGGCCACTGGGAGCTGAGGGGCTCCATGCCTGCAGATGCTCCAGGTAAACAAAATGTCCCGACCTGCCAGCGGCTTACCCTGACGGGCCGGGAGCCAAAGTTTGCCAATCCCTGAAATATAGGGTCTGCTTATGAAAGGGTAATACAGTTTTTACTATTTTTACCTATCCATCTTGGGGGGGGGGGGGGTCGGCTTATAAACGAATGGGCTAATGATCGAGTATATACGGTACTTAAGAAGAGTGGAAGGGAATGGAAAAACAAAAAAAGAAAAATATCCAGTGTTTACTAGATCCGGGTCAGAATGTTCAGGACCAAACTACTTAATCATGTGCTTAACTTTAAACAGATTAGTAATCCCACTGACTGCAACAGGACTACTCATGTGCTTAATGTTAAGCATGTGCTTAAGTGCTTAGCTGGAGTGGGGCCAGAGTGCTCAGCAGCCTGTAGGATCAAGCTTGATGGGATACGATTCAATAAAGCATCCCTACTCAACATAAGTACATGCTTAAATGCCAAGCCTCACTGAAGACAGTGGGACTTAAGCATGTGCTTAAGCACCATTCTGAATAGGGATGAACATCTGTACATGTTTAAGTGCTTTCCTGAATCGGGGCTTGAATGATCTTTTAAAAACAAAAACAAAAAAATACCCACTGTGCTTTTTGAGCCCCAGGACCAAATCAAAGCATAGGCACTATAGGCTTATTCACAAAGTCCCAATTCCTGGAGTCCCATGATGAGGTCAGAACCTTGGCTTTCTTTTTAAATTATGTTTCTACCCCTCATGTATGTAAGGAAAAGCTTGATGTGACCTGAGTGTAACTGATGCCTGTCTGGTTGGCAGAAAAACCTAAAACATTGGTTCTGAGAGGTGTGAACTGTCCTGTTCTTCTTAACTCTGATACCTGTGCCACTCCAAGGAGAGGCAGGGCCATACCATGGGGCCAACATGTGGGATGTGCCTACAGTCCTGGGTTATCTGAACTCAGCCCTGTGGATCACATGGACATATACTTTCTCCTTATGAAGACTGACTTGCATATGAGAGGCACAATCTGAACACAAGTCTGAGACCCAGGAACTCCGAAATTCCAATCCCAAGTCTATCAGAGAATCACTATGTGATTGTGAATGAGTCCCTTTATCTTCTCTGCATCAGCTCCTGTAATGAGGGGACATTAATGCTTACTTGCCAACCTCACACAAGGTGTTGTGAGGATTAGCTAGTTAATGTTTGATAAATGCCAAAAACGGTGTTGAACATTATATAATCCAGTAGGTACATGCAAGATGTGAGTTCATACTTTTTTCTGATGAAATAATAAAGTACTTTGTCTTGAAAGGAAAGGTGGCAGTGCTTTCACAGTATATTATGGAAGCATAAATATCACTTATGCAATTCTTTGGTTTTATTTTGTTTCATTTTCTTGAATCAAAAGGAACAGGATTTTTTTGTTTTGGGTGTGGAATGCTATTTACCTGCAGTTTCAATGCAAGGGTAGGAAGGAGGAGGCTTCTGCCAGTGTCCATTGGCATCTTTCATGTGGGATCGGTCAGAAGCAAATGTCTTCAGATACAAATCTGCTCGAATCAGTCTGATTTTTCTAAACAAACATATAATTCAAGAACATACTAAGTGATGGAGTCATGTAATACTGTGTTAAACATTACTAACCCAAAGCCTATTCCTGCCCTCATTGGGTGTTGACTCTGAGCAATTAAATCAAATTCATATAGTTTAGTTGTATATTAATAGTGTCAAGTAGCTGAATGACTAACAGGAAGCAATGCAAGGAAATAGAAAGTTTTATTGATGGATGAACGATTGTACCTTTAAGGTCAGGATCATTAGAAGAGCAGTGTGGTGTGTTTAATTTCCTGCATAGTAACAGATTATACATAGGTGACTATGCATACAAAGAAAAATGTCAACTGCATCAATTGTTGAGGCTTGGCTTTTGTAAAATATTCTGTACCACATTTGTTTTAATTTTCTCACCTTCTGAATCCTGGAAGAAGAATATCATCTGATTTAAAGGCCTCCTCAATGTACGTGTCAAATGGACATGGAAATGGCAACACTGTGTCGAGATCGTAAATGAAGTTCTGGTCTCCACTTGAAACATGAAGTAAAATAACATGGTAATCCTAGGAGTAAAGGTCATTGACAGTTAACAAGACAGTTGTAAATGATCATAGACAAACCTTAGAGATATTAGGAAAAGGGGACAGAAATCACCCCAAAGCATAATCCATATGTGATGGGCTGCGACTGTGATGTCTCCCCCAGTCTGTCCAGTGGATACTCTTTCCAAGTGGCATTCCACAGCTTACCCCACTTTAGCCTGGATCACCAGGGTGAAATGCCGTCTATTCCTACCTTCCTGCCACACTTACAGTGCAAACAGTGCTTTATACCCTCTAGCAGCCTCTCATGCTGCTCAGGTGACAAGTTTCACTGCCTTCACCTCTCTCTGGCCCACAATTTTACCACTCTAAGAGTGGATCCCAGGGTAGCAGCCTGCCTGTTTCCAGCTGTAACGCAGAGCCAGCTGCAACTGGAACCAGCAAGACACTCCTCGTTGGGTACCTGTGACCCAGGGCTGATTAAAGTGACTCCAAACAGCTTGTGTCCATTCACCCAAAGGTAGCCAGTACACAGGGAGAAAAGGTTAAACCTACAACAGTCCTGCACACCCAAGGTTTGCCTGCAAGTCATCACCTCTCTCAAGCTTAGGCAACCGAGCTATCTCAGGCACAGCCTGAAGAGCCCCTGCCTTAGTTCCAGAGCCCTGTTGAATACACCACCAAAATAAGTTTTGTCTCCCCAAGAAGCTGCTGCCTGCTCCCCGCTCCTTTTCCTCTAGGCTTGAGGTTGTAATTGCTTAGGCCAAGATCCATTGATTTCAGTGAGAATTAGGAACCTAAATACCTTTGAGGATCTGGACCTTAGTGTTCTTTTTGGTCTTGGTCTCTGGCCTTGAAAAAGCAGGCCTGTCACCTTTCTGGTCACAGGCAGGAAAGGAATTTTCAATGAATAGCTCGCCCATTCCTTCTGTTAAGGTCCCTTGGTATTCTCCCTAGAGATAAAAAGAAAAGGAGTACTTGTGGCACCTTAGAGACTAACCAATTTATTTGAGCATAAGCTTTTGTGAGCTACAGCTCACTTCATCGGATGCATAAAGTGGAAAATGCAGTGAGGATGTTTTATACACACAGACCATGAAAAAATGGGTGTTTATCACTTCAAAAGGTTCTCTCCCCCCACCCCACTCTCCTGCTGGTAATAGCTTATCTAAAGTGATCACTCTCCTTACAGTGTGTATGATAATCAAGGTGGGCCATTTCCAGCACAAATCCAGGATTTAACAAGAACGTCTGAGGAAGGGGAAGGGGGGGTAGGAAAAAACAAGGGGAAATAGGTTACCTTGCATAATGACTTAGCCACTCCCAGTCTCTATTCAAGCCTAAGTTAATTGTATCCAAATTGCAAATGAATTCCAATTCAGCAGTCTCTCGCTGGAGTCTGGTTTTGAAGTTTTTCTGTTGTAATATCGCAACTTTCACGTCTGTAATCGTGTGACCAGAGACATTGAAGTGTTCTCCGACTGGTTTATGAATGTTATAATTCTTGACATCTGATTTGTGTCCATTTATTCTTTTACGTAGAAACTGTCCAATTTGACCAACGTACATGGCATAGGGGCATTGCTTGCACATGATGGCATATATCACAGTGGTAGATGTGCAGGTGAACGAGCCTCTGATAGTGTGGCTGATGTTATTAGGCCCTGTGATGGTGTCCACTGAATAGATATGTGGGCACAGTTGGCAACGGGCTTTGTTGCAAGGATAGGTTCCTGGGTTAGTGGTTCTGTTGTGTGGTATGTAGTTGCTGGTGAGTATTTGCTTCAGGTTGGGGGGCTGTCTGTAGGCAAGGACTGGCCTGTCTCCCAAGATTTGTGAGAGTGATGGGTCGTCCTTCAGGATAGGTTGTAGATCCTAGATAATGCGTTGGAGAGGTTTTAGTTGGGGGCTGAAGGTGACGGCTAGTGGCGTTCTGTTATTTTCTTTGTTAGACCTGTCCTGTAGTAGGTGACTTCTGGGTACTCTTCTGACTCTGTCAATCTGTTTCTTCACTTCAGCTGGTGGGTATTGTAGTTGTAAGAATGCTTGATAGAGATCTTGTCGGTGTTTGTCTCTGTCTGAGGGGTTGGAGCAAATGCAGTTGTATCATAGAGCTTGGCTGTAGACAATGGACTGTGTGGTGTGGTCTGGGTGAAAGCTGGAGGCATGTAGGTAGGAATAGTGGTCAGTAGGTTTCCGGTATAGGGTGGTGTTTATGTGACCATTGCTTATTAGCACTGTAGTGTCCAGGAAGTGGATCTCTTGTGGGGACTGGTCCAGGCTGAGGTTGATGGTGGGATGGAAATTGTTGAAATCATGGTGGAATTCCTCAAGGGCTTCTTTTCCATGGGTTCCAGATGATGAAAATGTCATCAATATAGCACAAGTAGAGTAGGGGCATTAGGGGACGAGAGCTGAGGAAGCGTTGTTGTAAGTCAGCCATAAAAATGTTGGCATACTGTGGGGCCATGCGGGTACCCATAACAGTGCCGCTGATTTGAAGGTATACATTGTCCCCAAATGTGAAATAGTTATGGGTGAGGACAAAGTCACAAAGTTCAGCCACCAGGTTTGCTGTGACATCATCGGGGATAGTTTTCCTGACGGCTTGTAGTCCATCTTTGTGTGGAATGTTGGTGTAGAGGGCTTCTACATCCATAGTGGCCAGGATGGTATTTTCAGGAAGATCACCGATGGATTGTAGTTTCCTTAAGAAGTCAGTGGTGTCTCGAAGATAGCTGGGAGTGCTGGTAGCGTAGGGCCTGAGGAGGGAGTCTACATAGCCAGACAATCCTGCTGTCAGGGTGCCAATGCCTGAGATGATGGGGCGCCCAGATTTCCAGGTTTATGGATCTTGGGTAGTAGATAGAATATCCCAGGTCGGGTGTGTCTGTGCGGATTTGATCTTGTGCTTTTTCAGGGAGTTTCTTGAGCAAATTCTGTAGTTTCTTTTGGTAACCCTCAGTAGGATCAGAGGGTAATGGCTTGTAGAAAGTGGTGTTGGAGAGCTGCTGAGCAGCCTCTTGTTCATATTCCGACCTATTCATGATGACAACAGCACCTCCTTTGTCAGCCTTTTTGATTATGATGTCAGAGTTGTTTCTGAGGCTGTGGATGGCATTGTGTTCTGCACGGCTGAGGTTATGGGGCAAGTGATGCTGCTTTTCCACAATTTCAGCCTGTGCACGTCGGCGGAAGCACTCTATGTAGAAGTCCAGTCTGCTGCTCGGCCTTCAGCAGGAGTCCACCTAGAATCCCTCTTTTGGTAGTGTTGGTAGGGAGGTCTCTGTGGATTAGTATGTTGTTCAGAGGAGTGTTGGAAATATTCCTTGAGTCGGAGACGTCGAAAATAGGATTCTAGGTCACCACAGAACTGTATCATGTTCGTGGGGGTGGAGGGGCAGAAGAAGAGGCCCCGAGATAGGACAGCTTCTTCTGCTGGGCTAAGAGTATAGTTGGATAGATTAACAATATTGCTGGGTGGGTTGAGGGAACCATTGCTGTGGCCCCTTGTGGCATGTAGTAGTTTAGAAAGTTTAGTGTCCTTTTTCTTTTGTAGAGAAGCAAAATGTGTGTTGTAAATGGCTTGTCTAGTTTTAGTAAAGTTCAGCCACGAGGAAGTTTGTGTGGAAGGTTGGATTTTTATGAGAGTATCCAGTTTTGAGAGCTCATTCTTAATCTTTCCCTGTTTGCTATAGAGGATATTGATCAGGCGGTTCCGCAGTTTCTTTGAGAGCATGTGGCACAAGCTGTCAGCATAGTCTGTGTGGTATGTAGATTGTAATGGTGTCACATTTGGGAACAATGTATACCTTCAAATCAGCGGCACTGCTATGGGTACCCGCATGGCCCCACAGTATGCCAACATTTTTATGGCTGACTTACAACAACGCTTCCTCAGCTCTCGCCCCCTAATGCCCCTACTCTACTTGTGCTATATTGATGACATCTTCATCATCTGGACCCATGGAAAAGAAGCCCTTGAGGAATTCCACCATGATTTCAACAATTTCCATCCCACCATCAACCTCAGCCTGGACCAGTCCCCACAAGAGATCCACTTCCTGGACACTACAGTGCTAATAAGCAATGGTCACATAAACACCACCCTATACCGGAAACCTACTGACCACTATTCCTACCTACATGCCTCCAGCTTTCACCCAGACCACACCACACAGTCCATTGTCTACAGCCAAGCTCTATGATACAACCGCATTTGCTCCAACCCCTCAGACAGAGACAAACACCTACAAGATCTCTATCAAGCATTCTTACAACTACAATACCCACCTGCTGAAGTGAAGAAACAAATTGACGGAGCCAGAAGAGTACCCAGAAGTCACCTACTACAGGACAGGCCTAACAAAGAAAATAACAGAACGCCACTAGCCGTCACTTTCAGCCCCCAACTAAAACCTCTCCAACTCATTATCAAGGATCTACAACCTATCCTGAAGGACGACCCATCACTCTCACAAATCTTGGGAGACAGGCCAGTCCTTGCCTACAGACAGCTCCCCAACCTGAAGCAAATACTCACCAGCAACTACATACCACACAACAGAACCACTAACCCAGGAACCTATCCTTGCAACAAAGCCCGTTGCCAACTGTGCCCACATATCTATTCAGTGGACACCATCACAGGGCCTAATAACATCAGCCACACTATCAGAGGCTCATTCACCTGCACATCTACCACTGTGATATATGCCATCATGTGCAAGCAATGCCCCTCTGCCATGTACATTGGTCAAATTGGACAGTTTCTACGTAAAAGAATAAATGGACACAAATCAGATGTCAAGAATTATAACATTCATAAACCAGTCGGAGAACACTTCAATCTCTCTGGTCACGCAATCACAGACATGAAAGTTGCGATATTACAACAGAAAAACTTCAAAACCAGACTCCAGCGAGAGACTGCTGAATTGGAATTCATTTGCAATTTGGATACAATTAACTTAGGCTTGAATAGAGACTGGGAGTGGCTAAGTCATTATGCAAGGTAACCTATTTCCCCTTGTTTTTTCCTACCCCCCCTTCCCCTTCCTCAGACGTTCTTGTTAAACCCTGGATTTGTGCTGGAAATGGCCCACCTTGATTATCATACACATTGTAAGGAGAGTGATCACTTTAGATAAGCTATTACCAGCAGGAGAGTGGGGTGGGGGGAGAGAAAACCTTTTGAAGTGATAAACACCCATTTTTTCATGGTCTGTGTGTATAAAACATCCTCACTGCATTTTCCACTTTATTCATCCGATGAAGTGAGCTGTAGCTCACGAAAGCTTATGCTCAAATAAATTGGTTAGTCTCTAAGGTGCCACAAGTACTACTTTTCTTTTTGCGAATACAGACTAACACGGCTGCTACTCTGATCCCTAGAGATACCTTATCTTTGTCAGTTTCATTTCCTGTTTGCTGATGCCTAATGCCTCCCTCCTTCCTCCCCCCTCCCTTTGATTTAACTGTAGGCAGTCAAACAGAATCTCAAAACAGGGAAACCAAGACACATAGTATTCATACAAAATAATACAGATATCTTCTTAATTTCCACACCCTAATACAATAAAATATTTGAATTGGATAAATGTCCTTTGTGTTCATCTCAATCCCAACCAAAGGCTGGCACAGATAAAAGACGTGCCTCTTTGTGAAGTGATTACCAGGTAATTTTAATGCTGTGTTTGATAACTGTACCCTAGTAAAGTGAATACAAAATCCACTTATGGAAAGCGTTTGAGGAGCTTTCATATAACATTTTCAGTGGTAAACAAGCCTAGCTATTTGGTGTAAGAAATTGTAAAGTTCTTAGGCAAATTATTTTGCCATACTAATACATGTATTGGAAGTGAAGCTGTGTGCAACAACAAAATTTAAAAGGGACGGAACAGTGACGATGAGAACCGGGAAACCAACTATATGCTTATGCAAGTTTGCATTTCTAGTTGGATTGTCTACCAAAAAAACTTGAATTCAATACATTTTGGTGGGAAAACTCTTAAAATCTGTAATGGCCTTCTCTATCCCTCTTCTACCTTCCTTCTCATACCACTTAGATCTCATTCAAAACTAATTATTTGTAAAGTTGGTTTGTTTTTAAACTAAGTTATTTTTGAGTTACACTTGGGGGCAGGGTGGAGAAGGGGCCATGCAAGGATATAATTAAAATGGCTCAAACAGTTTTTTTTTTTCTGATTTTCCCAAACAATTCATTCCCAGTCTAAGCTGGCATCTGCCAGTTTTTTTTAAAAAAAACAGAGTTATAGGTACCTGAATAGGGCATTTATACTGAAAGTGCCATCTTAACCTTCACTTACTAGAATAGAAGATTGCCGCACCAAAACTGGACTAGTGCTCCAGTACTGGACACTTCAGAGAAAAGTTCAGTGATAATTATGTCCAAAAAAGAAATTTTCCCTTAATACCATCCCATAGGTCATATGCCCTGACACATGAAGCTGTATAACCCTTACATTTTTCTATCCTATGTTGATATTTTTATTATCCATGTAAATATCTACACTTTTTTGGATCCAACTAGGCTCTTGGCCTCAATGATATCCTGTGGCAATAAGTTCCACAGGTTTATTATGTATTGTGATAGAAGTTTTAAGTGTGTTGCCTTTTGATTTCATTGGATGTTCCATTGTTCTTTTACTATATAAGTGGTCTACCCCACTTAAAACGCTGCATTGGTGCAGCTGCATCGCTGAAGTGCCTAAGTGAAGACATTCCTATGCAAATGGGAGAATCCCATCGGCGTAGTTAATCCACCTCTGCGAGAGGTGGTAGCTATATCAATGGGAAAAGCTCACACGCTGACATAGTGCTGTTTACACCAGGGGTTAGGTCGATATAACTATGTCACTCAGGCATGATTTTTCACACCCCTGATGTAGTTATACCAATATAAGTCTGAGGCCTGGTCTACACGGGGCTTGGGGGGGGGGGGGGAAATCGATCTAAGATACGCAACTTCAGCTACGAGAATAGCGTAGCTGAAGTCGACGTAACTTAGAATCACTTACTTCGCGTCCTCATGGCGCGGGATCGACGGCCTCCGCTCCCCCGTCAACTCTGCTTCTGCCTCTCGCCGTGGTGGAGTTCCGGAGTCGACAGCAGAGCGATCGGGGATTGATTTATCATGTCTACACTAGACGCGATAAATGGATCCCCGATAGATCGATCACTACCCACCAATCCGGGTAGTGACTTACGTGATGTAGTTATACCAATAGAAGTCTGTAGTGTAGACCTGACCTTAGAAAGCACACATGGGATGTTGTTAAGAACCTAAGAATGACCATACTGGGTCAAACAATGGTCCATTTAACCCAGTATCCTGGCTTCTGACAGTGACCGCTACCAGATGCTTCAAATGGAGTGAACAGAACAGGACAATTCATAGAGTGATCCATCCCCTGTCATCCAGTCCCAGTGTCTGGCAGTTAGAGGGTTAGGGACACGCAGAGCATGGAGTTGTGTCCCTGACCATCTTGACTAATAGCATTGATGGACCCATCTGCAATGAACTTATCTTATTCTTTTTTTAATCCCAGTTATAGTTTTGGCCTTCACAACATGCCCTGGTAATGAGTTCCACAGGTTGCCTGTGTGTTGTGTGAAGAAGTACTTCTGTATGTTTGTTTTAAACCTGCTGCCTATAAATTTCATCAAGTGACCCTTGTTCATATGTTATGTGAAGGGGTAAATAATACTATCTTATTCACATTCTCGACACAGTTCATGATTTTTTTTACCTCTATCATATCCCCCCTTAGTCATCTCTTAGCTAAGCCAAACAGTTCCAGTATTTTTACTCTCTCCTCATATGAAAGGTGTTTCATAACCCTAATAATTTTTGTTGCCCTTCTCCGTACTTCTTCCAATTCTAATTTTTTTTTTCAGATGGGGCAGCCAGAACCGCACACAGTATTCAAAGTGTAAGTGTATCATGGATTTATATAGTGGCACTGTGATATTTTCTGCCTTATTATCTATCTTACTTCTAATGGTTCCTATCATTCTGTTAGCTTTTTTAGACTGCTGCTGCACATTGAGTAGATGTTTTCAGAGAACTATCCAATGATTCCAATTTCTCTTTCCTGAGTGGTAATAGCTAATTTAGACCCCATTATTTTGTATGTATAGTTGGGATTCATTTTTCCAGTGGCATTACTTTGCATTTATCAATGCTGAACTTCATCTGGCATTTTCTTGCCCAATCACCCAGTTTTGTGAGATCCCTTTGTAACTCTTCACAGTCAGCTTTGAACTTAACTATCTTAAGTAATTTTGTATTGTCTGCAAACTTTGCCACTTCACTGTTTACCCTTTTTTAATTTATTAATATGTTGAACAGCACTGGTCCCAATAGAGATCCTTGGGGAACCCTGCCATTTACTTCTCTGTACTTGAAAACTGACTGTTTATTCCTTTCTTTTGTTTCCTATCTTTTAACCAGGTACTATTTATTTTATTTAGCGTTTGACTATTTGCTAAGCCAAGCAATAGCGTTCTTAGCGGCCAGGTTACTGATACATGAGAGGACATTCCCTTTTATCCAATTACTCCTTACTTTGCTTAAGAGCCTTTGGTGAGGGACCTTGTCAAAGACTTTCTGAAAGGTACACTATATCCACTTGATCTCCCTTCTCCATATGTTTTCTGACACCCTCAAAGAATTCTAATAGGTTGGTGAGGCCTGATTCCCCTTATTGCTTAATGTGCTAGATACACTAGGGAAATGAGCGTGCTATAAGGATCTACATAGAATAGAATGTCTTACCCAAACCACAGGTTCATCTCCACATCCTGACTGCTGCTTCCAGAGCGGTATCTGCAAATTACAAGTTAGAAGCTAATTTTAAGTAAACTAAAGAAATATCTAGGATTTCAGTCTAATACAAGATAGGTCGGTCTTCACTGAATGATAAAATTAGTCAGCTTGCATTATATCTGCAATGCAATAATTAAGCTTTTATCAGATTGTCTTTTGGTCTTTTTGAGCTCTTAGTTGGGGACCACACAGACCATTCAGTCTCCTCAGCTGATTGATAGCAGCAAATGGATCCCTGCCATCCTCAGGGAGATGATACGTCTCCAAATGTCAGCTCCAAGGCCCAGACTGCCATATATGACTAAAAGACCTGCCTTTTAGGATCTTTTCCAGTATCTGTGTGACCATGGGGCCCAGCTGAGCACCAGGCTCAGGTTACCTATATGCCTGGTTTCCCATCTTTCCTTCACAGTGAATCTGTTTTGACCTTTGTTCTATATCACAACTCATCAACTTACCATCCTTCTCTCATTGGATATGAAAACAGCATAAAATTCTTCTAAAGGGTATTGATCATAACTTCTGATGTATTCACAAAGTTTCCAAACATTTTCCTCACTGTAAAATACAAGTTTTTTACAGTTCTTGTTTTATATCTGATTTATACAATAAAAACAGGATAGATGTTGTGATTTTTCCACTTTTGGATTAATTTTTCTGTTGAAGACTTTTTCCCAACTCCCCTTCACACATCTGTTTTTAATCTCTAAAATTTAGGTCCAAGCTCTTATAAAAATGTTTCCACAAATACTTCATAGACTTTTAGGCTTAACTACTGTTTAACAGACAAGAGGAAGCATCATTTGGTTTACTCTGTCAAGAAATGCTTTGTAATACCAAATGACTGGTGTATCTAGTGTTTAGTCTTTTCCTCATTGTCTATGGCAAAGTTTTGATTCAAGTATCAACAAATTATATTAAATACAGTAACTCCTCACTTAAGGTTGTAGTTATGTTCCTGAAAAATGCTACTTTAAGTGAAACTATGTTAAGTGAATCCAATTTCCCCATAAGAATTAATGTAAATAGGGGGATTAGGTTCCAGGGAATTTTTTTTTTGCCAGACAAAAGACAGTGTGTGTGTGTGTATATATATATTATATATACACACACACTATAAGTTTTAAACAAACAATTTAATACTGTACACAGCAATGACAATTGTGAAGCTTGGTTGAGGTTGTGGAATCAGAGGGTGGGATATTTCCCAGGGAATGCCTTACTGCTAAATGATGAACTAACACTCGGCTGAGCCCTCAAGGGTTAACACATTGTTGTTAATGCAGCCTCACACTCTATAAGGCAGCACGAATGGAGGGAGCCAGGAGGAGACACAATAGAGACATGGCAGTGGCTGCAAACATTCCCTGCAGAAACTGAACAGAAGGATGAACCCACGCAATCCCACTGGAGTGCATCACTCCCTCCACTTTCCAAAGTGCTGGGTGGTGAATGTGTCTATGAGACAGAGACACACACCGTTTGTGTGTGTGTGAGCGAGAGAGAGAGAGAGACGCGCATTGCCCCTTTAAGTATGCTGACCCCATTCTAAGTATACTGCCTTTTTAAGTATATCAGGAAGTTGAGACAGCAGCTGTTGACAGCAAGCTCCCTCTGTCCTGAGACCTGTAGTGTCCACCCTCCCACCCCCCTCCACTCTGTGAAGGCAGGGTACAGGAGCAGGGGAAGGGGCACACCCTGACATCAGCACCCATCTCCCCCTTGCCCCCGCACAGCAATCAGGAAGCTTCCAGGAACAACTCCAGGGCAGAGGGCAGGAGCAGCACATGGCAGTAGGGGGAGAGACACCTGAACTGCCCAGCAGTTGATAGCCTGCTGCATGGTTGCTTCATAGGGAACTTAGGGGAGCTGATAGGGGAATGCTGGCCCACCCAGCCCCCACCAGCTAACGCCAACGGGCTGCTCTTCCTGCAAGCAGTGGACAAAGCAGGCAGCTGCCAAAAAACATTACAAGGGAGCACTGCGCAACTTTAAAAGACCATGTTCTCTAATAGGTCAGCGACGTAACAACATTAACCGGGATGACATTAAGTGAGGAGTTACTGTAAAAATCTTAACTGTAAAAATAAATGTTATCCAGTGTATGTAACAGCTTTTAAAAATATTTGTAATTTTTAAATAGACTTCTATCTGATGCTAGCAGAAAGTATTAACAGTCCCTGTATATAAAATCATTGTTACCTAATATTACTATTGTAATAGTTCTGTATAATTCCAAATAAACAATGCCACTGATAACAATAACTGCATATGACACACAATAAATACTAATGGAATCACAAATTATTTTCCAAGTGATAAACTATCCAGGAGGCTACAATGACCCTGTATATTGTTATTCCCCAGTAAATCATCCTTCAATAATCCTGATTTGGACACTGTAAATTATAGTACTCTCTAACCAATGCACCCTTTTATCCTATAATACCAAATGTTATTGTAAGAAGAATACTCTCTCTCTCGGCTCTTACGATCTCATTTCTTCCACTTTGCCTCCTGCAAGAATACGTGCAGAATTTCTAAAGAGAAAGGGAAACATGAGAGATGGCAATAGGGAACCCTGGTCCTCGGTGCATCCTCTCTTGGTGCACTTATTACTTGACTAGTGAAGAAGAAAGCAAATGTACCCAGCACGCCACATTTCTTACATGTCTATTGCTCCTTACCAATAGCAGCTGGTGTACACACAGGAGTGCCGAGCAGGGGCAGCTGGCTGATAGCCAGCAGTTGCTGCTGCTACCCTTGGCTGTTCCATAGGTGACCCTCATCCAGGTGTATAGGAGTACTGGCTAGGGGCGGGTTTAACAGCCTCATATACCAGAAGGCAGCACTAAAGCTTCCCCCAACTGTATAAAGCAGCAGTTTGCTCAGGAAGTGTTTGTGGGTTGTGCAGGAAATGGGTGAGTTACAAGCAATTTCTTCCCCTAGGAAATCTGGCTGTTATTGCATGACTATTAGGAGCTCAGGCAGGTGGGAGGCGTTTTAACTTGGATATAAAGTGAGATCATTTCTATTGCTTTGTTAAGCTCCAGCATGCTGCATCAAAGGAGGGGGTAGGTTGAGCCAGAAGAGTGGGGAAAGGGGAAGTTTTGAACACAAACCAGAAAAAGGGCAAAGTTTGAGCCAAGGTGGGCAAAACGGGTAGCTTAAGCCCAGCTCAGACGGTGGGAGGATCCTGAGCCAAAACAAGGGGTGGAGAGAGAGGGCTTGAGTGGGGAGAGAGATAATATCAGGAGGGTGACCAGATGTCCCGATTTTATAGGGACAGTCCCCGTATTTGGGGCTTTTTCTTATCTAGGCTCTTACTATCCCCACCTCCTGATTTTTCACACTAGCTATCTGGTCACCCAAGGAGAGATCCTGAGCTTACAATGGAGGGGTGGGAGAGGCCAGGACAGAGGCTGAGCCTTAGCAAGAGGGTAGGGTGAGCTGCTACTAATCAAGAAGGGCAGAGGAATGGAATCTGGAGCTGTTAATGTGGGAGAGACTGGCCCTGAGCCACAGGGAAGAAGATGTTGAGGATGAAAAAGAAGACTGTTCACAGCGTGCATGGAAAACCTCCCCAGAGAAGTGTTTTCCATCTGAATTGTACATGGCCAAACAGATATTTGAACTTAAATACAGTACCTTTCTTTCTGGCTGTCTTTTTGTTAAATCAGCAGGAAGAGATTCTTGAGATAGTTTTAAGCCCTGAAAACTGGCAGAAGCTTGCTTAACCTGGCAAAACTAATGGCTGCACAAGGGCCTTTCATCTCCTGGGCCATAAAATACACAAAACAGTTTATTTTTATAAGGTGCTTACAGGTAGCACCACACAGTCACGAGGTTTAATCATGTAAAAGACTTTTTTTTTTTTAATTTAAAGCTGTATTCATTGCTGTTCACTTCTCTAGTAGCTATTATGTCTTGCCCCAGAGTTTGGTGATGGGTAGAGCTAACATTAGGAAGGACTGTGTGGAAAGTTTGGGGGTGTGGTTTTTTTTGTTTTTTTGTGCCAGACATCACAAAAAATCCTTAATTTATTTCCAGGCCATGACACTTGAGCAAAATGCTGTGTCACATCAAAACTACAGCAGGCTCTCAATTTTTTGTGGATGAGAATACACCAGTATTTGCGGTGTTTAGATATGACCTTTGTAGCTGACAATGGACTTTTAACTGAAATGTGCTAAACTTTTCGAGAGAATGAAACCTTCATATTTGAAACTTTAGTTTGCTTTATTGCTCAGAAGGATGGAAGCAAAATAGAGGAAGCAAGGGAGGGACTTTAATGAAAAATTAACCTGTTTTGCTTAAACAGTCTATTTTGGAATGAAAATGTTATTGCACTTTTTTTGTGATGGAATGTGCTGGCTATTAGTGTTATGTCCCCATCTTAGCTGGGCCCATGAGAGCCAAAGGCGAATATTTTCTAAAATAAGAAGGTACAGATAGGCTACTAAGTAAATACAGTAACTCCTTGCTTAATGTTGTAGTTATGTTCCTGAAAAATGCTACTTTAAGCGAAATGATGTTAAGCAAATCCAATTTCCCCATAAGAATTCATGTAAATGGGGGGCGGGGGTTAGGTTCCAGGGAAATTTTTTTTGCAGACAAAAGACACACAGTATACGTTTTAAACAAACAGTTTAATACTGTACACAGCAATGATGATTGTGAAGCTTGGTTGAGGTGGTAGAATCAGAGGGTGGGATATTTCCCACCCTTCTTGCTGCTAAATGATGAACTAGCATTCGGCTGAGCCCTCAAGGGTTAACACATGGTTGTTAATGTAGCCTCACACTCTACAAGGCACCACAAATGGAGGGAGGAGACACAACAGATGCATGGCAGTGGCTGCAAGTATTCCCTGCGGAAACTTGATGATGATCGTGTATGAGAGAGAGAGGTGCGCATTGCCCCTTTACGTATGCGGACCCCACTCTAAGTACGTTGCCTTTTTAAGTATATCCGCAAGTTGAGACAGCAGCTGCTGCCAGTAAGATCCCTCTGGCCTGAGCCCTGTCCAGCTGCAACGTGTGTGCACGTCCCCGCCCCCCCCCCCCGTGCCTGACTGGGGTGCAGCGTGTGTGTGGGGCCCTGCCCCTGAACGCCCCTCCCCTGGGGGGGAGGGTATGACAGGGTGGCAAGGACCCGTTGAATTAGAGCCCTGCCTTTTGCGGCAGGCTCCTGCAACACCTGCCCCTGCCTGGCGGGGATCTGGCTCCGCGGGGAACAGCTGTCTGAGATCTCGGGCAGTGGCTCTTTAAGGGACTGGCATTTGAATCTCCTTTTCGCGGGAAGCGACGGAGCAGGCGGGCTGAGCGCCTTTCTCTTAGCCAATCAGAGCCGGGCAAAACACTTTCCCCCCCCCCCCCCCAACTTTGCACGCGCCAAAAATTCCAAAGGGACTCAGTACCAGTACGTGTCTCTCCGCACCCTGTCCGGGACTAACCGACCAGGGGAAAGAGAGTCCCACAGGACGAGGGGGGCGGAACGATTTCCGCCGGTGCGGCCGCAGGCTCAGTGATTGAGGGGAACAGGAGCAGCAGGTACCACGCGACCTGCTGTCTCTCAGGAGTCGCACCACGGCTCTGCTGAGGGGCGGAGGCGGAGAGATACGACGGCAGGGCGGTGAAGCGACAGCCCGCGGTTTGTGGCGCCAGAATTCGGAGAGACGCCACCGCCCCCCCCCCACCCGCTTGAGCCGGAACGGGTCCGGCCATGGTGATGCTACGGAGCAACACGGGTAGCGGGCGCGGCCGCCCCGTCCCGTCCACCGCCCCGAGCGGTCAGGGGTCCCTTTACGACCTGATGGACTCAAGCTCCGAGTTCCTATCCCTGAACTCCCCGGCGCCCCGGAGCCGCAGGATGGGCACCCGCTCGGCCGCAGCCGCCTCCGGCAGCAAGTGCAGCAGAGGAGCCGGGAGAGCGCCGGAGGCCACGGGCAACGTGAGTACTGGGGCAGCTTTGCGGCTGACAGCTATGCTGATGCCTTCTCCCAGGCCCGCCTGAAGAGTGCGATTCCCCCCGGCCCTCGGCGGTGACTGTCCCCACGGGCTGCGGCGGCGGGGCCCGCGGGCCCGAGCCCTCCTGGCGCCGGCGAGCGGCGGTGGTGACCCCCCTCCCCCGGGAAATCGGGGGTGGCGTTCTGAACTCCACCCAGAAAACGGGGCCCATCCCCATAGTGTGGCGGGGTCTAGGGGCTGAGGGCACTCTACAGCGGGAGCCTGTGGTGAGACACGTCCGGCTTGGCTCCCCTTTGCTGGGGGCGGCTCTGCTCTGGCTTTAGGTAACCGGATTATCCGCGAAGCTGTGTTCATTCCCCACGTGCTGGCTCCAGAGCCTCCTGCGCACCTACCGTTTGAGGGTCAGAGCCTTAGGCCTTGTCTTTAGAGTTTTAATTGTGTGTGTGCGTGTGTGCGCGCGCGGTTGAGTAACATCATGGGCTCCACAGTGGAGATAAAGCACTTCCGTCTCACTCCGATGTAAACTTGGTGAGGTCATCACTATCCTCCTGTGGTTGGCCCTGCTTAGTTTATCTCCTTGTTTCCACTTTTTTTTTTTTTTTTTTTTAAACAGCAGGCTAGTTCATGAGTTAGTCACCCCAGATGAGAACTCTTTTAGCAGTGAAGACAAGGCCACTGCAGTGAGATGTTACTGTAGTGGATTGTGCAGATTAACATGTAGTCAGCAATGAAAGTTTAAAATGTTGTTAATTGTCATTAGCCTTCAGAGTTAACATTTTGCATAAGACATGATCTGCCCTCATTGATTTTACACAATGACTGAAGCTGCTGGAGCACAAAGTTGTAGCAGCCTAAAAAGTACCAGGTTGCTGAGCCCATCTTAATTTAATTCATGTGCATATGGGAGTGGGGAAGGATTCCCTGCTAGGGAGGGAACTGCTAAGAATAGACCTGAGCCTCTTATCTAAAAGAGAACTTTTGGAAACTAGGAAGGGTAAATCTTGTCAGTTCCAACTGTGTGACAAATGCACAGGCATATCCTGCTTCCTCTGAACACAAACTATATTAAAATATTCCCATCCGCCACACACTAGATGTCTTTTTCCCTCCACCCCTGTTCTCGTTATGTCTCAGATCCCAGAGCTGGCCACGCTCATCCTGGTTTACCTGTTAAAAACAATTGACACTGTACTCTATGTATACTCTAACTCTTCACTTAACATGGTAGTTATGTTCCTGAAAAATGCTACTTTAAGCAAAATGATGTTAAGCTAATCCAATTGAGGGCTCAGCCCAGTGTTAGTTCATCATTTAGCTACAAGGCATTCCCTGGGAAATATCCCACCCTCTGACTCTACATCATCAACCAAGCTTCACAATCATCATTGCTGTGTATACACATCTTTTGTCTGGCTCAAAAGAATTTCCTGGAACCTTAACACACACACACACCCCCCATTTAAATTAATTCTTATGTGGAAATTGGATTAGCTTAATATCGTTTTGCTTAAAGTAGCATTTTTCAGGAGCATAACTACAACGTTAAGCGAGGAGTTACTGTACTTCAGTTGCAACTTCTGCGCTCCCATATCAGCCTGTGATGGGGTTTTACTGCTGCTGCAGCAGTATGTTCTGAGTTTATTACTTAGAGACCACTTCACAGGTAACAAATTGAAAAGTTAAGGGATTATTGTGGGGAATGATGTGTGTGGTTTATCGTAAATAAAATATCTAAGCTCTTTATTGGTTATTCAGAATATAGCTGTTTCTGACCAAATGACTTTCTAGGTTTCGAAGTTAAACCAGGTCAAAATGTTCCACCCAGATCTGTTCCTCGTATTCCAGAGGAATTTACACTTAAATGTTGCCATATCCACAGAGAGAACATTAGGTGTCTCACTGGTACACGCCAGTATATGAAATTCAAATGTCCAAAACTACTTCACAACTAAACGCCTTTCTGGTATACATGTGGGAATGTCATGTCACTTCTGAAGTGCAAAACAAAGGGTTTTTCAGTTAATTGCAAAATAGTTGTAAAGCTTCATATTTGCATAATTTAAAGGCAGAACTAAATTTTAAACTTTCCCCAGCAAAGTAAGTATGAGATCAGCCCAGAAGGAACATTTGGGAGTTTGCTGTTCAAAGGGATTTGAAGTGCCTAACTAAATTCCATGATCGCTACCAGTTAACAAAACATCACAACCGAATGAAATTCTGACTTGCATGTCAGAACTTAGTTTGAGAAATGTTAGGCCTCTGTGGTTGAGTATCTTTTGAAAACTAAGTTCTTGGTCCCCTTTGTGGCAAACAATTTTCAGTGGGGCATTCCCTGTCTCCATAGCAGCTGGAGGCAGAACAGATCTTTGCTCCGAGCCTGGGCTTTGTCCTGTTCCTCAGGAGGAATTCTCCAGAATTCTCTGCCTCCAAGCAGCACACGAGAGATTTCAGGTCTCCCTTTGTAGCAGAGCTTTTGCAGGACTTTTAACAAACTGTCAGTTTCTTCAGTGACTTCAAGGCTTTTCTCCTCTAAACTTAAAAAAAAATCCCCCCCACACACAAACTTTCCGAGGTGGGTGAGAAAGACACAACCTCTCCTCCCCTTAGAAATGGCAGTCATAGACAGCAGGAACCCAGTTTCCAGATGGCATGCAGCCAAGATCCATGCAGAGACAGTTGACCAGGCTCCAGCAAAACTCAGCATGGGAGCAAGATCCATGCTGAGATAGTTGAGCAAGTTGCATGAAAGCTGTGCTCACTGAGACCAGGCCATTATCAGTGGCATGAAACTCGAGGGGTGGTGGTGGTGGTTTTTGTTTTTTTCCCACAACCTCCCTCCCACACATGGGATCTGTATTCTCTCAGTTTGCAGAGCAAGTAGGAAAGCCTTACCTGGGCCTCCTGAATCTCAGGGGAAGGCAAGGTCCACTAGAACAACCAGGAGGAAGAAATTCCTGCTTCCAGCCATTGTATAGGCAATGTTCATGCTGAGATTACTGAGAAGGCTGCAAAGCATTTCCTGTTTCTGCAAGCTATTTTACCTACAAATGCTCAGCTGCATGAAAGGTGCTAGCTTCTGTAAACTTTCTGATACTGATGAGTAAGGTTACATTTCAATCACAGGTATTTTTAGTAAAAGTAATGGACAGGTCATGGGCAGTAAACAAAAATTCATGGCCTGTGACCTGTCCATGACTGTTACTAAAAAATATCTGTGACTAAAACTTGGGAAGGGAGGGGCAACTGCCAAGGACCCCTGCGGGAAGGGGCGGTTGGTGGGGCTGGTAGGTCTCTACATGGCTCCATACCTTCCCCGCCCCACCCCGCCCCAAGCAGCAGCAGAGTTAGGGAGGGGGCAGGGGTTGGGGCACGGGATGGGGTGAGGGGGGCTCTGGGCGGTGCTTACCTGGGGGACTCCCCAGAAGTGGCGACATCCCCTTGCTCAGCTTCTGGGCGGAGGCATGGCCGCCTCCGCCTGTAGGTACTGCCCCCGCAGCACCATTGGCTGGGAACCACAGCCAGTGGGAGCTGTGAAGCCAGCACTCTGGGCAGAGGCAGTGCGCAGAGCTGCCTGGCCACGCCTCTGCCTAGCAGCTGAGCAAGGGGATGTTGCTGCTTCCGGGGAGTCCCCCAGGTAAGTTCTGCCCAGAGCCCGCCTCACCCCAGCCTGTGCCCCATCCTCTGCCACCTCCCACACACTAACTCTGCTGCTGGGGCAGGGAGCGGTGGCCTGAGACTGCCCCAGCAGTGACTGGCGCGGCTGGTGCATTGGTGGTCTGAGCTGCCCCTGAGCCAGGTGCACCGGCTGCTGCAGAAGTCACTGAACCCGTGACAAACTTGCAGCCTTACTAATGAGTCATTTGTCTCCAATGGCTCTGGTTCACTCCATTCTGTGCAGTCAATCCCCACGCAGAATCACTTCACTCCATGCTCCTGATTCCCTTCCCTGTTAGATAGGCCTACCTCCTCTCCCCTTCAAGTGATCCTACAGAAGGTCATGAAGTGGCTACTATTTTTGTAAGGGTGACACGTGGATACATGCTTGCAGACTCTCTCAGTCCTGGTCAAGTTCCCCCTGCTGGACACTTGCCAGGCTGCTCTGTTTGGACCCATATGTAGGGCCTAAGTCGTCTTAGGCTCCCTTTTGTCTGCACAGGCTTAAGTCACCAACTCTGGTTCTAGACTTTCTGGCACATTTCCAGCACACAGACTGTCTCATAATCCTTCCCTAGGAGTGGGAGCCCATGGTCCAGCTGCCCTTGACCCTGAGAACCAGTGCTGATCTCCCCTCCCACGATATCACCTCAGCACTTTAGTACACCCTTTTCCAGATCTCCATTCCTGTGGATACTCTGGCTTCTAGTTTACCTCTTTGGGGGGACATGAAAGTTGAAGCCAACAGACACAAGCTTTTCCAAAAACAATCACACTTTACTTTAGACAGCATGAGAGGAATACAGATCTGTGTAAAATAAGAAAATTCTGTATGCAATTCCTGCCCAGTATCTTCACCACTCTTGAGCATTCTTTGAGAATTGGTCAGAGTCCATTCTCCTGAACTTGAGTCCTCCAGCATGTTTCTCTTCCTGTACTGGATCTATGGAGCGAACTGATCTTTTTATAACTTTTAGATACCTTTGTCAGGTGACACCTGGTGAGTCTCAAAACCATCCAAACTCTAGTATCTTGAATCTAATGCCCTGCTTTAGTGGGGGGGAAAAACTTGGTTGCAGTGAGCCACACTACTAAGAAGTTTGGGAGGACAGCTCTAAAGAACAGGAGAAATCTCTAAAGCTGGGGCTTTGAGCTAGATCAGGGGTTCCTCAAACTTCATTGCACTGTGAACCCTTCTGATAACAAAAATTACTATATTACCCCATTCGGGGGGACTGAAGCCTGAGCCCGCCCAAGCCCCGCCTCCCTGGGTGCAGGGCCAAAGCTCTAGGGCTTCAGCCCCAGCAAGGGGCCTATAATCTGAGACCTGCCGCCCAGTCTTGAAGCACTGGGGCTTTAGCCCCAGGTGGTGGGGCTTGGGCTTCAGCCCTGGGCCCCAGCAAGTCTAAGCCAGCTCTGGTGACCTCTTTAAAATGGGGTTGTGACCCACTTTGGGGTCCCAACCCACAGTTTGAGAACTGCTGAGCTAGATACCTCAGACTTTCAACCAAGTTTCTCAGCACTGAGCATGAAGGGGAAGGGCTAACTTTACAGATACATGTGTAGAAAATGAAACACAAACCTCAAAGGTGAAAAGCTCTGTAATTCTTCCTCAACTGGTTTGAAGATGTGATTAAGGTGGACTGGAAATTCCTTATCAAGACCTACTTCTACCTAAGGTTAAGCCTGCTGTGGCTTCCTTAGTGAAGGGCATAGTTATACCAGCTGAAGTGTTCTGCCAACTCCCCAGACAGGCGAATAAGATCTTCACTGAGAGAAAACTTTGGAGTAGTTTCAGCTCTGAGACTATTTGCAGTGATCTGATTGTAGAGGTCTCTGCTCAACTGGGACCCCCGTGAGCATGCATTAAAAAAAACCTACATAAAATCTTCTTTAAACTAGATTTCCCTAGCCTACTTTTCCAGAACTGATGTTTCACCAGTTTCTGATTTGCTGTGCATTTAAAACTTCCAAATACATGTCCCTGAGGAATGCCATAAGTGAAAGGGAAATGTGTCTGTCCTTGCCTGGATTACAGGGTGCAGCAGCCATTGCTAAAAGCTTTCTGAAGCATGGCTTTGAATGAACAAGTGGAAGGGCCAGTTACAGCCCTCACAAAATTCTAGCAGCTCAGTCATTGGCCAACACCATCTTTAATTCAGGAGAGAGACAGAAGATAGGAGGGTGTGCTAACGTTTGGCAAATCAGACTAAGGGTACCTCTGCACTACAAAATTAGGTTGAATTTATAGACGTCGGTTTTGTAGAAAGCGTTTTTATACAGTAGATTGTGTGTGTCCCCATACAAATGCTCTAAGTGCATGTAGTCAGCAGAGTGTGTCCACAGTACCAAGGCAACCGTCGACTTCCGGAGCGTTGCACTGTGGATAGCTATCCCACGGTTCCCACAGTCTCCGCCGCCCATTTGAATTCTGGGTAGAAATCCCAGTGGCTGATGGGGCTAAAACATTGTTGCAGGTGGTTCTGGGTACATATCATCAGGTCCTCCTTCTGTGAAAGCAAGGGCAGACAATCGTTTTGCGCCTTTTTTCTTGAGTTACCTGTGCAGACACCATACCACGGCAAGCATGGAGCCCGCTCAGCTAACCATCACCGTATATCTCCTGGGTGCTGGCAGATGCGGTACTGCATTGCTACACAGCAGCAGTTTATTGCCTTTTGGCAGCAGACAGTGCAGTATGACTGGTAGCCGTCGTCGACGTAGTCCTGGGTGCTCTTTTAACTGACCTCGATGAGGTCGGGGCGCCTGGGCAAACGGGAGTGACGCAGCCAGGTCATTTCCCTTTTAAGTTTCGTCTCATGGCGATTCAGTCCTACCGGCAGTGCACTGTCTTTTAATCAGCAGCCAGCAGAAGACGAGGGCCAGCAGTCATACTGCACCGTCTTCTGCCAAGCACCCAGGAGATGGCGATGGCTAGTGGTAGTACTGCACAGTCTGCTGCCAGCAAGATGTATAAAGATAGAAGAAGTGGCTCAAAACAAGAAATAGACCAGATTTGTTTTGCATTCATTTTCTCCTCCCTCCCTCCATGAAATCAACGGCCTGCTAAACCTAGTTTTGAGTTCTGCCCTTGAGGGGGCCATTCTGTTTCTCGCAAAGCCACCCCCTTTGTTGATTTTAATACCCTGTATGCCAACCCTGTAAGCCATGTCGTCCGTCGTCCCTCTCTCTGTCAGGGCAACGGCAGGCAATCGTTTCGCGCCTTTTTTCTGTGCAGATGCAATACCACGGCAAGCATGGAGCCCGCTCAGATCACTTTGGCAATTAGGAGCACATTAAACACCACACGCATTATCCAGCAGTATATGCAGCACCAGAACCTGGCAAAGCGAAACCGGGCGAGTAGGCAACGTCAGCGCAGTGACGAGAGTGATGAGGACATGGACACAGACTTCTCTCAAAGCACGGGCCCTGGCAATGTGGGCATCATGGTGCTAATGGGGCAGGTTCATGTGGTGGAACGCCGATTCTGGGTTCGGGAAACAAGCGCAGACTGGTGAGACCGCATAGTGTTGCAGGTAGTATTGCAGGTCTGGGACAATTCTCAGTGGCTGCGAAACTTTTGCATGCATAAGGGCACTTTCATGGAACTTTGTGACTTGCTTTCCCCTGCCCTGAGGCGCAAGAATACCAAGGTGAGAGCAGCCCTCACAGTTGAGAAGAGAGTGGCAATAGCCCTGTGGAAGCTTGCAACGCCAGACAGCTACCGGTCAGTCGGGTATCAACTTGGAGTGGGCAAATCTACTGTGGGGGCTGCTGTGATGCAAGTAGCCAAAGCAATCAAAGATCTGCTGATATCAAGGGTGGTGACCCTGGGAAATGTGCAGGTCATAGTGGATGGCTTTGCTGCAATGGGATTCCCTAACTGTGGTGGGGCCATAGACGGAACCCATATCCCTATCTTGGCACTGGAGCACCAAGCCGGCGAGTACATAAACCGCAAGGGGTACTTTTCAATAGTGCTGCAAGCACTAGCAGATCACAAGGGACATTTCACCAACATCAGCGTGGGATGGCCGGGAAAGGTACATGACACTCGCATCTTCAGGAACTCTGGTCTGTTTCAAAAGCTGCAGGAAGGGACTTTCTTCCCAGACCAGAAAATAACTGTTGGGGATGTTGAAATGCCTGTAGTTATCCTTGGGGACCCAGACTACCCCTTAATGCCATGGCTCATGAAGCCATACACAAGCAGCCTGGACAGTAGTCAGGAGCTGTTCAACTACAGGCTGAAGTAGAATGTGCATTTGGATGTTTAAAAGCACGCTGGCGCAGTTTACTGACTCAGTTAGACCTCAGCGAAACCAATATTCCTACTTGCATAATGACAGGTTTCAGAGTAGCAGCCGTGTTAGTCTGTGTTCACAAAAAGAAAAGGAGTACTTGTGGCACCTTAGAGACTAACAAATTTATTTGAGCATAAGGTTTCGTGAGCTGTAGCCACAAGTTCTCCTTTTCTTTTTGCGAATATTCCCACTGTTGTTACTGCTTGCTGTGCGCTCCACAATATCTGAAAGGAAGGGAGAGACGTTTATGGTGGGGTGGGAGGTTGAGGGAAATCGCCTGGCCGCTGGTTAAGCACAACCAGACACCAGGGCGGTTAGAAGAGCACAGGAGGGCGCGGTACGCATCAGAGAAGCTTTGAAAACCAGTTTCATGACTGGACAGGCTACGGTGTGAAAGTTCTGTTTGTTTCTCCTTGATGAAACCCCCCGCCCCTTGGTTCACTCTACTTCCCTGTAAGCTAACCACCCTCCACTCCTCCCTTCGATCACCGCTTGCAGAGGCAATAAAGTCATTGTTGCTTCACATTCATGCATTCTTTATTAATTCATCACACAAATAGGGGGATAACTACCAGGGTAGTCCAGGAGGGGTGGTGGAGGAGAGAAGGACAAGGCCACACAGCACTTTAAAAGTTTAAAACTTATTGAATGCCAGCCTTCTTTTTTTTTTTTTTTTTGGGCAATCCTCTGGGGTGGAGTGGCTGGGTGGTCGGAGGCCCCTCCACCGCATTCTTGGGCATCTGGGTGAGGAGGCTATGGAACTTGGGGAGGAGGGTGGTTGGTTACACGGGCTGTAGCGGCGGTCTGTGCTCCTGCTGCCTTTTCTGCAGCTCAACCATATGCTGGAGCATATTAGTTTGATCCTCCAGCAGCCTCAGCATTGAATCCTGCCTCCTCTCATCACCCTGCCGCCACCTTTCAGCTTCAGCCCACCACCTCTCCTCCCGGTCATTTTGTCCTTTCCTGCATTCTGACATTGTCTGCCTCCACGCATTCATCTGTGCTCTGTCAGTGTGGGAGGACAGCATGAGCTCAGAGAACATTTCATTGCGAGTGCATTTTTTTTCGCCTTCTGATCTTCTCTAGCCTCTGGGAAGGAGAAGATCCTGTGATCCTTGAAACACATGCAGGTGGTGGAGGAAAAAAAGGGACAGTGGTATTTAAAAAGACACATTTTATAGAACAATGGGTACACTCTTTCACGGTAAACCTTGCTGTTAACATTACATACATAGCACATGTGCTTTCGTTCCAAGGTCGCATTTTGCCTCCCCCCAGTGCGTTGCTAGCTCCTCCCTCCTGCTTCTTCCCCCCTCCCCGTGGCTAACAGCGGGGAACATTTCTGTTCAGTCACAGGGAAACAGCCCAGCAGGAACGGGCACCTCTGAATGTCCCCTTAAGAAAAGCACCCTATTTCAACCAGGTGACCATGAATGATATCACTCTCCTGAGGATAACACAGAGAGATAAAGAACAGATGTTGTCTGAATGCCAGCAAACATACACTGCAATGCTTTGTTGTACAATGATTTCTGAGTATGTGCTACTGGCGTGGAGTGGTAAAGTGTCGTACCATGATGGATGGAATAAGTCTGCCCTCCCCAGAAACCTTTTGCAAAGGCTTTGGGAGTACATCCAGGAGAGCCGTGAATGCCAGGGCAAATGAATCATTAAACACGCTTGCTTTTAAACCATATATACTATTTAAAAAGGTACACTCACCAGAGGTCCCTTCTCTGTCTGGCGGGTCCAGGAGGCAGCCTTGGGTGGGTTCGGGGGGTATTGGCTCCAGGTCCAGGATGAGAAACAGTTCCTAGCTGTCAGGAAAACCAGTTTCTCCACTTGCTTGCTGTGAGCTATCTACAACCTCATCGTCATCTTTCTCGTCCCCAAAACCTGCTTCCTTGTTGCCTCCATCTCCATTGAAGGAGTCAAACAACGTGTTTGTGGTAGTGGTGGCTGAACCCCCTAAAAGGGCATGCAGCTCATCATAGAAGTGGCATGTTTGGGGCTTTGACCCGGAGCGGCCATTCGCCTCTCTGGTTTTTTGGTAGGCTTGCCTCAGCTCCTTAAGTTTCACGTGGCACTGCTTCGGGTCCCTGTTATGGCCTCTGTCCTTCATGCCCTGGGAGATTTTGACAAAGATTTTGGAATTTCGAAAACTGGAACGGAGTTCTGATAGCACGGATTCCTCTCCCCATACAGCGATCAGATCCCGTACCTCCCGTTCAGTCCATGCTGGAGCTCTTTTGCGATTCTGGGACTCCATCATGGTCACCTCTGCTGATGAGCTCTGCATGGTCACCTGCAGCTTGCCACGCTGGCCAAACAGGAAATTGAAATTCAAAAGTTTGCGGGCCTTTTCCTGTCTACCTGGCCAGTGCATCTGAGTTGAGAGTGCTGTCCAGAGTGGTCACAATGGAGCACTCTGGTATAGCTCCCGGAGGCCAATACCGTCTAATTGTGTCCACAGTACCCCAAATTTGACCCAGCAAGGCCGATTTCCGTGCTAATCCCCTTGTCAGGGGTGGAGTAAGGAAATCGATTTTAAGAGCCCTTTAAGTCGAAAAAAGGGGCTTCGTTGTGTGGACGGGTGCAGGGTTAAATCGATTTAACGCTGCTAAATTCAACCTCAACTCCTAATGTATACCAGGGCTGAGAGAAAAGGCTCAGATTCAACTCCAGGTTATCCTTGTGTGGATTCCCAACACAATTCTAGCTTTGCATCTAGCCTGTAATTACAACAAATCAATATATAAACAACTTCATCAGAGGTCTAGTACTAGCATCTTTGGTGAATTAATTCTTAATTATTTAACAACTACGTGATGTTGGGTCCAGACCTTGTGCATGGGGAACATACCTGGTTCCCATTATGATGTGGGGCAAGGCAAGGCGGGACATGTAGCTCAAGAAGTAGATATGGAGTATAATCTGTCTCATACTATGAACTGTCAGGTGCACCCCTCCACTTTCAGCAGATGAATTTTCAGGAACATGGTATGTATGTATACCATCTTCCTTACGAGAAGCAGCCTTGTTCGATCCAGAAGTGGATGCTCTATTCCCCAGAGTTCTACACCAAGAAAGAAAATCCAGGCCAGCTGTCTCACCAAGAGGCACTTAGAACCAGGGGAATGCAGTCTAGATCATTTAGCCTTTTGTTGGATTACAGACCAGTTTGAAAGCCTGTTAATCACCTACAGACATTTAAGTCCAGCTTGGAAAAAAATCAATAGGTACTACATGAGAGAGAGACAGACACCCAAAATCAGAGGGTGATCTAATCTCATGAAGTTGGCAAAAAGTCCTCAGTCAAGGGGTATGGAGCTGCTCTGCAGCATTTCCTACAGGTCGCTGGTGACAAACTGTCTTTCACAGTCTCGCCCTCTCTAGGCAAATACAGTTCTTCTCAGAGGTAGTCTTATGTTGTTCAATGCTGAATATGAACTCCAGCCTCCTCAGTTATTTCCTTAGCCCTCTTTCCTGTAGAGGGATGGGAGGATTCCCAGGACTCTTCTCTTACAGCTGCAGGCTTCTCCTTAAGGGAGCAGTTTGCTCCGTTTTGGGTCAGCCTTCCTTAAGCATCTGGACGTAAACTCCAGCCTCCTTGGATATTTCACAATACTCTTCAGGTGTAGGGGCTTCGCAGCACCCTTCTCCTCATGTAGTCTCACCTAATTCCAGGCTGCTCCACAGAGTCCCTCTTCTAGAGTTCAGCTTTTGCTGAGTCAGCCCTGAACTGGTCCTGTCTGGATCTAGGAGTACTCTCCAGCTGCTGTTGAGCTCCCAGCTATGCTTATTTCTCTTTCTGTTTCATTCCTCAGAGAAGGAGTTCATTTCCCTTTCCTAGAAGGCACTCATCCTGTTATAAGATTCAGGTGCCCTCCTCCTAGGCCCAATCAGTTAACAAAACTGGGGTGTACTAATAAGGCACAGATGCACTTAGCCCTAGCTCACCCTTAAGTGCCAGTCACTCTGTGACCACCTCCTTTATTCTCCTCCCTTCCCCCCCCACCCCCCTTAATCACTGAGAGTAAAGATGGTAGAGGAGATTATGAAGGAACAGGCCACAGTGAATATAATCAACTTCTCATTAACTCTCAGGTCTGGGTTCTCAGACCTGAACTAGGTGTAACTGGAACCGCCTCTCAAACTCCCAGCAAACCCATGCACACACAACAGAGTGCCAACAGGGACCTATCCTAAGTAGTATCCACGAACCCATCAGCTGGGAAGCTCCGAGGAAGGAGCTGTAGTTGTTCTGAGAAAGTGATAGAAAGCCCTCCTAGCATCTCAGACGTTATTTTGTGAGTCATCTGAGGTTTGGTGTCCTTGTAATGCCAACATCTAATCAGCTGAAACAAAGGACATTCTATGTTTGGTTTTTTTATAAGGTGGACTGACCCTGGGGCTCAAGGTCAACGTTTCTTAGACGGGCAAGTCAGCCAGGCATATTGCATTATAAGAAACCAACCCCTCATCACTATTACATAACACATTCCTGAAGACCACCACTCTTCAGTCCTTTGGCAATATGCATATTCCTGTCATAATCTTGATCTGTGGCCTGTGAGTCCTAATAAAACCACGTTGGTGGTAAGTCTCTTTCTGACTGAAAATAAGTTGCCTGCTTACCGTCTCCTTGTCCAACTGGGATTTCAGAGCTTGGTATGCTCTTAATGAAACTTCAGTCAAATTTTCTGTCAAAGATGGTAGTTCTGTGAACTAACCAGGCCTCCATCACCAAGGTGTCCACAGTGTCATATAATATGAAGTGGTATTATTGCCCTTCTACTTTCTGAGGATGTTTGGATTCAGTCAGAAGTGCATAAGTTAGATGTACCTATTTATTCAGCGTCTCAGGTAAAACTTCACATTACTATGCATTCTGAAAAAAGCAGCAGTTTTGTGAGCAGAGCTCACACATCTTATGAGGAGGCCTGCAAGGCTCCCACAGAGACCTCCATCCACACTTCTCTAACAAGAGACATCCTCCTCCCTGCCGATGCAGCATTTTATAGAAGGCGCTTACAAAACAAGGTATTCTAGTAACCTTAACTGCATGGGTAAATTGAATTCTCCCTTGGGATGCCCTACTGCATTCTACATCCCATAGTGAAGACTGTATGCCATGGAGGGGACTGAGAGAAGGGAAAATTCTGTCTTACCTGTGAATTTTCATTCTAGGAGCCTCCATGTCCAACAGTCTGACCTTCAGAGTATTGCATTATGTCTAGGGTTTCTCCTGGCTGTTGCTTCTTTAAGTATTTTGAAAAGGGAGAAGGTGTTCCTCCAGGAAATCCCTAAATTTCAAGTCAAGGCTCTGCTGCAAATGGTTTGAATTGAATAGTTCTGATGCCTGGTCTACATTTTAAAAATTAGATTGACCTACCTATGTTGCTCATCTAACCCCCAGTGTAGATGCAGCTAGGTCGATGGAAGAATTCTTCTGTTTACCTAGCTACTGCTTCTCTGAGACATGGATTTTTCCATCAATGGAGTTAATCCTTTCTGGCAATTTAAAAAGCGTTTACGCCATAGTGCTACCATGGCACAGCTGCAGCACCGTAGCTGCGCTGCTGTAGCGGTGACATACTCATAGCTTCCAAAATGGAAAAATACTGTCGTTTTAGAGGGCTCTTCCTGAGGAGCAATCTTAAACCCAGGCTCTGAATAAAGATCATGGCGATGTAGAATACTCCACTGTGAATACTCTCTGACTTGGAGGGTCCTAGAATGAAAAATCGCAGGAAAGAAGTAATTTTCCCATTTTACTGAATGTACATGCTTTAACTAGAGCATTTTTCTTTTTCTTCATCTTCCTAGGAATTTTCTTCTGGCAAAGCTGAATGTTTTACTGGACATTCCTTAAGACCAATGAGAAAAAGTAACCTGCACTCTTCGGACTCTAGCTTTGACAAAAGTATGGAAATGTTAAATGAGAATGTTAATGGAAGGCACTTTACAAGGTAAGTGCTCTCTTTCCATGTCTCTTAATAATCACTGTTAAATTGAAATCTAGTCACTTAAAGCAGGGGAGGAGTAAAAGTAACTTCAAATATTCCATCAGCTTCTAAATAGTCTTCCTAATTTTTGCTCTTTTACAAGCGCATTTCTTTTTTTGTGGGGGGAGAAATGTCTTCCATTGCTGTGTTAAGAATCTCTGCAAACAGGGAAAGGTGGAACTAATTATACGCAATGTTATCCTGAACACAGCAAGAGAAAATAAAGATACTCTTTTCAAATCATCTTCTTATGGTAGTATTAACTGAAATTAACCTACCATTGTTTCAAATTATTCAGACATAAGAGTGGTATATAAGCTGATAGTGTCCCTTTAATTTTAAGGTGGCAGACTTTTTTATTCTAACAGTCAAATGTTTAACTTCCTGGGGGATAATACTTTCAGTGCTGAAGTTTTTTGCCTTCTCAGTACAGTCACATTTTGTGTCCTTGTCGGTGGCCGAGAATAGACTTCCCCATTCGCTAGCAGCAAGTTGACTTGGCTTATGCATTCCTGCCTAACTGGTTCTTCCATCTACTTTCTGGTCAGTTTATGCTTCATTTGACCAGGGAATGGAGCAATATAAGGCTTGAACCATGCTTTGTTAAATTTTTACACTTAAAACTAAAAAGGGAATAGAAAAGATGAGTGTACCATGGCCAAGTGGATTTTAATGTTCACTTCAAAAATAACCTTACAATTGAATAACTTAAATTTTTTTGCCTGTAACTACTGTTGCTTGTATAAGGAGGGTGTACTACCTCTTTGCCTTACCTACCATAGTCAAGCCAAGAAAAACTCCACAGTTATATATGTTTGCTTCACATATCAGTCCTTTTTTGACTTTAAAACTTCAGTGGGGCAAATCAATGATATTTTTCCAAGTCTGGAATTACAAATGCTCTCCCAGACCTATGTATGTGCATATAGTACCCCGATCCTTTTTGTGATCTTTGGGCACTATAAAAATAGTAGATCTTTTGTCTGCATAAGCCTGTGTTTTAAACTAGTGAAATCTAGAACTTGATGCCCAAATAGATTAAGCAGGTGCAATAACTCTTATATTTCCCCTTTCTTTATATAGGCAGTTGGCTAAACTGCAGGCTGACCAAAAAAATGAAGATTGTAAAGCAGGTAAAGAAAGAAAATACAAATCTTTCCAATTTTTAGTTAGTGGTAGGTTTTAAAATGCCTGTGTTTTTGTTTAACTTGAATTGTTTCACTTGAAATCAACCTGCAGTGCTGAATGAATTATGTGTTATTAGCTCATTTTCAGGCAACTATCTTTAATAGCAGAACTAAAATACACTGTATGCAGTGTTCCATCAGTCATTGAAAGTTACTGGTTGGTCAGTACTAGGGTGTCTGAATTTTATATGCATCCTTATGATGATGATAGAAGCCAAGAACAGCACTTAGAATATGTAAACCTATAGGTTTTTCAATCAACTTCTCATTGTTTAAAGTAAATTGGTAATCCTGTAATTAAAACCTGTGTGTTTATAATCAAGTTTAGGTTTTGTAAAGTGTTTTTGATCAAAGTGGTTGTTTTGTGCACAATTTTAACTGTGTGATACAGTAGTGAGTGTGTGTGTGTGTGTGTGTGTTTCTGTGTGTCTGTGTGTAACTATTTTTAAAGCACGCCTTTTTAGTGTGAGGTTAAGGATGCCATGTATAAATGTTTGCCAGGTTTTTCAAAAGTGACTTGAGATTCTGAATATGTCTGTATGTGGGTATGCAACTTGAGACAAATTAAATCTCCTGAAAGCATGAATATTGACCCTCTGTATATCTGATCCCTTTTAATCTGTAAAGTTGAGTACTCAAAAGATTGACCCACCCAAAATAGCTAGTTACTTGTGAGTAGCTTGCCTCTGGTATTTAAAAGTATTTGTATGATACAACTTTGTATAAATCAGTGAAGGAAAACAACATCTTAAAAGTAAAATATGTAGACTAAAATTGTGCACAGTTCTGTTTTGCAAGATAGGAATAATTATTCTAGTTTGCTCTTAGTTAGAATATAAACTGCATACTTACCTTGGCTGGTTACATTTTTAAAAATCTGTTAAAATCACTCAGATACAAATTATATTTCTAAGAATAGAATATAATGTGTAGAAGTACTTACCACTTATTTTAATTTAAAGTTGAAAGTTGCAGTCATAACAGTATCTCACATAATCATGTGTTTAAATAAAAGTCCAACACTGGTGGATATTTGTAAGATTTTTTTTCTCCATATTTGAGGGAAAATAATATGTTCAATATTGTATATTTATAAACATAGTAATTCCAGTCACTAGATCTTTGAAAACCAGAGCTGATGTGAAAGCTGCTGAACAAGTCCATGGAGAGAGTGGGGATGTGGAGGTGCGTCGCAGTTGCAGAATCAGGCGAAGCCGTTATAGTACTACAAACCAGTCTGTTTTGTTTGACAAACTTATAACGAAGTAAGTTTTTTTTTTTCTGTCCTTCAAAGATGGTAAAACGGTCCTTAAAGGCTTACTTACAAGCATGTGCTTGAGTACCATATGGGCTAAACTTATTAAAAATATTTGCCAAAAATAGATTAAACTATGAGAATTCTTTATCTATGTTTCTACGATACTGCTGAGTTCCAGGAGCCTTCTATAATGCAGTACCCATTGGAATGCATAACCACCTGCTCATGGCACCGCGTGTTGAGAACCAAGCTTATAAAAGGACAGTGTGGTCCCAGTCCCATTGTTTCCTTCCTGTCTGTAGTCAGTTGTAAATGGTAGGGCCTTTCTTCCCTGTTGGGATAACTTTTCTTGGCCTGAGGTTAGTATTTTTAGACATTTTAATTTAATATTTTATTATAGTCTTTGCTGTTTTGCAGCTAGGCCAGTTTGACCCTGGTTTTAGCCCCTGGAGAGTTATGACTAATCCAGTCTTCAAAGGTCTACCAAGACTGAGTTCAAAGGTGTGGTTTATGTCCTTAGAATCTGATGCATACATCTTTTGTTTAATTTGCCTTGGAGACCCTGTTCCTGGATTGTTGCTTGATGTAAAGCCTGTTTATCTCTAGCCAGTGGTCCCCAAACTGTGGGGGCGCACCCCTTAGAGGTCACAGAGGAACGTTTCGGGGGGCACAACAGGCCCGAGCCAACCTCCATGGGGGACAAGAAGGGTGTGCCACCCAGCCCTGCTCTTCCCCCAGCTCTGCTCTGGCCTTACCCCTGGCCTACGGCCCCTGGCTGCAGCCTCTGTCCCGCCTCAGCCTCTGCCCCCTTACCCTGTCCACATGCCCTTCTTCCCACACCCCCAACCTTGGGCGTTTGGGGGGGTCCAGACAAGGGTAAGGAGGGGTGCAACATGACAAGTTTTGGGACCACTGTTCTAACCCTTGCTTATAAGGTGAGGTGGCTCGAGGTTTGTCTTATGAGCCAGGGCCCCAGTCCGCTTTGCAATCTACAACTGGTTCCACTATCCTCTTCAGCTCATAAAATGCCAGTTATGAGGAAGCCAGTCTCATGGTACCAAAACACCAAATACTGTCTCGCATCTGTTCTGATTTAGGGATAAACCATTCCAAGAAAGGAGTTGGTTGATCCTGGGACCCTAGTGTTTCTGTCACCATCTTAGGCGTCAAAGAAGTATTCATCCAGACAGTAATCGATTGGTGCAGCAACTTCCTTGGTGTCAGGAGTTTCTTATATACTAAATAGATCTCATGCCACATATGTACAAGTGGGGGGTTAAGTGATGGAGTTTCTCTTTTGGCTGAGGAAAGAATTGGTTTGCTTAGTGACTATATTAGTGCTGGAGTTTTCTTCCTTTTATAGCCTGTGAATGTTTGGTGCTATAGGATGGCACGTGTGCAGCCCCAGTGGGCATTGCTCTCCTGAAGATTCTCAAAGCTCAACAGCAATAGGGTGCATGTCAGTAAATTTAAACTATGGAAAAACAATACTAAGTCTAGAAGTACAGTTATGGGTGAGTAAACATTTTGTCCTGTTGTCTCTTAAAGGGACACTGTCAATTTAAAATAATGCTTCTGACTGAAACTTGTGATCGCACTAAGTGAATAATTAGCACTAAAAACTACTGTAACTGTAAGACATTAGAAAAATATTTCTCTATATTATAGTTTGTTTTTTCCCATTTAGGTGGGTTTTTCACACAGTAGACAGGAAAAAAACCTTTTTTTTTTTTCTTTTTTTTTTTAAATGTGATTGTAAATCGACAAAAACAGTTGGGGCAGGTGCAGCACATGAAACTTTTTCTTAAAAACCTATTTTTTAAAAACTGATTATGCATCAGTTTGACTGTGTCACTTTAAGCACATCATATTGAAATTTCATACTGATACACATTTTTTTCATACTGTCTGACCTTACATATGTGTCACTTTTTATATCAGCACTGCAGAAGCAGTATTACAAAAAATGGATGACATGAAGAAGATGCGTAGACGTCGAATGATAGACTTGGAAGACCTTGGGGTGTTCAATGATGCCGAGGAAGTAAATATGCACTCATATTGTTTCTTTAGATGTATAAGGGGGCTGTCTTTTAGGCAGCAAAATGACTTGTTTGTTTGTACTTTATTTTTAATATAATTGAAGTGTTGCAAAGAGAATAACATAATCCAATACCATTTTTATTTTTGCTTTCTATAATGATGGTCATAATACATGATATCTTCAGTAACCAGAGACTGTTTTTTCAGCCACAGTGTCTAACATTTCATATTCGCTATATTGAGAGGGGTAGAGAATGTAATGTTATCACGCTAAGATGTTGTTAGCCATATGCCAGTATTTTATGTTCTAACTTCTAAATAGCCTTATTACCACTTTTGAATGGATATTTTATATTTACTAACAATTGTTTCAATCTTTTAAAACTTTGATTCTTACTAAAAGAAAATAAACTTGACTGAAATCTTTAAAAGATTTGCTAGCTGATCAGGCTTCCAGTGCATAAGCGCAACCAATATGTTTACTGGTTGTAGCTTTGACCCTCAGCTGTCAGTTTCTATCCTATTTTGCTCGTTAAAGCAAACATAGAGAATGGTGCTGGACTGGAAAATTTATAGCTTTAAAAAGCCACCTTCTTCCTGTGTGTGTGTTGCTATGGCTATGGTTTCAGTTCCTCTTTGCCAGCTACATCTTGATATGTTACCACCTTAAATAGTCTCTTTAAGATAGATACATACAGTTGAGGAACTTGCAACTTATGTGTGCAGCTCCGTACTTTTCACTGGTGCTGGAAGAAGTTTTCAGGGTGCTGATTATCCTTCTTCCTAATTTTATTGTCCGTGAATGAAGGTGCTAGCTGAGAAGACAGAGGCAAAGCAGATAGTGAACTGACTTTAAATAGATGGGCCTTTTTTAATTCTTAGATTACTTAACATTTATTCTGCTCAATATTAGGTATTCTGATATATAGTTTTCTGATTGGGTTTAATTTGTTACATAAACTGAAATGGCGTATGCTTGATGTGAATATTAAGACACAATAAACTTGGCCTTCCAAAGTCACTTTTAGTTCTTCTGCTAAGTACAACCACACTTTAATTTAGCCTTTTATGCATGTGCAATACCTTGATAAATTTGCTGTATATATATGATGTTCATGCTGCAAGGACTGGAGCATGTGCAAATTTGTTATATAATTGGGTGGTTTTTGTGTGTGTTTTTGTTTTGTTTTGGTTTTTTTGTTTGTTGTTTTTCCCTGTCCCGTAATTAGGAAAATCTTGATATGTACGCTCGAGGAAAGCAAAAGAGAGAGCAAAGAACTGATGAAGAAACCACTGATAATCCAGATGGCAGTGCAGGTCACCATTTATCTTAATTTTCTTTGTTTTGTATTTAAACTTTCTAATATGGTCTATTGAAGGGTTCTACACTACAGAAATTTTTTTCATAAAACATGGCTCTCTGTGTTGTTTGCAGTTGCAAGCTTCTATCTTTTCTTGATGTCACAAGCTAATAGAGGCAAGAGATGTCCCTTGAACAAAGTAGAAATAATGTTCCAAATAAAGCTTGTCTTTTAAGATGAGGATATTTTTAAATAAGATACTAGATAACTGTACTTGGTTTTTCCCTTTTACTGCCTTTCATCAGATTACCACATACTACTTTACGAAGGCTAATAAAATAAGCCTCTCTCCTATAGGTAGATATCCCCATTTTATGTATGGAGGAAAATGAGCCATAGAGAAGTTAGTGACTTGCCCATTGTTGCTCATAATCTGCAGCAGAACTAGGAATAATTTATATCTCCTGAATCCCAGTCCTGAGCTTTGTTAGCCACAAGAGCTTTTTCTTTGCGGTTTGGTCTTGGAATAACAGGAAATACCATGGCTAAGAAGAGCTCTAGCTTGTCTCTCTCACCAACAGAAGTTGGTTCAATAAAAGATATTACCTCACCCACCTTGTCTCTTAATATCCAGAGGCCAACACTGAAAGCAGAAAATACAGTTATCACCGCAAAAGTATTCTAATAGCATTGACATTTCATCTGAGACAGTTAACAGTGTGGGAAATCCTGGACTTACTGAAGTCAGTGCATGTTTTGCTGTTGACTTTAATGAGGCCAAGATGTAACCCATTGTTTCTATATGAATGTCCCTCTTTACTGATTTCCTAACCCTGGACACTATCTTGCATAAATTGCTCTTGGAAGTCTGCAGTCTTTCAGGTCCAGTATGTAGTGGAATGTAACACAATTTTAGAAATCTATGCAGGGAGAAGTTTAGGTTTAGTATAATTGATTTTAACTCATAGAAACTAGTCCTGTCATAACTGATGGCATTTCTTTTGCTGCCTGTTTTTGAATATTCACTGGCAAAAAGCTTCATTAAGTCAGAGTTAAGGTTGCCTTGTAGTATCTTGTGCCCTTCTGCAATGTAAAGTTCAGCAGAACTGATTGAAAACCAGGAAATACAGAGTTAAGGTATGCACAAATGCAACTTTAACTCTGCCTCCCTGGAACAGGCAATAACTCCTGGGAATTATATGCATCACCTGCTGTTGGATTCATTGTATTAAATATAGCTGTATTGAATTGTGGATAGATTAGATTGAGCAGGTTGGCTGAGTTGTGATAAGAGATCTGGAGACTCTGCCTCTCAGAGAGACAGAACCTTTCTCCCTGACCCCATCTCCTCACTTCAGTATGCGATCAAAGGAAAGAGGTGCATGTGTATCCTGTCTATACTCACTTCAGCAATGAGATCTGAAGGTTGTCACTAGCAGTGCACAGGGGTGTTTTCTTCTCATCGGGATTGTCAGGAGCGAAGTAGGATAGGAATGGTCTGTCGGTTTAATGTTAGTATGTGGGAGTATAGTATTTTCTAAATGGGCAACCTACCCTAAATGCTCAGTTACTGAGGGACAATCTTCACTCATTGCTATATTTGCTTTCCACAACCAACTCTCTGTATAACTTTTCATGAGGGATGTACCCAAATACTTGAATGCCAATATCTAAACTGTATTCTTATATTTATTCACCTAAATTTGGGTTATTGCTGATTATGCACTACATGTATCTTATGACTTTTTTAAAACAAACTTTATATTTGTGTATAATCTAAGCACTATACCCAGATGCAGTGATGAGCTGCCAAAATCTTAACAACCGGTTCCCTCCTCACCCCACGAGGTGGTTGTGGCCCGCCCTCTGCCCCATCCAACCCCCCGCGTTCCTTGACACACCTTTCCCGCCCCTGCCCCATCCAACCCTGTCCCCTGACTGCCCCCAGAACCGGGCAGGAGGGCCTTGTGGGCCACCGTAGTGGGTGCCCACCGTGCCACTGAGAGCCAGAGGGACCTGCTCGGGGGCAAGGGGAGGAGTCCTGGCGATGCTTACCTGGAACGGCTCCCGGGAAGCATCCGGCAGCCTCCTCTGGCTCCTAGGGGAGGGGTGGGGTAGCGTAGCTAGGGGGGGAACAGAGGGAGCGGCCGCTCCTCCCACTGATCTCATCAAAAGTGGCGCCATAGGCGCCGACTCCGTGGGTGCGAGGTTGGAGCACCCATGGGGAAAAAGGGTAACAGGGTTGTGAAATTTAACAGGTGTGGTTGTGGTTCTGTGCAGCTCGCCGCCCGGCTCTGCCTCTCTGCCCCCCCCCCCCCCCCCACCGGCTTCCCATGAATCAGCTTTGCACTCAGGCCCAGGGAGGTGGAGGCAAGCTGGGGCGGGGAGCGGTTCCCCTGTGTGCGTGTTCCCCCCCTCCCCCGAGTTACCGGCCCTCCTCACACCCCCCCCGCCCCAGCTCACCTTTGCTCCGCCTCCCTGGGCCTGAGCGCGAAGCCGTTGCTTGCTTCTCTGCCCCGCCCCCAGTCTTCCCGTGAATCAGCTATTTGCACGGGAAGCCTGGGAGGGCTGAGAAGCAGAGTGGGGTGGAACATAACTCAGGGGTGGGAGCGGAGCGGAGGTGAGCTGGGGGTGGGGCGGGGAGCTGCCGTTGGGTGCTCTGCACCCACCAAATTTCCCCAGTGGGTGCTCCAGCCCCAGAGCACCCACGGAGTTGGTGCCTAAGGCACCACTTTTAGCAGGTTGTTAAATGTAGAAGCCCTTTTAGAACCGGTTGTCCCACAAGGGATAACTGGTTCTAAAAGGGCTTCTACATTTAACAACCGATTCCAGCGAACCGGCTCCAGCTCACCACTGCCCAGATGTACAGACATTTTTTTCAACCTATGCCTTATATAATTTTTTAACATTAGTTTTAATAAAATATTTTAAACGGTACTCTTTTCAAAAGGGTAACAGCGTTGTGAAATTTAGCAGGTGTGGTGATGGTTCTGTGCAGTAGGCTAAGTGGTTGAGAGTAGGGCAGATATAGGTCACATGTCCTATTACATGAGTGTTCTGCAATATTTATAAAGGCAGCGTGTAAGTATGTGTTATGGGCATATTGGGGCATTGCTTAAAAAGGGCAAAGTTACGGTTGCATTGTCATCTACCTTTAACTTGTATTTTGCAGAACTTAACGTTCTGGATGGGCACGAAATACTACTTGGCAACCATAACTATTCGTTAACCAAGTTTTTTGTCAGTGAATTTCCTAATTTTCTTTTTCTTTAACTGAAAGAGAAGTGTGCTTTGTAGGCGTTAGTGGTCATTTAGGCAGTTGTAGTTCTCACTGTTTTTGCAGTTGAGGTGCTACTGTGGCTAGCCAAAGATTAAACAATGGTGATTCCTTAATGGCTCTCCCAACCTCCTGTTCAGTTTGTTATAGTGGAATGGTGTAATCGTTGTGCTTTGAAATGTTTGGAGGGTGGAGGTGCTGACAGGTCAGAGAGAAATCACAGACATTAATTTGTTTCTCCAAGTCTTGACATTTTTTATTTTTGTGTTGGTAACAGTAACTTAAAGAGCATGAGAGAAGACCTGGCATGGCGTCATTCTTCTCTCCCTTCCCGTATCATATAGCCTCCTTGCCAGCCTTTTCAGCTCAGCTCAGCCTTCCCTTTCCGTCCTAGTAAGCCCTTTGCGCATAAAAAGTTGCTGCTTGTTGTCTGGTGCCCTCTGCTGATGCACACAGATCACTGGCAGCAGCTCACTGGAGGTTTGTGTGTTACCTGTGTGCACACTGTGTTAGGCCCCAAGCCCTAACTATGTCCCACCCCAGCCAGGATCCTCACCCCTGCTGCAGCCAGGCCTTCCTGGCCGTGCCCCAGGCCCACCCAGTCTGCCCCCCTTCAAGCTGGCTGCTTTCTCCCACACTTTGGCAAGCCCCTCTCCCCTGTGTGAGAATGGCATGTCCTTAACTCTTCATTCACTGCTTTTCAGAAGTTTAATTTGATCTACTTTTAGGAGCTCCCTAGAGCCCAGCACGCACACTGGAGGAATGGAGAGGACCTCTGATCCCCGTAGAAAGGCATAGCCCTCGGAGCCCATGTAGCAGAGAGAGGAGTTCCAACCCACCCATAGGGTCAGGGGTCCTTCTCCCCTCGCCCCTCCCCCAGTGCCAAGATCCTGGCACACACCTAGGGGGGAGACTGTGGTGTTGACTGGCCATCCACCCCATCTCGCCCTCCCAATCTGCCTGAGCCCCTAGACCCTTTCCCCTTCTTTCCTCAAATCCCCCAAACCCTTCTCCCCATATTCCAAGTTCCCAGCATAGCATTCACATGTGTAATTTATTTTTCGTTTGAAAATTAGTTTGACTGCCTTCTGAATTATCTGCTGTACTCAGTTTACGTTTTCCCAAAATAAAAGCCCTTGACAGAGGCAGATTGATTAACATGCCTACGGTTTTCTCAGATATCTGCAAAGAAGAGGCTTCAAACTTAAGATGCCTCAGTGTAATTCAGATTTCATGGCCACAGCATGTCCCCTTGAGCCCCCCAGGTCAAGTGAAACTGTCTGGCTGGAAATCCTCCTGCTTAGTCTTTCTGCACATGTCCATGTAATGTATGTTTACCACATACTAAGTTAGAGAGTTCAACACTTTCCTTAACATTTTCAGTGTTGCTTCCCCAAAGAGGGAGGTAGTACCATGCATTCTCTGGAATAACAATCAAATGATTGAGACCATTTGGGCGATGATCAGAGCCTTGTTTGACAACCAGGCATGTGCAAAAAAAGTTGGTAGAGTCTTTCAACCTTAAGAAATACAGCTTCCCACCAAAAATTGCATCTTGGGAATCCTGTATGCAAATGACCCCATATTTACATCGCTAACTCTACCTGGCACTCCCATGAGGCACACCAAATTTCAATGCAATCTGAATAAGCATGAGGATTTTAGAGCGCTTGGAAGGCTCATCTTTTAAACAGAAAGGGCTTCTGAACCTTAACATTGCAGAATATAGAGGGCATTTCTATTATATCAGTTAGCTAGGTTTATTATGAACGTTAAGTATGGTTGGTGGTATTCATGGTATATGTACCATGTTGTTTTCCATTGAACTAAGGGTAAGTGTAATTTATAGAGTCTTCTGAAGAAGAAGCTGAAGACCAGGAAGATGAGGATGGAGAAGATAATCAAAAGCGCTATGACCTTAGACAGAGGAAAACTGTTGTACGTTACCAAGCCCCATTGGAAAGTAGGTTGTATAGATCTTTCTGGTGGCCTTGTTTCTTGTCTGTGGTTAGAGGCTACAGAAACACCATCTTTGGCAAAACAAACTTTCATTTTCTTAGCTTTCTCTCCTTTTTTCAGAGCTATCTGGCCTCTTTTATTCTCCCCTGCATCTTCTCCACTGTTTTGCACTCAACAGGCTAGTAGCACACCACTCTGTGTCCTTTAATCTTGTGACACACCAGTATGTCCCAAAAGGATTTAAATACTGCATTATCTGTTCAGTATTCGCTTCCATGGTGTTAACCTACAAAAGATCTTGTGGTTTAAGATCACTGCATAATTCAACCTATATATTTAGGTATTTCCAGTTTACAACACGATTGCTCTTCAACTTAATTTTATAAACTTCTAATAAATTACAAATGAATTCTACGTATGCCTGCTGTTTCCTGATCTTGATCTAAAATCTTCATTAAGAAAGTCACCCTAAATAGTCCTGAAGAAACAATAACAAATACAAATGACTTGCCAATCAGTTTTCAGTGTTACATTTAAAAAGCAGTTGAAAACCATTAAGTTTTTCATGACTTTTCTTAAATCTAAACAAATTTGGCATGCATTGACAAAAGCAATGTAATTCCTAGTTATGACTTTCATCTGTCCGATAAAATTTCACTTGTTCCCTGCTCTTTGTGGTGTTTACTCTGATTAAAAGATATACTAGAACTATCTTAAATTAAACTTTTTTGCTTTTAACAGAGCCAAGGCACCAAAGAAAGCCCAACCTATTTTATACTGGTCCGTCCTCTCCTGTGAGACGCAGATATCCTTTTAGCCCTGCAGGACCACGAAGTCCCTACTGTAAAAGGATTAACAGGTTGGTATATGGATGGGGATCATTCTCATTTATCCATATTGGCGGCAGTCACATCATGGAATGTTGCTTAAAATGACTTTCAGAATAGTAGTAATTATGGAGGTGCTATGACTCTGTTAAGGCTGGTTTCCATTTTGCACGTAAAGCAAGGATTCAACCTCTGTTACATATGAAATATACAGTCTATCTTCCTCAAATTTGCAGCATTGCTCTTGGGTATAGAATTAATTTTCTGAGAATTTATAAGTAAATCTAGCCTTTAGCTGGGAGTGGCAAACCGTGGCCACTGAGAGCTGTGCGGGGGCCGTGCCTGCGGACGGTCAGCGTCAGCAAAATGTCTCATGGCCCACAATCAGATTACCCCAATGGGCCGCAGGTTGCCCATCACTGTTTTAAATGTCAATTTGAGTAACCAAAATCAGTAGTTGCATTTGAAATCTTGGCCGTGTAATTTCATGTGTTTTTTAAGTAAACATTTAACCTTTTTATATACCCCCCCCCCCCAAAAAAAAAAAAAAAAAAAACCAAACAAACAACAAAACCAGTTCTGTTCCACTGAGGATTCCTATTCTCTCTCTTCCTTCCCTGGGGCGGGGGGGGAAATAACAAGTAGGGAAGCAATCCTACATTTACAGGGAATGGACTAGATAACCTAATGGATCTTTACCCTATGTAAATTCTGAGGTGGAATTTGGAATGAACAGTTAATAACTTGACCTTTAGCTTTTCAGAGTGAGCACATACTTAAGCTTGTTACTGTTTTTCTTTAAACATTTTATTATAATACAGACGAAAGCATGCAATCCATAACAGTGATTCCACATCCTCCTCCTCTTCATCTGATGATGAGCAATGCTTTGAAAGGCGTAGGAAATGCAGTCGTAACAGAGCATTAAGCCGGTAAGTGTAATTACGTAGCTTCTCCCTTTCCCGCTTTTGGGAGAAATGGCATCTTCACATACGTAAAATGTTAGTCTCTTAATTCTTATACTGCAGATTCTCTGCATTGTGACAACTTGTAGTCAAATCTATTGATATATTTGACTCAATTTTTGACTTTTGGAATTGACTATCAGAAACTGGATTTGTTTTTTAAAGAACGTCTTACATAGCATGTACTGAATTTAAGTTATTTTGTAGTGTATACAGTTCTTCTGCTGCCCTGTTTACAAGGGTGTTTTTAGCAAGAGAGAAACAGTGATACTGTACTGTAAAATGCAAAAGTAAACTTTAAAAAAATCAAGAACATTATTTTTTTAAATTATTTAAATACTGTTTCTAACCATCGTAGGTACAGATTTTTCAGGCAGATCTCAGGTGTGATGTCCAAGTAGAATGGTGTTACTTTAATGAAAATTGTGTATTGTTGTGTGCATTAGATTCTTCAGTCTGTCACAGAGCTAGCATGTAACATAAATTTTGGGGGATTTGCTACAGAATTTAGGTCCATTGTTACACAACAAACTTGGGATGGTGCAGCAACTGCAGGCCTGATCCACAGAAAACATTGAAATAACGAACCTATCATGTTGCTGTTCCAATTCTGAGTATAGAAATAGCCAATCTGTGAAAGTTTAGTTTTAAGGATGAAAATCATTCTAAATTCACAATGTCCAAAAGTGAACAAAGGGAGAAGGTTAATTATTCCAGATACTGCCAGACTTCCTTGGGGTGGGATTTTCAAAAGTGCCCAAGTATGTAGAAGCGCAGATCTGTAGGCACCCCAAGGAAGCTGGTGGTATTTAGGATAACTGACCCTCTTTTGTTCATATTTGGACATTGGAACTTAATTCAGTTGAGGGATTTGGTAGTGCAGGAGTGCTTATCATAAGTTTGTATAATTTGCCAAGAAAAATCTGGTTATATCTTACTTTAGTGTTTGTCTTCCCATTTCCTTGACTTTCAAATCAGGTGCCTTCCACTAAACTTTCGGAAAGACGAATTAAAAGGAGTTCACAAGGATCGGATGAAAATTGGAGCAAGCCTGGCTGATGTTGATCCAATGCAAATAGATTTTTCAGTAAGTTCTTTGTCTCAAATACTGTCAGTTACCCACTGATTGAAAGAGAGTTATGGAAAAACTGTATTAAGTTAACAATCTGTTTACCTCTACCTTTGCACATAAGCCTCCCCTCAACATGTTCCAAAATTGCCATGATTGCCAATACGTTTTCTTTTGGAGTTGCATATGAAGTCTTCTATTATTAGATGCTCAGTATAGTTGTGTTGTTGACCCTGCCCGATTTGAACCATGTATGACATAAGTGATTGGTTTTGTTTTAACTCTCTCTGAATTAGGTACGATTTGATAGTGTGGGTGGACTATCTAGCCATATTTCAGCTTTAAAAGAGATGGTGGTTTTTCCATTGCTTTACCCAGAAGTATTTGAGAGATTCAGAATTCAGCCTCCAAGGTAATGTGGCATGTATTGCAACTTGAAAACTCATGCTCTTGTTTACAGAAGAATATTGCATTTTAAATATCTTTTTTTCATGTCCTAAAGCATTTATATGCAAACTTTATTGAAGTAACAGTTAAAGACAAAGACTTTAAACAGACAAAACCCAGAATGTACAGAGTTTCAAGATTAATATAGTGTCTAGCCAAAACCAGAGACATAGTGTCTGGCCTTTAAGGTAAAGGTATATCCTGAAAAGTGATCCAGTGAAAATGGCATTTTTACGGTCTGAGTTCTATATTTCATATACAATTTGATCAGTTTACAAGTGAAGAGGGACTTTCTAGCTACCAGCTCTGCAAACTTTTCTGACATCTGCAAGTCAGTGCTGAAGAAACTGCAGTTGGAATACTAGCAATATTGTTTATTTATGGAACAAAATAAAAATGTTAGCTTCCCCTCTGAGAGCTGTATGCATTGCTAGCTGGTATGCAGTATAAGGTGACTACTTTTAGATAGTAAGATATAGTAGTAAGTGTTCCGCAATTCTGAAATACTGGGATATGACTTTAGACAAATACAGTTAGCAGATGTGATTTAAGAAGGAGCCGCTTTTATATAGTGTTACTACTTTGTACAGGAAACAATGTCAATAAATTGAAATAAAAAAACAAACCACCCTGCTGAATGAAATGCATGAAAACCTACCACAATATAACTTAGTCTACAGTCTCACACATAATTTTTAAAAACCTCAAATGTGTGTGTTGGGTTGGTTTTGTTTTTGTTTTGTTTTGTTTTTTATTTGTTTTTCTTGAATGTCTCTTTAAAATGACTTAACTGCCAACTCTAAAACTTCTAAAAGTATCTGGAAATCTGTTGAGCTTTTTTGGTCACCTTCAGACATCCTCCTGATACAATTGTCAGCAGATTCTGGAATCAGGACCTGGAAATTTAAGTCTTTTAGGGGAGGAAGAATTAATCATTTTATTACCAAGCTGTAATTCTTTGAAAACAAGGGCCTCAAATTGAATCAATCTGGATCTGATTTATGGGGTTGGACTGAATGTTGGGCATATCCTGCTCATGGTCAAGTCACTTATCCTAGGCTAATAATACTTCCTCTAACTTCACTCCCCCCTGTATCTAATGAGGTTGTAATCTCTTTGGAGCAAGAACTGTCTACTGTGTGTATGAACAGTGCCTTACACAATGGAGCCTAATCTCAGGTGGGGCCTCTATTAGCTACTCTAATACACATAATATCATTTGTATTGATAGGCCATTGGGACTGCGGACACTGGGAGCTGCGGGAGGCCATGCCTGCGGACGGTCAACGTCTGCAAAATGTCTCGCGGCCAACAATCAGATTACCCTGATGGGCCGCATGCAGGCCGCAGGTTGCCCACCACTGCTTGAAACAAATGGCTGTTAGACTTTTTCTCAAGAAACCATGTCTATATATAATCTCTTCAGTTTCTGACCTGTCTTAAGACTTCCATTTTTTGATGATAGAAAATGTCAAATTGGAAATAAGATGGAACCTAACAGTGAGCATAATCAACCATTGGCACAGCTTACCAAGAGAAGTGGGTTAATTAGTCATCAGTTGGAGTCTTTAAATGAAGATTTGAATGTCTTTATAAAAGATATGATCTAGTTCAATCACAAGTTATTGAACTCAATAATGTTCACTCACATATTAGGGAAGAATAATTCTTGGAGTATATCCTATGGGTACTCCACTGTAGGATGTGCACACGCCCGTGCACTCTCAATCAGAGTCTGCAGAGCAGCATCTGTGGAATCTTCCCTTGTGCAGTGCAGCGCTTTGTGCTCCGAACAAGGACATATAGGAAGGTGCTAGCCCACTGCCACTCAGTTCCTTCTCAACTGCATGCGGCTTCAGGTGGAAAGGTCAGCTGTCTGCTGTATTCAGCTTCCTGCCTTCACAGTGTGAATTCTTTATTTTGTTTGTTTTTTAGTAATTTTTTTCATTATTTTCATTCAGTACCTATTTACTTTATAGAACACTTGTGTTGGTAGAAGAGGGATTTTTTGTTTATGTCAGAGCACTGTTTGTTATGATCCAGGATTTCAGACCTGTGAGACTTGCCACAGGTCTTTTCCACTCTGTAGTGGACACTCCAGCTGCCTTCAGTGTTTGGGAGACTCCCACAACCCTTCTGAATGCAAAGTCTGTCAGGGTTTCAAATGCAGATCCAAGAAAGACAGGGAGACTAGATTTAAGCTCTTATTAGTGCACCATGCCATAGCTACAGAGAGGTCTTCTTCCCTCCCCCCATCAGCCTCTACAGCCCTTGCTGCCTCATCTGCAACAAACAAAACTCTAAAGAAGAAGAAATATACAACTTTTCTTCATTTCCTTGTTTGGAGAGGTATATCACCCTGTAAGACCCACTGTTGGGAGACCTTTTGTCCCTCTGATTGTAGGAGTCCAGTACCACCAAATCAGTACAGGAAAGAAACCCCATTCAGAGATGCCTACCACCAGAGCAACTACCGCCTGTTGTTGGCACCATCTAACACCTTGCAGCACTGTGAGAGACACAGGGCTACCATCTGTGCCCTAGTACCAGCATCTCACCATACCTCTGAAAGAGGAGATGACACCACAATCACTGTGATACTGCAACAACCTCCATCTTACCAGATGGTACTGACCCAGACGTTGTGTGAAGGCTGTCAGAACTCTACCTTGTTCCAGATTCCTTCCTACAGAGGATCTCATTATCTCTGATAAACCTGAGTCACCAGTACTGGAAAGATCTAACAGTGCCACCTTCCCAGTACCACTATGAAAGCAGCAAGTTGAGACTTGCTTAAGTCTCCAGACTTCGATACCAGTCAGAACATAGAAGGCCCGCACCCACACACTTTTATCTATCCACTCCTCCCACAAGCATTTTCCATGCTTCGTAATAGGGACAGATCACTATCAACATCACCAACATTGGATTCTCCGTGTCCCAAGGGTGTTCAGAGATTGTCTCAGTGGTAGCGGCACAGTGCCATCAGGGGAAATATCAGTATTTCCATATTCAGATGACTGGCTTCGCAGGGTCTGGTCACCCCAAGAAGTTCAGTTGGCAGCATCCAGAGCATTAATGCTATTCCAATTTCTGAGCCTCTGTCAACCTCAAAAAATCTATACAAACTCCAGTACAGAGAATATACTTTATAGGAGCTACTCTTGACTCCACAACAGCAAGAACCTGCCTACCTAAGAAAAGATTCATCACCCTATCCAACCTAATCTCAACATTAGAATGCAGCCTACTAACAATGAGGATTTGTCTACAGATCTTGAGCCACATGTTGCCTGCCATGTATGTGATTCCCCAGAGAGGATGAACTTCAAATGCCTCAAGATATGGATAAGAACAATATATCTCCTAAACAGACACAGCCTCTCCAAATGTGTGTCAGTATCTCAGAAGGTAATAGACTCTCTTACATGGTGAAGAACCTATGGAGGGTCTGCATTAGAACCCCATTATTGCATCCAGCGCTGTTGAAGACCCTCACAACAGATGTGTGTCTGTTAGGATGGGGAACTCACCTACAGAGAGAGACAGCACAAGGCAAATGGTTGACACAGGAGTAGACGCTCTGTGTCAGTATTCTGGAATTGAGAGCAGTATGATATGCATGCCAACACTTCCTTTAAGCCATGCAAGATCAGTTAATCAGTCATGCTGGACATCAGGGTGACAAAGTATTATGTCAACTGGCATGGAGGAGCAAGACCCCAGTCTTTATGTGCAGAGTCACTAAGGCTGTGGAACTGGTGCATTTCCCATAAGAAATATCAGTGGTCAGTTTACCAGGCCTCCAGAATACACCTGCAAACTCCCTGAGTAGACACTTCTGGCAAGATCACGAATGGGGGATCAGAGGCTGTCATCTGCAGTATCTGCCAGACGTGGGGTATAGAAGGGGTGAAATGTCACCTGTTCTGCTCCAAGGGAGGTCATTGTTGCAACTCTCTCAGGGATGGCCTGATAATACCATGTCTCTGTATCCTTTATGCTTACTCACTTGTACCTCAAGACCCTTCTCAAGACCCTTCTCAAGATAGCTCTCATTCCTTCTCAGCATATCTTTATATTGCATGCTTAGACAGGTATGGGAGTCAAACCTCCTGAATTTCATGGAGTCATAACCCCTCAGACATCTTATCAACAAGGACCTTCCGATACAGAGCTTGGAACCCTCACCCATCCAAACCCCTCCTCTCTGAATATGAAGGTATGGCCACTCAGTGGCTCTCAAGCTTGGAATTAACCTGTTTGGATTGAGTTGAGTCAGGTTTTTTTTTTTTTTTTAATCCAACAGGAAACCCAGTACTTGCAAGACCTACCTCTAAGGGTGGAAGCGCTTCCAATCCTGGAGCTCCCTCCATCGTCTCGAGCCTCATGAGTCCTGCTTTCTAAGATCCTGGACTGCCTATTAGAATTAAAAAAACAGGGTTTCTCAATGAACTTTCAGGATACATGTGATCACCCTCACAGTCTTCCACTCACCCATCCAGGGCTTCTCAGTTTTTGCCCATGCTACAACAACCAGATTTCTTAAGGGCCTATGCAACTTGTTTCCTTCCATTTGACACCCAGCCCACCAGTGCGACCTCAACCTTGTTCTAAACACCCTGAGGAGAAACCCCCATTCGAACCAATGGTGACCTGCAACCCTCTTCCACCATGTCCTCAAAACTTAATTCCTTACTGCTATCACCTTAGTGAGACAGATGGGGGAGCTGGGAGCACTCCTGGTGGACCCACCGTACACCACCTTCTACAAAGACAATTATGTTATATCCTCTTTCCGTCTGTCTGTCTTTCATGTACCCAGAGAAGAATAAAGTTTTCATGCATGGATGTCAGAAGTGCCCTTGCCTCCTATCTGTGTAGAACTAAACCATTCCGGGCATCTCCCAGGCTATTTGTGTCAATTACAGATAGGATGAAGGGCCAACAGTTTTCCATGCAAAGAGTGTCGAAGTGGGTTTGGTGTTGCATCTTGACTTGTTATGAAAATGCTGGGGAGCAGTCTCCTCACAAAGTAACAGCACGTTCCACCAGCGCTCTAGTCCACGTCTATAGCTCTAATGAAGGACGTTGCAACAGCAGAAATCTGCAGTTGTGGTAATTGGTCTTCTATCCATACATTTGCTAAACATTACACTATCATACCTGCTTCCAGAGATGATGCTGCCTTTGGCAATGTAGTCTTTCAAACTGTCCTGGACTTACACCCTCAGCACACACTTTCTCATTAAGTTACTCCTTGGGAGTCTACTATGGCGGAGCACCCATAGGGACATATATAAGAAATAGTAGAGATTACTTAGTTTACAGTAACTTGAGTTCTTCAAGATGTTTTGTCTCTCTATGGTGCTCCACTTGCCATTCTCCTTTCCTTGTGTTATGGAGTTCTGGCTTCATGGTCGAGAAGGAACTGAGTGGTGGCAAGCTTGGTCCTCCCTATATGCCCTCATTTGGAGCACAAGGTGCTGTTCTGCAAAGTTATGGGTACGCAGACAGTACTTTGCAGTCTCCCATTGAGAGCACACGGGCACACACACATCCTATGGTCTGGACAAAACATCTCAGAACTCAAGTTACTATCAGGTAACTAACCTCTCCTCCTCTTCACTGGGTGAAATTTTATGGCCTTTATTATGCAGGAGGTTAGACTTAGATCATAGTAATCCCTTCAAGCCTTTAAATCTGTGTATCTAACAAAATACATGAACATATTTTTGTTAAATAAAATTGTATATATGTATATCAAATTTGTACATATATTTTGATTTTTAATCTGTTATGTCCCCTTCTCTATTCTCTTCCCCTCCCCACCCCCCCACCCTCATCAACCTTCATATATTGCTGTTTTGTTTCTTAGACCTAAAGCTCTTTGGAACAGGTACTGTTCCTTTCCAGTGTATCACAACTGAAACATGGGAACTCTTGTATTTTACAGGGGTTGTCTGTTCTACGGTCCACCTGGTACTGGAAAGACCCTTGTTGCTAGGGCACTTGCTAATGAGTGCAGTCAGGGTGATAGAAGAGTAGCCTTCTTTATGAGAAAAGGTGCTGATTGCCTCAGTAAATGGGTGGGAGAATCTGAACGACAGCTTCGTTTATTATTTGATCAGGTAATATTAGAATTAGACTATACACTTTTTTTTATTCTATGTGGAGCTGGTATTGATATCTGTAGTTAAGGTTGCCAAACACTTTCTATTATAAGGCTCTGTTTTCACTTGCTTATAACTTTTCAAGGCTTTAACTCTTGGGGCTGAAATTTTATATGGTGGTGCCTGTCTGAATTTTTTAAAGTTCTAGTAAAAATTGTCCAAATGTTTCAGGGAACGTGATTAGGGTAAGATGGGGAGGAAATTTATTTTTGTCTTTTTATCTAATATATATAATAAAAAAAATTAGTCTTACAGGTGTTTCATTGAGAAGCTTTAGTGCCTCCATGCTTTGGTGAGATACTTGAAATTTGGCAGGCACATGGGGAGGACATAAAAAGGTGCAGAGGGGGGTTGCAGGAGCTGGGTTGGTATGGATGGGGAGCAAAGGGAGAAGGATACAGTCTGAGAACATGGAGTCTGACAGGCCTATATCTACTAGGGCATGCTCACCTCCAGGACCTGGTGCTGTACCCCAGGAGTCATGTGTCTCTACATTTCTCTCTCGTCAGCAAATAGCTGTGAACTGACTGGCAAGGGGTGTGTCTCATCTGCTCATAGTGGCTGGTCCATATAGAAAATAACTGCCTACTATTGCTACCAGTTATTCAGTTACCTCAAGTGGTAGAGTTCGGTGCTGTGGCTATAAAAGCCTGAACCTTCCTGATGACTCCATGTGGGGTAGGAGGGTCAATATGGTTGTACATGATAGAACTTATTTTTTAAGGGTAGGGTTTTTTTTGTTTTGGGGGATTTTTTGAAAGTAAATAACGTCCAGGAATCTGTGTGGCATTAATTCTGGCATTTCTTAACTTTTGAGTGCTTATTGTTCTTCTAATGTAGTTTTTTGGGTGCATTATTTTTTACATCTATTATTGTTTCAATATGCCTGAGTCTGCCTTTCCTTTTAGGCCTATCAGATGCGTCCTTCAATTATTTTCTTTGATGAGATAGATGGTTTGGCTCCTGTACGATCCAGTAGACAAGATCAAATTCACAGGTATTACACTTTATATTTTAAAAAGTCGAAGAGAGTTAAAATCTCCTTGAGCCTTGTAAGAGGGGGAGGCTATAGTGTTAGTAGTCTTTTATTCTTTTGTGTGTGTGTGTGTGTGTGTGTGTGTATTTTATTTTATTTTATTTTATTTTATTTTATATATATATATATATGGGCATCAGCATTGGGAGGCCTCTCTAAACTTGAGTAGTATTAAGTTGCAAGTAAGTAGATCTTGTAGTGATACCAAGCTCAGTGTGAAAAGAAAAGGAGTACTTGTGGCACCTTAGAGACTAATCAATTTATTTGAGCATAAGCTTTCGTGAGCTACAGCTCGCTTCATCGGATGCAAGCTCAGTGTGGTGTTTTAATTTTTTGTAATTTAGTTTCTCTGACACGCTCCTATGTTTGTACAACCCTCCAAATGAAATTATATTTCCAGTCTGTCTGTTTGCTTTCCTTGTGGATTTAACCCTTTTCAAGCAATATCATCGTCAGGGCCATATATATAAAATCAGTTGTTGCCCTTTGAACTGCAAAATTCTCTTTGAATCTGCCTTATAATTGTTAAATAAATAATTTTTTGTTAGTGTCTAAGGTGCCACAAGTACTCCTTTTCCTTATAATTTTGTTGCAATATCCAAAACTTCATTTTAAAACAAAGTCTTTAGCCTTTATGGTTGCAATGAGAACCTTCAAATGAGAACCAAGTGTGAACCAGTGCAGTTATGTCTGCTGTCTCAGTATGCAGCCTGAAACCATAGCTCTGAGAGAAGTGTGACTTGCTTCCATTCATCCTCTTAGACCTCTTAGGGTGTCATCTTTTGAAGTCCAAAACCCATCAAGTTAATGTACTTTGCCTTGGGTGTATTTTGTGGTAGCGTGAAGTTACTGTCAGAGCTTGCTGAGGTAGAGTTATGAGAAGTTCAGTCCTACATCCCCCACATCTGAAGTTGCATGTCCCCCAATCCGAAAGACATGGTATATCTTCACCATAGCACTGAGAATCAGCTGCCTCCTGGTTGCTTTAAAAAAAAAAAAAAAAAAAAAAAAAGCACCACCAGGGCCAGGTCTGCACTAGCATTCTACTTTGGTATAGCTACATCTCTCAGGGGTGTGAAAAATTCACACCCCTGAGAGCTGTAGCTGTAACAACCTAACACCTTGTATAGACGGCACTAGGAAGAATTCTTCTGTTTACCTAGCTGCCACCTCTCTTGGAGGTGGATTACCTACACTGACGGGAGAAGCTCCTGTTAGCGTAGGTAGTGTCTACACTGAAGCACTACAGCTTTTTTAACTGTAAACAAGCCCCAGGTCTTCTGGGGTGCCAAAAGCTCCAGCTGTCAACATCTCTAGTTTTCCTGCAACAACTTTACCATTTGGCACTTTTAGTACAGAAATTGGGAATACATTGAAACTTTGCGCCAGTATGAAAATGAAGAACATTAAAAAATAACAATGGATGACATATAGGCCAGCACAGGTATAAATAGAAGAGAGCTTGAAGGACATAAATCCACACCGTGTAGAGTTCAAGCACGAGAGTTTATTATGTACAGCACTGACAGAGTGTCACCTTGCTTATTAGGCTCAGAGACACTGTCAATTAATTGATCACAATGGAATATATGGATTTTCCATGGGCGGGGGAGAGTGACAGGGTAGGCAGTCCCACTTCCCTGGATAGGTCTAGCAGCAAGACATGATAGCACAGTAGCCAATGGTCAAAGGTTACATAATGTCTCCGCCCATGGTCTCAAGTTAACAATTTAACATTTAATTAGTACTTTAATAAATGTATTAGTATAAAATATATACGTTGAATTCTGATTTGGGGTCCAAAGGAATGAAGTAGCTCCTTTGATTGTCCAACAGATACATATCTAGGAGTAAAACCAAAGAAACCGTGAAAGTATATGGCAGTAAAGATTGTCTTTCAAGTTGTGCATTTGTATTTTAAGGCAGGCATTGGTCCCTGGGAAAGGGAGGTGGGAGGAGGCCATATCTTATACTGACATACTTGAACCTTTCATAAACTCAAGGTTGGATGTGTGGGAAGAACATCTCCCTGCAGAAGAAACTGACACAACAGAAACAGGGCTTCTTTGTTCTATTTGCAACTTTAAATAAGACACAATTATTGCCCCCAACATCTGGTGTTTTGCTGATCAGGCATATCTTAGCAAAAGCAAGGTTTTCTTTGGTTATTCTGCCTTCTCTTAGCTATTGCTAGGCCTCTGACCTCTTGACCAAACTCTGGACTTTGGGCCTGTACACAAATCCATATACCAGGTTATTACGTCAGCAATGGATTTTAACCCTTTAGAGCTCAGAGAGGGGTATTTGCATAACTTGGGATTCTCTGCTGTTTAAGTTAGGCTTGACCATAGTATGCTTATTACAAGTAATACTATTGTTTGTATTGAGTAGTGCCAAGAGGCCCTATTCATATTGTGGTAGATTCTGTACAGACATGCCCTCTTTGGTGTAGGTATCCTCTTGTTACTTAAATTGCAAGTACGATCTTTACCTTTTGGATTCAAAAAGGCTTGTTCAAGACTTTGATTCTGTCATGGTGTGTTTGTGGTCTTTGTTTGCTTATCTTGGGGGGGGGGGGGGGGGGAATGTTCTACACAGAATATCATAAAAGGCTCTTTTACTGACCAAAAAATAATTCCAGCAACAAAATCTTTTCCTTTCTTGATTGAAACTTGGGAAGAGAGGTCACGCTCAATGTAACAAAGGCTTAGTAAACTGAGTGAATAAAAGCATTTCTCTGTCAGTTCTATTGTATCTACGCTACTGGCACTTATGGATGGCTTGGATAGCAGAGGAGAGATTGTGGTAATTGGAGCTACCAACAGACTGGATTCAATAGATCCTGCTTTACGAAGACCTGGACGTTTTGACAGAGAATTCCTTTTCACCTTGCCAGATAAAGAGGTAAAATCTTTGATTCAACCTTAACAATAAGGTGTCAAATTATTTCTTTATAGCATAAGCCACCGTGTATTGTTGAGTAATGAAGGACGTTTGGGAATGGTGAAGTTGGGATTTTGTGCTTTACTACTTGAGTGATAAAGAGGTGAGGTAATTGTTTCTTGTGGAGTGTAGGTAGGGTACTGAAAACACCACTTGTACAAAACCCTTTCATTGACCATCAATTTTGTAGCACTAGTTCCACTTTGACCATGCAGAAAAGTTGAATGTCCCCAAATAATGATGCTTAATGACGCAATTACAGTGGCCTGCAATTAGCTGTAAAATATGGCAGTGTATATAGCAGAGAGAACCTGAAAATGAGAGAATGGTATATGTGACAGATAACTACATTTAATTATGAGCCACCCTTGGATTAACATTTTAAATGTGCTCCAGCTTACTTAACACTTCTGATGTTAGCCTGGTTCAAAGTTGCCTTTGTGAAAAATTAATTTTGTGGTGTTTACATCTGGGTGGTGGGCAACCCCACTAGACTTGTTTTAGTCTGAAGTTTTGTGTTTTGATATGATATCAGTTCTGCTGTTTTGAGGTTTGGGGAAGGGGGAGGGTGTGTATTTTAAATCCCCATCTAGTAACGTATTTAAGCACACGTTTATCTTTTAAGTGTGTGAATAGTCACATGGTAAAGTTGGGCGCAGTTAAAGTTAAAGTGCTACGATGTACCAGTGCCTTAAACATTTGAATTCATCATTAACATTCTGTGTTTAGGCTTGGCAGCATTTTATTGTAATTGAAGTATGTCAGTAAAAAATATTGACTGGTGACAGTCAGCGGGAGTGCAACTCCCCTGACCCTCCTTGCACTGCTGCAGGGCCAGTGACACTAGATTTCTGCAGGTGCAGAGAGCCCTCTGAAGCTCCATTGTCACGGCCACACTCCCATGGCAGCGGGGCTGCAGAGGGCTTCTTGCACAGCTAGTGACACCCAGTCCCTGTAGGCAGAAGGTGCAGGGAAGGCTGCAGTCTTGGTGTGGCAGAGCAGAGACACCCTGGCCAGGAGAACGAGCCTCCAGCCACACAGGGGAGGCCACCCACTGCTGAATGGCTCTTGGATGGGGACAGAGCCATTCAGCAGTGGGGCAGCTTCCCCTGAAGCCGGGGATTTGTCTTCCTCCTCACAGCCCAGGCCCAGGGTCTCTGCTCTGTCTCACCAGGATCGCAGCATTTCTCACACCTGCGGGAACTAGGTGTCACCAACCCCACAGCCATGCAAAGAACCCTCTGCAGCTCCACTGTTGTGGCCCCACTTACTCACCCACCAGCCAGTAATGTGGGGGCCATCCCCAGGCGGGAATGGTTCAGTAGAACCCCACAGCTGAGTGTTCATAATTCTCCTTTCAGTCCTGGCCTGGAGTTTCTGCTTCCATACTTTATCTTGGGCTCCATGTCCATGCAGGCAGCCACCTGCAGGATCACTGGCAGTGCTCGGAGCTCCTGCAGCCATGCTGTCAGCACTGTTCTAACCCTAACCTTACCCCTCTATAATTTCTAGCTACTGTAAAACACTTAAAAATAAAAAATAATGATAATAGATAATCAGTGGGAGGAGTGGTAGATACGCTGGAGGGGAGGGATAGGATACAGAAGGACCTAGACAAATTGGAGGATTGGGCCAAAAGAAATCTGATGAGGTTCAATAAGGATAAGTGCAGGGTCCTGCACTTAGGATGGAAGAATCCAATGCACCGCTACAGACTAGGGACCGAATGGCTAGGCAGCAGTTCTGCGGAAAAGGACCTAGGGGTGACAGTGGACGAGAAGCTGGATATGAGTCAACAGTGTGCCCTTGTTGCCAAGAAGGCCAATGGCATTTTGGGATGTATAAGTAGGGGCATAGCGAGCAGATCGAGGGATGTGATCGTTCCCCTCTATTCGACACTGGTGAGGCCTCATCTGGAGTACTGTGTCCAGTTTTGGGCCCCACACTACAAGAAGGATGTGGATAAATTGGAGAGAGTCCAGCGAAGGGCAACAAAAATGATTAGGGGTCTAGAGCACATGACTTATGAAGAGAGGCTGAGGGAGCTGGGATTGTTTAGTCTGCAGAAGAGAAGAATGAGGGGGGATTTGATAGCTGCTTTCAACTACCTGAAAGGGGGTTCCAAAGAGGATGGCTCTAGACTGTTCTCAATGGTAGCAGATGACAGAACGAGGAGTAATGGTCTCAAGTTGCAATGGGGGAGGTTTAGATTGGATATTAGGAAAAACTTTTTCACTAAGAGGGTGGTGAAACACTGGAATGCGTTACCTAGGGAGGTGGTAGAATCTCCTTCCTTAGAGGTTTTTAAGGTCAGGCTTGACAAAGCCCTGGCTGGGATGATTTAACTGGGAATTGGTCCTGCTTCGAGCAGGGGGTTGGACTAGATGACCTTCTGGGGTCCCTTCCAACCCTGATATTCTATGATTCTATGATTCTATTAATGTGTTAAGAAGAATCTCTGTTATGAAGGAGAGAACTTCAGATCTAGATAAAGCTGACTGAATGACTTCAAACTTTTAGATGGATAAAGTGAGTAGTATGTGAGAGGCAAAGTAGTGTTTGCATACTGAAAATTATTTTGAACTAACTTGGCAGTTCCCAGACTGTTGTCATTGAAGCAGATACTGGTTCTGTGCACAGAGATGGCTAGTTATATTGTGCTGGTTGTCATCCTAGTTTCCAGCTGCTTCCTTAAGTGTCCAAGGTTTTCATTGTGAAGAGCATGTTGGAGGCTTGTGAAAATAACTGGAAGCAAAATTGGAGGAGCTAGCTTATCTGCTTACACTAATTGTGGTTGTGAGAAGGAAATGCAGCCAACAGTAAACAAGGGCTACCAACTAGCAGTGGAAGAAGAATGTCCAGGGGATGAAGGGAACCAAACTGAGAGGAAGGAAGTATGTGCAGTGGAAGACCAGGTAACAGAGAAACATGTGGCCAAAGCAAGGGCGGGGAGAAGAGAAGAAAGTGGAGACGAGGGGATATGAAATCAAAAGCAAAAAATACACTGTGACTGACGGTTTTTGAGAAGGGCCAGAAAGGTTAATGGGTTAAAGACTGGTAAAAATACATAATTACTACTTTAAAATAATTGCCATAGTTCCTGCATAGATGGTGTGATTATGAATGGGAAAGGAGGTGGTCTTAAAATTTAATTTCTATTTTACGTGAGCCGCACTGTGGAAGAATTCTACCAACCCCTAATCTAATTTATTAATCTGAATGCCAGGAAATACTTCAGGAATCATTGTATTTAGCCAGAGATTCAATTTTTGAAGACCGAATGGGGACAGAGCATCCCTTGCAGGTTTTCTGGTTCAGTGACAGTTGTTTAGGCCAGGTAATAGCAATTATTACCATTATAAAACTTGTCTTAATTGCTACTGTTAGTCTAAACATAAAACATAAAGCCAAGGCCACTTTGTTTTTAAAAATAAATGTGTTTAAAATGAAATCTGAATTTAATACAAAATATATTAAGGCCTAAACTTCCTATTATCTCTTAAAACATTTTAAATATGCTGAATCCATGAGCCACTATCCAAAACTGAGTAAAAGTCTGCTTTTGCTGTACAAAAAAAAATCATGAGGGAAAAAATCTAACTTTTGAAGTCAAGCCTTATAAATATGGCATGGTACTAGTAAACAGGCAATATATTGTTCATCATTTTTAGCGTACTAAAAATGTACAATTAATAAACTGAAAATATTAAGCTATATAGTTGTTTAAATAAATGTGTACAGTTTATAGTGTACCCTTCTAGGTTGCACAAAGATGTACCAAATCTAGTATAATGGCTCTATTTAGCTATAAATCAACAGGTTTAATGGTTATATCAAGCAAGAAGAATGCACCTTATTTTCCTTTAAAAAAAACAAAAAAACCTGAAGTAAAAATTGAAAAGTTGATGGAAAATTAATGATTTAAATTAAGGCTTTCATCTTGATTAAAATCATTTACATTGCCTTGATTTTAAATCAATCCACCGGGAAGGTAGCTGAACTAACAGGTCTCCCATCTTGAACTTGTGATTCTATAAATTTGGGAAATTTTCCTTAGGAAAAATATATCGTTACCAACCTTAGCTAGAAGTGGAGAGAATTCTTCCAAGATCATTAGGCTTAAACTTAAGAGAACTCACTTTTTGTCCTGGAAGCTTTCAATGGCTTTCCTTGTTAAAAGGAACACCTGAAAAGAAGTGTGTCCAATTTAAGAAGCATCTAAAACCTTAAATTTGTTGAAAAGAATAGTCACTATTTTAGGAAAGTAAATTCTGGTAATATATCAACATTTCCTTTTTAAGAAAAGAGGTGATTATATTGTCATTTACTTTTAAACTAAAGATTTTTACAGGGAAAAACAGGATGTGCTCTTTTTTTTTTTAAAAAAAAAAGTCTTTATTTCTAGGCTAGAAAAGAGATTCTCAAGATTCACACAAGAGACTGGACCCCTAAGCCATTGGACGCGTTTCTTGAAGAGTTAGCAGAAAAATGTGTTGGTAAGATTAAGAACCAAAAGAGTTATCAGAGAATACAAGTGACTAACTTATAGTTTAGCACATTCTCATCTAAAAGCTTAATACTAAGCTTATTTAATTAAAATACTTATTTTTCTTTGATTTTTTTTCATCCACTAATTGTTAGAGGTTGTTTTTATATGAATATAGACATTTATTTTTAACCACACTCTCACTTTCACCATTCTTCTGGCAAAGGGGGCTGGATGCACTTCTCTTTTAGAAGTCCATCTAGACCACTAAGAACGCAATCTTGTAATGAGTCTGCTCAGGGCCCCACTTACCTCAGTGAGGCTTTGCACAGGCAGAGAAGACCACCAGCAGAGTAGTTGGGCGATAGCAGTATGAGGCATTTCTTACTTATATCCCTTCCTTTTTCTCCCAGAAGGTTGAGCATGCTGCCTCTGTTAGGCTTCATCTCCTGCTGGGCCAGATAGTTACATACTCTAGCTTTGCATATGCTGCTTCTAGACCTTTTTTGGTTGTCTGAGACAAAGAACTAAATTTCACTTATTTGTTCATAGGATATTGTGGTGCAGATATTAAGTCCATATGTTCTGAAGCTGCTTTGTGTGCCTTGCGCCGACGTTATCCTCAGATATACACTAGCAGTGAGAAGTTGCAGTTGGATATCTCTTCTATTAAAATAACAGCTAAGGATTTTGTTGTGGCTATGCAGAAGACTATACCAGCTTCTCAAAGAGCTGTGACTTCACCTGGCCAAGCACTCTCAGCCGTTTCGAAACCACTGCTTGAAAAAACACTTCACAGAATTTTAGGAGCCCTACAAAGAGTGTTTCCACATGTGGAGCTTGGAATAAAAAAAGGACAAAAGACAGGTAAAACATTCTATTATTATTTTTATTTTATTAATTTATTTTGAATTCTTGCATATTTCTGTCCCGGTAAAAGCTTTTTATTAATTTGTGACGTTAACACACTAAATGTATTTACATTTCCCAATTTTTGTGTGTGCATGTAAACTTTTGGACAGTAGAATTTTGGTTATTTGTGATGACTGAGTCTTCCATGGTTCTGTGGCCATGGAATCTACCCCAGATAGAGTTTTTTGTTGAAAGAAATTTAGGCTTAACTTCATTCCTTACATTTACAAGAACATCCCATATGTAAAATAGTGCATACAGTAGAACCTCAGAGTTATGAACCTCAGAGTTACAAACTGATCAGTCAAACACACACCTCACATGAAACTGGATGTACACAATCTGGCAGCAACAGAGACCAAAAAAAAAAACCCAACCAAATACAGTACTGTGTTTAAATTTAAACTATTAAAAAAAGGAAAGCTGCAGAAGAAAAATGCTTAGTAAAGTTTCAAAGCTGCATTAAGTCAATGTTCAGTTGTAAACTTTTGAAAGAACAACCATAACGTTTTGTTCAGAGTTATGAACAACCTCCACTCCTGAGGTGTTTATAACTGAGGTTCTACTGTAATTGTATTCCTTTGTCCTGAGATAGCATGAAATAATAGATCTGAGAGGTGTGAACTACACTCATTCATCTCAGTGTGGTAATGCTAAAGCCCAGAGAACATGGGAATTGCCATACTGGAGCAGACCTGTGATTCATCTACTGTAGTAGCTTGTCTCCAAAAACGGCCATCACCAGATTCTTCAGAGAAGGTGCAAGAAACCCCCAGTAGGCAGACATGGAATAATCTAGATGCCCGGTAAAGTCTCCTCATCATCCCTAATAGGTAGGGATTGGTTGCAAAACCTAAAGTATGAGGATTTTATGTCCCTCCCCCCTTTTTAACATTAACTGTTATAATTCTGGAAATTCTACTTATACATAAATATCCAATCCCTCTCTGAACAACTTCAAAACTTTGTCTTTACTGAGAATTAATAGTCCTGATTTCAGTCATGGCTAGCAATCGTGTCTTGACATGTGCAAACCTCTGCCCACCAGCGGTTAAGGGTGAGAAAATTCCTTCCTTCCAACTGCCATATATCCAGCTCCTCTTCTGCCCTTTTTTCTGAAGCTAAAACCTCTAGTTTTGCCCTACGACATATACGCTGCACTTGAATATGAGCATACAGAATTGTAGTGCATTTGAAAAAAGCATAAAGTAAACTGTAAAACATTTCACAATTACGATTTATATCTAATTTAATACAAAACAAATAATAATTACACTACAACTTGCATTTCCGAGCTATTATATTAAGCATCACTCTCCTGCAGAATTAGAGTTCATGTTATGCAGAGTGCACAGGTTGTACTTGTCTGCAAGTATGCATGGCTCTTTTCAGGCATAGAAACAACAGAATTTTTACCCTGAAGAATTTTATAATCCAATTTATAATTGTATTTAGTATTTGCACTGTAAGTGACAATCCCTCACATAGTCTATATGTGCCTCTTGAGAATAAACATGTTGTTCTAACAGCTGTATATTATTTGCACTTTTATATATTTAGTCTGGGAACATGATGTAGTAAAATCTCATTCCTTGGGCAAATTAGTGATCGAAAAGTAAGAGAGGTGACATTTAATTTGTAAAAAGATACAAGCATCACCCTCGGTGGTATGGTGGGGAGTGGGGAAGGCAGTACTCCCTGCCCTCCGAGCTCCAGGTCCACTGGCTGGTGGAAATTTTGATAATAGTGTCATGGAAATCAGCCAAATTGGGTATCCTTCAAAAGCCCTTTCATCCACAAACACAATAGTACCAAACATGACAAGTTTAGAACAACTATGTAGATATATATTCTAGAAAATGTTTATTTTAAAACTTTTTAAAATTTATATTTTAACACAGGGGTGCATTGCTTACAATTAAAAAAAAAAAAAAAGACATTGATACTCTTAGGAAGGTTAGCCTTGATGTATAGGATTGAAAACATTTATTTATCAAAGTAGTCTCTGTCTAGGGCACCACTACTAGACACATTGTTACACTGATCCTCATGTGTGCTGCACTCTTTCACTGGCCAAAAAACAAACAAAGAAAAAGCGGTAGGATCAGAGTCTAAAATAGGAAAAGAACAAGTCAAAAATTACTTAGACAAGTTACAGAGTAACAGCCGTGTTAGTCTGTATTCGTAAAAAGAAAAAAGAAAAGGAGTACTTGTGGCACCTTAGAGACTAACCAGTTTATTTGAGCATGAGCTTTCGTGAGCTGCAGCTCACTTCATCGGATGCATAGCATATCGTGGAAACTGCAGAAGTTAGATATCTTCAAATCACCAGGGCCTGATGAAATGCATCCTAGAATACTCAAGGAGCTGACTGAGATATCTGCGCCATTAGCAATTATCTTCGAAAAGCCATGGAAGACGGGTGACATTCCAGAAGACTGGAAAAGGGCAAATATAGTGCCCATCTATAAAAAGGGAAATAAGGACAACCCAGGGAATTACAGACCAGTCAGTTTAACTTCTATACCCGGAAAGATAATGGAGCAAATAATTAAGCAATCAATTTGCAAACACCTAGAAGATAATAAGGTGATAAATAACAGTCAGCATGGATTTGTCAAGGACAAATAGTGTTAAATCAACCTGATAGCTTTCTTTGACAGGGTAACAAGCCTTGTGGATAGGGTGGAAGCGGTAGATGTGGTATATCTTGACTTTAGTAAGGTTTTTGATACTGCCTTACATGACCTTCTCATAAACAAACTAGGGAAATGTAACCTAGATGGAGCTACTACAAGGTGGGTGCATAACTGGTTGGAAAATCATTCCCAGAGAATAGTTATCAGTGGTTCACAGTCATGCTGGAAGGGCATAACGAGTGGGTCCTGCAGTTCTGGGTCCAATTCTGTTCAATATCTTCATCAATGATATAGATCATGTTATAGAGAGTACACTTATAAAGTTTGCAGACGATACCAAGCTAGGAGAGGATAGGATTAAAATTCAAAATGATCTGGACAAACTGGAGAAATGGTCTGAAGTAAACAGGATGAAATTCAGTAAGGACAAATGCAAAGTTCTCCACTTCGAAAGGAACAGTCAGTTGTACACATACAAAATGGGAAATGACTGCCTAGGAAGGAGTACTGCGGAAAGGGATCTGGGGGTCATAGTGAACCACAAGCTAAATGAGCCAACAGTGTAACGCTGTTGCAAAAAAAAGCAAACATCATTCTGTGATGTATTAGCAGGAGTATTGTAAGCAAGACATGAGAAGTAATTCTTCCTCTCTACTCCACGCTGATTAGGCCTCAACTGGAGTATTGTGTCCAGTTCTGGGTGCCACATTTCAGGAACAATGTGGACAAATTGGAGAAAGTCCAAAGAAGAGCAACAAAAATGATTAAAGGTATAGAAAACATGACCTGTGAGGGAAGATTGAAAAAAATTGGGTTTGTTTACTCTGGAGAAGAGAAGACTGAGAAAGGACATAAGTTTTCAAGTACATAAAAGGTTGTTACAAGAAGGAAGGAGAAAAATTGTTCTTCTTAACCTCTGAGGATAGGACAAGAAGCAATGGGCTTAAATTGCAGCAGGGGAGGTTTTGGTTGGACATTAGGAAAAACTTCCTAACCATCAGAGTGGTTAAACACTGGAATAAATTGCCTAGGGCGGTTGTGGAATCTCCATCATTGGGGATTTTTAAGAGCAGGTTGGACAAACACCTGTCAGGGACGGTCTAGATAATACTTAGTCCTGCCTTGAGTGCAGGGTACTGGACTAGATGACCTCTCGTGGTCCCTTCAAGTTCTATGATTCTATATCTCTGTACAAGGTAGGCTGCTGACTAAACATTTGCAGGGTGGTGAGCATCTGTTCTTTTCACACAAGCATTTGAGTAGCTGGAGAATTAATTCCAGGAGTACATGGTATTTCACACACAACTGTTGTGAGCAGACATATCCATGCCTGATAAAGGAGGATAGTTTTGGATGTTCTTAGTCATCCCGGAGCCGTTCCATTGCTTGATCATTTGCCCTTGTAACAGCAGGTATTAATGCTCCTCTTGTAGGGGGTAGTTTTTCTCCATTTGTCTGCTTCTTAGAAAACATTCATCAATGTAGCTCTGCATGTATCATAATGTTGGTCTTCAAATGATAAACTCAGCATATGAACTCCTCCAGTGCATTTATGATTTCATCAGCGACAGTCTCTGCCATTACAAGCACCTTCAGAGTGAGGAGAGTCTCTACAGAGGCTGAATCAAATGCTTTCCAGCAGGATAACATGGTCTTTCAGGATATGACACTACTGGAAGGCTGGCTGGAAAGAGCGGCTCTCAATGGTCCGAGTGATAGGAACACATCTGAGGAATATATAGCAATTCCGTTCCCCAGCAGCACAAAAACAGAATCTTACAGAGGTCTTGAGAGCACTAGAACATCTGTCTTGTGCAAACATCCGGAGTTTAGAAGAACACCTCTCTGTGGCATTGACGGCAGTCAAGAAAATTTTAGTGTCATCCTCCTCATGGGAACCAACAAAGAAACTCCACTGAACATCACAAGGCAGCACCTTCATTATGCCATGTGACGACACAATTTTTCAAACAATTCTTCACATGTTGGAGCATTTTACTTGCAAGGTATGTGGTTAACTCGTCCTTCATGCAAGTACGAGACACTAGCTTCTTCACTGTGACATTGGAAATGTTCATGGAGTCATTGATTTTTTGTATTGGACAGATGCAATACCATGGAGTCACTTCTTTCTAATGATATTTTTTAATTGATTCCTCTGCATACATATCAAACATGAGGTAGACTTCTTCACAGTCCAGTATTTTCTCTGTAGCCTCAGAATGAAATGTTCTCACCCAGTCTGTCTCTTTTCCCCCTCTCCTCCATGTGTCCTATGCTGTCCATTCCTCCCATGTCCTGTGCCTCCTTACTGGCCCCATGGGCAAGACGCTATGAGGAACGTAGCCTCTTCTCTTTCCTATCCACAGCTGCTCTCTGTTCTAGTGCCGCAGCAACTCCCGGTGGGCAAAAGGTGTAACTGTAGCACTTCTTTGTTAGTGGGATGCACTCCCACTAACATTCGCAATAATTTTGGGAAGGTTAACAAGGTTAGTGAATGTAGAAAGCTCTACTGTAGTTGATTTAGCTGCTGCTTTATTGAAAACTGGACTTCTTGGATTTCAGAATTTTTGGACCTTGATAGGAAAGTGAGTGAGTCATGAAGTCAGGAAGCTCCTTCAAGGAATGGTTCTTTGCTGGTTCAGAGAGAAATTGAGGGACTGATCCCCATTAATATGCTCCTGATAGCAGATCATAACAGTAGCATGAAGGGTACCTTTGCTATCTGCTGTATCTTCAAGGAAGTCTAAGTAATTGGCAGGACAAAATATAAAACTACCCTTGATGAGGTCTAGAGGAATGTACAACCCTTCATTGAATTCCATATGGCAAAGAACCTCATTTGCAATTGCAGTCTCCAGACAGAGTACTTTGGTTCCTCCACAGACTACAGCAATGCTGTGCATAAACTGCACAAGGAATTTATTATAGGTTTTGGAATTAATTGTTAAACCAATGGCCACTTGTAGTGGTAGATTATGCATATGCCTTGGGGGGGGGTGTGTGTGTGTGTGTGTGTGTTTGGAAACCTGTCTTTCACTGAAGCGCTCGTGCATGAGGCTTTGTGCTAAAAGGAAACCCTTGTACTCCCCTTGCTTACTGTTCTGTTTTGCAGGTGCTGAAGTCACTGCAATCACAGATGCACCATTTAAAGTAGCAGTACAGGTCAAATGTATTTATTTTTTCAGGCTTGGCATTCAGTGTGGATCCCTAAAACTCCCACAAACTGCGGGACAAAATGCTTTTCCATAAAACATTTGGTAGCTGCAAACAGTCTTCTCTTGTCAGGAAAAAACTATGTATTACTGGTGACATCAGCACTTTCATTACCATGGTTTTTGGGGCTTTTAAGGTGTCATAAATATAAAGGGAAGGGTAAACACCTTTAAATCCTTCCTGGTTAGAGGAAAAAACCCTTTCACCTATAAAGGGTTAAGAAGCTAAGACAACCTTGCTGGCACCTGACCAAAATGACCAATGAGGAGACCAGATACTTTCAAAGCTGGAGGGGGTGGGAACAAAGGGTTCTCTCTGTGTGTGTGTGGGTTTTTGCCGGGACCAGAGCAGGAATGCAGGTCAGAACTCCTGTAAAAAGTCAGTAAGCAATCTAGTTAGATATGCATTAGATTCTGTTTTGTTTAAATGGCTGATAAAATAAGTTGTGCTGAATGGAATGTATATTCCTGTTTTTGTGTCTTTTTGTAACTTAAGGTTTTGCCTAGAGGGATTCTCTATGTTTTGAATCTGATTACCCTGTAAGGTATTTACCATCCTGCTTTTACAGAGGTGATTCTTTTACTTTTTTTCTTCAATTAAAATTCTTCTTTTAAGAACCTGATTGCCTTTTCCTTGTTCTTAAGATCTTAAGGGTTTGGGTCTGTGTTCACCTATGCAAATTGGTGAGGATTTTTATCAAGCCTTCCCCAGGAAAGGGGGTGTAGGGCTTGGGGGGATTTGGGGGGGGGGGGAGACGTTTCCAAGTGGGCTCTTTCCCTGTTATATTTGTTAGTGGCAGCTTGGCGGTGGCAGCAGTAAAGTCCAGGGACAAAAGGAAAAATAGTTTGTACCTTGGGGAAGTTTTAACCTAAGCTGGTGAAAGTAAGCTTAGGGGGTTTTTCATGCAGGTCCCCACATCTGTACCCTAGAGTTCAGAGTGGGGAAGGAACCTTGACATAAGGTGATTCATTGTTGCAGATAGGATTACTAAAAACTACATCCGTGTCCCACAGTTCATCTTCGATAAGTGCTTTAGGAGCATTTCTGCCAGCCATTTGTTCCTCTTCAGTGCCAATCAAAGCAAAGCCAACCAATCTGTACTTAGCCTCTGCTACTTAGCCATTCCATCCATTTGTTATAAATTTCTTTGGGATTGTAATTAATTGTTATGTTATGTAACTATGTGCATACCATTTGTGGTGGATTCCAGTAATGTCAGGCTGCATGCTGATGTCTTACTTAACCAGTGCCTCATGACAACTCTTGACCTAATAAAGATCGTAAGCAATATCCTGAATCACTGCTTTTTTTGGCCATAATGGCAAATCATCTTGAAGTCGGGCTGTCGATTAATTGCCGTTAACTCACGTGATTAACTCAAAAAAATTAATCGTGATTAATCGCAGTTTTAATCACACTGTTAATAGAATACCAGTTGAAATTTATTAAATATTTTTGGCTGGTTTTCTACTTTTTCAAATATATTGATTTCAATTACAACACAGAATATAAAATGTATACTGCTCACTATATTATTTTTGATTACAAATATTTGCCCTGTGAAATTGATAAACAAAGGAAATAGTATTTTTCAGTTCACCTCATACAAGTACTGTAGTGCAATCTCTTTATCGTGAAAACGCAAGTTACAAATGTAGGGTTTTTTTTGGTTGTGGTTGTTACATAACTGCACTCAAAAACACAGCAATGCAAAACTTCAGTGCCTACAAGTCCACTCAGTCCTACTTCTTGTTCAGGCAATCGGTAAGACACACAAGTTTGTTTATATTTACGGGAGATAATGCTGCCCACTTCTTATTTACAGTGTCACAACTAAGTGAGAACAGGCGTTTGCATGGGACTTTTGTAGTCAGCATTGCAAGGTATTTATGTGCCAGATACGCTAAACATTCGTATGCCCCTTCATGCTTCAGCCACCATTTCAGAGGACGTGGTTCCATGTTGATGATGCTCGTTAAGAAAACAATGCATTAATTAAATTTGTGACTGAACTCCTTGGGGGAGAATTGTATGTCTCCGGCTCTGTTTTACTCACATTCTGCCATATATTTCATGTTATAGTACTCTCAGATGATGACTCAGCAGCTGTTCTTCATTTTAAGAACACTTTCTCTACAGATTTGACAAAACGCAAAGAAGGTACCAATGTGAGCTTTCTAAAGATAGCTACAGCACTCGACCCAAGATTTAAGAATCTGAAGTGCCTTCCAAAATCTGAGAGGGACGAGGTGTGGAGCATGCTTTCAGAAGTCTTTAAAGAGCAACACTCCGATGTGGAAACTACAGAACCCAAACCACCAAAAAGAAAATCAACCTGCTGCTGGTGGCATCTGATTCAGGTTATGAAAATGAACATGCGTTGGTCCGCATGGTTTTGGATTGCTGTTGAGCAGAACCTGTCATCAGCATGAACGCATGTCCTCTTGAACGGTGGATGAAGCGATATATGAATCTTTAGTGTATCTGGCATGTAAATATCTGGCGACACCGGCTACAACAGTGCCATGCGAACGCCTATTCTCACTTTCAGGTGACGTGAACAAGAAGCAGGCAGCATGCTCTTCTGCAAAGTAAACGAACTTGTTGTCTGAGCGATTGGCTGAACAAGAAATAGGACTGAGTGGACTTGTAGGCTCTAAAGTTTTACATTATTTTATTTTTGAATGCAGCTATTTTTTTGCACAATTCTACATTTGTAAATTCAACTTTCATGATAAAGAGATTGCACTACAGTACTTGTATTAGGTGAATTGGAAAAATAGTATTTTGTTTTTTATAGTGCAAATATTTTCAATAAAAAAATATAAAGTGAGCACTGTACACTTTGTGTCCTGTATTGTAACATAAATGTAGAAAACATCCAAAAATATTTAAATAAATGGTATTCTGTTATTGTTTAACTGCGCAATTAATTGCGATTGAGTTTTTTTAATTGCTTGACTGCCCTACCTTGAAGCACTCTTTCCATTTATAGTAATATGTATCATTAAAAAAAATTAATCGGGTATATTCTGAGCATTAGCTGATAACACAGTACTGTCAGTCAAGGGCCACATTTTAACTTTGTGAGGGCTAAATGTTTGACAGGCTTGTATTAAAGTACAATTTTAATTTTTTTTAACATTTTTTTTGAATATATATCTACACAGTTCTAGGTTTGTCATGTTTGGTACCATTGTTTTTGTGTAGAAAGGGTTTTTGCATGATACGAAACTCGACCCATTACCACCAACCAGAAGACCTGGAGCTGGCAGCCAGGGGGGCAGCAAGCCCCGCCTGCCATGCAGCAGAGGGCGACACCATTGAAATTGTTTCTGTAGATTTTTACTAATTTTCTTTCCATCATTGACTTGCCCACAGAATTACACGTGCTCCCAGACTAATGGCTGTTTCTCTAAAGTGTTTTAAAATTGTCTTTGGATTGAATAAACCACCACAGACTAGCGTGTTGAATTGTAAATAAAACTTTTTTTCTTTGCAAGTGAGTGATACAAAGTTCCCAGGAGAATTAACGAACCTTTTTGTTTTTTCAGATGTTGCAAGTCATATTTTAGAAAGTGACTTAACATATAGTGATGAGGAAGTGCCTTCAGTGTTTGAAAATCCACTTTCCCAGAAAACATCTAATAAACAGAAAGCAAATGTCCTTAATTTTAACAGGTACTTGTCTTTTTGTTCTTCAAATTGATTTAGGCTGCTGGATCCTTTGGTGCAAGAGAGATGTTCTGGGTTTTGTTTCCTTTTTTGGATAAGGGAAGGGTTTTGCTTTCTTGCACCAGTCTTTGCCAGAAATAAACATAGAAACAAGCAGATAAAATTGTTGTTGTGAAAGTATCTGATTAGAACTGACAAAATTTAGGGAAAAAGGCCCTAATCCTTCAAGGAGATTCTCAAGCTTGGGGCACAGAGATTGGGAGATTCATCCCACCCACCCCTTAGAGCACCTTATAGGATTGAGATCTAAAGTATGTAGTTTGGCCTGTCTCTAAATCACATTGGTATTTTTCTTTTAGACATTTTTGATGCCTTTATACTTTTAGTTTCAAAGTTTATATATTTGAACATACTTGTATTCCATTGTAACTAACAGATTGTTATTCCCGCCCCCGCTGTTATGTAATTTGCTACTTAATTTGACAATAGCTACGTTAATCTTTTTAAAATAATAATAATAAATTTTACTGATTTATTATGAGAATCCTCAAAAACTTGTTTGAAAAGTCATACTTTTATGGAGTCTTAGTTTGGGTTGGACCACCAGTTATTGCAGTGAGAGATACTGCCAAATTCCTATTACTGTGGTGGTTGAGGAGATGTTCTAATTTACTGAATTTAAAGACGTACGCCTATTTCACGTCAAAGATTCTAGCCATTAAGTGCATTGTAATAGTATGGTTGCAAAAACCAGTACTACACTCAGAAACATGGTTCATAAGAACAAAACAATTAAGAAACTGGAAAGACTTTGCTCACTGTATTAGATTAACGACCAAACTGTGTGGAAAGACTGAACAAGTGAAATGAATGAAATAAAAACAAATCAGTGGTAGATGTAATGTAAGTATATGTATTTACTGTAATCCATAACCTATACTACTACAGCTTTACTGTTTTTTCTGGTATATCTGATGCCTTATGTAAGAGAATAAGCAGAATTGTTGACAGTACAGATTTTATTTATTTATTTATTTATTTTATTTGTATTCTAAAATTATGGTAGAGAGCGACAACACCTATGCATTCATACATTGATGGGAAATTATTTTGTGTTGTTTTTAGTTCTTGTTTTTGGGGTTTTTTTTAATTATTTAAAACTTCCTGATTTCACAATTCTTGTTTTAGAAGTGCTTGTCGTCAGCCAACATCTTATAGACCAAGGCTCTTGATAGTTGGAGAGCCCGGGTTTGGACAGGGCTCTCATTTGGCACCAGCAGTAATACATGCTTTGGAAAAGTTCACTGTGTACACGTTAGATCTCTCAGTTCTGTTTGGAATCAGTACCACATCACCTGAAGAAACATGTGCACAGGTATTCTTATTTATTTATTTATTTTTTAAATCTGTTAAGAATAATACATTGTTTTCCAGAGTGGTTTTGGAGCAAAATGATTCAAGTGAGACTAGCAAAACTATGACTTGTGGTTCAGTTTTAATGGGTGTCTTCTAACTTTTTTGTGTCTGTCTGTGTGTCCTGTTTCATCTCTGTTGGAAAGGCCACTCCTTTCTTTGGGTAATGATCATACAGATAAAATGGAACGTTGTCCTTTTTAGCCTTCTGCAATGAAGTTGTTTATAAAAGAACAGTAAGAGGTTTTGGGGTTTTTTTAATCTTCCATCATAGCAACTCCTTTCTCTCAATCCTTTCCCCTTCCTTCTGTCTTTCTCGTCTCTCCTGCCACCCCCACCCCAGTTATTGAGAATAGTTTTGAGAACACATTCTAATATACCCTTGAATTTACCAAAGAAAAAGGCGGCTTTTCTCTTCCTCCTTAATACACATAAAACGTCTTTATGTTTTGACATGTTCTAGCCATGTATTTGAAAGAAGCCCTGTTGTACTGATAAGTTGTTAATAAAACTCCCAAACAGACTTGATCTCCCACAACTGTTTCTGTTATCCAAACCTCAAGTCCGTTCATCTCACAGCCGGAAGCTCCATGGCTCAACACTGCAGAGCTAGCATGCTCTGTACTGGTTCAAGAAGTGCTTTTAGGGAGCAGAAAACCATCCACTAGAGCCACTTAGCAAAGTGGAAAAGATTCTTGATCTGATCTGTGCAGAAGGGGCCTCACCTACACAGTTGACACTACCTTTCATTTTAGATTACTTGTTCCACTTGAAACAACAAAGCCTAGCATTGTCATGTATTAGGGTTCATCTGGTGACAGTTTCAGCTTTCCATCTATGGGTGAATGGCCGTTCTGTTTTCTCAAACTCTGTGTGTAGTCCTTTCCTTAAGGGCCTGGAGATTATACCCCCAGGTACAGCAGCCACTCCCTCCCTGGGACCTCAAATTGGTGTTGGCAAGGCTAACAGGTCTTCCATTTGAACCACTGGTAATGTGCTGTCTGCTCTAACTATCCTGGAAAGTGGCCTCCCTGGTGGCCGTTGCTTCTGCTAGAAGGATCTCTGAGATCCAAGCCGTTATGTCGGAAGCACCTTATACAGTCTGCTTCAAAAACAAGTTTCCAGTGTGGCCACAATTGGCCTTCCTTCCAAAGGTAGTCTCACAATTCCATAGTAACCAGAATATCTTCCTACCTGTTTTCTGTTTGAAGCCACATGCCAACAGATAGGAACAGAGACTCCACTCACTGGATGTCCAATGTGTACTAGCCTTCTACATAGAAAGGACTAAGTCATTTTGGAAATCTACTCAGCTTTCTGTAGCCTTTGCAGACAAAATGAAAGCCTTCCAGTCTCAGCTTAGAGAATTTTTTCGCGGATCATTTCCTGTATCCGCACATGCTATGACCTGGTGAAGGTCCCCACTCCTCCTGCGCTGGCGGCGCATTCCACAAGGTCTCAAGCATCTCCAGCAGCGTTTGTAGTTCAGGTTCCTATACAGGACATTGGTAGAGCAGCAGTGTGGTTGTCAGTCCACATCTTTGCATCTCATTATGCCATCAGCCAGCAAGTGAGAGATTACATGGGTTTTGACCGAGCAGTATTACAATCAGCATGCCGATGAAATCTGAACCCTCCATCTGCGCAGCTTCTTGGGAGTCACCTACTTTGGAATGGTTATGCGCACACATGTGAAGGAGGACAAAACGGTTACTAACCTTCCATAACTGTCGTTCTTCAAGATGTGTTGCTTTTGTCCATTCCAAAAGTCCCTCCCGCACCTACCCCTCTGTTGGAGTTAGCCAGCAAGAAGGAAGTGAGGGGGCTGCGGGTTGGTGGGACCCTTCATACTGGTGCTGTGAGTGTGCAACCCCAGGAGCATGCAACCAGAGCCAACCTGACAGATACCACTGAGGGGAAAACTTTCTGGCTGGTGGTGCTTGGGGCAAGCACACCCCTAATTTGGAATGGACATGAGTAACACATCTTGAAGAACAGCAATTATGGAAGGTTAGTAACGGTTTTTTTGTTTGTTTGTTTGTTTGGGTTTTTTTTAAACCATTCAGCAATTTTCTATCTTTTAATATTATGGTTCAGTACATACACCTCTACCCCAATATAACGCGACCCAATATAATGTGGGTTCGCATACAACGTGGTAAAGCTCCGACACACTGCTCTGAGCAGCGTGTTAAGGGTGCTGGGCCGAGGCCGAGGGGTTGGATAAGGGGCAGAGGGTCTCAGGGGTGGTCAAGGGCTCCCCCCCCCCCCCCCGGAAGGTCTGGGAGGCAGGAGCTGTGGGGCGGGCACTTTTGGGGGCCCCGCAGTCCCAGAGTGGCCCGGGGGATTAATGGGGGGCCTGGGAGCAGCCCGCTCTGCTTCCCTCGCCCCGGCCCCGGCCATGTCGCTCAGGGGAGGGGGCTTGGGAGAAGGGATCCCTCCCGCAGTCACCGGCAGCGGCGGAAGCGGAGCAGCCCAGCCCCAGCCCGCTCCACTCTGCCAGCTGTGGCGCTCTGCTTCGCGCCGCAGGTGAGTGCGGGACCTTTCCCCAACACCTCTCCTGCTCCCCCCCTCCCCCAAACGACACGGCTGGGGCCAGGGCAAGGAAAGCAGAGCAGGCTGGGGCCGCATCGCTTCACTTCCTGCCGCTGGTGAGTGCAGGGGGCGTCCTTTCCCCAACCTCCCTGCACTCACCAGCAGCGGAAAGCAGAGCGCTGCAGCTGGGAGGTGGCGGAGTGGAGCGGGCTGGGACTGCATTGCTTCACTTCTAGCCGCTGCCAGTGAGTGCCTGTCAGGGGCCAAGGGGTTTGGATAGGGGTTGGAGCAGTCAGGACGGAGCGGGGGGGGGGGTCCTGGGGGTGATTAGGGATGGGGGGGGGTCTCTGGAGGGAGTGGTCAGGGAACAAGGAATGGGGGGCCAAAGCAAGTTCAATATAACGCAGTCTCACCTGTAATGCGGTGAGATTTTTTTTGTCTCCCGAGAACCATGTTATGTCTGGGTAGAGGTGTATGTAACATAACCTTTATTTTGCTTATGAGAGTTAGGAAAGTTATAGAAAACACCATGCCCTACCTAATGTCAGCATGTTCTTATCTTTTCCAAATGTGGGTTTTCAGGGGACTTTTTGCTCAAAATTTAGCAAGCCTTATCAGCAATTTCACCTGTTGCATTTTGGGGGCCTTATTCAGGTAGCACCGTGTTTAGCTGTTCCCCAACAATTCTATTAGTATAGTTATAAAAGTGCCGCTTTCAGAAATCTAAAACCATGATTTTTGCTGACTGAATTTGTGGTCATGTCTGTTTTTTCGCTTAGGTGGCCCTCCCATCACAGTAATATCTGAGTGCCTTGTAATCTTTAATCTACCTCTGTAGGGAAGCACTATTATCTCCATTTCACAGATGGGGACTTGAGACCTCGAGAGACTGTTACTTGCCCAGGATCACACAGGATGTTTGTGGCAGAGCAGGGAATTGAACCTAGGTATTCCATGGACCAAGACAGCACTGAACTGGCCATCCTTCCTCCCTGTCTGATCTCTGGCAGCATAGGTTCTCATCTTAAAATAATGCATCTTTTCTTGCTCCCAGTTTTTTATCTTTCCAGAAGGAAGGTAGGAGACAGTTTTCCAAAATACACATTGATCTTTCATTAGAATCTGTGCTGTTAGGCTAACAGGGATTATCCTCATCCCATCAAAATTAATTTTTTCCCCCCTACCACTTTCTTGGTGTCCGCACTGGTAAACAGTGCACAATAAGAAGGTAATTTAAAACAAACACTTTTTTCTGGAATTTTAAATTCCTTGACGTACATCAATGCACATTTTCTTAATGTTTCTACCTTTCTCTGGAAAAGTCACTCCTATAGTAATATTCAAATAGGCTTCAATCCTGTTTTTTGTTGTGTGTGTGTTTTTGTTTGTTTTTTTTTTACTCTAGGCAAGACATTAATTTTAATAAAATTAGACAAAATCACCTGTAATAATTTATAACTGGGTTTGTTTCATAGTTGACTCAAGGTAGAAGTTTGCCTCAGTATTAAGAATTATTCTTTCCCAGTTGTTGCTTGTTTAGTATATCAACTGTGAAATAGGAGTGACTAGTTGATATTTAATTATTTATTAGTGACCTATTCATGTGTTTCTCAGTATTCCCAAATTAATACTTTTCTTTTACTAGTTGATCCATGAAGCCAAAAGAACAGCACCAAGTATATTATACATTCCACATGTTCACTTATGGTGGGAGACTGTTGGATTCACTTTGAAAGCTACATTTACAACATTATTACAGAATATTCCATCATTTGCTCCAGTTCTGCTGCTTGCAACATCAGATGTACATCATCCAGCTCTACCAGAAGAGGTACCGTTTGTCAGTGCATTTAATATAATCCTCATCTCTTCAATTCAAATGACTTCTTAATAATAATCTAGTTCTGGTGGTTTATAAACCTGTCAAGATTGTGACCTTTTGGTCAAACATAACAAGAAGCAGATACAAATATCCTTGCTTACAGTAGATTTCACTTGTAAAAAAAAATACTGCTTCATGGTAGATGTCAGGAGAGAAGTTATGTAAGTGGACTTAAGTGTTTACACTTCCAATTTTTTTTAATTCCGTAATTGCAGGACACACACACACACACACACACACACACACACACACACACACACACACACACACACACACACACACACACACACACACACACACACACACACACACACACACACACACACACACACACCTTTGTGCTCCAGAATCGGTGTTTTAAAAAGCTAAGAAGAAAAACTCCTGTATGTTAACAAATGTAATGAAGTGTGCCTGAGCCTGTAGATACTCTGAAACAGTATCTCTGAGAGAAGTAAAGTCCTCCCATTCATCGCAATGTAGTGTTAACACTGAATTCTTACAGTTTTAAAATACCAGTGTAAACTATCCTGGTACTGGTTTTACCAGAATCATCAAACTAATGTGCTTATCCATTGTTCTTGGATGTGCTGTAGTGGCAAGTTGTTGAACAAAGTGAATTGGGAAGCTAATTGCTGTCTGGGACTAGTGAGGAGGCAAAGATAACTTTTTCAGACATTCGCTAAACTTAAAGTGGCATCTGCCCTGTTCAAAGGAGAGGCAGCCCCTTCCCAGTACTAAAAGACTCAAATGTCTTCTGGATAACAAAATTCCAAAAAGCCTACCAAATCTTGTATACCAAACAGGGTAGAGTGACTTAAGTCAAGAAGCTTTAGAAAAACTACAAGCAGTTTATCATTGATTTAAATCATGTTGAGGTTTTGTGAAAACTAATTTGAAAATTTGTGCTATTGCAACTTTTGATTTAAATTTAAGTAGCTGAATTAGAAATGCTGCTTTAGTTTTTATGCCCCTACTGGTAGGGTATCCTACTTGAATTTTATAAAACTGCTGCTATAGGGGAGACAACCAAAATATTGAAAATTAAGGAAGGCCCTGATCCTGAAAACACTCAGACAGGTTTGGAACATTATTCATATAAACAATCATATTAACTTCAAGGGGACTACTTATGTGCTTAAAGTTAAGCGTGTGTTTCAGTGTTGTGGATATCCTGGCCAAAAATCGTGTTACTTATTACAGCAAACCCTGATGGAAAACTACAGCCTTGTTGAAATATTTCAGCTTTCTTGACTTGTAGAAGGTGGTGTTGGTTGCAAATATAGTGTAGGCCATTTGCTTATCAATGTTGTCTTTTTGAGTTTGTGGTGATCTCTCAGATGATGATGAGGCCCTGGATTTGTCTTTCAGCGAAAATGTTTCATACTTAGAATTCTCTCTTTAGTAGAAGAAATATCTTTATGTAGAATCTGCATTTCTACAAATTAGGAAACTAAATAAACAAGTGCAAAATGTCCACATTAGCAATTTAAGACTGACATGGAGAAAAAGTAAAAAATTAGTAACATGTTGTGATGGGTTCGGTCACAGAGACCCCCTTGGGACTGTCGTCTGATGTGCTGAGATTACCTCTGAGCCCATTTTCCCTGCCAGCTTGGGACTCCAGAACCCTGTCTCGTTGAGCCAGACATGCTAGCCTGCTGCAACACAGACTCAAGTCTGGTCCACGCCCCCAAAGCTGCAGACTTTAACCAAAAACTGCTCAGCGGGTCACCTATCTCCAGCACCCAGACATCCAGTTCCCAATGGGATCCAAACCCCAAATAAATGCGTTTTACTCTGTATAAAGCTTATATAGGGTAAACTCATAAAATGTCCGCCCTCTATAACACTGATAGGGAAAGATGCACACGCCTGTTTGCTCCCCCAGTATTAATCACTTACTCTGGGCTTATCAATAAACAAGTGATTTTCATTAAGTATAAAAAGTAGGATTTAAGTGGTTCCAAGTAATAACAGACAGAACAAAGTAAGTTACCAAGCAAAATGAAACAAAACGCACAAGTCTAAGCCTAATACATTAAGTAACTGATTACAGGTGTATCTCACCCCTAGAGATGTTCCAATAGACTTCTTTCACAGACTAGACTCCTTCCTAGTCTGGGCCCAATCCTTTCCCCTGGTACAGTCCTTGTTAGTTCCAGCAGGCATCTTAGGTGAAAAGCAGGGGCTTTCTCATGACTGGGACCCACTTTGTTCAGTTCTACCGCCTTTTATATCTTTGGCACAAGGCGGGAATCTTTTGTGTCTCTGGGTTCCCAACCCTCCTTCTATAAGGAAAAGCACCAGTTTTAAGATGGATTCCAGTATCAGGTGACGTGTTTACTTGTCCTGTGAGATGCCCTCCATTCTTCCAGGGCTGGCCCGCACATATACAGGAAGGCTTGCAGGTAAATAAACCATTTACAACCAATTTTCCTAGTCAATGGGAGCTATCAAGATTCTAAACCACCATTAATGGCCCACACTTTGCATAATTACAATAGGACCTCAGAATTCTTCTTCATATTCCTAGTTTTAGATACAAGAATGATATATTCATCCTATTTGTATGAATGTATTCAGTAGGTTATAACCTTTGTAATGATGCCTTAAAGAGACCTTTTGCGTAAAGCATATTCCGGTTACATCATATTTATACACAACATTCTGGAGTGCAACGTCACACATGTAATTAAAAAAAATCTAATTTATATATTCTTTTAAATCAGAACTTTAAAAAAAAATCTATCTTAGTGCAGAATTCCCAGTTGTTTCCTACTTAGTTGTCAGTGTAGTGCAGTCTGCAGTTCACTCAGGCACTTTAATACAATGGTCTTCAGTTTGGGGGGCCAGGTGAAATGAATTTATTTCATATTCCACATGTGGCTGCTTCCATGAAGGCCTAATTTTAAGTCATTAAGGAAATCTAGCTTTCTAGAGCCAAGAAGTTAATTTTTATCACTGATGCTTCTGTATAGTGCTCTTCAGTTTGTCCTTCAATTTAGTATAAAAATGCACATAAAATGCACTTTGTTTTGTGTGTGTGATATCACAGGAATCCTGTGACGTGTATTTTATAAATATCCTTTTTCCCCCCTTTAGGTGCAGGAATTATTTGTTGATGATTATGGAGAAGTTTTCAATGTCCAGTTGCCAAACAATGATGAAAGAAGGAAATTTTTTGAAGATTTAATTCTGAATCAAGCTGCTAAGCCTCCTGTATCAAAAAAGAAAGCAGGTTAGGATGTGCTACAAACATTAGTTTACCAGCTGTGCTCTCACATCACTAAAATAAATATTGGAGTGTTGTAGAATGCATTTGTTTGAAAAACTAAACCCTGTAAATTGGCTTAAATCCTCTGTTTGACTTAAGTTTTGCAGGCATTAGAAGTCCTTCCAATAGCACCACCGCCTGAGCCACGACAGTTGACAGTAGAGGAGGTGAAACGGCTTGAGGAGCAAGAGGAGGATACGTTACGTGAACTTAGGATTTTCTTGAGGAATGTTACACACAGACTTGCCATTGACAAACGTTTCAGAGCATTTACAAAACCTGTTGACCTCGATGAGGTAAAGTTAAGGTTGATCTAAACATTTAGCATTCAGTAAAAGACCCTTCCTTGCTTTTTTGAAATTCAAATTGGTTGCAACCACAGTTTGATAAGCAGAAAAAGAATATAGCTTTCTTTATTTAGAGGAGAGTTGTTAATACTGTTCTTAAATATAGTACCAACATTTAAGAAAGTGGTGGGGGGGGGGAGTTATATGGGAAACTACAGGCGCATAAAACTCAGGTCAAACTAATGAAAGGTCTTGGAACAAATTTTAAAAGAGAAAGGAGTTAAGAACATAGAGGTAAATGGTAACTAGGATAAAATACAACATGGTTTTACAAAAGGTAGGTCATGCCAGACCACGTGATCTTCCTTTGAGAAGATAATCTATTTTCTAGACAACTAAATAAAATGCAATAGATCTAATCTACCTGGATTTCAGTAAGGCGTTTGATATGGTTCCTACTCCTGGGGAAATTCTGTGCACAATGTTAAAATACTGCATGTTTTATTTGTCAAAATAACACTATAATCACACTAGTTTCAATTATTTTGTAATTTACTTCAAAAATGCCTATCAGCAGTTGTGCCTGTAACAATACAGACACACACAAATTCCCCCAGGAGTAGAGAGTTAAGGAAACCCCTACGACAACCTAGTTCCTGTTTCTCTGCCCCTCCCTCTCAGAGACCAGCAGGAGGGCCAGGCATCCACACCCCTCTGCCCCCAGAGCCCAGCTGTAGGAGCCTCCCGCACCCCAGATACTTGCGCGCGCGCACACACCCTATCCCTCCAGAGCCCAGTTGTGGGGTGCCTCCCAGCCCAGACACCTGCACCGTCCATCCCCCAGAGCCAACCTGCCCACCCCCAGCCCAGACACCCACACCTCCTCCCCACCAGAGCTCAGGATCCAGAAGGAGAAACAGCCTGATGCTGGGTCCCAGGCTTGTAGGGAGTTTCCTGCATGCTGCCTCCTTCCTTCAGGGTGTGCTTGGGGTACTGCAGCTGCAGGCAACCCTGCAGCTCCATCCCCCTGCCCCCAGCAGAGTCGTCTGTTCATGAGCTGGGCTCTGCCTGGTTCAGTGTCCCCTAGTGGCAGCCAGCAGCTCTGCAGCCCATTTCTGCAGGAGGAAAAGGAAATTCTGTACATAACATTAATTTCTGCAGGTTTCAGAGTAGCAGCCGTATTAGTCTGTATTTGCAAAAAGAAAAGGAGTACTTGTGCCACAAGTACTCCTTTTCTTTTTATTAATTTCTGCACAAATTCCGCATTGCATAATGGTGCAGAATTCCCCCAGGAGTACGTTCCAGATGGGCTATGCACTTAGAGACTCACAACAAGGATTTGTACTATACGCTGGGGATGTATCAGTTGGAAGCGACAGAGGAGAAAGACATGGGTGTATTAGTCGATTTACAGAATAACTCTGAGCCTCCAGTGTGATGCAGCTGTGAAAAAGGCTGATGGAATCCTAGGATGCATCAGATGAGATATTCCAGTAGAGATAAGGAAGTGTTATTACCATTCTACAAGGCACTGGTGATACCTCATCTGGAATACTGTGTGCAGCTGTGGTCTCCCATGTTTAAAAAAGATGAATTCAAACTTCAAACAGGTTCAGAAAAGGGTACTAGCTGATCAGAGGAATGGAGAACCTGCCTTATAAGAGGGCAAATGAAGGCTGAGGGGGGAAGATATGATTGCTGTCTATAAATACATGAGATGGATAAATATCAGGGAGGGAGAGGAGTTATTTAAGTTAAGGGTCAATGTTGGCACAAGAACAAATGGATATAAACTGGCCATCAAGAAGTTTAGGCTTGAAACTAGATGAAGATTTCTAACTATCAGAAGAGTGAAGTCCTGAAACAGCCTTCCAAGGGGAATATTGGGAGGAAAAAACAACTTGTTTCAAGACAGCTTGATGAGTGTATGGAGGGGATAGTATGATGATAGGCCATATGCTATTGTAGGCATATCTGTGACTGCTGATATCCCCAACGGCTGGAGATGGGATACTAGATGGGGAGGGCTCTGAGTTAGTATAGAGTATTCTTTCCCAGGTGTATGGCTGGTAGGTCCTGCCCATATGCTCAGAGTCTAACTGATCACCATGTTTGGGGTCAGGAATGAATTTCCCCCTAGGTCAGACTGGCAGAGACCCTGGGGGGTTTCACCTTCCTTTGCGCGTGGGGCCTAGGTCATTTGCGGGCTTAACCTTGAGTAAATTGTGGATTCTCGGTAACTTGAAATCTTCAAATATAGATTGAGGACTTCAGTAACTCAGCCAGAGGTTGAGTCCTCCATTACAAGAGTGGGTGGGTATGGTTCTGTGCAGGAAATCAGCCTAAATGATCGTTATGGTCCTTTCTAGCCTTAGAGTTTATGAGAGAAGCTGAGGAGAATCTTATTGCTGAGCTAGGTAGTACAATGTCTAGTTTCCCTCAAGGGCCATGAAGGTAATTGATTTAGTTTTTTGTTTTTTTTACTTTATGAAATGATGGGAACCACTTGCAACTCTTGACAGAAGAAAATTGAACTTAGAAATATTGTTAGAGGGAGAGAAGGGTTAAAACTTTGAATGTCTGATAAAATCTGTCAGATTAAATATGGCATCGAATTGAGATGCAGCAGCTATAGGTTATTTAGAAATAAATAACTAGGAATCCATTATAACAAGAATATATGGCAAAATAACATTGGATTTCATCTTCAGTGTAAATAAGAACTTGGAAACTGTATATAACATGATATCCAAACTTCCATTTTCAAGAAACCTCATCATAAATCTGAAGAACTTCTGTAGGCAAACAACATATATACCCAGCATTGTTTGGGGCAACTCATTTAACTGAGGGTGTATGATCCTCAATTTGTCAGCTGTGAAGAAAGTTTAATTACAAAACTTTTGAACACATTTTTATATTTCATTTGTAGGTACCTGATTATGTCACGGTTATCAAACAGCCAATGGATCTTTCAACAGTTATCTGTAAAATTGACCTGCACCAATATCTGACTGCAAGAGACTATCTGAGAGATATTGATCTAATTTGTAGCAATGCTTTAGAGTACAATCCAGATAGAGACCCAGGAGGTGAGGATTCATTTTATTCCATTATTGTAAACAACTTTAAAAATGTATAGGGTAACAATACTGTATCTTTAATATTGTGGATTAAATAACTTAGTATCCACTAGGGAACATTGCTCACTAGATTTTAAGTATTGTTGTATTAAACTTTGGGCCTGAATTATCTGATGCTAATTTAAATTGATATTTAGCATTTTCTTCTGGTTTAATTATTACTATCCTTTCTATGTCACCCTATTTCATAATAAGTTATGCTAAAATTATAAACTGAAACAATCTTTTCAAAACACAAATGTAATTAATAGTGAAGAGCTGAACTTTTGTCTGTGATAAAAGCAAAGAACATTGTTGGAAAGTATTTAGTTCTGCCCATTAATTTTCAGATCGTCTCATCAGACATCGAGCCTGTACTCTGAGAGATACAGCGTATGCAATAGTCAAGGAAGAAATGGATGAAGACTTTGAACAACTGTGTGAAGAAATTCAGGAGTCTCGCAAGAAAAGAGGTGTGTGTTTAATGCCAGGGATAATAAAGTTTGTCTAAATATCTATATCAAGAAACACAGACAATCCTTTACTGTATAACTGTTTTTCATTTCAAGGTTGCAGCTCTTCAAAATATGCTCCATCTTACTATTATGTGATGCCAAAGCAGAGTTCTATATCTGAATGTAAGAAATTGGATCTTGAGTGTAGTGAAAAAATGAAGATACCTGCTATGCCTGTGGATTCCAGCTCACCTTTCCTTTCTAATGGCAAGTGGTCTCTTAATAAGACTTTGGACATGCTTGGTCAAGTTGTGAATACTTAAAACAAAATTTTCCATTTTAACAGTTTCTGAAGACTTAGCTTCTCAAATCTTTCTTTCAGTTGGAGACCGCCTTAATCCTTTTCTTCCCTGCCATGACCTTTCCCTCCCTTCCTCACCCAAAGCTCCCCCAAATCTGAGCCATAATACTCCTTGTAATGCAAATCCCCGCTTCTTACTGTAACTCCAAACAAGAATGACTAAACAGCTGCAAAATAAGCAAACGAATGTGGGATCATAAGTTGTAGATATCTGAAGGGAAAACGGTTTCATATTCACCACCTTTTCCCTACACTGTGAAAAGGACTTGAAGCACAAATAAGTTTAGCTTCCAATTCAATTTAGGTGTAAACCAGATTAGATGATATATTGTGAAATCCTGGGCCCACTGAAGTCTAATGGCAAAACTCCCATTCATTTCACTAGGACCAGGATTTCACCCATGTTCTTTGGTATTGCACTCAGTCAAAACAAAGGGTCCTTCCATTGTGGAAGACATAAGCAAACTCTATTCCATGCAAGTTAAGTAGCTCTGGGTATAGTTTCATATACAATCTGGAAAGTGTCCAGTAGAAGGACTCCTAAACCTTGTACAGTTACAGTCACTTCTTCAAATCCGCCCATAAAACCACCTACTTCATGAGATGTTCTGATTTTGGTTGTCTTGTTAACAATCTATCTACATCTGCAATTACCTGAATAATTGTCCCAATATTTTGTCTTCACAGTGGCTTAATGGTCTGTGCCAGAGAATGGTCTTATTTAGTGTTTTGTAAAGTGCTTAGTTTTTTTGTCACTATATATAATTTAATAACATAAGAATTCTCCCCACAAATTTTAAGTTGATAACATTTTGTGAATGCTGTTGCATAATTAACTTTTAATGCTTTTAAATCTAATAGCAAACCTGTGACTTGTCAAGACAAGGTCTAGCATTAAAATACTTAAATTCTTCTTTGAGTAGTGTCCCTATGGGTGCTCCACTGTAGGTGTGGCAGCACCTTCTGTGCCTGGAATTGGAGATCTTTGATAGCAGTGCCCGTTGGGATATGCATTGGTTCTTCCCTGTCTTGCACCATGGGCGCCATCAATATATAGCACTGTGCAGTCCAACCACCCTCAGTTCCTTCTCAACAGCCTTTGGTCTGGGACCAGATCAGGAGCAGAGCCCTTCTACCTCCTTAACTTTTAGAGATACTCTCATTAACTTACCTTACATTAGTAGTTTAGCCATTTCCATTAATTTTCTCCCCTTAAAAAAATAATAATAATAATAATTAAAAGATTTTTTTTTCTCTTCCCTCCCCATTACCTTATGCTTCCATGTTTCCCGTCCTCCCCAAATGAGAGCTCTCCCCCATCCCTTTGGGACTGTGCTGGGATCTCCCAGGTTCAAGAGGTGCCTCTCTTTTCGGGAGACCTTTCCCAGAGCGATGTTTAACTCGTGGTGCATCCACTGCCTCGGTGAGGGCCACGTCGCACAGAAGTGCACCCACCGCATCAGCTTGACCACCTGGGCCTGAAAGGACCATGAACTCAGACTGAAACTTCTCCTCATAGAAAGTTCTCTCCTGCCAGCTTCAGGCCCCAGCCCCGGCCCTGATACCTTTCTGGCATGGCTCTCTCATTTGGCTTGGTCATCAACTGAACCCCACTCACCAGTCATCCAAGAGGAAATCCTCTTTCCTGCTTAGACGGGAAGAAACAGGCCACTATATTGCCTTCGAAGGAGCTACCTCAGAGAAAGCCATCTCTTATGAGGTCAGTAGCCTCAACATCATCGGGGTGAAACTTCGCTCCCATGACTGTCCGGGTATGTCTGGTACTGGAGATGAACAGAAGTCCAGAGGGCAGGACCACAAGTCTAAATGGGCAGGACCACAGATGGACACACTGTCTCTTGGGACCAAGAACCACAGTGCAAGAGCTTCCGAAACGGTACCAAGTGCCTCATCCAAGACAACCTTGGGTGCTTCAGCACCAACCAAATCCTTGGCACCAATGAGGCTCTCGGCGCCGGGCAAACCATCTACACCATCTACTGGCCACTCAAGGGAATACACTCCACCCTTGGCACTGATAGTTCCTTCACTTTCCAAACAGCCACCGGTGCCGATGATGCTCCTGCCTGCTCCACAGGAGTACAGATATCCATGGGACCTAGTCATCTCTGATACTCCCTGAGTTTCCGCTCCTCCACAGCAAGCTCCTGATAGTTTATGCCTCTTCCTCGGAGTCACAACGCTACTCCCCTTCAACACCAAAAACCGTACCACCCTTCCCAGGTGAGGATGAAGAGTACTCCGTTCTACCCACATTTCCAGAGCACCCCCACAGACAATCCTCTGCTCGTCCACGTTATCCAGAGCCTGAAACCAAACCAGGACCCTGGTACAGTCCCCCATGGATGCAACCCCACATGCCGGTTCCTCCGCATTGGCCCTACTGGGACCCATGGGTTATGTACAGGGCGCAGTTTCCCAAAACACCCATAGAGCAGAGCCAGAAATATGCACGATCGCCGTTCTCATCCATCTTGACCATGTGATGTTGATCCAGTACCGATGGGGGAACAACAGGAAGAAACGGAGGAAGAACTTACACCACCACTCCACTTCTCCTCTTCCCTTGATGAGGCCATCATGCCACCATCTTCTACATCAGCGGATGATTTCAGACGCTTTCAAGAACTATTTCACAGAATCGCAGAATATCTCCAGATCCCACTGGGGAAGTCAAAAGCAAAAACACAGGCTGTTCAATATCCTACACACCTCCACGTTGGCTAAGATAGCCCTCCCTATTAATGAGGCTCTGTTGGACCCTGTCAAGGTGCTCTGGTAGACTCCAGTGTCCATCCCATCAACCTGCAAGTGAGTGGACAAAAAATACCATGTCCCCGTTAAGGATCTGGAAACGTTTTCCCTATCCTATTCCAAACTCCCTGGTCATCCATGCCATACACAAGAAAGGACTCCAACACCACCCCAGGACAATCCCCCACAACAGGGTCTGGAAGCAACTAGACTTGTTCGGTCACAAAGCATGTTCTTCTGTGATACTCCAGTTTCGTATTGCCCATTATGAGGCTCTCGTGGCCAAATACAATAATATGAACTATTCTGATATACAGGAATTCTGTCTCCATCTGCCAGATCATAAGAAGGAGCAATTGCAGGCATTCATGTCTGAAGGACATCTTCTGGCCCGCATGGCAGTACAAACTTCCCTGGATTCTGCATACACAGCTGCCCACTCCATTGCAACAGCCATGGTAATAAGAAGAGCGTCATGGCTTCACCGCTTTGGATTCCCTAAAGAGGTGCAGAGTACAGTTGAAGAGCTACCCTTGAGGGTTCCAAGCTATTTGCCGAATGCAAGAATGAGTCCCTACATTCTCTAAAGGGCTCTAGAGTGACTCTCCACTCTCTCGGCATATATACATCAGCGCCGAAGAGATGTCAGGTGAATACCAGCATACCCCGACCTCCATCTTTCACCACTCGTCGTCAGTATGACATGCAACAAAGATGAGACCCTCACCGAAGTGCAGACAAATGCTGCCTCAAGGGCCTACCTCTCATGCACCTCTCTCTAAACAACAGTTTTGAAGTTTTGGTTGAGGCCCCGAGAAGCCTTCCCCTGTTCCAGTTGCTGCAGCCATCTTTAATAACCCACCAGTTTGGTGACCATTTAGCCCCTTTTTATCCATCATGGTGTCAAATCACTTAGGACAAGTGTCCTGGAAATAATCATCAAAGGGTAATGCATTCCAATCCCTCCCACCTCTCCTCTGCATCCTCCTTCAGGTACTCTTCTCACAAACACCTTCTACGAGAAAAAATAAATCACCTTCTGTGACTGGGAGCCATAGAACCAGTCCCATCCCAACATAGAAAAGGTTTTTATTCCCACTATTTTCTGATCAAACACAAATCCAGAGGATGGAGACCAATCCTAGACTTACGAAATCTCAACAAGTTCATCAAACTGCAACCCTTCAAGATGGCTACGCTATCAACCGTTATCCCAGCACTGGAACAGGGGTACTGATTCTCAGCCCTTCACCTCCAAGACATATATTTTCACATCATACACCTTGCTCACAGATTATTCCTCAGATTCATCCTGGGGACTGATCATTTCCAATACAAGGTATAGGAGAACCTCAAGAGTTACGAACTGACCAGTCAACCACATGCCTCATCTGGAACCGGAAGTACACAATCAGGCAGCAGCAGAGACCAAAAAAGATAAAAGAAATATAGAATAGTATTGTGTTAAAAGTAAACTTCAAAAAAAAGGGGGAGGGGAAGCAGCATTTTTCTTCATAGTAAAATTTAAAAGCTGTATTAAATCAATGTTCAATTGTAAACTTTTGAAAGAACATCCATAACGTTTTATTCAGAGTTACTAACAACCTCCCTTCCCGAGGTGTTTGTAACTCTGAGGTTCTACTGTATTACCCTTTGTACTCTCTACAGCCCCCCGAGTATTCTCCAAAGTCCTCACAGTGCGGCCTACCTCTGCAAACAGGGCATCATCATATTCACATACTTAGGTGACTGTCTTCTCCAGGCTCATCCGAATCCAACGCAATTCATGAAATGTGAAAGATAACGGACCTTTTCTCAAACCTCAGCCTTCAAATAAACGTACAAAAATCGACACTGTCACCAGTACAACATCTGGAGTTTATTGCGGCACACCGGGATGCGATACAGGCCAGAGCCTTCCTTTCAGCTCACAGATTTTCTACAATAGTCAACCTCGTATCCATTGTGAGAAACAGCCTGCAGATCTCGGCCAAGACAGCTGCTCAGCCATATGGCAGCAGCCACGTTCGGGGTAAAACTCACCAGGTTGCACATGCGTTGTCTCCAGGTGTGGCTACACACAGTGTACGTACCTCACAGATGCAGTCTTCACAAACTCCTAACCATGCTTATCAAAACCAAGGAAACTCTACACTAGGCACAACCCCAGAATGTCTGAATAGGGGTCCCTTTTCTCCAACCTGGACCATCCCTGATTCTAACAACCTATGCTTCCCTAATAGGTTGGGGAGCACACCTTCAGACACCCACAGTGCAGGGAAGATGGTCCCCGGTAGAATCCTCCATGCACGTTAACCTAAAACTGCGAGCAGTTCACAATGTGTGCCGACATTTCCTACCCTATCAGACATCGGGCATGACAGAGTAATATCAGAGTAATGACAGAGAATATCACCTACATGTTCTACATCCCCAGACAAGGCGGAGTGAGGTCCCACTTGCTATTCTCAGAAGCACTGAAATTGTGGAACTGGTATATCCACCATGACATCAACATTTTGGCCACGTATCTGCCTGGACACCAGAACACCACAGCAGACTCGCTGAGCAGAGGATTCTCACAAGACCACAAATGAGACCTAGATACAAGAGTTCTTCAGCACATATTCAACTGCTGGGGATTTCCCCACATAGATCTTTGTATAGGCGGGTCTAGGCCATGGGTCTCTGGGAGACGCCTTTCTCATTATGTGGGATGCTCTAATACTCTACACCTTTCCACATTTTCCCCTCTTGTTCCAGGTACTTCACAAAATACAGGTGGAATGAGCTGGAGTCATACTCATGGCCACAACAAATGTGGTATCCTTACCTCCTACATATGATGGTATGTTCTCCGATAACCCTGCAATTGATTCCACACATCCTCTTGCAGGACATGGGCTGAATCCTCCATCCCAGTCTATGTCTCCTTCATCTGAAGGCATGGCTCCTTCATGGTTTTGGAATTCAGATATGACCTGTTCAGCAGAGACAGTAAGAGATTATCTTAAATAGCACACGTGACATGACTCGCCCTACTTATATCCAAAAATGGGAAAGATTCCTATCCTGGTGCATAGCCAATCATGTCTCAGTGATGAATTCCCCATTACCTCTCATTCTAGATTATACTCTAGACCTTAAAAAGATTGTGCCTATCTACAAGCTCCGTTTGTGTGTATTTGGCCATCATCACAGCATTCCACCCCAAGATAATGTCTATTCTGTATTCTTTCACACACGCGCGCACTCGTGACGAGACTCCTTAAAGGCCTTTTGAACCTTTACCCTCACGTATGACATCCTGTCCCACCCTGGGATCCCAACCTTGTCTTGCACTCTCACCAGACCACTGTTTGAGCCCATGGCAACATGCACCTACATTCATCCTTTCATGAAAACAGCATTTCTCGTAGTCATCACGACGAATAGGAGAAATAGATGCTCTCATGGTATAACCCCCCCATCCACACACATTTTCATAAGGACAAGGTCACATTATGCATACATCCAAAATTCCTACCTAAGCTGCTGTCGTCCTTCCATTTGAACCAACCTGTCCACCTTCCCTGCTTCTTCCCAAAGCCACATACCAATCAACATGAAGCGACGCTACACACCTTGAAAGTTAGGCAAGCATTAGCCTTTTACATTGATAGAATAAAATCTTTCAGACAAACGCCATGCTTATTCCTCTCAACCACCAAACGATTGAAGGGAGCTGCTGTATCCCAACAACGTCTTTCTGAGGGGATTTCTCAGTGCATACGCCTTTTGTTATCAACTGCACAACCAGCTACCTCCACCCAGAACTTGAGCGCATTCCACTCACTCTCTTCACCTAGATTGCCCTTCTCAACAATGTACTGATTACTGACATTTGCAAAGTGGCCACCTGGGCATCCGCAGACACTTTTAGACAACACTATGCAATTACCCATGATGCAGCATCAGATACCCCACTAGGATGCACTGTCCTCTCCTCCTTAATGGACGCCACTCTGAAGCCCCAGCCTTCCATCTAGTGGCATTGTTCTACAGTCACCTACAGTGGAACACGCACAGGGACATTACTTGAAGAATAAGAGAAGGTTACTCACCCTGTGTAGTAACTAAAGTTCTTCAAGCTGTGTGTCCCTATGGGTGCTCCACTACCTGCCCTCCTCTGCTCTGCTTCAGAGCTCAATAATTTTTGTGGTAGAGAAGGAACTGAGGGCAATTGGACTGCAGTGCTATATATAGATAATATCCACAGCGCGAGACGGGGAGGAGCAAGTGTGCAGCCCAACAGGCATTGCTACCGAAGATCTCTTTGATCCCAGACACAGGGAACACTGCCGCACCTTCAGTGGAGCACCCATAGGGGGAGACATCTCGAAGACGCTCAGTTACTGCACATGGTGAGTAACCTTCTTTCTCTGGTCATTTTTCTTGCTCATCAAGTAAGAAAGACTTGGGATGTAGATAAAAATTTTGAAAAATGATTTTGACAAATATTTTTGGGTTACTCCTGGGTTTTTTTGTAACTCTCTTTTGTAGCTTTATCAAAGAAAAAACCTCGCAGAAAGAATAGGTGGTCCTTGGGTCGTATAAAAAAGAGGAGGAAGATTTTTCAGTTCAATAAAGAGAACAAAATTCCAGAAGAAGAGCAGGATGAAATTGAGAGTGATGGAGAAGTGTTGCTGGAAAATCAAGATTCTAGTGTGGATCAAACTGAAGCTGAGGTCACACGTGATTCTTCAGTGGAAGAAGAGGAAACTGCTCTTCAGGAACGGCAGACAAATGGTTGTGAAAACAAATCTGAGGCAGAAGGTGGGAAAGAGAGAGCCATCTGTGACAATGCTAAGCATGGATCTGAAAAGGAAACCAATAAGATTCCTGTATTTTTAGAACTGAGAAAGGAAAGTGAAGGATGTAATGGAGAAATTCCCAATTCTCAAATAATGGAAAACTCTGAAGAGAGAGATTGCAATGGTAAGTGGACAATCACAGAATCTAGAGATGAAAAGACTTAATAGCTCATTGATCCCTTCTTCTTATTAATGAAATATTGTTTTCTATTGTACATTTATTAATTTTAAACTTCTCAATTTCATCCTATTTTATTTTATAGTTTTTATTATTCTAAATAATGCTTCTCCATTCTTAATATTGATATCCTTCAAATATTTTTATAAATGTTCCAACCAGACCAATCTCTTGTCATCACTTAAACAAAGTTAAACTTAGTTGGCTAACTTTCAAATCTTGCCTCTTAAGTCAGTCCTTCTAGCTGCACCTAATCATCTGTTGCTCTTCACTCAGTTCCTTTTACTATATTAGTATTTTCCTGATAACACGGTGCCCAGAATTAAATCAAATAACCCAGGTGGAGTTGTACCAGAGATAGGACTGTTATCTCTCTGTCATGTGATATGATGCCTCTGTATTCTTTTCAAACTTGCCTTGCCTTTCTTATGCTGTGATATCACCGTGCAAACTCATGTCTAATTTACCATCCACTCTTACCCTGCCTCTCCCGACATTACTGTTTTCTAGACTTTTGTCTAGTTTGCCTTTTTATGAGGCATCCGGTTTTATTTTTTTCTTTTTTCTGTTTCTGCGGCTTAATTCTTTACCATCAGATTAGCATCTTCAGATGTATTTGCATGTGTTTCTTCAAGTTGGTTCAGTTTCTAATGGTTCAGTATCCATTAGAAACATTTCTGTCATCCCGATAACTGGTCATTTGTAATAGTCCTTTGTGTGTAGTCCTTCAGCCAGATTCCAATTTATGCAATATTGCTCATATCCAGGCAAGTGGTGGTAATTCAGAGGTTTCTCAGAGTTTTCAATTAAATGCTTAACTAAAATCCACATATGTTACTTCCTCCCTTATTTTTCTTATATATCCAGCACCAACATCTTTACAAAATATAACAGGCTCAGCATGCAGTTCTCATCAGAAGTATCCTTGGAAGTACAATGTTCCAAATGATAATTGCAACAGCACTAATTTTTAGGAAGAAGGGGGGACTGACTGTTTCCCTCTTTTTTTAAAAAAATTTTTCCTTCCCTGCTTTCTTGTCCATAACTGGTTGCTATATCCCAGATGTCTGACTGGTCAAAATCCAGAGAATGATAGCAAATGGTGTCTACATTGAAGAGGCACTAGCAGTGATCTGGGGAATTCAGACCAGTCTTAGATCTATAGGTGGTATATCGATTGAAAAAATAATTTGAAAAAAAAATAGTGTCAATAAAGTAGTGGATAAAGTGGAACCAGTTGACGTAGTTTTTTATTTTCCAAGGCTTTTGACAAGGTACCGCACAAAAGTCTACTGAAGAAACTAAATAGCGAGGGGGTCGGCGGGAAAGTATGGTCCTAGATCAAAAACTGTTTAAGGGACCAGAAACAAAATAGGAATAAAAGGTCAGCTTTCATCATGGTGAAAGGTTAATTGCAGGGTGCATCCTGGTTCCATATTATTTAATATATTTATTAATGTTTGTGAGCAATGAGGTAGCAAATCTTTCACATAAGACAAGTTATTTAGGTTAGTCAAGTTGAGAATAGATTATGAGGAACTTCAGAGGGACCATCTCAAGCAAGGAGAGTAGGCAACAGGATGGTAAATGAAATTCTTCATTGTTGATAAATGCAAATTGAGGCATATCAGAGAGAAAACTTTTAACTACTCGTATATCTTATAGTTTTCTAAATTAATTGTGTCAACTTGGGAAGGGACCTGGGCGTCATTGTAGACAGCTCAGTGAAGACCTCTTCTCAATGTATAGCTGTAGTCAGAAAAGCAAACAAGATATTAGGATGCATTAGGAATGGGGTGGAGAATAACATGGAAAATATTATATAACTCAGCAGTGCAGTCTCCTCTAGAACAGTGTTTCTCAACGACTGGTCCATAGACCAGCACCGGTCCCTGAGATTTCCCTGACACTGTTTAGAAAAGCAGCAAGCAGGTCCCTGGTATCAAAAAGGTTGAGAAACACTGCTCTAGAATACTGTGTGTAGTCGTGGTCATGCCATCTTTAAAAAAAAAAAAAAATTATAGAACTGGGGGTTCTGAAAAAGGCGATGAAAATGAGTAAGGGCATGGAAAAATTCTTATATAAAGAGAAGTTGAAGAGACTGGGGTTGTTTACCTTGAAAGAAGACTAAGAGGTGATGTAGAGTGGGAGTTTCTGTTTTCAGCTTTTGACCCAAAATCAAGGAGATATTCAATAAAATCAGGAGATGGCAAATTCAAAACTAGTATAAGGAAATACTTTTTCAAACAGTACACAATTAAACTGTAGAACTCATTGTCACAGGATGTTGTTGAGGCCAAGAATCTAGCTAGATTCAAAGAGATTGGACACGCTTATGGATAATAGGAATATCCAGAGTTGTTAATGCTAACAATTCTTGGAAGAGATATTAAACCTTACGCTCCAGTATTTAAATCTTTTAACTGCTAGGGATTAATTGGGTGGGGGAGGTCTAACTTATCGCACATCTGCCTCATGTAAGGTTTTTTGCACCTTCCTCTGAAGTATCCAGTGTTAGATACTGGACTAGATGGACTGTGGATCTGATTCAATATGGCAATTTCTGTGTGCCTATAAATGTTACCTAATTATGATTTTCTCCCCAGTCTTTTCCCTCTGAGAAACCATTTGAGTGATTTTTATATTGCCTGCTTTGAAATCCATGTATATAGTTAAGTTTGTAGGATGTTACAGTTAAGAATTTTATGCTTAATCAGCTAATAAGATTTTAGCATTTCATTACAGCTTTAGATGCTTTCATCTAGAGAGGGTTTTTTGGGACATGGCATGGTGAAGTCTGAACTGCCTCTTGTGTGTACTGGAAAAGAAGCACAAACCAAACATCGCAAACTGGGAAATGCGAAGAACAGGAAATCACTGGGCAATGCAATTTCCGTTTTGAAATCCTGCCTTTGGCACTCCAGAGAGAGATGATACCCTAGTCTAGTTCAACAGAACTGTTGGATCTTTGGTCCATGAATTAATCCAGATAGTTTGACAGAAATCCTGATTTTAAAGTTTAATTTTTCATCCTAGATGTGTGTGTACTTCGTATGACCCGTTGTAGACGTTCTCAAGTAGAACAGCAGCAGCTCATCAGTGCTGAGAGAGCCATAGAGATCCTCACTGAGCCAGCTTCCCCTCTCATTGTGGACTACGAAGATCTTAAAGTATGTATACTTTCTATTTTCTGAAACTGAAGTAGGGTTAAATAAGCTAATAATTTACTATAACTGGCATTGGTTAATTGAAGATTATGAGATAATTATAGCTCTTACTTTTTCCTTGTTGAAAATGGTAGTGGCCTATTTCTGCTTTCCATTAAATTCTAGAAAAGATCAGTTTCTGCCCAGATTTTAATTCATAAAAGGGCTTGTTAAATTTTGGAACCACATATTTAAAAGCTCTGAGTAGTGTTAGCTATTAATACAGTGTTTACTATGATCGTGAAAGTCTTTTTAAACGTAGGTTCCTAATATAAAGACCTTATTTCTGGTAGGAATGCATTCAAAACATAGTAAGTTAGCTTCAGGCTCCAGTTATCTCTCACACCAAGTTTGTTTGGATAAGGTGGTAATATGTACTTAACTGATATATTTCAAAACATGATGTTACAATTTTTCTTCGAGTGATGGTCCCTATGTGTATTTCACACATGGGTATGCATGTGTACCGTGCTCCTGAGTCTTGAATTTTTGGCAAGCAGTGGCCATTGGTCTATACATGCGCCATAGCTGTCCTCGTACTCCAAACTGAGCGCATAAAAAGTGGGCTGATTCCTCTCCGGTTCCTTCTTACTGCTGCATGGTCTGAGCCTGAATCCTCAGTATACTTATCTCCTGTCTACTGCATCATTTCTATAAATATATTATAAATAGTGTGTGCTAATATTTTTCTGGTATAGTGTTGTTTCCCCTTTGTTCCCCACTCTGGGGAATTTCTCCCCTCTGAGAAGGCTGGGATTGTGCCCAGGGTTCCAGGATTCAAGAACTGTGCTTCTTGCCCTCACTTCTTTTCTGAGTTATCCATGTCAATGCTGCGTCTACTGCCTAGGTGAGGCGCACGTCTCAGCCAAGTGCAGCGTGTGCTGCTCCTTTTCCTCCAAGAATTTGAGAGAGTCAGGAACCAGGGCTTAATTACTTGATGTAGAAAGCAATGAGACCCCCAGTCAGATCTGGGCCGGGGCCTCCTCTCCTCCCCCCACCCCCTCTCCCCAGTACATTAGTCTTATCAAACAGTCAGTGCCTCATTAAGCACAAGTGCAGGAATGGAGGCTAAGACTTTTAAGCCTAAAAAGAAGGCTTCCCATGAGATTAAGAGGCATGTTCATAGGCATAGGGATAAACAGTCTTCAAAGACTGCCCTGAAGAAAGAGGATCCCTTCCTGGCCATGTCAAAGTCAGGAGACCCTGGGCACATGGGCGCTAGGGACTTCGGCACAAGTAAATCGTCTTGGCGAGAGAAAGTGGTGTTCAAGGATACAGATCTCTCGGTTCCAGCACTGGTTCCAGTGGCTAAGGACAAACAGCCTCTGGTGTACCCTTCCATATCTAGAGTCAACATGGCGCCTATAATGTGTCCCCAGATCTGATGGTCCACCAATGGACTCTCCCTTCATCCCAGGGCAGCCTGAGACCTATGTCTCGCAGAGAACATTTTTGCTCTGCCTTGTCCTCATTCATCTCTCCTATTGGGACCATCTCTGTTCTGGGCCATTGTTACTCCAAAGGAAGAGGCTATCCCAAGGATGCAGGTCATTCTCCCATCCCACCTGTCAGCCTTGGTATGCTGACATTGCTACTGTCAGTCCCACCAGTAACTCAGGATCCGGCCTTTTCTTCCGATGAGTCGGAAGTGCCTCAGGCATCTCTGTAGCAGCAGGTAGAGTTAGCCCTGCACAGAAGCCTTTAGAAGGTCTGGGCCTTGGGCCAGACACGATTGGCAAGGGACAGGTGGTACCCTGTGCTATGGGGTCCTTCTCCTGTGCCAGTTGATCTCTTGTACTGGCACTGCTGAGGGCTGTGGGAGCCCTACCCTAGACACTGGGGATCGATACATGAGCCCTGTTTACTGATGTCAGGCCAACACAAACCAGCCCGTTGGAGTATATGGAAGATGAAGGCAAGTTAGTTCTGGGGACGATTTAATTGTTTTCACTGGATGAGGCAGTAGCAGATGCTCATGCACAGGGTGGTATCCAAGCTCCAGATTCAGCTTGTGGAAGTTCACGAGCCTCAGCACAATTGCTGGACATTGTGCAGCCTTTCAGTCCCTTTCAGCTGGATGAGCCTCCCAATCAACAAGGCCATCAGGGACCCAGCAAAGCTGGTGTGGCACAGTTCTGCTTCTTGTGCTTCTTCCGCGCCCCCCCCCCCCAAAAAAAAAAAAAAAAAGAGGGCTGAGAAGTGTTACTTTGTTCCATCCACTTCATTTTATTCTCGCACCCACCACCTAACTCTTCGGTGATATAAGCGGCTACCGAAAGAACAAGGCAGCAACACCCAAAGGCTATTCTGTCTAATAAGGGACACAAGCAGCTCAACCTCCTGGGAAGAAGTCTTCTCTTTCATCTCCCTCCTTTTCAGGATCTGAAACTATCAGATTCTCCTAGCTAAATGTGATTTTACCAATTATGCCAAATGTGACAAAGTGGGAATTTTCTATAATAATTTTGTGTGCCTCAGTTTCCCCTATATGCTGCATTGTTACCCATTAAAAGGGAGGAAAGGGCTGTTTTCTGTTGGCAGGCTGAGAGACATAGGTGGGGGTGTTGCTTAGCTGTCTGAGCCTTAGTCCCCGGATCAGTGGAGCATCTGAGAAGACAATGACAAATCCAGTCACTTGTACATAGACACCTAGCAACCAACGACTCAGAGGGCCCCAAACACAAACTAACTAAATGAACTACAGCTAGTACTATCTAACTATTTACAGGCTGGAAGAACAGAAACCACTCGCGGAATTCTTGCCAAAGCAAGAGAAGAGATACTCAGCTCCACCGACCGTCACTGGCAGAACTGAGGAGGTGGTGGGTTGGCATATGCAGCGCCATAAAGGCGTGACTCAGATTTCCCCAGATTTACCCTCTTTCTGCAGAGGAGCTAAGCAACGTTCACCAGCTTGAGAACAAAGGACTTGAGAGGTGGGGGATAAGAGTTGGCTGCTGGAAGGAGTTGGGGCTTTCATCTGGAATCTGGCCAAGGAGGTCAGATGGAGACACACACACACACACACAGCTTGAACAATGAGGTTCATTACAGCTTCTCTGGGCTAACCAGAGTGGTCTATGTTTTAACCTTCAGTAGTTCTTCGTGTAATTGCTCATATCCATTCCAAGTAGAGGGGGGTAGGTGTGTGTGCGCGTGTGCCATGTGCACAGTTGTTGGAAGGGTTTTTCCCTTAGTGGTATCAGTCGGGTCGGTTTAGGTGACCCCTAGAGTCACGCCTTTATGGCGCTGCATATGCCAACCCACCACCTCCTCAGTTCTGCCAGTGACGGTCGGTGGAGCTGAGTATCTCTTCTCTTGCTTTGGCAAGAATTCCGCGAGTGGTTTCTGTTCTTCCAGCCTGTAAATAGTTAGATAGTACTAGTTGTAGTTCATTTAGTTAGTTTGTGTTTGGGGCCCTCCCCCCATTTGTTTCCCCCTCTTGGGGTTCAGGGCATGCCTCGATCCCAAGGTTTTAAACCATGTGTGACCTACCACAAATGGATGCCAAAGGGCTGTCTCCACAACACCTGCTTGAAGTGCCTGGGGGAATCCCATCAAACAGATCGGTGCAAGATTTGCAAGGGATTCTACCATAGAACCAAGAAGGAAAGGGACTCAGGCTTAAGCAACTCCTCATGAAGGCAGCCCTTTGTCCCCCAACCGGCCCCCAGCCAGCTGGACCCGGCACTCAGCACATCCGTGCAGAGTGGAGCAGCCTTGTTTAGAGAGGCTACGGCACCAAGGAAAGACTCTTTGCATAGAAACCCTCAACACACTCCCCGGCATTGAAGTTCGCATCTTCAGCGGCTGGCACTCACTGGTGCCTCACAAGAAGACTGATAGAGGGCGCTCACCCACGATTAGAGCAGCTGGGACAGACAGCGCTAGTGATGTGCATCCCATGCAGGGGCACCCGGCCCTACCTCACAGGAGGCAGCACCGGTGACTTCAGGCCAGCACCAGGGTCCATTGAGTCCAGTGCCAGTGGACTCCCCTGTTAAGGAGTGTCAAGTGGAGGAGTTGGAGCTCCCTTCCACCTGGACACATTCAAGGCGGCCAGGGACCTGATCGCCATGACTGCACAGCAGTCCCCCGCCAGGCAAGACAGACCTCTGGCACCTCAAGTGAGCGCGGTGCTGTCCTGAGGCAAACCGGCAAGGATGCAGCATCACTCGCCTTCCCCTCGGCACCATTCCCCAGCACTGTCCCACTGGGCACTGCTGTAGTCTCCATGCTTGGAGTCTCAGTCATTGGACTCAGAGGTGGAGTCCTACTATTGAGACGCCGCCGGCACTGGTCGGAACGGTGCCACTATAGGCAGGAGGCAGCTCAAGCCCCTCTCCCCCCCCCCCCCATGGTGCTGCAGCCGGCGCAGTGGCCATTCTGGACCGTGCGGATGTGCCATTAGGCCCATTGTCCCTACTCCAGGGGCTCCCAGTCTGTCACCTCGGAAGGACAGCGTTACTGTCCAGGATCATTATCAGTACAGAGTGCTCCCATTCGGCCTCTCGTCCACACCCAGGGTATTCTCCAAGGTTCTCTCTGTCATGGCGGCTTGCCTGCAAACATTGGGTATTGTTACCTACCCATATTTGGATGACTGCTCCCTTAGGGCTTCCTCATTGAGGACACAGTACGAGCCACCCAGATGACCTTGCACAGCCGAGCCTGCAACTCAACATACAGAAATCAACACTGATCCCTGTACAGTGACTGGAGTTTATCAGTACCAAACTCGACGCAGTACAAGTGAGAACATTCTTCCTGCTGCACAGGCTAACCACCCTCACGAATTTCATAGAGACAGTCCCAGCCAGCCCCCAAACATTGGCCAGGAACTGCCTGCAGCTGCTAGGTTATATGGCAGCATGCACCTTGGTCAGTCCAAATGCTCGACTATTCTTGAGGTGTCTTCAGATGTGGCTCCATTCTGTCTAGTCCCTGAACAGAGGCAGACTAACCAAACTGCTATCAATGCTCTCCACAATATGGCACTCCCTGGACTGGTGGAAAGACCCATCCAATGTTCGAGCAGACGTTCCATTCATGCAACCACCACCACCGTTGACTCTTATGACAGATGCCTCCCTGATAGGCTGGGGAGCCCGCCTACACAACTGCAAGGTTCAGGGCAAGTGGTCCTCTACAGAATCAGTCCTCCATATCAGTCTTTTGGAGCTGAGGACTGTCAGGAATGTCTGTGCACTCTTTCTGCCATTCATCAAGAATACCCACACAAAGGTTATGACACACAATATGATCTGTATGTTTTACATAAATCTCCACGGGGGGCGCCAGATCTCTCTCCCTCTGCACAGAAGCACTCAAACTTTGGAATTGGTGCATCCTTCATAACGTGCTCATATCGGCTGTCACGTTCTGTATCCCTGGTGGCTAACAGTCTCAGTCCAAACTTTTCTCACAACCACTAATGGGAACTGAATTCAGAGGTGCTTTGCAACATATTCGCCCCTTGGGGAATCCTGACTACAGATCTCTTCGCTACTTACCAGAACAAGAAATGTCCTTGTTACTGCTCCAGGTCCAGTCTGTGGAACCATTCACTGGGAGACACCGTCATCCTCCTGCGGGACACGTGGTACTTGTATGCCTTTCCCCCGGTTTCCTCTTCTAGCCAAAGTCCTGTTGAAAATTCAGTGAGACAAATCAAGTGTTACTCTGATTGTCCCCTCCTGGCCAAGACAAGTCTGGTTCCCTTACGTGGCACAGATGGCGGTATTCCTCTTTGGCCCATTCTTCACCTACTCTCTCAAAATGACTGCCTGATCCTTCACCCCAACCTGCAGATCCTCCACTTCCATGCTTGGCTCCTTCTTGGTTCCAAGACTTAGAGGTTGAGTGCTCTGACAAGGTGAAAGATGTGTTGCTACACAGATGAAAGTTGACCACTCAACATACTTATCTACAAAAATGGAAATGATTCCAAATTTGGTGTCATTCTAAGCACGTAGACCCAGCCTCATCCTCCCTCTCTCTGATTTTAGACCTCAAAAAGTCAAAACTCGCCCAGCTCCCTTATGGTATACTTCACAGCTGTGACAGCCTTCCACCATCAAGTAGCTGGATATTATGTGATCACTCACCCATTGATACATACATTCCTTAAGGGCACTGGGTATCTCTTCCCACATGTGAGACCACATACTCCAACTTGGGATCTTAACCTAATTCTTAGAGCTTTGACTAGACCCCCCTTTGAGTACTCTCTGTAGTAACAGACTCCATTCCAAAGCCCAAGCCTTCCATGGGGGATACTGCTGTGAAGTCATCTACAGTGGAGCACCCATAGGGACACTACTAGAAGAAGAAGGAGAGAAAGGGAAAGAAAAGAAACTCACCCTGTGCAGTAACAATGGTTCTTTGAGATGCGTGTCCCTATGGGTGCTTCACAACCTGCCCTCCTCCCCTCTACTTCAGAGTTCTCAATATGTACTCCTGGGGGAGTTCTGCACCAAAAAATAAAAATTTTGCACATAATATATTTTGAAGTTCTGCAAAATTCTGCATATGTTGTCAAAACACTATAATCCCTCCAGTTTCAATTATTTTGGTTATTTATTTCAAAATACCTGTCAACAAGTATATCAACAATACACACAACAGAAAAGATTCCCCCAGGAGTAGAGAGTTAAAGAAACCCCTATGACAACCCAGTTCCAGTTGAGGGGTGCTGGAGGGGATGCGTGGGCCCCCAGAGTCCAGACACCGGTACTCACCTTCCCCCAGAGCCCAGCTATGGGTTACTCCCTGGCCCCAAAGACCAGACACTACACCCCTCTCCCCCCAGAGCCCAGCTGTGAGGCACCCCAAGAACCTTTACTCCCCCACAGCTTCCTTACTGTCTCCCCTGGGGATGTGTGGTGTAGCCATGCCACAGCTGCGTCTCCTGGGCCCTCTCCCATCCCCCAGAGAATGAGGATCAAGCAAGGCAGTCAGAGCGTGCAGAGCCTTCATCCCTGCTGAGCTGGGCGCTCTGCTCACTGCAAGCTGGGCTCTGCAGAGTCTAGTGGCAGCCAGAAGCTCTGTGGTCCCAATTCTACATGAGAAACATGGAATTCTGTGCAAATTCTGCATTATGCAGTGGCGCAGAATTCCCCGAGGAGTAAATATGGGACTCTGCGGTAGAGAAGGAACTGAGGGGGTTTGTCTGTGCAGTGCTAGATAGCCTCAAGGGAGGGACAGCGCATGTGCAGGCTGAATGAACACTGCTATCAAAAATCTCCAATTAGAGGTGCAGGGGCACAGATACACCTACAGTGGAGCACCCATAGGGGAACACATCTCGAAGAACCGTTGTTACTCACCTTGTGGTGTAACTTTCTCTTTTTACTTTCACCCTACTACAACTTTTCCTCTATCTTGAGGCTCAGACCTAATTTGTAGAGGTAAAATAACTTTTTTTTATATGAAACAGACTAAATCCCTTCAAATTTATTTGTTTCAGATTATTCAATACATTCAGTGAATCTCTCCAAGAAAGAGGATTTCTTTTTTTCATAGTAGGCCTAGAACCTTAAGGACCTACTAAGGGGCACAATTCATAGGTGCTTCAGGAACTATAATCATTTTTATGTGGGAATTCTGTCATAGAAACTTAAAGGAAAGTTTAATGGAGTTCTTCATAGCTTTTTCAGACATATGCCCTTTGCTCTCACCTCAGATTATCTGCCACCGTCTCCAAAGAGTTGCAGTTCATCACTCCTCCCTTACCCCTGCCATCCCAGCTTCTAAAGCTTTTTGGGGGTGATGCAGCAGTGAGAAGAATCTTTCCTCCTTCTGCTCCTCTTATGAGGAACCAAAATTTCTGGGGCTCTTCAGCCCTGAATGGGACCTCCTAAGTGAGCTCCTTCTGTCTTAGCCCCTTTCCGCTGGAAAAGTGTCTGTAGGCTGTAACTGCTCCCAGCCCACTGACTCTCTGGGTTAGCTGGCTAGATTTCCTTGGGGTGAATGAGACTTAAGGGTATCTTATGGCCTGACACCCACTCCTGAAGGCCCTGCATTGCAACATCCATTCCTTTTGTCAAGTGAGGCAAGATGTAGCTACTGCTGGAATGGCTTAGTCATTTAAGAGTCACTTCCTGCTGTTCTGGGAGAAGAGTTAACTTGTAACAGTAATCCTTCACATGACAGTGTTGTGCTATTGCTGGTCTGGCTGAGAATTTTTAGACTTCCTTTTTCTATGAAGCATAAAAAAATTAACTATTTGCTTAACACTAACAGGCATATCTCAATTCTTTCTGAAAACTATTCTCTTGTGTATTACTTTTTTGTTAATGATGCAAAAGTCCCCAGTTATTTTGCCATTGAAATGTCTTGTCTTTATTATATATGTTCAGATACTGGACATGTGAAAAGCCTATGCAGATTTTTAACACAATTTTAAATGTATACATTTCCCCCCCAGAAACTGTTAAAGATTGTCACCGAAAAAAGTAGAGACTACAATATATTTCACTTGGAAAAACTTTATGCAATACTCAGCCAATGTATTTATCGACATCGCAAAGACTATGACAAGACCAAATTAATACAGGTAAACATATATTTAAATATTAAATCACTTTTTTAAATGTTAGATAATAATCTGCATTCTACTTATACAACTGATATTTATGAGTATTCCTAATGTAAAGATTATCTTGTTTCATTTTCACTAATCTCTCCACACCTTAGTAGCCTGTCTGAAATAAATTATTGATCTCCATCTAACGGACATGTATCCATATCACAAAACCACCATCATATTTGGCACAATTGTTGTCAGATTCAGCAGACAAAAAAATTGACTGAATATGGAGACAGTCTCACCCACACAACTTTTTTCAAAACGTTAAACCACATATGTACTCTTCAGAGCCAGCATTTTGGAACAAAAAGGGCCCCACTCTGTTATTTCCTCTCTTTTAGCCTGCCAGTGCAGGCATATAATCCAACCTGACCCTGTGGAGGATTGATCTTATTATTTTTGCAAGTATAGTCATTTAAGCTTGTTTTCTGTGTAGTGCTTAGGCTTGTGTTCATGAAGGATTCATCTACAGTAACTCCTCACTTAACGTAGTTATGTTCCTGAAAAATGGACTTTAAGCGAAACAATGTTAAGCGAATCCAATTTCCCCATAAGAGTTAATGTAAATGGGGGGGTTAGGTTCCAGGGAAATTTTTTTTTTGCCAGACAAAAGGCATTATATACATTTTAAACAAGCAATTTAATACAGGTATTAAACAGATTGACAACCCCCCTATCAGCTCCTCCCTCTCCCCCTCTGTCCCCCAGCACCTCCTGCTCACCGACGGATCAGCGCCTTCCCCCTGGTCCCTCCGCCTCCTGCCCGCGGCAATCACCTGTCTTGCGGCATTCAAGAGGCTGGGGGGAGGAGCGAGGATGCGGCGCACAGCCTCCCCCCTTCCTCCCCTGCCTCCTGCCTGCAGCAATCAGCTGGTTTGCGGCATTCAGGAGGGAGGGGGAGCCTGCGCGCCGCATCCTCACTCCTCCCTGCAGCCTCCTGAATGCCGCAAACCAGCTGATTGCTCCGGGCAGGAGGCGGGGGGAGCAGGGGGAAAGCGCTGATCTGCGGGGTCTGTCAGCAGGCGGGAGGCGCTGGGGGATGGGGGGCGTAGGGGAGCTGATGGGGGGGCTGCCAGCTGTGGACAAAGCAGGCAGCCAAACGACGTTATAGTGGAGCGTTGCACAACTTTAAACGAGCATGTTCTGTAATGGAGCAGGGACGTAAGATCGAAACAACGTTAAGCAAGAGGACGTTAAGTGGGGAGTTACTGTACTTATTAGATATGGAGCAGAAAGGGGTGCTCCTCTTGTTCTTCGAGTGATTGCTTATGTCAATTCAAAGGAGGTATGTGCACGCCGCACGCACGATCGTCGGAAGGTTTTTTTCCTAGCGGTACCCATCGAGTTGGCTGTGGAGCCCCCTGGAGTGGTGCTTTTATGGCCGTGTATATAGATCCCTTCTGACCTGCCACCTCTTCAGTTCCTTCTTACCACCAGTAACGGTCGTTGGAGCAGCTTCCCTCTTGCATTAGCAAGCGATTCCCTAGTGGACTCTGTTTTTCTCCCTGTAAATAGTTTGAAAGTATAGTTAGTAATAAAGTTATAGTTACTGATAAGTACAGTAGTTAAGTTTTAGTTGAGGGTCCTCCCCAGATGAGCTGGTAGCAGGCACCTCCACCACACCTGCCCGCTGTGGACACCAGGGCCCATCAAGACCTACTCAGGAGGGTGGCCCAGAACCTGAACTTGCAGGCAGAAGAGGTCTCTGAGGACATGGATCTCATGGTGGATATTATGTCCCTTAAAGGGCCCTCGAGGGTAGCTCTGCCCCGCATCAGAATTATTCAGAATATCACCAAGATGCTGTGGCACACACCTGTCTCTAATCCGGGACCTGCCTTTCTACTGCTCTGGCCTTTAGCGGGAACAGACAGACTCAAGGCTTTATAGCCTTAAGGACTCGCGGGTGACCCTCAAGTCTTTGGGGCTGCACATGCTGGCCCCTCAAAGAAACATTTAAGCCCCAGGCCACTCCACACTTCTGTTCTGCCCATCCTAGATAGGACTACAGCAGAAAGTAGGGCAGAAGTAACAGGAGGTGCCCATCTCAGTCCTCTTCCAGCCAAGGCCAGGGCTCAGCTAAGCAGCCTTCGAGCTCAAAGCCAAACTTTTGAAGGTGCGCCTGAGGATGGAACACCAGTTCAATGCCCAGATCCTTCCCCCTCCCTTTGTGAACCATCTATCCCATTTCTAGCATGCCTGGGCTCAAATAACCTCAGGATGGTAGAATTGGGATATTCTCTCCAATTCTGTTTCCTTCCACCCTCCCTCCCACCCATCCCCATCCCTCTTCAGGGACCCTTCTCATGAGCAAGTTCTAGTGCAGGAGGTGCAAACACTTCTACAGCTCAGGGCGGTAGAGGAGGTTCCTCTGGAGTTCAGGGGCAGGGGATTCTACCACCGTTACTACTTAATCTCCAAAGCCAAGGGTGGGCTCAGGCCCATTTTAGACTGCGAAACCTCCAGTCTAAATTCATGAAGAAATTGAAGCTCCGCATGGTCTCCCTGGCTTCCATCATTCCCACTCTGAATCTGGGGGACTGGTATGCCACCCTTGACTTGAAGGACGTGTACATCCACATCTCCATAATCCCTTCCCACAGACAGTTTCTGCGATTTGTGGTCAGCAGCACACACTGTCAGTTCACGGTCCTCCCCTTCAGCCTATTGGTGGCCCCTTGGGTGTTCACCAAGTGCATGGCGGCCTTTCTTCAAAAGAGTCAGGTGCAAGTCTTCCCATACCTAGATGACTGGCTCATCAAGGGCCAGTCCTGAGCCCAGGTGGAGGAACACATGAACCTGGTACGTCTTCTGTTCCTCAAACTCTGTCTCATCCTCAATGTGGTAAAGTCAACTGTAGCTCCCACTCAGAGAATAGAATTCATTGGGGGCCTCTTGGACTCCACGGAGGCCAGGGTGTTCCTGCAAGAGTCTCATTTTCTGGCAATGAGCACCATCTCCACCGGTTCCACACCACAACAGCCAGAAATTGCCTAAAATTGCTCAGACATATGGCAGCGTGTACTTATGTAGTGCAGCATGCAAGGCTGCGCCTATGTCCCCTTCAGGCGTGGCTGGCCCAAGTGTACAGGCCGAACTGGGACCATCTAGTCAGACTGGTCACACACACTCCTTGGGTTCTCGAGTCTCTCCAGTGGTGTCTCGATCCACAGGCAGTCTGTGCGGGACTACCCTTCTCCAAACCTCAGCTGTTGCTAGTCACAGATGCACTGGCACTGGGGTGGGGAGCGTACCTGGGCGACCTCAGAACTCAAAGCCTATGGTTCCAAGCGGAACTATCGCTCCACATCAATGTCAGGGAGCTGCGTGCAGTGCGTCTAGCTTGCCAGATGTTTCGTGCCCATCTTCAGAGTAAATGTGTATCGGTGTTGACGGACAACACCACAGCGATGTTCTATATAAACAAAGAGGGTGGTACTCGCTCCTCTCCCCTGTGCCAGGAAGCCCTCAGGTTGTGGGACTTTTGCATTACACACCCAATACAGTTGGAGGCGTCGTATCTGCTGGGCACACACAACGAACTGGCCGATTGCCTCATCAGATCCTTCCACGGCCACAAATGGTCTCTAAAACCGGGTGTTGTTAGCAATATCTTCCTGAGGTGAGGATCTCCCCAGGTATACCTGTTCACGACATGAAGCAATAGGAAGTGCCAGCAGTTCTGCTCCTTCCTGAATCTCAGTCCCAGCTTAATTGCAGACGCCTTTCTCCTCTTGTGGACAAGGGCGCCTGCTGTACATGTTCCCACCATTTCCTCTCATCCACAAGGTCCTCCTCAAGGTCTGGCAGGACAAGGCATCGCTGATTCGCATGGCCCCGCCAACACTGGTTTTCCACGCTGTTGGACCTCTCTGTGGACACGCCAGTGACCTTGCCCATGATTCCAGACCTCATCACGCAGGACCACGGCTGCCTTCAGCTCCCCAACCTGGGGTCTCTCCACCTCACCACGTGGAAACTATGTGACCTAAATTTGTTAGTGCTCCAATTTGGTTAGAGAGGTTCTCCTTGGCAGTAGAAAGCCCTCCACTTGTGCCATTTATTTGGCCAAGTGGAAAAGGTTCTCTTTGGTCCTCACAGAAGGGCACTTCTCCACTGCAGTCCTCAATCCCCTTTATACTGGACTACTTACTCTACTTAAAGCAGCCAGGGCTGGCAGTCTCGTCAATCAAGGTGCACCTGGCTGCTATTTCTGCTTTCCACCTGGGTGCAGCAGGGCGGTCAGTATTTGCTAACCCCATGGTTGGACGCTTCGTTAAAGGGCTAGACAGGCTGTACCCACAGGTGCAGCAACCGGCCCGATAACCTGATCCTCTCAAGGCTCATAGGCGCCCCTTTGAACCTCTAGCAACTTGTTCTCTGCTTTTTCTCTCTTGGAAAGTGGAATTTCTTGTGACTATAACTGCAGCCAGAAGAGTGTCTGAGCTCAAAGCTTTAATGTCTGAGCCCCCTTACACATTGTTTTGTAAGCACAAGGAGCAGTTGCAGCCGCACCCAGCCTTTCTCCCTAAAGTAGTCTCACAATTTCATGCAAATCAGGACATCTTTCTACCGGTGGTGTTCTTCCCTGACGCATGCTCCATTCCCTAGATGTTAGACGGGCACTGGCTTTTTACATTGAGCGGACAAAGCTATGTAGGAAGTCAACACAACTCTTCTTCGCCATTGCTGAAAAAATTAAAAGGACTGCCAGTCTCATCCCAATGAATCTCTTCTTGGATCACAGCCTGTATCAGGACGTGCTATGACCTGGCAAAGATACCAGCCCCAGCATTGACGATGCACCTCATGAGAGTGCAAGCTTCATCTACAGCGTTCCTAGTGTAGGTCCCCATTCAGGATATCATCTGCAGAGTGGCAACGTGGTAGTCTGTTCACACCTTTACATCGCACTATGTCATCACACAGCAGGCTAGAGACAATGCCACGTTTGGGAGAGCAGTGCTGCAGTCTGCAAATTGGTGAACTCTGACCCCTACTCCGGGGGACTCGTTGGAAGTCACCTACTTGGAAATGACATGAGCAATTACTTGAAGAAAAAATGGCTACCTACCTTTCGTAACTGTTCTTCAAGACGTGTTGCTCATATCCTTTCCAAGACCCACCCGCCTCCCCTCTGTCGGAGTATCCGGCAAGAAAGAACTGAAGAGGCGGCGGGTTGGCAGAGACCTAGGTACACTGCCATGAAGGCGCCACTCCAGGGGGCTCCACAGCTGAACCAACGGGTACCACTAGGGAAAAACCGTCCAACAATCATGCATGCGGCGTGCATACCTACTCGGAATGGACATGAGCAACACATCTCAAAGAACAACAGTTACGAAAGGTAGGTAATCGTTTTTTCCACTAAATTCTCTCAATTTTGGGCTAACGTGTCCAATGCTTGAACATCTTTAATGTCTGTCTTAAAGAATGTTTTCTGCCTGTGCAGATTTACAATAACTACGCAGAGAGCATGATTCTCAAACTCTTTCTCATGAAGAGGGTTTATGTTCAGACTTGAGCTGAAATCTTCAGGAGGCATCAAAGGTCCACATCAGGCAATTCCAACACTGAGACTCTTAGGTGGTCTGAAATCTAGTCTTTAGATCCAAAATGCATGGATGTTTGTCCTAGTGTTTGAGCTGTTCATCTATGAATGGCTCCAGTTGCTCTGCTGATCTTTCTACAACTTCTCTTAAAAGAAAGATTTCCTCCTCCACGCACTGGTCCTCCAGATCCAGTCTTCCACGTCTGATCAGAAAGGATCCTCTGTTCTGATTGTGCAAGAATGCAGATGGCCTCCTTGGATCCAAACAATGTCCTGAAATGGATGCCTTTCTCGACCCAGAATCCATCCATAGTGATATGGTTCGAGCATGAGAGGGGAACTCATTTAGAACATTGGGCTCATGGAACCCAAGGAATGCAGAATGCACAAGTCTTTTGGAGTTTAGGGCTATCGGGTTGTTTTATGTTTTCCTCTAATCCAAAGAAGGAAAGGCAGTGCAGATTGCCCTAGTATTATTTGGGAAAATGTGGTGGTTGAACAGGCAAGGAGAAAGCTGTCTTCTTCTTGTGTCGAGGCAGAATGTCTGGGAATAATGATACTATCTGAATAGACTAATTCCTTCAGCTCTGGTCTGTTCTACCTGTAACTGGTTGGTTGCATGGTCACTGAAAGTATTGCCTCTGCAGATCAACCCTTGACTCTCCATCTTTCCCTTTATTCTGGATATGTAAGGATGTGTCTGAAGCTAGAGAGGAAAGGACAGTTAGGTGGCTTTGATGCCATTGATTCTAGAATCCTGAATGTGAATGTGTCCAGAAAGGACTGTGTATCTCACGTGGCAGGGCACATAACTCTACAGTGTAGATATGCAAAGGCAATACATTTGGAGAAAAACTGTTACTGGTGAGTAACCTTTTTCTTCTTATAGTTATTTTAGCTGAATTTGTCAAATATATACAATGGTTAGTGATATTTACAAATCTTGAAAAATTATAGAAATCATTATATAATATAAATAAAATAACAGTTTCCACTCATGCTTGTTGTTTTTTGTTCTCTTTCAGGAAATGAAAAAAGAAATTGCAGTCTTCAAGCAAACTGAAGATGATAATATCTAAAATTAACTGATTTCTACTTTTCTAATCTTTTACTTTAATTTTATGGTCCTTTGTTACCTGTGCATAGTTCAATATCAGAGTGCATATACATGTATAAATATATTAAACTATATTGAGACAAGATCAAGTAAAGTCTTTAAACTCCTTATGTCTAATTGTGGTTTTTTTAATGCTACCTTTAGTATGATAAATAGTAAAATGGAAGAGCAGGAGGGCTTTTGGTCTATTGAGATCAGTCTGCCCAGCAGTCCCCTCTCACGTGTTCACTCAAAGAGCTGCATAAGTCAATTAAGATATACTGTACAATTATGATAAAAAATATGAAAAAATACAAAGTAATGTATTTAAAATTGTGCAAAATATCTGAGTAATATTTGATTATGTAACTACGGAGTTGTGTAATGCACAAGCAGAAAGGGGCAGTCACAGATTTGCTTGCAAATTGACGTAGCATCTCATGATTTTGAGATCTTAATTATTCAGCCTTAATGTGTGTGAAGTTTTTTTGTGGGGAGGGGGTTCACCCTACAGAATATAGATCAGTATTGTTTGGTGCTGTATTAGAAGTTGGATCATCTAGTTGATTTTTCTGTACTCTAACCACAGGATAAATTGATGTTACAATCTCGGTTCTTTAAGACTGAAAACATAAGCCTGTGATTCATTCACAATTTAGAATAACTATTTAGCACTTATACATCAATTAATTCTGTGGCAAAGAGCAGACATGATGCAGGGGGGGGAAGCGGGGGAAGCATGTATGTGGTGGATCCAGTTCTTCAGGAGCCTTAGAGGGAGAAGGTGAGCTATGGCCTGCTGCCACAAACTGCTGACCCTTGCTCTACCAGAGTATGAGGTTTTGAGTAAGACAGGCATTGCTGAGGCTTTGACATACCTCTCCCATATGCTTGGAGCCATGACTTCACTGTGGGAAGGCTCAAGCAGAAACATGCAGATTCTCTAGCACTCAAATGAGTGGCAGCCAGCTTGGGATGCTACCTTTCTTCTGTAAACAACCAAGGGAAGTATCCTATACACAGCATCCAAAAAATACCCTGCATGACTCTTCAGGGCAGGAAGCCTGTGGTTTGCAAGGAACTCTGTTTTAAAAAAATTAAAATACTGTGTTTTTCAAGCATTATTTAGACACAAGGTTTCCTGCACATGCCTCATTTGAGGATGTTATAAGATCTAAACAGAGATTTCTGGATAAAACCAAATATTAAAAGCGTTACATAAAACCAAAAAACATTTCTTAGGTTTTGGAAACCCAAGTTTGGTGCAGCAGTAGCTGCACCAGTGAAAGACATCACACCTTCAGAAAAGGATTTATTTCCCAAAGACCCTGTAAATCAGGGGTCTCCAAACTTTTTGAATCGCACACCCCCAGGGCCACAGATGGTCTGGCGCACCCCACTTTGGAGACACTCCTGTAGACCACACAAAGTGAAGACACCCCCCAGAAATTTCAAAGCCTCAACTATAGCCGTTTCCTACGCTTAGGCCTGGTCTAAACTCTAAAGTTGGCTCAACGTAAGTCGCCTTGCATCAACCTACTTGTGCACTAAAATTTGTCTCTGGGTGGCATAAGCACCCAATGATGGTGACAAAGTAAAAGCACCTTCCCTAATGACATAGAGCTATGGTTGACCTACTGAGGTGAACTCTGTGTGAGTATAGCCAGGGCATGACCTGTGTTGACCCTGTAGCAGCAGTCCCACAATGTCCCCATTCCCTGCGACAGTGATCACTCTGGTCACAATTTTAAACTCTATTGCCCAGGGCTCACGGAGACTGGAAGCTATTTCCCCAAGTCCCCTGTGTATTTTTGAAATCCTTTTTCCTCATTTTTCCACCTTGTTGAGTGCACCTAGGAGCTCTCCTTTGTTATGCGCAACTGACCATGTACAGCAAGCACGACAATTCAGAGCTTCAGCAAAACAGTTTAATATTTATAAATGCTCAGTTACTAACAGCACCCAAAGCTTCAGGCCCAGAGAACAGTCTAGCACAGAACGCTAGTGAGGCTGACTGTTAAAAGTGCTCTTTCAAAGCCTTCGTCAACTGCATAGCTCCATGTCGGGTTCTTGCAACAGCCCTTGTGTCTGGCTACTCAAAGCCACTCCACCTCCATCCTAGCAGTAGCTTTCCCCCTTTGCATGACAGATATTACACAGAATGCAACAAGCAGCTATAACTATTGGGATGTTTTTCTCACCAAGATCCAATCTTGTGAGTAAACGTTGACGGCGTTCCTTTAGTCTTCCAAAAATGCATTCAGTGGTCATTCTGCACGTGCTAAGCTGGTAGCTGACTCTTTCCTTGATGCTGTCAAGGTAGCCAGTGTACAGCTTCATGAGCAAGTGGTAGGCTAGGTCCCCCAGAATCACTATTGGTATTTCAATACCAATGGTAATCTGCCAGTCAGGAAAGAATGTCCTGCTTTCAACTTTCTGAACAGCGCTTTGTTCTTAAACCTACAAGTTTCATCCATCTTCCTTGACCAGTCCACACTGATATCGGTGAATTCCCAATTCATCATCCCTTACATAACTATGGAAAAGTAGTCCTTTCTGTTTTATGTGCTCTGTGGCAAAGTGGGCTGATTCCCAAAGTAGGTATATGTGTTCTGTCAATCCCCCTACCACAGTTTGGGAACCCCATTGCTACAGTCCATCCACTATGTTTGCACGCTGCCTGTCCTGTGTAGCAGGAGAAGATTAATGGCCTTACACATTTGCATGACAGTGGCCCCCACTGTGGATTTTCAAACTGTGGAAGCTTGCAACGCCAGTGGGAAATCATTTAGATGTGATCACCACTCCTCTGTCAATGCTGCTCTTATTCTGGTGTCCTTGCAGTGGAGGGCTGGTGCGAGCTCAGAACACAGATCCAGGAATATGGCCTTCCACATTGGAAAGTTCAACAGCCAGTGCCTGTCATCCCAAACCTGCATTATGGTATGATCCCACCAGGCAGTGCTCATTTCTCAAACGCACAAGTGGTGCACCGTCATCTGCAACTGCTCCATGAACGCCACCAACAGCCTTGTATTGTTTTTGCTATGTCCCTTAGCAAGCTGTCCTAGAAGAAATTGGCATGCCCCTGTTGTTGCAGTACTTCCTGCAAGTCTGTAAATACAAGAGAATTGTGCATCCTGTATTTGCAACATTCATGATGGTAGTGCAGATCTCTGCTGGCTCCTCGCTTCTGTCAGAGATGGCAGAGACCAAAAAGTGCCGGGTGGATTTTGTGGATTTTTTTTTTTTAAAGGCACAGTAATTATGGTATGTGAGTGGCATTATGGGATGGAGAAAGTTGCATGCTGGGAACTTAACCCCTTACTCTCAGACATCCTTGGGCAAGTCATTTCTATCCCAAAAGGTATTGCACTATGCAGCAATGCATGGCACACTGGGATACCTACCCATAGTGCCTCGACTTTGCATTGACCCAAGCACTTCTAGTGAGTACTTGCAGTGCTGAAGCAAGCACTTATAAACGTGCTTATAAAAATTTCAGCAGCCATATGCTGACATAACTGACAACCAAAGATTGTAGGGTAAACATGGCCTTAGTAAGGAAAACCTACTTGGTGGCAAGCAAGTGGCTTAACATTTAGGAATATATGACAGGCCTCAGGTTCACATTGTGGTAAAATCTTTGATGTAATGGGCAGTGGGGGATGGCTCCTACCTCAGAGGCTACAAGAAAGCTGTGTTAAACAAATCAGTAGCAACCAGTCATAACAACCAGATATTCTGTTCATCCAAATGCACAGGTCTGAGGATGTTTGGAGAAACATCACAGAAATTAGTAGTGGAGAATACAAAGAGACCTCATCCCTCACTATCAAAGCCAGCATAGCAATCTGTTGGTCTCTCTCAACAGCAATTGTATTCAAGAAGGGACTAATCCCCTAACAAAAGAAAAAATCTGGAGCTGGATCGCCAAAGAAATCCTGATGCATTTTCTTCCCAAACCAACACAATCCTCAATATGACCAGACAAAATGAGAGTCTGTCAGAGCTTACAATTCCTGTGCAAGACTGCCTTTTCCCCCTCACCCCCTACCAGCTGCACCCAAAGTCTTAAATGGCTGTTAGCAGACAGCAAGGCTTAGGTTGTGAGTAACAAATCTAAACCCATTCATGGACAAGATCACACTCAGTACCTGTTCGGAGAAACAGTCCCTTGCGGAGTCCTGGAGCCTCCAGCAACAATACTGGACCACCTCTGAATTCCACAGATGACCGGCATTACCCATTTGTGATGAATGAGGAGAGAAGGTGAAACAGAAAATTATCACTCACCTCATTCTGAGAACGACTGAACCAGTTTTTCTGAAATGTTAAAAAAAAAAATCCGTCTGAGGCTGACACTGGGCATAAGACATTTCTGTCCAACCAGCTGAAATGTGTTAAAATTATAAGTAACTGAAAAACAGTCTTATAATAGGTTTCAGAGTAACAGCCGTGTTAGTCTGTATTTGCAAAAAGAAAAGGAGGACTTGTGGCACCTTAGAGACTAACAAATTTATTTGAGCATAAGCTTTCGCATCTGATGAAGTGAGCTGTAGCTCACGAAAACTTATGCTCAAATAAATTTGTTAGTCTCTAAGGTGCCACAAGTCCTCCTTTTCTTTTTGCATTCACTATGGTTGCTCCCAGCTCCACTGGTAAGAAACAAAAAGAGAACAGACCCATTCTTTTTCCTCCTTGAAGGTCACCTTTAAGAGTAGTGTCCACTCTTTTCAGTGTTTCCAACACAGAAAGAAAAAAGATGTTTGAAACCCAAACATTGCAGCACCCAGCTAATGTGTAAACTGGAAAATGAAACTATCTAGTTGGCTTGATTGCATTTATTCATTTCAGACACAAACCGCACAAATGGTGAAAAGGAAATTAGACTAAAAATAGTTGTAATAATCTGCTTCCTTAGTTAACACAACTACATTGTAACCTTAGGAGGGAGAGAGAGAGAGAGAGAGAGAGAGAAACGCACACGCAGAGCCTTGGGACAGGATAGGCTTTGGGGTCTTAGCTTAGCAGCTCCATGGGTGAGAGATGTGTGGAAGTCATCCATGTGATCACTAGCCTTCTTGTCCAATCTCTTGCCCTGATCCCTATGGCTGGAATGAAACCTTACGGGACCAATCACAGGGCAGCCTTCTGTTGTGCCAGCTTTATAAATGGTGGCAACTACCACTCCCCAGCTTCACACGCAGAGGAGAGGAGATTGTATCACTGCTGGAGCAGCTCCTCCCCTCCCTGCTGCTCCTGCTCTCTGAATTCATGTATGATTGAGAGAGAGAGAGACACACACACACACACACACACACACTCTGCCTATTGTCACACTGCTTTCCCACGCCTGGATCACAGCATAGATACAGAGTTATGGGGAAAACTCAGTTTTAATTTAGGGATAAAATCAGGGTCTGTGTGCTTAGGGTGGGTAGGTTTAAAGTGCTGTGTGAGTTCAAAGTTCAGTTACCCACCCCTCCCCAAAAAAAGTGCAGTAGTTTTTTAAATGCAAGATGGCGACGAGGCAGTAAGAGGAGGAGGTACTGACACAGGCTGAGTGGGAGAGAGGCAGAGAGCAGCACTTCAAGGTAGGGATTTTAGCATTCGTTGCTTTCTCAGCTGGGGGGGGGGGGCGTGTAGGGGCTGATTGGAGTGGGTGAAAGAAAGACTTGAGCGAAATATCTCTGGTGGAAGCTGGGAGGTATTTCTCTCTCACATACACATTCACACATCTCCAGCCATTGCTTCTGTAACTGAAATTTGTGAGGGATTCTCCCTTTCAGTTCTCAATCACTTATAATATGGGAGAAGTGTGTTGGGATCAACAAACTCCTCACACCCTGGATTAGTGTGGGGAAATTTTACAGGAAAGAGACGTCGCCTCAAGGTTTAGCCAGAAGCAAGGAGAAAGAACTCCCCCTTGGTTTATTCCTAACCGCCGAAGACAGGAAAGAGGGGATGTCTTCATGGAGATGTTTGGATACTTTTAAGATTTTTGCGATGGGAGGGGTTGAGTGTGTATTCTTCGCCTCCCTATTGTTTGTCTGCAGCTGATGAGACCTATGTTGTGCGTTCTCCCTATGGTGATTTAGAGGAGGCCCTAAATGCTGTTGGGGGCAGCTTTTTGGGAGAGTGGGAGGCTCTGTGTTGGGTGGGGAGGGAATAGTACCTAAAAACTAATTACAGTTTTGAAATGTACAAACCTGATGATCTCTGTCCCAGGCCAATGAGATTTTTAAATCTCCTGGGAACATGCTGTAAAATCCTTCATCATGAGGTAATGTTTGGTTTGGTTTGGTTCTTTTAAAACTGCTGTAAAATTGCTGAAGAACCAGGGAGATTCTCTTCTTTCCCCACTTTTCCCTCCCACCTCCAAATATGAGAGTTTGGCAGCTGTGTAGAGGGGATCTTGTGTATGTTTTTGTTTTTCGCAAATGGTGGAGGAAAATTGGACGAGTCAGATGAAAAGCAGCATAATGAACTTAAAATTTTCATAAATTTGAGGAACCCAATATGTGTGTGTTTTTTAATTTACCTGTGTGGGTCTTTTATTTAACTAATTGTGGTCATGGGCTCAGATCATACAGTTCTAGTTTTAGCTTTCTTTAATCATCTTAAAATGTAAAATGAGTTTCAGTTTGAAAAGATGGAACATGTAGCAATGTTTGCAGGCAAAGTTTGTGAAATGTCATTTTTACTTTGTTTTCTGGGACCCAGTTCTGCATTCTGATTTTCAACTCTTCCCCAGATCAGGATGCACAGTAATAGAGATCCAAAGCAGCGTCAATAAACCACATACTTCGAAAAGGTGCTGGACCTCTGAAAGGGGTCAGAACACCTGCAGTAGTGAACACTAACTGGTAGGTACCTATGCTTTTCCTCTGAGCACTTTCATCTTTCTGGGAGGACAATTACAGTTTACCTTTCTCTGTTTGTCATTTAAAACGTAAGAAGCTGGGATGTAAATGGATTTGCAACCAGAAATAAATAGCCCTTATTTTAAAAATAATTGCACCAGTACGCAGGGAGCATGTTGGAGATATTCAGAAACATGAATTTCATGAAAAAAGCTGTGAAGTGCAATCTAAATCTTCTTTTAAAGGCTCTGTGATGAAGAGGCATTAAAACTACAGTCCATTTAGACCAAAAACTTGTTTTGTTTACAAGGATTTTACAAAATCTAATATGGTAAAAAATAATGTTTAAAGTAGATTCATAGGTGTGACCAGAAGGGACCACTGTGATCCTCCTGTACAACATAGACCACAGGACTCCTCTGAATTAATTCCTGTTTGGATGAGATCGTATCTTTTTTTTAAAAAAACATCGAAGCTTAATATAGAAATTGCTAAGGATGGAGAATCCACCATAATCCGTAGTAAATCATTCCAGTGGTTAATTACCTTCACTGTTTAAAAACTTTAAGTCTTACTTCCAGTCTGAATTTGTCTAGTTTCAACTTCTAGCCATTGGACCTTGTTATACCTTTGTCTATTAGAGTGAAGGGTCTTTCTATTAACAAACTTCCATTCCCCATGTAGATACTTACAGACTGTGACCTAACTTAAATCACCCCTTAATCTTTTCTTTGATAAACTGAACATCTTGAGCCCTTTGAGCCTTTCACTAGAAGGCATGTTTTCCAATTCTTTAAAAATTTGCATGGATCTTCTGAATCCTCTCCAATTTATTAACATCCTTCTTTAATTGTAGAAACCCAAAGGGGATCCAATAATCTAATAGTGATTATTATTAGTGCCAAATACAGAAGTAAAATAACCTACCTAGCCCTACTTGATATTCCCCTGTTTATAGATCACATTAGCCTTTTTTGTGAGAGCTCATTCAGCTGATTATGCATCATGATCCACCCCCAACCACTTTTTCAAAGTCATTGTTTCTCAGGATAGAATCTTCCATCCTGGAAGTATGAACACATTCTTTGTTTTTGTATGACTTCACATTTTGTTGTACTGAAACACATATTGTTTGCTTGTACCCAGTTTATCAAGCAATCCAGATTGCTCTGTATCAGAGACCTGTACCCTTCATTATTTATAACTCCCCCAATCTTTGTGTCATCTGCAAACTTAATCAGTAAGTATTTTATGGTTTCTTCCAGGTCATTGATAAAAATGTTAAATAATCTAAGGCCAAGAACTGATCCCTCTAGAAACGCACCCGCTTGATGATGAAGAGATTCCCCATTTACAGTTACATTTTGAGACCTGTCAGTTACCCAGTTTTTAGTCTATTTAATATGTGCTATGATTCAGAGTAGCGATGAAGTACCACGTTAACGTTCCCCTCAAAAGAACTGAATTCAAATTTTGTTTAAGATCTTCAGTTAAAGTATTTGGATCTTAACTTAGTTTCATGTTCATATTGCAAAATTGCATCATGAAGGATCCAGTCTTGTAATCTGCTGTAATCACTCTCCGTATTTATGGATTTCAGTGGGAGTTGAACAAGCTGCGGATCAAATTCACAGCTTGTAGTCACTATTCAGGAGAGTCGTGGGGCATGGATGACTGGAAGTAATGTCTGTCAATACGGATGGACAGAACTGAGTGAGACAGCTTGCATAGCATTGTCTTTCTTTGGTATAGCCAGCGTTGCTCTTCAAGTGTCATGAGCACTATATTAACACAGTTTGTGGAATGGTAGAAACAGGCTTTTGAACTGGAACTTTATAATCATTACAGTAATTCAGACACCTTCCAAAATAATAGAAATAAAAATACTTGGCAGTTGCATAGCACTCTAAATCGTCAAAGCATGTTACAAAGCATGTTATTAAATGTAATAATGGTACAGTTTTTGAGTAAAACCTGAAAATTAGGAACACTTTTTTTCTGTATATTTAAAAATTAACCTGAACTTGAATCCTTATGTCCTTATTTTTGCTATTTGTGTATACCCTCATCATTATTTTATTGTTAAAGTTTCCCAAAGTGCTCTGATTCACAGAACTAATAAAGACAAAGTCTGTACCCCAAAGAGCTTTCTAACCAAGGCTCTGTTCCCAGGGGCTCGTGCATGGGCATAAGGGATCAGGAATGGGGCCAAATAATGTTCCATATAAGGGGGGAGGGATAGCTCAGTGGTTTGAGCATTGACCTGCTAAACCCAGGGTTGTGAGTTCAATCCTTGAGAGGGCCATTTAGGGATCAGGGCAAAAATTGGGGATTGGTCCTGCTTTGAGCAGGGGGGTGGACTAGATGACCTCCTGAGGTCCCTTCCAACCTTGATATTATATTCTATGAGTCAGGTTTATGGGGAGAGAATAGGGGTAGGGAAGGGCCTGTAGTATAGTAATAAGATTGTACAGTTTAGGCTTGTTGCAGCAGTATACATCTTCAAAGGCCTGTACAAATTACCAGTTAATCCTTAAAATACCTATAAGGTATGGAACTATTTCCTGTTCAAATAGGAGGAAAGTCTAGCAAGGGGGGGGCTAATGATGCATGGTGCTGAGTTGAGGGTACTCTTCATCTCCCAAGGTGGATCAGCACACTGGTTAAATGTCTTGGCACAGATCACAGAGTGAGGTCTGGCCTATGCTACAGGGTTAGGTTGATGTAAGCTGCCCTGCATCAACCTCGCTGTGGAAGTGTCTTCACTTAAATTTGGCTTCTGCCAATGTAAGTGCCTCTCTACACTGATGTAGTAACACCACCTGCCTGAGTGGCATCGAGTCACAGTTGATGTAATTAGGTTGATGCAGTGTAAATGTAGGAGTCACTGTGTTGCTTATGTGAACTATTACTAGCTTTCAGGAACCGCCCCACACTGACAATACAATCGATACAAGTGCTCCTGGTAAGGACGCTGACACACTGAGCCAACTGTGCAGACACACAAGCGATTTAATAACTGTGGTGTCGGTATGCCAACTTAAGTTAGGTCAATATAATTTTGTAGTGTAGACATGGCCTTAGTTAGGTGAAGCCAGAATCAAAACTCAGGCGTTCCTGACTCCCAACTGTGTTCTCAGCCCACTGATTACATTAGCATCCACTGATAACTTGTTAAATTCTATGGGTGAGATTTTCAGAAGCACTCAGCGTTGGCCTAGCTCTGTATTAAACCCAACGGTAACTGTTAGTAGGATTGGATACTTATTTAGGCCCTGATCCTGCAAATTGCTCAGTGGAACTCTGCATGGAGACACAGGTTTACCCACACAAAGAAGTCTTGCCATTCCATGTGGGTGGAGCATCTGGATTTTCACACATAGAGCAGTTTGCAGGTTTGGCACCTATAACATGTATCTGCTTGGAATATATATGTAAAAACAAGTGGAAGTTAAAAATAAATATCCAGACCTTCTTTATACATCATAAACAAACAAGTGTATTTTTTTAAGCCCTTGTAGGTCCCCTGTATGTATATGTATTTGGAGAGAGAGACAGACACACACACCCCGAAGGGGACCTACAAAGGCGAAAATATAAAATAAAGACGGCCTGGATGTTTATATTTAACTTGTTTTTACATAGGATAACTTATATATCTTGCTTTTGCTGGAGGAGTCTATGGGTGACTAGAGAACTAGTGAAAATAAAGCACCACAAGAAATCAAAACCTGAGCAATTTATTAGGGGAAGAGATTTGCAGTTCAAAACTTTAGGGATTTGTATTTTTTAGTTAACAAGCGTTAAATTTAACTCAGAATCTTGACAAACTGCTCCCCAGTCCTCTGGTTCTCAAAGTCCTCCAGCAAAAACAAGGAAGATAAGACCTGATTAATTTTTTTTAAAGGCAAAAAAATAAAATTTTAACCCGTAACCTTTTTCAGACTTTTTTCACACATCAGAAGGATGCAAAATGGACTTTTTTTCCCCACCCTTTGGCAGTCACCTGTAAAGCTTTTCAAATATTTTAATTTCTATGGATTTGATCCAGCTGAAATTATCTGTGACCTGGTACAGAGGGGAAGTGTAGGTGCTTGCCAATTTTTACTCCTGGGTTGGTGAATGGACTGTACTTCTGATTTTGGGGACAGTCTGTCTCCTCGCTTGTAAGCACTTAAGTCCCAATACCGCAATGAGCTTCATGCAGATGGACCACTGCATCAGTGTTGATCTTATTGGCGGATCGGGACTGAAGACCACTCTAGGCTGGAGTAACTTTTCTGTGCTGTTTTGCATGGAGATGTTTGAGTAAGCTTTTTATTTTCTTGTTTTATGTCGAAATTACTGAACATTTCATTTAAATACCCCCTTCAGCTGTATTAAAATGAAAATGTAGGATTCATTCATACAGTATGCAATAGTTTCCACTGATGGATCTGACACTTCTCTCTAGAATCCAATAGAGCCAGGCTTTTGCAAAATTGCATTTAATTTCACAAGTGGAAGTTTGGGAGTTACAAAGTCATTTTACTACTTATTTTTATTACCCCTGTGAACATGTGCGGGAGAACAGAGTCGATCTTAAAAGTTTACCTTTGTCCTGCGTTCAGTTTTTGTATGTAATATATAAATGAGGGAAAGAGGGCACCCTTTATTTTAAATGATTCATGCTGCCTCAAAGCATTTTGTGTGTTGCCTTCCCCAATGGAGGATTCAAACAAAAGAAGAAAAATTTGAGATTTCAGTTTTTGATTTCTTCAGTTTTCCAAGAAATCCCTAGCTGTGCAGGGATATGCAAATAGCTTTGAATTTTAAAAGCAATCTTTCTGAATTGTGTATTGATTGGATATAAAATAGTAGCACTGCAATATGCAGTTTGAAACAAAGGTGAGGTTTTGTTCATTTGATGTTAAACTTTGTTTATTAACCCCTTCCCCCCCAAAAAAAGTGGTTTCTGTTCCCATAAAACCAAACTTGCGAAATCTTCATGAACGTTTTTTAGTCTAGGTACAAAATATTTTTACCCACCCTTAGCTTGATGATGGTGGAAAAAACTAATATTGTACTTGGCTGTCAAAAAAAAAAAAATTACTCACCCTAGGCAAGTGAGCCAGTAGAATTTTGCAAGGCTACATTCAACAACAGATGCATCTTATTCCCATGAGGTTCCCACAGTCTGCCTGTTTTCTTATGGTAAACTTTTGGACAGTCTCTTAAATGTTCTCTTTGAATACCACACCCCTGTTTTATCCTGAAATGATTTAACTTGGGCTGATTTAATAATGAGATTAGATTTCTCTGCCTTACTTCTCCCTTTCCCAATCATACCACCTCTTCCCCCACCCCCCAAAATCACCTATTTAATACAGTAGTATAGAAACTTGCCAAGTACATTTAACCCAGGGTGGACTGATTTAAATCAGTTGTTTAAATAATTATTTAAATCAGCAAGCAGGAAACCTTGATTTAAATAACCTATTTTAATCTTGTTTTGCATTTGTACTTTTTATTATTTTCCCAAAGAGAGGCTGATTCTCACTGGTTGGTATAATTTGGTACTTCCTTTTTCTAACAAAAAGAATACACCATATCTAGGGACCTACCAAATTCACGGTCCATTTTGGTCAATTTCACGGTCATAGGATTTTTAAAAAATATTAATTTCATGATTTCATCTATTTAAATCAGATATTTCACGGTGTTGTAATTGTTGGAGTCCTGACCCAGAAAGGAGTTGTGGGGGGTGGGGGGGGTCACAAAATTATTGGGGGTGGGGTTGGAGTACTGCTACCCTTACTTCTGCACTGCTGCTGATGGCGGCGCTTCCTTCAGAGCTGGGCAGCTGGAGAGCTGCCGCCAGCAGCAGCGCAGAAGTAAGGATGGCGCTCTTACTATTGCCACTCTTTCTTCTGATCTGCTGCTGGCAGGGCGCTGCCTTCAGAGCTGGGCGCCCAGCCAACAGCCGCTGCTCTCCGGCCACCTAGCTCTGAAGGCAGCACAGAAGTAAGGGTGGCAATACCGTGTGTCCCCCGTCCTCCCCCAAAATAACCTTGCAAGTCCCTTTTGGGTCAGGACCCCCAATTTGAGAAACGCTGGTCTCCCCTCCTTGAAATCTGTATAATACGTGGTTAAAACACACAAAAGACCAGATTTCCCAGGGGACCACCAGATTTCACGGTCTGTGACGTGTTTTTCATGGCTGTGAATTTGGTAGGGCCCTAACTATATCTATACACATTTATTTAAGCAATTATGTAGCCTAACATAAATTTATTCAGATTCTTAAGTTTTCCATTTTTTTTATGATAGAGAATGATGAATGATCCATATCTTGTTTACTAAGTGATTAATTTTTTTACTCATGATTTGTGTCAAGCTGCACTTGGATAGAAAGTGGAATTCAATTAAAATGCACAAAAACAGCATTTTAAAATTGCTTTTATTTGTTAATTAAAAACTATATTAAATACGATGGATTCACAAGAGAAGTGTGTTTATCAATATATTACTTGCTTTTAAAACTGATGTATTAAACAAATGAAATATCTGTAGTTAATGAATTGAACTGATAGTTTCGTCACCGTATTCTTCAAGATTTTAGAACTAGTAGATCTCCTCCTCTCACATTCTTTTTTTTTAATAGATTGAAAGAGGAAAATGAGTTTTTCTGCTTTTTCGACTCCCAGTTGGTTTCTCAACTTTGAATCACCTAGTCATTGAACTGAACTACTTGAATAAACTGAAATGAAGAAAATATTCATTCTGCGTCTGCAGAAGAAGCTACTTCTGTCAAAAGCTGGTTTAGCACTTTGAACACCAGTCTCAAGTGCTTAGCCAGTGACTTCTACCAGTGCAGTGGTTTGACTTCAAAATTTCAGCAGCAAACAGGTACTGCTTGAATATTTTTTAATTAATTTACATTATTTTAATAGATTAATTTAAAGTTTAGGCCTTAACATAAATTGTTATAATCTCATTTAATTTTAAATTGGTTTACTTTTAAGGGAAAAAATAATTTAAATGTTAAAAATAAATGTACTTATTTAATTTTTATTTTGATCCACCCTGATTTAAACACACTGTCCCTCTACTCTGAGATTATTATTTACCTGTCCAATATAGGAATGATGCTTCATCTATTCTAAAATAATCCTCAATTATGTTACTGAGAATAGTAGTTTTAATGTTGACATATGGAGCAACAATGTAATATATAATTTAATGGAATGTTTTTAGTGTGTATTCTGTTTGGAAGGCAAGTATAAACATCAACATTAACAAGGTGATTTTTATTAAAACTGATTTGATTATTTTACATCAGATGTTATACGATACAATTTGAGGTTTGAGGTTTCTTCGCCACCTCTCAGTATTATGCCGTTTGGGTCTTTGAAATAAGAGTGGATTCTGATTTCCTTGGGCAGCTTGCATTTTCCGAGTTCTTTTTCTGTTGCTTTTTAAATGTGAACTGCAATGGTTTTAAAGTAAATACAGAATCTGTTTATAACATTCTAGGGGCCTGCTCCTGTTGAAGTCAATGGTGAACTCCCTTTAACTCCAGTGGGAGGAGGATTGGACCCTAAAGCATGAGCAAGCTGCACAAATAGATTAAAATTGCCAGTATATTTTAAAACAATCTTTAAAGGGACGCTATTGGGTATTTTAAATTTTTTGTTTAAAAAGAATACAGATCTAATTTTAATAGAAATGTTTGCATAAAAATAACAAGAGATTTTTTTTTCACATTACCCTTCCTGTGCAAACTTTGCAGCATTATGCTAGTGCATGAGAACCAGAGTCGTCATTCTATTTTCTGTATTCAGTGTAACAAAAAAAGTGAATTAAATGCAAAAAGTATGGCACATAATAATTAAAATAACTAACTTTTTTTTCAGTTTTCACTATTCTGCTGTTGTGCTAGTAACTTGGGTAATATAATTTTTGAAAAACAAACTTCCTTATTTTAGAAAAATTATAGCATCAGGTTAAAAGGGATTTCCTCTTTTACTTTCCTGCCAGGACCTCAGAGCAGGGTTCTCTTGTTCTCCTACAAGAGTTGGTCATATGAACAACAGCTACTCTGTTTTAAAAAAAGGATGCAGCCTCCTGTATTGCCTGAATGTTAATGATGTCATCAACTCTTTCATAAAAACATGGAATCCTGAACTCAGGTCTTGACAAGTACTCTGTTGCCTTCTTAAAATAGATCTATTTTATACTGAATATAGCTAAACTTAAAAATATATTAACTGTAAATGTTTAAATTCAGATATTTTTTTCCAGATAAAAAATTTTCTTCACAGGTCTTGTTTGCATGGGAGCTGTATCGGTTTAACTTAAACTGCTTTTTAAACTTCTTTAGTTAAACTGGTGTCCTGTGTGGATACTCTCACTTCAGTTTAAGGCCTTGTCTGCACTTTAAAAGTTTTTCCATTTATCTGTGACAGTATAGTTGCAGCTGCAAAAACCACATTAGATGCAGTTATAAGAGTATAAAAGTGCTTATATCGATATAATTTATTCTAATTTGTGAATTGAAATAAGATATATTGGAATAAAGCACCTTATACCAATATAACTGTTTCTACATGAAGGCTTTTATGAGTATAATTACCTCAGCAAAAATCACATACCCCTTGCCAACATAGTTAAGTTGGTAAAACTTCAAATATTTAGTTTAAAGCTGTTCCCAATTGACTTGAGCAAAACTGAAATACGCATGTCCACACAGGGCTTTGCACTGATTGAACTAAATTGGTTTAACTAAATCAGACAACTTTCTCATGTAGAAAAGACCACAGTGGAATGCTGTGGCCCTGTCTACATTACAGCTGTCTACACTACTATCTTAAAACCAATTTGTTACTACCATGATTGGCTCTAAACATGGTTTATAGCCACACGCAATGCAGATAATACTCAGTGCCAGATTCTGTCACATATTGAGTAGTCCATTATTCTTCAAGAAGTCCCATTGAAATCAATGGGAGTACTCATGGAGTAAGGTGGCAGAATCTGGCCCTCAGGTGCTATGGCAACTAATTGTCTTTTGCCTAAGGCAGAGCTTATATTGGCATGTGGTTGTCTTATAGTAACTTTTTTTTTCCTGAGTGGAGGGGGACCCCCTGCCTATGCAACCAGCTCTGGTAGATCCTTCTTCCTTCCGTCTCTCTGAGATAGGGTATCCCAGAATGCACTGCCACGTGCTCTGTTGCATGTTCCCCGGACATTCTGTCCTATACTGAGACACTGTAATACCTGCCCAGATTTTTCTAGAGTGCATATGTAGATACTCTTTTAGAGAACTAAAGTATGGAGAGAGAAACTTAATTGTTATGTGGATGCATTCTGAAAAAGGCTGCTATGTGGACCATATTTTCTTTACCAGGTCAGAGGAGTATATCCCAGACTGGACCTGAAAACACACCATTGTACCTGTAGTGTGGACAGACTATGTCTCTTCCCAATAGATAGGGTACAGTCCTGCTCTACCATGGAGATGAACTAAATGATTTGCTAGCTCTTGTCCATCTCTGATTTCTGTGATTCTGTTTGTAACTTTAAGGCTACATGTGTAATCTGTTAACGGTTCAGTATAGAAAATATTTTTGTGTTGACTTTGTAAAAATCAAAGATCAAATCATAATCTCTATTTTTTGCTTTGTAGAAAGCGGGGAGACTAGTCTTGTGGTCAAGTAGATAGGGGGATCAGAGCGGTCTACCTTGCTCTGGCTGCTAGGATCTTGTGCAAGTCATTTAACTTCTCAGTCCTTCAAAACAGGGCCAATCACGTTAATTGGTTGTGTTTGTAGCCTGGCTAGTATGCGTTCAAACACGTTAGCCTGCATTTTAGCAAGCATTAAGAGGGCTTTTCAATCCTATTGAGCTAATTTCACATGAGCTAACACAATTGAAAAACATCCTTTTTGCCTGTCAAAAGAGGGTCTAAACGCCTACATTTTCCAATCTGCCCTGGTCTACACTAGGACTTTAGGTCAAATTTAGCAGCATTAAATCGATGTAAACCTGCACCCGTCCACACGATGAAGCCCTTTATTTCGACTTAAAGGGCTCTTAAAATCAGTTTCCTTACTCCACCCTTGACGAGTGGATTAGCGCTTAAATCGGCCTTGCGGGGTCGAATTTGGGGTACTGTGGACACAATTCGACGGTATTGGCCTCCGGGAGCGATCCCAGAGTGCTCCATTGTGACCGCTCTGGACAGCACTCTCAACTCAGATGCACTGGCCAGGTAGACAGGAAAAGGCCCGCGAACTTTTGAATCTCATTTCCTGTTTGGCCAGCGTGGCAAGCTGTAGGTGACCATGCAGAGCTCATCAGCAGAGGTGACCATGATGGAGTCCCAGAATCGCAAAAGAGCTCCAGCATGGACTGAACGGGAGGTACGGGATCTGATCGCTGTATGGGGAGAGGAATCCGTGCTATTAGAACTCCGTTCCAGTTTTCGAAATGCCAAAACCTTTGTCAAAATCTCCCAGGGAATGAAGGACAGAGGCCATAACAGGGACCCGAAGCAGTGCTATGTGAAACTTAAGGAGCTGAGGCAAGCCTAGCAGAAAACCAGAGAGGTGACCGCTCCGGGTCAGAGCCCCAAACATGCTGCTTCTATGATGAGCTGCATGCCATTTTAGGGGTTCAGCCACCACTACCCCAGCCATGTTGTTTGACTCCTTCAATGGAGATGGAGGCAACACGGAAGCAGGTTTTGGGGACAAAGAAGATGATGATGAGGTTGTAGATAGCTCACAGCAAGCAAGCGGAGAAAGCGGTTTTCCCGACAGCCAGGAACTGTTTCTCACCCTAGACCTGGAGCCAGTACCCCCCGAACCCACCTAAGGCTGCCTCCTGGACCCGGCAGGCGGAGAAGAGACCTCCGGTGAGTGTACCTTTTAAAATACTATACATGGTTTAAAAGCAAGCATGTGAAAGGATTCATTTGCCCTGGCATTCGCGGCTCTCCTGGATGTACTCCTAAAGCCTTTGCAAAAGGTTTTTGGGGAGGGCAGCCTTATTGCGTCCTCCATGGTAGGACACTTTACCACTCCAGGCCAGTAACATGTACTCGGGAATCATTGTACAACAAAGCAATGCAGTGTATGTTTGCTGGCGTTCAAACAACATCCGTTCTTTATCTCTCTGTGTTATCCTCAGGAGAGTGAGATATCATTCATGGTCACCTGGTTGAAATAGGGTGCTTTTCTTCAGGGGACACTCAGAGGTGCCCGTTCCTGCTGGGCTGTTTCCCTGTGGCTGAACAGAAATGTTCCCCGCTGTTAGCCACAGGGAGGGGGGAGGGTTGAGGGGGTAGCCACGCGGTGGTGGGAGGCAAAATGCGACCTTGTAACGAAAGCACATGTGCTATGTATGTAATGTTAACAGCAAGGTTTACCCTGAAAGAGTGTAGCCAGTGTTTTATAAAATGTGTCTTTTTAAATACCGCTGTCCCTTTTTTTTTCTCCACCAGCTGCATGTGTTTCAATGATCACAGGATCGTCTCCTTCCCAGAGGCTAGTGAAGATTAGAAAGAAAAAAAAAACGCACTCGTGATGAAATGTTCTCTGAGCTCATGCTGTCCTCCCACATTGACAGAGCACAGACGAATGCGTGGAGGCAAATAATGTCAGAGTGCAGGAAAGCACAAAATGACAGGGAGGAGAGGTGGCGGGCTGAAGAGAGTAAGTGGCGGGCTGAAGACAGGGCTGAAGCTCAAATGTGGCGGCAGCGTGATGAGAGGAGGTAGGATTCAATGCTGAGGCTGCTGGAGGATCAAACCAGTATGCTCCAGTGTATGTTTGAGCTGCAGCAAAGGCAGCTGGAGCACAGACTGCCACTACAGCCCCTGTGTAACCAACCGCCCTCCTCCCCAAGTTCCATAGCCTCCACACCCAGACGCCCAAGAACGCGGTGGGGGGGTCTCCGGCCAACCAGCCACTCCACCACAGAGGATTGCCCAAAAAACAGAAGGCTGGCATTCAATAAATTTTAAAGTTGTAAACTTTTAAAGTGCTGTGCTTAAAGTGCTGTGTGGCATTTTCCTTCCCTCCTCCACCACCCCTTGTGGGCTACCTTGGTAGTCATCCCCCTATTTGTGTGATGAATGAATAAGGAATGCATGAATGTGAAGCAACAATGACTTTATTGCCTCTGCAATTGGTGATCGAAGGGAGGAGGGGAGGGTGGTTAGCTTACAGGGAAGTAGAGTGAACCAAGGGGCGCGGGGTTTCATCAAGGAGAAACAAACAGAACTTTCACACCGTAGCCTGGCCAGTCATGAAACTGGTTTTCAAAGCTTCTCTGATGCTTACGGCGCCCTCCTGTGCTCTTCTAACCGCCCTGGTGTCTGGCTGCACGTAACCAGCAGCCAAGCGATTTGCCTCAACCTCCCACCCCGCCATAAACGTCTCTCCCTTACTCTCACAGATATTGTGGCGCGCACAGGAAGCAGTAATAACAGTGGGAATATTAGTTTCGCTGAGTTCTAAGCGAGTCAGTAAACTGCGCCAGCGCGCCTTTAAACGTCCAAATGCACATTCTACCACCATTCTGCACTTGCTCAGCCTGTAGTTGAACAGCTCCTGACTACTGTCCAGGCTGCCTGTGTACGGCTTCATGAGCCATGGTATTAAGGGGTAAGCTGGGTCCTCAAGGATAACTATAGGCATTTCAACATCTCCAACAGTTATTTTCTGGTCTGGGAATAAAGTCCCTTCCTGCAGCTTTTGAAACAGACCAGAGTTCCTGAAGATGCGAGTGTCATGTACCTTTCCCGGCCATCCCACGTTGATGTTGGTGAAACGTCCCTTGTGATCCACCAGAGCTTACAGCACTATTGAAAAATACCCCTTGCGGTTTATGTACTCGCCGGCTTGGTGCTCCGGTGCCAAGATAGGGATATGGGTTCCGTCTATCGCCCCACCACAGTTAGGGAATCCCATTGCAGCAAAGCCATCAACTATGACCTGCACATTTCCCAGCGTCACTACCCTTGATATCAGCAGATCTTCTACTTGCATCACAGCAGCCCCCACAGTAGATTTGCCCGCTCCAAATTGATTCCCAACTGACCGGTAGCTGTCTGGCATTGCAAGCTTCCACAGGGCTATCGCCACTCGCTTCTCAACTGTGAGGGCTGCTCTCATCTTGGTATTCATGCGCTTCAGGGCAGGGAAAAGCAAGTCACAAAGTTCCATGAAAGTGCCCTTACACATGCGAAAGTTTCGCAGCCACTGGGAGTCGTCCCAGACCCGCAACACTATGCGGTCCCACCAGTCTGTGCTTGTTTCCCGAGCCCAGAATCGGCGTTCCACAGCATGAACCTGCCCCATTAGCACCATGATGCATGCATTGGCAGGGCCCATGCTTTCAGAGAAATCTGTGTCCATGTCCTGATCACTCACGTGACTGCGCTGACGTTGCCTCCTCGCCCGGTATCGCTCTGCCAGGTTCTGGTGCTGCATATACTGCTGGATAATGCGTGTGGTGTTTAATGTGCTCCTAATTGCCAAAGTGAGCTGAGCGGCCTCCATGCTTGCCTTGGTATGGCGTCCGCACAGAAAAAAGGCGCAGAACGATTGTCTGCTGTTGCTCTGACGGAGGGAGGGGCGACTGACAACATGGCTTACAGGGTTGGCTTACAGGGAATTAAAATCAACAAAGGGGGTGGCGTTACATCAATGAGTATTTCAGGCAGGACTTCACGGAGGGTTCCAGTAAGAAATGGTGCACCTAAGTTATTGTTCTTATTGGAACAAGGAGGTTAGTCTGGCCTCTGATACATGGCTAGATTTACCTCGCTGCACCTTCCCTGTGAGTGACTGCAGTGTGACCTAGAGGAATGAGTCCCCTAGACGGGGGAGGGGGGGAAGCAAATGAGTACAAAACAAATCTGGTCTATTTCTTGTTTTGATCCACTCCATCTATCTTTTACATCTTTGGCTGGCAGCAGACGGTGCAGAAGGACTGCAAGCCATCCACATCTCATGGCTGCTCAGCAGAAGATGGTGCAGTAGGACTGCTAGCCATCCTCATCTCTTGCCTGCCTGGCAGAAGATGGTACAGTAGGACTGCTAGCAATCCGTATCGCCTGCCTGCTCACCATAAGATGGTTCAATAGGACTGACTGCAGGACTAAAGAGAGTGACCTGGTCAAGTCACTCCAAATTTAGTCCCTGCGCCCATGTCTGCCCAGGCGCTCCTGGCCGACGCGGAAAATAAACCCATTTTCAGTTTATTTTAAATTTCTGATACTTGGTCTCTTCTTGAGAGGTTTTTTTTTTTTTCCCCTGGAAATTTTGGTCCAGAAAGTTTAATTTGTTTCAAGAGCAAAGTTAATGGAGGCGAAAACAGGGAGTTTTTGTCACTGTAAGTTTCCCCCCACCTTTTTCTGAACAGCTCTAGTGCCTTGGGTTGGAAGTAGGAACTAAAGTTGAAATTTGGCAGAGGAATAGCACAGGTCAGAGAAGTGTTTTCCACTGTTCCTGTAAAAATATGACCACCACATAATAGCCATTCTTGCATATGTGATAGTTTGTAGAACATTTAGTTGTTCTGTTTTAATCATAGTATCTCAAAATTGGAACTGTTGTTACATTACACAGAATATTCTTCCAGACTGCTCTAAAGCCTTCACTATTATTCCAAAGTGATGTCATGCAGCTATAGCTCTATTTGTGGTGCAGGCAAAATGGGTCCTCTTCCTTTATCTGTCTTGATTCTTATATTGGCAACTATCACTGTGGCATCTGAAATGATGCTGCTTATGTACCTGCAAATGCCATTTTTTGTAGAAGAAGGAGCACCAAGTTGGGAGCCAGGAGTCCATGTATTCTTGTCGCGCCTATTCCACTGACAGGTGTGAAGGATTGAAAAGTCTACAAAACTGTTGTTATTGAGCAAGGTTTCACACTACTGCTCTAGGAGAAGGCAAATATCAGTACATAGACCAACACAGGTTGCAGGTCGCTGCTGTCAGCGTTCATTTCCAATATAGCAGGCATATCTCATTCAGTTAGCCACACTGCCTCTCAGAAAAAATGGGAAATCTGTGCTTAGCTATGCTGTTGGTAAAATGGAGCTACTTCTGTATGCCCATCTTCTCAAACTGCATTCAGATCAACAGATGAATAAATACTGTGTAAATGCGCAAAGTATTGTTTTGTTTTTAAAGAAAAACCTCAGTAGTCCTAACTCTGAATCCCTTGTTCTAGCCACTACACTGCAATCCCTTACCAAAGCCAGGAATGGACCCAACAATCCTGATGTCCACATTCTACTGCTGTCTAGAATATAGTTGCACATGAAGGACTTTCTTCTATTCATTTTTCTTTTAAAAAAAATACAGACTGGATGATGTAATTATCCCTTCTGGCCCTAAACTCTGTGGGGAAGGGAAAAAAAAAAGAAAGAAAAGCTGCTCGTATGGGGCCTGACCATTAAAATGAATGAGTCTTTCCATTGCCTCCAAGGGGCTTTATCTATTAGGCTCCTAGCCCCCAGTCTCATCACAGTTCAGGTGGTGGCTTGGCAATCATCCCTTACTGCTTGTGCTAAGAACATAAGAACAGCCATACCAAAGGCCCATCTAGCCCAGTATCCTGTCTGCCAACAGTGGCCAATGCCAGGTGCCCCAGAGGGAATGGACAGAACAGGTAATCTTCAAGTGATCCATCCCCTGTAACCCATTCCCAGCTTCTGGCAAACAAAGGCTAGGGACACCATCCCTGCCCATCCTGGCTAATAGCCATCAATGGACCTATCCTCCATGAATTTATCTAGTTCTTTTTTGAACCCTGTTATAGTCTTGGCCTTCACAACATCCTCTGGCAAGGAATTCCCAGGTTGACTCTGCGTTGTGTAAAAAAGTACTTCCTTTTGTTTGTTTTAAACCTGCTGCCTATTAATTTCATTTGGTGGCCCTTAGTTCTTGTGTTATGAGAAGGAGTAAATAACACTTCCTCATTTACTTTCTCCACACCAGTCATGATTTTATAGACCTCTATCATATCCCCCCTCAGTCGTCTTTTCCAAGCTGAAAAAGTCCCAGTCTTATTAATCTCTCCTCATACAACAGCTGTTCCAGACCCCTAATCATTTTTGTTGCCCTTTTCTGAACCTTTTCCAAATCCAATATATCTTTTTTGAGATGAGACAACCACATCTGCACACAGTATTCAAGATGTAGGTGTACCATGGATTTATATAGAGGCACTATGATATTTTCTCTCTTATTATCTATCCCTTTCTTAATGAGTGCCAACATTCTGTTCGCTTTTTTGACTGCCGCTGCACATTGAGTGGATGTTTTCAGAGAACTATCCACAATGACTCCAAGATCTCTTTCTTGAGTGGTAACAGCTAATTTAGACCCCATCATTTTATATGTATAGTTGGAATTATGTTTTCCAATGTGCATTACTTTGCATTTATCAACTGCCACTTTGTTGCCCAGTCACGCAGTTTTATGAGATCCTTTTGTAGCTCTTCGCAGTCTGCCTGGAACTTAACTATCTTGAGTAGTTTTGTATCATCTGCAAATTTTGCCACCTCACTTTTTACCCCTTTTTCCAGGTCATTTATGAATATGTTGAATAGGACTGGGCCCAATACAGACCCCTGGGGGACACCACTATTTACCTCTCTCCATTCTGAAAACTGACCATTTATTCCTACCCTTTGTTTCCTGTCTTTTAACCAGTTAGCAGTCCATGAGAGGACCTTTCCTCTTATCCCATAATAGCCTACTTTGTTTAAGAGCCTTGGGTGAGGGACCTTGTCAAAGGCTCTCTGAAAAATCTAAGTACACTATATCCACTGGATCCCCCTTGTCCACATGCTTATTGACCCCCTCAAAGAATTCTAGTAGATTGGTGAGGCATGATTTCCCTTTACAAAAACCATGTTGACTCTTCCCCAACAAATTATGTTCATCTATGTGTCTGACAATTTTGTTCTTTACTATAGTTTCAATCAGTTAGCCCGGTACTGAAGTCAGGCTTACTGGTTGTAATTGCCGGGGTCACCTCTGGAGCCGTTGGCATCACATTACCTATCCTCCAGTCATTTGGTACAGAAGCTGATTTAAGTGATAAATTACAGACAACAGTTAGTAGTCCTCCAGTTTCACATTTGAGTTCCTTCAGAACTCTTGGGTGAATAGCATCTGATCCTGGTGAGTTATTACTGTTTAGTTTTTCAATTTGTTCCAAAATCTCCTCTGACACCTCCATCTGGGACAGTTCCTCAGATTTGTCACCTAAAAAGAATGGCTCAGGTTTGGGAATCTCCCTCACATCCTCAACCGTGAAGACTGATGCAAAGAATTCATTTAGTTTCTCCACAATGGTCTTATCGTCCTTGAGTTCTCCTTTAGCATCTTGATCGTCCAGTGGCCCCACTGGTTGTTTAGCAGGCTTCCTGCTTCTGATGTACTTAAAAAAAATTTTTTTTATTACTTTTTGAGTCTTTGGCTAGCTGTTCTTCAAATTCTTTTTTGGCCTTCCTAATTATATTTTTATACTTCATTTGCCAGAGTTTATGATCCTTTTTATTTTCCTCACTAGGATTTAACTTCCACTTTTGAAAGGATGCCTTTTTGCCTCTCACTGCTTCTTTTACTTTGTTTAGCCATGGTGGCTCTTTTTTGGTTCTCTTACTAAGTTTTTTAATTTGAAGTATACATTTAAGTTGAGCCTCTATTATGGTGTCTTTAAAAAGTTTCCATGCAGCTTGCAGGGATTTTACTTTTGGTGCTGTGCATTTTAATTTCTGTTTAACTAACCTCCTCATTTTTGTGTAGTTCCCCTTTCTGAAATTAAATGCTACAGTGTTGGGCCGCTGTGGTGTTTTCCCTGCCACAGGAATGTTAAATTTAATTATATAATGGTTACTATTACCAAGCGGTCCAGCTATATTCACCTCTTGGACCAGATCCTGTACTCCACTTAGGACTAAATCAAGAATTGCCTCTCCTCTTGTGGGTTCCAGGATTAGCTGCTCCAAGAAGCAGTCATTTAAGGTGTCAGAAACTTTATCTCTACATCCCTTACCTGAGGTGATATGTACCCAGTCAGTATGGGGATAGTTGAAATCCCCCATTAATATTCAGTTTTTTATTTTATTTTCAGTTTTTTATTTTAATAGCCTCTCTAATCTCCCTGAGCATTTCACAGTCACCATCACCATCCTGGTCAGGTGGTCTGTAATATATCCCTACTGCTATATTCTTATTATTCAAGCATGGAATTACTATCCATAGAGATTCTATGGTACCGTTTGGTTCATTTAAGATTTTTAATTCATTTGACTCTATGCTTTCCTTCACATATAGTGCAACTCCCCCACTAGCACGACCTGTTCTGTCCTTCCAATATGTTTTGTACCCTGGTATTACTGTGTCCCATTGATTATCCTCATTCCACCAAGTTTCTGCAATGTCTATTATATCAATATCCTCATTTAATACAAGGCACTCTAGTTCGCCCATCTTATTATTTAGACTTCTAGCATTGGTATATAAACACTTGAAAAACTTGTCACTTTTTAGCTGTCTACGATTACATGATGTAATTGAATGGGATTTTTTTCTTTTGACTGTTTCTCATCAAATCCTACCTGTATTTTATCATCTTCCATCCTCTCCTCCTTATTAGGACATAAGGAATCTCCATGTATAGATCCTCCCCTAAAGGATGTTCCTGTCCGAGCCACATGCTCCGCCGCACTTGCTGGCTCCTCCCAGCCCTTAGTTTAAAAACTGCTCTACGACATTTTTTATTTTAAGCGCCAGCAATCTAGTTCCATTTTGGTTTAGATGGAGCCCATCCTTCCTGTATAGGCTCCCCCTTTCCCAAAAGTTTCTCCGGTTCCTAATAAATCTAAACCCCTCCTCCCTACACCATCGTCTCATCCACGCATTGAGACCCTGCAGTTCTGCCTGTCCAACTGGCCCTGCATGTGGAACTGGAAGCATTTGAAAGAATGCTACCATGGAGGTCCTGGACTTCAGTCTCTTACCTAGCAGCCTAAATTTGGCCTCCAAAACCTCTCTCTTGTCCTTCCCTATGTCATTGGTACCTACATGTGCCATGACCACTGGTTCATCCCCAGCACTACACACAAGGCTATCTAGATGTCTCGAGAGATCCACAACCTTCGCACCAGGCAGGCAAGTCACTATGAGGTTCTCCCAGTCATTGCATACCCAGCTATCTAGGTTTCTAATGGTGTGCGTAAAGGCTCTGCAGCTCTATGAATCCTGCAACCATGCTTAATTAGAGAGCACAAACATCTGTTCATTACAAAATACAGCAGGTTGTGAATCTGGGGTGTTATTGTTAGTGTAAAGAAATGAAAAAAGATGCATGACAATGATCAACAAACTGAACAGAACACTAAAAAAATAGGTCCATATATATCAATGTGACTCTTGCATACAACACTGCTTAGCTTTTTTTACTTAATTTTTTTTCTTTGCTTTGTTTTTTGGGGGGAGAAGGGGAGCGCTTTTGGGGTTTTTTTTGTTTTTGTTTTTTAAATATGGGAGTGTTGTGGTTTCTTATCCCATGTTCAAATTTGAGATTCAGGATGTCATTGGCAAGTCTTCTAAAAATAAACTCCTTGCCTGAGATGACACCATATTGCTGATTGACTAATATTGCGGCTTATGAAACAAAAAGTTATTTTCACTTCTTAATTGGTGCAACTTCTCTTACATTTCATGAAGATTTCAATTTAGGTAAAGTTTCTATTAATGGTGAGTGGGGAAAATGAAAATGAAAATTGCAATAAACTTGGAAATATGCACAGAGTGCCCCACTACCTGACATTCAGCACAGAAAAAACGTTCTGACTTTTAAGAATTTATGCTGTAAGTGTGAAAGGTCCCTAGAGGCCTCCTAATTCAGCAAGAAACTTGAGCACATGGCTAACTTCAAGCATGAGTAGTCCCACTGAAGTCAATTCATGTGCTTAAGCAGCTTGTTGAATCAGGGGCAGAGCTCTGTTAGAGGGGGAATTTTGTGAAAATTTCTGGCCCTTGATTCAGTTTTCAGTTTTACTTTGTACTTCATCTTTAAGCAATAGTGTCCTCAGAGCCAGGCAGGCAGAACACCTGGAGGAATTGCCAATATAAGAGAAAACTAAAGACAATTAATTCAGCCCATCAATAATTGATAAAAGATGACCAGCCTGGTGATCATCGATGCTATTAAACCATGAAAATACAGAAAGTGTAAGGAATCCTACTACTCAGGATTGACAAGTTGAAATGTTATAGGCAACTTGACAGCTGGTCAATTAAAACAAAAAGTGAAAAGTAGTTTCAGGTACTTCAGCACCTCCTGAGTCACATACTAACGTTTCTGTTTTTACAATCGCATTTTGGGTTGGTTTATTTCTTGTTTTTGTTTTGTTTTGTTTTTTTTAAATTCTCTCAGCCCATGCTAGGTGAAAGTTCCATATGAGCAGGGAGACATGATTATTCACAAAGTAAACAGTGTGAACACAGGGAGGAAAGAAATCTTCATTTCTTGCAATGTAAGCTGTTTCTTGTTGAATGACCAGATAAAAATTCCGATAGAAATGTGATTTTTCCCACCCTTTAAATAATTTCCTCTGTAATTCCCATTTTCTTTCTCCCTCAACTTCTTACCTGTAGGAGGCAGCAGGCTTCTGTCTGTTTCGAAAATATTTATATGCAGCTTCACCGTTCACCCTACGTTTGACATTACCTGAGAACTTTTTGACACTTAAAATAATAGGAAAGGGTTAACTGGTAATGTGAACAATTTACTTTTTTGTTTTCAGTTTTCTGAACATCATTGTTCTCAGCAATTTCTCCTTCAGCTTTAACAGTTAAGGTTGAAGGCTGTGAACCTGCAAGGATTTTTCATATGCTGTAACTTTGAAGTCAGTGGGATTATTCGTAGTGCATAAAATTAAGCACATGTGTAAATCTTTCCAGGACTGTGGCTCAAACCTGAAAGTTCAAGGTAAAATTACAAAAGTAAGGTGTTTTTAGCAATGAGTAAAACTTAAGGGATTAAAAGACCTGATTTTTTTTAAGGCATTTAAGCACCTAACTCCCATTTAAATCAGTGGGAGATAAGCACCCAGATACGTTTAGAAAACTGACTTTAGTAAATTTCATCTGCTGTTAGCAGCATTGTGTCAAAATAAATATGATTTTCTGAAATTACTTTATCCTTTTAAAAAATCTTATCTAATGTGGTCGACGGTATGTAAGCACAGAGCTTTCTTTATTTCATAGAACTGCTTGCACAAAGAAGCATGTTGCTTTCCTGGTAAAAAGGCTAGAGGGATGGCATAGTATGTTTAAATGTAGGCACTGCAAACCAAAATAGAAACTTGGGGCTAAATTCTGCACTCACTTATAACATGTACCACTTGAGAATTGGACTGTCAGTATGTTGGTAAGACTCTTTGGGTAATGTCTACGCTACGAAATTAGGTCAATTTTATAGGAGTTGATTTTTAGAAATTGATTTTATATAGTCAATTGTGTATGTCCCCACTAAGCACATTAAGTCAGCGAGTGTGTCCTCAATACTGGGGCTAGCATCAACTTACGGAGCAGTGCACTGTGGGTAGCTATCCCACAGTTCCTGCAGTCTCCACTGCCCATTGGAATTCTGGGTTAAGCTTCCAATGCCTGATGGGGCAAAAACATTGTTGAGGGTGGTTTTGGGTACATGTTGTCAGTTGCCCCTTCTTCCCTCCCTCCGTGGAAAGCAACAGCAGACAATCGTTTCGCGCCCAGTCAGCTCACCGCTGCTGTTGTGAGCATTGTAAACACCTCGTGCATTATCCTGGAGTATGTGCAGAACCGGGCTAAGAGACGCTAGCACAAGGACAATTGTGATGAGGACATGGATACAGATGTTCCTGAAAGCATGGGCTGTGGCAATTGGGACATCATGGTGGCAGTGGGGCTGGTTGATACAGTGGAATGCTGATTCTGGGCCCAGTAAACAACCACAGATTGGTGGGACCGCATAGTGTTGCAGGTATGGAATGATTCACAGCGGCTGCGAAACTTTCGCATGCATAAGGCCACTTTCCTCGAACTTTGTGCGTTGCTTTCCCCTGCCCTGAAGCGTAGAAATACCAAGATGAGAGCTGCCCTGATAGTTGAGAAGCAAGTGGCGATAGTCCTGTGGAAGCTTGCAACGCCTGACTGCTACCGATCAGTCGGGAATCAATTTGGAGTGGGCAAGTCTACTGTGGGGACTGCTGTGATCCAAGTAGCCAATGCAGTCACTAACGTTCTGCTATTAAGGGTAGTGACTCTGGGAAATGTGCAGGTCATACTGGATGGTTTTGCTGCAATGGGGTTTCCTAACTGTGGTGGGGCAACAGACGGAACACATATCCCTATCTTGGCACCGGACCACCTTGCCAACCAGTATATAAACCAGAAGGGGTACTTCTCAATGGTGCTGCAAGCACTGGTGGATCACAAGGGACGTTTCACCCACATCGACGTGGGATGGCCGGGAAAGGTGCATGACGCTTGCATCTTTAGGAACTCAGGGCTGTTTGAGCAGTTGCAAGAAGGGACTGACTTCCCAGACCAGAAAATTACTGTTGGGGATGTTGAAATGCCAATAGTTATCCTTGGGGACCCAGCCTACCCCTTGCTCCCATGGCTCATGAAGCCGTACCAAGGCAGCCTGGACAGTGGTAAGGAGCAGTTCAACTATAGGCTGAGCAAGTGCAGAATGGTGGTAGAATGTGCCTTTGGACATTTAAAAGCTTGCTGGTGCTGTTTGCTGACTAGGTTAGACCTCAGCGCAACCAACATTCCCATTGTTATTGCTGCTTGCTGTGTGTGCCATAATATCTGTGAGAGTAAGGGGGAGACATTATGGGGGGGTGGGAGGTTGAGGCAAATCTCCTCGTGGCTGATTTTGAGCATCCAGACACCAGGGCAATTAGAAGAGCACAGCTAGGCGCGCTGCGCATCAGAGAGGCTTTGAAAACCAGTTTCATGACTGGCCAGGGTACGGTGTGACAGCTGTGTGTGTTTCTCCTTGGTGCAAGCCCGCCCCCTTTGTTGATTTTAATTCCCTGTAAGCCAACCACCCTCCCCCCTTCAATCACAGCTGGCAAAGGAAATAAAGTAACTATTGTTTTGAAACCATGCATTCTTTCTTTCTTTATTAAAAAAAAAAATAGTGAGATAACTGACAAGGTAGCCCGGGTGGGGTGGGGTGTGGGAGGAGGAAAGGACAAGGCCACATTGCTTATTGTAGCCACACTACAAATCAAAAGTATTTGAATGACAGCATTCTGTTGGTTGAGACATCCTCTGGAGTGTAGTGGCTGGGTGCCTGGAGCCTCCTCCCCGCCCCGCCCGCGTTCTTGGGCATCTGGGTGAGGAGGATATGGAACTTGGGGAGGAGGGCAGGCAGTTATACAATTAGCCTCAGCATCACCTCCTGCCTCTGTTCTTCGCGCTCACTTAATGCTTTCCTGGCCTCTGCCACTGAATGCCTCCATGCATTAAGCTATGCCCTATCAAGTGCAGGAGGACTGCATGAGCTCGGAAAACATGTCATCACAAGTGCATTTTTTTCGCCTTCTAATCTGCCATAACCTCAGGGACGGAGATGATAGGGGGACCATAGAAACATTTGCACCTGGGGGGAGATAAAAAGGGAGAGTAAAATTTAAGATGTTACATTTCTGAGAACAAAAGGGAGACTCTTTCACAGTGAATCAAGCAATTCACAGCACATGTGCTTTAGGTACGAGGTCGCATTTTGCCTTTTATGTTGAGCCCCTGCCGGTATGGTGACATATCTCACACAGCTGGGCAACAGAATTCTGTTTCCAGGCAGCCATGGTAAGCCTTTTGGTACGCGGGGTTGGCTTCTTCCGCCTTCATAACATGTGGGAATGGTTTCAAACTGCAGCGCCATCCTTTCCCATAGCAAGCAATGGCGGTTGGGTTTCACATTTAAAGGAGGAGCTGCGGTTTTCCGGGTGGATGTGCAGCACAGACCTCCCCCCACCCCACCTCATGGCTATTCTCTGGGATGATCCCTTCATCCCTCCCCCCACCACGTGGCTATTCTCCGGGATGATCCCTTTTAGCCAAGCGCAAACAACCCAGCATGAACGGGGTCCTTTTACTGTTCCTTTACAAAAATTCCCCTATTTCAACCATGTGACCATGAATGATGTCACTCTCCTGAGGTTTCAGAGTAGCAGCCGTGTTACTCTGTATCTGCAAAAAGAAAAGGAGGACTTGTGGCACCTTAGAGACTAACAAATTTATTTGAGCATGAGCTTTCGTGAGCTACAGCTCACTTCATCGGATGCATTCAAAAATAAAGACCAAATGTTGCTTGAATGCGACCAAAACCCAGGACCATTCGCTGCCATGCTTTGTGCTGCAATGATTCCAGACTACTTGCTACTGGCTTGGCGTGGTAAAGTGTCCTACTGTGGAGGACGAAATAAGGCAGCCCTCTCCATAAACCTTCTGCAAAGGCTTTCAGAGTACCTCCAGGAGAGCTTCATGGAGATGTCCCTGGAGGATTCCCACTCCATCCTGAGGCACATTAACAGACTTTTCCAGTAGCTGTACTGGCTGTGAATGCATCCCAATTCTTCAGGGAAAATCAAACATTAAACACTATTGCTTTTAAACCCTGTACTGTAGTTACAAATGTGCACTCACCAGAGCTGTCTTCTCCGGCTTCAGGGTCTGGGATCCCGCCTTGGGAGGGTATTGGCTCCAGGGTGATGAAAAGGTCATGGCTGCCAGGGAGAATGGATTCACCGCTTGCCTGCTGTGCATTCTCCTCTTCCTCCTCCTCCTCCTCCACAAAATTCTCCTCCCTGTTGTGTGAGACTCCCCCCTTGCAGATGTCCACGAACAGTGGTGGGGTAGTGGTAGGGTCCCCCCCTAGAATGCCATGTCGCTGATCATAGAAACAGCATGTATGGGGGTCTGACCCAGAGCGACCGTTTGTCTCCTTTGTCTTCTGGTAGGCTTGCCTGAGCTCCTTAACTTTCACGCGGCACTGCTGTGTGTCCCTGTTGTAGCCTCTCTCTACCATGCCCTGTGCGATTTTGGCATATATATTAGCCAAATATATTAGCATTTCTTCTTTTTGATCGGAGTTCGGCCTGCACAGATTCTTCTCCCCATACAGCAATCAGATCCAGTGTCTCCCTTTCGGTCTGTGCTGGAGCTCGTTTGCAATTCTGGGGGGACTGCATGGTCCGCTGAGCTCGCCATGCTGACCAAACAGGAAATGAAATTCAAAATTTCCCGGGGCTTTTACTGTGTACCAGGCTAGTGCATCGGCATTCAAAGTGCTGTCTAGGGCGGTCACATTAGAGCACTCTGGGATAGCTCCCGGAGGCCAATACTGTGGAATTGCATCTGCACTACCCCAAATTCAACCCAGTAAGGTTGATTTTAGCGCTACTCCCCTCGCCGGGGAGGAGTACAGAAATAGATTTTAAGAGCTCTTTAGGTCGACGGAACAAGGTTGGTTGTGTAGATGCATTCATTTTAAAATTGACCTAACACGGCTAAATTCAACCTAACTCCGTAGTGTAGTCCAGGGCTTACTTTGCTGTGGCAGCCCTGTGTGAAAGAACTGTTAAGTTTTCTGATCTAGAAGAGGGTAACATTTTCAAAAGTGACTTGGGCACTTGGGATCCTAAGTCTCATTGAAAGTCAGTTGCTCAGTATTAACAGTTGAGGTAAGGGCCATGCTAAAATTTTGGGAGTAGGGTGAGCTCAAATTAGACATGTAGGATGGGAGTTTCAGAATCAGTCAGTTAACCTAACTGATCCCATTGAAGTCCATAGGAGTTTTACTATTGACTTTGGTGGGAGCAGAGGTAGGCCACTGGCTAAGTGTTTTTGACACTTACCCATAAACTCTTAAATACAAATTAAAGTACTTTGCAATATTGCCATCTCTTTTTTTTCTAAATGTAAACTGTGTTTTAAAATGTTTTATATTTTATCTCTTGGTTCTAAATTTAGGGGGGGAAATTATTTTGGAATATGATTTTGTAATGTTCTGTTAACATTTTATTTTATTTATTTTTTAGTCTATCAGCCTACCTATTTCATTCTTTTTTTTCCAATCCAAGTAAATAAGCTAATGTCGGATATGCTCAAGTGCATTTTTTATCATTCTGATTAAAGGAATTCTCTGAATATAATATACACTACAGGGATACCCTGGCGTCTCTTTTGAAGGGTCTTATGTAAAGATTACATTAGCAGAGATTTCTCAAGTGTAAATCTCTTTTTTAAAACCGAGTAGAAAGGTATGTGTACGGAAAAATATTCCAAAGAAGGTGCACGTGTGGAGTTGTGATTCAGTAAAAGAAGGTATTTGATTTAGACCTCTGTTCAGGAAAGTGTTTAAGCATATGCTTATGTACTTTCCTGAATCAGGGCCTTAATCAGTAAACAAAAGAATTTGTAAACATCTGTACATTTCATACTTTAAACAGACAGACTTTGTTCACTCCTTGAAAAGACAGGATATGCTCAGATTTACATTTCAAGCAGGAGAAGTTCTTTTAAAAACAGCTGCGTTCACAAGCAACCGACTCAAGATAAACTTCATCAAACTGTGTCTTTGCCAGCTTTTTCCTTTATAATATATGATTTCATGTGCTGTATTATGCAGCAGAAGGGAACCCTACTTTTTGCTAGCAATCGCAGTGCATAACTGGATGCTGACAATTAGGTGAACTGATTCCCCACAGGCTACTACCAGTGTAATAGTGTTGTACTCTTTCAAAACCTGAGTGTGGTTTATAGCTCTATGTGCAGCTAAGTATAATTACTTGTTTCTCCGTTGCGCTGAAGAAAAGGTTGAAGCTAAGGGTAATTTTTTTTTTTTTCGAAATGGGGGATAAGGAATCAAGTGACTATACTATGTAGAACAAATATTTCGTTCCCTTCCTCATTTTTTTCAGTTTCCATTCCTTTCTTCCATTTACACTCTTCTCTCTTTTTCCTCTAAAGCTGTTTCATGAAGGCACTGTCCTTCCAGTTGAGGTCTGCTAAATACTGTTCCCTTTGTAATGCCATCTGAAACAGCCAAGATGGATTGCTGCTCCAAATTCTTCTTCTCTAACTGAGTACTCGGCCACCTTGGAAGCTAAGGACCACATTCAAGAGTCAGACTCTAATCCTCTGGTTGTAAACTCATGTCTCTGAGGATTTTCTTGTGTAGAAGCTAACATCCGACTATATTTCAAGGAGAAAACAATTAAAGAGATTACAACACTCTGCAGAAGTTTGTGGGACACTTTCCTATGCACTGTGCCTACAGGATGAAACTCAATCCTTTGGCACCTTTTAGGAATATATGAAGTTGCTCTTTCTTAATCTATGTAAATATGCATAATTTGGTATATTTTAAATTGTAGATATATTTTGTATCTGTTCATTCGTTCTTTTCTGAGAAATAGACCAGGATCTCTGTGCCTGAAGTGCATAATTTTGGTTAGTGTCCGTTTGCTGTTTCAGCCCATGTTTGTTCTGGGGTAATTCAACCAACCATGTTCTCAGTAGTGTGCACAGTGATGCATGCAGGCACACTTTAGTTAACAAGCCTGTGTAGCAATTAATTTAAACTAGTTTGGAATAGAATTTTCAAATCCTGAATTTCAGTGATATTTGTGGGACAGAGAATGAGGTCCTCACCCCCTCTCTGCCAGGGTGCCATTAAAAAGGGCTCTAGAAGTCCTATACTCACACTGGGGGAAGATGACTCCAGCATAGACACTGTGGAAAAACCACCCTAAGGTTGTCTTCTGAGCCCTCCTCAAAAGCCTTGGCATATGGGGGTGTGCCAGGCAATGTTGGTCAAGAGGGTTGTGTCGAGAGAGGGACCATAACAGGCAGTGCTATGCCCTGGCAAGGCTTCAGTCATTTCAAGAGAGCACCATGGGATTGAGAGGGTGCAAAGGTGGCTTAACGCTTCTGATCTCAGAATTGCACCCAGCATTTAAAGAAAAGGAAACAATTGGAAAGTCACTGTTCTGATGCCATTCCATGTTTGATGTCCTTCATCTGTGTTGATATATATTAGAAATCTTTGACACTGTTAATGTAAAGAGTCTGATCTCGTCACACTTACTTCTGCTGAGTAGTACCTTACTCCTTGATTAGTGCTATTAATTTCAGTGGGTCCACTTCGGTGGGAGTAAGAATGGCAGCATCAAGCACATAGTGTTAAATTACTTGTAGTCACAGAATATTTTTCTGGCTAATGAATAGAAATTACTCATTTCAAACTTATATAATGATGTTTTCCCTCTTTTACTGCAGGTGGTGGAAATGGACTTTAAGAAGCTGTGACTCAACATTTCATCCTTGAACTACAACGGTTTTTTGTTTTTTTTTAATCTGATTGCACTACAAAAAAGCTGCTAATGGGATAAATGCTGAGAAGTTTCAAGAATTGACTTGAAATACCAAAAGCCATTATTGAAAATCAAGAAGAGCTTGAACCTACATCAGTATCATTCAGTCAATATTATTTCCTCACAACAAGAGAATGGCAAGTAAACGAAAATCAACTACCCCATGCATGGTTCTAGCAAGCGAGCAGGATCCAGACTTAGAAATGATATCAGATTTGGATGAAGGACCTCCTCTACTTACACCAGCAGAGAATGCTACAGCTGAGAGTATATCAAGTGATGAAGACATTCAAGAATATATGGATTCAGACAATCAGCAAAATAAAAAAGTTGAAGGTGGCTATGAATGTAAATACTGTACATTTCAGACGCCAGATCTAAATATGTTTACTTTTCATGTTGATTCAGAACACCCTAATGTAGTATTAAATTCATCCTATGTTTGTGTGGAATGCAATTTTCTTACCAAAAGGTATGATGCTCTTTCAGAGCACAATCTGAAGTACCACCCTGGAGAAGAGAATTTTAAACTGACCATGGTGAAACGTAATAATCAGACAATCTTTGAGCAAACAGTGAACGATCTCACTTTTGATGGGAGTTTTGTGAAAGAGGAGAACGGTGAACAATCCAACACCTCAGAGATCCCCTCATCAGGAATCTCAATTAGCAAAACTCCTATTATGAAAATGAAAAACAAAACCGAGACTAAACGAATTGCTGTTTTCCACAATGTAGCTGAAGACATTCCTGGTGAAGAAAAGGAAACTGAAAATGAGCCAGACTGCGAGGAAGTAGTCGAAAATCCACAATCAGCCGTTTCCGAGTCCAAAATGAACAATCCAGCTGCTTGTGGTGCAGCAGATACAACTAGCCCCGTAATGACGCCAGCGCCCGTGATTCAACCTGGGGTGGCACAGGTAATAACTGCTGTCACGGCTCCACAGAACTCTAACTTGATTCCAAAAGTCTTAATACCTGTAAACAGCATTCCAACCTACAACACTTCTTTGGATAACAATCCTCTTCTGCTCAACACCTATAACAAATTTCCCTATCCAACCATGTCAGAAATCACCGTTCTCTCTGCTCAAGCTAAATATACTGAGGAACAGATTAAAATATGGTTTTCTGCCCAACGTCTGAAACATGGTGTGAGCTGGACGCCAGAAGAAGTGGAAGAAGCAAGGAGGAAGCAATTTAATGGCACTGTGCATACAGTACCACAGACAATTACGGTTATTCCAGCACACATTTCAGCAGCTGGCAATGGTTTGCCATCCATCTTGCAGACATGCCAAATAGTTGGTCAGCCAGGTCTTGTCCTCACTCAAGTTGCTGGTACAAACACATTGCCAGTAACAGCCCCTATAGCTCTGACAGTAGCAGGAGTCCCAAATCAGACACAGTTACAGAAGAGCCAGATCCATACCGCCCAGCCTGTTGCAGAAACCAAGCAAGTAGCTGCCATTCCAGCCCCTCAGCTTATCAAACACGAAACCACGTTAGTAAATCCAGATTCATTCGGCATCCGTGCAAAGAAGACGAAAGAACAGCTGGCGGAATTAAAAATCAGCTACCTTAAAAATCAGTTCCCTCATGATTCAGAGATTATTAGGCTCATGAAAATAACAGGCCTGACCAAAGGAGAAATCAAAAAGTGGTTCAGCGATACACGATACAACCAGAGAAACTCAAAAAATAATCACGGCATTCATCTCAACAACGATTCTTCCACCACCATTATTATTGATTCAAGTGATGAAACAAATGAGTCCCCAACAGTAGTCACGCCACAACATAAGCAATCGTGGAATGCGTTCCCTGATTTCACCCCACAGAAATTCAAAGAAAAGACTGCTGAACAGTTGCACAACCTCCAAGCAAGTTTTCTCAATAACCCTATCCTGACCGACGAAGAGCTGAATAGGTTAAGGGCACAAACTAAACTGACCAGGCGAGAGATCAATGCCTGGTTTACAGAGAGAAAGAAAACAAATGCTTTAAAGGAAGAAGAAGCTGAGTTAAAAGAGAGTAGTGCAAGCAGTTCAAAAGATGAGGCTGGAGAAACCTCTCAGGGAGAGGGATCTGTATGGCTACGGTCAGGGGGTTCTGCAAGCAAGGTGGGTAAAAAGTCACCAGAGCAGTTACATATGCTTAAAAGTTCATTTGTCCGTACTCAGTGGCCATCCCCACAAGAATATGACAAACTGGCAGAAGAAACTGGCCTCCCGCGATCGGACATTGTTAGCTGGTTTGGAGATACTCGCTATGCCTGGAAAAATGGTGGTTTGAAATGGTACTATTACTACCAGGGTTCCAGTGGGAATTGTATGAATGGTCAAGGCTTTGTCAGAAGGAGGGGGAGAGGGAGACCAAAAGGAAGGGGAAGAGGAAGGCCTCGTGGGCGGCCTCGGGGAAGCAAAAGGATAAACAACTGGGACAGAGGATCGTCAGTCATCAAATTCAAAACTGGAACAGCGATCCTTAAGGATTATTATATGAAGCATAAATTCCTCAACGAGCAAGACCTTGATGAACTTGTTGCCAAATCTCACATGGGATATGAGCAGGTCAGAGAGTGGTTTGCAGAAAGGCAAAGAAGATCAGAGCTAGGCATAGAGCTGTTTGAGGAGAATGAGGACGAAGAAGAAATGCTGGATGATCAGGAAGAGGAGGAAGAAACGGATGATAGTGACACTTGGGAACCCCCCCGACATGTTAAGCGTAAATTCTCAAAATCAGATTGACATGTAAGTTTGGGGCTTGGGGCAAAAAACCCATAAATTATATCTGACATTATTTTGAAGAGCCAAATAGTTTTTAAAGGCTTTCCGTTTTAGTGAACACCTGCCTAGCATGTTCCCTCCACCTGAGAGAGTGGACAAGATGCTACCTGTGCAGCCACCAAATATTTGCTTCCTGGCTAGCAGAGATGGATATGCTCAGTGCTTACTCAGGGTTTGGAACTATAAATCCAACCCAAATTCTGCTGCTGCTCCTCTTCCTCCTCCACATCACTGCTGAGGGCTCATCATTTAAGTGACTATTTATAAATATTTAATTGCCTTGTGTTTAATTCCAAAAAAACACAGCTGCATTTTTCATTGTTATAGGAGAAAATAACCCGCTCTTGGAGGAGGAAAATATAAAAACCTAATATGTCTTTTTGCAAACCTCGTTTTACCTCCTAAGGCTTCAGAGCTTTTGGTGTTTGTTTTTTAAAGGAAAGAATTCAAAAACAGAAAAGAAGGGGAAAACTGTGACAAAGGAATCAATAACCACAGGGGTGAGGATTACTTGGTTTTAGAAAATAGGTGAAATGAGTGTCATGTTTTTCAAAGTGTTTCAGGTTTACGGAACTTCTGCTGAAAATGTCTTTGTTATCATGAGCTGAGTCAGTTTAAATGTAGGGCTATAAGGTGCTATTCATTAAACTTAATCAGTATATCCAGAAATCCATTCTACATCCATTTAATTTAAATGCATGGTAGACCTGATGTGATCCATATTTTTTTGCTTACGCATTTGGTTTTATGTTGGAAAATGGTAACATAAAAGTCCTTGAAATCAAGTGCAGTATTCTGAAAAAGGTAAATATGCAGACGAGTTAGGAAAGTTGCTTTAAAAACTGTTCAGAATCAGCTGCTTTGTTTAGAAACAAAGACATGAAAAGACAGGGCAGAGATTAAAAGCATCTGCAAAGTCACTGAATGCTAGGAAAAAGACTTCAGCTTTTTAAAGTAGCTATGGCAGAACCCCAGTATTTTAACTCTTAGAGAAAATTAAAACATGACTGCTGTTGCCTCTTAGTCTTTGGGTGTAACAAATGATATGTGTACACATCTCACTTTTCGTCTCTAGTGGCAGCCCAGCTGAACAGTTTGCATGCAAGATTAACCATACTCCATCCTTATGGATTCAGCCCATCAGTGTGATGATTACTTCCATGAATGTGTAGGGCAATAAAACTACACGGTCAACTATTCTGGTTTCAACTCAAAGTTTGACCTACCTGGACTGAACTCCAGAAGTATTTGAATCTGATAGGGAATGTCTTCTGAATCTTAAATATTAGTTTCTCTAAAAATCAACCACTTGGTCCCAAGAAAAAAGAATTTTCCAGTGCTTGAACAGACCGCTTTAAAACAATGGTCTAGATTCACTAAATACCGCTCAGGAAGGTGCCTCACACTAAGGATAGGCAGTCAGTGTTTCTACTGCCATCTTCCCTTATTTCCTGCTAGAAGGAGAAGCAACTTAAAATTTCACTAGGTCTTTGAATTCCACCATGGAGAAGAGATGCTGAAACAATATCCTGGTCCCCTGGCCAGTGCTGTCTACTTTTTGGGTGGCATTAGCCCCTACAAAAAACATCCTGTTATCACACACATTCTCCCTTTGTGCCTTCTCCCCAGTGGGCACCCTGCTTTCAGGGGCCTATAGAAGGCAGCGTAAACCTGAGTCAAATCTATCCCAGTGTTTCTGCACCTTCAGTAACCAAGTTCAGAACTCCTGGGGCTCTCTTCTTCCTCGCAGAGATAAGTGGTGACAAAAGATCAATCACTTTCCCTCTGACCATGAGCTTCTGAAGCTGTGGAGACCAGTAGCTCTTACAAAGCGCTCGCTCTCGCTCTCTGATTATGGCTGACAGATCAAACAAAAAAGAAGGGAAAAATATGCTTTCTCTAGGAAACATCTTGCAGCGGACTATTTGTGTTTAATTTGTGCTCCCTCTCCAGACATATCTGCAGCCACCTCTGTAATCTGATGTCTAAAGTGCTGGCTCAGCTGCAGGAGGATACTCTGTCTGTCTGAAATTCCAAAGCATGTGATCGAGTGTGTTCTCCTTGTCTGTTCAATATTACAGACAAATGTTAAGGCAGTATGCATTTGAGCCTATGTTGCAGGATTCAACTTTGGAAGTATCGGGTGGCTTGAGGGACCAGAACAGAGCACCAAAAGTCCAGCAGTGTGATTGGTCTTTTGTTGGTACCTATCACTGTGAGGATAAATTATAACCCCTGCAATAAATGTAATTACCAGTTACAACTTTGGGGGAAGCACACTGATGTTTCCAGTGGAGTTCATGACCCTGGATATATGCTAGTTTGACAAGAGATCAGTATCTGGCCTATTCTTTTTGGGCTTCAACTTCTAAAACTGTCTCAGTGATTAACAAATAGTCTTGTTAGGCTGATGCTGATATAGATGAGGCTGTTGCGCAAGCCAGAAGAAAAATCTTTTTAAAAAAAGTCATGTTAATTTCAAGCTCCATTGCAAATATAGGGTCAAAAATCAGTGTTTGCCAAATGGGAAACGACAAAACCAGTAGGGAGAGAAACACTATTTTTGAGCTTCCAATAATATTAAACCCTGAAAATCCTTGGCACTGTCTCTCTATTAAGGCAAATCCAGGCTTTGCTTCTTTAGGGGTGACCAGAAGTTTAGATTTTTCTTTTACATTGTTAAAATAAACTTTTTCCTGTTTTCTTAAGAGATTGTTTTTAGGCCAATATTGAACTGAACTTTTTAAAAAATGTGGTATGATCTAATTGGGAAGATCTCCAGATCACTTTGGATGTGGTCTCTTAAATATCACCACATACGAAATGAGAGAGACATGAAGGGATAATAGATTTAAGTATTTATTCTGATACTCCTGGGAGGAAAGTCTTTCAGTAAAATACTCTGAGGATTACTTTTAACATATACTGGGACAGATTCTCAACTGGTATAAATGATATAGCTCCATTGACTCCAATGGAGTTACAGTGACTTACACGAGCTGAGGATCTGGACCACTACCTCTTTGAATTCTGGAAGATGTAAAACAAAACAAACACTAGGGGCCTGCTCATGGGAAGAGTTGAGCATCCACCACCCTTATTAAAGACAAATTGAGTGTTCTGAGCCTCCCAAGACTGAGCATGATGATAAAATGCTGACTAGAATAACCAGTGACGTTCCTAGGAATTGTGTGCGCTCAGCACTGCTCATAATCTGGCCCTATTAACAGACCCTTAAAAAAAAATAATTACCATTTATAGCATTTATACATTTCTGTGGAGAGGAGGGGGTTCCTTCTTATGGATGCTTCTGTCATCTCACCACAACTGACATGAAAATGAATCACTAAAAAGTACTGTCTGTGTGGAAGACTGCAGGATTGTCTGTTTCTGTAATTGTAGCAAAGGCAGGTAAGAAGCAAAATGTACTTTACAACAGTGGCTCCAAAGTCTTGCTGCTCAGCCCTGCGATGCGCTGCTGATGCTTGCCTCCCTCTGTGGGTTTGTGTGTGCTTGGAAATTGACTGAAATAAACTATTCTGGAATAATCATCACTTGGATTAAGCTAAATCAGAGAAAGGCACTCTTATTCTGGAATAAGAGTGTCCATACAGAGGCTTATACTGAAATAACTATTTCCAATAATTATTTGGGAATAGCTATTTTGGTAAATTTCCAAATGTAGAAAAGCCTTTATTATTTCTGTAAAGCTTGGAATGTCAAGATCAGAAGTAGTCTAGGCTCTCTGTGATGGCATTAAAGCATGTACTGTTGAGTGGGAGATGTGGGGGAACTGTCTTGTAGAGCTCAAGTCTTAGCCCTAGATAGATGGTGGAGTTGAACAAAAAAAAGATTAGGAACCAGTGTTTTAGAATGCACCTGTGGATGTGGCTGGCTGAGAACAAATACAGAGCCAGAATGTTCTCCTTCCTTTTCCTCTGATGTTTCTACCAAGAATATCTGATCTGATTATGTAGTTGCTGCTGCCTTTGAATCTTAGCTGATGGAAAAATAAAGAAGTTTCCATGCCAGAATGGGGAGAGACATGAGACATGAAAAGAAACGGGTGTCTGGGTGGGCTCATGGTCCAGTGTTACCACGGTATGCTGCCTCCTAGGAGAATCCCTCAAGCACTATGCAACCAGCTCATTTGGCTCTTAAGGAAGAGGGAGTGTTTGATATCTTTCAAGTGATCCTCTCCTACAGACCCAGAACTGCTGTTGGCTGGCTGTAGAGGGAGTCAAAGCCAGCCTTCCGTGGCCACATGGATGAGATCCACCAGATACAAGTCCTTTGAGAAGAGGGGCAAATGGAGAAGCCTGGAAATTTTTCTTCACTTGCCCAGAAAAAAATCCACTTCTCTAAAATTTCATAAGCAAACCATGATCCATTTCTTGTTCTGTCAGAATAGCAAGGGGTGTAATAAGCTAGGTTTTGTGCCCCTTTCCTCCCTCACTTTAACTATTATGAACTGCTGCATAGCGTTGAATGCAAAGAAGGAGCTAATTCCTTTTCCTCCCTTTTTTCTACATAATGATGGAACTTGAGTGATTTTTCCCAGTACACGATAAAAGTTGGGCCACTCAGTGTGTGCGTTTGTCCACCAGACTATTGAAATTGCTTCTGAATAAATGCGTACGAAGCTTCCCTACCTAGCTGTAATATTGATCGCTGGGGATCATGTGAATGCAGTACGCCCCCCCCCCCCCCCCCGAGGAATCTTTCACATGTTGCTTACAGACTTTGGGCAAAATCCTGTCCCCGTTGTGATCGCTGGGGATCTCTGATGCAGCTGAAGAGATTTCTTTCTGCTGTACAGGGTTGGGGCAGGATTTCTGGAGCCACCACACAAGAGGTACAAAGCCCAGAGATGTAGATCCATTAGCTCCTTCTCCCCCTGAAGTGGGAGCACAGCAGTAGCTAGGACAGTTGCAGTCTCAGGCCATGTAATAGCTGTGCTGCCACTCCTCAGCTCAGGGCTGGGGAGGGGTATTGCCCCTTTTGCACTAATGGATCACTCTAGTTGGATGCTTAGTGTTTCCTTCTGTAATTATGACATGCTTGGCTTCAGCCACCTGACAGCGGTGGAGCCAGCACCATACCTGTATATATTCATAGTACCTCCCAAAGAGAGAAGGCAAGTTTTCCAGCTGCTGTCTTGCTAATACCCAAACCCCAACCTGGAAGCTTGAAAACTGGGCAAGCAGTGAAATAATATTGACTGTCAGGGATTTAATTGGGCTTTGCTTGGCAATAGGGCTTAAAAAACATTAGCTACTAATGAAGAGATATGAATATTAGTGATCAAGAGATCAATAAATATATTGAAAATTGTTCAAACTGGTAGAATCATATAAACTACAGATGGAAAAGATCTATGAAAGAGTCCATTCCCTAACCCTCCCTATGCAATGCTGGATTGTTTCCTGCTCTGTCTAGGTTTTAAATACCTTGTGTGTCATAGGATAAACAGACTTCGCAAATAGTATGGCAGGGGCTTCAAGTTACTTTGGAGCTTTTGTACTGTATTAGTATTATGGAGAAAATGACTCAAAATGAGGACAGTTAAAGAAGAAACAAATTAATAATAGTTCTTTGCACTTTATATAGCAATTTTCGTCCCACTATCTCAAACCACTTTACAGAGGTGTGAGATTATTATCCCCATTCTGAAATGGGAACACTGAGGCTTAGAAGGGTTAAGGCCTATATTCTTAAACTTAATGGCCTGATGTTTCCCAGGTATTGAGTTCCAGTACGTGCCACTGACTTCAGTGAGCTCACTGGGTGCTCAGCACCTCTGAAAACTCGGCAGTTTTTTAGCTCCTTGACTGTGAGTACTAAAGTTCGAAAAATTTGGCTTAAGTAAGATTCCCAAGGTCACAGAGTGGTCATTAATAATTCTATGGCACTCTTCACAGGAATATGAATTAACTTGTGTCCTGGCCAAGTTCCAGCTTTGATCATTGCATTTGGTACCTGAATTCTCTCTGCAGTTTGTTAGATATGGTACTTGCCTTCCTTTGCTGTCCTAAACTATTGTGTGGTGTTGTACCTTTTTTCCACGCCACCTCCACATTTCACCCCAGAGCTGGCAGCACTATAGTTGTGGCTGAAATGGTGCCTGGATCTAATAGTCTGTCTTATATTTCAATTTCAGTTTGTAGAGCATTTGGAGGTGAAAGGTGCTATAGACATCTTGCGTTTTATTTATCGCAGCACAGTAAATTAAGTTGAGATATTATTTGCCTTCTATTGAGTAAAGTGTTCCATGTGCCTCTTCGGATCAAAAAGATTCCATGATACTTTCCCTAAATTATCTGCTAACATAACGGGAAAGCATGAGTTGCAAAGCCATCAGCTGTGTTCTGACAAGACAAACCACAGGAATTCCTGGTATGTTATGACTTCCAAGTAGCTTTCTTCCTTAGTCCCAGCTTCTGAAAATGTTTCTAGATATGTCAAGTAGTCTGATCTGGGCATATTTGCAGTTTGTATAATACCAATATTAAAAATTAGTTGTCCTCCCTGGGAAGGCTTTATTTATAGAAAATGTTGCACTGGATTCCACTCTTCATGTGCACAGGAGAGTTAACAGGAATCAATTTGGTTTACATAAATGATAGTGCTCTGCAGTTTTCAGTAACTGCAATATATTTGTGTCTTGTTTCACATGTGAAATGCAATCAAGTTAATGCTTTGTAGGGTATTTCAAGTACAAGAAAAGTGATTGACTAATGACCAGCAAGGCTTTGGGAGGTGAACAGCATGTAGCAAGCAGTATGATCTACATCTGCTGTATGTGATCATGTTAAAGGAAGCTGTTGTGGCATTTTAGAAAAAAGCGTTTCTCTTGAATGATTCAGTAGCTTACAGTGTCTTTCCTTTGTAGCTGCCCAAAGTGGTGAAGGGGAAGCAAGATATCTGGTTTACTGTGAATGGGCCTAATCTTTCGTGAAACCAAGAAAATTTTGGGACACACACAGGATTGAATACTCAAAAGGATTGGAACTTAGTGTTGTGCCAAAGTTAAACTACTGCAGCTGGTAGAAGTTCTGCACTGTAAATAGAAGACTGATTAAAAGACTACTTGTAAATCACATTTTAATACAGTACATTTTTATTCTGATACATGATGGAAACTTTCTGTTTTAGACCTTTTTTGAAGGGGCTTCAGTGACCACTAGATTTTTGTCCAGCTTAATACTGTACGTTCTAGTAAGATGGGCTTTATTGCCTGTGTTCTTTGATATGTGATTAAGCTTATAGCTTTGAGTGACCAAACATTTTACAGAGTAAAAGTTCTTAGAAAAAGTAAATGTAACTGATATTTGTGTCTTATTTATCAGGCTCTGCACAAACTTTGAAAGTTGTGCATGCACTTGTACAACTTACACATACAATTGGGAATGCATGGGATTCTTCTCAACATTACAAAACTAAGCCTTATGGCATTATGGATCATTATGGATCTTGTCTTTGGATTTCTTTTTTTTGAGGTGAAGATATGAATGAGTGCCACTGTTAAAATATTTGTAATTTCCATTATTGCTTTCAGTAGAGGCCTAGTTTGCTTTAACGCCTGAAGAAAATAACAAGGGAAAGAGGAAAATAAAAAGAAGCTGTCAGAAGAATGAATACTGAGGGAACCACTGAAATAAACTTTGTACCAAAAACTTGAAAACAGAAATAATGTAATACATTCTTACTGAATGTGTGTGTGTGTTTATATAAGAATTATGCAGAAATTAGGAACTGTCTTTGTTCAAATATGTAGCAGTCCAGAGCTTTTCTAGCATCATTCTCTTTGTTAATTGTTAACTACGTTGCCATGTCAGGAGGCCTGGAACATTCATGTAAACTCTTTCTGTTAAGGCAGATGCACTTCATTCATATTTTTAAAATAATTTTGGGAGGATATTTTTAAAGATGACAAAGGGGATTAGGCACCCAATTTCCCTGAATGTCATTGGGAGCCGAGCACCTAAATCCCCTTTGTGCCTTTTGAAAATTTCCCCATTTGTTGCTACAGGACTATTTTTTAAATGTGCTTTTTCTTCAGAGAAATTTTTTTTGAAATGAGCATGTTCCATTTAAAGCCCCGCTCATGTACAAATAACTGCAGAGAAAAACCTGCTTGCCTTCATTCACACAAACTTCCAGTTGGAGCCAGTACATGAGCTTAGCCTGAATAAGACGAAGGGCTTGTCTACATGCACAAGTTATAATACTTTGACTATACTAGTATACTTAAAGTGGAACAACTCCCTAGCGTGAATGCACTGATATCTATATAAGGGTGGTTTACACTGGCATAGCTATTCCCATACACTAAGAGGAATACGCATCCCGGTGTAAAATCAACCTGATTATTGATCGTTATACCAGTCCAAAAACTATAGACTGTTGTTAGCTCCCTACTGTTTGAGCAATCTGTTTTACACAACTCATAGAATGCGACATCATAAAGAATGTTTTTTACTTAAGCATTTGTCAACTAACGAAAGAGTTACAGAGGAGCCCTGAATATGCATGCTGCTGTCATTTTTACAAATGGTTACCTTTTTAAACTACAGCTTTATTAGTGATTCCAAAATACTGGGATTTAGTTGATGTTTTCGCAACAGCCCAGCTGGCTTTGTGAGTTGGTGTCTTTATTTCTTTTTCATACTGCTGTCAATTACTATTTTTTTAATAAGGTAAAATATGCAGAAATTTCGTGCACTGCTTTATTTTTCTTTTTTACTCCGTAGAGCACTCTGAAGTGTAATGTTAAATTGCTGTTTGGGGGGAGGGGTTTGTTTTGTTTTGTCTTTCAGCATTGCTGATTGTGGTCTTTGATCTATTTGACAGTTTCTTAACCTTTTCAGCTGTTGAACAGATTTGTTGTGCTTCAGGTATTGTAAAATGAAGCCTTTGAATATATTTATATTATTATCTGTTTCCACTGCAATAATGTTTAACCATCTATAGTTGTAAATAATTCTTAACAGTGTGTGTTTCCTTATAGGCTCAGTGCTTAATGCTGATCTGATGTTTGCTAGCTTAAAATATTTATTTGACAGAGAAGAAGAAAAAAATCTGTCTTACCCAGTTGATTTGTGTCTTTGAGTGCATAATAAAGGTCAGCATTCAGTAGTAATTTTCTTTTTAGTGATTTTCCATTTTCTTAAATGAAAATCAAATAGTTATAAAAAGAATTATAGTGACGCCTCTCTTAAAGGATAAACAAAAATGGGTTACTTGGCAGAGATGGTCTCTAATCCAAGTGCAGTCACGCAGTACTTGAAGCCTTTAAAGATACTTTTAAAATGGAACGTTGCCTAACAAGACCCTGACCTTGCAATTTGTTGCATGCAGCAGACTGCTGCGCCCATGTGGAATCCCACTGATTTTAATGAGGCTCAACATGGGCACAGCAATCTGTCTGCACAACAACGAAGTGCAGGAACAGGTGCTATATCTATATTGTGTTTGTGCATTTGATGGAAGTACTTTGGGCCCCATTTTCCACTTGCCTTGTGTAGTCACTTACACCTGTGCAGAGTGAGTGTAAAACACTATCATTCTGAGTTGTTAGCAATTTACACTTGCTTTGCCTAGGAGTAAATTACTGTACAAAGCAGTGGAGAATCAGATCATACAGCTACATCATTAGTTTAACTGTTGCCTCTGTATAGTGAGTTTCCCCTGTGGTCTCTTCACACAAGAGGGGAGAGAAGAAACACTTAAACAATACAAAAGTAAGGAAAGAAAAAGAAAGAAAGGAAAATCTGACTGTAAAAGCAAAAATATTGGGAGGGTGACTTGGGTAGGTATAGTGCCTGGAACTACTTTTAAATTGTCTAGCTTGTCTGAAGGTGTCCTGTTAAGACAAGAAACTGAGACAAGGTTGTAGGAAAGGCAGCTCAGTTTAATAGATACAGTTACGACTTCTAAGCAACTAAATATGGCTACCAGTACCCAGAAAAAGTTTTTTATAAGAAATGGGCAAAGCTCTGAGCTGCTACCCAGGGGCACTCCTGGTCCACTTCTGGCTGCACAGGTTCACAAAAGGGTTCTGGAAGAGCTTTTTCAGCAGGATGGGAATAGACCTTTAAAGTGAAGTGCCCGTACAAAGACACACATTCAACACAGGCTTCATCTACTGGTTTCATCTTGAGCAACATTTAGTATGTGCTATCACTGTCTGGGTCAGTGAAGCAGGTCAGAGTTCTGAATCAGAGTGATCTGGAAGTGCCAGATGCCAAACCTGTATATGAATAATACTGTTTTAAAACTCTTCCGTCATGTTCTCACTTAGATGGTTGAACCCATTGGGGTGTGTATTTTGCTGACCGACAGAAAATAGTTGCAAAGCACTTTGGTAGCTGAAAACATCTGCATTCAGTGCACCATTTGGGTAAGGATGGCTTTATTGTTTTTGTGGGGTCGGAAGGGAGGGATTATGACCTAGTAACATTGTTTAAAGTCAATCTGAAGGGACTATAGTGTGTTAGGGTGGATCAGGAAATTTAACTTGCATTTTTATATGCATCCCCTCTTCACCATTCCAGGTAAGTGTTTACTTATAAAGGTTTGGGCTTCTGTCAACAGCAATAATTTCTTAATCTCTGCTTTACTGAAATTCCCTATGGGCTTCTGTTTCCCGCTCACTTCCTGCCATTGCTTTTCAGAAGTATGGAACTACACTGATTTGATAGATTTGTGATGAAGCTGAACTCTCAGCGAGTGCTTTTGCGCCCTCCCGTCCTGGACAGCCAGGAAAAGAGAAACAAAAGATTCCCTTCCCTGCCATGGTGCCTTTCCAGTGTGCAGATCGTGGTGGAATTCTGGATTCAGGGCTGCCATAGTCTTCAGTGGTGCTGCAAGTCTAGCTGTCTTCATGCTGCTGATCAACTGTTCCTGCAGGGTCTCTTGCTTGATATCCTTCTGCCTCAAGTGTTAGCTTGTGTGTTGCCTTATTTTTCCTAGGCAGCACCGTACATCTGTCTCATTTTACACTGCACTGGCTTTTACTTGCTCTTCTTCCCCGGTGCACTTTTTCTTTTGTGTTTTCGTTTTGCTTTTTTAGTAGAAGACATCCATCTTATTTCCCTCTCCTTTGTTCTGTACTGACCCATCTCTAGGCCAAAGCCTGCTTCAGCAATATCAGTCAGCCCTTCATTACTGCATCTAACAGGACTGGATACTCAGCCGGTTGGCTTCATATGTGGGTTCATTCAAGTTCTTGTGATGCTTTTTGAAGAACTTTCCTGGTCTTCTAAATTTAAGACAAGAGTTTCTTCACTGAAGGTTTGATCAATTGGCTTCACCAGGCTCTGGATCAGACCCCGAAGGAGCAGATATCTAGTCACAGTTGTTTAGAGGCAGATCCTTTGCCCTGTTACAGTAGTCAGCATGCTCTCAGAGGAGGGTTTCCACAGCACTCTGTGCCCTTGCTAGGTAGTCCTTATGCCATAACAGTTCTTTGAGTATATGTCCCTACAGGTGCTCCACCATAGCATGTGTGCATGTCTGTGCACTCTGAACTGGAGACTGTAAAGCAGTGTCTGCAGGTCTGCACCTGCACAGAGCAGCTCCTCATTCTCCCATCTGAGGGCATATAGGGAGGCATTGACCTGCAGCTACTCGGTTCCTTCTCAACTGCCTGCGGCTCCAGATGGAGCACGTGGTATCAGCTGTTCATCTCTGATGAAAAGGGAAGGGTTACTTTGAAAATAAGAGGCTGATATTTTGCCTCTGAAAGGAGAGAGACTTTCAAGACTTTCACTGTTTTGCATAATCACTCAGTTGCAAAATAAATGCTTGTTTTAATTTCTTGTTCTTTCTTGTGGTTTTGATCAATAACTTTCAACTTTAAAATGAATGCTTTTAAATATAAAGGGAAGGGTAACCACCTTTCTGTATACAGTGCTATAAAATCCCTCCTGGCCAGAGGCAACATCCTGTTACCTGTAAAGGGTTAAGAAGCTCAGCTAACCTGGCTGGCACCTGACCCAAAGGACCAATAAGGGGACAAGATACCTTCAAATCTTGGGGGGGGGGGGGGGGCTTTTGTTTGTGCTCTTTGTTTACGTGGTGGTTCTCTCTTGGGACTGAGAGAGGCCAGACAGAAATCCATCTTCTCCAACCCATCCTAATCCAAGTCTCCAATATTGCAACCAGTATAGGTAAGCCAGGAAAGGCGGATTAGTTTAGCTTTTGTTTTATGTGAATTTTCCCTGTGTTAAGAGGGAGGTTTGTTCCTGTTTTCTGTAACTTTAAGGTTTTACCCAAAGGGGGATCCTCTGTGGTTTGAATCTGAATACCTTGTAAAGTATTTTCCATCCTGATTTTACAGAGATGATTTTTACCTTTCTTTTTTAATAAAATCCTTCTTTTAAGAACCTGACTGATTTTTCCATTGTTCCAAGATCCAGGGGTTTGGGTCTTTGATGATTTTGTAACCAATTGGTTAGGATATTATTCTCAAGCCTCCCCAGGAAAGGGGGTGTGTAGGGCTTGGGGGGGATATTTTGAGGGAAGACGTCTCCAAGTGGTCTCTTTCCCTGTTCTTTGTTTAAAATGCTTGGTGGTGGCAGCATGCTGTTCAAGGACAAGGCAAAGTTTGTACCTTCGGGAAGTTTTTAACCTAAGCTGGTAGAATAAGCTTAGGGGGTCTTTCATGCGGGTCCCCACATCTGTACCCTAGAGTTCAGAGTGGGGAAGGAACCCTGACATGCTTGTTTTAATTTCTTGTTCTTTCTTGTGGTTTTGATCAATAACTTTCAACTTTAGAATGAATGCTTTTGGGTGTTTGCCAAGAAATCGAATAAGCCAAGGTCTCTCTAGGGGAAAAGAAGCCTCGACCGCTTTGTACCACTGTTTTGATGTTGGATAGTGAAAGAGTTTATAACCTTAACTCTTTTGGCCCTTGAAATTAATACAACCGCTCCTACCTCTGTACCCTCTGATGATGTACAGGGGCTTTTCCCTGCGCTCTGGTACCATCTTCCTGCAGCTCCAAGTAGCTGCCCCATTGGCATCTCTGGTGCCACACACACGACCTCCTTCTTGGTGCTGAGCCACGTTCCCAGCTCTGGCACCAGCTCAGGCTATGACTATAGGCTTTCGCAACCCTCCACCACCCTCCACTTTCTTTTCCCTGGATAACCTTCTCCTTCTGGATGAACTGGAATCTCCCCCACTCAGCTGTACCAAAGCCCCTTCCCCAGCACCACTCCAACAGGTGCAACCTGAATCTCAATTGTACTTAAAACTCTCAGTACCAGCACCGATACTTAAGGCGCCCTCCTCCCTTTAGCCTAGGGGATGATACTTCTGACTCTCAAGTCTCAGTACAGGGCTCTACCTCACTTCTGTACCACCACACCCCTCTGGGTACGTCTATGCAGCAATCAAACACCCATGACTGGCCCAGGCCAGCTGATTTGGGCTAGCAGGGTTCAGGCTGCAGGGCTAAAAATTGCTGTATAGATGTTTGGGCTTGGTCTCCAACCCAGCAATTTTTAGCCCTGCAGCTTGAGCCTTGCTAGCCCAAGTCAGCTGACCCAGCCCAGCTGTGGCCGTGCTGTGGATCTTTTATTCCAGTGTAGATGGACCCTGTGAGTCTGTTACAGAAGAGGATGTTCTGGAGCCTACCCGGTGCCCTAGACCTCAAGGATATGAATATCCTTGGGGACCTTTCTCCTGTCCCTCTCCTCCTCAGAGGGCTTACTGGAACCCCTGAGGACACTTTAAACAATTTTATGGGGTACCAGCTCGAAAGAAACCCCAGTGCTCACTCCGTACCTCATCATTCACAGGCATCAATAGACCATCCTTCAGGGCTGCATGCCGCCTTGGTACTGGGGGAGGCACTAGAGGAGCAAGAGCTACAGATTCAAGGAAGTTTTCCCCCATCAGCCAAATCCTCCTCCTCCTCTCTGAGTGAAGCAGTAATCCCACCACTGACCTCTTATGCTGATGACTTTCGGGCCTTCCAGGACCTAATGAAATGTCTGGCAGAATCCCTCCAGATGCTGCTAGAAGAATGTCCAGGAGTCCTAACATTCCCTGGTAGACATTTTAAATATCACCCCTGGGGACAAATCACCCTACCAATTAATCAGGCACTGTTATTGCCTGCACATTCTTTATGGCAAACACCTGCTGCTATTCTGACCACCTACAAGCAGGCAGATGATAAAATATGATATTCCACCATGGGGAATGGAGTACTTCTTCCCCTAGCTCACCCCTGATTCCCACATGGTGGACACGGTTAATGAAAGAAACCATCCCGTTTGCTCCAGATGCTCTTCTTCAGACAAGAGTACAAACAATTAGACCACCTAAGCAGGAAAAACTATTCACCAGCAGCTCTTCAATTTTGAATTGGAAACTACCAGGCCTTGATGGCTAAATACAATTTTAACAATTATTTAAAGTTCAGAAACTTTATTGAACATCTGCCACAAAACCAAAACCACCAATTTAAATCCCTTCTCTCTGAGAGCCAATGGATTGGGAAGGGCTCCCTGCAAGCTGCTCTCAATGTCACCGACATGGCTCCTAGATCCCTGGCTACTGCTGTGGTTCTTCGCGTGACGGTCCCTATGTGTATCCCATACGTCGGATATGCACGCGCTCCATGTGCCTAAGTCTGGAATTTTCTTGCAAGCAGAGTCTGTTGGTCTGCACATACACTGTAGCTCTTCTTGTGCTCTGAACTGATAGTATAAGGGAGGGTGCAGGTTAATGCCTCTCCAGTTCCTTCTTACTGCCACATGGGCTAAGCTGGACTCTTCAGTGTCCTCTGCGCCTGTCTATTGCCTCAGGCCTGTCAAGAGTTTTAGTATTTTTGTAGTGTAGTTAGATGGTTGTTTCTCCTTTTTTCCTCACCCCAGGAAATTGCTGTGATGCAGTAGGGAGCGGTGTTGACCTGGGAATGTGGCAGGAGAGTTTCACTGGGGATGGGAGACCTGAGAGCCTGTAACCTGAGCCAGGAGCGGGAGGGGGGAGGTAACCCCTCTGCCCGGGAAACTGGACAAAGGCTGCAGGAGACCCCCTGCTGGAGGGTTTTTTGTTTCAGTTTTGGGCTGGGTGGTGGAATGCAGGGAACCCCAAGGCTGGGGTCTAAGCTCCCTCCCCCCAGGAGGACTGGACTGAGGGGTCCTGGTTGTACCCACAAGCTCTGTTTTAGACTGTGTTCCTATTGTCCATAAACCTTCTGTTTTACTGGCTGGCTGAGAGTCACAGTGAATCCCAGGAAGAGGGGTGCAGGGCACGGACTCCCCCACACTCCGTGACAATTGCCTTCAAGAACTGTGTTTTCTGGCCTTGCTGCTTTTCTGTGAGTGACTAACATTAATGCGGCCTATGCTGCCTGGGTGAGGTGCACATCTCAGCGCAACACCTGCCACTCCTTTCCCCCCAGAACTCGTGAGAGTCGGGAACTGAGACTTAAGAAACACCTGATGGAGAAAGCAATGAGACCCCCAGATCTTTGACCTGGGTCCTCCCTCAGACATTAGTGTCATCAAGCAGGCAGTACTTCCCAGAACAGGAGATCAGGAATGGAGGCTAAGACTTCTAAGCCTAAAGAGGAGGCTTCCCAGGAGAGTCAGGGGCACTCCAATAGACATGGACAAACCAACTTTGTCAAAGACTGCCCTGAAAAGAAAGGATCCCTCCCCAACTCTGTCAAAGTTAGGAAAGCCTGCTTGTATGGTCGCTAAAGATGTAAGTCTTAATTAATCTTGGCAAGAGAAAGTGGCACTCAAGGGTACAGATCTGCTGGTTCCAATATAGGTTCTGTTAGCTAAGGCTAAGGACAAACATCCTCCAGTGCTCCCTTCCATATCTAGAGCCAACATTGTGCCTATAACAACAGGGTCCCAAATGGATCCAACTTCCGCTGTGACCAGAGAAGCACCAGATCTGACAGCTCCCACGATGGACTCCCTGCACCTCAGGGTGGTCTGAGACCTGTGTCTCCCCAGAGGACATTTTTGCCCTCCTCTGTCCTCATTCACCCCTCCTGTAGGGATCATGTCTATTCCAGGACATTGTTACTCTAGAGGAAGAGCCTATTTTGAGGATGCAGAATCCAGTTTTCTATTGCAGCTACAGCTGTGGGGACAGCGGCATTACAGTCAGCTATCATTTCTGCATCCTCACATCCACCCCATGTTTGACCACTGCTTGTTAATCTCTCTCCTGTGGAATACACGTAGGGACCATCACTCAAAGAAGAAATGGAGGTTATTTACCTGTAATTGGAGATTCTTCAAGCTGTGTGGTCCCTATCTTCATTCTACTACCTGCCCATCATCCCCTTTGCTGAGCATTAGCCAGATTTGCAATAAGAGTAGGAACTGGAGAGGCATTGGTCCACGCTGTCCTTTACATCCTCAGTTTGGAGCATGAGGAGAGCTACGGTGCATGTGTCGACCAATGGATATTGCTTACAAGAAAATTCCAGACAGGGACATGGTGCACATGTGTAACCCACATGGAATATGGAGAGGGACCACACATCTTGACGAACCTCTAGTTTCAGGTGATCTCCATTTATGCAGTCAGTATCTTGGCTCCAGGCTTCTGGACTATCAGTTGAGATTAATCAGCAGAATACCATTGAAGACCCTCCCTTTAAAGAGTCCAAACTTATCAGCATGGACACCGACACCTTCTCCACATAAAGCTTGAAAGGCAACACTATAGGCATTGAGAATTTGTGTCTGCAATAAAAATAGGTTTTAGCAGGTGCTCAAACGTTAGACCACACACGGCCTGTACAACCACACAAGGCCTGTCCTAGACCTTCAGAGCCTTTGAGGAGGAGATCCAAACCTGCCTGCCATTCCAGGAGGCAGCCTTGGGTGGGTTCGGGGGGTACTGGCTTCAGGTCCAGGGTGAGAAACAGTTCCTGGCTGTCGGGAAAACCGTTTTCTCCGCTTGCTTGCTGTGAGCTATCTACAACCTCATCATCACCATCTTCTTCTTCGTCCCCAAAACCTGCTTCCGTGTTGCCTCCATCTCCATTGAAGGAGTCAAACAACACGGCTGGGGTAGTGGTGGCTGAACCCCCTAAAATGGCATGCAGCTCATCATAGAAGTGGCATGTTTGGGGCTCTGACCCGGAGCGGCCGTTCGCCTCTCTGGTTTTCTGGTAGGCTTGCCTCAGCTCCTTAAGTTTCACGCAGCACTGCTTCGGATCCCTGTTATGGCCTCTGTCCTTCATGCCCTGGGAGATTTTGACAAAGGTTTTGGCATTTCGAAAACTGGAACGGAGTTCTGATAGCATGGATTCCTCTCCCCATACAGCGATCAGATCCCGTACCTCCCGTTCAGTCCATGCTGGAGCTCTTTTGCGATTCTGGGACTCCATCATGGTCACCTCTGCTGATGAGCTCTGCATGGTCACCTGCAGCTTGCCACGCTGGCCAAACAGGAAATGAGATTCAAAAGTTCGCAGTTCTTTTCCTGTCTACCTGGTCAGTGCATCTGAGTTGAGAGTGCTGTCCAGAGTGGTCACAATGGAGCACTCTGGGATAGCTCCCGGAGGCCAATACCATCGAATTGTGTCCACAGTACCCCAAATTCGACCCGGCAAGGCTGATTTAAGCGCTAATCCACTTGTCAGGGGTGGAGTAAGGAAATAGATTTTAAGAGCCCTTTAAGTTGAAAAAAAGGGCTTCATCGTGTGGACGGGTGCAGGTTTACATCAGTTTAACGCTGCTAAATTCAACCTAAAGTCCTAGTGTAGACCAGGGCTAAATGTATTGTTTCCCAATGCCCTCTGTCCTTTCCTGCAGTACAGAGGCTCATTCATGCTCACACTTTTTTAAAGAGTGCAGTCTAGGATTTCAGTAGGGCTCTGCATGGACACAGGGCAAGATCAGGGCCTAAATATGACCTTATGCTTTGCAGACAACATGAACTCACATATTTTGGAGTTTGTAACTAAAAAAAATTCCAGATGGGGGATCACACCTGCTGATTCCTGTAAGGTCTGTAATGTAATTGTGCATATTCCTTGCTAACCACTAGAGGGCATCTTTATGTATCGAGATCCCCTGTAGTGGAGCAAGAAACAATGCATCAGTTGAATAAAAAAGCAGGTTATTTAGCTCTCTGCCTGTGTCTTAATCAGCAGGTTCCTGGGTCCAGACATAACAGATCCAACAATGGTGACGAAGCAGTAGGGCTCATACACAGCTGCTGGTTTAACTGTCCTCCAGCACCAAGAGCCTGTAATCAAGTGCGGCTGTGCTGAGAATGAGGGTGGGAGCTGATACAGGCCTGGTGCAGAATACTGTTCCCCAGCAGTGGGGGCTGTGGGAAGTGGCGTGAGCCAAGGGATGTGCTAGCTGCCACTTCCTGCAGCCCCATTGGCCTGGAACGGTGAACCACGGCCAGTGGGAGCTGCAATCGGCCAAACCTGTGGACGCTGCAGGTAAACAAACCGTCCCGGCCCACCAGCGGATTTCCCTGACAGGCCGCATGCCAAAGGTTGCCGATCCCTGGTCTAAATAATACTTAGTCCTGCCAGGAGTGCAGGGGACTGGACTAGATGACCTCTCAAGGTCCCTTCCAGTCCTATGACTTTATGATCATTCTGACAGAAGGAGCAAACCCTCAGTTCTTCAAGGCTTGACAAGTAGCACTTGCTATCAGAGATGCAGCTGACAAGGAGCTGGAATGTCTGGATGGTATGGGCATACTAACCACGACTGACTGGAATGAATGGGTGATTCCCATTGTTCCTGTCATGAAGAAAAATGGTGCAGTCAGGGTTTGTGGTGATTTTAAGGTGACCATTAATCCCATACGCTTACCTTACCATACTTAACAATACCCCTTACCTTGCACTGAAGATATTTTCTTACTGCTGGCCAAAGTGAAGAAATTATCAAACTGGATTTAGCTCAGGCTTACCTGCAAATGGAAGTAGAGGAAGGGTTGAGGAAATTCCTCTCCATCAACACTGACAAAGGCTTGTTCCAGTATAACCAACTAGTATTTGGAGTGGCATCCATCCTGGAAGTCTGGCAGAGGGAAATAGATCAAGCTGTAGGTGTTACTTAGACGACATTGTCACCAGATCCAGTGACGAGGATCATTTGAAGAATCTGGCACAAGTTTTCAAAAGGTTGGAAGAATATGGATTACAGGTGAATCCAGACAAATGTGAGGTCTTCGAGGAAGTAGTTACATATTGTGGACGCATCACAGATGCTGAAGGACTGTGCATAAGACACCGGAGAAAGTTGAAGCCATGACAGAGGTTTGTTCAGTCACTGAGTTCGTTAACTATTACCATAAATTCTTGCCAAACCTGGCAACAGTTGTACCCACTGAATCAGTTGCTTCAGAAAGGGAAATGCTGGAAATTGACTACAGCTGTTAATATGTTCAATGTGGCACAAATTAGCATACTTCCTATTAGTCAGGCAATACTGAAACAAGAAACAAGCAAAGGCATAACTTTAGCAGAGGTATATGAAGCTACCTTAAAAGACTGGAAGACAGAACAAGTGTAGAGCTTGAAGCTATTCTTCCACTGGAGGAATGAAATCACAATTGTTCAAGGTTGTCTGACGTGGAGAATTTGTGCCATCATTCCTACAAAACTGCAGGCAAGGGTCCTGGAGGAACTGCATGTAGGGCACATGGGTGTAGTCAAGATAAAGACATTGGCTAGAGGATATGTCTGGTGGCCAGGTATTGATCAACAAATTGAACAGTTAGCTAAGGACTGTTCTGGATGTCAGAGGGTGCACAATATGACTGGCACCACTTCATCCTTGGAACTGTCTGTCTGCTCCCTAGGAACAAATTAATCTGCGTGTCACTGAAACGTTCTTGGGTACCAATTTTCTAGTAGTAGTGGACTGATAGTCTAAGAGGCCTGAAGTTTTCTGCATGTCATCCACAACATCTGCAAGTATCATACAAGTTCTACCAAGCCCTTGTGCTTGCATGGGACTGCCAGGACATGTTGTAAGTGACAATGATCCACAATTTGTTTCAGCAGATTTCCAAGGTTTCATGAAAAGTAACGGCATCAAATCATGTTACATCTGCACTGTACCATCCTGCAACAAGTGGCTTCACAGAACACTTTATTCAAACCATGAAACAAGCTTTCGGAGCTTCAACAGAACAATCAGGTTCATTATAGGCCAAACATGCAAACTTCTTGTTTGCGTATTGAAATGTTGCACATGCAACACCAAACCGGTCACATGAAAGTTTCTTCCTAGGACACAACTTTTGATCTTGCCTGGATTTGTTAAAATCTGATCTGTGAAGAGAGGTAATTAACAAGCAGACTGATCAAGCAAGGGACTCTGGACACCTGTCAGTTAGAGAGTTATGGATGAGACATGTTCTTGCTTATGTAAGCAGACATCTAGTGGTCAGCTGTGGGAAAAAGACTTCAGAAGCTGATCTCATTTGCATGGAAACACCCTCCCTGCCTACGTGCTCAGCATAATGGGACTGCTTGCCCAAATGATCACTTGCAGCTGCTGTTGGATCCACAGTTTCCTTGTTATTGGGGCAGGAGTAATAAAGGGTTGCTATCCTTAGTTGTGTGAACCGAGGGTAGCAAAACCGTACCTGGCATACCCCAATGGAGGGACTCACCCTCAACTGAACAGCACTTGCTAGGCAGGAGACATGGGTTTAGGGTGACCAGATGTCCTGATTTTATAGGGACAGTCCTGATTTTGGGGTCTTTTTCTTATATAGGCTCCTATTACCCCTGTCCCGATTTTGCACACTTACTCTCTGGTCATCATACATGGGTCTCAAAGCCCAAGTGAGTTGAGAGAAGGTGGGGACAGGTATTTGTATTGGGTGATGTGGGTCCTGGACACCATTTGCTCTTTTCTCTCTCCATGATATAATAAAAGAGCTAATTTAGACCAACTGAGAGTCTTGTTACATGATGCAGAGCTGAAATCACTGATACCTAGATCTAAGTATTAGACCTACTTTGGGACAGTGTCTCTATTGCAAGAGACTGCCCAGTGTGCACCAGCAGTGAAGCTCCCCCACAACAGCTGAAATCATTGAGAGCTGTTAAGTGTATGTTTGTGGGGGGGGCCCTGAAGACATCTTGATGAGTGGGCAGCTGGCAGAGAGGTGCAACCAGCAGGGTGGCTGGTGGAGAGACATGGCAAGCAGCCAGAAGAGAAGCTGGTGGAGAGGGCCAGAGCAGAGCCCTTTGCATAAACCAGTGTTATTTTCCTAAGAGCGACAGACGACAAACCCAGCTGCTGAACACACCCAGCAGAGGGGCTCCCCTGCCACTTGCTGGCATTGCAGATTGCTCACCCTGCTTTGGGGATGTCTGCTAGCACCGGGTTTTCCCAAGGAGGGTGAAATTCAGCCCATGCAGCAGGCCAGTGTGAGGCCTTTGCAGCAACATAGTGCCACTTAAGCCTATCCGAGGGTTTTATGCTGCCAGAGGTGGTTGCAGGGGCGTGGCAATCAGCCGTTGGGGCGATGAATGAGTACCTGAGCAATGCAGCAGGTGCCTCCTTACCCCTCCCCCGCAGGGTGGGAGGTGAACTCTGCAGATGAACCTCTGAACTCTGGGGCTGCACTAGCCAAGGACAGCAACTGTGAGTGGGGTACAGAGAAGGGACGGACATGTTAAAGGGACTTTTGGGTTGCTGGACTTAAGACCCTGAGGGGAAAAGAACACTGCCCAACTTACTTGGGGGTGGGTCTTTTGCTCAGGGCTTGTGTTTATGAGCCCTAGTTGTGGTGTTTTCCCAAATTAATACTGAGTTAATTCCCTCCTTTTAGTAAAAGCTTTTGCTACACTCAGACTCTGTGCTTGCAAGAGGGGAAGTATTGCCTCTTAGAGGCACCCAGGGGGTGGTGTGTAATTGTCCCAGGTCACTGTGGGGTGGCTTGTGCCGATTTTGTGTTGTATTGTTGAAAAGGAACCCTTAGATACTGAACCCAGCCCTAGTTGCTGCTGGCCCCACCTGGCAGACGGGTTACACTTGAGTTTACAGAGTGACCACAAATGGGTTCCTGGTACTATCCAAGCTCAGAAGGGATCTTATTCTTATGCCATCATGCGCCCCCCCCCCCCGGGGTTACCATATTTCAACAATAAAAAAAGAGGGGGAGGGGGAAGAGCCCCACCCTAGCTCCACCCCCATCCACTCCTTCCCATTTCCCACCCCCTGACTGCCCCCCTCAGAACTCCCAACCCCTCCTGGGACCCCTGCCCCTAACTTCCCCCCAGAACCCCACCCCCTACCTAAGCCTCCCTGTTCCTTGTCCCCTGACTGCCCCCTCCTGAGACCCCCCCCACCCAATTGTCCCCCTAGGACCCTACTCCCTACCTGTCCCCTGACTGTCCCAACCCTTATCCACACCCCCACCCCCAGACAGACCCCTGGGACTCCCACGCCCCATCCAACCACTCCCCGCCCCCTGACAGGACCCCCAGAACTCCCAACCCATCTAACCCCCTCTGCTTCCTGTCCCCTGCCTGCCCGCCCCGACCCCTCTCCACACCCCCACCCCCTGACAGCTCCCCCAGAACTCCCGACCCATACAACCCCCCCTGCTCCCTGCCTGCTCCGACCTTTCTCCACACCCCCACCCCCTGACAGGACCCCCAGAACTCCTGACCCGTCTAACCCTCCCGTCTCCTGCCTGTCCCAACCTCTCTCCACACCCCTGCTCCCTGACAGCCCCCCCCCCCGACAGCCACAGAGCCCAAGTGCGGCGACGGGGGGAGCCGAGGTGTGCATTGGGGCTGCTGCCTGCATGCATCCACTGCAGCCTGCAGGAGCCCCCCCCACACCCTCAATCAGAGGTCTGGGGCCCCTTGGGGGGGCCTCAAACAGGTTTCAGGGGGGCCACTGAGCAGGACCAGGGTAGACTCACTGGGGCTCAGGGTAGAAAGCTAAAGTCCTGCTGCATGGGGCTGAACCTTGGGGATCTGAGCCCTGCCACCAGGGGCTGAAGCCAAAACAACTTAGTTTCGTGGAAGCCCCTGTGGCATGGGGCTCCAGGCAATTGCACTGCTTGCTATCCCCTAATGGTGGCCCTGGCTTCTATAAGCAGAAAACCAGCTGTTGTGGCACAGGTGGGCTGTGGAGTTTTTATAGAATGGGGGGGGGGCTCAGAAAGAGGTTTGAGAACCCCTGCACTAAGCTAAAGTCCCCTCCCTACCTGTGCACATGGTAATGCTTGGGCTCCCGATCATAGAAGATGAGGGCTGGAAGAGACCTCAGGAGGTCACCTAGTCTAACCCCCTGCACAAAGCAGGACCAACACCAATTAAATTATCCCAGCCAGGGCCTTAAATACCTCTAAGGATGCAGATTCCACTACCTCTGTAGGTAACCCCTTCCAGTGCTTCATCATCCTCCTAGTGAAAAAGTGTTTCCTAATATCCAACTGTAACCCTTCTGCCTGTCAGAGTTGGCAGCAACAAGGGCCGGGTTCAGTACCTAGGGGTTCCATTCCAATAACACAATGCAAAACCGGCTCCAGTCCCCACCCAGTGACCTGTGACAAATATATACCACCCCCGCTGTGTGCCTCCAAGAGGCAATACGTCCCCTCTCGCAAACACATAGTCTGAGTGTAGCAAAAAGCCTTTTAATAACAGAGAAACAATGTGGCATTATGTTGGGGAAACCACCAACAGGATTCATAACACAACCCATGAGCAAAAAAACCCCACCCCAAGCAAATTGGGGTGTGTCCTTTCCCTTTGGTTCTTGAATCCATCAACCCAAAATCACCCAAAGTCCCATGACCCAAAAGTCTCTGACCCTGGTTCAGCCCCAGAGTTCAAAAGTTTATCTGCAGAGTTTTACCTCCCACCCTGGGTGGAGATTGGGGGGGGTGTAAGGGGCACCTTTCATGGCCCAAAGCTGATTGTCCCACCTCTCCATGGGGCTTCACCCACCCACTTCCTGGATCCCAGTAAGGCCCCCATGAGCTGCTCCAGGCACCCCACAAACTGCTCCACCATATATCTTCAGGCTCCCCCACTACTTAACACAACGCTCAGTGATTTCAGCTCTTAGTAACTTTAGTTCTTTTGCAATTTTAGCTTGTAGTAGTGGAGCCTCAGTGCTGGTGCAAAGTGAATTCAGCTTAACAGCCTGTAACTAGACTGCTAATAGAATCAAAATTAGCTCTGATAGCACACAGGGGTGAGAGAAGGAAGTGCAATTAGCATGTAAGGCCCTCATCAGGGGGCTCACGCCACCAAGTATTAATACCTGTCCCCAGCCTCTCTTAATTCACACAGTTTTGGAACCCATGTCCCTTGCCCAGCGAGTGCTACTTAGTTGGTGGCGAGTCCCTCCATCATAACAAAAGGCCAAGTGCAGTTCCACTGTCCTTGATTCCCATAATCAGGGTAATAACAATTTATTCTTCCTGCCCCAATAACAGAGATACTGGGGATCCCACAGCAGCCAAAGTGACCATTTGGGCAGCTGTGGCCTCATTCTAGGCGGGGTGGGTGTGCCTGTGCAAATGAGATCAGCCCCTGAAATGCTTTTCCTCGCCTTGCCACACCTCACCACCAGATGTCAGGGTGGAGCCATCCTGACTCTGCTTACACAACCTAGACCTCCCCCAGCAACTTGAGACTATTGCTCCTGGTGCTGTCAGCTGCCACAACTGAGAACAGCCTAGCCAGTGCCGAATACAGGGGAATAACCACTTCCCGCCATCTGCTGGCAATGCTCCTCCTGATTTTGGATACTGATGGCTGGTGCTAATGCAAATATTAACTTTACGGGCAGGGGATAAATGAGAAAGTGGCGAGAAGCCCACGTGCCTCCGGGAGCAGCTCCTACCCTGCCTCTGACCCCTGCGTGGCCACAGGGAGCGCGTGGGCCATACGCCGCCCACGCGCAGCACTGGCACAGCCTCGGACTACAGTTCCCAGCATGCAGTGGGGCATGGAAAGGCCTACAGTTCCCAGCACACAGCGCATTGCATGCTGGGAGTTGTAGTTTCCGCGTCTGACACCCCCGATTGGCAGAGGAAGGTGTGTTGCATGCCGGGAGCTGCAGTCACCGGCTGGCGCTGGGGCGCAGTGCCTGACCCAATGCCCTCCGACTGCTCGGTTCCCACCAGCGTCTTGGCTCTTTCCCCTCCCAGTGCCAGCGCCGCTGTGGGCGCGCCCAGGCCGAATCCGAAATGGCTCCCGGAAGCACGGGGCGGCACTCTAGCTGCTGCCATTGCGTCTCTATAGCCAGGGAGGGACTCTCTAGCCGTGTCCTCCTTGATTTTTGCTCAGTACCCCATCAGGGGAGACACTCCGGCCGCGGGTCCGCGCTTCTCTATGGTCTCCATGGGGGAGCACGCTAGCCGCTGCGCGGCACCGCCTTCTGGCTAGGCTCAGCCAGGGGACACTCTAGCCACGGCTTTATCTGTTCCCGCACGGGGGGCGCTCTAGCCGGGACTCTGTGGCCAGGGAGGCCGGTTGTGCTGGGGCGATGGAGCCGGCGCTGGGGTCCGAATTCGAGGATTCAGTGTTCGCGCAGAGCAGGGACAGGGGCCGGGGCGGCGGCTGCGCGGCCTACAGCGCCAAGCGCTGCGAGCCTCGGGTGAGGGGCGGCGGCTCGCGGGAGCCCCCGGGGAGTGTCCTCTGCCCCAGGGCCGGGCCCACGAGGAGGGGGAGGAGGGCTGGGGAACACTGTTGGGGGGCTGGGCTGGGAAACACTGGGCTGGGGGGGGGCACCGTTGTATGGGCAGTGGGGGGGCACTGTTTGGGGGTTGGGGAACACTGGGCTGGGGGGGCACTGTTGTATGGGCAGTGGGGGGCTGGGCTGGGAAACACTGGGCGGGGGGGCACTGTTGTATGGGCAGTGGAGGGCTGGTCTGGGGGGCACTGTCGGGGGCTGGGCTGGGGGACACCGTTGTATGGGTAGTGGGGGGCTGGGCTGGGAAACACTGGGCTGGGGGGGCACTGTTGTATGGGCAGTGGGGGCTGGGTTGGGGAACACTGGGCTGGGGGTCACTGTTGTATGGGCAGTGGGGGGCTGGGCTGGGGGGCACTGTTGTATGGGCAACGGGGGCTGGGCTGGGGAGCACTGTTAGGGGGTTGGCGAACACTGGGCTGTGGGGGCACTGTTGTATGGGCAGTGGGGGGCCATGTTATGGTTGCCGCCTGTCTGGGGTTTATCCAGACAGTCAAGTTTTTGGCGTCTGGCTACCATGTCAGGGTTGCCAGGTATCCGGTTTTTGACCGGAAAGTCCAGTTGAAAAGGGGACCTGGCAGTGTCCAGTCAGATGTACTGAGTGGACACCAACAGTCCGGTTACCGCAGGGCAGGGGGAGGCACCAGATCATTAACCCGCACAGCTCCTACTCAGCAGAGGGAGCCCAGCTGGGGGGAGGGATGTGGAGATGTCCAGTGAGCAACAGGATGGGGGTTTAGGGGAAGAGGCGGAGCAGGGCCTGCAGGGTCTGGTTAACAGCAGTTAGAAAGGTGGCAGTCTTAAGGACTGTTGTACAGGCAGTGGGGGCTGGGCTGGGGAGCACTATTGGGGCGGTAACGTGTGTGGAGGCTGGGGCAGGTGAACTGTTGGGGGGGTTGGATTGGGGGACACTGTTGTATGGGTAGTGGGGGGGGGCATTGTGGGAAGGGGCTGTGCCAGGGCACTGTTGGGGGGTGGGGTTCTTGCAGTGCCAGATCTGTGCCTAGTCTAAGTGAGAGCCGAATGGGGCCTGCAGTGTTCACCCATGTGCATTAGACCTGTATCCGTTTCTTAGATTGTAAACTCTTTGGGGCTGGGGCTTTTTGCTCTGTGTTCATACAGCACTTAGCACTCTGGGGTCCTGGTCCATGACTGAGGCTTCTATGGTAATACAAATAATAATCCATACAGTTTTTCACGGTGTCCAAATGGTAAAATGAGTGCTGACAGCAGATAGTCCACCTTGGCTTTGAGAGTTGTCTTTACAGTGTTTCTGAGTTTAGGTCATTTGTCTACTTTAACATAAATATATAGCAGCATGTACATTTAAAACACACACACTCCTCCAGCCTCCACCCACACCCTGCCAAACCAAAACTCTCCATTTAACACATCCTGAGGAGAGGATGAGAGAGAGAATGAACCACGCATGGCAAATGTTAGTTATGGTGATTAAGGCACTACTGGAAGATGCTTAGATACTATGGTGATGAGGATGGTATAAGAATCTATTATACAGTCAGCATGGGTTCACCAAGGGAAGGTCATGCCTGACTAATCTAATCGCCTTTTATGATGAGATTACTGGTTCTGTGGATGAAGGGAAAGCAGTGGATGTATTGTTTCTTGACTTTAGCAAAGCTTTTGACACGGTCTCCCACAGTATTCTTGTCAGCAAGTTAAGGAAGTATGGGCTGGATGAATGCACTATAAGGTGGGTAGAAAGCTGGCTAGATTGTCGGGCTCAACGGGTAGTGATCAATGGCTCCATGTCTAGTTGGCAGCCGGTGTCAAGTGGTGTGCCCCAGGGGTCGGTCCTGGGGCCGGTTTTGTTCAATATCTTCATAAATGATCTGGAGGATGGTGTGGATTGCACTCTCAGCAAATTTGCGGATGATACTAAACTGGGAGGAGTGGTAGATACGCTGGAGGGGAGGGATAGGATACAGAAGGACCTAGACAAATTGGAGGATTGGGCCAAAAGAAATCTGATGAGGTTCAATAAGGATAAGTGCAGGGTCCTGCACTTAGGATGGAAGAATCCAATGCACCGCTACAGACTAGGGACCGAATGGCTAGGCAGCAGTTCTGCAGAAAAGGACCTAGGGGTGACAGTGGACGAGAAGCTGGATATGAGTCAACAGTGTGCCCTTGTTGCCAAGAAGGCCAATGGCATTTTGGGATGTATAAGTAGGGGCATAGCGAGCAGATCGAGGGACGTGATCGTTCCCCTCTATTCGACACTGGTGAGGCCTCATCTGGAGTACTGTGTCCAGTTTTGGGCCCCACACTACAAGAAGGATGTGGATAAATTGGAGAGAGTCCAGCGAAGGGCAACAAAAATGATTAGGGGTCTAGAGCACATGACTTATGAAGAGAGGCTGAGGGAGCTGGGATTGTTTAGTCTGCAGAAGAGAAGAATGAGGGGGGATTTGATAGCTGCTTTCAACTACCTGAAAGGGGGTTCCAAAGAGGATGGCTCTAGACTGTTCTCAATGGTGGTAGATGACAGAACGAGGAGTAATGGTCTCAAGTTGCAATGGGGGAGGTTTAGATTGGATATTAGGAAAAACTTTTTCACTAAGAGGGTGGTGAAACACTGGAATGCGTTACCTAGGGAGGTGGTAGAATCTCCTTCCTTAGAGGTTTTTAAGGTCAGGCTTGACAAAGCCCTGGCTGGGATGATTTAACTGGGAATTGGTCCTGCTTCGAGCAGGGGGTTGGACTAGATGACTTTCTGGGGTCCCTTCCAACCCTGATATTCTATGATTCTATGAATCTGTCAAATAGAATAGTCATGCTGCTGTGGCACTTTAGAAGGGGGAGAACTTTGTGAAAACTTTTCAGCAGCATGTCTCTAATCTTTCTTTTAAAAAAAGAAGAAGTGAAAATGACTGTGAATGCAACGTTAAGATTGAGAAAACCAAGAATGTGAATCGGGAAATTGAAAAGTTTAGATTTCTACTCTATTTGTTGACTATACACTTCAGCCTGCCAGTACTTGTGTATGCTGTAAAACAGTGGTTCTCAACAAGGAGTCTGGGGCCTCCTAGGGGGCTGCGAGCAGGTTTCAGGGGTCCGCCAAGCAGGGCCAGAATTAGACTCGCTGGGGGCTAGGGCAGAAAGGCAAAGACCCACTGCCTGGGGCTGAAGCCCCGAGGCCTGCCATCAGGGGCTGAAGCCTGAGCAATGTAGCTTTGTGGTGGCCCCTGTGACGTAGGGCCCCAAGTAACTGCCCTGCTTGCTATTCCCTAACGATGGCCCTGTTTTTTGTATGCAGCAAAGTGGTTGTTGTGGCACTAGTGGGCCATGGAGTTTTCATTGCATGTTGGGAGGGGGCCTCAGAAAGAAATAGGTTGAGAACTGCTGCTATAAAATACATAGGCTGTGTAACCTACCTGAGATAAATTGCTGTTGAAACCTTAACTTCTTAATTTCCTTATTTTTTAGATGTCTGGTTCACAATCTTAACTTTATAGTACCATAAATGTTTGCATTTAATGCAGTATTATATTTACCCATTATGGTGAACTTGTTTGTGAACTTGGTGTGGTAGCTTCTAAATCAGGGGTGGGCAAACTTTTTGGCCTGAGGGCCACATCTGGGAATAGAAATTGTATGGTGGGCCATGAATGCTCACAAAATTGGGGTTGGGGTGCGGGAGGAGGTGAGGGCTCTGGTTGGGGTGCGGGCGCTGGGGTGGCGCTGGGGATGACAGGTTGGGGGTGTAGGAGGGTGCTCCGGGCTGCGATCGAGGGGTTTGGAGAGCAGGAGGGGGATCAGGGCTGGGGCAGGGAGTTGGGGCATGGGGAGAGGCTCAGGTGTGCAGGCTCCAAGTGGCGCTTACCTCAAGTGGCTCCCAGAAGCAGTGGCATGTCCCTTCTCCGGCTCCTATGCAGAGGAGTGGCCAAGCAGCTCTGCACGCTGCCCCATCTGCAGGCGCTGCCCCATCTGCAGGCACCGCCCCTGCAGCTCCCATTGGAGTGCCAGAGGGGGCCATTGGGGTGTGTAGGAGTCAGACCAATGCCATGCCACGTCTTCCAGGAGCCGCATGGTGCGGCACCCAACCCAGCACCCCAGCTGGAGCACTGGAGCAGGGCCAAGCCGCGTGGTGCGGCCCCAGACCCAATGTCCCGGCTGGAGCGCCAAAGCAGGGCAAGCTCCAGACCCCACTCCCCAGCGGGAGCTTGCGGTCTGGCTTAAAATGGCTCGCAGGCCATTTCCGACCCATAGGCCATAGTTTGCTCACCCCTGTTCTAAATATGATGGCTGCATTGGCCCTCATGCTGTCTCCACACTTACAAATCTACTGCTGTGTAGTCTCATCCTGAAATACTGTACTCAGTCCTGACATTAGTAGTTTGTTGTTATAAACTGCTTAATAGCCAAGTTAAAAATCATAACTTCAATTTCCACAATACACTTGAATATTTTCCTTTGTGTTTACAGTGGTTTTGTGAGGAAGCAAACAGCGAGGACAATGTTGAAATTCTAACTGCCAAAAAATTCAGAGGGGATTTGGCATACAGACAACAAGAGTTTCAGGTATTTTTATGGTTCCAATACTTTCTGCGAAACAGGGATATGAGTCAGATTGAGATCTTGGATTATTGAAGCTTTCTGCATCAACAGCTTGAATGTTTATGTCCTGTAGTTCTTAAAGGGAACCTCAAGTAGATAAAGCTCAAAACTTTAAATATAGCGGATTCCACCTAAAACCGACTAGGTCCAAATGAAAAATGGTTTCTGTGATCAAATACATTTTGTAAGGCTTGATTTATCGGCTGACTTATAGAATAGATTTCTACAGATGTTTTCTGATACTCAGACCTTCCTTGCTCTCTTTTAACCTTTTATTTTTTCCCGACTGAGTACATGATCCTTTCATGTGCTGAGCAAACCCCATTTACATCAGTGATAGTTGAGATTGTTCATCAGCCTGAAGGATTGTGTTTAACACTTTTTATATTCATCTTCCTTATTAGTCTTTATACATAATAAAGAAGTTCACCATTTCTCTCCACACCCCCTCTAAAAAGCCAGCTCATACCCAGTTTTTCAAAGTACTTGGCAGGTCACCTTAAACAAAATAGGTTGTTGATTTGATCTTCGAATTCCTATCCATTCAGATTATAGCTGTAATTGTGGTGCATATTTAAGTTATAGCTTTTGATCTTTTTCTTTTAGATCTGCTTAGTCCTATATCCTGTTGCTTTTCATTTTAACTTTTATTTTTGCAAACATCCTACTAGAAAGCACTGTATGAGTACTCAAGCTGCTTGCTGCTGTTACCTTCCAGTAACGTTGCAATGAGAAGAGATGTCCAAGAGGGCCAAGCTCGGTGTTTAGCTCACTTAGGAAGGCACAAGGAGGCTCTGGATATTGCAGAAAAACTGGTTAGTTAAGCAGTCCTTTCCCCCCACCCCCCGCAACACCTACACACCCACCCTACCATGATTAGTACTTTTTTTTTTTTTTATTAACACATAACTGTTTTCTGGAAAAATTTCCTTCTCCTGTAAAATAACCCCTTTGTGTGAGCTCAGTGCAAGGAATGCTTGGTAAAGGGAGAGTGGTTGTCACTAATATATGTATTTGTTCTTTACAAATTAAAACGCTTTGCCACAAAAGTGTTGGTGGTAATCCTAGAGAGGAGTAGAATCTTGCTCTTCTGGCCAGGATTAATGTAATTAAGAAAGGGAGTAAATGAATATCCATACCTTTTCACCATAAGTGGCATCCCCAATTTGAACACCCCTCTTACTCCCAAGCATTCGCTACCAACCTCTCCCACACGCCTCCAAAAATCTTACCCCAAGCAGAGTTCTGTTCCTGTAAAAGGAGAAGTGCCAGAGACTCCATGAAGTCCACTAGGGATTTTGCTTTTGCTGTTTTATGTGGAAGACACTAAGATACTGTGTCGATGGGTGGCAGTATAAAATTATAAAAAAGATAAGTGGTGATAAAATTCAAGGATGATAATGTCAGATTGGGATAAGGCACCACTTAGGGGAGTGCATTCTTTGAATCTACTGTGGCTGATGGCACATCATTATATCAGATTATCTTTAAAATATTTAACAGAATTTGGAGAATTAATTTTGGAAATCATAAGCGGAGGGAGGGAGGGAGGGAGGGAGGGATTTGTGCATCACTGGAAAAAATATCCTCCTGAACAATGATGACTCTGTCCATACTACTATATTTAATCTGTCATAATTTGTTTCTAGAGAAATGGGGCAACTAACACAGATCATTTAACAACTGTCCTCAACCTGCAGTTTGCCATTTACTGTCGCCTGAAAAATATCAAGAAAAAGATCACGTGCCTACAGCAACTGATTTCCTTACATCCTTTTAACCCATGGAACTGGAAGCTACTTGCTGAGGCTTATATGAACTTTTTACAGACTCTGCCTCCATCATTCATTTCAGAAACGAAACTTGTTCAATGCAAAGATTGTAGTGCAAATGACCAAGTTTTCCAAACCTCACCAGGACTGTTTGGAAAAGAAATGAAACTTCAGTGTCACAAAACACATAGCAGGGGAGAAGACGTTTGGTCAACATTTTCTACAAAAACAATCGGAGACAGCTCAGTATCTTACAGCGATAGCCACATGGTAGAGGGATCCCTCCATATCACAGAAGAATGTGAAACACGGGACAAAATGAAACATGCTACCTTTGAGTTCAGGGGACAGGAAGCATTGAAAGATGTTTGGATAAAGGCATGTGCTTCCTTTGTTAGAACAAGGTAACTAAATATATAACTAAAGGGAAAACCTTAACTACCCTTAGTCCAAAAAGATTTTATTTTAAAAATGTAGTATTCCTAAACCTTAGTGTCAAAATTTGACATTGTCAATTTAAATATTTCCCTCATTGTTGCAAACACACACGCAAACATTGTACTACTGCAAGAGCACCAGAAAATAAAACTGACCAGTCTGATTTCACTGTGCAATCTGAGGTAAATGCAAAAAGCAAACCACTCTTGTGAATGGATGAAATGTAAATTAATTCAGTTTTTTAAATTCTTTGCCTTAATACCCTAGAGTGGTAATATATAGTCTCAACGGTCTTTTTAAAAATGATTTTATATGGAAAGGTTCCCATACTTACACTACGAATGCTGTGCTATTTCTGTTGTCGTGCTGCTTTTAGTTTTGGAATTCATGGTACAGCAACAACTTGAGCAATGGAGAGCGATAGCCGACTTCCTTCCTGGCCATACAGCCTGTCTTATTTGCTTGCAGCTTAGATAGCTCAGAGAAAAATGAATTATTTTTATAATTCACCAGTTTGCACGATGGATGAAGTTGAAAAATAAATTTAATTCTGTGACTGTTGGCTGAAGAGAAAACAATGAATTGCATAACTGTTTCTCTTCCCCCTTTCTTCCCCCCCAACAACCAAAACCCAACCAAAAACATAATCTTTGACAAAAATTAATTAGAAATGAGCTCTTGTGAATTTCTGTCCTTGCCTCTAAGAAATCCAAGATTTTCATAAGTCATTGAATATGTTAAAATCATCCTGTGGAATTTAAAAATGTTTAGTGTACACCTCAGAATAGGTGAGGTATAACTGTCCCTCAAAAGGGGGGAGAGATGTTCCTATGAATTTCACCCCCCAGCGAATAAGGTTCTGTACTAAAACTGTGGGTGAGGTGTAATATCTTTTATTGGACTACCTTCTGCTGGTGAAAGAGCTTGTCTATAAATGCACTAAAAGCATTATGTTGAGGCTTGCAGCACTTCCTCTGAAATGGGTACAGTTGTAAAAGATTTTAGAGCCACATCTGAGGACTGGTTTGTGTGGAGATGAGTATGAACTTATGAGATTCTTTAGACTCCTAGAATATCAGGGTTGGAAGGGACCTCAGGAGGTCATCTAGTCCAACCCCCTGCTCAAAGCAGGACCAATCCCCAATTTTTGCCCCACATCCCTAAATTGCCCCCTCAAGGATTGAACTCACAAGCCTGGGTTTAGCAGGCCAATGCTCAAACCATTGAGCTATCCCTCCCCTGTAATCTAAGGTGCCTTTTTGCCTTAAAACTGAAGTTTCTCTCTCTCCTGTTTACAATGATAGTCATCTCTATATGCAGCAAGATGCTGCTTTCTTGTTAAGTCTGAAATCAGATATTGAGCACAGGATGAACACTGAAGCTGGGTATCCCATATCAAACCATGGTGTATCTCATATCACGGTGCTGAGTATAATATAACCTGCATAGATGTGTACAGATTTCTCCTCTTTCTCCACTTCCCTGGTTAAAAATCCCAAGAAAAAACGTTTGTTTTAAAACAATACTTAAAAAGACTTGATTTCATGTTGTCTAATATTTTTACAGTCAGCATTTCTCTGAATTGGCTGCATATTTTCACTGAGACTTTCTACTTTCAGGCTTTTACTTCAGATTGCACAGTTGCAACAGTCATCCTTTGCTCTGGAGAAGAATTTAAAGGTTCAGCAGGAAACTGAAGACAAAGTAAAAGGTTTTGGTTTAAAGGAAGAATCCTTGCTATTGATTACTGAGGCGAGTGTACCATTTCGTTGTGAAACGAGTTCATAGACACTGTCTTATATTGATCCACTTAGTTTGCAGAGATTTGTCTACTGGAAATGTTCCTGGGGAGGGGGAGGGGCATTATGTAAGCACCGACTCTTCAGACTTACATTTGTAGGTACTCTGAAGAGGTGCCTGTTGTTTTGGGGTATTCTGTTATTACCTGATTGTTTTTGCTTTGATTAGGACACAGTTTCATTTTAAGAAAAATGTGTCCAGGAGAGAAAATTATAAACATACAACAAACTGAGAACACATGGAGTCTTATTAAACACTCCAATTTCTTATTAGTTTTTCAGAAAACCAAACTGAAACTTCCTTGCAATAATTATTTTAACAGTATTAATTTTTGTCGTCTTATTCTGTGTACTAGGTTCTATACTAGTTTTAGATGGTTCCATAAGAGTGGGAATATATTCCATGTCTGAGTTCATAGAGATTACAAACATGCAGCCTCAAAGATGGATTTTGAGGTGTTGAGCTCATGACACATAGGCATCTATATACTTTGAACTCAAGGAGAATCTCCTTTTGCTGTCACTAGTAGGGCTTTATACTTTTTATTTAATCAGCCACTAAAAGGCAAGTCCATTGCAAGCTGACACTTTAGAGCAGGACTGATTCCATCCATTAGAGGGCAGTAGTATGCAGATTATCTAGTACATTACAAAGAAATCTGGGAAAGGAAATGACTCCCTTCTCGTGCATTTCTTGGTATAATGCCTGCCTTCCTGGGAAATCAAAATGCTGCTGCTGCTGCCGTGTGTGAATTACTTGAATTTATATTTGGCATTGAGGTTTCTCACTTTCATCCTGTGAGCAAAAACCCCAACATCAGAGCACAGCCAAGACCAACTGAGAGGAGTTTTGCAGCTATGACACATGGGCCTTCAGTGTCCCATTCTTGTTGCACAATGCAGTAGGTGAACAGTTTGACCATGTGCTGGAAATTTTAGCTTGGTTGTATTATTCGTGTTCCTAGATGTAAGTGTATGTTTGTTTATTGTAGACCAGTGGTTCTCAAAGCCGGTCCGCTGCTTGTTCAGGGAAAGCCCCTGGCTCGTCGGTCCGGTTTGTTTGCCTGCTGCGCCCGCAGGTTCGGCCCATCGTGGCTCCCACTGGCCACGGTTCCCGCTGCCCCCATTGGCCTGGAGCGGCGAAGCGGCGCGGGCCAAGGGACGTGCTGGCCACCCTTCCTGCAGCCCCATTGGCCTGGAGAGGTGAACCGTGGCTAATGGGAGCCACAATTGGCCGAACCTGCGGACGAGGCAGGTAAACAAACTGGTCCGGCATGCCAGGGGCTTTCCCTGAACGAGCAGTGGACCGGCTTTGAGAACCACTGCTGTAAACTGTATTATTTTCCCTGCTGTTAATTTTTCGGGTTTTTTTTCTTCCCCCTTTTTGTTTCACCTGCAGGTTATGGGAGAGGATCTCATTCCAGAAAAACTGAAAGAGGGTGTTCAGGGAGAGATAAAATCTGTAGGCCCTTCAGCCCTGACATCCTTGGTAACTACATCAGCTATAGAATTTGAAGGCAAATGGTTCAAAAAGCTCCAAGACATTTTGTCACTTTGACAGACAATTCTGCCCAGATATATGTATTCCATCATAAGTAACTTACAGGCTATTGTTGTATTTATTTTTTTATCCTCTCTACTTCTAATGATGATGGAATAACTTATGGAATAAAGTTCATATTTCTTTATTTTTAAAGTAACGTGATTGTATATCTTTTAAAAGCATATATTGGCTGCATTTATAATCAGTCTCCTTGCATACTTGTAGGCTTTTTCTTTCTGTGCTACAACATTTCCAATAGAAGTAACAGATCTGGTTTAAAATTGGGCCACGGCAAAGTACATTCTCAGCCTTCAAAGGCATATTGCAACACAAACATCACAAAGTTTACTTCTTGGGCACACCTCACCTATGATTTCTTTGCAGCTCTGATGTCCTTAGGGGAGTCTCACCACAATATCTAGCCTGAAATTTCTTCAGTATTTGGTTTTATCTTGCTGTATTTAGAGCTGTAGAATTAGCAGTTTCTTATTTTAAAATCTGGTCGGTGTGTTTTTAAAATTTAGTATTTCTTTATAAGTAGAGATATTTCTACTATTCAAATTCAGATAGCTGAGAACCTTAATATATTAAGTTGTATTCAGAACATTTTCAATAAGGAGCAACTCTCTATGACTTTCTAAAAATGTAATGCTAATATGTCCCTTCTAGTCTGCACAGGGAGTCCCTCTTCAAGACTAATGGGTTCTCTGTGCAAGTGTAGAACTCACTATACATCCCCACTTTTGCTTGTGCAGAGGGCTCAGAGTAATAAGTTTCTGAGGCTATACATACTGGAGAGAACTTAGTCCGATTGTACCCTTTGTGAAATAGTGCAAGAGAAAAATGCATTGTTGATCATACTGCAAACCAGTTCTCTCATCTGTACAGATTTTTCATGTTAAACCTTCAATTTATAATGAATCCAGACACTTGTTTGCTGTACATTTAAAAGCAGTGAAATTACATGGTTTGGACTTGTTCTGTGCTTTGGAAAAGGCAGAGATCTTTGTTTGGTTTTCTCTGTTCAACATCGTTTGCATTCCAGGCAACCAAGGTGTGCTCTTAATTTTTAAAAAAAAATTATTCCCTATTCCTCTTCAAACATGAAATGTATTCTGTTCTCATTAATTTTTCATTAACTGTTACCAAATCAAAATATACTCTTTCAGCATGATTTTGTCTTCTTGGGGATTTTCCTTATCTTGTGCTTGCCTTTCTTTTCAATGTACTAAAGAATGCTGAAGATTTTAAAAACAAATACACTGGACTGTAATTCCCCCACTCAAAAACACACGTCTCTGCTAATTTGAAATGGAGTTTAAAACAATTATTCAGCATTGTTATGTAATGCTCAGTAATCATTTGTGTTCAGTAAAAGTTAAGTATCAGGCTTCTCCGGGGGGAAAAAAAAAATTGCCTCCCTGTCATATCAAATTATTTATGGTGGTTTTGTAACTTAATGTTAAATGAAAAGGAGTACTTGTGGCACCTTAGAGACTAACCAATTTATTTGAGCATGAGCTTTCGTGAGCTACAGCTCACTTCATTGGATGCATCCAATGAAGTGAGCTGTAGCTCACGAAAGCTCATGCTCAAATAAATTGGTTAGTCTCTAAGGTGCCACAAGTACTCCTTTTCTTTTTGCAAATACAGACTAACACGGCTGTTACTCTGAAACCTGTCATTTAATGTAAAACCACATCCTGGACAGCTTGTTATGGAAGGTAGTTGTTTGGCAAGTATACTTAATACACTTAAATATAGCCAAGTATTCCTTTTAGTCATGTGTGTTCTTTACTTTTAGAACACTTTACTGGGCTCTTTTAAAGAGGACACTGAATAAACTGATGCTTACATACAACTATATGTACTTCCTAGACTGTCAGTTTCTATTTTGGATAGGAAGATTTATGGAAAGCTAGTTATAATGGTTCTAAAGTGATTGTTGCATGGGAGCACACTAACTATATGCTATTTAATACTGTTAATAAGCATTTGAATGCAGTAATTCTGGTTTATGGCACACATAACCAGCTGTTCACTGCCACAGTTAGCAGAGTTGAAGTGGAGTCTCATGGTGGTGTTTACATGAGCCTTTCTCCTCAAGCAAATGTAAGTGGTGTGTCAGTATCTTTCTCGGGCTTTGCTGAAAGTTGGGACACTTCTGCAGCTGCTTGTAATTACATGTGCTGTTGATCATTGGCCAGTTTAGCTTGTGGGAGCCTATTTAGGATTTTTGGCTTAATGTTTTGCTGAAATTGTGAACTACTTTCCATCAGAACAGAAATGACATTCACTTGACATTCAGGCTCAGCCCTTATGTAAATTGATGTGAGCTGCACCCATTAATGCCAGGGCTGAATTTGACCCTTATACTCTATCCAAAGTGGACCTCCCACATTATTATCCGTTTGTCTCCAATCTACACTTCCTCTAAAGTTTTGGAGAACTCAGCTGCACAAAGTATCCCCCACTACTGTATTGGATCAATTTCATATAGTTTAGTTTAATATTTGCACAGCACTGAGACTGCTTTTGGGGATTTCATTGGGCTGTGAATGACTAGGTCAAATCTCAAGAGTTGGCTTTATTCTGAGGAGCTATCAGTTGCTTAAGTCTATAAAATATTAGGACCAGCAAAATGTTTTGTGATAGATGATTTGTATAACGGGCTGGTTGGTAGCAGTTGCTTTTTTTTTGAAAACTCTAGAGCTGGTGCTAGGATAGCTATGCTTTTTATTATTACTGGCTGTCTGTTTTAGCCAGTGGGCACTATTGTTGGTGGATCATCTTGAGACATGTCTTGGGAACTTCCAGCACACCATTAAATTGGCTTGAAATTTTATGCCAGTGAATTCCTCATCAAAGAAGAAGCTATATCCCTGGTGTTCGGCTTCAAAAATTTCACTAAAGCACAATGCAAGTCATAATGTCACCTTGCTGCAATTTGGCATGAACAGATGACTGAATAGGTAAATCGTCCACCTGGTAGTGAAACTCTACACTACAAAATATTTTTAAAGGACCAAAATATGAGTCCTCTGATTAAATGTACTGGCTAGTCAGCAGCTCCCTTTATCACAGTGCACTCATTTAAAAAGGGTCTTTTATGGAATGTAACCATAAATGTTTACTGGCAAGTTGCAAGTTTGTGTGATATTCTAGTCTTGTGGCCATCATTATTAACAATCCACTCTCCTGGTTAGCTGTGCGCAGCCTATGATTCTACAGTCCCCAAGCTATGATTTCACAATAACAAGGAAAATTGTTTATCAGTTTGGTTACCAGGAAAAGCTCCCAAACCACGCTCCAGCTCCTCAGAAAATCCTGTAAATAAACAGACCTTACAAAGGGTGAAGTAAGTTCTAGAGTAGAAGGACCTCTATTGTGTACCCCCTATAACCAGCCTCCGGCTGTCTCAGCAGATTTCTACTGTACCAAAAAAGATATGCAGGACCCAAGTCAGTAAAAGATTAACTTATAAAACTTTCTACTTTGAGTTGGAACTGGAACTAAAATGTAAAGCCACTACGAGCTTTAGAGACCTAAGCCTAGAGCCCTAGCTTGTTGGGCTAGGGCTTGTCTTCTAATAAGTATTTACGCAGTCCCTAGTGCTGACTGGGTCTTTTAGGTAATATAAATACCGAGGACAGGTGCAATAAGCTCTCTCTGACAACTGCATATACACTAACTGAATTACAAAGCTGTCACTATCAAAATATTTTATTGACCCCTTTGGCACATCCCTATTAAAAATATGAACAGAATACATTAGCACACCAAATAGGCCAATAGGCCGTATGGGTTTAATGGATGTCAGTGGAAATAAAATAAATTTTTCTTTTAGTTTTGGTTATGACTATATAGAAACAAGTTATGCTATTGGAAAAGATAGTAGAAGGCGCACAAGTTAAGAGGAAAGGAATAAGCAAAACATTGCTCAGAAAGGGAATTTAATGGAGGTCTCTGAAATCTGTTTTACAAAGAGAATAGGTCATGGTTGTCCTGATGGCTATTCGTAGATAACAGAACAAGGTGTTAATGAAAATCAAATAAAAACAGATGCCACAAAATGCTTTTGCAATTTTATTCAGTGGCTTATCAACACAGTTCTGTGCTCTAGTCATTATCATAGATGTTAGTGGTGGAAAAGGCCAAGATGGTTAGATACCATCCTGCTAGTGCAGGACTGTTCCCTGCAGTACATTTTCTAGTGTTTTGTCCATTTTACTAGGTAAGAAGGGGCTTCCCGGGGGAGATTGTTCTACAACCTCAGAAAACTCATTGTTAGGGAAAATTTTCTGATCACTCCCTTTCCATGCACCACCTCAAACAATTCCATTTTTTCCTTGGTGTTTATAATCTGCAAATGCTTGAAGATCTTACTGCAAAAATCTATTGCCTAGTGTTACTTCTGGGGGAATTCTGCACTTCTGGTGCATGCACAGAATTAATGTCCTCTGTAGATTTTTTTTTTTTTCTCCCCAGAAAATAGATTCTGCCAGAGACACTGCAGTTACACCTTTTGCCCACCAGTAGCTGCTGTGGCGCCAGAAGTGAGGGCAGCTGGCTCTGGGCTGGAGCAGCCAGCCTCAGAGAGGGAGAAGGAGAGGCTGTGTTCCTCACAGCACCCTGCCTATTGGGTCAGGTGAGGGGACATGGGATATTGGGGGGGGAAATAGGCACATGGGTCTGCTGAGGGGTTCAGAAGGGCTAGTGGGGGTTCAGACTGGGGAAGGGGCACAGGAGCTAGTGGACTAACAGCATTGAGCCAGTGGCTGAATGGGAGTTGGGATGCAGGGCCTCATGAGAATGTGTAAGTGGGGATGCAGGGCATTATGGGGACAGGATGGAGGGGAGTTGCTGAGAGGTGCTGCAGGGGTGAGGAGGGATGGCTGAGTGGGGATGCAGGGACATATGGATACAGGGCAGATGTGCCTGAATGGGAAAGGCTGGGGGTCAGTCAGGGTCTGCATGGGGGAGGCTCCCCAACTCCCTAACAATCTCTCCCTCCCTTCCCCCACCCCCAAAAAACAAACAGAAAACTTTCCATACTTCTCCCACCCACACTCAACAACGTTCCGGGTTCACTCCCAGGCTCCTGCCCAGCAATTACTTCCCTCCCCCTCAGCTCCTCCATTACCCCTGACTCCCCACAAGCCTTTGCACTGCTTCTGAGGGATGCAGGAAAGTCTGTATTGTAGTATAAATGAATTATTACTCAAAATTCTGTATTCATATGCCTAGTAAGGAATCTATTTGTCAAAAAACATTTCCTGAATCTTTTGTTGTCTGTAATGTTAAACATACTTGTGACAGGTATTTTAAAATAAATTACCAAAATAATTGAAACCGGCATGATTATATTGTTATTTTGACTAATAAAATATGCAGAATTTTAAAATATTGTGTGCAGAATTTTTAAAAAAAATTTGCACAAATTTCCCCCAGGATTTATTAGTGTTCTGGGGTACATAGGGAGTTAAATAAAGGACATTCTATGTATGTCGACTGAATTTCCTTATGATTGTTTTATGCCTCCCTCACAGTTATGGAAACTTCCTCATTTCTAAGGATCCTTTCAAATATAGGATATGCCATTTTGGGGCATGATCTCTAGCGGTGCTTAACACCTGTACTGGCCATTGACTTTAATCAGAGTTACAGACACACAGCACCTCTGAGGAGCAGACCCTTTTGTTTTGAAAACTCTGAGTGCCAATTGCTGTCTATTTCATTATCTTCTCGTTTAACCAAATGACCCCTGGGAGGATTTCAAAGATCCATGCACTTATAACAGATTCATCCTCTAGGATGAACTGAGCCCTTTAAGCCTAATATCTGTAAGGTGTGTGATTGATAAGACTTTGCTTTCAGACTGTCCATCTCCTTTACTGCACACCATTTTCCAGTCCGAATCTATGCAAATATTTTCAAGGTAAAATTGCCCTCTAGAAATGGGAGTCTCTCCTAAATGGGAGGCTTTGGTTTCCAGTTGTGTAACTAACTGGGATGAGAGAATAGGTGGTACTGGGCTAATGGGTTAGAACGCTTTTCACATATAGGTTAATGGACTAAAGCTAGCTGAAGGTGATAGTAACTGAAAATTGTTACCATCTACTGGCTTCTGGTGACCTGTGTAACATAAGCTGGTGGTCTCAATCCAATTCATAGTTGACAGGTGTGACACTCTACCTCAGGGGAACACCCTGTACCCCCATGTTCATCCTTATAATATGATTTTGTGGTATCCGATGCAAAATTTGTCATGTCAGGTGTCTTTGGAAGGCTCATGATACACTGAGCATTGTTGTTGTAGTTAATATTATAGGTTGTAATTTCATGTGTAAGGTTATGAGGCTGAAAATGTGTCCTCATGGCTTAAAACAAGCCGAGGCAAAACTCTCCAGGAGCAGAGGGGCAGTTCACACCTCATCAGGGCATGTATGGGACAAACCCAGCCCAGCCTCTCAGAAACAAAGGACACTGGTTTAGGCAGCAACAAAGGATTTGTTGGACTCTCAAATGAGTCACCCCCCTTCCCTCGGTCAGTTTGGGACTACGGATGAGGTAATGCTCACCTGACTCTGAAGGGGGTGGGGCAAAGCCAAGAGGGAAGAAAGAACATGATAAAGGAGAGATGTTTACCATGCTCTTCCTCTCTCTTCCACCTCCATCTACAGACATCACCACCAAGCAATTGAAGCACTGATCAAAGGGGAGAGCCTGTCTGAAGGGCAACCAGCCGGCCTGTGGTGAGAAGCATCTAAATTTGTAAGGGCACTGAAGTGTTAAGATCAGCTTAGAATCATTTTGCTTTTATTTCATTTGACCAAATCTGACTTGTGCTTAGATTTTAAGTCAATCTTTTGTAGTTAATAAATTTGTTTATTCTACCTGAAGCAGTTTGTTTGGTTTGTGGTGTGTCAGAAACTCCCCTTGGGATAACAAGCCTGGACATATCAATTTCTTTGTTAAATTGATGAACTCATGTAAGCTTGCAGCATCCAGCGGCATAACTGGACACTGCAAGATGGATGTTCCTAGGGTTGTGTCTGGGACCGGAGATATTGACTAGTGTCATTCGGTTGCACAATCCGAGCAGTGGCTGGCAGAAAGTGCTCATGTAGCTGGGAGCAGCTTCCATGCCAGAGGCTGTGCGGGACCAGCCCGGGAGTGGGGGTTCTCACAGCAGAGCAGGGTAAGGCTGGCTCCCAGAGTCGAGGATTGGAGTGACCTAGCAGATCACCGGTCCAGATAACACCAGGGGAATGTCACAACAGGTCTATTCACAGAAAGCACGGCCACAACTGGCACCCTTGTTACCAGTCTCAGCAGAGATGTCAAAGACTGAATGGAGATGGAGGCTGTGCTTCTCGCAACTCTTCAAGTGATCCTTCCAAGTCAGGATTGAGGCATGTTGGCAGCGAATGAGAGAACTTGCACTGCTGCCGCCAGTATCTTTAGTGAATAAACAGAAGACTTCACAAGCACATAAAAATCATCATCAAATTCTTATTTTATGCACTTTCATTTGGCAATGCTAACCACCTGACCACAAATACATTACGTAAGGGCAGATCGATGTACCCGACATTTTAAACAATGCTACTACTTCTGTTCCTAAATGGTGGTATCATAAATGCAAGGTTTCAGTGCTAGCAGACTTAGGTTTTATTAATTTGAGAAACTTTTGGTGGTGGTTGTCCTTTGTGACTGAAACATACAATCAACCCTAAGACTTGAAACAAAATAAAGAGAGAACGCAGTCTTGCAAGTCTCCCCCTTTTGTATTCTACATAATTTCTATGCTGAGTATTCATTATTAAACAGGCTATTGCTAAAATGAATCTTCAATACATTTGCAATACAAAACAAGGTGGTTATGTAATCAGGTTAGCTTTATGAAGGCATCTCCACACTGGGTTTAACCTTGACCTGTTTACATCATCTTGTCTAAGTTGCATAGGTTTGTAGATGTTAACATTATTATAAAGGACTGCTGGGGTATCAGTACCAAACTGCCACTGATGATAGTTGGTTTGGATGGCCTTCCATGGTTGGGTTGACATGAATGAGGTGTAGCCATGGAAGGAGTTACCTCTATGAAGTGGTGACTGTGATGTTGGGTTGCTGCTGTACATGTGAGTTCTGGAGGGTTGTTTGGTTTGATATGTGCTATTAGCCGACAAGCTACTGAATGGATCTGAAGGAGTATTGGCACTTCCCTGGTTGCTGCTGCTAGTGAGGCTGCCTTGGGTGGTGGTGCTCTTGTTTAGCAAGAAGGGCACTGTGTGTGGGGGAGATCTCAGTCCCATCACTGGCTTGGACAAAGCATAGAGATGTCGAAACTCTTCATCAAAGAGCTCTACAACTTGGCCAGTGAACTTGGAAAGGAAGTTCCGGTGAACCTGGCCACACAACCATGTGAAGCTGGAAGAAAAGAGAACATAAAGTCAGTGTTAACCTTGTCCATGAGGAACTGGAGAACAATGCAAAGATGATGCCAATGGCTTGTGTATTATATTGTTGAAACCTATGGTCCAAATGTATTAACAAGATTGGTTTTCCAGGTGAGATGCAAGTAACTTAATGTCAATCCCCTGTTTTTGATATGATAAACAGTGTTATTACAACTGCCTCTGAAGCCTTCAAGAACCTTGTCAAGTTGACTAACCCTCTAAAGGGAGTGGTGTGAGCCAAGTCTGTTATATAAAAGTTAATTCCAACAAGCGCAGTGATAGTTTGGGTATTTGTATAGATCACAATGAGTCAAATCTACCACTTGAATCTTATCCAAAATCCCTCACTTATTCACACACCTCTTTCACCTTGTCAGAGTGAGGGAACGGGTCTTTTTACTATAATATCCCACCTTATTAAAGTGCCTTCCAGCAAAAACCAAAACAAACAAGAATTCTGAAATGTGTGCAGTGGAAGCCCTGCAGCTGACATGTGTACCTTGTTGCATTAACTAGTATCACTAATATAGTGTTAAACAGCAAGTATGTTTGAATATTTCAAAATCTGTACCTTTAATTGGGCTTTCGTGTTGTATTACTCTGGTTGTACGTCATACACGCACACAAAGAGAGAACTGTCCATATTCAAAGTTGCATCACTTTAGCCAAAGGAGCGATCTTGAATCAATTTAGTTAACTAATGCAAAAGACTATGTGGATACTGAGCCAAAGGACACATGATGCCTGTCTGTCTATCCTGCAAGCAACACTGTAGTATTTGAGTATCTAATAAGCAGAAAGAGCCAGATCCAACTCATACTAAGTTAAAGAGACTCTCCATTGACTAATGAGAAACGGAGCAGGCACTAAATTAATAAGGCAAGCAGGAACTGGCTGATTTTAAAGGAAGAGCCACATACCTTATGTGTAATAGTTCTGAGAATAATAAACCTATATTAACCTGTTTCCTGCAGTTGTATCCATAGCTGCATCTTCTTTCAGGAACTATCCAACTCTTCCAGTGGAAACTTTTATCTCCACGTTGGGTCATTAGCATATTTTCTATGTACAGCGTTCCCGCTTCTGAGGGGAAGGCTCAGGGGAGGCAGTAATTTTTACCATTAGTATAAACTCATCCAAAAAGCATAATTCAAAACACAATAGACTATTTGTGCAGTTTATGCGAAGATCTGAAAACACTGCCTAATGTACAATTTTAAGATGACTCACATTAGGTAAGAAATACTGGGTGTGAAAAGGATCCTTCCAGCCTGAGACTAATGCTATTTTATTAATTCACTCCTTAGTAGATCTTTCTCTGGAGTAATTCTAGTATTTTGCCTCCCTAGCCATGTAGAACAGCCTGTTCCGAGTTTATTCTTAATACATTGGAGTCCTGTTTTTGACTGTATCCTCTCACCTCTCTCAGCAAGTTCATTTGGAAACTGTCAGTGCAATGTTGTGGACTTCACTGGCAGCTCCTGACCCTGAAATTCTTTACTTTTCCTTTGTAGCTAACATTTACAACACCATAGGTGTCCATGGTGCTTCAGAGATCAGATTTAAATCTGAACTCACCTTGTGGATGGGAGCTCAGTTTTGCTCCAGCTCTTCTCCCACTGATGTTTTTACCACTGACTTTAATGGGAGCAGAGTTGTGAGTATTTCTGAAAATCCCAACCGAGTTAAGTCTCTTTGTACTGAAGAGGATATAACACTGCATGTTATAAGAAGGGCAATTAGATCTACTACTAGCTTCAGTATACCTTGTGCTCAGTTGTATACAACAGGCACTATTTTAAGTGCTTTGTCTTTTTGCATTTTGAAGACACTACAGCAGAAATTATTTCTCCAGATTCCATAAAAAAAAAGTCATACTAATTGATCTGATGAGTAAAATCAGCTGAAAACCTTATGATGTGTTTCATATTTGTTCGTGTTTGCTCTTTTTGCCTTTAATGGGCTCGGATTTGGAATCATGAGATCTGGGTAATCAGCAAGATGGCATTTGTGGTGTTGGCAGACCCGGGGAGAGCGGCGGCTGCTGCCAGGGGGTCAGTTCTGAAGTCAGTGCTGCCCACCACGAGCATGACTGGAGAGATTTGCTGCTGCTGGCAGGCAGGGATGCTTTCAAACCTGTCCCCTGGTCAGCAGCCCCCGCTCTCTGGCTGGACACTACTTACGTCTGGGGTCAACCTGGGACAGCTTGATTCACAGGATAGTGAGGAGTTTACTTAAAGGACTGTGCCTCAGAGATGTATAAAGTAACCTTCCCTGAGCAGGGACCATCTCTTACCCGGTGTCCCGTTTTCAGCTAAGGGAAATATGGTCACCCTAAGCGAGGGGTTCACTCTCCAGGGCTTTTAATTTGGCCTCTTTTATGAGCACTGAGAGCGCGCACACAAATAAATACTTGACCTAACATTGCTAAAGACTGATTTGATTATATATGTGAGAGAATTAGAAAAAGTAGGCTTTATAATACATACAATGTTCCAACAGCCCAAAGCCAGAGGTATAGGTGATAAAACTGTATGGAAACTACCCCCTAAACCAGATTCAAACCCTTCTAATGATCCATGACAAAAAGGTAAGCTGATGTGATTTTGCGTTAGCTTTAAGGCCTACACAAATGAGACTCTTAAGGAACATCGGTTGCAAAAGTGTCTCTATTATCATCACTCATCAAAAAGGCTCGTTTGCATTGATCTTCCCCAGGAGTATAAGCTGCTGGCTAAGACTGAGGGTTAACTGGGGTTGGGATAGGGGAATGAGGAGAAAACAACAAGAGTGAACAAAGTAAAAGCTAGCAAGCCTATAAAAACAACACATGGTATGTGAGCCTATGGTAAACACGGCAGGGCTTGATGGAGTTAAACTGTGTATAAAAGATTTGGTATTCACCACACCCTCTGCTGGCCTGAGTATAAGGTTATGCAGTTTGACAAGGCTTTTGAGGTTAGAGCAGCTTGCAACAGCAATGATAAATGCAAGGCACGAGTCTGAATATGAATGGTGGGTGGGTGTGCTAGCCATTTTACAGCAAAAAGAAAATCTTTGCTAGAGAAAAAGTCTGCTTTCTCCATTCCCTCACATTTGCTTTCCTTACATACACATTCAATACAACATGGATTTCCTGGTATGTTTTTTACGTATACTAATAGCATTCAAGCATCTTCAGTCAGAAGATTAAAAGAACACAAAAGTAGAAAGAACAAAAATAAACTGTCCTTGAAAAAGCACCCAATGTATGTGTCTCTCACGGTCTGATGAGAACTGAACACAAAATGGCTGTCTGTCTCTATGGCCAGCAGAGATCTTGTCTATGCACACAGGTTGTACCACTTTATCTGTATCCCCCGCTCCCTCTACACACAGTGTGGACACATTTATACTGGTATAAAAGTTCTTATACTGGTCAGACCTCCCAAAGAGCATGACAGTTAAAAAAAATAATACAATTTGGATCTTTTTCTTCACCTTCTGGTTTCTGAGCCGGTAGGATTCACGTGAGTCAAGTTTTCAAGATTTTCTCTGTAACCATGAAGATTAGAAATGTAGTTTTTTAAACATGAACGCTCAGATGCTCATGCAATCTCCTAACCTTAGCATCTGGGGCTTTAATTAACACTCCAAATGTTGTGAGACTTATAATAAAATTGCAAGAATTAGCAACACTACATGTTGGAAGGGAAATTAATTAAAGTGGGCTGTTCGGTTAAAAACAATAAAACCACACCTCTAACTAGAATAGTTATACCGGTATGCAAACATTGCAGGCCAGATGTTACAGGCGTAATTAACAGAAAATAAAGGCTAGACGTATCACATCTGCTAAGGTGGATGGCAGGAATCTAGCGTTTCTACTTTCCTTTCAACTAGCTAACTTGTCATATAGCAAGTGAATCTCCAAACAGAGGCTGACCTATGCCACATTAAGAGCTCCGTAAGGTGATGGAAATGTACATGTCTCCTGGTAAAGATTTGCTGATGACATGAAAAATGTGGTAAGCGCAGTATTATGGGCAGCTTTCTAGTTCTGCTCCACAATCTCTTTTGTGCCAGCCATGAACAGTTAAGTTAGATCCTAGTCTTTACTAGGATAGGCCATCAGCTCTAGAGCTGGTCAACATTTTTTGAACTTTTTTTTTTTAAGCAGCATATATTTGAAAATGATAGCTTTTATGAGAATGTTTTGGTTCCAGCAAAATGTTTCAGTTATTTGAAAACTTCCAGCTACAAATTTTCAATTTTTTTTAAATGTTTTATTTATTTGTGAGGGGGAAAATAGCAATTTTTTTAAAAATTATTGATTTATTTTTGGTTTGCTATTGTGTAAATTGTGATTGGGTACAGGTTGTGGCATGCTGTCACTTGATGTTTTCCTGACTCTTCGATTGGATGGATATTCACATAAATACTTGAGATATTCACTCCAGCTGTGTCTCATACAAGCATCTCTTTGGTTTGGAAAGTTTTCAGAAACCACAAAAGATATTTCCTTGCAATATTCAAAACAGAAACAATTATATTTTCAAAATGTTTCATGAAAAAAGGAAAACTGTTGACCAGTTCCAATCAGCTCCAATTTTCTCTGGTAGAGACTGAACCAATTAATATTTAGATCCAAGGAACTTCAAACTTCGCAGCCTATTGCCCTTTGTATGCCCTGTGTCTTAAAACCACAAAAGTGGTGTTATGTGTATAAATGTTATTTATTATTTGTATTAGAGTAGTGCCTAGATGTCCCAATTGAGATCAGAGTCCTCTGTACTAGACATTATACCCTGAATAATTTACAATCGAGACAGACAAAGGGTGTGGGAAAATAAGGCTTATCACCACATTTTTTATAGTTGCGTAACCAAGCTACAGAAAGATTAAGGGTGAAAGCTTAGCACGACAGAAGTCAATGGCAAACCTCACATAGGAAGTCTGGGGGGGTGGGGCTAAGAATTGGACCCAGATTTCCTGAGTCCCAGTTCAACACCCTAACCACATCGCCAGCCTTCCTCTCAGCAGTAGAGTTTTAGTATGAACTTGCCACAGTTCCAGACTGCACAGTAACTACCACGTATAACCACGAATGACTTGCAACATGCTATCTTTTTTTCTGAGAATGAGGATAGCCAAACTTTGCTGTGCAGGGTAAATAGTCCCTGTAACACAATTTGACCATTACATGGTTATAAAATGGTTCTCAGAAGGAAAAAAAAACCCACCTCAAAACACTTTAAGGGGAACCACTCTTGATCCTCAGTGTGGTTAGGGCCTATGAATCATAATCCAGAGTAAACCTTTACTTTCCGAAATACTTTTATCTGTAACCCAGCCTTCATGTGTACAGCACCTAACGCAATGGGGCTCTGATCCCTGAGTAGGACCCCCCTAAGTACAACTTCAATTCAAATAATAATAGAATTAACCTCAGGTAGAACATGTGATGACTGGTCTCACCTGTATGATCCAGAGAGAACGTATCTCCAATCAGAGATGATGAATTTTTCCTGGATTTGCCCTGAGAATTTCCTGCCTGACTTGGCACAGTAAACCTCTCCAGTAACACTTCGGACTGAAATATTCTAGAGAAGACCAAAAACAACAACCAGTAAACACATATTAAAATTCATCATCCTATTGCAAAATTTAGCTGGTAATCTTTCTTCTCCCCTAGCCTGTATTGCTTAGTTTCCCCCTCCCACTGCTAGGATTTCTTATTTAATTCCCCAACTGTATATTTTAATACTGTAAAGTGCAGTTGCATAGAATTTAGACTAAATCTTTGACAGACTTTGTCATGTGATGCAATGCCATTGATTTCAATGGGTGCGCAAACTGGGCTATATATTTGGCCTTTGTATGGAAACCTATACAAAATGGAGCTATGCTGTACAGTATTGTAAATTTTTGGACATAGCTGGGCCCCCCCCAGCTCTATGACTGTGGCACAACACCTTTTGAAATGAACGGCAGGGGTATGTCCATAGCTGTGACTAGAATTAGATCCCTAGAGTCAAATCCTCAGCTAGTGTAAATTAGTGTAACTTCACTAGCTTCCAGGGAACTATGCCTATTTGTACCAGATGAGGATCTGGTTCTTAGTGTTTTACGTTGTCTCTAGTATAAAACATCTCGGGCTAAAACCCACTCCTCTTACTAATGAGGCCCTGAGCCTACAAAGACTTACACATATGCTGCACTTTACACCTTGTGAGTATTATTATTATTTGTAGTACCATAGGGCTAGTGTCACAAAGAAACTTACGTATTGCTACACTTCACTTAGGCATCTAGAAAATCACTGGGAATCACAAAGCCTGGGTTAGGCGCCTTGGCTCCCTAGACAATGAATGGGGAAAGAAAGGTGCCCTAGAATGGGGTTCCCAAATGCCATCATGTTAAGTGGTTCCTTGGCCCACCTAAGCTAGCCAATGGGAGGAGCCAAGAGGAAAGGTGTGTGAAAGCCCCTCTCTTGTCTCAGAGATAGAGGCCTAAGTCTGGGCCACAGGAAGTTTCTTCCCTCTGCCTGGGATTCTCAGCGGCATTCCCTCTCTTGCAGTAAGGTGCCAGCACCATTTTGGCAAGAAGCTGGGAGTAGAGGGGGAGGTGCTCCCTCACAGCTTTTAGCCCAACGGTTAGGGTACTCACCTGGGCTTTGGGAGAGACCAAGTCTCTCCTCAGCTGACTGCCCTAATCACTGGCCTCTGGGATATTCTAACATAGCCCTCCTCTGATCTCACAGCTGTTGATGCTGTTCCACTGTGGATTAACTAATGAAAGAGTTATTGGGCCAGAGATAGACATCAAGCAAGTAAGCAAGCCCAAGAATGACTCCGTAGCCTGGTGGTTAAAGCACTCACATTGGACAGCCAGGATCCAGTCCCTCTGCTCCAAAGACTTTTTAAAATTATTTCTTCACAGTGAAACATTCCTCCCCTTACTCCCAGCTGCTTTGTAGAAGCTCGCCTATATGGGCCCAATCTGCTACGTGAGTTCTCAGCGTGCTTGCTGGATCGGGCCCTGTAGGTGAGTTAGGTGGCAGAAAGCCTGACTTCTCAATATTCACGCAATGCTTTCGGGCTCAGGCGTCCGGACAACTGGCATGGGGCTGCAGTGCACACGCTCAGAGGCAGACACATTGGTGCCTCGGGAGCTTTTACTGCGAGACTGTAGGCACTGAGTGAGTTTAGGGTTTGGTGACAGCAGAGCAGGGACTTTATGAATCCCAGTGAGGCACAATTCTGGGATTTAGGCATCTGAAGTGGCAGTTAGTCACCTAAATCCTTTTGTGAATCTAGCCCATAATGCCCTAGCATAGACCAGGATGCCACTGTACTTGGCTCTAGTTCCATTGATTTCCACAGCACTACTTGCCAGGTATAAAGTTAAGCACATGTGCTTAAGTCTTTGTAGGATCAGGGCCCTAACAGATCAGTCGTGTTCGTTGGATGAATAAAAGGGAGCACACTTTGGCTCATAAGTTTTTAAACACTGTGTTTCAAGAAGGCATATTTTCAATAAACAAACCAGCCTGTTAGTTCTTGTGCTTCCCCGGCTTTGGGATTTAACAATGGTTCAAACACCATCATGAAAATTTTTAATTAGCCTCAATTTACTTAGAAACTTGGGGGCCATTTATAGAAGAAAGTTTATTTCTTTATTCAGTTTTCTTTCACATAGTTGAAGACAAATTATGCTAGCAGCCAGATACTTGTTATATCACAATTCAAATTAATACCCATGATACTGAGTTACAACAGAGGAGTATGAGTCAAAACAAGTTCGACATTAGGAACGAAAGCTCTAAGGCTTTAAGAGTTTTGTGTAATCAGCGATACCTTGATGTGATCCTCTCCAATCTGCACCTTGTCACACATCTCACTGAAGAGCTTTATATTGCTTTGATCAAGCAACAGATAGACGAAAACACCTCGTTTGTTAGCTGCCTCTAGCACATCACAGAATATCTCAGTATCAGTGAAAACATCCATCATAATGGCCAGAACCTAGGGAGAAAAGACATTGGTGTAAGCAGAGCAAAGATATATGATTTTGGGATACCAGGAAAATATAATGCTTATTTTACAAATATAAGTTGAAATGTTGTGTTGGAGAAGGGAAAATTTTATATAGATCCCTTTCCTTGAATATAGATGAGCATCCAGTTCAAAGGAATATCTTGATATTGCTTTATTGCTCATATAAAACCAGTCTAAAATATTTTTTCTTTATAGGTCCTTTTACTAAGAAACCTTAGAGTGGCCTAGGAATTTGTAGCCCCGGGTTCAGTAATGGGGAAAATAATGAAAAATAGCTAAAACAGGATTATTTCATACAAGATACACACCGGGCTTAGCAAGTAGGTGAATTTCTCCCACAGATCAAATGTATGCAGTATGAATTCATAGAAAGAAGCTTCTTCCATGTTACCCCTCAAGCCTGGAGCAATCCTCAATTGTACAACTTTCTGTATGTGGGTGGACTCAGGTTAGAACCAACATTTAGAGTTCATTTTCAGAATGAGTTTCATAAAACCTAATGTAAGCAGAGTCAGGATGAGCTCTACCCTGACATCTGGTGGCGAGTCATGGTGGGTTGTGGAAAAGAACTTCAGGGGCTGATCTCATTTGCATAGGCACACCCACCCTGCCTAGATGGTCACTTTGGCTGCTGTAGGAGCCCCAGTTTCTCTGTTATTGGGGCAGGAATAAACTGTTATTATCCTGATTATGTGAATCAAGGACAATGGAACTGTACTTGGCCTTTTGTTATGATGGAGGGACTCACCATCAACTAAGCAGCCCTCGATAGGCAAGGGTCATGGGTTCCAACACCCAGTGAATGGAGAGAGGTTGGGGACAGGTACTAATGCTTGGTGGCATGGGCTCCTTGGTGAGGGCCTTACATGCTAATTGCACTTCTCTCCACTGTAGAATATCAGAACTAATTTTGACTCTATTAGGGGTTTAGTTACAGGCTGCTGAACTGAATTCACTTTGGGCTAATGGTGTAGCAGCACTGAGGCTCCCCAAGCTGAAATCAGTGAGTGTTGTGTTAAGTAGTGGGGAAGCCTGAACAGCTCATGGGGGTGGCTGGCAAAGCAGAGCCCCATGGAGAGGTGGGGAAATCAGTTTTGGACCATGTAAGGTGCCCCTTACACCCCCCCCCCCACCCAGGTTGGGAGGTAAACATTTGCAGATAAACTTTTGAACTCTGGGGCTGCCCTGACCAGGGACAGAGATCTTTGGGTGATTTTGGGTTGCTGGACTCAAGAACCAAAGGGAAAGAACACGCTCCAATTTGCTTGGGGTGGGTTATGAATCCTGTTGGTGGTGTTTCCCCAACATAATGCCACATTGTTTCTCTCTGTTATTAAAAGGCTTTTTGCTACACTCAGACTATGTGCTTGCGAGAGGGTACGTATTGCCTCTTGGAGGCGCCCAGCGGGGGTGGTATATATTTGTCACAGGTCACTGGGTGGGGACTTGAGCCGGTTTTGCATTGTGTTATTGGAATGGAACCCCTAGATACTGAACCCGGCCCTTGTTGCTGCCATCTCTGACGGGCAGAAGGGTTACACTAATATTAATAGAATTTTTTTCAATTATTTTTAACGTAACTTTATTTGGGATTAAACATCCCCCCCCCCCCCCCGGCACTGATTACACCCAAACTGAGCTAGTGCATGAGAGTCTCAAAGTGAAACTGACTAGAAACCAAAGGAAACAAATCTTCTGGCTGCTCTAATTTACACAAGTGGGTTAAACTGGCCCCACAACAGCTAGGATTCAAGATGGAAGTATAAAGGCACCTTTGCCCCCTATATTCCTTGAGCTGCACATTCTGTGCTGCGTCTCCTGGAGTCATCAACAAAAAATGAAATTTATCTGACTACAGCATAAGAGCTCTTGCAACTTTCACTGTAAAAGCCTTTTTAATAGTCTCCTCCAAAGTCTCACTCACAACTCCATTCTATTCACGTGACTCAGCAACATTCTGGAGGACTAGGTGCCTCCTGGTTGAAGGACAACCTGTTTAGATAAGCCAAAGTAGCTGCAGGCTGACAGAAGTGCCAGGTGTCCCATCCCTTTAGAGAGAGTAACTTGCAGCACTCGTTGTGGGTTGTTTATAAACTCAGAAATTACACAGACTATGGGTACTAGTGACCAAGCAAGTGACCAAGTGACTTGGGGTTAAAGCGAAGTTCTATTCTGAAAAGTGTCTGTAAAAATGGCATTGGAGGTTCCATGTTTATTGTCTTGCAAACATCTCCAGATAAAACATTGTTCAGTTTACAAATACAATGATGTATTTTCTAACTGCCAACCCTTCAAACCCAACTTTGAGTCTGAGCTTCTAAACCGATTCTTTCCTTCTCCTGCACCATCACCAGTAACAAAGGTTCCACAGGCCAGATTAGACCCTCACTGACACCTACTCTATCTATTGTCTTCAAATTATGATCTCAGTGACACCTGTCCAAACTCATGGGTTGCACAGATGTACTTGGTTAGAACTTACTAAACAAACCTGTTTGCAGTGCACAAAAAGAAAGAAAACCTAGCTCCTACTTCCTTAGCTTTGTTGGCTCTGAAGGGATAAGGGGAGACAAAAAGAGCAGTGAACACTTATTTTAGTCACTGAAGTAAGAAGATACTGCTCTGAATACACACAGCGAGCAATCTGGTGAGTAAGTGCCATTTTTCCAGTCACTTTTCAAAGCAAAACTGCATGTTAAGGTTTTTACAGTGACTATGCAGCTATCTGGTTCAGACAGGCTGTGTGCTGGTGTCCCAAATACAAAATGGCTGACCAACTAAGATACATTTATTTTATTTGGGTACATTTATTTTAAATAAGAAGAACAAGAGAATTTAGGTGTGCCAGTGAATTAATGTACTAGCTTCTAATCACTGGAGGTCTGGGTTTGAATTTAGCTCAGTCTGGGACATTAGCGAAATTGTTAGCTGCTTGCTTGGTCTTACTCTGGTTTCCCTTAATGCCAAACCCAAACGGCACAGTCGTTACCTTAAGGCCTTCACATAACAAAACCAGCTCCAGTTTTTCACAAGACGATGTGAGAGGTACTGTCCGCAAAGGAGACAGGGCAAGCATAGAATGACTTGTATCACCCCTGCTTAGGCAGAGTTGCATTGGTAAGGCACATACCAGGGTCTGTTCTAACCAAGCACCACATTAACAGTATTTATAAGGAGGGATAAAAACAAACCCAAAGGAAACATGGAGTTTCTCTTTACCTGACTGGTCTTGCTGATGCAGCGGCGTATAATGTCTCTGATGTTGCTGTTCTTCTCTGTTTGGAAATACACAGTGGCACTGGATTTCTCCTTTAGATAGGGCTTCTCTGCTGTGCTCCAGGTGTGAAGCAGGGCTGGTTCACTACCTTCAGATATAGGGAAGTATGTTCCTGACTGAAGAGAGCCAGCATCATTCTGCCTTGGTCCAGTCTCCTTCTCTGCGTGAGATTCGTTAGCATAGTAAGGCTCTCTGGCATTTTTCTTGATATACTGAACTTCCACGGATGACAGAAAAGCCACCTCTCCTTCTGCATTTAAGGCTTCGAGATAGGATTCAGTCCCACCATCCAAAAGGGCATCAGTAGCTAGTCTTACACTTTCATGGTGGCTGAAATCTGCTTTTATTGGCCTGACTGACTGATTCTTGATCTCCTCCAGCCGTTTCCTTATCTTGCCCACATGTCTTGATCGGCTCATTATTCTTTGGATCAGCAGTTGACTGATGCGTATGGCAAGCACTGTGCATATAGACTATACAGAAGAGACCAACACAGCTCACCTTGCATGTAAACAAAGAACAAATGAGCTTCCCACTTGCAGACTCCACTCTGTTGTAAATTCCCTTTTGTTGAAGGAATCATTTGTTAGTAAAAACAAATAAATGTTACTACTGAAGGCAAATTGGCGCCACAAGCTCTCGCTGATTTTGTTGGTACAAGTGTATCCAAAAACTGAAGAGGCTGGTTTGCAGATGTCGTGCTTAAGCAAGGATTCTGTCCCAGATGGAACATAGGTTTAAAGCTGATTAATTCGCTTATCTGATAGACACACACCTTGCCCGGAGGGCACATGAAGAGTTCAACCTCACATTACCCAGTGCTGTCTGATTTAATCACACTTCTTTAATCCCCTCCTTGCAGTACTCTCTGAAGGGTGGGAAGCATTGAGGCAAAAGGAGATACTTTTCCAAGCACTGTTGCACAATCTCCAAAACAGCTTGAGGCTTCTAGGGGTCCCTATAGCATTTATTGTGGAGCCAAACCAACTCAGATGTTAATCTGAATGAAAACATCAGCCATTCCATAATTTCAAAACAGTTTAAAGGGGCTCTGGCCACTGGCTGCATCTGGTGCCACCATGACTGTTTGTTTAAACAAAAAGAAGAAAAGAAAACAAGTTTTAAAATGGACTAAATGTGACAGTTGTGCCCCATGCATAATATCTGACCATTACTTTAGGGATTTCAGTAATTTATTTCTTTTAAAACTACTCACCGTTGAGTGAAAATAAAACAAGCTTATTACTGGGAGGGAATGTTGTCAGATGGCTCATGCAGGGATCAAAGTCTCACAGTGTTTCAGATTCTCATAATTTGATCACATCTTGTGATCTTTTCCCTTAAACCCCCAGCTCCTGGTGCCAAGTGATTGCACAAGAATCGCACCTTCTATTTAAAAAACATCCTGGTGGTGGAGAAAATCTAAAAAACATGGTGCAAGTGCACCTGGAAGGCTGAGAAACGAAAAGGACAACATAAAGAGCCTGAAATTTATTGCTTTTTTAAGAATCTCATGACTTTGGGCCCCGACTCGTGATTTTTGAATGTGTGGGGTTGCGAATATTGCAGGCACAACACCTGTGTTTGACTCTGGTGCTGCCATTCACCTGCTGTGAAGTCTCTTAGGTAAGTGCCATTGACATTGGTGGGAGTTAGGCACCTAAATAGCTTTGTGAATATCACTCTTTATTTCACTGTGCCTGCGGCAGCTGGGACTTGAGGAGTGGGACTGGCAGCAGAGCCCCACACTGCAGCATCCCCCCACTCATCTCTAGTTCCCACACCTATGCATCACTTACTATCTAGGCCCCTGATTCTGGGATCACGTGGAGCAACTTACAAGATGGGACCTAACCTCTAGACATACAGAGCTTTCAAAGAAGGTGTTGAGGGCTCTGGGGTCTGGGCTAGGCTAGCGAAAATGAGACCAGTAGTTCACCACCAATGCAGTTCAGAGCACAAATGTTTTCACCACAGTGTCATTTAAACATTATAGGTCCTAATATTTTCAATGTAAATGTAGCCCAGATCCTACAGTGGTGGCTACTTTATGAATTAATATAATTCATAATAAAAAAGGAAGAAAGTATGCTTATGTTATTGATAAATGTCACACTCTTATAAAATCATTAATATTTTTAAATTGAAATAAATGGGTGGAAAATGCCAACCCTAAAGTTGCGAAGGAGAAGTGTATTTGGAGTCTTTCCTGCCTGCTCTATTAAACGAGTTTACTATGTGCTGGTCTCTAAGAAACAGTTGACTATTTGACGTTAATAAACTGTAGTTTGCCCTCAGCATTGGCGTGCAGCTGCAACAGAAGTGCCAAAAAGTAATTATTCAGTGACCTGCTAAGTGCAAGTATGTGGATGGAAAATTATTTGGCATAATTAATTAGTCATGTAAAATAGCACCTTGTCAACATAAATCAATCCAGTTAACACCTGAACACATACAGTCATTAAAGTCGCTTGTCGTGGCTTTAAAAAAAAAATCGATTCGTCTTCCTGTTGCTCGTTATGGCAGAGAAAATGGAGAAGGCTCATTAAAGCGGCACACGCAACCAGTTCCAGGACGGTTAAACCGTTGTTCCTTTCCGCGCCAGCTGAATGCAGCAGTTATTAACGCAAAGGGATTTTGCGGCGGCTCAGAAGAGTTTCTGTTGCACTGGTGGTGTCGGATTCAGCGGTGCGACGGCACAGAAAGCCCCTCTCAGAGCTCCCTGCGCTGGGGCACCGAGCACCCGCTGCGCTGCCCCCGGACCGGGGACAGGGGCGGCGAAGTCTGCCGGATACCGGAGCCCCCTTCGCGAGGCGGGGAGCCGCGCACACGCCCCGGGGGCTCCCGAACAGTAACTGGAAGCGACGTCCCCGCCTCCCTCGGGAGCTGCGGCGAGCGCGGCCGCTGCGTGGGGTGGGGGTGGGCTCATAGGGGAGGGGGTGTAGCTGGGCCCCCCAACCCCGCCCTTCGAGCGGCCTCCCTTCCATTCCCTGAGGCGCACCCCGCCCACCCGGCAGCGCCCCAGCCTGCGGGGTTCCCCTCTCACTAGGGGTCGGGCAACGGGGCGGGGGAAGCGGAGCAGCCGGGCGGGGGGCGCGCAGTCGTCTCCGGGTATTGCTGGGGAGCAGCCGGTGGGGCCAGAGCCCCGCAGCCCCCTGCCCCGGCCTCCCTGGGGGGCTCCATTTTCGTCGCAGCCCCGCCGCGCGGCAAGGCGAGTCGGCCGGGCTGGAGGGGCGGTGCGCGGCCCTCGTTTCCAGCCGCCTCGTTAGCGCAGTAGGTAGCGCGTCAGTCTCATAATCTGAAGGTCGTGAGTTCGATCCTCACACGGGGCAGCGGTTGCTTTTTTTTCCCCACGCCCTCCCAACGCTAGTCTGAGCTCGGTCGCTGGGTTTCAGAAGCTCCCTGAGGCCCGGGGCCGCAGGGTTATTGCGAGGAGGGGGCTACAAGGCCGAAGCACTTAGCTGAGCCCCCCCGTGTTGGGCTACAAAATCCCACTTCTAAACCCTTGCAGGTGGGTTGTGACCTGGGGGGGGGGGGAGGGTGCACCCTGCTGCGGCCGCACCCTGCAGCCCTCAGTCACCCAACACGCTGAAGTGAGCCCACCCTCTGCCCCCCACCGTGCTGGTCCACGCCTCCCCTCTGGCTGTATCCGTCCCAGCCCCCACATCATGCCATTGGCCGGCCAGGCCCCCACACGCCAAGGAGACGTTTGCCCTTCCTGCGGGAGGCGTGGCGGGGCGGGGAGGAGAGTAGTGCATGTGGTGAAGTGAGTGACAGGAATGGGCAGAGAGGTGGGGTGGTGGGGGATTTTAGCAGCTGTATACTGACTGGGTTGAGGGGAGCAGCAGCTAGATCAGGGGTGGGCAAACTTTTTGGCCCAAGGGCCACATCTGGATATGGAAATTGTAGGGCAGGCCATGAATGCTTACCAAATTGGGGGTTGGGGTGAGGGCTCCGGCTGAGGGTGCAGGCTCTGGGATGGGGCCAGAAATGAGGAGTTCAGGGTGTGGGAGGGGACTCTGGGCTGGGGCAGGGGGTTGGAGTGTGTGTGGGGGGGTGAGGGGCTCTGGGGTGGGGCTGAGGATTAGGGGTTGGGGGTGCAGGACGGTGTTTTGGGCTGAGACTAAGGGATTCAGAGGGTGGGAGGGGGTCAGGGGTTCAAGCTCCGGGCAGCGCTTGCCTCAAGCAGCTCCCAGAAGCAGCGGCATGTCCCCCCCTACAGCTCCTAAGCAGAGGCATAGCCAGGCACCTGTGCACGCTGCCCTGTCCGTAGGCGCCGCCCCTGCAGCTCCCATTGGCCACAGTTCCCAGCCAATGGGAGCTGCGGGGCCGGCGCTGGGGGGGGGGCAGTGTGCAGAGTCATCTGGCTGCCCCTACGCGTAGAAGCCGGAGGGAGAACATGTCGCTGCTTCCGGGAGCTGTACGGCATGGGGCAAGCCCCGGACCCCGCTCCCCCAGCGGGAGCTTGAGGGCTGGATAAAAACATCTGGAGAGCTGGATGCAGCCCCTGGGCCATAGTTTGCCCATCCCTGAGCTAGATGGTAGCTGCAGGAATCAAAGAAACAGAAGACCGAGCAGGGAGCAGGGGAGTTGGAGCCTGGGGATGGGAGAGTAAAAGCCGTTACATTGGTAGGCCATTTGGGGTATTGACAATTGTTGAAATCCTGGCTTCATTTAAATTATGGTTAGGTTTGCCTTTGCTGTCTCTGGGGTTAGGATTTCACCTGGTGTCTTGTGGGGTGTTTTGCCTGCAAAGTGCTATACACAACTATAATGCTATATTTATTATGATTTGTATTGCCATCGCATCACATGAATCAGGATCCCATAAAGTGAGATGAATCCGATGAAGTGAGCTGTAGCTCACGAAAGCTTATGCTCAAATAAATTGGTTAGTCTCTAAGGTGCCACAAGTACTCCTTTTCTTTTTGCGAATACAGACTAACACGGCTGTCAGGATCCCACTGTGCTAGTCCCACCAACACAGAATAAAAAGCTGGTCCCAGTATTAATAAAGGCATTTGATGCTGAAAAAAAATAGCTGTTTGGCTCTTCCTACCAAATTCCTGGTTGGTTTTGCTTACATCAAACCTTCGGGGGGAGGTCGAGGAGCGATGAATGTGTCAGAGAGATCTTGGACTTGGGTCTCCCCTGGAGCATAAGGTGGGACAATTTTTGTTTATTTCTATAGCAAATGAGACCACGTGAAGATGACCACACCTTTGAAAAACTGTCTGAATGGTAGGCTTTTATAGTCCATGTGTGAGCTTCTCAAAACTTCCTGCTCAGGTGATTTGTTAGTGTTCTGTAGTCTGGTAGGTGCACAGCTGTCTGGCTGGTAACAGATGCACCAACACCACAAGCAGATTGCTGCCTGACGGGTTAACAGTTTTTCTCCTTGTCTATTCACTTAGAACATCACCATGTGTTGTCTGTTGGCAGCCTTACTCTTGTGCCTTGGATGAAAGGTAGCGTATGCCTATACTTTGAGCTGGGGATGTGATTGTCAGCATGAGGAGTCACCCATGATAACTCTGATATAACTTGTGTGCTAAAAAATAGAGTGCATCCAGGGTGGCGAGGGTGGCTAGTTGCCCTGTGAACATGCCAGTGTCTTGGATGGGTACGTATTCTGGTCAGCCAGCCCCTCCCACTCCTGGGGTTGATGCGACTAGTTTATTTTTAGGATGCTAGCTCGATAGTTAGCCAACACCTCAGCCAGATGTCAACAAAACCAAATGGACTACCATCTGTTTAAGCAGCCATTCTTTGACAGGAGAAAGGGTGTGAGAAATTTACATATTGGCAAAGAAACAGATGCAGGCTCCCATCCTCACAGATTTTTGTCTCCTAAATCCCAGTTGGAAATGATTCTCAAGGAAGAGAAAAAGGTATAAGAATGGGAAACAGATGCCCCAAGTTATTCCTCCCTTTCTCTTTACCCACAGCAGACACAACACCTGAGGAACAAAGAAACAGCTTTGGATCTTGTCTGAAAGGAATTCAGCCAGTAAGACTGCTGAAGCATGGGGTGAGAGAGACTTTTGCTTTGAACTCACTTACCTCGTTCAGTTAGGTATTGGTTACAAAGAAATAAAACATAAAACACAAATTCTGACTTTTATGCCTCGTTACTTGTAATCACTTGACATCTATATTTCTGTAGTTAAAGTTTTTTTTTATTGTTTTATTTAAAGCAGTGTGCTTGGATTGAAGTGTTTGGGAAAGTCCATTTGAGATAACAGGATTTGTGCATATCATTTTCTATGAATAAAATGACAGACTTTATATGAGCTTGTGTTTTCCAGGAGAGGGCTGGGCACTATGAGACACACATTTCTGGGGGAAAGTCTGGGACTGGGAATTTGCTGGTGCTGCTCTGCAGTGTAATTCAAGAGTGGCTGGCCATAGCACTCAGACAGTAGCGCTGGCAGCCGTTTACATGTGGGAGGCTGTGTGAGAGCAGATCAGGAGTGGTTGCTCTCACGGCAAAGCAGTATAAAAGGCACCCCACGTTAAGAGAATTGAGGGGACACAGCTGTTCAACAGTCCAGATTGTACCCTGGGTAATGTCGCATCTATCTCCTGGTATAATCATCTCTTGTGAGAGGAATCCCTGAAAAGGAATAGTGAGAGTAAATGGGAAGTAGGGGGAGCCTGAAACTGGACTGAATATCCACCCTGGATGATTTCCAGGCCCCAACAATCTGAGGGGACATTGCCTAAGTAGCTTGGCGATAAAATAAGTGTTTCCCATTTGGGTAGGGAAGGGGTACAAGTCCTTTGGGTATGTTTTAAGCAGCTTTCATCTAAATTGTCAAACTGGCTACCTCAAGGGAGAAATCTGCCGCACCTTTTCGGATGAAGCAGAAGCAGAAGGTGTTGTTCTATGCCATGTCTGTTTCTTCCTAGGAGATTCCAATGAACTGTAGCATGGAAGATAGAAAACGGCTGAAAGTCAGCCTGGCATAGGTTTGTTTAACCTGTTTCTTTGTGGTGTGTATACACCCAGGGACATCAGCTCAGGAGTCCTTTAAAGAGTGTAATGCTGCAGCTGCCTTGCTGATGAAGAGATTACAATCCTCAAAAGGGAGATTGTCTGTACTTCATATGTCTTTGGGGATCCCCGAGGATTGCAACCACGATGCCCATATCACCGTCACTGCTGTTGTCCTTGATCTCTTCGCAGGACCCGACATATCAATCATTGCCTGTAAGGAGGTCTGAGGTTAACTGACCCTCTGCAATTAAGGATCTTAATTCTTTCTCTTGACTCTTGTGGAGATTTGTCTGTAAAGTCCGAATCCTAGTTCCAATTTATGTAATCATACTTGGCAAGGAGTGCCTGGTAATTGGCCATCCTAAACTGGAGGCTGGCAGAAAGAGTAACTCTTCCATCCAAAAATATCTAGACATTTGGGCTCCTTTTCTGTACATGTTGCTTAGAGCTTTGTTGTTTTGTTCTCTTCTGAACAGTGAACAAGAGATCTAAGTGTGGGATGAGTTTAAAGGCACCCAAACCCCAAAGATGGCACCTTCTACTTCGTTTCTCTTTATAGATGTTGGAGGAATAGATGCAGTTGTCTGCCAGAACTGTACAGGTTCTAATAGTTCCTCATTTACTGGCATAGCCAGTCTGTCTGGCATAGAGGTGGGCAAGGTGTCCAATAGTTCTTGGGACTTCTCCTGCACTACCTCAACTGGAATCCTAAGGTTTCTGCCATTCAACAAAGGTGGTCTTGAAAGACGTTGTAGTTGTCAGGGTGTGATGGAGCATACAGGACCCACAGCTTCATAAGGTGAAGATGACAAGATGGCAGTGGGAGCAGTTCAGGTGGCGGATTTATTTCTTCATTAGAGACAAGCAATTAGATGCTATGGTAATACAAATAGCAGCTGAGGATCAGCAATTGCCATTTGGGGGTGGCTGTTGTTGTTGGACTCTTATGGACCCTACTGGGGAGGGAGCTTTAGGTCTTGTGGGGGCCAGGAAGGATGATTTCCTAGCCTGGTGGAAGCACCATGGTGCTCAGTACAGCCAGGAATGAGGGCTGTAAGAAAAGTAAGTTGGGGAGGAGGGCTTTTGTACCAGGAGAAATATTTGTCTATAGCTCATATTTTTACTATAGTGATCATGAACTCTACATTCCCTGTTAGATGAATAGGGGCCATATGAGAGGGATCTTAGAGAGTAAGTAGATGAACTTCCCTATTATCTGATGCCAATGGGAAAAAAAAAGGAATAATGTGGCACCTCTATTGGCGGTGACAGATGGAAACCCAGGAACTGCAGAACTCTTTTTCATTGGTACTGCAGACATACGGACCATGGATACTTCTTGGGCACTGGGTATCATTGGAGGAATGTTTGCTACCGACAGTAGCAGTAGTGACTCAAGGAAGAAGGACATTGCTAGATCTTCCAGAGATATGAATCTTGGTGTTGAGACTGTAGCATGAGCAGCCATTCTGAGGACATGGTATCAGAATAAACTGTGCTGACAAGATTAGTACCAAGGTTATGGGTACTAAAGAGAGAAGCTCTGGCACCAAGAGCTCAGCAGGCAGTGCCGTAGAGGCAGTATAGAGGCTGCTTGTGGGTGCTCCTTAGCTAGTACCAGTATTTTCAGGTGCCAGAAAGGCCTAAGTCCGGCCTTATTCTACCCTTGAGCTTGAGAGGAGACATGAGGTGATCTAAGCCTTTTCTTAACACGAAGACCTGTTCTCCAGCACTTCAGAAGAGCAGTGCTGCATCCTAACTCCTTCTGCTGAGGAAGTGGGCTCAGAAGTGTTAGGAGCATAGGAGTGCTTTTCAAGAACTGAAGCGTTAGAGAAGGTTATAGCATGCAGTCACTGGAGCACTTCTGCTGGAGATGTGGGTAGATCTTATTTACCTAGGTCAGAAGCTGGTCTCCAATTTGCCCAGCGGATAAAGCTTTAAGCCAGTTTCCCTCCCTTTTTGGATTTTTAGAAAATAATTGATAAATGGAGCATTTGTCAGTGATATGCCCCTCATTCAAACTAAACAGGCACATATATTGTCATCACTGAGGAGCATTCACCTAGCATGAAGGACAATATTTGAATGCTGGTGATTTTTGCTCAGCCATAAATGCTAAAACCATTAAAAAAAACCCTACCTGGAATGGACACCTAACAAAAACTGTCCTAAGCTGACTATCGAACTATTAACATAAGAACGGCCATACTGGATCAGACCAAAGGTCCATCAAGCCCAGTATCCTGTTCTCTGACAGTGGCCAATGGCAGGTGCCCCAAAGGGAATGAACAGACAGGTTATCATCAAGTGATCCATGCCCTGTCACCTAATCCCAACTTCTGGCAAACAGAGGCTAGGGACACCATTCCTGCCCACCCTGGCTAATAGCCATTGACGGACCTACCTTCCATGAATCTATCTAGCTCCCTTTTGAACCCCGTTATAGTATTGGCCTTCACAACACCCTCTGGCAAGGAGTTCCAGAGGTTGACAGTGCGCTGTGTGAAAAAATACTTTGTGTTTGTTTTAAACCTGCTACCTATTAATTTCATTTGGTGACCCCTTGTTCTTGTATTATGAGGAGTAAATAACACTTCCTTATTTACTTTCTCTATACTACTCATGATTTTATAGACCTCTATCATATCCCCCCCTTGTCTTCTCTTTTCCAAGCTGAAAAGTCCCAGTCTTATTAATCTCTCCTCATACGGAAGCCGTTCTATACCCCTAATAATTTTTGTTGCCCTTTTCTGAACCTTTTCCAATTCCAATATAAACCTACACTAAATTGGAACTATGTATGAAAATATCAGTTTTATTACAAATATGTAAGAGACACAGCCACTGCTCTCAGTTCTGTCCCACACCCACGGGCAAGAAGGAATTGAGGGTTGGCTGGCCCCACTCTGCCCTTTATGCCATTGGGTGAGAGATATGAAAGCACTCAGGATGCAGGTGTGGCCCTAACAGACATTACTGGCCAAAAGATTCAAACCTCGAGTGCACGCGCACTAAAAGTGGAATATATATAAGAGAGACAGCAATTGAGTTACGGCATTTTCTTCATTTTGAAATTTAAATTGTGTTACTCAGCCTTTAGGAAATTGCTGCTTTGAGGACTTTAAGACTGTTTACTCTTTGCTTCCAAACATGAAGAGAAATATTTTCGGCAGAAACAAGTGGCTAGCTGAGATAGAGTAGACGGATACAGGAAACTTCAGTCCTTAGCACAGAGAATGAGCAACTCAGTTGCCCGGCCCACATATTTATTTTGACTAGCTAAGCTATGGATACTAATTTTGTTTAAGAAGTTGATTCTAAATCACTATACACTGGCATGGCAGATTCCAGCTTTAGAATTTTCAAAAATATCTGACATTATTTTACTTTCATTTCTTATTCCTCATATTACAGCTTCTACATGATGTTCCAACTCCTATACTGGGCAAAATCCACATCTGGGATTAAATCATTTTAACACCATCAAAATCAATGGAGCAACAGATGATTTACAGGAGCTAAGGATCTGGCCACTATATCTAGTTTTACTTTTAGATCACCTTTGCCTCATTTGGAATGCACCATAACAACGGCTATACTGGATTAGACCTATAGTCCGTCTACCTCAGTATCCTGTCTTCCAACAGTGGCTGGTGCCAGATGCTTCAGAGGGAATGAACAGAACAGGGCAATTTATCGAGTGAGCCGTCATCCAGTCCTAACTTCTGGCAGTCAGAGGTTTAGGGACACCCAGAGAATGGGGTTCCATCCCTGACTTTCTTGGCTAATAGCCACTGATGGACCGATTCTCCATGAATTTATCTAATTCTTTTTTGAACCCAGTTATACTTTTGGCCTTCACGACTTCTCTTTGGCAAGGAGTTCCACGGGTTGACTGTACCAGGTAACAGACAGATGGAAAACATTAAAATGATTACAAAAGAGGCTCCCATTAAACACTATTGACAAATAAATCATTTTAACAGTGCTTTGATTTTTCAGGGAATTGGTGTAATCAGAATATGCCTTGTATTCAAATATTGACTATTCAGTGGTTCAGCAATAAAAAAAAGTACATTTATTTTTAAAAAAATCAAGAACGAAGTGTCATTATGGACAGAACAATCAGAAGTGTGCAACTATAACATTTCTAGTTAGTATTTTATTTTTATATACAAAAGTATTTCCAAAAGCATTAATAATAAATAATCTAAAAATCAGTTTCTTTGATCACAACATAACTGTTTAGAATTCCAGTGATTAATAAGTTACTGCTAAAGTATAAAGTGTGCTTTCTTAAGTGGTCCACTTTGTGTCTGGAAAATGAGGTAGCGGGTATGTAGCTCGGGCCTGTGAAGTAAGTTTTTGCCTGAGCCCTCTGACTTCTGCCATCAGTTCCCGTTCTCTGCATTCCAGTTCTTCTCGTCTTCTATCTAAAGAAACTAGAAATGAAAGAGGCTCAGAATTAATATTGCAACTAACCATTAAAAAGATTCAGACTCATAGACTTTAAGTTCAGAAAGGACCACCATGATCATCTAGTCTGACCTCCTGTATGGGATTCAGTTTTTTCATGACTAAACTGGTACAAAGTTATTTCTTGTCGGAGAATAATACTGCAGGGCTTTGTCTTTAATATAGAACAAGACAATTACTGCACTTCTATTCCTTCATTCAGTCCCTTGATTACCAAGGAGACAGCTCTAAATACTGCAAGTGGAGAGCAACTCCGACTTCCATGGGGTTCTTTTAGGTCCTTTGCAAAGTGTATCATTACTATACTGTACTTTGTGGCAAATGGAGAAGCTAAAGCACTATTAAAGTTTCAAAGGTATTAAGGTTTCCTGTAGTGTCAGGAGGATTTCACCAATAAGATGTACAACTAAAGAATAGCTTTTAACAAGCACTTTCATTGGCTGTAGAAGCAGAGATAGCCCAGAATAGATAATTAGAGATTAGTTATTGACCAGAACAAATGAGTCCTCCCAAGATGATTTGAATGATAGGTAATTCTACATTTTCTCCACTCCCAAAAGCCACAGAGAGCTATGTAACAGTGTTTAAGCTCTAGATACAAATGCAAATCCCACACAAATATGGGGTGGAGATATAGTTGGGTCTAACACAAGAGGCATCTCTCATAATCTGGCAGAGTTGAGTTGCCTACTGCCTTCACAATACTGTTTTTAAAGGGATTTTTCAGGTGTGAAATCAATTAAAAATAAATTTGCACATTTATGAAAGACTGATTCACCCACCTTGGTGCCTGGGTAATGCTTCCAAAATTAGAAGTGAGAGAAAGATTATTCTGAAGTTTAGCAACTTACAGTGTGCTGAAGACTCTGCTGTAGATAAGTCATTTAGACAGACATATCCTGACTTGGGTTGGGCTTCCCTCGGCACCTGCTGGAATTTTAAATCTTGCTGTACACACCCAGTCTTCAAATCACGCAATCTCTCTGTGGGAAATGGAGAGAAATTTCTTTGTAAACTGTAAGAATTTAATAGCTAATGTTTATTAAAAGCTACATTTTTCAATCCCTACTTAATTGGAGCTGCCTGCACACTAAATCTACGACCATGTCTTCACAGTGAGTTACTACATGGCAAGTCAGGGTGCAAATCTAATGAGTGCCACCTTGCCACAAAGTAATGTCCCATGTGAACACTGCAACAGTGCAGCAAGAGTCCTGGAGTGCAGCATAGCATACTACTAGAAAGCATGGTAGGCTAAACTGCACTCTGGGACTTTCACCGGGCGGTAGCAGTGTTCACATGGGATATTGCTGCATGGCAAGGTGGCATGCTGTAGATTTGCACCTGGCTTGCCATGTAGAAGACCTGGCCTTAGATTTAGTGTGCAGGCAGCTCCAATTAAGTAGGGATTGGAAAATGCATAACACAAATTGTCAGTCTGTGGGGCCAAGACCACACATTTTTACTAAATTTCAGAAACTATAGGTCCCACAATGCAATATTTTTTAAAATACGACTAAGCTGATGACAAATGGGCCACTAAGGTAGAATATTGCATACTGGCACTTGTCGTCTTAGTGGATGGCACCTTGAGTAAGAAGACTAAGACAACTGCAGTTTAGTTCACATGATGTGAATTAGGCACTTCCGCAAGCTACTGTTGTGACCTCACTTGGACAAACTTTGTGCGAGTGTGTCTGTGTAGAAGATAATAAGGGGTGGGGGCCTGATCATTTTGTTGGTGTTTCTCTCTCAAGAGTTTTTTAAACAGTGAAGGAAGAACAAACTTTTTACAAAAATTTCTGGAGATATTATTTAAGCAATGCTCTATTATACCACTTAATTTTAGAGTACCTCTAAGGTACAGTACCTTTTTTTTTTTTTTTTTTTAAAAAGCTTTTCAGCGTCATCATGCTGAGCAAAGAGTTGGATGTGTAAATCCACCATAGGGAACAATCCTGCTTTGATTTAGGATTAGATGATTTAACAGATATTTTCCAACTCCAATTTCTAGGAATTTACAAAATCCCAGTGGTAAAGGAAAGACATATTTGTACACATACACCACAGTGGCGAAAGGAACAAAGGCAAAATGAGCAATCTGGTATTATGTTTTGTATCCTCTAACTATATATAGACTATGCTATGGAGTCTGCACTCTATATGAGCAAGGTCTGTTCCCGTCCACTCGCAATGGGCAGTAAGAGGAGATGGCAAAGTCAAGAATTAAACTGAAACTGTATTAATGGTGTGAGAAGGGAACATTGCTGGTTCTTCTGTCTGAAAACAATCTGATGCTGGGATGGAAGAAGTAAAACCTGCAGAGAAACTTCTTGTATATTTATGTAAAATATTTTATATAATGGGAAACCACCACTGTCACCATCTCCCAGTACAGTAGATGACTAGTAGTTAATTTAAAGTTTCTGGTTCAATGAAAATTTAAAGCACACTACCCCCTCTCCTTCAGTTTATTCACACACCCAACAAACATTTTAAAACAATATAAAGTAGGGGTTGATTTTTTTTTAAAATGGTCTTCAGTTTTGTGGGTGGAAATCAACTGTGGGTGCCAGTTGCAGAATTTAGATTCTTAACTACATACAGAAGTAAGTTAGCTTCTAAATGTTATTTGTGTTTGGAATTGATGGAGGAGAACAAATAGAGGTTCTTTTAAAAGTCTGGCCCTATTTGTCAGTCTTATGGACAGATATCTGGCATGTACTAGAATTCAAAATGATCTCGACAAACTGGCGAAATGGTCTGAAACAAACAGAATGAAATTCAATAAGGACAAATGCACAGCACTACACTTAGCAAGGAATAATCAACTGCACAAATACAAAATAGAAAATGACTGCCCAAATAAATTTGTTAGTCTCTAAGGTGCCACAAGGACTCCTTGTTGTTTTTGCCTAGGAAGGAGTACTGGAGAAAAGGATCTGGGAGTTACAGTTGATCACAAGCTAAATGTGAGTCAACAGTGTAATACTGTTGCATAAAAACTGGATATCATTCTGGGATATATTAGGAGTGTTGTAAGCAAGACATGAGAAGAAATTTCTCCAATCTCCTCAGTACGGATAAGGCCTCAACTGGAGTGCTGTGTCCATTTATGGGCACCACACTTTGGGAAAGATGTGGACAAATTGGAGAAAGGCCAGAGGAGAGTAGCAAAAATGATTAAAGGTCTAGAAAACGTGACCTACAAGGAAAACTTGAAACAATTGGGTTTGTTTAGTCTGGAGAAGACTGAGGGGGGATATGATAACAGTCTTCAAGTACATAAAAGGTTGTTATATAGAGGAGGATGATAAATTGTTCTGCTCATCAGAGAGGACAAGACAAGAAGTAATGGGCTTAAATTCCAGCAATAGAGGTTTAGGTTGGACATTAGGAGAAACTTCCTAACTGTAAGGGTAGTTATGCACTGGAACAAATTATCTAAGGGAGGTTGTGGAATCTCCATCATTAGAGGTTTTTAAGAACAGGTTAGACAACCCCCTGTCAGGAATGGTCTAGATCAGGGGTTCTCAAACTGGGGGTCAGGACCCTTCAGGGGGTCTGGAGGTTGTCATAAATATAAAGGGAAGGGTAAACCCCTTTAAAATCCCTCCTGGCCAGAGGAAATCTCCTCTCACCTGTAAAGGGTTAAGAAGCTAAAGGTAACCTCGCTGGCACCTGACCAAAATGACCAATGAGGAGACAAGATACTTTCAAAAGCTGGGAGGAGGGAGAGAAACAAAGGGTTTGTGTGTCTGTCTATATTTTGTCTTTGCCGGAGATAGACCAGGAATGAAGCCTTAGAACTTTTAGTAAGTAATCTAGCTAGGTATGTGTTAGATTATGATTTCTTTAAATGGCTGAGAAAAGAATTGTGCTGAATAGAATAACTATTTCTGTCTGTGTATCTTTTTTGTAACTTAAGGTTTTTGCATAGAGGGGTTCTCTATGTTTTGAATCTAATTATCCTGTAAGGTATCTACCATCCTGACTTTACAGGCGGGATTTTTTTTTTTATTTCTATTTACTTCTATTTCTATTAAAAATCTTTTTGTAAGAAAACTGAATGCTTTTTCATTGTTCTCAGATCCAAGGGTTTGGGTCTGTGGTCACCTATGCAAATTGGTGAGGCTTTTTATCCAACATTTCCCTGGAAAGGGGGGGGTGCAAGTGTTGGGAGGATTGTTCATTGTTCTTAAGATCCAAGGGTCTGGGTCTGTAGTCACCTAGGCAAATTGGTGAGGCTTTTTACCAAACCTTGTCCAGGAAGTGGGGTGCAAGGTTTTTGGGAAGTATTTTGGGGGGAAAGACGTGTCCAAACAGCTCTTCCCCAGTAACCAGTATTTGTTTGGTGGTGGTAGCGGCCAATCCAAGGACAAAAGGGTGGAATATTTTGTACCTTGGGGAAGTTTTGACCTAAGCTGGTAAAGATAAGCTTAGGAGGTTTTTCATGCAGGTCCCCACATCTGTACCCTAGAGTTCAGAGTGGGGGAGGGACCTTGACAGAGGTTATTACATGGGGGGTCGCGAGCAGTCAGCCTCCACTCCAAACCCTGCTTTGCCTCCAGTATTTGTAATGGTGTTAAATATATAAACAAGTGTTTTTAATTTATAAGGGGGTTGCACTCAGAGACTTGCTGTGTGAAAGGGGTCACCAGTACAATAGTTTGGTCTAGATAATACTTAGTCCTGCCTCAGTGAAGGGGACTGGACTAGAGGACCTATCGAGGTCCCTTCCAGTCCTACATTTTTATGATATTGGTAAATATATTTACATAGATGAGTTAGTGTGATATCCACATCATGTACACTGTAGATGGAAGTACTATTGTATGCTCACCAAAATAGCCATCTTCACATTGTAGCTTTTCAGCCAAGTCTATTGCATCGTTCATTTCATCTTCTAAGAACTGCTTCCTCCTTGCGTCCAAAGCAGCGACAGCTAGCTGCTCTGCTTCCAGTTGAGCTCTTTTCTCTGTAACTTCTTCCCACTATACAACAGACACATTTCAGTACATTTTCAACAGAAGTGCAACGTGCAAAAAGCAAGCTTCACAGAAAGCCATTTGAATGATTTAAAATTACATACCATCATTCATTTAACACAAAAAAGTGCTGTAAGACACTGAGTTAATGTTTTCTACTTTTGAGAAGAGCTTTTGCTGATGCCCACCAGCGTCCTCTTGAAGCAGCTAAAGGGAGGTAGAAGATATTATTCTGGGTCTAGACTAGGAAAAACGTTGAGTCTAGCTATACACTGTTAGTTGACCAGCAAAATCAGGGAAAAGACATTAGGGGAAAAACAAATGTTGGGGGGACACTTTTTTGGTAAAACCCTTTTGACTTTTCATTCTGCACCATGCTGCAGCCACATACTTTTTCTCTTTTGCACGTCATCTCCCCAGAAATGCAAAGACACGCTTACCCTTTTATCCTGCTCTGCCTTCATTGCTTTCAGCAACTCTGCTTCTTTTACTCTGTTGTCATGAAGAAGTTTAGCTATCTCTTTGTAATGTGCCTCACGGTCTAGATCATCACATTTTTGTTTATACAAGGCTTGGATTCTCCAGTCTGTGTCGATGCACTTCTGATCAGCTTTTGCTAAACTTTCTTCAGCCAGCTAAGAAAAAGTGATCAGCCAAACGCACTTACTTTAACTTTAGCACACTATCCGATTACAGATCAAGAACAACGTTCTCCATTCAAACTTAAATTTATTTCACTGCCATTGTTAAAGATCTCTACCAGCAATAGGTTCCGGAGAATTATCGCTGCAGTAGAGCTCCCGTTTATGCACTACAGCAAATTGTTTCTTTACAAGTCTCTCCCTTTGCTTATCTCTCACCTTGCTATCTTCTTATTTATACATGGGCATATTTTAAAGAAGACTTAACTGAACCTCAAATATTTTAGGGTGCCATTTTGCTAACATTTAAATATTTACCTGATCTGCAAGTACAATTAAATCAGACACCTAAATACTACCATTTCTACCCACAGTCAACTGCACCCACAAAATTGAAGGCAGATTAAAAAAAATTAAGACATATATGATTATTTCTGGACAAACTATAGAGACAGTTGCTAAGCACTGGGACAGTGGGTAAGCTTCAACTGTCTTTCAATTGTGCTGCTAAGAGTTTTGAGCTTGGAAACCCAAACAAGCTCATAATGCCAAGCTGGATGCATCTGTTGAGTACTGTAATTTGGAAGTCAATGTCTATAGTTAAATTGCCTGCTGATTCCATCTAAGTCTTTAGGGAGCATCACTAGTGACCACAAAGAACCAAAACCCAGATGTTTGTGGCCATGAGATCCAATATTCTTGACAGAAAGATAACCTGGGAACCAGCAATATCTACTAGAAGGATCATGCTAATTCTCATATGTCTTCCAGTCTCTGGGAAAACAAAGGAGGGCTTTCACTCAAGCCATGCCTACCAGGACTTCAATATACTCCAACTGTCTGAACAGCACTTAAAGTGGGATTCTTTGCATAAGGTCAATATGTAGTAAGTATAGTTGTCAGGAAAAATTAGGATTCTTTTTCTTTGAAAGATTTTCATGCTTGTTTGCAGGAAGAGGCATTCCTTCCAAATATACAAGTTAAATCCATTTTCTTACCACCTGAGCTTTACGGTCCTCATCCTGATTAACTTCTATCAACCTCTGAACTAGATGTTCTTCAAGATCAGCCCTTCTTCGACTGGCATCTATCTCTCCTTTTACTTCCTGTGTCACTGTCTCTTGATCTTTGACAAGTTGCTGTAAAAACAGTTGTGCATAAAAATACAATAATTAAGCTAATGCTATACATTAAAGATAATTACAGCTTTTTCATATTGAAAACTTCAGTGCAGAAACGAACATGTCCAAGGATATCAGATACACCTCACCCTAACGTATTTCATAACCAACCATAAGTATCTCCCTCCCCCACATTGCTTTATCCACTCTATATTAACATATACGCTGCACCTGGAAGTTTATACTGACATAACTCCATTCAATGGACTTTAGTAGAATTACCCCAATGTAAAGCTGGAATACTATCATGATGAACCAGGCCCACTGTAAATACGTTGTACATCTACAGCACCTTTTATCCAAGGATCTCAAATTAATTCAAATTTGAATTAAGTTTCACAGCACCAATACGAGATACAGAGATATCATCATATCCACTATCTCGATGGTAAACTAGGGCACAGAGAAATTAAATGATTTGCTAAAGGCCATACAAGTCAGTAGCACAGCTAGAAATCCTGACTCTCCGTACCCTTTTCTAAAATGTATCAATTAGCTAAATAAGCACTACCCCCTTATCCTGAAGGTCCTGATCATTATAAGACTAATTCCTTCAGCTGCTGACTTTACAGTTACTGAGTATAAATAGGTTTAGACTGGTTTGTGTTGCGTAGCCACAATACCCACACTGCAGCTGACTGTATATTTAATAAGTGAACCCTTAAAGACAGTTAACCACATTGTGCTCAGCACAGATTTTGAAATATCATATGGCAAGAAGCATTTTTTAATCACATACAAGTGATGTGAAGGTGCATTTGAAAATAACTGGTCAGATTTTTCAGAAGTCCACTTGTGTGCATGCAAGTTGGGCTTTGCAGGTGTTCGAGATGGGCATAGGTGGGTTTTGAAAACCTGGCTCAATCTTTGTAACTAAACTTGGCATTTCTAAAGCTACCCGCTGGCAGCAGCACTTCTCAACAGGCGGGAAGCCATTTGTCATGCGAAACTGATTTTCTATCTTTAAGCAGGAAATATTTTAAAACCCAGTAGAGTTCTTTTCTGATTTTTATAGCAGGATTACAGAACAGAAACTGCTTTATGAACAGTACTAATGAAGAAAAACACTCCTTTTCCATAAACATTTCCCCATCCCTTTTTTTAAAAAAATAATGCTATTTGACAATTTGATACTCAGACTGAGGCTTGAGAGCCGCAAGTGGCTCTTTAATGTGTCTCCTGTGGCTTTTTGCCGCACATGATATGAAAAGGACTCTGTAATTTAATTATTAAGTGATCTAAGTTATTAACCAATCAGGATGCTTTTACTATGTTATTAACCAATTGTAATTGATAAAAATAATAATACTTGGTCAGTCATTTTGCTATGAGAATTATATCTATATAAAAACTAAATATTTCCTCAGTCATACTGTTTAAATATGAATATATAGTACTATAGTAAATGCAACAATGAATTCACACTACTGTGGCTCTTTTGCGTAATATTGATCACTAATTTAGCTCCTGAACCACTGAGCTCTGAGTATCACTGCATTACACGGATTGCTTCAGTAAACATCAGGATACTATAGACTAACACAGGAGTTGCAAAGAGGAACAGCATTACTTTTAGACTCATTTCTACTGATTGTAACATTTTCCTCAGTAATCCTCCTCAACCAAGTGTGCAGATGCAACTTGTAACAACCAAGTTATATTTGTATGTACATGAAGAAAAAAATGGCACAAAGCAGCAGTCCTGAGGTGCCACTGATTAAATTAATTAAAGAATTAAATTAAAAAAATTAAAGAAAGAGGCCTCTCTCTCTCTCGCCTCCCTCCCCCCATTCTGGCCAAAGCAATCATATGGAATTTGGGAACTGCAAAGGAACAACCATTCAAAACAAGTTTCTTCTAAATATCCCACAAACAATAGATAACTTTGGTAAACTCTCTGGCTACAAGATAAATTGGGATAAGTCAGAAGCAATGAAGAGCTCACTGGATCTAGTTGGAAGTGGCTCTCCTATAGGGACATTGAGGCTATGTCTACACTATGCGCCTTTTAGCAACACAACTGTGCTGCTTCAACCATGCCGCTAAAAGGTGCACAGTGTAGCCACTGTTTGTTGGCAGGAATGAGCTCTCCTGCAGACAAAAAACTTCCACCCCCAATGAGCGGCGTCAGCTTTGTCAGCAGGACAGCTCTTTCGCTGACAAAGCGCTGTTCACATCAGCACTTTTTGTTGGTAAAACTTTTGTCGTTCAGGTGTCTGTGTGTTTTTTTCACTTCCCTGAACGACAAAAGTTTTACTGACAAAAGTCCAGTGTACATAAAGCCTTAGATGGCAACAGACAAACTTCAGATATCTTGGTACCTGTTCCTTAAGGAAATTAAAAGCATAGTCAAGGTTAATCTAGCCCCATTAATCATGCAGTTAACCAACAGTTTAAATAGATGGCAGGCACTCTCTCTCTCTCACTTTGGGGAAAAATAAACAATCAAAATGAATGCTCTTCCCAAGATCCTTTTTATTCTGAATTCCATATTCTTCCCTTTTATTTTACCAAAACCAACACCATGTTCAGGTCCTTCTTGTGGGGTGTTGGTAACAAACCCAGAATCTCCTACACAGATTACAGTTCCCTGTCAAAACACGTGGTTTTAGATTTCCCAGCTTTGAACTTTACCAGACAATAATTCTTAGTCAAGCAGCATAGTGGCTCATTCCCTCATGGTGTGAAACCTTGGGCTGTCTCCAGCTAGAAGCAGAATTCATTGCTCCTTTACCCCTTTCCAATGCACTGCACTCAGATTACTACCGATTCCCTAAAGAGCAATTACCAAACTATTGTGGCAGTCAAAAATAATTGGCATATTATGTCTACTAAATTTAACAGGCACCCCCTTCTACATACCAGGGCCTCTATCTGGGGTAATGCGGAACTCTGTATAGCATGCAACCCCATCATTTGGCCAGACTGGATTAGGAAAGGGATTCTGACCATCAGTCAATTTAATACAAATGATACCTTCTCCCTTTTACAATATCAAAAGAAAGGTTCAATCTAGAGACTAAGAAAGAGTGGCAATATATCCAACTTAAACATGCCATCTCTGATCTGTTTGGCCCCGATGCCTGCGCCACCCATGACCCACCTGAACTGCTGTCATTTCTCCAGATATTACCCAGATTGCCAAGAACTATAGCAACATCATATGCACACTTGGCCTGCAAATTTGAATTAAACACAGATTCCCTAAAAAAGAAATGGGAGAAGGAACTAGGCCAATTATTCTCTGCTAACCAATGAAAACAAATTTTAGTCAGTTCTCTGAACTGTTCCTTGGACCTCCATTTAAGATTAATCCAGCAGAAAAATCACATGGAGGATGCACTTGGCCCCACTCCAACTATTCAAAACAGGTAGCGCTAAGTCAAAAAAATGTTGCACTGTGATTCAGCAGGTGCACACTTAGCCCACATACTCTAAGAATGCTCCTATACCTGTACGTTTTGGAAAGAACTTAATTTCAGTTAATTTTTTCCTATCAAATAAAATTGTATTACAAACTACACCTAATGTACATTGATTGGAAGCTGAATGCATCTGAAAAAACATTGGCTCAGCAGAGCACTTACGGTTACCTAAAGATTCGTATTACAACAACAGAAATCCAAAAAACGACCAGCATTTGAAGACTGGAGCATAGACATTGTAAACTTGGCCACCAAGGAAAGAATTGTATATGGTAACAAATACCCAAGAAAAATTCTCAGAAACATGGGATGCTTTCCTGGAAGTATCTGAATGATCCAGTTAAATGCACGGGTCCCACCACTTGCCTCTCCTTCCTCTCTATCTACTTCCTTCCCTCCCAGTCTCTATCCCCCCTCCTCTGAACTTTGCTTCTATTCTTTATCTTATTTCAATACTTTAACTAGTTGGATTTTTATAAACAAATGTTTGTTTGTAAGTTATGTAATACAAATACTTCATTTATATTTTAAGCATTCATATTATCTATAATTCAGTATTGCAAGTATAGCTAAGGTTAGGTAGCAAATGGTTAATATAATTTGAGAAGTTTATGTATAATTTGTTTTTTCTGTATACATATTTTAAAAAAGTTTAACAAAAAATAAATAGAAAAAAACCCAAGAGACTGTATGTAGTTCATTGCCATATACCTGTTCAAAAAGCTGTCTTTGGGATTCAAGTTCTATTTGCCGCACTTCTACATCTTGAACAGTAGCAGCTGTTTCTCGCTCTCTCATGGACACCTGGAGGAAAGAAATATACACATAAAAACCCCAAAATGGAAAAGTTGTTTTTCCTTTACCACCATCTTTCCTTTCCTTTTACTGCACACACACATTTAAAAATACTCCAGTTAGTAGGTTTAGAACCTTAGGCAGCTCACTTCGTTTTTCAGCAATGCCAACACTTGGATCAATCTGGCTTTTCTCAGGAAATTTTGCTAATTTAAGTAAACCATGTGGACAGCAACAGGTGCCAAATTAAACTATATAAATATGAATGAATCAGACACCCACCCAACTTCTAAATACATCTTGTTTCACAACACATGCTACAATTGGTTTCATTACCTATCATAAGTTATGAATTTTTTCTTATTTACTTCTCTTAATAAACATTGGAGGAAATATTGATTAGATGAGGAAAACAAACCTTTCTTGCAATTTCATCATCCAGACGTTTTAGCTCCATTTGACGCTGATCCTGCTGATGCTTCAGGAAACGGCTTCTTGCAGCATCCAATAGCTGCAGTTCCTTTACTTTCAACTCTCTTTTCACAGCTGCTAGTCTTCAAGGCAAAAATGAAATAGGAACAAATAAACTGCTACCGGTGGAAAGCTGACACGGATGAGTGTGATGTTCCATAATAGCTAACCGTTACCTGTCACAAACTACTCTCTTTAACTGCTAACACTTTTGACATCATAGTTTTGTTTTGGAAATAAAAACTGCATTGTTATAAGACAAACTTAAATCCGAAGAGTGGCACTCTCTCCCCATTTCCCACAAAAGTCCCATCAATTCTATAACTATTGGTGTTAACTGAAAAAAAAAAAAAAAAAGAAAAAAAAAAGGGCACTTTAGTTTGTTGAGAGAATTTCACAATATTACACCACCTCTTGATCAGAATTGTACTCCTCATTCATTAGTAGATAAGGAAAGTCACTTAACTCCTTTAATCCACAACTCTCAATTAAAAAAAAAAAAAAAAGTGTGCAAATTTTATGGGTCTAAAAAAAAATCCCCCTTTACAAAAAAAATCCTCATGGGGATCTTGAATTTCTCTCACAGTTTATAATCCCAAAGCTTATAGACTCTTTCTACATTATAAATTAGGACTTGGTAGGTAATTAAAAGAAAAACTCTTAACTCCAACAGAAATTTGAGAATATGCACCCTCATTAATATAAATAACTTCTGTCACACTAGCAGCTAAAGGCAACAACTGAACTTGAAGCTCCAATGCACAAACACATAGTGAAAGATAGTCTAAAGAGGCAGGTATGTAAGCTGTTTGGGAAGACAAAAATTGGGACTGGAGACATACGTGACTTGCCGAAGGTCAGACAGCAGGTCAGTGGCAGAGCCAGGAACAGAATCCTGATTGCCAGATTCCCAGTCCAATGCCCTACCCACTAGACCACACTGCTTCCGCACATTTCAATTTGAACAAAACAGTGGCCATCTCTGTCCCTACTTGTGATAAAAGATTTAATAGCAGGGTGCTATAGCCATGCTTCATACTACTACTACTACCTCTGTCTTTGATCTGCCAATTTTTCCTCTTCTTGCAGCAGAATTTTTCTCCTCTGTTCTTCAGCCTCACGAAGCAGTTCTTGCTTCCGGTACCAGGCCTCATCTTCTACTTTTCGCTGTACTGCTTTAGCTTCTATTTCGTGAACTAATTGTCTGAATAAATTTTTTTATATATTACCATAGAAACCAAAATAGATTTCAAGAAATTATTCAGGTAGTAAAAACTGCTGGTCATATATTGGAAAAATATTAATTAAGATTATTATAAAAGCTATGTCTATGCTCAAACTGCCCAGTGATGAAGTAGTTTGAACCATGTCTTCTAAAGTAAATTGGCTATGGCGCAAAAAAGAGATCTACAATAGAAAATGAGAATTATGACAAGAGGATGAAGCTGATTGGCTTACATAGCTTCCAGCTTCATAGATGGTAAAAGCAATAGTACCCTTCAAGTGCCATAATCGACACTAGCACTTCTCAGGCTGTTGAAGACATTTAGTTACTCAAACAACATTTTGCAGCTGCCTTCTATTGGCAAGAGAATTTCAGATTAGTTTAACTATAAAATGGCTTATCTGCTAAAATCAAAATTTTCAAACCTGGATGACTGAAGTCAGGCACTAAAGGTCTTATTCAGATGTTTAAGTGAAACTGACCTAATTTTCAGAGGTGCTGAAAATCCACATTTCCTGCTGATTTCAATGGAGAGCAGAGAATTCTCAGCATCTCTGGAAGCCAGATCACTTTTACTTTGCCATCTTAAGTGGATTTAGGTACCTCACTTTAGCACTCAAGTTTGAAAATTTTGACCTAGGTGTTTTCAGAGAATTAACAAACACGTTGATTTTAAGCTGAACGTTACTTCAGCAATTAATGCCGGCTAATCCATCTAACTAAAAAATCCAACAAGCCAAACAGAGACATCAAAAGGTAAGGTGTAAATCCACTTTTTTCTATTCCTCTAACCATTCTATCCTTTTCCAAGCACATACATTTCCCTTTTTCTAGTCTTCATTAGGGTTGCCAGGTGTCCAGTTTTCTACTGGAACACCCAGTCAAAAAGGAAGCCTGGCAGCTCTGGTCAGCACCGCTGAATGGGCCATTCAAAGTTCAGTTGGCATGGGCCTGGCAGGCTCCATTGCCAGCTCTGTGTGGCTCCCGGGAACCGGCCTGCATGTCTCTCCAGCTCCTAGGTGGCCACGGGGCCTCCGCGCATTGCCCCTGCTCCAGGAACCGTGGCCAATGGGAGCTCCGGAGGCAGCGCCTGCGTGCGGGGGCAGCATGCAGAGTCGCCTGGACACACCTCCACCAAGGAGTCAGAGGGACATGCCAGCTGCTTCCTGGGAGCTGCCTGAGGTAAGCGCCACCTGGAGCGCACCTCAACCCCCTGCCCCAGTCTGAGCCCTATCCCACACCCAAACTCCCTCCTGGAGCCCATAGCCTGCACCCCCTCCCACAGCCCAACCCCCTGCCCCAGCCCTGAGCCCCCTCCTGCACGCCAAACCCCTCATCCCCAGCCTGGAGCCCCTTCCTGCACCACAAAACCCCTCATCCCAGCCCAACCCCAGAGCTCGCCCCCCCCCGCCCAGCCAGAACCTTCACCCCCCATGCAACCCCTCATTTCTGGCCCCACCCCAGAGCCTGTACCCCGTCCCGCATCCCAACCCTCTGCCCCAGCCCCGTGAAAATGAGTGAGTGAGGGTGGGAGAGAGCAAGCAACGGAGGGAAGGGGAATGGACTCAGTGGGGGCCTCAGAGAAGGGGTGGGGCCTTGGGGCAGGGTAAGCGTGTTCGGTTTTGTGCGATTCAAAAGTTGGCACCCCTAGCATCACTCCAGTTTCCAGTAAATCCAACAGATATCTACCCCCTCTCTCAATTTTAAGGTTTCCTTCTATTTTCCCATGAATACCTTTCTCGTAAGTATTCTATTTCATCCTGTCTGATCCTCTCTCGCTCCTGAGTCTGATAATCCACAATAAACCTGGGGTATTTATTAAATACTGGGTACTGGCCCTTTGTGAGTGGTATGAAGTCATCAAGCATACGTTGTGGATGGATGTCTGCTGGAGTAGCTTCCATAAGATGATAGCCTTCTTTAATCACAACATTAATATCCAGATTGTTCCGATGATGGAAGAAATACTGTAAGAAAAAGTTTTCATTTTAAATCCTACAAAAAGTTAAACAAGTCACTACACTTTCCCAATAGATATGTAAATATATTAGTTAATTCTGTATGCTAAAAGTTGATTAAAAAAAATGTTATCATCCTGGCACCACTAGTTAATATAATACATAAATAAATAATGGCTCAATTGACTTAACCCAAACCACTAAACCCTGAAAGAACTTTCTCTGCTCCACTCCCTTTACTCCAAATGCTAGGAATGTTAGTCTGCCCTCTCTCCCATATGTATATATCTTTTTGCCATACTGAGTGAGAGAAGGATAAGAAGTGCTTTCAACTCTGCTCATGAGTTATGGCATCCATTCTGGAACACACGAGAATAATTTTACCCATATGAGTAATCGATTACTCACATGTGCATCTGCAAAATTAGGCCCTAATATTTGCAAATGGAGATTTTTCCATATAAAGAATGCTTTTCTTCCCCCAATCCTCCCGATAACTTCAGAAGTACAATAAAATATTTTCATTTTAGTTGAGAGGCAGTCAACCAAGACTGCCTCACTGTATTTGCATTTTAGAAGGCAAATTAATGAAGCATCAAAATGCCAGAACCCCTTTATATTGTCCTAACATACAGATGTCAATCCTATGTCCAGAAAGAGAACCAGAAAACAAAGAATAGTTTAATGGGTAATGAATTTTCCATATTAAAAAACATTTTCCTTGGCATTAAATTTAAAAAACGTTTTCCTTGGCAACAAAAGAATTTCTGCAAGCTCTTAAGTTTCTTTATACTCCTCTCTGTCCATACAATCAAGTGCAGTAAATTGAGTAATATTTTATTAATTCCACAGTGAATATATTAGATACTAGAGGACATTGCTCAAACAGGCACAGTATAACTAACATTCAATTGTAACTTTTCTTTTTAAACTCTCTAAAAATAAATTTTACACATTATACTTTTCTGAACCTACCTAATATAGGTAGCAAGGCTCTGACTTACATAGTAAGATGTTTACCTCAAAGTCCTCTGTTTGATTACAGTGAAGCAAAGGAGCTCTGGAACATATGATATAGGCAGCAACCATCATGAGAAAGTATGAAGGATGGTTGGAAAAGATATTATCAAACACTTTCAGCCATTCTTCTCTTGTTAGAACCTCAGAGAATAATGTTTCTAGAAGAGGCCAGGCATATAGCTAAATTAATTGGGAAAATTAATAAAATAATCCATTAGTAGAGCTTCTCAGTTCCCATCATAGAAATATTACAAAGGAAGACAAATCTGAATATGTAGGGGGACCTTTCTTATCTGATGTTGAGATTTTATCTATTTGTAAATGCACAGCACATTGGAACTATACCAAAAGATACAAAGAGAAGGTCCCTACCATATGCAGCTGATGAACTAGATGTGGTTTATATAAATATATTTCTTACCTCTCTCATTCTTACTTTTTTTCTTCCATTTACTCAAAGACAGATGTATGATGTTTCAAATTAGAATTATTCTTAGTAACTAGATAATTAGTAATATATAAATTAACTGTATATTTTAGCTTAATTGAATATTTGTTTTATGTTACTATGTCTGTTTACTAAATTCAGTCACCACAGTTGTGTGTATTTTAAAAACCAAGATAAAATTATATAAAAATGGATTTATAATTTTCCCTGTTAGATTTCTGAATCTATATGATTGCAAGAAAGGGCAACTTTAAGTCGTACTAAAGCATGTATAGGGAGACACACGATGTAATGCAACAGGATAAGCTGCAGGCAAATGATCATATGTTCTTTATACTCCTAAAAGTACACATTTTACTCTGAATTCATTTAATGAGCATATAAAGGTTTAAACTAAAATGAGGCATTTGAACACTCCCATTTATGAACAGTTACATATAAACTATGAAGCTAGGTTGGAGTTTTACCTGTGAAGTCACATTGCAATTTATTAAGTGTTGAAGCAATTCCTTGTCATGATGTGCCAAGATATTTTCCACCATACTAAGGACATTGACTGGAGGATTAGGAAAATACTCAAACCAGTGTTGACACCAATTAACTACAAAAGGAATAAAACAAACCATTTGTAGCTTAATCCCTCTGACACTGAGGGATGGCACACTATTGAAATCATCTTACTTTTCAAATGACGTTCCCTCCACTTTGATTCATATACTTACATTACACTACTTACAAATTCAACGTTCTATAATCTGCAGACCCACTAAACAGAGGTTTAATTTTATAATATCTGTTAATGTTTCTATTACACATATATCTGTTATTCAATGTATATATTTACTTCTTCACACAACGCATGGTCAACCTATGGAACTTGCTGCCATGGAATGTTGTGAAGGCCAAAAGTATAACATGGTTCCAAAAAGAATTAGGTAAGTTCATGGAGGACAGGTCAATCAATGGCTATTAGCTGAGATGGTCAGGGATACAACCTCATGCCCCAGGTGTCCCTAAAACTCCAACTGCCAGAAGTTGGGACTGGATGACAGGGGATGGATCACTCAAAATTGCCTGTTCCGTTCATTCCCTCTGCAGCATCTGGCACTAGCCACTGTCAGAATAAACGATACTGGGACCATTGGTCTGACCCAGTACGGCCATTGTTATATTCTTAATTCAAAGATGCTCTTTTTAATCCCATTGTAATGGGCTCTTATGGCTTGGACACTGAGCATCAAAATATTTTTAACCTGTTAGGACCAAATCTGGATACTTATTTTGCAACCAAACTATGTATTTTGCGAAATGGGTTTTTTTGCAAGGTAACTATATGCTATGTGTGCACTTTGCAGCAGCTGGAATGACTAATTTCAGTGCAAGATATTTTAAATTTACTATTTTTCTTCAGAAGCCAAGCTACTAAATGCTAGCTGTCCTAATCAATTGATAACTCCAGCTAGTACAATAAATCTTTTAAACTGAGACAGTTATTTCTTTTGACAACTGTCACGCCAGGTCTCAAGCCAGAATTTAAAGGATTAACACGACAACAAAATTGTATTGGACAAGAGTTCTTTTACTGATTAGACTTAAAAAGATACTGATAAAATAAATATGCCTGTTGAAAGTCAATATAAGGAAATTAAATTGTGTTTGTTAGCTATGATTTTTTTTTGCAACAGCTGCATTTTATCATACTTCCTGGTGGATGCCTTTTATACATTTTAAAACAATACATGAACTCCTCAATGACCTATAAGAGAATCCACGCACACCACTTTGTTTCAAGCAAGGCAAATTTGGGGGAACTAAATAAGTTAAGTGTGTAGTAAAAATCCTTGCTTACCTATTACAGTAGCAACAACTTCAAAGCAGATTAGCTGGTTGTTCTGGAATAATTTTACAAATGGGAATGCTAGCAGAGGAATGTATGGTGTCTCACCAAAGATAGCAGACCAGTGAGCTAAAGCAGATAAGGTCCTGTATACGAAGACAAACAAGTACTTAGAAAAATATCTGTACGGAGGAAGAGAATCATGTGTAACTTGCCATAACATATAAACAGTAATTATAAAACAGAAAGATACTGGTGTCAAACCTATTTTTTTTAAATTTTATTTTAAAAAGCTGCATTAAAGTAACTTTGGTCTAGAGTAGACTTGCATTAGTAGGGAATTGCAGGCTTAGCTTGTCATTGTCCTGGACAGACTCTACATTTCCTAGAAATTTTAGCACACATAAGCAATATTACACACTATTATCACAGATCTTGTTAAACCCTGGCACAAAACAGGTTGAATTTAGCATAGGAAGATCCTTAATTTTACTTTTTTGCTCACGTAAGTTTAATAGATACCCTATGTTAATTTCATGCATTTTTTTTTGTACAGAATTAACAGCCAAACTTGCACAGAGCACTTTCGGTGATATTTATATGTATATTTATAGCTGTAATGTTACACACAAGGGGAAGGCATCTTCTGACTGATCCCACTAACCAAACAAACCTTGACTCCACCTGGAATATGACAGTTCTGCCTGCTTGGTTATCATAGCACAAAAATGCGATAAGGCATCTGAAGTTTATTATGTTAAATAGCACTGAAGTATAGCAAGAAACACTGTGGTTTTCTATGAACAACTAGGCAGAAGAGTAGGGGACAATTAACTCTCTTGTAGCTGTTACAGGAAATATTTTATAAGTTGAAAGCATCTATAGTCATAAAACATACCAACCAGAAAACTGCTAATTAAGAACGACTTTGGTACAATAAGAAGGTACTACTTTATGTTGGGCTTAATTTTTGCAAAATAAACCAACCTTCCCCAGAGATGGTCCCAGTCACGTCAATGAACGTTCACATAAATTTACCTTTGTAAGACTCTCAACAGTTTCCTACTTTTCATGGGGTATTCGTCCTTTAGGTGCACAAATGCAGAATGGATACCTTTATCTATTAGGCTACTAAATGCTAAGTGGTTTTCAGGAACTTGTAGTAAGGCACGCCAAACAAACATCCTGCAAGTAAAACGTAGATTTAGCAAAGAGAATTCCCTTTGTTAAATCAGTACAGCAAAAGAGATTTTAAAATTTGCATGCATGTGCACACCGGGGCACACCCACATTCACCTGTATTTTGCTGGATATTCTCCAAATCCTTTCAGTAAGGCTTGTAGACGTTTCTTGTTTAATCCATCTGGCAACTCATTCTACAAAACAGGAAACAAACAGTAATTTTAAATAGTGGTTTTGTCCCAATAATCTCTATTTATTATTCATAGAGGTGGTGGACATGGTTGGTCGGGGGCATGTGGTTTTGGTTTTTAAATGTGTATTTATAATGGTCAGAACCCAGGACTGGGTCTCAGGACCCTGACTTCTAATCCCAGTTCTGCCACTGATTCACCATGTGGCTTTTGGCAAGTAATGTATTTATTTAGATTTGTTGAGTAACTGCCCTATACCAATCTTTAGGCACTGTGATAAAATTAATATAAACAAAAATTCACAACATACTTAATGATAATGGATCCTTCATGCATAAGTCTGACCTCTTTGTATATCAGTAAACCCATCTGGTGAACAGTGACCTATCCCAGGGAAACAGGGGGCTGTGAAGCTTAGCTGTTTAAGTGGTTTGAGATCTTCAGATCAAAGGTGCCAGGAAACGTGAAGTACTATTACTTGAAAGCATTAATTACTTTAAAAAATACTGAATCAATTTCCGTTAATCTTGACTTTTTTGTGTGTGTGTTGATTTAAGTTTCTCTAAGGCTAAACCCAAATACAGGTTTCTAGCTTCAACCGTTTGTATAACCGAGTGTAAAATCTCTAGTCAGACCATATGGGGAAGTACTTATAATCAAGCGGCAAAGAGTCCTGTGGCACCTTATAGACTAACAAACAGTCTACAAGGTGCTAGTCTATAAGGTGCCACTGGACTCTTTGCTGCTTTTACAGATCCAGACTAACATGGCTACCCCTCTGATACTTATAATCACGTTCATTTTTAAAATGGTAGAACCTACTCGGCTCAGACTTTAAAAAAATATCACTCTGGGTTGAGAAAAAGCATAGAAAATTTTAGTACAAAATGATGTTTTGAGAAAATTATAAAAAAATGAAAGAGGGAGGCTATAATCATAGAACTGGAAGGGACCTTGAGAAGTCATCTAGTCCAGTTCCCTAATAGAAACCGGAATTCAACCTTAAGTACATCCACTAGCAACACCTACTATAGCAAACATTTTATTTATAGTAGTACCTGCCACAGTATTCTAGGCATTTTGCAACAAAATACAAATTAAATGCTTGATTCAATACCTACCGAACTCAATGGAAAGACTCCCACTCATTTCAGTGGGAGTTGGATCAGACCCTAAATCAGTGGTTCTCAACCAGGGGTACGTCTACCCCGGGGGGTCCATCAACTCATCTAGAACTTTGCCAAGTTTTACAACAGGTTACATAAAAAGCACTAGCAAAGTCAGTTCAAACTAAAATTTCCTACAGATAATGACTTGTGTATACTGCTCTATATACTAAAACGTAAGTACAATATTTATATTCCAATTTATTTATTTTATAATTATATGGTAAAAATGAGAATGTAAGCCATTTGTCAGTAATCATGTGCTGTGACACTTTTGTATTTTTATGTCTGATTTTGTAAGCAAATAGTTTTTCAGTGAGGTGAAATTTGGGGGTACGCTAGATAAATCAGACTCCTGAAAGGGATCTAGTAGTCTGGAAAGATTGAGAGCCACTGCCCTAAATGACTAAACATATATATGATTAACTTACCAGTAAAGTCATATAACCATAAGTTTTAAGTTTACACATAAATTAAAAAATCAGAAATGAATGCCTTTTGCTGTAATTAATATTATTGTAAGGAGGATACACATGTGATTTAAGATAAGAATTGAGGAGAATTAGCAAGGTAGTTGAAGAAGAAAATAAACAGTGGTATCAGAGAGTAACAATACTGAAATATATAGATAACAATAGACCAAGTGAAAGCCTTGGGAAACAGTTTAGAAGTAATGCTCTACAGCAAAGATATGTAAGGAAGGTAAAAGGTGCAAACAGTGCATTGGTCAGATTAAAGATTTAGCAAACATTTGGATGTAGAAAAGTAAGTTGTTGGGGAAACAGTCAATGGAGAGTTGTTTTGGCAATGAAAATCAAACGCTACAGATTAGAGAAGAGAAAGTATTTACAATTTGCTCTTACCTCTTTATTTTCAAGTGATGTGTTCACTTGTGGTTTTAGCACTCTGGTCTGAGTTTTACTTCCTCTCGATTTCCAAGGCCTCTCTGACCTTCCTGATATTACTCTCATTGTAAGTTTACTTGCTCCCAACTTGCCTTTTGACAAATCTTCAACTACTTTAACCAAGGGTGGTGGTGGCTAGCATCAAATAAGAATGATACAGTTAACATCTTATGACACTGTAGGAAAGAACATTTTACAATGCCCACCTTTATAATGAGCACACTTTAGTTTACATACAGTGTTCTTTAACTTGATGACCAATGTTGAAAGATGTTTGTGTTATAAAACATGACTTGATGAGACACACAGCGTAAACCAAAACCCAAACAGATGTGATAAGTGAATGAAAGTCAAACACACTTAACGAGGTATGTTACAAGCAAACTTACATAGGTTCTATCTTAATCATGATTTTCAAATGTTGACTCACCCAGAAACAATGTATCTTCTGAATCAGATGTACAAGGATGCACACTAGTATGTAGTTTGACCAACATATAAGTATTGTTCTGTGTTTAAAATAAATTACTTCAGTGTGTGCTTGAATGTTACTATACTACTTTGCACTTCAAAGTGCTATACAAACATTAGCAAATTCTCACAAGACCCATGTAGAATGTGTAATATTTCCATGCTAAATATGAGGAAAAGTGAGTAATAAAGTAGTTAAGTAAATTGCCCAAAAGCCCTACTCAAACTCAGCATTAAAGCTGGGAATGGAAATCAGGTCACATGACTTGAAGGCGTGTGCTCAACTCTCTTATTACATAGTAAGCCTTATATGCTTACTTTTAGTGTGTGATGATTTATGATATACGGAATTCTGGATTTAGAAGAGTGTCTCTCCCCCCTATATCTACCTACAGAAGTTATTTTCTTAGTAAAATAAAAGCTGGTCTTTATAATATGTATTATTTACATAAGGGACTAGCTATATGATTGTTTTATAATCATGGCTTCCAAGGCCTGATGAATAAACTGGGAATACTTCTTGACAAACACAGCATCACAAAACTCATTTGTGTCTGCAGATAAGGCAAGATCTGTTTCATGGTATTTCCAAGAAGGAAATGGACAAAAAGCTGTATGATCAAAACCAAGCTGATAAAAAGGTGTGCACACACTAAATTGCTGTGAGAAGAACAGAAAAACTGGAAGATAGAACATGATTAAATATTTTTAAAACAAAATTTGCCTAACAGACTGGAGTAACCACAAAGTGAGGTCTATAATCCCTGTTGTTTATTTTGCATCCTATATTACATAGCTACAACGTATATGTCAATGACAAATTGTATTTTTAGTACTGAATTTTTGGGTGCGGGAGACTGACTTTTATTGGTATCTTAATGCTGTTTTTGTGATTTACTTTACTTATAACTCTACCTTATTTACTTCCTGCGTTAAAGCCTGGACACTGTATATGTTGAGGCTACCATTTTGCATTACTGATGCAATATACCGTCCATTTGGGCTAATAGCTGCTGTGTTGATTCCCTCCTCATGATTCCCAATGTCAAACAGATGTTTGCATGTCTGTATATTGATAAATCTCATAATATTATCTTGACTTAGCACTCCAAGAACCTAGAAATAAAGGAGACTTCTATAAATTAGTCCTAATGCAAAATAGAAAAGAAAAGAATGAATTCAAAATTCTGAAATAAAAAAATTGAAGCAGCAACAGAGCAAATATTTAATGTAGTAACTTTCCTGCATATAGTATAGAATAAGGAAAGCAAATCTCAGAAAGTGTGTGATTTCAGTTAAGAAACCAAGTGATTTCGTTCTTAAACTTCCTATACAACTGACCTGATTAGAACCACCATCAAAACTATCAGGAAGGAATTCCAGATGGCGAACAGCTCGTACTTTTGTAGGCATCTGGATTATTCTTAACAGCTGTTTTGACTCCAGACACCACAAGTGAAGATGATTCGATTTTCCTCCTGTTACAAGCACCCGGCCATCTCTGCATCAGACATAGGACTAAGTTTGAATTAGACCAATCTAATCTACTGCTAGTTACAATTGTAGGGCCATGTATTATCTTCCATGCTCACAAATCATCACTGCTGAAGATCATCATTTCTGTTGTATTGTGTTACAAGCATATAATGTTGAAACAGCACTCAAATGAAACAAAAAGCAGGTTTTGTAGTGGACATTTATAAACTTCATTTTCAGTGTAAATTAAAAAGGAGGTCTTTTTTCCCCGGTGGTCATGGGTTTGCAGTGCACAGTGATGCTGCTGTTCTCAGCAAGGAATGGTGCAATCTATAGATGGGTTCAAAATGCTACCACTGATCACCACAGAACTTTAAGTTGAGATTCCAAAGTTGTGGGCTTTGATTCATCTTCAGTTAAAAATTTTTAGATTGTTCAGACAAAATAATATGTTCAAGTGGCAGAGAGGGATATCCTTTATGAGTTTATAAAATAGCTTAAGTAAGTTGCTGGATAAGTATGGGGAAACATTAACTCATTTAGTAAAAACTAAAAACAAACAAGCGTTATCGATGGACTACTACTGTTGTGCACCTTTCTAAAATGTTTTATAAAAGACTTCCTATTGATAGTAGTAAGTTTGGATCACTGTCCAGCTATGTCACTATTCTCAGCAATAGCAATATTGCTGTAATTGCTTATCTTCATAAGTAATTTTGGCAGCAATTATATTTTTTTTGCTGGCATGCAAATTGAGATGGCCTAAAGCGGACATGATTGACTCACACAATTCTGAGTTCATTTTTCTTCTTTGTATTGAATACACTTAGAGCTGGTACCAAAAGTGTTTTCTGTTAACTCCTCACCTTTATTGGACTGTGCAGCCCTGCACAGAGATTGTTGGAGAGAGTGATTAGTCTGCTTTTGTTTTCTGTATGAAAACCTAAATACTTTTTTGAGGGGGGAAAAAAGAATCTCATACTAACATTTTGACTTCTGTTAAAAATAACTTTGGTATCTAGTTTAGAGGTAAAAAACTACAGCTCAACACTTGTGCAAAATATTTTAGAAAAAGGAGAGAAAAATTTGTATTGTCTGCTAAGAATTTTGTAATATTTTCTTTCTGAGTATTTAAAGTAGCAATTTACCTGGTAACGGCAAAGACTTTATAATGCAACGTAGAGCCTTCTATTGAAGTTGGCAACTGGTATTTACACTGAAGAGTATCACATTCCCATGCAAAGATAGAATTATCTTTGAAACAGCTGAGGATGGTGTTGCTTAGTGGAAGAAAGAAAACCTGAAAGAGTTCATATGGAAAAGGAAAAAAAATTGAATAATTTTCAGGCTAGTTGCCTTACATACTATAAAAAAAAAACAGACTACATTTGAACTTCAGAAATGTCAGAATAATATAGCAATAAGTAGGGACCTACCAAATTCACAGCTGTGAAAATCACGTCACAGACCGTGAAATCTGATCTCCCCCATGAAATCTGGTCTTTTGTGTACTTTTATTCTATACTACATAGATTTCATGGGGGAGACCAGCGTTTCTCAAACTGGAGTCCTGACCCAAAAGAGGGCTGCGGGGGTGGGGGTCGCAAGGTTTTTGTAAGGGGGTTATAGTACTGCCACCCCTACTTCTGCGGTGCCTTCAGAGCTGGGTGGCCGGAGAGTGGTGGCTGCTGGCCCAGGGCCCAGCCCTGAAGGCACTAGCACAGAAGTAAGGGTGGCAATACCATACCATGCCATCCTTACTTCTGCACTGATGCTGGTGGCGGCACTGCCTTCAGAGCTGGGCTCCTGGCCAGCAGACGCAGCTCTCTGGTCATCTAGCTCTGAAGGCAGCACCATCTCCAGCAGTAGTGCAGAAGTAGGGTGGCAATACCAAAACCCCCCTACAATAACCTTGCGACCCCACCACATCCCCCTTTTGGGTCAGGACCCCTACAGTTACAACAACATGACATTCAGATTTAAATATCTGAAATCATGAAATTTACAATTTTTCAAATCCTATGACTGTGAAATTGACCAAAACAGACCATGAATTTGATAGGCCCTAGCAATAAGACATGGTAGTGTGCCCATTAGTGTACTATCAGTGCACATATCAGAAGTCTTCCTGAAGACTGGCAAAGAGCTTGAGAAGTGTACCAATTGCCTTCAGTCCCTGAAGTGGTTTATTATTTTTAGCGTATGGCTCATTAATTTCATGTATCATTATTAAAAAAAAAAAGTATAAACACAGCTGTCAGAAGTTATGAAAACTATTGTTCCACTGTCAAATGTAGTTCCTATTACGATAAATGAAAAATGGGAAAAATGTAATAAACACCTTTTCTCAACTCTTTTGAATATATTTATTGTTTACATGAAGTCTTTTGTATAAAATCACCTGCATTGTAAAACCATGATTGGATGTCTTTCTTAAAGTTATACTTCTGTTCATCCACAAGTTATTGGCCTAGATACAATAATTATTGGATGAAATTTTATGGCCTGTGCCATGTAGGTCAGACCTTGATGATCGTAATGATCCTTTCTGGCCTTTAAAATATATGATTTTGGGCCCTTCCCTACTCCTTGCTCCTCAGAAACCCAGCTACCCTTCCAGCAGCAGTTTCTGGCCTAAAGCAAGTTGAAAGTTGCTGTTCTTTTATTTTAATAAATTGGGGTATTCTGTTCGTTTCCTGGTTTTTGTTTTACTCTAAAAAGTGTGTTAAAAAGGGCCACAAAGTGATGTTGAAATGGCAGTTTGGCACTCTGGGAGAAGGGACAGAACAAAATGTCCCTATTTCATCTCTTTTCTTCCCCTCCCAATTAAAACTGCCTCTCTTCACCTACCAACCTCACGAGGGGCTTTTTGTTTCATTCGTTAGCTTTTGCTCCTGCACTTTTTGAGCATAGGTGGTATAGATCTTACTAGTTGTGTTTAACTGATAGGATCCCAGCCGTGCACTGCTGGGACTGGTGCAAAACCATCAAGATGGTTCAGGAAGTAAACGGAATGTAACTTTACAGTCAGTGTCCCCAGTCATACTCTAATAATAATATTAGCACTTCTTAGCCATACCTCTTAACGCACTAAATGTGGGTTTTAATCATTATCCCTACTTTAAAGATGGGAAACTGAAGCTCAGATAGACAAATCACTTAACCTAAGGACACACAGCAAATGAATGGCAGAGCCAAGAACAGAACCAAGATCTCCTGACTCCCAATTCAGTGCCCTATCCACTGAATCACACAGCTTCCTGATGAGAAGATTCTTTACATTAGGGGCTGTATGAATTTATCACCTTTAGAAAGGAGAGGCACTAGTTTGGGATTTTAGTAAAATCCTCTCAGCACACATAGTATTCGTTTTGTCAGTGACCAGGTTCAGCCAGCTGAAGTCCAAGTTTACCTGATGTTGAGGATGCAGTGCAACATTAATCACCCTGGCTTTTTCCTTAATTTGGACCACAGACTGAAGGCAATTATCTCATTCATAGAAAGGAATGGCAGATGGTGAGGTGGGTCTGATCTGTGCCATTTCAATGAAACAATTCATGTTAATTTCTGTAATACACTCATATTACAATGGCCACTATGTAGGTAAAAATAATAGTCATCTAAAGTTTCCACAATACGTACACAGACCACAAAGACAAATTCCTGAACTTCGGCTGAGCTGGCATTTTAAAATAGAAGCTTCATTCAGCATTCTCAAAATTTGTATATACCTAATACTACATGGTTGACAATTTGTAATACATCAAATACAGGGAAATAATTCTACTGAAGTGATAGCATAACCCACAAGAGACCTAAGACCTATTCTTCAGAGAATTTCCTTATGCTGAGTCCGATTCAAGTCCTACTGAAATCAACGGGAAGGCATCCATTGACTTCAAGGGCTTTCGGCTTAGCCCCATTATCTTTGTACTGCATTGCTACATTATTTTATTATATATCAGCACCCAACATGGTAAATTTTCATTCAAAGTTTACATAATTATTTTTTATTTTGTTGGTTTAATAGTTTATTTCAACATGGAAACAAACTCATAAGAACATAAGAAAGGCCATACTGGGTCAGACCAAAGTCCATCCAGCCCAGTATCCTGTCTACTGACAGTGGCCAATGCCAGGTGCCCCAGAGGGAGTGAACCTAACAGGTAAAGATCAGTGATCTCTCTCCTGCCATCCATCTCCACCCTCTGACAAACAGTGGCTAGGGACACCATACCTTATCCATCCTGGCTAATAGCCATTAATGGATTTAGCCTCCATGAATTTATCCAGTTCTCTTTTAAACCCTGTTATAGTCCTAGCCTTCACAACCTCCTCAGGCAAGGAGTTCCACAGGTTGACTGTGCACTGTGTGAAGAAGAACTTCCTTTTATTTGGTTTAAACCTGGTGTCCATTAATTTCATTTGGTGGCCCCTAGTTCTTATATTATGGGAACAAGTAAATAACTTTTCCTTATTCACTTTCTCCACACCACTCATGATTTTATATACCTCTATCATATCCCCCCTTAGTCACCTCTTTTCCAAGCTGAAAAGTCCTAGCCTCTTTAATCTCTCCTCATATGGGACCCGTTCCAAACTCCTAATCATTTTAGTTGCCCTTTTCTGAACCTTATCTAATGCCAGTATAACTCATGGATTCTACCAAATTCCAAAAGCTATTGGCAGAAAACTTTACCCACTCACATATGCTAAATGCGAAATACACTACAATCACTTGCTGATTGATAAGGGATATATCAAATTCATCCCCTAATGAAGTGCAGACACCTCAGGGATAAACATGACAATTATTTGAACAGTGCTCACTACACAACAATTTTAGGACAGGAAGTGAAAGACGTACCTCTAATTGAAGCTACAGGGTGACTTCCAGAATATAATAGCGCTAGCTAGAATCCAGTAAAGAAACCGGAGTTAACAGCTCTACTCTTAGAAAAAGTGTCATGGGTTTTCAGTGGCCACAAGTGGTGAAGACCTCCGTCTTAAGGCACAGTCTTTCAAATGAATCTCCTGCAGCATAGTGCCCTCTAACATTGCTTCAATACTGACGAAACATTACTACTTTATGCAGTGCTTAGGTGTTCCCTGCAGATCTCCACAACTACTATCCCATAACCTTATCTTGTGAGATCTGATGGCAAAGGTGAGATGGTTAGAGAACAAAGAAAAGATTGATCTATTTTTTTTAAAAGAATATTTTCAAAGTACTCCTGATTTTAGTATGTAGTTGTATTCTCTGGTATGTTTATATACCATTTGTTTAACAATGACTCTTTACTGACCTTTTGAATACCCACAGATTGGCGGACATTCAACTTTCTTTTTCTTTGGAAGGTATCAAGATCCCAGAGTTGTGCTGTGTCAGTGGATGTAGTAATGGCATATCTGCCTGAACCATGGATGGAGATTGAAGATACTGAAGAATCATGTCCCCTCATCCAACTAACCAGCTCCTTGGTGTCTATGGTGTAAATGAAATTGATTAAAAAGTTTCGCAAAGTGAAGCAACAAGTGCTAGTATTTTTCAGTACAAACAATATGAAGGGTGTGGTCTCTTGAGAATGCCTAATGTACCTTTATTTATCATCACTATCCAACAAATGAGGAACAAGTGAGTTGTCCTTCATGTAATACCTATACATTATGGAAAAAACCGTCCTGCTGATCAGTGGGAAGTAATGGCTTTCGTAAGTTATTTTCTACAGCTATCTTGCATAGACTTGTTTAATCTGTCTTCAGTGATCAGTCTTAAAAGTTGTGAACGGGGCCCACCAAACAAGCTGGATATGTCTCCTAGGCAGACTTTGCCAGTGGGAACATCAATATTAAACCACCCGCCCCCCTTCAAAAAACAACATAGTTTGCAGGCTTAAGTCAGGATTATACACTTGTTGTAACTTGTGGGTGAAATGAGTGAGTACTGAAGTTCCTATTTATACATACAAGGAAGGTTGGTTTAATGAACAGCAGGCTATGATCACAGGAACCTCTATATTCAGATGCAACATCCTAATTAATTTTTTAGGCCTGGGAGTTTAACACATTTTCACATTTCTTTTTCACCATTTTGCAAGCTAGTTTTTTGATGAATATACTTCTTTATAACCTGATTAGTAGCTATTTAGTTCTATAGTTGGTTACAATTCTCAGCAATTATACTGGTGGAAGAATACCAAAGTCCAGAACTATATCTGGTTGGTTTCCACTACTTAATTAAAAGAGTCTAAATCCAGATTGTCTGAAACAGTAGCAGTAAGAATGCACTTCCTAAATGGGGGGTGGGAGGTGGGGAAGGGAAGTAACATCATCTCTGAAGATTAACTTCTGAACAACGAATTGCCAATATTGTTAGCCATTCAACTGCTAGTCAGATCAGAAATAACTAATTATTGTCCTTGATTAATTGTGATATGGATTTGCTATGAAAATATAGCTATTCTTATTTTTCTAGTCAGATTTTTAAATATGTCTTACCTGTATCAAAGCATTTAATGGAATAATCTGCCAAAGCCACAAGGTATTCAGTCCTCCTGCGAAGATTAAACACCAAAGCAGTGCAAGCCTGCATCGTTCGCTGAACAAGACTGAATCTATTTAAAAAAAAAAACAAAAACCAACAAAAGCCCAATAGTGTCAGAAACACTTCAACTCAGTGTCCAATGAACTAAATATGCTAATCAGCTTGAACATAATTTACCTCGTGAAAGAAAATTTCATGCAGTCTTCCCCTCCCCTCCCAACCAGTCCCAGTCAAAACAAACCCCGTTTAACGAACAGAAACGGGTGTCTTAAGTGGGAGGACTGTTGCAAAAAACTGACTGTTATGTATGTCAAGAAACCTAAGACAACAATATAGATTAACAAAAAGAGTAACTGAGAGCCACACAGCAAGAGAAATGTTTACCTGTTTCCAGTCAAGTCAAAAACATAGATATTCCCTTGGTGGTCTCCAGCAAGTAAAGAATCTCCAGAACTGTCAAAGGCCACATTCAGAAAACATATCGTCTTTGAATGATATCCTGTGGCACTGTGAATAACGTTTACTATGATTCTATGAGGAAAGCAAACAAATCACTTTGTTTATTACACCATCTTTAGCATACTTTTCTCTACAATCATTAAAATATATCCAATATAAAAATATTCGTAGGTTATGTTCTTGCAATTCTGATTAGACATTGACTTTTGAGGAAGGACATACACTTGTAAAAGTTTTTAAAAGCATATTACACTAGAGATTATTTGCTGTCTTGACAAGCAATAAATAGACCTTCTGTAAAGAAATCTAATGAAAAACTGAAAAGTAGCTATGATTCATGAGAAAAATACATTTAGATTAGGTGGAGTGAGGAACTATATGCTGGGGGGTGGAGGGAAATCACTGAAGACAGCTTTTATCTGTGTTCTTAAAAATTAGGGTCAGCCCAATCTCTATCATGTCACACTAATAATTTAAGATGTTATGAGCCCAAACTGGCTCTCTTCCATTTCTGTCTTTCATGGGTATCTATCCTTTGGGTTTGTATATTAGCAGGGGATGGGAGCAGTAGCAGCAGCCAAGGAGATACTGGTAGTCTAAAAAGCAGTAGCTAGCACCAAAAGATTGGGGTAGGAGAGCGAAGAGCACATGGGTCTGACCCTCCCTTCAAGAATCGGGGCAATTGCCTGCAAGAAAATTCCTTTTGAGGGGCCCTCTGATTGACCACCAAGTGGAAAGGGGAGACAGAGCCTCTTGTGTGATTATACCCCACAGGGCATCTCTCAAAAGGGATTCACCCACTACAGTTTGAAGTGGAATCAATAGAAGGGGAAAGGAGAGGCCCAGGCCCAGGTTCCTCTCTTCTCCAGATAAGGTGGTCTTCAAGAGGGCAAAAGAAATGGGCCAGCTGGCAGGAGGAGGCGAGGGCTGGCTTTATTGCAAACTGCCTGCTAAATTTATTATTTATATTATTTTTTTAGAAAAGAAGTGAGGGTCAATGAGTCCAGATGGACTTTAAGCTTATTTATTTTAGGTTTCTTATTATAATGGTAACTGGTAATATTTTCATCATGGGAGAATATCAGGAACACCATTAAAAAAGTACAATGGGAAAATTACCCCAACATCAAAAATTAAAAGCCAACTTTTCACAGGAGTGGTTGCGTCAGTCTGCGATATTTACAGAAGATTAATTCTTTAACTCACCTCTCCACCCAAACTCTTTTCTAAAAATAAAGTAACCCAGCTACATTCTAAGTGGAATAAAAAGAAAACTGATAATAAACTCAATTTATGGAGTCACAATCAGAACCTCTATACCTATTATACAAAAAGTTTCTCAACTTTTGAATACAATATACATGCTAGTTATACCAGTTCATCTTTTGCACTTGTTCTCTACCATCACATGCCTATATTTCTAATAAACTTTCTTGGGAACTTTCCAAGCAATTCTGTCTAATGCAATTTTTAAAAATGAGATTATGCATATTTTTGCTATTCACACTGATGATGCCTCAAAATAATTCACACATAAATTTACTGCAATACTATTAGAATTGTTTAATTTTCTTCAGGAAGTTTGTCATTTTTAAACACCAATCCTGTGTCATCCTGTTGAAAGCAAATCCCTGTTTGAGAGATGTCCTGTGGGGATATAAACACACAGGCCCTATCTCTCCTTGGTGGCAGATCAGAAGGCCCATAGGAGGGGATTTCTCTCCGAGCCACAGCCTTAAACAGCTCCAATCTTGAGGATTCAGGGTCTTTTCTTACTTAGCCTGCCAATGGGTCTCCTTCTCTTTTTTTTCTAATCATTCCCATTTCACAGGGTCTTGTGCTTTTCTTCATAATCTCTACTCCACAGTCTGCAAGATCACAGAATGTCTTATTTTGTTCAAACTCCTGACTGCTCAGGGCATGGTGTGATGTGCATGAGGGATAAACAAATAGTATCCTAATGTAGTACCTGGTTTTGAAAAATCTCTAATTGTGGAGGACATGTATTATTTATACAGTACTGTGCTTGACAATTCTCTGCTGAAAGAGATTACAGACTAGGGGCTAGATCTTGGAAATGGCTCTGCACAGATTCAGTGCTGCCCACCTAAAAGTACTTGCAGGACCTCATCCTAAGTTTACATACAGCACAGTAAGAGATAACACTGGACAATGGGATAGGAGTCAGCAGGAGAGATGTAGGAAGGAGCAAGGATAAGGGCTGCAGTAACAAGACCACAAAGAGACCATAATTAGGCAGCTATGTTGGATATTGTTTTTTATTATTTGTAGGAGATATTGCTTTGGTTAGTAACAAACATCCTTGTAGGCTGGGGTGTTGAAAATATGTTTGCTTGGAAATTATAAGCGAATGCTACTGTCCTTCTGATGTCTCCTTGCTGATGTCCAGCTTAAGCTGAACATGATTGAAACAGAGCTCCTAACTTTCCTCCCCCAAACTCTCTCCATGATCTCCTTTCTTGATCACTATGGACAATACCATCATCCTGCGTGTCACCTGGACCGTAACCTGTGTGTCATCTTCAACTGAGAAAAGAAAAGGAGTACTTGTGGCACCTTAGAGACTAACCAATTTATTTGAGCATAAGCTTTCGTGAGCTACAGCTCACTTCATCCGATGAAAGCTTATGCTCAAATAAATTGGTTAGTCTCTAAGGTGCCACAAGTACTCCTTTTCTTTTTGCGAATACAGACTAACACGGCTGTTACTCTGAAACCGTTCAACTGAGAACTCTCTCTTTCTGCATAACATCTCTAAAATATGGCATTTCCTAGCCATCAACAGTTAAAACTCTGGTCCAGGCTCATCTCTCATCTTGATTACCACAACATCCTTCTCTCTAGACCGGACATTAAATGCAATCTTGTCCCACTCACAGCCACTCAGAATGCTACCAATAATATTATTTTCCTAGCCCATAACTTCGACCATGTCACCCCCCTCTTTGAGTCCTTCCACCGGCTCCTTCTTCTCTATTGCATAAAACATAAGATGCTTGTTTTCAATCTCCACCCTCGCTAACATCTCTCAAGCACTATCGAGCTCACCTCTGATCAGCCCAAAGCACCAGCCTCCACTGAGTATGTTAAATTTTCAGAAAAGCACCTCTGTACTTTCTCCCATGCTGCCCCACAAGGCAGGAGGTGGTGTCCTTGTAAACATCTGCAAGTCTAGCTCATTATCTACCTTCAAATCCTGCTTTATAACTCTTCTTGGCCATGAAGCCTACAAAATACTTAGTAACAGTTAGACAGTGGTTCTCAAACTTTTGTACTGGTGACCCCTTTCACATACCAAGCCTCTGAGTGTGACCCCCCCCATAGATAAAAAACGCTTTTAAATATATTTAACACCATTATAAATGCTGGAGGCAAAGGGGGTTTGGGGTGCAGGCTGACCGCTCGCAACCCCCCATGTAATAACCTTGCAACCCCCTGAGGGGTCCTGACCCCCAGTTTGAGAACCCCTGAGTTAGGATAGGGGGTGGGCTGAGACCAAGGCCTACCACGCTGACCCCTACGGCCTCATTGTTTCTCCGTCCTCTCCCCTCTGTCCGTGCCCGTCTGAGGTCTTTGGTCTTACGCTTAGACTAGAAACTCCCCGGGGCCGAGCCTGCCTGCGTTCGGTTTGTACAGCGCCTCACACAAGCGGATCCGTGAGCCAGGCCACTAAGTGCCAGCCTAAGATGAGTAATACAAGTATGACCGTCCTCCGGCCTGGGGAGGACTCTTTTGATGTCGAGATCTCTCATGCTGGGCTATTCCTGGGCCAGCCCCCCGCTCAGAGACCGGCGCAGCGGCTTCCGCCCCAGCCCCCTGGCGGCGCCCTTACAGCCAGCAGCAAGAACAGGCCTTCCTCCTGGGCAGCTTATCAACACCTGCCCCCTCGGCCTCCTCTTCCCACCTGCCCCCTCCCTCCGAGTCCTCCCCCGCCACTTGTCCCCTCCACCAGCCCCCCGCCCCGTTACCCCTGCGGCGCGGCCGGGGCGGGCTTGCGGTGCCAGATCTTGCCCTGCGCCCTGTTGCCCAGGTCGGAGCTCTGCATCCTCACGCAGAGAGGGGCGGGAGGCGCTTCCCTGCTTCACAGCTACACCGACCAGCACGGACCCCGAGGCGGCTCCGCACCAACCGCCACTTCTCCCGCCGGCCGCGGCGCGGGAAGAGAAGAATAGGGGGTGTCCGAACCATGGTACAGTCCGTTGGACCTGATGAATGCAGCGCGGTGATGGGAGGTGGTGATAGCCCCCCCCCACGGTAATGGAACAGGCCACGCATCCCGGAAGCACTGGCGCCTGCCGAGAACTGTAGTTCCCTTTGTGGGTTGGGGAGGCTGTGCGTGTTTGACAGAAAAAAGGCTACCGGCCTGAGCTGAGTGGGCGGGGCAAAAGGGGAGCGTGAGCAGGTCAGGAAGGCACTCAAGGGAATAGCTTCCCCCAGGGGAGACTCCTTCCCTGCGTTTTCTTTACTTCCTCCAAAAAAAAACTCTTTGAATACACAAAAAGAAAAGGAGGACTTGTGGCACCTTAGAGACTAACCAATTTATTTGAGCATAAGCTTTCGTGAGCTACAGCTCACTTCATCGGATGCATACAGGCCTCCAAGCATGCTGAATAATAAAACAGTAGTGGCCTGCAGAGCCCAAATCTCATCTTCCACCACTTGCCTATTATCTCTCCCATTTTTCAGTGAAGTTGGACTCAACGGATTGGCTGAGGCCAATGAGATTGGGGCCTGGATGCTCTCTTTTTTAAAAGATTGCTTCATTGTGATTTAGGGAGTTCTCCACTGGTTCTTAGTAATCATCAAGAAAGACAATATGTTGGCTTGCAGCAACAGACTGTATTTCTGTACTGTGACTTGTCAAATATAATCCCCCTGTTACGATATGGGAACAAAATTAAGGGAGATTAAAAGAAATGTTAAGTAAAACCCTAAAATAGATATTTTTGCTAGATGGGAGCTTGGGATATAAATACAACATGGTGGATATTAGTTACAGTGTGGCTAATTTAACTATATCATGTTACAAAAGGAAATGGAAAAAGATCTTCATAATCAATTGCATACATCTTTAATGTGCCCATCACAGTAATATCCAGGTATCAAAATATTATTCCTTTACTTTTTCCATTGAGATCTAGTGATCTCCCTGTTCTTTACAAACATTCACAGAATCCCTTTGAGTATGTATTATTAATATTTCCACTTTACAGATGACAAAACAGGCACGTTTTCAACAGCCCACATTTTCAAGAGTGACCATTGGTTTTGGATACCCATGCTTAGACTCCTAGGGCATAACTTTTAGAGGTGCTGAGCACACAACTTCAATTTAAGTCAATGGAATTACAAGAGGGATCAAAATGAGCTTTATTAGTGGAACCATGCTTGCAATTTTACTTACAGAGAAATTATTTCTTCCCACAATAAATTACATCCACAGAACCCTAGAATCCTATAACCCCAGAAACATAGATAGCTAATATTTGAACTAATGGAACAGCTCTGTTAGCTGTCAGCATATAAGGCCTCCTGCTCTTCCTTAACCGCAGCCTGCCATGAGAAAGCAATATAAACACATGCATATAATGCCTCATCTTGCATTAGGGGAGGAAGGTCGTGGCCCTTTGAGTCAGATTCAAGACCAGAAGGAACCGGCGGATCACCTCAGAGGGACTGAGGTGCACCAATGCCGGAGGCCCTACAATGGGAAGGAATTGATTTCATGCGATTGCCTGTATGTTTGAAACAGTTCTGTGCAGTGCCAGATTAACCTTTTATGGGCCCAGTGTGAAACATATTTGTGGGCCCTCATGGGGGCAAAGGAGCATGGCGTGGGGAGGTCGGTCCCCAGAGCATGGGGCCAGCAGGGGCAATGGGGCATAGCATGGTGGGGCTGGCCCCACTCCACCCAGCCCAGTGCAAGGGCACTGTACACAAAACGGCAGTTGCCAGGCGCACACTGGCCCACCCAGCCCTCTGCTGCCAGCATGCCCCTTCTCCTCTGGGATGGGCACATGCCATGCCGCACAGCCCCCAACTCCCTATTCCCAGCGTCCCCTGGAATTGCTATGCCCAGCAACCCCCCTAAAGACCCTCCAACACAAATGCACAGCAGCCTGCACATCACCACCCTTGCCCTGCACCCCCACACACAGCCGCATCACTACTGCTCAATGCACTTCCCCACAGTACACCACAACTACACAGCACCCCACTCATACCCCCCCACTGCCCAGCATCCCAACACATAGACCTCCCCCACCGCCCCGCAAGAGATCCCCCACTGGCCAGCAGCCCACAGACACACTCCCTTACACCCGTCCCACTGGCCACACTCATGGTCCCTGCTGGAAGCTGATGGTGTCTGCCAGGCTGAGCTGGCAGCGCAACTCGGGCAGGTCCAGTGCCAGGGTAGGGAATTGTTCCAGCCTCTCGGCTCTGGGGGGTGCGTGTGTGGGGGAAGGGTGGCAAATAAACAAATGCCCAGTTTACCAAAAAAGTCCTAGCGGGGCGTGGAGGAACGTGCGTGTGTGTGTGTGGGGGAAGGGTGGCGACACGAGGTGTCAGGCAGCAGGGCTTGTCGGGGGCAGGGCCCTAGCCCTAGCCCAGGGTAGAATGGAGCTTGGGGGGGTTAGGGGCCAGCCCCAGCCCCTGGCAGCGGTGTGCGGAGGGTGTCAGCCCCAGCTCCTGGCAGTGGTGGGGGGAGCCGGGGCAAAGGAGGGGTCAGCCCCTGGCTGCGGTGTGGGGAGCTGTGGGGGAGGCGTCAGCCTGTGGGAAGGAGCAGAAAAGAGCGTTGGGGCTGCGGTATAGCACTTGCATAGGCTTTCTTTGCCCTGTTTTGCTGTAAGAGTTAACAGTGAGAGATTGCTAGTCCCACGTCAGTGGGTGGGTTTGTGCAAATTAGGAGCGTACAGGGAAACCAGGAAGAGGAAGGCGGCTGCAAGACTTGTCTGTCTTTGAACAGAATTGTGTGTTAAGGGTTCTTGCTTTGAATTCTTCCACGGGAGTCATTTTGAGGAAGGGTTCCTCACTTAGAGTTACCTAGTTATGGTGTTTGTTGCGTGTCTGGGAGCTCGTCACGGTGAGGTAGAAAGCGGTGGGCGCAGAGGTGTGCGGTGCGTCGCAGACTCTCAGCATCGCTTCTCCGCTCCTTGGAGCTCAGATCAAGTGTAGTATCTGTTCTTATCAGTTTAATATCTGATATGTCCTTTATTTAAGGACCGTATATTAAATTGATTTTTGGAACAGGGGGCTGGAATAGGAGCTTGCTCTGTCCACCCCATGCATTGACCTGGTATTGCAGTGCCTCCAGGAACGGTGCATCTCCTTTTGGGGAGAATGTTCTGGTTTGAAAAGTAGAAAGAGTTTTACTGTGATGATGCTTCTTTAAAGCAGATTTTTTTTCAAGGAGTTGAAAAATCTGAAATCTGTACCGCTTTGGTTTCTTTATGACAAGGTATTCTTGCAATTGCTTGGGAGTGTTTTGTGGGGTTATAGATGTAGGGTTCTCTGTCTCACTAGAGGATTGTTTGAGAAGCTGGGATCCTTCTTTCTGCTGTGAGTCTTTTCAACAGTCATGAGGGACAAATGCTTTCCAGACTGTGGGTCTGCTGGGGAGACGGTTGGTCGGTTTTTTGTTTGTTTGTTTTGGGAGGAGCGGGGCGGGGATCAGTAATATTTGAGGTCACACGTATCTCAACAACTGTGTGAGTTACACAGACTTCTCCCCACCCAGCCCGTGTCCCATGTATCTTGGTTTGTAAGATCAAGACAAGGCACTAGGTGTCATGCTGCACCCGGCACACAGGGGTCCCAATCCTGATTCTCCCCCCCCCAACCTACTTTAATGTAAACGCTAAATAATAATCCTTAACTTCTCAGCGTTGCCACCCTGACCATTGGAAAATCATGAGTCAGACTCCCCAAAATCACGAGATTGGCTTAAAAATCATGAGGATTCTTTAAAAAAAAAAATGTAATGTGGGTTCTCTTTATTTCCCTTCTGGTTTGTGAACCAGGCAAGCTAGAAACTTACCTTTCTAGTGCAGGAGCCCCGGACACCCAGGGCTGGCAGACAGCAGGGGACTCCTCGTGGTTGTGTGTTCCAGAGTTCCATTTCACCAACCAAGTATCAAATGTGAACTCCTCAGGCCCTAGATCAGCCTTAACATGGAGTCACAGACAGCCCCCTTGGGCACCCTGAATCCATCTTGCCACCCAGGTGAGCCTGCCTTTGTGACAGATGGTCCCTTGCACCAAAAACCATAACAATATTCCGGTCCCTCGGACTGGTCACTCAGCCAGGTGAATTGCACCTCAGATCTCAAACCGAAGACAATGTTCGTGGCCAATCCTATAATAAACTAGCTAAATCTTTCCTAACTAGGAAAAGAAATAAGAAATTATTTACCAGGTTAAAGCAGGTAAACATACACACAAAGGAGTTACAGTCTGAGGTTTCAAAAAGTAGTAGAAGCTGCTGTAACACGCAAGCTCTGTAGATCCTCTAGGGTTAACCCTAGCCAAACAGCCGGGATCCCTTGCTTATGCTTATGCTTGTAAGGCATGCCATCCCCCTGAAGTCCAAGCAGCATAGGGACAACAGTTTCTGCTTGACAGGGATTTTTATTCCATTCCCCCCAGAGCTGATGGGGCAAGTGTTTGTGCAGGTCTCCGCCTCCTCGTGGGTGGGGGGTGTGAGGCGGAGCAATCAACCAAGTCTTTTGTCCACGGATGATCCACAGTGGCTTGTCTGATGTCTCAGGGTCTTCTCTTGGTGGAAAGGAGATGACTCCTCTTCTGGTAAACTAGCATTTCACACTTGGGAATGCTTCTCTCCTGACTGGTGGCGGCCAGGGGGTTTACAGTTTTAGAGCCAAGGCTTATACATCACCTTATAACGTGGGATACAGATATTATAGGTGAGAAGAATGCATGCAGCAACTCACCAGCTTTTCATAAAGTCTAAACACGAAACACATTTTTATAAAAATAATGCCCGTTTTAACAACACTAACACACAGGTGAGCAAGACTAGTTTCCAGCCATGCATTTGTCACTTTTCAGTAAGGCCTAGGGGCCTTGGCATAAGCTGGCACCTGGTCTGCCAGTGTCAGAGAAGAGGATCTTCCCTCTTATCCCCAGGGGTCCCCCAGGGGTCTGTACTGGGACCAGTACCGTTCAACTTATTCATAAATGACCCGGGGAAAGGGGTAAACAGTGAGGTGGCAAAATTTGCAGACGATACAAAACTGCTCAAAATAGTTAAGGCCAAAGCAGACTGCCAAGAGCTACAAAGAGCTCTCGCAAAACTGGGTGACTGGGCAACAAAATGGCAGAGGAAAGTCAGTGTTGATAAATGCAAAGTAACGCACACTGGAAAACATAATCCCAGCTATACCTATGAAACGATTGGGGGCGGGGGGGGGAGGGGGGAAGGGTCTAAATGAGCTGTTACCACTCAAGAAAGAGACCTAGGAGTCATTGTGGACAGTTCTCTGAAAACATCCACTGAATGTGCAGTGGAGTGTTGGGAATCATTAAGACAGGGATAGATAATAAGACAGAAAATACCTGCGTGCTGATGCGGTCGCCCCATCTCAAAAAAGGGTATATTGGAATTGGAAAGATTCAGAAAAGGGCAACAAAAATGATGAGGGGGTATGGAACAGCTTCTGTATAAGAAGAGATTCTTAAGATTGGGCCTTTTCAGCTTGGAAAAGAGCCGACTAAGAGGGGATACGATGGAGGTCTATAAAATCATGACTGGCGTGGAGAAAGTAAATAAGGAAGTGTTATGTACTCCTTCTCATAATACAAGACCTAGGGGGTCACAAAATTAAATTAACAGGCAGCCGGTTTAAAACAAACAAAAGAAAGTATTTCTTCACACAACACACAGTCAACCTGCGGAACTCTTTGCCAGAGGACGTTGCGAAGGCCAAGAGCATAACAGGTTTCAAAAAAGAACTAGATAAATTCATGGAGGATAGGTCCATCGATGGCGCTTAGCCAGTGGTATCCCTAGCTAACCCCTATTTGCCAGAAGCTGGGAATGGGCGACAGGGGATGGACGATTGCCTGTTCCGTTCATTCCCTCTGGGGCCCCTGGCATTGGCCGCTGTCAGAAGACAGGATACTGGGCTAGATGGACTTTTGGTCTGACCCAGTTTGGCCGTTCTTACGCGCTTATCCCATAACCACTTAAGTTTTCTTTTAGAGCCTTCGGTGAGGGACCCCGTCAAAGGCTTTCTGAAAATCCCAGTTCGCAGTATCGACTGAATCATCCTTATCCACATGCTTGCTGAGATCCTCAAGGAATTCTAGAAGATTGGTGAGGTACGAGTTCCCTTTACAAAAGCTGTGTTCACCCTTTCCCAACACATCCTGTTTATCTGGGTGCCTGATCATTCTTTACTACCAATTTGCCTGTTACTGAAGTTAGGCTCAGCAGCCTGCAATTGCCAGGGTCGCCCCTGGAGCCCATTTTACAAATTGGCATTACATTAGCTACCTGCCAGTCGTCTGCAACAGAGGCTTGCTTCAGTGGTAGCTTGCGTACTACGGCTAGTAGTTGTGCAGTTTCATCTCTGAGTTCCCTCAGAACTCGTGGTCGAATGCCATCTGGTCCTGGTGACTTATTCCTGTTTAATTTAACGATTTGTTCTAAAACCTCTTATACTGGGATGGGACTTCAGATTTGTCACCCAATAAGGACAGCTCCGATGTGGGACTCTCCCTCCCGTCCTCTGCAGTGAAGACAGCTGCAAAGAATTCATGAAGCTCCTCTGCAATGGCCTTGCCTTCCTAGAGTGCTCCTTTGTCAGCTAGTGGCCCCACCGCCTCTTTGGCAGGCTGCCTGCTTCTGACGTACTTTAAAACATTCTTATGGTTAGCTTTTGTGTCTTTAGCACGTTGCTTCTCAGATTCTTTCTTGGCCTGACTTGTTATACTTTGACACTTACCCGGCCAGAGTTCGTGCACCTTCCTATTATCCTCACTAGGATTTGATTTCCAAATTTTGAAGGATGACTTTTGGCCTCTAACGGCCTCCATTACTCTGCCGTTTATGGTGTCTGCCAGGCTGAGCTGGCAGCGCGGCCGGGGCCGGTCCAGTGCCAGGACGGGGAATCGCTCCGTCCTCTCGGGAGTGGTGCGATTAGCCAGGTCAGGGTCTGCCCCCAGCCCTGGCCAGACTCCCTCAGGACCACTTGCCTGGAGATAGGATGACCATAGTCCCCGTTTGGCTGGAGCAGTTCCCTTTTTAAGCTCTGTTCCGGCCATCCTGCCTTTTTTTTTTTTTTTTTTTGACAAAAACGGGCATTTATCCCGTTTGCTCTTGCCAACTGATCAGCTGGCAAGAGCAAATAGACAAATGCCCAGTTTACCAAAAAAGTCCTAGCGGGGCGTGGAGGAACGTGCGTGTGTGTGTGTGTGGGGGAAGGGTAGCGACACGAGGTGTCAGGCAGCAGGGCTTGTGGGGGCAGGGCCCTAGCCCTAGCCCTAGCCCAGGGTAGAATGGAGCTTGGGGAGGGTTAGGGGCCAGCCCCAGCCCCTGGCAGCGGTGTGCGGAGGGTGTCAGCCCCAGCTCCTGGCAGTGGTGGGGGGAGCCGGGGCAAAGGAGGGGTCAGCCCCTGGCTGCGGTGTGGGGAGCTGTGGGGGAGGCGTCAGCCTGTGGGAAGGAGCAGAAAAGAGCGTTGGGGGTGCGGTATAGCACTTGCATAGGCTTTCTTTGCCCTGTTTTGCTGTAAGAGTTAACAGTGAGAGATTGCTAGTCCCACGTCAGTGGGTGGGTTTGTGCAAATTAGGAGCGTACAGGGAAACCAGGAAGAGGAAGGCGGCTGCAAGACTTGTCTGTCTTTGAACAGAATTGTGTGTTAAGGGTTCTTGCTTTGAATTCTTCCACGGGAGTCATTTTGAGGAAGGGTTCCTCACTTAGAGTTACCTAGTTATGGTGTTTGTTGCGTGTCTGGGAGCTCGTCACGGTGAGGTAGAAAGCGGTGGGTGCAGAGGTGTGCGGTGCGTCGCAGACTCTCAGCATCGCTTCTCCGCTCCTTGGAGCTCAGATCAAGTGTAGTATCTGTTCTTATCAGTTTAATATCTGATATGTCCTTTATTTAAGGACCGTACATTAAATTGATTTTTGGAACAGGGGGCTGGAATAGGAGCTTGCTCTGTCCACCCCATGCATTGACCTGGTATTGCAGTGCCTCCAGGAACGGTGCATCTCCTTTTGGGGAGAATGTTCTGGTTTGAAAAGTAGAAAGAGTTTTACTGTGATGATGCTTCTTTAAAGCAGATTTTTTTTTCAAGGAGTTGAAAAATCTGAAATCTGTACCGCTTTGGTTTCTTTATGACAAGGTATTCTTGCAATTGCTTGGGAGTGTTTTGTGGGGTTATAGATGTAGGGTTCTCTGTCTCACTAGAGGATTGTTTGAGAAGCTGGGATCCTTCTTTCTGCTGTGAGTCTTTTCAACAGTCATGAGGGACAAATGCTTTCCAGACTGTGGGTCTGCTGGGGAGACGGTTGGTTGGTTTTTTGTTTGTTTGTTTTGGGAGGAGCGGGGCGGGGATCAGTAATATTTGAGGTCACACGTATCTCAACAACTGTGTGAGTTACACAGACTTCTCCCCACCCAGCCCGTGTCCCATGTATCTTGGTTTGTAAGATCAAGACAAGGCACTAGGTGTCATGCTGCACCCGGCACACAGGGGTCCCAATCCTGATTCTCCCCCCCCCAACCTACTTTAATGTAAACGCTAAATAATAATCCTTAACTTCTCAGCGTTGCCACCCTGACCATTGGAAAATCATGAGTCAGACTCCCCAAAATCACGAGATTGGCTTAAAAATCATGAGGATTCTTTAAAAAAAAAAAATGTAATGTGGGTTCTCTTTATTTCCCTTCTGGTTTGTGAACCAGGCAAGCTAGAAACTTACCTTTCTAGTGCAGGAGCCCCGGACACCCAGGGCTGGCAGACAGCAGGGGACTCCTCGTGGTTGTGTGTTCCAGAGTTCCATTTCACCAACCAAGTATCAAATGTGAACTCCTCAGGCCCTAGATCAGCCTTAACATGGAGTCACAGACAGCCCCCTTGGGCACCCTGAATCCATCTTGCCACCCAGGTGAGCCTGCCTTTGTGACAGATGGTCCCTTGCACCAAAAACCATAACAATATTCCGGTCCCTCGGACTGGTCACTCAGCCAGGTGAATTGCACCTCAGATCTCAAACCGAAGACAATGTTCGTGGCCAATCCTATAATAAACTAGCTAAATCTTTCCTAACTAGGAAAAGAAATAAGAAATTATTTACCAGGTTAAAGCAGGTAAACATACACACAAAGGAGTTACAGTCTGAGGTTTCAAAAAGTAGTAGAAGCTGCTGTAACACGCAAGCTCTGTAGATCCTTCAGGGTTAACCCTAGCCAAACAGCCGGGATCCCTTGCTTATGCTTATGCTTGTAAGGCATGCCATCCCCCTGAAGTCCAAGCAGCATAGGGACAACAGTTTCTGCTTGACAGGGATTTTTATTCCATTCCCCCCAGAGCTGATGGGGCAAGTGTTTGTGCAGGTCTCCGCCTCCTCGTGGGTGGGGGGTGTGAGGCGGAGCAATCAACCAAGTCTTTTGTCCACGGATGATCCACAGTGGCTTGTCTGATGTCTCAGGGTCTTCTCTTGGTGGAAAGGAGATGACTCCTCTTCTGGTAAACTAGCATTTCACACTTGGGAATGCTTCTCTCCTGACTGGTGGCGGCCAGGGGGTTTACAGTTTTAGAGCCAAGGCTTATACATCACCTTATAACGTGGGATACAGATATTATAGGTGAGAAGAATGCATGCAGCAACTCACCAGCTTTTCATAAAGTCTAAACACGAAACACATTTTTATAAAAATAATGCCCGTTTTAACAACACTAACACACAGGTGAGCAAGACTAGTTTCCAGCCATGCATTTGTCACTTTTCAGTAAGGCCTAGGGGCCTTGGCATAAGCTGGCACCTGGTCTGCCAGTGTCAGAGAAGAGGATCTTCCCTCTTATCCCCAGGGGTCCCCCAGGGGTCTGTACTGGGACCAGTACCGTTCAACTTATTCATAAATGACCCGGGGAAAGGGGTAAACAGTGAGGTGGCAAAATTTGCAGACGATACAAAACTGCTCAAAATAGTTAAGGCCAAAGCAGACTGCCAAGAGCTACAAAGAGCTCTCGCAAAACTGGGTGACTGGGCAACAAAATGGCAGAGGAAAGTCAGTGTTGATAAATGCAAAGTAACGCACACTGGAAAACATAATCCCAGCTATACCTATGAAACGATTGGGGGCGGGGGGGGAGGGGGGAAGGGTCTAAATGAGCTGTTACCGCTCAAGAAAGAGACCTAGGAGTCATTGTGGACAGTTCTCTGAAAACATCCACTGAATGTGCAGTGGAGTGTTGGGAATCATTAAGACAGGGATAGATAATAAGACAGAAAATACCTGCGTGCTGATGCGGTCGCCCCATCTCAAAAAAGGGTATATTGGAATTGGAAAGATTCAGAAAAGGGCAACAAAAATGATGAGGGGGTATGGAACAGCTTCTGTATAAGAAGAGATTCTTAAGATTGGGCCTTTTCAGCTTGGAAAAGAGCCGACTAAGAGGGGATACGATGGAGGTCTATAAAATCATGACTGGCGTGGAGAAAGTAAATAAGGAAGTGTTATGTACTCCTTCTCATAATACAAGACCTAGGGGGTCACAAAATTAAATTAACAGGCAGCCGGTTTAAAACAAACAAAAGAAAGTATTTCTTCACACAACACACAGTCAACCTGCGGAACTCTTTGCCAGAGGACGTTGCGAAGGCCAAGAGCATAACAGGTTTCAAAAAAGAACTAGATAAATTCATGGAGGATAGGTCCATCGATGGCGCTTAGCCAGTGGTATCCCTAGCTAACCCCTATTTGCCAGAAGCTGGGAATGGGCGACAGGGGATGGACGATTGCCTGTTCCGTTCATTCCCTCTGGGGCCCCTGGCATTGGCCGCTGTCAGAAGACAGGATACTGGGCTAGATGGACTTTTGGTCTGACCCAGTTTGGCCGTTCTTACGCGCTTATCCCATAACCACTTAAGTTTTCTTTTAGAGCCTTCGGTGAGGGACCCCGTCAAAGGCTTTCTGAAAATCCCAGTTCGCAGTATCGACTGAATCATCCTTATCCACATGCTTGCTGAGATCCTCAAGGAATTCTAGAAGATTGGTGAGGTACGAGTTCCCTTTACAAAAGCTGTGTTCACCCTTTCCCAACACATCCTGTTTATCTGGGTGCCTGATCATTCTTTACTACCAATTTGCCTGTTACTGAAGTTAGGCTCAGCAGCCTGCAATTGCCAGGGTCGCCCCTGGAGCCCATTTTACAAATTGGCATTACATTAGCTACCTGCCAGTCGTCTGCAACAGAGGCTTGCTTCAGTGGTAGCTTGCGTACTACGGCTAGTAGTTGTGCAGTTTCATCTCTGAGTTCCCTCAGAACTCGTGGTCGAATGCCATCTGGTCCTGGTGACTTATTCCTGTTTAATTTAACGATTTGTTCTAAAACCTCTTATACTGGGATGGGACTTCAGATTTGTCACCCAATAAGGACAGCTCCGATGTGGGACTCTCCCTCCCGTCCTCTGCAGTGAAGACAGCTGCAAAGAATTCATGAAGCTCCTCTGCAATGGCCTTGCCTTCCTAGAGTGCTCCTTTGTCAGCTAGTGGCCCCACCGCCTCTTTGGCAGGCTGCCTGCTTCTGACGTACTTTAAAACATTCTTATGGTTAGCTTTTGTGTCTTTAGCACGTTGCTTCTCAGATTCTTTCTTGGCCTGACTTGTTATACTTTGACACTTACCCGGCCAGAGTTCGTGCACCTTCCTATTATCCTCACTAGGATTTGATTTCCAAATTTTGAAGGATGACTTTTGGCCTCTAACGGCCTCCATTACTCTGCCGTTTATGGTGTCTGCCAGGCTGAGCTGGCAGCGCGGCCGGGGCCGGTCCAGTGCCAGGACGGGGAATCGCTCCGTCCTCTCGGGAGTGGTGCGATTAGCCAGGTCAGGGTCTGCCCCCAGCCCTGGCCAGACTCCCTCAGGACCACTTGCGTGGAGATAGGATGACCATACGTCCCCGTTTGGCTGGAGCAGTTCCCTTTTTAAGCTCTGTTCCGGCCATCCTGCCTTTTTTTTTTTTTTTTTGACAAAAACGGGCATTTATCCCGTTTGCTCTTGCCAACTGATCAGCTGGCAAGAGCAAATAGACAAATGCCCAGTTTACCAAAAAAGTCCTAGCGGGGCGTGGAGGAACATGCGTGTGTGTGTGTGGGGGAAGGGTGGCGACACGAGGTGTCAGGCAGCAGGGCTTGTCGGGGGCAGGGCCCTAGCCCTAGCCCAGGGTAGAATGGAGCTTGGGGGGGTTAGGGGCCAGCCCCAGCCCCTGGCAGCGGTGTACGGAGGGTGTCAGCCCCAGCTCCTGGCAGTGGTGGGGGGAGCCGGGGCAAAGGAGGGGTCAGCCCCTGGCTGCGGTGTGGGGAGCTGTGGGGGAGGCGTCAGCCTGTGGGAAGGAGCAGAAAAGAGCATTGGGGCTGCGGTATAGCACTTGCATAGGCTTTCTTTGCCCTGTTTTGCTGTAAGAGTTAACAGTGAGAGATTGCTAGTCCCACGTCAGTGGGAGGGTTTGTGCAAATTAGGAGCGTACAGGGAAACCAGGAAGAGGAAGGCGGCTGCAAGACTTGTCTGTCTTTGAACAGAATTGTGTGTTAAGGGTTCTTGCTTTGAATTCTTCCACGGGAGTCATTTTGAGGAAGGGTTCCTCACTTAGAGTTACCTAGTTATGGTGTTTGTTGCGTGTCTGGGAGCTCGTCACGGTGAGGTAGAAAGCGGTGGGCGCAGAGGTGTGCGGTGCGTCGCAGACTCTCAGCATCGCTTCTCCGCTCCTTGGAGCTCAGATCAAGTGTAGTATCTGTTCTTATCAGTTTAATATCTGATATGTCCTTTATTTAAGGACCGTACATTAAATTGATTTTTGGAACAGGGGGCTGGAATAGGAGCTTGCTCTGTCCACCCCATGCATTGACCTGGTATTGCAGTGCCTCCAGGAACGGTGCATCTCCTTTTGGGGAGAATGTTCTGGTTTGAAAAGTAGAAAGAGTTTTACTGTGATGATGCTTCTTTAAAGCAGATTTTTTTTTCAAGGAGTTGAAAAATCTGAAATCTGTACCGCTTTGGTTTCTTTATGACAAGGTATTCTTGCAATTGCTTGGGAGTGTTTTGTGGGGTTATAGATGTAGGGTTCTCTGTCTCACTAGAGGATTGTTTGAGAAGCTGGGATCCTTCTTTCTGCTGTGAGTCTTTTCAACAGTCATGAGGGACAAATGCTTTCCAGACTGTGGGTCTGCTGGGGAGACGGTTGGTTGGTTTTTTGTTTGTTTGTTTTGGGAGGAGCGGGGCGGGGATCAGTAATATTTGAGGTCACACGTATCTCAACAACTGTGTGAGTTACACAGACTTCTCCCCACCCAGCCCGTGTCCCATGTATCTTGGTTTGTAAGATCAAGACAAGGCACTAGGTGTCATGCTGCACCCGGCACACAGGGGTCCCAATCCTGATTCTCCCCCCCCCAACCTACTTTAATGTAAACGCTAAATAATAATCCTTAACTTCTCAGCGTTGCCACCCTGACCATTGGAAAATCATGAGTCAGACTCCCCAAAATCACGAGATTGGCTTAAAAATCATGAGGATTCTTTTAAAAAAAAAATGTAATGTGGGTTCTCTTTATTTCCCTTCTGGTTTGTGAACCAGGCAAGCTAGAAACTTACCTTTCTAGTGTAGGAGCCCCGGACACCCAGGGCTGGCAGACAGCAGGGGACTCCTCGTGGTTGTGTGTTCCAGAGTTCCATTTCACCAACCAAGTATCAAATGTGAACTCCTCAGGCCCTAGATCAGCCTTAACATGGAGTCACAGACAGCCCCCTTGGGCACCCTGAATCCATCTTGCCACCCAGGTGAGCCTGCCTTTGTGACAGATGGTCCCTTGCACCAAAAACCATAACAATATTCCGGTCCCTCGGACTGGTCACTCAGCCAGGTGAATTGCACCTCAGATCTCAAACCGAAGACAATGTTCGTGGCCAATCCTATAATAAACTAGCTAAATCTTTCCTAACTAGGAAAAGAAATAAGAAATTATTTACCAGGTTAAAGCAGGTAAACATACACACAAAGGAGTTACAGTCTGAGGTTTCAAAAAGTAGTAGAAGCTGCTGTAACACGCAAGCTCTGTAGATCCTTCAGGGTTAACCCTAGCCAAACAGCCGGGATCCCTTGCTTATGCTTATGCTTGTAAGGCATGCCATCCCCCTGAAGTCCAAGCAGCATAGGGACAACAGTTTCTGCTTGACAGGGATTTTTATTCCATTCCCCCCAGAGCTGATGGGGCAAGTGTTTGTGCAGGTCTCCGCCTCCTCGTGGGTGGGGGGTGTGAGGCGGAGCAATCAACCAAGTCTTTTGTCCACGGATGATCCACAGTGGCTTGTCTGATGTCTCAGGGTCTTCTCTTGGTGGAAAGGAGATGACTCCTCTTCTGGTAAACTAGCATTTCACACTTGGGAATGCTTCTCTCCTGACTGGTGGCGGCCAGGGGGTTTACAGTTTTAGAGCCAAGGCTTATACATCACCTTATAACGTGGGATACAGATATTATAGGTGAGAAAAATGCATGCAGCAACTCACCAGCTTTTCATAAAGTCTAAACACGAAACACATTTTTATAAAAATAATGCCCGTTTTAACAACACTAACACACAGGTGAGCAAGACTAGTTTCCAGCCATGCATTTGTCACTTTTCAGTAAGGCCTAGGGGCCTTGGCATAAGCTGGCACCTGGTCTGCCAGTGTCAGAGAAGAGGATCTTCCCTCTTATCCCCAGGGGTCCCCCAGGGGTCTGTACTGGGACCAGTACCGTTCAACTTATTCATAAATGACCCGGGGAAAGGGGTAAACAGTGAGGTGGCAAAATTTGCAGACGATACAAAACTGCTCAAAATAGTTAAGGCCAAAGCAGACTGCCAAGAGCTACAAAGAGCTCTCGCAAAACTGGGTGACTGGGCAACAAAATGGCAGAGGAAAGTCAGTGTTGATAAATGCAAAGTAACGCACACTGGAAAACATAATCCCAGCTATACCTATGAAACGATTGGGGGCGGGGGGGGAGGGGGGAAGGGTCTAAATGAGCTGTTACCGCTCAAGAAAGAGACCTAGGAGTCATTGTGGACAGTTCTCTGAAAACATCCACTGAATGTGCAGTGGAGTGTTGGGAATCATTAAGACAGGGATAGATAATAAGACAGAAAATACCTGCGTGCTGATGCGGTCGCCCCATCTCAAAAAAGGGTATATTGGAATTGGAAAGATTCAGAAAAGGGCAACAAAAATGATGAGGGGGTATGGAACAGCTTCTGTATAAGAAGAGATTCTTAAGATTGGGCCTTTTCAGCTTGGAAAAGAGCCGACTAAGAGGGGATACGATGGAGGTCTATAAAATCATGACTGGCGTGGAGAAAGTAAATAAGGAAGTGTTATGTACTCCTTCTCATAATACAAGACCTAGGGGGTCACAAAATTAAATTAACAGGCAGCCGGTTTAAAACAAACAAAAGAAAGTATTTCTTCACACAACACACAGTCAACCTGCGGAACTCTTTGCCAGAGGACGTTGCGAAGGCCAAGAGCATAACAGGTTTCAAAAAAGAACTAGATAAATTCATGGAGGATAGGTCCATCGATGGCGCTTAGCCAGTGGTATCCCTAGCTAACCCCTATTTGCCAGAAGCTGGGAATGGGCGACAGGGGATGGACGATTGCCTGTTCCGTTCATTCCCTCTGGGGCCCCTGGCATTGGCCGCTGTCAGAAGACAGGATACTGGGCTAGATGGACTTTTGGTCTGACCCAGTTTGGCCGTTCTTACGCGCTTATCCCATAACCACTTAAGTTTTCTTTTAGAGCCTTCGGTGAGGGACCCCGTCAAAGGCTTTCTGAAAATCCCAGTTCGCAGTATCGACTGAATCATCCTTATCCACATGCTTGCTGAGATCCTCAAGGAATTCTAGAAGATTGGTGAGGTACGAGTTCCCTTTACAAAAGCTGTGTTCACCCTTTCCCAACACATCCTGTTTATCTGGGTGCCTGATCATTCTTTACTACCAATTTGCCTGTTACTGAAGTTAGGCTCAGCAGCCTGCAATTGCCAGGGTCGCCCCTGGAGCCCATTTTACAAATTGGCATTACATTAGCTACCTGCCAGTCGTCTGCAACAGAGGCTTGCTTCAGTGGTAGCTTGCGTACTACGGCTAGTAGTTGTGCAGTTTCATCTCTGAGTTCCCTCAGAACTCGTGGTCGAATGCCATCTGGTCCTGGTGACTTATTCCTGTTTAATTTAACGATTTGTTCTAAAACCTCTTATACTGGGATGGGACTTCAGATTTGTCACCCAATAAGGACAGCTCCGATGTGGGACTCTCCCTCCCGTCCTCTGCAGTGAAGACAGCTGCAAAGAATTCATGAAGCTCCTCTGCAATGGCCTTGCCTTCCTAGAGTGCTCCTTTGTCAGCTAGTGGCCCCACCGCCTCTTTGGCAGGCTGCCTGCTTCTGACGTACTTTAAAACATTCTTATGGTTAGCTTTTGTGTCTTTAGCACGTTGCTTCTCAGATTCTTTCTTGGCCTGACTTGTTATACTTTGACACTTACCCGGCCAGAGTTCGTGCACCTTCCTATTATCCTCACTAGGATTTGATTTCCAAATTTTGAAGGATGACTTTTGGCCTCTAACGGCCTCCATTACTCTGCCGTTTATGGTGTCTGCCAGGCTGAGCTGGCAGCGCGGCCGGGGCCGGTCCAGTGCCAGGACGGGGAATCGCTCCGTCCTCTCGGGAGTGGTGCGATTAGCCAGGTCAGGGTCTGCCCCCAGCCCTGGCCAGACTCCCTCAGGACCACTTGCCTGGAGATAGGATGACCATAGTCCCCGTTTGGCTGGAGCAGTTCCCTTTTTAAGCTCTGTTCCGGCCATCCTGCCTTTTTTTTTTTTTTTTTTGACAAAAACGGGCATTTATCCCGTTTGCTCTTGCCAACTGATCAGCTGGCAAGAGCAAATAGACAAATGCCCAGTTTACCAAAAAAGTCCTAGCGGGGCGTGGAGGAACGTGCGTGTGTGTGTGTGTGGGGGAAGGGTGGCGACACGAGGTGTCAGGCAGCAGGGCTTGTCGGGGGCAGGGCCCTAGCCCTAGCCCAGGGTAGAATGGAGCTTGGGGGGGGTTAGGGGCCAGCCCCAGCCCCTGGCAGCGGTGTGCGGAGGGTGTCAGCCCCAGCTCCTGGCAGTGGTGGGGGGAGCCGGGGCAAAGGAGGGGTCAGCCCCTGGCTGCGGTGTGGGGAGCTGTGGGGGAGGCGTCAGCCTGTGGGAAGGAGCAGAAAAGAGCGTTGGGGCTGCGGTATAGCACTTGCATAGGCTTTCTTTGCCCTGTTTTGCTGTAAGAGTTAACAGTGAGAGATTGCTAGTCCCACGTCAGTGGGTGGGTTTGTGCAAATTAGGAGCGTACAGGGAAACCAGGGAAGAGGAAGGCGGCTGCAAGACTTGTCTGTCTTTGAACAGAATTGTGTGTTAAGGGTTCTTGCTTTGAATTCTTCCACGGGAGTCATTTTGAGGAAGGGTTCCTCACTTAGAGTTACCTAGTTATGGTGTTTGTTGCGTGTCTGGGAGCTCGTCACGGTGAGGTAGAAAGCAGTGGGCGCAGAGGTGTGCGGTGCGTCGCAGACTCTCAGCATCGCTTCTCCGCTCCTTGGAGCTCAGATCAAGTGTAGTATCTGTTCTTATCAGTTTAATATCTGATATGTCCTTTATTTAAGGACCGTACATTAAATTGATTTTTGGAACAGGGGGCTGGAATAGGAGCTTGCTCTGTCCACCCCATGCATTGACCTGGTATTGCAGTGCCTCCAGGAACGGTGCATCTCCTTTTGGGGAGAATGTTCTGGTTTGAAAAGTAGAAAGAGTTTTACTGTGATGATGCTTCTTTAAAGCAGATTTTTTTTTCAAGGAGTTGAAAAATCTGAAATCTGTACCGCTTTGGTTTCTTTATGACAAGGTATTCTTGCAATTGCTTGGGAGTGTTTTGTGGGGTTATAGATGTAGGGTTCTCTGTCTCACTAGAGGATTGTTTGAGAAGCTGGGATCCTTCTTTCTGCTGTGAGTCTTTTCAACAGTCATGAGGGACAAATGCTTTCCAGACTGTGGGTCTGCTGGGGAGACGGTTGGTTGGTTTTTTGTTTGTTTGTTTTGGGAGGAGCGGGGCGGGGATCAGTAATATTTGAGGTCACACGTATCTCAACAACTGTGTGAGTTACACAGACTTCTCCCCACCCAGACCGTGTCCCATGTATCTTGGTTTGTAAGATCAAGACAAGAGCATTGGGACTGCGGTATAGAGTTATTACTGGGAGTTAGGGGTGTGACGTTACTGACTTGAACTGGGACCGTATAGAACGTTTTTGCAACCAAGGTCCTGTCGTGGCATGAAATCTTGTATAGAGGGGGTCAAATAAGGTTTCTAAGACAAGGTTATGTTTTGATGGTTATGAGTATGCTATTTGTTTGCATGTATCATTTTTGTATTTAAAGTTATAAGTATTGGCTCTATACTGTCTGTATTTCAGACTTATGCTATGCTTCTGGGTGACTCCCCAGACAAGTTGGTGTCAGCTCTGCCTAGCCTGTTTGATGGCCCACTAAGGACCATCAGATATACAATCGACCCTTTGAGAGAAGACAGACACGCCTTGGGACTCAGCAAGGTATGCAGAGACATGGCTATGGATAGAACTTTGAGGTTTTTCCATGCGATTTGATGGAATGCTTTTCTTTGGAACAAAGAAAGAAATATAAGAGAATATAAAAAGCTGCTGCAGCTCCTCCATCTGGTCTTCAATCCTGCTTCTTACCTCTGGAGGAACTTTGCTAAACATTGAAGCATTGAAGAAAGGACTGATGACCCATCCCAGCTGCGGATGTACTCCAGAGACTTGATTTGAACCTGCAGTTTATTCTGTTACTGCTAGAAGCCTGAACTAAGAACTTTGCCATTACTGTCTGTAATTGATTCCATTTAACTAATTCTAGCTCTCATCTATATCTTTTTCCTTTTATGAATAAACCTTTAGATTTTAGATTCTAAAGGATTGGCAACAGCGTGATTTGTGGGTAAGATCTGATTTGTATATTGACCTGGGTCTGGGGTTTGGTCCTTTGGGATCGAGAGAACCTTTTTTCTTTTACTGGGGTATTGGTTTTCATAACCATTTGTTCCCATAATGAGTGGCACTGGTGGTGATACTGGGAAACTGGAGTGTCTGAGGGAATTGCTTGTGTGACTTGTGGTTAGCCAGTGGGGTAAAACCAAAGTCTTCCCTATTTGGCTGGTTTGGTTTACCTTGGTGTGCACAGAAACCCCAGTCTTGGGCTGTAACTGCTCTGCTTTAAGCAATTTGTCCTGAATTGGCACTCTCAGTTGGGTGCCACCAGAACCAGCATCGTTTCAATGGCATATTCATGCTTGGATCCACAGAACCAGGTCAATTAAACTTTGGGAGAGAACCTCACTCTATCCAAATCTGAATTTTGGTATTGAGAGTTTGGTTAGTTAAAAAGCAGTTGCAATGGGTGAACAAAGAGCAAATGAGGGCCTTGGCAAAAAAAACTCTGGAAGATTTGTGTTCAGAAAAGGGGATAAGCTTTAGAAAGAAAGCTACAAATCAAGAACTGAGAGATCGGTTAATGGCCAGTGATTAGAAGGCAGGAGCACAGCCCTTACCTGATACTACAGAAGCTGTGGAAAAAATCAGAATGCAAAAGGCAGCAAATAAACTGCAACTTGAGCATAAAGAGAAACTAGCAGTAATTTGATGGCTGGAAAAGCAGAAGATAGCCGAGATAGAGAGAGAAGCTGATGAAAGGAAGAAGAAAGCTCACCAGATGAGCCTCTGTCTTCATGAACAAGGTCAGCTCGCAGACTGCACTGGGCAGCACAGCATGGGGAGGAGGTGACCAGCCCTCTGTGGAGAAAGAAGTGGTTCGGGGCTATTTAGAAAAGCTGGACGAGCACAAGTCCATGGGGCCGGACGCGTTGCATCCGAGAGTGCTAAAGGAGTTGGCGGATGTGATTGCAGAGCCATTGGCCATTATCTTTGAAAACTCATGGCGATCGAGGGAAGTCCCGGACGACTGGAAAAAGGCTAATTTAGCGCCCATCTTTAAAAAGGGGAAGAAGGAGGATCCTGGGAACTACAGGCCAGTCAGCCTCACCTCAGTCCCTGGAAAAATCATGGAGCAGGTCCTGAAGGAATCAATTCTGAAGCACTTAGAGGAGAGGAAAGTGATCAGAAACAGTCAGCATGGATTCACCAAGGGCAAGTCATGCCTGACTAATCTAATTGCCTTCTATGACGAGATAACTGGTTCTGTGGATGAAGGGAAAGCAGTGGACATGTTGTTCCTTGACTTTAGCAAAGCTTTTGACACTGTCTCCCACAGTATTCTTGCCAGCAAGTTAAAGAAGTATGGGCTGGATGAATGGACTATAAGGTGGATAGAAAGCTGGCTAGATTGTCAGGCTCAACGGGTAGTGATCAATGGCTCCATGTCTAGTTGGCAGCCGGTATCAAGTGGAGTGCCCCAAGGGTCGGTCCTGGGGCTGGTTTTGTTCAATATCTTCATAAATGATCTGGAGGATGGTGTGGATTGCACCCTCAGCAAGTTTGCAGATGACACTAAACAGGGAGGAGAGGTAGATACGCTGGAGGGTAGGGATAGGATACAGAGGGACCTAGACAAATTGGAGGATTGGGCCAAAAGAAATCTGATGAGGTTCAACAAGGACAAGTGCAGAGTCCTGCACTTAGGATGGAAGAATCCAATGCACCGCTACAGACTAGGGACCGAATGGCTTGGCAGCAGTTCTGCAGAAAAGGACCTAGGGGTTACAGTGGACGAGAAGCTGGATATGAGTCAACAGTGTGCCCTTGTTGCCAAGAAGGCCAATGGCATTTTGGGATGTATAAGTAGGGGCATTGCCAGCAGATCGAGGGACGTGATCGTTCCCCTCTATTCGACACTGGTGAGGCCTCATCTGGAGTACTGTGTCCAGTTTTGGGCCCCACACTTTTGTACCAATAAATTAAAAACCAGCAGGATCTTATTAAAGGGGAAAAGGCAAAATACCACATTTATTGTGAATACAGAAAGAATCATAGTAAGCAGTTAGTTATAGTTATAACATTCCATTCAATTTCATATTTATTCACACATTCATTCATACAAACACACACACACACACAGAGGTTCTGAAAGGTTGTTATCATAGTTACCAGCCTTAGAGTTGCTCATGCCAAGCCACTGGCCAGGTGGCCTGGACATGAGGAGGGAGCAGGGCCTTGTCAGATGCTCATCTGATGCTCCTGGAAGTTGGTTTGCAGAATCAGACCCCCCCCCAAAGTTCTCACTTTCTAGAGTCTATTTTTATAGAAATTTATTCCTAGGCCAGTCCGTGGGAATTGCTTCATCATGCTGTCGCTGAATCAATCAGCAGATAGCACATTCCTGACGGCTCCGTGCTGCTAGATGTTATCTTGTTCTTTGGTTCTCCCATTCTTGAGGCTGTTGGGTGGATTCCAGTCTGCCCTCCGGGGGTCCTCTGGTTATTTCCACTTTACGCCTTCTTCAGCCAATGGACACTGGATTCTTAGGCTGGCACCTCCCTGATCATTCAGTTATTATCCACACCAAGCATCCATCCACATACATCCTCTATCTCTATTTTAATCACAATTGTTAATACAACAAAAGGGCAGGGAGTCTCTGGGTGCTGTTTCTGTTGTTAGAGTATTGCTTTGTCTCTCTCTCTCTGTGAATTGCTTTGAGAACAGACTCTGTCTTAGAATGTACTAACAGAATTAGCAGCTTGCAAGTTTCACACATAGAGGGAGAGAAACAGTACCAAAAACCAAGAGACCTCTTAATTAGTAATACCCTGGAATTTAAACTATGGGGAATCAAGCTCATTTGTGATTTTAATACAGAACTTCTTTAATATGATCCAACAACACTACAAGAAGGAGGTGGAAAAACTGGAAAGAGTCCAGCGGAGGGCAACAAAAATGATTAGGGGACTGGAACAAATGAGTTATGAGGAGAGGCTGAGGGAACTGGGGATGTTTAGTCTATGGAAGAGAAGAATGAGGGGGGATTTGATAGCTGCTTTCAACTACCTGAAAGGGGGTTCCAAAGAGGATGGCTCTAGACTGTTTTCAGTGATAGCAGATGACAGAACAAGGAGTAATGGTCTCAAGTTGCAGTGGGGGAGATTTAGGTTGGATATTAGGAAAAGCTTTTTCACTAGGAGGGCGGTGAAACACTGGAATGCGTTACCTAGGGAGGTGGTGGAATCTCCTTCCTTAGAAGTTTTTAAGGTCAGGCTTGACAAAGCCCTGGCTGGGATGATTTAATTGGGGATCAGTCCTGCTTTGAGCAGGGGGCTGGACTAGATGACCTCCTGAGGTCCCTTCTGACCCTGATATTCTATGAGTCAGATGCAACAGGAGACGGCAAGACTTCAGCTCCAAGTCAAAAAAGCAATGGAAAAACAGCAGAAATTGTATCCTCTTGAAAATCCAGTTTATAAGAATGTTGGTATGTTGTATAACTCTGAGCAGTTGTTTGGGTGTAACCAAATGTACTCCAACACTGCCCCTTTTATGTAATGCTTTTTAACAAATGCAGCGGTATGAGGTGCTCGGGCGGGGGCAGGGGTTAGCCCCCTGGCTGTGGTGTGGGGAGCTGTGGGGGAGGCGTCAGCCACAGTGGCGGATTTATAGTTACTGGGGCCCTGTGCTCAGCTTCATTTTTGTGGCCCCTCCTTGGGACCCAGCCAAGAAAAAGAACATTCTCTCTTATCTCCCCGCCCACTCCCGTTTTTCATCCTTTTTTTCTTCATCCTCCTCCTATAAGTAATAGCAAGTACATGAAAATAAAGTGAGGCATCTTGATTGTTTTTGTAGTCTAACTTATTTTTCCACAGACCACTTGAAAATTGCTGAGGGTCTCTGCAGACCACTTAATGATCTTTCCAAATGTTATTTGTACCATTAGCTAGCTAGTGTAAGGTTTCAGAGTAGCAGTCGTGTTAGTCTGTATTTGCAAAAAGAAAAGGAGGACTTGTGGCACCTTAGAGACTAACCAAAGTGTTTTGGATAAGAACACTTTATAATTCTTTTTTTAAAAAACGTTGGAGTGCAGGGTCTGGTCAGGACTTAGGGTGCGGGAGGGGGCTCAGGGGTGGGATTGCAGGGTCTCGGAGGGAGTTAGGGTGCAGGCGGGGAGTCAGGGCTGGGGCAGGAGGTTGGGGCGTGGAGCACTTACCTGGGGCAGCTCCTGTTTGGTGCGAGGGGTGCAGGAGCTCCCGTTTGGTGCTCAGCGTGGGGGTGAGGATGTGGGGGTGCAGGAGTCAGGGTGGGGGACAGGAGTCAGGCCAGGGTGCTGGGGGTGCTCCGAGCCCCCCCGACCCACCCCCTGCCCTGAGAGCGGGCCGGGCCCCCGTTGGGGCTCCATGGTAAACCTGGTACTGTCTTGTTCCCACTATTGTGACTGTCCAAACCCCTCCACATGGCCCCCACAGAGAAGATGCCGCTCTGATCGAGCCCACAGGCTTCTCGACCGGCCAGAAAGCGCTTGCCCCACTGGGGTCAGGGGAACTACACCCACTGAGCAGCGCATCGGGAACGAACTGCCCTGGGCACTGCCGGGGGGGGGGGAGGCGGGGCGGTCTGGAGGAGGGATGAATGACGGGGCGGGATGTCACGTGATCCTGCAGCGCGCCGCCGGAACGAGGCACATAAGTAGCGCACATACGAGGCGGGACTTCCGGCGCTTTCAATGCCGTGGGAGCTGCGTCGGCGACGGGTGGGAAGCGGAACCGGAAGTAGCTGGTAGGGGCCGGATTCGCAGGCGACACGTCTGGCTACGAGTCGATTCGGCGGCGCCTGCGCCACACGCCCGGCAGCTGCGGCAGCTTCCTCGGAGTTGGAGGCCGGCCTCGGCGCGAGCTGGATCCCCGACCTCGCGGTAGCCCGGTGGCCGGTGTGTAGCGAGGTCCCGGCGGCGGCTGAGCTCGGAGAGATGTCGGACCTGGGGGACTGGTTCCGGAGCATCCCTTTCATCACCCGCTACTGGTTCGCCAGCTCCATCGCGGTGCCGCTTATCGGCAAGCTAGGCCTCATCAGCCCCGCCTATCTCTTCCTATGGCCCGATGCCTTCATATACCGCTTCCAGGTAGGGGTGGACTCCAAGTCCCGGCATGCAGAGCGCCTCCAGAGCTCTAAGGTAGCTCGGCACGGGGCTGCGCTCCGCTTGCCGGGAATTGTAGGCGGGCCACTCTGGGGAACGCGTTGCATGTTGGGAGGTGCAGGAGGGTGGGGCTGTGGCTGCTGGGATGTGTAATCTTTTCACGCTTGAAGGGTCCGTGTGGGCGAGGAGCGGCAGACGTTGGTTTGAATCCCAGCCCTGCTCTCGAAGTCTCCATTAGACCTAGAGTGCACTAGGTCCAGGTGTCCTGTCCTGCTTACCCAGGCTATCTGCTCAGGGGAGCTCATTTCTGTAGTAAAGGTGTGGGCACTCCAAGCAGTGGGAGCTGGCACTTGGGTTGGCCCCACTAGTGGGCTGCTTATAGATGAGGGGGCCCAGGTCAAGGAGGTGCTTGTTGGGATCAGTGTTCTGGCTGCTTAGGTCCCACACTGAACGATCTCTTGTATTAGGAGACAATTGCTTCAGTGCTCATTCTGTGTGTATATGATAAGAAGTGTCCTCTCCCTTTTCCCCCCAAAAACGGGAAAGGAGGAGAAGGAGCCTTAAAGGATGTGGATCCTATATCATTGTGCTAATGGTGTGCCTAACCGAGAAGGGCTGAACACAATTCCCTCTGTAGCTTGTCCTTGTTCCAAGTATCAGCCCCAAAGTGGTTACTGCGAAATTAGAGTCCTGTATCTCTAATGCTAATAGTCCCTGCTGATTTAGGGAATCTGGGATCTGAACACATCATTCTGAAATGTTGCAGATTGGAGTGTCTCACGTCAACTAAGAAGCGGCAAGATTATGTCTGTGCCGACTACTGTTTGCAGCCTAGTTAAAGACTGTTTATGATGTCGTCGATAAACAGGGATTTTCATAAAGCAGGTTGCATAAATGCTAAAAATAGTGTGCGATATTATCTGAAGGAAATTACACTCAGAAGGTTATCGTATGAGTTTCTTGCTCAGTGTTGCCTTCCATTGGACTAAGTCGGGGATCGGCAACCTTTGGCACACGGCCTGTCAGGGAAATACACTGGCGGGCCAGGATGGTTTGTTTACTTGTCACATCCACAGGTTCGGCTGATTGCAGCTCTCACTGGCCACAGTTCGCCCTTCCAGGCCAATGGGTGCTGCGAGAAGCGGTGGCCAGTACATCCCTCGGCCCGCGCCGCTTCCCACAGCCCACATTGGCCTGGAATGGCGAACCGTGGCCAGTGGGAGCTGCAATCAGCCAAACCTGTGGATGCGGCAGGTAAACAAACCGTCCCGGCCCACCAGTGGATTTCCCTGATGGGCCGCGTGCCAAAGGTTGCCGATCCCTGGACTAAGTAGAAAGGATTCTGTTTGGATGCCTTTAAAATGCGTAGAACAGTTGTGAGGATCTGTCTTGTTCTCTGGGTCCCTTTTGAAGCCAACTATGCTGTATCTGGAAACTACTCATAAAACCCTAATAGCTTAATTGATCATAGCAAGTAAAACATAATCTACAAGGGCTTTTGAAGTGATAACACTGAATAAAAAATTTGATATGCAGGAATCTTAAATTTGTTCCTTAATCTAAAAATGGAACATCATGATTATTCATTCATCTTTAATTTATGTAACTGCACTCACTTTTTTGGTCTGGACAGATATGGAGGCCATTAACTGCAACATTCTACTTCCCAGTGGGCCCAGGAACTGGATTTCTCTATTTGGTGAACTTATATTTTTTGTATCAGTATTCATCACGACTAGAAACAGGTATGTTAATAATTGCAGTAGGTGCATGCAGTAGGATTTAACATGAGTTTAGCAAAGAGATTGAATATCTTTACATATATACAATTCCATTCAGAATAGCTTGTGGGAATGATCAGTGACTCTGACTCAGGCAAAGCTCTTAAGGAGAAAGATAGCAATGTGCATGCCTTTATGTTCACTTAATCAATAGAAAATGGAATTTTTGAAAAATCAATTCACTACACTTCCCTCTGTTGTCTAGAAGTGACTTTTGGGTCTCTAGTCACTTAAGACCTAGTCCTGCAGCCATTCTGTGGGACCACTCCTATGACTAAGGATTGGGACTTTTAGTTTTTGGATTTGGGGCAGTAGGAGGGGACTCTACCGCTCTTTTGCATTGTTATAGGGTCACTTAAAATAAAGGAACCAGAAGACATAGTCCAAACCACTGAGGGAGATAGTCCATGTTGGGCAAGTCACTTAACCTCTTTGTTTCAGTTTGCCCATTTGTAAAGAGTGGTGTTTAAAGAGTGGAGTCTTAATGTTTATAAAGTAATTGGAAATGATCAGATTTATAGATGCTCTAGAAGAGCAAAGTAGTAGCATTGGTATGCAGAAGGTGTGTATGGTAAACCTCTTCTTTGCCAAGTGGTTGTATGTAAGTACCTCATTTATATTACATCTTAAAGGGTAAAAAAGTAAAATGCTTGGCTTGGTACCAGGCTGAACTAAATAAATCACAGAAAGAAATGTTTGTGTATTTGTTTCAAAAAAACCCAAACAAACTCCCAAAAGCAAAATATTCAAAATGACGATATCTATGATAACATTGTATAAAATAAACATATTGCAGTTCTTAGTTGTATGTGCTCTTGTAGCTCATCCATGAACAATGAGGTCTCAATGGGAAATCTAGATATCTTATGTTGCACTTATCCTACTGAATGTCAAATGAAATTGTACATTTTTATTAATAAGTTACATCCCACTTGTAGGAAGACAGATTAGTACTACCATGATAAGATGCAATATGCATGTTCCAGAAATGTAACTTAGTGATTTTTGTAGGAGTACAAAAAAATTGACTGGTTCAGTACCCTTCCACCAAGTCTTCTACCCCCTTTTAAAAACTTTTTTGGGTACTATTGGAACTTTCAGTGAAACATTTGCAGGTTGTTTATAATGTAAACCCGTGCTGCTATCACTCTATGAGCACAGCTCTCATTATCAGTAGGATTGAGGGAAGTAAATGGCCCTTGGGGTTAGCTTATGAATTCATAGATTCCAAGGCCAGAAGGGACGCCTGTGATTATATAGTCTGACCTTTGTAACTCAGGCCATTGAATTTCCCCAGAATAGTTTCTAGAGCATCTCTCTTAGAAAAACAGCCGACCTTGATTTCAAAATCATCAGTGATAGAGAATTCAACAAAACACTTAGTAAATTGTTCCAGTGGTTAATTACTCTCATTGTTAAAAATCTATGCCTTATTTCCAGTCCGACTCTGGCTAGTTTCAACTTCCAGTCATTGGATTGTGTTTATACTTTCTTCTGCTTGACTGAAGAGCCTATTAAATATTTGTTCCCCACGTAGGTACTTGTAGACTAAGCAAGTCATCCTTAGCCGTCTCTTTGTTAAGAATTTATAGCCTACATCTGAAAGGCTGTGCATGGCTTTGGGCAGTCACTGATGTTAAAGATGAATTTCAAAGTTCATGCTAATTTTTTTTTATAAACTGTGCAAAACTCTAGAAGAGACAGGAAAGTAGATTGTATCCCTGCGTTACTGGTTAACAACTACTACTTCCCTAAATTCCTGTGGAAACCAAGATTCTGGTGGCACGGTTTTTCTGTCAGAGTGACTGTCGTCACTTCTACCAAGAATGAAAAAGGAACTAAAATAAGGGGCTATAATTAGATTGTTCTTTCAGACCTTAGTGGTACTTATGTCACTTTGTCTGGTACAGAAATCAGGAAATCTACAGCTCATTTTTTCTCGGGCATTTAAAGTGACAATGTATGTATTTATTTATTTTATTTATTTATTTTTGGTGTCTTATTCTTACAAGTAAACCCCAAGATTAGTACAAGTGAAAAAGGCTAGAGGAAAAAAATATCATTCTGGGTTTTTTTTTTCAGTCTGTTCATTTTGTCATGATCAGTTTCCCTGGCATCATCAGTCACTGTCCCCTTTTGTTTGCATGGATCTCTCTACAGCAACAGTAGGGAGAAAAACATATATAATAAGATATAAGAAAAAGGCTCAGGGAAAGGGCGTGAAACTTTCAACTAACTTTTAAAAGATGATTAGCTTTAAACGTGGTGGTGTCCCATTTTAAGTAGGTTGAACTGCCTCAGATGTTAATAGCTACTCTTTTTAACAACAGCTATATACTTTTTTTATTGTGGAAACTTAACATAGTTGTAGGAAGTTTCTAGGTGCTATGGAATTCAAATGTTTATAAACAGAACTCCATCCTTTCTACTTCACTTTTCATGGGCTGTGCATGAATACTGAAGTTTCTAAAAAACAAAAAAAGTAGAACACTTGATTCGTTAATCATTGTGGTGGTCTGTGTGTGTCTGTGTCTCAGTGAGATCCTCACCTATGTTTTGAGCCTATCCTGGGATCTGATGATGTGGATCTAGGCAAAGTTTCATAAAAGTCAGTGGGACTTTTACAAATGCCAGGGCCCATGCTAGCATATCCCAGTGCAGGATTGGAATCTAAAAAAGGCTAGTTTTTTAACTTGTAAAGATGAGCCTAGCAGTCTTGCTTTTTGACTGCCAGATCTGCAAACTCAGCCTGGGATCTAAAGATCAGGATGATTTCTCTTTTGTTCATCACTAATAGCAAAGGGTCTGCTGGTCAAATTATACTGTGTGACACATGCGGAGTCTCACTCTTCTCAGAGGTTTTGGACGTGTTAGAAAGTGGAACTTGATCCACAACTCCAATTCACAAAAAGAAATAGACTCCAGCTCGCTCTCATTCACCGATGTTGGCTTTGCAGAGCTAAATACCAAACTCCTTATCTTCTCACTTTAGTGATTAAATTGACACAGGGAGGATTGTTGAATAAGAAGTTACCAGTTTTTATATGTCCGATTAGAACCATACCTTAATGTTTGTACATAGGCTGCTGTTCATGTGCTCTTCCTAATTAACCTCTCCCTGCCAGTAATTGATTTGTTATGAAAGACTGGGTTAAACACCTGTTAAGATTTGTAGAGTCAAAATTCCACTTAGTGGTTAAGTACAAATCTCACTGAATGGTATTGGCTTTTTTAGAAATTGTCTGGATGTGCACATCATTTATGCAATATACTGAGCGTCTTCAGTCTTTCAACTTGTAGATTGTTTGAGTTTATATTATAGGACACTTTGTTTTATGGTTTCTTTAAATTTTGTTTTTGTTTTTAAGTAAATTAAACCACAAAAGGCCTATGGTTTGGATAACTGCCAGAATTTGATGTTTAAGTAGGGTTACCATATTTGAACATTCAGAAAAAGAGGACACTCCACGGGGGGGTTTATTTGCTCTTGCCCCCGGCCCCGCCCCAACTCCATCCCCTCCCTGCCCCATTGGACCTCTTCCCCAAATCGCCGCCTCGGCCCCGCCTCCTCCCCTGAGCGCGCTGCGTTCCCCCTCCTCCCCCATCCCTCCCAGCCACATGAAACCGCTATTTTGCACTGCAGGCACTGGGAGCTAGGGGGAAAAAGCGGGCACTCTCCAGCATTCACTCTCTTTCTTGAATGATCAACTCTTCTTTGGGGAAAAATAATAATGGCAAAATCGTGGACGTTTTTAGATATTTAAAAATTCCTCCCAGACAGCTATTTAAGAACCAAAAAGCCAGACATGTCTGGGAAAATACAGACGTATGGTAACCCTAGTTTAAGCTTCTTGAAAGCAAGAAAGCCAAAAGAAGATGGAGCAGAAAACTTGCATGTTTGCTTGCCATGTTTATGTCCTTTTGATATACTGTGTTCTGTTATATCCACATATGCCCCAACCTCTATTCCCATCTCTGTTTGTGTCCCTTCCTACCGATGCTCCCAGAAAGAAGCTTGTATGTCGGGGAATGGAACAGGAAAGCTCACTTGCAGTGAAAAATAACTGGCTTCTTTACCGTCTGTGGTGTCAAAAAAAAACAACAACAAAAACAAACAAACCCTGACACAATTCTGTAACTGATGCAATCTACCCTCATTATCCAGTCCGCCTGTTCTTTGAAGCATCAAGGCAAGATAGCACCTTCTTGCTGTACCAGCTCAGTCTGCTTTCAGCTTAGGGAGGGAGGAGGAATGCTTTACTTTTTTAGAAAGGCAGAGTGTAAACTTACAATTTGTGTACAAATAAATCAAAAAGGAATAATGATGGATTTTTAAAAATAATTTGGAGTATTTGGGGATTTGCTCACAAAAATGATCATTTAAAAGAACTTGATCACATGTTGAAAGTACCACTTTCTCAAATGTTGCAATTCTAGTACACTCAAACACAAGAGGGTTGCATTTGGCACCATGTGGTGTTTCCACTGACCAAGAACTGAGGTAGTTCTTGGGATATAGTGTGATCTGAAATCTTGACAACTGTTCTGCTAACTGCTTTATTTGTTTATAGGTGCTTTTGATGGAAGGCCAGCGGATTATATGTTCATGCTTCTGTTTAACTGGATTTGCATCGTTGTATCCTTCTGTTCATCAAGTTCTTGGCACATTTTGCGTCTTGTGTTTATGCCTGAGATAAGGCCGTTTCATTACCCAGTTTTTATCAGCTAAAAGCACTTAAATATAATTTCCATAGACGTTTAAAGATGGCTTCTACCCTTCAGGGCAAGCCAGTGGGATTATTTTTGAGGGAAAACACTATAATTGTGCTAATTCAGAGTTCCAGTTTGTCTGACAACTTTGGAGACTGGTTTTGTTTACACACAAGAACATCAAAGCAGTACAGGCTTTTCCAGAGTTCACTGATAGCATGTCTCTCTGCTGACCGTTTATGGACCTCCACTAGGCTTGGAAGCAAATTTAGGGCCCATGTCTATCCAACCCTTAGCTGCCAAAAAGATTGTCAGTTGTGCTGAGGTTTGGGTGAACTCTTGTTCACTGTGAACTGTACAGAGACCACAAAGCTAATGTAATAAAGACCACCAGGTGGCAACAGCTTTCAGTATCGACCCAGGCCTGAATCAGGTCAGTGATCTTGAGGCAAAAGGCTTAATGTCCTGTTAGCAATTCCATGGGTCACTTACTTCCCTGCCTTTCAGGCCATCCTTTAGAACAGAGGTTCTTAACCTTTTACTTTCTGAAGCTCCCCTCCCCCAACATGCTGTAAAAACTTCACTGCCCACCTGTGCCACAACAACTGTTTTCTGCATATCCAATAGATTAAAAGTCAGGGTTGGCATTAGGGGGTGGCAAGCAGGGCAATTGCCCAGTGCCCCACACCACAGGGGGTCCCGCAAAGTTATGTTGCTTGTGCTGCAGTTTTCTGCCCTGCTCCCCAGCAAGTCTAATGCCAACCCTGCTCTCTGGTTTATTTTGGTGGACCCCCCAGAAATGTGCTCATGGCCCCCCAGAGGGTCTCAGACTCCTGGTTGTGAACTGCTGCTTTAGAAGTTGCACTGGTATATTTTAATGGCCTCCCTGGCACTACTTCTTCACTCTACCCCACTTTGTTTTCCTAAAATTGAATTAATTTCCTTTCCTATTAGTCTCTTCCTGCAATCCTTTATCCCTGTATGGTCACTTATGACAGCACTCTACCCAGAGAAGGAACAGAAGATGTGACTTTATCACAAACTGTGGTTATAGTCAGGAAACTTACTATATAGATATGGCACCTTCTTAATCAGTGGATATGCTCCCTGTTTTTCTTTCATATCTGCTGACTTCAGTGTATAGAGAGAATCTTTACTCCTGTTAGCCCCACAGAGCCAACAGAGCAACTGGAAGATGAGCTGGATTCTGCTACACCACCAACAAAGCTGTTAGCTGAATTCTGACTGTAGAATCTTGGATCGGTGCTCATGTAAGATTCTGATCACAGCCTGACTTTCAGAGCCCCAGGTAGAGTTTGTATTTGGAATATTTCTCCTCATTTACAAATAGAGCACACTTGATACAGAAGTCTGTAGAAAAACCCACACGCCCACCGTGTCATATTTGTTTCCTTTTCTGACTACAACTGCATTTTGATACTACAATCAATTACTGAAAAAAGACACAATTATCTGTTAAAACAGCAAGCAGGTACTTCAGTTTCCTGGTCCTCATAGTAGCATTGAAAGACTTTATCAGTAAATTTCGAGCCAGTATTTGTCTTCTGTTTTCTTATTAGCGATATTAAATTTTCAGGTAATCTGCTTGCTGTTTGTTTCCTTGAGGTAATAAAGAATACAGCATTTTTTCCTGATGACTTTAAACAAACTGAAGGACAAGTGTATGACGAAGTTCTGGTCCTTTTAAACGTGCTTTTTAAAAAGGACAGCCAGCTCCCACCTGCTTAATCTCTGCACAAAGCAGAGGATTGAATGGGCATGAAAAGTGAGCGTGGTCTCTCAGGTCTAGGTGGGGTTATTTCATATCCTAATTGAGTCCCATTGTCATGGCAATGTGGGAAAACTTGGACCGAATCTGCTCTGTGGATGCTTAGAGGAGTTCATTTGCCATGGCTGTCGATCTGTCACTTTTCAGGAGCACTAAGTTTACTGTTAAAAGTAAAATTAAAAGCTGAATCAGTTTAAAAATCACCCTGAGTCTAGCACTTATTTTTATTGTATTTTCCTTAATAGTCCAATGAAAGATAACCGGCTTGGTGATGGACATGCAGGTAAGCAGGATACAATTTTACAAGGAAGCTTTATAATATTACATTTATTTCTAGGCAGAGTATTTTTTAATGTCACTAAAGTATCTATTTATCTATCGTTACACATCAGTATTTTGGAAAATCGCTGACTTCTCTTGCTGGGGCTATCTTAGAAGAGAAATAAACGTTGTTAATCTTTTTGCTGTAAACTAGAGATAATTAACTCATTGTGGCATAGCAGGCATGGGTGCATTGTGGAACTCAGTCGCACAACTAAGGAATGAAGGGGTGAAATCCTGGCCCTATTGAAGTCAATGGGAGTTTTGCCATTGACCTCAAAAGAGCCAGGATTTCATCCATTGACTTTATTTCCCCTGCTGATGGATTAACATTATGGCCATTTACTACTTTACCCTTTGAGCTAAAAAACAGTTCTTGGGTTAGAGTTCAGTAGTGAGACTCCTCAGAAGGAATGCTGTTTTAGGTGAATTCACATTACTTTACAAAAACTCTGATCGTCTAAAGAGCAAAATTTAAGGGTATATGAAGTGGTGCATGTTTCTATGACAGGGTACCACTCAGGGTACATGTCAAAAATGTAAAGTGGGAGAATATCACAGGAATGATTAAAATAGATCTTAAGAGATTCTTGGATCAGGTCAGTTGTCTTAAAGTGATTTTTTGGGTGGGGGGATGACTTATCTTGAGTCACAGATATGTTGTTTCTGAGGTATGTTTGTTTTTAGTCTTGTGTGTTTCTGCTGTTCTCTTCCTGTCTTTGACCACTTCTCACATATATTCTGTACCTCTCCGTCCCCGCTTCCTCCACTGTTGCATTTCTAGTGTCTTGCATAAAACCTTGCTGATAATCCCTGAGACAATTCACTGTACTATCCTGGCAGATAAATCATGATTGTGCATCTAAAGTCTGAATGAACCCTGAAACAAATGTACATCAGATTTTTTTAAAGTCTTCGAAGAAATGGGAAGTCTGTAATATTTTTTGGCAGACACATAAGTGGAAGTATATTACCAATGGGGTTGCAGCCCCAGGAAGCTAGTGAGATAGACCAGTTTCCCACATTATAAAACAGAATGACTCGTTGGTTCACTTGCTCACCACTACCCTCATGAACTTGTTAGGTCATGGGCGTATGCATGCAGCAAAGGCTTGCAGTGTAGTTGTTAGAGGATCTATGCTGATGGCTAGCTTTAGAAATGCTTTGTTAGCATGATACATCTGTTTGTGTTCCTCAGAAGTTTTAGGTGGATGTAATAATTTTTGCTTTGTTTCTTTGTATTGCAGTTGCTGATGATTCCCCTGATCATGTCAGTGCTTTATGTCTGGGCCCAGCTTAACAGAGACATGATTGTATCATTTTGGTTTGGGACAAGATTTAAGGTACAGCATACAGGTTGTTGGCACAGTTCTCTCTTGGGATTCCACCCCCCCCAAAGTCTAAAAGAGTTTCATGCTACCATTGGCAGGGGCTGGATGAAATTCCTTCTGGAGTCAGTCACTTCTGGGTCAGCCACAAGCTATCAACAAATGGTAGATCCTCTCTTCAGAGAGAGGTTTTGCTGTCTTCCTAGAGCTCCTGACCCTCTTCTGGTGGGAGAAGATCAGAGTTCAGTCCCCACTGTGTCTCATATGGTGTTAGCTGTTGCAGTATAAAACTGCCATAGGTGCCCCCAAAATAGAAATCAACTTGTCTGAAAAACTGACACCAAAATAAAAAAGACTTTCTGGCCCCCATAACTTGAATAAAAGCCACCTTTCTGCAATAAACAATTTCCTTCATCAGTCAGAGTTTTCACTACTGCTCAGTAAAATGTTCATGTTTTGAGTAATTTCCTCTTCTACAAGCCAGATTCTTTTTGTTTGAGCCTGCAGTGAAGTTCCATCTTAGCTTTTTTCCTTTTTCCTGATGGTTATCTGTTACTCTGGGAACAAGTGGGATACCACAGGTTTTGTATTAGGACTTCCCTTCAGACTTAAACCTGCAGTGGAGGACTGAGTGTGAAGGAGACATTTGTTTAAACACTGATAGCTTTTATTAGGGCTGTCGATTAATCGCAGTTAACTCACCCGATTAACTCAAAAAATTAATTGCAATTAACTGTAGTTTTAATCGCACTGTTAAACAATAGAATACCAATTGAAATTTATTTTGGATGTTTTTCTACATTTTCAAATTAAATTGATTTCTATTACAACACACAATACAAAGTGTACAGTGCTCACTTTTTATTTTTATTACAAATATTTGCAATGTAAAAATGATAAACAAAAGAAACAGTATTTTTCAGTTCACCTCATACAAGTACCATAGTGCAATCTCTTTATCGTGAAAGTGCAACTTGCAAATGTAGATTGTTGTTGTTACATAACTGCACTCAAAAACAAAACAATGCAAAACTTTAGAGCCTACAAGTCTACTCAGTCCTACTTCTCATTTAGCCAGTCGCTAAGACAAACAGGTTTGTTTACATTTACAGGAGATAATGCTGCCCTTATCTACAATGTCACCAGAAAGTGAGAACAGGCATTCAAATGGGACCTTTGTAGCCAGTATTGCAAGATATCTATGTGCCAGATATGCTAAACATTTGTATGCCCCTTCATGCTTCAGCCCCTTCGTTCTGGAGGACATGCTTCCATGCTGATGATGCTCATTTAAAAAAATAGTGTGTTAATTAAATTTGTAACTGAACTCCTTTGGGGGAGAATTGTATGTCCCCGGTTCTGTTTTACCCGCAGTCTGCCATATATTTCATGTTATAGCAATCTCGGATGGTGACTCAGCACATCTTCATTTTAAGAACACTTTCGCTACAGATTTGACAAAACGCAAAGAAGGTACCAATGTGAGCTTTCTAAAGATAGCTACAGCACTCGACCCAAGATTTAAGAATCTGAAGTGTCTTTCAAAATCTGAGAGGGACGAGGTGTGGAGCATGCTTACAGAAGTCTTAAAAAAGCAACATTCCAATGCGGAAACTACAGAACCCGCACTACCAAAAAAGAAAATCAACCTTCTGCTGGTGGCATCTGACTCAGATAATGAAAATGAACATGCGTCAGTCCGCTCTGCTTTGGATAGCTATTGAGCAGAATCCATCATCAGTACAGCCGCATGTCCTGTGGAATGGTGGTTGAAGCATGAAGGGACATATGAATCTTTAGTGCATCTGGCATGTAGCCAGCATTGCAAGATATTTACGACTGCTATGTGAACAGCTGTTCTCGCATTCAGGTTATGTGAACAAGAAGCAGGCAGCGTTATCTCCTGCAAATGTAAACAAACTTGTCTGAGCGATTGGCTGAACCAGAAATAGGACTTAGTGGACTTGTAGGCTCTAAAGTTCTACATTGTTTTGTTCTTGTATGCAGTTATTTTTTGTATTTAATTCTACATTTGTAAGTTCAACTTTCGTAATAGAGATTGCACTACAGTACTTGTATGAGGTGAATTGAAAAATACTATTTCTTTTGTTTTTTAAAGTGCAAATATTTGTAATAAAAAAATATAAAGTGAGCACTGTACACTTTATATTCTGTGCTATAATTGAAATCAATATATCTGAAAATGTGGAAAACATCCGAAATATTTAAATGGTATTCTGTTATTGTTTAACAGTGTGATTAATTACGCGATTAACTTTTTTAATCACTTGAAAGTCCTAAGCTTTGTATAAATGTAAAACATTTTAAAATGCTTAGACTTATTTTAAAATGTGTTGGTTGTTAACGTACCAGAATTTGTCTAGTAACTATGTTTAGAAGATGCAGTGATTACACTGATGAAGATGCAAAGGAATTTGTGCAGCCTTGTACTCTCCTTTGGCATTCATGACTTCTGTTTTGTTTGTTTTTTTTGCTAGGCTTGTTATCTACCGTGGGTTATTCTGGGGTTCAACTACATCATTGGAGGATCGTGAGTATTCATTATGCTTGTTTACATGAGCTATAAATATTTTCTTTGATCTCGTAGAGTTGTATATCTTGCCCACTAAGAGGATGTTTGGAAGCAATAACCTCAAAATAAGGGGGCTTCAAGCCAACTGATAGACTAGCAATATGATTATTGTATTTTTGTAATATGAGGACTCTAAACTAAACCGGAAAATAAATGTGACGCTGAAATCTTGTCGAACCTAATCCTTCAATGTATGGATATTCTTGAAAAGGAAAATTTCAGCCATCAGGATTTGCAGCTATTGCTCTTCCTAAAAGCCCAGGCTTAAATAATGCCTCTGATGGAGTAGTTACGTCCTGCTCCCTTCCTCCTGTGAACTCTTCTCCTACTGCCTTTTCCCCAAGCCTGTTTCTCCCCCTGCCCAGCTCATTTAATGATGAGGGGGAAAAAATAGAGAAACAGCAACAACCCTTCTCTCCCACCATCCGCCCCTCCAAACTAACATGACGCTTTCCTACCGTCCCTTTGAGCACTTTGCAGTCTGCTTCTATTTTGTTGTTCTTTTGTCTGTTTAGATCAGTGTTTCTCAAACTTTTGTCCTGGTGACCCCTTTCACACAGCAAGCCTCTGATTCCACCCCCCCCCCCCCCGCGCACCCTGTTATAAATTAAAAACACCTTTTTTAATATATTTAACACCACTATAAATGCTGGAGGCAAAGCGTGGGTGGAGGTGGAGGCTGACAGCTTGCGACCCCCCCATGTAATAACCTTGCGACCTCCTGAGGGGTCCTGACTCCCAGTTTGAGAACCCCTAGTTTAGACTGTAAGCTCTTTGGGGTAGGGATTATCTATGTTCTTGCAGTCTCTTGTACAATGGTGCCCTAATCTTTTGGTGGCCCTGTAATACAAATAATGTTATGTGGACTACTAATTAGAGAAGTGGATAGGGAGTCAGGATTTTCTGTGTTAAGATTCTGGTTCTACCTCATGTTTGAGTCATCCGTCACTTCAGGAAACTGCTGCTTGCTAGATACTTGCTGTTTCTACACATGGAATAAAATATTCCAAGGCCAGCTGCTGAATCGGGGCCTAAGAAAAGTTTTGTACAGCAGAGGGCAGGCAGTGTAGTGGAAATAGCAATAATTTTTCAGGAGGTGTGGACCACTGTTCTAGCCATTGATCGCTATAAAGTCTGTTTCCCAGTGCGAGTGTTAATGGGATTGTATCGTTCACGGCTGGCTGGAGAAGGCCTGGAAGGAGGGTGTTGGAATCGCTTGCTGAAGTGTTGAGGGTGATAATGCAGTTGACTAAAGAGGTAGCCCGCAATAAGCTGGAAAATGTGTTATTGGGGTGGGGAGTAGAGGGAAGATGAGGCTTTAATGCCTGTGACACCTGTAGTGGGTACACAATAAGTAGCTGAAAGGTTTCATGAAATCAACAAGTTCTGAAATTGAAATCTTTCTTCTTGCTTTGCAGCATCATCAATGAGCTGATAGGAAATCTGGTTGGACACCTATACTTCTTCTTAATGTTTAAATATCCAATGGACTTGGGAGGAAGGAATTTCCTAACCACACCCCTGTTTCTGTAAGTTTTGTTTTTTAAACAAGTCATTTCTTTGGCATAATCTTCTAGGGATACTGCAATTAATGAACTAAAAGGACTTGCATATCCCCTCTTAAATACATTTGCTGGGATTGGGGGCATAAGATTGCTTCCCTAGGCTAATCAGCCAGTGATTGGGACAACTGCCATACCTTCTCACACAGACATTAACATATCAGATGGATCTATCTCTAATCATGGATGGCGTCAGAGGAAGGTGCAAGAAACCTGGTAGTACGTAATTGTGGAATAAACAGTCCATATGTGAAATGTCTTCCACTGTCAGCCAGTGATTGGCTTATGCTCTTTTCTAGGCCAAGGAAATGTGGTGTGTAGTGTAATCATGGCAATAAACAGACCTCCCCGGAAGTAGTAGAAAGGAAGTATCTATCTATCTTGATTATAGAATTGTCTTTATTTTACTTTCTAATTGGGTTTTTTCTCTTTCCTGTTAATTACGTTTTACCCATTTTTCTGCACCATTCCTCTAGCTAAAAGGCAAGTAAACGTACAGTAGCTACATTACAGAGACCAGTTCTAGATCCTGTTTGGTACTGTTGGGTATAAACTGCAAATTGGTATTACTAATCTGCGTTCTGTATGTCAGGCATATGAGTAAAATAACTGCAGTTCTGGGATTCAACGATCTGTTAATGGTTTTAACTTTGAAAACGCTAGTCAGATAAAAGTCCAGGATCACTGCTCCAGATTCCCTTGTCTTAATGCCTCAGCCTCTGGGCGGTGTGTGCTTTTGCCCTGCCAGGCTCTTGCTGATGACTTTAAGTTGACCCCTCTTTAAAACCTGAATTGTCAATTATAAAATGAGGTACAGGATTGAATTACATTCACATAACACTGTACAACTTTCAACAGCATGGTGGGGGGCTTAGCCTTAAACTTCAACTGTCTTTGCTGTTTCAGGCCCTCCTTGTAAGCCTAATTTTTCCATAAAGATTAGAAGACAAAATGTTGCTTAAAATCTCTTTCCAAGTAATAACTGTCTTGAAACTACCATCAGTGTTGTTGATTTATATATAATTCTGTCTTTTGGTTCCAGTTTATATACATTTAATTTCTCTCAATATTTTAAGAACCATAAGAACAGCCATACTGGGTCAGACCAGTAGGAACAGTGCAGTATTCTGACATGAACTGAAGCATGACAAACTACTTCTAAAGAGGCACCAATTCCGTTTTTGTACCATGTACAATGTAGGAATGTTCTGCAAATAGGACATGGTGATGATAAGAGACTTGCGTCAAAGTTCTTTAACTTCATGATCTGTTTGCAAAAATGGTGTTGTAGAATTGGGACTTGCCATTTTTCTGTGCCTCAGATTTCAATGGCCAGATTCAGCCATTTACTCCAGAGCTGAATTTGACTCTAGATCTGTAGGACATTTGAATTTATTCAAGAGTTGCTATGCCAGAGAGGAAGAATGGTCCAGTGGTTAGAGTGCCAGCCTGAGATTTGGGAGACTTGGGTTTTATTCCCTGATATGCCTTGGACAAATCACTTACTCTCTGCCTTAGTTCCCCACCTGTAAAATGGGAATCCCTACCTCACAAGGATGTTGAGGAAAAATCTACTGAAAGATTGGGAGGTCCTCAGTTACTGTGGTAAAGGGGGCCATATAGGTATCTAACAGAATTTTCTCTACACCTCTTGTCTCAGCCATGGTATAAGGCCGTATAAGTTTGAGGTTTTTTAGGTGGACTGTAAATACCTGTTTCATAGGGTGTTGAGACTTAATATTTGTAAAGCAAATTATGAGATGGTTCCCTGTATAAATATAAAGCCATATTTTTATAAGTTTTAGCAGCTAAAATGAGCTTTGAACAGTAAACAACAACTGTACTACATTCAGCTCTTGGTCTCTTTCTCCCCTCTTCCGCTTTGCCCCACTGTGTGTTCCAGATACCGCTGGCTGCCAAACAGGAGAGGCGGGGTATCAGGATTTGGTGTTCCACCCGCTAGTGTGCGAAGGGCTGCAGAAGATCATCAGGGTGGTGGAAGACACAACTGGGGCCAAGGTTTTCGGTTAGGTGACCAATGAAAAACTGCTGCTTTTGGCAAACAGTTGCTACACATAGGAATAATCCTTCCTAGTGCAGAGTGTACTTAAGAACTGAGTTCTCTAGTGCTTTTGGAGTTGACCCATAAATAACTTTTCTGGCACAAGACAAAATTAAGAACTCTTGAAAATAAATGTAGATTTTACCCCAGGTCAGAAAGTAGTGCTAAGTTCAATACTGCCATTAAAAAAGCCACCTTAGTATTGTATTGTCCATCTGTCACAGTGAATCCATTCCACCTCTCTCCTCTCTGATGGAAGATGCTGATGGGTTTTGTCTGTGTTTCTCTTCCTCTGATACGCAAAGAGTTAAGAACCAGTCCTTGGCCAAAGGATGGCTCAAAGTAATGTCTCCATCTGTACATCTGAAAGACTGATTCGTCAATATTTATGCTGGGATTCTAGTCTTCAATAACTTTTACTTGTTATGTGGCAGTAACTGCTCTGCATTCATAAAGCAAGACTAAAAGTTTTAGAAGCTTCCTTTCAGTTATCAAACTGTATTTCAGAAAAGCAGTTTTTTTTCTCTTACCATGCAACAGTGATGAAGAGATGCTACCCTAGGCACTGCAGCAAGAGAGGGGAAAGGATAAGGACAACAGATAGCTTTCTTTTCAGTTTCTTATGACCATTGCCAATATTCCTGGATATCTAAATCTCTCCGAACCCTCGGTGTAATGTACATGGTTTGGTGTGTTTAAACCAAGGTTACAGCTGTCATTTACTATCCTGAAATCTGAAAAAGGCTGGCTTCCAGGTTCATATTTTAGTTGCAAAATTAAATAGAACAAATCTTACTTTACAAGTAGCAAATGTCACATATTTTGGGTGTTCATGTAAAGGGTACTGACCGCAGAGTTATGTTTGTATTAATAAAAACCACTGCATTCTCTTTAAAAGCTTTAAGAAATTAAATAATCAGAACTGGAAATAAACTTAGTCCAGGTTACAAGATACAATAGAATTGATTTGATTTTCTAAGGCCTTTCTCATTCTCAAACAAGGAACTATATAAAGCTGTTAATCAGTTTCTCTTTTTGCAATATCTCCATTTTTTTTCTTATTGTGTAGTGGGGGTGAGGGAGATGATTGAGAGACGTCTACAGTCTTCTCCTAATAGAATCATGAGGCTGTGGGTTCTAGTGAGCTGAGTACATGGCTAGGAGCCAGGAAGTTAATCTTTCTCTTTCCACTGATTCACCATGTGGCCTTGAGTAAGTTACTTAGCCTCCGCATTTTCCCATCTGTAAAATGGGACTGGTACTTACCGCACAGGCTCAGTTCGTTTTATATGGTGCTGTGAAAATGGGAAGTGCCATGAAAGTCCTAAATATTATTGTTGCTACTGCTGTTTTTCTTCCGGCAGCAAACTTGTAGGTTTCTAAATAGTGCCACTCACCCTGAACCTGGGAGAAAATAAGCAAATTGGATTTAATCCTTTTATCTGTGACTGGCTTCAAAAGGATGCATTTTCTTTAACACACCATAGTTGTGGTGGTGGTCTTTCTGGCTCATGGATGAATGCAGGGAACCGGTGATCATGTTACGTGTTCATAGCTGTGCAGGTATATAGAGGTTCGGAACTCACTTAGCCCTTCTAGTTTCAGTAATCGAGTTTTAAAGATGCTCTTGCCTTGCCTTATTTATGTTTTAATAATGGTAAGTGGAAAGACTCCACTGGTGTAAATGCTACTGTACCTATTACCATTAGTAATGCTGACTTGTGGTAGTCCAGGAGCCATCATGCATACGGTCGTCATGTTGCAGCTGGTCTCCAATTAATTGTGTATGTCACTGTCTTCAAAGCAGTTGTCTTCATTTTAGAAGCAGGATCTAACTGTTAAGCAAAGTGACAGTTTAAGTGATTGTCATATAAGTTATGATTTACATGTATTCCAGGTGAAATTCATCTCTATGCTGAGGGATAGCACAAGGGCTTAAGTGTTGGGGTTGTCTCTCTGCAAAGAGGTGAATTTCACTTTCGAGTGCACCCTGCATGAGCAATGCCTTCTATGGCTTTACAAGTCAAATGTGTTTCAAGGAAAGGAGAAGCTTTTGACATGAGATTCTTGATTTAAACACTTTTCAAAGACTGAGATGACTAATCTTGCAAATTTGAAACCCTGAACTAATCTTAAATTCACTTTGAATATTCTGCATTTCCCATTTGACCTACAGCTGTACCTGTGTGTACTCGAATCTACACTGACAAGGCAGATTCTCTTGTTATAAGGAGGCACTCATTCTTCTGTACAGAGAATTTCCCTTTTTGTAACTTTTTTTGTAGGCAAAGTTTAAATTAAAGTTTTAATCTCTGAAGTTGTCTGTTTTTGCTAAATCACGCTTAAACTTTCCACAGGCTTTTGATAGAACTCTCAAGAGCCTCTAACAACCACCCTGTTTCATGCCATCTCTCCTCCTTCATCAAAATCCTTATGAGAATGATCCACTTTCTGGATCTCGTCCTCTTCACTGAAACTACTCTTACCAAAGTCACCAGCTGCCTAATGTCCTCTTCTTTGTCTTCATTCTGCCTCTCTGTTATAGTTTTCTATCGTGCCTGTCCCCCCTGTCTTTGACAGTCTGCTGCATCCCTCTCTCCTCCTTGTGCTTGTCATTTCATGGTTCTCTTTTTACCCTTCTCAGTGTCCTTCCTCCTCCTGGAATTTTCCCGAGAACATACCCTGGAAGCCCCTCTGATCACTCAAGCCTTCTCCTTGGGTGACTTTAGTGAAGCCTGTAGATTTAGCTCTGACCCTTACATTGATAACTCCCAAGCCTACTTCATGTCCTTGCATCATCTCTCCAGGTAAGTGTCTCTCTCTTCCATGTCCTCATTTGGGTGTCCAAATTCATTGTCTAAAACTGTGCCCCAACTGCCACCCTCTCGCCGATGAGTGACTAGTCTGTCAGCCACATTCATAACCTCATTGTCCATCTGACTCCTCTTGTTCCTTATTTATTGAATTAGCACCAAGGCCTCAGTTGAGATCACAGTCATGTTGTGCAAGATGCTGTGCAAACACATTGTCTCTGGCTCAACGAGCGCACAGTCTCCTACTATAAAACAGGCAAGCGGGGAAACAGAAGCACGGGTCAGGGGAAGAGCCATTCTTGTGCCCTATTTGGTGGGCCACTCTGCCTTCTCCCCCTCAACATCCAAGCTGTCATTTATTCCAGATTTATTTTGCTTTATATCATTTTTTACTATCTGTCCTTTGCCCTCATTTCCTATTGCTAAATAAGATAGTTCCTGATCTATTAGAGATGATTAGGAAAACCTTGACAAACAGGATGGAAGTTTTGGGAAAAACTTAATCCCATTTTTTGAGCAGGTCCAATGACACCCTTCTCTGTGGCCCTCATGTTCTTTCTCCTCCCACCCATCTGTTCATAATGCTGCTAGTTAGACTATATTAATCTTCCACTACTCTGTCACTTTTTCTTCTTTTGAGTCAAGCTCCTCATCCTCCAGGGCTCTTCAGTAATAATCCTTGCCTATGTCTTTGCTTGCAGTATAATCTATAAATGGTATTCTCATTGTGAATGATTTACTGAGAAACTGGACTGGTCATGCTTCATATTGCTACTACCTAATCATTATAGTCATGCAAATTTGTAGCTCTCATGGTGATATTTTTACCTTCCAGATGAGCTCGCTCTCTGCATTACAGGCTAACAGGAAGCTTGCTACATGGTGATGCCATTGAGAATTTACTTTTTGTTATGGGATTAGGGGAGAAGAAAATGAAGGAGATTGGCCTAAGGGGTCTCAGCGATCTGTATTAATTTCCAGCTTCTACGACAGACTTCCTGCGTGACCTTCAGCAAGTAACTTAATCTCACTGTACCTCCATGCCCCATCTGTAAAATGGAGATAATACAGTTTTTCTCCAACTCTTAGTCTTGTGTAATCATAGTGTAGGGCAGGGACTGTCCCTTTCTATGTGTTTATACAGTGCACAGTATAGTAGAGCCCTAATCTCAGTTGTGGTCCTTTACTCACTGTCCTGACAGGGAATAAATAGCTCTTTGTTTATCTGATATTATGTACGATCAACCTTTTCTTGTTGTCCTAGATGTAAGTAGGCTTGGAAGGATTAGGTTTTTAATAGGTAAATGTCAGTTTTACCTTCACTGTACCCCCTGTCCCCATGAAAAATTATTTCCATAATAATTGAAATTTACAGAGACAAAGTAAGAAAAATGCTGCTTGAGAACTTTTTTGTTTCATTTAAGGACACAGATGTGTATTGTGACCTGTGATATTGCCAATTTGTGTTTAACGGTTATAAAGCTTTAACTTTTTGAAACTGAATGTTACTGTCACGAAATAATTTTCTGAAACCCCCCCATGATTTCCCAGAGCTGTGAAAGTAATGCTTAAAACCCCAGAATTTTGTGCAACTGTGGAAATTTAAATTAATCATCCCCCATTTTTATTTAACAGCTATTATCCACTGAAATTACCAAAAAAAAAAAAAAAAATTGAATTCTGCCAAGTCTAGATGGAATTATAACAAACTTGCAATTCAAAACGACAGCTTTTTTTTTTTTAATTAAGCTAACTGTGTGCATATGAAGCAGAAGTACTAATGTCTAAAAGATGAAAACTTGCTGCTTTTCCTGTGTTGAAAAACAATAAACTCGTGTTGGCAGCTGTTCCTATAGACTGACTAAGAGGATTTTTTCAATAGTTTGGGAAGTTTTACTAAACATATAATAGTGGCTGATCCCTATATTTTTTTGCAGAATGAACACCTCTAAACAAGGTTTGGGGGGGGGGGGAGGGGGAAAACCCACAATTGTAAAGTCAAAGTAGTGTAGACAGCCACAAAAGGCAGGATACTCACAGTAGTTTGATTATTCAACATCTCTTCATTAATAAGATTTTTGTATGGTTTGCCAAAGTGGTAACAAGGGAACCTCACTGCAAGGCTCTAACTTTGGGCAACTAACTTCTGGACATTTAGGGTCTGACTTTTCAGAGATGCGGAGGACCCACAGTTTCAATTGACTAAAGCTGTGGGTGATTTGCCCTTGTGTTAGAGCAATATTGTTTCCCTTCAATTTCAAGTAACTTACTTGTATGGTTATGAAGTTAAAAACCATTTAAAAATTAGCTTAAAAAAGAAAGTAACTTTTTTAAAGTCCCCATTCAAAATATAAAAGCCCATCAATTTCAAACTAGAAAGGTTTACAGTGATAGGATAGCTGTCTTTAACTGAAACCATATCCACTGTCTCTAGTGTGTCCACTGCCATGACTGAAAACAGCTATTGACAGTTTTCATTATCCAAACTTTGTGCTTGTGAAAACTCTCTGCCATTTTTTCATCAGATGACCAATACAAAATGTTTCATTTACCACCGTGGAAAAATGTGTGCTGGGTTTCCCATCACTCCTCCTGCTATGCCTCTCCCCAAACAAAACCAAGTCAAAGTCCCTGCTCCACCAAAGTCCCTACACTCTTACCTAGTGCATGTGAATTACAGAATGTAAAAGGGCACTGGAGTCAGTCAGCGTGAGGCTTCTGCAGTCTGTCATTCCAAGACATGTTTAAACTCTGCATGGCCTAGAATAGGTGGAAAGGATTGTGGATCTGGGACCTTATCATGCTTTTGGATGCACCATCCAGGAAGGAGAACGTGGGTAGTGAAGTGAAGGCTGTGATTCATGGGTTCCAAATTCTGTCATAAGAAATAAGCTGGGTTATACTCTCCACTTCCTGATCAGGCAATGGCCAGTGAGCACACACTATTGGAGGCTAGAAGAGGCAACCAAGTCTAATAAAGTATCAGTGGGACAAGCAATCTTGTCCAACCACCAGGAGCGGATCTGTATTTTCAAAGAATACAAAGAACTACATTTCATGAGTTGCTTTGACTGGGTTTTGAGAAGAGACAGAGTATTGCTGATGGTTTTGTTCTTTGATAGATCACAGACTGATTTTAAAGATGCATATTTCACTAGGACACAAATGCCTTAGAGATAGCTATATTTACTTTCTGTACCTAAATATAAGAAATGCCAGTCCTCTTCTCCATCTTAATTCCAAAAGAGGAAGGGCGGGGTCCACTCTGTGTTTGTATTTTAATTGGAATAAGATGGCAGATGCCCCCTTCTGCATCAGGCCTGAAGTTGGTAACTGTACCACACTATTCTCTGCTTTTCAAAGCAGTGATTTCGTTCACTCTATCTGCAGCATCTGCACTTATTGCTGTTGTTGACTTCAGCAGTTGTGAAAAGAAAATGGAATCAGCATTATTTCTGTGTTGGCCTCCTCATTCATTTCAGGCCGTGACATAGATTTGAATTAGCTAACAAACAAATGACATGTTTCAGCCTTTTCTTTCTTCTCAGAAGCTTGTATGCCCCTGTTAACCTTTCTTAAATGTTGACTTCTAGTCCCAACTTCCCTATTCCTCAAAATGTAGTTAGATACAATTAGAATTTTCTTTCTGATGGGAATGAAGTGTATAGAGCAAAGATAGTATATGGTATTAAGGAACCTGAACCTTTCCAAATCCTCTAGCAGCTGTTAGCATAACAGTCCCTTCAGCCCTGGTTGTGCTAACATGAAAAACCGTGGTTTAACTGTGGGGGGAAGCTTGCAGGAGCAGCCATTCTCATGGGAGCCTGGAGACCCACCTGGCAGGAATTGTGCAAGAGCAGCTGACGCTGTGTAGTGTCCAATAGTTTCTGCTGAAATCAGGTAAAAAGAGCTATTGACCTTACAACGCAGTCAAAGCTGAATCTCGGATATAATCCTAGTTTACTTCGAAGTGCAGTCCTAGCTAAAATCAAATCTAAACACTGCTGCTGCTCCCCATGTCTGTTTCTTGGGACTGATTTGCACCCTAGGTTGTGCTGGCTTTGGTTTCTGCCAGAGTATCCCATGTTGTGTTTCCCAGGTGGCAGCAACTCCCCCTGGAGCTGGGTCACAGGCCACCTGCAAACCTTGTTCTGCCAGAAGTTGGCTCAGCCTCAGTGTGGGTGCAGCTGGCCTGGGAAGGGATGGGGCTGGCCTAACCGTGATGCACTGCTTCAGCACCTCTGCAAGGCAACCCTTCCTAGCTGGGTTCTGTCTGTGAAGCCCTGACCAGATTTTAAAGCTGCCCTTCTCTGGCTTAGGACACCTTTTCCAGTACAGCTATCCCTTGGGAGTACAAGTTACATCCCCTTGTGCCTGTGGAGATAAAGTTGACTCATGCTATAAAAGGAATAGGAAGGGACAAAAATTGTTCCCAGTTGGGGGTTTGAGGGCAAATAGAAGGATCACTCAAGCAGCAAGAATCAGCAATGCAAGCGATCGCTGTCCAAGTGAGAAGTTCCCAGTGTAATCTGGTGCAGTCTATTGTGATGCCAAAATTGAGTTTGTATGTAGCAGTAAGGAGTGTGTCACTGCTGGTCTGTAGACAATGGATTTAAGAGAAGTTGGCCATGTCTGTGAGGAAGGGATGTAGCTGTTTTGCTGCTGGCCCTCCAGCCTCGCACCTGCACCTCCTTCAGATGGAGCCAACGTTCCACTGAAATCCCAATGACACCATGATGTCACTGGCCCAGGGGGCAGCACTGGAGCTGCAGTTTGCTCCATGGACCCAGCATATTAGATAGCAATTAACACACAATCTCATAAGCAGGGCTGTTCCTTATAGTCTCTGCACCAATCTCAGCTGTATGATGAATTCACATCTCTATTTTTTTTTTTTTTTTTTTTAAGGCTGAGAACAGTGAGAATGCATGGCTTTTTCTGCACCTCCTCAACCGCCCTCTCTGTACCCCAAAAGTGTTTGAATTCCCTCCCAATTCCTGATCAGTATTTGTATTAGAATAGTGCCTAGAGCCCCAGCATGGAAGAGGCAAGCCCTGCCTGAAGAGCTCATCACCCATTCCATGCACAAACTGATCTCCTTGGATTACAGAACACAAGGCGACAGCCTCCAGAACCAACAAGACAACCCACTTTGATCCCTGGCTATATTGCAATAGTAGGCTGTTCCTAGCCTTTGAGGGTGTGTAAGAAAAAGGAACTTAATTGAAACTGCTTAACTTATAGGGTGGTTAGAGCTATAGTTACACCAAGGTGGATATAAAGGCAAAGAGGTGAGTGCAATGGATGGATGTTTTATGCCTGCATAGGGGAGGAGGTGGTATAATACCTCCACAGCCGCAGCAGAAGCATATTTGCTGGTAGCCCCTGATATAGCTGTGGAAAAGGTGCAATTTGTACTCCTCTAGTGCATCATCCTTCCAACAAAAGATTGGCGATGGGGGTTGCAGGATTATGGCCACGCCCCCCCCCAGCCCAGGCACACCCCCTTTCTGGCGTGTTGAGCAGAGCTAGTCAAAATCAAAACGCTCTGTGGAATCTTGTCTATTTCACAAAAGTCTTGACTTGGAGTTAAAAAAGCCAAAAGGGAAAGAAATTCTGACAGCGTTGAAAAGTTCCATATGGACAGTTTAGGAATGAAATATTTTTATTTTTCCTTTCACCGTCTTTTTGAGCTTTTTGGTGTGGTATTACATATGATGATTTAAAATAAAGAAGTTCAAAGTCATAAAACATTTTTGCAACTGAAATATTTTGATTTTGTCAATGCAAAATGTTTTGATTGATCCCAAACAATTCTCCCCCCCCCCACACCCCTCTCCCCAAATTCTCCTTTATTGGGGATTTAGAAATGTTTGGGTTTTGTTCCTAACTGGAAAGAAAACATTTTGAAATCTCAAAAATCCTTCACAATATGGACTATCTGTTCTCCACAAGCTCTAAAGTTAAGTGCTGTTGGCAGGTTTAAATCTTCTACCCTCCCTTTGTGCTCAGAGAGTTGTGAAGATGTGGTCTCTAGTGAGCAGAAGGTGCTGCCTATTGGGGAAGGAGCTCCTCACAGCCTCTCCCGCTCACCTGGTGGCAGTAGCAATCAGGCCTTTAGTTTTCTGAAATAAGCTAATTATAATGAAGTGATTTTGCTCAAACTCTTCCCCAAAAAACTGCCTCTCTGGGCTGAGACCTAGCCTGGATCAGTTCAGCCCAAATGGAAGTTGTTTTGGCAAGTTAGGAATAGCTGATGTGAAATGGAAATTGCTGCATTGTGCACTGCCCTGTTCTGTATGGCTGTTACTGGGGTTTGTGCGCTTTGGAAAGAAACAAAGGAGATGGCAATGACTGCGGTCCACCAGTGCCTCCCCTACAAAACCAGGACATTGATCACGGGGGTCATGCACAGCTGATGCTAATATATAGAATTCAAAATCCTAGTTCTATTCTATGAGGCCTGAATTGGCTATATCAGAGATGTCTTATTTGTTATCCACCAAGCCAGCTGCAGTCCACAGGCTTCCACTAGGCAGGCCCAAACTAAGACTCTGACATGTAGGGAGCAGAGCATTCTCAGGACTGGGAATCCCAGCTGTGGAGTCCTTTACCAGAGTAGCAGTTGTTGTCTGGCAGCCAATGGCTGGAATTGGGGCAAATCCCCAGTGTAGACAAGATCATCAACTGCGGTACAGACTCCCTCCTCCTTCTCCCCCCAAAAGTCCCCCAATTCTCATGTGTAATTTTGCATCTACAAATACAAGATGGAAAGTCAATAGAAATTTGAAAAGTTAGCTTTAAAATCATAACCTTAAAAATGATGCTATTCAATCTTGCTCGGCAAGGTGATTATAGCATGGAGGGGGGAAAATCCTATATATGTGGCATGGGGAAATAGCATCTGAAGGTCTAGTAAATCTCTGTGTACCACAGTCTAATCTTCCAAAACCAGGCAGATAACAATAGGCACTACAGTTTTATTTTTCGGTCGAGTAACTAAATGGATAGGGAGTGTTCCAGCCGGATGAAAACCCTGTAATGCAATGTCTGAAAGACAGCGCTATATCTGCCATTAGATCACAGCTCACTGGCACCGAATAATTACTGTATAATTTAATGCCAATGCAAACAAAACAAGCTAATGCATTTGTTCCCCAATAGATCATTTTGTCCTTTAAGTGTAACCCTACTAGTTCTTCAGCATCATCATGTAGCTCCTTGTGTCCTCTTGCAACGTTTAAATTGTATCCAAAAGAAGATGTGGAAAAATTCAAAAATTGTCAAAAACTGTCTAAAATTATGCGATGACTAAAGGTATAGTGTTAAAACTACTGGCCAGATTCCACTTTCAGTTATGGTCCACGGGCCAAGATTATACATTCAAGACTCCACATCCCCCTCCCTCCACAAAAGGACGCCCCTGATGTGAGTGGAAGGGTTGTACACAGGCCGAGGATAGAACCAGACCTTTACATAGTAATGAAAAGTTTAGCTGCTATTATTTATGAAGCACTTTAGTGCCAACTTTAGGATCATTCATTGGGAAAATATGCCCCTCCATCTTGGGCCACTGCTATTTTTGACCTTTGTTGCTCTTCCTTCCCCACTCTTCTTTTTCTGTTTCCACCACCTCTTTTCTGCATGTCGCTTCTGTGTTCTAGGCTCAACAAAACAATTCAAAAATTTAAACACCAAACACACTGTCAATAAAATGAGTTTAGAGTGTGATCATGTTTCAATTCTTGAGAACTGTGCAGTAAAGCAAGATAGCCTCCTAAATCTCCGTAACAACGTGCCCAGTGACAGTTTAGATGCTTAAATGCCCTTGAAAGCAAATTCCACCTAGAGGTGGTAGTTTGGAGGTAAAGCTGTACAGTGTGTTGTCACAAACCGTTCTGTGATGAGGTGCTGTGACAGCAGAAACGACTCTGCGTAACCACTTAATTCAGTTACATAGTAGCATCTTCATGAAGCTCTGCCGATGCATCAAATTCTTTCCCCTTGCACACTGTAAAATTCATGCTTTTGAGCTTTGAAATGGATGAAGTACTGTCCAGGTTCTCATTTAACATAAGAACATAAGAATGGCTATACTGGATGAGACCAATGATACATCTAGCCCAGTATCCTGACTGCTGACAGTGGCCAAAGCCAGGTGCTTCGGAGGGAATGAGCAGAACAGGCAGTCATCAAGTGATCCATTCCCTTTTGTTCACTCCAAGCTTCTGGCAAACAGAGGGTAGAGGACACTCAGAGAACTTAGCTCAAGTACCAAAGGCAAAAAAAAAAAAAAGTTAGCTTATTTTGGATTTACACAGGCAAAACAACTCCCATGTGAGAGAAAAGCCTATGACTGTGTATATGATTTTACTAGAAGTTGCCATAGTAGAGTGGAATAGTAGGCAGTATACCTGTGTCCTGTCATGGTCACAGGCCAATAGCAGGTGTTTCAAAGGAAGATGTGAACTGCTTTTCACCACGTCTAAATTCAGCAGCTACCTCTGTTCATTACTAAACCATGGGTGGTTATGCAGTGATTTCTTCTTGATCAAAGTAGGTGTTTAGATTATGCCCTGAAACATCAGGATTGGTATCCCTTGTGATTTTATTGAAGTCAATGTGTGCTTTTGCCTAAGTAAGGACTTCAAAATTTAGGGTCAAGTCAAATCTCCCCTCCCATTCCCCCATCCCTCAAAAACAGGTTAAATTTCCTTTTGATGTTTAAAGCTCTGAGCAAATGAATTTTAAAAGAAGGAAAGATAAAGAGGTTATGTACCTGTAACTGGAGATTCTTCAAGATGGGTGGGCCCTATCAGTATTCCACTGAGGGTTATATGCATGTGCCATGCATCTGGAGCCAGAGGATTTGATAGTAGTAGTATCCGTTGGTCCACATATGTGCCCTTCCTCTGCCTCGTGGTTTTGTCTGAGGCAATAAAGGGCAGCGTAGACCGACTGTGCCCTCAGTTTCTTCTCCACCGTAAATCGAACAGATCCACAGCAGAGGGGAAGGAGGGCGGGACTGGAATATGGATAGAGACCACACATCTCGATAAACCTCCAGTTACAGGTAAGTAACCTCCTCTTCTTCTTCGAGTGATAGTCCCTACTGTATTCCACTGAGGGTGATTATCAAGCAGTACTGAAGTAGGTGGAGGGTGTGAGGAAGAGGACGGAACGGTTGAACGGAGGACACCTCTGTGAAACGAGGCATCTTTGGCAGAATCTTGAATGTGAAGCGAAAGTATGTACCAAACTCCACATGGCTGCCCTAATATGTCTGGAAGCAGTACACCGATGATGTGAGCTGTAGCTCACGAAAGCTTATGCTCAAATAAATTTGTTAGTCTCTAAGGTGCCACAAGTCCTCCTTTTCTTTTTGTACTTGATGTGTGCACCCTCGTGGAATGGGCTCTCTCTCTCTAAGGGGTGGGGACAGTCCCAAAAACCGATAGCAAAGCATAATGCACCTTAAACCCACTTGGAGATTCTCGTGTGAAGACAGCATACCCTTTAATTAATTCAGCTATAGTGATAAACTTTCTAGATGACTTCCTGAATGGTCTTGTCCTCTGCAAGTAGAAGGCCAACGCCCTGCAGACATTGAGAGAGTAAATGTGCTGCTCCTCTGCCGAGACATGAGGCTTCAGAAAGAAAGCAGGTAAGCGTGTAGGTTGGTTTAGATGAAAGTGTGATAGCACCTTCAGTAGAAACTTGGGGTGCAGATGCAAGGAAACTTTGTCCCTATGGAATGTAGTAAAAGGGGAGTCCACCATCATGGCCTCCAATTCTCCTACTCTTATCACAGAAGTACTAGGTACCAGGAAGGCGATCTTCCTAGAAAGTAGAGACAGGAAGCATGAAGCCAGAGTTTCGAAGGGCGATTTCATTAGTGTCAAGAGGACAAGGCTGAGGTCCCATTGGGGAGCAATAGGTTGAACAGGTGGATAAATTCTAAGGCGGCTCTTCCAAAACCTGGTAGTCAATGGGTGAGTAAACACAGAATGCTCTTCCACAGGGGGTGGGGGTGGAAAGCACTAATAGATGGAATTGAGAGTGAGCCCTGGTGTCTTCAGGGACAGAAGGTAATCTAATAGAAGGGGACTGTCCATGTCCTCAGGGGCAAGGCCCCTCTGCCGGGCCCAGGAAGTTAAACGCTTGCACTTGGCCTGATCAGAACACCTCGTTGACGCTTTCCTGCTACTCGAGAGGATGTCTTGTACTGCCAACAAACAGTCCTGTTCTAGTGAAGATGTCCATCGAAAAACCAAGCTCTGAGGTGAAGTCTCTACAGGTCGAGATGCTTAATCCTGCCACCGTGTTGTGTGAGCAGTTCTGGTAAAGTTGGCAGTGGAAGTGGGGGATGTGCTGACATGCAGAGAAAGTGGGGAAACCAGAACTGATGAGGCCAAAATGTGGCAACCAGAATAACCATGGCCCTCTTCTGCCTGATTTTGTAGAGGACATGTGGCAGGTAGCAGATCTGGTTGGATCAATGTATGATGAGGGCATTGCCTTGGGAATGGGTGCCAAGGTCCCTCTGGAGCAAGTATGTGATGCACTTGCTGTTAGCATGGGAGACAAAAAGGTCCCTGATCAGAGTCCCCCATTGGTCGAAAACATCGCTGACTACGGTGTCGTGGAGCTCACATTCATGGTCAGTCACAAATTTCCTGCTGAGAGAGTCTTCAATCATGTTCTGAGTCCCCAGTTGCTGACAATAGGATCTTGTGGGCAATGCACTAATCCCACAACCGAAGTGCTTCTGCACAAAGTGCTGGCGACTACATGCCCCCCTTGTTTGTTGATGTAATAAATGGTGGTAGTGTTGTCCGACATAATGAGGACATGACAGGAGCAAATATTTGGGAGAAATGTGTGACGCCCTCCATACTACTTGAAGCTCCAGAATGTTGATGTGCATCCTGGATTCCCAAGTGGTCCAAGTCCCACGTGTCATGTGCTCACCCAGGTGGGCACCCCATCCAGCGAGTGATACATCTGTGAATCATCATGTCTGGGGAGGATGGAAGGAAGGGTATCCTGATGCAGACCTGAACCGGATCTGTCCACCATCGGAGGGAGGAGAGTACAGTGAGGGGAACTGTCAGCAGGAGGTCCATGGTATGTCACGTGGGAGAACAGACCTTCTGGAGCCACAGATGAAGGCAGCAAAGGTGAAGACAAGCACAGGTGGTGACATATGTGCACGCTGCCATGTGGCCAAGGAGGGAAAGGCAAGTCCCCGTTGTAACAGAATTACTTTGGCAATCAGTTCCTGCAGGACCTGAAATCTGTCCCTTGGTAGGAAGGCTAACGCCAAGACCACATTAGTGGTGGTCCCAATGAATTCTAGGGACTGTGTGGGATCCAAAGTCGATTTTTCAATGTTTACACTCACCCCCAGGGTGGAGGAGAATGAGCAATGTGGAGGTCGAGGCTCGAGCGTATCCCGTGGATCGCACTGCTAGGAGCCAGTTGTTGAGATATGGGAATATAAAGACTGCTTGATGCTGGAGGTGGGCTGCTACTACAGAGAAAACTTTGGTGAAGACCCATGGAGCCATGGTGAGTCTGAACGGTAGGATCCTCTATTGGAAGTACCGAAGGCTGACTGTGAATCTCGGGCACCTTCTGTGGGTTGGATGGATGTCGATGTTAAAATAGGCATCCTACATATTGAGAGCTATAAACCACATGCCTTTTTCTAGTGAAGGAATGATGGCTACTAAGGTGACCATATGAAACTTCGGCTTGTGTATGAACCATTTGAGATGATGGAGTCTAAGATTGGTCTCCACGTACCCTTCTTCTTGGGTACTAGGAAATAAGTGGAATAAAATCCTGCACCCTGATAGATTGGAGGAAAAGGTTCTGTCGCTCCCCTTTGCAGTAGGGAGTCCACCTCTAGTGAGAGGATACTGTCACAAGGATGGTCCTTGGGGCAGGATGTGGATGAGGTAGCATTGTGAACTCAATTGCACAGTGATGTTGAATGACATCCAGGGCCCATTTGTCCATTGTTATTGCACTCCAACCTGGTCAAAAGAGTGCTAGACACTGCCCAAAGGGCATGGATTGGGTGTATAGCACGAGGCATGGTGGTTGGTGGCTTTCTAGGTGCACTCAGAAATATTGCTTCTGCGAAGACTGAGTATGCGATGTTGAAGACTGTGACGATGGACCTGAAGGATGGGATCTTTGAGTCTTCTGCTGTTTTCAAGGAGGATTGTAGTGCCATTGATGGATGAACTGAGGAGCTGTGAACCACTGGGCAGGCGGTGGATGGAAAAACTTGTGCTTGAGTGCAGCTGTGTAGATACCCAGAGATTGTAGAGCGTCTCTAGAATCCTTTAGAGAGTGGAGAGAATCATCGGTCTTCTGATTAAAGGGGTGAGATTCATTGAAAGGGAGGTCTTCCCTGGGGAAACTAGACGAATGCAGCCATGATTTCCTTTTCATGACAATCCCCGTGGCCATTGTGTGTGAAGCGGTATCATCCTCATGATTAGCTTACCCTCCTCCAAGATAGCTTGGAAGCGGGCAGGATCCTGCTGGGGAAGCTTGTCTGTAAAGTCCGCCAGTTTACTGTAATTGAGAACGTCTGGTAGCTGGAAATCTGAAATTTGAAGGCTAGCTGATGAGAAGACCTTGTGCCCCAGAAGGTCCAGTCATTTGCCGTCCAACTGCAGCTTCCTGGCAACCTCCATGAGGTGCTTCTTGAGGCGGAGAGCCCGGCCTTCCGGGATATGGCTTGGGAAGAGAGGCAGATATTGCACGTGGATGAAATGTGCACTTCTCCCAAGCAGTACAGGCAGCATTGGTGCTTGTCACTGACCGAGAACGAATGCAGGCAGGATGTGCTGATCTTGAACCCCGGCATCTTCAGCATAATCTAGTACCCACATGTGGGTGCTGGGGTGGGGTGAGTGGGTGCGGGGGAACTGTAGATAATGGAGTTTCCAAAGTTTCTTAATTCCTAAAATCTAACACTAAAAACAACAGAAAAACAACAAAAAAAACTGTGTACAAATCTAAAACAGTTTTTTTTTTAAAGTGCATCAGAGATGAGAGAACACTAGCAGCTCCAACTCGAACCATGCAACAGTGAGAAGGAATTGAGGGTGCGGTTGCCATGCCCTGCCCTTTATCGCCTCGGACGAAACCATGAGGCAGAGGAAGGCTGCATATGCGAACCAACAGAATCTACTACTGTTAAAAGCTCCAGCTCTGGGTGTATAGTGCATGTGTTTAACCCTCAGTGGAATACAATAAAGACCATCACTCAAAGAAGAGCTTGTAGTTAAAACACTGGACTTGGACTTGTAAGATCTTGGTTCAGTTCCCAGCCCTGCCACATACTTCCTGTACAGCTCATGTGCCTCAGTTCCCCATCTGTATAATGGGGATGAAATACCATCCTTCTCACATGTTTTGTCTATGTAAATGGTAACTTCTTCAGGGCATGCACTGTCCCTTATGTTTGTGCAGGGCCCAGGACACTGAGGCCACTCAGCTGGGCTATGTGTACAAACAGGTATGGATAACAGCAACAAAAAAAATTATTGCTGATTTATTTATTGCGACATCAGGGCTTTGTAGGTTAAAATTTTGCCTCTCAGTTACATATGCTCAACTCCTGTTGACTTAATGGGGGTTGTGTACACGTATCTGAGGGGAGAATTTGACCCCTCACTAAATCAACAGAGAATCTGGATCAAAGAGCAAAGCTACAAACATCTCAGATGCAGGAAATGTTAAGAACTGTCTGGAGGAACCTGAAAAGAAAGTTGCAGACTACAGACTATTTTAAGGAGCAGTCAGTAAACCTGAATTAAATTGTAGGTGTGGTCACAATTAATAGACAATAGGGAATAAGAGGTTTAACAGTCAGGCAATAAAACATAATTGTATTGTTTAAAGCACATCTTGGGAGCATATTGAGGCATAAGGCAAAATTGATTATTTCCAGCTCCCTGGAGAATTGCTAATCATTAATCAGCACTATCCTGCTGCACTGTAGTCTAAACTAAATGCTCCTGTTGGGATTAGAGGATGGGGTCTTGAAAGAAAAGGAATGTATTATATTGGTTGTGTGTGTATCTATATCTATATCTATATCTATCTATCTATCTATCTATCTATATATATATATATATATATATATATACACACCTACACCTACTTATAAGTAAGTCTCTTTTGACATTAGTGACAGCATATGAGTGGTATGGACAGGACCAGAAAGGATGAGCAGCTCTGTCTCACTTGAGCTGAGGAGACAATGATGGTTTCAATACTGAGAGGAATTTAATCACATACACTATGCATACTAATGCATTATAAAACACCCAGAGGCACTCAGCAAGTTTCAGTTTTAAAAGGGAAAGAAATTCGCCCTCAGCAGTCATAAAGGGACAGATACATTATCAGATTGAAGTGTCAGCATGACTGAGTTTTGGGGCCAGATTCTCAGAGAGCTCAGCAGTTCCAGGTGGGCCACAAAATGCTCAGAGAGAGTCAGTCATAAATTGGAGCCAGAAAGAAGGTTTTAGGGTGAGACTGAATGGAGACTCAGTGGCTTGGAGGGAGATAGTTCAGGTTGGATAGGGCAGTAAATCTGAGAACTCATCTTCTGCCAGGGAACAGGTGATGCCAAGACAGAAGCATGGGATGGGTGTGTCTGAAATACAAATCAGGACTCTGCTCTATGCCTTAGAAGTTGATCAGCCCAGTACACTTATTTTCTGCCCTGCATGCTTTCACCTCTTGGAAAGTTTCCCTTCTCTTTTAACGTGGTCTAAAGTAAGAGGCAAAACAGGGATGACGACAACAATGAGTTCTACATAGTAATACAGAAGAAAGGTCTCTTAGCCTCAAGGGGAGTGCAGGATTCAGAACGAGGAAATCCTAAACTGTTTAGTCTCAAATCTAACACAGATTTATTGTGAAAATCATATGTATGTAAGGGGACTGTTGGCCCTTTACTGAAACTTGGAAGCGTTTCGAGTTGGCCCTCTCCCAGTACCAAAGGAAAGGGGAAGGGCTGATGAGAAATCAAGATCCTGAGACTGACAGTCCCCAGGGCAAATGGGGAGGGGCCAATGCTCCAGATCAGGCTAGCAGACCAATAAGGGAGTCAGGAGCCTGGGGTTCCGTTCTCTGTGAGAACTGGAGCTGCCGGAGCCAGAGCAGGCCAAGCTAAGGAGAGAGCAGGGCTGAGCTGGGAGCAGAGCCGCAGCCAGAGCCAGAGGGCCAGAGAGCAGAGCCGAGCTGGGAGCCCAGCCGCAGCAGCCAGAGCCAGAGGGCCAGAGAGCAGGGCCGAGCTGGGAGCCCAGCCGCAGCAGCCAGAGCCAGAGGGCCAGAGAGCAGAGCCGAGCTGGGAGCCCAGCCGCAGCAGCCAGAGCCAGAGGGCCAGAGAGCAGGGCCGAGCTGGGAGCCCAGCCGCAGCAGCCAGAGCCAGAGGGCCAGAGAGCAGGGCCGAGCTGGGAGCCCAGCCGCAGCAGCCAGAGCCAGAGGGCCAGAAAGCAGGGCCGAGCTGGGAGCCCAGCCGCAGCAGCCAGAGCCAGAGGGCCAGAGAGCAGGGCCGAGCTGGGAGCCCAGCCGCAGCAGCCAGAGCCAGAGGGCCAGAGAGCAGGGCTGAGCTGGGAGCCCAGCCGCAGCAGCCAGAGCCAGAGGGCCAGAGAGCAGGGCCGAGCTGGGAGCCCAGCCGCAGCAGCCCAGAGAGCAAAGCTGAGCTGGAGGCAGAAGAGCAGGAGCCAGAGAGGCCAGAGGAGCAGCCCAGAGAGCAGAGCTGGAGGCAGAGCCGCAGCAGCGCTGAGACAGAGTGGAGTTGTATCTGGAGAAGTCCAGAACTGAGCACAGTGAATGACTGAGGAGAGCAAAGGGGAACCCTGGGCAGCGAGGTCCCAGCACAGGGAGATGCCACCCGCCAAGAGGGCTTGCAGGCCGGACTTGGAGGAGATCATAACCCCAACGGGGATGGGGAGGGGAAGGCCGATGCTGGGAAGAAAGGTCCTGCCACCTAGAGCCTGAGGACGTGTGGCCACTGCCAGAGCCAGTGTCCGACCTGCGGTATCACCACAGCACAGCCAAGCCAGGGCCTGGGACATGTGAGGAAAAGACTGTGAACTTTCCTTATGTTCCAGAGACAGCTGCTTGTGGTGTCCCTAGGCCCACAGAGCGGGGTTACTTGTTTCCTTTAACCTGTCCCATTTTTTCCTTATTTTTTTAGTTGTTGCTGTTTAATAAATTGTATTTGCTTTGAACGATATGCAGTGATCAGTGGGTCAGGGAAGTGTCCGGTGAGGAGAGAGTACCTGTCATGGAGTCCCCAGGCAATGCTCTGGAACTGCTGTCTACGAAGCCAGTCAGGACTCTGGTGAAGTCTCCTCTCTGTGAGCAGACTGTCTTCAGGGCAAAAAGCTCACACAGCTTCCACCTTCCAGGGTCTGACCTCAGAGCATTCAGCATCCTCTGCCCCTCCGTGCGCTTCCCCCAGCAAGTCCTGGGGAAGCCAGAGGGTCCTGCACCCCAACTTCGCAGTCAGACGTGACTCTTAGCCAGCCAGTAAAACAGGTTTATTAGATGACAGGAACATGGTCTAAAACAGAGCTTGTAGGTACAGAGAACAGGACCCCTCAGCCGGGTCCATTTTGGGGGGCAGTGAGCCAGACAACCATGTCTGCACTTCACTCCACTTCCCCAGCCAGCCCCAAACTGACTCACTCTCCACCCCCTCCCCCTCTGGGCTTTGTCCCTTTCCCAGGCCAGGAGGTCATCTGATTCCTTTGTTCTCCAACCCTTTAGCTATCACGTTGCAGGGGGGAAGGCCCAGGCCATTGTCTGCCAGGAGACAGAGTGTCGGCCATTTATGTACACTGGCCCTTTGCTCTGCAACAATTACACCCCCTTATCCCACTACCTAGAGACTTAAGAAATGCATAGGGGAAACTGAGGCACCCCTACAGTATTCAGAGAAAACATTAAGAACAGTCCCACTTCGTCACAGTACCCCTAAGCGGGGACACCCTAGCTCCCGTCCAAACCACAATAAGACTGGGGGGTTGAGCTTCCCAGGAATCCTGGGTCCAGCCTTGTCAGGGTTACAAGGACTCTGCTTCACGGGAGGGAGGAAGGGGAGTCCTTGAGGTCAGATAGGCCTCTGGGTAAAGGGAGTGGGAGAGAGGACTCAGACCCTTTCACTAGCCAATTCCACTGGGGTAGCATATAAATCAGGAAAGTTCCTCACATTAGTGGGACCAAAGCCCTGCTTCCATATAGCTCTCTGCCTTAATCTCCCCACCTGTAAACTGACCTACCTCACACAAACACTCCTGGATTAAATCAGGTGTGTGAAAATGAAAAATGCTAAATATTAATATAGTATATCACACGTGGGATTATGCAGTGTTTACAGTTTAAAAAGAGAGAGAAGGACCATGTTGTGTTCTGGAGGTGTTTACAGATATCCCAGTTACATTTCCCAGTGAGTTTACTGGCCATGTGGTGATCTTGTTTAAATCTGTTTAAATAATGAGAACTATAGTACAGTGTAAGTGCTAATTTACAGCACCTTAGGACAACTCCCTGCTTCAAACAGTGAAACTTTGAAAAAATTGCTTTCACCAACTGCACTGTACATTCTGTGACCAGAGCTGGCAATTTATTGGTCACTCAAGTCATCCCTCCTTCACCAGTGCTTGTAATAATCTAATTTAGATATGGTTCAGCTGTGTAACACCTCAGAAACATTGCCGCATCTTTTGGGTTGCTTTTTCCTCCTCTTTTCTCCTTATAAATTCTCTTTCTCTGAATTTGTTAGGTTTTTTGTTATAGTACAAGCACTTCAGAACTATGTTGCAGAACCATGCAATCCACTAATTATGAATCTGCAGTAAAGGAAAACCTAACTATAGAGACTTCTGCTCCCCCACTCCTCTGAATCTTTATTGCTCTTTCATTAGGATATGTTATAAAAACATGTGAAACCCAAACATCCGCTAGAAGGCCTTTTCTTCTCTAGAAAAAACAGTGAGGTCTTAACCTGAGGTAAAGACCTGCTAACTCATGTTTAGAGCTGACCAGGAAATTTTTGACATAGCAGTTTTTCACTGGAAAATGCCGATTTGTCAAATCCAAAAGGTTTTAGCGGGAACGTACCAGTTTCAACAAAGCTTTAGTCAGTGGTTTCTCAGGTCCAGGATGGAATTTCTGGTCAAAATGAGAGGAGAGTGCCCCTCCCCCGATCCCAGAATAGCCTGGAAGTTATAACCTGGATGTGGGAAAGCCAGAATCAAGTCCCTGATTCAAGAACCTGGGTCTCCCACATCCCAGGTGAGAGTTCTAACTCTTTGTGGATCTGGGCCTAGGTGCTTTACAGAACACATAAAAATACAAAGTCTCTGAGCTAATCACCTTGCCAACTAATTTTAGATGTGATGCAGTGCATGAAATTTTCAAAGGTCAGTGTTTTTGAGATTTAGAGTTTTGAATTTTTTGCAGGGTCTCTCCAGTAAGGTCTTTGACACTTAAAAAATGCAGGAACTACAAAATTGCTTCATGAATGCTTTTCATTGGGGTAACATTGTTGAAAATTCTGCTTCTGTTCTGAGGGTGTCCTGAGGGCCGGGCAGTGACTTGTGTCCAAGATTTTAACAAGGCTCTCCCTCAAAAGCTTTTTGGTTCAGTGGGCAAATATATGTGAGCATACCGCTCAACCTCCAGTGTATGACACAAGCCACCAAAAGCGACACCTGTGTCAGATTGCGTGTCATACCATAATTGACAGCCTAGCATGGTTTTAAGTATAAAATCTATTTCTAATGGATTTGCTCATTCTGTGAATCAAATCAACCAGTTTTCTGTTACAGGTTAATTTGGAGGGCAGGGGAAAGCCAGTAACAGACTGAAAACTGGTTGATTTGAGTCACAATAGTGAGACAGGTTTCAGAGTAACAGCCGTGTTAGTCTGTATTCGTAAAAAGAAAAAAGAAAAGAAGTACTTGTGGCACCTTAGAGACTAACCAGTTTATTTGAGCATGAGCTTTCGTGAGCTACAGCATCCGATGAAGTGAGCTGTAGCTCACGAAAGCTCATGCTCAAATAAACTGGTTAGTCTCTAAGGTGCCACAAGTACTTCTTTTCTTTTTTCTTTTTAATAGTGAGACAAACATTTTATATTTTGAAACCATTGTAAGCCATCCACTACAGTAGAACCCAACAGGCAATTGTATTTTGGCCACTTGGCACCCGATTGGGGGTCCCTGCCTAGGCTGTGCCTTAAATCAACTAGTGCAGCTTTTTGCCACTCCCATGAGCATCTACATACACAGAGTATCCCCTACACCCTCACAATTAATGCAGCTCTTCACTCCTTCCCCAATTCCTGCAGGCTGAGCCCCTCCCTACTTTGTTTCTGCACCTCTGCTGGCTTCTTGGCCCAGGGACTCCCAGCTGCTCCTGTGTCTCGGGGGCATTGCCCAGGACAGGAGCTGAAAGATTTAAGATAGGGGAGGGGATCAGAGGAAGGGAGGGACCTGAGCCAAGCCATACCACTTTTTCCAGGGGTGGGGGAAGAGGGAGTGGAAAGATCACAAGCGACTCAGGGCTGGCTCTGCTCCCTTCTCTCCGCTGGTGATAATGGTAATGGTTCCACACCATCATCACCCCTCCCCATGGAAGCTTGTCTGCTTCCATTGGGCTGCTCCCCTTCCAGGCCTCTCTGTTGCTTGGAGGGGAGCAGAATGCCGGCTGGCAGCCTGTAGCCTGGGGAAAGCCATCTGAGGATGCCATGCAGTAGGACAAGGAGAATCTCTCCCACAATGCCTTACAGTTGAGAGGTCTGCAAGTCACATGCCCTGAGGAAACTATACTAACCACCCACCCCCGCAAAAATCCATCAGCATCACACGTTTCCCGACGTCTTCAAATCCACCAATCCCATGCTCTCTCCCCTCCTCAAATTCCACAAGCACTCCATCCTCTAAATCCACCAATCCCTTACACTCCCAGTCCCTCTCCTCTCCCCGAATGTCATACAGCCCAGCATAGCACCTCTCCACCCACCATCCTGCTCCCTCCCCAGCATCTCCTGTAGGCGTCTCTGCAGGGTTTGCCTGGTTGGCAGGTGTTGCTCAAAGCAGTAGTAGGGATAGCAACAAGTAAATGTCTAGCAGCCTCTGCCTGCAGCCATGGTGATGTCACCTTACTGGTGGGGGAAGGTGTCAGACAGTGGAACAGGCCTTCCTTGTTTGATGAAGGGGGTGAATCTGCACAAGTCCATCAGAGGGGGAGGGGGAAGATAAGTCACACAACATGATTTTCAGAGTTGTCTGTGATGTGGGACGTACTCTTTAACAACAAACAATATTACTGAGAGGGCTGCCAACTTTCTGACCAAACAAAACTGAATCCTCTTGCCCCGTCCCTTCTCTGAGGCCCCGCCCTGCTCACGCTATCCCCACTTCCTCCGTCACTCACTCTCCCCTGCCCTCACTCGCTCATTTTCACCGGGCTGGGGAGAGGGTCCTTTTTCGACCGGGTGTTTGGTTGAAAACCGGACACCTGGCAACTCTAGCATATACAGACTTCAGAGCACTTAGGAGAGCAACTGTAACCTAAGCAGATCAGATTCAGAGGGCTGAAGGGCTGGAGAAATACTGCTACAGAAATTAAACACTCATTAAAATTGTCTGGGCTGCTGTGTGAACTGGCACATTAGATCTGCTGCAGCAGAGGGACATAATCAAATGCAGCTCACACCTGGCCAAGAACCCAGAATGTGTGACATCCAGGAGTTGCAAGGTGTGACAAGCAGAGTGAGGCACACGGACAGAGTGATGCTTGCGAAAAACAGACAAGCAACTTTTGGAGCATACAGCTTATAATATTTCCTGAATAGGGGACAAATGGAAAAGAGAATGGTGCTGACCATGGTAGGGTGCTTTGAGATGGGTAGCACAACTCGCCTCAGATTACACAAAACCCTTCTTTCATAGAGGTGAGTATTAATTGAAAGTACTGGGAGAGGTGGGTCTTGGCCTGCCCAAAACTAAAGGTCCTCCCCTCAATTATGGGGAAGGAACCATTGATCCTAGGCAACAATTGATTACTGGCGACAACAAATAAAAAAACAGGGACAGGCGTGAAGGTCACTGGGCAAAAATCAGGTGTCCAGAAGAAGACACTGAGCAGAGAACCACCAACAGTGCCTAACGGTATCAAGGAAGCCAGTGGACACTGCCCAGAGGAACTCTGCCCAGAGGCGTGATCAGGTAAGGGACCAGAAATAGGCCCCACAGTCACAGAACACCCCTCTGACAAGCTTCCTCCTCCTGGAGTGATGGATGGCCTTGCAAATTTGTGGGGCCACAGATGGGGTGTGCCAGGATCAGGAGGTGTGGAGAGAAGTGCAGACAGAACCTCAGTAAGCGGTTCTGGAGGAGCCAGAAGAGGGGCTGCAACCTGACACCTCTATGTAGATGTGTGCGAGGGTCTCCCTCTCGCTGGAAAAGGGGAAAGTGTTGGGGAAGTCTGTGAATTGTGCCAGGTACCTGCTCATGGCTCCATGAAGGAGTTGTCAGCTGATATCTGCAGTGGGCCATTGGACCAAAGGAAAGCACAGACTGGCCCACTGGGAGTCCTCTCCCTCCTTTGGTGGCAGCAGGTTCTGCCACTTGGTGTCGAGTTGAAAGGTGAGTAGGGAATCAGGCAGGGGACTGCAGGAAGAGAAAGGAGGATCACATGGTTCAGGCAGTCAAATGCCTCCATGGAGATTTTAATTCTATCCCTGCTTTTGCCACAGAGTTCCTACATGATTCTGGGCAAGTCACTTTAACCAAAACTTTTCACAGCTGGGCACCAATTGTGTGTTCCTCATTTTCTGGGTGCCTGACTTGAGATCCTGGGGTCTGCTTTGCAGAGTGCTGAGCACTCACAGCTGCAACTGATGTCAATGGGAGTTGTGCTTTGAACATTTAAGTACTATGTAATGCTAAGTACTCTTAAAAATCAGGTTCTACACAACTCAAATTGGGCACCCAAAACTCAAACTTTTGACCTTAATCTCTGTGTCTCAGCTCCCCACCTGTGGGATAATACCACGCCCTCACCTCACAAGGGTGTTGTGAAAATAAATTCATTAATACTTCCGAAGCACCAGATCCTAAAATGATGAGTGCCAGAGAAAAGCCCATGAGGAAATTAATAAATCTGCCTAGAAGGGTTTGAATAGTTTGCACCAAATAAAGTCTAGGGCCACACATCGAGCAGTTAGGGAAAAACAAAATATTGAATAGCTGCTCGTTCAGTGAGCACTGTCCATCCTGTGCCCTGAATGAGGTTCTATGGAAAAAATAGCATGTGATGATGTAATTAAAGACTAGATCATAATGTGTATGCACAAGAGGACAGAGTTAAGATTGTACAGGCAACCTGATTTCTGGCATCTCCTAACTTTGTAGTGCTTGACTTGGCAGCCTTAATAATGTTCTTTTAATACAGTTAAAGCAGGAGAAGTTTGAGATCCATGGTGTTCATATTCTTTCCATCCTTAAGGCCAGCTTCTCAGTTAGTGTAAATCAGTGTAGCTTCAAAGAAGTCAATGGAGCTACTTCAGTTCACACCAGCTGAGGATCTGGCCCACAAAGCTTTCTATAACCCAAGACTCACCCTGGCTGATGATGATCATCTAAAGTAATAAACAATGGAGAAAGTGTCAGATTTGTGCACCACAGAAGCAAACTTAAGTGAATGACAGACCTTGATGTCAATGAACTATTTCCATTAGTCTGTAATGAGATGGCCATAGTCCAACATCCCAAATCCAAGCACTCCCTGAAGATTAGTACAGCACATCTGGTATTCTTATTACACGCTGGTATTTATCATCTGACAGAAATGTATTCAGGGCTTCATTATGAACTAAACAATTAAAAAAAAAAAAAGAGCTTGATTGAAGAACCTCCTTTGTAATCTTGCTCAGTCATCCACGTGGGCAGTAAAACAATTTCTTGTGCTGAACTGGGATATGCAAGAAATCCATTTTAAGATAAAAAGGAAACCGAAGCAGTTTTTCCTGTTAAAATCTTAAGAACATAAGAACAGTCATACTGGTTCAGACCAAAGGTTCATCTAGCCCAGTATCCTGTCTTCCGACAGTGGCCAATGCCAGGTGCCCCAGAGGGAATGAACAGAACAGGTAATCATCAAGTGATCCATCTCCTGTCGCCCATTCTCAGTTCCTGACAAGGGGCTAGAGACACCATCCTGACTAATAGCCATTGATGGATCTATCCTCCATGAATTTATCTAGTTCTTTTTTGAACCCTGTTATAGTCTTGGCCTTCACAAAGTTCTCTGGCAAAGAGTTCCGCAGGTTGATTGTGCATTGTGTGAAGTTTTTAGAGTTGTTTTTAGAGTTTGACAAGGTACTTTAACCTGCCTGCATCATGCCTATGTTTTGATTAACTGCAGAGGAAAAGAGCCAGCAACCCATCACTGACAACCAACCATGCAACAACAAATTAAAGGACCTAAGGCTGCTATTAGTATTTACTATTTGTATTGTTGTAGTATTACACCTGGAGGCATTCTGCACCAAAAAATTAAAAATTCTGTGCACGATATTTTAAAATTCTGCAAATTTTATTTGTCAAAATAACACTACATCATCACGCCAGTTTCAATTATTCTGGTAATTTATTTCAAAATACCTGTCAGCAAGTATGTCTGTAATAATACAGACACACAAATTTTCCCCCAGGAGTAGAGAGTTAAAGAAACCCCTATGACAACCTAGTTCCTGTTTCTCTGCTTCCTTCCCCCTGCCAGAGCCCAGCTGGGGGGGCCAGACACCCACAACCCCTCCCCCACAGAGCCCTCCTGTGGGCCCCCCACAGCCAATACACCCAAACCCCCTCCTCCCCAGAGCCCAACCGTGGCCCTCCCCAGCCCAGATACCCATACACTATCCCTCCCCCCAGAGCCCAGCTACGGAGCCCCCCTTTGCCCAGACTCCCCCTTCCTCCCCCCCCTTCCGCCCAAGCCCAGGGATCCAGAGGGAGAAACAGCCTGATGCTTGGTCCCAGCTTGCACAGAGTTTCCTGCATGCAGCCCTCTCCTTCCCTCAGGGCATGCTGGGAACTGCAGCTGCCAGGGACCCTCTAGCTCGCTCTCCTTCCCCTGAGCCATGTCTTCTATGTGCAAAGTGGGTTCTTCAGAGTCCAGTGGCCCCTAGTGGTGGTTAGAAGCACTGCAGACCATTTCTGTGGGGGAAAGGAAATTCTGCGTGCACAACATTAATTTCTGCAAAATTCTGCATTGTGCAGTAGCACAGAATTTCCCCAGGAGTATAGTATGTAGGAGCTCCAGTCACAGATCCCAACCTCAATGTGCTAGGTGCTATACAAACAAAAAGATGGTCCTTAAATTCCCTAAAATGGCCCTAAAATTCCTACTGAAATCAATGGGAACATGGCTGGTTAAAAGAAAAGTAGACCTAGCCTGAAAATCTTGTCTGCAAACACAACAGAAGAAATCAAATTTCAGTTTGAAGCTCCCAAGTAGTTATTATCAAGCAGTGCAAAATGGCAGTTAAAAGTATCATTGTCCTCTCAAATAAACAAAGCCATAAGCCATGGCGACTAATTTTGGTTACAATTTTCAACTTGTAGAAGAGAGCTCTCTGAAATGCATCTCTAGCATTCCATTGCTGCAGTATCTATGGGCCCATAAATCCCCACTGGAGTCAATGTAAATTTTCCCATTGACTGCAAGGGAAGCAGGCTCTAAGCAAAGGTGCTGTATAAAGACTAGACTGCAATTTTTACTCTCACATTAGTGAATTTACACATGCAATTAGACCCATTCAGTTCAATGGGATTGCTCATGTGAGCAAGTGCTCACCACCAGAAGAGTAAGGATTGCACAAACTAGCCTTAAGTAAACAGAGGGAAAATGGAAGTTAATTCCCAAACCAACCATCCCTTTCAACAATGAACTAAACAACCTTGTTATAAGAAAGCTAGCTCGAAGTGGCTCCATTTTAAACCTCAGCCACTCCAGTGCCACCCAGGTGGCTAGTAAAAGCCACTCTTAGCGATGACTAGTCATGACCAATAAGGTATTTAGCTCCCATCCACAGCGCAGAGATTTTAAATTAAATAAAAAAAAAAAAAGGAGGAAAAGGTTACAAAAAACTTTCAGTCTTTGTTTTATTGAATTACAACAAATGAGCAACAAGTTAGAAAAGTTGATTTTATTCCAATTCCCTAGAATTATATTTGTGCAGTTTACTGAAATATGGGTAAGTCTCCAAAAGACAACTAGTCAGATTGCAACATTTTCACCAGATCTCTCTCATGCGTGCTGGCTCACTCTAAAATAAAAAGGTTAGGGTTATTTGAAAAAAGTGCACGCGGGGATCTAGGACTGATCTAACAATTTAGTGGCAAGGGTTAAAGGAAATGTATGTTGTACACTACAACATCTAAAGCTGAAGGGCAGAAAAAAAAATATAGTCCATCTTTGTACCGACTAAGGAAATATGAACCAGTTCATTTATGAAGAATCTTCATTTCCCCATTGTCACCACTTTTTGGGGTTGTAATGCATGTAAAAAAAGAAAAAAAAATGGTGCTCAAATATGACAGAGGCATGCTGTTAAGGTCTTCAGAGGTCTGTGGCTCCAGTTGGTATTTGATGGTTGGGCAAGGAAGAGATACAGCAGTTGGAAAGGAGATTTGCCCCTCCATTGCACAGAAATGTGGAGAGTTAAATAATTTAGCCAACAGCAGGTAGTTTGTTTTTATTTTTAAAGAAAGCTGAACAAGCAACACCACAAACCCCTTGATGCATTCGGTGGGCTGAAATGTAAACCATGATTGGGGTGAAAATCCAGGATTTGCTACTGATGCAACACATTGAAAAGATTTCAAATTTTTAATATTTTAAAACCGAAGCAGATATAGTGGTTACTACTAATTCTAAAAACAAAAAAACCCCAAACCTTGCAACGGTATGATCTGAAAAAGTAACTTGCACCATTTAAAAAGGTAACAAAATTCCCACTTTGTACAAATCAGTTCCAGCAGAGGAAGAGGATGAGAGGAAGGGAAGCTAAGGAGAAAACTATGTACAAGGACCCTTTCTTCTTTAATGCGGTAGTGGGATTTTGGCACTATGAACAATTCCATATCAATGCTCCACGATATTTCTCATTGTGCCTCTGCAAGCGTGGTTGGACTCAGAGTTGCAACTCATTGGTTATCTTGTCCCAAGCAGGAAAATAGACGGTTATCCTGTTTTCAGAGACAGTTTTCCCCCTTGATTATCACGACAGCCCGACTGATTGGCATCCCTACAAAAATTAAAAATATTTTATTTTTTAATAAATGATGAGCACACATTTGCACTGTCAATGTACCTCTTCGCATTTATAGTGCTATTATATTTTACATTAACTGTACTTTGAGGCCTTCCCAATAGTGTGCCAGAGTTTTTCAATTTACAGAGCATTTAACTGATACTTCCCCATACAGATTTCTAATGCTAACGTAAAATAGGCCTGATTCTTCACTGAATCTGATGATTTAGCAGGGTCTGATTCTTCACTGCCTTGTACCTTGTGTAGTCACTGACGCTTCTGTGAAGTGATTATAATACGCTATTGTTCTGAACAGATGTCAATGATTATACAAAGTGCAAGGTAATGAAGAATCAGGCCTCTCTATGTCACATAGTTTCAGGGCTACCCTCTCTTGCTAGCTTTCCTGTGGTTTATTGGCCCTAATGCCTCATGAGTAAAGGACTCTTCTTGAAGCAGGGATTTAACAAACCCCTCAACAAACTAAAAGACACCACCGAGTTCTCATGGCATTTCGGGTGGGGATGTACTGGACCAATATACAATGAGGTTATTACAGTAGAGATCTGTTTTGAAATATGAAAATTAGTGAAGTGTTGAGTCTGGGTGAAAGTGCAAACATCACTTTACTCTGAAGTGGAGTCTAGTAGTGACAGATAGGCAGATCCGGTACAGTTTTCAAAACCCATCATACACCATTGTGCTAAAGCATGTTTAAAAACTTTGTGCTAGTCATTCATTCCAGACCTTTTGTTAATATTGCCAATTAGTCTGATATTTTCTGAGAGCACCATTCATCATTCAGGATGCAGGGCAAACCAGTCGGTTAGTGTGAAATGGTGCACACACATAGGCAGTAAAAAAATTCCCAGGCTCTGTTGTCTTTGCTCAGCAAAACTCACATTGAAATCAATGGGAATTTGCAATTGTTGTATCAGGCTGAGTTGTTTAATCTATTTAGGGATTTACACCTTGCTCCTAAGAGGCCCTGAGCACCAAAAGCCCCACTGAGTTCAGTGGGAGTTGTAAGTGCTCAGCATCTCAGGATCAAACCCACAGGCCATTCTAGACCATTTTGGGTTCATCCAGCCCCTGCTGAGGTCAGTGGCAAAACTTGTATTGACTTTAGTGGGAACAGGATCAAGCACTCAGGGCGTAACCCTGCCGTCCTTATTCCAACATGCAAAGACATCTATGGTGCCAGTGGCAGATGCCTTTTAGGATATAGCCCTAAATCCCTAAAGAAATGAGAACTTGAATGAAAAGGGAGAGAAACCCCAATATTGCAACTATCCTTTTACCAAACCAACCACCCAGCTAGAGCCGGGCCAGGTTATGTGACAGGCTGAGTGTGCTTAACTCTCATTGAAGTCAAAGGAAGTTGAGGGCACCAGCAGGCACCATGCAGTACAGGGGCTGAATGCACAGAGTGATGTGTACATTTGGCAATCAGTGAGTCGGAAACTTCTTTGTAAGCACTTCCCAGGTTGCCTTTGGTAAATCTCTGCAAAGCACCACTCTGTGCCTGACTCACTTGCAAGCAAGGAACATCCTGCACCACCTCTGCAGTGAGGTAGTGGAGAAGACTGTGGTGGAGATACGGACTGCCTAGAACAAAGAGGGCACACAGAAGTGTTTCAGCAGCTCAGGAATAAGATTCTCATAGGCAGTGGTAACAACTCTAAACAGGAAGCTCATGCAACTGTCAGAAAAGGGAAAAAACCTATTCTTTGTACTAGTGGTCTTTGAAAGTAAAAAGCCCTGCTTCGGAGAGACACTGGTCTTGGGAGTGGGAGTGGGAGTGGAGTCTCCCAGTGGGAGACAGCGGCGTGAAGAAAACCAGCAGTAATTACTAACCTTGCTGGCATTATCTGTTCCCACTCTCACGCCTCCCCATATTTGTGTTGTATTTAATTTAGGACCAAATTCCACTGGTCTTACTAACACAAATTGTAAACTGGGAATAATTCCACTGAGGTCAATATAAAAATGGTGCAGATCAGATCAGAATCAGGCCCATTGACATCATTGTGAGTAGGATTTAGGGTCTCATTTGGGGCAGAGCATCTTCAAAGTCATTGTCTTCAATGCACCTTGCAGAAGGCACTCAGCACCTGGCAGGAGTGAATTCTTAGCCCTTAAACTGTAAGCTCCTTAAGGGCACAGGTCTTGTGAGCCTATGTTATATGACTTAATAATAGAGCTTTTTATATTCTATGGGTGGAATTTTCAAAATCATTCAGTATTGACCAAACTCCGTTCCCACTAAAATCGGACAGCGGTAAAACTCCTATTGACTTCACTGGGAGTAGAGTTTGGGGAATGCTGAGAGCTTCTGAAAATCTCGTTCTCTTTCATTCTCTAAAGAAACATGTTCACTATATAAATAGCTACTAATAATTTAAGGACCTACTAAAATTACATTTATCCATTAAGAATAACCTAAGAAATTTGTGAAATTTTTATCAATTTTTAGGGAAATTTGACATGAACTCTGCAACAACAGAAGTATCAAAAATGAATGCTGAAAACATTTAAAGTAATACCTAGGAGTGGATTTCTAAAATGCTATTGTTAAATTAACATTAAAAAAACCCACTCATTTTCAGTTGACGTGCTGGGTATGAAAAAAAAGCACTGAGATTATGGAATCTTATTTAATTTTTGTAGGTTTCAAAGTTCATAAACACTACTCAGTCCTAAATGTAACTAGTTTTCAATTTAATTGCATCTAATCACATTAGGAAAAGAAGGTATCGCATTATTTAAGCAATGATCAATCAGTAATTAGACTCTATTATTATTATTATTAATTCCCCTCCCAGTCAATCCTTTAGTTAAATTCCAGTTTGGATAGTAATATCCTGCTTAGCAAGAATCCTCCTCCGCTTTCACTAGATACAGTATTAATAGTCACTTTCTGTTTTAAACTGATGTATAGTGCTGGTGTGGGATGTCGGAAGGGCATATTTTGAGTAGGGAAAATCCAGGGTACTTCCAGTGACTTTAATTGAGTTACTCTGGGCTTTCACTGCTTTAAACTGAGAAAAGAATCTGGTCCAACATTAGGTAGGTTAGGACCAAAATTTAGGTTTAGTTTTTAAAAAAATAAGTTGTACAAAACCTGCTATGAAGAGAGGTCAAAGATTAAAAAAAAAAAATTGAAGAAAATTAGAACAATCTGTCTTGTGGAAAAAATGAATAATTATTTTCTTTTCCTCCCAATTTGAAATCATTCATAATGTTTTTGGCAGATGAGGTGAATATTCCACTGTGTCTCTGTGTGCGCTTCCAGGAGCTTGCAATGATATTTCAGGGGTTGCCAGAGCCAGAAGAGTACAAGCAGCGCATTACTTTTAGGCAAACATACCAATAAATAGTGGCAAGCATGTCAGAAGAACGTCACATTCTGCCACTAGAGGGCATGGGCTCACATTCTGAGTACTGAAGTGATAGATTTGTATGAAGGAAAACAAAATACCTGTAGATAAAGGCTTCAGGCTTTTATCTAGCACTAGGGCCAATGTGCTAAGAAATGAATATATTAACAGAGGATAAAGTCTTCATTTCTTGAACAATCTCATAGGTGAAAGTGCTATTAACCCAAACCAGTATATGATGGAATCACTCTTCCTTAAAATGTACTTTTATTTTACCAGCCTTTATATGAAAATTCCCTGTCAAAAAGATAAACTAGTTGAAATCTAATCGATGTTAAAATGTTTTATATTTTAAAAAAGTCTCTGAACACATCCCAGTAAGAATGTCTCTGCATGCAAAAGTCGTTGCAATGGTGTACCAGTGTTACCAGCACCACTGTCAATAATCTCTCTCAGAACAAGTCTAAGCATCAATTAATCCTCTGTTGCTGCACTGGTAGCGTGGACTAAAAGTACAGGCAACTGCATCTGCACGGTTGCAATTAGTTCTTCCAGCACAGTCCCACAATGCACCTGTAGCCCCATCAGTGACCACTCGATGCAATATGCATCATCTGCTGTGCTCAGGATCATCTTCTTGCTTTAAACTACTGCAGCTTCTGAAAATTTAATGCACGATCTTTTTTTAATATGGTGCATTGCATGCAATCTCCATGGCCTTTTTAGTTAAATTTTTGTGTCATACTGGTGCCATTTAATTTTACAAAATGATAGTACAGATTTTTTAAACTATTTTCAAAATGGTTGATTGCTACATCTTCAGATTATCACCAAGGGGTGATGTGCCCGCAACTTTTGAAAATATGCTTCATGTAGACATGCTGAAGATTTTGCTCTAAACCAGGATGGGTAGCTTACAGTGGTTCAGTTCTACTGAACAGTACAATTTTCTAGTGTAGTCAGGGCTGTCAGTCATAGCTTTGAATTTTCTGGGTTTTCTAGAAATTGCATGTGTTTTGCATTTATTGTAGTTCAAAGGAAAATTGTGGTTAATTTGAAAACCAGGTATTATTTAACAATAAATTTCTAATACATACATGCTACTTTATTTATCTCATGGACTAAGGAGAGGATAAGTTTAAGGAGGGAGACTTCATGTAACAGATTCTGATCTCAGTTACACTAGGGTAAATCTGGAGTAACCTCAATGAATTCAAGAAGTCATTGAAGTCCAATGAAGTTAAATCCAGATTTACATTTGTATAACTGAGATCAGAAACTGGTTCCAAGTCTTCAAACCACACTTCCTTTTACACTTTGAGAGATCTTAAAATTAGAAATCTTCTTAGCAAAGCTCCCGCAGTTCACTTTTACAGTGAAGCTCTTGTGAAGAAAAGCTGCTAACCCACATGCAGGCCTCGGACTGGAGTAATTCCTGGGCTTCTAGAATATAGTGTGCCTGCCCCATGTCCCTGTGTGTTTAACATTAGAAAGGTCCCCTCATCTGCAGGGGGAAGAGAGCTCATTTGCACGAGCCATTTCTGTTCCCACTTGGCTCAACATTTTGTTACTTGCTGTTGCAAGTAACAAAAGAATGTTTTTGAACTGGGCCCAGGCATCAGCTCGACCTCTTCTCTGAGCCGGGCAGACTGCTGCTGAGCCAAGATCCATGCTGACCTGTTGCAAAAATAGTCACGGCCTCTATTCACTGGAGATCATCATTATGTGAGCAACATGGACATTAGTAACTATGGTTACCTACTTTTTCTTTGTATGGCTTCATCAGCATGCTTTATATCAGGCTCTAAAGAGGTTATGTGAGGTCAATTAAAGGCAGAGTGTTTCAGCATAATGAGTTATTCCGAGCATCCTCTCTTATCCAGTACATGACAAACACCAAAAACACAACAAGCAAAGAAAATGTTCCCAATCCCTCCCATATTTAATCTACAGAAGACAGAACAGCCTCCCTTGTGCTCAGAAATCCAGTAAACACACAGCATGCATCAGGAATGCACTCCTGGGATTTAAATTAAAAGGGACTATTGACACTTGTCAGGACTAAGGCTAGGTCAGACTAACAGGGCAGTGGTAGCGTTACCTGTCTAAATATGGGAATTGTCTCCAGATACACTTTCCGAATCAAAATCTGCTAACTCAGCTTGGCCTTCAGGTGCAGTTTGACTCCAGCTGTCTGTACAGTCCGAGACAGCATCATCATCCCCTACTGTCACCTCCACCCAGTTCACATCGCCAGTGTCCTCATTTTCCTCACTACCATGGCCGTCTTGGCTGTTGCATTCCAATCTGTCCTCAGTTTGATTCCCTAACAAAGAGTCTTTTGGTGGATCATAGTCTCTGGTTGACCTCATGACTAGTTTGCCCACGTTCTCTTCGTTCAGCTTTTTATGCTCCTGGTAGTGCTGCCGAGACACCTGGTTGCTGTTCTTTGGACTTTCATTTTGTTTTGATCCCTTTTTCTGGTTTTGCTCATTATGACCATCAGCAATATACTGCTGTTGGTATCGGTCAATCCATTTTAATGTCCCAGTTCTTAGGGAGGATCTATTCTCCTTAAACCAGCGGACTATTTCAGTTCTAGTGAGCCCAGTTTGAGCTGCTAACTGGTCATACTCCTGGGGTGATGGCCACTGGGTTCTTGCAAATGTGCTCTTCAGCAGGTGAATCTGCTCTTGGGTTTTTTTGTTAAATGCTATGGAGGATTCGGATCCGGACAAAGAACTGGGTAGCTGAGAGCTGTTCAGCAGCTCAGACTGGCTTATTGTACCATTATGGAGTCCCTGATCCTTATTTTTTTTGTTGGATCCCATAGAGTCCAAGACAGCTTGTTCCATGCTATCCCTTAGCTTTCTCCTCTCAGAGAACCAGGAATCAACCTCTCTTCTACTCAGCTTGGTTTCCACCCTAAGCCTGTCCAATTCTCCTTGGGTTGGAAAAGAGCTTCTAAGAAAACTTTCTTCAAGAATCCTAAGCTGCTCTTGTGTTTTCTCTTTGAACCTCTGGGGTGTGAAATCTGCGTACGTGTGGTATGTACGCCCGTGCCGTGCAGCTGCAATGGCTAACTGATCTTTTGCTATAGATTCACTAGTGATGTGAACAATGCCCCTTTGACTTCTGTATCTGTGATCACTGAACCACTTCTTGATCTCACTTCTGGAGAGACCGGTTACTTCTATTAGCCTGTAGACTTCTGCATCGTCAGGAAATTGGCTCATGATAAAACTAGCCTTTAGTTCTGCTATCTGTTCCTTGGTCTTTTTTCGGTCATTTGTTGGCGTCAATGGTGCAGCATTCAGCTTGGGTGAGACCTCAGGCACATGAACTACATGTGGACGCTTGACTTCTGGGGCACCCGATAAGGTCTGTATTGTCCGTTTCTGTCCGTGATTAGCAGCTACAGCAAGTGTAATCGGTGAGCAAGAAACTGTTGATCCATTTGACACTTGAGTCAAAACCAGGCCAGTTTGGCCGAGTATCTGGCAAGGCAAAGCTGTTTGGATAATTGGCTGTGGCATTTTTGCAGCTGTCAGATGAGCTGGCAGGACAGTGATGGTTTGGGGTACTGACTGGATGGTTCCATTAAACATCTTCTTTCTTGCCTCTTCTACCTCTTCTGGAGACCAACTTATTCCATGCTTCAAACGCTGGGTAGCAAACCAGATTCGGATTTGCTCCTCTGGATGTTTTGATGCTGCTGTCAACCATGACAGCTCTGCTTGGGTTGGGTAAGGAAATTTATTAAAGGAGTTGATCATGGTTGCATTAGTGTCCAGTGCACAATTGTATTTGGTACTGTTCAGAGGGACTGGGACCTTGGGGACAAGGTTGATATTTGGTGGCAGCTGTACAGAGGGCATAACATGAGCCAATACATCATGAAGAAGGTCAGCTCCATTGATACAAGCAATAGATTCAGTGGTTTCTGTAATGACACGGGGGAGTGTCCCCTCCACATGGTTTTCCATACCTCCCTCTTCTGTCTTTTTGGGACCCCTCTTGGTCTCCACTTTAGGCTTTCCCTGCTTCATGATTGGGGTTTTACTTACATTGATCTCACCATGAACGGCTTCATCACACTCTGCATTTTCTAATCCACTGTTTGTGACAGTGACAACATTATTCGTTGTCTCAATGGATTGCTCTAACACAGTCTGATTATTGCGTTTGATTAATTTCAGTTTAAAATTATTCTCTCCCGGGTGATATTTTGTGTTGTGATCAGATAAGGAATCATATTTTTTGGTTGTAAAGTTACATTCAGCACACACGTAGAGAGGGTTGAGGATTACGTTTGGGTGCTGTGTGTCAACATGCTCCGTAAATTCATTTAGGTTTTGCGTTGAATAAGGACAGTATTTACATTCATAACCACCTTGGGGTTTCTTGGATTGATTCTCAACTGGGGCTTTCCCATCCACCACTTCACATTCTTTTACAGAGCTTTCTGTATCAGCAGCCCAGCCATCTTTAGAATCTTGCTGGGGAGTGCCAGCACCCCTTTCTTTTAAGGCTTCTCCATCCTCAGGAACAGCCTGCTCCATTAATTCAGGTGTTCGCAGCATACATGGAGTTGTTGACTTTCTTTTGCTAGCCATAGCACCTATTATGATGTGCAACTGTTTCAGACGGTGACTCTCTTTTGGGGGAACAAACCCAAAGAAGCTCCCTCTAAGGGCTCTGATTTTCCTTGAATGTTATGGCCTGGTTTGTTTCCAAAAGAGTTTAAGTGCCATCTGTGATCGTCAGCTCCAACCCCCAAACATACTGGGCTGCATTACACCTGCAAAACAAAACACACATACACACACACACACACACACAATTAGATTCTTATTTATAATGCATTTAAAAAAAAAAGTCAGCCCCCAAGACACGTGCATCTAGGATTCAATCCTGGATAATGCTGAGCACCCTCTTTTCCTTATACTAGATAGATGGACATGAAAACACTGTTTGCTTCACGTGTCACAAGGCATGAGAGCATCTAATATTCTTTTCCCAATGAATTCAGGGGCAGGATCAGGCCGACAAAGAACAAAAGGAATGAGCATCCCAGAACGAAAAATTCATTAAAGGTAGAAAATAGCACTGGAACAGAAGTCAAGATGATCAGACATAATGTTTAAGACCCATTACAGAGCCAACACATTTAGTTGGGCAAGGGAGAAGATACACAGTATTTATACATGTATCTTTCTTTAGAAGCAGCAGCTTCTATTACCATTATTTTTAAGTCTACAATTTTAAAACTGAGTGTGTTTTATATGAAACTTCATTACGCCCCACGGTGGCTTGCATAATAAATATATGGCTACTGAATGAGCATGGTTACTAATCCAGGGTGATTTCTAAACAAAGATATATGGTGGTCTCACTTGTGTTAGTACATGCAGAATGGAAAGACGGAGAGTTAGGGCAAAGCAAATATTTATTATACACAGCCACTCAATTTCAAAGCGCTACATTTTGATTTAGAATAGGTTAAAATAGACGGCAAATTGCTGCATCAGCCCTTTGTGAAGATCTACAAGTTACAGCTATATAAATAAAGTTTCCTTAAAGAACACTTTTCACTGAAAATCGATAAAAATGATGGAGGGAAATTTCTAGAAGGCCCATTTCTCTCTCTCTCACACACACCCACCCCCACCCACCCTTACTGTACTTTGTTCCTGCTGGTGTTATGATCAAACTATAAGTTATATATTGAATTTTCTGAAGGATTTCCTTAGCTCTATTTAACTGTTTCAGGGGTTGGATTCACATAATGTAGGAATTTGAAGTCCTTTTTTATTTGATTTGATTTGATATTCTGCATGGATTTCTTTTTAAGTTAATGTTTTATTTCTTTAAAGAACGTGACATCAACACCAGTCAGTAGAATAGCAAACAAGAACAAAATGACACAAGCTGTATTATGAACTCTCTGCGCCGATAAAGGGAATGGAATTTAAGTGTCACAACAACTTAATGTACCTTAAACAAAATATTGATGTCAGTGTAAATTTCACTTGTAAGTAAATGGAAGAGTTAAAGAGACATAGATGTTGGATCATATTAAAGAAGTTCTGTATTAAAATCACAAATGAGTTTGATTCCCCATAGTTTAAATTCCAGGGTATTACTAATTAAGAGGCCTCTTGGTTTTTGGTACTGTTTCTCTCCCTCTGTGTGTGAAACTTGCAAGCTGCTAATTGTGTTAGTACATTCTAAGACAGAGTCTGTTCTCAAAGCAATCCTTTGTAACAACAAAGCTACTCACACAGAGAGAGACTCAAAGCAATACTCTGTAACATCAGAAACAGCACCCAGAGACTCCCCGCCCTTTTGTTGCTTTCCTCTTGCTTTGTTAACAATTGTGATTAAAATAGAGATAGAGGATGTATGTGGATGGATGCTTGGTGTGGATAATAACTGAATGATCAGGGAGGTGCCAGCCTAAGAATGCAGTGTCCATCGGCTGAAGAAGGTGTCAAGAGGAAATAACCAGAGGACCCCCGGAGGGCAGACTGGAATCCACCCAACAGCCTCAAGAATGGTTCTGTGGATGAAGGGAAAGCAGTGGATGTATTGTTTCTTGACTTTAGCAAAGCTTTTGACACGGTCTCCCACAGTATTCTTGTCAGCAAGTTAAAGAAGTATGGGCTGGATGAATGCACTATAAGGTGGGTAGAAAGCTGGCTAGATTGTCGGGCTCAACGGGTAGTGATAAATGGCTCCATGTCTAGTTGGCAGCCGGTGTCAAGTGGAGTGCCCCAGGGGTCGGTCCTGGGGCCGGTTTTGTTCAATATCTTCATAAATGATCTGGAGGATGGTGTGGATTGCACTCTCAGCAAATTTGCAGATGATACTAAACTGGGAGGAGTGGTAGATACGCTGGAGGGGAGGGATAGGATACAGAAGGACCTAGACAAATTGGAGGATTGGGCCAAAAGAAATCTGATGAGGTTCAATAAGGATAAGTGCAGGGTCCTGCACTTAGGATGGAAGAATCCAATGCACCGCTACAGACTAGGGACCGAATGGCTAGGCAGCAGTTCTGCGGAAAAGGACCTAGGGGTGACAGTGGACGAGAAGCTGGATATGAGTCAACAGTGTGCCCTTGTTGCCAAGAAGGCCAATGGCATTTTGGGATGTATAAGTAGGGGCATAGCCAGCAGATCGAGGGATGTGATCGTTCCCCTCTATTCGACACTGGTGAGGCCTCATCTGGAGTACTGTGTCCAGTTTTGGGCCCCACACTACAAGAAGGATGTGGATAAATTGGAGAGAGTCCAGCGAAGGGCAACAAAAATGATTAGGGGTCTAGAGCACATGACTTATGAGGAGAGGCTGAGGGAGCTGGGATTGTTTAGTCTGCAGAAGAGAAGAATGAGGGGGGATTTGATAGCTGCTTTCAACTACCTGAAAGGGGGTTCCAAAGAGGATGGCTCTAGACTGTTCTCAATGGTAGCAGATGACAGAACGAGGAGTAATGGTCTCAAGTTGCAATGGGGGAGGTTTAGATTGGATATTAGGAAAAACTTTTTCACTAAGAGGGTGGTGAAACACTGGAATGCGTTACCTAGGGAGGTGGTAGAATCTCCTTCCTTAGAGGTTTTTAAGGTCAGGCTTGACAAAGCCCTGGCTGGGATGATTTAACTGGGAATTGGTCCTGCTTCGAGCAGGGGGTTGGACTAGATGACCTTCTGGGGTCCCTTCCAACCCTGATATTCTATGATTCTATGATTCTATGAATGGGAGAACCAAAGAACAAGATAACATCTGGCAGCACGGAGCCGTCAGGAATGTGACATCTGATGATTGATTCAGCAACAGCATGATGAAGCAATTCCCATAGACTGGCATAGGAAGAAATTCCTATAAAAATGGACTCTAGAAAGTGAGAACTTTGGGGTCTGATTTTGCAAACCAAACTTCCAGGAGCATCAGATGTGCACCTGACAAGGCCCTGCTCCCTCCTCATGTTCAGGCCACCTGGCCAGTGGCTTGGCATGAGCAACTCTAAGGCTGGTAACTATGATAACAACCTTGCAGAACCTGTGTGTGTGTGTGTCTGTGTGTGAATGAATGTGTGAATGAATATGAAATTGAATGGAATGTTATAGCTATAACTAACTGCTTACTATGATTCTTTCTGTATTCACAATAAATGTGGCATTTTGCCTTTTCCCCTTTAATAAGATCCTGCTGGTGTTTATTTTATTGGTATAACAGAGACCTTCTGAAAATATCTGTTTCTCAGTAATAATGGCAGATTTTTCAGAGATGCTGAGAATCTGATGTTCCCGTTGAAGTTAGATGGAGCTACGGATGCTCAGTACTGCTGGAAACCAGGTCAAACTCAAAAAAGGTCAAATTCTTCTCTTGGTTACACAGGTATAAACCCAAAATAACTGCATCCATGGGCTTCAACGCCAATGGATTTAACTGTCTGGTTCAAACTCAGGTAATGCTACTTCAGAAATAGGCTTTAAAAATCTTGTAAATGCTGTTCACATTTCCAATGGCTCAGGTCCTGAAAGTGCATCTCACTCAGGTGCAGAGGCATTTCTCTAATTCACAATCAAACCTGGATTTGGTTCACTTTGGGACCACTCAAGAGCTCAAGGTAGTGCAGAATGTCACTGCCCACTTGGTGTGTGGTGCAACAGGCAGAAGCACATAACACCAGAGAACTGCTTCCCTGTAAATTTCTGGGTGGAGCTCAAGGTGCTGGTTTTAAGCTATAAAACACTGAATGGTTTGGGACCCAGTTGACTGATTCCTCTCCTTATGCCATGTTCCCAGTGATCAGCAAAGACATGCACTTGAACTGACACCTCCTACTGACAGAACGTTTTCTTTGATGGGTCCTTAACTCCAATTTGCTTCCTTCCTTGATCTGTCAGAGCCTGGATTTTGTAAACTGCTGTGCATGCTGCAGAACTAATCTTTACTAAAAGGTAGCCAGGGTTCATAGATGGAGGAGCTGGATATGGAAGGGGACTTACGGAATGAGTAGGTAGAGGGCCTTTATTTTTGTAGGGGGACTATTAATTGGAGAATTTATGGATCAAGGTACTATATGGAAATAATTTAAATTTTTCTAATTGCCTGTTTTTGAATGCTGGGAGGAGTCCAGAGCCTAGCAGAGACATCGGAGGAATCTAAATTAAATAATGATATAACATTCAATGGCAGTTTTAACTGGATACACTGTTTTCCTGTCCAGGGTTACCGTGCATTATTAAACAGATACGGCATCCCAGCCCAAAAAGTGTCTGCATTTCAATGGTGGGTGAAGCGATTACCTAGATTTCACAGTGTGGAGCACCTGGGCACGAACGGCTCTCACTAAATGTGAGTTGTTAAAATGATACAGCTAAAGTGTGGAGGAGAACACGGCTGAAGATGCTGTTTGTTATATAATAGACGTCTCAGCATAGATCCATGCAGTCTTGGTCACAGTCAGCTTCCTCTCATCACCTTTTATTAGTATGGACAGCTCTGTTCTACATACTAACAGAGACTATGCTTTGGCATGCTGGGGAAGTACGCTAATACATATTGGCCCCAGTTCAGCAAAGCACTGATGGATGTGCTTAATGTTAAGCACATGATTAAGTCCCATTGGGACTCAACGGGAATTAAGCACATCTTTAGGTGCTTCAATGAATAGGGATGGGACTGTTTCATGTGCTTCAGATTAAGCATATGCTGAAATGCTTTCTTGAATCAGGGCTATTATGTTCCATACTCCTCTGATCTGACAGTACCGATATTGTACACCAGAAAGGATAGTGCTGTCCGAAGCCTTGCAGAGTCTGATGCGATACATCGGGGTACTGTACACATTTGGATTGACTCAAACAAGATTTCTCTTTTTATTTGAAGAGTTCACATGAGGGGGCAGAATTCAGGTTGCCTAACTGTCTTGTGCATTATGATACAGACTTTAATTACATGGTCACATACCACTTTTACTGCAGGCCCCTGTCTCCACTGAGCGTCACTAGTAGAAACAGTTGTTTTCTGGAAGTAAAAAGGGCTCATGCATTTTCACCACCATTGTGGCTAAATCTACTCAGAGCTGGGTTAGACGCTGCAGCGGTGAAATCTTTTGCTACTACTGGTGGTAGTAGAGCTGGTGCTGGGAGATTGTTAGAGAAGTGCTGGGGGATGCAAGGCCATCCATCCTTATCCCCCCTCCATATGTGACAGATTATTCCATCAAAAAGAACAAATTCAAATATGCCCATAGAAGAAACTCATTTTTATACTGCAGTGATCCCAGTCAGTTTATTAATAGATTATAAAGCCAGAAGGGACCAATTTGATCTAGTCTGATCTGTTGCATAACAGGCCATAGAATTTCCCTGAAGTAACTCCTCTTACATGTTTCAGTTTCCATAACATGGCAAAATCCAGAAATCACACAATGAAATACAACTGCAGAAACATTTTATAATTATTTCTAAGCTTCCACTATTCTTGTTCTAAAATAAAGATTAAGAGAGAGAGAGAGAGAGAGAGAGACACAGACAGACAGACAGACAGACAGACAGACAAAGAGGCCACTTTGGTTTCTAGTCATCTCCCTTTCTCATTTTTCACTTCACCACTTTTAAATAATAATACCACCTCGTTCTTCAGCCACAGAGCTCAAAGTGCATTACCCTGGCATTATCATTATCCCCATTTTACAGGTGCCAAAACTGAGGCACAGAAAGGTGAAGTGACTTTCCCAAGGTCCCTGAGCAGGCCAGTGGCAGAGACAGGAGTGCAATTCCAAGTCTAGTGCTCTATCCACTAGGCAACAGTGCCTCCCTAAGAACATGTTTTATTTTATTGTTTTTGTTTTATTTTCTCTAAAAGAACCATGTAGTAAAATCAGCAAAAGAAAGAGAATCAAAGAGGCATCAAAGCCAAAACAAGACTTATTGAGTGTGTGCATGTGAGGATGCTCAGATAGAGTGAAGGAGCTGAGATACCATGATGGGTACGTTATAAATAGCTACACGGACAGATGGATAGATAGATGTAGAAGAAAGCAAGACACTGTTCCAGTTAAGATTGTGATTAAGGCTAAAAATTGTACAAGGCTCCACTTGGGCATGATCTCAAACAGCTCTTACGCAGAACAATGTGGAAGGACTTTTTTTCCCATTTAACCTATGGTTTGTAAATTTCTTTTTAAGAATTAGTTTTTCTGCTCAAAAAAATTATGACCCTATGTACAAATTAAAGACAAATCAGATGCTTCCCTTTAGAGATCTGTAAAAAGTTAAATCCATTTTGATCATCGTGTTTATTTGCAGGAAAAGATCCACAGAGGTTCTCCCCAGTCCCAGACATCAGTGAGATCTCTGTGATGGCACAGGAAACCACCCTGACCCCTTGACCTTTATGTGAGATGGCCTGCCTGCAAGAGGAGGAAAAATAGGGCAAAGTCTCTAGAGCCCCCGGAGATGCATCTCAAACCAGCTGATGCATACATTGTCTTTTGCTGTCAGGGTGAGAAAAACATGTCTCCAGCACTTGACCTCCTCGATGGGATGTCTGCCAAAGTGCAGAGATGTTATGAATTCAGACGTCCATGGTGCCTGCCCCTCCAATACCTTGGCTCACGTCTCATTTGGGATAAATTAATATAAAGTTAAGAAGCCCCCTCCGGCCCTGAAGCTACCAGTCAGTTCTCATACTAAATGAGGACCACATATGCCAAATCTCAAAGAATCACACCATATGAATTTGGAGGGGCTGCCACATCTAATTTAATAGCTTTTCACTGGGAATGTCAGAGAAAATAACAGAAGTGTCTCAGAGCTTTTAAAAGGAAGCATCTTGTCAGGACATCAAAACCCACAAAAGATGGCTTTTAGCTTCGCTGGGTCTTCTGACAGAGTTGTTAAATGATTCTGCCTCTGCTCCTCTGAAATGGGAGCCTCACAGACACTCCTGTGCTTAAAAGTTAACTCAATCAGCTGCTAAGGAAGAATATCAACCTGCTAGCACAGGGGTTCTCAACCTTTTTCTTTCAGAGGCCCCCCAACATGCTATAAAATCTCCACGGCCCACCGGTGCCACAGTCACTGGTTTTCTGCAAATAAAAGCCAGGGCTGGCGTTAGGGGGTAGCAAGCAGGGCGACTGCCTGAGGCCCCATGCCACAGGGGTTCCCATGAAACTACATTGCTCAGGCTTTGGCTTCAGCCTTGGGTGGCGGGGATCAGGGCCCCGGGCTTCAGCCCCATGCGATGAGGCATTGGCTTTCTATCCTGGGCCCCAGCAAGTCTAATGTTGGTCCTGCTTGGTGGCCCCCCTGAAACCTGCTCATGGCCCCCCCTGGGGCCCTGGACCCCTGGTTGAGAACCACTGTGCTGGCATCAGTCACCACATTGTACTACAGATGGCTGTTTCTGTAACTAGTAAGGATTTAAAACCAAACAAACCCCAAACTCACTCAGCTACAGCCTAGCTTTGTTCCACAGCAACAAACAAATCTACATAGAAAACAAAAGTTAAACCTCATCTCACAGCCTTCATTTAATTTTTCAAAAATACTAAGATTTTTTGGGGCCAAATTCATCCCTGCTATGAAGCCAATGGTATTATGCCAGGAATGGATTTTTTGCCCCAGTCATGCACAGCCTCCCTCACCACGACCCAGCCTGTTTTGTTGTTTATGGTTCATGAGATTTGGGAACCCACTGACCTTCCTTTCAGTTGCTTTTGCTGACTGAAGCAGTCTCAGGCTGTGTGGGGGTGCAAAGATGAGCTGTTACTGGTGTTCCACCACATGAGCCATGGAACTAGGCCCCAGCGAGCACATTAGGCAGAGAGGCCTTAGACCAGTGACTCATTCAGGCCGAGCCTACATGACTCAGCCGGACATGGTGATGACATGCAGACTTCGCACAGCCAAACCCTCGCCTCCTTCCTGCACCCCCACCCCCTCAACCTAGGCTGCCATATTACTTTTTTGTCTTGCCGCGCTAGAACACAAAATCCTGGTATTTCATGCTCTAAGACACAAAGAGCTAAAGATAACAAGGTTAAATATGAGATCACTTGTCTCTAAACACACAGCTGTATGCCTGAGCTTGATCCAAGCCAAACTCTGTGTGGGGGTGTGTGTGTGTGTGTGTGCACGCGCGCCCTGCTACTGACAACTGATTTGAGCTGATAGTGTACAAGTCAAAAGTGGCCTGCTCCTTTAAATATATCTTCTTAAAAATACATTTTTGCATTTGCATGAGTGGCCACAGTGAACTGCTTTGTTACTGTTTAGCTTTGGGTCAGAATAACTCAACTTCCCCCTCACAATGACTTTTCCTGATGGGTTCTTAAGAACCATACAGAGAGACAGGCTGTGGGAAATGAACCACTGCTTAGGCCAGGTCTACATTAGAAAAGGTTTGCCAGTATAGCTATACCAGTGTAACTATATCAGCAAATCCTTCCAGTGTAGATGCAGCTTATACTGGCAAAAAAGTGCTTTTACTGATATAGCTTATGCCAGTTCCCTGAGCTAAATAAGTTCTACTGGCAAAACCACTTTCATGTCAGTATAACTATCTACAATAGGGCTTTTGCAGGTATAAAAATGTAAAAAAAAAATAAATCCACTCCCCGATCTGACATTTCTGTACTGTCAAAAGTTTCTAGTGTAGACCTGGCTTCAGGAGTTGTTCTAGCCTAGGACTGATCAGACCAAGAATCAAAATCTTTACTGGCTGAACGCTGAACCTCTTGACAAGTGAGCATTAGCTCCTCTTCATACCCTCACATCCCTCTCTTTCAACACTTGTGGCCCTAACCACTGGCCAGTTGCACCTCCTAATCTCTACTTTGGGGCTCCTTCCCCACAATTATCTGCTTGAGGAACAGTGCTCCCTCTAAGCTGGCTCCTCAGAGGAAGCAGCAGCGTGGAAGTTTTCCATACAGCTGGGACCCCGCCCATTTGCACAAAGCACAGCCCAAAACCCAGAGAGGAGCAACTGCAACCAATGTGACAGAGAATATGAGGGCGTGAGAAAGTTATTTCCTCACATCATCAGAAATTGTAAGAAACCGCTCCTTAAAAAGCAATAAGAAAATCTGCGTAACTCTGAAAGAAAGGAGAGAGTAGCAAAGATGGGACCAAGCTACACAGAATCCTGCTACTGTATCAAAATTGGCCAGATATGATAAATGGGTAAGGGATGAAACCCCAAACTGTTTGCAACCCTGTCCTGGGTGAATTGTATCTACTGCAGATTTATACCCGAGAGGTCTGTCTGCTTTAACAAAAAAAGACATCCCCACCTTCCTCTCGACACACTTTGGCATCCCTTGTATGGCTTGTCATGCTAACAGAATCTAACTGATCTGTCTTACTCAGTTGTCTGCTCTGCCATACATCAGCACAGAGAGACCCCTGCACCTGTCTTCGTCCAGGAATTTGTGGCAGGGAAAAGAACAACAACAATCAAAATAAAATATAAATTCAACCAAACAAAAAATTGGGGTTTCACTTCCAAGATATAGAAAGGGTGGGAGTGGTGTCGCCACTTTGAACAGAAACGGTTGGGGTTTTTTTGCTAATCTTTTGGTTTAATTGATCAGTAGCCTAATCTCCATAAAAAGTATGTTCTTGATAATAAATTTCCTGAACACAAACATTAGTCTCCACAACTCAAGGAATGAATTGCACCCTATGACTCAAAACTGTACAATATAAAAGCTACAAGAAACAATGCCCCAGATCGGATGTCTAATTTCACTGAGTTCTGAACTGCCTCACACAGTTCTCCAATTCTTTTCTTTGGAACCTGTTCCTCGCAGCGATTTACAGATGAAGCAGCTGGGGAACACACGTTGAAGCTTGCTAGAAGGGACATCTCTGACAGAGAGCATCCAAGTCTTTATGCCTTCAGGTTTCAGGATATTATCCCAGTTTACAGTGCAACAAACCAATCTGACTGAAAAACAACTACAGTCTACATTCATTCCTCTTAGATGCCATTCAGACACTGTTTCTACCAACGCACAAACTGCATGAGCACTTTATAAAGTAGAAAATCAGTTGCATTTATTTCCTCTTAGCAACAGAATTTCTTACCACGATCAGTGCTCTAAAGCCAAGCACTCTGCAATGCTGCATCTACTCTATACCTGAACTGGCTAGTTAATTTCTGACTTGCTTCATTGATGGCATCCTCTCCCCATACCTTTTAGACTTGTGTGTGCACATCTTCTACAAGACTCAAAGTGTGGATGTGCATGCTTGACTTTGAAACACTTGATTCCAAGAGGCATGGCTATGCAAAAGTCATACTCGAGGAGTTTAGGCCAGTGCAGATTTTAATTAACATTACACGGTCAATCATCATACAACACCCCCCCTCCCGCCCCCCATTTTCACCACACAAAGAACATGGGAGGGGAGAGGGTAAAGGTGTGCAGTATATTAGAGTTATTATCCTGTCCCCATTCAGAAAAGCTAAATGCATGTTCATGTTGACAGAATATTATTCCCTTACAAATCCAGGGATGTGGGATGAGAGTTACATTTCAGGGTATGAAAAGGAACATACACGGGATAGTGTTTCCTCTCCCCACAACTGTTTTTAGCATGCAGCAGTTGCAGTAATTTAAAAAAAGCATAATAACTAGGATAGTGAAAATGCCATTACATTCTACTGTAATTACATGCTTAGCACATTTTAATTATGTACAATGAATAAGCAATAATGGTCCCGGGCAAATGAGACCCATAAGAAGGTTCATATATAGCGGCTGGTTATCACTTACATGATTTACAGAAGAAAATCAGTAGAAGGAGGGAAAAATTTTGGGAAGATCTCACACTTGGAAGTCGGAACACGGTTTACGTTTGGACAATGTGCTGGGGAATACAGACTAGATCTTCTAAACTTCTATTCATGTTGGAGCTGGCTAAAGGCTTGAGACCCTTTTGATTCTTTGTAGGTTGGATAAAATGGAATTAGAAGAAAATGGAATTAGAAGGTGAGATAAATGGAAATGGTTCTGAATAAGATTTATAATACTTGTGTGGAAATGTTAATTTATTAGGTTAATGTTAATGTTAAAGAGAAACTTCTGTACAATTTGAATTATTCTATTACTTTAGCTTCATTGAATATCAGGGTTGGAAGGGACCTCAGGAGGTCATCTAGTCCAACCCCCTGCTCAAAGCAGGACCAATCCCCAATTTTTGCCCCAGACTCCTAAATGGCCCCCTCAAGGATTGAACTCACAACCCTGGGTTTAGCAGGCCAATGCTCAAACCACTGAGCTATCCCTCCCCCCATACACTACTTCATGTATGTTAGTAGTGACAAAATGAAACAAAAATAGTTATATTGCCATAAACACAATTTGAAAACATCCAGGTGTTCATGATTATAGCTGTTTGTTGACACCTAGAATTCGGTGACTAAAGGAAAAAAAGTGATTTGTAGTTTTTCTTTCTTATAAAATCATATGGTCAAGATTTCCAAAAGCGACTAGTGATTCTGGGCACTCTGCTTTTTCGGCACCCAGCCTGGAACACTACAAAGGGCTGGACTTTCCGACAAAATCAGGCCCTCTTAAGGTACCTTTAAAGGAAGCACCCCAAATCACTAGTCACTTTAGTCACTGGTCTTCATCACTATAGCCAGCCAATTAAATATAGAACAAGATTCCATGTTGTTTTTTGGGGGCGTTGGGAGGGTAGGTGGGAAGAGGGGAAATTTTCAAAGGCACCAAGGGGTACTGACTGCAGAGGAAGGATGACCCAGTGGTAACAGCACTAGCCTAGGACTTGGGAAACCTGGGATCAGTTCCCTGTTCTGCCACAGACTTCCTGTGTGACCTTGGGCAAGTTACTTCGCCTCTTTGAACTTTAGTTCCCCATCTGTAAGATGGAGATAATAGCACTGCCCTACCTTGTAGGGACGTTGTGAGAGTAAATGCATTATAGATTGTGATGCACTTTGAGATCTACTGACTAAGAGTGGTAGGTATTTATTATTATTAAAGCCAATAGGAGTTTTGTGTCTAACTCCCCTTTGTGTCATTGAAAATCTTCCCTTTTGTCTTTAAACAAATTTGGCTTGTATATGACCACTGTGATAGTGATTTGGGCTTATAATGGTATAAAATCATGTATACTGGGAGAGGCCTTATCAAACCAAGACATACCAGTAAATGTTATATAATTTATACAGGTTCTTTGTTCTCATTGCATACTTTTAAACTATAGACGACAGCTATTTTAAGACTTTCATAATGAAAAATAAACTTTGTCATTTGCATTGCTAAGAGTCCAAGGCCTCAGATGGAATCAGGGCTACACGAGCTATTGTACATACACAAGTGGACAGTCCCTTCCCAGTTAAGTTTAATATTAAACTAAAATACTGTGTGCCATGACTTTTAAAAAAAAAAAAATTCTCAGCTAGGATCATCAGTTGGAATATTTACAGTTGATGGCTTAAAGTTAGGCACTTACATCCATGTTTAGGGTCCTAAATATAAGTGCAAAAGACACTCATTTGTTCCAGTGAAATCAACGGGAGATTCAGGTTCTTAGCACCTTATCAGGCTGCTTATATTTAGATGCCCGAGTACAGTTTTAGAAGCCTGCCTCTTACAATCTCAGGTCAGAAAATGTTGACCCTGACTTTGTATTTTGGATCATCACGGACTAATCTGTCCAAAAGGGAAGTTTCTCCCCTAACCCTTTTTCACTTTGTGGTTAGTTTACACCCTGAAACATAATTATCTGCAGTACAGTAATGCATGGTGGTGCCACCCATGATGAGGGCCTCCATCTGGCAAACACTGCACAAACATAGTAAGAGACAGTCATAGAATCATAGAATATCAGGGTTGGAAGGGACCTCAGGAGGTCATCTAGTCCAACCCCCTGCTCAAAGCGGGACCAATCCCCAATCAAATCATCCCAGCCAAGGCTTTGTCAAGCCTGACCTTAAAAACTTCCAAGGAAGGAGATTCTACCACCTCCCTAGGTAACGCATTCCAGTGTTTCACCACCCTCCTAGTGAAAAAGTTTTTCCTAATATCCAACCTAAACCTCCCTCACTGCAACTTGAGACCATTACTCCTTGTCCTGTCATCAGCTACCACTGAGTGGGTCAAACAGCAGATCAGTGGCAGAGCTGGGGATGGAATCCATGTTTCCATACTTCTTGTGCAGTGCTCTATCCACTGGAACAGACTGTTTCTGCAGGCATGGCATGAAGGTTTATATCTTTTCAAAACTATATTTTAAAATATCCTACTTATTCGTAATAGTGAGTGTTCTCAATAGTCACAGAAATGTCTGTCCTCTTTTCAAGTCCTTGGCCTCAATTATTTCCAGTGGCAGTAAGTTCTGTGGGTTAATTGTGCACTGTGTAAAAAAAATGTTGGTAGTAAAGTTGTGGTTTGTTGGGTTTTTTGTTTTTGTTTGTGTATATGTAAAAAAATAAAATCAAACTCTGGATTTCTAAAAAGAGTTTTTAAAAAGTTGACTCTGAGTTTTCTTAATAGGAAAAGTATAAAATTACAACACAATTACCCTAGCCACTCTAATTCCCTGCCTATTCAGCTGGTTGAATTCTCATCCCTGGATTAACTTTCTCCATATTGGCTTTAACTATGGCCATAAGATGGGAAGCACATGATTTACAGATACAGAATAGAAAATGTATTTCTAGATCGCACCCTCCACTACACTGGTAAACCCCAGCTGCTTCCACATTTGATTTGACATGGAGAAAATTATTTGTATGAGTATTTAGTTTCTTCTCTTTTGTAGCACAGTTGATGCCTTTACAGAAGAGTGAGTTATCCCTGGGGGTGGGGTGGGGGGAGGGAGGAGGGGAGGTTAAAGGACCACTCTTCATTCTAGCAACTTTTAGAAATCAACTCCATTTGTTAAGATCGAACATCTAAATGGCAACTCCTGGGTTTCTTTTCTCCTTCCTGTGTCTTCCATTACAGCTGTTCCCCACCTACATGGAATACATTCTCACACTGAAGTACTTTTATCCACTTCAAACATAAGGTAAGAACTCTACCAGGTTATGTGTCCCCAGACCACAAGGAAAATTGGACAGTCTAGGATCAAGCCAGGTCCTTCATCATTTGATTTCTTCTCTTCATATGTTTACAGATTTAAGCAATAGGACAAAGTGTTTACCCTTTTGTGTTTCTAGCACCAGTCCTCTCCACAAATGCATCTGTTTACACTAAGAATTATACAATCTTTCCATCTAACCAGACAAAAATTACCTTTTCCATGCAACAACATCAATTTACAGGCACTCATGAATGCTTTTAAAGTTGAATTGCAAAGTTAAAGAAAACAGAGTTAAGCCTAGATGTACCTGCTGGACATTCCTACCGTATGGGGCATTCAGCACAGAAACAAGTTTTAACTGCCTTTTTAAAAGACCTTTAGTTTGTTGAAAAATATCCCATAAAGCACTGTTCTCTGGCTTGACAAAGACAACATATGGCACATGTCACGAATGATACAGGAAGCCAGGCAGTGCCCAGAGGATTTCACAGAGGAGAAAACTTATCATTGTGCTAAAAGCTCCCCCTCCCCGGTAAATCTGCATAGTTAGGGGCATTCAATGCCTGGATTTAAGTCTCAGCAGAAATGCCAAGGATTAAATATATGTGGAGACTCACTTCTGCAAGTGATTCCTGCAATGAAGGTTGGGGCACGCTGGGGTTTGTTGTGGGAAAGCTTTCCCTGCTGTACCTGCTCTGTGAATTTGGGGCTTCAGTTTCCAGCATCAACAATCTGGCACCTTTCACAAGCACTGAAAACTTTTTAATTTGGAAAAAAAAAAAACCCAGAAGGGAACGAAAAAACCTGCATATAATCAAAAGGACGTGTTTGAATGACGTATACCCTTTCAGCCCCCTGCCCCCGCCCCATAGACTTTTGTTTGACTAGATTATTGACCAGTTAGGAAAGTTCTTAGTATATACCTTATAGAATGGAACAACAAAACAAAAGACTGAAAAACTAATGATGTACATTTGTAACTCATGCTTATTCAATCTGCTGACTGGGTCACACAGAGAGGTCGATAAGCCTACAGAATCAGCCTTGGCTAAGAGAGATGTGTCTTTTAGCTCACGCATAGCTGTTCATGCTTTCAGATCCAGAGATTCTGGGTTTGATCCCTGCTGTCGATGACACACCCATTGTGCTGCCTTTACATATTGGACACCTGTTCAGTGTTGCCAGCAGTTGTAATTTTGTTAGTTTTGTGACATTTGAAGTTCTTAAAGCCTCAGCACCAGAAGGCAAATAGAAAGAACCATATATATATATATATATAATGATTTTTAAGTCAATTTCATGATTTTGGGGGGCCTGGCTCATGATTTTTGAAAGCTTAGGGTTTGTAATATTACTGTTGCATAGGAGTAGGACTCCACAGGAGAATCTAGCAGAGGTGGAAAGCAAAATAAATGTATATATATAAAGTTATATATAAAATAAGGGGCTATCAAATGCTTAAGACGTTTCTGCTGCACGGGTGGCAACCCATCAAGATGCACTATCAAAACAACTGGATGGGCTGCATGATTTAAATGATTTATTATGCAGGTGGGTCACTATCTAACTACTTTTTTTCCTTTCTCTCAGGGGCTTCTCTATGTACTTCATCTTTACACTGTTGAAGGAGGATCACTATTTCACTGAGCCTTTTTTTTTTTTTTTTTTTACAGATCAGGAGAGGGTAATCTGAGAATGGTATAGCTTAAAATCTTCCTCCCACATGGTGCTTTCAACCTGACTCCCAATATAACGCTGTTTTCCCCATTTCCCTTATTTTCCTCCTTTAACTCTCTCTTGCCACTGATGCCACCTATCACTTGTAGTCATTTAAATTGGCAAGGTTCATGAAACGTGAACTTCAGTTCAGCCCAGAGCCCTTTTTTAGCATCTCATGACAGATCAGTAGTTCCCATTTTTAAATCACCGGTTCCAACCTGGAATTAAAGTAAACCAGATTTAAAACCCTTTACTAAAAGTGAACTCCTGAGGTTTCAGTGCCTTAATACTATAAGGAATGGTGCAGGATGCACTACAGTGGAAACCACAGCAGAAGTATTTGCACAATAACTATGCTCTCAAAAATATGTTTAAAAAATAGGAGTCCTTATTCCATATTTAGGCACCTAAATAAATAGCTTGGTTTTCATAAGTTCTGAGCATCCAGTACCTCTCAAATTAAGCCAAGGGTAGCTGCTATGTGCTTAGCACCCAAGAAAATCAGGCCCCTTATTTTGGTACCTAAAGCCCTGATTCAGCCAGGTTCTTATGCACATCTAGCTTTAAGCACAGAAAAGTCAGTCCCACTGAAGTCTTTGGTACTACTCACATCCTTAAGTACCTGGCTGAGTCAGGACCTAAATACAGACTTCGGAGATGAACCTCAGGCACCCATTTTGAAAATCTCAGCCTTGTACTCCAGCCTTTATTTTCCCCGTCAGTGGAGAAAACAGTTTGTTTGGTACAGCTTCTTCCTAAAGTTTGATCTAGTTCCCCCGCAGTCACAGTCAGCACTGGATGATATTAACATAAAACTTGCCTCTCCTAGCTTTTAAAAGAAACACACCCCAAGATAAGACAAAGATCTTGTGCAAAAGTATTTTTATAAGACAGAGAAGCTTTTGATGGAGATCAGTTGGCCAAATCTATACGGCCCCATTGTGACGGATTACTTTGTACAGGTGGTGGTGGTGATGGTTTCCTTTTTTAAGCGTAGCCAAAATGATACAAGGAATACAGTACTTGACTAGGGAGTATTTTACAATGGTTAGGTTTTCTTGTCTCTCTATTTTTTTAATCCCATGGTGATTAGAGGATTTAGTTTTAAATGGAGAGGCTTTTGTGCAAAGATATAACTGGGATCCAATCTAATCTTGTCACATATTTTTAATTAAAATTTATCTTATTGTAACTTGTTGAAAGGAAAAATCATTTTCAAAAGTATTCTGTAGATGCCCATCAAAATGCAACACCACAGCTAGGGGACATTTTTTTTTTCAAGTTTTGCCAGGTGATTTCCATTAATGTAAGCTAAAATCCCTTGCAGCAATTTGAAAGTATACCTTTCTGTGTCCCTTCTAAACACACAGACTTCTAGCTTAGGTACTTATCTATCTGTGGAACTTATATGACCCACATCACTGTAGTATCTGGGCACCTTACAATCTTTTTTGTGTATTTATTCTCACAACACCCAATGTTTAATAACAGTAGGGTACACAGTCTCCCAGCATCTCTCACAAGCAACACATTTATTTAGAATAATAAGAAACTGAACAGCATGCTGCTTTCAGCGAACTGGCTCAAGAATCATTGTACCTAGCTTCCATGGTAGCAACTTCACAAATGAAAACCATCATTATAATTACACTGAATTCGGCCTTCCCATCAACCTCTAAATTGTGGATATAGTCAAGTTTTTCAAAAATGCACTCTACGAAATGATAGTCAATGAAGTTGGTTTCATTTTGTAACAAATGAGACAATAACAACTTCAAGAGTTAAGAAGAGTCTCAAATACAGGAAATTAAACTTAGACTCAGATACGTGTTTCCTTTAGGACAATGCACCCCTCACTTGCAAAGTGGGTGAGAATATAAGGATAGTTTGCAAACACACATCCCTGCCCATTCCTAGGGAAAAGGACTGTCCAACCGTATAATGCCTGACATTTCAGGTGTGCTTTTACAGTTTATTAAGCATTACTACTTGCAAATCAGGCATCTATTAGGCACAATGGCAAACAAACACGCTTTGCCATTTCAGATCACATGATAGAACGAGCTTCCCCTTCCTCTCCTAAGCGTATTTCACCACTCAGATTTGACACAGTGTAAAGCCATTGCCCTCTATGCACAGTAATGGTTTGCTACAACAAAGATTTGGCAAGGTCACAAAAGGCCTCTGTACATGCTAGAATTTGGGTGCACAAGGCAATTCTTTCCCCTTGCCACCCAAAATTGATTGTGCATAGCCCAGTGGAAAAAAACAAACCTCTCTCTCAAACTTACACTCCTTTCTTCCCATTTTAAATGGTCAGGCAGGGAAGACACAGGGAAGCAAGCAAATTGTTTGTAGCATTAATTACTGCTAATTCTAATCTGAATTACAGCAAAGAGTGATGAGTCTCAGACAGATTATGGTGTTCTATCTCAGTGGGTAAGGCTGCCAACTTTCTAATTGCACAAAACCGAACATACTTGTCCTGCCTTCTGCCCCTTCCCTGAGGCCCCGCCTCTTCCCTGAGGCCCTTCCCCCGCTCACTCCATCCCCCCTCCCTCTGTTGCTCACTCTTCCCCACCCTTACTCATTCATTTTCACTGGGCTGGGGCAAGGAGTTGGGTAGCAGGAGGGGGTGCAGGCTCTGGCTGGGGGTGTGAACTCTGGGATGGGGCCAGGGATGAGGGGTTTGAGGTGCAGGAGGAGGCTCCGGGATGGGGATCAGGGGTTTGGAGTGTGGGAGGGGGCTTCAGGCTGAGGCAGGCAGTTGGAGTGTGGGAGCGGGTACAGGCTCTTGGAGGGAGTTTTGCTGTAGGAAGGGGCTCAGGGCTGTGGCAGGGGGTTGGAGTGCAGGAGGGGGTGTGGGCTCCAGGAGGGAGTTTGGGTATGGGAGGGGGCTCAGGGCTGTGGCAGGAGATTGGAATGCAGGCTCTAGGAGGGAGTTTGGGTGTGGGAGGGGGCTCAGGGCTAGGGTGACCAGATAGCAAATGTGAAAAATCGGGATGGGGGTGGGGGTTAATAGGTGCCTATATAAGAAAAAGCCCCAAATATCAAGACTGTCCCTATTAAATTGGGACATCTGGTCACCCTACTCAGGGCTGGGGCAGGGATTCAGTCGCAGGAGGGGATTCAGGCTCCAGTGCCTGGAGCCCCCCTGATGATCCCTGCGCCTAGGAGCCAGAGGACGGAAATGCTGGCCCCTTCCAGAGGCACGTAGGGAGCCTAGCAGCTCCGCCAACTGGGCTTTTAATGGCTGGGTGTTCCGGTCAAAAAATGGACACCTGGCAATCCTATCAGTGGGCCTCTTTGCAACATTAGCTGGTTTGGAAACATACAAAACAATTTGTTGGGGAAGAATCAACATGGCTTTTGTAAAGGGCAATTGTGCCTGGTCAATCTGTTAGAATTCTTTGTCGGGGTCAACAAACATGGACAAGGGCGGTCCAGTGGATATAGTGTACTTGGACTTACAGAAAACCTTTGACAAGGTCCCTCACCAAAGGCTCTTAAGCAAAGTAAGGAGTCATCAGAAAAGAGGGAAGGTCCTCTCATGGATCAGTAATTGATTAAAAGATAGGAAACAGATAGGAGGAAAAAATGGTCATTTTTTAGAATGGAGAGAGATAAATAATGGTGTCCCCCAGGGATCCGTACCGGGACCAGTGCTGCTCAAGATATTAATAAATTATCTGGAAAAAATGGGTAAAACAATGAGGTATCAAAATTTGAAGATGACACAAAATTACTCAATATTGTTAAATCCAAAGCAGACTGCAAAGAGTTACAAAGGACTCACACAAAACTGGGCAACAAAATGACAGCTGAAATTCAGTGTTGATCCATGCAAAGTAAAGCACATTGGAAAACATAATCCCGATTCCCCACTATAAATACAAAATAATGGGGTCTAAATGAGCTGTTACCACTCAAGAAAGAGATGTTGGGAGTCATTGTGGATAATCCTCTGAAAAAAAATCTGCTCAGTGTGCAGCAGCAGTCAAAAAAGCTATCAGAATGTTAGGAACCATTAGGAAAAGGATAGCTAACAAGTCAGAAAATATCATGATGCCTCTATATAAATTCATTGTACACCCACACCTTGAATACTGTGTGCAAATCGGTCACCACATCTCAAAAAAGATATATTAGAATTGGAAAAGGTTCAGAAAAGGGCAACAAAAATTATTAGGGGTATGGAACAGCTTCCTTATGAGGCGAGATTAAAAAGACTGGGACTTTTCAGCTTGGAAAAGAGACGACTAAGAGGGGATAGGATGGAGGTCTATAAAATCTTGACTGGTGTGGAGAAAGTGAACATGGAAATGTTATTTACTCCTTCACATAACACAAGAACTAGGGATCACCCAATGAAATTAATGGGCAGCAGGTTCAGAACAAACAAAAGGAAGCATTTCTTCACACAACGCAGTGTCAACCTGTGGAACTTCTTGCCAGGGTATGTTGTGAAGGCCAAAAATATGACAGGGTTCAGAAAAGAACTAGATAAGTTCATGGAGGAAAGGTCCATGAATGGCTATTAGTTAGGATGGGGAGGTATGCAACACCATGTTCTGAGTGTCCCTAATCTCCATTTGCCAGAAGCTAGGAGTGGACAATAGTGGATGGATCACCGATGATTGCCTGTTCTGTTCATTCCCTCTGAAGCACCTGGCATTGGCCACTGTCAGAAGACAGGATACTGGCCTAGATGGACCATTGGTCTGACCCAGTATGGCCATTCTTATGTTCTTTTACTAGAGACTCAAATATATTGCTTACTGAATTTCAGGATTCTTCTTGCCCTCAAGCAGCTTTATAGATGGTGTGATCAAACTAGAGCAATATCAATCACTTGCTTTACACTTTGCACTTGCATGGCACATTCATCCTTAGAACTGCCAGTGGTTTCTGATGTCCTGTCTCAGATAGATACCAGATTCTTAAAGGAAGGTGCAAGAAGTAGTGAATAAATCTGTAATAACCTCCTCTTTGGAGAAGTTTTTTTTGCTAAACCCTGTCAGTTAGTAGTTGCACACAGAGAACAGTAACCAAATTATGCAAAAAGAAAAGGAGTACTTGTGGCACCTTAGAGACTAACCAATTTATTTGAGCATAAGCTTTCGTGAGCTACAGCTCACTTCATCCGATGAAGTGAGCTGTAGCTCACGAAAGCTTATGCTCAAATAAATTGGTTAGTCTCTAAGGTGCCACAAGTACTCCTTTTCTTTTTGCGAATACAGACTAACATGGCTGCTACTCTGAAACCTAATCAAATTATGTAACTCCTCTGCAACACACAGAGCACAGGATGATGGACTACAGATAAATAAAATTAGTAAGTATTTGACGTGACTTAGACTTAGTACAGTGGCCATGAAACCAATGAATGGATTCCCATCGAATTCAGCGGACCAGAAATCTTTCAGAGGTGCTGAGCCCCCAGGATTCCAACTGAAGTCAATGAGAGGAAAAGGTACTCAGCACCCCTGAAAATCTGGCCCTTAGTCTCTTGTAAGCACTGCAGAAAGAGAGGGTCTTTGAGAAGGATTTGAATGAGAAGAGAGCAGTGGCTTTGTACTGCAGCTCAGGAAAGATGGCCCATACTGAGGGGGCAGCATGGAATAAAGTGAAGAGGTGGTTGTGAAAAGCAGACATATGGGGTACTGAGGCTGACATCACTGGTGGAGTGGGGGACTGGGATGACATCATAAGAGACAAAAATCAGATAAGAGTGTGTGTGTGTGGAGGGGGGTGGTGTTGGTGTTGAAGAGGAGGACAGGAAGCTTGAACAAGCTGGAATGGAATACAGGGGTAAGCCAAGAGAGGAATTCAGAGGGGTGTACTGCATGTGACAAGATCAGATCAGATCCACAGGCAAGGAATGTGGTCCTTAGCAGCACTGCTTTGTATGGACTGGTGTGGGAGAAGGCAATATGGATGTCAGGGAGGCCAGAGATAGGTGATAAGACCCTGAACAAGAGTTTTAGGAACCGACAACCCCTGAAAATTGCACAGTAAGCTTATTACCTGTGTAATTATGTTCCTTTTTTAGAAAATTAACCACCCGTGATCCAGCCAGTTACCAAGGAGATGTAGTCTGGGCATCAGGTAATTTCCAGGGTTTTGATGAGGCTATTGGGGACACTGTAGCCAGGCAGAAGAGAGTATCTGTGGCCTTGGAGTAGAGAGATTGGGTCAGACTGTCCTGCAGTGAATCCAGCCTTGTCCCACCTTTGCCCTGGCTGGTCCTCACAATAAGAGCTACTGTCTACTGCTGTCAGGTCCAACTGCCTGCTTTCAGCCCATGCAGCTGCAGGGAAGAAATATGTCCAGATAAATAAGATTGCTATAATGTATCTTGAGCAATGGGTCAAAAAAGCAGAAACACTGAATTACATATGGACATTTCAATGAGTAGGAGGGATCTCTTGTTTTACAAAGAAAACACTGGCTTAGGTATACAGAAAACATCCACTTAGAGAAATAATTCTCAGTTCCCACTTAGTAGGTCCACTTGTTATTTGATTTTGCCTTTTTTGGTGCATGCCAAGTCTAGGCATTTAACAGCTTTATTCCTTTATCAAGTATTTGAAGAAACTATTTTAAATACTTCTTGTAACTAGTATATTCATCCAAAAGGCAAAATGTATTAGCCCCTCTCCAAAAGGATTATATTAGGATGAATGAAATACAGCAAGTGCAAAATAAAACACAGCTGATGGAAGTACAAAAGTGTAAATAAACTCAAAGCTTCACAATTCTACGCCCATCTGAATCAGTGGAAGGGAAGCAGGATCTAGGCCTAGGTTTGTAACATCACTTCAATGTCATACTTCAGTTTTCCTTTTATGTTTTATGGTTCTTATTCCTCCCTCAACTTCTTTCCTCCTGCTCTAAACCCCAGTGCTGTTCTGTGGTTGCTAGACATGATGGATTCTCTAAAAGCTAAATTTTGCAGGGGGGAAGGGGAAATCGAAAGAAAGTGTTAATATCTTTCTATTCCTCCCTTTCCACATCTCTGACGTGTGCTCAACAGCACGCCCCTAATTTGCAGGGATGTGGTGAGGCCTGTTTGTCAATGAGGCACTTTGAAAATCTCAGATGGAAGGTGTTATAAAAATTCTACATATAATTATTTCAGTAAGGAACTCTACTTTGCGCAGCCTGGACTGCCTTTCAAGCCAAATGGAACGGAAAGATGTTTTCAGTCAGAAGCCAGTCAAAATTCTGTTTGAATCCAAACACTGCACAGAACTTCACAGTGTCATGTGAATCTCTCTTGGAATCTTAATTTCAAAATAACCCACAAATTGAAGGTGCAACTAAAGGTATGAATCACTTGCTCCCCATCCCCTGCAAAAAAAAAATTCTTCATGAGGCCCCTGTGAACACAAAAGGCTGAGTTTTGCAGAGTGCTAAAATACATGTTTTCTCAGTCAGAACAAGATGTTAATAATCTACAATGCAGTGCAGGAGGATCACAAAGTGTGAAAAGCATGAGAAGAGCTACAGACAGGTCTAAAGGAGGACAGCAAGGAGACCAGACTAGCATTGCCAAATTTCTAATTTCTGAAAACTGGACCCCCCCACCCCGCCTCTTCCCCCTGAGGTCCTGCCCCCCGTTCCGCCTCTTCCCCTAAAAGGCCCTGCCCCTGCTCCGCCTCTTTCCCCCAAGGCCCCGCCCCCCTTCTCATACCTCTCCCTCCATTGCTTTCTGCTTTTTCCCCTCCTCCTTCCTCGTTGCTTCCTCTGCCCCAGGACTGGGACGGGAACTGCAGCCTGATGTGGAGCCTGCTGCCTTCCCACAAGATGCAGGTAGGAAGCGGCCCCAGCTGAACAGGGGCTGGTGCGGGTTGATGACCCGGTGCCTCCCTCCCACCCCTTGTGGTTCTGGATTTTTGGTGTCCTCAGTCAGTACATCTGACCAGACACTGCCAGGTCCCCTTTTTGACTGGACTTTCCAGTCAAAAACCAGACACCTGGCAACCCTAGACCAGACTATATACTAGTTTCTCACTCAGTTCAGCTAACACACAGTTCCACTCCTCCTTTCCTCGACTCTGCAAAAAAGGCCCCAAACAAATAAACAATCAGTCTTTAAACGACAACAGACATGTCAACAGCCAGTAGTACATCTGGCAGTAAAATACACAAAACCCTCACAAGAGGAAAAGATTCACAAATTACTCTGAAGTTCCAAGAACTGCTGATTTTGTAACCAGCTAGCACTAAAATACATTTTTTGGGAGGCTGGGGAAGGGGGAGGGGAAAGAGTGCTAAAAAGCTCCATCTTGGTTTCTCTAATCTAAGAATTGGGTTACTTCAGGAAACTGAAGACATCAGAGAAAGGCAACAATTTTACATCTCACTTTTGAATGGATCTTATCTCAAACTGGTAACCAGCTCTGTAGAGCTTTTAAATGCATTCACAGGTGGTGGTGTTTTGTTTTTATAGTACACCCCCACCGCCCCCGGATGTTTAATTTTTAAACTACAGTATATTCAATATATTGTTTCCGATACAGAAAAGGCAGATTACATTAATAAATCACTTGGGCAATGCTGCCTAAAATCATTCTACTCGCCCACACAGGTCTGGATTAAGGCAATCTGGGGTCATAGGCACTGTCTCATGTGGACCCCCACGGCCACCACTCCAGTAGAGCGGGTGGACTGGTACTAGTGCCCTCTCCTCAGGCAGTGATGGGAGCCTAGGCTACTTTCATCCCCTGAACGGCAGCAGGGGATTGCTCCCAGAATCACAGAAGTGAGAGGCTCCCCCCATCCAGAGAAGGGGCCTGCCCTGCATGGAGGCAGGTGGAAGCTTGACAGCTTCCCCCTGGCTCTAGTGAAGGATGCTTGAAGTTGCTCCTGGAGTTCTGCTGGAAGCAGTCTGAAGACAGCCCTGCAGCAATTAAACATGGGTCACATTTTCAAGCTTTCCTTTGCGACAATAAAGGCTAGAAACAATTTTTTCATTTAAATGAAAGCCTAGGTTTTAGCATTATCACACCTCTCCAGCGGCTGGGGTCCTGGGCACATGCCTATAGATCTTATGCGTAAAATCTAGCCATGCAACCCAGTCCAATAGTTTTCTGTAACTATTTTGGATCCAAATCTGATTCTAGTTAAAGCAGGGAAAATCCAGGGATTTTCTGTCCCTTCTAAACAATATCCTGCTTCCTTATCACTGGCAAAATTCTGTGCTGATTATACCTATTTAATGGAGCAATCTAGAGTTATTCTTGTTGAGAGGGTCTCACGCAGGGGTGCTGGAACAATTTGTAAAGATAGGGTGCTGAGAGCCATTGAACCAAACTGTAAACGATGGAAAATACTTCAAGCCATGGGGTGCAGCAGCACGCCCAGCACCCCTAGTTCTAGCACCCATACTCTCAAGACAATTCTGTAAAACCGAGAGAATTAGATCTGGCAGAATTATACTTGTAGAGCCAAAGCAACAGGGATCCATTTACTGTAGGATATATATAGGGCCCATTTTCTTTAGTATTCTCTGGGAGTCCAACAAAAAGAAATCTACTGCTATAATTATCTGTGTTGTATAAAAGTTACTTTATTCTTAAGAAGAACAGGAGTACTTGTGGCACCTTAGAGACTAACAAATTTATTTGAGCATAAGCTTTCGTGGGCTATAGCCCACTGCATCGGATGCATAGAATGGAACATATAGTAAGAAGATATAGATTGTGTGTGTGTGTGTGTGTGTCTAAGGTGCCACAAGTACTTCTGTTCTTTTTGCGGATACAGACTAACACAGCTGCTACTCTGAAACCTGTCTTTATTCTTAAGATTCTTATTGCAGTGGCAGTGATCTGCTTGCTGTGATCACTTCCCCTTTCCCAAATCCCAGCTGAGATGCAATTTGTGCCAAAGTTGTGATCTGTCTTTTGATGACATCATCATTCTTTTCTATCATCTCCATTCCTGGCATTGCACTGATCTGCTTGTGGGTCCATTTTATTGAGGCCAGCTTTCTGATAGCCAGGGTGAGTTTTTTTAAATGCAATTTCAGTTTGGCACATCAGGAGATGGATCACACTACACATTTTGTGTCTCTCTCCCTTAACTAGTCCCCTCATATGCCCTTTGCTAGTGCCTTCATTGGTTGGGACTCTATCTGAAAAATTCAAACTGCATTTTCCTTTATTCTTCAAATCTCCTTTTGCACCATGTATGACACTCTGTACCTCAAAGTAAGCACCCTGGAACCCTCGTCTTCACCACTGTTATATAATTATATGTTTTGTACAAAGTAAGCCTTGTGAGGTATCATTTTAAAAGTCTTGATCTGTTGAACATTAATATTCTGTTGGATTGTATGTGCTATCATTGTATGTGAAGCTATGAAGTATTGCTATATATGTTACTGAAAAACCTTGTGAGGTTGGGAAACAAGTTGCAACAAAGGAGGGCCCAGAGAGTGTTAATGGCCCATCAAGAAAACAATCCACTATCCCAGAGACTCCTTAGAGGAGGTAGGCAATGATGACTGCTTGACCAATGGACACTGACTAGGCTGACTAGATAGCAAGTGTGAAAAATCGGGACGGGGGGGGGAGGGGTGGTAATAGGAGCCTATATAAGAAAAAGCCCCAAATATCGGGACTGTCCCTATAAAAATCGGGATATCTGGTCACCCTAAGACTGACAGACCCCCATATCACAGCAAGGATCTTTCAAGCAGCTGGAAGAAGGTATAAAAGAGAGACAGTGACATCATCACTTGGCCTCTTTTCCCCCCCACCCCCGCATCTCAACACTTGGAAGAACACCTGGAAGAAAAAGACTTTGAACTGGGGAAGAGTGGTTCCAGGCTGGAAGGGTGTCCAGCTTATGTATGGAGGAACTGTAACCTGCTTGTACCATCTGTTAGGGTGAGACATTGCTTGATTCAACTCTTGCTTAGTCTGTTAAAGTTAGAATTTAGACTGCATTTCTGTTTTATTTCTTGGGTAACCAACTTTGATCTCTATGCGTGGTACTTATAATCACTTAAAATCTAGCTTTCTGTATTTATAAATCTGTTATATATTTTAGATATTAAGAAATAAAATAGAAATGCAGTCTAAATTCTAACTTTACAGTGTGTGTGTGTGTGTGTATATATATATATATATATATATGTTTTACCAGTGGGAAATCTTAGCTCAGATTATAAAGACTGGTGTATGTCCACTTTCCTATGAAGAAGTGGCGAACTAAGTAATGAATTTACACTGGCCAGGCTTCTGACTAGTGCAAGACAGTACAGTTCTGGGCTGCACAGCTGGGGGAATTGGCTGGAGCCTCTCTATTGATGGTAAATGCATGGCTGGGAGATCATTCATGTAACTCAGTTGGGTGTGGACAGGCATCCCTGCCTGTGGATGGCTGTGTAAGTGCAGTGCCTGTCAGGGGTCTGTAAGCTTAACACTAGCATCACAGTGTGAGAGGCAGCCAGGCTGGTGGGTTTGGAGGGCTCAGTGGTCCCACCATCCAGGTTGCAGCTGGGGACCCCCATCACCCCATGCTAAGCAACTTTCTGTGCCTCCTACTATTCCTTCACCCCACTTGGTGGTTTAAATGGGCGAGTTATCAGTAGGCATCAGCAAATAGAAACCTAGGAGATATTTTTCCTGCCTCATGGGATCTCTGTCTCAATCTCACTTAAAGAGACCGCCTGCCTGCGAGTCTCAAGTCTTTTAATCACCTACTGAACAAGTGCAGCACAGTTTGCGGTAGCACAGTCTTCTTCGTGCTGCTTTACCAACGTACTAGAACCCTGACCATGAAGGGAAGGGGAGCAACCATCACACCAGCTCTTAGGCTAAGAGTTCAGTCTTATTGCTGATTCTATTCTGGATCTATTTGCTAAGGCCACTGGGAAGGTGCCAGTTAGTTCCTGCTATGGGGGTGTTTGTGTTAAGGTCACTTGTCCCCTGGACAGACCACCGGTAGAGGTCATGCTTTTGAATGAATATGGCTGGAAACCTTTAGGGGTACATTTGTTGAGCCAGCTTGTGACGTGGTGCATAGACCCCACACTGATGAGGAAGGTGCAAGAGAGGCCCTGTGTGCAGGCTAGCCCTGCCCTGCCCATCATGTATGGTAGGGAGAAGGCCCTTAAAGAGGAGGAAACTGCAGTCAGCTGAGGGGAGAGACCACCCTGAGCAGGAAGCTGTAGGGGGCACTCCCATCTAGGCGATCTCCATCCTGACCGTACAGGCAAACTCCCAGCAGCCCAGACAGAAGGCCACTTCAAAAACTTCTATGCAGATGGCCCTGAAGTAAGGACATACTGTTGGCCTTTTTCCTTTTGAGGAGGCTCTGGGAAGAAGTTATTCTCAGGTGCGCTGTGACATTTAATTTTTCTTTTGATTCCTAGGGTTACCAATTTTGGTTGGATGTATTCCTGGAGATTTTATCACCTGACATAATCTTTAATTAAAGATTAATCTTTAATTTCTGGAGATTCCAGGACAATCTTGGAGGGCTGGCAATCCTACTGATTCCCCATCAGAAGAGACTTAAGAAGGCCTGCAAAGGGAGGGGTTCCCCTGGCAAAAGCTCAGATACAGGGGCCTGTGTATAAGCCACCCAGTGTAGATAATTGGGTGTGGCCAGGGTCTCCCATCATCTAGGAGAAAGTACCTACAGGGACTCTTTTACGTAGCCTCTGAAGAGGACGAGCGATACTGTGTTAAAAAACTCCAGAGCCCTATACAGCAAAATGCATCCGTTCACTTGGCATCTTCAGTGGCCTCAAGACAAGATATGAAATAGCAGAGGTCAGACACAAAGAGGTATTGCTGTAGGTGAGTGGGTGAGGCTGGGAATGGTACAGATCAGTGGCCCTTTACATTCCTTTCCCCACACATCAGGAGCAGAAGAAGCCGCTTGTGCTTCTGTTTCTCTTTTGAAACATTTCAATCCTAAGTAAAAGTTCCCACCTTTCACATGAGAAGGAGAAAGGAAAAGTAGAGCAGTTTTGAAGAGGTACGACAGACACTTCCCAATAGGTTACCTTGTGTATACAACAATAGACAAAGGCATAAAATAAAGCCAATCTGGTGAAACACAATGTGAAAACAAAAAGACTATGCAGAGACATATTCTAGATCTAAATGGTTTCTGTTACAATCAGCCTCAAACTGGAATCATTTATCCATCCCAAACTTTGGAGTTTCAGATAAAATGAGATCAAAATCCAAACCACTCTTTTGTTCTGTGTGTGTGAGAGAGAAGGGGGGAATAATTCCAAGTTTGTGCCTATCTCTAGTATTTGGATTATATCCCAAATCTCTGCCTGTATTTAATGTGAACTTGGAAAGTTTTTCAGCTGCCAGCGATTGAGCTCAGAACCTTTTGCTCTTTTGTAACATTGGAGCACATCACCACACTCAGAAAGAACCAGGGGCTACCCTCCTAGCACTGCTTTTGGACTCAGAAGTCATCAACTGTTGCATGAAGGGGCGGGAGAAGGAAGAACAAAACCTTGATCTTAGGTCTATCTGTACTCTGTTAATGATTCAGGATGCTGAACTTCAAAAGAGAATGGGCCAGTTCCTCAACTGGTGTGAAATCTGCCTAATTCCATTGTATAAACTGGTCTAACACCTTTAACATCAATCAGAGGATCTAGCCCAAAGGTTTAATGTAGTTTAGTTCTTTTAGAAAGCGATGGCCATCCTGTTGTCAGTATCAAGTATGTTTGAAGTTGGAGCAATATACTGTTGATAGCAAATAGCAGGAACTAGAAAAGTCCCTTTTTCTAAAGAGTTATTTTAATGTTTTAAAGTGAAACAACAAGGTGACTGCTGCGATAAATACATTATATTCTGAATGTATCTAAGTATTTGCTCTGAAAGAGGCCATTCCCAGTTCATGTACCAACATCCAGCTTGAAGAATGCTGCTTACCCTGTGTTTCCGGTCCTAGAGATGCAAGAACCATAAGCTACAAGGGAGAGACTCTTGCATTAAACCTGGAGGAGCAGCACAAATTATTTAACCCACTGAAAGAAATGTTGGATGTGATCCAATCTTAGCATTTTAGAGGAGAAGGGGGAAAAAAGTACAGCCCGAGGCCTGTGTGAAAACATATTGAGACGAAAAGGGGGAGAGAAAAGTGAGTGAATGAGTGAGACAAGTTTTCTGCTAGATCCAGCGTGAGAAATCAAAAGGCTATTTAATAAAAGAAAATGTGTTTTCCCTCCCTGAGTCCACAAAAAATGAACGGATGTGAAGATATAAAACAACACTGCATGTGATCACAATTTCTTTGGGGTGCAGCTAGCTCCAGGGGAGGAACACCTTTTAACACAGCCCTGCTTCCAACCTTCAGTGTCTCAAAAGGAACACTGTCTGAAGATGCATAGCAGCAGGTCAATCTCTCCTAGCAGGAGAGCAAGCTATAAATCAATAGGTTTTTTTTTTTTCTTCCCCCCACTGAGGCTTGCTGGGAAGAAGTAAAATGGGGAAATAAGTAGAGATGAAATGCACCTGTAATCTCTTTAATGCAGCAGTGAAGTTCCTATGAAGAAGGAGCAGAGAAATGATGAAAAAAAAGGAATGAAAAGAAAAATCTAGTCCATTTACACCTACTACAGATGCTTTATAAAGGGGCATTAGGTGAGCAGGACATTTTCTGTCAGCCTTCCTACACCAGAGCTTTGATGATGTTGCATAAGCCTTTCCAGTTTTTAATAAAGAGATTACCATGTAGAAGCCGTTAGATTGGTACCTGTGTCTATATTGTTGCATGGATTCTAGCGGGGTGTGTCTCAGTTTGTGAGGTGTGATCCTCGGGTGGGTCATGAAAGGGCACCTGCTGGGTCACACCCCATCAGCTGGGAAAATGAACAGAATTATGAAGTCACTAGGACCCAGAGGAAAATGGGGGTCGGGAATAAAGGAATAACTTGCCCCCTCCCCATCCTCCTGATGCCTTCCCCTTTGCTCATCAATTCAACCACACTAGAACACTCTCTCTCACCCTTCCCACCAATCACAATGGAGCTCCCATCCTCTCTCCCATAGCACCTCCATTGGTCCCCAGGGCTCATCCCTGGGGCAGGAGTAGTAGTTCTATTTGGGGAGGGTTGTGGAGGCTGTCTAAAGCAGCTCTGGCCTAGAAAGGAGGCTGAGCACCTGCAGAGTTCTGAGAAGCTCTGTGATCTCTGGGCTTGAACCTGTGAGGAGCTAAGCAACCTCAGCTCTAATTGAATTCCCCATAGCATCTGGCACCTCCTGTTTATAATGGTCCAGCCAATCTCCCCTTGTTTCTAACTGCAGGTGTTCACAGCAAATTCCCAAACTCTGACCAGTTTCAGTCTGAAGCCATTACAAGCTGCAGATTCCAATGGCACACTCTCAAGAGTGTAAGTCTGGCCAGGGTTTCTGAAGGTTCAGAAACCAGCCCAGGTTTTGGGTTTGCCATGAAACCTGTAACCAGGCAAGTTTTGCCTGCAATACTTTCATGATAAAAGCATCATCCAGTTCTGTGATAGCTCCATCACTCTTCCTCATGGTGAAACTGGTAGAGACATGCAAATGGTTGATTAGGTGAATATTTTCCTGCCCCGCTGATGGAGACATAATCCACTGGGGAATGTGTATTATGCGTCATCCCTTTGTGCCTGATGCACAGAAGAAATGGGTCTGCTTCAGTTTCAGAAACTGGTTCTTTAGGTCAAGCTATAGACACGCATATATTAGTTTGCGAGGTCTCCAGCTCAGTCTCTGGTGCTTCAGCCAATATGGTAGCCACCACAAAACATGTTCCCTGCACTAATTTTTATAATACTTTGCATTTATATGCACACGAAGAGACTCCCCAGACTCTCTCCAAACAAAGCACACACAAAAGGGGAAAGTTAATGCACCCCATAATGCTTTTGTTTTTAATTCCCTCTTGACGTTCCGTTTAAATTAAATGAGGACCATGTAAAAAGGTTAAACCTTATCACAGTTGTCAGTAAACTGACATTTGACCCTGCTGACTGTCCATCTGAACTTGAAGAAGGTTGGGTAGAAGCAGGACTTAATTTTTAAAACATGGACTGGAAATAAGTTCTAAAGGCTTGGAAACCTGTTTTTGGAAAAGCCTACCTTCTTTCTAAAATGGATTATCTTCAAAAAGGCCCATTAATGCAATTTTTGAAAAGTTTCTCTTTAAAGGAAATGCTTAGGGGTCAATATTTACCTTCTTTAAAAGGAAGTTAAACCCAATACAACATCCCTGGAGGATGTGACGTTATATTATCTAGGAGCAGTCGTACCCAGAATGGCTCTCCATTCATGAATGCTGAACTGACAGATTGGAAACGTGGAGTTCAAATTGGAATTCAGCCTTAACCTCCATAATATACTTTGTAGGTATCAATGCCGAAGGTTGGTGCATGGGATTTATTTTGCTTCAGGAAAGGTGAATTTAGGGCATGAAGAGGCCTAAAAGTGTCAAGGAAATCGAAGTCCATGAATTTGCTGCAATAATGGCTCTGGGGTCTGTGTTTTGGGTGTTAAATGTACACGGGTAAAATGAAGATTTCTCAGGTGTAACGTTACAGTCCCTCACGGAGACTCATGGCCACCACACCTAGGAGGAGGAGATGTAGGGTGGTGGTGGTGGCTGGGGACTCCCTTCTGAGGAGAATGGAGGCATCCATCTGCTGATCAGACATAATGTGGTGTGCTGGCTGCTTGCAGCCCGCATCCGATACATTACGGAAAGGTTGCCCATGCTGATCCATCTCTCTGACCCTTACCCCATGCTGCTCATCCATGTGAGCACTAATGATATTGCCAGGTCTGACTCGGACCAGATTGACAATGACTACAGGTAGGGCTGGCTCTAGGATTTTTGCTGCCCCAAGCAAAAAAATTTTTGGCCGCCCCCGCTTTTTTTTGTGTCCCTCTGCCACCGGCTCCGCCCCAACTCCGCCCCTTCCCAATCCCTTCCCCAAATCTCTGGGCCTGCCCCCTCCCCCAGGCATGCCACATTCCCCCTCCCCCGATTGCTTCCTACAGCTCCCCCGCCGCAACCGCCCACCCTAGCTCACCTCCACTCCGCCTGCTCCCCTGAACATGCTGCCGCTCTGCTTCTCCCCCCTCCCTCTTAGGCGAGGGAGAGGCAGCGCATTCAGGGGAGCAGGCGGTGCAGAGGTGAGTGAAGGTGGGCGGTAAGCACAGGAAGTAATGGGGCAGGGGGAGGGTAGAGGAACCGCTCCCCGCCCCAGCTCGCCTCCGCTCCACCACCGCCGCCTCCCCCGAGTGTGCCGCTGCTCGGCTTCTCCTCCCTCCCTCCCTCCCAGGCTTGCCACGTGAAACAGCTGTTTTGCGCACGGCAAGCCTGGAAGGGAGGGGGGAGAAGCGGAGAGGCGGCAGCACGCTCAGGGGAGCAGGCGGAGGTGAGCTGGGGCACATTTCTAGGGGCGGCATGGCCGGCGCCGGCATGCTGCCCCTAGAAATGTGGCGCCCCAAACACCTGCTTGTTTTGCTGGTGCCTAGAGCCAGCCCTGACTACAGGGCTCTGAGAGTGAGGGTGAAGGAGTCAGGATGCAGGTTGTATTCTCATCCATCCTCCTAGTTGAGGGAAAGGCCTAGGTAGGGACATGAGCATCCTGGAGGTGAATGCATGGCTGTGCAGATAGTGTCAAAGGGAGGGCTTTGACTTCCTCAACTATGGGATGCAGTTCCAGGAAGGAGGAATGCTGGGAAGAAATGGGGTCCACCTGACCAAGAAACAGACGAGACTAGCGAGGAGGGCTTTAAACTAGGTTCAAAGGTGCAGAGACACAAGCTCACAGGTAGGTATAAAAAAGGATGACCCTAACAGAGGGCTAAATTTTGGGGAAGATGGGTAAATGGAAAATTACAACAGCGTCATAGGAGCAACAAGAAGGATTACAGTGGTGGGGAAATCCGCTCAACATCTTAGATGAAGATACACAAATGCAAGGAGTATGGGAAACAAACAGGAAGAACTGGAAGAATTAGTACCTAAACTAAATTATGACTTAACTGACATCACAGACTTGCTGGAATAGATCTCCTGACTGTAACACTGGTATGGAAGGGTTTGTTCAGGAAGGACAGGCAGCGAAAAAAGGGAGGAGGTCTTGCATTATACATTAGGAACATATACACTTGTTCTGAGGTCCAGAAGGAGGCAGAAGGGCAAATCAGTCTCTGGGTGAAGATAAAAGGGGGAGAAAAGGTGTGATGTCATGGCACGGTCTACTATAGATCTCCAAATCAGGAGGAGGGGATGCATGAGGCATTTCTAGAACATATAACAATTATCCAGAATACTAGACCAGGTAATAACACTTAACTGACCAGACATCAGTTGGAAAACACAAAAAATGTCCAATAAGTTCGTGGAATGTATTGGGGACCACTTTTTGTTTAAGAAGATGAAGGAAGGAACCAAGGGACAGCCATTTTAGACTTGATTCTAACAGGAAGTAATTGGTTGCCAATCTGAAGACTGAAGGCAATTTGGGTGACACTGATTATGAAATGACAGATTTCACGATTCCAAGGAAAGGAAGGAAGAAGAGAATCAGAATAAGGACAACAGACTTCAAAAAAGCAGATTTAACAAATCCAGAGAATTGGTAGGTAAGGTCCTATGGGATGAAAATCTAAGGGAAAAGGGAGTTCAGGAGTGCAGGCAGTTTCTCAAATAGACAACATTAAAGGCACAACAGTGAACTATCGTGATGTGAAGAAAAGTTATGAAGAATAGTAATAGGCCAATATGGCTCCATCAGGAGCTCTTTATACCTGAAATTCAAAACGATTCCTACAAGAAGTGGACGCAAGAACAGATTGATAAGGATGAGTACAAAAGCTTAGCACAAACATGCAGGGACAAAATTAGAAAGGCTAAGGCAGCAAATGACTTAGATTTAGCAAGGGAGAGAGAAGACAGTAGGAAGAGATTCTATAAATACATTAGGAGAATAGGAAATGAAGGAAAGTGTAGGTCCTTTAAGCAGAAGAGGAGAGCGAATAATGGACAACATCAAGAAGGCTAAGTTTATTTTGCTTCAGTCTTCACTAAAAAGATAATTGTGATCAGATGCTTAACACAATATTATTAACAAGGGGGAAGAAATGCAAGCCAAAATAGGGAAAGAACAAGCTAAAGAATATTTAGTTATTCAAGTCTGCAGGGCCTGATGAAATTCACCCAAGAGTACTCAAGGAACTAGCAAAAACTGTCGTGGAAAAAATGTCGTGGATCTTTAAAAACAGGAACAAAGAGAACCTGGGGAATTATAGGCCACTTAGCCTTACTTCAATACCTGGAAATACACTGGAACAAATTAATAAACAATCACTTGTAAGCACCTGGAGGATAATAGGTTTATAAAGAATAGCCAGTATGGATTTACCACAAGCAAATCATGCTAAACCAACCAAATTTCCTTCCCTGACAGGGTTACTGACCTAGTGAATAGTGGGGAAGGAGTAGGCAAGATATATTTTGATTTTAGTGAGGCTTCTGCCACAGTCTCTCATGACAGTCTCATAAGCAACTAGGGAAATACTGTCTAGATGAAATTACTATAAGGTAGGTGTACAACTGGTTAAAAGACCATACTCAATGAATAATAATCAATGTTTCACTGTCAAAGTGAGAGGACATATCTAAGGAGTCCCACAGGAGTCAGTCCTGGGTTGATTTGGATAATGGAGTAGACAGCATGCTTCTAAAATCTGTGGATGACACCAAGCTAGGAAGGGTTACAAGCACTTTGAAGGACAGGATCAGAATTCAAAATGACCTTGACAAACTGGAAAATTGGTGTGAATTCAACAGGATGAAATTCAATAAAGAAAAGTGCAAAGTACTTCACGTAGGAAAGAAAAAAAATCAAATGTACAACTACAAAATGGGGACTAACTGGCAAGGCAGTAATGCCACTGAAAAGGATCTGGGGGTTAGACCGGATCACAAATTGAATAAGAGTCAACAACATGATGTAATTGCGAAAAAGTCTAATATCATTCTGGGATGTATAGGATGTAAGACATGGGAGGTCCTGTTGTACTTGGCACTGGTGAGGCCTCAATTGGAGTACGGTGTCCAACTCTTGGCACCACACTTTAGGAAAGATCTGGACAAATTGGAGAGAGTCCAGAGGAGAGCAACAAAAATGATATAAAGTTTAGAAAACCTGACCTATGAGGAAAAGTTAAAAAAACCCCTGGGTATGTATAGTCTTGAGAAAAGAAGACTGAAGGGGGACCTGATAACAGTCTTCAAATACGTTAATGGCTGTTATAAAAGAGGGTGGTGATCAATTGTTCTTCATGTCCACTGAAGGTAGGACAAAAAGTAATGGGCTTAATCTGCAGCAAGGGAGATTTAGATTATAGTTAAAATATTTTTGTACTATCTAAGGATAGTTAAGCACTAGAATAGGCTTCCAAGGGAGGCTGTAACTTCAGTACCAGGCAAATTGGTTGAAAACTATAGTAAAGAACAGAATAGATGAACATGATATGTTGGGAAAGAGTCAACATGGCTTTTGTAAATAGAAAATTGCCTCACCAATCTATTAGAATTCTTTGAGGGGACCAACAAACATGTGGACAAGAGTGATCCACTGGATATTGTGTACTTGGACTTTCAGAAAGTCTTTGACAATGTCCTTAAGCAAAGGCTCTTAAGCAAAGCAAGGAGTCATCAGAAAAGAGGGAAGGTCCTTTCATGGATCAATAACCGGTTAAAGGAAAGGAAACAAAGGGTAGGAGTAAATGATCAGTTTTCACAGTGGAGAGAGGTATATAGCCGGGTCCCCCAAGGATCTGTACTGGGACCAGTGCTGTTCAACATATTCATAAATAATCTGGAAAAAGGGGTACGAAGTGAGGTGGCAAAGTTTGCAGACGATACAAAATTACTCAGGACAGTTAAGTCTAAAGCAGACTGCAAAGAGTTACAAAGGGATCTCACAAAACTGGGTGACTGGGTGTGATGGGGTGTGCATACCCCGCACTATGCAGGAAAGGGTTAATTCCATACCATAGGCCAGCGTTCTTCACTGCAAGGCCCGCGGGCCGTGGCGGCTCCTAGGGACCCTGAGTGCGGCTCCCTGTCAATCGCGTTCTCCAGTGGGGCAGTGGGATTGCAGCTAAGGCTCCCTGCTTGCCCCGGCCCCATGCTGTTCCCAGAAGTGGCCAGCATGCCCCCGCAGCCTGGGGAATAAGGGAGTGGGGGGAGCAGAGGTCTCCACGCACTGCTCCTGCCTACAAGCAATGCCCCTGCAGCTCCCATTGGTCGGGAATGGGGAACTGTGGCCAATGGGAGTTGTGGGGGTGGTGCCTGCAGAGAGAGGCAGCACACTAGCCACATGCCCCACCCCAGGGGCCGCAATTGAGAGTTGGCCTCTTCCAGGAGCGGCCGCGGCCACCTGAAGTAAGTGTCGTCCCCCTCAATGGACAGGTTCTGAATAGGTCTTCCACCACCCAACCTGCAGCCTCCTGGAGCCAGCCCCCCATACCTCCTCCTGCACCCCAAGCCCTGCCCCAGCCCTGAGCCCCCTCCCAGATCCAGCCCCTCATACCCCCTCCTGCACCCCAAGCAATATTACCAGTAACAGTAATATTACTATATCAACCAACAAAAAACTTGGAGCGTTCAACCGTCTGTGTTGGGTTGATGTGGCTCTCGCATTGAAGGTTTTTTGCCAAAGTGGCCCCACACTTCAAAAATAGTGAAGAGCACTGCTATAGGCAGAGGAAGTCCTGTCCCTCAGACCGTGCTGGGCACGCTCCAACTGCTGTGCTAGTATAAAGGCGAGTTGCCCAGCTCAATCTAGGCAGTCTGCCAAGGAGGGAGGACGCTTGGTGGAGGCTCCAGCCCAGGAGCCACTACAGCCCTTACTTGTGGAAGCCAGAGATCCCAAGACACAGACTAGAGACCTGTCACCGACAGCTGACTGGCTGGAGTCGGAGCCCCAGGCAGCTACCTATGTCAAGGAGCCTGGAGACCCCGATCTCATGTGGACTGCAACTTCAGGAAGTACAGTAGGAAGTATCCCAGGGAGGTGGAGTGAGTGGTATCTCCCACCCGTGTAAGGTCAGCGTGTTGTGGCTGGATTCCCCACTGACCCAGTAGTGAACCACTCCGCCACCATTAGGGCCCAGAGCAGGGACCCAGTAGAGTCGGGTGGGCCAGGTCCCCCTACCCTAGCTGCCACCCCACTTTGGTAGTGGCCCCCTGGATCTGGCCACTAGGCCATGCTGCCCTGTACTCGAAGGCCGCAATATTGTCTCTTGGCCACTAGGCCACGCTGCCCAACATTCCAGGGCTGCTGTATTGACTCTGGCCATAAGGCCACGCAGCCCAGAACCAAGGGAAGCTGCTTTGACTCTGGCCATTGGGCTGCACCATTGTGAGGCCCAGGACAATCTGGTAGACTGTACCTGCAGTGTCACCACACCCGTGATCCACCCCAAAGGGAAACAGGGTGTGCATACACCACCACACCGGGCAAGAAAATGGCAGATGAAATTCAATGTTGATAAATGCAAAATATTGCACATTGGAAAACATAATCCCAACTATATATACAAAATGATGGGGTCTAAATTAGCTGTTACCACTCAAGAAAGATCTTGGAGTCATTGTGGATAGTTCTCTGACAACAACATCTACTCGTGTGCAGCGGCAGTCAAAAAAGCGAACAGAATGTTAAGAACCCCGAGGAAAAGGATAGATAATAAAACAGAAAATATCATAATGCTACCACATTAATCCATGATATGCCCACACCTTGAATACTGTGTGCAGTTCTGGTTGCCCCATCTCAAAAAAGATATATCCAATTCTAAGCACAGAGAAAAACAAAAATGATTAGGGGTACGGAACTACTTGGATATGATGAGAGATTAAAAAACTGGGACTGTTCATCTTAGAAAAAGAGATGACTAAAGGGGGACTGGATAGAGGTCTGTAAAATCATGACTGGTGTTGGATCATATTAAAGAAGTTCTGTCTTAAAATCACAAATGAGTTTGATTCCCCATAGTTTAAATTCCAGGATATTACTAATTAAGAGGTCTCTTGGTTTTTGGTACTGTTTCTCTCCCCCTCTGTGTGAAACTTGCAAGCTGCTAATTGTGTTAGTACATTCTAAGACAGAGTCTGTTCTCAAAGCAATTCTTTGTAACAACAACCACCACTCACACAGAGAGAGACTCAAAGCAATACTCTGTAACAACAGAAACAGCACCCAGAGACTCCCTACACTTTTGTTGTATTCATCTCGCTTTGTTAACAATTGTGATTAAAATAGAGATAGAGGATGTATGTGGATGGATGCTTGGTGTGGATAATAACTGAATGATCAGGGAGGTGCCAGCCTAAGAATCCTTCATCGGCTGAAGAAGGCGTCAAGTGGAAATAACCAGAGGACCCCCGGAGGGCAGACTGGAATCCACCCAACAGCCTCAAGAATGGGAGAACCAAAGAACAAGATAACATCTGGCAGCACGGAGCCGTCAGGAATGTGACATCTGATGATTGATTCAGCAACAGCATGATGAAGCAATTCCCATAGACTGGCATAGGAAGAAATTCCTATAAAAATGGACTCTAGAAAGTGAGAACTTTGGGGTCTGATTCTGCAAACCAACTTCCAGGAGCATCAGATGTGCACCTGACAAGGCCCTGCTCCCTCCTCACGTTCAGGCCACCTGGCCAGTGGCTTGGCATGAGCAACTCTAAGGCTGGTAACTATGATAACAACCTTGCAGAACCTCTGTGTGTGTGTGTATGAATGAATGTATGAATAAATATGAGATTGAATGGAATGTTATAGCTATAACTAACTGCTTACTATGATTCTTTCTATATTCACAATAAATGTGGTATTTTGCCTTTTCCCCTTTAATAAGATCCTGCTGGTTTTTATTTTATTGGTATAACACTGGTGTGCAGAAAGTAAGGAAGTGTTATTAGCGCCATCACATAACACAAGAGCTGGGGTCACCCACTGACATTAATAGGCAGCAGGTTTAAAACAAACATAAGAAAGTATTTCTTCATACAACACACAGTCAGCCTGTGGGACTCATTCATTGCCAGTGGATGTTGTAAAGGCCAAAAATATAACTGGGTTCAAAAAAGGATTAGATAAATTCATGGAGGATAGGCCAACCAATGGCTATTAGTCAAGTTTGTCAGGGACGCAAACTCATGCTCTGGATGTTCCTAAACCTCTGACTGCTAGAAACTGGGACTGGACGACAGGGGATGGATCACTCTAAAACTGCCCTCTTTTGTTCATTCCCTCTGAAGCATCTGGCAGCGGCCAATGTCAGAAAACAGGACACTGGGGTAGATGGACCATGGGTCTGACCCATTACAGTTATTATGATGTTATGTTGTGGAATCCCCATCATTGAAGCTTTTTAAGAACAGATTAGACAAATACTTTCAGGGACAGTCTAGGTATACTTGGTTCTTCCTCAGCGCAGGGGGCTGGACTAGATGACCTCCTGAGGTCCTTTCCAACCCTATATTTCTATGGTTCCCTGAAGATTATATTCCATGCAATTACTTGAGTAGAGAAACATGTATAACAAATGACATTTTTGGTCCCAGTGTCTCTGATGCTTATTGGCATATATGTCGGTATTGAATCACGATATGTTTAATGACATGCCAGGTACTTTGGTTCATATATACCCTTTTAATGGAACAAGCCAAGAGAACCTTGCATTTTCTTTTGAATTAAGTTACAAATTAGATCAAGAATGCCTCACTAAATGAGTCACATACCAAACATATAGTTTTCATCCAGTTTTAAATCCCTATGTATACTTATGGAACTTTGAACAGCGAAACAGAGCTCCCCAAAGAGACAGAAAACTTCTCTTCATAGACTAGAAAGAGCCATGTTCTAGTGGTTAGCATATTACTGGGAAAATCTTGATTCTGGGTCTTTGGACAAGTCCTTTAACAGCTGTATCTCAGCTTCCGTAGATGGAAAATGAGAATAATTATTATTTAGCATTTATACTGCAGTAGTCCCTAGAAGCCTGACCAGATCAGGGCCCTATGGTGCTCGGCACTATACAATTGGATGGTAAATGGCAGTCCCTGCCCACAAACAATTTACAATCTTAATACTGACCTTCCTCGCCAGGAGGAGGTGAGGATTATTAATTATGAACTACTTTGAAGGTAAAAAATATGTATGTGCTAAGTATTGTTGTTCTCTTGAGTCACCACATCCTCCTCTGAACTGTTAACCACTTATAACACTTTAAAATTTAAATTTGAACAATATCCTGGAGACACTTTATCATTGGTTGGTTGGTGGCAAAAAGCTACTTTATCACTGACATCTGTGATAGCCGTCCTTTGCATGTTTAAACTGAGTTTAACAGCATTCTCATAGCCACCCCATCCACACTTGCCAACTAGGCAATTTTGAGATGAGTAAGAAGACTGCAGAAGATACTTTCACCCTGCAAAAATCAGAGAATAGTTGATATTGTCAGGGAGTCTTCTGTCCTCTGCTACACTGGAATCCACTCCTTGGATAGTCTATAAAACAGCACTCACTTTAGTTAACTGCTATTCTGTTTAAGGTAGCGCTGCCTTCCAATTCCATCAACACATCCAAACATAATTTGGCACCAAGTCTCTGCTCAAGAGACTCTCAGGATCATAGTGTACTGGTAAATCTGCATGGGAAAGCATGCATAGTACAGTAGCATATGTAGATGGCTCTAGTCATGGTATTGGTCCCTAACCTTCACAAGTATCAAATTCCCCAATACAATTACAGAGCAAAACTTCATGTGCACACTTTATGGGTTGGCCATAGAAACACAGCCTGGGTCTGATGTTCAGCACCCAAAACTCCAGATGAAGTACTGGGAGCCCTGCGTGCTCAGCACCTCAGAAAAATAAAGCCTGGCAGCTGTGACACAAAGTCATCCAAGATTGCCTGATTAGTGCCATCCCACCACCTGTAGAGAAGGGTGCCATAAACTCCACCATCCCCAGAAGTGAGAACCAACTACAGCTGGACATAGTCATCACCAATGAGGACCGGAAGAAGATCATCATGGTGGACGTCACAGTCCCCTTCAAGAACAGGACCCCAGCCTTCCGCGATGCACGAGCTCAGAAGCTGGAGAAATATAACCCTCTGGCCGAAACCTTGAGAGCTAGGGGTTGCCAGGTTCAGACACACACACACTGATCGTTGGAGCCCTGGGCTCATGGGACCCCAATAACGAGCAAGTGTTGCGGGAATGCAGAATCGGTCAATGCTACGCTCGGCTGATGTGGCAACTCATGGTGTCGGACGCCATCACGTGGTCAAGGGATATCTACATAGAACACATCACCAGACATCGGCAATACCAGGAGGGATGAGCTGGAGTTCCGATGAGAAGCGCAGTAGAGAAAGTAACTGAAATACTTCCCTGATGGATTGTATTTTCTAATTGGACAACCTACCCTAATTCTCAATTCCTGAGGGACAATCTTCACTTATTGATATATTTTGCTTTCCTCAACCAACTCTCTGTACAACTTTTCATGAGTGATGTACCCGAATACTTGGATGCTAATATCTAAACTGTACTCTTAAATTTATTCACCTAAATCTGGGTTATTGCCGATTATGTACTGTATATACCATCTGACTTTTAAAAACAAACTTTGTATTTGTGGATAATCCAAGCACTATACCCAGATGTACATACAGACACTTTTTTCTCAACCTGTGTATTATATAATTTTAACATTAGCTTTAATAACATTTTAAAACCTGAATTAGTCTCATTAACAGCATGAATGGATCCTTTGCTGAAAAAGCATAAATGTCATCTTAAGGGGGAAAAAGCTAGTTACTTAACCCTTTGAACACCACTAATTTCCAGGTGGATGACACCTGGAAACCAGGTTAATTTTAGGGGCTGAGGACCTGGTGGTTGTCGGAGAGTTTGGTAGCACAGAGGAAGTGTATGTGAGGAACAGGGATGTTAGAACTAGATGCGTGTATTGAGCAGAAGGAAGGCTTTGTACCTGGAAGGAGAATGGGATACTTGCCAGAGGAGTTAAGGGAAAGAGCAGCAGCTGTGTGGGGTGTTGAGGGTGCTTGCAATAGGGGTGGTTAACTGGGGTTTTTGCAAATGATGGGGAAGGTGAAGTTTGAGGAGGGATGAGAAGAACTGTGCAAACTAGTATATGGCACCATACTTGCCCTTAAAGTTAACGGCTGAGAGAAACTGGCAAACCTTTCTTTGCAATAACAGGAAAGTAAAAGAAAGGTGTTGTAAAAACTAATTCCATGATCCTGTTATCCCAACAACTAAAATTCTGCCAGTCACCTTCACTGGCTTCCTGTGAGACACACAATTTAGGTCAGAGGTGCCCAAACTTTTCCTCTTGTGCCCACCCTTACCTGTAATGGAATGTGTACGCACCATCTCCCCCCTCCACCTCCCAGCCAGGAGTGGAGTGGCGGCTGGCTCAGGGCCGAAGCCGCAGCCAGAGGCCGGAGCCACAGCTGGGGACAGAGGCTGAGCCGGGGACGGGAATGGACCGGGGCCGTGGCTGGGGCGGGGCTGGAGCAGAGCTGGGGGCAGAATGGGGCTGGGTGGCGCTCTATCCACACCCCTGTGGGGGCTGGCTTGGGCCCTCTGTGCCCCCCTGGATGTTCCTCCACGTCTGCCTAGGGCATGCCCCACAGTTATGGGATCACTGACCTAGGTCATCTAGTGCTTTTATTTCCTTTATGGAGTAGGATGCTCTGTCAGGTGTGAAGGTGTGGTAAGCCTTTTCCTCTTAACTAGGGAAATCTGCTGACTGAGCAGTAAGGAAGGAAGAGGACTCTGATAAGAGTTACTGAGAGAGCCACCTGTGGAATTAAATTTAAAATGTATTTCCTTACGAGCAGCACAGACAAAAAAGGATTTAGAAGATGTCCCCAGTACAAATCTTGGCAGAAGTCAGGTAGGGTAGGGGATAATAGAAGTGTAGGACTGGACGGGATCTCAATAGATCATTTAGTCCAATCTCCTGCACTCAAAGCAGGACTGAGTAATAACTAAAGCATTCCTGACAGGTGTTTGTCTAACCTGTTCTTAAAAACCTCCAATGACAGACATTCCACAACTTCCCCAGGCAATTTTAGTAAGGAAGTTTTTCCTAATATCCAACCTAAACTTCCCTTGCTGCAATTTAAGCCCCTTACTTCTTGTCCTATCTAAAGAGGTTAATGAAAACAATTTTTCATCCTGCTCCTTGAAGCAACCTTTTAGGTATTGAAAACTGTTATCATGTCCCCCCTCAGCCTTCTCTTCTCGAGACTAAACAAAGCCAGTTTTTTCAATCTTTCCTCCTAGGTCATGTTTTTTAGACCTTTACATGTAAAAGAACTGCATGCATGAGCTCACTGAGTGCAATCAGGCTGTAGAGACGAGGGCACAGCCTCTACCCCAAGTCCTTACCGTCAAAGGGTCTGATCCGGCAAACGTTTATGGTAATGAGTGCTACCGTCAGTTGTATTTGCAAGATCAGACCCTGAGCCTGACTTAGACAATATAGTATAAACATGATGCACTGGATAAGAGTCAAAATGATTTACTTTAAAATCATCACTTACAGTGAGAATGATGTTTGAAAGCTTCATAGAAGAGGCCTGTTTCACTGAGGGCTTTGAAGGGAGAGAGCGTGGCTGATACAGCATCATCTCAGTGCTCAAGACATTGCATGTGTAAATCCCAGTACAAGAGATATGAAAATATAGCCCACTGCCCAACATCGCATTTCCCTTAAACATCATGCCATAAAGCACAGCCTGAAGCCAATTATGTTGATGTCAGGACCATAACTGTATTTTTAGGCCTCAGGCATTTATTTCAGCTGGAAGGAGAGAAGAGGCTACCACAATTGGGCACTGTGCAAACACAACCCTCTGCATATTAATACACAATTTATACTGTGTATTAACAATTAATACTATCTAACTGTTTCCTTTAAGTCTTTTAGAAGCAAGGGGTACAGTATCGTAAACTGCCTCATCCCACATTAAAATGTGTTTTAAAAGACAAAGCAATAAAATGGTTTCTATATATTTAAAAAAAATATTCAGCTGCGATCTAAGCAATTCTGTATCAGCTAGAGAGAAAAGCTGTGTTACGAAAGGGAGGTGCTGAAGACGGTCCCTTTGGGATTCCATTTTAACGATCTAATTTACCAGCTAAATCTATTTGAGTTTTTATTCTTTTTATTTGGTAGTGTTATGATCACTGAATCTAGGCTGTGACAATATCCTGAACAGGCAGCATGAAAGGGCAGTTCAAAGGACCAGGAGTGCAGCGGCATATTCTGCTACGGCAGCAATATGTAATGAAGCAGAATGTAATCTACAAACTAGGCCATGGCCTGAACTGGTGACTTGAAGAGTGGCTGATAAATACTGACAGAGACTGTGCACTGGGAGAGGGAGAGAGAGTCTGCCTCCAGTCGAGTTTGCAGGAAACTCCCTGCCACTCCTGTCAGATAAGCAGTGCAGTGAACCTTGCTTGTGGAACTCAAGTGCCTCTAGGCCCACGAGCTAATTCCGGCCAAGAAAACCCTGCTGGAATAGAAGGAAGAGGGATGTGCTTGTAAGGTACAGAGCTGACTCCGTAAGGACCTGTGCAGTGAGGAGAATCAAGCCACTGGAACTTTTAAACTGGTTCACTACCCCAGTTGAGGTCTACCTATTGCTGCATTGCCTTCAAACACAACAGGTAATACTGTGCTCTCCACTCATGAATGAATGTAGAAATCCTCTCCCCTTATAGGCAAGATTTCAATGTTTATTTATGCTGCAGCTATCTTAATCCCTGATATGCCCATTCCCATCACAGATTTGCTATTCACTCTGCCATTAAAAGCTCATTGGAGATCCCCTCTCCTTTAAAACTAGCTGTAGGTAGCACAGGAAAGGAATCCAAATATGTGGCTACACCATAGCTGCTAAAACAGCAGCTGTTCAACAATGCTCCCATTTGACTCCATTTTCTCTCCTTCCCACATCGACCACTCCTTCAACTGCATGGCTATGCCATTAGCACAGTAGGGGTAGGAGGTCTTCTTGGCGGCTCAGCACATTCTCTGTGTTGCCAGCCCAACGCCTGAGGATGTGTCAGAATCTGTTCTCCATTCTGGCATCACTAGGAGTGTGACTCTGGTCTAAACTGTGTGTGTGTTAAAGGCACCTTGATCGATCGGCCCATCAGCTCTCACAGAGAGAGCGCCGATCACAACACGTCGTTCGTGTTGTTCTAGCCAGTCCTTCAGCCACCCCGGCCAGGCTGTCAGTGGCACCGGACACCCGACTGGTGTAGCGCACTGCAGCCCAGAACCCCTGAGCTCAAGCAACCTGCCAGCTCAGCTTCCCAAATAGCTGGGATTACAGGTGCACGCCACCACATCCGGTCATGTGTTAAAGTAAGCATTTAAAAGAAAAAAAATCCATTGAGCTTTTTAAGATCCAAAATTACAGCTCCTGGAAAACTCACAACAGTGCTAAATATCACAGAGCTTGACAGCTTTATACCTCTCTAACCACCAAGGGCCTAGTGCTGATCTCACTGTATCAATCAGGTCTAGCTCCAGTGAACCCTATGGAGGTACATCCGTGCAACTCTAGTGCAAGCAATCCTGGGTTAGTCACAAAGGCACAATTACCCAGCCAGAAAGGTCTTGAAAGAGATACTTCCAGATTCTCACCATATACGTGAAATTTACACTTCAGGGTTTCAGCACAGACAAGAGGAGTAAGTAGCTTTGGATCCTTTCTTATTAAAGTAAATGCCAGTATGCTAGAGTAGTGGACCAAAACACTGCAGGATCATCACAGTAAGCAGCCGTGTGTTTCAGACCATTGGTACAGAATGCTGCAGAGATTCTTTTCTTTTACAGTATGGGCTGAGGTCTTTATGAAGGGAATGCACAGTTATGACTTTTTTTTGTTTTGCATGCATGCATACATCCACCTGGGCATTCACTCTATTTGTCTACTTGCATGTTTTCTTAATGCCTAGTAAGCACTTGTTTAAGGGCCTGATCCTGTCTCACAAAAGTCAATTAGAATTTTGCCATTGAACTTCAAGAGGCGCAAGATCAAATACCATCTGCATATTACTGCAAGACATAGGAAACAGGCTGTCCCCCTTCCACAGATTTATAGATTCTAAGGCCAGAAGGCACCTTTTGATCATCCAGTTCAGGGGTGGGCAAACTATGGCCCGCAGGCCACATTTGGCCCGCCAGCCAATTTAATCTGGCCCTCGAGCTCCCGCTGGGGAGTGGGATCTGGGGCTTGCACCGCTCCCACGTTCCAGCTGGGGACCAGGGTTGGGGGCCGCTTTGCGCGTGTGTGCCACGGCTCCCGGAAGCAGCAGCATGTCCCCCCTCTGGCTTCGCACACTGCCCCTGCCCCAAGTGCCTCCCCCGCTGCTCCCATTGGTCAGGAACTGCAGGGGCAGCGCCTGCGGATGGGGCAGCACGCAGAACCGCCTGGCCATACCTTCGCATAGGAGCCAGAAAGGGGACATGCCGCTGCTTCCGGGAACTGCTTGAGGTAAGCACCATCCGGAGCCTGCACTCCTGAGCCCCTCCAGCACCCCAACCCCCTACCCCAGCCCTGACCCCCCTTCTGCCCTCCGAACCCCTTGATCCCAGCCCAGAGCACCCTCCTGTACCCCTCATCCTCAGCCCCACCCCAGAGCCCGCACCCCCAGCTTGAACCCTCCTCCCTCCCCCGCCCCGATGGCTCAACCCCCTGCCTCAGCCCTGATCCCCCTCCCACTCTCTGAAATCCTCATTTGTGGCCCCATCCCAGAGCCCTCACCCCCTCCTGAAACCCAACCCCAATTTTGTGAGCATTCATGGCCAGCCATACAATTTCCATACCCAGATGTGGCCCTCGGGCCAAAAAGTTTGCCCACCCCTATCTAGTTTGACCTCCTGTATAACACAGGCCATAGAACTTCCCAAAATAATTCTGAGAGCAGATCTTTTAGAAAAACACCCGATCTTCATTTAAACATTGTCAGTGATGGAGAATCCATCATGATCCTTGGTAAATTGTTTCAAGGGTTAATTACCTTCACTGTTAAAAATTTACACCTTATTTCCAGTCTGAATTTGTCTAGCTTCAACCTCCAGACATTGGATCATGTTATACCTTCCTAAGTTAGACTGAAAAACCCCTTATTAAATATTTGTTCCCCAGGTGGATACTTACAGACTGTAATCAACTCACCCCTTAACCTTCTCTTTGTTAAACTAAATAAACTGAGTTCCTATATGGCATGTTTTCTAAACCTTTAATCATTCTCATGGCTCTCCTCTGAACCCTCTTCAATGTACTTGAATTGTGGGCTCCAGAGCTGGACACTGTATGCCAGCAGTATTTTCACTGTGCTAAATACAGAACTAAAGTAACTTGTCTACTCCCCTGTTTATGCATTCCAGGATCGCTTTTGGACACAGCATCACATTGGGAGCACATGTTCAGCTGATAATCCACCATGACCACCAAATCTTTTTCAGAGTCCCTGCTTCACAGGATAGAGTCCCCCATCCTGCAAGTATGGCCAACATTCTTTGTTCCTAGATGCATACATTTACATTTGGTTGTAGTCAAAAATATATTATTTGCTTGCACCAAGTTTAAAAAGTGAACCAGATCGCTCTTCAATCAGTCACCTGTCCTCTTCATTATTTACCACTCCCCCAATTTCTGTGTCATTTGCAAACTTTATCAGTGATGATTTTGTGTTTTCTTCCAGGTCACTGATGAGAATGTTAAATAGTGTAAGGCTATTAATGAGGGACCCCATGGAAACACACCAGCTTGAGGACGATTCCCTTTTTACAACTACATTTTGAGACCTATTAGTTAGTCAGTTTTAAATCCATTTAATGTGTACCACGTTAATTTTATATTGTTCTCGTTTTTTAATCAAAATGTCATTGGGTACCAAGTCAAACACCTTACAGAAGTCTAAGTATATTACGTCAAGGCTATTACCTATTATCTTTATTAACCAAACTTGTAATCTCATGGAAAATGGTATCAAGTTAGTTTGACAGGATCCGTTTTTCATAAACCCATGCTGATTTGAATTAATTACATTACCCTCCTTTAATTCTTTATTAATAGAGTCCTGTCTTAGCTGCTCCATTATCTTGCCTGGGATTGATGGCAGGCTTGACCAACCTATAATTACCCAGGTTATCCTGTTTACCCATTTAAAAAAATGGCACAAGATTAGTTGTCTTCCAATCTTCTGGAACTTCGCCAGTGCTCCAAGACTTATTGAAAATCAACATTAGCAGTCCAGTGAGCTCCAGCTCTTTTAAAAAACTCTTGGATGCTGATTTAAAATACTCTAACTTTAGTAGGTTCTGATTAAAATCCTCCAGAGATACTAGTGGAATGGAAAGAGTGTTATCATCACCATAGGAGGCACTCCACTGGTACTGGAGGGGAAAGCCTATTCATGGTGACTCACTCTCATGTTTCGGCCTCTTTGGCACACCAGAGAAACTGCCAGAGAAAAAAGGTTGTACTAACAGTAGAAATCCCTTTAAATGGTTTCGCACAAAACCAAAAATCCACTTCCTCCTTCCACAAAAAAAAAAAAAAAAATGCTCCTTCTCACCCACAATTACATTTTGAAAAATGCCAGTGTAAATGCAGCACGATTCCCTGTAACACTGGATCTTACGACTTACTGTAGTGGTTCTCAACATTGCATTCTCTCTTCCCTCCGACACACACAAACCCCTTAAACCTGCAAGGAGGTACTGTGAAAAGGTACTAGGTTAAATTCACACGTGGCAGTGCTGACTGGGATTCAGACTGTGCTGAATGGAGACTGGTTTTAGACTTTTTGCAGACTGGTTTTAGACTTTTCAGTGGGAGGACTGTACTTTGGGCAGTGTAGAAAGGAAAACATGCCAGATTTGTTTAGATCTGACTGAGTGATGACTAATGTTGACAGTAAAAACTGAGAAAACTCAGACTATTATTGTACCCCAGTGTGTGCACAGTGCATTTATAAAATACTAGCCTGATTTGCTTAAAAGCAAAATCAGTGCTAAACACAAATTAACCAATGCAAATTTCATAGTTGCATCACATGGGACTAATTATGATGCAAATCACGCAAGTCGCACAACAGGGGCATGTGACAGAACTCAGTTTCTCTAATGCATGGCTGGAGTCATAGTCATAAGCAGTCCATTCTCTAGAAAACCAACCCTGACTGATTTCCACACTCGTGTTAGCTGATGCCCCGAGGAGCAGTCACTGGGAGGATAGTGCTAGCAAAGGTTACCTGTGGAACGCTTCATTGTCATGCTGTTGGTGTTATTGAAGCAGCTCTCTGCAGTGGGGCTCTTTTCCCAGTGCTGCTGAAGATTGTGCATTAAGTATTCTCACTGAATGAGCTATTCTTGAATAGCCAAGAGAAACTGATCTAGAAACACAGGCATTGCCAATCAGAAAAGACCAGTAATGTTCCACCTAGCGCTCTATCCTGTCTCCAGCAGTGGATTGTGTCAGAAACTTCAGAGGAAAGTGTAAACAATCACCACAAATACCTTACAACAATGCTTAAAGCTGCAGTCTTCACCCTGCTGTTGGGTGCTCATGGTATCATCATCTGTTACAGGGAAACGAAATCCTGAACTCTGATCTTAGGTACTTTGGCTATGCCTATACTTCAACAGCTACCGCAGCACAGCTGCAGCTGCACCACTCTAGTACTTCAGCGCAAACGCTCACTACAGTGCCGGAAGCGGTTCTCCCGTGGCTGTAGTTAATCCATCTCCCCGAGACGCAGTAGCTAAGTCAACAGAAGAATTCTTCTATCGACCTAGCGCTGTCTACACAGGGGGTTAGATCACCTTAACTACGTTGCTCAGGATGTGGATTTTTCACGTCCCTGAGTGACGTAGCTGTGTTGACCACTTTTTAGTGTGGACCAGGCCTCAGTTTCTCTTTACAGTACTACACCCTTTGTTCTAGAGCAGACTTCCCCAGTAACTTACGCCAGGTGTACGCTAAAAAGTTAGGCTGATCCAGCTACGTCACTCAGGTGTGTGAAAAATTCTGACCATATCCTGAGCGAGGTAGTTAAGCTTTCCTAACCTGATGTACACATTGCTAGGTCGATGGAAGAATTCTTCCATCGACCTAGCTACTGTCTCTTGGGGAGGTAGATTACCTACAACAGAAGAACCCCTCCTATCGCTGTAGTGAGTATCTACACTGAAGCACAGCAGCTGTGCCACTGTAGCAGTTTAAGTGTAGACACAGCCTAAGTCCATATGCTTATTATCCTTAATGTGAAACAGTATTGCTGGAATATGCTAGGGTTAGATCATGCCCTTGTATTACAAGCAGGCCAAATTCTAACCCTGCTGTAAACAGATTCTACATATTGTATTTGGTTGGAATTGACACCCTTCCTGGAGGTTACATTTGAATTACAAAGGCCTAGTCTACAGTGGAAAGTCTGGTTGGGGAACTGGCACAAATTATACTGGTATAAGCACTTTTATACTGGTATAATTGCATCTACACTAGGTCTTTTACTTGCATATCTATGCCATTGAAAAAACAAATACAAAAAAACCCCACACCCCTGACTGACGTAGCTAGGCTGGTAAAATTTTCTAGCGTAGATCTGTCCTAACAAACAACAAAAACTTGAACCTTAGGGCTCGTCTCCGCTTACCAGAGGATCGACACGTGGCAATAGATCCACTGGGGGTCGATTTAGCGGGTCTAGTGAAGACCCGCTAAATTGACCGCTGATCGCTCTCCCGTCGACTCTGGTACTCCACCGGAACGAGAAGCATAAGGTAAGTTGATGGGAGAGTTTCTCCTGTCGACCCAGCGCAGTGTAGACACCGCAATAAGTTGACCTAAGATACGTCAACTCCAGCTACGTTATTGCGTAACTTAGGTCGACTTAGCCCCGTAGTGTAGACCTGCCCTTAGTCTAAGCTTTCTTCCCAAGGTTGGCTGATCTTTGCATTTCCCAGCAGACAGCTTTCTACCCCATCCCCCTAGCCTTTCTGCTCAGAGCTCCTCTGATCTCCCTTCTATCCAGGATAATACAGTTAACAAGCCAGACCTGCCAGGAGTCAGCAGTTATCAATCACCATCACATCACCCAGGAGGGCTCCAAAACTTGCTAACAGGGTGAACAGAAGAGCCCTACCACTCTGTTGCATACCTTCCCCAGAGCAATCGCTCTGACATCAACCCCTGAATGTTTCATCAGCAAGCTGAACACAGTGGAACTGAACTCCTGACTTTTCCTCCCAAACCCTTCCTTCTCCTCTCCCATTCTACAGCACTGCTGACAACACATGTCACTCAGACCCAGGCCATCTTTGATTCCTCCCTTGCCTGTACCCCTCACATCCAGTTAGCACACAAATCCTGCTGCTTTCCCCTCCATGTTAATTCCAAAATCTGACCACATTGTTAAAGCTCCAATTCAGGCCCTGGTCATTTCCTTTCTTGGCTACTGCTGCCTCCTCTCCGGTTACACACGGCACCCCACTCTGATGCACTCCAAAGCACAGTGGCTAGGATAATCATCCTGCCTTGTTAGTCACTGTCACCAGATCACCTTCCAAGTCCCTCCACAGTCTCCCCCTGTTCCACTGCATTACGTTCAAACTGTTAATCCTCACTTTTAAGGCTCTTGCTCCTCCATAATTTGTCAGCTCTTGTACGTTATCATCTTGACACTTGCCTCCTCCATTCCACCAGCAACTGAACCCTCTTCCATGTGTCTGTCAGCTTCTCTCACAACAATCTCCAGGCCTTCCTTCCATGCTGGCCCTTAGGCATGGAATGCCCTCCCTGAATTAATTTGCAAAGCCACTACCCGATGCTCTTTTAAATGCCTCCTAGAGATGCACCTTCGCTACAAGACCATTGAGTTTGCTTCTGTGGTAGCCGCGTTTTACTTAATGTATTTTTGTAAAACAAAAAAATCTCCTCTCTTGAAACCATCAGAAATGGTAAAAGAATGAACCTATATAACTATGTGATCTTCTAAATTAACCTTGTCCTCCCCTGCCCACCTTTCCTTCTTTTGTCTGTCACATTCAGCTGTCGAGTCCCTTCTCAGTTCAAAGGGTAATATGTCAAAGGGACTGACACCGACTACATTTTTACAGAAGCTACAAGGCTATAAGATGAATCTAAATGTTCAGCATGTAAATAAGAGGTGTGGTATCAGATGTAATAAAGGTTTTTAGACTTGTGCAATATTAAGCAACATAGTAAAAGATCACTTAAAATAATCAACGGGGAAAGAAAAATAAAATAAGAGAGAATGTGAGAGTCTATTTTTCTTCCCTCGTTGATTATTTTACGTGATCTTATAATTTAGTTAGCATAAATGGGAGGGACAATGGTCTAATGAGTAGAGCAGGAAACGCAGGATTCCTAAGTTCTTGCCTTGGTTCTGTCACTGACTTTCTAGAAGGTCTTCAGCAGGTCTGAACGTCTTTGCACCTTGCTTTGCTCATATGGAAACTCATTGGGTTTAATAATGTTTGCCTCTCACTGGGCTATTTCATTTCTATAATGCTTATCTATGAACGTGACAGATGTTAATCATGTTGCTTTGGATGTTGCTCACATACTAAGATGACAAGGGTGGTATAAAAACCTGTATAGAATGAGGAGGATGGTCCAGGATTAGGGCAGTAGCCTGAGACTTGGCTCAATTCCCAGCTCCGTTACAGACTTCCTACGTGGCCTTAACCAAGTCAGTTTCTCTCTCTGTGCCTCAGTTCCCCAACGATAAATGCAGGTAACAGCACTTCCCTACCTCCTGGGGTTGTGGCGAGGATATATGTGTAAAACTGAGGTGCTCAGATACAACAGTGCTGTGGACCAGAGAACTACGTCAGGTATCTAGAACAGAATGGAATCTTCTGAAGATGTCAAAGCACTTCACAAAGAAAAATTAATTAACATTCAAATAATGTTATATGCTTGATATAAAATTATGTAATATAAATATGTTATCTATGAAACTCACATTATATAGAATTATTCACGTTATGTTTCCTTCTTATATTATTTGTGAGACACACACACAATAAGTTCTCCAGAGCAGCTTTCTTATCTGAAAAGCCCAGCAACTTTTGATATTATGCAGATGATAAAAAAAAAAAAATGTAATTCATAAAAAGAGCTTTTAATTATTTTTTGGACTTGGTTCTCTGTTATTGTCTCCCCTGTAGAATATTTGGTTTATTAGGGAGCACAGGTGCTCACCTTAAAAAAAGATTCACTCCAGAGTCTGATCTGGATACAGCAACTGCCTCCTGTACAAGCTGATGCGGGGAAAAAAGCATCCAACCTGACACATAAGGAACATGAAGCAAACAAAATCAGGCAGGCACAGGTAAAATGAGGAATTCCAGCTACAAATAAATGTTTAATAAATGCTATCATACTGCTATGTCCTCATGTAGTGAGTTGACATTACACACCAAAGAAGTGACAACCTTCAATTGCAGAGTAACTGCGGATTTGCATTACATTTGCTTTGTGTCTTGGGAACAGGCTTACATTTCCTTGCAACTAATGAATTAAAGTGATTTTTAGGGAGCTGACAGTTCTGGGGGGAAAAAATGTGGCTCTGAAATATTCTTCATTGCTAACCCTTTGTAGTAGTAATTGGAGTAGTTCTTACTCTAGCTTGCCAGAAGCGTAGTTTTCATTAAATATTAAAAAGCTATTTGTTAAAATAACATTACCATAGCAACTAGAGAAAGCTAAAATACTGCGTTGCTGACTCACAGCACATTAATCAACCACTAGCTATTATTTAACGAGAGCCCCCTGCAAGGTCTTACAGTAACGACCGAGTTGATGAGAATACAGCAGTCGCTGAATCAATAGTCCCTGAGTACAGCGATCATCTCTGGTCGCTTTGGTTCTGGACTCTGACCTCTTTGTTATGGCTAATGGCTGTTGCACTCAGTGTCTGCCCCCAACATGGGAAGAAAATGCTTTTGGAGTGTGCATTGTAGACCCTATTAAATAGGAACTACATGATGGAATGGGATGGTATAGAGGTTTTACTGGCGTAAGTTTGGAATGGCTGCTTTACTCACAAGTGATGAAGGCATGAATAAACTATGCAGGTTATTCTAAATGAGTGCTCATGAAACCTTTAGCTCACACCGCATAACCATGTAGGTTGTACCATTTATGTGCCATATGTCACAGAAAATCTATTTTAGTAAAGTCTAAAAAAAATTATTAGGACTATTTCTTATAGCAGGGGCCTGAAGTTACCATAATCTAGGGGTTCCCAAACTTTTTGTCGGCATGACCCCATTTTAAAGAATTATTGCCTCCCAGAAGCCAGGCAGAATGGAAGACACCATTCTGTAGAACAAAATGGCATCTTTCGCACAGTGTGACCTCACCCTCCCTGCACGTGTGAGGTCACATGTATGGAGGACTCCATTTTGCCCTACATAATAGCATCTTCCACACAGCATGACCTCGTACATATGGTGCGGGTGAGGTCATGCTGTGCAGGGGATGCCTCTTCATTGCACAAAATGGTGTCCTCCATGCATGGTGACCTCACATGCACTATATATAACCGGTCATGCGATGTGGAGCAAAATGGCATCCTCCACATATGAGGGATTGCCGTGACCCCATCTGCTAATGGCACAACCCCATTTGGAGTCACGAGAACCACTGCCATAAGTCCAACTGTGCAGGTCTCAGAGGGAGAGAAAAATAAAATCTGGTAAGTGCAAAACCCTTTCAAAACTAGCCTGGAAGAGCTGTTTATATATTACACACACACACACTACTTTTAAGTTTGATATCTCAGCCCCTGCCAGGCATTGGGCTCCACTGGGAAGGTAGGAATTTGAGCCTTATCTTTCCAATTGCATAAAGCTCGTATTTTTAGCTTTGCAGGATCCCAAGGTACCAAATTTTACAGCTATGATATTTTATAGAGACGAAAATGAGTCCCTGGCTCAGGACAGAATCTCACTTATCCTGGGCATTGTGCAGGTAAATTTTGGGGCATAAATTTCTTATTTGGGTGGAGGAGGAGGAAGGATAAAACTTTTCTTACTCAGGTTGTTTTACTGAAAAAATGGTAGAGTTTGAAGCTACTCTAGGACTTGGGATGTTAGAATAAGTCTTAGGGAGATGGGTTAGGAAGCAAGCAATACACTCATAGGCCTGTAATAAATTTATTTATCACAGCCCTGTGCAATTTATCACATGGATATTGTCATGTGTGCAATGACCTCTGAAAGACTGCCCACTGGGCAATCACCTTTGAATCACCTTTCTCATGGGGGAAATCCTAGCCCCATTAAAGTCAATGGAAGTGTTACCACTGACTTCACTGGTCAGGATTTTACCTATGTGTCATACCAATAGAACTTGCTGCAGGGATTCTTACTGAATCAGAAATTCCAGTCCAATTTTGGGGGAGGATGAAAAATTAGGCTTTATTTAAAAACCCATACCAAGCTGTGGGCAAAAGATTATTAGGTTTCATACCTTTTTTTAAAAACGAAAACTACATACATAAATTAGTAGTTATTAACCAGAAGAATGTTATTAATATAACAGCTTTTGGATGCCAGCTTTGGTTCCTTGCTGCTTTGTTTGGGTGTTGTAGGCTGTGACTATGACAACCACAAGCAGTTCTTGGATTGATGCAATTCGTGGCAACCTGCTCAATGAAAACTGCCCCTCCCCCCCAACTGTTAAACTTTTTAAAAAAATATTTTTTGTGTTCCTTTTCGGCACTATAAGGAATTGTCAGGCTCCGATCTACTGGGTAGGATCCTGAGATATTAATGAAATGGGTGCCATATCAAAGTCCAGAAAAAACAATAATGGATTGCAGCCTTACAACTGTCAAGGGAGCAGAGCTAGGCCAATGGTGAATGCTTTGGAAACTCTAACCCCCACATATATGAGATTGAATGTAATTTCATGGCAATAAGGAATAAGTCTCCTCTTCATCCTGCCATGGCGAGAACTGTGTGATCTATTAAGTGCCTTCCATCTCTGGTCACTATGATCTCTGGTCTCAAGTTCTGAGGTCAAAAAAGGGTAGCTTTATTTAAGCTCGGACTCCTTAGAGACAGGATTCCCCTCACTCCCCCCTATATACTACTAGGTGTGTTCAGTTTTTTAAAGAAATTACAATACACACAGTCTCTCCCCAATACTACTCGGGCAAGGGGTTGATATAGCACAGGGAATATCTGCCTATTAATTGATGATGTTTAGAGAGGTGGACTTTCTGGTGGAAGTGAAAATGAACATTTTAGCCTTCAAGGAACTCCACAGCTGGAGCTGAATCTCTCAGCTCACATAAAAGAGGAGTGGGAAGCCCAGCAAACCGCTGTCATGCTGCCACATTTTGAACAGTCATTATTGTGCGCACTCAGTGAAGTTTCTCCTTTGCTTTGTTCGTCTTTAACGTGGTTACAAACGGTTAGCAAACTCAGGACTGACTACAAAACCACCCCAACATTTCCTGTTAGGGAACAGTCAGCCGCAACGAACATCTCCTTTATGTGACCCACAGATAAATCGGGAATTTTGTGTCATACACAAAATCACTACATCCTGAATCCAATACTAAAAGTGATAACGTGCATTTTAAACAAACCACACACTATGAAGTCAACAGGACATCACAGAAGAAGTTGGCTAAAGTCAATACATGGACTTCAATGGACTCCTGATTTACACTGGTATATCTGAGATTAGGCCTCTCGGGCATATCGTCAGCTGTTGGGAAACTAGGAAAGAGGATTCTCTCATTGTTATAATCCAGGTGAATATCTGATTTATCTGAACATGAAGAAAACATCTGGGAACAAATTCAGAGGTGAGTCTTAAGCAAGATTGTTAGATTCATACACACTTAGCAATGTGTAACGCATATTCCCTTACACAGAAGGGATTTTTGCCGCAGGTCCGCACTTCAATACACTGGACCCAAGTTTGGTCGTTGAGCCCTGCACCAGGCAAGATCCTGGAACACTGTGGTGGTTTTGGGCTCAGTTCCTGGATGGACCCTCAGCTATTTCTTAAGCAGCTTGTCTGGGTGACCTCTGGGACAATACTGACAGCTCTTGAGGGAGGAAAGGAAGGGAAAAAAGATAGGCAATATCTAGTTCTCCTTGGCTTAGGGAAAGCTTGCCATGAGGAGAGTCAGGGGAACTGAAAGAGAGAAAAAATGGTGAAGGGATATTAAAGGATTTTCCTTCCCCTGGACCCCTCAAAATCTCACCAGGTTGAACATGACAATTACACTTAAAACGTATCTCTGAATAACTAACCATCTGGCCCTTAGGCATTGCTAACTACAGGAAACTACTGAAAGGAAATGCAGATAGCAAAGGTGCAGAAACCAAACTCTTCACCTCCAGTTTCTCCCCCACCTCTCAAGCAGTATCATTTCCCTCAGTCAGTCAACAGAACTCTGCTGCAGACATTTTGCATTCCCCAGTTTATCACTCTCTTCATTCACACTTCTGTCCAAGAGGATTTAATGTGCCAGTATATTAGGAGACAGGTAGCTGGGAATTTTACAGTCTGCTCTTACTATGTTGCAGTGACCACATCACACCGCAAATAATTTTATAGCCTCATGAGAATAATGCACACCAATTACCTGTGTGGCTTCCAAGTGGTCTGTTATCTCAGTTTTATTCTTCACTCTCTCAACACTGCTGTGATATACTAGTGGCACATACAGGCTGCACTCCTCTTTCAAAATCATCCCTTCACTTTGGTCTGACTTAGAAGACGGACATTGTTCAACTTGAGCTACCAGCCGAGTTTTGAAGAACGAGCAGGCAGATACGAGTGAGTCTCCCCATCTTCCAGCTGCACTGGAAGCTAGCACTACACTAGAATTCACAAGAAGAGTGGCTTCTGAAATGCTGGAGCGCTGGATTCTTGCCAGTTTCAATACTGACAGCTTAGTACAGACGTGGGCAAACTACGGCCCGCGGGCCCGTCCTGCCTGGCCCTTGAGCTCCCGGCCGGGGAGACAAGCCCCCGGCCCCTCCCCTGTTGTCCCCCCTCCCCCACAGCTTCAGCTCACTGCACCGCCAGCACTCTGGCCCTCCGCTCCTGCCGGGGAGCACGGCAGCGTGGCTGGTTCTGGCCAGCCAGCAGGGCTGTGAGCTCCTGCTGCTCTGAGTGGCGTGGGGGGGGAGGGGGGGGAGGGAGAGGGGTTGGATAAGGGGCAGGGGGTTCCGGGGGGCAGTCAGGGGGTGGGGAACAGGAGGGGTTGGATAGGGGGTGGGGTCCTGGGGGGGCGGTTGGGGCAAGGGTGTGGATAGTGTTCGGGGCAGTCAGGGGACAGGGAGCAAGGGGGGTTGGATAGGGGGTGGGGTCCTGGGGGGTGGTTGGGGCAGGGGTCCTGGGGGGGGCAGTCAGGGGACAAGGAGTGGGTTGGGGATTCTGAGGGGGGCAGTCAGGGGGCGGAGGCCAGGCTGTTTGGGGAGGCACAGCAGTTTCGCAATCCCGATGTGGCCCTCAGGCCAAAAAGTTTGCCCACCCCTGGCTCAGTAGAAGTGTGTCTAAAGGAACAGCAGGGGAGGGAAGGACTGCCATGGTGTGCACCTTTGGAGAAGTGGTTTGTTACTGTACAGGAAAGGTGCAGTTCCAGGATGTGAGCGTTCTAAATATCCTTAAAGAGAAAAACAAAAACAAAAAACAACCAACCTCCCCACCCCCAACAAATGTTCAAATGTATGAATGAATTTTCAAAACAAATTAACGTTACTTTTCAAGCTAGGTGAACAAACAACTTTAAAGTGGCCGTCTAACCCATGGTTATGTTCAGAAAGAGACACTAGGTAAAGAGGGCATCTTCCTAATACATTGATCCCCTGTGACTGTCCCCGTCATATCTGCCGGGTTTACTGACACAAACAAGCTCTACTCTTGCTGGCAAAGCACAGCCAACACAGCTGCAGGCAAAGGAGCTGGATTCTGGTCTGGCTCATGCATCAGAAGCAGAATGGCCTCTGTCCTGACTGCAGAGTCTTAGCTACTGACTGAAAGAACACAGGCGGATTTTCAGAGCTCAGGGGGCATTGGAAACACTGGTAGTTTAGAGAAAAACATTTTTTATTCAACTGGAGAATATGTGCTATGGAAGTTATCAAGGAGAATAAAAAATCCCCGGATAACTCAGTCACTTTTCTAACAATAACTGCACTTTAAAAAATAGCTTCTCTTCCAAAATATTTGCTTACTTTAACATTTCACAAAATGACTGAAACACAGGATTTTCTATTGCAAAATTGCTACTCTATACCTACATTTTTCAATTCCTAAATGACTGCTAGCTGTTTTAGTGATCATTTCTTTTCTCAGCAGAGCTGGAATCGGTCTCTCTCTCTCTCTTTGGCAAAATATAGTCCTTACAACTTTCTTCCCTAAATGGTTTCAGTTTGAGGTCTCATTCTGCTCTCTCTGTGACCCATCCTTGCAAAGGGATTCTTTCCATTGAAGCAAAATAAAATGGGATTGTATTTCAACTTGAAGTTCTGCTCATTTGGAAGCAACAACAGGCATCACTGTACGGTGTGGATAAAAGATAGGTTTACCTGGATCTTGCCCATTTTAGTGTGCAAGACAACAAATTAGAACATAAAAATAGAGAGCAGACTAACTGCGTTTACTGCTGTAAACTCACCCCTCCCCCCGCCAAGCCCATACATACCCCAGAACAATACCACACTAAACCCTGGGTCTGGCACCTAGACCCAGCCAGTATTTTTCTCCCCGCCTTCCAAATTGTAATGCCTAAATGGAAAGCAAGTGTAGGCATGCCTCTTACACCAAAATAAATCTGGATCCCAGTGAATCCTGGAGAAACAGCATGTGAACACCTGGATCCGACCCATGGATCCTAGAGTTTTTGGCCCCAATTTCCCCCCTGGTATTTGTGCTTCTCATTGTCCCAGTCCTCTACACTTGGCTAGATCCAGCAGGATCTAGGTGTCAGACCTGTGGTTTAATGGTGCTGTTGCTCTGGGACACATTGGGGCTGGTTTTTGGGAACCAGTAGGAACAACTAGACCAGTTGTCTATTTCGATGATACAATTGGCGTCTTAGATATAAATGTCATCAGAATCTTGACAGATCCGGTTTTTCCCTTTTCCTTTCAGAATATGCAGATTTTCCACCAAAGAAGAATTCTTAACTTAGATCTCCAACAACATGAAAATCAAAATTTCATCTGTCTGTGGCACAGCAAATAAAGCAATAAATGAGCTTTGGATAGTGCCACAGGTCCATTTTGTTGTCCCTTTTCTCAGTTAAACACATTCATGTGGTCTATGTTTTCAGCACGGCTATTATTCAGCCCATACAGTATAGACCTTATTTTGTGATTTACAGGAGAGGTCAAAAAACAGTGGATTTTCTCACTGTACAAAATATCTTAAATAAGGGCACTTTAACTTTGATTTTTAATCTTCCATCTCCTTCCTTCTGCTTGACCAAACCCAGATTTCTCATTTTAAACAAAAGAGAAAATGTTACTCACCAGTAACGTATCACTTACATCATGGGATTTTTAGTATTTTTACCTGCACTGAAGACAGGCAGAACTTCAGACACCTACAGGGGGTGGGAAGGAATAAAAACTTAACTAATCAGAAGGAAGGGGGAAAAAAGCAAACACCCACCCCAATTCTCTGACCAGCAAGTAAAACGAAAATCAGAGCAGAGTGAGGGACAAGAGTTTTTTCTGGCTCACCATTACTAAGACAGAGTGCTAGACCAGAAGACTTGGACTTCAGTTCATATGGAGGTAGCATTATTTACCTGGGAAGTGTCTGGAACAAGATTTCATATTGCTTAAGCTGAGCAGACAGTGGAGACCTATCATACATTCTGGAATCTTAAAATATTGCTGCTAATTGTATATACTGTAACTAACCCCAAAAGGTCCACCAGCAATAGACACATTCCTCCAAAACACAATCTGCTCTGCTAGCCCATGGGGAGATGGCATCTTGACAAAAAGGTCACCCATCCAGGGTGTGGTGGAACTCTGGAGAGAGTAGTGGCACCTGCTGACAGAAGTCCTGATGCCATTTTCCTCACCAGAAGGACTCTTCTGATGTGCCCCAAATGTTACCGTTTGCTTTACCTATCTCCGTTTCTTACCAGAATGAAGATAGGGTAGGGAGGGCTACTCCCGTTTTCAGCAGCTGTAGCAACAGCCCTGACGATAAAAGCTCAGCGTGACTCAGAAGGGGTGCATGTATCTGGGAGACAGGCAAACAGACAACCCTTGAGCCTGTAGAGTAAGATGGGTTTGGAATGAGGTCGGAGGTAAAGAATAATCATGGGAGTGGTAAGAGCAAGAAGAACACGGGAAGCAAATGTCACGATTAAGTGAATGGTTCAAGAGAAGGGATTGAAGGAAATTGTCATTTCAGTCAGCAAATAGAGAACCACCTGCATTTTTAACTCAATCTGAAGGATTTGGACATAAACTTCAGACTGTCTTGTCATTCAACTGAATGGGAAGTTGGAAAATCTGTAATTGGATAGGAAGAGAGTCACCATAAGTCTTTTGCTCCTTTCCAGCAAGTGAGGAAGATGTTTTCTGGCTCTTCCCAAAAGAAGATACGGCTTGATTTCTGGAAAGAACATCAAAGCAATTCCAATAACTGTGAGACTGGGGTGTGATATACAACCGAAACCATTTTCAAGAAGTTTGAGTCGAAAAAGTTACATATTTATACATAGTTAAAGGAAAACTGCACCTACTTTGCTCGGTCTCAAAATACAAAGAAGCTCTAATTCCTCTGAACTGTAATTTTAAAAAGCAATACAAGGTATGTGTACACTGAAATTAGACATCCATGCCTGGGCCAGCTGATCTGGGCTTGGGTTTGGGCTCCCCCCCACACTGGGTCCTACAGCCTCAGCTGCAGCTGGAATGTCTACACTGTTATTTAATAGCCCTGCAGCTTGAGCCTGTGAGCCTGAGTCAGCTGGCACAGGCCAGCCCTGGGTTTTTAATTGCAGTGTAGACATACCCTTAGTTGCTGTCATAGTTACAGAGATCACTACACTGCTTACCCCTCTTTTGGTCTCTCTGAATGCACCCCCTCAGCTGCCAGGACTCATGCCTTTCCTTTCTTTTGGACAGAATCCTCCAACTCTCTCTCTTAGGCTGAGTCCCAGCCAGCCACAGTCCCCTGTGTATCAACCTTGCTCAAGCCAGCTGGGATCAGTACCTGTAGTTCTTCCCTTCGGGAGCTGCGACCACTGGATTACAGTGACCCAAAACAGCCTTCTTAAAACCAAGTATTGCTTAATCTTACCAGTAGGAGCAAAGCACAGCATAAGAGAAAAGGTTTTTTAAAACAAAAGGTCTGCATGCATGCCTACCTTACCTAGAATCCTAGGCAGGCCTATCTTACCCCAGACTTCTACCCTCAGGGAGCCTGGGTCTCAATCTGTTCCCCTTGACTCTCCCTCACCATGTTCTCGAGGGTCTGGCTTTTAAATCCAACCAAAGTGCTTTGTTCTCAATTTCCCAGGCCCCTTTTGCCCTGCTGCCCAAAACCAGTCTGGTGAGCTCAGCAGGGTGTCAGAGGTGGAGCTTCAAAGTCAATGGCTCTTGCAGTGTCCTGAGAGTGCTGGTAGATGAGTGGCTATCTGAAGACATTGTACTCTTTCCTGCCTATGCGCAGCCAGCCTTGTCTTGAATTAACCCCTTCATCTCATACAGTAAACCCCCTTAGAGCAGTCAGACAAACACACAGAGTAGTGGTAAGTTACAGGCAGCTCCAAATCTACCACAGTAACAGTAGGCATTCCTGAGCCGAGGGCTGGAGACAGCTATTTTCCTGGAAGGTGATGAGAACTGTGACCGCAACAGAGACAGCCCCATCTCCACTCTGTTTTTAAAGGAAGGATTATAAAAATTTACAGTGTTGCTACTTCTTAGGATTTTATGGTGAGTCTTACAATGTTTGATGCTTTTCGTAAAGCCCCGGCTCCTACAGCGATTATGTGAGATTCTCAGCTCTAAACATAAGTTTCTACTCCTCACTGGTGTAGAGAAAAAACTGAAACCATAACCTGAGGGTAAACCTAAAGGCTAAGAAACCAGAAGGCAAATAAAAAAGGTCTCAAATTTAATATATATATTTTTTAAAAACTCATGTTTTTTAAGCCAATCTCAGGATTTTTGGGGACCTGACCTAATTTTTGAATGGTTGGGGTTGGCACTACTGAAATTACATCAGATAATAAATAATCACATATAATGGTGCATTTCATACAGACATCTCAGGATGTTTACAAAAGGTAGGTAATCATCATTCCCATTTTTCAGGTGAGGAAACTGAGGCATGGGAAAGGTTCTGAGCCTTGCCCAAATTAACTCACCAAATTACTGACAGAACTCACATCACATTACTTTGGGGAAGTTCTATGGCCTGTGTTATATGGGACGTCAACCTAGATGATCATAGTGATCCCTTCTGGTCTCGGATCTATGAATCTCTTGACTCCCCCTTCTGTATCCCAGTCTGTGTGGTCCATGACCTCCTGAGGTCCCTTCCAACCCTGATATGATTCTATGCTGTCTCCCTCAAAGGGGTCTCAAATTGAGTGCAACGTTTAGATTGCTATAAAAAAAAAGTTGACAAAAATCTTACACCAATATAAATAGTTTAAGGATTTTTTAAAAAACCTATTAGAAACTCTTTTTTATAAACTCAAACATTCCCGTGCAGTTTTTTGCCGCTCAAACATAACAGCACTGAGAATCTGAAAATGGAATGACTTTTCATTGTTCAAGCTGAAGGAAACAAATCCCCAAATGTCAAGATCTCCGGTGATCTGGAACATAGATCTAGAGCAGATGTTTCTGTGGGATGATATGTGGGAAGGGGGTGGGGAAGGGAAAATAACTATACCTTTTAATAGCCGGGTAAAAAGAAATTCCTTTGAGATTCACTGAAACTAAGAAAATTATCAGTTTGGTATAAGAAATGTTTATGATGGAAGTGGGAGTCCTTGAACTGTTTGCGTTCTTTAGCTACCCTTGCTCTTAAAGCAAAGATTTTTCCCAGAAGATGCCAACATGGTAGTTTAAGCCCTAGTGAGGTTCACAGAAAGCATCAGTGTGCAGCAGATAATGCAAAACATCTGCTGGCAGAGAACAGCCTTTGGACTCTCTGGCTCTTCCTATTTAGGCTTAACCCAGTTCTTTGGTGAGCAGACACAAACCTTCTGGCTTCAGCATTCCTCAGGCTGTCTACAATGCAAAACACTAGTGGGAGTGGGACAGGCAGTTGGTATGTGTTGCGTCCCCCTATCGACAGAGATATAAAAATAAGTATCACAAAGCGCTGCTTCCCTCCTGAGCTAAAATAAGCCTACATTTCAGTCTTATTACTGAAAAGAGGAATGGCAAATCATAATAAATGAGTCGTCTCTCTTTTTTAAAAAGACACTGTGCTCTACTATACTTGTTTGATCATGGAGTATAAATGTCCTGATTCATAGTTAGGAAAGCCCTCTGTCTAACCAACATATTCCAGATTTGAGCAAGAGAGACTTACTCAAATTTGGTTATTATCCTTCTGTCTACATGTTATGCAGTCAGCGTCTCTCATCAAAGAAAATGTTCTCAGAGCATTTGCACTGCCCTGCCCTTTCCCTGTCTGGATGGAAGAGGTCTGTCTAAAGGAAAGAACGGACATCAGAGGAAGTGCAATAAACTTACTACATCCAGGCTGTGGTGACAAATATTTTGAGGCAAAGCTTTAGCCTGAACTTGTGACCCTTCCCAGGCCTTCCAAGTTCCAACTCAGATTCTCTACTCGCCAATGCTGATGTACTTTACTGCCTATATAGAGCTTTCTCGCTGCAGGATCACAAAATCTCTCGGACTTTAGCTCTGTCAGGGGCATATGCACTAAAAATTAACCAAGCCCCTACTTGGAATGGTGGGGCTCTTGGGTATGGGAGTTCTGACTCATACCAGTGAGAGAGAGAGAGAGAAAGAGAGAGAGGTACTGGGGGAGGAGGCAAGACATAAGCTTGCAACTCAATGAGAACTGTGCTGCTAAGTGCAAACTTGTCACAAAGGTAGCCAAGATCTCCCTCTGGTCCATGTTCCAACTATTTCCCATAAAGTACTCAAACACAAGGAACACTCAGGTAGGCAGAGCATCAAAAAGGGCATTATGGGCACAATTCTTGAAATGACCCCTTTAAATGAGAATCCAAGACTCGTACCTTTTGAGTGTTTAAGTCACAGCCCTAAGGGTTCTGATATTTTTCACCCTAATACATGGATTTCCCCAAAGAATTACCATAATAAAAATTACAGACCTATTTACTTGAATTATTTGTTTGATATTGAATTCAATATTCACAGCTGCATAGGCAATGTATGGTCTGCAGTTTGTAGATTATATGCTGTTATTATGATATACTTAGCAGCTATAAACTGTCTGGAAATCTATATCAACATGCTGAAAATTCAATTCATCCTGGCAGGTTTTGCAGGACAGACATCAGTTTTAACATATAAGGTTTTGGATTTCTAAGCTTCTTTTCTTTAAGCACTAGGCAAGCTTTGCTGCAAGAGAATCATTCCTTCATCAGCTATTTAGCAAACCTCATACAAGTACCCTTTTTAGTCAGTAATCTTGTGTAATTTACTAAATATACATTGCTACAATAACAAAAAGCACATATAACAAGTATGGCTTTATGGTTTGAGCACAAGACTGGAATCAGAAGATCTGGGTGCTTCTCTGGCTCTGCTACAGACTTTCTGTGTAAGCCTGGGCAAGTCCTATACATATCTCTATGATGTGAATAAATAATGCTTACATACCTGATAGGTGTATTGTGGATTAATTAATCCACTTCCCCTTTGTTTCCCAGACAAACCCATAAAGCAAGGGAACACGTTTTTTTATTAAAAACATCAACATGAAATATAAAGTAATGAAGTTGAAGGATACACTTTGGAGTGTTTTACAAACACCTACAATGTTGCAAAACATGCAAGGTGTCTGACCCTCTTGGAAACAATAATCCCTGCCCTTCCATTCCCACTAATTTGTCCTTATCCCATTTAACTGGCTTTATCTTGTGTTTTGAATGGAGCTGAAATGGATATGGCTATTTTCATTTAACAACAGCTGTTGTTGGAAACCATGATTTCCTTAAAGGGACCCCAGCATTTTACACTGACCCCAGAGAAACACACCAATTCAATAAAAGGCTTTTGAACCAAGAATAACCTAGAAAATAAAGTACATGGTTTTCAAATGAATGTTTGCATTTAATAGTTTCACCTTACATGCACCTTGTGTCTAAACATCTTGGTTTGTGCACAGATCAAGGTCAGCACAGCTCTGGGGAAATCTTGTTTGGTTAGTTAATAGCTACTGCATAGCCAGCCATGGGAATCTAACAATATCCCTGCCCCCAGAGGCTCATTTGAAGTGGTGGTTGGTTTTTGACTATTGACATCAGGTATTTATTTAAACAGGGAATAGGAGAAGTACTAAGGACTTGATACACCTTAAAATGTTACACTCTAATGAGGACGAGTCTGGGGCCTGGAAACCTTGACAGAAGCACTTAAATTTAAGGTGGTGAAGGTCAAGAAGAAAATGTATCAAATCCATTTGAACTGTGAGGTGCATGACACAGTAAACAGAAACAAAACCACAACTTAGAAACACCAAGGGCTACGCTGTGCTCTGTCCCTGGACCTGTTCTTTACTACTACCCCAGGAGGGGACAGATCCCATCTCACCCATCCCATTTGCATCATTTTGCAGACCTGGCCAGGCATATCTGGAGGAAAAGGGGAGGCATACCACATCTAAGAGGTGGTGCAAAGTACACATTTCCCCTGGACACCAGAGAGCTCCGAGACACTAAACTTCCTCAAAAGCCGGTGTGTTAGGAAAAAAATCACACAATGAGCTCAAAGTCTATGACTGGAGCTCCTTATTAATGTTGCACAGACAGCCACTGTTATATTAGCCAGCATCCAAGGTAAGTTATACTAGTGATGAAGCGTTGTCCACCTCCATACTAAAGCCAGATGATAACATGGGTTGTATTTCAGAGTTCTCTTTGGCCCAGAACCATGAAGATATTTGCACTCCTATACTTCCATTGATTTCAATGGAATTTAGAAGCCTAAATAACTTTGTCAATCTGAGCCTATCTTAAATTACAGCAAGACAAACAACAGACTAACATTTTATTCAAAAATTTCCTAGATTCTGCCAGTTACCTCCAAGTATTTGGAAGCAGGTGAGGAGGCAAGGGAGAAAGGTGGTATAAAAAGAGGAAAAAAAGCAGAAAATTACTTGCTCATCGGAATGTTTCCAGGGAGATTTTAGTGGGGGCAACACTAGGATGTAATGCTTTATATGCCTAAACCTGGTAAACAGCAGCTACCTGAACATCTGGTACTAGAAATTAGTTCATCACATGGTGCTTCTACACTTCACCATGGTGCGTGTGATCTGAAGACCTACAAAAGAGAGAGACAAATCATGGACTAGGGCATCTGTGTGAGGGTTTATATTGCTGCCCATCACTGTAGTATCTGAGTGCTTTCCATGTAAAAATCAATAGCAACCGAGCCTTTCTGGGAATAAAAAATAAAAAAGGTACACATCTGGGGATCTATTCCTTCACACACTTATTTAGACAGTTCACAGTCTCTCAATTCCTCAGTATCCCCATCTTTAAATCTTGTCAGAATTTTTCTAGTGAAAAGCCTTGCTCGAAGATGTTTTTCAGCAGTTCTCTCATTACACCTTCTAGCCGTATATGTTACCTATGAAACAATCACATTACCTTATTTATTTTTTCTTCTTGCTTCTTTATTCCTTCATCAAATAGAAGTGCTGTGTTTTCAGAATGGCTGAGAAATATTACTTTTGCGTACTATTTTAAATTGGCAGTCAGTAGTTTAGAGACAGGAGGACACTGTTTGAATACATAAGAAAATTCAGCCAAAGAGTGGTGTTTGTCCTGATGGGTTCTAGCCAACCAATAGAAAGTTCATCGTTAACTTATTTGGCTTGAAATAGATGTAAAGAGGAATAATCCAAAATATTTACATAACCTCTTCCTACACAGTTGAGATGGACACCCTTTAAAAAGTTACACACTATGCAACACACTGAGGGCTTGTCTATCACTAACTTAAATTGTGCTAGTAAAATATGTATTGGAAAGCTATTTCAGACACCGTTTTGCCAGAACCATGATTGATAACTGTTTCCCATCATAGTTGTTGCTACAGTAGCAGTGTTGCAAGACTGTTTTCCTCTCCAGCACACATACACTGATTTAAAAAACAAGCAATCCACCATGCTATGAATGTTCCCCCCAACTAATTAAATTACAACCCAATTCTGAACACTGTATTAAGCAATGTTAGAGCAGGTCTGGGAACCACAGTGATATGCTTGGTAGAAATACACAAAGGAATAGGCAGGATTAATATTACCCGCCATAATGCATACAGGGCTTAGCTCAGTTACCACACACCTCTTTCCAATCCCCACAGATCATTCAGTTTGTGACAGGGAGGGAAGAGAGTAAAACCTAACATGCCTACATTTCAGAGAGAACTTAAGGCAATAAAATACAGAAATAGATTGATTCAAATCCTGAAAGATCAAGCCCTGAACTAATTATTGGTTAAAGTGAGCTTGGCAAATTGTAAAGAAGATAGGATAAATTATAATCAGTTCACTTTTATTAGAATGAATAGGTGTCATACCATAATGTGTATGATCAAGAGTAAATTCTGTGACTAGTTTGTGTTGGGCTGCAGATAGCAACATTTCTACCTATCGTAGAGACTTATACATTTCCCATCACCACAGTATCTGAGTGCCTCACAATCCTGAATGTATTTATCCTCACAACACCCTTGTCAGGTAGGGCAGTGCTATTATCTCTGTTTAACAGATGGGGAAATTGAGGCACAGAGAGACTAAGAGACTTGCCCAAGGTCACACAGGAAGTCTGTGGCAGAGCAAGGAATTAAAATTGGGTCTCCCAAGTCCTGATAGCTTCCCAACCATTGACCCAGGCTTCTGCTTACACACAGAAAAGCGTCCCCCTTCTCCCTAATTTGAAAAACAAAAAAGAAAACAGAAAAGAAAATACTGAGCAGGCTGCCTACATCCAAATTTTGTTATTAAAAATGTGGTTTCTCTTATCAGGCTGTTTGGACTATTTCTGGTTTTGACTGAGCTGGAGGCATCAGGGTTGCAATTTCCTGCCAAACACAGCAGCAGCCAGTGCAAAAGCAGCAAAGGAAATAATATGAGCACAGGATGTAACAATAAAACAAGAAATCACTTCACTCCCTTTTCAGGTGATTGTACTTGTGTTTCATTTGGAGCGGCTGCCATTAGGCATTATCTGTCCTCTCATTTTCAGTAAGTGCATGTATGTATTTACATTTATGATGTTAAACGCGGAGCAATCTGGACAGCAGCCCATAAGAGCAGGCCAGGTTACCTATTTTCAGCTAAAAGTAATCATCAAGGAGGCATTAAAGATTGTGGGAGAGGATGCCAGGAGTCCACTATACGCTGGTGTATGGTCACTTACAGTCTCTCGTCATTTAGGTTCATGTGCTCCCATTATCAGAAACCATCAAACCACCTTATGTTATATATGCTTTCAGCTAGGGTGAAATCATGAAAGAAATCCCAAACATCGAAACAGCTAACAAAGCAAGTCTGGCCACTTTTAGGGTTTGTCTACACTACCCGCTGCATCAGCAGGCAACGATTGATCCAGCAGGGGTCGATTTATCGTGTCTAGAATAGACACGATAAATCGATTACTGAGCACTCTCCCGTCGACTCCAGTACTCCACCAGAACGAGAAGCGTAAGCAGAGTCGACAGGAGAGCGTCAGCTGTCGACCTACTGCAGTGAATACACCGCAGTAAGTAGATCTAAGTAAGTCAACTTCAGCTATGCTATTCACGTAGCTGAAGTTGCGTATCTTAGATCAACCCCGCGCGGTAGTGTAGACAAGCCCTTAGATAGCTCCCAAATCTCAGGTGCCGTACATAGAAGTGAAGAGCCATCATTACCTTCCAAGTCATTATTTACTTGGGACACAAAGCAAAGGCCAAAGGGGAATATTTTTCAGACTGAATAAAACATAAATAGTTAAGATGATGTGTGGGGGCACATCCAGTCACACATCCATGGCTCTGGAAGGTCTCTACAGTGGTGACTGTACTAGGCGGGGATAGAGGGGGGTTATACATCATCTCACAGCTCTAGTGGTTCTCCTGCTACAGCATCCACTTCTGGTCCAACCCTCACCTTGGATCTGCAGAGGCTACTGAGGGTGGCTGCTCTGTGGTCTACCATGGAGATGTCCAGCTCACAGCCTGCTACACAGCTAGGTACTGCACTGATGGATTTGGCTTTTAAGTTACAGTATCTTGTGTCCTTTTCCCCCCTTCCATCTATATATTAAATGTTTTAAAAAAGCTGGGAATGTAAAGAAATAGAATGAACTTTCCCTTTGCAGCCTGCATCACATCGGTTTAATCACAATTACACTAATAGTAACAATAATTTGTTATTTCACATCAAATTCCGTCCCACTCCCTGAACATTAATGGGAGTTTGGGGAGCACAAAGAATTCAGGATCAGGTGCTTACTGTAAAAAAGAGGCCAAAATAAATTTGCTTGGAGGTTAATTTTTTGGGGATCGATTAGTTTGAAGAATCATGTGCTCTAGAAACATTGGGTCACGTTTGCAGCAGCAGATATAGCTGGTTTTGCAGCTTTCCAACTGACGAATAATCCAGGACATAATGAATTCAGCTGCCATTTAAAACAGAAATTTGCTACGGATTTCAACTGGAGCAGGATGGAACTAGAATACAGTGGGGCGGAAGACCAGGTTTTATTGTTCTCCCTAAAAACCATGTTCGATTGTGGGGAGTTGTCCAGGATGATGGCATTTCACAATTTAAAAATCTCACAGAATAGATGGCACAGAATATACACCCATATCTTGAAAGATAATGACATTAATCTCTCCTTTCTTAGTGTATTTAATGCGTGCAAAAAGTACATGTGCACAATCCTTCTCCAACTGTCTTCTTGTTATTATTCCAACGTGACTCTTCAGAGCTGCTGAGATCTTATATGTTACTTCCTTTTTGGAGGATCAGATATATTGCATTAGAAAACATGCAGAAAAAGTTCTAGGGCATGAAATTAATTTTCACACACTTTTATCTGGGTCAGCGTTTCTACTGACTCTGCAAATACTTTACTTTTTTATCAGCTTTTTTTTTTTAGTTAACACCCCCCTCCCCACTGTTCATTAGAACTTAAGTCTGACATTCACCTGAGCTAAAGTTTAGTCTTGCTGGGTAACTCCTCAACAAAGGCAGGATTTTTGGCTTTTGGTTTTCATTACAAGGTTAAACACTTACTACATGTCTGGATTGATTCTTGTATCCAGGAAATTCTTAACATGTTACCTTTGTTTTGAAGAAATGCGCTTTCACACCTCTGTTGTGAGGCTTACAAATGACAGCTAACAATGGCTAGGAAGATGGTAAGCAGAGACTGCTTGCAGTGAAAAATGCACTTGTGTCACTATTATCCCCTTCTTCCACTTCCCTGTAGGATGATCAGATGTCCCGATTTTATAGGGACAGTCCTGAAATTAGGGACTTTTTCTTATACAGGCGTCTATTACCTCCCACCCCCGTCCCGATTTTTCACACTATTTGGTCACCCTACTTCCCTGCCACCCTGCACCTGTTGGTTTCATCCACTTGTTGGGCCTTGTTGAAACCAAGATGGTAAATTATTTGGCACTGCAACTGTCTTTTTCTTTATGCTTGTACCGAAGCCAACACAATGACTCCCTGGTCCCTCACTGGGTGCTGAAGATGCTAGTGTAATAAAAGAAAAAGAAAAGAAAAGAAAAGGAGAAGAGAAAGATATCAGCAGACAAAGGCTGGATTCTGTTCTGGGAGTGATCTGCTGCAAAGATCTTCATGTGACACATCCACCTCCTGTGGACATAAGGGAAGTGGGGAAGATGTGCTCTAACGGGCACAGCCTTTGAAACAACACAGTTTGGAGTTGTGGCAATTCAGAAAATTCACTGGAAACTCAAGCCGACAGCTGAAAGGAATTTATAAGAGGCAGGGAAGACTAATTAACTTGCAATGAAAACAAAGAGCTAATGAGCTGGCTCTCAAGTGCTTTTCAGGATGCAGTTCCTTTAATTCTGAGAGATGCTCTTGCATATTTTGTTGGTGTTGCAGCATCCGGAAGATCTAAATGCTGCCCAGGAGCCTGATTAACAAGTGTGCTTCTGCTGAAAGCTGGTTTAGCATTTTGGCAAGGCTCTTGCTTCATAGGGGAATCAGCACACAACCAGGAACAGTGTGTGCACACGCCTGAATTTCAAGGGCCATGAGCAAACTGCCTAATGCTGCTGATCTCTTTCCTGACTGCTGCAGGGCTCAAACTGGCAGAGTCAGACCCAGAGGGTCATCCTGGCTCTAATCTATGTCAAGGAGCAACAATTTTTTCATTTCCCCCCAACAGAGGGCTGAGAGTAGGAAAGTGAATAATACACCTCTATCCCAATATAACGTGACCCGATATAAGGTGGGTTCGCATACAATGCGGTAAAGCTCCAACATGCTGCTCTGAGCAGCGTGTTAAGGGTGCTGGGCTGGAGCCAAGGGGTTGGATAAGGGGCAGAGGGTCTTTGGGGTGGTCAGGGGCTCCCCCCCGCCCAGGGTCTGGGAGGCAGGAGCTGTGGGGGGGCACTTTTGAGGGCCCCGCAGTCCCAGAGTGGCCCAGGGGATTAGCGGGGGGCAGGGAGCAGCCCGCTCCACTTCCCTCACCCCAGCCCCAGGATAAGGTAAAATTTTGCCATTTTAGGCCCTGTCTACATTAAAGAAATTTGCACCAGTGTAGCTACATCCTGCAAACCCCTAGTGTAAGTGCACTGTACTGGTGTGAAGCCAGGCTTGACCTAGTGACACTTTGGTAGCAGGTGGAAGGAAGTCAGCTGCACTGATGTAAGCCCTGCTTTGGGCTGGTGCATTGTCCACGTGAAAGGCTTGTACTGGTGTAACTACAGCAATACAGGTACAGTGGTGCTAATTTCCTTCATGCAGGCAGGGCTCTAGATCCCCTCTCGCTCAGAAAATCTCCTTCACAATCCACAGATTAGTCACTCATTCTCCATCCAAAACAGTTTGTAATTTCTTCTTCTTAGTTCTCCTCCAACAAGCCCTATATATGAGGTAACAATTTGCTTAAGTCTACCTTGACATTTCTGACTGGCTAGGTGAAGTATACTACACTCCTCTCCTACAATACACATGGATCTGTGTCTCCTTCCCGCCCCCATATTTTTCAGAGGTAAATCAGAGAATTATAACCAATTATAGCTCCAAGTCAGGACACTTGCTGTAGCATGTGCCTAAGTGCCTTCCTGAGTCAGGGCCTATGCCTCCTTAATAATGGGCTTGGGGATCCAGTTATTGTGCTATTTTACACATTCTGGAATGGCCTCTCTTATATACTCTATTCAAGGTTTTAAATCCAGTTTTCAATGTACTAATTGGAAGACTGCTGGTGTACTATATTTTGACTTCTGTCTTATGTTGTGCATTAACTGATCGCTCGGAGCTTGTGATCTTTAGTGGAAGCCCCTTGAAAAACAAGATTGGATAGAATCACATTAAACAGAGAAAGGAAAATGAATTGCTAGCTATGCTGAAAAAACTAGGCCACGGTTCTCTTTACCAAGTCTCCCGGTATCTCTCAGACAGTAAAAGGATATGAAGATCCTCAAGATATGCACACACTGTTACAATGTCTGCTGATTAAAAGCTGGCTTACAGTGCTTAGTAAATTTAAGGCATTAGCAGTGAATTTTAAAATTATACAGTCATTAGTAATTTTAAAGGAAACCTTTCATAAACACCATGCTGCTCATTTAATTCCTTTTCTAGCTCTCTCTACTCATGCAAGATATGCTGCACGAAGGTCTTGTGGAAAACATGGTGTTTAAAACATGATTCTTGGGTTCAAATTAAAATAATCATTATTCTAGGATGGACCCAAAGAATCAGCAAAAGTATCCTTCTTAACTGGCTGGCTGAATGAAACCCATCTACCTAGAAAGATGCTTATACAGAAATAGACTGTATTTTCAAAACAAATATGTTCCACATTCTGGCTTTTTACTTTGATCAGGTCCATCTGGGCTGGAAAAACTTCACCTGGAGCTGATCTAGGAAAGGCTGAGCTCTGCCTTGTCCCCCCTCTGTGCCTTCCCTCCTCTCTGTGGCTGGAGGGACCAGCAGGAACTCATCCCCTCTTTTCCTCACATCATGTGAAGAGCGGAGATGTTGGGTGGCTTTATTTATACTGCACCCATCACCTGTGTTTTGAGCGGCACAGCACCTCACAAATGTTAGTGAATTTTACACGGAGAGGTAGGAAAGTATTATTACCCCCATTTCGCAGATGAGGCACAGAGAGATTAAGTGACTTGCCCAGGGACACAAAGGAAGTCTGTTGCAGAGTGGAGAACTGACTCTGGGTCCTGTGCCTCAACCACAAGGCTCTCCTTCCTACCACGTCATCTATCTCCAGGATCACATGAGCTCTTGGGAGGACTGAGGGAATCTCCACATTTAAAATGCCTATTGTGATGGTATATATTATACACATACACTTACCGCTGACTTCAATGCATAGATCTGGCCATTGTTCTCATAGGAAGTTCAAGACACAACACAGTTTATACTACTTAACAGGACTGTTTTACAAATTAGTTAAACACATGACACGCTATGTAAATTGAACTGACTCCCTCCTTCTGGATCCAGAAATGAATGGAGCCATGTTTACTTAGAAGGTGTCAGGGAACGTGCCTAGCGAAGCACAGAATATTTTGGAGGGTGAAGGCGGAGGCTTGAAATATTTTATACAGAGCCCTGCCATTGGGCGACATCCTTAAATGAAGCTCAGCAACCCTATAAATACTTCCTGGGTGGTTATAGCTCTCCCTTAGGCTTGTCCTTGGTGTGTTTTTAAAGTGGTTTATTAAATATCAGTCATAACTTTGCTATCTGGTGGGTCTCTTTGGTGATGTTCTATGACATATTCCCCATTAACTGGAGAACAGTACAGTAATACTGACATTCCTCGCTGTCCACATGGGAACTGAACCTGCTGAAGATTACATTTAATTCAGAGTGGGGATTATTTATAATTCAGAGTTATCCTTTCATACATGTTCCAGACCGCCAGACATGTGAATGCATCGGTGGTCTAAGCAGAAGCCTAGGAACTAGGATCTCCAGTGTTCTGGTCCCAGTTCTGTCAATGGCTCCCATCTGTGATCCTAGACAAGTTGCACTTTGAACCTCAGTTCGCTCATCTGTAACCTGGGGATTTACCTACCACACACGGGCATTGCAAGGATTTGCTTGATAGTGCTCTGAGATTCTCTGATGGACGGTGCTATGCCATCAGCACAAAGAAAGGCCACAATCCTTCCAGCTGTTCAATGGGACTCCGCATGAGTGCAGGGGTCCAGCACATGGAAGTCAATGGGGCTGCACTCAGGCACTCCACTCCTGTCCCTGTGGAAAACCTGAAGCATGAGGAGCTATGTCTGTAGCACTTGGATAATGAACAGTGCCAGGGGCTATTACTTGTGGAGGAGACTGCCCATACAACATTATTTCAGCTCTCAAAGGCTTACCCATTAAGCTTATTGGGGAAGCGTTACAAAGGCCTTCAAAACATGAGCAGTTTGCAATGACACTGGTAAATCAAAGAGTGCAAAAATGCCCAGATATACAGATCTAGGGGGCCAAATTCTACCACTATTCACAAGCTTGAAGCTCCCACTGGTGTCGCTGTGATGCAGGGATATGAAGGCAAAGTTTGGCCCTCAGACTTTTCACAAGTTTGCTGCAGAACTTACAATTCCATTTTAAAGTTTCTAGCCTATAGCTTGAGAAGTCACCGCGCCATCAGATTCAAGCTCTTATTGTAGGGTGAAGACAAGGTAGGAGTTTATTGTTGGTGAATGCAAAGAGGCAGCAGCCTTTTCTGTTAATCTACCTAGGCAGATGTGGTGGTGTTCATTTATTTTTAATTAGAATGTGTATGTAAATATAGGTGAAAATTAGATGCAGCCCTCTGGCATCTGGCAAATTATCAGTGCAGCCATACAGCATCTGGCAAAATTACCATCCCAGCCCTGCGGCTCCTGGCAAGCTACCAGCTTGACCCTCCATGATGCAAAGGTCCTGGATCTAGCAGCTGAAGATAGACTGAATATTTATTTGGTTTTAATTCATGTTAAAGCATCTCAATGACATGCTGATAGATGCTTGAGAAATTAAACATTAATAATCCCTCCATTTCCAAAATAGCTTTTACGATTTAAATCAAGTGTTGCCAAATTCACCCGGCCTCTCAGAAAACACTCCAGGTTACAACTTCAGCTATCAATAACAACACCACTTTGTACATTTCTGATCTCAAAGTGCTTCACAAATATTAATCAGTCTCCATGAAAACGCTCTGAGGTAGACACATATGGAGGCACCGAGGCCTGGTCCACACTACAAACTCAAGTTGATTTAACTACATCGGTCAGGGTTGTGAAAAATTTCATGTCCTGTGCGACACAGTTAAGTCAACCTAAGCCCCGGTGTAGACACTGCTAGGTCGATTAAATAATTCTTCCATTGACTAGCTACTGACTCTAGGGTTGCCACTTTTCAAATGGCTGCTAACTGGATGCCCAAGGCCCTGCCCCCTTCTCGGTCTCTTCCTCATAAGACTCCACCCCTATACCACCTGTACCCCACCCCCACTAAAAAAAAAAAAAAAAATAGACAAGAGGGCTTGTCAAATGGCACCTGGACACACAAGTCGAGACCTGAACTGCCCAGGTGAAAACCAGACAGGTGGCAACCCTAACTGCTTTCAGAAAGGTGGATTTACTACAGCGATGGAAAAACCCCTTCTGTTGCTGTAGTCAGTATCTACACCACAGCGCTGCAGCTGTGTCACTGTAACATTTCTAGCACTGACATACCCTGAGATATTAGGTTACTTGTCCACAGGACACGCAGCAAGCAAGCAGTGTAGCTGGGATTAGGACCCAGAGTCCTAAATCTCTGTTCCTCCACAGCCTACTCACAAGACTACACTCCCTAAAAATGGCAAAAATGTGTGAACCTCTCCGCCCTAAATATCACTGCCTCAGAATAGTGTTAACTTCAGAGCCTAGCTAACACCATTAAAATGCTATTGTTTAAAAGAACCGCAGAGGGATGGAAATCTCTGAAAAATGAGAGAATGTAGAGACAGCTGAGCTGAAAAGTCTTGTCTTAGTAATAAAAGCATGGGTGAGTTACTTTTCATGAAAATATTTGCATGTACCCCTGCTGATTATTCCTCACTTTAAGTCACTCATCTCTCTTTATGACATAAGAATCCAGGGTCATTTGCTCTTCTTTCTGATCTCTGCAGTGCTTGGAAAGAGATTGCTGGCCCTGAAAGCATTGGTTTGGGGAGAGCTGTTAAGGCCCCAATACAGGAAAACATCCTTAATCAGTGCAGGATGTAAGCACATGCCTAAAGTTAAACATGTGCTTATATCTTATTGACTTCAATGGTTCTTAAGCACATGCTAATGGCTGTCCTGTTTCAGGCCTGAAATCCCTTTGCAAGTCTTCCAAATGTGATTTTTGCCCCTGTCCACCTGCTTATTACCAACTCTTGCTTATTCATAATGGTTAACATAAGAATGGCCACGCTGGCCATCTAGCCCAGTATTCGGTCTTCCAACAGTGGCTGGTGCCAGATGCTTCAAAGACAGATGTGACCAACCTGTGGTTCTGGAGCCACACGCGGCTCTTCAGAAGTTAATATGTGGCTCCTTGTATAGGCACCGACTCCGGGGCTGGAGCTACAGGCTCCAACTTTCCAGTGTGCCGGCGGGTGCTCACTGCTCAACCCCTGGCTCTGCCACAGGTCCTGCCCCCACTCCACCCCTTCCCGCGCCCTTGCCTGAACCTGCTATGCCCTTGCTCCTCCCCCTTCAAGCCTCCTGCATGCCACGAAATAGCTGATCGTGAGGTGCGGGGAGGGGAGCTGCCGGTGGGCAGGAGGCACTGGGAGCGGGGGTAGGGGGGAGCTGTTGGGGGGCTGCTGACGTATTACTGTGGCTCTTTGGCAATGTACATTGGTAAATTCTGGCTCCTTCTCAGGCTCAGGTTGGCCAACCCCTGCTTCAGAGGGAGTGAGCAGAACAAGGGTAATTATCTAGTGATCTGTTCCCTGTCATCCAGTCCCAGCATCTAGCAGTCAGAGGTTCAGGGACACCCAAAGCATGAGATTGCATCCCTGACAATCTTGGCTAATAGCCATTGGTAGCCCTATCCTCCATGAGCTTATCTAATTTTTTTTTTTAGCCCAGTTATAGTTTTGGCCTTCACAACATCCCCGGCACTGAATTCAGGATGACATTGCGTTGTGTGAAGAAGTACTTCCTTATGTTTGTTTTAAACTTGCTGCCTATTAATTTCATTGGTGACCCCCGGTTGCACAATTCTGATGGAGGAAATAACTATATTGGTGACAAAATGGGGTAGGAAGAATACACTTAAATTTGGAGTCATCTGGATACATTAATGACGTAAACACATACATGACATTGCATTGCTATAACAATATACTGTTTGGATGACATTTGTAACTAGATACCCTGAGTATTCGATCATACATTGGCTCTTTCCTGTGGCCAAAATTAAAAACAAAACAACACAACCCTGGGGACAAAAGTGTAAAGCCACAGACTTGTATGTTTGCATTCCTCTGTCTTGATATCAGTAATAAGAATGTGTATTCATTTACATCTCTTGTTCATTATTTTGTTTGTTGTACTTTGTTTTGCATTTTTCTTGGAAAAAATAATTTAAAAAATGAAATATGAAGCATTTGATTTTGAATGCTGGAGTCCAGGCATTGGCTCCTGGTGCTACAGCAGCTTAAGTTCATGGCTTCTGAAATAAATTCCAACATGGTGTGCGGGGACACTGAACGCAAGATGATAAACTGAACGTTGCCATGTTCAGGTCTGAGATCCTGTGACATGCCAGAGCAAGCCAAACACGAATGCTTATGCCATGGAAAGCCAGGGATCCAGCTTTTCACTGCTGTAAACAGTATTGTTTTAAGCATTTATACAGTTTGCTGGATATCAGACCCTAAATCAGGCCTGGATCATCCAAGATGTTTCTGCATGTGGAAGAGACCCTGCTTTAGCCAAATTCTCATGGCGGCAGGGAACCAGAGAGGAGCGTGAGGGGGAAATGCCAGTTTTTGGTGTGTGAGAAAACCCCGGTACACAAAAACTCAGTAAAGTGAGTTTTGGACTCTTCCTCATTCTGACTTAGTCTCTGTGTGTGTGGGGGAGAAAAACAACAAAACAAAAATATTTTATACTTGAGCTATATATAATAATATAACTATATAGCATATATGTTAGGGTTTAAGAGGTCATTCTTCAGTGTAAGGAGACTTCCATTTTCTTTTAAATAATTACATCTAAACAGGTTTTTAGCGGAGTCAATTTTTAATTTTGCAATTGCAATGGCCTGAATGAATGCACTAGTTTTACCAAAGGGGTTAAGCAACATTGTAAACAAAACTTACTGCCACGCTGGTTGATGAAAAACATCTAGTCCAAGGTGGCCTCTGCATATTCCCATTTGTGGCATTTAAACATTGGCTCCACTGAGCTCTGAGAACCTTCTGGAACCCAGTGCATTTTGGGACTGCACGAGGGCCCCTGGGGTTGAGAAGATAGATGAGGAAAGAGGGCACATGCTCTCCAGACAGGAAGGATGGTCCAGTGGCTAGCAGGCTAAACTGGGTTGTGGGAGAGAAGGTTTCAATTTCCTGTTCTGCCACAGACTTCTTGGGTGACCCTGGGCAAGTAACTAAGCCTGTGCCTCAGTTGCCCATATTTAACATGTACAAAGGGCTGTAACAAATAGCACTTTGCTGCCTCACACAGGTGTTGTGAGCATAAATACATTAACGACAGAGATGTGCAGCTACTACAGGATAGGGACCATATAAGTACCATAGATCGGTGGTTTTCAACCTGTGGTCCGCAGACCCCTGTGGATCTGCAGGCAATGTCTAAGATTTCCGAAGGGGTCCACACCTTCATTTGAAAATTTTTAGGGGTCTGCAAATGAAAAAAGGTTGAAAATCACTGACCTAGATAGATAGATGCCTTTTCCATGGCTCATTGAGGGTGTATGGAATGATCTTGGGTTGTACGTTCCAGTGAAAGAAGCAGGGAACTTTAAAAATGATGGAGGGGGAAGAGGAACAGCTTAACTTGTTGTATTCGATCTGTGAGACTTGTAATAGCAACATAAAGATGTGAGAAAGGGAAGGAGGCAGAGGATTAAAATCCAGGGCTGGGAGAGCAGAGAAGAAGATAAAAGACTGGTGGAGATGCCAATCCTTTAGGGGGAGAACAGCATTGGTGGGGGAGGGAAGTCACTGGGTTGATCTGAGAGGTAAAGTTCCATTTTGCCTCCTCTGTATGCAATTTTTCCGACTTTCTATTTTTGGATCTTGCAACATTATACAATATTAAATCATGCATAGCTAGAATAACAGCCAGCAGTGACCTGTTCCAGAATGCTTAGGGAACATCAAAAAATGACACAAGAGAAGAGGTGCTACATCATTAATATGCAGTTTTCATGACTGTCCTCTGCTTGTTGATGAGGGTCTGAAAATATTTTTTAACATTACGTAAAACTAAGATGTTTTCAGAAGAAATGGAGAAATCCAGTCTAGCTTTACATAGTCTGAATTATAACCCACCATTTCAGAATAACCACACAAAATTCAACCTTTATCTACATGCCCCTCAAAAGCCACACATTACACTCCACTAAGAGCATGTCAAGTGCTGTAACAGAAGCACCAAGATGCGGATGCTAATATAAAAAGTTTTACAAAAACCCAGAAGAGTTTTCATGAATAAACAAACCCTAAATTAACACGGTTTTTGGAAAGGAATCAGCCCCTCGACAGAAGCTACAATGCACGTAAATATTCCCCTATAGCGTCAGCCATTCCGGCACACCCACAGCGTGCTTGTGCTTAAGCACCAGAGAATGAAGACAACTAGACAAGAGTGGAAGCAATGACCCTACTTTTCATCACTCAGTCTGAGTGATATGCAAGAAATAAACAGCATCCATGGTGAATGATGAGAGATTAATACAAATCAAAGAATGACTGAAATTGAAGAGGCTATTCCCAGGTGACCACATTTAGAATGCATTGCAAGAGAGCTTTGTCCAAAATTTTCACTAGCTGCAGCTTCTGGAATCCTGGGCATACAGCCCACTGATTCAGTTACTCAGGCTCGGTTCTTTAAAACTTGTGTTGCTGTGAGTTTTTACTTGCTCTTCTTATTGTGCTTGGTTAATTGTGACTTGCCCCCACATCATATCAAATTATCCGGATACCAGGGTGACCAGCAATACGTCTGCGTGTGTGTGTGTGTGTGTGTGTGTGTGTGTGTGTGTGTGTGTATTATGAGTAACAGCAGTTGTAGTAATACATGAAAATATGAGCTGAAATTTTAAAAAACTTGAGCGCCTGAAACCAGGCAGCCAAATTCATATCTAGGCACCTAAATGAAAGGCTTGTTTTACCAAAAGTGCTGAGCACCCACAACTCCCATTGAACTGGAAGGGCTCAAGCCATTCATTCAGGTGCCTAAAGACAGATTTAGGTACCCAACTTTAGGCATCTACATTTAAAAATTCAGGCAACCATTTTTATCTTGACAAGACACTTCAAAAATATAATAGCAACAAAGGAGAAAGGAGAATGAGATGAAATGTAATCGCAAGAGCAGCTCAGGATTTCATGCATGTAAATCTGTTGAAGTCAGGATTCTATTCAGGCCTGTGAGGATACTTCCCAACCGATGCACGTTTTTCCTTGGAAATGTATCCCTCAGTTTGGTGGGAAACAGAAGGTGCATCTTCAATCACTTTAGTTTGGAGCAGCTCTTCTTTTAGTTCAAGTTATGTCACCAATAGTTTGAGGAGAACCAAATTTTGCTGTTTCTACAGAGGATTTCCTTTTTCTTGGTAATCTGTAGGCTCAGTCACATTCTGACCTACTGGAGATCTTCATCACCACCAAACCTGCTCCCATTGAAGTCAATGGTACTTTCTGCTATTGGCTTCGGTGGGAGTAGGATCAAACCCAGAATTAGGACCTTTACTGAAATAACCTAACTCATATCGACTTTGTACTTGGCTTCCCACAGAATCCTGTATCAGCCCGTATCTAAAACGCAAACTAAAATTCATTGAAGGAGCAAGAGACTGCTCATGGGGCACCCACCATTCTTCACAGATGGTAGCAGAGATGCAAGCATAGTGCAAAACAAGCTCAGGTGTTATTTATCACCGTGCTGTCCAAACCTGCTTAGATGACAGTGGTAAAATAGTGCTTTAGCTCTGGCTATGCTACAGCTTCTATTATCGTGGCCTCTGGAGTAGTTGCACAGATGAAGAATTAAGCGTCCAATTTCTGCCACTTTAAAGGCATTCTAAGATCAACATGCATCCTTGGATGGCCCAGCCATCTACTTGTTCTCTAGTTCTTCAGTAAATCACTTCAATATATTCAGAGCGCCTGGCGGTAATTCAGAGGTCTGGACCCAGCTCCCAGATCAGTCGATGCCCAAGAGCCTAAGGCCTTATCTTCAGTACAAAATGTTATTGTATTAGGACATGACTGTGAAGTGTCAGATTAGTTCACAAGATGCTGACTGTGGCTTTGCAGGTAGTGTTGAACAAGGACAAAATGTTCAGCATCATGTCAGCTGGTCATTGCTAAACCTTACTGGGACAAGGATTTAGCCATGAGTAGCTGACAGGATACTGACCATGACCTATTCTTGTTCTTCACTAACTGAAAATTCATGGTCACCAGAGCATTAGCTAACTCAACTCTCCACAGTGTCCTACCAGGAGAAAATTCTGTAAAGCAGATAAGTCCTTAGACACCTGCTTTACTGAGAGGTGGGCTACCCTGAGTCCACTTCAGCTTTGCTCTCCCGCCTCCAACAAAAGGAAATAATGAGTCTCGTAAGGAAACCAAATATCCTTTGAAATTTGACATGAAATTGGATTAAAAACACTGTTAAAAAAAAAAAAAAAAAGACAAATAAAGCAGAGAGCATTTTGATGTGTATCTGTGTCCTCCACTTTAGTGCCATTAGCAAGTCCAGAAGCAAGAAGAACATTAAAGACAGGCCACTTGTGATATACTCTGCATGCTTAAAACAGAGCTCTTATTACACTGGTGAAGGCAAGTTGCACAGAAAAAGGAGGCATTACACTTTATACAGAATAACCTTGTTTCTTCAAGTGTGGTTATACTCAAAGGGATTACGGTAAAATGAGCTCATTCTTACTTGAGCTGCCTGCTCCCTGGAAGGCATGTTATCTGCTTTGACCACCTAATCCCTCCCATTTTTTCCTTAACTTTTTCTTTGCCCCAAAGCCAGCTGTAGGAAAGAGCTGGATGCTAATTTCCTTGGTGCATCACCAGCTAAATTGCCCACTGATTCCCAACTGCTCATTGCTGGTGATGTAAAAGGCAGGAAGAGCACAGCTTAATTTTCAAATTCCGGACTGGGGAAAATATTGTCCCTCCTGCTTTTAGGGTGGAGACAAGCCAAAACAACTGGAAGACAGCTCAGGGGAGGGTCATGCAAATCCATGGCATTCTCCTTCCTCTGTGTCTCAATGGAGCTCCTCTGCCTGAGAGGGAGAACTGGCTTGTGGGTAAGGCACTGAACTGAGACTCAGGAGATGTGTATTCATTTCTTGGCTGTACTACAGACTTTCTGCATGACCTGGGAAAGTCTCTTAGGCCTAGATCCTCAAAGTGATTTAGGTGCCTAACTCCCATTTAAATCAATGAGAGTTAGTTGCTGAAATGCCGTTGAGGATCTGGGCCTTAATCGCTCTGCACCTCAATTTCTTCTTTCCTAAAATAGGGATAACAACACTTCCCTGCCTCACACGAGTGTCCTAAGGGTGGAACAATCAAATGTTGTGAGATGCTTACATACTATGGTGATCTAGATCTGTAGAGTCTGGACTCTGAAAGTGAGGGCTGGAGGTGGGGAGCAGCTGTTCACCGAGGCATGTGCGCTTATTGAGCCAATATATCCAATCAGGAGTCAATGAACCTTCAAACAACATTAATGCCTACAGATGGCAGCCTATGGCAGCATGGGACTATGATGTTGGGAGAGGGGATGGCCAAGATCCATGCCAATCTTTAGTTGTTCTCTGGTTAAAGGACACCCCCTACCTGCCCATTTCACAGGGAAGGGGCAAACTCCAATGATGGTCAAACTAATGACAAATCACATGATTGTCAAACTGGAAGGAACATGAAACAGACTGGCTACTTGGCGCTCTGGGACTGAAGGTCTTTTCAGCCTTCATGGTATCATTGGACTGGAAGGGACCTTGAGAGTCATCTAGTCCAGTCCCCTGCACTCATGGCAGGACTAAGTATTATCTAGACCATCCCTGACAGGTATTGGTCTAACCTGCTCTTAAAAATCTCCAATTATGGAGATTCCATAACCTCCCTGGGCAATTTATTCCAGTACTTAACCACCCTGACAGTCAGGAAGTTTTTCCTAATGTCCAACCTAAACCTCCCTTGCTGTAATTTAAGCCCATTGCTTCTTGTCCTATCCTCAGAGGTTAAGAACAACCATTTTTCTCCCTCCTCCTTGTAACAACCTTTTATGAACTTGACAACTGTTATGTCCCCCCCCCCCCCAGTCTTCTCTTTTCCAGACTAAACAAACCCAAATTTTTAAATATTCCCTCATAGGTCATGTTTTCTAGACCTTTAATCATTTTTGTGGCTCTTCTCTGGACTCTCTCCAAGTTCTCCACATATTTCCTGAAATTGGTACCCAGAACTGGACACAATACTCCAGCTGAGAGCCTTTCACCCTCCTGTTGCATCTCTTTTAGACCCTACTACGATGGACGTAGTGAGAGGAGGCAGGAGAAAGAGGAATGACCTGTCAGCATGGGGCATGAAGCTCTGAATCCCAGCAAGAGAATTCATTCATATACCAAGTGCAGTAGCTAGAGCGCTGTTGGACATGGTACACATGTACTCGTAGTATGAAAGAGAGAGTATTTTAATCAGAAGTCAGTAAATCCATTTACTCATGTATGAATATCAGTGACAGCACAGCAGAAGTTTTGGAAACCTTCACGATCCATCGCTAACTTTGAGCCTCAGCAACTAACCTTCCCGTGATCTGTCACACACCATCCATCCATTTTTTTCCACTGGTCATCCCCTACTAGGAGGGCCTTCCATCATTCTTTCCATAATACTTTCTCAAGGGGATTTCTATCTCTATGCCTAATGCGGCCAAAGTACATAAATTTGCATCGGACATCAGTGTCTGCTTCTATCCAATAATATTTCTAACAGTCTTTTTTTCCAACCAGGAGATACACAAGAGTCTTTGCCAGCACCGCATTTCAAAAGCTTCAATTTTCTTCTTGTCTGCAGCATTAACTTTTCACGATTCACATCCATAAACTGCTATGGAAAAAAAATCAGGCTTTTCACCAGTTGCACCTTCGTACATGTTGAAATGCTCCAGTTTTCCCATACTTTCTTAAGGGAGGCTATAGCTGAGCACATCATCCCTAGTCTTCTATTGGAACAGCCTCTTAGGTTGCATATATATATGACCTCAGAAAATTAAACTTGTGGACTGCCTGTACAGCTTGTCCACAACATTGTGATGTTTGCTTACATCCTGTTTTTGCTAGTTGTGTCAACGTACATGCATTTTATTTTTGTCGCATTCAGGAATAGTCCATATTCCTCATTAACTGTTTTTGCAGACTCCGACATTTGTTGTGTTGCATCAGTGGTTGTAGAAAAGAGCATTGTGTCATCAGCAGGTCTGAAGTTGGTTAAGTGGCGTCCACCAGTGGAAATCCCAGTCCTTCCACTTCCTCAAAACTGTCCCAGGCTTGTCTCATAAGAAATTCTGTGTACATGGTAAAGAGGCTTGGGGACAAAATACACCCTTGTCTTACACCCTGTCTTATGGAAACCCAGTCTCTGTGGCCTACTGAGGTTTGCACTGTGGTCTGTGGTTGGTAGAGACTTGCAATGAGCTGAATGAGATGGTATGTAATCCTGAAGTCTGCCAGTGTCCTTCAAAGACAGTTGTGTCAGACAATATCAATGCTTTTGAGTCATCAATGAAGCACATGATCAATGGACAATTGTACTCTCTGCATTTTTCAATGGATATTTGTGATTTGGTCATATGTGGCTCAGCTCTCTCTGAGACCAGCTTACTGTGGTGGTAGTTCTGCTTCTATCCTTTGCTTCTTGTGATCCTGGATTATGAAGAATGGGAATTTTGCTTGCGTACATGATCTGTGAGATGGCACGATATTTACTACATTGTTATGTGTCTCCCTTCTTTGATAAGGGCAGAAAAATTCCTTTCATTTGGTTCTCCAGTGTAACAATTCTGCAGGTATGTTATCTACCCCTAGTACTGTCCTATAAGAAGTCCCCAGTAGCACTTATATAACTTCTGTCCAGAATGTGTGTAAAGCATTGGCACAGGTGAAAAGAGAACAACCCCCAACAAAACCTGGAATAAACTGAAAACCATTATGCTTGAAGCTGCCAAAGCACACATCCAGGAAAGTCAGAGTTGGTCCGCACAATGGTTAACTGAGACGGTGTTTGAGCTGGTGGAAAAAGGATGCAGAGTGGAAGAGAATGGCTCCGAAGGAGAGAATATAAGGAACTGAGCACACAGACTAGACGAGACAAGAACGAATATATAACAGTATAACGTATGGAACTCGAGAATTATAAAGAGTAATTATACAAAAGGTATGTTCATGTGGGCAGACTGTTTACCAAAAGGTTTTCTCTGTGACCAAACTTAATAAAAGATCATGATGGCAGAGCCTGACTGAGGGTGATGATATTAAATACAGGTGGAGAGATTACTGTGTCAATCTGTATGTCTCACCAGAGCCACTCATAAAAACAGGATGACAGAAAAGAGCGTGGAGCCGGAGCCATCAATCCTGCGAGAGGAAGTGGTGAATGCTATTTAATTGAAAGCCTGAGCAAAATTTAGAAAAACCACATGCAGACCCGGCTGACTTACTGCAACTTAGCCTTGGACAAACTGTTTAACCTTTGTGCCTCAATTTCCCCATCTCCCCACAAAAGAGAGATAATACTACCTTCGACTTAGTAAGGTTGTTGTGAGGCTTAACTGGTTTAACGTCTCTAACTCACATTGATATCAGAGGCAAACACTACAGCAAAGGCAAATCATTTGCAAATTAGCTGTAACTTTACAGGAAGGTGGGGACAAGTGTGTAGGTTGCATTGCTTTGGTTATGAATCTGCTTTGTTACAGAATTTAGCTTGGAGCGTATGACAAATATACAGCTTGGGACCCGTTGACTAGCTGGTGCTTCAAAACTGTCAATTATAGGCAGGCTGTTTGACCCTCCAGCTAGATGTGCAGTGCAACTTCAGAAAGAGAGAAGAAAGAAACTGCCTTGTTCATATTCATAATATTAATAATAATACTAAATGAAACTTGAAGGCATGTTATCTGCTGTTGCTCTTGCCCTTTTGCATAGTGAGCAAGTCATAAATATTTCAGGAAAGAGCCCAGAAAACTTGCAAGATTGGTCCTAGCCCTCTATAGCATTAATGAGCAGGTCATTAATAGTTGATGAGACAGCTGTGGCTGGAGCTAGGGGAGGCAAGAATAGAAATGTCTGCCCATTTAGTACAGTATAAGAATGGCAGGATCCCTTCATCAATTACCCCTATCCGAACATATCAACGCTGTTCCTTACTTATAAAAGCAATATGACAAGTTCAATTTACTCAGCACACATGGTAAGGTCCCAATCCTCATTTGTGCAAAGCTCTCCTAGACCTGAGTGTTCTCGGAGCATTAGCTATTTACTTGTTCTGAGCTGCACCTGATGAGCCAAATTCAGACTGACTGTAGGCAGGTGTCGTTCCACTGACGAGAGTAGTTGCATCAGTTTACACTGGTTTTGAATTGGACGCTCTGTGCAGAAGAGAGCCAACTGAAATACCTTTATCTTCAGATATTTCCACATCTGACCCTTAAAGTCAGGACCTTTCATGGTGAGCGTTCAGCTCCCATCCCCCAACCATTTCCAAACTATCCCAGACAAAAATCCCACTGGGATGTAAGCTGGACGCCAGAAGAGACCACCATGATCACCTAGGCAGACTTACTTGCAAAGTACAAGCTATAGAATTTCACCCGGCACTGAGCACAGTAATTTGTGGTTGCACTAGAGTGTGGGTTCTCAGCCTTGGAGTTGCAACCCTTGGTGAGGTTCCAAACTGGTTTCAGGGGCTTGCAACCATCTTCCGTCTTTAGGGCTAGATGGGAAGGGGGTTCTGAAAGATTTTTCTGTTGCTAAAAGAGAGCCATGGTATGGAAAAAATTGAGAACCACTGAATTAGAGCATCTCTTTTAAAGTCATCCATCGTTGGTTTAAAACCCCAAGAGATGGAGGCTTTACTACATCTGTAATCTGTTGCCATGGTGGTATCCACTTGTTGGTTGCCCTCACTTGTAAAAATTTACCTTTGATTTCTGGTTTGAAATGTTCTGATTTCAGCTTCCAGTCATTAGATCCTGTTATACCTTTGTTCACTAGATTGTTTCAGACCACGGATCGTTCTTGCAACCCTCTCCAAGTTTTTCCAACATCCTTTTTAAAGCACGGACACTAGAACTGAACATAGTATTACAGGACTGGTCTCCCTGTAATACATGTATTACTGTAATACTCTGTATACAGAGGTAATACCCACTGCCCTACTCCTACTTGATATTCCCTTCTTTATACAGTCATGTGCATTTGCAGTGGCCCTGGAAAGTACTAAGCACTCTTAATTTCCATTGAAGTACAAGGGATTTGAGGGTGCTCAGTACCTGGAGGCATTAGACTCGTAGGGAGGATGGGTATGATTCAGCATTTCCTATTTGTGCAAAACTCTCCTTTCTCTGAATGGACGTTTTACTCAACTAAGGAATGAAGAATCAGGCCCTGTACACTAACAGCAGACTGCCAAAAGATGTATTTGCAGGTTTGTTTTAATAACAGAAACATGTCCTGGCCATTAGCTCAAATACAGCCCAGGTTGTCAGAGGACAAAAGTTGTAACTACCTGACGGCCACTCAGAGGCCCATCTGACAAGAATTTGGGGACCTCAACCGATTCCCACTTGACCAGAGAGTGTACATCAGTGGTAGGCAACCTGCGGCCTATCAGGGTAATCTGCTGGCAGGCCATGAGACAGTTTGTTTACATTGACAGTCCACAGGCACGGTCGCCTGCAGCTCCCAGTGGCCATGGTTCACTATTCCTGGCCAATGGGAGCTGCAGGAAGTGGCGGCCACCAGCGGATTGCCCTGATGGGCTAGGTTGCCCACCACTGGTCTTCATTGTTAACATCAATAACTACAACTGGTGTGAAAACAGGCCATCTCAAAAGACAGGCCAAGAACTGAATGGGCAATGAAACTGACCTGCATTCTCGCTCCTAGGAGACGTTCCTTCCAGGTTGTTAGCAGGGCAGCGTGGGGAAGCTTTCATTGTTGCTGGCTGAGCTGTACTTGTTCTGAAGCTACACCAAGCACTTTGGTGGAAGGCTATCAATTCAGAACCTTTCAGGAGCTCTAGGTTAATTAGGAAGAACGTAAAAAAAGAGGGAGTTTTCTTTGCAAAACTATTGACCAGCTTCTGGTCTCTGTTATACCAGTGCAAATCTGGAGTTACTCTGGTACAACTGAGTGCAGCATTTGGCCCAGTGTTTTGCAAACAAAACAAAACTAATTAAGATTTGGACTAAGAAACCCGCATGTGCATGTTGAAAAGGCAGAGCAAGAATGTTCTCTTCTCATCCCTCCCCCACCAAAAATAATTATACCCTAAACAGCATTTTCAGGTAAGATTTTGTGCTCCTCTGTATGAGCACTGCTATAAAATTAGCTACTTTCTAGTTTTAAACAAAAATAGTCATCTTCCTTCCACATTAATGAGGCCCTACCTGTCAAGTTTCAGTACAGAAGAGAGGTGTTTTGGTTTTTTAAATCCTCGATGTATAAAGCCCTTTAAAATAGGAATTTATTATTGTACATTTCTAGTAAAAATTACTTGAGTACAAAAATTATCACTTGGACCAAATAATAACATGCATAATTAGCAACAAAGTCACAAGAGCTTCCCCTTAAAACCTATGGGAAGTAACATTTTTCGTATTTTAAGTGTGGAATCTCCTAAATTGATTATAACCTTTGATTTGAAGACTTTAATACATTAAAACTGTTTAAATCACATTGGGCTGAAACTTTGCCTACAGAAAAAATGGTCAAGCCCAGATGTGTGTGGGTTTTTTACAAATAATAAAAAACAATATTTACATCTTTGAAAATAGATTTTTAGAGTTACTGAACAGCCAGAGAAGTTTAATAACTAAAAATGTCATCTAACACAGTGGCTCTCAGTCTTTCCAGACTATTGTACCCCTTTCAGGAGTCTGATTTGTCTTGCATCCCCCAAGCTTCACCCTTAAAAACTACTTGCTTACAAAAATCAGACATAAAAATACAAAAGTGTCACAGCACACTATTACTGAAAATTTGCTTACTTTATCATTTTTACATTATTTCTATTACAATGGATTTTATATTGTACTTACATTTCAGTGTATTGTACATAGACCAATATAAACAAGTCATTGTCTGTATGAAATTTCAGATTGTACTGACTTTGCTAGTGCTTTTTATGCAGACTGTTGTAAAACAAGGCAAATATCTAGAGGAGTTGATGTACCCCCTGGAAGACCTCTGTGTACCCCCAAGGGTACATGTACCCCTGGTTGAGAACCACTAACCTAACTGACTTCAGATGCTTTTTAACCGGCCTCCTATATTCATATTATAACTGCTTTATTTTACAACAAACATAATGAGATTCACTGATATGAATTTGGGGGTAGGGGGTTCATAAGTGTCCGGAAGGGTGTGTTATTAACCATGCACACTGCTGGTTTTTCAGTTCTTTGTAGGTGTACTGTTTTGCTTACAGATTTTAAAACGCAGCAAACCGCCAATGATGCTCGGGCAAGCCAAAAATGTATCTAGTTGGCACCAAAGAGACTCAACTGGTTAGACCAAAAGGCAAGCGATATTTCAGAATGAGTAGTCTGGACTTTGAAAAAGAGTCATAATGAACCATGTCAATGCACAGTCCCTTTTGCTCTGTTGTGCAGGCCAGCTGTAACATTCGAGCAGAAGAATGGTCTCCCAACTGATCTATGCCAGAAAGCTAGCGTGGGGGAGGTTTTTCAGAAGGAAGCTAGTGCAGTGCCTAGCTGAATGAAACAAGTGGGATGCCAGCATAACATTACAGCATGAGGTAACTGCCTCCATCTAGAGATCCAAAAAGGAGGGGTGAGGGGGGAAGGGAGAGGAGAGGAAAGAAGTGGAATTCATCTCTCCAGTGGTGTTAACAAAAACAGACTGATTTCCAAAACCACCTCATTACTGAGAAAAAGCATGACACAAAGCTGTGAACCAGTCGGACCAAATCTTACCTAGCAAAAGGCACTGCTGATACCCAATCTGTGAGAGTAAAGGATGCATCAGATATAGGTTTTTTGACAAAGTGATACTATAAAACATCCATGATCACTTAGCAATTTATGTTTGCTACTGTGCTGTACACCCGTGGTCCCTAGGAAACTCTTAGAGAATCTTCCTACTCCAAAATCACATTCCTCCTACCACTTGTGCTTACAGGAGAACCTGTTTGCAGTAGAGTGCCTATGCCACAGAGGTTTTGATTCCAGACAGCAGTGGTATGGCCACACACTAGTCACATTATATACCTTTTCAGTCAAGAAGCAAATTTTACATTCCACTTAACAAAACAGGACAGAATCCATCAATTTTTGGAGGGGATCTGTTAGAATTCCAATTGCAGAACTCCAATAGAGAGGAAAGATGCCATTTCAGTGAGCCCTGATATTACTTCCATTTTATTTGGCCTTCTAGGACTCTACTTTGCTCAAACAAGTGGACACAAATAATGGTAAATGTAGAGTGTGTGATTTTTTTTTTTTTTTTTTTTTAATTCCTTGTTGTCAGGAAACTGAAAGTCCAGTTCTTGGATGGGACATTAGTTTTGCAACCTGTCAAATGTGATTTTACAACTACAATGCTCCTAGCTTAGAAATGTATCCTGTCCAAGGGATGAGAGACTATTGAGGTACAGCAGATTAGAGAGTACACATAAATACAGGCTTTAAAAAGGTACATAAAGTAAAGTGAAGACCCAGTTCAAGACAGTGACTGTGATGGACACAATAGAATAGACAGCAATTTTGGCTTTGGGAACCACGCAAAAGGCTTTAACCTGGACACACTGAGCATTGTACACCATCCTTGAAGGAGGACAATTTAGTCAGGACTCCAATAACAGAGCTGCAGATGGAGGAAGTCCTGAACTCCCTAATCCTGAGACAAAGACATACCACTTGCAACCTTGTTTGTGATCTGCGTTTATCTCACATAAACCTGGAGCATCATGGAAAAATAGGCTTAGACTTATACACAACTTTTTCTCCCCAAAGGATCACAAAGCTCTTTCACTCTCTGCCTCACAAAGACCTTTACTCACCACTGAAATGGAAAGTAAAAACTACCCAGTAGCTCACCGTAAAAGTTTAGTGATATTATAAATATCCGCCCGGAACTGCAGTGTGAATTTAGGCAGGCAGAATGCTAGTCACCCAAACTGTAATCGGATTGCATCACAGAGTTGAAGGCCAGAAGGGACCACCTGATCATCCATTCTGACCTCCTATATCTCACAGGCCGCTAGCACCTCCTGCACATTAAGCCCAACCACGGAAAGTAGACCAATGTATGACAGCCCACAAGAGGCTAGACTATGATATGCCACAGACAGAATAGGAGGGACGGAGGTGCACCCGTGCCTGACTACCCTGCAACGGCAGGGAAATGATTAAGTGAGATATACCCAGATAATCTTTGCAAGTGACCTGCACCCACACACACTGCTGAGGAAGGTGACCCCCGCCCCCAAGGTCACAGCTAAGCTAGCCTGGAGGAAAAACTCCTTCCTGACCCCACATATGGCAATGAGTTAGACCCTGAGTATGTGAGCAAGAACCAGCCAGGCAAGCATCAGAGAGGGAGGGCTCAGTGCCACCTCAGAGCCCTGGCCCATTCTGTCCAATGTCCCTTCACCAGCTGTGGTCATGATGCTTCAAAGAAAGGAGAAACAAAAACAAAACAAAACAAACCCAGAATACACTGAGTGCACATGTCTGTGTGCGTGGGTGGGGAAGGGAAGATTTCTTCCTGACCCCTGCAGGTGGCTGGCTGTAACCCTGAAGCATATACTTTTAGTAAGGTTGCCAACCCTCCAGGTTTAATTCCTGGAGACTCCAGGCCAAAGATTAATCTTTAATTAAAGATTATGTCATGTGATGAAATCTCCAGGACTACATCCAATCAAAATTGGCAACCCTAGCTTTTAGGAACAAATGAGAGGAGGAGGAATAACTCAGTGGTTTGAGCATTGGCCTGCTAAACACAGGGTTGGGAGTTCAATCCTTGCGGGGGCCATTTAGGGATTTGGGGATTGGTCCTGCTTTGAGCAGGGGGTTGGACTAGATGACCTCCTGAGGTCCCTTCTAACCTTGATATTCTATGACAAAAACCAAAAATGAGCCTTAGGGCCGCTGAGCCCTGCTCGAGGGCCGCTACCATCACAAGCAACCCCATCATACAATCTGTCACTGTGGCAAACACCCCTAACCCTTGCGGAGAGAGCCAGGTGTTTTCCAACACTGTGGTCAGTAAAGCCAGAATTTTCAAAAGAATTCTGTACCCACAATCAGGGCCAGATTTTCAAAAGAGCTCAGCTCCCATTTAGGCACCAAAACATTGGTCAGATTTTCAGAAATGGGAGCCAAGCTTGGTCCTTCCCTTCCCAGACTAGTAGAGACTCTGTGAAGGCAATGTGCTCACTCTGCAGAGGGAGATCAATGTCACATCACCCAGGAGCAGCCCCCTCTCGCAAACTCATTGTCATGATACAGAGCACTTGAAAGCAGCGGCCGTGGGGGGAAATGGAAAGGATACTAGAAAGGCCTGCCAAGAAACTAAGACCTACAGGCAAGTCTCAACTCTTTGATCCTTCCAATGCCAGAAGAGGAAATTTAGGTGCCTGCCCATAGAGTTTTAGCAATAATGAGACAGTGCACTTGTAAAGATGCAAGAGTGAAGTAGAAAGAGTTCAGATTTCATGAGATTAATTTATACCCACAAGACAGTGCTGTGATCTTCTGGTATTTGAGAAGAGATGGGATGGAGTGAAGATCTTTTGTATGGTTTGGCACAAGATTGCTTGTGACATTCCTTCTCCGCCTACTTGGAGATACCATGAATAGCTCACATTTGGCTGCATCATCTGGATTAAGGGTGCTCTCAATCAAAATGGAGATAAAGAAGGACTATCACCAATGAGTGGGATGACAACTGTCCTGAAGAACAGATTCTACTCTCCAAGTTAGTCGACAGCCACACACCTTCAGTCAGTCCTTCCCAAGAGGCAAATCTCTACAGCATGGCAGGCATGAAAAGCTTCTGGAATAAGATAACTTTTGAGAAAGGCAAAGGTCTCAAATGGGTAACAGAACGCAAGGGGATTTGAGGGTGTTTCAAATACCTGTATGCTCGAAAGCAAAAGAGTTTAGAGAGTAGATGGGTTTTCCTAACCTTCTAAGATCTGGGGTTTGGAATCTGCACTTGTCTTGCGCCAAACAATGCGAGCACAACCGCCTGCCAACCCCATAATGCCCCTTTGCTGGTAACTGCAATTGGGATCATCTGTTTTCAAAGGCAAATGAAAGAAATCCCAGACTCAGCAGCTAAAGGAGGAAGAGCTCCCAATAAATATTGTGTTTGATAATGTAAAGGGCGCTTGCACTTTTTAAGTCTGAATGGATATTTTGTTCCCAACTTGGCATCTTAAGCAAAACAGCTTCCTTTATTTGCTCTCTCTTCACCTCCATCCCAAACAATCCCCTTTAAGAAAAGTTCACAATCTGTTCCTCTGGTAAGCCAGTCTATGCTAGACAGAGTGGGCAGGAAAATATTGTTTTAAGATAAAAATTTCCTCAGGCTTCTCAAGTGGATAGTGCCACTACATGGAGGATTCCCTCAAACCTGTTTATTGGTAAGAAAAGTAAATGCTTTTTTCCCCCCAAGACATTTGATCACCTGTACTCCTAAAAGAAGAAAATAATTGAATCCTCTAAAAACAAGGGAATGGGTGGGTACAATGGGATGTCTCTTCTCTAACAGACTGGCTGTACTGTTTCAGGGTGTGAATACTGTAGAAGTTCAAGATTGCTTTCTCAATGAACTTTACAGAGGACAAACAGTTCACGAATGAGGTTGGGGATAATGAGATCTAGGACAGTGCTGAGTCACAATACAATCCTGTCCTTCCCCCAAATGGCATTAGCCTTCTCTCGCAAACTGAGGAGAATGATCTACATGGGAATTCAGATTATTCCAAAGGGACAGACCTCTCCGCTCCCCACTGTGGCAATCTAGTACCTTCCATCCAAAGATGTCCCAGTGCTTTACAGTGAATGAACCTCACAACACCCCAGTGAGATAAGCATGATCATCCTTATTTTACAAAAAGGGAAGACAAAGAGAAGCCTAAGGCCTCATCTTCAAAGGTGTTCAGTCCTTGCACCTTCCTTACTGTTGCTGAGTGTTTCTGGTGCTCAGCACTTCTGAAATCAGTTCCTAGGATACTTGCCTGGCGCTACACAGCAAGAACGTGCAATCAGGAACCAAACCCAGACTCCACTCCCAATCTGTGCTTTAATCACTAGATCATAGATCATCACTCCCTTCCTATTTTGTTTTAGAACTGAACTAGGAGATAGCAGCATCATAAACGTAGCATACTAGAATGGATACTAATGGAATGGTTAGTGTGGCCTGGGCCCATCAGTAAGAGCATGAACCAAGCAGTACAGCATCAATGACTACATTTGACCCAGGACATGGATGGCTGCTAGTCAGCCTGCTAGTCAGCCTGCTGCAAGCCATCCACAGCACTAAGACTGAAGGTGATGACAACCGGCAAGGAGGTGTAGCCTTTATAGCAGTCTGCTACTATCAAAAGCTTTCAATGGAAGGGAGCCAACTATTAAAACAACATCCTTTCTTCTGAATTACAGGAAACAAATTAGATTTGACCTAGTATCACTCTGCTCCAAAAGAGTGAATTGCAATTTTTTTTTTTTGAGAAACGCAGCGGGTTTACTTAGCTTTAACCAGAGGTGAAAGTAAGCCGGTACGGAAAGCAAGAGCTCGTACACAGCTGACCGTAGCAGCAGTGGGCAGCTTCCCCAGGCTGGCGATTTAAAGGGCTCAAGGCTCCTGGCAGCTGCCAGAGCCCTGCTGCTGGAGCCCTGGGGTAGCAGTGGCAGCCAGGAGCACCCGGGGCTCCAGCAGCGATTTAAAAGGCCTGGGACTCCATTGTGGTAGTGGTGGCTGGTGCCCTGGGCCCTTTAAATTGCCACCAGAGCCCCACTGCCAGAGCCCTGGGTTAGCAGTGGCGGCCCAGGGCTCCGGCGGTGATTCAAAGGGTCCGGGGATTTAAAGGGCCCGCCTCTTCCAGTTGAGGCCCGGCTCCTTCCGGTTGAGGCCCCGCCCCCTGCTCAGGACTCCGGCATACCGATAAGTCCTTTAGGTTTCTTTCACCCCTAGGTTTAAGCAGCAAGATCATGATCCCTTCTCTCTCTGATAACTTGATATTTCGTAAGTTTCAGGGAAGCCACATCAAAACGTGAAAGAACATTAGCAATACAATTTGCACCATCGGTGCATTCTCAGCATATCCGTGGAGACGAGATGAGAAAAATTCCTTGCAGTAACTTACAGCTAGTGCTAAACAGTAGGCAGGAGGAATTCAACAACACAGTTCTGCTTTGGTGGTGAAAAAAATCATGTCAAACAACATTGCAGGTGAAACTATTCAGACTTCGTTTAGTGAGAGATAATCGCCAGCCTTCAGTGAGCCAGGGCCTGTACCTGAGAGATGCTCAATGGAAACTGAAGGTGTTCAAAACCTTGTGGGATTAGTCCTTACAGCTTCTAACCATGGAGTCTTTGAAATACAGAACACAGACTATCTCAAACTTGAGATGAAACTTTCTACTCTTTGGCTTTTATCTTATATATATAAAAAAGGAGCAAGAATCTCCAGCTTCTAACATCTTACTAAAGTGTAATATTATGTAACTGAAACTGACAAGCATGAAATATAAGTTTAGGGATAAGGAGGGGGAAAAAAATCCCAGAAAGCTCAGAGAGCAGGGAAAAAGAACACCTATGTCAAAAGGTCCACGGGCTTTTTTCTTCAGCATTATATCAAACCCCTTCCATGCTGTCTGCAGAGTTAACTGCTAGCTCTTTTCTTTTGTAGGGTTTTGGTTTTTTTCTTTTTTTTTTTTTAAAAAAAGAAACAATTAAATACAAAGATTCTGTTTAAAAAGGCAGGAATCACATTTTTCACATGACAACTTCTGTCATAAGAGATGTACCAGAAACTATTTCTTTCATCTTCCCTACACTAGTCTAGACAGTAGTTAACTAAATACTAAAAAGCAGTGTAAAGTAACCTTAAGCTTCCTTATTTCTGATCATTCACTTAGGCAGGTCAGAAAAGCTCTCAGAATCTGTTTTACTGTTCAAAGCCCAAATGAGTAAAAACAGTTTCATCATTTACTGACCAATAGTATGGTAAAAACAGACAACTAAGAGAGGATCTGAAATCTGCAGTTAACTGGAGGGTGCAAATAATAAACAGAGAAATTATTTAGGATGGTAAAGGGGGTAAAACTAGGACTAATAGGCACAAATTAAGACAGGAAAACGGAGTCCAAATATCAGGAAAAATTTCCTGGCAGCAAGAAAGATATATTAGGGTGCAGAACAGCCACTCAAGCAGATCCCTAAGATATTTAAAACTAGCCTGGACAAACCACTGGGAAATTCTTAGATTCATATAATTTAAGTTGAGATGGGACCAGTAGATCATCTAATCCAGGGGTTCTCAAACTTCATAGCACCGTGACCCCCTTCTGACAACAAAAATTACTACACAACCCCCAAAAGGGGGGACTGAAGCCTGAGCAAAGCCCAAGCCCAGGCCGGGGGCCTGTAACCTAGCCCAGCCCCAGCAACTCTAAGCCAGCCCTGGCGACCCCATTAAAATTGGATCGCGACGCACTTTGGGGTCCCAACCCACAGTTTGAGAATTGCTGAATCTGATCTCCTGTATATCAGAAGCCATTAAATTTCACACAGTTACTCTATACTGAGCACAACAACTTGTTTGGCTAAACCATAACTTCCAGAAAGGCACCCAGTCTTGATCTGAAGAGACCAAGAAATGGAGAAATATACTGTAGCAAACAGCTCTGCTCTGGCATGTCTTAGGCCAGGTCTTCACTACAAATTTTTGCTGGCATAGACATGTTGGTCAGGGGTATGATGAGGTGTGATTTGTGACCGACGTAGCTGTGCCAGCAAAAGCCCCTAATGCAAATGCAGTTACACCAGCAAAACTGCTCTTTTGCAGACGTAGCTTATTTCACTGACAGGGTTGGAATACGCTATGCCAGCGAAAGTGCAGTTTTGCTGGTGTCAGCTGTGCGCACACTAGAAGTGCTTTGCCAGTGTAGCGCACCAGTATGTCTATATTGGCAAAGCGCTCCTGCTGTAGACCTGGCCTTCGGATGTCTTTTCTTCCATATCTACGAACAACAGGATCCTATATCAAACTGTACTCAATCTCTCCTTTGAATACCCACTCCCGAGGGAGCACAGTTGCATTCTCACAACGGTGGGATCATGAGCAGTTTGGCAGAGCACCGTTTCATTTCAACTGTTCTCTTGCCCAAACCACTCCTATCACATGCACACCAGCAACCTTGCTATTTTGCTTATAAACATTACCTTCCCAGCGGCCATGCAACACACAGGGCTCTCCAGTGTTCTGACGCTCTCTTTTTAATAAGAGTCGCAGCTCGTGCAGCTTTCACACCATCAGGGAAGCCTGACTGGGTGGCATGGTTGTTCCGTTTTCCTCTAGTGGAACATTCCACTATGGAGAGAGGGGAGCAAGAGAGCCCAAAATACATGTGGAATATTAACCAAGGTCTTTATAAACAAAAGTCTGGAAAATAAACACACATTCATCCAAATTATGGGGCTAGAATTCAATCAAGGAATTCTCATGGGGTATGTAGTCATCAGAACTCTGGTTGCATAGCCTTGTACTTTTAACAGAGTGAAACACATTTGTGTTAAGGAGGTTCCTGGAATTCTCTATTTATCATCCATGCTCTTACCCCAGGATGTATGTGAGGCATAGATCTTTCAGCAGGCCCTCAACAGAATTTCACCCAGTGCGCTGTTTTTAACGGTACACAATACATAGATCTGCTTCCTCACAATTTGCTTCCAGTCCCCTCCTCAACATTCCTTGCCCAGTCGAGCTCCCTGCTGGCTCCTGCTCCTGTGTTCCCACTGCCAAATATGAAAATCCCCACTGGCTCCTGGATGGCTGAATGGCAGCAGTAGCATAGGTCTGTCCTGGCTCAACACCTTAATTTCGTAACACAGAGATGTGGCCTCACATGAGTGAATTTCAAGATCCTTTCAGCATTAGTTGCAGTGTGTTTAACATTGTAATGCATGTATTCATCTATTAGAATGCATGTCTTCAAAGGTACTTCTTATGTAGGGTTGGAAGGATTAAAATTTTTATCGGTAAGTATTTTTATGGTAAATGTCGATTTGATTTGACTGTACACACATTGATGAAAAAATATTTCCATCGATAATAGAAATTTATAGATGGGTGAATTAAGAAAGCTGCTGCCTGAGAACTTACAAAAGTATTTATCCGTAATTCAAGCTCTAGTATGTTTTGGCGTGAAGTTGATACTTCGTGTTTTATTGGTTATACAGCTTTAACTTTTTGAATTGTAACAGCTACTTCATTAAATAAATTGTCTGACATGCCCCAAATTTCCTGCAACTGAAAATTCAGATCAACCAAAAAATACTTAAAACTCATAATTTTGTACAACTGTAAAAATTTAAATACCGTATATACTTGTTCATAAGCTGAATATTTTTGGTAAAAATGTGACGCATCAAAGAGCGGGGGTTGGCTTACAAAGGGGTCTACTCCAAAATCTGATGATTTTAAAAACTCTATGAAATCATTGAATTAAATATCTAATACACTGTCGTTTTGTTTACTTAGAGCATCTGCAGGCATGGAGCCCCTCAGTTCCCTGTGGCCGCGGTTCGCCGTTCCCAGCCAATGGGAGCTGCGGGAAGTGGCTTTGCACAAGAACTGAAACAACTTTACTTACTTTAGTGAGTGGCACCATGGCCCCGTGTGCCAGGCTGCAAAGCCACCGACTCAAGTAAATGAAGTGCTTTCAGTCTGTGTGCAAACCTGCATTGGTAATAAAGCAAAACAAAATTGTTCCCCCCTTGCCTCCACAAATTTGGGCTGTAGTCTTGTGCCTACTTTACCTATACTGTACATTAATCCAGCCCTGGCCTCTCCAACACTGAATGTATGAAATCACACTACACAGTGTCTTTCTCTGCAATACTACAGCACTCATGGCTTGTCTACACTTGAAATCCTACAGTGGCACACACAGCTGCCGCAGCACTTCAGCGTTCCCCATCAGTATAAGTAATCTATCTCACCAAAAAGCAGTAGCTAGGTTGACAGAAGAATTTTTCCATCGATCTAGCGCTGTCTATCCCAGGGGTTAGAGTGGCTTAACTTCATTGCTCGGGGGTGTTGATTTTTCACACCCCTGAGTGACGTAGCTGGACTGACCTAACTTTTTAGTACTTTAGGCAAGCTTTACTTTAGGCCAGTAACTTTAGGCCGGGCCAGGAATCAAGTGTTGCCAACTCTCAGGATTTTATCACTAGTCTCAGTATTTGGCATGAGACGTAAATCTCAGCTTTCACATAAAGAAAGTTTCTAATCCTTGTGGCTGTAGAGAATAGCTTAAAAACATGAACCGTAGAGGCTCAAAAATGACAAGGTATGTATAAAGAACTCAAAATATATTGTTCTTAAAAATCTCGTGATTTTTAAGTCAATGTCATGATGTTTTGGGGCCAGATTCATGATTTTTGAATGACTGAGGTTAGTAGTGCTGGTACTGCTTTCTTTTGAATGGTGCAAATACCCTCTTCATTTCAGCCAGGCTTTGCTACATATTAAGGCCGGTGGAAATAGAATGCGGTGTCCATAAAAGCTGTTGCACATGAAGAATGTTTTCAGTGCAGATCTGGGAGTCAAGAGGGTCTTTACAGCTTAAAGTGTATTTTTGCACCAAAACTAATATGTGCTGGGTAACAAGCAGATGTGTAATAAATTTCAGAATGATATATTTTTATATGGTTTATAAAATAAAACAAAATAAACATGAATTACAGCTGACGTGACACCCATAAACATATCTGCACACCACGCAGTGAGTTACTTTGGTGGGTTTAAATTCAAATCTTATGTGTTATTCTTGTGTTTCGTTTTATTACTTATTTTAAAGTGTACATATGCTACCACCAGACAGGTTCACAAATTAGGGCAAAACACGATTAGTCAAGTGATACTAAAGCATGGAAGAAATTCCTTTTTAAAAGCCAAAAATCTAGATCACACTGTTTTCATTGAAAAGTTAAACTTAATTTTCCTATTATCTACAAGACATCCCCTCAATTGTGAAGGGATCTGGTTTTACAGGGATACTGCCGTAAATTATACACAACATATTATTTTATTTATTGTCAGTAGCCCTTTTTATTCCTCAAACTCAGTGGACATGATGAACAGTAATTTGGGCCAAGATAAAAACAAAAACAAACTACACCACAAACAGACCCAAAACATTAACTGTGCTGCAGCTAAGATACTCTGCGAGACCATCCAAGAACGGAGGGAGTAAAAAGTGAAGTCATGATACATGCAAATACTGTGATGTCATTTCTGGCCTTAAAATCAACATTCTGTACAGGGACAAGCAGATCCAGGCCTGGTCAACAGCAATCAGATACTTTGGGGATTCAGAAAAAAAAAAGAAAAGAAAAGAAAAAGAAAAAAGGATACCTTTTTTACACTCAAGTGCTGTCTTCTCTTATAAAGTTTCACCAGCAAAAAGAACAGATGTGATGGTACTAACATCTAGTACTAGGGCCAGCATATTAATTTTATACATGCTGATTAGAGATCATATATTTATCATAACTTGGAGAAGAGGACTTTTGGAACTTGGGAGGCATTATTTATCCAAGAATGAGCTACTTTCAAACACTTTCAACTGGCAACCTATCTGGAGAAAACCTGAGAGAGTTTCTGCTCTTTATGTGGAGGAGCAGGTGGGAATTTAGCTTTAATTTTAGGCATGAGTTGTCATATTGACATCAATTGGACTATTAAACATGCTCAAATTAAGCATGTGCTTAAGTGCTTTCCTAGATTGGGACCATAAGGGGCACAGAGAGAGGAGATGACAAGTGAAATCTTCCACCCATATATGATAGAGGTTTTGGAAAGAATGAATAGGTTAAAGGTGTAGAATGAGAATAAAGGCTGGTGCTAAAACTTTAAAAGGCTTCTTAGCATTTAAATTTTCAACTATCATACTGTGCAGTACATTGCTTTCTTTGATGGGGAAATTAATACATAGTTAAAGTTATGAATTTAAGTGGTTTTACAGGATTGTTAGTGCCTCATACCTGAGACTGACCATATGCTTAACCCATAGCACTGAGTGTAACAAATAAAGGCAGAGCATTAACAAGCAAGAGGCAAACTACTTGTATGTAAACCAAAAAATGAAACAGAGATCAGAGATTTTAGAGTAGCAGCCGTGTTAGTCTGTATTCGCAAAAAGAAAAGGAGTACTTGTGGCACCTTAGAGACTAACCAATTTATTTGATGCATCCGATGAAGTGAGCTGTAGCTCATGAAAGCTTATGCTCAAATAAATTGGTTAGTCTCTAAGGTGCCATAAGTACTCCTTTTCTTTTTTAGAGATCAGAGAGTGCTTACACAACCAGAATATTTCTTTTTAAAAAGGGAGTTCAGGTAGTTGTCATTTTTAATGTGTTGCGCCCTGATTCAGGAAATTAGTTGAGGCTTCATGTTCTTGAAGTTAAGCACATGCTGAAGTATCTTCCTGAACTGGGGCCCTGATATCTGCACAGTCAAATGGCAGCAGGGGGAAGAAATCACACTATGGTTGCTTGTATTCTCATATTTAAAACAAACAAAAAAACCAAGTAGTATTCCACTGGTGACCAAGCACTTATGAGGGCTTCATAACTCCCTAGTGATGTTAAATATGCCATTTTACAAGATATATATTCTTGTTGGTAGTCATCTGATGCTTTGTGGCATTGCTGCCTTGGGACAGAAATGTAATGAGATGATAAAACACAGAGATCGTCTAAATGTAAAGTTACCTTTTGATTTAATACCTCCTGCTTAGCTCTCCTTCCCCAGTTCTTTAGTATCTTCCCCCACCCCTTTATACTTCAAATTTTAAACAGAAGTTTTGTTTGTTTTGTTCTTCTCTTTTGGCAGGCCTCCTGCAATCCTCTACAACTCCAATCGTTTGCAAACAGCATCTGCACTGACAAGATCAGGAACTTTCATTCAAAAAAGTTACCAGAGAAGCCCCATTTAAAAAGCTAACGAAAGCTTATGCTCAAATAAATTTGTTAGTCTCTAAGGTGCCACAAGTACTCCTCTTCTTTTTGCGAATACAGACTAACACGGCTGCTACTCTGAAACCTGTCATTTAAAAAAGCTGGCATTCCACAGTAAAAGCAAACAAAAGGCAATCAGGAAACAGTTGAGGGCAGAGACCCCCACATGTCTTTGAAGTCAATCAATCAGGTGGAACTCCTCAGCAAATCACAACCTCACTTCCTGAGAACCAAGTTTTAATCCTATCAACACGGTGGAGGGGCGGGAGAATCTGCCTCTCTTACTCTCTCCCCCTAGTCTCAGCCAAGACAGAAAAGAACAAAAATCACCGATGTAATGCTTTATAAAAATCAAAAACTCTGCCAGGATTCTGGAAGACTCTTCCCAAAAGTGGTTGGAAGAAGCCAAGAGACAAGTTTAACTAAGATTTCTAAGTTTACTAACGTTCTCTTTGAAAAGCAAGTTGCAACAAAAGAACTGAAAACACCACCACCAGCAACGAGGAATTAACCTCTGATGGGATGGTTTAAAGCACCAGCCACTGAGAGAGACTTTTTTTTTCTTAAAAGGAGGAAAGATGGATGCACTAAAAAGAGAAGAGCAACTCCGTTTGGAGGATGATCAGTGTCGTGGCAAGTTTTCTTTGGGGGTAGTGTGTTGGGGCAGTGGTGTCAACCTCTACCCACCTCAGGGCCGGGGATAGAAACACTCTAGCTCATGATTGTAACACAATATCTCAGCAGCTGCTTCTCTCTCTCACCTCTTATCTGCAGTTACCAGGAGCTGTTAGAATTTAAAGGGGCTGCTCCCCAGCGCGTCATGGTGCCTGCCACCACGTTAAGGACAAATCGTCACTGGGAAAGAATATCCCCCCCCCCCATCTCTGCCAACTCAGAGGAGTGGGGTGGCGAGCGGTGCAAACGCTACACGTTCCAGCAGGAGCCAGGGGACCTGCCCCCCCCCAGTTGGGCACCCAGATCCGCGGATTTATTTGGCTTTAAACCAGAGGGAGCTTTTAAAAGGAGGCAATACCAAAAAAAAATTCGCCCTGCTCGCCTCTACGTAACGCCCTGTCGAAAGCGGACGCCATATTTTGTGTTGCTGATGTCGACAGACACAGGGAAACGTAGACATGTTTTTTTTCCTTCTCCCTCCTCCTCTTCTCTGCCCCATTCACCCAAACTTGCATGGGGGGGGGCGGATACGTTTAAACAAAATCAGATCCCCCCCCTCCAGCCTGCAGCTTCTCTCCCTGCTGCAATCCCCCCCCCTCCTCCTTCCCAGCTGAAGTTCCCTTCACGAGCCCGTTTCCGAAGGCGCTAGTCGGGGAGGAAAAGTTGGGTCTGAGTGGCTGGCGACCGGCTGCGCTGCGCTGGGCTCAGGCGAGGAGCAGGAGCGCTCGCAAGTGCATGTGGGCAGCGAGGTTCCCGGGTTCGAGGGAGCCCTCGGCACTTCCCCTGGCGGGTCGGGGTTTCTTGCAAGCGGGGGGGGGGGGGAGAAGGGGAAGGGGGGGGAAGTTTCTTACCTGCGCCCAGGGCTTTAGGCGGCGGCGGCACGAACTTTCCCCCAGTGGAAGGGCTCTGCCTGTCGCCACGCTGGGGAACGTGGGAGCCGGCTGGGGAGCCTGGGCAAAGCCCCCCTCACCACCGCCGCCACCCCCCCCCAGCACAAACACTGGCAAAAAAATAAAATTAAATAAAAAAAAAAATCCTTCGATCAGTGGGGATCTACGCCAAAACCCACATGATCTCTGACGTCAGCATGCGTATTTGCATACGATACCACCAGCGGCTCTTCTACCGGGGTCCCTTTATTTGGGAGAAAGTTAGAAACTGAAATTGACCCAGGCGCCTTTAAGAGTCTCATTATAAAAAAAATTCCTCCCCCTCCGCGATCCATCCACGTGTGTCTGTGTGTCGGGGGTGGGGGGAGTTCTCTCCCTTTTGGGAAACTTAAAAGTCTATCGCTACCGCCAGTTTTTTTATATTATTATTTAGCTAGGAGTTGGCAGGGCCGGGAGAGAAATCATTGGATATGCCAAAAACTGCATCTACCTGGATCCTGCTGATGTTGTACCCAAGACCCCAATCGATCCCACCGGAATAGAGAACAAGGCTAACCACTCCCACTGTCTCCTCCCCACCCCCTAGAAAATACCCCAGCCCCTCCAACACATTCCCATGCAACTGTCCCTCCCCATCCGATTCTGGCACCTGGATCCTACTCATTTCCCCCCAGCCCCAAATGGTAACGCTTCATGAAGAACAAGTGTAAACGCTCCTCTTACACCAAAAACAAACAAACAAACAAACAAACCACCTGGACCCCAATGCATCCCACAGCGCCAGCGGCATAAATAGGCGGACGTGGGCCCAGAACAGGTCTCTATCAGTTTTTGGTCCTAGTCCCCCTCAGATGCGACCTCCTAAAAAGCGAGCAAGCAGTAGCTGTTCCTGCTGCACCTTGACTATCCAGCCCATGATGAACCACACCTCAAATCTGGCATCTGGATCCCGCTGTGTTTTTGGCCACAAACACAGAAGCTGTACTATGGGAACACAGAATAAGCCATGATTCTACCATTCTCCCCCGAGAACCCCCCTGGCCCCATCACATCCTCCTAACAGAGAGATGCAAACACTTTAATTTGACACCTGAATCTTGCTGGATCCAGCTGATGTTTGGTTGCATACCTCACACCCAGTTTTCCTGTGTAAACGTAGTTCAGGTAGACAGTGGCATTTTGCTTCTTGGGGTCAAAAACTGTAAGGATCCAGTCTTGGGGGGGGGGCGGAATGGACCTGCTATTAGCAGCCCTCTTGTTCCAGGATGCACGGTGGGTGGGTGTTTTGCTCCTTGTTTAAGCGTTATAATGGGGGGGGGGTCAAGGCCAAAATTGGCACGACCCAGCGTTTAACAGCACTGTTGGAGGAGTGCATCGGGACCGGGTATTTTGGGGAGCAGTAGGAGCGGCTCGATTCAGTCTCTATTATGATGGTACAATTTGAGGTCTTGGGTACAAAGAAAAGGCAGGATCCAGGTTTTACACAGCCCCCTTCGGGACGCTCTTCTCTAGTGAGGTTTGAAGGGGGCAGGGTCCGAAAATCTTAAGGCGAGACCCATTTTCTTTAAAAGTTCAAGGTGTCACTGATGAGCTCGGCAAACTGTTGATCCCGACCACGTGTAGCAGCCAGAGAAGCCGGTGAGAACGAGGAAAGAGGCGGCATGCTAAACAGCCTGTGCTCATCGTTTACCCAGTGTTCAGATCTGCCTGAATTCTGTCTGTTGGTGAAACAAAACAGATCTGTGAGGAGGCAGGAATGACAGTCCTGGCCTTTTCAGGCTGTGACTATGTGCATTTTGTGTATCAGCTGAAAACAAAGTTCCAATCACTGTTTACATTGTAAGGGCATTGATGAAACTGTCTTCCTTAAATAACTAGCTCGTTTAGAATCAGGTCAGGCTACCTGGGGAGGTAGGAGGTTTTTTTTTTCTCCTTCATGCTCTACTTCTAATGTAGCTTTTTAAACCTTTTGTATTTTTTTAAAGACTTCAGATCACTCTTGTTTATTGTTTTCTGGAAAATACTGTTTCTCAGTTAATGCCTGAAATTCCCATTCATCTCCTGTAAACAGAGGGATCCTTTCACCCTTTAAAATTAAGATTTAATGTCTTTTTGGCTTTAACCTACAAGGATGTAGTGAGATAGGTTGCACGCTATTTTCTATTTACTTAAATTCATTTAAAATTCATATGTACTGATTGCATCTGAGTTCTAAATACCAGCCATTTATAGCAATCACAGGCTAATATGACTTTTGAGAAGCATGCTGTCCTCTGAATGGCAGGGACATGTTATCTATTCTAAATTCATATTTTAATTGTGTATATAGAACTTTCCAAAAACCTGGAATCTGGACTTGGTTTTAGAACCACCCCTGAAGTTTTCAAATTGGTTTCATGTTAATAGTATTGTGGGGTGCATAGTTAGACCCCACCTTGCACCTTTGAAACCAGCTATACAACCTTGTTTATTGAACATTTTGTTTTTTCTGTCTAGAATGGGGGATTGCAAGATGCTTGCATTCGAATGTTTGAAGAAAAGCACCACGTTATTGTAACTGAATAATCATCTAAGAAGGTAAATATGTCAAAGTGATGTCAGAAGACTTTTTTACAGGGGCACTGTCAACTGAGTAGGTGTGTTTTTGACTGCCTGGTTAAGCTTAATATCTGTGAGTGTTGATACCAAAATTGATTTCTGCCTTTCTCTTCTGTGGTTCCAACTGAGGTTTATGCTTACCTTTTCATGCTCTAGATTTAGGTAATAGGGGTGGATAGACATACACACTCTCCACTTATATTGAAGGCACAAAAGATTACTAGTGAAAATAGCTGAAAGTTTCCAAATTTTGAGTTATTTTCGGTCAGATGTTTTTATTGACTGTTTTGATTTATTAAAAAAAAACTTCAACTCAATATTTGCAAATTGTGGGTCTGGGGGGTGGGGTGGAAGATCCTAGCGAGGGGCAGGTTGACCAGCTACAGAGCCAGTTCAGAATTTTTAGATTTCTGACAAAGGGATGAACTTTCAAACAATTTTTTTTAAAATCATCTCCGATGACTGCCCTCATGTCCATAATTTGTAAAATGAAAAGAAACAAAAGCCACAATGTTTTGGTGCATCTGTGTGTTTGTGTTTCTAAAGGAGCAGATGAACAAAAAGAAGGTAAAATCCACCTGCTTTTGAAATGTTCTGATTTTCATTTATATTACAGCCCCTTTAAATGGGTCTGGCAGTGCAAAGAGATCTGTGGATAGGCATAAATGTCATTTGTATCCATTTAAAGTCGCCTTTACACAGTGTAAATGGACATAGATGTAAATGAAAATCAAGCCTAAAAAGTATCCTAAACATTTAAAGGGCCGATTCTACCCTTGGGTCCTTAAAGTCATATAGCAAAGACTGTATAACTTGTGCCAACAATGGCTTCTGCAGTAAACTATCTGTTGGGATTTGTTTGTCCTCCAAAAATATGTATTCCATCAAAAAAGGTTAGTGATCTTCTATCACATAAATGAGCCACAATTTGATCAAAAATTGGAGAATTTGGTCTTATGCAAAAATTATTTGTGTCCTGCCATTTGAAATGAACAAATTGGGAGCAAACTGCTCTCAAGAAATTTATTTCAATCTCCTGCTGGAATAACGGGTATTGCTAATACTCAGCAGATGCACAACTTCTGTCATTGTCAGTCTGGTCACATGATTTTGCACATTTCAGTTAATTCACTCATCCGCACAAGCTCTATTTTGCCTTTGGATATCATGTTAATTTGTGACTTTGGTTTATAAACCCAATCAGTGGCCTAACTCTTCCATATGTAACCTTTAAAATATATATATATTTATGACAGATATACGAATACTCTTCTTAACTTTCAATAGATAATAATCACCTATAATTAATACAACTTTAAAACTGTGTTTAATGGATTGATGGCAATGTAACAGAGCGGGAATTGCCTATACATTGTGTGAAAGGGTAAGTTGCAACATTCCATTGTGTGGGACCTGGTTCTCAATGGATAACAAAACAAAAGCCACGTTGATTACACAGCACAAACACACATGCACTGCTTCCCAGGACAGTGAGAGCAGAGATCCCTCTTTTTTTAAATATTATGGCTTCTTACTTTCTTATGATCAGGGTATCTAGATAATATGATGATTTGAGCTCTACACCTAAAACTGCCAGCCCTGCTGTAAAGTGACACCATCCTACATTGCTGAATTATTTGGATTTTTTTGCTTATGGCCAGGAATAGGATATGATGAGGGCATATTCCATTCTTTGGTGTCACATATTGTAGATCATCTTTGGACCTTACAGTTTCATTCAACAATTATTTATTCTTCATAGAACACTAATCAGAGTTAATGCGCTAGGTCTACTAGAGAAATGACTAGGAAGTCTGTTCTAGGTTGAAGGAGACACGTGGTTTGCACAGAAATGCTTCAGTTCAACTCCACACATGACTATATTTTGCATAAGCATGGTAGGGGAATCCTGACCCCAGCTTAAAATAAAATAAAAGTCAGCTTGTGACTTAAGTTTTGCCCTCAGTGAGGCAGAGATCCACCTGCTTTTTATATCTTCTTTTGAAGAAAGGTCAGTCCTTAAGAGCATATAAAGACTATAATAAGTAGTGGAGCTCTTGTGGATCATAACAGGAGGTTCACACACAGGTTTAAATTACCTCCTAGGCAGAGCAGCTGCAAAAGGTCTATGTACTACTTAAGTCCCACTTATGCCTTCTGTTATGAATTTCACTCATAGTGACACTAAGGACGGGATCCTCACCCTCTCTCCAACCTCTTTATGTTGAGTAAAAGGGCCTGAGCAGCATAAATGTAGCTGAAAAGCCTCATATCCAGGACAGCTGGGAGAGACTTCCCCCTGCCTCTAGACACTGCAGAAGATAGCTTAAAGTGGTCTGCCCAGGGATAGCTCCTTTCGGGACTGGGACCTTAGTCTTTGGGGCTAAAAGATGTTTGTCTTCTTCTCAGCCTTTTGGCTTAGATCACATGTATACATCTTTTTTGTATTTGGGACCAAAGGGGTTGATAGACATTTTATAGATTGAAAATAAAATAAAGCTTATCACTATTCATTATCCCTTTGTTCATTACAACTGAAATCAGAGTACAGTTCCAGTGTATGTTTCACTATTCACGCTCTTTGCATGCTGCAATTTGATTGGCTTGGATAATGAAAATATACTAGGTAGTCTGACTTTTGTTTCTAGTCAGTTTTGCTTTCAGATTTTCACATGCTGTAGTGTTTGGGTTTCCAACACCTCAATGAAATCTAATCAAAACCTGTTTCCATTTATTTTTAAAAAACTGAAAAAACGTGTTTTGATTAGGTATAGATGGTAAAATATTATAGGATTAATATTCTTATTGATTTTTTTAAAAATATTTTTCCCTTTAAAAGATTCACAAGTTGTTGTTTTTTTTGTTATTTGCCCAGCTTTAATATTGGGAGTTGTAAAACCTTCCAATGTCCATTAAAGAGACCCTATATTTTGGACCAAAGTTACCTGACACTATCCCTTTAATATAGGGTACATTCTCTGGCTGGAAACTTGCAAGACAGTGGAATTGCTACTGTAGGATCAGATCCAGCTCTTATTGAAATCAATGGGAGTCTTTCAAGTTACTTCAGTAGGAGTTAGGTTAGGCCCCAATAGGTAATTTCGCTATGATCGTTGTCCTCTTTGCCCCCTAGTTCTGCTATGGATCCATTTATGGATCTTCAATTGAATTAAATGGTGATCTTATTACAACTTAAGGGGTGGATTGGGCCTTGTACCATCATCTATGTCAGTGGAAACTAAGGTACCTGTAATACATTGTTTAAACACAAAAGCTGGTACTGTATTCTTTTGCAGAGATCTTGATCTCTGTGCTAATGGCAGGAAGTGGTGTTTGGCTGAAGGTCAGGACACATGGTGCAAACGAATGGTGGCAAAACAAGGCTCTATATCAGTATCAGTTTGTCCAATCCACCCTCCCAAAAAACCAAACCCCAACCTCACCCCTTTCTTCTTCTTCTTCTTTTTTTTTTTTTTTTTTTTTTTTTGCAAAGAAAGGACCCAATGAAAGCTTCCTACATACCAGGGCATTTTGGTTTTTGATCAGTTAAATATGTTTTCTTACTCCTTCAGTTGTATAAATCACAAGCACAGGAAGAGCAGAGAGAGGCTGATCTGATGCATTATCTGAAAAACAAGACATTAAAATACATGTACAGAAAAGCACAGCAACCTAATTGGATCAAATCTTGGGTAGGACTGACCTTATGATTTTCAGGGCCCTATGCTGATGGAGGAGATCTGGAGGCAAGATGTGTTCCCCCTCTGGGCCTATGGCCGACAGGGAAGACTAGTTGCTGAGTCTAGAGTGAGAGAATCCCCAAAGTGCAACCCCTCCAAGTATTTGCTTGTATTGCCTGTGCTTAAGATGGGTCCTGGCAAAAGGCACACTGGCATCTCTCTTTTTCTGTTTCAAAACCTCCAGGAGTACTGATCACTTATCTTGGGAACCATCTGGTTTCTTCTTATAGTGATCAAGAGCTAGTCATGGAACAAAGTAGAACATGCAGCATTTCACTCTGCTATCAGTTAAATACATAGGACACAATCTGCGACCACTGAAATGCTGATCACAATGAATGCTGCAGACACAGAAGAGAGATAGGTTTCAGAGTAACAGCCGTGTTAGTCTGTATTCGCAAAAAGAAAAGGAGTACTTGTGGCACCTTAGAGACTAATCAATTTATTTGAGCATAAGCTTTCGTGAGCTACAGCTCACTTCATCGGATGAAGTGAGCTGTAGCTCACGAAAGCTTATGCTCAAATAAATTGGTTAGTCTCTAAGGTGCCACAAGTACTCCTTTTCTTTTTAGAAGAGAGATATTTAGCTTCAGAATTCTGCCTTGAGATTGCTGAGCTGCTTTGCTATGGAAGAGCATATTCTCTGGTGACTTTTCTCCCTCCTCCTTCTGGAAATCAAAGGAGATGCAGAGCACCAACAACACCAGTGAGGTCCCCGGGAGCTGTGGATGCTCAGCAGCTCTGAGAATCAGGACCCAAATGTCTAGCTTAGAGACATCTCTTCTGTTGGGGTTAGGGGATCTAGTGTATAGGGCATTAGCCTGAAGACCTGGGTTCAATTCTTTGCTACACCGCCGGTTTCCTGTATGGCAGTCTTTCTGTGCCTCAGTTCCCAGCTGTTAAATGGGGATAATAGTACTTCCCTACCGCACAGGCGTGTTGTGAGGATAAATATATTTAAAAGATTGTGAGGGGCTCGGACGTTTTGGTGATGGGAGCCATATAAGTACCTCAGATAGATCTCCAAATAGTCTTCCTTATTCGGGAGTCCAAATCTCCCTCTTTCACTGTGTGGTGTCTTTTAACAAAGCCACATGCCTTCTGCACCCCTACCATCTACCACCTCCTGCTAGAGCCTTTGCATAGACCAACTAACTGAAGGGTTCTTTGAGATGCAGGGAAGTTTGAATTCCACACCACTGCTCTTGGTTTTCTGCAGTCAGGCAGATTACAGGATTTTCCAGTCAGTCAGAAAACCAAAGTGCTGAGTGGGCTCATGGAAGCAGCCTCTGCTTAATATTCCTCCTCTTGGACTTTCCACAGATCAGAGAGAGATGAATCCATTAACCTTTGATGAGACTGTCATAATTTTTCTTATTGTGCTTGCTAGTTACCAAAGCAATTTAAAAAAAAAAATTTAAATGAGGACTTCCTCCCTCACAGCCCATCTGCTGTGAAATCATAATGCACACAATTTGTGACTTTAAAATCATTTCCATGGCAGCATACTGTGGTGTGATCAACCAAGAATTATGACCTCACTGAAGGATCAGGCAGGCAAGGCTGTGTCCGGATAAAGGATAAAATAACAATCTCTACAATAACAGTAACAGGAACTCAGCTACAGACAGGGGGAAATCCAATTCTATGAAGAAGGACTAAAGCCTTATGCTGAACCTCTGCACAGGCGTGAATTTCACCCGCAGCACATACATTTCTCTTTTGCTTTAATGGAAAAGTCCTCACCACTTGGATTTTTACATTATTTGTAGTACAAATTATTTTTCAAAATTCTTTGCATTTTGGGGGGGACTTTTGTTCCTGTTTGTCAGCCCTGGAAACCAAAAATCCTCTTTTTATCCTCAGAAACAGATACTGTGTGGGGCAGTGGCAATGCACATTTTCCCCATGCTACTCTATCACTGTGTTTCAACCCTTGCCAGAGAAACCACCACTAGGGGGCTAGTGGCCCAGTTTTCAGCCCATTCAATCTTCAACCGCTCAGCTCAAACTGCCGGTGAGGGTGACAATTGTGGTGATGTTTTGTGGACAACTGGACTGAAATGACCAAATTAATTTCACATGGGCTATCTAACTGCCATCACATCAAATGCTATCCATTGTCTGTCACTAAAGACTGAAATCAATAGGAGCCTTTTCACTGATTTCAATGGACTTTGAATCAGACTATAAATTACAAACCAGGCTCCAACACTGCAAATACATACTCACATGAGTAACTGTAATTCACTGAGACTACTTGCATACAGAAAGATACTTACATAGTGTGTACTTGCAGGATCAATTCCCTAGGCAGGATTTGAATGAGGCATAATGTGCCATTAATTTTTAGTCAGAATTGATTAATGGGAAGCCTGTGATGGGGATTCTGATTAAAAAATAATAGTAACAAAAAAATCAATGGCACAGTATGCCCCATGTTTGGCAATTTAAAGGGAAAAAGCTAACAGACGAGACAAAGTTTAAGTATTGGCTGCTGCACTTCTGTACAGTGCCATAGGTGTGTCTGGTGCTTTTCACTGGGAATTAAGATGTGGTCCCTCTCTCAATGAGCTTTCATCTAAACTGAGAATGACAAAAGAGGATACAGGCAACGTGGAGGAAAGAATACAGAAAGTTATGCAATTTCTTGGTTGGCACAATATACATCAGATTCTAATTTAACATTTATATTGTGGTGGTGTCCAGAGGACCCAGTTGGGATTTTGGCCTCATTCTGTTACACGCTGAACCAGTACTGCCAGCCTCAAAAAATCAAAAATCATGAGTCAGAACATACCCATCATGAAATTAAAAACAAACAAACATCAGATCATGTTTTTAGTCTGTTTTTTACTTTTTAAATTCTCCCTACTCCTTTGCCAATGTGCGTATGATAATTTCAGGTTAAAATATCAACTTTTAATGGACACAGAAATTAATGCGTCTCCCTTCTGCTCATATGGAGACTCAGTTTACCTGCTCCTTGCCCTAAAATAGGAGAACTGCCATCCATGTCCTATTACTGTCTTGACTCCCTCCCCTCCTAGTTTATTTCCTTTAATAAGAGAAGAGCCGGATGATAAACAGTTTGAGAACCACTGGCCTAATTAATGCATCATGGATTCACACTTGCATATAGAATTGATATTACTTTTTGGCATTGATGAGTTACAGCTATACATATTACAGAACTTTAAACTTATATCAATAGTTCATATCAACAATAATGTCACTATAAAAACAATAAGGGATTAGTTTAGCCTTTTGCAAGAAACAACACTTCACTCACTCTCTTCTCCCCTCTTTCCAACTGGGCAGCACTCTTTCTCCTTACCCATGAGTTGTCTCCCTCTGCTCCCCTTCCCTTCTGCCCCCCACAACCTTCAGCACCCCATTCTCCTGCAACCCTTAATATGCCTCCTGCTTCCCCCAATGCCTGGCTTCCCCTGCTCTCCCCATCCATCTTTCACAGTAACTCTGCTGCTCCTAACAGTCCATGTGTTCAGTCCAGCCCCTTGAATGACTGTCAGCCATGTTGCCCATGGGTGTGGCTTCAATCTAATTGAAATTAGTGGGAAGTGGCAGCCTCACTTCCACATGTAATGATACTGGAGGGAAATGGCGGCCATCTTGATGGTGTCATCCCCTTGATTGTAAATGGAGATGGTGGCCATTTTAACAAAGGGAAAATTCATAATTTGATGACTTTCATTGTCTTTTGATGAGATAAGTAAAAAAACCGACGCCCAAATCACTACAGTTGTGAGAAAATGGTGAGAGTTGGCAATAGGGTGCACACACACAGGACAACACAGATCTTTGCCCCAAAATGTTCCTCTTTATTTTAAAAAAACAATGAGGAGTCCGGTGGCACCTTAAAGACTAACAGATTCATTTGGGCATAAGCTTTCGTGGGTGAAAAACCACTTCTTCAGATGCATGGAGTGAAAATTACAGATACAGGCATAAATATATATTGGCACATGAAGAGAAGGGAGTTACCTTACAAGTGGAGAACCAGTGTAGAAGGCCAATTCAGTCGGGGTGGATGTGGTCCACTCCCAATAATTGATGAGGTGGTGTCAATACCAAGAGAATACCAGTGTGTCAATACCTCTTTATTTTATATCTGCTGTAGGGGGTTAAAATTAGGATTGCCATCTCCAAGGTACAAAAAACAGGACATCTGGGATGATCCTGAGCCCTCAGAACTGGACAACTGGCAGTGTGTACTGAGCACCCTTACAGATTTTCCAGGACAGCTACGTCAAAAAAGAGACAATCCTGGGAAAACCTGGACAGGTGGCCACCCTAGTTAAAATCTCAAGCACTCCGTCTCCCTCCCACTGCCACTCGCTATATATAATCTGTATAGCCCATGATTACTAGAAATAATACCTAGCACTTACATAGACCTTTAATCTTCGAGGCACTTTACAAAGATTAGCAAATTAACCCATAAAATGAAAAAGCTGTGAAACTGTTGTTGAACTGCATTCTTTTAACGGAAGCTATTTTTGGAGAGACAACCTCGAGTTTTAAGACTCAAAAAACAAAAATTACAAAAACAATGGAATCATTTTCTCTCTCCAAAATTGGCATTAAAAATGTTCCTGGGCTCAGCCTTTTTATGCCAAGTTTCAGCCTCAAGGAAATTTTTACTGCTTAGTTATGTTCCGACCCCCTGAAAATAAAGCTCAACTCCTGAACTATTGAAGTGCAAATGGCCCAATTGAAATCAAGAAAAAATGAAGAGAGATAGATCAAATGTTATATTAAACACTTATGTCAATGCAGTTTAACAGCAGGAAGATATAAGCATGTTTATCCTGGGCAGCTTTAATGTTACCAATATACTCTCTTTTCAATAAGAGGATGTAATTAGTTTACTGATCCCTGGTTGGTGTATACTAAACGAAAAAAAATATAATAATCAGTGCTTTTATAGTGCCTTCCATGCAAGGATCTCAAAGTGTTTCCCAACATTAACAGAATAAGCCTCTCACCTAGAGCTTGGTGAATAACTGATTTTTCAGTTTGGTGGCTGAACCAAACCAAACCAAACCAAACAAAGAAAAACCAACAGAGGAAAGAAAATAATTTCAGCTCAACCTGAAACAGAAATTTAGTTTTTCTCACCAATATGGAAAACTGAAAAAGTATATTTTGGGTGAAACAAAATGATTTGTTCAATCAGAAATGACTTTTTGGACTTTTTTTTTTTTGCAATTTGTTTTTGGGTATTTTTTATCGCTTTAATAATAAATCCAGCTAAATTTAAAAAAAAATAAAAATTTTGAAATGAAATGAAAAGGCTAAACATTTTAAATATGTTCAACAAAATCTTTTGACTTTTTCAGGATTCCCCCCCGCCACACACACATTTTGTTCTGCTAAAATTATTCACCAAATAGTTTTTGTCAATCTGAAACTGTTTTTTTGGTGAATAAACTATTTATCCAAAAAACTTTGCCTCACTTTATTCACAACATCCCGGTGTAGCAGGCAAATATGGTCATCCCATGTTACAGACAGGGAACTGAAACAGAGAGATTATGGCTCTGATCCTGCAATGACATTGCATTGGTGAACTTCTGTCCCTTACTGGTCTGGAGCTACCCTAATTTAATTGGAACACCATGCAGGGGTCTGTGCATGCAAATGCCATTGCAAGACTGGGGCCATTTGATTTTTCCAAGATCACAAATGAAAAATGTGATGGAGCTGGGTATTAATGCTAGATCTCCTGAGTCACTTTGTAGTGCCTTAGCCACAAGCCCATCCTTCATCTCAGTGAGCTGCCATTGATCTCAGTGGGACTACTCACTGTTCTAAGCACTACACTGTGTTTGTAGGATCAGGGCCTAAAGTTGAAGTGGAATTCCTTCCTGTTTTCTCTATTTTAGATGTGATAAGAGAAACCTCCCTTCATCCTCAGAAAACAGCTTCTATATGAAGTTCCCTCTTTTTCTTTTATAGGAGAAATATTCTGGTGCTCATTAAAATAAGTTGGAATCTTTATTCCTCAGTGAATCAACTATAGTACATTTCACATGTTCAGTGAGAACTGAATCTTGTATGTCTGGAGTTACAAGTGTAACCCTTCTGCCAGGCTAAGTTGATAGCAGCAAGGGCCGGGTTCAGTACACAGGGGTCCCCTCTCATCAAAGCAAATGCAAAACTGGCTCGAGCCCCCACCCAGTGACCTGGGAAAATCTTACACACCCCCTGGGCGCCTCAAAGAGGCAATACTTCCCCTCTCGCAAGCACAGAGTCTCGGTGTAGCAGAGAATCTTTAATAACATGAGGTAAACGACATCAGCACTAAATTGGGGAAACACCACAACTAGTGTTCATTAACCAAACCATGAGCAAAGACCCACCCCAGCAAATTGGGCCACATCCTTTTCCTCGGGTTCTTGAGTCCCAGAACCCAAACGTCTCTTGAGTCCAGCAATCCAAAAATCACCCAAAGTCCAAAAAGTCCAGCCCCAGAGTTCAAAAGTTCATCTGCAGAGTGTTACTCCCTAGTCTGGCTAAAAATGTGCCTCTGTGTGTGTGTGTGTGGGGGGGAGAGGTAAGGGGCACCTTACGTGACCTGAAGCTGACTGCCCCACAGGGCTCCACTCCACTCTCTCACAAACAGCTCTGCTCAGCATCTCATGAACACTCCGCCAGCCTATCCACAAACAGCACCACTGCACTCTAGATCTTCCAGCTCCCCACTACTTGACACAGTGCTCAGTGATTTCAGCTCATAGTAGGGGGAGCCTTAGTGCTGGTGCACCATAAGGCCAAAGTGAATTCAGCATAGCACCTGTAGGAAGACTCTTAATAGACCCAAAATTAGCTCTGACATTCCACAGTGGAGAAAGACAGAGGTGCCATTGGTGTTTCAGGCCCTCACAAAGGGGCCCACACCACCAGGTACCTGTCTCAAGCCTCTCTTCATTCACAGAGTTTTGGAACCCATGTCCCTTGCCTAGCGAGTGCTACTTAGTTGATGGTGAGTCCCTCCATCATAACAAAAGGCCAAGTACAGTTCCAAGCACAGTACCCATAATCAGGGTAATAACAATTTATTCTTCCTGCCCCAATAACAGAGACACTGGGGATCCCACAACAGCCAAAGTGACTATTTGGGCAGCTATGGCCTCATTCTAGGTGGGGTGGGTGTGCCTATGCAAATGAGATCGGCCCCTGAAGTTCTTTTCCACAACTTGCCACACCTCACCACCAGATGTCAGGGTGGAGCTCATCCTGACTCTGCTTACATCCTCCCCCCAGCCGAGAATTTGTCGTCCCGACAAATCACACTCCCTTTATACCAACTCATTGGTTTCCTCCAAAGGGTCTCAAGAAGCCCACTTTAGCTTCCACAATCCTGTGTGCTAAATGTATTGGCTCCTCACTAGTCACCCCAGGTGCATCATAAGTTAACCGTTTTACTGGTCTTATCACCCTGACTCGTCTATTGAGAACCTCTGTTGCCGAGGTAGAAGGAACATCCTCTTGATTGACAGATGGAGAGGCTTCCTTTGAGGGTCCCTTGGCTACTGGCGTAGGCCCCTGCACTCCTAGTTCTAACGCTGGAGGGTCCAAGGTACCCAGGACATTCTCTACCTCTGTGTCTCCACTGTCCAATAACCTGTGTGTGTCATCACACGGAGGTCTCATCAGCGGCACAGGGGTGTCAGAAATGGGCCTAAATAATTCCGCCATGGGGTTTAGGGCGGAAGAGGGAGAACTCTCGTTTGGTTCAGCTGATCGAGACTGAAATCTTGTCTCCATCCCAGGATACACCACGGTTGTGTCTTCCTCCTCAGACTCACTCTCAGATGTGCAGAATAGGGGTAAGTTAGCTGCAGGGGGCCCGCTGTCTGTGTTGGATGGCGGCTTTGGTCTAGCACTTCTGTTCTGCCTGGCTGCCCTGTCGTGGCCCATCTCATAAGGGGTGCTTACCAATTCCCCCACAGGGAGCAAAAGGTTTCTATGCACCGTCTTTATTTGCCCTGGACCGTCTTCAGGTTTGATCTTGTAGACCGGCAGATCTCCCAGCTTTTCCATCACCAGGTAAGGTATTGCCTTCCATCTCTCAGCTATCTTGTGTTTGCCAGCAATACCCAAATTTCGCAGCAGGACTCTGTCCCCCGGCTGGAGCTCCTGCGAACGCACTCTAGCATCATATCGATGTTTGTTGCGGTCTGCGTTCTTCCGAGCTGCAGCGGTAGCTAAATGATAAGCATCCCGCAGCTTTTCTCTTAGTCGGGATACATATTGCTGATGAGTTTCATAGCTATCTCCATCCTCTGATACACCAAAGCACAAGTCTATGGGTAATCTTGGTTCTCGCCCAAACATCAAGAGATATGGAGTGACTCCCGTAGCATCGTTCCTTGTGGCATTGTAGGCATGCACCAGAAATGCGACATGCTGGCTCCAGGTTGCCTTCTGCTCTGGTCGCAAAGTTCCCAGCATATCTAATAGGGTTCAGTTGAACCTCTCTGGCTGAGGATCACCTTGGGGGTGATAAGGCGTTGTCCTAGACTTTTTAATTCCTGCTGTCTTCAGCACCTCCTTCAGAAGGTGACTCTCAAAACCCCACCACTGATCAAAGTGTATCCGAGCCGGGAATCCATAGACTGAGAAATATTTGTCCCACAATACTGAAGCGACGGTGGTGGCCCTCCGATCACGTGTGGGATATGCCTATGTTAGAAATGAAGTGTTAGGGGAAGTGTGAAAGGTGATTCCAGTTATAGAAAAGCTGAGAGAATCCAGGTTTAGGTGGTTTGGGAATGTGAAAAGATGATTGGAAGAATATATAGGAATTTAGAAGGGGAGGGTAAGAGAAGGGTTGGAAGACACAAATCTAAATGGATGGATGTTATACAAAAGGATTTGAATAGCTGTGGAGTTTCTGAGGAACTGCATCAAGACAGACTGGAATGGAGAAGGACTCAAAAAACTGACCCCATATAGATGGGACAAAGGCTAGAAGTAGACAATGATGAGACCCAACCTGAATCCACAGCGCATATATCTTCCCTACAAGCTGCAATAACTCCATGATTTTATTCTGGTGGGAAAGCTTTGTTAGTAATATCCCTTGTGCTAGTATTAGTTTTAAAAATCAAGTTCTCTCATAGTTGATGTATCACTAAAACTGAGGAAGAATATTTGTTACATCCTGATAAACCCCGGAAAAAATGCAGCTTTTTCAGAGCAAAATGTTTTGTCACAGGAGTCACCTTAAATGTCAACCTATTCAGTGACAAATTTATGGTGACATTTTCCCACACAGTTAAGCTTGGCTCAAGTGCTACTTGCAAAATGCTGATTTTCCTGAACTCCCAGAGTGTTTGGGGAAAAACATGATACAGTTTGTATAATTTGATGCACAAAAACATGTATTTGTTGCCACGACTGCTGGGTGAATTTACATAGCTAAGACACAAATTAAATTTAACATCATGCCGCCAACATTTGTGTAGCATCTAATGTTAAGCAAATAGAGTGAGAGATAGGCCTGATCTACACTACAAAGTTAGGTTGAGGTAAGCCACCATGCATCAAACTAGTTGTGCACGTATCTACAGTTAAATTTGTCTCCCACCAATGTAAGTGCCCTTTTATACTGACCTCGTCGAGTGGCATTGAGCCATGGTCGATGTACTGAGGTTGACACAGCACGAGTGCAGACACTGTGTTACCTATGTCGACACTAACAGTCCTCCAGCAGGTGTCCCACAATGCCTGCCACTGGCCTCTCTGGTCACAATTGTGAACTCCGCTGCCCAAGGGTCGCATAGACCGGCAGGCCTCCCCTGCCTTTTAAAGCCCCATGAATTTCTGAAATGCCTTTTCCTGATTGCCCAGTTTGGTGAGCACACCTAGCCTCTCTCTCTCGTGTGCAACTGCCGAGATGACCATGTTGCCTCTATGCTCCAGAAGTGCTCCAGCTTGGCATAGACAGGAGATATTAGATCTCCTGGGTCTGTGGAGAGAAGAGGCTGTGCAAGCACAGCTACGGACCAGCCATAGAAACGTCAATATCTGTGAGCAGATTGCATGGGGGGATGCAGGAGAAGGGGTATGACACAGACCAGCAGCAGTGCTGTGTGAAAGCCAAGGAGCTGCGGCAGGTATATCAGAAGGCCAGGAAGGCCAACAGTCGACCTGGTGCCGAGCCACAGACCTACCGCTTTTATAAAGAGTTGCATGCTATACTTAGCGGAGACCCACCACCATCCATTAGATTGCTGTCGATACCTCCGAGGAGCCCAAGCCAGAGACTCCTGGCATGAACAGCGAGTACAAGGTGGAGGAGGATGGAGGACATACGATCAGGGGGTCCAACTATGCAGCAAGCCAGGACCTGTTTGAAACCCCACCACACTCCAATCCATCCCAGCAGTTGAGCACAGATAAGCCCAATGCAGGGGAAGGATCCTCTGGTAAGTGTGTAAATTTATTTCCCATTACAGTGATGGCACCCCCAACTTAACAGCACACAGTGATGGACTTTTCATTAATTTACTTGCACTAGAAGAGGTAGTGGTACAACAAAGCAAGGTTTGTTATCTGCTTTCCTTTGCCCTGTAAAGTTAGGTAAGGGAGGGCATTTGGAGCAGTTTGTCTATGTACAGAGGGATGTCCCTTGAATCCTCTTGAGAGATTTTGAAGAAACTTCCATGGAGGTACTCTACAGTCCTCTGCCGAAGGTTTCTAGGGATGGCTGCCTTATTTCTTCCACCGCTGTAGGACATTTCCTATGCCAGTCAGCAATAACTTTGGCAGGCATGATTTCAGTACACAGGTTAGCAGCATACAGGCCCGTGAGGCTTCTGGACACCAGCAGCAGCTGTGCTCTCTCTGCTTTTGTTACCCTTAGGAGTGAGATATCAACTAAAATCCCCACCGCCTGTGGAAAACGGTGCCAGCATCCAGTGCCAGTGCCCTATACTCATAGTTTCATGCAACCAAGCAATTCCCTCCTCATTTCCCTCACCTTTGGTGGCCCATACCCACCATGGCTGGTGCTGTGAGTGGCGACGAGCACAAGCACTCCAAAGCAGAAGTGTCAATAAGCATATCTTGTTTAAAACTTTAGTGGAGCAAGGGAAGGGAGTTCTGAATCCTAAGTTATGCTTTCCTTTGTGACTATACAGACGATGGTACCTCTGTGGTACCATCAGTGGTACCACTGCAGCTTTCAGCGTCTCCCCCTCCACGCCTACGGAACACCTGAGCCACCTTAGGAAGAGAAATAAGAGGACTCAGGATGACAGGTTCTGTGAGAACCTGCAAGCCAGTGCTGCATCACACCATGCATAGGCGACATGTGGGGGGAGAGGGAGCACAAAGGTCACATCCCCTCCCCCCCCCCGGCCAGATTTCTGCCACGCTGAAGTAGAGACAGGTTTCAGAGTAACAGCCGTGTTAGTCTGTATTCGCAAAAAGAAAAGGAGTACTTGTGGCACCTTAGAGACTAACCAATTTATTTGAGCATAAGCTTTCGGATGAAGTGAGCTGTAGCTCACGAAAGCTTATGCTCAAATAAATTGGTTAGTCTCTAAGGTGCCACAAGTACTCCTTTTCTTTTTACTGAAGTAGAGAGTGCAGCAGCAGAGATGTGCCTGGGAAAGGCACCGGCAGCTAGAAATCCTGCTGATCCCCACTAGGTGGCACCTAGAGCAAGGAAGCGAGACTGGACTATCAGCCCAGCTCCCTGCCAGGGGGGCACAGGGAAGGAGTTTTGTCCTTTCTTGGCTGGCAGCTGCTCAGGTACATGCCTGGACTAGCCTGCCTGAGTGTCGTTGCTTGGGGTGAGCAAAGGGAGCTTGGGGAGTCGGGGCAATGGGGGGGAAAGAAGGGGGCTCCGGGGAAAGCAGCCGGACCCATGGGTAGAGCCCTGTGTGGATACAAATCTATGCGGATATCCGTGGATATAAATCAGTATCCGCAGAACCACAGGGTTCTCCTGGGAACTGCAGCAGCAAAAGGAGCATAACCGGGGGCCGCCGCTCCCAGGAGCCAGCTCCCTGAGCCGGCAGCTCCTCCCACGTGGCTGTACCGACCCCAGACAGGAGACGCAGACAGCTGCGTGGAAGGGACGGGGGCAGGGCTGGGGGCAATACAGCTGCGTGGAAGGAGCTGCTGGTGTGGGGTGCTGGCTCCTGGGAGCGGTGGCCCGATGTTCTGCTCCTTTTGCCATTGTGGTTCCCGGGAGAGCCCTGCGGTTCTGCAGATACTGATTTATATCCACGGATATCCGCATCCGCGGATATAAATTTGTATCCACGCAGGGCTCTACCCATGGGGGATGGGGAGATTATGTGGGGGGCCAGGAGAGGCAGCAGGGACCAGGGGTGTTAGGTGGGGGTCTGGCGGAGGCAATAGGGGCCAGGAGCCATGGGCATGGGTGGGGGGCTGGGGGAGGCAGCAGGACGAATGGGAAATGGGGGAATTATGTGTGGGGCTGGGGGAGGGGGGATTGGGGGAGGCAGCAGGGGCCAGGAGCCATGGGGATGGGTAGGGAGGCAGCAGAACCCATAGGGATGGGGGGATTGTGTGGGGGGCTGGGGGAGGCAGCAGGGGCCAGGGGTGAGCATCTGGGGGAGGCAGCAAGGGACAGCAGCCATGGGGATGGGTGGGGGCCTGGTGGGAGACAGTGGGGCAAAGAGCGATGAGCTGTGTGTGTCTGGAGGAGGCAGCAGGAGCCATGGGGTAGATGGGTGGGCAGCTGGTGGAGGCAATGGGGCCAGGGGCGATAGGAGGGGGCATCTGGGGTGGCAGTAGGAGCCATGGGCTGGATGGGTGCGGGGCTGGCCATGACCACATGGCCTGGAGGGTGAACCCTGCAGACAGTCTGGGGAAGGAAAGAGTGGAGAGGAGAAAGGCCCAGGAGTCCCAGCAAGAAAAGGAGAAGGAGATGCATGAGGACACAGTGGGGCTTCTCCAGCAGCAAACACAGATGCTGCAGACTCTGGTGACTGCAGGTTCAACAATCTCAGGCTCACCCCCCTCAGCAGTCCATCAAGAACTCCCTTGCAGTATCTCCCTAGACCCTGCCTTAAATATTCCATGTGGCACAACGGGCTGTTGCACTCCACCTGGCAGAGCCGTCCCTAGAGTACGGCCATTTGGGGCGACCGCCCTGGGCCCCGTGCTTTGGGGGGCCCCGCACTTTGTGAGGAGGCAGGGAGGAGCCCCCCGACCAACCTCCCCCTCCCCCCAGTGCCTCCTGCCCATCGGCAGGCTCCGCCAATCAGTGCCTCCCCCTCCCTTCCTCCCTCCCAGTGCCTACCGCCCATCAGCAGTTTTGCAGCATCTCGAAGCGCTGAGCGGGAGGGGAGAGGAGCGAGGGCGCAGCATGCCTGGGGGAGGGGGCAGAACTGGATGGGAAAGGGGCAGGGTGGGGCCTTGGGGGAAGGGGTGGAGTGGGGACGGGGGCCTGGGAGCACCCCCTGCAGATAGAAACTTGGGACCTATGTCCCGGGCCCCGCACCCCCCTAGGGACGGCCCTGCCACCTGGGGAGACATTACAGACAACCCCAGCTTCACATACACCAACTGTGCCTTTCACAGGTCAGTGTATGTGTCGCTAAAAGGGACATGAATGTTCTTTCCCCTTCATAAGTTCTGTTCTATTAATGTATTAAGTTTTTAATGCATTTGCTTTACAATTGCATGGATTTTTCTTTTCATTGATTTTGTTACAGAATAAAATTATATTATTTGGAACATAATTCATCTTTATTAGTTCACAACATATGCTGAAGAGTGCCTAGCAGTTCTGAAAGCAACCAATTCCTGGTTACAGTACAGTGCAACAACTCATAGGATCAGTGACAAATAGTGTAAAAATCATAAATGCACAGCAAGCACCACAAAATTAATAAGTGCATTGACAGTGTTATATTTGTACACATATATTGAGCACCACACAATTCCTAACAGGCCCCAGAACAGCAGGGCCACGTAACACCCAGTACTACCCACTGCATTACTGTGGCTCACTGCTAATGTGCTCTTTCACAGCCTCCCTGAGCTCCTCTAACAGCCCTTGTGTCTGGCTGTTTAAACTCAGCAGACAGCCATTCCACGTCCTCCCTCCACTATGGCAGCAAGTTTCCCCCCTTTGCTTCACAGATATTGTGCAGGACACAGACGGTAACTATAACCATTGGGATATTTTCTCACTGAGATCAAATCTTGTGAGCAGACAATGCCAACACCTCTTCAATCTACCGAAAGCACACTGAACTCTCGATTACTCTGCCCCTGCTGAGCTGGTAATCGAACTTTTTCTTGGTGCTGCTGAGGTGGCTGGTGTATGGCTTCATGAGCAAAGGGTAGACTGGGTCCCCCAGGATCATTACTGGCATTTCGACATCACCAGTGGTCACAGGGCTGGCCTTACCATGAGGCAAACTGAGGCGCCTGCCTGAGGTGCTAGACTGGGTGTGTGGGGGGGGGCACTAGGACCCAGAGTGTAGAAAATTGTGTCTGCTGCTGGTGCGTATGTAGTCTCTCTGCTCTAGCTGCACAGAGATGGTGGAGTGCTGTGCTGGAGGAAGGAGGGCACAAGAGACATAACAGGCAGGCAGGAGAAAAGGTGAGAGGGAATAACAGAAAGCAGCAGGAGCCGCAGGGAGAGAGATGAGGAGGAGCCTCTCTAGCACCCCCAGGAGCCTGGATTAATTAACACCAGCATCTCAGGGAGCTTCCTGTTTCCTGCTGCTTCCCTGAACCCACCTGAGGAGAGCGAGCAGTCAACTGAAGTAGTAGGAGCCAGTTAGGCCCTTAAGACGCTGATATCTTCCCTCACTCAGGCCCTGCTACCAGCCTGCTTATTTGTCCCCTTCAATTGAGTGTTGAGAGCCACTATAGCTGGCACAGAACATGAGTGAAAGAAGAAAACGCCCCTCTGGGGTAGCATTCAGAAAAAGAAAGCAAGCAAAGGAAGCTTTTCTATCTAAGCAGGAAGGAGCTCTCCTGAGATACATAGACCCAAATGTTCACGGTGAGCCTTCCCGCCCCAGTGAGGATGTGAGTGGTGAGGAGATGCCTGATCTTCCAGTTAGTCAGAGTGCAGGTGACCTGGCAGCTACTGCAGCATCCATATCTCCATCTCAAATGGAGGTAACCATGCACATTTGTGAAGAAAAGTATAGATCAGAGAAGAATGTGGTGGAGGTGCAAGAAACAGCTGCTGCTGAGTTTAGTTCCTTAAGTCTAGATGATCCAGGACTGTGGATGGCCGTCCTTACCCACACGCAAAGCACGCAGCTGCCTAGGGCACCAGGAAATTTGGTGCCCCAAATTTCCTGGTGCCCTGCACAGCTGTGTGCTGCTCCCACTCTTCCCCAGGCCCCTGCTGCTGCTCTGCCCCAGCCCTGCCTCTTCCCACCCGTGCTCCGCCACAGCCCCGCCCCCACTCCCCTGAAGATTGCAGCCAGGCCCGACACTGCACTTACCACATGGTAAGTGGAGTGACCCGGCCTGAGCTTGCTCCACTCCCCTGGCTCCCAGCCGTGCTGCCAGCGAGTGCTGGGGGGCCGGTTCCCTCCTACCCCCAAGCCTGGGAGCCAGGGGAGCAGAGCAGCCTACGGCCCCAGGCCTCCTCGGGTGGGAGCAGGGGGACTGGCCCCAGGCCTCCGTGGGGGATGGCCACTTCCTGCGGGAAGTGGAGTGACCTGGCCCCAGCCTGCTCCGCTCCCCTGCCTCCCAGGCTTGGGGGGAGGGGAGAACTGGGGTCGGGTCACTCCATGTTGTACCAATAAATTAAAAACCAGCAGGATCTTATTAAAGGGAAAAAGGCAAAATACCACATTTATTGTGAATACAGAAAGAATCATAGTCTACAGCTGTAACATTCCATTCAATCTCATCTTTATTCACTCATTCATTCATACAAACACACACACACACACACACAGGTTCTGCAAGGTTGTTATCATAGTAAGCAGTTAGTTATAGCTATAACATTCCATTCAATCTCATATTTATTCACACATTCACACACACACACACACACACACAGGTTCTGCAAGGTTGTCATCATAGTTACCAGCCTTAGAGTTGCTCATGCCAAGCCACTGGCCAGGTGGCCTGGACATGAGGAGGGAGCAGGGCCTTGTCAGATGCTCATCTGATGCTCCTGGAAGTTGGTTTGCAGAATCAGACCCCAAAGTTCTCACTTTTTAAGAGTCTATTTTTATAGGAATTTCTTCCTATGCCAGTCTATGGGAATTGCTTCATCATGCTGTTGCTGAATCAATCAGCAGATAGCACATTCCTGACGGCTCCAAGAAGTTATCTTGTTCTTTGGTTCTCCCATTCTTGAGGCTGTTGGGTGGATTCCAGTCTGCCCTCCGGGGGTCCTCTGGTTATTTCCACTTGACGCCTTCTTCAGCCGATGGACACTGGATTCTTAGGCTGGCACCTCCCTGATCATTCAGTTGTTATCCACACCAAGCATCCGTCCACATACATCCTCTATCTCTATTTTAATCACAATTGTTAATACAACAAAAGGGCGGGGAGTCTCTGGGTGCTGTTTCTGTTGTTAGAGTATTGCTTTGAGTCTCTGTGAATTGCTTTGAGAACAGATTCTGTCTTAGAATGTACTAACACAATTAGCAGCTTGCAAGTTTCACACATAGAGGGAGAGAAACAGTACCAAAACCCAAGAGACCTCTTAATTAGTAATACCCTGGAATTTAAACTATAGGGAATCAAACTCATTTGTGATTTTAATACAGAACTTCTTTAATATGATCCAACATCCACTTCCCGCAGGAAGTGGCCAACCCCCGTCCCCCACGGAGGCCTGGGGCCAGCCCCTGTCCCCCCCAGCGGAGGCCTGGGACCAGTCCCCCCTGCTCCCCTCCTGTGGAGGCCTGGGCCCCACACAGTCCCCCCCCACCCCCGCACAAGGGGGCTGCGTAAGGCACCAAAATAGCTAGGGACAGTTTGAGCAGTAGCCTGAAGGACTTCCTTGTACTGCATGGGCCACAGCAAGTGAAAAACTTCATGTTCCCCAGAGACAATGAAAATAAAAGTTTCCATCCAACACATTACTGGCGTGAAATCCCCGATGGTGACAAAGTGGAGAGGCCATGGCTTATGGAGTCAAAAACCCAGAATGCTGCATATTGTTTTTGTTGCAGACTCTTCCAGTCTAATGTTCCAGCACATTGGGTTCTACAGGAACAAAGGACTGGAAAAATCTGGCTAGAAATCTGGCATGCCATGAGAAGGCAGCAAATCACCAGGAAGCATTCTATATGTAAGCAGGGGAATAGTCCCGCTATTGTGTGGAACTTTCCTGGCTTCTGCATTACCCCGGTGAAGTAGGCTAGCGAAAGGATCTGAGTCCTTGCTCCCACTTCCTTTACCCAGAGACCTCCCTGCCCTTGAGGACTCCCCTTCCACTCTCCTGCCTGGCAAAGTCCTCCTAACCCCAACAAGGCTGGGCCCAGGATTCCTGGGGGGCTCGACCCCCAACCGTGCTGTGGTCACCTAGGACAGGAGCTAGGGTGTCCCCACTCCGGGGTACTCTCTCTGCACTGGGCACTTCTCTGACCCACTGACCATTACATACAATTTAAAGCAAATGCAAGTTATTTAATCAACAATTAATTTAAAAAAGAGTAAGGAAAAATGGGAAAGGTTAAAGGAAACACATCACCCCGCTCTGTGGCAGGGAACATCACAAACAGTGTCTCTGGAACGTCAGGGCAGTTCACAGTCTGTTCCTTGTAAGTCTCAGGCTCTGGCTGTGCTGCAGGGATGCTGTGGGTTGGACACTCGCTCTGGTGGTGGCCACACGCTCTCAGGCTCTAGGTGGCAGGGCCCTTCTTCCCAGCATTGCCCCCTCCTTGTCGGGGTTACCAATCCCCCTCCATGTCTGGCCTGCAGAGCCTCCTGGCTGAGGCGTCTCCCTGTGCTGGGCCCACTGCCCAGGGTCCCCCTCGCTCTCCCCAGCTGCTCACGACACCCGGCCCCGGACTGCTACTGCTCCAGCCCCAGCTCCAGCTCCAGCTCCAGCTCCACTCTGTCTTAGCTCCAGCTCCGCTCTGCCTCAGCACGGCTGCTGCTCTGCCTCCAGCTCCCAGGGCTGCTTCTCTGGCCCCTCTGGCTCTGGTTGCTGCAGCTCTGCTCCCAGGACAGGTCTGCTCTGCAGGCTGCTTCTGTGACTCTGCTCCCAGCACTGACCTGCTTCCTGGGCTGCTTTTCTGGACCCTCTGGCTCTGGTTGCTGCAGCTCTGCTCCCAGCACAGGGTCTGCTCTCTCTGGGCTGCTTTTCTGGCCCCTCTGGATCTGGCACAGCTCTGCTCCCCAGCTCAGCTTGGGCTCCTGCTTTCTCCTTAGCTCGGCCCCACTGTGTCTGACCCAGGCAATTTCAGCTCACACAGAGGACGGAACCTCCCTGGCCTCCTGGCTCCCTGATTAGCCTGCCCTCCCTGTCATTCAGGCTGACCTGGAGCATTGGCCTCTCCCCATTGCTCCTAGTGTCTGGCAGTCTCAGGGTCCTGATTCCTCATTGACCCTTCCCCCTTTTAGTACTGGGAGCTGCAACTAAAATACCCCCACTGAATGTTAGTAAGGGGGCAACAGTCCCCTTACATTCCCCCTGGCTAAAATTCTGCCACAGCCACAATATTCACACCAGTACATCCGGGCCCCATAGAAACAACATATACCCACATCATATCGTATCATATCAAAAACCCATTAACAATTATCAAAAGAACATTTAACATATTTAATATTCCACATCTACTTCTTCATACTATACATAACAATATTCATTAAAACACTACATAGAACCAATAACATAATTATCTCTAAATCTAACAGGAAGTACACCCTTATTAGCCCTCTGGGACCTTTTTAAAACCGGTGGTTCGTTACTCATATTTTCTATTTCCCTATCCTCGGGTAATACTGGGTCAGTTTGAGGGATCTGGCCATTCTCGTTAGGGTTTGGGTTTACCCCATTGGTTTTAGGCTCCTTGGGAAATGCTGCTCTATGCCTCCTATGAGCCCAGGTAAGACTAAAAGTCCAATGCTTTAGCTGGTCCCTATGTACTACTCTCTCAGGACGTCCTTGTTCAGGCTGGATAGCGTACACTGGAAGTTCGGGATTGTTGTGGGTGACCACAGTGTGGGGATTTGGATCCCATTTGTCCTGTATTTTATTACGTATCTGGCATCTGTGCCTACGAACTGGTACACAGTCACCAGGTCTGATGAGAGCCCCACTGGACTTGCGATCATAAGTCCTTTTCCTACTTTGGGCTGTGTCTTTAGTTGTACTGAGAGCAACTTCGCTGGCTGTCTTTGGCCTGTCGTGGACACGTTTGACCCAGCCATCGAAATTGGTCACCTCATCCTTTTTATTGGCTCAGTGGCAGGAGATACAGTCCGAATCCACAGCACTATATTGGTTCTGTCTTGGAGCACGTGGAGATGGGGGCTGGGGAGATCTGGAGGCCACATGCAACCTAAATGGAGACAATTTTAAGATAGGCCATTTGCACGTTGCTACTGTGAGCTACCCCTCTGTCTCAGAAATGCAGAAGGCTGAAGACCCATTCTACTTAATGCAAAGCAGGTAGGGATCCTTGGGTTCCTAGCAGAGTTACCCAGCTAAATAAAGATACCCATCCCGGTGCACTTTTCTATCTAGTGACACAGGCTCTTCACTTGCTGTTACTGCTATTTTTAGCTGTCCACTCTCAGATACTTTTTTTTTTACTTCTTACACATATGAACCATGTGGCTGGCTTTTGTGAGGGTTTTCCCATCTGTTGATACCACAGTTCTCTAGCTAGCCACACTAAATCAAAGTGACCTTCCCCAACCTTTTCCCTCCTATGTATATTTAATAACTTGCCTTTGAAGAAACAGTGCTATTGCCTGATTTGATAATTGTGCAGTTCTTGCCTAGCTGGAGTTTCTGAATTTGAATCTCTTTACATCAGTCTTGCACACCTAAGGCTGGATGCATGGCCTTGTTGTAGAATGGCATGAAACCTAAGACAGGGTAACAATCAGCAGAAACTTTCCTCCAACAAACTTAACTGAATGAAATTTAATGTTGTTAAGGATTTGGGCTGCATCCCTCAGAGTTCCATAGATTAGCCTACCTAGCAGGAGGCATCAGAGAAGGAGTGACAAACTGCCACTAACAAAAAGCTTCTACCAGTCTGCAGTAATATTTGTGTGTACTGTAAAATTTAAAATAGGGTAGTGGGGTGGATTGTCTCATCTGTCTCTTCTGGGTCGTGAGTGCCTGTTCCTGCTCTTATTGAAGTTAATGGTAAAACTACTATAAAGACAACAGATTTCAGCAATAACATGATTGGAATGTAAAGCTTCCTAATGCAGCCAGTCCATCTTGATCTGTGAGCCTGTCAGATATCACTAGCTAAGCAGAGGTAATATCATTATTTGTATCACAATAGCCATCACTAAGATCAGCCCATTGTGCTGGGCACTGTTTGTACACACAGTAGGAAATTGCAAGCTCTCCAGGGCAGGTGCTATCTAAACAGACAAGACAAAGGGTAGAAGAAAGGAAGTATTACTATCCACATTTTACAGTAAGGAATGGGGGCAGATAGAATTTAAATAATGTGCCCATGTTCACACAGCAGAGCTAGGTATCAAACTTTGATCTCCTCCCTTCTAGGCTGGTCCTTTAACCACAAAATTAATCTTTTTTTACCAGAATAGCTTGCTGTTTAGAAGGGAGCCTTCCTAGAACACCGAGATCCTGCTGGAAGTGGTGGTGATGATTCAGGAGATGGTACTCTGAGCCAGAACTGACTCATTTCCCCAGTATTGTGGGAAGGGTGCTGTCTTTTAGATGAGATGTAAAAAGTAACTGTGGACCTTAAAGAGTCAGTAGTGCTTTCCATAAAAGTAGGGTGGTTTACTCTGATGTTCTAAGCAAATTCTAACACATTATTTCTTTCTGCCTACCTGCATTCCCCCAGCAGTTTCCATCTGATACCATACTCTCTACTTCCTGTTCTAGACCATTGTGTAATCTTACTGTGCAATGTTAAACAAAAGCTACAGTGCACCATAGAAGTGAGTGTATTTCAGAGGTGGATGAATTGATTTTTGTATATTTTTTGCCTCACAAGGCTGTTGTGAGTTTTACTGTCTGTAGAACACATTGAGATCCTCTAATGAAAGGCGCAATAAGAGGGAAAGCAATCAAAGATATTACATTAATAACATGCCTCTGTCAAGATGGCCAACGTTGGGAAAGTCGGAGGTCGGGCATCCTTCATTCTGCTCCCTTCTATTTATTAGACTAGTGGGAAGATGTTCCAGCAAAGAGAGCAGAGCTATAAAAAAGGAGCCAGATTTTGGCAGAAATGTAATACTTTAACAGAAGACCATAAAAGAGAGATACAAATATACCAACATGAGGCTTTGCCTTTAATCATCTCAGGGTATTTTATGGTCAAATAGAAATAGCGAATGCTCTTTGGACCCAGTAAAAAAGGTGCTCTCCTAATTAAACTCTGTTCCAATATTTATCACACTGGAAGATCTAGTTTGTTAGATTTCAACTTTAAAATGTAATTGGCAGCACAGCAACTTAATAAAATTAACTCCCCTTTATGCTTACAGAATTTGTACCCCAGTTTAAAAATGAGAGAACAGGAAATACAGAAGAAAAAAATATAGCAAGAACAAAAACAGTCACTGGCTGAAAGAGAAGGCGAGGGAGCTAGTTACCAAATGGTCTCGTTAGGGCTGGAGCTGTTGCTCTCAGATTTAAATGGGTAGCTACCTAAGGAGACCATGCTGGGAAAGGCTATCTGCCCCTCCTTTCCTTTCCCTTCCCCTCTCCCAAACTAATTATTCTAATTTGAAAAACTGAATAGTGTCTGGTAGCAGCTCTGCTTAATGTTAGTGGCTAAATTCGTAACACTCTAGGTAACATAGAACAGGTGCAAATCATCCGCTTGGTGTTAATGGAATTTGTCCTGCTGTTGCTATTAAGCCTGGCAGGGAGGGCCCAGGGAAGTCTACTGAAAAATGGACTGCCTGGGATCTTTCAATATATGATCACGTAACATGGTCAATGTATGACTGTGTGGCACCCAAATTTGAGATGAGCTTATTGTAAAGTTCAGACTAGAGGAAAAAAAGGCAAGGCAGAAATGCAGGAGGTGGGCAGGATTCTCACTTACCCTCACCTCAGCAGAGTCAAAGTCAGAAAAGAAAGAGATTAGAGCAGCTAAGTGGTTCTTCCAGGATAGAACTGTTCAGGGAGCTTCTGTCCCCAGCTAAACTTTGGAAATTTTTTTAAAAAAAACAGGCACCGTGTCGGATCAGCAGACCATGAATTGGCTGCGGGGAAGAATCTGAGTGGTGAAGATGGTGAAGCTAAGAAGTGATCTGATGACAAAGATAATTGCTTGATGGTTTGTACTTGGGCAGCTAACCCATGCCACTGCCTTTGCTGCTGTGGCTCTGCTGCGCCTTTCAGTGAGCGAGCGCAATCAAAGCTAGTTGGGTATGCTGCCCTGATGGCAGTGTAGACACACCGTGTCAGTGAAATCCTGTCTCCAGCGACATCAGTGGCAAAACTCCCATTGACTTCAGTGGGGCAGGATGCCGCTCCAGGCACATAATTCAAACGCTAACCTTATGTTAGTGTCGTGTTATGAATGTAAACGCTCAAACGTAATAAAATGGCAATGTTAAGGTCACAGTAGTACAACCTGATAGGGAATTTCCTAAAGGCCAATTTACCTGTATAATCTAGTAGTATACAGATTGTGTGTAATATGTGGTATGGCTGGAGGAATCTGGAAATGGTAATGGGCTAAAGAGCCTTCTACCTAGGCTATACATTCAAATCCAGCCCCGGTCAGACACAGTATAACAGCTGTTTGGTTGTCTATGTGACATAAGTTGGGTGACTCAGTCCAGATCCCAGTAGACAGGTGTTTCTCTTGCAAAGTTACTATCCCCTGAGGCAGAGAGGAACTGTCCTCTAGCACAGTGCTTCTCAAGCTATCTGAGGTGGGGGACCGGCAAGTTTTTTTTCCAATGTGCGCGCAGACTGGCAGCCGATGGCTCGCGGACTGGCACCGGTCCGCGGACCACCACTTTGAGTAGCACTGCTCTAGCAGCAGTGTGATGTGGGGACGTTTGCACTGCTACCATACCTGTTCTAGGGCTTGAACTTTTAAAGAAGGCCATCAGCAAACACAACAAAAGAGAGACAATTAGTGCATGAATCATTTCTCTACGTTATTCTGATTAGTGCATGCAAAAATAAATATTAGTTCAGTGGTGTGTACTGTTGGCCCCCACCTAGAAACAATGTGACCATTTAATCAACAACTTTGGTCATAGCTACATATCAGGAGAGAAACACAACCCAAGTTCGTGGGCAGAGAGAGAAGCAGCTTTATTTCTGAGGCCCACATCTTCAAAGGTATTTAAGATCCTAACTTTCACTGAAATTAATGGAAATTAGGAGCCTAAATACCTTTGAGGATCTAGGCTTGACTGTCCTGGCTTCAACTTTCACATTCATTTCATGCAGTTTTCCAGTTTGAATAGTCAATTCTTCCTAACAGAACAATCCCTGAATTTTACATTAAAGCCTATGGGGTTGTATGCAACATTTAACTTCAGTATCTCAAAAACTCTCTCTTTTCCTGTAGAAAGTCACTTTGATGGATTCAGCTTATGTTGATGTGTTTCTCTGTATTGGACTCTAAAAACTGGAAGATCACCTCCCTGCTGCAGTGGGCTCTGCCATTTTGTGTTTCCAAAGGAGACAAGGGGAGATGATGGTGCTCTCTTCTGAACACCTTACTTTTGTTCTTTCTTGTTTAGTTGTTCTTTTAATCTAAAATAAATTTCATCCTGACGGGAATGATTTGGTCGCTGTTTGTGAATGGTTTCAGAGTAACAGCCGTGTTAGTCTGTATTCGCAAAAAGAAAAGGAGTACTTGTGGCACCTTAGAGACTAACCAATTTATTTGAGCATAAGCTTTCGTGAGCTACAGCTCACTTCATCGGATGCATACTGTGGAAAATACAGAAGACGTTTTTGTACACATAGACCATGAAAAAATGGGTGTTTATCACTACAAAAGGTTTTCTCTCCCCCCACCCCACTCTCCCACTGGTAATAGCTTATCTAAAGTGATCACTCTCCTTACAATATGTATGATAATCAAGGTGGACCATTTCCGGCACAAATCCAGGTTTTCTCCCCACCCCCCCGCACCCGCCAAACCTACTCTCCTGTTGGTAATAGCTTATCCAAAGTGATCACTCTCCTTACAATGTGTATGATAATCAAGGCAGGCCATTTCCAACACAAATCCAGGGTTTAACAAGAATGGAAATTCTGGATTTGCCTCCAAATATCACACCCTGGTTGTTTCTTAAATCCCTGCGTACAAAGGGACTAAGAGTACTAAGCATCTGTTCACCTCAAAAGCATCTTCTCCTGTCAACTTTCTCTATGCCAGTGTCTTGCCTTGTTCAACTGGCAGCATTAGCAAATAGAGAAGAGTAACACCTTCAATGTTATTTGCTGCCAGAGCAAAAAAGGCAAAGGAAAGCGTGCTGGTATTTTCCCGCTGGCCAGAGGTAGAAAGAGTAAGAATAGTTATGGACAGCCATAACACATATTCTTAGTGATTAACCTTTACAGGAAGCAGCTCTGATATCAAAGCTTTTTTTTTTAAATCACCACTTAAAGGGTTGATTTGTGTCACAAACGGATGTCTTGGCTGTTTAATTCAAAGCCCAATGCAATGGTCACTGGTGGGATTCATGGAAACGGTGTCCCATGGGGCTGCTCCTGCAGAGCGTGCTAGTTAATTTGATGTGGGTTCAATTGCTTTATAAGAACCTTGACCCTCTCAGGTCCATTTGGGCTTCAGGAACCAAGGGCAAGAGGGCAAACCAGAAAAGCTAAAGCTCTTTCTTTCCTCTCTGCTTTGTAAAGTAATTTACAAGGCAAGTATCAGAAGTTCTGTGTTTTACATTTGATATTCTTCTTTCCCTGTTCCCCACTCTGCTGTTCTGGACAGATGTGCGTTTTCCAAACTATCTGAGCTATTTGGATAATAAAAGACCATTAGGCCTTTTGGGAAGCAGCTGATACATAGTTGCCAGCATTTTGTAAATGTTTTTCAGAGACTGTTTCCCAAATGAACCCGAGGGGTGGGTGGGCTTGGGAGCTGCTGGAAGGCTGTGTGCTAATTCTGATTAATTTTTGATAGGCTTTAAGAAAAAATAGGAATAGCTTGACATCCACGGTCTCAAAAATACTACAGGGTCTGGCTGTTCCTCTTAAAAAGTTTCCTTTCTACAGAACTAAGCATTCAGTCTTACATCTCTCAACCTAGATATTGCATTGGCCTTGCTTCAGTGCATGTTGCATGTTCACAGTGTTGCAAAACATTATAAAAGCAACAAACCCCACCCCAAAACTATAAAGCAAAAATATGTATGAACCTAGTCAAGAGAGAACCCCAAATGTTTAGAGTTTGAATGAGAATTTTAAAATTCGGTAGCCTGATTTTCAGGGGTGCTAAGCACCTACAGCTCCTTTTGAAGCCAAAGGCAGCTGCAGGTAGGTGGCACCCCTGGAAAATGAGTCCACGGATTCTTATCCAAATGTATGCCAGCTCTCAATAGCCCCGTGACACTACCCTGTGTGATACCCTTCCCCTGACAGCCCATAGCACACCACTACTTTCTGTCATCTAGGTGAGAAGCCCAGGGATCAGCTACTTTCACCTCGTGTGACTGGGAGTGGTCAGTCAGTCGGTTCTCTCTTCTGGCATCTTTGTGATGTACATTCTGTCTGCCCCCATCACTCTCGAGCTCTTTTAGTCTTTCCCTGATTTGTCCTCACTCCCTCCCTCACTCTGACACTGTTCCTCTTCCCCTCACTATAAAATTCTCTCTTCGTCTTGCCCTCACCCTGTGTGATTCCCCATTGTTCTGTCCACACAGGGTGTTCTCTCCTCCTTAGTGGGCCTTGGTTGGAGCTCAAATGGAGCCTGCTGCTGATTATCTCCCTGCCTATGGTAACCAGCAGATTCTGGTACCGCCCCACAGAAGTGATTTTACATGGAAACTGGGCACATTTAATCCAGCAATCCTTGTGACAAAATGAATGTGGAGTCCCCCATTCCAGTTTTTACAAGTCAATGCTCAGGGTAGAACAGTATTGTAATGGCTGGCGGCCCAGGGCCATTCCCAGTGGAGTCCATGCCAAAGCTCCCTTTAACCTCAACAGGGCAGGATCTGGCCTCAACACAGCACCCACTAGCAAAGCAGGACTTCATTTTCAGTTTGTGACTGGTGAGCTTGCGAGCCTCTTAGACGCTAGTAAACTCATGAGATTTTCTTTTCATTTAAAAAAAATTAAACCAACGTGATTGCCAGAACAGCCATTCTTTAGAATTGGGAAACAGCCAGGAAACTTCAGACAGCAGCGTAGAGGAATGGTGTGAGTAACCCAACTGATTTAGAGAGGGAGTTATTTATTGACACAGTAATGTTGAGGATCATTACGCTGAGGACCTATTTTCTTGAACTGTGCAGTTAATGGTTGTGCTAATTGGTAGCTGTCAAGTTTGTTTTGTGTCTCCTTGGAATTTCTGTGTTATAATGTTGACTTGATAGCAAATTATATTGTTAAGGTTGAAGACCAGTGTGAATTACAAACTCATTTCCATGTGCTTACAGTGTTGTGAAAATGTCGTTATTTTACTTTAAACTTTCCATGCTACTTGTTCAGGTATTTTATGTATTTTTGGGGGATGTATGTCATACGTCTGGATCTTTTATTATATATGGGTATGTATATTGGTACCCAGCACAATCTGGTCTTGATCCCTGACTGGGGCTTGTAGATGCTTAAAGCAATACTGCAACCAATACCGAGTGGGTCAGAAATCCATGCTACAGTAGAACACCTTGAGAATAGAGGTTGTTCATAACTCTGAAATGTTCGGAACTCTGAACAAAACATTATGGTTAGTCTTTCAAAAGTTTACAACTGGGCATTGACTTAATATAGCTTTGAAAATTTACTATGCAGAAGAAAAATGCTGCTTTTAACCATCTTAATTTAAACAAGCACAGAAACAGTTTCCTTACCTTCTCAAACTTTTTAAAAAAACCTCTCTTTATATTTTTAGTAGTTTATGTTTAACACAGTACTGTACTGTCTTTGCATTTTTTTTGTCTCTGCTGCTACCTGATGTGTACTTCAGGTTCCAAATGAGATGTGGTTGACCAGTCAATTTGTAACTCTGGTGTTTGTAACTCTGAGGTTCTACTGTATTTTGCTCTGTGGTGTGACTTCTAAGCATAGTTTTCCCATTTGAACCACAGGACAGCTCTTTTTGCTGTCGGCATTTCTTTGGCTCACATTTTTCATGTTTGACAATAGCAATTCTTGTTAACTTGTCGGCCATATTGTACAATTTTAGGTTTATATATACACCAATTAGAGATTCCAGGATGGAAGTGAACACTTCAGGGTAGGAGGGTGGGAAGGAAACCATCGCCTCCAGCTACCCTGGGCCGTGGGGACATGGGCCAGGGGCTGCTCTTGGGCACCCCAGTCCCCTGCCCAGGGCAGGTGGAGAATCCGGGGCGACCCACAGCAGCCCGGGCTTCCTGGGTGGCTCGTACCATGGCCTGGCTCTGGCTTCTGGCTTGGGCAGCGGGCGGAGCCTCGGGGAAGAGAAGGAGCAGGGGGTGGGGCCTCAGGGGAAGAGGAGGAGCAGGGGGTGGGGGCTCAGAGAACAGGAGGGGAAGGGGGCGTGGCCTTATGGTGAGGGGGGGCTAAAGAGGGAGAGAAGGAACAGGGGCGGGGCCACAGAGGGAGACAGTGGGTGTCCCACTGCATGTGTCCCACTTTTGCCCTTTGAAAAGGTGGTCACCCTAAAGTCAGCCCAGAGCATTTTCTTGTAGAACAGAATAGAGATTATACTGAAAATACCAACAGATGCTTCACTGTGGCATTGTGAATGGCATCACTGTAATTAAATGTCTGAGCTTGTTGCCTTAAAGAAATGAGTTCGCTGCATACTCAGTAATGCACAAAGAAGAACACTGTGTTTTAGTGGGTCTGGCTGTACAGCCTGTATAGGACTTCTTCTGGCTTCACTCCCATGGAAACCTGATCCTGATTCAGCATCCAAAAATATCTTAGTGGGACTCCCATCCCTCATATGTGGGGGCTAGTAGACAAACTTTCCCTTCCCCACTCTATTTGAGTAGCGTGCCTGTTTGACAAAGTGCCATAGCTCTCCAAGTGCCTCGTGAAGTTGGGTAAGTATCATTATCGCTATTTTACAGATGGAGAAACTGAGGTGGGAGAATGTAAGTGACTTGCTCAAGGAGGCAGAGTGAATCAGGGGCAGTGAGAGGAACAGATAGAAACTAGGGCTCCTTGATAGGAAGTCTCTCAGAAGCTGACTGAGAAACACCGACAGACATATTAAAAAGGGAGTCACTAAAAGCTCAGTACTCCAGTGATGCTATGGCTTGGTGCCAGGATTGTGGGGATAAAGGGAGGAGGTTGCAGCTACATATGCAGAACAGCACCTTGATTCCAACATGGGCTCTTCCCGTGCTCATCTTCTCCCATTTGTCTTTCTCCTCCTTTGTGATACTTTTAATCAAGGCCTAATCCTGCAATCTCTCTGCACACAGAACTCCCATTGATTTCAGTGGAAGCCAATGAGAATTCCACACGCTTTGGCCTTGCAGGATCGGGCCCTAAGGCTGTGAGTGCCTTGGAGCAGGGACATATATTTTTACTTGTCTGCAAAGCACCATGCACTCCTGTTGAATAATAAACAGAAAGCAAGCACAGACTGCTGGTCTCTTGGGATTGGTACTCAGATTGTGTGCTGAAATGCTAGCGCAGTTATGCTATGGCACTGGCCATAGGGATTAATACACCAGGTAATGGGGAGTTGAATCCCCACTTTGGGCAAACGGTTCTGTTTTCTGGAAGTTTAATATCTTTAAAGAGATTGTTAATTTAATTTTTTTTATTGACAAGCTCCAGCACTTTTCTTTGTTTGGAAACCTGCCAGCAGACACTACAAAACATCACATTTTCAAATGCACCTAGGTGATGTAGGAGCCTCTGTTCCATTTGCAAAAGTGACTTAGGCACTTAGGAATCTAAGTCTCAGTGACAGTCAACCGGATTTAGGCTCCTAAGAGCAATATCTTTAAAGGGATTTAGGTGTTGGTTGGCTGGGTGGAGCAACACTAACCCCGAAGTGGCCACTGCCTAGTGAAATTTTCAGCCCTGAGTTAGGTGGCTCTGGGCCACCTCAGCTCTCTGCAGAGTGCATGGGGATAGTTAAGAGCCTAAAACCAGGATTTTCAGAAGCCATCCAGCTGAGTAGGGAGTGACCTAAGGTAGCCAAGTGTGAAATGCCAAGGAAAGGTGTGGGGAGAGGGCATGGAGAGAAGTGGGGCTTAGGTACCTAAATGACTGACCTGATGGTAGGCACGTCCTCAGCTCTGGACCCTCTTCTGGAGTTAGGCACCTAAGCCAGGTCAGCCACTTATGTAGCCCATGTGCCAGCAACTGAAACCGACTCTTTCTGATTAAATAAAACTCCGGAACAATAACCAAAAATGACAGTCACAACTGGGACAAATCACAGATACAAAAAGCAAATGTCTGAACCCTCGTCACCCCACTCCAGACTCTTTGCCCTGAGAACTAAAAGGTCTGTTTTGTATCATAGGCCCCCCATGCCAACTGCCATTTTGCTGAACTCATTTGTTTTTTCTCAGCCATAGCTAGCAACTGAATGACTGCAACTGAATGGTCCAAATACTGTGAACTAGAGTTTCGAGAGAGCCATTCTGCATCTGAAGACAGGATAAACAGTGGCTGTGTCATGGGCAGCAGGGCTGCGTGGGGACAGGGAAGGCAAAAAGAAGCAGTTTGCCCCTAGCCCCCCATTTGAGAGGTTCCCTAAACTTGAATGGCATTGCCACCTCAAGCACAGGATAGCAGCAACACTCAGATTTGGCACCATGACCCGTGTGCCAGGTCCTAAAGCCCAGAGCGGGGAGCTGGGCCCAGCCCCATGGGACAGAAGCCACTGCTGCAGGGTGAGTGCAGGGTATGCTCGTGTTCCACTCCCACCATCCCCCTAGGCATCCCCTCAGTGATGTTGCACTCTTGATTTTTGTTTTTTTCAGAAGGGCTGGGGAGGGAGGGGGGGAAGAGGGTGTCTCAGTTTCAGATTTTTTCCTAGGCCCTCCAAAACCTCTGTGTGGCCCTGATAGGCAGTATAAAACTACTGCATTAATAATGCCAATCTCAAAGAGAATATGTGGCAAATATCTGTCCTTTCTCACTGAGTTAGATGCCAAATCCTCTGGTGTCTGAAAAAGGCCAAAAGCCAATTGTCCATAAATCTCACCATGCAACAGTGTAACTTTTAGTTTTAATAAAGTAATTAGATCCCAAATATGGACATTAAAGGAGTAGAATAGTAGAAAGTTTTCCGTAGTCTCCTCCAATCCAGAGTAGGCTTTCTGGATGCAGCCTTTGTCTGCTGTGTCTCCTGCTCTGGTTTGAGCAGCTCATTAGCTGTGGCATGGCAACGTTGCTTAGGCTGTTTTGAAAATTCCAACTAGTGGAAACTTAGGTGCCAGGGGGACTTAGAGTGGTAGGTGATTAAGTGCCACCTGATGTGCAGCTTTGAAAATGTCAGTGGTGCCCAGATGGTGGACTTGTGCCTATCTGCCTGCTTAGTCTCTTAAATTTCTTTAAAAATTTGGCCCTAAGTGCCGAAGTCACTTTTGAAATTGGGATTTAAGTTCCTGAGTCCTTTGAGTTTCGGAAAATTTTACCAAAAGACTTGAAAACTTTTACGTACTCTAAAAGAACAATTTTAAAAGGGAGAATTTGCTATTGAATATTAGGTAAATATGGAAAAAATGAACATACTTCATGTACTGGAGATACATTAAGAAGAGAAAGATGAAGCTATTTAGCATGACACACATTAATGTCCATGCTGTATTTAACAAAAAATGCTCATGGTAAAAACTTGGTAGATTCTCAGGTTTCAGAGTAGCAGCCGTGCTAGTCTGTATTCGCAAAAAGAAAAGGACGACTTGTGGCACCTTAGAGACTAACAAATTTATTAGAGGATAAGCTTTCGTGAGCTACAGCTCACCTCATCGGATGCATTCAGTGGAAAGTACAGTGGGGAGATTTTATATACACAGAGAACATGAAACAATGGGTGTTACCATACACACTGTAACGAGAGTGATCACTTAAGGTGAGCTATTACCAGCAGGAGAGCGGGGGGGGGGGGAGAAGGGGGGGAAGGAGGGACCTTTTGTAGTGATAATCAAGTTGGGCCATTTCCAGCAATTGACAAGAACATCTGAGGAACAGTGGGGGGTGGAGGGGGTGGGGAATGAACATGGGGAAATACTTTTACTTTGTGTAATGACTCATCCACTCCCAGTCTCTATTCAAGCCTAAGTTAATTGTATCCAGTTTGCAAATTAATTCCAACTCAGCAGTCTCTCCTTGGAGTCTGTTTCTGAAGTTTTTTTTGTTGAAGAATTGCAACTTTTAGGTCTGTAATCGAGTGACCAAAGAGATTGATGTGTTCTCCGACTGGTTTATGAATGTTATAATTCTTGATGTCTGATTTGTGTCCATTTATTCTTTTACGTAGAGACTGTCCAGTTTGACCAATGTACATGGCAGAGGGGCATTGCTGGCACATGATGGCATATATCACATTGGTAGATGTGCAGGTGAACGAGCCTCTGATAGTGTGGCTGATGTGATTAGGCCCTATGATGGTGTCCCCTGAATAGATATGTGGACACAGTTGGCAACGGGCTTTGTTGCAAGGATAGGTTCCTGGGTTAGTGGTTCTGTTGTGTGGTGTGTGGTTGCTGGTGAGTATTTGCTTCAGGTTGGGGGTCTGTCTGTGAGCAAGGACTGGCCTGTCTCCCAAGATCTGTGAGAGCGATGGGTCATCCTTCAGGATAGGTTGTAGTTCCTTGAAGATGTGTTGGAGAGGTTTTAGTTGGGGGCTGAAGGTGATGGCTAGTGGCGTTCTGTTATTTTTTTTGTTGGGCCTGTCCTGTAGTAGGTGACTTCTGGGTACTCTTCTGGCTCTGTCATTCTGTTTCTTCACTTCAGCAGGTGGGTATTGTAGTTGTAAGAATGCTTGATAGAGATCTTGTAGGTGTTTGGCTCTGTCTGAGGGGTTGGAGCAAATGCGGTTGTATCGTAGAGCTTGGCTGTAGACAATGGATCGTGTGGTGTGGTCTGGGTGAAAGCTGGAGGAATGTAGGTAGGAATAGTGGTCAGTAGATTTCCGGTATAGGGTGGTGTTTATGTGACCATCGCTTATGAGCACCGTAGTGTCCAGGAAGTGGATCTCTTGTGTGGACTGGTCCAGGCTGAGGTTGATGGTGGGATGGAAATTGTTGAAATCATAGTGGAATTCCTCAAGGGCTTCTTTTCCATGGGTCCAGATGATGAAGATGTCATCCATGTAGCGCAAGTAGAGCAGGGGCGTTAGGGGACGAGAGCTGAGGAAGCGTTGTTCTAAGTCAGCCATAAAAATGTTGGCATACTGTGGGGCTATGCGGGTACCCATAGCAGTGCCGCTGATTTGAAGGTATACATTGTCCCCAAATGTGAAATAGTTTTGGGTGAGGACAAAGTCACAAAGTTCAGCCACCAGGTTTGCCGTGACATTATCGGGGATACTGTTCCTGACGGCTTGTAGTCCAGCTTTGTGTGGAATGTTGGTGTAGAGGGCCAAACTGGACAGTCGCTACGTAAAAGAATAAAAGGACACAAATCAGACATCAAGAACTATAACATTCAAAAACCAGTCGGAGAACACTTCAATTTCTCTGGTCACTCCATTACAGACCTAAAAGTTGCAATATTACTACAAAAAAACTTCAAAACCAGACTCCAAGGAGAGACTGCTGAGTTGGAATGAATTTGCAAACTGGACACCATTAAATTAGGCTTGAATAGAGACTGGGAGTGGATGTGTCATTGCACAAAGTAAAACTATTTCCCCATGTTTATTCCCCCCCCCCCACTGTTCCTCACACGTTCTTGTCAAATGCTGGAAATGGCCCACCTTGATTATCATTACAGAAGGTCCCCCCACCCTGCTCTCCTGCTGGTAATAGCTCACCTTAAGTGATCACTCTCGTTACAGTGTGTATGGTAACACCCATTGTTTCATGTTCTCTATGTATATAAATCTCCCCACTGTATTTTCCAGTGAATGCATCCGATGAAGTGAGCTGTAGCTCACGAAAGCTTATGCTCAAATAAATTGGTTAGTCTCTAAGGTGCCACAAGTACTCCTTTTCTTTTTGCGGATAGAGACTAACACAGCTGCTACTCTGAAACCTATCACTAGAATGTACTGGTACCCGGTCATCTTCTCCAGTGGTCTGACCAGATCCATGCCAGTTCTTTCAAAGGAGGTCCATTTCTCTTCAGACCATTTCTCTATTTTGTCCAGATAATTTTGAATTTTAATCCTGTACTTCAAAGCACTTGCAACCCCTCCCAGCTTGGTATCATCCACAAACTTCATAAGTGTAGTCTCAATGCCATTATCTAAATCATTGATGAAGATACTGAACAGAACTGGACCCAGAACTGATCCCTGTGGAACCCAACTCATTATGTCCTTCCAGCATGACTGTGAACCACTGATAACTACTCTCTAGGAACTGTTTTCCAACCAGTTTTGCACCCATCTATCTAGGTTGCATTTCCCTAGTTTGTTTATGAGAAGGTCATGTGAGACAGTATCAAAAGCTTTACTGAAGTCAAGATATAGCACGTCTACCACTTCCCCCCATCCACAAGGCTTGTTACCCTGTCAAAGAAAGCTATCAGGTTGGTTTGACACAATTTGTTCTTGACAAATCCATGCTGTTACTTATCACCTTATTATTTTCTAGATGTTTGCAAACTGATTGCTTAATTATTTGCTCCATTATCTTTCCGGGTACAGAAGTTAAGCTGACTGGTCTGTAATTCCCCAGGTTGTCCCTATTTCCCTTTTTATAGATGGGCACTATCTTTGCCCTTTTCCAGTCTTCTGGAATCTCTCCTATCTTCCATGACTTTTCAAAGATAATCGCTAATGGCTCTGATATCTCCTCAGTCAGGTCCTTGAGTATTCTAGGATGCATTTCATCAGTCCCTGGTGTCTTGAAGACATCTCATTTTTTAAGTAATTTTTAACTTGTTCTTTTCCTATTTTAGCCTCTTCTGATCCTACCTCATTTTCACTGGCATTCACAATGTTGGACATCCAATCACCACCAACCTTCTTGATGAAAACTGAGACAAAGAAGTCATTAAGCACCTCTGCCATTTCCACATTTTCTATTATTGTTTCCACCCTCATTGAGTAACGGGCCTACCCTGTCCTTGGTCTTCCTTTTGCTTTTAATGTATTTGTAGGATATTTTCTTGTTACCCTTTATGTCTCTAGCTAGTTTGATCTCGTTTTGTGCCTTGGCCTTTCTAATTTTGTCCCTACATATTTGTGTTATTTGTTTATATTCATCCTTTGTAATTTGACCTAGTTTCCATTTTTGGTAGGACTCCTTTTTGAGTTTTAGATCATTGAAGATCTCCTGGTTAAGCCAGGGTGGTCTCTGGCCAGACTTCCTGTCTTTCCTATGCAGTGGGATAGTTTGCTCTTGTGCCCTTAATAATGTCTGTTTGAAAAACTGCCAGCTGTCTTCAATTGTTTTTCCCCTTAGATTTGCTTCCCATGGGACCTTATCTACCAACTCCCTGAGTTTGCTAAAGTCTGCCTTCTTGAAATCCGTTATCTTTATTTTGCTGTTCTCCCTTCTACCATTCCTTCGAATCAGGAACTCTGTCATTTCATGATCACTTTCACCCAAGCTGCCTTCCACTTTCAAATTCTCAGCCAGTTCCTCCCTACTTGTCAAAATCAAATCTAGAACAGCCTCTCCTCTAGTAGCTTTCTCCATGTTCTGAAATAAAAAAATTGTCTCCACTACATTCCAAGAACTTGTTGGATAATCTGTGCCCTGCTGTGTTATTTTCCGAACAGATGTCTGAGTAGTTGAAGTCCCCCATCACCACCAAGTCCTGAGCTTTGGATGATTTTGTTAGTTGTTTAAAAAAAGCCTCATCCACCTCTTCTTCCCGTTTAGGTGGTCTGTAGTAGACCCCTACCATGACATCACCCTTGTTTTTTTACCCCTTTTATCCTTACTCAGAGACTTTCAACAAGTCTGTCTCCTATTTCCATCTCAACCTCAGTCCAAGTGTGTACATTTAAAATATATAAGACAACACCTCCTCCCTTTCCCCTCTGCGTGTCCTTCCTGAGCAAGCTGTACCCTTCTATACCAATATTCCAGTCATGTGTATTATCCCACCAGGGCTCTGTGATGCCAACTATGTCATAGTTGTGTTATTTACTAACATTTCAAGTTCTTCCTGCTTATTCCCCATATTTCTCGAATTAGTATACAGACATCGAAGATACTGATTTGATTTCCTGTCCCCACCCCCTAGCTCCGTCTTATCTCTCCTTTATCCCTGCTATAACAGCCTATGCTCCCCCCAAATTCCGAAACTTCTTCCAGGTCTCCATGTTGTTGACATACCTGTGGGCTTTGGTCACCTCCCCCCTTCAAACCTAGATTAAAGTCCTCCTCACTAGGTTAGCCAGTCTGTATCTAAATATGCTCTTCTCTTTCCTCAATAGATGGACCCCATCTCTGCTTAGCAGTCCTTCTTCCTGGAACAGCATCCCATGGTGAAGGAAGCCGAAGCCCTCCTGGTGACACCATCTTCGCAGCCAGGCATTCATCTCCACGATGCATCTGTCTCTGCCTGGAACCCTATCCTTGACCAGAAGGATCAAAGAGAACACCACCTGTGCTCCCAACTCCTTCACCCTTACTCCCAGAGCCCTGTAGTCACTTCTGATCTGCTGAGGGTCATACCTCACAGTATCATTAGTGCCCACATGGATGAGTGGCATGGGGTAGTAGTCAGAGGGCCAGATGATCCTTGAAAATCCCTCCGTAATGCCTCAGATACGGGCCTCTGGCAGGCAGCATATCTCCTGGGATGCCATGTCAGGGTGACAGATGGGTGCCTCTGTTCCCCTCATAAGAGAGTCACCAACCACCACTACCCTATGTTTCCCCCTGGGAGTGGTGGCTGTGATCCTCCCAGATTTGTGATCCTCCCAACTGCTTCTCCTCCTCCACCTTTGTGGGTGATTCCTCATCGCTCGTTGCCAGGGCAGCATATCGGTTTTCCATGATCACGGTGGGTGGATTGGGAGTAGGGGTGGAGCACTACCTGTTGCCAGAAGTAACCAGAGGCCAGTGTCCTCCCTGTGACAGAGCCATATCCTCCTCCCCGGGTAGTGTGACAGCAATCCTCTGAGGCTGGATAACGTCCTTAGCCTTGGAAGTCTCCATATGAATACTGTCAATGAATTCCTCATGGGCACGGATGCTCCTCAGCCTAGCCACCTCCGCCTGTAGCTCTCCCACCTGCTTCCTGAGAGATTCCACCAGCAGGCGCCTTTCACACTGGATGGTCTCCCAAGCCTGGCTTTCTGTGAGTGGGTCTAGGGCCCTGTGATTGTGATGTGGTTCTTGTGATGCTGTTTGCAGTCAGGAAGTTTTCCACCAGCCTAATTGTGTCGGCCAAGGTCCCTGGTCAGTGTCATTCCCAGCTGCCGGTGGGGAGAATTTGTGTAAATTGCTCCAGCGCTATCTGTTTGGCGACCGGTTCCCCTGTCTGCTTTTAGGGTTGAAGCCACCTCCAGCAGTGTTCCTTAAGATATTGGGCCACCACTCATGGCCGGGCACCCCGAGGAAATCTTTCCTGGCAGAAGTGTTGCCGGTGGGTCTCAGTGGTGATATCAAAAACATGTAGGATGGTAGCCTTGACCCTATGTAGTTTTGGGCCTCTGCCACATCAAGGCTGTGGTAGGTGACTTGGGCTGACTCTGTAAGATATGGAGCTAGCAGGATAGCCCAGTGTTCTGGAGGCTATTGAAAATGACCAGGAATGCTTCCGGGTCATCCTCAGGGCCCATCTTCATGAGCTTCACCAGGGGGCTGGCGGTTGCCATGGGATTCAGGGTCCCTGCCCCTTGGTTCATGCTGGTTCCTTGGGGTGGCACCCTGCTGGACCAGGCACTGTTGCTGCTCTTGGTGTTGGGCTGCCACTTCCTGCATGAGCTATTGTTGCTGCTGTTTTTCTTGCGTCATTTGTTGTTGGTGGTGGGTGGTCATCTGCTGGAACAGCTGGGTCTGCTGCAGCTGCCGCTGGTTGTCTGCCAGCCATTTCAACAGTTTGATCTCCATTTTTCTTTTTCCTCTCTCTCTTTCGCTCTCTCCTTTGGTCACACGCAGACCTTGGTCATGATGCCCACGTTCTCCACCAGCTGGGAATGGGTCCCAGGTCTGCTGCCTAGTGGTTGCAGCATCTGGGGGTAGCTCTGCCTGGCAGTCACAGTCTCTGGAGTCTGGGGTCACTTCCTATCTCACCATTTCCTGCAGCCTGCTGCCATTTGTCCCAGAAAGCACTACCATCTCTGCCCCATAAGAGCTGCTGCCCGCTGATGCTCCTCCTTTCAGTATGGGTCTGGCTGTGTCCCCCTGCTGAGCTCCCAGAACCAGTCCTTTTCCCTGCCCTGTCCTCACCCAACTGAGCTGACCTGCTCCCTTTTAAGCCCCGTCTCTAAGTGGAGCACACCCACTGGGATGGAGGGGCAGGGCCTCCTGAGCCCAGAGCTGCTCTTCAACCCTTTGCTGTCCAGTGATTGGTTTATACACCCTGTCACACTGCATAAGAGGGTTCTGTCCAGCCATATGTACAAGGCTGTATTTCTTCTAGGACTGATTGTTCAGTGCTGGATGGAACACCCACAATGCTGATGAATTCAACTGACTGAAAATCAGACTGTACAGGTGTAACCAAACTCATGGCCCAGCCCTGCTCCCATTGAAATCAGTAGGACTCTTGCTGTTGACTTCAAGTGGGCCATGATCTGCCCCTCCATGGGCACATGTTAAAGCAATTTGTTTTCTTTGCTTTGCAGTGAAGTACAGTAACTATCTTTTAAGTATTACAGCCAGGGCCTCCCAAGCAAATACCTTTGACTTAACCTGGTAGAAAAAAAACAGTGTTCTGTCCGTTACAGGTATAAAACAGACACTTAACGGGAAACTACCAAGTAACAGGAAATACACTCGAATCACTGGGCCTAGTTCTCTTCAAGAGCAACTCAGCAGACATGTCAGAGTTGAGCTGGTGGAAGTGAAAGGAAAATCAGGCCTATTATCTCTAATTACAAAGAAAGGTAAGGCCAAGATTTTATAAGGTGACGAGTGATTTTTGGGTGCCTTCATTTTTGGGTGTCCAGTTTGAGTTGCCTTAATGGAGCCTGATTTTTAGAAAATGCTGATCACCTATCCCTTCAAGTGTCCCAGAAATGAAGACCCCTGAAATGCACACAGGAATGGCATCTACCACTTCCAATCAGAGGATGTGGCATGCACTCCCTTCACTGTTCAGCTCTTAATGGTTAGTAGAGAGCGGAAGTTGGGGTCATAGTCCTGTCCTTGCCCCATCAGTCTTGGGATTTTTAGCACTACTGTCCTCCCAGTCCTTTGCAGATGGCCCGCCAATGGACCATGAAAGTGCCACTTACACACTGGCCCTCTGCACAGAAGTAAATTTCAGCCTGTGAGCATAAGCCCCAAATTGTGTCTGGCTTCAGTCCTTGGTGAAAGGAAAGGACACTATCCCCAAATCCTATGCAGAGCTAAGCACTGTCAAGCCTACCATTTTCTCCTTTACTGTCATGTCAAATCTGTTGTGTTCTGGCCAGAACATAAAGCATTTATACATAACATAAAGCATAAATGATGACACTTGAGATGAAATAATTGCGTGGTTAAATGCTGTAATATTTAGGTTAAAATGTATGTATCCAAAACTTCATGAAAAGCACCTAAAATAAACATCATATAGTATTTGCACATCAGTTTATATGCTCATAGCGATCACTCATCTTTATTTGCAGAGTTACACAAGTTTTTATTGGTAATGATTCTCATTAATAGCTTACTTCAGTTTTATTGTATATCTTATTTGTCATAAAATCGATTGAGAGGTTGCAATTATGTTTCTGGGTAAATGATGCTATTTATATTGCGGTGATCTTTATATCTGGGACCTGGAAATCTAAGTGGGATCTCAGTGCACAGCACAGACCAGATGATATCAAAGGACAACTGTAAGTAGTTTACAGCCATCAGCAGAATAAGTGGTGCTGGCTCAGAATGTCAAAGAAGATCTGGAGGGCAAGCCCTCCCCATCCCCAGGTATACCGTGGAACTCCAGAGATGGGATCTTCCATCCTATTGCAGTCTATGACCTGTGACCCCATGTGGAAGGGAGTTTGACTGGACTGTATAGTTGGGAATCCAACTGCACTTTTCCTTCCCCGAGGACACTTGAACCCTCCTACACGGTACTATGGTTAGAACCCATGTAGATCACAGTTCCATGGGAAGCAGAAGATATGGAATGCTCTATGTGCTGGCTTTCTAACTTGTCTCCACTTTTCTCCTGAGCATATGGATGGCACCGGTCCTGTTGCTGTTGGGGCCCCACATGCTCACAAAGAGATGGACAGAAGTACATGGGATAAGAATGTTGGCCTCACTCTGCCTATGGGGTAGAGCCTGCCTTACTGCAAAGTTATTCTAGCATTCTCAAATGCATTTTTGAGCCCTCATACGGGCACACTTTGTGCATTGTTAGGCAACATGCCTCATGAATCACATTGCAGAGGCTGGAAAAATGTGTCAACATACGGATCAGAGTGTGGGGAAAAAACTGAAAACAAACCTCAGAACTTGAGCTGTTGCTGCCTCTGGCAGCATTTAGCATGTGCCATTGACTCTTTTAATTTGGTCCTCTCAGCTCACTGGGATGATACCTGGGATGATAGTGTTTCATGCACTAGCTCTCCTAAATTCGCTGATCCCCTTCATTTAAAGGTATTTTGGAGGGTGAGTGCGAGATCTAGCTGACCTGAAGAAGATGTGGTTGGCTGCTTCCCCCTTTTGCCAAGAAGAGCCCCCTTCCCCTTACTGCATGACAAGTATCCCCACCACTCATGATCCATGTTACTTCTAAGCCTCATGCATTGTGCAGCCTGATAGACACTGCATGTAGCTCACTCTGTGCTGCCCAGCAGAGGATCGTACAACTGAGCCTTCAGGCAGCTGCTCAGAAGTGGCCCTGGAGAGAGTGGTCGTGCTCAGGACTATATTAGTTAAAGCTCTGGACTAAGACTCCGGAGATCTGGCTCTGTCACAGACTTCCTGTGTGATGCTGGGCAAGTCACTTAATCTCTGTGCCTCAATTCCCTACCTGTAAAATGGAGATAAGAGCACTTCCTGTGTCCTGCCTCTTGTCTGTTTGGATTGTAAATTCTTTTATGATGTGTCTGTACATTGCCCATACAATCTCCGGCAGGGCATCTAGGCGCGACTGCAATAGAACTAGCAAATGGGTTACATTTTAAATAAAGATTATTTGAAAGAAAGCCCCATGTATGAGAAAATAGAGAGAAATGTAAAAATACCCCAACCATTACAAGAGAATAAATTTACCTGAAACCAGGAGTTCAGCAAGAGTCCAGTTTGTTAGAAATAAAATCTTATGGTTACAAATATTAATAATACCGACCAGTCTGGAATATCTGGAAATTGCTGTCCTGGCATGCTACTTGGTCAGCATTCCACCTCAGCATTAGAGTACCTCTTGCTCTCTCCTCTCCCGCCCTGTGGTTTTGTGACACTGTCCTGTGTTAACCAAAGGTATTGACCTCCCTGATCAGCTGGTTTTCATGTCTGATCTCAGATTAACTTTTGTGTAGGGCATCACATGCCTCTCCACCCAACCAGTCTGGGTGGCTCAGATTCATCTCTTTAAATACCCTCTAACCTCAGGGATGAAGTGTCCTGGAAACTGACACATTTAGCCATGAGTTTAATGACTTACCACCCTCAGAATGTTCTTTATCTTCTCTCCTCCAGGGGAAGTTATTTATACAGGGCCAGCTACGCACCTCTCAGGATTTGGACATAAAAATACAGAACCATCACACTCAGTGAAATTGGTTATCATTGATTTGTCAGGTGTGATTCTGGGCTCACTGTGACTGTCATAGGGCCAAAGGAGTGTATGAGGAGGAAGAACACTCTAGTGATTGCTCTAAGTCCAAATGTTTGATGGGACAATAGCACTCCCTGTAGCTGCATATTTCCTCAGCAGGGAAGCACCCCTTTGAAAGTGTCTCTTCTCTGCTGGGGCTGCTGAGCTGTTCTAGGAAGTGGAGGTGCCTCCCTAAAGTCCATCAGCTGCTGCTGTTTTGGAGCCCCCTTGTGGAATATTCACTTTACAGTCTGAGAGCTGCTGCCCATCATGGATCTTGCATCATCTGGATAAGTGACTGACAGCTGGGAATAGTTCATGGAATTGGGGCTTGGTGTGGTTGTTTTATTCTGATTATATTTTCTCATATTTCAGAATGGGGCATGTCCCACCTGCCCCAGTGGCTGAACCATCACCTGACACCATCTTTCCAGGCCCACCCTTGTGGAGGCTATAAATCATCCTGGACTTCTTTCTGCAAAGTTGACGGGTGTGTTATCCTAAACTGTGAAATGAACCTCTGCTCTCTGAAATGTGCACAGCACACATTGCTCGCTTCATCTACATATCCGAGGGCAACATTAGGTCTATGGATTTTTAAATTGACTGAGTTGAACATATGACTAAGGATATACAAGGTTGATTTGGTTGGATATTGCTATATACCTGACTGCTATTAATCACTAGGAACTCATCCTGCAAGGTGCTGAGCACTCCGGCCAATATTCAACAAAGCACTTAAGCACATGCTTAACTTGAAGACACTGGAATTAATCATGTACTTAAAGTTAAGTGAATGCTTAATAGCTCTGTTGGCTCAGGGCTATGGAGTACATAACATTTTCCAAGATTGAGCTCCAGCAAGTTGCTGAAAGATTAACATGAGACAGCTGAGATAATACTTGGCTAAATTCTACCCTGGCTAATGTAACCCTATTTTGATCTCCCATAGACCTGCACATTTCACTGTGGATGCATGAGCAGAATATGGCTAATCATGTTCTGTCCTTAGTGTAAGTTCTTGACTAAAAATGTGTGTATTCAAATCACTGCCCTCTTTAATACTGATAAAGCTGCACATTCTGCTGTATGAATTACCTGTGCATAAAATGTACAGACAGTTACTGCACGAACAGATACTGAATTTGCAAATGCAAATGTGAGGTTAACGTACTTAATGTGTGTGTGCATTTCATGGAGTCACAGCTTAAGTGCTATCCTTTTAAAATGTGTCCCTTTATGTTCTAGTCATGTGCCCATGCTCTTCACCTCGCTTTCATTTACTTTCTTGTACAAGTGGGCAACGTGAAAAATGGACTACTTAGTGTTCCTTAGGAATTGTGCTATGGTGAACTCTTCTGAACTAACCCTCGGAAGAAAACTGTCAACCAACAAGTTCAGCCACAAATTATTGGTCTTGATGCAGGAATTACTGGGTAAAATTCTATGGCCTGTGTTATGCAGGAGGTCAGATCTCAATGGGCCCCACAGCCCTTAAAATCTGTGTGTCTACAAAAATACCAGGAGGGATAGTGCTGAGTTTTTAACGACACCCACTTACTCTTAATCTCAAACCCAGGTTGTAAATGCAAACAGAACATACTAGCAAAGAACGGTCTGAGTTGCAAAGCAAGTGGTTTTAAACTCAGCAGAGGATTGCCTCTTGTTTTCAGAAACAGGGGAACCCGTCACTTACCTCTGAAATGAGTCTTACTGCAGACAGGACTGCAATTACATGAGAAGGCTGTGCTTTAATATGTAACTGGAGGTCCCTCACTTAGGGAGAGGGAAAAAGGAGGACGTACAATTCTCTGAGCGCTCTAAAAACAGTGAAATGGGCAAAAGCATCATTTAATTCTTCTTTTCCTGAGCCAATGGGCTTGTGTCACATGTTTAAATGTAAAAACTCTTCCCACCTAAAGATATCACTCCAAATCATCACTAGGTCCAAATTCAGGGAAAGGCTGGGTTCCTGACAAATTTCAAGCTTGTAGGATTTTTATAATTGATGCCAGAACAGCTGTTTTGTCGGGTGCCAAAACCAAAAAAGTGTTATAAAATCATATTACCCTGCTCCAAAGGGGCAGGATGACTAACGTATGCTAGCTTTGCTTTTATTTTTTCCACAATAATTTGTATAGGGAATAGATATATAGCAAATTGTTCTTACCAGTATAGTGGAAAAATATCAGTCATGCCTGCAGCCAAAGTGCCTTGAACTTTAATCTGAAACTGAGAGAAAACCCCATTCTCCATGGCAGGAGAAACTAGTAATAAGCATTTCCCCTCTGCTTAGTCCTTGTTTCAACAAGTAATATTCTTGGTTCTCCTAACTCTACTTTTTTAATATATAATGTGTCATGTAATGATAATTCACCCCTGTTGGGACAAATCCACCCCTTGTGTGACTTCAGTGAAAACAGTGGATTAAACTCTGGCTTGCTTATTTCTTACAGTTTTTCTTTTGGACATTACAGTTTCTCATAACATACCCTACTAATTCCCCAGGTTCTCCTGCCATTGGATCCTTACTGCAGCACCCCTTTGATGTTTCTCCTCCTTTGGCTAAAGCAGTGGCTCTCACCCTTTCCAGACTACTGTACCCCTTACAGGAGTCTGATTTGTCTTGCGTACCCCCAAGTTTCACCTCACTTAAAAACTACTTGCTTACAGAATCAGATATAAAAATACAAAAGTGTCAGAGCCCATTATTACTGAACAGTTTCTTACTTTCTCATTTTGACCATAGAATTATAAAATAGATCAACTGGAATATAAATATTGTACCTACATTTTAGTGTATAGTACATAGCGCAGTATAAACAAGTCATTGTCTGTATGAAATTATAGTTTGTACTGACTTCACTAGTGCTTTTTATGTAGCCTGGTGTAAAACCAGGGAGATATCTAGATGAGTTGATGTACCCCCTGGGAGACCTCTGTGTACTCCCAGGGGTACACATAACCTTGGGTCAGAACTACTGCTCTAAAGCACTTGGGCACAAGGGCTGGAATTATGGGCATAAATCCTGCCCTGTTGGGGGGCATGGAGGAAGGTTCATGCAATAGAGGCAGAGAGTTTAAGTGACTTGTCCATGGTCACTTGCAGAGTTGAGAATAGAATACAGGTCTCCTGACTCACAGTCTATTTTCTTACACAATGGATCACATTGTATCTTATTACCTATGGCTGCTGGAGTTAGAAAGTAGATTGTATTTGTAGTCTTTTGTCTAAGAGAAGCATGTAGCTTACTCCAGTTTCAATCTCCCTATTCTCTTCTTGGCTTTGGGCTAAAAGGATGAAGCATTCAAGAAATGTGGGTTTCTAGAATATGAGGTTCCCATTCAGCAGTTTTGAGCCATGATGCATTTTCTGGGGCTTGATCATAAATGTATTATTCTAATTCCTGATGTTCTAATAGCAGGTTGAGCTATATTTTAGATGCTGCTGCAGGGCTCATTAATGGAGGTAGAATAGACAACTACCTCTGCTGGTTGCTTTAAAGACATCCTATCTGATACTAGTGGAGGTTTTGATTCCATTGTGATGAAAGTAGGTTTGGACCAGTAAATTGTTAATAAATGCTGTTTTTGCATTGTTTTGATTAGATTATTTAGCCTATGGACAATCCATATATGTATGATTAATTGACTTGCCATACAGTGGTGTTCACTCATTACACAGCAAGTGATAAAGAGGTAGATTCATTGCCTTTAATGTGTTTTGGATCTTGCTATTGTAAGCAGAGTCAGGATGAGCTCCACCCTGACATCTGGTGGTGAGGTGTGGCAAGTTGTGGAAAAGAACTTCAGGGGCCAATCTCATTTGCATAGGCATACCCACCCCGCCTAGAATGAGGCCATAGCTGCCCAAATGGTCACTTTGGCTGCTGTGGGATCCCCAGTGTCTCTGTTATTGGGGCAGGAAGAATAAATTGTTATTACCCTGATTATGGGAATCAAGGACAGTGGAACTGTACTTGGCCTTTTGTTATGATGGAGGGACTCGCCATCAACTAAGTAGCACTCGCTAGGCAAGGGACATGGGTTCCAAAACTCTGAATTGAGAGAGGCTGAGAACAGGTTTTAATACTTGGTGGCATGGGTCCCCTGGTAAGGGCCTTACATGTTAATTGCATTTCCTCTTTTCTCCACTGTGTACTATCAGAGCTAATTTTGATTCCATTAGGAGTCTAGTTACGGGCTGCTGAGCTGAATTCACTTTAGGCTAATAGTGCACCAGCACTGAGGCTCCCCTACTACAAGCTGAAATCACAAAAGAGCTTAAAAATCACTGAGTGTTGTGTTAAGTAGTGGGGGAGCCTGAAGATATATGGTGGAGCAGTTTACGGGATGCGGATGCAGAGCAGCTTGTCGGATGACTAGAGGAGCTCATGGGGCGGCTGGCAGAGCGGAGCCCCATGGAGAGGTGGGGCCATCAGCTTTGGACCATGTAAGGTACCTCTTAACCTCCCTCCCCTCCAGTCTCCATCCAGGTTGGGAGGTAAAACTCTGCAGATAAACTTTTGAACTCTGGGGCTGCCCTGACCAGGAACAGAGAGTTTTGGGTCGTGGGACTTTTGGTGATTTTGGGTTGCTGGACTCAAGAACCAAAGGGAAAGGACATGCCCCAATTTGCTTTCGGTAGGGGTTTTTTGCTCATGGGTTGTGTTATGAATAGAGCCAGAAGAGTTCCCAGAAGTCACCTACTACAGGACAGGCCTAACAAAGAAAATAACAGAACGCCACTAGCTGTCACCTTCAGCCCCCAACTAAAACCCCTCCAACGCATTATTAAGGATCTACAACCTATCCTGAAGGATGACCCAACACTCACACAAATCTTGGGAGACAGGCCAGTCCTGGCCTACAGACAGCCCCCCAACCTGAAGCAAATACTCACCAGCAACCACATACCACACAACAGAACCACTAACCCAGGAACCTATCCTTGCAACAAAGCCCGTTGCCAACTGTGCCCACATATCTATTCAGGGGACACCATCACAGGGCCTAATAACATCAGCCACACTATCAGAGGCTCGTTCACCTGCACATCCACCAATGTGATATATGCCATCATGTGCCAGCAATGCCCCTCTGCCATGTACATTGGTCAAACTGGACAGTCTCTACGTAAAAGAATAAATGGACACAAATCAGATGTCAAGAATTATAACATTCATAAACCAGTCGGGGAACACTTCAATCTCTCTGGTCATGCGATTACAGACATGAAAGTTGCGATATTACAACAGAAAAACTTCAAAACCAGACTCCAGCGAGAGACTGTTGAATTGGAATTCATTTGCAAATTGGATACAATTAACTTAGACTTGAATAGAGACTGGGAGTGGCTAAGTCATTATGCAAGGTAACCTATTTCCCCTTGTTTTTTCCTACCACCCCCCCCCCTCCCCCGACATTCTTGTTAAATCCTGGATTTGTGCTGGAAATGGCCCACCTTGATTATCATACACATTGTAAGGAGAGTGATCACTTTAGATAAGCTATTACCAGCAGGAGAGTGGGGTGGGGGGAGAGAAAACCTTTTGTAGTGGTAAACACCCGTTTTTTTCATGGTTTGTGTGTATAAAAAGATCTTCTGTACTTTCCATAGTATGCATCCGATGAAGTGAGCTGTAGCTCACGAAAGCTTATGCTCAAATAAATTGGTTAGTCTCTAAGGTGCCACAAGTACTCCTTTTCTTGTTATGAATCCTGTTGGTGGTGTTTCCCCAACATAATTCCACATTGTTTCTCTCTGTTATTAAAAGGTTTTTTGCTACACTCAGACTATATGTGCTTGTGAGAGGGGAAGTATTGCCTCTTGGAGGCGCCCAGCGGGGGTGGTATATATTTGTCCCAGGTCACTGGGTGGGGGCTCGAGCCGGTTTTGCATTGTGTTATTGGAATGGAACCCCTAGATACTGAACCCGGCCCTTGTTGCTGCCAGCTCTGACAGGCAGAAGGGTTACACTATGTTTAGCATCTTATATTCTGTTTGGCAAACTTTTATCATGACATGAATAATTCTAGCTATCCACAGTTTAGATACATGTGAATTGAAATGTTTTGGACTTCCTGGAGATGAAGCAGAGCAGAATAAATCCCCCTTCTCCCCCAGTAAACAAAATTAACAAACAATTACCCTGGAGACTGTGAGCTCACTCATTGCTAATGATGTGGTTTTGGGGCACTCTAACCAGGTTAATAATAATAAATAAGTTCAATTTTTCTGTGGGAGTATTAGAGAAGTGGTAAGAATGTAATAGCCTTTCCATTATAAAGAGGAATTTTGCTACCCATGTAGACATCACAATGGAAATACATTTGTGGACTACTAACTGGCATACAAGGTGGGATCAAAAGGGTTATTTGGTTCCAAGTTGGAGTGAATTGACCACTATTGCCTTAATTTGGAGGTCTGAGTGTATCTGCATTTTCCTTGATTGGAAAATTCTTACTGTGTTTTTTTTGTCCTGTCAAAGCTCTACAAATTGGCATTGTTCATGATATTCAAGCAACTACAATTTCATCCCTCTCCTCTTTTGATTATATTTCGAGCTCCCAGAAATACATCTAAATAAAATAGCTAGCACTGCAGTTATGCAAGTAACCAAGAGGAGTACAACAATAGTTACACACTATATTTTTGTGACAGATTTTATTACTGAAGAATCCCTCTGCTTGAAATCCTTCCCCATGTTAATAAATAGATCAAGGGTGGAATTTTCCTAAACTCTTAAGGGAATTAGGCACGTTTGAAAATTCTATCCCTGGAATATTAGGTTTGATCAAATATCTTAAAACTGTTTATTTATAGATTTCAGTTCAAGAGTAACACTCCCATCTTGCTGAATTAGTGATGAGATGTTATTACTGGCTTGTTCCACTATCAAGCATATATTCAATTTGATTGGATAGATATTCAGTGTATTTATATTGGCATTGGCACAGAGTGCATAAAAGAGTGTAATTCTCTGGGTCTTCTTTATATTCATTCTCTAATCTATTTGTTTGGTTAAAGAATCTAATAATCCCAGACTCTTTCCTTCCCCCGAGCCCCCGAGAAGAATATTTTATACACTTGTCCTTACTGTAACCTTAAATGTTTCACAAAATATACTGTCTGAATTTACAGAATTAACGTTTTCATTCCTGAAATTGGCCATTGAAGTCTCTATTGATAAGTAGAATTTCTGCTCTATCAAAAGAGAGACAGTTAGAATCTACCATTTAAGATTAGAAATACTGGAATGTGGTCCAAACATGCAGGAATCACCAGTGAAGAGATGAGTGAGGAAACACATCCTGCAACAAGAACTATGAACTGTAGAAAAGTATGAACAATTATGTTCCTTATTAAAGATGTTTGTCTACTACTGCGTTCTACTCACCACCCAGGATTATTGAAATATTCTTTCTAGAAGACATATGACTGCAATATCCTGGAAGAATTCTGAATTTGCACAGTTAAGATTGTATATGCTTTCTAAAATTAACTTTTTGGAGTTAAAACAACATCTGTCTTCCCTCAGGAACTTTCCAAGGGCCTCATCCTGCAAAGATTTACTCATGTGCTTAGCTTTACATATTTTAAGTAGTCTCATTGAAGTAAACCAATTGAAGGCAATGGAACTACTCACAGGGTGAAATCCTGGCTCCTTTGAAGCCAATAAAAAACTCCTATTGACTTCAATGGAGCTAGCACACAAATTATAAAGTTAAGCATGGGAATAAGTCTTTTCAGGATGAGGACCCTTGTTTGGATACAACAGAATACAAAAGCACTTCTATGAACTAGGATGTAAGTGCCTCTTCCTTTGGAGGTCAAAGAGGAGTGATATGATATTTTGAGCCTACCTACATCTCTTTAATTCTAGCTGTAAGCGGGGTCTGAATGAGGTCTCCCTGGACATCTAGTGATGAGCTGGGGGAAAGACTTTAGGAGCAGATCGTGTCTGCGTAGACATGCCTGCTCTGCCTAGGTGCACAGCGGATGGAGTTGCTTTGCTAAAATGATCAATTTTGTCTGGTTTTGGGTTACAAATCATTCTGGTAGTCAAATGCAGGGGTAATGAAATGTTGTTATCCTTGTTGTATGAGTAAAGGGCAGCAGAACTGTGCCTAGCATGCCCTGATGGAGGGGGCCACCCAAACTGAACTTCACTTGCTAAGCTGGAGGCAGGGATGCCAAATCCCAGAGACGATGAGAGTGGGTGGGATAAGGTGTCCCTACCTGGTGGTTTCAGAGCAGCAGCTGTGTTAGTTTGTATCCGCAAAAAGAAAAGGAGGACTTGTGGCACCTTAGAGACTAACAAATTTATTAGAGCATAAGCTTTCGTGAGCTACAGCTCACTTGGTGGTGTGGATGCTGTCCATAGAGTCCTAGATAGCATTGGACCTGCCTGTCTCCAGTGTTTAATAGCAGAACTGATTAGACTCACTTGACAGTCCTTGTTTCTGGTTGGTGATTCTTAGAACTGACATAACTGCTGAACAGATCTAGACGCTATACCTTAGATATTGTGTGGAGACAGTGACAGGCAATTCAGAGACTGCACTGGCTGTGAGGATCCCCACTGTTGGATCATATTAAAGAAGTTCTGTCTTAAAATCACAAATGAGTTTGATTCCCCATAGTTTAAATTCCAGGGTATTACTAATTAAGAGGTCTCTTGGGTTTTGGTACTGTTTCTGTCCCTCTGTGTGTGAAACTTGCAAGCTGCTAATTGTGTTAGTACATTCTAAGACAGAGTCTGTTCTCAAAGCAATTCACAGAGAGAGAGACTCAAAGCAATACTCTAACAACAGAAACAGCACCCAGAGACTCCCTGCCCTTTTGTTGTATTAACAATTGTGATTAAAATAGAGATAGAGGATGTATGTGGATGGATGCTTGGTGTGGATAATAACTGAATGATCAGGGAGGTGCCAGCCTAAGAATCCAGTGTCCATCGGCTGAAGAAGGCGTCAAGTGGAAATAACCAGAGGGCCCCCGGAGGGCAGACTGGAATCCACCCAACAGCCTCAAGAATGGGAGAACCAAAGAACAAGATAACATCTAGCAGCACGGAGCCGTCAGGAATGTGCCATCTGCTGATTAATTCAGCAACAGCATGATGAAGCAATTCCCACAGACTGGCCTAGGAAGAAATTCCTATAAAAAGAGACTCTAAAAAGTGAGAACTTTGGGGTCTGATTCTGCAAAGCAACTTCCAGGAGCATCAGATGAGCATCTGACAAGGCCCTGCTCCCTCCTCATGTCCAGGCCACCTGGCCAGTGGCTTGGCATGAGCAACTCTAAGGCTGGTAACTATGATAACACCCTTGCAGAACCTGTGTGAATGTGTGTGTGTGTGTGAATGTGTGAATAAATATGAGATTGAATGGAATGTTATAGCTATAACTAACTGCTTACTATGATAACAACCTTGCAGAACCTGTGTGTGTGTGTGTGAATATGAATGAATGTGTGAATAAAGATGAGATTGAATGGAATGTTATAGCTATAACTAACTGCTTACTATGATTCTTTCTGTATTCACAATAAATGTGGTATTTTGCCTTTTCCCCTTTAATAAGATCCTGCTGGTTTTTATTTTATTGGTATAACACACTACCTGCTGAAATCACTGAGAGCTGGGACAAGTGGTGGAACCTCAGATTGTGATGTCCCAGGAGCAGCAAGCAGTGCTGGCTAGGGGCAGCAGCCGAGATCAGTGGCAGAAAAGCGGCGTCAGCCGTGGCCGGCAGCCGAGAAGCAGTGGCAACAGAGAGAGGCCGCAATGGCAGAGAAACAGCAGCAGCTGTGAGCCAGTTGCAGTGGCAGCAGCAGAGACATTGCTGGACGCCTCTGCCAGGGGTCGGAGATGAATCTCCGTGAACGCACCTTTGAACTCCAGGTCTTCGTTAACCACGGACAGCCAACTGTGAGTTGGATGTAGGGGAGTGATGTGTTAAACGGACATTCATTTGTCAGACTCACACCACAAAGTGAGAATCTGAGGCAAAAGACACTACCCAACACATTGTTGGGTGGGTGTTTGCCTGTAATCATGTGCTTTTGTATTGTGGTTGTGATGTTTTCCCAAATTAATAAAAGTTCTCTTCTGTTATACCCAAACTTAGTGCTTATGAGTGGAGAAGTATTGATTACTGAGTGGGGGCTTGAGCCAGTTCTGTTTTGTGCTGTCAAGAGGAACGCCTAGACATTGAACCCAGCTCTTGTTGCTGCTGACTCCACCTGGCAGAAGGGTTATATATCTGTGTCTGTTTCTACTATGTATGTTTCTCATTATGAAGTTATTTGCTATTTTTTAGCTCTGAGGTATTTTAATATTTTGATATTAATATGTTCATATTAAATTTTGTGCTTCAGGTCTCAAACTAATCTCTAACATCTCTAATAATTAGAGATCAGGAGGAGACCTGATATGGAAGGCAGATTATCCCACATCTGCCTAGTGTGGGGTTCTTACTTCTTCCTCTGAAGCATCTGGTATGGGCCACGGTCAGAGATAGGATCCTGGACTAGACAGACCTTGGGTCTCATCCAATCCAGCAATTCTTTGATTTTTTTGGATGGCTGAGTCCCCCTACATCACATGAATGTATTTTAAGTTTATTCATAACAAACAATTGGTAAGGTGGCTTTGATGTTTTACAAAATATATTCTGTTTGGTTGCCTGACACAATCAAGATTATAATGACCAACAAACCATCTTGATTTAATTCACAACAACTAGCCATGGAACCTAATGCTTGCCTCAGTGAACCCTTCTGGGTATCCCCTGACACAGATCATCCTTATGGATGATGGGCCAGATCCTCAGCTGGTGTAAATTGATCGAGGTCCATTGAAGTAATAACACCAATACCATGAGACTCGCAATGAAAGCACAAGAGTTGGCAACAATGGAGTGCATATATAAACTGTGATGTAATGCACAGTCATGTGGATTAACCTTCTAAATTAAGTGCTACTGACATTAATTTTAAGCTAACTAAATGTTACTTCAACAAAAGGTATCAAATAGAAACCACTGTAATCAATATATTTAGTAAATTTCATCTGATCAATTTGTTCTGAGACCTTTGATAACATAAATAAAAACATCAATGTTTAAAGGAGTCCTAACATTACATTAATGCTGGATGATGCAAAGGCTGTGGAGTGAAGAGCATTTGGATGTCTCTTTGGGGCGTGGACTGTCATTACTATATGTTGGTACCAGCACCAAGCACAATTATAATATCTAGTTCTTATAAGTACTTTTCATCAGTAGTTCTCAAAGCACTTTACAAAAGATGTCAGGATCTTTATTCCCATTTTACAGATGGGGAAACCAATGGGGTTGGCTTCTAGGTGCGACTATATTATAAATGTTTAATAATAATTGACCTTAACTCCGCATTTCCATTAATTCCACTACTGGATTTTTTAAAAAAAATTTACAGTAGCGTAATATTTCCTGGGGTGGCAGTATTGGCTTAATTTTACTCTTCAGAGTTCTTTGAATCTACTTTCCCCTTAAATTAAATATTAGTAATCTTAACTCAATCTTGATAATGTTTTTGGTTTGGGAATTTAGACCCCAATCCTGAAAACTTATACAGGTGCTTATTAACCATAAGAATGTGAGTAGGCCTATTGATTTCAGTGGAACTACTTCCATGCTTAAAGTTAAGTACGCGCATAAGTGTTGGCAAGGATTGAGACCTTGGCCTGTAAAGGTCTCAATCGTACAATCTAATTTGTATAACCAGGCCCCGGGCTGTGTGGAACCCCCTGGATTCTAATGGGACATGCCTGGATCGGATAACAGACTCGAGGCCTAAAATATCAAGGCTAAAAGAAATCAGAACCAATATTAGCTTCTATATTAAAGTATAATTACCCAACTAAAAATATTTCCCCTCCAGGTATTTGCCATTTATAAACCTCCTTTCTGGGTTACAGACACAATGGACACTTAGATACGTGGTTCCCAGTATACGTTTCAAATCTTATTTAGGTGATATAATAAAATGTAATAATACAGGGAGCATTTTGGGAGTTGCAGAAAATGCCTTCCAACAAATTTAATTTAAGCAGTGGATCATAATTCTCAGATTTACTCTAGCTGTTTATAGTTGCTTGTGTGTTTCTGCAGTGGGAGACAGGTTGTTCTCTGCTTTGCTGACACGCTACAAAATTTAACGCTTCCTCAGGGGGTTTTGTAAAAATTCCACTTTCCCCTTTAATTCAGTCCTGAGTGATGCTGGATGTAACATGGAACGTTTTGTTGTATTTTATTGTTTCTCTGGACTTTCAAGTAGTTCTGATTGATGTTTCTTGGATTTCCAGGGCTGAAATCAAGGACAGAACAAAGGTGTACAGAGCTGAAGGGGATCAGGATTTTCCCCTGACTAATGTTAAGAATATTTTTGTTGTCCTAAAAGCTTAAGTTGATAAAAAAAAAAATTAAGTGTTCTTGTGAATCCTCCTGAGAGAACTGAAGTCAATAGAGCAATGCTGATTTACACCAGCTGAAGATCTGGCCCTGAGGATTTTCTGAAAAACAAAACAACACACAAACCCTACTGATATCCATCACTCAGGACCAGGTCAGGGAGAAGAGCCCAATAGTGGGGGAGTTTGCCACCACTCAGCACGAGAAAACTCTTGGCTTCCCAAGAACACTTTGTTTATCAGCAAACTTTTGGGGCAAGGAAAACATGCTTACAGTTAGCCCAAGGGAAATCCACAATCCCCTTGACCTCTGTACTGAAATCACTGACCTCAGTGGAGCTATCGTGAGGGGATGGATTCTGCTAGCATTCAAATGAATGGAAAAACTCCCGTTGACTAATAGTGCAAGATCATGGCATAACTGAGGAACTGTCCCTCATTCTGGGTAAACTCTGCCCACAACTCTGACATTATTTCTTCTCAATCTCTTTTTTCCAGATCCTCTTTCTTTTCTCCTTCAGGATTAAAACATCTTTGATTATTCCCCTCCTCACTGTGTCCAGAGTGATGGTTCTCTTCTCAGTGCCTTCTATTTACCTCTCAGCTTCTAGGGCCTGGAGTTGGAGAGAATGAGCCAGCTGGATTCAGTACTTTCCATCCTTTGTTTCCCTCTCTTCCTCAGCTTGCTCTGGTTGTCCTCTTTGATGGCACTAGTGATTCCCTTGGCTACCAGGAAAAAGTGAAAAGAAAAGGAGTACTTGTGACACCTTAGAGACTAACCAATTTATTTGAGCATAAGCTTTCGTGAGCTATAGCTCGCTGTAGCTCACGAAAGCTTATGCTCAAATAAATTGGTTAGTCTCTAAGGTGCCACAAGTACTCCTTTTCTTTTTGCAAATACAGACTAACACGGCTGTTACTCTGAAACAGGAAAAAGTGAGAGAATCCTTATTTGGTGTGGTAGTACTCTTGGCAGACATCTTAGATTCAGTAGGACCTCTATAATGGGAGTGAACAGCCTGTCAAAGAGATCAGTCTTTTGGTTCTGGAGGGTCCCCCTCTTAGCCCCATACAAATGATGCTGCTGTGAAGAGTGATATCCATTCCTAGCTGCCAGTCTGGGGCATCACAGAGCTAGATTCTTATGAATTCAAGATAATCCCACCAATTGCAGCTTTCCTTGATCAAGTACAGAATAGCCCAAGTTTTATTTTTAATATTTCCTTTTAAAAATATTTTTCAATTTCACTTTTTTCATTTGGATCAAATCACATAAAACTGCCTGGGTTTTATTTAATTCCCAGTGCTTGTCCAAGCCAGTCTGGTTGAGATTTCTTTAAATAGCATGAAATGCAGTTAAAATAATTTACTATCGGTGATATTTGGTGTGTGTGAAATTTCATATTAACATATTTGTCATCTCATTTGGAGCCATTTTGCCTCCTAGAGATTTTAGTTTTCCTAATAATTTTGCAAAATGGCCAGTTTCACATCATAACACATAATGCTGTTTGGAACGCCCTCTCAGAGCTCACCTGTAAGGCCATTGCTTTCAAATCACAGATTAATTCTTCTTAACTCAACCCCCTTTTACTTTTACGGGGCTCAGACATTCGAGCCCTTGTTTTACCAAGCTTCTTTAATCTGAAAGTGACTCCCTCCTTTGGGACGGGTTAAGCACAGTCCTTCTTTTCTGTCTTCCCGCAATAATTACAAACACTGGTAACCATATTTCACTATCCCTGCATTCAGTACTAACATAATTTGTGACCCAACACCAGCCAAGTTGATTACAATGAGCAAAATACCTCTCCATGAGCTGAATATCTAGCAAATCTAAGCAAAGCAGGAGCAAACTGTGTTTACATACACACACCCAGGGTCTCTTCCCCCATCCCAGCTAGCTGTCAGGGAAGCATTCATTCAGACCCTGCTTACAATTGGAAGACAGATTCATGTGGAAAATCTGTTGACTGCATTGCACAGAGAAATGCTCCATCTACTGGGAGTGCCAAGGAGAAGCTAGTTCAATCATTTGTCACTAAGGCTTTGCATAGTTTGATATCTGTGTATTTATCACATGATTTTGGCTTGGTCTGATCTGTTTGCTAAAATATTTTAGTAACATAATCCACATTAAGGATATTAGAATGAATAGAAATAGCTTTTCCTTTCCCCTTTTCTTTTTCTTTTTAAACTGTCACTTATTGAATTATGGTGATTATTATTACAGTAGGCTCAAAAAGCCCTAATCAGGATAGAAGCCACATTTTGCCACTGGAACAATTTACCAAGAGTCATGGTGGATTCTCCATTGCTGATAATTTTTATATCAGGATTGGATGTTTGTCTAAAAGATTTGCTTGAGGAATTATTTTGGGGGAAGTTCTATGGCCTGTGTTATTCAGGCGGTCAGATTAGATGATCACAGTAGTCCCTTCTGGCCTTGGAATATATGAATTGTGACAGGTAATGTACAAAGATATGGTTCCTTCCCCAGGGAGCCTACAAGCTAAGGTCCCGATCCTGCAAACATTTAACATTGTGCAGGTGAGAAGTCCCATTGAGTTCAGCCTGCCAAGGAATTTTTTGTAAACCCAGTATTGGGCCCATGATAGTCACTAAATATGGCAAAATGTCCTGAAATATTATTGACATAACCAAACTAATAAACTAGAACCTATTGGCAAATGCAGCTTGAACTAGTTCCCGGGCTACTTGTCTGTTTCTGGCGTAACACCTGCAGAAGATTTTGAAAGACAGCACTTTCTTATTTGGATGGTCCAAACTAACGCACTTCTTTAGGAATGATTTGGCTGCTCCAGCATAAATCTGAAATAATCAACAGTTCTTGCTAAGTCACTGGACGATCTTTTTTCTGCTGTCTTTGTTTCCTTGAAGCTTTCCAATCTCCAGAGAAACTTGGGATTTGCTTCAGAAAAATGTAACATTCTTTAAACATTCCTCCTCTGTCCGTTTTTTTTTTGTCTCCGGCTGATAAATGCCCTATAATTTTCCATTCATACTGATGTACTTACTAATACATTAATTTTCTTCTAGCGGGTAATTTCCTTCTTCATTATTATCTCTACAAGCTACAGATGGAAAAGACCTAATATGTCATCTAATAGGACCATCTCCCTACCAATGCAGGATTGTTTCCTACCATATATATTTTTGGCCTGGGCTTGATCCAAAGCCTGTTCAGTCAGCGATTTCACTGATTTCATTGGGCTATAAAGCCTTTGTCCTTTTTTGTTTTAAAAGTCTCTGTATATAACATGTCTCTACTACTTTAGACATTTTGCAGATTCTGATGAATCTGCTTTTTGCATGAATGCTGCCTGTTTATTGTCTAAGATCCAGGAAAGTTCTGGCTCCAGTATCTTCCATGAGATTCTTCCTCTTAGTTGTTGTTCAAACCTTCAGTATAGCCTTCTCTTGCGATTCACTGATGTCACTCTCTTTGTAGGAGGTGATTTTAATTTCCCGTCTGTTAAATTTCTTGATATATGATTCTTTGCTATCTGTGTGTTTCCTTCTGAGCCTTCTGGTTAACTTTGGATCTCCTTATTGAAATAAGATTCTGAGGAGGATCTTTCATTTGGGTTCATGTTTATCTTAAACATATATCCGTATAAAAACATGTCTCTAGCAGAAAGACTCCACTGTGGGATTTCACTTTGAGTCTATCCACATGACTAGCACCATTTCAGCTGTAAACATATGGTAGTCACTGTTACGGTTGTGCCACAGTTTTGAGAATCTTTAGTTTGAGAATCTTTTCCTAATGCTTATAATAAGCTCTAGATTAGATTGTAAACTCTCTTTTGGACTATATATTCCTCTAGACTGCTAGGGTGGGATTTTCAAATGCACTCGTTGCTGGCCCAACTCTGCTCCCACTGAAATCAAAGGGAGTTTTATCATTGACTTCAGTAGAAGCAGAGTTAGGTCTGTGCTGAACACCTCTGAAAATCCCACCATTATATTTTAAAAGGGAGATTTTTAATCCTCCCTTTGTGCCGTTAGGCACCCAACTCCCATTGAAGCTGGGCATTGTTGTGTCTTTGAAAATCTCACCCCAAATCTCCTTTTGTAAACTTGTTTGACCTAATTATTGTAGCAAGGTCCTTGGGTTCCAATTTATTCTGCTGCAATGGACTGAGAATTTTGTGGCAACTTCATTTATATTGAGAAAAGGAGATTTTTACACGAGTTAATTATGAAAAAGACTAGTGTAGTCTGTAGTATAACATTCCACGTGGTGCTCATTTTGATATTACATATGATTTATTTCACACTATCTGCGTACTTTCAGTTTTCAACGTGACACTCATTTTTGTATTGGCAATGCCTAGCTGCATCAAAGAAGCAAGGATGAGGCTGTGGTGGAAGGGAAGTCAGAGGCTCAGGAAGCTGGATGAGGTCAGGCGGTGAGCTTGGCAGCTGAGGAGGTGTGAGAGACGGTTTGGGATTGTGGAATAAGCACGCTGGCTGTGGATGCGTCTTCTAAAATTCGTCATCATCTCCTTTTTTCAAGTGCCAAGGTTGGATAGGGCCGAGGTTATGAACAGATATTCTTGCTCATTTGTCAGTTTCTTGGCTTAAGTAGGTAACCAGACTGCCAGCCACCTCAAATCTAGGGAACCCCCTCCTATTCACTACCCATTAAGGGTACCTGGGTTGTACCAAGAAGAGACTGGAGTGGGACTTTGGGCAGGGGCTGCTCTAGCTTTAGGCAAATTAAGCAACTGCCTAGAGCAGTAGATTTTGTCTAAGGCAGCAGGGGTGGCTAAGTGGTGCAATGCCATTCACTCAGATTTGGCCCAGCTGCCCCTGTCATGACAGAAGGGTGACTGGGCCAAACTTGAGTGAGTTGTGCTGCGACTTGGTGCTTAGCACCCCCGCCCCACACTTCTACCATAACTACCAAACAATCAAAAGGCTTTCTGCACCCCCATAGTCTGACATGCTCTCCCACCCCAACTGAGAACCTCCATTCTATGAGGCAGCAGGTGTACTGGACATTGAACTTATGTCTAGGGCAGTAGGTTGTCTTGAGCAGTCCCTGACCTATGGACTGTGGCCTTGTTGGATCACTGTAGCTCACGAAAGCTTATGCTCAAATAAATTGGTTAGTCTCTAAGGTGCCACAAGTACTCCTTTTCTTTTTGCTCCCACATAATATACCACGGTGTTGGCCTTGCCAGTGTTTGACCCATCAGCAAGATCAGCTAGCAGGAAATCCACTCACGCGTTGCAACCCTCTTCTAAAATTATCAGCAGTGAAATAGTTATCAAAGTTGACATTTCTCCATCACTATAATCTTGAGAGAACATTTACAGTACCAAAACCATGAGGCCTTAATAAAGATGCTCAATTCTGTATCCTAGAGCCGGATTTTCATAAATTGCATGTGGTGTGTGTGTAAGTATGTGTAATTTGGATGTGGAGTTACAGCTACTGCATGCACAAATCTTGCTAACTGTGTACAATTCTGAAAATTATTATTATTATTATTTATTGGATGGCACCCACAAATGAGCTTGCAACTCAATATTGGAAAGGAAGGAAGGAAAGTGTAGGTCCTCTGCCTAGTGGGGAAGGAGAGCTGATGACGTCAAGAAGGCAGAGGTGTTTAGTGCCTATTTTGCTTCAGTCTTCACCACAAATGTTAATAGTGACCAGATATTCAACACAATCAATGTTAACAAGGGGAAAGGAATGCAAGCCAAAATAGGGAAATAACAGGTTAAAGAATATTTAGGTAAGTTAAATGTATTCAAATGGACAGGGCCTGATGAAATTCATCCTAGGGTAACTTAAGGAGCTAGCTGAAGAAATCTTGTAACCATTAGCAATTATCTTTGAGAATTCTGGGAGGATGGGTGAGGTCCCAGAGGACTGGAGAAGGGTAAACATAGTACCTATCTTTAAAAAGGGGAACAAAGAGGACCCAGGGAATTATAGACCAGTCAGCCTAACTTCCATACCTGGAAAGATATAATGATTGCATATAATGATTGTGTAACCCTTCTGCCAGTCAGAGTTGGCAGCAACAAGGGCTGGGTTCAGTATCTAGGGGTTCCATTCCAATAACACAATGCAAAACCGGCTCGAGCCCCCACCCAGTGATCTGGGACAAATATATACCACCCCCGCTGGGCGCCTCCAAGAGGCAATACTTCTCCTCTCGCAAGCACAGAATCTGAGTGTAGCAAAAGCCTTTAATAACAGAGAAAAACAATGTGGCATTATGTTGGGGAAACACCATCAACACGATTCATAACACAAACCATGAGCAAAACCCCACCCCGAGCAAATTGGGGCATGTTCTTTCCCTTTGATTCTTGAGTCCTGCAACCCAAAAGTCACCCAAAGTCCCAAAAGTCCAACAACCCCAAAGTCCAGCAACCCAAAAGTCTCTGTCTCTGTCCTTGGTGAGTCCAGAGTTCAAAAAGTTCATCTGCAGAGTTTTACCCCCCCACCCCCAGCCTGTATGGAAATGGGGGCAGGGGAAGAAGAGAAGGAGTAAAGGGGCACCTTACATGCTCCAACAGCCAACTGCCTTGCCTCTCTGTGGGTTTCTGCTGCAGCCTTCACCACCAGCCACTCCTCCCTAGTAGCCATCCTGCAAGCCGCTCCACCAGCTACTCTTCTCTGGTAGCCATCCTGCGGGCTGCTCACCAATAGATCTTCAGGGTCCTAATTAACACAGTACTCAGTGATTTCAGCTCATAGTAGAGAAGCCGCAGTGCTAGTACACCATTGGCCTAAAGTGAATTCAGTTCTACAATCTGTAGTCAGACTCTTAATGGAATCAAAATTAGCTCTACTATTACACAATAGTAGTAGTGGAGCTGTAGCTAGTATTTAGGGCCCTCAACCACAAGGTACAAATACCTGCCCCAACCTCTTTCAAATCCCTGAGTTTTGGAACCCATGTCCCTTGCCTAGCTAGTGCTACTTAGTTCATGGCGAGTCCCTCCATCATAACAGAAAACCAAGTACAGTTCCACTGTCCTTGATTCACATAATCAGGATAATAACACTTTATTCTTCCTGCCCCAATAACAGAGAAACTGGGGATCCCTACAGCAGCCAAAGTGACCATCTAGGCAGGGTGGGTGTGCCTATGCAAATGAGATCAGCCCCTGAAGTTCTTTTCCACAACCCACCACAACTCACCACCAGATGTCAGGGTAGAGCTCATCCTGACTCTGCTTACAATTGGATATAAGATATTTGATATAATGACTGGAATAAATGATTAAACAATCAATTTTTAAGCACCTGGAGGATAATAGAGTTATAAAGAATAGTCAGCATGGATCTGTCAAGAACAAGTCATGCCAAATCAACCTAATTTCCTTTTTTTGACAGGTTACAGGCCTAGTGGATAGGTTAGAAGCAAGATATATCTTTATTTTAGTAAGGTTTTTGATACATTACATTCTCATAAGCAAACTAGGGAAATGTGGTCTAGATAAAACTACTATAAGGTGGGTTCACAACTGGTTGAAAGACCATCCTCAAAGAGTATTTATCAATGGTTCACAAATGGTTTATCAATGACAAACTGGGAGGACATATCTAGTGGGATCTCACAAGGGTCAGTCCTTGGTCCAGTACTATTTAATATTTTCATTAATGACTTGGATACTGGACTGGAGAGTATGCTTATCTAATTATAATAATAACCAAACTACTAGTAGTTGCAAGCACTTTGGAAGACAGGATTAGAATTTAAAATGACCTTGACAAATTGGAGAATTGGTCTGAAATCGCTAAGATGAATTTCAATAAAGACAAGTGCAAAGTACTGCTTTTAGGAAGGAAAAATCAAATGCACAAATACAAAATGGCATATAACTGGCTCAGTGGTAGTACTGCTGAAAAGGATCTGGGGGTTAGAGTGGATCACAAATCTCCAGCTTCTTCTACAGACCAATTATACAAAAAAGCAAGCAACCTTTCAAAACCTGTGGATACCAGAAAGGGCATAGCAAGTTCAGTCTCCAGAAAATATCAGATAAAAACCACAACATTCTTTCCCAAGAATGGTTTCATATAATGACAAGATGACCATAAAAGGTAGATCAAAGCCACCCTGGACTGTCATTTACATTACAAACATCTAGAGCAGGCTAGAGACCTCTGTGTGCTATTACGTAAAAAAGAAAAGGAGTACTTGTGGCACCTTAGAGACTAACCAATTTATTTGAGCATAAGCTTTCGTGAGCTACAGCTCACTTCATCGGATGCATACTGTGGAAAGTGTAGAAGATCTTTTTATACACACAAAGCATGAAAAAATACCTCCCCCGACCCCACTCTCCTGCTGGTAATAGCTTATCTAAAGTGACCACTCTCCTTACAATGTGTATGATAATCAAGGTGGGCCATTTCCAGCACAAATCCAGGGTTTAACAAGAACGTCTCGGGGGGGGGGGGGTAGGAAAAAACAAGGGGAAATAGGTTACCTTGCATAATGACTTAGCCACTCCCAGTCACTATTCAAGCCTAAGTTAATTGTATCCATTTTGCAAATGAATTCCAATTCAGCAGTCTCTCGCTGGAGTCTGGATTTGAAGTTTTTTTGTTGTAATATCGCAGCTTTCATGTCTGTAATCGCGTGACCAGAGAGATGGAAGTGTTTTCCGACTGGTTTATGAATGTTATAATTCTTGACATCTGATTTGTGTCCATTTATTCTTTTACGTGGAGACTGTCCAGTTTGACCAATGTACATGGCAGAGGGGCATTGCTGGCACATATCACATTGGTGGATGTGCAGGTGAACGAGCCTCTGATAGTGTGGCTGATGTTATTAGGCTCTGTGATGGTGTCCCCTGAATAGATATGTGGGCACAGTTGGCAACGGGCTTTGTTGCAAGGATAGGTTCCTCGGTTAGTGGTTCTGTTGTGTGGTATGTAGTTGCTGGTGAGTATTTGCTTCAGGTTGGGGGGCTGTCTGTAGGCAAGGACTGGCCTGTCTCCCAAGATTTGTGAGGCTTGCATAGAGACTGGGAGTGGCTAAGTCATTATGCAAGGTAACCTATTTCCCCTTGTTTTTTCCTACCCCCCTCCCCCTCCAGACGTTCTTGTTAAACCCTGGATTTGTGCTGGAAATGGCCCACCTTGATTATCATACACATTGTAAGGAGAGTGGTCACTTTAGATAAGCTATTACCAACAGGAGAGTGGGTTTGTGTGTGTGTGTGTGGGAGGGTGGGGGGAAGAGAAAACCTGGATTTGTGCTGGAAATGGCCCAACTTGATTATCATACACATTGTAAGGAGAGTGATCACTTTAGATAAGCTATTACCAGCAGGAGAGTGGGGTGGGGGGAGGTATTTTTTCATGCTTTGTGTGTATAAAAAGATCTTCTACACTTTCCACAGTATGCATCCGATGAAGTGAGCTGTAGCTCACGAAAGCTTATGCTCAAATAAATTTGTTAGTCTCTAAAGTGCCACAAGTACTCCTTTTCTTTTTGCGAATACAGACTAACACGGCTGTTACTCTGAAACCTACGTAAAAAAAGGATAGCTTTATATGTGGAGCATATCTCTTCACTGTAGCTCAGATTGGAACAGGTCAGATAATATTAATCAGATGTGAAGAGATTGAGATTCTCTGCCCATTTAGGGATCATCCATCATTTTCATCATTAAGAGTACAACTGCTCTCATATGAAAGTTGGAGGATGTAAGGAGGGTCAGTGTAATAGTCTTTGATTCTGAGGTCAGGCAGTGACAGAGCAGCTTATTATTGAATTACAAGAGGTCTGCCAGTTTGGTAGACCAAGCCCTCCAATTTACAGTGCTCCGAGACAGACTGCCTACTGCAGAAAATGCAGTGCGTACAGCCTAAGCGCTACAACAGCAATATTTGAGGACACACAAGGCATGAAATCTATCAAGAGTTCTAGGAGGCCTGCTGCCCTCAGACAGATACATACCCCTAGAAAAGCAGAAGAGACCTGGGGCCTGATCCAATCCCCATTACAGTTAATGGAAATACTCCCATTGACTAAGTAATGTAATAATGATGCAGTTTGCTGGATTGTCTTGTGTTTTTCTTTAAAAGCAACAAATCCAAAGACAATATGTATATAACTGAAGTGGCTGAATAAGCCAGAACAGCAATTTAATATATTTGTCTGGATTAGGAAGATATTATCAGGCATTGCCTGCATTTGCATATCTTCTCATTTCAGCATCAGATAGCTGCTGGCCCCTGCATGCAAACAGCTCTCTTCTCATATCCCACCTCTCCCTATGCTGTCATAATTTCAGGGCTGCCTCACTTGTGCTCCTGTGGTTGTTATTCACCAATTAATGGAAATAACTGTAGATGTTTTGCATGCTTAGGAGCAATGGGAGGCACAGGGCTAGATTCACAAGGGGGTCTTAGCTGCCTAATTACCACTTTAGGTGCCTAAGTCCAACATTTCGGTGCCCCTGGCATTCACAAAGCCACTACTCAGTTGCTGCCTAAGGTCTCTAGGCACCTAAGTTTCTACAGTTAAACTCCTGGAGGTGCCTAAATTTCAGTGGCTGGGCATGCATACAGATACCCAAGGGTACATCTACACTTTGAGATGGAGGTATAAATTCCAGCTTGAGGAGACATACCCATGCTAGCTTTGACTGAGCTAGTGCCCTCAAAATAGGAGTGTAGCCGCAAGTGTCTAGCTGCTCAACTATGTGCCTGGCATCTCAGGTGTTACCCACACACTCTAGGGCACCCCACCTTTACCATTCCATGGGCTCAAGGTGTAATCTGGTTAATTTTGGCACCCCCACCCTTTCCCAGTTCCTAGGGCTCAGGGCGTAATCTTCTGTGTGTTTGCGGGGTCTTTTACCAATGAAAGAGCCTTACACAGTAATATCCTTAAGTTTCATTTATTAACAGTTACCAAAATAGAATACACACGCTAAGCAGACAATGCTCACCATTCCCAATAGGGCAGATGAACTTTTCTTGATGACCAGTCAAGATTAGATCATTTGGAGCTCCAGTTTCTGCATGGTATGGTTGGCAGGGTGTTGAGGTCTGAAAGCCCTGATCTTGGACTGTGTCCTGGAGTTAGGTTCCAAAGAGCTTCCTTTTGGACACCAGTTTATATAGTTAAAACTTGGGTCCTACTTAGCTATACCTTAACCAATAATTTTAAACTACAGTACTACAATACAATATTTTTTACCAATCCTAATCTATTACAAAACAATTCTTTAACCAATCATACCCCATCACCTTAGTTGATTTAAATCTTGCAAAATTAGTTATGCAACAGACAGAAACAATCAAAGAATCAGACAGAAACCACACAGATAAACAACAGAGAAGTAGGGACCATAAAGGCAAAACAATAAAGATCTTAAAATCTGTTTCTTTATCTGGTGATGGCGGGTACTATTAGGACAGAAGCATCTTCTTAACAGCGCGATATTACATTGTTTTGATGCAATTTAGATGGAATGTGAGGATGTGACTCTGGTTCTTAGCTCATGGCTGTTGCTATCCTACTGTAGCTCCTGCTGCTTACGGCAGAAAAAGGCCTCAGATCTTACACAGACAGGACTATCGCCCCTCCCATGGCTAGACTGCTATTTTTAGGACTCTAGTTCATGTATATCTCCTCATGTTGGAATTTACAGCTCCGAGTCAAAATGTAGACATATGCTCAGTCGTCACACCGAGGAGCAGGGACTTGAAGCTAGGTGTCCTACCTTCCAGGTAAGCGCCCTAACCACTGGCTCTCTCAGTTTCTTCTGTTGAAGCTGTTCTGCCATGTAATGAAATATTCATTAGTGTCTGGGGACTAGAACATGGGTCTTCTGCCGCCAATGTGAATGCCCAAACCATTGAGCTACTCTCACCCTATGACTATTTAAATAGTTATATGTAGGGGGACAGCTTCAATGGGGTGCCTGTGAGATGTGCACTTCTGAATACCCCAGAGCCCAGGGCGTGGGGGATTCAGAAGTCCCTTTGAAGGGCAGGGCTTAGATCACACCCCTTTCCTCAACATTTTCTATTGGCTAATTTAGGGCAGCTCCCAGCTCAGCATGCTGGTATTTGTGAATCCCTTTTTAGGCACCTAGCTGTGAGCCTGGGGGTCATGAACGCCATTAGGCAAATTCTAGCCCTAGTCTTGTGAATTTAACCCATTTCACCTTTCTGAGCCATATTGCCTTCCAGAGCTCCTGCTGGGGCAATGTAGTTCTGCCCTGTCCGCCAAGTCCTTGATTGTTAGATAGATTATATTAATTATTACTATTTATATTATTTTATTATTTATTATATAAATGAGGGGTGGGGTTCAGATGCTCAATGGCAGAAACACAATGGTGGTTTGTTGTGAGTGTTTAGAAAAGGATATCAAGATGCTGAGATGGGACAAAGTATAATGTAGCCCTGCTCTTCATGGGGGCAGTGGAACTGGAGATAAGGGGGCTAGCGCCCCCTCAGTGGAAATACTGTGGGGGGCTCTGCCCCCACATAAATTTGTGCACACCCAGGGGATGAGCAGAGGCAAGAGTGGGATCCAGAGGGGCTAGAGTGGTGGCTGCACTGCCCAGGATGGGACGGGGAGCAGGAAGTGAGAACCAAAGGGCCTGGAATGGGCCTGGGGGCAGGTAGGAACCCCCAGAACAATCCTTCCCAGCCCCTGCCAAGTCTCAGTACACCCTCTCGCCACCCTCAGCCCTCCCCCTTCCTCCCTCCACCATTAGCAGGGGACTTCCAAGCCTCCCCCAGCACCGTTCCCTCTAAGCTGTGCGCATGTGCGCGCGCACACAGATCCTAAACCCCACGCACACGGCGAAACCCCGCATGCAAAGAAGCACAAAAATTTGCCCAGAAGAAATTTTTTGCGTACATGGCCTGTCAAAAATTAGAGGGAACATTGTCCCAGTTCATATTATGGAACTTTTCCTTCATAAGTAGCCTGAGTGTGCTATACAGACGTTTTGCTGAGCCTGATTTAGCTGATATTGTAAAACTCCGTTTGCCTGAGTTAGCAAAATGCAGTTCGTTTAACACAGTACTGCAGCAGTAGGTAATCTGGTGTAAATCTCTCATGCTCTTTCTAATGCAGATCTGAGGTTGGAAGCACGCTCTGCAGGGAGCTTGCAGTGCGGTTGCCTGCTTTTTAATCTCCACTGTGACTCTATTTTGCTTACAGGGAAAAATTCTGAATTCAGGAACAAAGACTTTCTTCTTCTATAGCATCTTTTCATCAAAGACCTCAAGCATTAGTTACTGAAGCCTCCCAACAACCCCAAAGTGGTATTACTCCCATTTTGCAGATAGGTAAACTGAGGCGCAGAGGTTGATTATTATTAAGTAATTATAAGTAATGATCAAGAGTGAGGCCCCATTTTGCTAGGCTCTGTACAAACAAACATATAGTAAAAGACAGTCCTTGCCCTGAAGAGATTACAGTCTCGATAGACAAGGCAGACAAAGGATGGGAGGAGAAACAGGCAAAAAAGATGTAAAGTGACATGCCTAAGTTTCCACAGCAGGTCAGAGGCAGAGTTGGGAACAACAGCCACGTCTCTTGACTTGCAGTCCAGTGATCTCATAGGCTATGCCTGCACTCGGGTTGGGGGCGTGATTCCCAGCTCACACGGATATACGCTAGTGCTGATCGAGCGAACCGGATAAAAACAGTAGCACAGCTGTGGTAGCCTGGGCAGCAACGAGTGGCGGCATGGGCTTGCCACCCCAAGTAGGTACTCATGGGGTCCAGGAGTGTTTGTACTCAGGGCGGCCAGCTCATGCCACTGCCAGTGCTGCTGCGGCTGCGCTGGTATTTTTAGCATGCTAGTTCCATGAGATCTAGCATGAATATGTCTACGCGAGCTGGGAATCACCTGGGTCCAAGTTATTCAGTCCTCAAGTATACACTGGTCCCCTAGACACGTTCCCAGTTCAGTGTCTCTCTCCCTTTAGGGAGGGCTTCCCAGCCCTCTCTTCCAAAGCTGGGGTGCTGTTTAAAGTCTGTGCAAAAGCCCGTCTTGCTCCCTGCTGCTGCTTCTTGCAGTCAGCTACAGCTTCTCAGGATTTTGTTTCTGGAGCATTCCCCACGCACTGCAGCCACTGCTGCTCTTTACAGGGAATCAGTTTCCCTCACACAGGTATACCTTCTTTAGTAGCCATGGCTAGCTAGACCCAGCCCCCGCCAGCCATTAAGGGGTAAGCCACCCTGTTACAATATTAATGGACATCAGTGTGACCAGACATAATGGCCTAACTTCTCTTCTGTATCAGATGGTATGTTGTTACTTTGACAGTTGAATTTTTTGCCTGAAGTTACACCTATTCAATTCACTGGGGTTCCATGGGTGTTAACGCGGGAGGAATTTAGCTTTTGCATCCTGTTTCATGTGCAACATTGGGGGTATTAAAATCTGTATTATTGTGGTGTGCCTGAGAAAAAGTGGGATAGCAAGGAGCAAACACGAGTCAGGAGTTGCTAGAGTGAACAGCCTAATGCCTGAGATACTAGGGACTTACAAAGAGCATTAAAGGAATTGTAGGTGGAACTCGATGTGGTAAATTAAATAGGTTTCAAAAAAATGTGCAGTTTGCACATCAGCTCAAGAGAAAGTATCATGTGAAATGTTGCCTATATTGTACATAATGGGCCAAATTCTGCCCTCAAACTGCTATAAATCCAGAGTCACACCACTGACTTCAGAGAGCTTTTACATTGGTCTAAGTGAGAGCAGAATTTACCCTTATGTGGATGCTGCATTTATTGTTTGTAAATGTTAAACTGAATTCTCCCTGTAGCTCTTTCAGTATGAAGGGGATTTGTTTTTCAGTTCACCTTGATTCCTACTCCCTGGGTTTTACTTGGGGTTCAAAGGAAATTGCTAAGATTTGCCCAGTTTTCACTGCTGAATTTTTCACAGAGTTCATTCAAACCCCATAAAATTCTCCCCAGCAAATGAAACTCATCCTAGCTTCAAACAAAATAAATAGAACTCTAATAGCAAGACAGTCACATAGCTGTTCTTACTTCAAACAATAGAGCAGAGTTGCAGAACAGCCCATCCCAGGAGGCAAGAGAGGCCTTTGATGACACTAACTAGCACAATGATACAAAAGATTGTTCTTTTTAGGGCAGCATCAGCTTGCTTTGAAGGCAACTAGGCCCAGATCCATAAACGGATGTCTGTGTCTAACTCCCATTGATTTAAATGGGAATTAGGAGCTTAAATGCCCTAGAAGATGAGCCCTAATGGCTTCTCTTCTGTATCAGATGATCTAATGTATCATCTTTGCCATGTAAATTATCTGCTGTTTTGAGCACCATCAACTAAGATGCAGAGCCAATTTGCAAGCTCTTTGTATCCAAAACAAAAACTCTTTCTATAGCTTAAAAAAAGTGTCACAAAGACAGCTCGTGAAATGGGCAAGGCTGAGAGAGTGATGTTGTAGTGTATTACGATTGGCCACTTGCCATCACATGGTATTTCCATTTTCATCCTGAAATGAATTTCATTTTGAAATGAAACATATTTTCTGATTACTTTGGTGCCTTATTTTGCATTTTATTTCATCATGAATGAAAGTCAGTTTGTACAAATGTTCACACACAAAATAAGCAATGGATTCATGAACACGGCAAAAAAAAAAAAGCGAGCGAGCAATCTCATATTTTTCACACCTCTTACAAGGGGCTCCCTCAGGATTTGAGCTGGAGACCTCTCGTGCCATAAGCAAATCCATTCTCCAACGCTACCAGGCAAACTGATATTTGATACCTAATTTGTCAATTTGTGGAAAAAGGCTACCTCCGTCCACTTCCTGACTGCCTTGGCCCTACCAATTTACAGGAGGATTTTACATATAGTGTAATTATGGTGCAGTTTAACCTCTTCTACAGTGGAACTCACCATATTCTCTCTCCAGTGTAGCTGGGACCCTCTCCTCTCCCTTTTAGCAACAAAAGTGTTTGTGACACTCAGTCATTAACCTCTTGGAGGACATAGCCCTTAGGCTGAGACCTCCTTCTGAAGGGCTTTTCCTCTCTCTGCCCCGTTCAAATTTAAATAATTAAAGTAAAAGGACGTTCACCTCTTTTCTTGGGAGTTTGTAAGGCGCTGGGTGTCAGGTTAGTCACACAGAGGCAGAGACAAAACGGACGCTAGCCACAACAGCAACTTTCATTATGAAAAAAAAAACTTAGATTGTCTCCAGTGCTGGGCAAGGATGTGCTGCAGTATTCTTCACACAGTGCCACCTAGTGACCAAATGTTATCATTCAGTTTAAGCTTTGCACCACATCTCCCTCTTTGAAGCTTTATTCTTCTGCATTTTAACAATTTTAAAATAATATATATATTTTCAAAGTAGCTTTAAATCTCAACATGTGCCCATCTGTTACTCATCCCTAAAGCATACTGTTTTTTTAACTACACAGCCAGAACGAGTAACAAATTGGTGACTAGCCTGTCTTTTATTTGCAACGGCTGTCTCTGGGAGTTTTGGAATAGATGAACCTTCTTCTTCTGGTTCTTCAGCTGCAATTTGTAGAGTTTGCTCCATTGTTCATTCTTTGGAATGAACTGAACATGCTGATAGTTTCTTTTCAACTCCACTGTCTCGATAGTGTGTGATCTGGGTGATGCGTTCTTTTTCTTTACAACAGCTGGAGCTCCATATTTTTTCTCCATCCAGTTTGACGCAGACATGGTCACCAGATTCCAGATCAGGCAATTCTCTAACTGAGCGATGTCTGTTATAAAAGTGTTTGTAAGTTCTATTTGCCTTTTTATCTGATTTGGCTACTCTCTTTATGTCCGGGCACTCTGGAGACACGAAAAGAACCCAAGTCAGAATAGTAGTTCTGAGTTGTCTTCTCATCAGGAGTTGTGCTAGACTATATCCAGTTGCTGTTATCAGTGTTGATAAGTAGCTCAGAAAAGCAAGGAATGGATCTTTCTACTTGCCTCTCCATTTGCTTGTGAGTAACATGGACTGCGAGTGATGTGTTCAAAATCATATATTTGTTTGGAATTACTTAAATTCAACTGCGCTGAATTGTGGCCCATTGTCTGTCAATAGTTATTCTGGAACACCAATATGGGTAAATGAGTTCTTTAATTTCTTTATAACACTGAGACATTTTATATAATTCAAATATACTATTTCAATATATCTAGAAAAATAATCCACTGTCACTGGGTAATGATGTCCTCTGAATTCTCATAAGTCAGCTGCTAGCTTCTTCTAGGGTCTGTCTGGTAGAGGTGGTTATTAGAGGCTGTTTGTATTGTGCTGGTCTGTTCGTTCTGCAATGTTTACATGAGGATACTTTATTCTTCATGTCTTTGCTGATTCCAGGTCACCATACCTAGACAAATTGGAGGATTGGGCCAAAAGAAATCTGATGAGGTTCAACAAGGACAAGTGCAGAGTCCTGGCTGGGATGATTTAATTGGGGATCAGTCCTGCTTTGAGCAGGGGGTTGGACTAGATGACCTCCTGAGATCCCTTCCAACCCTAATATTCTATGATTCTATGATACCAACTGATTGGCCCATTCTCGGTATTCAGTTAGTCCTTGATGTCCTCCCTAGATAAGGTCTAAAATTTCTCTTATCAAAGTACTTGGGAAGTTGGGATGACAATATGATCACCATTAATCGCTGGTCCACTTGACTCACTTAAATATCTATGTATATCAAAGTGGTCACTTGCCACGGCCATAGTGATCTTTAGATACTTGAGCCATCAGGGCCGAATATAACTAACAAGTTCTTAAAGTTGCTTGTCTGCCAAGTTTGCTTTTTGCAGAAGGTATCGTCTCCTACCTGACACTGGTCTGTAAGCTTCCACAGCATCCTTGTAACCTTTCATCTTCTTCTGGCCCACAGGTGTTTCAGTGCAATGCTGGGCTCTGTGACAGTGTGTCTGCTATTACCTGATTTTTACCAGGAACATATTCAGATATTGGATTAAATAGCATTAACCTAGTGAAAGGCACTGGCATTTTGGTAGCGCTTGATCCAGGTCTTTTCATCTGATAAGGGTTACAAGATGTTTGTGGTCAATTATCAGTTTAAAAAAACCCAACCCACACAAATATCCATAGAAGTTCTCACATGTCCATACACTTGCCAGGCACTCCTTTTCAATCTGCACCTGCCATTTTCTGCTTCTATAAGTGTATAAGAGCAGAATGCAATTGGCTTCCACTCAGGTAGCTGCAACAGTACACCACCAAGGCCATAGCTATTGGCGTTAACTTGACCATTTGGAGTTTGTTCACATCCTAAAACTTTGAATCTGGAGCAGTTGAGATATTTCTTTTATCCTTTTGAAGGCAGTCTCCTGATCTGGCCCCCATAGCTGGGATGTATTGAACTTAATAGTTCATTCAGTGGTTTTGTCACAGTAGAAAGGTCTTGCAAATATTGGCCAAGACAATTTACCATCCCCAGTATGAGTCTCAGTTCCGGTACATTTGTTGGTGCATTCACTTCTCTAATTGTTTTTATTTTCTCAGGGCTTTGACTAATTCCATCTTTTCTTATTATCTGTCCCAAAAATTCAATTTGGTACGGGCAAAAAATACACGTTTTTTTATTTAGCTTGAGTCCAGACTCACTGATTCAGCTAAGAACTTCACTGAGGGTTTTGTCATGTGCCACCGTGCCTCAGTGGGTCACAGCTGAGGATGCCAAATTCAGGACAGACTACTGAGAAATAGGGCAGACTCACTCAAACTGGTTATTCTGTCATTAGATTAAACCAAGCCAGTAACAAAAGTGAACTTCTGTCTCACCACACTGGTTAACAAGAAGTCAAAAATGCAGGTTCCTTAGGCATCCCAGCCCTTGGCTCACGACCCAGACACTAGCCTTTATGATGAGTGGTTACTGAAAACCAGTTTAGTCAGTTATAGGGACCATCCACCTAGCCAGGTCAATATATAACTCAGATCTCACCCAATAATCATGCTGATGCCAATCCTTTAGTAACTAAAAACTAAAGGTTTATTAATAAAAGACAAGAAAAAAAGAGTTGTAAATGATTAATAGATCAAATACATACAAGTGATTGCAAAGTTCTTCTATAAGGTTTGAAACCGAACTTTTAATGGGTGTTCTGGTCCAAAACCGGATGTCTGGCAACCTTATTTAGTTGCAATATGAAAATGTGCAAACCACTCTTTCCAATCAGTGCAGTTTGCTGGTTTGTTGAAGTGGAAGCTCTCTGAGGCATGAAACGTTGGCATTTTGATGAAATTGTGCAGTTTCTATGGCTTTTCTTCTGATACCACATCAGGTCAGTCACACAGAGACAGAGGCAAAAGGGACGCTAGGCACAACAAGAACTTTATCGTAAGAACGAATGTAGATGGTCTCCGGCACTTAGCAAGGATGTGCGTCCGTCCGTGTTCTTCACACAGTGCCACCTAGTGGCTAAACATTACAATGTAGTTTAAGCTTTCTGTTACGCAGGGCATGTCTTGAATTTGTCACGTTCTTTAAAAGGCCAGAGCCAACCCTGGCTTATGTAAATTGAAAAAGGGCTGTAAATGTTAAGTCTGCATTTAATTATAGAATTAAAATGATAACTCTCCAATGTTAATAACTTATAGCTGGTCTGTAAAAAATTATAAAACCTAATAAATACCATAAAATATTGTAGTAGCCCTTTGCTACGACTGCTGTTAATGTGTACTGCTAAACAACTGCTGCATGTCGTCACTGAGGTGGCAGCATTTTTGTGGTGGGTGAAATGAATACTTATAAATATGAGGTACAATTCTGCAGCTGTTCTCTCTGCATAATTCCTATTGACTTTGTTTGGTTCTCAATCAACTTCAGGACACTTGTGCCTAAGGAGGCTACAGAATTAATCTGTGGTTTGTCCTCTGGAATGTAAGGTGATTATTATTGTCAATGTATAAATAACCTTTTTATGGTTTGATTCACTGAAAAGTACTTACAGTTTCTGCACAGCTAGGTGATCATGCTTTTTGCCGAGTCAGATCTGTGATTTGTTACCATAAAGATAGTGCAAACTTTTTTTAGAAATATATTTCGCTACTTAGGTTAATCTGTGGAAAAACTCTAGCACATTTCCTAAAGTGTAGACTTCAGAAAAACCTCTCAGACTAATAATAGTAGTGAACATTTTGTTCTATCCTGATTCTTATACTACTTCTATCACCATGATATCTGACCTCCTATCAGCCCTTTTCCTCTTCAAATAATTGTGATGCAGGCAGGTGAGTATTATCATCCCTATTTTATGGAAGTAGTAAATGAGATAGACAGGTGAAGTGATTTGCATGAGGCAGGCCATACAGTGAGTCGTTAGCCAAGACAGGATTAGAATTCAGGATTTCCTGACTCCGAAGGCTGGGGTTTATTCCTTTAGATCAGTGCTACTCAAAGTGGTGGTCTGCGGACCGGTGCCGGTCCGCGAGCCATCGGCTGCTGGTCTGCGCGCACAGTGGAAAAAAAATTGCCCGTCCCCCACCTCAGATAGCTTGAGAAGCACTGCTTTAGATCACACTTAACCCATGAGCCAGTCTTTGTTTAAAAAGAAAATTTCTAAACAGAAACATGTCTCACAAGTAGGTCAAAGTGAATCTTGTCTGTGGACTGGAACTGAAGCTGTATTTATTTAATGTGAATGTAGCATTATGACTGTTCTGGGACTAAGGTTATGAGCATTTAACATGACCAGTTGCTAGTACTGGGGGCTAAGTAACTGTCTGATTTGTTTTTACCGACAGATATTCTAAACTCACTCTGTTTAATTCAGATCTGAGCCATGCCAATTCCCAACTCTGTAATCCAGTCAAGGATATTATAGTATCACTGCAACTAATGCAGCTTTTCTCTGGCACTTAGCAGTGAAGCACATGCCAGCGATTCATGTGAATCATAAGGAAACTGTTCCCACTCCCGAGTACATTAAGTTAAAGGAGAGAGCTATTTCCATAGTAACCACATATGGTAAGTTAGATGGTGACTTTCCAGATCTCCCACCAGTGGTTTCGATACTGAATTATTTATACAGTGAATTTAGCTTCTCAGGTCTAGTTACCCAAGAATCTCCATGTTAACATGTGGGAGGAAAGGAAAGTTTTATGTGTAATGCCAGAATTGCTTGGGCTTGATAGTTTTTATTTTTAGATGACTAATCACAATTTTCATGGCGAACATCAATGCAAACAACAGTGAAAACTCTTAGGATCTCTGCTAAGTGCTCTGTGCACTGTAAACTAAGCTGGACATATTATAGGTGGAGCTGGTAGCAGTGTCTGTTGCAGGGATCGGCAACCTTTGGCACGCGGCCAGTCAGGGAAATCCGCTGGCGGGCCGGGACCTGCAGCATCCTCAGGTTTGTTTTACCTGCAGCATCCTCAGGTTCGGCCGATAGAGGCTCCCACTGGCTGCAGTTCACAGTTCCAGGCCAATGGGGGCTGCGGGAAGCGGCATAGGCCGCGGGATGTGCTGGCTGCCGCTTCCTGCAGCCCCCATTGGCCTGGAACGGCGAACCGTGGTCAGTGGGAGCTGCGATCGGCCAAACCTGCGGATGCTGCAGGTAAACAAACTTGCCTGGCCCGCCAGTGGATTTCCCTGATGGGCCGCGTGCCAAAGGTTGCCAATCCCTGCTCTAACCTAAATGTCCCTTGCTGCAATTTAAGCCCATTACTTTTTGTCCTGTCCTCAGTGGTTAAGGAGAACAATTTATCACCCTCCTCTTTATGACAAACTTTTGTATACTTGAAGACTGTTATCATGTCCCCCCTCAATCTTCTCTTTTCCAGACTAAACAAACCCAGTTTTTTCAATCTTTCCTCATAGGTCATGTTTTCTAGACCTTTAATCATTGTTGTTGCTCTCCTCTAGACTTTTTCTAATTGGTCCACATCTTTCTTTGCCCAGAATTGGAAACAGTGCTCCAGCTGAGCTTTATCAGTGCTGAGTAGAGTGGAAAAAGTACTTCACGTGTCTTGCTTACAACACTCCTTCTAATACATCCCAAAATGATATTCACTTTTTTGCAACAGTGTTACACTGTTGACTTATATTTAATTTGTGATCCACTATAACCCTTTTCTGCAGTACTCCTTCCTAGGCAGTCATTTTTCATTTCATTTAAGTACTACACTTAGGAAGGAACAAGTGTAGTACTTCCTAAGTGTAGTACTTTGCATTTGTCTTGATTAAATTTCATCCTATTTATTTCAGGACATTTCTTCAGTTTGTCCAATTTTGAATTCTAATCCTATCCCCCAAAGTGCTTGCAACCCCTCCCAGCTTGGTATTGTTTGCAAACTTGATAAGCGTACTCTCTCTGCCAATATCCAAATCATTTACGAAGATATTGAATAGAACTGGACTCAGGACAGATCCCTGTGGGACCTCACTTGATTTGCCCTTTTAACTTGACAGTGACCATTAATAACTGTTCTTTGAAATATGATTTTGTAAGCAGTTGTGCAGCAATAGGTTTGTCAAGGCTATATTTCCCTAATTTTCTTATGAGACAGTCATGTGAAACAGTATCAGAAGGCTTACTAAAATTGAGATATATCACATCTGCTGCTTCCCCCCATCCACAAGGCTTGCTACACTGTCAAAGAAGGATATTAGGTTGGTGCCACATGATTAATTCTTGATAAATCCATGTTGACTGTTACTTATCACCTTATTATTTTCTGGGTGCTCTAACCCTAAGAAGGCCTAGGAGCCCTTTGGGTAAATGCTGCATATACAGTGAGCACAAAGGATTCTAAGTCTCTCTTCTCCTATAGTATCTCTGCTTTTCTTTTCTCATCTGTCAAGCACCACACTAGGTTGTGTTGGATGCACATGCTTGTCATACTGCTTGGTATAAGACACAGCTAAGAGCGCCAATCTCAGGTCAGACTGCCAGAATACATGGCATAGACCCCAGACTGGTGGTATACACTATCATAAAATTTCACCAAGCCAATAACAAATATGTGCTTCCAAAATACTGTGCTAGTTATTATTGAGCCACAGACTGTCCCCTTCAGGAACCTCTAGCCCCTCATGCACCACCCAGGCAAACTAGACTTCCGTGATAAATCATCATTAAAACCAGAAATCACATATATTAGGTTCTTCCAGTTCCAAAGAACCAGACACTTACCGCAGATCAATATATCCTTCAGGATCTTACCAAATACCATGCTGCAGCCAATCTTTACTAATTAAAGATTTATTAATAAAAAAAAAAGAAGAGAGTTATTAAAAGGTTAAAATGAATTATATACATTGGAGTTGATTTCAGAGTTTGTAGATCAGGATAATAGCAGTGATGTTAAATCTGCTAGCTTGCAATAAGTCTCTCTGGATCACCCAAAAGATTGGGGGTCCTCAGTCCATTGTTCAAAGCTTCCCTTTGTTAGAAATCATAGTCCAGAGATGTGGAGCAGGAAAGTGGCAAAGGGATGATGTCACAGTCTCCATTTATATCCTCAGCCCATGTTCATGGAAAGTTATTGTCTCAAACATGGAGTCAGGGAGCACATGTTCCACCTGCCCTGCTGAGTCACTGGGCCTCCATTGTCCATATACTGTTTGAGGCGTCCTCAGGAGGCGTCCACTGGAAGAGTTGATTCTCCTTAATGGCCCATCAACTTAGCTGGCTGGTCTGGATGCAAATGTGTCTTGTGGGTGTTAATCAGGAACACAACATTTTTTGAGATACAAACACATAGCAAAGATTCATAACTTCATGTACAATGAAATACACACATAGAAACAGGATAACATTGTTTAACAGATTACAACTTTTCCAATGATACCTTCCAAGGCATACTTTATATAAGATTTATCACAATTGTGCAACAGAGGTGATACATCAGTGGTGATACCTTAGTGTAAACATGGTCATCTTTCTTTTTCAGCAGTGTCATAAGGCTGTTCATAGATTTATTCAGAGCTTTCACTACATCTAGGTTCATTATAAATCTGATCATTTCAAACACTATTCACTAAATCATGCTGCCTCCCACGTAAGAAAGATGAGAGCCCATGTGAGGTTCTTATGATCAGTGTCTAGAATGTTTTACTCAGGATGAAGACTTCCTCCTGGCAGAGTCTGGAAGCACAGCAGATGGTAAGGAAGCCAGTGTGCAATCAGTCTTCTAGGCTTATAGGCTAGAGGCCCTCAAGTTAATAGAGGAGGAGAGACTGAGGGAAATCAGGCAGAGAATTACTTCCTCCCCTTGCTCCCACTGCCAGGAGAGACCAGGCTGGCCTGCAGGGTCTGTATGGGGTGTTCCATAGAGGCAGCCCACCAGCTTCTCCTGAGGGCACAGGGTATTTATTTTATTTGTTAGATCTGTGGCCTAAAGCCTACAAGGGAAGGGAGGCAATGGAGTGAGCTGTCTGATGCCATCTGCTGGAGGGCAAGGGGACTTGACTTGAATAAGACAGTACTTTATTTGCATAAAAATGGTAGTTTGGGGGAAATTTGGGTATAATTGGACTAAGTTTTGTACTTGGGGCCCATATTTTTGAGATTACCATGTTGGGAGCCCTGCTGGGCAAAGCCTGGACAATGAATGGGTATGGGGTCACCCTGTTGAAAACCAATATTTGCCAAGGTGGGGGTAAGTGGCCCTGGACAGAATTAGAGAGAGAGCGAGAGCGAGCAAGGGGAGAGAAGTTACATGTTGCTGGGATTGTTTCTCTGAGTGGTCAGAAGCGTGATGGGTTCCTAAAGCTGCTGATCTCCTTGAGTCTGAAAGAATTGAGGGAAGAGCTATTATTCTCTTAGGTCTAGTTGTCTAGTGAGTGACAAGCAGAAGTCTGGGCAAAGCAGCCATTCTAGTCACTTGAGCAGGAGGCAGAACAACGCAGCAGTTAGGGAGAGGCAGAGCAAAGTGGCAGTTGGATTCATCCACAGGCCACAGCTTCCAACAGTGGAGCAGCAAGCCGAGAGCAGTTGCATGCACTATGGTGGAGCAGAGGAATTCGTAGCAATTTTCTACATCAATCGAGCAAGTCTGATGAGGCCTCCCTATCCTGGCTGCTGAAATCATTATAGCAGGACAGGAGGTAGAGCCTCAGAGCAGTTTACGAAACAGACATTGATTTTCCTGGACCCTTGGAACTACAAACAGCGAGTGAGGAAGTTGGGGGTCCATGAACTGAGAGTGGGGGGCTGAGAGGCAGAACAAACGGCACCAGCCAGTCATGGTCCCATTTGTTTAGGTTGGTGACTTATGCACCGGTGTTAAATTGTCAATATTTGTCCCTGTTCAACCTGGCTTTCCTTTTGTATCTTCCAGCCAATAAAGTTTGTTTGTTTAAGCCTTTGTGCTTGTGAGTAGGGTACAGATTTGCCTAGCAAAGGTGCGCAGAGTGGTTATAGGTTCCCAGATTACTGCGAGGGAGCTGGAGCCAAAAAAAGAGTTAAGAAATTGTTAAGAAATCCCCTAAAGTAAGGACCTGCCCTTGTTGCTGCTGACACCATTGGCAGAAGGATTACATATTTATTTTTGCAGATTTTCTCTACTCTGCAATGGAAGCTGCCACTCTAATGCCCTGGCAATCCTTTGAAGATACAGGTATAAATAAACAACCCCAGCAGTTATCCCGAGATCCAATCCAGTAACCCCAGAAATTAATTCACTTCCAAGCACAATCCCCCCAGAAGCCTCTCCTGCCACTACCCAGCCCCAACCAACACCCACCTCCTCACAGCCACGGAAGAAGAGATGGGCCAGGGCATACTCCCCGAAGGCTAACCTACTCCTGCTGGGGAAGTGAATTCCCAAGGTCCTGATGGAGAACACCCTGCCAGCTACTCCCTTTCTCTTCTACCAGTGGGGCTCCACTGTTGACCTCAACTATGGGGAGAGAGTCAATTTTGTAGGTGAGTAGGTCCCAGGCTACTTAAGACTTCATAGGTTAAAGAGTTGCTCTGGGTTCTGCACCTGGGTAGGAAGTAGTGTGGAGCCTACACTGGGTCCCCGAGAAGAACCAATGGGAAGCCAGACTCTTCCTTAAAAATACGGCTTCAGCCTTGCAAGCAAACAAACCAAGCTGGCTGTGCCCCTAGACCCTGCTCTGCAGGGCACAGTGAGGTGGCTGAATCAGTGGGACTTTCTGTTCTCAAAATGGTAGCTCATCCCTGGGAGATTCTGCATGGGAGAGAAGATCCACTTCCCCTCCTGAGACAGAGGGCTGGTAGAAGGGAGAAAGCCCAATCTTGTTGTCAATTGTGGGGTGTGTGTCAGGAGTCTCAGAGTGGTCCAGACAGGAATGAGCCATTCTTAAAGGATCACTCAATCCAGAGAGAGTGGATAGAAGATGAGAACTCTGTGAGACAGGCAATCAGCAGAGGAGGAGAAGGCACCAAGCCCCTGCTCCAGAGAGGCAGCTGAACAAAGCCAACAGGCCATGTCCCGTTTTTTCCTTTAAGAACTGTGAGCCCCGAAAAAGAAACAGCAACAACACTGACCCCTGATCACAGGCCACTCATTGGCATCAGAGCTTTAAGCACAGTGCCGAAGGGAAGATTATTGACATGTCATCAGAGGAGAGAAGAACCTGCTTTATTCCAGCCCTGCCCATCCTGGTGTGAGCTAGGATCTGGAATGGGGCCTGCAGCTACACAAGACGTGGGGTACTGCCTTGTTGGCATAGCCGCACTTCCTGCATCGCTTGTCCCGATTCCCATGGTGGATGGCTCAGTTCAGCGGGACACAGTTGAGCTGGGCCCACTGGATGAACCTCCAGCTACCCCTGGGGAGGAAGTGGTTGCTGGTGTCCACTTGCACGTCACCTCGAAGGCCTTGCCCTGGTCCGGCTTCCGTTTCGGGTTTTCCACGTATTGGCAGCGGGTGGCATCCTTCAGGGTCCTCTCCAGTTTGGTTCTGGCTCTTGGAGTGATGGTGCACTCCGTGTTCTTCACCTGTGGCACCAGGGCTCGCAGCTCCTGGTGTTCCTTGCACCACATCCAGTGGCAGCCGATACACTTCCCCAGTTATTGTGTAGCATTGCAGGCATGAGTCCAGAGCGAAGCAAAGTCTCCCCCCTCTCTTCCAAATTCCACTTCCAGCGAGCTGCTCAGGTAGGTGACGACATCTTGGTTGGAGAGGACCCTGGCGATTTGCTTTTTGATGGCATCCTGCTGAGCACTCTCCGCGATGTTCCTCACTGTGGTGTCCAGGCACGTCAGAAGGTGGAAGGTGTGAGTGATCACAGCAATGTTGCATGGATCACCCATTTGAGGGATGTTGGCACTGCCCTGCCTGTGCGAGATGTACACCAGTTAATTGCTGGCCCTCTGGGGAAGAAACATCCACTTCTTCACCAGCTGACAGATCACAGAGAGTTCAGAAGAAGGGAGAATCCAGGTCTCATGAGAATGTCGGGATCAGTGGGGTCACTAGTCTTCTACTTCTTCAATCTCTCCATACTTCAGGAGTAGCACCCATTCCCTAGACTCTCAGCTGTATAGTAGCAGCTACTCTGGATCAGGGAGAGACCCTGAGCTGCTGCAGTGCACTCACCATGCTTGGTGAAGTCCTGTGGCAGGCCATGAAGGTGACCACCAGGAATCAGCAAGGACACTGGAGGGCATGGGCTACAGAGGATGTGGGAGGGAACCCACAACTGCTGGACAGGGAGACTCTGGGGTGGGGAGTTTCCTGCCAGTGCAGGATGGGAATGTGGGAGGGGTGAGGCACCCCCTACTGTGGGATGCAGTGGCCGGTTGGCAGAAGGGGGCCCTCATACCAGTGGGTTGGAAGGCTCAGAGGGGGAGATGCCTGCAGCCCTGGGCTATAGAGCTAACAGCTGTGTGGGAAGCATGCCTGTAAGGGCTGTCCAGGCCACTGGGTTGGTGGCACCCACACCAGCCTGGGTGCAGCGCTCCCCACCATGAGTCGGTGGAGCGATGAGGACTCGATGAGGCCACCAGAATAGTGAAATGCATGCAGCTGAGGGGCAGTAGGCCACTGGGAGAGCGGGGATCCCACCACTGCAGGATGGTGGTGTTGAGTCTGGGGAACTCACCACTGTGAGCCAGGAGGGTTGGGTATTCACAGCCATGGACCAGAGACCACCAAGAATTCAGGGAATGATCACCAAGCAGTGGTTCCCCTGAATCCGTGCTTGGGCTTGTAACTGTGAGGAAACACAAGGAGGAGGGTGCAACAGGGGAGGCCTCCTGATTCATACTGAGAAAGCAGGGCAATCGGCTAGTTACCTTAAATGCCTGTACATGAATGCAAGAAGCCTGGGAAACAAGCAGGAAAAATTGCAAGTCCCGGCACAGTCAAGGAACTATGATGTGACTGGAATAACAGAGACTTGGTGGGGTAATGCACATGACTGGAGCACTGTCATGGATGGGTATAAACTGTTCAGGAAGGACAGGCGGGGGAGAAAAGGTGGACGAGTTGCACTGTACATTAGAGAGCAGTATGATTGCTCAGAGCTCCAGTATGAAACTGGAGAAAATCCTGTTGAGAGTCTTTGCCTTAAGTTTAGAGACAAAAGCAATGAGGGTGATGGCTGAGTTTTCTCTGAGTTTGGTAAAGTCTGTTTTTTGAAGTCCATTGTCCTTATTCTCCTGTTCTTACACCGTCCATTCCCTAGAATCAGAAAGTCTACCATTTCAGGATCACTTTCACCTAAATTGCCTTCCACCTTCATATTTGCAACCAATTCCTCCCTGTTAGTCAGAATCAAATCTAAAATGTCTGGTCCACTGGTTACTTCTTCCACTTTCTGAAACAAAAATCGTCCTTAATACATTCCAAGAACTTGCTGGAAATTTTGTGGTTTCCGGTATTACTTTTCCAACCAACGTCTGGGTTGTTTACTACCAGGTCTAGTGTTTTGGATATTTCTCTTATTAGTTCTAGAAATGCCTCCTGCACCTCCACCTCCTGATGTGGTGGCCAATATAGACTCCTACAATGATGTCACAGCTGTTTTCCCCGTTATCGTCACCAAAAAACTTTCAACTACTTTGCCTCTCACCCCCTTCTGGACATCACAAGTGTATATATTCTTAAGATATGAGGCAACACCTCATCCCTTTTTAGCCCTGCCTCCCCTTCCTGAACAACCTATACCCCCTGTACCAATATTCCAGACATGAGATTTATCCCACCTAGGCTCTGTGATGCCAATTAAGTCATAATTTAGCTTACATACTTTGAACCTAGTTTAACAGCCTCCTCACTAGGTTGGTGAGTTGGTGCTCAAAGTGGCTCTTTCCCTTCCTGAAAACCAATATAAGTAATTTGTGCAGTTCCATAATTCAGCTTTATTTTGTGTATGTTTTGCAGTGCTTTCAAGTTCTCTCTTGCTCCACTAGAGGGACCCAAATGCAAATAAAAGCTGCTGTTTCTCAGTGGCTAAAAAGGGAATCAGATGTGTTAGCCCAACTGAGTAATGGGTGAAGTTTGCTGAACGAAAACACGCTGCTTTGTGTCCCCCTTTAAATTTATATTATTACTTCATTAAGGCCCTGATTAGGCATTCACTGAAGTCAGTGGCACTAGTACTACGCTTCAAGTTAAGCATGTGCTTAAGTGCTTTGCTGAACAAGGGGCCTACAACTTCATAATTGGGGCTTTCAAAGTTTAACTTGACTCAGATCTTAACAGCTGGAAAGGCTGTTAGCCCCGTGTAAGCCTCAACCATGACCTGAAGTGTGCACATCTGAGGGCAGCAGGGTAGTTCTGCCTGTGACATCTCTGCTAGGACTGCAGAAAGGATGCCAATCCTTTCCTGCCAGCTGAAGGTAGAATGCCATTCCTGTCTTTGAGATGCCATGTATCTAGTGCTATTTGTACAGATGAAAAATTACCACAGCCTCTCGTACCTGAATGTCAGATAAGTTATCAGAAATGAGAGCTTAAAAGGACAGAGGCCCATCTCTTTTGCCACACCCCTTTTTCCATTTTGCCACTAAAAGCGAGAGGGAGGGAGGGAAAAAGGGAGAAAATCAATAACAGAACATTTTTTTTTCCATTTTGAAAATTTGCTAATTATTTGGTTTGTCCGAATGGTTGGGTTGTTTTTTTTTCCGGTGAGAATTGATTTTTTTTTTTTAAAGCGAATAATTTCTGCAAAAGTTTTAGCTTTAAAATAGGCCCTTTTAAAATACAAAACATTTCTGAACAAAAAATGTGATGAGTGCTCACTGAACTCAATAGGAGCTCTGCCTCTGGAGCCACAACGAGATTAGCAACGAAAGAGGATCAGACAAAAGCAGGACTGGGAATTAAAAAGCAGAGAGGAGTTTAGCTTTTTCAACACAGAGAGCTTAGCACTAGCCACTGCCCATCACAAACTGCAGGGAGAAAAATATTTTAAAAGTAAATTGTGTCCAGTCCGAAGCACTTAAGCATATGCAGGGCTTCACCATTTGCACTGCCCAAGCAGTTCGTGTCCAAAGAAGAAGAATTCTGTTGCTGCATCTGAATGACTCCAGCGTGTGTATACACACCATGAGCTCTATCCTGTGAGGTGCAGAGCACTTTGGCCCCAATTCGAAGCATGTAAGCACATGCTTAATGTAAGTGTCCTATTAACCTCAATAGGACCTTGACAAAAGGAAGGAAATTCAAAGGAAAGCAATCCATGTTGTCCCTAAACACAAGGAAACCTCTGAGGGCACGTCTACATTTCACACTCCTTCACAGTGGGGTGTAGAGTACATACACTGTACTCCCCCTGCCCAGCACAGGTAGAAATAGCGGTGTAAATGTTGAAGCCCTGCTTAGGCAAGTAAAGACATGCCAGAACCTTAGGGAATATACACTACATGGCTCTCTGCCATCTACCCTGCTATCTTTAGCAGTGTGGTGTCCCACTGCTGGAGCCTTTCCCCATCACAGGGAAAGACTCCAGCAGGGGGCAGGCAGTGTGAAAAGGCTCCCTGCCAGAGCCTTTCACTGCTGCAGGTAGCTACACATTGTAATGTGGCTGCAGCCTGCTTTTCACTGTGTCATGTAGCTACACATACTCTACATGCCACCAGCCGTGTAGACAAGACCTTAGGGTATGTCTACACTGCACACTGAGCCTAGATTCTGGCTCAGGTTTGAGCCCAAGCCCCCCTTCAATCCACACACATCAGTCTGACTCAGGTCAGCTAGCACGCAGGGTCCTAAGACTCCACTTGGGAGGGATAGAGGAGAGTCCAAGTGCCCCCGTGACTTGGGTCCAAGCCCTGTCATTTTGTGGTGTGACTGCGGCTCAGGCTGCAGGCCCAAGTCAGAAAGTATGTGTAGTGCAGCGTGGACACATTAGCATGGCCATGAGACCCAGGTCCAGCACTTGTAAGCCCAGGTTTACAATGCAGTGTGGCCTCTCAAACACGGGCTTGAAAAGCACAATCCTGGGTCCACAGACCCAGGTTTACAATATGGGGTAGACATACCCTCTGAGCTAGGGTTATGGTCTGAAAAGTGATTCTAAAGATTTCACCTGGTCACAGCACATATTGACTCACTGCGTGCCTTCTGAGTTAAAGCACTTCTATTTACTAACAAGAGGAAGGTTTTACTACTGTCAGGGATGCAGAGCCAGTTTGGCTGCAGAATGTCAAGCTTATCTTTCTTGCCTCATGCATCATCTCATTGACAGCCCATTCAGCAGAAAATACCCAGGGCTTTCCTTCAGCCCACTGTCCTGCTACAAAAGGATGCTGAGGCTGGAACTCTGCTGGGATACCATGTGGTGGCTGGGCTTGGTAGCAGCCATCCAAACTAGCTGGAGTGGAGGGTAGCAGCTGGGGAGGGGAGGGATTTCTGAGTAGTGAGTACTGGCACTGGTGGATCATCAAGACCAGCTTTCTTTACTTTTACGAAATCTTTGATCCATGTGTAGCCCCTTTCTTGCTCTTCCTTGGCAGGCACACTTCCTTCTGAGGTCAGCCAGGAAGAGCTGTTTAATCTAGCCACTTACCTCTACCCTTCCACTCACCCCCTTATCAGTGCTAAAAAAGGGAGAAGCGAATGGCTCCCATAAATAACTCTTCCTGGCTGACCTTACAGACTTGTCAGCCAGAGAAAAGCACATCACTAACATTCAGAAGTCATGCCACCTTGAAATTCCCTTTGGAGCCAACCGATGTCCAGTCAGGGCTACGCTAAAAAAACTTGTTGGTAGAGCCATACCAGCAAACCTGCCTACTGCAGATGCAGTTTGGAGCAGCAAAAAAGTCCTTTTGCCAATATATATATATATATATATATATATATAAAACAGTTTTCCCCTGGCAAAATAAGCTATCTTGATAAAAGCACTTGTATGCTGGTATAACTGCATCTACACTAGAGCTTTTTGCCTGTATAGAAATGTCATAAAAATTAGCCCTTTACCTGTCCTTACTATAGTAGGAAAAGTTTCTAGTTTAGAACCGGCCTTTGTTTCCTACCCTGTGCTTTCCCTACCTTCCTGCAAATCTACAGCACCAGCATTACCTGTCTTGTATATTTCTCTTATCATCTTTTGCTAACAGTTTCCTATTAGGCACAATTTCCTGACTATCTTGCATATAATATAGGCACCCTGTAAATGCTGAGATTTATATGGCATTGCATGACCCGTGCTCTGGAGACACTTAAAAGAGACACTTGAAATGAACTATTTTGGCAAGATAATGAGCAATCAGAGAAGTCTGTCATTCCATAAGAGGTAGTTAAAGTCAACGCAGGTTGATTAAGGTGAAACTGCCCTAGGCTTTGTATCTACTTGGGATTCAACCATCAGTAGCCAGCGACCAGCATAGCTGCACTGATGCAAACGACAAATGTAGAGAAGGAAAACCACAATTTGCACCCGTTGAACATAACCCCTCTTTGAAACTACTCTTGTCGACAGTCCAAGTATGCTTGGAGCAAAACAAAAAGTCCCTGCCTCTGCGCTCCACTTAATCTTTGCAACAGAAAATAAAAAAGGTGAAACTCTCGTGCTTTCAGGCAATAGGAGCTGATTCTGGTTTTGAGGCAGACAACCTTAAATATTACTACTGTGTTTTCACTTTTTTATTAGTCATTCTTGAAAATGCCAGATTTTGAAGAAATTAAAATCAACATTAGTTCCAGTGCCGAAAGCCTGATCCCGCAGGCCTTATCAATAAAGCAAAGCAAGTAAATTATGGTTACAGGCTCATGGTCATAATCCTGAATTTCCTCTGTCTGTATAGGCCATTGATAATGATGACAACATTCTCTTTAAGAATCAAGGTGGTAATACTGGGCTCTAGTTGTAAATGTTGTCTATCTGCAAAACCCTTCACTTAAGAATGGAATGCCTAACTCACAGTCCAAAGGAGGCCTCTTCTACCAGTGTTGCTAATCCAGGCAGCATGAAGAGCAGTGGAACAGAAAGTCCTGGCACCCTCCTTTGTCTACACAACTTCTTAAGCTATTGTGGAAGTGAGAGGAGCTTCAGGGAGGGGAGAGGCAAAAATCACTTTTAAAGAGGGGAAAAAAACCTGTTTCTTCTGTACTATAGAGTTGGATACACAGGAGCCTTCATCCCACATATTGAACCAGGTGTCTGCTTTCCCACCAGCACACATGGGGACGGGTGTAAGACAATAGAGATGTCATGTCAAATTCTGAGCCCAATTGTCACTGATCATACCAGAAAGTGCAGAAACACATGAAAAAAGAAACGTCAACAAGTTGTTTTGAGCTGTGGGTCAATCCTTTTAATATATAGAAAAACATAATGCCCCATAGAGATCCTCTCTGGAGTCTAGTGCAGGAATTTAGACCCAAAGATGAGAGTGTATCCTACGAATCCACCCCAGGTTTTCCACTGAGACCAGTGCATACTAAGTCAGGGTTTATGGCCAAGTTATCCCTTGCATGACTTAAAAGTCTGGAGAGACAATGTTGGTGAGATAATATCTTTTATTGGACCAACTTCTGTTGGTGATAGAGTTTTTGAACTACACGGAGCTCTTCTTCAGGTCTCTGTGTAGCTTGAGAGCTTGTCTCTCTCACCAGCTGAAGTTGGTCCACTGAAAGATATTACTTCACTCACCTGGTCTCTCTAATATTGTTGAACTGACACAGCTACAACAACACTGCATACAACATTAAACTTCAGAGTAATTTTAATACTTCCAGTTAAATAGTTGACATTAAATTGCAATCACTGGACTTCAGAGTGAACTCCTCTCCTGAGATTCAATGGATAATTAACAGCTTTCCGGAGATGCTGGGTCATGCTGTATATTAGAAGATTCAGGAAGACGCCACCACTTTGGGTTATAGGGTTTCCCATTTAGCAGATTTTCTTTGCAACCATAATGGACCAAAATGTTCTGTTTTAATAAAAGCTCGGGATTCTGAAGGACAATTATTAGGCTTGGAAGGATTAGATATTTATTGGTATATGTCAATAAATGTTGATTTCACCAAACACACACAAACCGACGAAAAATATTGTCATCATTAATATTTGAAATTTACAGATAGACACAGTCAGAGAAATGCTGCTTGAGAACTTTGATTTAAGGATATTTACTTTGTGCATTTTGACATGTGATATTGACCATTTGTGTTTTAAGGGTTATAAAGCTTTATCTTTTTGAGTCTCAACATCTACTGTCATGAAATAACCATCGTCTGCTCCACCATGGTCTTCCCATGCCATAATTTCTCACAACTGTGAATATTTAAATGGATAAAAATAAAAATACGCTTAAAAATAAACATTGGCGTTACCCATCAAAATGATAAAATAATAAAAATTGAACTCTGCCAAGCCTAACAATTATACAGCAGGGGGATTCAAAGCCACAGAATCATGGAAAGTACAGGGTCTTGACACTGAAAAAGCTGGGAAATTCACAGGAAAGTAATCCATCTGCTCCCTAAATGCAAGTTCCATTTTCTGAGCATGGTTGTTAAGCCTTTGAAAGTTGGCTATTAATCATTGTTAAAGAGTTCTATGTATCCTTAATGGCCTGCCTCTTAGGGAATGCATCGCCCATGATACACTGTGGTTATGCAACTTCCATGATGCACCACCTCCCTGCACCAATAGTGTGTCATAATTTTCAATCCCCCAGGCACAGCAACTCTGGCCCTATAGATGAGGGCCGTACCATTAGGCCATCCAGCCGCATATAATTTTCAATCCTGTAGGCCCAGCACCTAAGGGATATGAACTCTGGCCCTGGAGGCAAAAGTGATACTACTGGGCCATCCAGCCACTTAAGAGACTCAAGCTATAACACCCATGAGGCACAATGGTGGCATGTCAAAATTGAAATATTTCAGCTTTTGATTTTTCACCAACAAATTGAAATGCGCTGACCAGCTATAATCAAGACTACTGTGACAGGGTCAGGCCAGAAGGCTATAGGAGAGTAATAGAAGGCAGATATATTAGCCCCAGGCTAAGTAGGTCCCTTTTCCCTGGGTAAGGTAACAGGAAAGGTTCCAGAACAATCAGGAACCTTCTGGAGACAATTAAGACAGGGGGATTAGAACACCTGCAGCCAATCAAGAAGCTGCTAGAATCAATTAAGGCAGGCTAATCAGGGCACCTGCGTTTTAAAAAGGAGCTCACTTCAGTTTGTGGTGTGCATGTGAGGAGCTGGGAGCAAGAGGCACTAGGAGCTGAGAGTGAGAATGGGGACTGTTGGAGGACTGAGGTGTACAAGCATTATCAGACACCAGGAGGAAGGTCCTATGGTGAGGATAAAGAAGGTGTTGGGAGAAGACCCTGGGGAAGTAGCCCAGGGAGTTGTAGCTGTCGCACAGCTGTTCCAGGAGGCACTCTAGACAGCTGCATTCCACAGGGCCTTGGGCTGGAACCTGGAGTAGAGGGCAGGTCCGGGTTCCCCCCAAATCCTCCCAGCTCCTGGTCAGACACAGGAGGAGTCGACCTGGACTGTGGGTTCAGAAAAATGGCCAAGCTGAGGGCTTCCGTGAAGCTCCAAGGTGAGCAAATCCGCTAATAAGTGCAAGACCCACCAAGGTAGAGCAGGAACTTTGTCACAACTGGTGTTGGAAGTGGGATCTGGTGTCCACAGCGTGGCGGAAGAAGGAGGGTGTTTGGAAGGAAGAAAAAAAACAAACAAAAGGGAAGAGGGTCTATTTTTATTTTTTTTCACCACAATGGAGGGGGTAGTGCGGGCACTGACACAAGCCACGGCTGCCCAGCAGGAGGCTACTCGTGTCCAGGCAGCTGCCCAACAGGAGGCAATGCGGCTGCAGCAAGAGACTAATCGCCTGCTGATGGACCAGGCTGCTCAAGACCGGACAATGTTGCGGGAACTGGTAAACCAGGTAAAGGCCCTTACAGAGCTGAACTGCGGCCATGATGGGATGCAGATCATGCGGGCCAGCAATTGGCAGCAGAAAATGACGCGGGAGGATGATGTAGAGGCATACCTCCTGGCCTTTGAGAGGACAGCCCTGCGGGAGGCTTGGCCCCAAGAACAGTGGTCTGGCATCTTCGCTCCATTCCTGTGTGGGGAGGCCCAGAAGGCCTACTATGATTTGCCTGAAGAGGCTGTGGCAGACAACCCGCAGCTGAAAGTAGAGATCCTGGCCAGATCTGGGGTAATGACCACAGTGTGGGCCCAGCGATATCATGAGTGGAGGTACCAGGAAAAACAAAACCCCGCAGTCCTAATTATATGACCTCATCCATCTCGCACGAAAGTGGTTACGAACTAAGTCCCAGAGTCCGGAGGAATGCTAGAGGTTCTGGTCATCGACCTGTACATGAGAGGACTACCGCCAGACCTTTGCGCCTGGGTAAGCCAGAACGAACCCTCCACCTACGACGAGGTTGTCGCGCTGGTAGAAAGGCGAAGGACGGCGAGGGAGCTGACCCGACCAGTTAAGGAAGAAGCACCCCGGGTTAAACTAGCCCCACCAAGCCCTAGAGCTCGGGTGACTGGGCCACCAGGAGAACCCAAGTGGAAAAAGAGAGGGGCTGAAGGCCCACCAGAAGCCACAAAGAGTCGGAGCACTGAGGGGGAAGAGGATCGTGATGTTAGACTACCCTAACCAAGAGACCAGGGAATGCCTAGGGCTCCATACAGATGTTACGCCTGCGGGGAGTGGGGACACATAGCTGCACAGTGTCCCAATGCCAAGGAGCCTATGCAGTGTAACCTGGGGAACTGGGCAGACCCATGCTCCCTAATCCACCTTGTGGGGATCTCACTAATCCCACATATGTACACTAGACCAATAAAGCTAAATGGGGTAGAGACCATAGCACTGGTTGATTCGGGGAGTGCTATCACGCTTGTCTTGGGGAAGCTCGTGAAGCTGCTGTGGGCTAAGCATATGGGGATAACATGCGTCCATGGGACAGTTAGTTATTACCCCACCATCCCAGTAAAAATAGAGATTCAGGGAAACACTACTGAGGTAGCAGCAGGTGCTACCCATACCCAGTGCTCATAGGGAGGGACTTCCCAGGGTTTGGAGACATACTCCCGGTAAAGGAATTGGAGAAAGGGGGAAGCCCTGAAAGTTGTGAGGCATCCACAGTAGACTGTCAACCCCCAACCTTCTCTGAAGTATCCCCAGATTTGTTCTCCACTCCCAGACAACGTAGAAAGACAAAAAGGGAAAGTAGGGCAGCTAAGGCCTTGGGAACCCGAATACTGGCCCAAAGCCAGAGGGTCGCTCTCATAGGTAAGTGGACCCAAGCAGCTGAAAAGGAGGCCACCCAGGAGGGAGAAGCACCTGAGTCTGACCCACACCCTAACGCCTCTGAACCAGTAGAGGCAACAGAGACTGGCCCCCTAGATCTCAGGCAGATTAGCCGCGGGAGAGGAAATTTTGGACGGGACCAGGCTGAAGACCCAAGGTACGACAACATTAGGAAGGAGGTGACCGAAATAGATGGGGAACCCGAGGAGGGGAAAACCCAGGGACCAGGACTTTACTTCATAATGAAGAAGAATCTCTTATACTGGGTTGCACCAGTACAGGGGCAGAAGGTACAGCAGATCCTAGTACCTCAAAAACACCAGAATGCTGTATTAAGTCTGGCCCATAGTCATCTTTTTGGGGGGCTTTTGGGGGTAAAGAAGACCTTGGCACGGGCCCTGAAATGATTCTTCTGGCCCTGAGTACATGAAGAATTGTGGAGGTACTGTGCATCCTGCCCGGAGTGTCAGCTGCACAATCCCCGTCCCCACTTGAGGGCACCTTTAGTACACCTTCCCATCATAGAGGTCCCCTTCGAGTGAATAGCCATGGATCTAGTGGGATCCCTGGAGAAGACAGCCCGGGGCCATCAATATATACTTGTCGTTCTGGATTATGCTACTCGCTACCCCGAAGCTGTCCCCCTGCGGAACACGGCCTCTAAAACGATAGCTAAAGAGTTGGTGGGAATCTTTGCCTGAGTGGGGCTACCAAAGGAGATATTAACAGACCAAGGTACCCCATTTATGTCGAAGCTAATGAAGGACCTCTGTACGGCTGCTCCATATACATACCCTGAGAACTTCAGGCTATCATCCGCAGACCGATGGACTGGTGGAAAGGTTTAACTGAACCCTCAAGGCAATGATAAGGAAAGTGGTAAGTCGAGACGGGAAGGCACACCCTACTACCCTACCTTATGTTTGCAATCCGGGAGGTACCTCAGGCCTCAACTGGGTTTTCCCCCTTTGAATTATTATATGGACGCCACCCCCGTGGCATACTAGATATTTCAAAAGAAATCTGGGAAGAGGAACCAAATGAGGGGAGAAATATAATTGACCATGTGTTGCAGACGCGAGAACGGATAGCCCAGGTCACCCCTATTGTACGGGAACATTTCGAAAAGGCGCAGGAGGCCCAGCGAACCCATTACAATCACCAGTCTGACAGTTCCAACCAGGGGATCGGGTGATGGTGTTGGTACCCACGGCAGAAAGCAAACTTTTGGCCCAATGGCAGGGGCCCTATGAGGTGGTTGAACCCGTGGGGGAAGTAACCTACAAGGTGCGGCAGCCAGGACGCCGGAAACAAGAACAAATTTATCACATTAACCTCTTAAAGCCTTGGCACCAATGAGAGGCATGTGTAGTGGCCCAAGAGACCCCGATCCAGGGAAATAATATGCAGGAGCAGATCAGGATGTCCACTGATCTGACACCAAACCAGAAGAAGGAGGTAACTGAGATGATCAACCGATACCAGGACGTGTTTTCAACCAAACCAGGCCGGACCACCGAAGCATATCACCACATTATCACAGACCCTGGGGCAAACGTAACTTTAAGGCCCTATCGGGTCCCAGCAGCAAAAAGGGAGGAGATCAAGGCAGAGGTAAAAAGGATGTTGGAGCTGGGAGTCATCGAAGAGTCCCACAGTCAGTGGTCAAGCCTGATTGTGTTGGTGCCCAAACCTGATGGCACCACTAGTTTTGTAATGACTTTCGCCGGCTGAATGAGATATCCAAATTCAATGCATACCCCATACCCCATATCGATGAGTTAGTTGACCACCTGGGCAATGCCCAATTTTTGACCACCCTTGATTTAACAAAGGGATACTGGCAGATTCCCCTTGCCAAAGATGCAAAAGAAAAGACGGCATTCTCTACACCAGAGGGTCTGTTTCAATATACTGTTCTTCCTTTTGGATTGCATGGGGCACCTGCCAGCGTCTTATTGACAAGCTCCTACGGCCCCATACCAGTTATGCAGCGGCATACCTGGATGATGTGATTATTCACACCCCCCGACTGGGAAACCCACTTAGGAAAGGTGGAAGCAGTTCTGGACACGCTAAGACAGGCTGGCCTCACAGCCAACCCAGCCAAGTGTGCTCCAGGGCTAGCAGAGGCTAAATACCTTAGCTACATTGTAGGAAGGGGCATGGTCAATCCCCAACTAAACAAACTAGAGGCTATCCAAAATTGGCCCCGGCCGAATCGGAAAAAGCAAGTCCGGGCATTCCTGAGTGTGGTGGGGTACTACCGATGATTTATTCCCCATTTTGCTACCAGAACGAGTCCCCTGACAGACCTGATAAAAGCCCGGGGTCCAGACATGGTGAAGTGGACAGATGCCGCAGAGGAAGCATTCACAGATCTACAGACAGCCCTCCGCAGTAACCCTGTGCTTATAGCTCCAGACTTCAACAAAGAATTCATTTTACAAACAGATGCATCTGAAGTAGGATTGGGAGCTGTCCTATTGCAGATGGTCGGAGATGAAGAACACCCAATCCTCTACCTCAGCAGGAAACTCCTCCCGAGAGAGCAGAAGTATGCCGTGGTTGAAAGAGAGTGCCTAGCTGTGAAATGGGCCATGGAGACACTATGTTATTACCTTCTGGGACGATGGTTTACCCTTGTGACCGACCATGCACCCCTCCAGCGGATGCAGTGAAATAAAGAGAAGAACGCAAGGGTGACCAGATGGTTCCTGTCCCTACAACCTTTCCAATTCACCATACAACACCGGGCTGGAAGCCACCATGGCAATGCAGATGGCTTGTCACAAGTACACTTCCTGACATCCCAAGTTGCCCAACCCCATAGTGTTGAGCAGGGGGGGATATGTGAAAGGGTCGGGCCAGATGGCTATAGGAGAGTCATTTTTTTTGGTCATGTTTTTGTATGTTTATTTCTACAACCATGATGGCTAAAAAAACAGTATTTCATTTCAAACAAAATTGTACAATTAGGAACCACTGAATGTTCCCCACAACACACAGTTTTTTAACAGTTGTAACTTCTCTTCTTCCCCCTCACCTACTATTAAGGATAGATTGCACAAAGAAGAACTTCTCCGATAGACAGCAGTACATTAAGCTGTAACAATCTGCTCATTTTTTTTTGAAGCAAAAGATGTTTTTATTTGCATAACACACTTACAAAGTAAAAACAGCAGCATATGCAATGTGTAACACAGCAACCAATCACAATTGTTTTCTCATTAGCTTCAGGGGAGGGAAGTGTTCAGGCTTGTGTGGGCCCAGAGCAAGGGGGCTTCATCGACTCTCGTGTTCTTCCACCCCCTCGAGTTACCTGGCGCCACACCTGAGTGTCACCAACAATTCCCTCCTCTGAAAGCACCCGACAAGAGGGGCAGGCTGTGGGGTGGACAATCTGGGGGGGGGCAGGTGCACCCACGTGTGAAAGGACCCCTCTAAGGTGGTGGTGTCCGCAGCAGCAATGGCTGGGGCTGGGGTCCCTTACTCTCTCCCCCAATCAAAGGGTCAGACAAAGGGACCCGGACGGGGACACAGAGCAGAGAACCTCGGACAGCGCCCACTGCTCCTCAAAAGCATCAAGGGAGTCCGTGGACGCCGCCCAGAGGAACTCCTCCCGGATACGTGAACGGACCGAGGATCAGAAAACGGCCCCACAGTCACAGGAAACTCTATCGGCCAACCTCCTCTCTCTGGTTTTATAGATGGCCGTTTTAGCCAGGGCCAGGAGGAGGTTAACTAGGAGATCCCGCGACTTTGTGAGGCCACGGATGGGGAGTGCATAAATAAAAAGGTGAGGGGAAAAATGCAACCAAAAACGTAATAGGAGATTTGTGAGGAGCTGGAACAGGGTCTTGCAGCCTGGCGCACTCCAAATATATGTGTGCCAGGGTTTCCCTCACACCACAAAAGGGACAAGTATCTGGGACGGGGGTGAATCACGCCAAGTACGTGCCCGTGCTCACAGCTCCGTGAAGGAGCCGCCAACTGAGGTCCCCGACGGGCCTCGGAACCAAGGTGGAATATAGGCTGGCCCACCGGGGCTGCTCACCCTCCAAAGGTGGCAGAAGGTCTTGCAACTTTGTGTCGGGGCGGGACACTAGGGTGAAGGCGTGAAGGGTGTGGAGCACGAGTGTGTATAGATGTTTCCTTGGTGCGGTTTGGAAGTGTACCGGCTGCAGTTCATGCAGTCGGCTCTCAGTGAAGGGGTGAGGGGGTCGATTGGGTCTGCGGGGCAGGGGTCCAATTAAAAGGTCCGGCGGGCCTGGGGTAGAGGGTGGGCGGGGCGTGCCCTTGAGCAGGACCCGGTCGAGGTAAGCTCGAGCAGCGGGTGGCAAAGCGGCTTCACCTCCTGAAGTACATGCCAGGGGGTATGAGGTCGGAGAGCCCCATGCACCGGGTGAGCATCAGGGGATCCAGCCAGTCTCCCCGGTCGTAGTCCAGGAGATCTCCGACTCTTGTGACTTCTGCCAGGATCAAGCTCTGGCGCACCGAGTGGGACTCCGCCACCTGCACACGGAGCTGGGGGTTGTGCAGCAGGGACTCCGCGAGGAGATCTACCCCCTCGGTGGCGACCACAGACCCGGTCGCTAAAAACAGTTTCCAAGTCTGGAGGAGGTCCTGGTAGAAGACCGGCAGCCCGGAGAGGTCTCGCGGAAGACCTCCCGGCCGGAGATAAAAGAGCTGCCGGTCATATCAGAGCCCTCGGATGCGGCACAGGATGGTGTGTGCCAGTGTGCTCCACGCCGAACTGCCTGCACCATAGAGGAGCCTCTGTAGGGCCTGGAGATGGAAGATATGGATCTGAGTGTGTAGACACTTCAGGCCCTGTCCTCCTTCCTTCAGGGGTAGATGAAGAACCCCTACAGGGGCCCAGTGCATTCCTGACCAAAAGAATCTCAGAATCGATGTCCGGAGGTTGGTCAGGAAACCCGGGGCCGGGACCAGGGTGTTGAGCCAGTACCAGAGCATGGACAGGACTAGTTGGTTAAGCACCAGCGCTCTCCCTCGGAGGGAGAGACATCGGAGTAGTCCCATCCATTTCCGGAGCCGCTCTATCACCCCGCTCTATCACACCCTCTAAATTTTCCCAGTTCTCTGGGGGAGAGGGATGCGTGGCAGAAAGGTAAATGCCGAGGGAGAGCAGCGGACCCGCGCTCCACCAGATGGTCTGAAGCACCGGTGGGAGGGAGCTCGCCTGCTGCCAGTCTCCTACCGCCAAGCCAGAGCTCTGACCCAGTTGACCCGGGAGGAGGAGGCTGCCAAATAGATGGCCTGGAAAGCCTCCATCCACGCCAAGTCGCCGGGGTCCTGGATCACGAGGAGCACGTCATCGGTGTACACCGACAGGACCAGCCGCAGCTCCGGCTCCCGCAGCACCAACCCTGTCAACCTCCTGCGGAGGAGACAGAGGAAGGGCTCGATCGCCAGAGCATACAGCTGGCCCGAGAGGGGGCACCCCTTCCATACTCCTCGCCCAAAGCTGACCGATCCGGTCAGGGTCCAGTTGAGCTTAACCAGACACTCTGCGGAAGCGTACAGCACCCGGAGAAAACCCACAAACTGAGGTCCGAATCCAAACGCCTGCAGAGTGCTCAGGAGGTACCCGTGGTCCACCCTATCGAACGCCTTCTCCTGATCTAGGGACAGGAGGGCGAACAACAGACCGTCTCTACGCCCGAGTTCCAAAAGGTCCCGAACCATAAATAGGTTATCAAAGATACTGCGGTCCGGGACTGTGTAGGTCTGGTCTGGGTAGATCACGTCTGCCAGCACAGACCCTAGCCGCAGCGAGATTGCTTTCGCTACGATTTTGTAGTCTGTGCTGAGGAGTGAGACGGGACGCCAATTTCGTAAATCGCGGAAGTTCCCCTTCTTCGGCAATAAGGTGAGCACAGCTCGCCTGCACGAAAGAGGGAGGACCCCGCTCTGCAGAGACTCGGCCCAGACGGTGACTAGGTCTGGGCCAAGGACATCCCAAAACACGTGGTAGAACTCCACGGTCAGCCCGTCCATGCCTGGAGACTTATTAGTGGGCATACGACAGAGGGCTTCCGAGAACTCGGCCAGAGTGAGAGGCAACTCTAGCCAGTCTCGGTCGCTCGTGCTGACCGTAGGGAGCTCCTCCCAAAGCACTCTGCAAGCGCTAGGGTCGGTCGGATCCGGGGAGAAAAGACTTGCGTAGGAGGCTCAGGCCCTCCCACACATCTCCACCTGTTCCGTGATGGGGGTGCCGTCTTCTGCGAGGAGGCAGGTGACGTGTTTCTTGGCTCCCCTCATTTTCTCCAGGGCATAGAAGAAGCGGGAACCGCGATCCATCTCCCGAAGGAGACGGATGCGGGATCGAACAAAGGTGCCCCGGGCCCGATGGTCCTCGAGGGCCCGGAGTTCCTCCCGCGTCTCCCGGCACACCCGCTCCGCAGAGGAGCGGGTCCTCGGGGTTGGCGGCCAGGCGCCTCTCCATCTCTAAGACCTACTGTTCCAGCTGCTCTATCGCCGCATTTCTCCGTCGGCTGGTGCCCCGGGTGTAGTCGCGGCAGAAAAGCCGGGTGCGCACCTTCCCCAGGTCCCACCATCGCCGTGCCGAGGGAAAGGCATGACGCTGCCCTCACCAGGCCAGCCAGAATTCCCAGAAGTACGTCACGAAGCCTTCATCCTCCAACAGGCTATTGTTAAAATGCCAATAGGCCGGCCCTGGCCTCTCCGCACAGAGGGAGGCTGTCATGGTGGCTAGGTGATGGTCAGAAAATAGGGCCAGCCGAATGCTGGAGGAGTGGGCTCGTGAGAGATGGAAGCGTGATAAATAAATGCGGTCCAACTGGGAGTGGCTCGACCGATGGGCTTCGACCCGGACAAAGGTGAACGTGGAAGTGTCATCTGGGTGGTGGTCATGCCAGATGTCCACTAGGGAGTGATGTTCAACTATCTCCCGGAGGGTGTCCACGGCGGCCGGGCTTTGCTCAGTCCCCGAGCAGTCTCGCTCCTCGAGGGTGGTATTAAAATCCCCTCCCAGGACCAGGCACTCGTGAGAATCTAAGGTGCCGAGGATGACGGACGCCTGCTGATAGAATTGCAGCCACTCCGTGCCCGATGTTGGGGCATAGATGTTAACGAGGTTAACCACGAGCCCCTCTATACAGACCCGGAGATGCAGCAGACTACCCGGCACGGCCTCGGTGACCCCTAGCACCTCGGGCCGTAGGTCGGGGGAGAACAGGGTCACCACTCCAGCCTGCAGAATCGTGGAATGGCTAAAATAGACCCTGTCCCCCAACTCCAGCCGCCAACTGTCTTCGGCAGTTGGATCTGTATGGATCTCCTGCAGGAAAACCACAAAATCCCCCCCCCCCCCCCGAAGGAAAGAGAGCACCTGGGACCTGCGGAGAGCCATCCTACAGCCCCGGGTGTTCAAAGTTGCGATAATGAGAGGCATCATGAGGAGGGCTAGGGGGGCAGGGGTTCCTTGTTGGCGGGGGTGTTCGCGGCCCCCAGTGGGTCGCGCAACAATCCGTGACCCGTCCCGTAAGTGAATAAATGATCATGGAAGCTGCGGACCCGCCCGTAGGCCGCGGCACCTTGCTTTCCTGTCCCTCTGCCCTCCCTTATGAGGGCCCTTGTGGCCTGGAGGATTTGGTCAAAGTCCCCCCATCGCTGGAGAGCTAGCTATACCTTGTTGTGGAAGCCATGGACATCCTCTAAAAACTTCCGCAGCTCTCCTCGCAGCTCATGGGGGGGTGGGGTTACAGTTTCCTGGTTGTTCCCCGGCAAGGCCCTTGGTGGAGCCCCGTGGCCCACTAAAATGGGCAAGCAGGGTGTGGACCCCAGACGGGGTGCCTGATGGGCTGGAGCTTCTAGGCCTGCCTCAAGCTCTGGGGCGATAGGGGGTGGTGGAGGGAAAATAGCAGCCCCTAATGGGTCGGGGCAGGAGAACACAAAGGCTGCTCCCTGGGGGTCATCAATTGGAAAAGGGAAGGAGACAGCCCCGGGGGCAGCGATAACATCGCAGGAGGTAAACTGGATAGGGGTAGGGGCAGTGGCAGGGGCAGAGGCGAAGTTCTGGGTTTTGGGAGGCAAGCAGCTGGATGGTGGCGCCTCCCGATCAAGCTCGAGGGTTAAGGGGGTGGGGAGGGAGCTCTCAGTGATACCGGGCGTGGGCTCTATGGTGGATTTAGCAGCCACAGCATCAGGAGGTGGATTATCTTCTGTTGGGCCCCCGCCCGGGAAGGAAATCAATTGCTCCACACCAATGCGGGGTGCCCCTGGCAACTCGTGTCCCAGCCGTGTGGCACTGGCTGTCACCTGAGCAGGCTCGGTGGTCGTCAGCGGGGTGCCATCAGCGGCCGGGTGGATGGAGGAGTCCAGGGGCTCCTCAGAGGTGGGAGCAGAAGCAGCAGTTAGGGGGAGGGAGCATGGGGAAAAGAGGGGTGGAGAGAGGTCGCCCAAATTGAGGTTTGCTGGCAAAAGGTCGTCCTCCCCCTGGGCGACCGGGGTCAGATCTAGGGCCTTGATCTCTTCGAACATGGAGGAGAGGACACTTTCCGTTGCCCCGGGGTTCTCCCCGCTGGCACCTGCCACGATGGTTGCCTCGGGGTTCACGGAGGCTTCGGGTAGTGTCAGGACAGAAGGGGCTTCCTCGGGGGTCTCGGAGGGGAGGGTCTCCCTTGGAGGGGAGACACTACCTTCCAGTGCTACCACGTCTTTCCCGGCTGACACCAGTGGATGGGACGCACTCATGGGCAGAGCGGAAGTTTCGGCATCAGTGCCCCCCTTCCTGGTCTTCCGGGGGACCTCTGCCTCAGGTAGATGAGGCGCAGCTCGAGCTTTCCACTTGCCTCGCTTCCCCTGGACTAGGGCCCAGCCCTCCATGTCATCATCTGGGGGCTGGTTAGCAGGGGTGGTGTCAGGGGGTAAAGGCAATGGCTCAGGGACTTGTTGGGGGGTGGTGGGGTGGCATAAGGGAGGGAGGATTCTCCCTGGGGCAGGCTCTCTCCCAAGCCTGGTGGTATCTCTGCCACATCCTCCTCCATAGGCCCCGCCAGATTGTCAGCAGCAAGGGCGGGGCTCTCCCGCTCGTCTGGGCGTTGTAGGGTAGGTGCCCCTTGGGCCTGAGCGGGAGAAGTGGTGGTCCGAAGAGGAGGGGGGGGCGGGTTCGGGTATCGGGCGGCCAGGGGCATCGGCAATGACGGGGCCGATGTCCTGCCGGGTCTTGGGGATCCCAGGTGCCCCTCCTTGCCGGGCTAATGGGCAGTCCCTCCGGATGTGCCCTGATGCCCGGCAGAGGTAGCACCGGGCTTCCCCTGTGGAGAAATAGCCCCGGTAATGGGCCCCCTGGTGGGGGACTAGGAAGGACCCCTCGAGCGCCTCTCCATCACACACTGCCGACAGCAGTAGAAGCTGCACTTGCCGGCGGAAGGAAAAGATGTGACAGAGGGTGGGGTCCTTGCAGCCCAATGGGAGAGGGCTGATGACAGAAACAGGTTTCCCCAGGGTGGAAAGGGCGGGTAACAGGGCAGCATTGGGGAGAAAAGGAGGGACAGAGGTCAGGACCAGGCGGACGCCCAGGTCCTCTAGCGGCTCTAGGGGGACAAACACCCCCCCCCCCCACCGCCAGGCCCCTCTCCACTGTCTCCTGGGCGGCAGCCTCTGATGCTAAGAAGAAGAAGACCTTCCCATACATTTTGGAGGCCGCCACAATGGCTGAGGGCCCCACCACCCTCGCCAACGCCCGCACGTAGGTCTCCACGTGTGGCGAGGCGGGCACCAGGAGGCATCGGACACCATGCTTCCTTGTCATGGTGGGGAAAGGGCCCCGGCCGCTGTTGATGGTGGCAGAGGTGGTGGGCAGGAGAGATGACGAGGTGGAAGGTGGGGTGGCTGCTGCCGCCTGGGCATACGTCCTGGGGGGTGAGGGAGGGACACCCGCAGAGCCGGTGGAGGGGGCAGCGGGGAGGGACGCCGTGGTCGGTGGCGGGGCCGCAGCAGTGGGGGTGGCCCCTTCCACGGAGGGCCTGGTGGTTTTAGCGGGGCCCTTCCCCTTCTTCTTGCCCTGGCCTTTCCTACCGGCTGGGGGGCTCTCTTAGAGTCTGGGGAGGCAGTGGGCATGGCAGCGGCGGAGATCACCCCGGTGCCCTCCATTGCTGATGCCCCAGCGGGGGCGGTGGCAGGTGGTTAACAGGAGTTGGGGACAGGTAAAAAGGGACAGGCTGTGGGATGGGCAGTTTGGGGGCAGGGCGGGGGGGGAACATGAACCACTGTACTCTTGTCCAGAGAGTCCTGTTTGGTTGGCTGGTGCTTCAGGCCCACATGGTGGAATCAGGGCAAGCAGCTAAGTCCAGAGGCAGATGTTAAACAGCCAGCAATGACGATGGAGGGGGATAGTAGTGTGGGGGTTGGGAGGACACAGATGGATCGGGGGGCAGCTCCGTGCCACACCCCCTGTGTCCCTACAAACACAGTCACGTCACAGTCAAGGCCTCCCCCCACACGAGAGCACAGTTCGAAAGTTACTCAGTCTTGGGCCCCCTCCACGGCGATTTGTAGATTCCCCAGGCGGAGTTCCTCCAGTAGACGGCTGTTTCTCTGTCTGTTCTGGGTCACAGCTGCAACATTCCAGGTCCGGAGGAGGTCCTGGTAGAAGACTGGCAGCCCCGAGAGGTCTCGCGGAAAACCTCTCGGACAAAGATAAAAGAGCTGCCGGTCGTATCGGAGCCCTTGGAAACGGTGCAGGAAGGCGTGCGCCAATATGCTCCACGTCGAACTACCTGCACTATAAAGGAGCCTCTGCAGGGCCTGGAGGCGGAAAACGCGGACCTGAGTGTACAGACACTTCAGGCCCTGCCCTTCTTCCTTCAGGGGTAAATGAAGAACTCCAACAGGGGCCCAGTGCATTCCTGACCAAAAGAACTCTAGAATCAATCTCCAGAGGTGGGTCAGGAAACCCGGGGCCGGGGCCAGGGTGTTGAGCCGGTACCAGAGCGTGGACAGGACTAGTTGGTTAAGCACCAGTGCTCTCCCTCGGAGGGAGAGACATCAGAGTAGCCTCATCCATTTCCGGATCCACTCTATCACCCCGCCCTCTAAATTTTGCCAGTTCTCCGGTGGGTAGGGGTGTGTGGCGGAAAGGTAAACGCCGAGATAGAGCAGTGGACCCGCACTCCACCGGATGGTCTGAAGCGCGGGTGGGAGGGAGCTTACCTGCCACCAGTCCCCCACCACCAAGCCAGAGCTCTTGACCCAGTTGACTCGGGCGGAGGAGGCTGCCGAATAGATGGCCTGGCATGCCTCCACTCGCGCCAAGTCGCCTGGGTCCTGGACCACGAGGAGTACGTCATCGGCGTACGCCGACAGGACCAGCCGCAGCTCTGGCTCCCGCAGCACCAACCCTGTCAACCTCCTGCGGAGGAGACAGAGGAAAGGCTCGATCGCCAGAGTGTACAGCTGGCCCGAGAGGGGGCACCCCTGCCGCACTCCTCGCCCGAAGCTGACCGGTTCGGTCAGGGTCCAGTTGAGCCTAACCAAACACTCCGTGGAGGCATATAGCACCCGGAGAAAACTCACAAACTGAGGTCCGAATCCAAACGCCTGCAGAGTGCTCAGGAGGTACCCATGGTCTACTCTATCGAACGCCTTCTCCTGATCAAGAGACAGGAGGGCAAACGACAGACCATCTCTCCGCCCGAGTTCCAAAAGGTCTCGGACTAGAAATAGGTTGTCAAAAATGCTTTGACCCGGGACAGTATAGGTCTGGTCTGCGTGGATCACGTCCGCCATCACGGACCCTAGCCGCAGCGAGATTGCTTTCGCTACGATTTTGTAATCCGTGCTAAGGAGTGAGACGGGACGCCAGTTTCGTAAATCGCGGAGGTCCCCCTTCTTCAGCAACAAGGCGAGCACCGCTCGCCTGTACAACAGAGGGAGGACCCCGCTCTGCAAGGACTCAGCCCAGACAGTGACTAGGTCTGGGCCGAGGATGTCCCAGAACGCGTGGTAAAACTCCACGGTCAGCCCGTCCATGCCCGGAGATTTATTGGTGGGCATGCGATGGAGGGCTTCCGAGAACTCGGCCAGGGTGAGAGGCAGCTCTAGCCAGTCTTGGTCACCCACGCTGACTCTGGGGAGTTCCTCCCAGAGCACCTTGCAAGCGCCAGGATCGGTCGGATCCGGGGAGAAAAGACTTGTGTAGAAGTCACGGGCCCTCCCACACATCTCCTCCGGATCCGTGAGGGGGGTGCCGTCTTCTGCTAGAAGGCAGGTGACATGTTTCTTGGCCCCCCTCGTTTTCTCCAGGGCGTAGAAGAAGCGGGAGCTGCGGTCCATCTCCCGAAGGAGGCGGATGCGGGACCGAATGAAGGCACCTCGGGCCCGGTGGTCCTCGAGGGCCCGGAGCTCCTCCCGCTTCTTCCGGCACGCTCCGCAGAGGGACGGGTCCTTGGGGTTGACGGCCAGGCGCCTCTCCATCTCTAAGACCTCCCGTTCCAGCTGCTCTATTGCCGCATTTCTCCGTCGGCTGGTGCCCCGGGTGTAGTCGCGGCAGAAGAGCTTGGCGCGCACCTTCCCTAGATCCCACCATCGCCGCACCGAGGGAAAGGCACGCCGCTGCTCTCGCCAGGCCAGCCAAAACTCCTGGAAGGACGTCACGAAGCTCTCGTCCTCCAACAGGCTGTTGTTAAAGTACCAATAGGCCGGCCCCGGTCTCTCTGCACGGAGGGAGACCGTTATGGTGACTAAATGATGGTCGGAGAATGGGGCCAGCTGAATGGTGGAGGAGTGGGCCTGTGAAAGATGGAAACGGGATAAGTAAATACGGTCCAACCGAGAGTGGTGTGACCGATGGGCCTCCACGCGAACAAAAGTGAACATGGAAGTGTCATCTTGGTGATGGTCACGCCAGACGTCCACTAGGGAGTGATGTTTGACTATTCCTCAGAGAATGTTCGCGGCGGCTGGGCTCAGCTCGGCCCCTGAGCAGTCCTGTTCCTCGAGGGTGGTGTTAAAGTCCCCTCCCAGGACCAGGCACTTGTGCGAATCTAGGGTGCCGAGAAAGTCGGACACCCACTGATAGAATTGTGGCCGCTTTGGGCTCGTTTGCGGGGCATAGATGTTAACAAGGTTGACCACAAGCCCCTCCATACGGACTCGAAGGTGCAGCAGGTGGCCCAGCACGGCCTCAGTGACCCCTAGCACTTCGGGCCGTAGGGTGGGGGAGAACAGGGTCACCACTCCAGCTTGCCAAGTCGTGAAGTGGCTAAAGTATACCCTGTCTCCCCACTCCAGCCGCCACCTGTCCTCGACGGTCGGGTCCGTATGGGTCTCCTGCAGGAAAGCTACAGAGTACCCCCCTTCCCGAAGGTAAGAGAGCACCTGGGACCCGCGGAGAGCCATCCTACAGCCCCTGGTGTTCAAGGTTGCAATAATGAGAGGCGTCATGCGGAGGGCTGGGGGGGTGGGGGTTTCTTATTGGTGGGGGTGTTCGTAGCCCCCGGCGGGTTGCGCAGCAACCCGTGACCCATCCCGTGGATGAGTAGATCTTTTCGGAAGCTGCGGGCCCGCTCGTAGGCCACAGCACCGCGCTTTCCTTGCCCCCTGCCCTCCTTTATAAGGGCCCTTGTGGCCTGAAGAATTTGATCAAAGTCCCCCCATAACTGAAGAGCCAGCTGTACCCTATTGCGGGCGCCACGGGTGTGTTCTAGGAACTTCCGTAGTGCATGCCGCAGCTCATGGGGGGTGGGGTTACAATTTCCGGGGTATTCCCTGGTGGGGCTCTTAATGCAGCCTCGTGGTCCGCCAAGGCGGGTAGGCAGGGTGAGGACCACCGACGGGGCGTCTGACAGGCTGGGGTTATTAAATCCATTTCATGCCTTGGTGTGGAGGGGGATGGTGGGGAAAAAATTGCAACTCCTAATGGGTCGCGACTAGAAAGTGCAAAGACCGCTCCCTGGGGGGAGTCTGCAGAAGGCGGGAAAAAAATAACCCCAGGGGCGGCAATAGCATTGCAGGAGGAGGTGAATTGGGCAGGGACAGGGGTGGGGTCAGGGGCAGAGGTAAGGCTCTGGGCTTCAGGAGGCGAGCAGCTAAAAGAGGGTGCCTCCTGAGCAGAGTCGAGGGTTAAGGGGTAAGGGAGGGAGCTCCCAGTGGCACTAGGTGCTGGCTCCGTGGTGGTCTTGGCGGCCATGGCATCAGGTGGTGGACCACCTTCTGCAGGGTGCTTGCCCAGGAAGGCAATTAGGGGGAGGGAGCATGGGGATAGGGGGGCTGGGGTGAGGTTGCCCAGATCGAGGCCAGCCGGGAGTAGATCATCCTCTCCCTGGGTGACCGGGGTCAAATCTAGGGCCTCAATCTCTGCATACACGGAGGAGTGGCCAACTCCTGCTACCCCGAGGGCCTCTCCTCTAGGGCCTGCCTCAACGGTCGCTTCGGGGTTCGCGGGGGGTTCGGGTGGTATCCGGGCAGGAGGAGCTTCCTCAGGGGTCTCGGAGGGGAGGGTCTCCCGTGGAGGGGGGATTCTGCCCTCCAGTGCCAGTCTGTCTTCCCCTCCCGACACCAGTGGATGGATCTCACTCGTGGCCATAGCGGAAAGCTCAATATCAGTGCCTCCCTTCCTGGTCTTCCGGGGGGCTTCCGCATCGGATGGGTGCAGCGGAGCTCGAGCCTTCCGCTTGCCTCGCTTTCCCTGGGCTAGGGTCCAGCCCTCCATAGCGTCGTCTGGGGGTTGGTTAGCAGGGGTCGTGTCGGGGGGTGGAGGCGATGGTTCAGGGGTTCGGGGGGGTAACAGTGAGGCAGCATGAGGGGTGGGGGGTTCTCCTTGGGGCGGGCCCTCTCCTATACCCAGTAATATCTTTTCCACACCCTCCTCCATAGGCTCTGCCGGATTGGTAATAGCAAGGGTGGGACTCCCTTGCTCGCCTGGGCGTTGTAAGGAAGGTGTTTCTTGAGCCCGGATGGGAGCAGCGGCGGGTCGAGTAGGAGGAGGGTTGGTTTCAGGTGCCGGGCAGCCAGAGGCGTCGGCAACGACGGGTCTCTCGGGGGTCTCGGGTGCCCCTCCCCCCCGGGCCAAAGGGCAGTCTCTGCGGACATGCCCCGCTGAGTGGCAGAGGTAGCACCGGGCCTCTCCGGTAGAGTAAAAGACCCGATAGCGGGCTCCTTGGTAAGGGACTAGGAAGGACCCCTCGAGCGCCTCTCCGTCACTTGCCGCCGGTGGCGGCAGAAGCTGCACTTGCCGGTGGAACGAAAGGACGTGACGGAGGGTGGGGTCCTTGCAGCCCAATGGGAGAGGGCTGATGACAGAGACAAGTTTCCCCAGGGTGGAGAGAGCAGGTAACAGGGCAGCATTGGGTGAAAAGGGAGGAACGGAGGTGAGGACGAGGCGAACGCCCAGGTCTTCTAGTGGCTCTAGGGGGACAAACACCCCCCCCACCGCCAGGCCCCTCTCCACCGCCTCCTGGGCGGCAGCCTCCGAAGCCAAGAAAAGAATGACCTTCCCATACATTTTGGAGGCTGCCACAATAGCCGTGGGTCCTACCACCTTCGCCAACGCCTGCACGTATGTCTCCACGTGGGGCGAGGCGGGCACCAGGAGGCAACGGACACCGTGCCTCCTGGTCAAGGTGGGGAAAGGGCCCCGGCCGCTGGTGATGGTAGCGGAGGCAGTGGGTGGGTGAGATGACGAGGCGGCAGGCGGGGGGAGCCCGCCACCGCCCAGGCATACGTCCTGGGGGCCGGGGGAGGGACGTTCGCAGAGCTGGTAGAGAGACCAGCAGGGAGGGACGCCATGGTCGATGACGAGGCCACAGCGGTGGGGGCAGCCCCTGCCATGGAGGGCCTAGTGGTTTTAGCGGGGCTCTTTTCTTTCTTCCCGCCCTGGCCTTTCCAGCCAACTGGGGGGGGTTCCTAGAATCTGGGGGGGCGGTGGATGTAGCAGCGGCAGTAATCGCCCCGGTGCCTCCTGCTGCCGGTGCCCCAGCGGGGGCGGTGGCAGGTGTTTTGACAGTGGTGGTGGTGGGGGGGCTTGGGGGTTGGGCAGGGGGGTAGGGACAACTAATATTGTTAGAGGGGCCTCGCCCCTCTCATTCCCCGCCATTGTGAGCAGGGAGAGACTGGGAGACACCAGAAGGAGGAGGGGGGAGGGGGAAGCAGATTAACCGCTCCTCCCTGCTGGGCTGCAGGCGGGGGGGGGGGAATGCCAAATGGGTTGGACTGGGAGGGGGGAAAAAACAGAATTCGGGGTCCAGTGATAGGGGCAAGCTGTGGGATAAACAGTCCGGGGGGGGGTGTGTGGACCCACGCATGTTTGTCCAAAGAGTCTCGTTTGGTCGGCTGTTATGTCCGGTCCGAAAGGCAAAGTTCAAAGCAAACAGCTGGATCCGAAGGCAGATGGCAGGTTGCCAGCAGGGACGGACGGCGGGGGGGCCGTGACAGTTGTAGTAATGTTGGGGGGGGGCACCGATGGATCGGGGGGCAGCTCCGTGCCACACCCCCTGTGCCGCCACAAATGCAATTAAACCACAGTCAAACTCCCCCCCACGAGAGTATAATTCAAAAAATTACTCAGTCTTACGGCCCCCTTCACGATGATTTGTAGTTTCCCTGGGTGATTTCTTCTCCAGCTTGTTGGCTGTGTACCAAGGCTTCCGGCACGCCGAGAATGTTGTAGAGATAAGAAAGAAATTCCAAACAGACAGCAAAACGGCTGGGTCTGGAGGCTTCCACTCCCCCCTCCGGGTAGCAAAATCGGCAATCTTCCCCCCCTCCTCCGGGGGTTTCAGCTGAGGCAAATAGCTGCGCCCGAGAGCAGGCGTGGGGGCGGCAAGCTGGAGGCCGACCAGCACTCAAACGGCAGCAAAAAAAAAACGGCAAAAAATCAAAACAAAACAAAAAAGCGTCTGGCCCGGTCGGGGGGCGGGGGGGAACTAAGGCAGGGTCAAAAGTAAGAAAAATCCAGGCCAGGGGGCTTTAGGAAAGAATAGAAAGCAGATAGCTGAGGAGCAAGCGAGGGAGGTTCCGTTTCCGAACAGGGAAGGTTCCAGAACAATCAGGAACCTTCTGGAGACAATTAAGACAGGCTGATTAGAACACCTGCAGCCAATCAAGAAGCTGCTAGAATCAATTAAGGCAGGCTAATCAGGGCACCTGCGTTTTAAAAAGGAGCTCACTTCAGTTTGTGATGTGGATGTGAGGAGCTGGGAGCAAGGGGCGCTAGGAGCTGAGAGTGAGAACGCGGACTGTTGGAGGACTGAGGTGTAGAAGCATTATCAGACACCAGGAGGAAGGTCCTATGGTGAGGATAAAGAAGGTGTTGGGAGGAGGCCATGGGGAAGTAGCCCAGGGAGTTGTAGCTGTCACACAGCCGTTCCGGGAGGCACTCTAGACAGCTGCATTCCACAGGGCCCTGGGCTGGAACCCGGAGTAGAGGGCGGGCCCGGGTTCCCCCCAAACCTCCCAACTCCTGGTCAGACATAGGAGGACTTGACCTGGACTGTAGGTTCAGAAAAACGGCCAAGTTGAGGGCTGCCGTGAAGCTCCAAGGTGAGCAAATCCGCCAATAAACGCAAGACCCACCAAGGTTGAGCAGGAACTTTGTCACACTACTTAAAACCTGTTTGTTTGCTAGAGACTAATGTACATGTTTATATTGCTCAGCACTGCTACTAACATTCTCTAATTCTTCAAAAATCAGCAAATTCAAATCAGATCAAAGTCTTGCTGCTTCTCTTGGTGAAGTCAATTGGGAGCTGTGCTCTTGGATTTCATTGGGAACAGGATGGAGCTCATTAATTCCATGTGATAAAGAAAATAATCAGAGCAATACAACTTGTTTTTAAAACTGACTTTGTAGTGTAGCTTTGGCATAGAATGGTATTTGCCTATTGATGCATGGAAGTTAGAAAGACCCAGGATTGTTATGTACTGTTTACTGTTCCATTCTCTATTGCCAACTGAAAGCAGAATGCCATTCCTGGTTTTGAGATGCCAGGTATATGGTACTATTTTTTTGGCGGGGGGCGGGGGGAGAAGAACCAGCACAGCCTCTCATAACTGAATTTCAGAAAAGATATCAGAGATAAGAGCTTAATTTTCATTTTGTTGCTGCTTTAAATTACAGCACAAATTAGTTGCATATGTAATAAAGCTACTGATGCCATAAGAAAATGATTTGCAACTATGAGAAAGCTTCTTAGCCAAAAATATATGAAGCTAATTAGGTAATGATTCTGCCCCCCTCTAAGCAGGAACGTTTGTCAGCCATGGATCCCTCACTACCTAATTGGCAGGACAATAAAGCTGTTCTGGAATGTTGGTTTGTGCTATAGTATGTTAGTTATTGTAAACCTTTGTGATCACCCAATCCCAAGGTACCATAAGAAACAAACTGATCTAAACAATAATAATAAATCAGGGTTCCCCTCTGCTTATAAGTGCGTCTAAGGCTCTGTGTCCAAGGTTCCACAGCCACAGAAGTTGCATTTCCTTTTAGCATGGAATTGCTGAAACCTAAAGTCTTGCTTTTGTGATAACCTCAGCCACTGCCCTTTAACTGACCCCCACCCTGTCTGATTGCCAAATGGAAGGCTTTTTATACTCCAGCCCACAAAGGGGAAATTATCTCATTTCACTGGAGCTGCTGCGTCTTCAGCTGTATGCTCACCCCACTGAGCTCTTTGCTTCGGCCTCACTCTTTTTAAGGGACTTTCCCAGCATGCTTCGCTCTGGTAGCTGGCCCTTTCAATCTGGAAGATACAACCAATTGCAGCTCTAAAGTGGTCAGTGTTATAGCTAGCTGCTGCACGTAGTACCCCTCTTTTTTCCATCTAGTAAATATTCTGGTTCCTCCTGTAGTTTCTCCTGGCTTTGAAATGCTCTCATAGCTGAGATGATGGCATATCCTTGTAGCATGCAGATGCTATGATGATTAGCAGCATAGAAATGTGAGAAATAAATGAGCTGTATATGGTGCATGTACTACAGTGAATGTTCAGAACTTACGAGATTCTGGTCACTCAATTTTAATGACAGAAATACTAAAAACCTTTCTTTATGTCAACTATGCCTAGCTTGTGTGCCCTCACTCCCCCTCTAGTGGTGGCGAGGCAAACTAAAGATTGGTGAGCCTCGTACAGCCCTGGCTAAGAGATAAGTCCTTTAAGCTCAAGCTGTAGAGGCTCATACATTAAGATCCTGAAATCCCAGGTTTGGTCCTTGCTGCTGACAACTCACCCTGGTGTGTTTGTGCTACAAGTAATGGCCTGTATGAGGAGAGGGACTCACAAGGCTAGCCACAGAAACTGCCTGTTACCAATTGGACAGTTAGTCACCAGTACTAAAACTACAGAACTGGCGTCTGTCCAAAGACATCCTGATTTCAGTTTTGAGCTGTTGAAGTTGGGAGCTGAGAGAAAAGCAGAACATCTCAGGGAATCTTTGAGTAACTCCCACTCTCCACAAAGGGAGTCTTTGAAATGCAGCGGGCGTACTGCATGGGTTCGGCAATTCCATCCCTGCAGAGTGCAGCATCCAGAGTGACAGAGTTCCAACCCGGTGCTCACTACCGAGAGCCAGCCGAGACCTCCATAGGACTTGAGAGAAAGGAGCCAGGTTTGATCCCCGCTGCTGATGACCAGCCCATCCAGGGATGTCAGTGTTTCAAGTTGTGGCCTGTTTGGCAAATTGAACTGGGAAGCCTGGTATGAAGTCTTGTGTAGGTCTTGGCTGGCTCTTGGTAGCTGGTGCTGGGTGGGATTTCGGTAGGGCTGGAACTGCCTGACCCATGCACTAGATCCCATAGCTGTTCAGACTCCCTTTGTGGGAGTTAATCAGAGATTCCCTGAGCGGTTCTGCTTCTCTCTCAGTTCCCAAAACTAAAACTAGTCTTTCTTTCTTTGTCTCTGTGTCAGGCTGTCTTTTCCCACTGAGGGGTGAGTAACCATGGCTCATCACTGGCCCAGAAAACTGCCTGTTCATATCACTGCATGCAGAAGCATCCCATTGACCTCTGCAGGAGTTTCTAGTCCATTTTATGGTCGTCAGCAGGTGGGATTGAACCTGGGACTTCTGGAGCTTAAAGCATGAGCCTCTATCGCATGAGCTAAAAGCCTGTTCGCTAAGGCTGTAGAGCAGACTCATTACTCTCTCTCTCTCTCTCTCTCTCTCTCTCTCTCTCTCTCTCTCTCTCTCTCTCTCTCTCTCTCTCTCTCAGTGGTCTCGGTGCCACTAGATGGGACAGAACACCACACCCAGAAGGTGTGTGAGTTACACAAGCATGCTGGGAAATGGTGTCAGAGGGCTCTGGTAGCCACTATTGTTGTAGTCTATGATGAAGGACCACCAAAAAGCTCAGTCCAGACTTCCAGGAGATGGGAAACTGGGGATCATATTTATAATTGTATTTAGACACACCTGGGTGACAATTTTGTCTAATTGCATTGACAGAACAAGCCTGAGGTCCTCATGATCGGCTATTACAAAATGCAAGCTGTGTCTTAGTTAAGATATGCCTAACTGTTAAAATTAAAAGTAATAAAACTATAACTTTTGGAATTGGCTTAAAAAGTGGCTATAACCAGTGAGTTATATAGGATCTCAGGATATTGTAATCCTTTTTTACATGAACCGCTAGCTGAAGTTCAGGGCTCTGGGGGTTCTTTCTGCTAGGAGGAGAAATTGATGATGATGTTAGGTATTTCTTTGAGGTAATCCTGTTTATTAATAAAGAATGTATGAAATCTTGTTTCCCTGAACACAAAGGCCTCAAAGTGGAACTAGTTTCTTTGTTCACAGCTCCAAGCTCCTTTCAGCCAGCACTCTGCCCAAAAGCTCTCTGTACATTCTCAGGGCCAGGATCAGGAGGTGTGGGGAACACTGCAGCCAGAACCTCAGTAAGAGGTTCTGAAGGAGCTGGAAGTGGGGCTGCAACCTGATGCATTCTACACAGATGAGTGCCCCTCTCGCCACACAAGGGACAGGTGTCGGGAGAGTTCATGAACCATGCCAGGCACACACCTATGCTCACAGCTCTGTGAAGGAGCCACCAGCTGATACCCCTGGCGAGCCATGGAGCCAGAGTGGAGTAGAGGCTGGCCCACTCAGGTTCTTTATCTTCCTCAGTTGGCAGCAGGTCCTGCTGTGACACTGAGCCAGAAACGGTTAAGCAACTTGCAGGCCAAATGACCCAAATTCTACCTTTAAAGACATATTGGGAAAGTATGTAAACGGTAATTAGAGCTATTCCTTCTAAACAGCTAGGAAAGCCACATGTGGCTCTTCAGAATTTAATATGTGACTCTTTGTATAGGCACCGACTCCGGGGCTGGAGCTACAGGCACCAACTTTCCAATGTGCCAGGGGGTGCTCACTGTTCAACCCCTGGCAATGCCACAGGCCCTGCCCCCACTCCACCCCTTCCCACCCCCTCTTCTGAGCCTGCCATGACCTCGCTCCTCCCCCCTCCCACCCAGAGCCTCCTGCACACCACGAAACAGCTGATCGGGAGGTGCGGGGAGGGAGGGGGAGCACTGATCGACGGGGCTGCTGGTGGGTGGGAGGTGCTGGGAGCCAGGGGAGGGAGCTGTTGGGGGGGCTGCTGACGTATTACTGTGGCTCTTTGGCAATGTACATTGGTAAATTCTGGCTCCTTCTCAGGCTCAGGTTGGTCACCTCAGACTACAGCTTTGAAATGTAGGCTTGTATTGTTAAAGAATTGGAAGAAGATAGTGATTGTCTATGTATTCTATGTTTGCCTGTATCTTGTTAGAGGTTAACAATGTAACCAGACGGTTTCTGTCTGACACTCTGTTCAACTAGTGGCCCACATGACAATTTTGGCCTTAATCTTTGAGCTGTAGTTTCCCAGTTGTAAAATGGGGATATTAATATTACTTTGACTCACATGAGTGTTGTAAAGATAACACCATTAATGTTTGCGCAATGCTCATACTGCAACGATAAATATAATAGAAAAGTCTGAGAAAATTAATAGGTCTGTATTAAAAGTTCAGGGTTTGGATAGTGTGCAGTAAATAAGGCAATAGGTCACCCATTGAATGATGAGCAGAACAAGAAATATTATTGAGTAGCTACCCATTCCTTGAGCACCGTCCATCCTGTGCACTGAAGGAGGCAGGGGTCCAGTGGGAAAAATAGTATGTTATTAAGACTGTACCATAATACATATGCACAACGAGACTGAATTAAGATAGCACAGACAAGTTTAATTCTGGTATTTCCCAACATCTGAATGCTTAACTTTGCAACTTTATTAAAGTCTTTTAATGCAATATGTAATGATGAACAAAATTATCAGCATTTTGATATCACAACTTCAGTCTAAGGATCTCAAATTCCTTTATGCACATTAATGAATGAAGATTAACTACTGCTGATGAGGTAGTGCTTCTATATATGGGGAAACTGAGGTATAGAGACTTGATCCAGGTCATGAAGGAAGCATTGCAGAGTTGTGACTGGAGGTCACATCTCCCAATTCTTAGTCCTGGTCTTTAGCCACCAGACTGTCCTTCCTTTTCTAGACGATAATTAATCCTCTGTATGTTGACATTCCCCTTTGCTCTAAATTGTGTGTGCTTCTTACATCAGAGACTTAATCTGAATAAATGCGAAGTGAGCTATTTCCACGAGCATCAATTGGGGCAAAGAACTGCAAACCAATTTGTAGTTGGGTAATGGCTCTTCAGGGATGTTTTTCCCTCGGGAGAGTTAATGAGAGACACTATTAATGACCAAGTGGCTGTATATCAAAAGGTCTTAAAGCATCCACTATGATTCATTTAGAAAAATGCTTTAACCTAGGTAGGATTGATGGAGAGAAAAACAGCAGCTTAACAACCTTCCATGAGCGTGTTCTGTCTGTTCTGTCGAGCATCTCCCTTTAGAATACCATTGCCAAGAAATTCACGTTGATACCTGACTTCTCTAACACCTAGCTTGCTCTTCTACTCAACACCATCTCTTGCTGCCAGGTGGTTGCTATTTTCCTTGACCTGATGGCAATGGGCTCTGTATTTTTACTTCTGCCCTCCCACTCCTTCACTTCCTTTGAGGCCTGCTCCATCTGGCTTGTGACTCTCCTCTTCTAGTTTTCTATTGTAAGCAGGGTCTGAATGAGCTCTCCCCTGACATCTGTGATGAGCTAGGGGAAAAGACTCCATTAACTGACCTGGTTTGCATAGATATGCCTACTCAGCCTAGGTGCACAGCACCTTGGAGCTGCTTTACCCAAATGATCATTTTTGGCTGGTGTTGGATTGCAGGGGTAATACATTGTTGTTACCCATATGTGTGAGTAAAAGGCAGCAGGACTGTGCTTGGCATGCCCTGATTGCAGGTGGTCACCCTCAACTGAACTGCACTCACTAAGCAGGGATGCCAATGGCCAGTGAAGATGAGAGGGTGGGGATAGATATTTGTGTTTGGTGGTGTATTGTCTGCCTGAAGAATGTGAGCTGCCATTTGACTCTTCCCTTCTCTGCTATTTAATGACAGAGCTTATTAGACTCAATTGTTATGTGTAACCCTTCTGCCAGGTGGAGCTGGCAGCAACCAAGGCTGGGTTCAATACCTAGGGGTTCCTCTTCAACAATACAACACAAAACTGGCTCAACCCCCCACCCAGTAGCCTGGGAAAATTACACACCACCCTTGGGTGCCTCTGAGAGGCAATACTTCCCCACTTGCAAGCACAGAGTCTAAGTGTAGAAAAGAAACTTTTAATAAAAGCAGGGAAGTTATCCAACAATTAGGGAAAATGCTAGAAGCAGGATTCATAAACATAAAAGTGTGAGCAGGACACCCACCCCAGACTGCATGAGGCAGATTCTTCTGCCTCATGTTCCTGAGTTCTACAACCAAAAGTTCCTCTCTGCTCCCTCACCAGACCCCACTCACAGTGGTTGCCCTTAGTCAATGAGGACCCAGGGTTCAGAGGTGCATCTGTGTGAGTTCACCTCCCACCTGGGGAAGAAGACACCTGGCTTGCTCTGCCATCTGAGCACTTGCTCTGGCTGGCCGCCACTGTTCCTCACCACCTGGCCGCCCCACCATGCACAGTTCCTCTCCGCCATCCATCCCTCCAGGCATGGTTCCTCTCTGCCAGTCACCCTGCCAGCCACTCATTCTGTTTGCAGGCTGACTGTCACTCACCTGCCTCTCTTCTGTGACCTTTACACATTAGTCTCTTAGTGCTTTTCAGCTCTTTGCAGGCTGAACAGAAACACCACCCCACCACAAGTAATTTCAGCTCTCATTTAAGCACTTTAACGTAATAAAAAAGCTCCTAATAAATTCTCTTTAGCTCTATTCTTGAATGGTGGGGAGGAATAGGTTAAACCAGATGGGGGACTCTTAGGGAGAGGCCACACCTCCTGGCTAGAACACCTGTCCCCACCCCTCTTGCTTTCACGGGGTCTGGCATTTGAGCCCCTGGCTTAGTGAGTTCCTTTCAGCTGGGGATGACCCCTCAATCAGGACTAGCTCAGCACAGTTCTGCTCCCCTTTAGTCATACAATGAAGATAACAACATTTCACTACCCCTGCATTGCATACTAAAGTGATTTGTAACCCGACACCAGCCAAAGCTGATCACTTGGAGCTACAGAGCTCCTGTCTGCTGGATACCTATGCAGAGTAGGTGTGTGCATGTAAATACAGTTTGCTCCTACAGTCTCTCCCCAACCCGAACTAGCTGTCAAGGGAGAGTTCATTCAGACCCTGCTTACATATGCGTCCCCAGAGCTGAAATCATTGATAACCAGATTACCAGTGGGGCAGTATCTCCAGTGAGAGAGACTGACCAGCCTGCCCTAGTAGTGAGGCTCCCTCACTAACTGGTGAAATAACTGAGAGCTGTGTTAAGTGGTGGGACCTCAAAACATCGCAGAGGTTGTAGTAGAAGGATGCAGCAGCAGAGTGAACAGTGACGCAGTGGTGCAGCAGCAGAGCGGATGATGCAGCAGGTAGCAAAGAAGAGTGAATTGCTCAATGCCCCTCCCCCCCAAAAGATGGGAGGTGAACTCACAGAAATGCACCTCTGAACTCTGGGTCTTTGCTGACCAAGGACAACACCTGTGAGAGGGGTGCAGTGGAGGGAGAAGGGAGTGGCAAGTTAAAGGAACATTTGTTTGTTGGACTTTCACTGCCCAATGTACTCTGGGGCAGGTGTTTTACTCTTGGCCGTATGCTTGCAAGTCATGCTTGTGGAAGTTCCCAAATGAATGCAGGATTCTCCCCCCCCCCCCTTTAAAAAATGAAGTCTTCTTTTTTCATACTCAGACTCTGCTTGTAAGTGGGGAAGTATTGCCTCTTACAGGCACCCAGTTGGGGTGTGTCATTTTCCCAGGTTACTGTGTGGGGACTTGAGCCAGTTCTATGTTATATTGTTAAGAGGAACTCCTAGCTATTGAATCTGCCCCTTGTCACTGCTGACTCCACCAAGCAAAAGGGTGACATACTGTCCCCCCGGCTACCCGACTTACCATCTAGCAAACTATATTTACTCAGATCATGGGGAATTTGCTCAGGAGTACTAGGGCTAAAAACATGGCAGTGCCCCCCTCATACTGCAACCTCCCCACTGACCTCCAGTATGGCCTCCACTACCAGGGCCCTGGCAGGCAAGCTTAAAAGCCTCACTTTGCCTGAGGCCCCAGTTAGAACAACATAGCAACAGTGGGGGAGGCAATTTTTTAGCCTGTGCAATATCCTCCAATGTCAGAGCCTAAATTACTTCACATCTGTCCCATTCATTCCCCAGCTGCAGCTCTGGACTCTTTCTGGCCTTTACTGATCTTTTTTTTGCCTCGTGCTACCTTAGACTCTCATTCTACTGACTCTGCCCTTCACCAAACCCCACTCCTTCCTTCCTCAAACCTACTCTCTTCAGCATGTGTTCTCTTCCAATAGCCCCTACTCATCTCCCCCCAGTGTGGGAGGCTTCCCCATAACAGAAAGGTTCCTTTGCCTCTCCCAGATCAGGTCTTGCTGTGGATGACTGGCTGTATAAAAGCACAATGAATCTTTGCTAATCAGAGCTGCAGGAATGCTGTAAAAGCTTTTCCACACACCTATTCACATTTTTAAACACATGCCCTTTGGCTCTGTTCACACACATCTCAGGTTCACTTTCCATCACTAGCTAGTGACTGAGTCTGCAAACAGGAATGTTTGCTGACATAATGCGTTGAGGGCTTGATCCAGCAAGGTGCTGAACCCTGATGTGTAACAGGCCCTGCCTGAGCTGTCAGTGAAATGAGAACCTGGGACCTTCAGCGTTAAAAGCATGTACGAACCTCTGCTGCTTGAGGTAAAGGCATCCATCTGTTAGCTGGAAACAGTAGTGGGGAAAAGCCAGTAGATGGAGACAAAGACTCACTCTTTTAACTTGAGTCATATCAGCATCTTGCAGGGTCAAGCTCAGAAATTTGGGGCCCTGTGCATGGAAAGTGCCCCAACCCCCACACACCTTCCTTAAACTACACAGAGCGTGTGATAAACCATCTGTGAATATGAGAACATCTCCATTAATTATTAGATTGGAGAAGACAAAATCTAACAGATATATTAATAGATCTAAGATATTTAAATATACATGGCAACTGGATTTTTTAAAGCTGAATACCACCTCTCTCTCCTCTTTTGCCATGGGAAACATCTGTTACGTAGGCTAATCACTTGTGTGTATTTATGAACTGTGACTTAGAAATGAACTCAACCATGCCGAGCTGGCTCCCCAGTTATAAGGGAAAGGGTTCCTGGTGAAAGTGGAATTTGCTGGAGACCATACAAATCAGAAAAGAGCAAGGACATTAGCGCATTGAATATTTGAGCCTCCTGACATTTTGCTGCCTTTTGAAAAACAGGCAGGGAAAGGGGGACTGAGTCCTACCTGGGTCTGGACACAAATTTGATCTGAATCAATACAAATAAGGGACTGACTCAGACACTGATTGTGGGATTGGGCTTCAGTAGTTGAGTGAGCAAGAAAGCTGGTGCTTTTCCTCCTAAAACAGTGGAGTTGGGTGCCATGATATCCAACTACCCGGACCCCCAAGAGGACACCATGCTTCTGGTGGCTCATGACATCAGTGCCAGCAAGGAAGCAGAATGAGCCAAAGAAGAGCTGAGCCCTGGAAAGGGACCTGGGGAACCTGACCCTTCCGAGAAACTCCTCCCCCCCACCAGCCCCACTCTTTCATGGCTCTGATCACTATGGCCATCTGGGAGGACGCTGAGAAGAGGCCTGGTAGCCTAGGGGCCGAAACTCCCTGTGCATCTGCCTAGGGCACGAAACCTGAACAGTGCTGCAACTCCAGGCACCAGGTTGCAATGACACTCATTGAAGTTTGGCATGCCCACTTTCTATCATGAGTCATGACCTGGGGTGGGGGTGTGTGCCTGGGCCAAACCTGACTGGGGCCCAAATAGGATTGCCACATCCAAGAGTCAGAAAACCTACCCGTGACCCAACTCTCACCAGCATGACCCTCCTTTTCTCCTCCCAGGTGCCCCACCACCACCAGCCTGACCATCCTTTTCCTCTCTGAGGCATCTCCCCATCAGCCTGACCCCCCTCCCCAGCACATAAGCCCCAATACTCACCCCCTTCCAGGAGCCTCAGTCCAGGGAGCCCCCTACTGTCCTCTCCCAAACTCCCAGGTGCCCCTGCCTTCCACACTCTGGTCCTCACTCCTTACCCTGTTCTGCTGGTGAGAATCAGGTCCGTCCTGCTTCCTGGCACTGAGGGGAGCAGGAGCAACCATGTTGGTATGTTGAGGGCCCAGCTTGTGAAGCGGGACCTGAGTGCCGTGCTGGTAGCACTTCCAGCAGCCACATTACTTGTATGCCGTAGTGGAAGGAACTGCTGGTGCCTCCACGTGTGTGCACAGCAACAATTGCTGAATGTAACGTGACGGCATTTTATCCCCACTTATAACTCACAAATAACTTGTAAATTACAAGGGACCTCCTGTCCCAAGCACACTGCAATCAGAAGCATGGGGGAAAAAAAGCAGTTGGGTGATTAAAAAATGGGCCTGGTGGTTGGGGGTCCCATACAAATACATATTAGTTAATCTGGGCTTGATCAAATGCTTTCCACAAATATTGGTAGAAAGTAAGTTTCAAATTTCTAAATTCTAATTTTAAAAATTCCTACTTTGCACTGAAAATTTGATTCTAAGGGCTGGTCTACCCTGGAAACTTACATTGGGATTGCTATGTTGCTCAGGGGTGTAAAAAATCCACCCCCCTGAGAGACATACCGATACCAACCCAAGCCCCGGTGTAGACAGCATTAGGTTGATGGAAGAATTCTTCTGTTGACCTAGCTATCGTCTCTCAGGAACGTGGATTAACTACAGCGATGGGAGAACCCTTCCTGCCGGTGTAGTGAGTGTCTACACTGCAAAGGGTGGAGCTGCAGCTGTGCTGCTTTAGTGTTTTAAGTGCAGACATACCTTAAGAGTTCTTATCCAGTCTGGGAACAGAAGCAAATACCATGTGACCTATATGTCCAATCAAAACTAAGAGCTTGACTTTCACACGTCAAGTTCATGCAGTGAAATGTTATCAGATGAGCGACTCAGCGTATTTGCAGAAATGACTTGGAGAACACTTCTGAACAGAACTGAGTTTCCCATCTCTTATGTGATTTTTTTTTTTTTGCGCCTAGAAGAAGGTCTGATCCAATGGCAGGGAATGAAATGTTTGCTAATGAGTTCTTGCAGTCACTGTAATTGATTGGTGTAAGGGGACCAGAGAAAACAGGTAGAAAATAAATATGAAAAAACCCAACATATTCAAATTGTCATAAACAATGCAAATTACCATTAACAGCTCCCAAAGCAGTCAAACTGTAGATAGCCTGAACAGCTTTTTTGTTTTTTCGTTTTTAAATTAAGCCATTCAAAAATTACAGCGGAGTATGTTATTTTTGAATGTTCTCCCTCAGTTTGTATGAAGTTATTTTTTTGGCCATGAACTATATTTTAAATATTTTCATTATACCGGGAAACAGGCTTGAGCCAACAACGAACGTTCCAACACTCCGGAATTCTAATGGTGTTTAAAATTCAGATCTGGATTTCTGTTTTCCCAAAAGATTCCATCTTTATAATGGGCAGAACCAAAATGCCAGATCTAAACACCTCTGAACTTTGAGGTGTTCAAAATTTAGCTCCAGATCTGAATTTGAATTTTTGCAGCTTAAACCCATTGCTCCATTTGTGTTTGGTCTTGTGATATAGAGTCAGGTGTTACAGCATGGGAAATACATAATTTATTGGAGACTGGTTCAAGATCAGAGGCTAAATTTGAATTCAGGTTGCTGTGTCTATTAAGCTAAGCTGTAATTTGACTTTAGATTGAACAAAGAAATTGAATAATGTTCGGAGTAAATTGATAAAACATTGAATTGTCTGTTCCTGTGTCTTGAACGACTCATACTTAGCAAATAATTTTTTAAATAGGAAGCATACCCATACATTGCTCACAATTACTACAAATGTGAGGATTTAAGCCAAACAAAATAAGTTTTAGGATTTTCTCAGCTTTCTAATTCTGTTATCACATTGTACCGTAGAAGTCAGTCTGCTTTAACTTTACTCCTCGGCAGTTTAATAATCTATCAGGAGGGGGAAGTATTTCAATAAAAATCAAGTGATTTGATTTTTCTTTAAAAGATATTCACAGAGAATTAGACAACTTAGCTTTTTACCTACTGACTCCTCTCCTGCATTTCTCATCATTTGACTTGGCTTTGGCACCAAGAGACTCTATGATTCAGGAAACATGAGAGAGAGTCTCTAATCTGTGCTAAATAGAAAAGGCTTCCTCCTTGTAGCTGCTGAGAAAAATTTTAATAGATGTGGGGAAAAACTGCACAGCATTGCCCCTAATATGCTTCTGTCTTTTTAAGCAAGAGAGAGATCAAACTGTCTAAATGCTCTCTGATATAAATCTATTATTCCTTTGTTCTGGGCCACAGTGAATACCATCATTAGAATTAAGCCTTCTTTATAATTTTTTGGCTTTTGCCAGTGGAATTATAAAGAGGGCACACTGTACCTTGTCATTGGATTAATTTGCTTAACTGTGAACCAGATTACTCAAAGCCTTGATCCTGCAATGAGCTCCAGGAGCACTCCTGCACCCGCTGAGCCAATGCTGAGCGGGTGCAGGCACAGAGGTCTGCTCATTTGGGGTAGGATTGGCGCTCCGATACAAGCATCCCTTTGCAGCATGTGCTGTTCTGTTCTATGAATCTATATGCCTTAAAGCAATTTATTTATTTTTGGCTATGCACAAAGTCCATATTCGCAGTTTTGCTTTAGCAAGTGGGGGGAATTATGCCGCCGAGACATTTCCTCCTCGCTTGCTATTTACAAAATCTAGTTGGAGTCTGTGCATGACTTGGTGCGAAGATCTGACCTTTCACAACTTGGAGAACCTTAGTCAATCTTGTTGGGAATGTTTCACACAGTTCCAGTGGTAGTAGTCCCTTGTGGCCCAGTGGTTGAAGTAGACTGAAGCAGTAGAGTCATCTCACCAGCAAAGGAGGAAAGAAGAGTTCTGAGGGTGCACTGATTGCCTAAGACAGAGAGCAACAGGGGGGCTGACTACCTTCTACTTTTGGCAGAGGAGGTGGAGCTGCACTTCCTTACACCCCCACTACTTATTACTCTAAGCCCTGGGCTGGCCTGCTAAGGGAAGACTGTGTAAATCCTAATACTAATGATAATCAGTGGAGATTCTTCTTGATGTGACATAGTAGAGGTTAGTAGTTTCGTGGAGAAGAACATGCGTTCCATTTCCCATGCTGCATGCATATAGATTAGCTATCTATTTACCCATATGACATCAGCACAGGAGTATCTGAGCACTTCAAAAGCAATAATGAATGTATCCTCAAATCATCCCTGTGAAGTATGTCAGTATTATCCCTATTTTATAGATGGGGAATTGAGGCAGAGAGAGAGAGAGAGAAAGAGAGGTTAAATGATTTGAAAGGTCACCTTGTCATAGTCTATGGCTACAGACTGCTGAAAGGTGTCCAGTAGAAACAGATACGAGGGCACCAGCTTATTACATAAAGCATACAGAACACTCCTTGGATGGCACTAACACTTGGTTACTTCCAGTCCTGGGTAAAGATGATCCTGTAACAAAGGTGAAAATTCAAAACCTTCCATCTAATCTGGTCAACTGCCCAGTCCCCTATTTTAATTTTAAAATCTTCTTTGCATTTTTTCCTATTTCCCTTTTATTAAAAAAATATATATCCTAAGACAATACACAGGTCTTCCTTTTGCATGCACAATTGAAGATATTCAAGATCCTAGATACCGATAAGTTTGATAGCATCTGTTCTTGTTTTGGACTGTTTGATCACAGTGGAGTAGCTTGCCAGAAATATTAAAAATAATCCACAGGATTCAGTAATACTAAAAAAAAATTACTCTTGTAATTCTTTTAAATACACTGTGGAGGTGAGACAGGGCTTGTTTACCAGTAGGGGATCCCTATCCTTCTACTTTTGTAGTTGTTAATGAACTTTCTAAGCTTCCGTAAATCTTATTTACAGGGTAAGCTTTTACTATACAGCAGCACAAAGAACAATCCCTACTCTGCTAGGTCCTTACTGGATAGGAACTGTTTCACATACTGGGTGCTGGTTAAGAGCATGAGAGGATTCTATGTGTCTAAAATTAAACTGGCTCTTTGTTAAGAGAACTATTTATAGAAGTGCTGCAACTGCAGCTAGCATTCCAGCCATGTGTCCACAGACTGGCTTCCTGGTGTCTTGCCAAACTGTTCCCTCCAGCAGCCTGTGCTTCTCCCTCCGAATTCCATACAGGTTGCTACTAAAACCCTAGTGTGGTGGTAAGGAGCATGTGGTGATGCAAGGGTGTCATCCTTTAGCGGCAATGGAGAACTGTGGTCTTAATCACTTTTCAGCATTAAAGATTTCATGACACTTTTTGCAAGAGATGAGAAATTAGGCCCTGATCCAGCAACCAATTACATATATGCTTAATTTTGCTTTGGTGAGTAGGCCCATTGAATTTAGGGAGGCAACTTACATGTGTAAAGTTATGCATAAGTGTGTTCAGGACTGGGAATTGACCAAGGTGTCAGTTTTAAAAAAATAGGAACTTAAATAGGGATTTAAACACCTCATTTTAAGAACCTAAATAAAATTGGCATGATTTTTCAAATATGCTTAGCCCCCAACAGCTCCCAATAACATGGGAGCACTTGGGTGCTAGTCACATTTGAGAATTAGCGCTATTTAAAAAATTTGTGCCTAAATACGGATTTGGGCACCTCATTTTGGCAAAGATTTTCAAAAATAAGAGCTTAATGTGGCTATCCGCATTTGCCAAAAATACTGGGTGTATCTAAATTCCCATTGAGATTGTAGTTTAAAGGATTTTTCACTTGTCCTAAGCTGTTGCATAGTGTTGTTCTACATGATTAAACAGTGTCACGTTCCACTGAGGCAGTAGCTGCGTTTCTCTGGTGGGTTACATGATTCCTATTAAACGTGCTGGGGGCTTCCCCATTTTGAACCCTATGTAAATGCAAAGTATTTATTATTAGATATTTATACTGCAGTAGTGCCTAACAGTCTTAGTCAAATTGGGCCCCATTATACTGTACAAATAGAATAAATGATAGACTAAGCTCTTTGGGGGCAGGGACTGAAGACAAAGATGGTTCAGAAACAAGCAGGCTGGGGTAGGGGATACAGGACAACATCTAACAGGGTGTGTACAGTTCTTCACCAGTTACCAGCAGTGACCACAGCTCACCCCTTGCCCAGCCATTATGAGGAGAAGCCAGTGGAAGAACTCCCAGAGAGGGATGAGATGGCCAGAACAATGATCAAGGGAGATATTATAGCTGCATCTTGAACGGACTTAAGGAATTATTTCCTAGAAGTATGCTACTGGAAAAGGATAGAATTGCTGTATGTAGCCAGAGATAGCAGAGAAATAGACACATGGATCACTTATTTTACATAATTTTGATTTGAGTCCCAGGCCAAGAATGCTAATGTTATCTGAGGATAAACATCAGTTATCAATAAAATTCCCATAGAGTCAGCAAACCACTCAGGAAATAAGCCACCAAATCACCAGGTTCAGATTCCTCTGGAACACCCCAAACTTTACGTGCTTCTATAGATTTGTGCTTGTTCTTTGTTCACTCTGTTCGTCGAAGTGTTGTCCTTTCTAGAGAAAAGAGAATAAATCATCACAGCTGGAACTTCCTAGACACTTATTCCTCTTCCCCCACTTCAGCTGTTTCCATTTTATTCAGTTTCCCCATGCTTCTTCCAATGCCCAGGAGGTATTTTGTACAATTTATGAGGCTGCAAATCTAAGTTCTTCGAAATACTTACTTAGAGTCCCTGACTCAGATGCCAGCATTGCTCTTGATGCAGAAGCTGCCGAGGAGATCCTACGGCTGTATTTATTCTTCTGTAGGCCATATGTGACCCCTGCTGTGCAGCATAGAAGGGAGCAAATGTGCAGAGAAAACTGTAGTGGGGCCATACAGAGAGGGATAGCAGCTATGCTTCCCAGTTCTGTATTGGGATCTTTTCCCCACCACACAGTTACCTCCCTCGGAGGATACATCTCGCTGAGGGGATCACATAGGCATTTTAGGATATTGTAATTTGTTACCCCAATTGTTACTTGAGGCCAAACATCACCCATCTTGCATCATGCTCATGCATCCGGCAGCCCTGAAATGCTGTCTTGTAGCTCTGGTCTCATTTATTTGGGCCACAAAAATGGCCCATAGCAGCTGCTCTTTGAAAAGCATGAAGTTCTGCAAGCAGCCTCTCTGCTCCCCCTGCTGAATCAGAATGAAGAAGGAGCACCTGGGAGAAGATGTGGGCACCACCAGCAAGTATAGAGAGCAACAGAGACTCAATACTGGCCCCAGACTCCTCCACCCAGCTACCTTCCATTACTTCCACCCTGATGCCACCAGACAGCCCTCATCCAGTCTCAACCAGCACTGCCAGAGAGCCCACAGATATTGGAATCGGAAAAGTTTCAGAAAAGGGCAACAAAAATGATTAGGCCTATGGAACGGCTTCCATATAAGGAGAGATTAATAAGACTGGGACTTTTCAGCTTGGAAAAGAGATGACTAATGGCGGGGGTGGGGAGATATGATAGAGGTCTATAAAATCATGACTGGTATGGAGAAAGTAAATGAAGTATTTACTCCTTCTCATAACACAAGAGCTATGGGTCACCAAATGAAATTAATAATAGGTTTAAAACAAACAAAAGGAAGTATTTTTTTCCACACACACAGTCAATCTGTGGAACTTCTTGCCAGAGGATGTTGTGAAGGCCAAGTCTATAACAGGGTTTAAAAAAGAACTAGATAAGTTCATGGAGGATAGGTCCATCAATGGCATCCCTAGCCTCTGTTTGCCAGAAGCTAGGAATGGGCATCAGGGGACGGATCACTTGGTGATTACCTATTCTGTTCATTCCCTCTGGGGCACCTGGCATTGGCCACTGTCGGTAGACAGGAAACTGGGCTAGATGGACCTTTGGTCTGACCCAGTATGGCCGTTCTTAGCCCAGCACCCACCTACCAAATTTTGTACAGCTCCACATCTTATCCTTATTAGTGCTTGGGGAAGGGTAGGCATATGGGGGAAAAGAGGGACTGTCTGTAAAACACCCTCATGCTACCAAACCAGGTTTTGCTGTTGCTGAGCCAGCTCACTCCCTGGGGTAATTCTGTCTGAGCCCTCTCACAGAATCCAGGGAAGCAGTTGCCAGCAGGGCTGGCTGTTTTTATTGTAAGCCTTCTTAACAAAAACAAAACCTCACAGACCCTTCTCTCAAAAGTTTGTGCAGGCCAAGTAGTCCCTTACTCAAGTCTGTCCTTCACACCAGTAATTTCAGCAACCCAAAATTTCCTGTCTCTTACCTCACAGCCTCAGTTATAAAGGACTCCACAGTCTCTCTTCTATCCCTTTGATTTCTGGAGCAATTCCTCTCTGCAGTAGCGCCAACAGCAATCTATGGGAAGCACAACACCTAGGCCCCCCTCAGCTCTCTGAAGGGTGTTGCAGTCTCCCCAATTCATTTCCTACAGCCCTCTTTATAAGGACCAGCTAATTAAGTTCCAGCTCTTTTATCCAGCAGTGAGCAGGGCTAGTTAGCCAGCCAGCTGCAGGCCTCTGACCCCAGAAGAATGATATCCCTTATACCCACACAGTCTCTCTTACTCATGAGAAACATCATACGTGGTGCTGCATGAACTCTGCAGTTATATTAACAATAGTTTTTGTCTGGGATTCCGTTGCTTGGGACTAGGTTTTACATATTGTTTAGGTTACATTTTGCAGAAGATGTGGGACCAAACCGGGGACCTGAAACCAAACACCCCCCAAACTTTGCAAGGGGTTTGAAATCTGGACTCAAACCTGGATTGCCACTTCTATGGCTCTGGTCTGTCTCTAGTTTTTGCTTAATAAATATATATATATATTTAATATTAACAAGTCTATAAAATAAATAGGCCAGATTATAAAAAGAAAATGAATGCTAAATGGAGCAGACAAAATACCTATGATGTAGCCTTTCCATCAGATTCTGCTGCAACAAGAATTGTAGAAAGGGTAAACCCTGCCTTTTATGGAAGAATTAGAAATGGTTGTTTCTCTAAATATTATAATTAATCAATACTGTTATGAGCTAGTATTCAACAGGGAACTTGTTAACTGCATGGGTACCAAAGGGGAAAATAGGTAAGAAAGGTGTAGTTAAATTTTCCTCTCCTGAGTGTATCTTTGTAATTGATACACCTGTGACTTGTTCCACTTTGGTGATTACCTGTGTGGATCCTCCATGGAGTTAATAGGTTCACCCTGGTCGAGCAAGTTGCGAGATTGTGTCTTTATGCTGCAGAATAAAGGGACTCAATTTTACATTCTAAATTGATCATTTAATTAATTCAAATAATAGGGCTGAGCTGCAAAATTTGAATCCTCATCTGATCTTTGTCAGACTTTAGTGATGTTCTCATCTGGGGATTGATTTGGCCCAAGAGAGGAAAGAGGGTGATGCTGTGCCATGTTGATTTGGATCCAAGCTCCCGCAAAGATTCAAGGGTGTTTGAAGCTGTGGTTTTGGTTCAGGGCTATCTCTATTAATCATTATATACCCAGGGGTGAGCTGGAGCCGGTTCGCACTGGTTTGTGTGAACCAGTTGTTAAATTTTGAAGCCGGTTTAGAACTGGTTGTTAAAGGGGTGGGCAAACTCCGGCCCGCAGGCCACATCCGGCCCGTGGGACCGTCCTGTCCGGCCTGCCTGAGCTCTTGGCTGGGGAGGCTCCCCTGAGAATCCCTTTTTAATTTTTACTCACCCGGCGGTGCTCCGGGTCTTCGGCGGCACTTCGGCGGCACGTCCTTCAGTGCCGCCGAAGACTTGCAGCCACTGAAGGAACCGCTTCTTCAGTTGTTGGCAGCTCATCACTGCCAACTACTACGACTGCAACTACACCTACTAGTAACTGCTAGCTACCCCCTCTGTAACAACGCCGTACGTGGTATTATACAACTAGCTTCTCAGACCTCATGGAGATTTGGAAGATCAGCATGATCCTGAGGTTTCTCTGATTTACTGACCGGCAATAATTATATAATTAGCATCTTTCCTGAACTGACTCAGGTGATTCTTTGTATGGAGATGCAGGCAGACATATTGCAGGGTAGGAAAGCTTTAGGTAACCAGTAAAAAGGATAAAGAAATCCTTCTATAGGAATATAATGCGCTGAGTAGAGGATAGACATAATGCTTTTCAAATTAAGTCCTGATCTCAAGCCTATTGAATCTTTCCATTGACTTAAATAGGCTTTGGATCAGGTTCTTAGTCGTGTTTGTAGATGACTAATTGATGCTGCTCCTAAATGTTTGCTGAATTTTGAGAATATAGTTATTGATTTTTTGTGCAATATAGAGTTAACATTAAAATACATCCTGATCTGAGTGTTGTACCTTTTTTTTCACTGGTTGACTTTGAACTCAGTATTGATCCTGGGCACAAGTAAAGCATACAATTCTTAGGTTTCATTCTGGATTCTGATCGTTTACCTTCTTGGACTTCAGAAGGAATTCCTGCTGAATATGAGGGTCACCAAATCATTGAGTGTACATTCAAGTCACTCAACCACAGCGTTGACTGGCATGCTGACTATGAGAACAGTACAGGTCCTTTCAGTTAACTGGTCCGTTTCCTCCACACTGGTGCTTTTCAAGAAACTCTGTTTTGCAGAAACATAGCACGTGTGGTTAGAACACATAAACATTCAGTGCCAGATGCAGCACTGTTGCATGATTTTTTTCCCCAGGGTGCCATCGTGAATCTAGTGGGATCCAGTAATTTAATTTGTGCAATTTTTAAGAGGAGAGAAAAACATTCAAAGATCTCAAAACTGTGGATGCAAATAACATGTTGTAATACATTTATCACATGGTAATGCAAACCAGAGAAACATATAGAGAAGAGGGATGTTATATTCCCTGCCTGCGACATTATTCCATGTTTAAAGCCAGAGAACAGACTATGTAGAAGAAAAAGAAAAGGGGGAGAATTTCCTTGGCTTTCTCCTTTACAAATAAATTACTGGTTGGACCATATAACTTTTGCACAATTCACTCTCCTTCGATTTCCATTTACAAGGAGAGATGCTCACATTCTTAAGTTCTTCACCCATTTCGGAAGCACTGCACTTAAAATTAAGAAAGTCCCCCCCCCCCGTAGAGAACAAGTAGTCCTCCCACAGCTGAGACACTGCAAAAAAGTCCTAGTCATTGATTGTTTCAATTACACGGACATTAAAAATACACTTAAAAAGTGGGGCTGACTTTGATCTAACCTATGCTACTTTCCCCTTCATGTAACGCTAATAACTTCAACAGGACTGCTGAATTGCAACAGTGTGAGAGGAGGATCAGACCTAGTGTTTGCAATGAAGTCAGTAGTTACTCCAGATTTACGTCTATGTATCTGAGAGCAGAATCTCATCCGAGCAAACAAATGGCTTGCTTTTTCTTACTCCCTCCTGTTAGTTGCTTCTACAGGCTCCTTCAGCATGCAAGTTATGCTCTTTTTTGCACACCCACTGAATGCCAAATTGGTCCAAGCGACCACTGTACCATTTATACCATTTTTGACCAACCTACTCTTAAAACATAACATTCACCCCTCCTGAATTTGTTCTGGAGATTTCCAGGAGAGCTGTATTCACCAGACCAAATTCTGTAGTTATTCTAGTTTAAATCCAAAGTAACTCCATTGAAATTCTACTGTTTATCTTGGAATCTTTGGTTAATGGAGATAGTCTGGATTTACGTGGAGTAGCTAATAAGCAGAATTTGGCCCAAATTGCATTTCTGTGAACACTTATTGCATAGCATGGTGTATTAGCTGTAAAATGGAATAAGATTTTCTGTCTCCTTTTAAAATACAAGAAAACTAAATTTAGTTTCAGATGCTGTGTCTGAGGGCACAAGATTTGTGAATCAATTTGCGAATTTGTGTTTTAAATTTCAGGTCTGTTTTTAGACCGAATTTCTCATCCTTTGAGAATAACAGATTGATTTATATAGTCTTTTAAAACAATAACCTGATCATTGCATTTCAGGTAATAAATACAATTACATAGAAACCATAATGTCATTTGTACCATGTGTGACATTACTTGAACAAGGAGAAAACAGAGGCTAGACATAACAATGGACTGTACTACTGCGTCACAGAGCAATTGTGGCACTTCTGCTCCCGAAAAGAGCTCTGAAACAAATGTTTTGAGTTCCTGTATAACTAAAACATTCAACAAAATAATCCGACAAAGCCATTTATATAGCAGCTGGGTAGTAGAAAATTTGCGGCTTATATTTAAAGAGTAGCTCGTCACTCATACTTTATATAAATCTATATGGATGGTTCTTAAAATGTTTCTACTGTGATTCCCATAATATAGACAGGAAATATCTCTCAGACCAGTAACAACTTTCAAACTGGTAAAATATATGAAGTGCAACTATTGTATTTTAAAATATCTTTATGTCTTCAGCATAGGGGGGATAGGACACACCTATAACAATGGAGACAATAGTGTACATAATTAGTCTCTCCATATTATATTATCAGGTAAATTATCCTGTAGTAGCTTTATATTTATTTTATTTATGACCTTGGGCAAGTCACTTCACCCCTCTCTGCCTCAGTTTCTCCATCTGTAAAATGGGTATAATAATACTGACCTCTTCCATGAAGCATTTTGAGATCTACTGTTGAAGAGTGTTATATAAGAGGTAGGTATTATTCTTTGGCCCCCATTACTGTAGTAATGGAGTGCCTTGCATATATTAATATAGACATTTAGGGTTGCCAAGTGTCTGGTTTTCGACCAGAACACCTGGTCAGAAAGGGACCCTGGCAGCAGGGGCAGTGAGTTATATACATTCGTGGTGCCCAGGCTCCAGCAATATTCAGGGCCCGGGGGCCCGGCTCCACCAATGTTTGGGGCCAGGTCTCTCCCCCGGCCCCGCCTGCTGCCCCTCGCACCTCTGCCGAATGTCCCCCTGCCCCAACTTGCTGCCCCCACTCACCTCCCTCGGCCCCGGAGCCTGCAGCTTACGCTGACTCTGCTCTGCTGGCTCCCCGCATCCACTGCTGCTACAGGGCCCTAGTGCCCCCGATTCACTAATGGCAGGGCAGGCTGCCCTTACCCTGCCCTTCCACCCTAGCCCTGAGCCTCTCCAATGCCCCAAACCCCACAACCCCAGCCAGAGCCCTCATCCCCCCGCATCCTAATCCTCTGCCCCAGCCCTGAGCCCCTCCCACACCCCAAACCCCTCATCCCCAGCCAGAGCCCTCATCACCCCACACACTAATTCTCTGCCCCAGCCCTGAGCCCTCTCCCACACCCCAAAACTCTTATCCTCAGCCCCACAGCCCTCACCCCTGCACCCCCTCCTGCCCCCAAACTCCCTCCCAGAGCCTGCACCCCTCACCCCCTCCTACACCCCCACCCCCAGCCCGGAGCCTGCACCCAAACTCCCTCCCAGAGCCTGCACCCCTACCCCCTCCCAGAGCCGACACCCAGCACCCAAACTCCATCCCAGAGCCTGTACCCCAGACCCCCTCCCCATCCAAAGTCCCTCCCAGAGCCTGCACCCTGCATCCCTCCTGCACCCTAATCCCCAGCCTAGGGCCTGCACCCCAGACCTCCTCCCATCACCCAAACTCCCTCCCAGAGCCTTAGGCAGGAGGGGGGCGAAGTTTGGGGGGGGCGGGTTCTGGGCACCACCCAAATTTCTACAAACCTGCCACCCCTGCCTGGCAGCTCCAGTCAGCACTGCTGTTATGTTTGTTTTCCTGTATTCAGCCTGATCTGGAAAGCCCACTGTCTGGAATAGCTGAAATAAATGACACTTTGAGAGAGGAAGCTTATGGAGTCATGCACCATAATACAGTTTTTTTTGTTGTTGTTTTTTTTTAAATATGAAGTTAGAGCTAGTGAAAGATAATGGGCTGACAGTCTTGGAGGTACAAATCAGGACAGCAGGAGTATGAGCTTCTGCACCGTTGTTCCTTAACTTTATTCTGAAAGGATCATCACCTTTTTAGGTTGAAAGAGTAGCTTAGTCTTTGTGATTTCCACCTAGGCTTTGGGTGACTCTCAGTACTTGGCCTATCACACACACTGCTCTCCTGCTATTTTCTGCCACTTGTGCTTGAATTTGGCACGCTGCTGCACTATGCTTCACAGGGTGTCTCAAAACATGGCCTTATGCTTCACACAGTAGCCTGCTGAATTCAAATAAGAGGCAATAGAGGGCAGCCAAAGCCAGCTCTCACTAGCACCTGAATCCCCATTTCCTGGCTTGACTCTTCTCCAGTGGTTTAATCCCTCACGTGCGTGGAGGGGACTAAGTTATTTTGGCCCCTGAACTCACCAGCCATAACTCAGGTCCACAGATTAAAGGGATCTGTGCTTAAACTACCCTGCTTGGTGGGGTCTTGGGAAATTTCCCTATATCCTACTCTGAGCTTGGCCCTGCTACAGATTAAAGCAATAGAAGTGATTGAAGGTAAAACATATGATGAACACTCATTGTCAATGTAGCATCCTAGAACACCTTGATGTAGATTCAAAATATGCAATGAAGTCACTAGCATGAGGTCACTTTAAAAGCACTGAATAAGCACATTCCCAAAGTCGGTTAAGGAGTTCTTCAGAGCGGTTCCTTTGGGTTGGGTTGGGTTGGGTTGGGTTGGGTTGGAAGGGCAATACAATTAGAAGCACGGAAATAAGTTAACTCATATTTAGTTTGCTTTGAAAGTCTGGTATAGTTGGAGTTCAATTCCTGCTGTGCCAGAATATCTTTTAAATAGAGCCCATCACAAAATATGTCCTTCCTGGTTGAAAAAGTCAGTTGTATTCAACAGTATTTCCAGTAAAGACGCCCTTAATGCTGTTGATGTAGTTCAGGCTCCCGAGGTCAAAAGCTGGCTTTGTAAATCCACTGCTGCAGAAAATGGTTCTTAAAGCTTCATTGTTTCTGTTAAATTGCAATTGGCCCATGTGCGATTAAAAAAAAATACAATAACCATGAAGATTAGAAGACAAGAAAGAAACATTTGTATGTTTGCTTGTGCGTGGAATCATTCCCTTCCGAAAACCTTTCAGCTAATCTTTTTAGCCGGGGCAGGGCTAGGCAGAACTGTAGCCTTGAATCAGTACCTGGGGGACTTGATGACTAACACATTGAACAGAGTTTTTTGTTCGGAGGGGACGCTTGCACTTCTGGACTAGGTACCAGCTGTTCCTTTGAACAATGTCGTACTTATGATTCAGATCATGGAGGTTATGTGGTAAGCAAACGAAACTGATTATTTCCCCCCGTACACTTTCTAAAAAAATGATGGAAAGAAGCTTTAGGTGGGCCTGAAAGATAGGGGAGCCTCTGAAGTACTTGTGAATCAGTTTCCTGGTATAACTGCAGCCACATGTGAATTTATGGAAACCATATGTGACTTTGATAAAAGATTACATTTAAAAAAGGGGCTAGAACAGGGCTACAGACAACAGGGCACTGTGTTTCATCAAACATTGAGTTCCACATTTTCAAATGTTTCATGTTAATGGAAAAAGTTTAGATGATTTTAAACAGTGCTGTGCTCAGTTTTCATTGGCTAGCTTATCATAGACCCCCTTTTGGGCGTTTCTCTTATAGAATCATCCACCACTGCCATTCATCTAGTTGCTTGCTAGGGTGAAGACAATAAAGTTACCACATATTTACTATAAGGAATGATATTGTACATTTGCATTTGCTAGGACTGGGTGAAGTGTGTGGGGAAAAGAAACACCAAACAATAACTTGCCCAAGATTTCAATGCACAAAAAATACAATGATTATAACACAGTGCAATTTCTATTCACCAAATAAATTCAGATGATCAGTGTTTCTGGGGTAACTGAGGGGATTTTCAGAGTAATTAATAGACACTGGAGGACTTGACCTTACTTTGGACAACAAGATGTTTCAGGTAATTGAGGCTCAGATAATGGAAGTTGTACTGTAAGGTGTATTCTGCACATTGCATTTGCAATACAAACAAATAATGCAACATTTAGGCTCTGATCAACCATTCCTGGAGTACACCCAAACTCTTGAATTGTGTTATCAGGACCCTGCAAACACCAATCCTGGCAATCTAATATTTAAAAAAAAATTAAAATATATTAATATAATACCCATGACACCACTCATATTAAAATGTTACTCCTCATATGTAGGTTTAACTTTAGGTTCAAGCTGGTATGGGCAAGATACAAGGCCCACTGAAGTCAGTGGAAAGACTCAGAGTTGGATTTAGCCTCATGGAAATAAATACAGTGGAATTCAACTTTACTGGTCACTGCTTATTGAGTTAAGATAACTCCGTGCATCACACCTAGGGTTAGGGGACCAGAACTGGCAGCTCTTCATCATACTCATCTTCAGGGTTTGGACAGAAAGGCAGGACCAGGGACATCCCAGCCAACTCTGATGGGGGAGGGCTGAGTGCTCCAGTAGCATTCCCAGCCCGTTAGTGTGAGGAGAAGAAAGGGAGCTCTGGCTGTTTCACATGCTGAGGGGTCAGGCTGTTTCTCAGAATGTACAGCTGTTCTGATTGGCTTTCCTTCCCCAGGACACAGGGAATGGAGAATGGCAGCAAATCAAATGAGATTTAACCCACAGATTCACTGGAGGGTCCGAAAACACTTGCAGAGCTGGTTGAAGTCTTTCTAGACTCCTCAGAACTCGTCAGGAATTTTTTGACAAAATGTTTTTTCATCAGAAATTGCTGATTCATCAAAATAAACATTTCAGGGGCACATATTGATTTGTTTCGATGAACATTTCATCAGGAAGGTTTCTCAGATCCAGGATGGAATATGAGGGAGACACCTACCCCTGAATAGCCATTAGCCAAATTAGAGTATTATGGTGTTAGGGCACTCACTTGAACTATGGAAAACCCAAGTTGGAGTCCCTTTTCTGGTATGGAGCAGGGATTTGAACATGGCTCTCCACATCCCAGGTGGGTTCCCTAACTGCCAAGCTATTGACCAGTATTTGGTTGGTGTTTTCATGACATATTTAAAAAGATCTCAGGTTTGTTCTGCTGTAGAACAAAAATAAATTCTGAAACCTCAAAATTTTTCATTAAACAGAATTTTTGTTTTCTGGCCAGCCCTACATTTAATTATATTTTCTGAAATAGCACGGATTGTCCTTGGCTATGCTGACAGATCAACTCTATTCAGTATTGCTTCAACTTCACCCATTGCTGACACATTGTGCTAATGAAGGCAAACGTTTTGTCTTATTAGATTGTAACCTTTTCAGGTCAAGGACTAGTGTGTTTCTTTTAGACTGGAAGCCTCCATGCCTCCAGCTCATTCTAGGTACCATTGCAATATAAAAAATAATGACTCCTATTATTGTACTGGCTAAAACAGAAAACACAATGTAGTGTCATATCAGTGTCTGATTTGGGAACTGTGTTTGATTATGAACTGTGACTTCACTATAGACAAGAAAGGGCTTTGTAACCAGGAGAAGGTGACTACAAAGCCTGCATTTCAACTTTCCTTTAAACAGGAGGAAAATGAAATGTCAAATGATGCAACACTAGATAAATTACTCAATGTTGTTTACTTTGTCAGTTTTGTTTTAAAGAAATGTGGTTTATGATTATTTCTTTTGGATGACTGAATAACCCCTGCATTTCTGAAAGCCTCTAAAGTATTTCTCATTTGTAAACAATGATCATCAGTGATCTTTCTTTCAATGTACACTCTGCAGCGTTGTTTTATTCTGCCAAATGAAGATATTGCCCTCAGAGTCCCAATTTCTTTCAAAGACTTCTATTGGGACATTTTATTGGGACCTAAATAAATAAAATATGTATACATTATCAAATACAAACTACATTAGTGACAGTTAAGTTTGCAATGGACACACTCCATTTACCCCAAACTTTAAAAGTATGAAAATAAGAAGTTAAAGGGAAAGACTTGTGTATTCCTTTCCACCTTTGGATTGCCTACAGTGGTGTTGATAACACACTTCAATGTTTCATATAAGGCTTACACTTCCATCTTCAACAGATACCTCAAGGCAATAGATCCCCACACCTTCACCAAACTTGCATCCAATGTAACACCTTAATAGTGACCTCATATGTTTTGATATCCACTATCCCAGCAGATTGGCACATCTCACTGTCCCACATTCCATGCATGTGGGAAGTTATTCTGCCTTAACACCTCCAAGGTCCCTGTTAAGATTCTACTGTGCTATATTAAGGGGCAGACCCTCAGCTGGGGTAAATGGCACAGCTCCACTGAAGTAACTGGAGCTATGCTGATTTACACTAGTTGAGCACCTGGCCATAATTGTAAAGTAAAAATCATAATACATCGTGACCAGTCCACAGGTTCACAGGGCTACATTTCAAATATGTTTGTGTGCAATATAGTTGCATTTCAACTTGCAGTTTGTTCTGGTGATGATCCCGCCTCCACACCGCCCCAAACCACCCGCAACTTCTTACTGTGACACTCAATACCCAATTTTTTTTTGCCACAAAGGATTATAGGATTGGGTGCATTATGGCAGAAAAAAGTGGTTTGTTTTGGGGTCAATAGAGGAAAAGGTTGAAGTGGCTAGTGTAGATCAGATATCATGGTGATGAAGGCCACATATATAGCTGGCGGTTGAATAGACAGAAATGTGGCTTGTTCTGTCAATTTGGGGTTCTAGAGATGCAAGCTATTTAACAAGCAGCGTTGCTTGATTGGAGTTGTACTGTAGAGGGGGACATAACATTTAATTAAAGGGCAACACTTTTAAGATTGCAGGAGATACTTCTTTTAAGCAGTGTATAATTAACCTGTAGTGCTCACTGACACAAGCTGAGATCTTGGGATGAAAAAAGGATTAGACCTTTCTACTGATAAGAACATCTACAGTTATGAGAGAGAGGATAAAATGTGTAAAGGATACAAACCAGCCACTGACTGGTGGGGACTAAGAGGAAACCTCTATTACCAGCAAGTTAGTCCATAACTGTTGTAGAATTTCTTGCATCTTCTCTGAAGCATCAGTCAGAGGCAAGATACCGGACTAAAAAGACCATTAGTGTGATGTGGTATGGCACTTCCTGCAGCTAATCTATATGGAACACTGCACACTGAAAAGATCACAATCCTATTTGGCACTCATGCTGCTTTCCCCCATTTGTGGGTGTTATTTATTTTAAAAAACTCCCTGAATATAAAGGGAAAATATTGCTATTTATTACAAATAACAAATAGAAAGTTAGCAGATGGTTTAGGAGCAGAATGAATGCCAAGTTAGGCATTAAAGTTGCAACTAACTGTACATTTTATTTGACTTTAGCATTTTGGAAAATGACATCTAAACGTCACATGGCTTTAATTTGGGGGCGGGAGACTATATTTACAATGGAGCCTTAAATAAAATATTCAGTTTGGGTTAAATTAATCTCCATGGAAACCATTTTTTTCAAGCCCTGTTGACTATCTGTTCTTATAGAAGTTGGTATACTCTGTTTTAAAATATACTCACTACCGATGCATTTAGCTTATTTTTGCTGCTATCTATAAGAGAAAAATGGATGTAAACATTTTCTTTCCCAAGAAGCAGTTTTGTTAACATCACCTTTCCTATCTTTGAAAGCCAACTATCAGTGAACGCATGGGGGAATTATAATGGTTTCTTACTTTAATTGGTTGTCGTTGGTGGTACTTGCATTGGTTGATGAGTAAGGGCTGTATGGCTAGTGTGACTTTGGCAGAACTCTTCCCTTTCTATTTCTGGAGACTTAGGTATGTCACAACTAGGTGGTCAGTTTCAACCAACCCTGGATTCTCATGCTACCTTTGAACAATTTTTTAAAACTCCTGCATATTGTCCTAACATTTACATAATGCAATGGGCCTTGAGCTTTGGGGTTCACACCCTATGAGAGCAGATTTTTAATATATTTATTTACCTCTCTATTATGGAAATTCACTTATCAAGACATGCCAGTGCTGCATCTTTTTCTGCTGGGATATCAGCCACCTGAATGGTAAGGAAAATAGGGACATGGTAGTTTTCTAAAAATCAATCAATTATCTAGTAAGCTAGCTCCTATGTGATGAGAAAGGTGAACTGCAGAGCAAATAAAAAAAAATTCTCTCTACCCCGCATGCTTGATTTTCCTCAGTGGAAAAAAGGAGATGATACTTGCCTACTTCATTGGGAGGTCGTGAAACTTCATGCATTAATCTTGGTAAAGCCGCTCAAGGGCAGTGTATGGGAGCTGCTATTAACAAAAATATTAAGAAACCCATGTTGAGCTGTTTGGCATCTTGCAAGAATTCCTCAAAGTGGTGGTGACATGGTCTGAGAAACAACAGCCTCCCTGCTCAAGTAACCTGATTTAGCCTCTGGCTACATTTAAACTTGAGAGTAAGCGGAAGACACCATCCTCTTATAGTAAAGCACTACAGATACAGTGACTAAATAGCCTCTGAAATAATATTATTTCTTACTCCTATTTAACTGGCTTTGATGTCCAGTAGACTCTTTAACTTAAATCCTTAAAGTAAACAGGAATTTCAGTCTGTACCAAAGGGAGAGAAAAACTGTAAATGATTGTCATTTAATCAGAACCACAGTCTACAGTGACATTTAAAGTGTGTGGTGTTGATTATTTATATAAGTGACCTTAACAACAATGCCAACCATTTTTGTATATGCCTATTCCCATCCCTATCTACTGCCTCCAACAAAATAAGAAGGGGAATGCCTCGTGCAGGATAACTGTGCCATCAGTTATAGATCTTTCATTTCCAGCAGCCACTTGTCAGCTGTCTAACGAGCCATTTAGAAACGAAAGCTATCCCTCCCTTAGTGCATTTTCCATAGTGACTTCCTGTTGCACTGGGGCCTCATATCACTGGTCACCTCTATTCATTGTTTAAAGGCATCTCACCATCTGGACCACCTATGAGAAAATGTTTTCTTAAAGGGGGTAAAATTAAGGAACAGGGATTTACACCTCAGCCCCAAAGGTAATTACCAGATGGCAAATCGCTTGTTTTCACTTGATGACTCAGAATAACTGAATCAGGTCTACTGAAGCCCGTCAGACTTAATTTGTAATGAACAGTTTCATTTTTCAAGCTGCAAAGTTCTTTTCCCACCCTTTAAACAATGTTTTTAAGGGTGTCTCTCATGGTTACTGTGAGAGTGTGGCATTAAGTGTATGATTTTCAGTATATTATGGACCCATCTCATATAGTATTAACTGTTTCAGTGCCCAAATGTCTTATCCTCCAGCTCATATAACATGAGCATTCCCTCACTGGAAGTCCAACTGAAATCAGTGGGATGATATGCAAGAGTAAGTGCAACATTTACACATGTGACTAGTCGAGTCAGACCCTTAGGCACTGGGGTTAGGAAGCAGCCACTACAGTTAAGGTTGGCATACAGATTTTATTCTAACCCTTCCACTCACTTTTAATTGCTCAGAACTTTTCAAATTAGCTCCTCCGCGGCTAACATATTCCATGCTTGGTCTCATCTGAAAGGTACATTTTTTCAGCAAGTTTGAGTAAATTAGTTGAGCCATTTTTGAATTTTGCCTTTCATGCTCAAATAACATTTTTTCCTGTATATTCCAAACAGAACATTAGCACTGGACTAATTAATAAAACAATAGAGTTACAAGCCGAAGCCAATTTTGCAAACACTTGCACATAAGTAACTTTACTCATGTGAGTAGTCCTATGGATTTCAGTTGGACTACATGTGTGAGTTTACAGAATTAGGGCTTGAGTTAGAAGAAAATCATCCATACCAGTATAGAAATAACGAAAAACAAAACAAGAAAAAAATCAAGTCTTTTGGTGACTTTTCAAACTGAATTAAAGTTGGATAATTAAAAGTTTTAGTATGGTGTTAATTTACTAACAAAATATAATAAAACGAGAAGGTGACCCCTTCCTGGGGCACCTGCCTGTAGCAGGCCACACCATGATTGGTACACCTGCCTCAGTTACCCCTTTCTTGACTGAGTCCCCACTAACTCTACACGAGAGCTTTCCACATATTAATAACCCTTTGCTGGGTTAATTTATTACAAAAGTCCCACAATCATAATCCAGAATTCCCCAGCACAGTCCAAACAGCCAAACAGTAAGAACATAAGAATGGCCACACTGGGTCACAGCAATGGTTCAGTTAGCCCAGTATCCTGTCTTCTGACAGTGGCTGGTACCAGGTGGTTCAGAGCGAATGAACAGAACAGAGCAATTTATCGAGTGATCCATCCCCCTGTTGTCCAGTCCCAGCTTCTGGCAGTCAGAGATTTAGGGACACCCAGAGAGTACAGTTGCATCCCTGACCATTTTGATGAATAGCCACGGACAGACTTATCCTCCATGAATTTATCTAATTGTTTTTTGAGCCCAGTTATAGTTTTGGCCTTCACGACAGACCCTGGCAACCAGTTCTACAGGTTGACTGTCAGTTGTGTGAAGTACTTCCTCATGTTTGTTTTAAACCTACTGCTTATTAATTTTATTGGGTGGTCTCTGGTTCATGTGTTGTGTGATCGGGTAGATAACACTTTGTTATTCACTTTCTCCACAACATTCATGATTTTACAGACCTCTATCATATCTCAGTCATCCAGTTGAGTGATTTCCCTTTGTACCTCTTCACAATCTGCTTTGGACTTAACTATCTTTAGTGGTTTTGTGTCATCTGCCAACTTTGCCATCTCACTGTTTACCCATTTCCAGATAATTTATGAATATGTTGAAAAGTTTCAACCAATTTGCCTGAAGTTAGGCTTACTGGCCTATGATTGCCAGGATCACCACTGGAGCCTTTTTAAATCGCCTGGGACCCTGGGCAATCGCCCCGTTTGCCCCTCCCTGTTGGTGGGCCTGCCCCCTGACTGCCTTTCTTCCTTCTGATTTCACTAGCTTGATCTAGTGACAGAGGATGTGGAAAAAGCTAATGTACTCAATGCTTTTTTTGCCTCTGTCTTCACGAACAAGGTCAGCTCCCAGACTGCTGCGCTGGGCATCACAGCATGGGGAATAGATGGCCAGCCCTCAGTGGAGAAAGAGGTGATTAGGGACTATTTAGAAAAGCTGGACGTGCACAAGTCCCTGGGGCCGGACGAGTTGCATCCGAGAGTGCTAAAGGAATTGGTGGCTGTGATTGCAGAGCCATTGGCCATTATCTTTGAAAACTCGTGGCGAATGGGGGAAGTCCCAGATGACTGGAAAAAGGCTAATGTAGTGCCAATCTTTAAAAAAGGGAAGAAGGAGGATCCTGGGAACTACAGGCCAGTCAGCCTCACCTCAGTCCCCGGAAAAATCATGAAGCAGGTCCTCAAAGAATCAATCCTGAAGCACTTACATGAGAGGAAAGTGATCAGGAACAGTCAGCATGGATTCACCAAGGGAAGGTCATGCCTGACTAATCTAATCGCCTTCTATGATGAGATTACTGGTTCTGTGGATGAAGGGAAAGCAGTAGATGTATTGTTTCTTGACTTTAGCAAAGCTTTTGACACGGTCTCCCACAGTATTCTTGTCAGCAAGTTAAAGAAGTATGGGCTGGATGAATGGACTATAAGGTGGGTAGAAAGTTGGCTAGATTGTCGGGCTCAACGGGTAGTGATCAATGGCTCCATGTCTAGTTGGCAGCCGGTATCAAGTGGAGTGCCCCAGGGGTCGGTCCTGGGGCTGGTTTTGTTCAATATCTTCATAAATGATCTGGAGGATGGTGTGGATTGCACCCTCAGCAAATTTGCGGATGATACTAAACTGGGAGGAGTGGTAGATACGCTGGAGGGCAGGGATAGGATACAGAGGGACCTAGACAAATTGGAGGATTGGGCCAAAAGAAATCTGATGAGGTTCAATAAGGATAAGTACAGGGTCCTGCACTTAGGATGGAAGAACCCAATGCACCGCTACAGAGTAGGGACCGAATGGCTAGGCAGCAGTTCTGCGGAAAAGGACCTAGGGGTGACAGTGGACGAGAAGCTGGATATGAGTCAGCAGCGTGCTCCTGTTGCCAAGAAGGCCAATGGCATTTTGGGATGTATACGTAGGGGCATAGCGAGCAGATCGAGGGACGTGATCGTTCCCCTCTATTCGACATTGGTGAGGCCTCATCTGGAGTACTGTGTCCAGTTTTGGGCCCCACACTACAAGAAGGATGTGGATAAATTGGAGAGAGTCCAGTGAAGGGCAACAAAAATGATTAGGGGACCGGAACACATGACTTATGAGGAGAGGCTGAGGGAACTGGGATTGTTTAGTCTGCAGAAGAGAAGAATGAGGGGGGATTTGATAGCTACTTTCAACTACCTGAGAGGTGGTTCCAGAGAGGATGGTTCTAGACTATTCTCAGTGGTAGAAGAGGACAGGACAAGGAGTAATGGTCCCAAGTTGCAGTGGGGGAGGTTTAGGTTGGATATTAGGAAAAAATTTTTCACCAAGAGGATGGTGAAACACTGGAATGTGTTACCTAGGGAGGTGGTAGAATCTCCTTCCTTAGACGTTTTTAAGGTCAGGCTTGACAAAGCCCTGGCTGGGATGATTTAATTGGGGATTGGTCCTGCTTTGAGCAGGGGGTTGGACTAGATGACCTCCTGAGGTCCCTTCCAACCCTGATATTCTATGATTCTATGATCTGGCTCCACTGCTAAACAAGGGAACTCTCACAGCTCCCTCCTTCAGGGCCATCTCCTCTATTAAGCTCGCAGACCAGTGGTGGTGTTCTTCTCCTGAGCTCTGGATTCACTCTGGGCTCTGGACTCTCCCTTGCCTTGGGGCTGTCTCTCATTTATAACTCTGGGGCCAGTCCTGTTGTCCTCATTACATCAAACTAGGGCACACCCGGACTGGTACAGGAAAGCTGGGCCTGATTTCAATTAAGGGGCCAGCTACCCTGTTATATATAATTATTAACCATGTACAATGCCAATAGTATAGCATATACTGTATGTAAGTTTGTATAAGTGATTCCATGCTGCATTATTTGATATTTTAATTTACAATTACCTAAAGACAGACCATCTTTTATGAGGTCTATGCACTGGGGGCAAAATTAAAGTTGGGATTTCAGCTTTAAAGCATACAGTTTCCTGACTTTTCAGTGCTTCTTTTTTCACCTTTCAATGTTGCAGTCATACTACATATTTGCATTTAGTTATACGTGGTGTGAGCAGACTAGCTGTATTTCTTGACTCTGTAGTGTAGAGCCCCATCCTGCTTTTACTGAAATCAATGGAAGTTTTGTCTTGCCTTCAAAAGGAGTTTGATGTATTGAAAAGTGTATTAAAATTGTAAGCTGTGACTTTAAAGGCTTAGAGTTTTTTTCTGGTCCTGCTTGCAGGTGTGGGGGCCCTCCCCTCTCTCCCTGGTCTGGGTCAGATCTCTGCCATTCCGGACACTGGTCTTTGCAAGCTGGACCTGCCTGAGCCATGCACTAGATCCCACAGCAGATCAAAGATTCCCTGTGTAGGCCCTGGGACCTAAGCAGAGACTCCCTGAGCTGTTCTGCTTCTCTCTCAGCTCCAAAACTCAAGGTTCAAAAGTAAAACTAGTGTCTTTGTCTCTGAGTCAGGATGTCTTCACCCATTGAGGGTCGGAGCAGCCCTGGCTCATCATTGGCCCAGCAACCTTCCTGACCATATTACCCCACACTGCAGTCTCTCTATTGGCCTCAGCAGGAGTTTTTATTCCATTCCGTCCCCACCCCTTACTCCTAGCAGCTGGGAAATGGTGTCAAAGAGCTCTGGTAGCCATTATTGTTGTAGTCTACGGGGTAGAACCTCCTAGATAGTCAGTCCAGAATTCCAGGAGCTGGGCAAACTCCAAGTTCCTGTCTAAGTTCCAGGAGCTGGCAGACTCTACAAACACCCTCCCCTGCCTGGGAAACTTAATGTCCCTGTCAAGAACTTCAGTATACACACAAAATAATACATAATACAAATAACACTAGTGCACCCCAATACAGTGTCCTAATGAAACTTGAGGACAATGTAGAGGGGATGCCAGCAGTGGGCAGAACACTCCTGACACACATTAATGGGTCACAAGAAGAGGCACATTAGAAGAAACACCAGGGGAGTCATAGGTTAATTGGATGATGGGCATCTCCTCTTAGCCAGTGCACCTGGGTACTGATGGATCTTTGGTGGCAGTAAGGTGTGCACTTCCTACCTCAGGCTTCATGCCTGGCTCGGCAACTTCTCCCTTTCTAGGCCTTTCCTTTCTATCTGTGGCTGCTCCTTCTAGATTCTGGGTGGGTATGAAGAGTTTGGCTAGATGGTTCAGCTCATGCCTAGGTGCATCAAGGATGGACTGGGCAGGTATTGGAGGTGTCAGGAACTCAGCTGACTCTGGGCACTGTTGCCTAGCAACTCAATGAGCTCTGCTGGGCCCAATAAATTCTCACTAAGTGGGCTGTGCTCCCTAACTGGACAGAAGGGCCAAAACATTACCATTTAAGCCTTGTAGCAACAATAACACAGTGGCTGCTCAATGTCTTCCATGCCTGCAGATGTTCCAGAACTACTTCCTGTACCAGCCCTTGCTCCAACCCATGCCTGCTGCTATTCCAGCCCTAGTCCCTACCTGCCTCAGAACTCTTAATACCTGACTGCAGCCATCGGCTTGTCTCCAGACCATGACTCCAGCTCTGCCCTTTTGCTCTGTTCCGGCCCTTGACTCCTGGCTTTGACCATTGGCTTGTCTTCTGACCATATCTCCAGTTCTGCCCTTTGGTTCTACTCTGACCACTAGGCAAGACTCCTATTCGGACCACGAGGTTACACTGCCTATACCCTGGTGTGTTACAGGGGGTTCTTCTGGATCTGGGATTTCAGGTTCTCCAGGGTGCTAGTCCCACCAGAACAAATATGTGTGTGTGTGTGTGGGGTGCTCTTATATTAATGCTCCACGTGGATAACTACACTTGTTGTAATCAGAAGCAAGAGATTCCTCCTTGTGTGTAGCTGAATGAGCTATATTGGGAGATAGCACTGGAGACAACATGATTCTCTTATCTTTCTTCCTTCTCCAAGTGACAGGAGATCTTTGGACAGGAGGTGGTAAGGCAGTGTTAGTATTAGCGACTAGCTCTCCAATTGGCAACTCTTTGGAGAGTCTTGTTATGCCCTCTCCCCTCCACGGGCTGAACTTTGAAGACAGGAAGGTGTGGCAACTTGTCTTCTGTGAAGTAGGGTTCAGCCTTCCAATGGTCAGCAGTCTTACACTTTTACTGGAGTCCAAAATTCCATATCAGGATCCAGTCGCTGGGCTGTAGGGCTTGATGCCTCATGTGGGTATCATATCTGGCTTTGCTGGACTCCTCTGTCTTTGTGGTGTCTGTTGTTATTTTTATTGGCTTTTTTCAATTATTCTGTCAGTTGCGTGACAAACTGTGTACGGGGAGACTTCGGCAAACCAGTAAAGTGCCTGAAACCACTATGTCTTATTGCTAAAAGCAGCCAAGTCAAGGCTGTAAATTAGCCAAGTCAGCAGGCTTAGCTTAACCAAGGCAGGAGGGGAGGGGGTTTTTTGGGTGCCACAGAAAGGGCAGCTTGACCCCGCATCCTTCCTGGTAAGAATTGTGTTGAAGTGGCTGATACATACATTTTCGAAGAGCAGGATGTGCCCCAGGAATGTCTATTGGGGCCTCAAGGCTGCAAACTCTGGAAAAACCCACACCTGGTTAATCGATAATCAGAAGTAACCTTTTGCTTAACTATTGAAACTGCTTACTTAACAAGTTTTCTTTAAGGGACATGCCATTCTATTACTAATGTATAAATAAGGGGGAAAAGTTTGAGGTAGTTGGACTCTTTTTGGACTCTCCCTCTGGATACATCTTGCAGTCCCCACCAGCAGACGGAAGATTTGGCCACCGGAAGCCTGCCGCTGTGCCACTTGAGAGCCACACTCAGCTTTGGTAATTATCAATGGTTAGGGGTGTTTTACTAACCTTTTGTGGATGTGTGTTAGTGCTTGAGACTATGTAAAGTTTAGCTTTAAGTGAAAGCACTCTTGTGTTGTCCTGTTTGTGCCAGCCATATATCGGTCGGACGGCTGTGTATCCACTGATTTATTTCCTGACACCACCTCGCACAGAGTAAAAGTTACCAAGAGCTTTGGGTTGAAAGAACCCCGGGTAACAACTGGAGGGAGGTTTCGGGATAAACTCCCTTAGCAGATACTCCAAAACACAAACTCACAGGCAGTCTAATTTCTTTCCCAAATATCAGATAGTATGAGGAATATCCAGTGAATTCATGCCTTGCGCATTTATAGACATGTACTTGGAAGCAGACATCCAGACTCCACTTGAGTCTTTGCTTAGGATTCAAAATGCCCAACATGTTTAACAAGGTCCTCTTAAATCTCTCTGGCTGAGGGTCTCCTTGGGGATCCTGACTCAGCAAGGTACTTAATCATAGAATCATAGACGATTAGGGTTGGAAGAGACCTCAGGAGGTCATCTAGTCCAACCCCCTGCTCAAAGCAGGACTAAGCCCAACTAAATCATCCCAGCCAGGGCTTTGTCAAGCCGGGCCTTCAAAACCTCTAAGGATGGAGATTCCACCATCTCCCTAGGTAACCCATTCCAGTGCTTCACTACTCTCCTGGTGAAATAGTTTCTCCTAATATCTAACCTAGACCTCCCCCACTGCAACTTGAGACCATTGCTTCTAGTTCTGTCATCTGCCACCACTGAGAAGAGCTGAGCTCTATCCTCTTTGGAACCCACCTTCAGGTAGTTGAAGGCTATCAAATCCCCCCTCACTCTTCTCTTCTGTAGACTAAATAAGCTCAGTTCCCTCAGCTTCTCCTCATAAGTCATGTGCCCCAGCCCCGTAATAATTTTTGTTGCCCTCCGCTGGACTATGCCAATTTGTCCACATCCTTTCTGTAGTGGGGGACCCAAAACTGGATGCAGTACTCCAGATGTGGCCTTACCAGTGCCAAATAGAGGGGAATAATCACTTCCCTTGATCTGCTGGCAATGCTCCTATTGATGCAGCTCAATATGCCATTAGCCTTCTTGGCAACAGGGGCACACTGTTGACTCATATCCAGCTTCTCGTCCACTGTACTCCCCAGGTCCTTTTCTGCAGAGCTGCTGCTTAGCCAGTCGGCCCCCAGCCTGTAGCAGTGCATGGGATTCTTCCGTCGTAAGTGAAGGACTCTGCACTTGTCCTTGTTGAACCTCATCAGATTTCTTTTGGCCCAATAGTCCAATTTGTCCTGGTCACTCTGGGCCCTATCCCTACCCTCCAGCATATCTACCTCTCCCCACAGCTTAGCGTCATCCGTGAACTTGCCGAGGGTGCAATCCATCCCATCATCCACATCATTATTGAAGATGTTGAACAAAACCAGCCCCAGGACGACCCTTGGGGCACTCTGATGCCAAGTTACCGGCTGCCAACTAGACACTGAGCCGTTGATCACTACCCATTGAGCCTGACGATCTAGCCAGCTTCCTATCCACCTTATAGTCCATTCATCCAATCCATACTTTTTTACCTTGCTGGCAAGAATCCTGTGGCAGACTGTAACAAAAGCTTTGCTAAAGTCAAGATATATCACGTCCACTGCTTTCCCCATATTCACAGAGCCAGTTATCTCATCATAGAAGGCAATCAGGCTGGCAATCAGAAGGCAATCACATGAATAACATTAAGTACATGAGCAGTCCCAATTGAAGTCAATGGGACTACTCACGTGGTTAAAATTAGGCACAGATTTAACTACCTCACTTGACTGGGACTTAAAATTCTAATCTCACTATTGACACAGCAGCATAATGTCAAAAGCATATACAAGTATGGACTTGCACTGTGAAATACCATTGACTGACTTTATAAATACTGAGCCTTATTCTCATCTCACATACACCAGCTTTCGATGAAGGCAACCCCAACGGCTCTAGTGAAATAACTCTTTTATACTGATTGCAAATGAGAGTGTAAGACAGACAGATGCCCGGCGGCAGCGGGCAGGATTGAATCTGGGACCTCTGGAGCTTAGTGCAGGAGCCACTACTGCATGAGCTAAAAACCATATGGCTGTTAGCTAAGGCTGTAGAACAGACTCATTAATCTCAAAGTGGTCTTGTTGCCACTAGATGGGACAGGTTTCAGAGTAGCAGCCGTGTTAGTCTGTATTCGCAAAAAGAAAAGAAGTACTTGTGGCACCACAGAGCACCACACCCAGGAGGTGTGTGTGTTACAAAAGCAGAATTAGATCCAACATTTCCATATTGCTCATATGGAAGTAAGTAATATTTGCCTGCTCAATCGTGCTTCAATGTGTTTTAGAGGTGCAAAATAGTAAGGGCAGAACTCAGGACTTCCTGATTCCTGGCACTTTGCTTTTCTACAGACCATGTGTCTTTTGTAGGCCACCTTCTCCTCTGGCAGCTTTTTCAGAATTCATAAGTGTGAATTTTCAATCAAAGTGGGTTTTTTGCAACATCCAGATAGTGAAAACTATTTGTAAAATTGCTCCAATTTCACAGAAGTTTTAAACAAATTTTAAATGAGACAAATTTCTTTCACCACCTTCTGCCCACCACAACTCAACCGCAAAATAAAATTTGTTACAAATATTTTTCCCATCCCTAATATTTATGGACCAATATATATTATTACCATAAGATACATGCCGTTGTTATGAGAAAGCACTAAGTTTTCTTAGTATACAATGACTACGCCTTTGGGAGTTGGGGGAAAACACAGTCACAGACATGTAAATGATGGCTTTCAGAGAATTAGTAAAGTTATGTTTCTTATGTGGTTTATGAACAATATTTCTTTTCCAAAGAATTTCTTAGGCTAGTTTATCCCTCTTGAGGGGATCAAACAATCTGAACCAAAGGAAGGGAACATGATATTAACCTGAAAGCTTGTTAAACTGCACCATGGCTATACATTTTTTGGCGTTCTTTTATATTTACACTAACTGCCAAAATAGATTTAATCCTTTAAGGCTTCAAGATGTGTATTTCCTGGCTTGTGGAGAGGCACTTTTCCATACTGGAAAATGATGCTGTATATCTTCCATATACAGTACAGGCTGATTAGGACAGAAGACATGGGTGAAATAACTGTTTTGGGGTATAACGTAAGGAACAGGAATCCCAGAGAGAGAGAGAGAGAGAGTCAAGGTTCCTTCCGCACTCTGAACTCTAGGGTACAGATGTGGGGACCCGCATGAAAGACCCCCTAAGCTTATTCTTACCAGCTTAGGTTAAAAACTTCCCGAACATAGAAACTTTGCCTTGTTCTTGAACAGTATGCTGCCACCACCAAGCGTTTTAAACAAAGAACAGGGAAAGAGACCACTTGGAGATGTCTTCCCCCAAAATATCCCCCCCAAGCTCTTCACCCCCTTTCCTGAGGAAGGCTTGATAATAATCCTCACCAATTGGTACAGGTGAACACAGACCCAAACCCTTGGATCTTAAGAACAATGAAAAATCAATCAGGTTCTTAAAAGAAGAATTTTATTTAAAGAAAAGGTAAAAGAATTACCTTTGTAAAATCAGGATGGTAAATACTTTACAGGGTAAACAGATTCAAAACATAGAGAATCCCTCTTGGCAAAACCTTAAGTTACAAAAAGACACAAAAACAGGAATATACATTCCCTCCAGCACAGTTTATTTTACAAGCCATTAAAGAAAAAGAAAATTTAACACATTTTCTAGCTAGATTACTTACTAACTTTACAGGAGTTGTAAGGCTGCATTCCTGATCTGTTCCCGGCAAAATCATCACACAGACAGACCAAACCCTTTGTTCTCCCCCCTCCAGATTTGAAAGAATCTTGTCCCCTCAGTGGCCACTTTGGGTCAGGTGCCAGCAGGGTTACCTTAGCTTCTTAACCCTTTACAGGTGAAAGGATTTTGCCTCTGGCCAGGAGGGATTTTACAGCACTGTATACAGAAAGGTGGTTACCCTTCCCTTTATATTTATGACAGAGTATGAATAAAATGGAATAATCAGCTCATCATCTGCCCTGGACACTGTAACTTCTACTGAAAGAGCCCCATACAAATGATCCAAGGTTGTAACATGTATTAGTAGGGGGATGGAATACAAAGAGTTAATAGAAAAAATACTTTCTAAGGCCTTGTCTAGAAACATAAGTTGTTCCACTTTAACTATCCTAGTGTGGACACAGCTGTACCCATATAAATATGCTTAATTCTTACAGCTTATTCCTGTACAGGAAAGGGAATATGCTATACCGTTACAGGCACCTTTATACTGGTGTAACTCTACTGGTAATAAAGTCACACCCCAACCAACATAGTGACACAGTAAGAGGACAAAAAAAAAAAAAAAGAAGAGAAAAAACAAAAAAAACAGTATAAGGATTAAAAAAAGACCACCACCATGGCTAAACAACAGATTAAAAAGTGGTTAGAGACAAAAATACATCTTTTAAAGATTGGAAATCAAATCCTACTGAGGAAAATAAAAGGAACATAAACTCTGGCAAGTCGGGTGTAAAAGTATAATTAGGCAAGCCAAAAAAAGAAACTGAAGAGCAACTAGCAAAAGACAGAAAAACTAACAGCAATTTTTTTAAAGTACATCTGAAGTAGTGTTTCCCCCAGGAATTGAAATTGGGGGGTGGGGGAGGTTTTCAAATTTACAGGCCAATGAGGGGTGAGACTATGAGGATGAAGGTGGGCTGTATGGCACCATAGTAAAAACTGAAAAATGTTTCATGACCATTTTATTAGATTTCAAAATCACACAAATTAAGGTTGGCTACTCAAGCCTTCTATGAAGCACTACATCTACATCCTTCTTGGTTTCTTGTTATAATTTTGCACTACCCTGTTAATGAATTTCTTGAATGCAATGCATTCATCTTTGGTGGCTTCTCATATGTCTGGTACTTCCATTCCTTTAATTGATATGCTCATTAGTTCATTCACATTATCAGGCAGAAAGCGACTTCTTTCAAAACGCAAAATTCTATTCAGTGATGAAAAAGAACGCTCAACTGTAGCTGTTGTGACTGGGAGTAGCAAGAGATGAATTCCTACTTTTTTCAGCCCAGGAAACATAGCATAAAGATCAGGTTGAGCCACTAGTGATGAAAAAAAGAAGTTGAAGTCAAATCTTCATTAATTCGTCTTATGATATTCCACTCTGTGTTCAAATTCTCTATTCTGTCCTGAGCACATGGCAACCCCTTTGCTGGTAGTGTCTCACTCCGCTCAACTGTCGCTGTTTTATAGGACAGGGATCTGTAAAAGCTACGTAGAAGTTGAGTAGAATCTAGAAGTCACTGTTGTAGATTTTTAAGAATCAAGTCTGTGTACTTTTTCAGTTATCTTAACAAACACTTCTTGTTCTCTTCACTTAAGGATTCAATATAAATGCCTTCATTAGTCAACTGTTGGACTGAAGTCTTTGCTTCTTCCAGTACTTTTTCAATGGATAGCTCTCTGATTGATCCAAATGTAGCTTCTATTGCTGGACAAAGATCTACTACTGTTGTAGCAGATGCCTGGATGGCATTGTTTAATGACCCAAGTGGTTTCAACAGTAGACTTACAAGAGAAAGAATAGCAATAGTCTTCTCTGAATGTAGTAGCAAAAGTAATCCACCAGCCTCACTCCTTAGATCCATCCCATCTCTGTAGATACTTTCCAAAGCCAGTAATAATGGCTGGAGTAATTTTAAGACAACAGCCAAAGATTGCTCATGAGAAAGCCAGAGGGTTTTCCCAGGTTGGACTAATTTTGAACTTCAGTCCCAGTGTATCTTCTATATTTTCCAAGATATTCAGTCTTTTTGGACTCTTGCTGAAAAAAGAATATAATGAAGATATTAAATTTATAGCTTTTTAAATGTCTTTTGAAGAGTCTGCAGCTCGTATTAGCACTAGTTGCAGCAGATGGCCTCTGCAGTGTGTATAGGAGAGACTAGGGTTACACTTTTCTCTGAGCAAAGCTTGTGCTCCACCATGTCTTCCAGAGAAGTTTGCAGTTCCATCAAATGCACAAGCAGCCATCTGTTTGGGGTCCAAAGGACAAGCATTTAACTCTTCTAAGATGTGGGTTGTCACAGATGCAGCCAATCTGTCTTCTATAACTTGAACATCTAGAAATGCATGTACTGACCTACCACAGACATCAAGATAACCTACACAATGGCTTAATACTTGATGCCATTTGCATTGGTGCATTCATCAGCCATGTATGCAATTTTTTTGAATGTGGTGAGAGAGTTCTTCACTTTTTCAACTGTTGAGTCTTTCACTGTTGTACCACGTGTGTCTTGCCAGTCAGTTGAGTTTCTTGCAGAAAGATAGTGAGCATTTGCTGGTCTTGTTCGGAACCAGTGTTCAACTTCAGGATGAACAAGTGACAATGCACTTAACACTGGTCTCCAGTTTGTAGTGTGTGGTACCTCTTGCCTAAATAGAAAGTATGATGCCACAGCCATGTTTGTTCACATGAACTGTGTTGTGTAACAGCCTCATTAACACTCACCAGTGTTGTCCTTGGTCAGTGGAGACTCAGAGTTTAGAGGTGCTTTCACATGAGTTCACCTCCCAGGTGGGGGGCAAGAAGGCACCTTGCTCGTTCCTCCAGCTGCTCACTGTTCGCTCTGGCCACTGTTGTTCATTGTGCCACTGTTCACTCCATCACTCTGTTGCCAATGGCCCTGCGCCGTCACCTTCTGCTGCCACCTGCCACTGTGACCTCTGTAGGTTGGTCTCTTGAGGTTCCACCCAGCTCTCAGTGATTTCAGCTGAGCTCTCAGTGGGGGAACCTTGCTGCTAGTGCAGACTGGGCCATCTCTTCCACAGAAACACTGTCCCACAGCAGGTCTAAGCACTTAGACCTGATTATCAGTGATTTCAGCTGTAGGGCTCACTTAACAGAACAAAGACTATCTATGGAGCCTAATCAGCTCTGTCTTTAAACAGTGGAGAGGGGCAGGTCAAATAGTACTTGTGACTCAGGCAGACCATCAAGCAAAACACCTGTCCCCACCCTCTCTCTTGATGCCCTCAATCAGCAGAGGCTAAGTACAGTTCTACTGCCCTTTATTCATACAATAAGAATAACTACATTTCTTTACCCCGCACATTCGAATGATTTGTAACCCAACCCCAGCCAAAATCTATCACTTGGGCAACACAGCTCTATTTGCTGGATACCTAGTAGATTAGGTGTGAATGTAAATACAATCTGGTCCTGAAGCCTTTCCCCCGGCCCCCAGCTCATCACTAGCTGTCAGGGAGAGCTCATTTAGACTTTGCTTACAAATCATAATTTGAAATTATTAGGTTGGCCAACACCACCGAAATGAATGCACTGACATGGTCATAAAAACAACAGCTGTATAAGGAAGCTAGTCTATGTTCATACTTTTCAAATCTATTATACTTTTTCAGACACACGTACTTTATCATACACTGTATATACTTTTAAAGTGTGTATTCATGTTTCAATTTCAATTTAAACTTCCAAACAATCACTACACTGGCAACACTGCATTTAACTAGTTCACAAAACTGGGGAGGTGTTGGGGAAATTCGGGGGGAGGGGGGTTTAAACACCCCCATGGGGGAGTGTAGGGAAATCCTTGTGAAGCAGGAAGCCTCACAAACAATCAGTGGGGCCACTGGATGATGAAGGTTCTAAAGAGCACTCAAGGAAGACAAGGTAGTTGCGGAGAAGCTAAATGAATTCCTTAGATCAGTCTTCACTGTAGAGGATGTGAGGGAGATTCCCACACCTGAGCCATTCTTTTTAGGTGACAAATCTGAGGAACTGTCCCGGACTGAGGTTTCAGTAAAGGAGATTTTGGAACAAATTGATAAATTAAGTCACCAGGACCAGATGGTATTCACCCAACAGTTCTGAAGGAACTTAACAACTATTAATTGTGGTATGTAACCTATTGTTTAAATCAGCCTCTACTAATTGAATGGAGGATAGCTAATGTGGTAATACCGATTTTTAAAAAGGGCTCCAGAGGCAATCCTGGCAATTATAGGCCTGTAAGCCTAACTTCAGTACCAGGCTAACTGGTGGAAATTATAGTAAAGAATAGAATTATCAGACACATAGATAAACACGATATATTGGGGAAGAGTAAACATGGCTTTTGTAAAGGGAAATCATGTCTCACCAATCTATTAGAATTCTTTGAGGGAGTCAACAAATACATGCACAAAGGTGATCCGGTGGATATAGTGTACTTGGACTTTCAGAAAAACTTTGACAAGATCCCTCACCAAAGGCTCTTAAGCAAAATAGGCAGTCATGGGATAAGAAAGAAGATTTTCTCATGGAATCAGTAACTGGTTAAAAGATAAGAATCCAAGCGTAGGAATAAATAGTTTTCACAGTGGAGAGAAGTAAATAGCGGGGTCCCCCAAGGATCTGTATTGGGACTGCTGCTGTTCCACATATTTATAAATGATCTGGAAACAGGGGTGAACAGTGAGGTGGCAAAGTCTTCAGATGATACAAAATTATTCAAGTTAGTTAAGTCCAAAGCTTACTGTGAAGAGTTACAAAGGGATCCCACAATACCAGGTGACTGGGCAACAAAATGGGAGATGAAATTCAATGTTGATAAATAGAAAGTAAGGCACACTGGAAAACATAATCCCAACTATATATACAAAAAATGATGGGGTCTAAATTAGCTGTTACCACTCAAGAAAGAGATCTTGGAGTCACTGTGCATAGTTCTTTGAAAATACCTGCTCAATATGCAGTGGCAGTCAAAAAAGCTAACAGAATGTTAGGAACCATTTGGAAAGGGATAGATAAGACATACAATATCATAGGGCCACTATATAGATCCATGGTACACCCACACCTTGAATACTGTGAAGTTCTGGTCACCCCATCTCAAAAAAGATATATTAGAATTGGAAAACGTACAGAGAAGGGCAACCAAAATGATTAGGATTTTGGAACAGCTTCCAGATAAGGAGAGAGATTAAAAAGACTGCGACTGTTAGAAAAGAGACTATTATGGGGGGGGGGGGGATATGATAGAGGTCTATCAAATCGTGAATGGCATGGAGAAAGCAAATAAGAAAGGGAATAGATCACTCGATAAATTGCCCTGTTCTGTTCATTCCTTCTGAAGCATCTGGCACTGGCCACTGTCAGAAGAGAGGATCCTGGGCTAGCTGGTCCATTGGTCTGACCCAGTATGGCCATTCTTATGTTCTGACATTGGTACAAAAAGGTGTGTGTAGACTAGACCTCAGATTTCCATCTGGCAAACTCCATGCAATGCTGGTTATTACACAACTGGAAGGATATGCCTGTTTTGGAGAGGGTCTGAGGTAGGGCAACCATAAACTGGAGGAATGCCCAATGAGGAAATAAAAGCAGAGGCAGTCAGCAAAGTCTGTTCCTTAAGGAATAAGGACCATGGCATGAAAGCAAAATAAATTAACATAATTAGAAAAGGAAACAGAAATCTCCCCAGATTGGAGATAACTGAGTCCTTTGATTCCCTGGGTGTTCAACCTGACCTTCTCAAAGACCTTCCATTCCCTGTTCACCTGTACCCAAAAGACAATTTATAGTCATTCCCCATAACACTTGTAAGGGGGAGCTGAGCTGAGGTTAATGCCTTGCTTGCCTGATATTGCATTTGCTCCCTTGCACGCTGTCACAGCAGCAAAGAAGATGGAATCTCAAAAATATAAATTAAGAGGAAAAGTTAATTGTTTGAGGAAAAGTTAATTGAATTGGGCTTATTCTCACTGGAAAGAATAAACACCAGGGTGATCTCATGAAACTTAAAAATAAATGCTATATAAGGGGCTATACAAGAATCCAGAGAGAGAAAAAAAAAGTAAGAGTGATAGTTAGTTAGTGATACAATATTTAAACTGGCAGTGGGTTAAAAATTAAAGGACACACTATAAAAAGTCTGCATCTCTGCAAGAAATAAACAGGGGATGTAGACCACTTTTTCCATATATAATAATGGGTAGGAGTGGTTGAAGATTTCCCATCTAAACTTCTTTTTGACAGAAAATTGGCTTTTTGTCTAACAAAAAATGTCACAGAAAGTGCTTGCTTTCCACAGAAAATTTGGACTTGTAGTTGAAAGCCCCATTCCCTCCTCCCACTCCCCCTCCCCCCCGCAGTTTTCTTCTATATATTTCCCTCAGAGGTTCCCTTTACTTACACTTTGAGCCTGATCTTTTCTTTTTTTTAAATCAATGGGAACTTTGCCACTGACTTCAATAAGAGCAGGAACAGATCCTACATATGTTTCTTACGTTTGGCTTATTGTAATTAGAAGTGGTCTCAAACTGCAACATTCGACACTGGATCAAAACTTTCCCAAAGTCTGAGGCTGTTTGGACCCATGGTTTTGGTTTGGGCCCATCTCCAGTGATAATGGGATGACTAAACTAGTTTCAGAACCCGTTAGGCCTTCTGTTTTGTGATATTTTTATTTTTGGTGGTTTGAAGGATATATACTGTACTATGAAAACATTACTTTTTTCACTCATTGTTTAAGTTTTAGAACATTGCAAGCACATGAAAATGAAATAAACCAAAGTAGAAAAATCAGAAAATGTGGACAAGGTAGCTAGTGTGAACAATTTTATTGGACCAACAAGTATATTAGAAAGAACACACAAGCTTCCAGGGCCAAAAAGTTCATTTGAAGAAAGGAATGTTTTGGCTGGAAGGATTGTGTAGTTTTAAATTTTGTATTGGTCCATTTTATCTTCAGTACTTGTCTAGTAAAAATAATTTAGGAAAAGAACATGTTGTCTCAAAGAACTTTGGACTAAAAGCAAATGTATATCTTAAAAGTAAGTTCATGTACTTATATTAATATATGATATACTGAATATTTAGTGTTTAAAGATTCCTAATCCTTAGCAGAATATATACCGTTTCAGGAATTTAAAACTAAGCAATGGAAGATTAGTTCCTCATTTACACCAAGTCCTGGATTCAGAGTCTTGTATTTTCACTGGCATCATTATCGCCTAAAGCAATGTAAGGTATTCAGCTCCCTCCACTGTTTAGGTGCTGGTGATGTCAATAGCTACGGTACTAGGAACAGGTCCTAACAGGTAGAACGTTTTTCAATTCACTTTAAAAATATTTGTTTGCAGTGTTGTTGTAGCCATGTTGGTCCCTGGATATGACAGTGATAAAGTGGGTTAGGTAGCCACTTTTATTGGCCCACTTCTGTTGGTGAAAGATGAGCTTTCGAGCCCATAGAGCTCTTCTTCAGATCAAGAAGACGACCTGAAGAAGAGCTCTGTGGAGCTCAAAAGCTCGCCTCTTATAATAATGTTTATATTATTGGACACCTGGTCCAAGGTGTCAATGGAAAAATTAAGATTTTCTAAATAAGATTATTGTTTTTAAATCCATGTATCATCACTGTTTCTGAAGTTATGAATATTGTCTATATACTAGTATCACAATTGTGTTTGTTCCTGGGGTGACACCCACAAGGTAGTTTACATCCAGTCTAGTCAGCACATTGTGAATGGACTATTTAAGTTTGATGGCCCATCAAGGACACTTAGCTCTCACAGTGGGCCTTAGAAGAAATTCATTCCACCCAGATGGCTCTTCCTGCAGATGCCTCAGCCTCCAAGAGGCCAATGGCTTCCGCCTGTGAGTCATCAAGTCATATAAGGATATGGATATGCTCATGTGACCCTGGACTCCATCTTGTCACAGTAACTTTCCACAGCCTGGGCTGTGAGCTTTGTTTGAAGTAGAAAGTTTCCAGGCATATGGCAAAGGGTATAAAAGACCCCTGGAATGACTCCATTTTGCCTCTTTCCTGCCCTGATTCTCTGGACTGTGGATTTACAACTAAAAGGAGCACATTGACCTGTGGATTGAGGACCTTCCAATCTTTTGGAAGTTATCAGAGAGACTTTCCAAGCCCACAGTCTAAAACATCACTGCTACTAAACCTGATCTAAGGACACAGAAGTGGATTAAGCTTTTGTGGGACCAGCCAGAGCAAGTGGGGACCCCTCCCCACTCCTTCTGCCTGCAATCCCACCTCCATTCCGCGCCTTCTGCCTGCGGCCCCACCCATGGCTCCACCCCATTCTGCTCCTTCTCCCCACAGTTCCGTCCCATTCGTCCCCCCACTGCAGCCTCGCAACCCATTTCATAGAATCATAGAATATCAGGGTTGCAAGGGACCTCAGGAGGTCATCTAGTCCAACCCGCTGCTCAAAGCGGGACCAATCCCCAACTAAATCATCCCAGCCAGGGCTTTGTCAAGCCTGACCTTAAAAATATCTAAGGAAGGAGATTCCACCACCTCCCTAGGTAACGCATTCCAGTGTTTCACCAGCCTCCTAGTGAAAAAGTTTTTCCTAATATCCAACCTAAACCTCCCCCACTGCAACTTGAGACAATTACTCCTTGTCCTGTCCTCTTCTACCACTGAGAACAGTCTAGATCCATCCTCTTTGGAACCCCCTTTCAGGTAGTTGAAAGCAGCTATCAAATCCCCCCTCATTCTTCTCTTCCGCAGACTAAACAATCCCAGTTCCCTCAGCCTCTCCTCATAAGTCATGTGTTCCAGTCCCCTGATCATTTTTGTTGCCCTCCACTGGACGTTTTCCAATTTTTCCACATCCTTCTTGTAGTGTGGGGCCCAAAACTGGACACAGTACTCCAGAGGAGGCCTCACCAATGTCGAATAGAGGGGAACGATCATGTCCCTCGATCTGCTGGCAATGCCCCTACTTATACATCCCAAAATGCCATTGGCCTTCTTGGCAACAGGAGCACACTGTTGACTCATATCCAGCTTCTTGTCCACTGTAACCCCTAGGTCCTTTTCTGCAGAACTGCTGCCTAGCCATTCGGTCCCTAGTCTGTAGCGGTGCATGGGATTCTTCTGTCCTAAGTGCAGGACTCTGCACTTGTCCTTGTTGAACCTCATCAGATTTCTTTTGACCCAATCCTCTAATTTGTCTAGGTCCCTCTGTATCCTATCCCTAGGATAGGATCCCTCCAGCGTATCTACCTCTCCTCCCAGTTTAGTGTCATCTGCAAACTTGCTGAGGGTGCAATCCCCACCATCCTCCAGATCATTTATGAAGATATTGAACAAAATCGGCCCAAGGACCAACCCTTGGGGCACTCCACTTGATACCGGCTGCCAACTAGACATGGAGCCATTGATCACTACCCATTGAGCCTGACAATCTAGCCAACTTTCTATCCACCTTATAGTCCATTCATCCAGCCCATACTTGTTTAACTTGCTGGCAAGAATACTGTGGGAGAGCGTGTCAAAAGCTTTGCTAAAGTCAAGGAACACGTCCACCGCTTTCCCCTCATCCACAGAGCCAGTTATCTCGTCATAGAAGGCAATTAGATTAGTCAGGCATGACTTGCCCTTGGTGAATCCATGTTGACTGTTCCTGATCACTTTCCTCTCCTCTAAGTGCTTCAGAATTGATTCCTTGAGGACCTGCTCCATGATTTTTCCAGGGACTGAGGTGAGGCTGACTGGCCTGTAGTTCCCAGGATCCTCCTTCTTCCCTTTTTTAAAAGATGGGCACTACATTAGCCTTTTTCCAGTCATCCGGGACTTCCCCCGATCGCCATGCGTTTTCAAAGATAATGGCCAATGGCTCTGCAATCACATCTGCCAACTCCTTTAGCACTCTCGGATGCAATGCATCCGGCCCCATGGACTTGTGCTCGTCCAGCTTTTCTAAATAGTCCCGAAACACTTCTTTCTCCACAGAGGGCTGGTCACCTCCTCCCCATGCTGTGCTGCCCAGTGCAGTAGTCTGGGAGCTGACCTTGTTTGTGAAGACAGAGGCAAAAAAAGCATTGAGTACATTAGCTTTTTCCACATCCTCTGTCACTCGGTTGCCTCCCTCATTCAGAAGGGGACCCACACTTTCCTTGACTTTCTTCTTGTTGCTAACATTTGCTCCTTTCTGCCCCCTCCACTGCGGCCCCAAGATCAGAGAAGCTCTGTTCCCCCCCTGCCAGGGCCGCAGCAGGGAGTGAGAACTCCCCCAGCTCTGAGGCCACAGCAGGGAGCTAGAGCTCCTCCAGTCCTGGGATTGCAGCTGAGGTCGGGGTGCTGGGACTTCCTGGTGAGCAGGGTCGAGGCGCCCATTTTTCCATGGCCCCGCAATTGGCCAGGGCCCCTGGCCACAGGCCCCTTTGGCCCAGTGGCTAACCTGCCACTTAAAGGAAAATGCAATTATTGTATGTATATGAGCTATACATATATGTATATATATATGGTTATTATATATTGTGACAGGGTCCAGCCAGATGGCTATAGAAGAGTGATCCTATTGGGATCCAGGAAGTGGGTGGCCATCAGTGGGGTGCCACCTGTGGCCGGGCAGATGGAATAGTCCAGGGGACCCTCGGAGGCGGGAGCAGAAGCAGCGGTTAGGGGGAGGGAGCATGGGGAAAGGGGGGCCAGGGTGAGGTCGCCCAGATCAAGGCCCACTGGCAGAGGGTCCGGAGTGCCTGGGGTGGAGGGTGGGCGGGGCGTGCCCTCTCTTAGGACCCGGTTGAGGTAAACCCGAGGAGCGGGTGGCAAATTGGCCCTCACCTCCTAAAGTACATGCCGGGGAGTACGAGGCCTGGAGAGCCCCACGCACTGAACAAGCATCAGGGGATCCAGCCAGTCTCCCCAGTCGTAGTCCAGGAGGTCTCCAACTCTTGTGACTTCTGCCAGGACCAACCTCTGGCACACCAAAGGGGACTCCGCCACCTGCACACGGAACTCGAGGTTGTGTAGCAGGAGCTCCGCGAGGAGATCTGCCCCCACGGTGGCCGCTACAGACCTGGTTGCTGAGAACAGTTTCCAGGTCCGGAGGAGGTCCTGGTAGAAGACCAGCAGCCCGGAGAGGTCTTACGGAAGACCTCTCGGACGGAGATGAAGGAGCTGCTGGTCATATCGGAGCCCTCGGAAGTGGCACAGGAAGGTGTGCACCAGTATGCTCCATGCTGGACTACCTGCACCATAAAGGAGCCTCTGCAGGGCCTGGAGGTGGAAGACATGGACCTGAGTGCATAGACACTTCAGGCCCTGCCCTCCCTCCTCCAGGGGTAGATGGAGAACCCAGTGCAGTCCTGACCAGAAGAACTCCAGAATAGATGTCCAGAGGTTGGCCAGGAAACCTGGGGCCGGGACCAGGGTGTTGAACTGGTACCAGAGCATGGACAGGATTAGTTGATTAAGCACCAGTGCGCTCCCTCGAAGGGAGAAGCATTGGAGAAGTCCTGTCCATTTCCGGGGCTGCTCTGTCACCCTGCCTTCCAAACCGTGCCAATTCTCCGGCAGAGACGGATGCGTGGCAGAAAGGTAAACACCGAGATAGAGCAGCGGACCCGTGCTCCACTGGATGGCCTGAAGTGCAGGTGGGAGGGAGCTCGCCTGCTACCCGTCCCCTACCACCGGGCCAGAGCTCTTGACCCAGTTGACCCGGGCGGAGGAGGCTGCCAAATAGATGGCCTGGAAATCCTCCACCTGTGCCAAGTCACCTGGGTTCTGGACCATGAGGAGCACATCGTCGGCGTACGCTGACAGGACCAGCCGCAGTTCGGGCTCTCGCAGCACCAACCCAGTCAACTTCCTATGGAGGAGACAGAGGAAGGGCTTGATCGCCAGAGCGTACAGCTGGCCCGAGAGGGGGCACCCCTGCCGTACTCGTCTGAAGCTGACCAGCTCGGTCAGGGTCCAGTTGAGCCTGACCAGACACTCTGCGGAGGTGTACAGCTCCTGGAGAAAACCCACAAACTGGGGTCCAAAGCCAAACGCTCACAGAGTGCTCAGGAGATACCCGTGGTCCACTCTGTCGAAAGCCTTCTCCTGATCCAGGGACAGGAGGGAGAACGACAGACCATTCCTACACCCTAGCTCCAAGAGGTCCCGGACCAGATACAGGTTGTCAAAGATGGTGCGGCCTGGGATGGTGTAGGTCTGGTCTGGGTGGACACGAGCAACAGCGAGATGGCTTTCGCTACGACTTTATAGTCTGTGCTGAGGAGCGAGATGGGACGCCAATTTCATAAATCGCGGAGGTCTCCCTTCTTTGGCAAGAAGGCGAGCACGGACCACCTGCATGAAAGAGGGAGGACCCCGCTCTGCAAGGACTCGGCCCAGATGGTGACTAGGTCTGGGCCGAGGATGTCCCAGAACTCGCGGTAGAACTCCACTGTCAGCCCGTCCATGCCTGGAGATTTATTGGTCAGCATACGGCGGAGGGCTTCTGAGAACTCGGCCAGAGTGAGAGGCAGCTCTAGCTGGTCTCGGTTGCCCACACTGACCGTAGGGAGTTCGTACCAGAGCACTCTGCAAGCGTTAGGATCGGTTGGATCCAGGGAGAAAAGGCCTGCGTAGGAGACCCTGGCCCTCCTGCACATCTCCGCCAGATCCGTGAGGGCAGTGCCATCCTCTGCCAAGAGGCAGGCGACGTGTTTCTTGGCCCCCCTCCTTTTCTCCAGGGCGTAGAAGAAGTGGGAGCCGCGATCCATCTCCCGAAGGAGATGGATGCGGGATCGAAGAAAGGCGCCCCGGGCGCGATGCTCTTCAAGGGCCCGGAGCTCCTCCCGCTTCTCCTGGCACGCTCTGCAGAGGGATGGATCCTCGGGGCTGGCAGCCAGACGCCTCTCCAGCTGTAAGACCTCCTGTTCCAACTGCTCTATCGCCACATCCCTCCATCGGCTGGCGCCCCGGGTATAGTCATGGCAGAAGAGCCGGGCGCACACCTTCCCCAGGTTCCACCACTGCTGCACCAAGGGAAAGGCACGCCGCTGCCCTTGCCAGGCCAGCCAGAACTCCCAGAAGGACTCCACAAAGCCCACATCCTCCAACAAGCTGTTGTTGAAATGCCAGTAGGCCAGCCCTGGCCTCTCTGTGCAGAGAGAGGCCGTCACGCTGGCTAAATGATGATCAGAGAACGGGGTCGGCCGGATGCTGGAGGAATGGGCCTGTGAAAGGTGGAAATGTGATGAATAGATGCAGTCCAACTGGGAGTGGCGCGACCGATGGGCCTCCACCTGGACAAAGTTGAATGCTGAGATGTTGTCTGGGTGGTGGTTGCGCCAGATGTCCACCAGGGAGTGATTTTTGACTATCTCCTGGAGGACGTCTGCGGTGGCCGGGCACTGCTCAGTCCCCAAGCGGTTCTGCTCCTCGAGGGTGTTGTTAAAGTCCCCGCCCAGGACCAGGCACTCGCAAGGATCCAAGGTGCCGAGGAAGGCGGACGCCTGCTGAAAAAAATGCAGTTGCTCTGGGCCTGATATCGGGGCATAGACGTTGACGAGATTGACCACGAGCCCCTCCATGCGGACCCGGAGGTGCAGCAGGTGACCCGGCACAGCCTTGGCAACTCCCAGCACCTCGGGCCGTAGGTCAGGGGAGAACAGGGTCGCCACTCCAGCCATACGAACTGTGAGATGGCTAAAGTAGACCGTCTCCCCATTCCAGCCACCAGCTATGTTCGGCGGCTGGATCTGTATGGGTTTCCTGCAGGAAAACCACAGAGTACCCCCCCTCCCGAAAGAAGAAGAGCACCTGGCTCCTGCGGAGACCCATCCTATAGCCCCAGGTGTTCAATGTTGCAAAGGTGATAGGTGCCATGAGGAGGGCTGGGGGGGATCCTAGTCGGCAGGGTCGCTCATAGCCTCCGTCGGGCCGCACCAGCAAACTGTGACCTACCCAGTAGGTGAGTAAGGAGTCACGGAAGAGGTGAACCTGCTGGTAGGCCGCGGTAGCCTGCTTCCTGGTCCTTTTACCCTCCCGCATGAGGGCCCTCACGGCCTGGAGGATTTGATGAAAATCCCCCCATCGCTGGAGAGCGAGCTGCACCTTATTACGGGAGCCACGGACATCTTCATGGAACTCCCGGAGCTCTTCTCACAGCGTATGGGGGGCTGGGGTCACTGGCCCCCAGCTATCCTCCGAAGGGGTCTCTGACACAACCTCATGGCCCACCGAGATGAGCAGACAAGGGGTGGACCCCCAACGTGGCGCCCGATGGGCTGACTCCACGCGCCCTACCTCAAACCCCGGCTTAGTAGGGGGCGGCGGAGGGAAGATAGCAGCCCCTGGTGGGTCGGGACAGGGAAATATGAAGACAGCTCCCTGGGGGCTATCCTCTGGGAACGAGGAGGTGACGGCCCCAGGGGTGGCAATGGCATCACTGGAGGTGGAGAGGATACGGAAGGGACTGGAATCAGGGGCAGGGCAGGGGTCAGGAGTAGGGGCAGGGCAGGGGTTAGGAGCAGGGGCGGGCAGGGGGGCAGAGGCAGGCTCCTGGGCCCCAGTAGCTGGGCTGCTGGGAGGTGGGCCCTCAGCAGGCTCAACGGCCTTCAGCGGAGTGCCACCTGTGGCCGGGCAGATGGAGGAGCCCAGGGGACCCTCGGAGGCAGGAGCAGAAGTAGTGGTTGGGGGAGGGAACATAGGGAAAGGGGGGGCCGGGATGAGGTTGTCCAGATCGAGTCCTGCTGGCAGAGGGTTTTCCTCCCCCTGGGTGACCGGGGTCAGACCTAGGGCCTCAATCTCCTTGTAGATGGAAGGGAGATCGCCTTCCACCACCCTAGGGTTCTCCCTGCCGGCACCCGAAGCGACGATCGCCTTGGGGCTCACAGGGGCTTCAGATGTTAACGGGGCAGGAGGGAATCCATCGGGGGCCTCTTAGGGAAGGAACTCCAGTGGAGGGGCGGTACTGCCCTCCGGTGCTGCCATGTCTTCCCCAGCCGGTACCGGTGGACAAATCCCACCTGGGGGCCAGGCAGAAGGCCTGGCATCGGTGCCCCCCCCTTCCTGGTCTTCCAGAGGGCTTCCGCATCGGTGGGAAGGAGCAGAACTTGAGCCTTCCGCTTGCCCCGCTTCCCCTGTACTAGGGCCCAGCCCTCCATGGCACTGTTTGGGGGCTGGCTAGCAGGGGTCGGGTGAGGGGCAGCGGCAATGGCTCAGGGCCTCGGGTAACGGTGGGGCAACATGAGGGACGGAAGATTCCTCCTGAGGGGGGTCCTCTCCTATGCCCGATGGTATCCCTGCCACACCCTCCTCCACAGGCCCCGCCAGATTGCAGGCAGTGGAGGTAGGGCTCTCCCGCTCATCTGGGCGTACTGGGGGAGGTGCCCCTTGGGTCCGAGCGGGAGCAGTGGTGGGCTGGGAAGGAGGAAGGGCGGCTCCGCGTGCTGGGCAGCCAGGGGCGACGGCCATGACGGGGCCAGCACCCTGCCGGGGCTCGGGGGTCCTGGATGCCCCTCCTTGCCAGGCCGGGGGCAGTCCCTCCGGACGTGCCCCATCACCTGGCAGAGATAGCATCGGGCCTTCCCCGTAGAATAATGCAATGGGCCCCCTGGTAGGGGACCAGGTAAGGACCCCCTTGAGCGCCTCTCCATCACGCGCCGCTGGCAGCAGTTTTAGCTGCACCTGCCGGCAGAGCGAGAGGATGTGATGGAGGGCGGGGTCTTTGCAGCCCAGTGGGAGAGGGCTAACAACAAAGATTGGTTCCCCAGGGTAGAGAGGGCGGGTAACAGGGCGGCATTGGGAAGGAAGGGCGGGACAGACGTCAGGACTATTTGGATGCCCAGGTCCTCTAGCGGCTCCAGGGGGGACGAACACCTCCCCCACTGCCAGGCCCTTCTCCACTGCCTCCTGGGCGGCAGCCTCCAATGCTAGGAAGAACACGACCTTTCCGTACATTTTGGAAGCTGCTACGATGGCCATGGGCCCCACCACCCTTGCCAACACCCACACATAGGTTTCTATGCGGGGTGAGGCAGGCACCAGGAGGCAACAGACGCCGTGCTTCCTGGTCAAGGTGGGGAAGGGGCCTCGGCTGCTAGAGATGGTAACAGAGGCGGTGGTCGGAGGAGATGATGTAGCGGCAAGCGGGGGGAACGCCGCCACCTGAGCGTACGCCCTGGGGCCCGGGGGAGGGGCACCCGCAGAGCTGGTGGAGGGAGCAGCGGGGAGGGACGCTGCGGCCAGTGGCAGGACCGTGGCAGTGGGGGCAGTCACTGCCATGGAGGGCCTGGTCTTTTTGGTGGGGCCCTTACACTTCTTCTTGCCCTGGCCTTTCCCGCTGGTGGGGGGGGGGCTCCCTCAGAATCGGAGGGGGCGAGGGACGTGGCAGCAGCAGAGGTCACCCCATTGCTCGCCGCTGCTGGTGCCACAGCGGTGGTGATAGCAGGTGGTTCAGCAGCGGCGGTTGAGGTAGAGGCTGGGGGGGAAGACCGGGGGGGGGCAGGTGGAGGAGGGGTGGTGGGGGCTGCCCAAGGGGTCCCACCCACCCACCCACCTCATTCCCTGTCATAATAAGGGGGGGGACAAACACCAGAGGAAAGTGGGGGGAAGGGGAACAGGTTGACCACTCCTCCCCGCTAAGCTGCAGGCAGGGGAGGAGGGTGCCAAAAGGTGTGTGTGTGTGTGTGTGTGTGGGGGGCTGGATGGGAGGGCTATCAAGGACTTGGCGGGGGGGGGGGGTTGGTCAGTCACCTACTCAGGGAGGGTTTCCGGCTCCTCTAGCTGCACAAGGGGAGGGGGGGATATAACAGCATCGGGGGGGGGGGATGCAGTGAGACAGGGGTTCAAACTAAAATGGGGAGGCGCACAAGAGCATAGGAGGGGGCATAGGTGCATGAGGGGAGGGGCTAATCAGGGCAAGGGGGGCCGCAGGAGGAGGGAGACACCCAGGCTGGGAGTGGGGCAGAAAAACCAAGGGGCTAGCTTCAGTACTGGGGCAGGGCAAACAAACAAACGCTGCAGAGGGAAAAGGGCAGGGCAGGCAAACAAAGTGGAGCTAGCAAGGGGCTGGGGCACAAAAGGGTGGGGAGCAAAGGGCTGCAAGGGGAGAGAAGGAGACTGTTGCAGGGGTGGGGTGGGTAGTCTGCGGGGTGGGGGCATGTGTGCTTGCAAAAAAGAGTCTGTTTAGGTTGGCTGCTGCTTCTGGCCCAAATGGTGGAAGTCGGGCATGGCAAGCCAAGCAAGCAGCTGAGTCCCAGAGGCAGGAACCGAGGCAGATGGTAAGCAGCAAGTGGGAGTGGTGGGGGTTGGGACACAGATGGATCGGTGGCAGGCTCCACGCCACACCACCAAAGTCCCCACAAACACAGTCAAAACCCCCACCACAAGAGCACAGTTCAAAAGATACTCAATCCTTGATGGCCCCCTCCACAGTGGTCTGCAGCGTCTCTGAGCTCTCCCCCAGCAGCAGACAGTCCTCTTCTTCTTCCTCCTTGTGGCTCCAGCAGCTTCTAGGCAGTAAACACTGCAGCAACAGCTCCAGCAACTCCAGGTGGCAGTCCAGTGGCCGGGCAGGCAGAAAGGACCCCTCACAGGTGGTGGTGGTGGTGTCCACAGGAGTAGCAATGGCTGGGGCAGGGGTCCCTCACTCCCCTCCTCCAGGGAGCGGGCCTGCAGTCCCCCAAGGAGCTGTAGCTGGAGCAGCAGCAACTGAGGATAGGGGGGTCCAAGAGCTGGCCAGCAACCAGGTAGCAGAGAAGGGCAGGGTGATGTCTGGCCCAGCCAGGGGAAGAACAGCAGCAGCAGCGAGAGCTCAGGGCCTAGCACCAGCAGCAGGAGCAACCCTCTCCCTCCTTCCTTCCTCCCTCCCTTCAGGCCCGAGGGCTACAGGAGAGTGATCAAAGGGAGAGATATTAGTCCCAGGTTAAGCAGGTCTTTTTTCCCTGGGTAAGGTAACAGGGGCAGTTTTTTTTGAAACAGAAAGGAAGTTGCTGGAACCAATTAAGGCAGGCCATTTAGGACACCTGGAGCCAATTAAGATGCTACCAGAATCAATTAGGACAGGCAGGCTAATCAGGGCACTTGGTTTTGGACCTCACTTCTGTTAGTGAGGTGCATGTGAGCAGCTGGGAGCAAGAGGCATGCAAGAAGCTGAGAGTGAGTAGGTGTACTGCTGGAAGACTGAGAATTACAAGCGTTATCAGACATCAGGAGGAAGGTCCGGTAATGAGGACAAAGAAGGTGTTGGGAGGAGGCCATGGGGAAGTAGCCCAGGGAGTTGTAGCTGTCATGCAGCTGTTACAGGAGACACTATAGACAGCTGCAATCCACAGGGCCCTGGGCTGAAACCTGGAGTAGAGGGTGGGCCCGGGTTTCCCCCATTCCCCCAACTCCCTATCTCATAAAAGAGGAGTTGACCAGGACTGTGGGTCCCACCTGAGGGGAAGGTCTCTGGCCTGTCCCCCAACCCATTAGGTGGGCCAGCAGAGACTGCGGGGATTGTTCTCCTCCTTTTCCCCATGCTGGCCAGTGATGAGGTTCACTGAGTGGATGGCAGGTTTGAGCCACTAGCAAAAGTGGCCAAACTGAGGGCTGCCGTGAATCTCTGAGGTGAGCAAATAAGCGCAGGACCCACCAAGACAGAGGAGGAACTTTGTCACAATATTTATAGATCTGTCTATATTATATATAGATATTATATGATCTATCTATATGTGTATATGATCATCTGCTTTTCTTTTATTAATAAACCTTTAGATTTTAGTTATTAAAGGATTCTCAGCAGCGTGATTATTGGGGAAGATCTGAGTTATATATATTGACCTGGTTATGTGACTGATCTCTGGAGATGGAAAGGACCCTATATTTAATAAAATTGGTTTTTGGTAACTACTGTACTTATCATAGAGTCTAGTGTCTGGGTGGTGAGATAAGGGCTGGGATGCCTAAGGAGACTGATTTCTGATTTCTTGTTAACCAGTGTGGTGAGACAGAAGTCTACTTTTGTTATTGGCGTGGTATAATCTTATGATAGAATAACCATCAGTTTGGGTGAGTCTGCCCTATTTCTCAGCAGTTTTTCTTGAATCTGTCAATCTCCACTTGACGCACTGAGGCACAGTGAGATAGGCATCACAGCAAAGGAGAATTTTTGAGGAGCGATTTGAAGAGGAACAGTGAGGTGTGTTGTGGATATTTATGGGGAGTTCTTCCCAAGCGTGAGAGGAGCATGAGAGAAAGCACACAGGTGCTTTTGAAAATTTAAATATTTGTGCGGTGGTAGCACCTAGGAGCCCCAATCATAGACCAGGACCCCATTGTGCTAGGTGCTGTACAAACATGGAACAAAAAAAAATCACAGTCCTGCCCCAAATAGCCAATTTGTTCCTCTTATGCTTAGAAGATTTTCATGGTATCACTGATGCCACTGTGCGGTACCAGTAAAAGCTGTCTTGTTAATGGTAGACATTTTATGTAACAACAGCATAATAAGTCTGCATAGTAAGAAGCAGTGTTCTTATATAGAGTATTGGCTGAACAAAGACCATTGCAGCTGGATTGAGTCTGATATGCAAATGAAATCCTTTAGTGCCCAGCATTAAGAAAGTTAACAAACTGCTATGTAGAATTTGTTTGATTTATATTTTTTGTAATATTCTTTAGCTTTTGAATGTGAATCAGAAAATCAATAATCAGAAAACCAATTGCTTACAACACAAGCAAAATAGAAATAGTGTGTGTGTGTTGTGGGGTCATGAAAAGGAAAGAAAAATCAATGGCTCTGAATTCCTAGTGACTTCATGGGAGGTTACCCTGAGTAGGAACGGAGCATATGTGCTGAACAGAGCCAGTAGACAGAGAAATGAGGAAGAATAAAGAAAAAGTTAGTGTGTGTGTGTGTGTGTGTGTGTGTAAAGCACAAATAAAACTTGAAACTCCAGAACAGATTTATTTATCTAAAAATGTTGCTCGTTTGGAGAGCCTCGTGAGATACACATCTTGTTTTCATGAGGCTCCCAGCTGTACTTGTAAAAAGGAAAATTATGTATATAGCTATAAAATAAGGAAAGGAATATTCTTGACAAAACAAAGCCTCAGGCAGGATGCATTGTTGGAAGAAACACCCCTGGTGAGACCATAAGAAGTGCAATCATTAGGAATATATACATCTGATAAGGAGACCACATTGCTTGGGGGGATGGAACACAAGCTTCAGTAACAAGCAATCAAAGAGTAACCATGGCAAGAATTGTAAAATAAAGCCACAATGACTTTTATTGGGGGAAAAGGAACTAACCGCAATGGGTTTTGTCACAGATATCTTGGCCATGACCTAGAGCCTAAGGCTACCATCCTGCAAACACAACGCATGGGGATAACGTCACTCACAAGCTAAAAGTTGTTGGTTAGGATCGGGGCTTTAGGCTGTAAGTTTGTCCCTGCCAGTGACAAAAATCTATGATGTTACATACACGAGTAGATTGAGTAGTCTCACTAAATGCAATGGGACTAATCAAACATATACGTCTTTGCAGGACTGGGGATAAAGACATAAACTGTATAAACTTATTTTTACAAAACTGGAATGTTAGGTAAGTTTTGACCTCTCAATGCCCCTTCATGATGTAGTCACATTTCTAGCATAAACAGTGACAACATTTGAAAACTTAGCCCCATACAAATTTACCAAGGATAAAATTTAACTTACAAGATTTTGCCTTGGAAGAGAAGCTTTTACTTAGATAGTTTATCACCATTGAAACAAGAAAGTGGAGGGCTGTGTTAAGAAATGAACCCTACTTATAGTTCTCGATTCTGAAATGCTACAGGCCATTATTCCATGTCATAGACTGACACCGATAGGTATTGTAGATCAAAATGGCGGAGGGAGTTTCTTTTACAAAAGTGGTTATTGAATCTTCTCTATGATTTGTTTCCAATGAACATTTCATAAGGCTTCGGAGTATCTGGGCTTAAGTTGCTCTTAGGTAACAGCTGCATTTCACAATACTGTAGAATGGCTCCAAAAGAACCATTTTGGTTTATCTGTACAGTTACCAGCATTTTAAAAAACCTATTGATGTGATAAATCATAATGACTCAGAGTGAGGATTATGGTCTATCAAGGAAATAGTATATTATTATAGCAAATATTATATTGTATTTACTGTAAAGAATTTTTATGACATATTCCTGGAAGTTTTATTCATCTGTGCTATATTAGTTCAGCCAGGCATTCAGTGCATGGAAGGAGCGAATTAGATTTCCATTTTCTGAATGTAAAGTGGAGCTGTACAAATTAAGGCCAAACTCAGTCCTGTGGCAAGAGGGTTCTCAGTGCAGGATGGAGGCCAAAGAGTTCTATCCTGCAAAAATTTAGGTTTAGTCTTAACTTTACACACATGTGCAGTCCCAGTGAAATTAAGCACATGCAGAAGTGTTTGCAGGATTGGGGCTTACAGATAGACCTATTTTATTTTTGGTAACAGATTTTTCTTGATGAAATATTGTTTCAGTGATGGGTAGAGAGACACTGAGATCTCAACAATTAAAAAAAGAAAGGAAATGGTGCTGATATTAAAGGAAACTTTACCATGAATTTCATTGAGGTGGAGAATAAAGGCATAGCTATGGATAATAAATAAGGCTACATTTTAGTCATGGAAATTTTTAGTAAAAGTTACGGACAGGTCATGGGCAGTAAACAAAAATTCATGGCTTGTGACCTGTCCATGACTTGTATTATATACTGCTGACTAAATCTTGGGTGCTCTAGGGAAGGGGGTGGCCCTGGGGGCACTGTGCGTGCTCTAGGGTAGGGGATCGCCCAGTAGCACCATGGGTTCTCTGAGGGGCTGGCAGCAGCGTGCAGTTCGGGAACCCCACTGCTGCTGCGGGGTGTGGGGGGGAGGGCGCGACGCGGCACACAGTCCGGGACTCCACCGCTGCTGGAGAAGGGGGGCAGGCAGGCGGGGGGGGGGGAGAAACATGGCGGCCCCAAGACCCCCACTGGCGCTGGAGGGGTGGGGGCAAGATGGCAGTGCATGGCCCAAAACCCACGTTGATGCTGGGGGTGGGGTTAGAATTTAGAATTGTTTAGAATTGGTAGTTAGCACATATTCTAAGGGACCATCCAAGGTGAAGTGATGTTGGATCATATTAAAGAAGTTCTGTATTAAAATCACAAATGAGTTTGATTCCCCATAGTTTAAATTCCAGGGTATTACTAATTAAGAGGTCTCTTGGTTTTTGGTACTGTTTCTCTCCCTCTATGTGTGAAACATGCAAGCTGCTAATTGTGTTAGTACATTCTAAGACAGAGTCTGTTCTCAAAGCAATTCTTTGTAACAACAATTACTCACACAGAGAGAGACTCAAAGCAATACTCTGTAACAACAGAAACAGCACCCAGAGACTCCCCGCCCTTTTGTTGCTTTCATCTTGCTTTGTTAACAATTGTGATTAAAATAGAGATAGAGGATGTATGTCGATGGATGCTTGGTGTGGATAATAACTGAATGATCAGGGAGGTGTCAGCCTAAGAATCCTTCATCGGCTGAAGAAGGCGTCAAGTGGAAATAACCAGAGGACCCCCGGAGGGCAGACTGGAATCCACCCAACAGCCTCAAGAATGGGAGAACCAAAGAACAAGATAACATCTGGCAGCACGGAGCCGTCAGGAATGTGCCATCTGCTGATTGATTCAGCAACAGCATGATGAAGCAATTCCCACAGACTGGCCTAGGAAGAAATTCCTATAAAAAGAGACTCTAAAAAGTGAGAACTTTGGGGTCTGATTCTGCAAAGCAACTTCCAGGAGCATCAGATGAGCATCTGACAAGGCCCTGCTCCCTCCTCATGTCCAGGCCACCTGGCCAGTGGCTTGGCATGAGCAACTCTAAGGCTGGTAACTATGATAACAACCTTGCAGAACCTGTGTGTGTGAATGTGTGTGTGAATGTGTGAATAAATGAGAGATTGAATGGAATGTTATAGCTATAACTAACCGCTTACTATGATTCTTTCTGTATTCACAATAAATGTGGCATTTTGCTTTTTCCCCTTTAATAAGATCCTGCTGGTTTTTATTTTATTGGTATAGCATTTTGGTGGAGAATTGCGAAAGGGAGAATACTGGTAAAAAACCTCAGTTATTGTAAATATTGGTGTGCACACCGCCAGCTCTATTGAACTAGGCATTTGTATTGGGTTAACCAGACCTGCTGGCCTCCGGGAAGGTAGCAGGGGAAAAACACATAGATTAAACTACGATTATTAAACCTAAGTCCTATTGCTCACTGAGGTATCAGGGGCAGCAAGAAGGCCTAAGGGCCAGGCTAAGCTACTCGCTGGAATAAGGAGTAGCAGGTTCAGAGAATCTAGTCTGTGTCACTTGCTGACCTGTACCAGGTGTGACGAGGAAATCTGATAAGCTATGATTTCAGAATCTAGGCTGTGTCACTTGCTAAGTAATACCAGGAGTGACAAAGAGATTGAAATATCCGTGTTAAGATGTTTAAAAGAAAACAGGGTAAGCCAGTACCAGAGGGAGGAATGGAGTCAGAAGGAACTCCAACCTCACCTTTTGTTAAAAAAAATTACACCTTTTAAACAAATCCTTCAAAAATGTAGTCACAGTCCTTGGACTAAACAAGCCCTAGCTGATGTCTGCACTATTTTGGACCTAGAGGATAGATTGGCTCAGTATATCCTCATATACAAACCTTCTAGTGCTGCAAAAAGAGATGCAGCAGCAATTTGGTTGTTGTGGGAGGCATGTAAGGATTCTTACCTCCGCTTGTCTTCATGTAAAGAGGAAAAGGCACAAACGGAAAAGTGAGCAGACACTTGGAAGGTGCTGGCTACAAATATCCAAAGTCAGCTGAAAATAGTGAAAGAGGCACTCCAGGAATGCAAAAAGAGAGAGAGATTCCTGGCAGATCAAGCTAAAGCCTCTGAGAAAATTGAAAGAGAGAATCATGCGCTCCAAGGTATGGTAAAGAAATTAACCTTGAAGCAGGGCAGAGCACCTGCAAATCATAGTCGTTGTGAATCACTAATTAAGAATCTGAGACAAAAATTGGGCTTTACCTCTAAACAGGTAGCAGCCATTACAGCAGGTGAAGGGGGAGAAGGTCCTATGTAGGGCACCCCCAGGCATAATTACAAAGAGAGAAAAGAGTGAAAAAGTTAAATTAACTTTTATTAATTAACAGCCCCTGTAGGGGCTGGAGGGAATTAAGCAGCTAAACTTTGTGAAAATGTTAAAAAGGAAAAGTGTTAGAGAAAGAGCATTCTTGGTTTCTTTGCAGCCATTCTGAAGGAAAAATGGGCCCTTTTCCAAAGGAATGTCTGTAAATTAGCCAGGCAAAAATAAACTATCTGATTAAAATCATTTGGACAATTTAGTCAGATTTGCTAAAAGAACATAAGGGGGTTCTATTGGAACTTAACTCCCTCAAATGTATTTTTTGGAATGTAAGATGTAAAAAACAGAGCAGTGTGGAAGGGATGTTAAGGAAAAGAAAATGTGTATGTATCTATCTGTGTGTGTGTAAATATGTAAAGTTCTAAGGACCAATTGGTTTTGTTTTTGTTTTAAATAATGCCACTAAAAATCCATTTGACTCTTTAATTCAAAGTTGCAAAACTGACAGACCTTTTTGCTAGACACAGGTAATTAGTAAAAAGAAAAGGAGTACTTGTGGCACCTTAGAGACTAACAAATTTATTTGAGCATAAGCTTTCGACATTACACAAAGTAAAACTATTTCCCCATATTTATCTCTTTCCCCCCCCACTGTACCTCAGACGTTCTTGTCAACTGCTGGAAATGGCCCAACTTGATTATCACTACAAAAGGTTCCCCTCCTCCCCCCCACCCCCTTCTCCTGCTGGTAATAGCTCACCTTAAGTGAAAAGAAAAGGAGTACTTGTGGCACCTTAGAGACTAACCAATTTATTTGAGCATAAGCTTTCGTGAGCTACAGCTCACTTCATCGGATGCATACTGGATACAGTATGCATCCGATGAAGTGAGCTGTAGCTCATGAAAGCTTATGCTCAAATAAATTTGTTAGTTTCTAAGGTGCCACAAGTACTCCTTTTCTTTTTGCGAATACAGACTAAGCCCTGGTCTACACTAGGACTTTAGGTCGAATTTAGCAGCATTAAATCGATGTAAACCTGCACCCGTCCACACGATGAAGCCCTTTATTTCGACTTAATGGGCTCTTAAAATCGATTTCCTTACTCCACCCCTGACAAGTGGATTAGCGCTTAAATCGGCCTTGGCAGGTACTGTGGGAATTTGGGGTACTGTGGACACAATTCGACGGTATTGGCCTCCGGGAGCTATCCCAGAGTGCTCCATTTTGACCGCTCTGGACAGCACTCTCAACTCAGATGCACTGGCCAGGTAGACAGGAAAAGAACCGCGAACTTTTGAATCTCATTTCCTGTTTGGCCAGCGTGGCAAGCTGCAGGTGACCATGCAGAGCTCATCAGCAGAGGTGACCATGATGGAGTCCCAGAATCGCAAAAGAGCTCCAGCATGGACCGAACAGGAGGTACGGGATCTGATCGCTGTATGGGGAGAGGAATCCATGCTATCAGAACTCCGTTCCAGTTTTTGAAATGCCAAAACCTTTGTCAAAATCTCCCAGGGCATGAAGGACAGAGGCCATAACAGGGACCCGAAGCAGTGCCGCGTGAAACTGAAGGAGCTGAGGCAAGCCTACCAGAAAACCAGAGAGGCGAACGGCCGCTCCAGGTCAGAGCCCCAAACATGCCGCTTCTATGATGAGCTGCATGCCATTTTAGGGGGTTCAGCCACCACTACCCCAGCCGTGTTGTTTGACTCCTTCAATGGAGATGGAGGCAATACGGAAGCAGGTTTTGGGGACGAAGAAGATGATGATGATGACGAGGTTGTAGATAGCTCACAGCAAGCAAGCGGAGAAACCGGTTTTCCCGACAGCCAGGAACTGTTTCTCACCCTGGACCTGGAGCCAGTACCCCCTGAACCCACCCAAGGCTGCCTCCTGGACCCAGCAGGCGGAGAAGGGACCTCCGGTGAGTGTACCTTTTAAAATACTATACATGGTTTAAAAGCAAGCATGTGAAAGGATTACTTTGCCCTGGCATTCACGGCTCTCCTGGATATACTCCCAAAGCCTTTGCAAAAGGTTTCTGGGGAGGGCAGACTTATTGCGTCCTTCATGGTAGGACACTTTACCACTCCAGGCCAGTAACACGTACTCGGGAATCATTGTACAACAAAGCATTGCAGTGTATGTTTGCTGGCGTTCAAGCAACATCCGTTCTTTATCTCTCTGTGTTATCCTCAGGAGAGTGAGATATAATCCATGGTCACCTGGTTGAAATAGGGTGCTTTTCTTCAGGGGACACTCAGAGGAGCCCGTTCCTGCTGGGCTGTTTGCCTGCGGCTGAACAGAAATGTTCCCCGCTGTTAGCCACGGGGAGGGGGGAGGGTTGAGGGGGTAGCCACGCGGTGGGGGGAGGCAAAATGCGACCTTGTAACGAAAGCACATGTGCTATGTATGTAATGTTAACAGCAAGGTTTACCCTGAAAGAGTGTAGCCAGTGTTTTATAAAATGTGTCTTTTTAAATACCGCTGTCCCTTTTTTTTCCTCCACCAGCTGCATGTGTTTCAATGATCACAGGATCTTCTCCTTCCCAGAGGCTAGTGAAGATTAGAAAGAAAAAAAAAAAACGCACTCGAGATGAAATGTTCTCCGAGCTCATGCTGTCCTCCCACACTGACAGAGCACAGATGAATGCGTGGAGGCAAATAATGTCAGACTGCAGGAAAGCACAAAATGACCAGGAGGAGAGGTGGCGGGCTGAAGAGAGTAAGTGGCGGGCTGAAGAGAGGGCTGAAGCTCGAATGTGGCGGCAGCGTGATGAGAGGAGGCAGGATTCAATGCTGAGGCTGCTGGAGGACCAAACCAGTATGCTCCAGTGTATGTTTGAGCTGCAGCAAAGGCAGCTGGAGCACAGACTGCCACTACAGCCCCTGTGTAACCAACCGCCCTCCTCCCCAAGTTCCATAGCCTCCACACCCAGACGCCCAAGAACGCGGTGGGGGGGCCTCTGGCCAACCAGCCACTCCACCACAGAGGATTGCCCAAAAAAAAGAAGGCTGTCATTCAATAAATTTTAAAGTTGTAAACTTTTAAAGTGCTGTGTGGCATTTTCCTTCCCTCCTCCACCACCCCTCCTGGGCTACCTTGGTAGTCATCCCCCTATTTGTGTGATGAATGAATAAAGAATGCATGAATGTGAAGCAACAATGACTTTATTGCCTCTGCAAGCGGTGATCGAAGGGAGGAGGGGAGGGTGGTTAGCTTACAGGGAAGTAGAGTGAACCAAGGGGTGGGGGGTTTCATCAAGGAGAAACAAACAGAACTTTCACACCGTAGCCTGGCCAGTCATGAAACTGGTTTTCAAAGCCTCTCTGATGCGTACCGCGCCCTCCTGTGCTCTTCTAACCGCCCTGGTGTCTAGCTGCGCGTAACCAGCAGCCAGGCGATTTGCCTCAACCTCCCACCCCGCCATAAACGTCTCCCCCTTCCTCTCACAGATATTGTGGAGCAAACAGCAAGCAGTAATAACAGTGGGAATATTGGTTTCGCTGAGGTCTAAGCGAGTCAGTAAACTGCGCCAGCGCGCCTTTAAACGTCCAAATGCACATTCTACCACCATTCTGCACTTGCTCAGCCTGTAGTTGAACAGCTCCTGACTACTGTCCAGGCTGCCTGTGTACGGCTTCATGAGCCATGGCATTAAGGGGTAGGCTAGGTCCCCAAGGATACATATAGGCATTTCAACATCACCAACAGTTATTTTCTGGTCTGGGAATAAAGTCCCTTCTTGAAGCTTTTGAAACAGACCAGAGTTCCTGAAGATGCGAGCGTCATGTACCTTTCCTGGCCATCCCACGTTGATGTTGGTGAAACGTCCCTTGTGATCCACCAGAGCTTGCAGCACTATTGAAAAGTACCCCTTGCGGTTTATGTACTCGCCGGCTTGGTGCTCCGGTGCCAAGATAGGGATATGGGTTCCGTCTATGGCCCCACCACAGTTAGGGAATCCCCTTGCAGCAAAGCCATCCACTATGACCTGCACATTTCCCAGGGTCACTACCCTTGATATCAGCAGATCTTTGATTGCGTGGGCTACTTGCATCACAGCAGCCCCCACAGTAGATTTGCCCACTCCAAATTGATTCCCAACTGACCGGTAGCTGTCTGGCGTTGCAAGCTTCCACAGGGCTATCGCCACTCGCTTCTCAACTGTGAGGGCTGCTCTCATCTTGGTATTCATGCGCTTCAGGGCAGGGGAAAGCAAGTCACAAAGTTCCATGAAAGTGCCCTTACGCATGCAAAAGTTTCGCAGCCACTGGGAATCGTCCCAGACCTGCAACACTATGCGGTCCCACCAGTCTGTGCTTGTTTCCCGAGCCCAGAATCGGCATTCCACAGCATGAACCTGCCCCATTAGCACCATGATGCATGCATTGGCACGTCCCATGCTTTCAGAGAAATCTGTGTCCATGTCCTGATCACTCACGTGACCGCGCTGACGTCGCCTCCTCGCCCGGTAGCGCTTTGCCAGGTTCTGGTGCTGCGTATACTGCTGGATAATGCGTGTGGTGTTTAATGTGCTCCTAATTGCCAAAGTGAGCTGAGCGGACTCCATGCTTGCCTTGGTATGGCGTCCGTACAGAAAAAAGGCGCGGAATGATTGTCTGCCGTTGATCTGACGGAGGGAGGGGCAACTGACGACACGGCTTACAGGGTTGGCTTCAGGGGGCTAAAATCAACAAAGGGGGTGGCTTTACATCAAGGAGTAGTTCAGGCAGGACTTCACGGAGGGTTCCAATAAGAAATGGTGCACCTAAGTTATTGTTCTTATTGGAACGAGGAGGTTAGCCTGGCCTCTGATTGATACATGGCTAGATTTACCTCGCTGCACCTTCTCTGTGAGTGACTGCAGTGTGACCTAGAGGAATGAGTCCCCTAGACAGGGGAGGAGGCAAATGAGTACAAAACAAATCTGGTCTATTTCTTGTTTTGATCCACTCCATCTATCTTTTACATCTTTGGCTGGCAGCAGACGGTGCAGAAGGACTGCAAGCCATCCACATCTCATGGTTGCTCGGCAGAAGATGGTACAGTACGACTGCTAGCCATCCTCATCTCTTGCCTGCCTGGCAGAAGATGGTGCAATATGACTGCTAGCCATCCTCATCTCTTGCCTGCCCGGCAGAAGATGGTACAATACGATTGCTAGCCATCGTCATCTCTTGCCTGCCCGGCAGAAGATGGTACAATACGACTGCTAGCAATCCGTATTGCCTGCCTGCTCACCATTAGACGGTTCAATAGGACTGACTGCAGGACTAAAGAGAATGACCTGGTCAAGTCACCAAAAATTTAGTCCCTGCGCCCATGTCTGCCCAGGCGCTCCCAGCCGACGTGGCCAGGAGCACCTCGGACATGACGAGGACGGCTGTCAGTCATACTGCACCGTCTGCTGCCAGAAGGCAATGGGTTGCTGCTACTGTGTAGCAATGCCGTACCGCGTCTGCCAGCACCCAGGAGACATACGGTGACGGTTACCTGAGCGGGCTCCATGCTTGCGGTGGTATGGCGTCCGCACAGGTAACTCAGGAAAAAAGGCGTGAAATGATTGTCTGCCCTTGCCTTCACGGAGGGAGGGAGGGAACGGGGGCCGGACAATATGTACCCAGAACCACCCGCGACAATGTTTTAGCCCAATCAGAGTGCTCCATTGTGACTGCTCTGGACAGCACTCTCAACTCAGATGCACGATTGTTTGCCGTTGCTCTGACGCAGGGAGGGGCGACTGAGGACATGGCTTACAGGGTTGACTTCACGGAGGGTTCCAATAAGAAATGGTGCACCTAAGTTATTGTTCTTATTGGAACAAGGAGGTTAGCCTGGCCTCTGATTGATACATGGCTAGATCTACCTCGCTGCACCTTCTCTGTGAGTGACTGCAGTGTGACCTAGAGGAATGAGTCCCCTAGACAGGGGAGGAGGCAAATGAGTACAAAACAAATCTGGTCTATTTCTTGTTTTGATCCACTCCATCTACCTTTTACATCTTTGGCTGGCAGCAGACGGTGCAGAAGGACTGCATGCCATCCACATCTCATGGCTGCTCGGCAGAAGACGGTGCAATAGGACTGCTAGCAATCCATATTGCCTGCCTGCTCACCATAAGACGGTTCAATAGGACTGACTGCCGGACTTAAGAGAATGACCTGGTCAAGTCACTAAAAATTTAGTCCCTGCGCCCATGTCTGCCCAGGCGCTCCTGATCGACCTCACACAGGCGACCAGGAACACCTCGGACATGACGAGGACGGCTACCAGTCGTACTGTACCGTCTGCTGCCAGAAGGCAATGGGTTGCTGCTACTGTGTAGCAATGCAGTACCGCGTCTGCCAGCACCCAGGAGACATACGGTGACGGTTACCTGAGGGGGCTCCATGCTTGCGGTGGTATGGCGTCCGCACAGGTAACTCAGGAAAAAAGGCACGAAACGATTGTCTGCCCTTGCTTTCACGGAGGGAGGGAGGGAGGGAAGGGGGGACTGACGATATGTACCCAGAACCACCCGCGACAATGTTTCAGCCCCATCAGGCATTGGGATCTCAACCCAGAATTCCAATGGGCAGCGGAGACTGCGGGAACTGTGGGATAGCTACCCACAGTGCAACGCTCCGGAAGTCGACTCTAGCCTCGGTACTGTGGAAGCACTCCGCCGAGTTAATGCACTTAATGCACTTCTGTGGGGACACACACACTCGAATATATAAAACCGATTTCTAAAAAACCGACTTCTATAAATTCGACCTTATTCCGTAGTGTAGACATACCCTAACACGGCTGCTACTCTGAAACAGGTAAATAGTGTTGTTTGGCTTTGGGATTTGGGATTTGGCATTTAACCCTTAAAAGGTAACTCAATGCTCTACAAAATTTAAAATATTTTTAAGTTGTGGCTGCAGCAGGGCAGTCAAAATCAGGAGAATAGAAAAAAAAAATTCTGGATTCTTTTTGTTTGTTTGTTTGTTTTGGTTTGTGTTTGTTTGTTTGTTTTTGTAACAAAATAGCAGATGAGAGCTGTAGTAAATAAATAAATAATAAGAAATTAAAAAAGACAGTGCCCCTCTGAAGCAACAGCAGGGGTGAGGTGCACGAAACAAAAAGAAGCAATGTTAGAAACACTGAGCCTTAAAATGGCTCTGAGTAATCAGACTGTCGCTTTGATAAAGGTACATGAAAACTCTGTAAGCAAAAAAAGAAATAGTTACGCCTTATGTAAAAATGGATATGGATAATGTTATAGAAGTTAAACTATGGAAGGAATGTGCATTTGCCCCAGAACATGTGCAGGGTATATTGTAGAAGGGGCAAAAGAAATGCAAACATGCCATGCTACTTAATTAAAATGCTATTAGAGCTCCAAAGGGAGCCACAATAGGTTGGGTTTTCTTTTTCAGATTGCTGTGTGTTTTGGAAGCAGAAGTTAAAAGTAATCAAAACTCTGGTGAAAGTTGATTGTGTCCCTTTTGAGCAGGAGAGTGGGGTGGGGGAAAGTATTTTTTCATGCTCTGTGTGTATAAAAGATCTTCTACACTTTCCACAGTATGCATCTGATGAAGTGAGCTGTAGCTCACGAAAGCTCATGCTCAAATAAATTGGTTAATCTCTAAGGTGCCACAAGTACTCCTTTTCTTTTTGCGAATACAGACTAACACGGCTGTTACTCTGAAACCTTTTAAGATAGAGTCTCTAAGCTGCTAATGGCTTTAAATCCAAAAGCAGGAGTGTATGTGAAAATGCAAATTACTTAAATGATAAGGAAGGAAAGAAGTAGCAGCACAAAGGAGCTGCAGATAAAGGACATACCTGGTCAGCAAACAAATTGTCTAAATAAAATGCATGGTATAACAAGATAATTTTAATAAATTTAATAAGTACCCCTGTAACAATGTATAGCGTGTATGATTTTTGGAAAAATCCTTTAAGGTCATATGGTAATGGTGCTTCTCAGCTATTACCTGTAAATAAACTTAAAGCTTAACACAGCAGGAAAAACATTATAAACTTGGTCTGCTGTATAAGAAGGGAAACTGAGGTACCCCACCTCAGGGATTTAATGACTAAACAGTGGGATAATTTCCCCATAACCCTTAAAAGATAGAAGCCATTGAACAAAAACAGGAAAATATGGGGGTAATTCCTCTGTTTTGCCTGCAATCAGCAAGGGTATTTGTAAAAGAAATATTTTAAGCAATAATCTGCCACCCCAAAAAGGGGTAGAAGCATGTTCTTCTGTCTTTCAGAAAATCAGGAAAAGCTGATGCCAGCTGAAGAGCAACCCAATACCATGAATCTATGTTTTGTCTTGTCTTGTTGCTAGCACTGTTGTGTGTTTAAAAAAAAAAATACTGCAGACCTGCAGGTAATTAAAAATAAATTAAGCTCTCTGTCCCAGCTACAGGACAGCCTGATACAAAAACAAGTACATTCCAATGTAGACTTGGTCCAAATTGGTCTGGGTAACCTAAAAGCCCGATGGAATCTTTGGCAATGGCCTAATACTACCACATGGCTTATGCATAAGAAAAAATTTAGAAATAGGAAACTACACAGCCATAGCTATGGGATGCACTGAAATGCAGATACTTGCCCTAGCTACTTTGGAACATGAAATGTTCTGGGTCATATTGGGAAATATTAAGGGTTTGATGCATTTGTTAAAACAAAGACATCATTGTTTGACACTTATCAAGATGAATGGATGCAATATGTTTCCAGAATTGTAAAACCAGACTTGTAAATGGGAGAAATTGTTGTCAAAATTGCACACCAACAGTCCCTGGAGGCAAAGGTATTGAAGGTTAACCCACTCCCCATATTACACCTGGGATCCTTCTGGCTACCCTGGACCTCGAGCCAGTGGGCTGGGGAGGGAGGGAAGCTATTGGACACTAGAGGTTGTACTGAATGGACTCCTTAAAAGTGGGTGTGCCTCACCTTGCCTGTTGCCCCAGAACCTTGTAGTAAAGATACATCACTAGGATCATGTATGTGGGAAGAATAGGAATCACAAACTCAAATTGCCTCACAGTACCTTCTCTTGAATAGGCTACATAGAAAGTGACACTGATGATTATAAATCTTAGTGTCAAAAGGGGGATTATGTTGGATCATATTAAAGAAGTTCTGTATTAAAATCACAAATGAGTTTGATCCCCCATAGTTTAAATTCCAGAGTATTACTAATTAAGAGGTCTCTTGGTTTTTGGTACTGTTTCTCCCCCTCTGTGTGAAACTTGCAAGCTGCTAATTGTGTTAGTACATTCTAAGACAGAGTCTGTTCTCAAAGCAATTCTTTGTAACAACAACTACTCGCACAGAGAGAGACTCAAAGCAATACTCTGTAACAACAGAAACAGCACCCAGAGACTCCCTGCCCTTTTGTTGTATTCATCTTGCTTTGTTAACAATTGTGATTAAAATAGAGATAGAGGATGTATGTCGATGGATGCTTGGTGTGGATAATAACTGAATGATCAGGGATGTGCCAGCCTAAGAATCCAGTGTCCATCGGCTGAAGAAGGTGTCAAGTGGAAATAACCAGAGGACCCCCGGAGGGCAGACTGGAATCCACCCAACAGCCTCAAGAATGGGAGAACCAAAGAACAAGATAACATCTGGTAGCACGGAGCCGTCAGGAATGTGCCATCTGCTGATTAATTCAGCAACAGCATGATGAAGCAATTCACATAGACTGGCATAGGAAGAAATTCCTAAAAACATGGACTCTAGAACGCGAGAACTTTGGGGTCTGATTCTGCAAACCAACTTCCAGGAGCATCAGATGAGCATCTGACAAGGCCCTGCTCCCTCCTTATGTCCAGGCCACCGGGCCAGTGGCTTGGCATGAGCAACTCTAAGGCTGGTAACTATGATAACAACCTTGCAGAACCTGTGTTTGTGTGTATGAATGAATATGTGAATAAATATGAAATTGAATGGAATGTTATAGCTATAACTAACTGCTTACCATGATTCTTTCTGTATTCACAATAAATGTGGCATTTTGCTTTTTCCCCTTTAATAAGATCCTGCTGGTTTTTATTTTATTGGTATAACATTTACCCATTAACACCCCGGTAGTCATCGGGAAAAAAAAAAGTGTGTGTATGTGTGTGTGTGGGGAATTAGTGGGATACAGATTGTTGTAATGAGCCATAAATCCAGTGTCTTTATTAAGACCATGCTTTTTTAGTGTCTAGCAAAGTTATGAATTTTAGATCCCAGGTTTGTCTTTTGAAAGTGTTGTGGAGGTTGCTTTTGAAGATGAACACTGATAGGTCAGCCATAGAGTGATTGCTCTGTGAAAAGTGTTCACTCACAAGTGATAGGGTGTTTTTCATCTTTTAACATTTTTCTGTGTGGGTTCATTTGAGAACATAGTGGTTGTCTGGTTTCATCCACATAGTTGTTGTTCAGGCATATAGATGAGGTGCACCACATGTTGTGATAGGCATGTGTGGGACCCATGGATCTTGAAATGGGTATTGTGGAGGGTGTTGATCAAAGTGGAGATATGTCTGCAGGTTTTGCATCTGTTGTTCTAACAGGGCCTGTGCCACTTTGAGTTGGTGTGTCCTGGTCTGTGTGGAGCTTGTTTTTGATGATTGAAGAGGTTGGGGGTTGTTTGAAGGCCAGAAGAGGGGTTCAGGAAAGACTTCTTTCAGGATGGGGTCCTCTTCAAGTATGGGCTGCAGTTGTTTGATGATATCCTGTAGCAAGGCGAGACTCATTCGGCAGCACCTCCTGCTGGTCGTCCTGGGAATTAGCTCTCCAGCCTCCGGAGCGCCCTCTGCAGGCTGGTGTCCCGCTTGCCTCAGGCCCCCATGTCCCTCCTGGACCCCGGTGCCCCTTTCCTCAGGGTTCTGTCCTCAGCAATACCCCCACAGCTCTGGGTCTCCCCTCCCCAGGGAACCCCCAACCCTCTATCCCCACCTCGCCTCAGTCTGTGGCTACTGGCAATCACCATCTAGCCCCCGCTCACTATGGCGGACTGCATTGTACAAACCATTCATCATTGGCAAAGAGGGGTTTGGACCTGCTGCCTCTGCCTAACCCCTGGGCTGCAGCCTCTGCAACCCCAGTACCTGGTTTGGCCTTGCACAGGGCCTGCAGCCTGGGGAGTTGCCAGGCGGGAGCTCCCCAGCTCCTCTCGCCTTTCCCCAGCCCTGCTCTGTTGCCTGCACCCACGACTCCCAGGCAGCTAGGTCCTTCTCCCTGTGAAGCTGGAGGGAGAGTCCTTTCGCTCCTGGCTCATAGCCCTTTTATCAGGGCCAGCTGTGGCTTCTTCCCCAATCAGCCTAGCTTTTAGCCGGCAGCTCCAGCCCTCTCCCAGGGCTGGCTGTAACCCTTTCCAGACCAGGGAGAGGTTGACTACCCTGCTATACAGGGTAGGTGGGGAAGGTGACAGCTAGGGGTGTGCAGTTGGAGAGGGTTTTATTTCTGAATTGAAACAGGTTTTCTCAGGGTATTTGGATGTCCTGTTCCATGATACAATCTTCCTCTCTGGTGGACCGTCCTTGTTTGGTAAAGGCAGTTTTAAGTGCATTAAGGTGGACTTTCTCCTCTGAGTATATTTTGTGGTAAATGAGCGCCTGGCTATAGATAACAGATTTTTTGGTGTGTTTGGGGAGGTTACTGGATCTGTGAAGGTAGATGGGGTGATCCATGGGTTTCTTGTATACAGTTGACTGTAGGATTCCATTGTTGAAGCTGATCCTGGTGTTCAGGAAGTTGATTCTAGTGTGGGAGTGTTCCAAAGAGTGTTTAATGGATGGGTGGTGGTTGTTGAATTTGTGGTGGAAATCTATGAGGGAGTTTAAGTTGTCTGTCCAGAGAAGGAAAATATCTTTGATGTATCTCAGGTATATCATTGGTTTCATGGTGCATTTGTCCAGAAATTCTTTTTCTTTTTCATGAAGAGCTTAGCCTATTGAGGAGCCATCCTAGTACCCATGGCTGTTCGTCTGTGGGTGAACACTTTTCACAAAACAGGTTTCAGAATAGCAGCCATGTTAGTCTGTATCCGCAAAAAGAACAGGAGTACTTGTGGCGCCTTAGAGACTAACAAATTTATTAGAGCATAAGCTGGGAGTGGCTGGACCATTACACATATTGAATCTATTTCCTTAAGTTAAATATCCTCACACCTTCTTGTCAACTGTCTAAATTGGCCATCTTGATTATCACTACAAAATTTTTTTTTCCTGCTGATAATAGCTCATCTTAACTAATTAGCCTCTCACAGTTTGTATGGTAACTTCCAACTTATCTGTATGTATATATATCTATATCTCTATATCTTACTATATGTTCCATTCTATGCATCTGATGAAGTGGGCTGTAGCCCACAAAAGCTTATGCTCTAATAAATTTGTTAGTGTCTAAGGTGCCACAAGTACTCCTGTTCTTTTTTCACAAAACAATCACTCTGTATTTGACCTATCAGTTCTCATTCTCAAAGTAAACCTGCACAACACTTTCAAAAGATGAGTGTGGGAGCTTAAATTCATAACTTTGCTAGACACTAAAAAGCATAGTCTTAATAAAGACACTGGATTTATGATTTATTACAATAATCTGTAACCCACTAACCCCTCTTTTTGTTCTCTGACTACAAGAGTGTTAGTGGGCCACTTCACCTTGAATGGTTCCTTAGAATATGTGCTAACTACTGTTGCTAAACTATCTGTTTGATCTTGTATTTAGCTGTGACATTCTTAGTACCTTTCCCAGACCTGAAGAAGAGCTCTGTGTGGCTCAAAAACTTGTCTCTCTGTCACCAACAGAAGTTGGTCCAATAAAAGATTTAAATTTTTTATTAAAGCTAATGTTAAAAAAATTATATAATACATAGGTTGGGAAAAGAGTGTCTGTACATCTGGGTATAGTGCTTAGATTATCCACAAATACAAAGTTAGTTATTAAAAGTCATATGATACTTAGAGCACATAATCAGCAATAACCCAAATTTAGGCGAACAGATTTAACAATACAGTTTAGATATTAGAATCCGAATACTCGGGTACATCACTCATGAAAAGTTGTACGGAGATTTGGTTGTGGAAAGCAAAATATGTAGAGTAGAGATTGTCCCTCAGAAATTGGGAATTAGGTTCGTTGTCCATTTGGAAAATATAATTATCTCACCTACCTTGTCTTTCTTATATCTTTGGACTGACATGGCTACAACAACACTGCATGCAAACTCCCTTAAACTCCTTTGAAACTCCCAGTTTTAGAAGTAAAAAAATAAAAAGTTTATTAAATGTTTTTATAATGAAAATATCTGTGCAAAGTTAGACTAATCAGCTAACTAAAGTTATTCACTGGATAAGTTCTTGTATAGCCCAGATGACATTTTACAAAGGAATGAAAAGGAGTACTGAAATAATGTGTATTGTATTAATTTTAACATTGGCAAAATAAGAGATGTTGAAATTCCCTTTGTAATCACCTTTTTGTCCTTCTTCCAGACAGCGCCTTCATTCTTTAACCTTTAGTATAGTAAGCGGGGAGTGAAGAAGGACATGGTTTTAACAAAAGCTAAAAATTTGGGGCCAATGCCAGGGAATTTAGCCATTCATTTAAATAGGATCAGGACTGGCTTTTAGGGATTCTTTTGATCCAGTACACTAATCTGCTGTAATACAGTGCTACCATAAACTAACCGAACAGGAGTGTGTAAATATTTTGTTTATTTGATGCACTTTCATCCACTACCATCCTATATTACTTTACTTTTACACGTGACCCATATGGGAATAATACAACGTACAGATCCTTCCCTCAATTTCTTCTGAGGAAATCCTTTGCCAGCTGTGCCCACATATCTATTCAGGGGACACCATCACAGGGCCTAATACCATCAGTCACACTATCAGAGGCTCGTTCACCCACACATCTACCAATGTGATATATGCCATCATGTGCCAGCAATGCCCCTCTGCCATGTACGTTGGTCAAACTGGACAGTCTCTACATAAAAGAATAAATGGACACAAATCAGATGTCAAGAATTATAACATTCATAAACCAGTCGGAGAACACTTCAATGTCTCTGGTCATGCGATTACAGACATGAAAGTTGCAATATTACAACAGAAAAACTTCAAAACCAGACTCCAGCGAGAGACTGCTGAATTGGAATTCATTTGCAAATTGGATACAATTAACTTAGGCTTGAATAGAGACTGGGAGTGGCTAAGTCATTATGCAAGGTAACCTATTTCCCCTTGTTTTCTCCTACCCCCCCTCCCCCCACGTTCCTCAGACGTTCTTGTTAAACCCTGGATTTGTGCTGGAAGTGGCCCACCTTGGTTATCGTGCACATTGTAAGGAGAGTGATCACTTTGGATAAGCTATTACCAACAGGAGAGTGGGTTTGTGTGTGCGGGGGGGGGGGGGTGGGTGGGCGGGCGTGGGGAGAAAACCTGGATTTGTGCTGGAAATGGCCCACCTTGATTATCATACACATTGTAAGGAGAGTGATCATTTTAGATAAGCTATTACCAGCAGGAGAGTGGGGTGGGGGGAGAGAAAACCTTTTGTAGTGATAAACACCCATTTTTTCATGGTTTGTGTGTATAAAAACATCTTCCGTATTTTCCACAGTATGCATCCGATGAAGTGAGCTGTAGCTCACGAAAGCTTATGCTCAGATAAATTGGTTAGTCTCTAAGGTGCCACAAGTACTCCTTTTCTTTTTGCGAATACAGACTAACACGGCTGTTACTCTGAAATTTGTCAACAGTGTTTTTCTAACAGCAGGTGGGATACCTTTGCGTGCTTTTAACCCTGACATTTGGGGACTGAGTAAAAGAGAAATATCCACACATTAATGCCAGATTAATGCTGTCAAATCCTTTTTACAGTCTTAATCCTTGATTTTTTCAAAGCTGGTCTATTGGGATGATAGGTACTGGAAAGGTCATCAACACTGAGCCAACTTATCACTACACATGATATATGTGGGAAACTTTGAGAAATACTGTCAGCTCAGATAATTTCCTCTCTATGGCTATGTTTGCTTCGGCCATTAAATGGAGGTCTGATGTTCACTACATCCTTCTTGAAATGGCTACTAGCACAGCTGATGGCGAGTCAGATGGTTCTGACTGAAAAAAATGGAGATCTAGGGCCAGATTTTCCAAAGAGCTCAGCTCCCATTTAAGCATCATTATTATTAATGGGAGATGCCAAGTGGAAAATCTGGCCACTACATTGAGGTGTCTAAATGAAATCTGAGCTCTTTTGAAAATCAGGGTCCTGCTGCAATATTCCTCTCACATGGACTGAATGGCTGGCTGCATTAGTTCAACGCTGATAAATGAAACTCACACTGAATATTAAAAATATCTTATTATTTCGTGTCACATGTGTTCTTTCATAGAGGGCCAAGTCTTGGTTCTATTGAAGTCAGTGGCAAAACCCCAAATGTCAAATTACTTCAGTAACTTACTGGTGGTTAGGTCAGAGTGAATACATGTGTTTATAGGATGTATGGAAACTCTAGACCCTTCAGACTTTATCCATAATACCCAGGTAGGTTGCTGTATAATTTCTGAAAGTGATATGGTGGCTGATTAAGCACTAGAATTGCCTTGTCTGTATTATTGATTTTCTAGGCTTAATATTTAAGAAATGTTGTGCTGTCAGAAGTAGAAAGTGTATCTTTATTTGTTGTAATGGTGTATTATCTCCTCATTTAGAGAGGAGAGGAGGCTGTAGCAATCTGGGAAGAGAGGGGGAAAGTTTTAAATTGATTCTTTTCCTTCCTCCTGGGAAGAGAAGGATAGGGAGGTTTGACTGGTCACAAAAAGAGAAGCATGTGAAACAGAAAAACAGTTGCAGGGCCTGGATTAAACAGAGACAAGGAGTTGAGTCCAAGGGCCTGGAGCAGAAAGCCACAGTTGGGACAACAAGCCTGGAACAGAAATCAGTTCAGAGGATAATGCTATAAAATTACATAGTAGATATGTGTTTGAGCATAAACAGTGTTTCTTGGTGGTTACACTAAATTCCACGGCTTTCCAGTCCCTTTCTTTACAGTACCCAGCTGGCTCCCATTTCTTGTCATGCCAGGAATGGACCATGTCTGTGGAACAGGGAGTCTTGCTGATAAATTTCTCTATACAAAAAGAGTGAACAGATTTTCAATCTGTACGAATTATTTTCGATTAAGGAACAATAAAGAAAAAAGTTTAATCTCCATGAGAGATTCGCACAGTTTGACCGTGTGTCTCTTCAGTAACAATCTGAACAGAAATGAGAAAAAATTGGCTGCCAATCTCAGTAGAGATCTTCAGAGATGTCAGCATCACACATCAGTTCTTAACCAGCTCTTAAAGATTTAAAGTTGCAGTACACCAAAACAATTTTAACTTCAAACTTAACAGTATACTCAGTTTCAATTCAACTGAAAACAATAGTATTCAATGTGATTTAAGTGTCATTGTGTGCGTGCTAAGTATTACTAAAGATGAATACACTTTTTAAAAAACATACTTATTTCTTGGCCAAATTCCTTTTTTTCTGATTCTTCCGAAACAGATATATTCAGAAGCAATTTCTCCTTTTCTTCAAACACTGTTACATTTGGAGTCTGATAGGATCAATTTTATCTCCACTTCTCTTCACCAGGAGCAAAGACATGAAGAATCTGAGATGGACCTTGTCAAATAGCTTAAGCCCAAAGTTTGGCCTAATTTAAAGATGATAGAATACAGTTGGCAATGCTCATCAGATTAATTATCTTTTTATTTAAATACACTACTTTGCCACTGAAAAATTAAAACAAAACAACAGTTGCCATAGTTTGTAAAGGACTCTACAATATTTTTGGTTATTTATGCTCTGCTGCTTCTACAAAGGCAGCTAACCAGCCATCAGAGGGTGCAAAAGAAAACAAATATATTCTGTCCCTGGAGATGTGCAGCCATAATCAATGATACAGATAAAAACAAACAAGGAACTTAAAGGTGATGAAAGATAGCAATCTTGAGAGCTCTGCTAAAGAAAGACTGCATGCCAGAAGCCTTTTGTGGTAAAGGCTAAATGATTTTGCCTTGGATTATAGAATATGTATTAAGGCTTGATCCTTTACATTAGAATTTAGTATTAAATCTCTTACTTTGCCCATATTTCGTATGGTTCTGAAATATTTGGCTCACAGTACAACCATGGAGGAGCCATTGGTATTTAATTAGAAATAACAATGTATATTTTTTCATGGTCTGTGTATATATATGAAATCTCATCACTGTACTTTCCACTTCATGCATCCGATGAAGTGAGCTGTAGCTCACGAAAGCTTATGCTCAAATAAATTGGTTAGTCTCTAAGGTGCCACAAGTACTCCTTTTCTTTTTGCGAATACAGACTAACACGGCTGCTACTCAGAAACATCCATAATGCAATGCTAGCAAACTACAGATTATTTAAAAAGAAGCCCTCAGAGCCCTAACAGTCCAAGGCAACCGACAAGATTTAGGACATACTACTGGTAAAACAAGGACGGTCTGCAAACTGTAGGAAAGCATGTACCGCCTCTCCCAGTATCCTGTTTCCTTACCGACAATAATCTATCACCACTTTTAGTGTGTCTTTACTTAGTTTATTGTAAGCTCCTTGAGGTAGAGGCCATGGTTTTTATGTAGCTGTAAAGCATCTGATGGATGGTGCTATTACTCCTGGGGGCATTCTGTGCCAAAAAATTAAAAATTCTGCACACAATATTTTAAAAGTCTGCAAATTTTATTTGTCAAAAGAACACTACCTAATCATACCAATTTCAATTATTGTGGTAATTTATTTCAAAATATCTGTCAGCAAGTATGTCTGTAACAATGCAGACACACACAAATTTCCCCCAGGAATAGAGAGTTAAAGAAACCCCTGTGACAAGCCCATTCCTGTTCTCTGCCCACCCTGAGACCAGCTGGAGGGACAGACACCCATAATTCTCCCCCACACCTGAGCTAGAACAAGGACTGTACCGGGGAAAGGATTGGGCCCAGACTAGAAAGGAGTCTAGTCTATGAAAGAAGCTTATTGGAACATCTCTGAGGGTGAGATTTCATCTGTATTCAGTTTCCTACTGTATTTGGCTTAGGCTTGCATGTTTTGTTTTATTTTGCTTGGTAACTTACTTTGTTCTATCTGTTTTTACTTGGAACCACTTAAATCCTACTTTTTATACTTAATAAAATGACTTTTTGCTATCAATTGAACCCAAAGTTAGTGACTAATACCTGGGGGAGCAAACAGCTGTGCATATCCCTCTATCAGTGTTATAGAGGGTGGACAATTTATGAGTTTACCCTGTATAAGCTTTATACAGAGTAAAACGGATTTATTTGGGGTTTGGATCCCATTGGAAACTGGGTATCTGGGTGCTTGAGACAGGAGCACTTCTTAAGCTGTTTTCAGTTAAGTCTGTAGCTTTTGGGGGACATGGTTCAGTCCTGGGTCTGTGTTTGCAGCAGGCTAGTGTGTCTGGCTCAACAAGACAGGGCACTGAATTCCCGACCTGGCAGGGAAAACAGGCTCAGAGGTAGTCTCAGCACATCAGGTGGAAGTCCCAAGAGGGTTTCTGTGACCCAACCCATCACAAGACCACTCACATGTTTTAAGTTAAGCATGTGCTTACGTGCTGGATAGTTCTCTGAAATGCAGTCTGATGGTAACAATTTGTTGAAATGGCCTATAGTCAGATTAGGGTATTATAGGCTCCTTATTGTTATTTATTTTGATTTATACTACATTAGAAAGAAGAGTGCCCATCCCAGACTTCGGGCATTCTTGCCATTCATTTAAAATATACAATCAAATAAATAGACTTCCCCAGTAACTCCCAGTGCATTGTACCCAAGCAGCAGAAAACTGAAACCTAAATTTAAGCCAGTCACAATTCTTTCAGCCATGCAATCCTACTTCTAGATACTACTTTCTTGTCTGATACATTCCAGATTGGCCTGGTATTGTATTAAAAACATAAGAACAGCCATACTAGGTCAGATCAATGGTCCATCTAGCCCAGTATCCTTTCTTCCAACAGGAGCCAGTGCCATATGCTTCCGAGGGAATGAACAGAACAGGGCAATTTATTGAGTGATCCAATCCCTATCATCTAGTCCCAGCTTCTGGCAGTGAAAGATTTAGGGATACTCAGAGCATGGAGTTACACCCCTGACCATGTTGGCTAACAGCCATTGATGGACCTATCCTCTATGAACTTATCTAATTCTTTTTTGAATTTTGTTATAGTTTTGGCCTTCACAAAAAACCCTGGCAATGAGTTCCACGGGTTGAAGGTGCATTGCATAAAGAAGTACTTCCTTTAATTTGTTTTAAACCTGCTGCCTATTAATTTCATTGGGTGACCCCTACTTCTTGTGTTATGTGAAGCAGTAAATAACACAACCCTATTCACTTTCTCCACACCATTCATGATTTTATAGGCCTCTATTCATATCCCACCTTAGTTGTCTCTTTTCTAAACTGAAAAGTCCCAGTCTATTTAATCTCTCCTCCATACCCATAATAATTTTTGTTGCCCTTCTCTGTACATTTTCCAATTCTAATATACCTTTTTTGAGATGGGGGTGACCAGAACTGCACACAGTAGTCAAAGTGTGGGTGTATCATGGATTAATATAGTGGCTAACCTGTGTTATGCTAAGGAACTAATCCATCTATTTCTCCTTTTTTTCCCCATTTCTGTTTGGTAGAAATTTCTCTGTAGGGATTCATTTCTCACTATTAACCTGCTTTTTTTTCAAATTCTCCATAAATGACAAATTGATACTGGGACACTCACAGAAATGATCAAATGAAATTAGCAAAGGGCAGAGAAGCACAAACCTAAAATGAAAGTAACAACCAAGGAAGTAAGTTACACAAAGTGGAGCCATGCCATTTGTGAAATCCAAGAGCGTGCAGACATGTTAATTTAGGCCCAAATTCAACAAAGTGCTTAACTGTGTGCTTATATGCTTTGCTGAACTGGTGCCTAAATCAGGGTTCTCAAAGCAAGAGCCACCTCCTTGGGAAAGTGCTAAGATGTTGAAATATGTTACTTTCATAATTGCTTCCTGCCTCAGTGCATCTCCTGCACTCACAAGGTCATGGTGACCTGGACACCAGGCTTACAAGGAGATCAATAATTCACAGATGAAGCTGACACTCCGTTCTTAACTTACATTGTAACTCTCTTTCCTTTTTGTACAGAGTAAAGGATACAGCCTTATCTTGGGAATTCCCTGACTTTTGTCGGTTTGTACCACCACTTGAATGTCTTTTTAACCTAATTTCTTTTATCTGCAAGCATTTATGTGAGAGGATAAAGCCTTAAGCCTTTATCCTAAAGTGTCTCTATCCACTTTAGTGCTCCAGATAATGCTGAGTTATGTTCAAACAGCCGCTCCAAGGACAGGAAATCAATCCTCTCCCCTTTTCCTTCTGCTTGATCTCTCGCTGTGGATGATGGGGATGTGTGTGTGATGTTACTGACAGACATCAGGATGACGTCCATTAATAGGTTAAGGGGAATCTCCCCCTTGGTCCCTAGGAATCTGAGTTTTCTTGGGAGTTTTTTTTATTCAAGGCAGGGGAGGAGGGGAATGAAACAAGGGACAGTCCAAATCTTCCCACAAATCTGTGTTTATAGATTTCATATGACAAGGATGCTAAGTAAGGATCAGATTCTCTCGCCCTTACTCATGCTGAGCATTGCCTTGAGCAGTCCCATTAATTTCAGCAGGGTAAAAGTGGCAAAATCTGGCTCTAAATCCATAGAAGCCTGGAGATGCATCTCAGAGGCTCAAGCAGCTTTAGTATATGTTAGATTTGTGAACTGGGAGATGGGAGTGATTAGAGTGGATTAAAAAGTTACATGCAAATGTCCCCTGGACATAGAATTTCTCATAGACGGACCTGCCCTTTGCAGACATCATTGATGATGCACGAAAAAAGAGATAAAGTGAGTGTCAAGCTCTGATAGAGACACAAAGAGGAAAAAGAAAAAACAGTGGACCAGATGACTTATTCTGAGTCATGTGCGGAAGCAAAGGAACAGATACTTGGCAGGAAGGACCTGGAATTAGTAGAAAAAGGGAAGTGCTGCATGCTCCCACTGAGCCTCCACAAGAGAAATATGTGACAGGGCTTTATATGAGAATAGGAAGAGAATATTAGTCTGGCCAGAGGGGAAGTTACTGCTATATACACTATGCTCCTTGGGGAACTCACATATATTAATACTGGAAAGTCCACAGATGGTAGTGCTGCTGTGACCTCTGAAGCTCTTTCCCCCTAAGCAGCTGGTACCATTGGGGTGCTGACATTCTGCAGAATCGTATGTGTCAGCTGCTTCAATGCTTCAAGACCACTGCCAGTATGCCGTGATGCCTCTTCCCTGATGTATCCATCATTCCAAAGGTGGGAGGCATTTGGAAGGTTAAGAGCATCCTTCAGGACCTCATAGATGCTAGTACATATAATATCACCTTGGAAACACCTGGACATGGTGCCAGTGAAGGAGACTCCTTAGCTCCGTAGGGGCGGAGTCATTTGAAACCGGAAAACTGGAATTTTTCATTTTGAAAATGTAAAAAATGGACTGTTATGACAACTTCAGAACCTATTTTTTCAAAAATCTTTCAAGTCAAGAAACTAATTGAATCTAACCTTTTTGCACAAAAAGTTTCAGTTTCAACAAATTGACAGTTTTCATAAAAAAATCCTGATCAGTTCTAGGTATTATTCCTGAAGCAGGCAGGCAGGCTTCCAGGGCTCCAGGAGCTCAGAGGAAGACCAATCACTGTATCACCTTGAAAGGGGCTGAAGCATCCACTTCCCAGCCAGCTCTAATGGCCAGAGTAAAGGGAGTGGAAGGGAAGCGGGTCTATGTTCTCTTCTCTTTACCACTTTGGAGAAACTATTGGTAGCAGGAGCACTAACCTTGCATCGTTCTTGTGCTCAGGAAAGTACAAGGACCACATTGATCTTGGTCCTTGTGTCCATGTGCTTCTTGTCACCCACACACCCATTTGGGACCAGATATAACCAGCCTCCTACCCTACAAATTCTCACACCTGATCTTGGTGACCTAGCTTTATAAGGTTGTATGTCACTCACAGATAAGGTGACGCTCCATCCCCAATTTACACTGGGCTTTTTGTTTCTTTATTTATCAAAAAGAATGGGTACTGGATAGTAAAATTGAATGAACTGTTCTTCTAGAGCCAGGACAGTGCATATGCTTCATTTAATGCGATGTCATCCACAGTCGGATGTTTAGGAGTTAAATCGTGCACTGAACAGAATATTTATCACAATGAAAATGGAATCAGATTGTTCATTTTCTGGCAGAAAGAAGGAAGACTTATGGTTCTCTTCCAAAGAGTCCGCCCTGCAATCTATTTGGATAAAGGGAAGCCAACAAATTAGCTTGAGCAACTTTGTGTAAAAATTATGGTCTAACTGCTCAACTCCTGTGTCCTTGTTATAATGAATCTTTCTGCTCTTAAAAGAGCTATTCTACATGTAGTTTATCTCTTGTATGAGCCCGACTCTTATCATTTCTATAGTTCTTCTGTGTGTGGGCTGTTCAAACTGCATTATTATAGTGTACAGGAACTGGATAGTATATCATTCAATAGTTTGGGAGCCCTCAAGGGGACCTTCCCTGTCTTCTAGTGCAGATGCCACCAGACCCTAAGAGAGCAACAGTATATATATGTAGCTAGGCCTTGTGTGTTTGTATATTGTGCCTGTGAGGTTTCTTTATATCATTAGTGTTTTGTTGAGAGGACCAAAGACATAGCAATTACTAAAGGCAAAATCTTGTCTCTGGTGCAAGGCCGGAGTAACTGGGGCTCTACAGTAGGGAGGTCTGCAGGATTTGGGGGAAGTGGGAAATAATTCTCCAGACTCCATGGCCACTCTTGTCAGAGCTACAGTAACTTTCCTGCTATCACATGCTCCCTTTGTTGGCGTATTCAGTGACCCTATTCTGCTTATCCCACTGTCTGTTGGGGAGCAGGAAACTCCCTTAAAACACAGCTGCATGTTATGCATGGGGTCTAGGAATCCTGTCCTCTGTGCCATCTTGTGCACCAGAATCATACCTTTCAAGCTGTGCCTAGAGGCCATGAGCTCACATAAGGTATCTGTGTGAGAAAGACAGAGGATGTGTGTCAAGGTTCCTTCCCCACTCTGAACTCTGGGGTACAGATGTGGGGACCCGCATGAAAGACCCCCTAAGCTTATTTCTACCAGCTTAGGTTAAAGACTTCCCCAAGGCACAAAATCTTTGCTCTTGGACTAGGGTATGTTGCCACCACCAAGCGCTTTAACAAAGAACCAGGGAAAAGGACCACTTGGAGTTCCTCTTTCCCCAGCAATCCCCCCAAGCCCTTACACCCCCTTTCCTGGGGAAGCTTGAGAATAAACAAGTTGAGCACAGACCAGCTTGGGTTTCTTAGGACCCTAAAAACCCAATCAGATTCTTAAAAAATAGAACTTTATTAGAAGAACAACACAAAGATAAAAGAAAACACTCTGTAAGATTAGAATGGAAGATAATCTCACAGGCAGTCAGATTCAAAACATAGAGAATCCCTCTAGGCAAAACCTTAAGTTACAAAAAGACACAAAAACAGGAATACACATTCCCTCCAGCACAGCGAATTTACAAGCCAAAACAAAGAAAACCTAATGCATTTTCTAGCTAGATTACTTACTAACTTTACAGGAGTTGGAGGGCTTGCATCCTTGATCTGTTCCCAGCAAAGGTATCACACAGACAGACAAAAGCCTTTTTCCCCCCCTCCAGATCTGAAAGTATCTTGTCCCCTCATTGGTCATTTTGGGTCAGGTGCCAGCGAGGTTACCTTAGCTTCTTAACCCTTTACAGGTGAAAAGATTTTGCCTCTGGCCAGGAGGGATTTTATAGCACTGTATACAGAAAGGTGGTTACCCTTCCCTTTATATTTATGACAATGTGCATCTTAAATAGTAGTAATAATAGGAGAGATTCTTATGAGCACTGAAACTGGTGAATTACTGTAACTTTGCATTAGTTTCTCTGATACATCCTATGGCATGAGCTGAAATTATATTAATGTGTTAAAAGTTGTTTGGGAGGTGTGGGAGTCCTTATTCCCTTTCAAAATGGGGAACCATCCCTTGATATAAAATTTCATATGACGTAAACTAGTAAAAATGAAATTGTTCAGTTGCCAAAACCTACTTTGCTTATGAAAGTAAATGGAAGAACACTTTATTTATTTTTTAAAAAAAGAGTACTTGTGGCACCTTAGAGACTAACAAATTTATTTGAGCATAAGCTTTCGTGAGCTACAGCTCACTTCATCGGATGCATTCAGTGGAAAATACAGTGGGGAGATTTATATACATAGAGAACATGAAACAATGGGTGTTAATTCTGAAACCTTTATTTATTTATACATTTTGATGTAAATATATTACATCCCTAAGAGGAGATACAGTATATCTAATAAAATTTGTGGATGACACAAAGTTGGGTAGTATTGCCAATACGGAGGAGGACCAGAATATCATACAAAATAATCTGGTTGACCTGTAAACTGGATAAATAGAAATAGGATGAAATTTAATAGTGCAAAGTGCAAATGTGTGCATTTAGGGACTAACAACAAGACTTTTTGCTGTAAACTGGGGACGTATCAGCTGGAAGTGACAGAGGAGGAGAAAGACCTGGGTGTATTGGTTGATCACAGGATGACTATGGGCTGCCAATATGATGAGTCTATGAAAAAGGTTAATGAAGTCCTAGGATGCATCAGGCGAGGTATTTTTGGTAGAGACAGGGAAGTCTTAGTATCATTACACAAGGCACTGGTGAGACCTCATCTGGAATACTGTGGGCACTTCTGGTCTCCCCTGCTTAAGAAATATGAATTCAAACTGGAACAGGTGCAGAGATGGGCTACTAGGATGATCTGAGGAATGGAAAACCTACTGTATGAGAGAAGACTCAAAGAGCTTGGCTTGTTTAGCCCAACTAAAGGAAGGCTGAGGGGAGATATGATTTCTCTCTATAAATACATCAGAAGGATAAATACCAGGGAGGGAGAGGAGTTATGTAAGTTAAGCATCAATCTGGACACAAGAACAAATGGATATAAACTGGCCATCAACAAGTTTATGCTTGAAATCAGATGAAGGTTTCTAACCATGAGAGGAGTGAAGCCCTGAAACAGCCTCCCAAGGGTAGCAGTGGGATTAAAAAAAAAACCTAACTGTCTTAAAGACTGAGCTCTATAAGGTTATGGAGGGGATGGTATGATGACACTGCCTACAGTGGCATGTAGCTGATCTGTGATGGCTAGCAGTAAATATCTCCAATGGCCGGTGATGGGACACTAGCTGGGGAGGGCTCTGAGTTACTCTAGAGAATTCTTTCCCAGGTGTCTGCTGGTGGGTCTTGCCCACATGATCAGGGATTAACTGACTGCTGTATTTGGGTTTGGGAAGGAATTTCCCCCTGGGTCAGATTGGCAGAGGTCCTGGTTTTTTTTGTTTTTTGTTTTATAAACCTTCCTGTGCAGCATGGGGCATGAGTCACTTGAAGGTTTAAACTAGTCTAAATGGTGAATTCTTTGTAACCTGAACTCTTTAAATCATGATTTGAGGACCGCAGTAACTCAGCCAGAGGTTAGGAGTCTATTACAGGAGTGGGTGGGTGAGGTTCTGTGTCCTGCAATGTGCAGGAGGTCAGACTAGATGATCATGATGGTCCCTTCTGACCTTAAAGTCTATGAGACTATGAATCTATATGTTGAATTGTTGGCAGACAAACAGCTTTAGGTACAACTGGCTGAAATTTTCTGTCAAAACTGTTTGATGAAAAATTGGGTTTTTGATTAAACATAATTTTTCACAAAAATTGGTTTTATAGCAACAACAAAATATTGTTTACACAGAACACAATCACCTGAAAACCAAAAATGTTTTGAATTTTTGGTCAAAAACTGAAATATTTTGATTAAAACATGTTGCCGCAGTTTCTCATGGGAGTTGGTTGCCTCACATTCCCTTTCTCCTCTGGGCTGGGATCCTCTGCTGGATTTAATCTCTTATGATTCACTGCCTCCCTTTATACTGTATACCTATATATTCTGTGGAGGACTCCCATCAAAATACAGAACAGGGCCAACCAAACTCAGTTTGTGAGACCGAAAAGGCTGAACAGTGACAGGCCAAGTTATCCACCCTCTGGTAACATTCCATCTTATTTCGTTGATCCCAATTTCAGCCCAGTCCAGTCACAATCTATAGCTTTTACACTCTGGGTAGCACAGATTGAATTTTACTTTGCAGCTCAGAAGAGTTACTTGTTAAATCATAGTCCTGTCAGGTGTTAGTCAAAATATTAATATACCTGTTCTCATTAGAGGCCTGATACTGAAAATATGAATACTTGCACATGAGTAGTCCTTACTCATTGAAATTAATGTGACTACTCACATGGATAATGCTTTGCAAGTTTGCATCCTTAGGCTCAATCCTGTTGTTTTCAGTGTTCATAATCGTATTTAGCAAATATGTCTATTGCTAACTGAGGTTTGCAAACTGCTTTTTTAGCTATTTCACCTTTGTAATTAAGAAGATACTGTCTTACAGGATTGAGATCAGGAGTCTATTAAATCCACTATGCACAATCATGCCTCACTTGAAATTGCCTGATAACATTTATGGCTGCTCTTGGCTGTATTACCACATCCACTGATTGTCTTTTCATCTTTGTATTGTAGGTTGACGGACTTCACAGCTGTTTTAAGTACAGTATATATTTTTCTTGGTCTTTGTTCAGAGTTGCTTTAGGTCTTGTGAAACACTGATTTCCAGCTGGGAACAAAACCAGTTTCAAATGTCTGCAGCAGACAGCTCAGGATGCAGTTTAATTAGTCTACTTTGATCTTCTGTGTGGTGGCTGATGATTTACTACAGTTTGCAATCTAGTGAGTCAATTATATTTCATGGTCATTATGACAGCATCCTTTGAGCTTGAGATATCATTAAAATAAGAGATTTAAAATGGGATTTTGTGGGGCTCAGAAGCCGAGATGATGTAACATTATATCCAAAAGGGTATAATAAAAGAGAGCTTCATAATCAAAGTATAGGGTGAAATCCTTGTCCCATTGAAGTTAGTGGCAAAAGTCCCATTGACTTCACTGGAGTCAGGATTTTACTTATAAGTAGTAAAAAAGCAAAGTAACTTGATAGATATTCTGATGGATGCAAGATGCTTTAGGGAAAATTATCACGTTTATCATTTGGTGACATCATTGCTACAACATGTATG